>NC_058096.1:44740000-47240000 GCF_020171115.1 Neogale vison | reverse complement strand
TTTAGGGATACTTCAGGGCAAGATGGGTTTTAAAATATTTCTCTTTTCCTTCCCTTCATCTTCTCAACTCTATGTCTCCTGCTCCCATAAAATTCCCAAGTAAAATCTCCATACATTAACTGGAATGCAATAGGTGTACCATAGCACTGCTTCTCTTGTCCACTTCTAAACACATGCTGTTCTTGTAAGTAATGTGGGAAAATTTTAAGTATTATGACAGTTAAGGAGGCCAAGCAAGGAGAATTCCTTTTGAGTAGGTACTATCTGTTACCTCAGATTAAAGGCCTAATTACTTTATTAATATAGGCGCAGGAACCACGATATTATCTAAAAATCACCTCTGATCCATATGCTTCCTTTGCAAACCGATATGTAAAACATGAACCCAAGATGAGACACCTTTGGTTTTCTTTGCCCAAAGAGAAGTGATACCAGCATACCTTTGGTTTCATCCTTCTCTAGAGACACATTTTCTTTTTTTCTTTTTTTTTTTTTTATTAATTAACATATAATGTATTATTTGCCCCAGGGGTCCAGGTCTGTGAATCATCAGGCTTACGCATTTCATAGCACTCACCATAGCACATACCTTCCCCAATGTCCATAACTCAGCCAATCTATCCCTACTCCCCACCCCCCAGCAAACTTCAGTTTGTTTTGTGAGATTAAGAGTCTCTTATGGGAGGCACCTGGGTGGCTCAATGCATTAAGCCTCTGCCTTCAGCTCAGGTCATGATCTTGGGGTCCTGGGATTGAGCCCCGCATTGGGCTCTCTGCTCAGCAGGGAGCCTTCTTCCCCCTCTCTCTCTGCCTGCCTCTCTGCCTACTTGAGATCTCTCTCTCTCTCTCTGTCAAATAAATAAATAAAATACTTTTTAAAAAAGAGTTATGGTTTGAAGAGACACATTTTTCTTAACATGTCTGCTGAGTTTTATCCATGGTCCTAGGGTCCCTTCCAAGATAGCTATCAGTTTGGCTGCCATGGGGACAAATAAGGTAGGACTCCATGTTGGTTCCCTGACATGGATTTTTTGAAAACCAATTCACTGAAAAGTACTATTTTAAAATATATTCAAATAATTTGAGTGTATATTTCTTAGGAATACAATTGTGTTTATTATTACTGTTGAAAATTCACTTAATATGTTCAGAAAGAAAATT
Organism: Neogale vison; assembly: GCF_020171115.1. NCBI lineage: Eukaryota > Metazoa > Chordata > Mammalia > Carnivora > Mustelidae > Neogale > Neogale vison. The sequence goes on along the minus strand of NC_058096.1, from coordinate 47,238,839 downwards.
CCTTAAAATTAACATTTATGAATTGAGTAAACATGATAAATTTGATGAATTACTCATTTGACACTTGCTCTTTTCGTAAATGGGCATTTAGTGAAATTGGCTTTTGTCAAATTGATTTCACATGGATCAGCTTGCTTCCATATTGCAGAAACCATTCTATCAAATGTGCTATAATAGTGTAAAACCAAGGTCTATTTAAGATAGAGCAGTGGTCTCAATCAAGGGAGATTACGTCCCCTAGTGAGATTTGGCAATGTCTGGAACATTTCTGGTTGTCACAACTTTGGGGAATGCAGGGAGAGTGCTATTGTCATCTAGCAAGTAGAGGCCAAAGATACTGCTAATTTCCTACAATGTTTAGGACAATTTCAGTGCCCCCACCAATCAAAGAATTATCCAGCACAAATTGTCAATAGTGCCAAGATTGAGAAACCTTGAGATATGAAAGCTATTACCCTCTAAGTCTCTCCTATGTCTCCCTACATCATCTTCGGGTAGGTGTCCCCATAACAACCTTAGAATGATTTTATTTCAGTTGACTATCTTTTTAAGCCTAGCGACTTGGAATGAGGCAATGAACAAGAAATGGGAGCTGAGCAACTGTGTTGATCTTGTAGGATTGACAGTCTCATTTAGCTTTCGGATACCTGGCCCTTAGGGAAGTATACCTAGAAGCAGAGCCAAAGCTGTACAGGCCAGGATTCTCTGGGTTAAACTATCAGTACCCTCTGACTACATAAGGCTCTTTAAGATAGGAAGAGAGCCCGGAAAGGAAGTAGAAGTGGCTCATTTTCTCTCTTCTCTTTCTTTGCTTTCCCCTCCTCTATGGGCTATATAGTTCTTTTCTCATAAAGGAATATCAGGTTTTAAAGAGCATATAGATGGTTCTGGAAAAAAAAAAAAACACAAAATGAGAGATAAGGAGAAAAGAACAAATAGAACATGTAAGTATTGTAAAAACAATTCTGAACTGTTTAAATTAGCTGTACAGTCCAGTCCTAACTCAGAAAAGAAAAATGTCTCTATTTCCCAAAGACAAAAGTATGCTCTAACCCATAATCCCAGTGGAGAGCCTTCACCAGGGTCTGTCCTGTAATGTCCAAATGCTGCAGGTGTAAGAAACCATTTAGTCCATGTCTTCTAGAGACCTTATATCTTTTTTTATAATTTTTTATTAACATATAATGTATTATTAGCCCCAGGGGTACAGGTCTGTGAATCGCCAGGTTTACACACTTCACAGCACTCACCATAGCACATACCTTCCCCAATGTCCATAACCCCACCAGCCTCTCCCTACCCCCCCCCAGCAACCCTTAGTTTGTTTTGTGAGATTAAGAGTCTCTTATGGTTTGTCTCCCTCCCAATCCCATCTTGTTTCATTTATTCTTTTCCTACCCCCCACGTTGCCTCTCAACTTCCTCATATCAGGGAGATCATATGATAATTTTCTTTCTCTGATTGACTTATTTCACTAAGCAAAATACCCTCTAGTTCCATCCATGTCGTCCTAAATGGCAACATTTCATTTCTTTTGATGGCTGCATAGTATTCCATTGTATATATACCACATCTTCTTTATCCATTCATCTGTTGAGGGACATCTAGGTTCTTTCCATAGTTTGGCTATTGTGGACATTGCTGCTATAAACATTCAGGTACACGTGCCCCTTCAGCAGAGACCTTATATCTTAAGCACAGTTTTCTTCAGTGCTTATGAGTCAAAGCAAAAAGAGCAAGAAACAAAAGATAATTTTTATGATGTTCATGGAGGGAACAAATGGCTTAACTGGCTAGGAGAAAGTCCCATGCCTCCCTTAATAGGGCCTAGTGACTCCGGAACACTAGCTAGTATTTCCTATGCTCGGACTTTAAGATTAGAAGGGAAATGGCCCAACAAGTGTAGGATAAATCAGTTCAGCAAGGGAGGCGACAGTGATGTCATTCTGACCTGTCTCTAGTCTGTCTGAATGGAGGAACAGAGAATGAGGCAGAATGTCAGCATTGGAAAAGACTTCAAAAGTTATCTAGATCTCAACTCATTTTGGAGATGAAAAAATAGATATTTAAAGGCTAAGACACTTATGTGTAATCACATACTAGTAAAAGTCATAATCAAGCCTTCCCACTTTCAAGGCTGGTATCCTTTTGACCCCATCACTATTTTGGGAACATATAACCAACATCCAGGTACACTTAACAAAGTTAACCCACCTGTCTCTTCCATGATTATTTGTAAGTTTGATAATATTTGAGACCTCAACAGGACAGTGTAAAGATGAAACATAAGAAATATGAACAAATTATATATACAATTTTATTCAGTAACAGTTTATAAAAACAAATCCAAGTTATTGACCTCACAGAAAATTTCCAGGAATTTAACATATAAACATAAAAATATTTCTGACTTTTTTTTCTGAACTGGTCTTCAAATTAGTATACTGGTAGCCTTTAGTACATGGTGTTGATGTTTTAAACCAATTAAAAGATTTTTTTAATGAAAAATTATGATTTGAACTCCACAAGACAAATGTGTCCATATGGAATCTATTGTTTAGTTGGGCAATTGATAGTGGTTGCAACATCTCGAGTATTGTGAGCATATAATTATGAACAGGTTAAGTGTAGACAATCAGAATTGAGCCAAAGCTTTCAATGCACAGTCATGATCTTTCTTTAATAAGAATCATGAGATTATCCTCAGACTAACACCACATGTTCTCCTGGGCATGATAAAGAGTCAACTGTTCTATTTTTCCAATTTCATTCAGCTCTGGAAATAATAAAGTTAAAATATTGGCTTCCCAAATTTTCAACTGCCTTATTTTTTGCTTTCTAATACCATTTCCACCTCCTTCTAAACACCCAAAAAATCAGTAGGTTAACTGGTAACTATAGGTGTTCACCAAAGTTGTTCATTGTCAAAATTCACATAAAAATCTTGCAGAAAAGAGTGACAAAAGAGTCACAGATGTTCTTAAATATTTTTTTAAAATAATCAACTGACTTATTTTCTTTGAGCTCTGAATAAGGGGCCAATTTACCTGAATGTCTTAATTAACATATGACAAATTTTTAAAGCATCTATATTCTTCTAGCACTTTGGAAAATACATCAATAAAAACTAGCATCTATGGGGTGCCTGGTGGCTCAGTGGGTTAAAGCCTCTGCCTTCGGCTCAGGTCATGGTCTCAGGGTCCTGGGATTGAGCCCACATCGGGCTTTCTGCGCAGCAAGGAGCCTCCTTCCTCCTGACTCTCTGCCTACTTGTGATCTCTGTCAAATAAATAAATAAGTTTTAAAAATAAAAATAAAAAAACTAGCATCTGTGACCCCTCCCCCACCAAAAAAACACACAAAAAAGTCATTTCTTAAGAAGACTGATTACTTCATGAAACTGTAGCAAAGGTGCTGATGACATTCTTTTGAGTAGCAACATCAAGTGTTAGAAATATTCTTGGGCAATGGATGGTGTTTTCCAAGAAAAGATCAAAAAGAGTGGAATGAATTTTTCTCACCAACGCTGGCCTGCTCTACTTTTCATACCCTCTTTACACACATATGAGCTCAACTGGCTAAACTATAAAGCCTTTTGCTTACCTAAAAGATGCTATTAATCTTCCTTGCATTCTTTCTTCTCTAGATTCAGAAGTGCATTTAGAAATAGGGTTGTTGACTAGCCACAAAGATAGTTTTAACAGTTTTTGTTATCCCGATATCTAGGGCCATATAGAGATCAGGCCAAGTAAGAAAATAACATGGGCACTGAGTCATGATCATCTGAGTAATATCAGGCAATTTATATGCCCCTCAGGTATATCTTAACCAATGGCTAAGGTGGTGCACAATAATGAAGGCCCCAAATCCCTTGCTGTGAATGGGGATAACTATGAGATATGATATACTTCAGAGTTTCCCTTTGGACGTATTTTGTAGGACTTTGCTGGAATTGTACCCTTGCTGGGATTTTCCTTCCTTGTCCTAGTTTTCTCAGTCCCTTCCTAGTTTCCCTAGAGGGAATATACAAATTTTTCAAATCAGGATCTTCTTCTAGGGAAACAACCTAAGGCAGTTGTTCACATTTTAAAAATCAAAGATTTCATATAATCCAGATTTCTAAGTTTTCTTGAAATATAGAAAGATCTGGCAACATTAAACCAGTATTTTCATGTGCTCACACGATTTAGTTCATTTCCCAGTTTCATTAATTTCAGTTACCTGCCTGCCCTATTGGAATTTGAGTTTGCTATTCATACAGTAGATTATAGGTCCATGTAATAGGCAGAATAATAACCCCCCCCCCAAAGAGTCTAAGCCCCATTCCCCAGAACTTTTGAATGCATTACTTTACAAGGCAAAAGGGACTTTGCAAATGTGAGTAAGAGTACAGACCTTCAGAGGCCCCTGGGTGGCTCAGCCAGTTAAGTGACTGATTTTTGATCTCAGCCCAGGTCTTGATCTCAGGGTTGGGAGTTCAAGCCCCACACTGGGCTCCACACTGGGCATGGAGTCTATGGAAACAACAAGAATAAAAAAGATTACAGACCTTGAAATGAAGAGGGTACCTTGTATTTTCCATGTGGGTCCACTCTAACCATATGAGTTCTTAAAAGTAGAGAGCCTTTAGAAGGGTCAGAGAGATGCTACATTGTTGGCTTTAAAAATAGAGGAAGGGGGGCAAAATCGTAGCCTTTGGACCCCAGAAAAGGCAAGGAAAGGATTCTATCCTAGAGGTTCTAGAAAGGAATACAGTCTTTCTATCACCTTTATTTTATCTCATTGAGACCCATGCTGGACTTCTGATCTACAGAACTGTAAAATAATAAATCTATGTTGTTTTAAGCCACAAAGTTTATAGTAATTTGTTAAAACAGCTATAAAAAACTAATACATTCCATGAGGACAGAGATGATGTCTGTCTTGATTATCATTATATCCTCATCATGTGCCACAGTGCCTGACCTATAAAAAGCATTGAAAAAAATGTTGAATTAATGTATGACCATAAATTTTCCAAGCTTTATTGAGTAAACCTTTAGTGAATGATTACAGTCTTATGTGCCCATATAATTTTCAATGAATATAGAAATTCATATTCCAACTCAGCCAAGTACTCTTTAGTACTGAGAAACAAATTATAATCTTTTCCATTGATCTTCCCTAATCAATACAGGCTCTGGATTATTTTACTCTTTGTGCTTTTTCAAATTCTGTGTTAGATAAAAATGACCAGAATAGGCTACATTATTCTGAAGACTTAAAAAAATGCACAAATCTCTTCTGCATAGGATGGATAGTAGGATTCTATTTCAAGATGCATCCTTAAGGCACAGAGGTATGGAGGAGCATGAGTCCTGTGTGGTGACCTAGCATGGTTAATCTGAGGTACAGGCAAGTATCTGAAATGGACAGAGAACCTACCAACATTTTTCTTGTCCACCAACTTCTCTTTGGCTTTTCTGTAGAAAGAGAGTCATACAGGAAGTGGATATTTGGTAATGAAATAAGTAGAAAAAAGATTATTCCAATTTATGACATAAAATGTTATCTCCTCACTGTATTTCACATGTGGTTATAACCTTCTTGGGGTTAGAGTTTCATATGGTGAAACATTTTTCACAGTGTCTTGTACATAATTTCTAAATTGTTGAATTTATTTTCTGTGCATTGATATCAAAATAATGGCCTCGGTTAACACTATTTTATAAGGATTTGGAAGTCATTTCTGATTTTTTTAAAGATTTTATTTTTTTTATTTGACAGACAGAGATCACAAGTAGGCAGAGGCAGGCAGAGAGAGGAGGAAGCAGACTCCCTGCTTAGCAGAGAGCCCATCCCAGGAGCCTGGGATCATAACCTCACCTGAAGGCAGAGGCTTTACCCCACTGAGCCACCCAGGTGCCCCTCATTTCTGATTTAAAAACAAAAACAAACAACAACAAAACATACTAAACTGAACAAAAGATTTTAAAACTGTTTTGAAAAAAAAAACTAGATTCCATTTTGGATCATGGCATTTTAAGAGACAAACACAAGTATAGGAATATTCAAGGAAAATATCTGGGAAATAATTCGGGAATGACATGGCTTCAGATGTCCTTATGCCAGTGCTTAGGGAATAAGAATGAACTAAAACTCTTTTAAACAATGAGGCAACATAATCATCTAGAGATCATTCAAAGATAGTAATATGAAATCTACATCTGATAGAATAAAAATTTCCAATAAATTAAAATAGAACATGAAAAATATTTGAGAGAGAAGAAAGATAAATAGTAATAATAACATGTAGTTTTAAAAATCTTCTTAATAAAAATTAAGGACTTTTATCAATATCCTCTATAAAACCTCCTAAAACACTATGAAGAAGGAGTTATTACTAAAGTCTTTAACTCATTCAATTATTCCAAGGGATAAATAGCTTCCCAGTTCATTCAGCTGCTATATGACACTTCCAGGACTCCACTCAATGTCTCAGATCTTTTGTATATTTCTGGTGTCATTTGAAAGTTTACCACAGACTGCCTAACCAGACTAAAGATACGGACAAATATTGGTTGTGAAATTGTTGCATGAGCAATAGAAGAACTGATGTGGATAAAGCCAATGAAATAATCTCTGGTTCTTTGATGACCTCTCTCTTTTTCACTGTGGTTTAGCTCTTTATCATAAAACTAATGATCCTGGAATCACAGAATTAAGATGAAGAAACTGAAAAGTGAGATCTAAATTTGCATCCAACAGGCAACCTGGCTTGTTTTGAAACTTTGAGAAATACAGCCACCTGTTGGATTTAGTCTGGTATTGCACTTCTGTTCATCCTTTGTTTTTTTGAAAAAAGGTTGGACATTTTTCTTTCACGAAAAAAATTTAAAGAATAAAGAAAAACATAATTGTTACTCTTAGGGGAAATAAAGATGATAAAAGGCAGTAGAGTCCCTTATGTGGTCTTTTGAAAAACTGGATCTATGTATTAACAATGTGCTTTGTCTAGATATAGTCGAAGTAAAAAAGGAACTTCTATTTTAAAAAAAGAGTGAATGAGTGAAATTTTTTAAAAAAATCTTTTCTCCCACAAAAAAGAAAAAGTAGGAACTTATTATTTCTTCACTTCACTCCAGCACTGGCCTCTAGAATAAGGGTTGGCAAATTTGTTTCATAAAGTTTTTCAAATTATTCAGATCTTAAAAGCCTTAAGGTTCCTGTTGCAGCTACTTAACTCTTTTGTAGTACAAAAGAAACTATATATAAATATGTAAACAATGAGTATGGTTGTGTACCATTAAAACTTTATTAACAAAACTAGTGCCAGATTCGGCTGATGAGCTGTAGTTTTTTTTTAATATCTGTCCTAAAGCACCCACATCAGGGCTTTGGCACTGGCTGTTCCCATGCCTGGCGGGCTCTTCCTCTAAATATCCACATGGCTTACTCAACGGCCTCCACAAGTCTGGGTGTTCCAATATCATCTTTTCAATAAAGTCTACCCTAAAATACTCCATTTAAAATTTCAGTTCTCTATTTCTCCTCTTTCATTTTTTCCAGGGCACTTAACACATTCTAATTATATGTATTATGTTCACTGTTTATACTCTACCTCACTCACCAAAATACAAGCTTTGTTACAACAGCGATTTTTGTTTATAAAATACTCCAAGTGCTTAGAACAGTATCTTACCTATAATAGATGTTCAATAAGTATTTGTTGAATGAAAGGATGGCTTGTTAGCATTTGTTCTAAAAAAACAAACAAACAAAAAAAACAAATACCATAATCTTTTTTAAGAAAGTGACTCCCAAAGTTGAACTAAGAAACAAAGCCAGGTTTGTACAATGTTTCAAAAAATTTTATAAGCCTCTTTGTTTTTCTCAGACTTGAAAGTAGTAGAAATACTATTTTTAAAATCAGTGAAGATATCAATAAATATATAGTCTGGTATAGTTCCCAAAACTATATAACATCTTACATAAGTCTTACAATAATCTTATTACATAGAAAATATAATCCCCACTTCATAGATGAGGAAACTGATTCGCAGAAAAATTAAATAACTTGCTCACAGTCAAAAATAGTATAAGACTAAACTAGAATAGGTATTTTTATTTCAAAGCCAGTTTTTTTTTCCTGACAAGACAGCTAGCTGTCAGTCAACCTTGCTTCCATCGGTAACCTCTGGAGGATTCCTTCTGCAGCTGAATCAATATCAACAATATCTTAATCCCTAGGACAAACTTGTCTCTAAGTAGAAAAGATTTAATGAGCTTTGACTCAAACTTGCAGAACTCAGCATTATTCACTTTGAACAAAGAAGAGGCTCCATTTTTTCCCCCTCATTCTGATAACCTGGTTTACTTTTAGATTTAACATCCTGATCCCAACCTCTAATCGAGTTGTTTCTTAATACCTGGTAAACTCTTATATACTCAGTCCCTCATCCTTGGCTGGAGATATTACCAGCTCCTCAGTCTCTCTCCCTGCACCCAAACTCCTGCTCACTCCCTGAGCTTCTGCTCTCTGACGATAGGTTTTCTAGGTGCTATTTCCTACTTCAGATTTTCAAATATCATCCACTTCTAGAATCACTAATCTTATGCTCTGTTCATGAGTAGAATAATCTCAGTTCTTTGGAAAACCTCTCCCCCAACCACAAGCACCATCTTTTCCCCTGTATCTCTTCTATATACAGTCTGTAGCCATGCATGCCATTTGGATCTCGTGTTTTCCTTTTAAGCAAGTTCAGGTATCCCCAGAATGCCTGCACCAAGACAGAATTCCATGTATCAGACATAAAAGCCATAATCTGCTTTCTATTGGGGAGATACAGTCAAAATGTGGCTAGTTAAGGGCTCTGTGGTGAGGGAGGACTCCTAGTAGGGTAATAAAAGTAGAAATAAACTTGAAAATGGTTTTTACTGCCTTATGTCCTAACTTATTACTAAAGAAAAGAAAGCTCAATATAAACTGATAGTAAATACAATAGAGCAAAGGGTAAAACTGAGGTATAACATGGAGAAAGAAATAATGAGACTTGATGAAGAATTGGAGAAAGCAGAAAAATGTAGCAGTAAAATAGAATTGACCTACAAAATCTCCAGCCTGTATGATTAGAGGAATAGGTGTGTCTCTGATGACAGGAAAGGAGTTAAAGAGTGGAGTAGATGCAGAAATGAAATAAATTCACCTGACAGATGTAGATCACCAAAGAGACAATGAAATACAAATTAGTGTCTTCGATACTACAGCTTCATAGGATTTCAAAAAGTGCTCTCACACTTATTCAGTGTCACACAAAGTCAGATGAGATGAATATAAGTAACAGCTATATCCCCTATTTGACAAATGAAAACTGAGGCCCAAGATGGAAAAGAACTTAGCTAAGATTCCACAGATCTGGAGCATGAAACCAGTTCTCAGGACTCCTGTCCAGTACACTTTCCACAAAATCATTTGCCCTTCCAAGACAACTATAACAATTGATAAGTTTATCTTAATGTAATTCAACTAGTCATTCAAGTCAATAAAATACAAAGAGAACTTAGCCAAGCGACTTCCTACTAGCAAAACTAATAGTTTATAATAAAAGCTGCAGGTCATAAAGTTAAATTTGAAAAATCTCAATGTTTTGTTTGATGAAAGAGAGAATAAAATAGTCATGGAAAAAAAAATATCTAGCATAAGTATTCAAGAGGTGGTTGGATCAATCTATCTGTCTCCAAGCATCCACAAATTCTTTTTTGAAGTCCATGACCAAGAAGCCAACCTCTGTACTGCCCTATCACAAGTAATCAAAACGTTCACTTTTTGCATGATTATTTTATTTCAAATGTCAGTGACATAAATGGTTATCTTAAAATGGCCCAGTTAGTTACATTTTTTAAGCCAATATTTGCCAGTACTTGAATTTACAAAATGATGAAGTGTTTTGCCCTCTGGAGTGTTTCTAATAAAGATAAGACTATTTTAGAAATAAATCATTATGTTGTACTTATATAAGTTTTCACCTGAGAAGTGCTGCATGTCTTGTTTTTAATTTTATTTATTTTATTTATTTATTTATTTATTTTTAATTTTTTATTGCACTGACCTCTGCTTGTTTTGGACAATGGGAAATGCTATTCTCACTTTACCAAAAAGGAAACCCAAGCCCAGGACTTGTCTAATGAAATAATGAATTAAAGACAGTTCTTGGAAGAGGAATCAGTGTATCTGATTTGTAAGGTTTAAACAGATTTTTGGCGCCAGGGTATAATACTTGTCTAATATAAAAGGTAGTCTTCCATCCAGGGCTCCCAAATACGGGGAAAGTTGGTATTCTTATGACATTTTAGTAAGGAATCTTTATTATTATATGACCCCAAAACTAAAAAAAAAAAAAAAAAGTTTTAAGGCACTTACAACAAGAAACCCCTCTGGCTTGGGAAAAATTCACAAAAATTATTTTCTAACCAGTGTTTAGCAGATGCTCACTGACTAATTTTTCACCAAAAACCTTACTGCTGATTAGGAAAATATCAAAAGGCTAGCATGTGGAGAAAGACAATGAATCTTGATTTGAATAAGATCTCTACTGATCAACTCTTTTTCATTCCATTTAGCCCCTTTAAAGCCTTTTTGTCTCTGTTCCCTTCCTTTCCCTTCCCATCTCTTCCTCACCAACCCCCCCGCCCAAAAAAAAAAAAAATCCATAAAAATCAACACAGATTCATTAGATGAGGCTGAGAATGTAGATATCCAAACAAGAGTGTGGGGAGGAAAGCAGCCCAATCTGAGAGGGTAAAAGGGACATCCAGACAGCAGGTCAGGTCAGCCGGAGCTATTAGAGCCCAAGCATCCATGTGGTATGAGGGGACTGGGGTGACACAAGAGATCAGAATCTATGAGGAGGTTAGGAGGGCTAATACAGAATGTCATAGCTTGAGGTGGGTAGAGGAGGGTATCCATCCAAGGGTGGCTCAGCATGAGGTATCACAGTCCAAGCATGATGAGATCATCCTGGTAGAATGGCAGCTCAACTCAGGTTATCACCAAGGAAGGTAAGAAAGACATCTATGCAGAGGTACCCCAGCAAAGGTCATAATGTTGAAACAGTGAGAAAAGGGGAGCAGCCCAGGAATATTGGAGCCCAGCAGACCAAGAAGGAACATGCACATCCGGGATGGGACATCAGTAGTGACAATAGAAATGAGAGATTAGATACATATGGGGGGAGTCAATTGTGATATACATATAGATAAATAGAGATAGAGATTGCCCCCACATATATAAAGGGAGGCTTCTCACTGCCAAAAAAAAAGGCCAGTAAAAATATGGAAAGATAGAAAGCTAGAATAACATCCTGTATGGTTGGATTAGAATTACAAATGGTGATAGATGATGGACGGATGATAGATAGATAGAAAGTTATTGCATATGGCATTTAATAAGTATTTAGTAATTTAAGTTCTCAGATTCACTTAAATTTTTTTGAATGTTTAAGTTGTAAGGAGAACATAATGAAGTAGAAAGGATGTGGTATTTAGATTCAAGTTCAAATAATTTCTGGGTTCAGAATTATCTCAACCACTGAGTGGTTTTATGTAATTGTGGTAAAACCTGTGGGACTGAAAGCAAACAAACTGCAAAATATCTCTAAGTTCTTTTAAGGTAGTTGTTCTCAACCCCTCTTCCCACTCCCCATCCCCAGGGGGCACATTGGTCAGTTTCTGAAAAAATTGGTTGTCACAACTGGGGAGTGTTACTGGCATCTAATGGGTAAATGCTGGTAAACATCCTACAATGCATAGGATAGGCCTCACAAAAAAGAATTGTTAGTACGAGCTGAATCATGTCCCCCCAAAATTTGTATGTTGGGGCCCAAACTCTCAGTACTTGAAAATGCGACTTTGTTTGGAAATAGGCCCCATGAAAGAGTTCATTAAGTAAAATTAGGTCATTAGGGTGGGCCCTAATCCAATCTGATTAGGAATCGCACAGAGGAAAGACCCTACAACCATCTGTAAGCCTCAGAAGAAACCAAACTTGCCAACACCTTGATCTCTGACTTCTAGCCTCCAGAACTATGAAATAAAAAATCCTGTTAAAGGCCACCCAGTCTGTGGTATTTTGTTATGGTAGCCCTAGCAAACTAATACAATTATCCACCCCAAAATGTCAGTAGTGCCAAAATCGAGAAACCCTGGTTTATGATACACAGAAAGAGTCCTGAGAAGAACACTCGTGGGTATGAAAGACAACATGACTAATAACCACCATTTAAGTGGCAAACAGAAGGAAAAAGGGGAAACAGGTTGCCTCTCCATAAAAATTAGGAAAAAAAAAAAAAATTCAGTGGAGAAAATCATTTCTTGACTTTATATGCTTATGGACCAGTGCAGTTAACATTCTCTCCTCTGAGCCATAAAGTCACTAAAAAAGCAATTAAAAAAATAAAATCAGTCTAATTTTGAGTTAAGCATGTTTTTATTTCTATGTTTTTTTTGCAATAAAACCAAATTTGGAACACTCGAAAATTTGATTTCTACATGTATTTGCTCAAAACATTTTCACCCAGAACACTAAGGAAGCCCAACCATGGCTTAATCCCAAAGTTCCTTTCCCATGGTTTACAATGGAAGAAGACATCTTGCTTGATCCAGTATACTTATTAGTGCTTTCATGAAAGTTCAAATATGTGAAACAATCTAACAGTCCTCTTTGTTGGCACAAAAATAAACTCAATACATAGAAAAAAATCTTTGTAACCTTCATTTAGGAGAAGATTTCTTACTCAGGACACAAAAAAAATCATCAACCATATAAGAAAAAAAAAGGTTACTTAAACTACAGAAATATTTTAAAGTTTTGCTCTTTAGAAGGCTCTACTAAGAAAGGTGGAACAGGGCACGGATTGCATGGAGCACTGGTGTGGTGCAAAAACAATGAATACTGTTATGCTGTAAATAAATTAAAAAAAAAAAAAAGGTGGAACATGAGGCATTTGAGATGGGAAGAAAATATTTTTAATACGTATGTCTGACCAAAAAATTTGCATCCAGAATTTAAAAGAATTCTCATAACTCAATTTTGAAAAACAAACAACACCCCCCAAAAAATGTCCAGAATATTTGAAAATGAAAAAAGAAAATACATAAATGACCAGTAAACACATTCCAAAAATTTCAACATTATTCATCAACAAAATAAAAATTCAGGCTCTAAGTAAGATACCACTACTCACTAAGTAGAATAGCTAAAATTTTATAAATTAACATTATCAAGCGTCAGAGAATAGAGAGCCACTGAAACTCATTGCTAGTAAGAGTATAGCCATTTGGAGGACGCGGGCACTTCCTCATAAACTTAACCATACTTTCCACATAACCAGCACTTTTACTTTTAGGTATTTACCCAAGCAATGAAAACATATGTCCACAAAAACACTTCTACATGTATTTTTGACAACTTGAATTTCAATAGCAAAACCTCAACCAACCCAAATGTTCATGAACAGATGATGACATAAACCTCTCATGGTTTATTCATACAGAGAAACCACTCGACAATGAGACGGCACTGACTACTGGTACCTGTAATAACATGAATGAAACTCATTGACATTGTACTGAGCGAATAAAGTCAAACACAGTGCAAGTGTATATAATACTCTGTTACAAATTTTTGGAACAGAGAAAAACAATTTATGGTGATAGAAATCAAATTATTGTCTGCCGGTGGTGGGTTCTGGAGGAATGACCACAACGGAGCATAGAGAAGCTTTCTGGGTGATAGAAATGTACTATATCTTGATTGGGGGCAAGAGGGCGGTTACGAGGCTGCGATATATTTGTCAAAACTCATTTAGCTCTATCCTTAAAATGGTTATATTTTAATTATACATAAACAAACTTCAATAAAATTGATTTTTAAAAACAGAGAAGTAAATGCAAAGTATTTACTATATTAATAGGTGACCACTGAAAGGAATTGTGAATAGCAACACCCCAAATCAGTGAGAACACTTAGTACCCAGATCAGGGTGTTTAAATATAATTCTAAATATAATATAAATATAATTAAAAAGCACCTTAGGATAATAGCTGATTTTGGAATGGGGAAGAGATAATACAAAATGAACCTAGAATATCTTAACTGTGTAGAAACTCAGGAAGTACTCAAAGAATAGGCCACATCAAAATGACAAAAAAAAAAAGAACGCTGAAAGGGACTCCCTCTGACCAGCTCTGGAAGAATTTGAATATCCAAATACATATTGATAGTAACAGATTATTAAGATCTAATAAATACATGGGTAAATTGAAGGTAATAAAAAAGGAGCTGTTCATACAGATTTAAAAGTATCTTCCCACAAAATACCTTCTAACCACCAAGGGGAAGAGTATAATGTTACAATGGAGAAGCATGGTAGATACAACTTTAACCCAGTGATCAAAATAAATATCATTGGTAATACAGTAAGTTAAAATAGTATGCCACCTAATAGGGCTTATGAGAAGACTGCATCTTTTCTGTGGCATTCATGCTAAAGATGCATAACCTAAATCTATTTCTAGAGGTGCTACCCATACCTGAGTCCTCAGAAATGCAGCAAAAATCTCAGTTGTCTCTTTCTGGGTCAGCAGGTACCCAGTATTCAGTATATAGCACTGGCTAGCTCTTCTTATTGTAACAATCACCCCTTCCTGTCTTAAGAACCTCTCTCATTCATCATCTCATTGAGTCTATCTGCTGATTGTTTATACGTTTCAATGTGCTGCACATTTTTTTTAATTAAAGAACTTTCCACCTCTTCAGTATTTATTTATTTATTTATTTTAAAGATTTTACTTATTTGACACAGAGAGAGAGAGATCACAAGTAGGCAGAGAGGCAGGCAGAGACAGAGGGGGAAGCAGGCTCTCTGCTCAGCCGCACCTCTTCAGTATTTAGATAAAACAGCAGCATGAATATCAGCAGACGATTTTATCTTGGGACTAACCCCATATCTTTTAAAACATCGGACCTCCGTCAAGCATAAAGCCTCCCTCAGATAGTGGATTATAAGCATCTGGCTCCCCCGTGAGCCTGGGACTCAAGTTACTGGCTGACATTTCAGTTTCTGAATTCATGTAGCAAGTAGCCTCTAAATTGTAATTTCTGCTAAGCCTCTGAAGTAAGGAGATCGGAGGCAGCACCTGGAGTCTGGAGAGCATAACTGGGGGGTCTCTGGTCATTCTGGGTACAGCACAGAGGCCGTGCCACCTGGAGGTCAGTGCAGACCTGACAGTAGCAACTGCAATCACAGAGAGAAGAGATGACTCTTTCTTTGCTGAGCTTCAGGGCTGGCTGTGCTGGGCCCCTCGTGACGAGAGGAGAATTCAATTCATAACCTTTCTGTGTTCCTTGGGCGGCACATGCATATTTGCTGACTTCTGTAAGGGCTGCTAGTAGCTCAGCTCCTCAGCCCTTTGTCCATATTTGAGCAAAAAACACCAGATTCCATTTTTAACACCCCTGTTGAGAGAAAATGAAATCCTTGGTCTCTAGGGTGCTCTGCAGACCTGGGGACGATGATCCCAACCTGGGAAAAGAGGTCTTTCTGATGGGGCAAACGCTGCAACAGAAACAAGTACATGATTTGATTTCAAACTCCAAAGTGTATCTACTAAATGTTTAAACATTCCATCTCTGCTGATCTATTTTAGAACTGGAGATATAGAAGCAAATACCTCAGATTAGGATGAGTATTATGCCACAGAACTCAGCTTACTCACTACTTTAAAAACCAGATCTAATTTTTTTTTTCAGCATAACAGTATTCATTATCTTTGCATCACACCTAGTGCTCCATGCAATCCGTGCCCTCTCTAATACCCACCACCTGGTACCCCGACCTCCCACCCCCCCGGCACTTCAAAACCCTCAAATTGTTTTCAGATCTAATTTTTTTAATTACATCATTTCACTGTAAATCAACAAATATTTTGTAGCATTGTCCCACTGTCTTTTAAGTATGATTTAGATCAATTAATTATTATTCATGACACTGGACATGTTTATAATAATTATATTCCAATATGGGCTCATTTTCGGTTAAACAGAAATCCTGATCCTTTTGGAATTATTGGGAGAAGACTTCCCACTTTATGGTCACCCTGCTCTATTCACTGGTCCCCATTTAGTGAGATGAAAAGAATGTCCCTTCCATTGGCCCACACTCCTCTATGGGACAGTTTACTTATTTACAGCTGAATGCATCACTATTAGAGTCCCAAATATAGAAAGAACCTTGAAAGTCTTTTAAAAACAAGAAAACTGGTCAAGGAAAAGGAAATATAATGGGCCAAAAATATATTTAAAACATATAAACCTAATTAATAATTAAGAAAATGCAAATTAAAGCAGTGTTACAATTTTTGACAAATTAGAATACAAAAATAACTATTCAGTGATGACATCCATTGATAAAGATGTAAGAAAATGAGCAACGGGAGTGAAGCTGGGAAAATCTCCTTGAGGACAATTTGGTTGTTTTTTTTAACATAAAATTCATATGCCCTTTGATCTACCCCTTCCACTCTCAATTTATGCTATAAATTCTCATACACCTACACTGATATCTACATACTTATGTTACATGTATGAAATATATATATATATGCACATATGCTAACTGCACTTGTAATATTTAAAAATTTGACAGTAACCTAAATGTTTATTAATAAGAAACATGTTAAGTATTTTATTTATACACACACACACACACACACACGCACACACACATTCATACATTGGAAAGCTATACCACCATAAAAAAACCAGAGTAGATCCAAAAGGAACAATCTCTCAGATACATCAGAATAAAGAATATATTTGGGTAAAAATTAGATACATGTGTATATACCTACACCTATGTATGGTTGTATAAGCACAGAGTATTTCTGGAAATATCCACAAGAAATTCTTTATTATGATTGCCTTTAACTAAGGAAGAAAAGGATCTGAGATAGGAGGACAACTGACTTCTGTTATCATATTCACCTTTGAACTATTAGAATTTTTTCATCGGATATGAGCAATATTTCTTCAGTAAAAGAAAATGCTTTGTTGTTGGAATTTTTAGAAGTAAATTGTGTGAGTGGCACCTGGGTGAGCATCTGCCTTTGCTCTGGTCATGATCTCAGGGTCCTGGGGTTGAGCCCTGCTTGTTCAGCGGGGAGTCTGCTTCTCCCTCTGCTTCTCCTCCAGCTTGTGCACTTCCTGTCAAATAAATAAGTGAAATCTTTAAAAAAAAAAAAAAAAAGGTAAATCATGTTATATGTAGTAATTTTGTAATGATTACAAGTGATTAGATTATCTGTGGCTCAAATGAAACAATAGGTCAAAATCCACATTCAAAAATCAGAAGTTCTAGAATGAAACCTGGTCCACCCTATGCCACTCAGCAACTCACTCTTTCAGTGAAGGACTATCTCTTGCAGGTCTTTTTCTTATCTTCCAAGCTCTGTGTTACTCCAGGACAATCTCTTCTTTTTGAAAGTCAGCTCAGTGCAAACATATTGTGACTGTTAACTCTTTTGTAAAACCTGTTGATTCCCAACTGTTTTATTTTTTATTCACATATTCTCTTTTCTAAAAAAGAAAACATTAAACAAGGAAAGGATATTATATCAACATTGTTCATTTTAATTAAAGAACATTATCTCTTTTAATAACATGAATATTTAGACTTGCTCCTGTTCATGAGCATTTGGGTTATTTCTAGTTTGGGAATAACCTGATTAAAGCACTATGAATATTCTGATACAAATCATTTTGTGAACATTTATACTATTTTGACATATCCTGTTATGGATACGGAGCAAATATTTCTGTTTCCCTGTGATTCATATGCTGAAATCTTACATTTCTTCTCTGCTAATCACACTGAATGCATCTATGACCAGATGTGTGGGTTTTTTCCTATACCAAGCAATTTTCCACTTCTCTCGTGGACATCTGGGTGTCCTAGAATTTAACTGAATTCTCACACTCTATCTAGAGAGAGCATCCGGTCCCACAGGCTAAGGGTTCGGTCTTACGAGACTATCCTCATTTCAGATGCCAGTCACAAATCCCAGATTGTCCCCTGTGCCTCTGACAGCCCGACTATAAATCAGAGATTTCCATGACCCCCTCCTCAGATCCAGTTACTTTATTCGAAGGGCTGAAAGAACTCAGAAAACATTTTATTTACTAGATTACCGGTTTATTATAAAAGCATATAGTTTGGGAATAGCCAAATGGAAGAGATGAATAGATTAAGGCATGTAAGAAAGGGAGTGAAGCTTTCATGCCTGGCACCTCCCTGTGTTCACCACCCAGGAAGCTCTCTGAATTCTGCACTTTTGGAATTTTTATGGAGACTTCATTATTTAGACATGATTAGTTCAATCATTGGTCTTTGGAGATTAATTCAACTTCCAACCCCTCTTCCCTCCCTGGAGATAGGGGGATGGGACATAATTGGTTCCCCTGAGAACCCACCCCCACCTTTAGGAGCTTTCCAAAAGCCATCTGATTAACCAAAATTCAGATGTGGTTGAAAGAAATTGTTTTGAATAACAAAAGACAGCTTTGTGGCTCTCATTAAGAAATTACAAGGGCTTTAGGAGCTCTTTGCCAGGGATGGTGATAAAGACCAAATATATAATTCTTGTTATCAATCATATCACAGTGCTCCCACAAGAAGAGATATGAGAGCTTGGACTCTCTGCTCTCTGACATGTGAGGATACAATGAGAAAATCGTGTTAAAAAAAAAATACAACGGGCCCAAATGGAGTCACTTGTGCTGAGCCACTCATCAGTGGACTGAGACTTAATATCTAATCTAATTGTAGTTTCATCATCTCCCAGGAATGTGACCTTTTAGCAGTCAATCTGGAATTACCTGATCGGCACAAGATAAGCTGTCTGATAGACTTTCCCACCTTTCTACAAAGGAAAGCAGCCTTGCTAAAACAACTTATTCTTTATTAAACACTTCCTTTTTCGGCTCCCTTCTGCCTATAAAAGCCATTCATTTTATATAGCTACTCGGAATTCCTTCTGTTCCCTAGACAGGATGCTGCCCAACTCATGAATCATTGAATAAAGCCAATCTGATGTTCAGAATTACTCAGTTGAATTTTGCTTTTTAACAATGGCCATCTGCAAACCAGGAAGCAGGCCCTAACCTGACACAGGATCTGCTGGTGCCTGGATCTTAGATTCCCCACCCTCCAAAACTATGAGAAACAATTTTTCATCGTTTAAGACACCCAGTCTGTGGTATTCTATTATAGTAGGATGAGCTAAGACACATCCCAAATTTAATGTAGTCAAGATCATCTGCACTATCTTCTTTTTCCTATTCCTCAAGATGATAAAATTATTTTCAAAAAAATTCAACCTTCCAGAATCTTCTTTCACTCCTCTCTCTCCTTCACTCTTCTGCAGTTGTAGCTGGACTAACATGAGTCTGTTCTTGGTGAATTACCAGTAGAGACTACACCAGGCGGAGTTGTCATACAAAGGAGTCTTTATTTGCAGCATATAAAGAGATTATAGGGAATAATTTCCAAAGCTGTGCCCCCCCCATCCCAACCCCCAGGCAGGGATGAGCAGGTTCCTTTTATTTAGGGTTTAGCATAAATATTTTTGAAAGGGGAGTCAAGGGTGTACCTAGAAAACATGCCTCTATGTGCATCATATGTTATATTAAAGCTTGTGTTCCTCCTAGGGCTGAGACTTTAACATTATCATGAGGGGACTGTCAGATCCTTCTTGGTTCATCTGTGTAGGCAGCGACTTGGTGGCTGAGCTCAGGTTGGCTTGGTCAATGGATGCCTGGGGAGCTCAGCTGGTTAAGCATCTGCTTAGGTCATGATCGATCCCAGTATCCTGAGATCAGTCCCTGTATCTGGCCCCTTGCTCAGCAGAGAGCCTTCTTCTTCCTCTGCCTGCCCCCTCCCTCTGCTTGTGTGCACTTGCTCCTGTTTGCGTGCTCTCTCTCTCTCTCTGGCAAATAAATAAACAAAATCTTAAAAAAATAAAAATAAAAAGAGGCTGGTTTAGTTCTTGGTCTGCCAATAGGTAGTCTAAAGCTATTTGTGGTCTAAGAGAATTTGGGCTAAGGAATGCAGGATCGTGCTTGTTCACGGACTGGAGGCATATCAGTTGACCTTGAGTCCAGGCTTCTCCAGAGACAGCCAGTATACTTGTTAGTGGGGTCTAAAAAGAAACAATAGCTGATAGGGAGAAACAGTTCTCTGAAATATAAGCTTTAAATTTTCTGTTAGTATTAACCTCATTAACCCCGTGAGGCATAGTTTCACAGTGACTCTTCAAAACCATTGTTTTCTCCCTGTTACAGTTCCTATGCTGTATAACAGCCTATCTAAAACAATATTTTATTGGTATGAAGTACTCATTTTATTTTGCCCCCAATTAAATGGGTCAGAAATTCATGAATGGCTCAGTGACATAGTTCTCCCTTCAGGTTCTTCATATAGTTGCACTGAGACAACAGCTGATGCCACAGTTGTCTGAGAGGCTAGCTGGCCTAGGTGTCCAAGACCGTGGGCTCTCAGAGCTGGCAGCTGATGGTGGCCGTAGATTACCAAAGCTGCTACATGTGTCCTCTCTGGCAAGGTGGACTCGGGGTAGTCAGATTTCCAATATGGTAGCTGGCTTCCCCTGAGCAAGCATCTGTGAAGCACCAGACAGAAGCCATATGTCCTTCTTTGACCGGCCTTGAGTCTTTAGTCAGTTATCAAACATTGACTACAACACCACTGACTTAGCTCTTGCTGCTTTCTCTTCTGGGCCTGTCTTCCATGTGGAAAAATGCTTTGAAAAACCATAGAGTATTTCACAAAAGAAAAAATTTTGAAATAATGATTACAGAAAAAAATAAGACTGTGATTTTGTGATGAGATAACTTTGTGATGAGATAACTTCCTGAGATATCAGTTCATGTTCTGATCTTATATTTTTCCTCTCCTTTTCCTACAAGGTAGCCTGTCTTCTTGCCTTTTGATTCCATCATAAGACCAATGAAAATTCCCTAACAATTTCCCTCCTGTCTTTCATTTTTAAAAGACTCGAATTTTTTTAGAACATTATGCTAAAAGATAACAAGAAGAAATTCCCCAATGCCTTTTGAGGGAGAAGTAGGGGAACAGAGGAGGAAAAAAATAAATGAGGAACCCCTATTTCTCATTGTCTTAGAGCTTTCCAAAAGGGGTCTGCTGACAAGCTCTGGTGGTATATATTAGAAGCTGGCAAATTGGGGCACCTGGGTGGCTCAGATGGTTAAGTGTCTGCTTTCAGCTCAGGTCATGATCCCAGGGTCCTGGAATCAAGTCCCACATCGGGTTCCCTGCTCAGCGGGAATTCTCCCTCTCCCTCTGCCCTCTGCTTCTCCCCCTGCTTGTGCTCTCTCGCTATGTCAAATAAATAAATAAAATCTTAAAAAAGAAGAAGAAGAAGCTGGAAAACTTCAGATTATGGGCCAGCTCCTGTTTTTGTAATTAGTTTTTTGGGAACACAGGCACATCTACTCATTACTGTACTGTCTAAGACTGCTGTCAAGCATCAATGGTAGTTATTTTCTTTCTGGTCCATGTGAATAGCACCCCCTAGAGTTGAAAGTTGAGTACTGCAAAAACCTATGCCGCTAAACGGCAGCCTTAAACTCCAGGCCGATCCTGGCCAGGATTATCATCCCTACTGAGGCAAAGAAGCCACTTCAAATGGCGTATGAGCTTCAGTGGGATCATATAAGTAGGACTAAAACAAGATATATTTGAAGAAAGAATAAAATCATGACTGTCATACAAATATGAAATGAACACATAAAGAATTTTATTTAGTTCAATAATTAATGGGAGAACCAGCAACATATATAAAAACCACTTCAAATGGAATTTTGATTTCTAGAGATTTACATTCTCTGACAAGGTTAATTTGCTCTGCCATAAATAGGAATCATTTGCTTAGCTATGTACAGGAAATATTTGCCTTATTATTAATTAACTTCTGTCTCTAAGAAGTTACAAAATAACACAGTGAAAGACAACCAAAAGCAGAGACAGTCCCCATGGATAGGCTAGCTAGAATGCCCACTAGATTACAAAGTCTGGTAGTATGATTTTCCCCCATAGGGTCAAAGACCACAGACAAGCCACACAAATATTTTGCCTTTTTGTAATCCTTGGGACCTTCATAAGACCCCAAGGAAAGCTGGATAATGATTGGATAATAAATTATCTGCCAAGCAGGTTTCTGGGTCTCAGATTCAGAATACCTTCGATTTGAAGAAACAAAGAATGTTGATATTTCTTATGCCTCTGAGTTTCTTGAATAAAATTTTTATCTGTTGGATTCAAGTTCCTTGAGAAGGGAGACCTTGTCTGATTAACAACTTCTGTTTTCTTAAACCTGACACAGGGTAAGTAGGTGATTGGTAAATATTTACAAAATGAATAGAACAAATGCTAAGGAACACGAGAAAATTGGATATTTCATACATTAAATAAAACTTCACTTAAGAGAAAAACACCCTCTGACTATAAACTATCTCACATGTGTACAATGCAAATTCTTACCTACACCATTATATGTTGTGTGAGAGAAACAGCAAGGAGAATCTGATATGGCAACCCGGAGGTTGCAGACGGAGAGAACTGCCAGAGGAAAGAGCTTCCTGCAGGAAATTATTTTCTCTTGTAGGAAAAAGAAAAAAAAGTGCTTCACTGGAAAACTGCATTGTCTGGGCTCTAGAGAACACTCTCAGGATTATCTGATTCTAATCTTTTATTATCCTTGAGCTCTTTTGCAAGTCTGTAAATTGAAGATAATGAGTAACCCTGCAAAATAATTCTTGTCTATTGCCATGCAAATTGTGTCCTTCTAGGAGAGCTACCATTGATTTCCTTCTCCCTGTGGAAAAACAGTTTTGCTTCCATCTGCGCCTTCACTTCAGGATTCCTGATTTATAAATGTGTCTGTTCAGATTCTCTTTGAACCAGCTGTAACATCTGCCTCGTAGCCTTCTTGTTAATGAGTAGAATAAAATCTTTAACACCTATTCATTTTCATTTTTATGAGAGTCATAATTTTAACCTATTTTTGAAAATTATCTATTAATGTTTCCAAAATAGTATTAGATTTAGGAGAAAGTGAACATTCAGTTCAAAACAAGAGAAGGAAAAAAAATAAAGGAGAGGAAAGGGGACACCAAGCTGTCAAAATTAATCAGGAGTTGAGTTTGGAATAATTATTTGTGTGCTATTGATGAGGGATAGTTGGAAGGCAGGCAGGCAGGGACAAGCCCCCACCACCATCCCTCCCCCAAGAGGTAACCACCCTTAAAAGGATTTTACACCACCCTTTAAGGAGCCCTCCACCCTTACCCATATGAAGAAAACCTGATTGGATGACAGTCACAGGGAAGGTTAACCAGATTAAAACAGCCAGGCAACAAACCCATAAAAACCCCTAGACTTGGGAATTCCAGCAGCAATGCTCTCGGGTCCCCTCCCTTGTCAGGAGCTTTTGTACAACCACTTTGCTATCCCTCAACAAACCCTGCTTAGCTGCTCACCACTCTGTCTGGCCTACCTCTTAATTCTTGAAGCATCCTGACCAAAAACCATGGGCACTGACAGAAAAAAAAAAATTCCTATAATACTGTAAGGATGGATTTAAACTTTTATGCACATAATACATGGTGCAAGCCCACTGGGATAGCAATTGTATTCAGCTAATACTCTGAAAACTACCTGTAAATAGTTTTAATTATTTACTCCATTGCCTTTATCAAAATATTGAAGATGAATGTTGAGATGGTTCTAATCCAAATGTCAATTTCCTTTTTCTCCCTCTACTTAAATTTCTTTCCTATTTCATCTGTGTGTTAAATACCAATGCACAAATCATACTAGTGGTAAAATTGGTAGATATAATAGGGCTCAGTTATCTTGAGTCTAATAAGGCTTCTCCTCTGGGCTTTCCCAGGTGAGTCACTAGAACATCCCACTTCCTCCAGGACTGTCTGACTTCATCTTCCTCAAAAGACAAAATCAGTCGGATGGCCTCAAGTTTAGGTCACAAGGATCTTACTAAGTCAACTGAATTTGATACAAGATACCTCTCATTTCTCAACTCTGTTAATTCTCTGGAGGCACTAAGAGGAAAGACTCCACAAGTAAACAGCGAAAGAGCTTTCTTTTAAATTATAATTAGCGGGGCTCTGTGGAAAATAAACCACACACTCAGGAGAGAAACGCTCATTTGGTAAATAAATGCAGTCTCTCCCAAGACACTAGGGAATTGTTTGGGGAAGAAAATTGCAGAATTGAGTATGTGAGAAAATAAAAAAAGAAATAACACATGATTTCCTTGGAGGTTTTGTCAGCTCAAAAAACAACATATTATGTGCAAGAAAACACCAAATGTTTCCCTAGAACACAGAAACAACAATCCTGGTTGATTACTGCTTTTTAAAGCTGCATGGCGGGTGGTGGTGGGTGGGAGTTGCAGGCTTTCACCAGCAGGGGGAAATACTGTCCTAGGAAAAGAACAATTTCTTGGTGACCTTTTTTCCACTATAATTCTTCTACGGCGTAAGCAAGAGATGAATGTTTCTTCCTTATTCTTCTCATTTATAAAAGTTTTAACAGCGGGAAGTTTGCTAGCCGATGCCTCCAGCATAGTTGTTTCTGTGAGAGCAGGGATAAGAATGTGGGAAGCTGAGACCAGAGAAGAGTCATCTGGGAGCTGTCAGGCATTAGATGTGTGAGGCTGAGTTACAGAACAGCTCCAAGAGCAAAGGAAAGAGCAGCGTTCCCTATATATATTCACAACTCGCTCCCTCTTCAAATGTCCCAATTCAAAGCTTATTCTGGAAACTCCATGGTTCTTCAATGGCTCCTCCCTACGGGAAACTATAGGCATTTTTCAATCAATAGCAACCTCTAATAGATAGGCATTCATAATGTGTCCTTCAGGAACTAAGGATTTTAAAATGTCTAACTGTTTACCACTTAATATTAGCAAAACCTTATGACGTTCTATTCCGGCAACTCTAACACTGCAAAAGATTAAGAAACTGATTTCGTAAAGGAAAGCCGTGTCCTGCCGTGGAATTGCACAGGGAGTGTCGTGGTGCTGAGTGAGTGGGAGGGTCCTGAAGAAGCTCCCTGTCAACCCACCTTTAAAGCTCCTCCCACGCTCACTGCAAGTGGAGGTCACCGTTAACGTAAGGAGAGAGAGTGGAGTCTCCCCAGCAGAACACCCAGAGTACCCTCAGGCTGGGGAGAGATGACAAAGTGCCACATTATCCAGCTGTCTTTAGAGCTGAGAGATGGAGATTGTTCCGTGAGGAAGGCCAAAGTTAGGAGGAAGTCCTTCTCCCCAAGGCTGAGCTCAGACCTCACTGGATAAGGTGAGGTGACAGCCCACAGGATAACAGAGAGGTTTCCTCATTTGTCTGGTCCAGACAATCACGGGCAGGCACGGGGACAACCTTCCCGAGCATAGGCTTGCCGCAGTCCGTGGCCAGCACATGGACATGTAGAGACAGCCCTCCAGGCATAGGCAGAGTACAAAGGAGCCTCGCCTAGTGACCAGGGAGGGACCCCAGTGTGCTGAGGGAGTGGAAGGGACTTTGGGTGCAAGAAGGCATAAGTCCACAGTGTCTATGATAAGAAAGAGACAAACAACTGATCACCAAGCTGGGCTGGAGCCGTGAGGGTGTAGAGGGTAATACGTTCTAGGTTATTTGCCGCAGGGGAGCACACCCTATGTTTTCAACACCCATGCCCCTGACTGATTTCATGATGTCTGGAAACAGGAGATCCCCTTCTTCCTGCTAGGTCCTTATGCCCTCCACTGAGAAAGCTGAACATCATCCTCACTGTAAGCGAGAGACATCCTCGGGAATTCTATCCTTTATGGCAGAGCAGATGTTGGAGAGGAAATTTGAAGCTGAGAGGCAATAAACTGGCAAGGGGCAGTTACGAATAAGAAGCTGCATATAATTAAATACAGAATGTGCATGTAATGATTCTCAAAAAAAAAAAGAATTCTTATTCCTAAGGTTCTAAAATCAAGTACCCCTCCAAATATTGCTAGATTCTTGGACTGGATGGATCCTAACTAACCATTAAAATTAAGACTCTGGAGTCTAGAGTGCCAAATAAGAAGTCCCATCACAGCAACCAGATGAATGAGCGGATATCGAGTGTCATAATAATACTGCAATGCAGCTGTTAAAGTCCCTACATTGCACATGAGGGGAGTCTTGGGGTTCAGAGAAGTTTGTGTACATGGAGATGAAGCTAGAAAATGTCTCAACTAGGAACAGTTAAAAAGGCTTCAAAATACTTTTAGCATTTATTTCTGGTTTGCTTTACAAGTTGAAGACTTTCTAAACATGAGGGAATAAAATGATCCTGGACCAAATGCACAAAGAAAAATAACCAGCAGAGGGAAAGTCTAGCGAGGAGAGAGCGCTATGGGAGAGGTTAAGAGACAAGCTTTGGGATTTGGGAGTAGACTGCAGGGCTGAATCAGAGTTCTGTCAGTTATTAATGATGCAACCCCGAGCAGGTGTTTAACCTCTCTCTGACTCAATTTCCTCACTGAAGACGAAGATGATAATCGTGACAGCTCCCCCAGAGAGGTGTTGTGGGACCAAATGAATAATTATAAGTAAAGTAGTCAGAACAGTGCCTGGCCCAGAGTCAGTGCTCCATAAATGTGGATCTTCTTATATTAATTGTGTAGAGCAGAAGTAGCAGGCAAAATTGAGAGAAGGATTTAAAGAGTGAGACCAAGACCAACTGAGGAAATCGGAAGGAAGAAGGCTGTGACAAAAATGAACACATATTTAGAGATTCCACATCTCTGGACGTGTGAAGCCTGAGGCTCTTCCCATAAAAGGTTAGCACAGAACACTGAAGGAGGTCACAACATCCCCACACATCTCGCAAAATAAGAAAGCACTTTAGCAGATATGAGTTCTGTTCCTCTCTCAGGAAGATAAGAGCAGAGGTGGCTAGTGGGTGCCTACTAAACGCCACAGTCTCATGGAATGGGATGCAGTCAGGTCTGGAAAGAAACTGTACAACCCAGATTCTTTGTATGTGTGGGATTTTTTTTTTTTTTATGTGGTTGTTTGGCTGGTTGGTTGGTTTTGTACTTGACTTCTAATGACTTTTGAAAAGCTCTAATCTTACTGAAGATAAATGAAAGAAAACTGTGCAGCCTAAGGCGGAGGGGACAGTCACAGGGAATGCTGAACCTGAGCCTCTCCAGTAACAGGTGAAATTTAAGGGCATCTAATGGAAAAAAAGTCTCCTATGGTCCTGGATCATGGGTATTTTTTGATAAAATATTATTGTTTTTAGGAAGCCTATTAGGTATTTTTCAAAGCCTAGGGACTTTTATTACTGGTTTAAGATTTGCAATGCATCCAAACTTCTCTCACACAAATCGCCACCTGCAGATTACCAAATAAATCCACCTGTGACTTGATCTCAATGACCATGTTATTTGTGTTCATTTCTGTTTATTAAAAATGAGGGAGTTATGTTCAAACCTTTTGCATCTAATCTTTAGATATTTTAGGTAAGCGTACTCATTTCTGAATATTTCCATTCTCTCTAACAATCCAGCTGTTTCAATTGGGAATTTCTTGATCTGTTCCCAACTGTAATACGATACTTCCCTACCTTGAATTTCTATCGAATGATGGCACAATTGCATGCACTGTTTGAGAAAAATAATTGGAGTCAGTCATGCTTGCTTTCTTAGGCAGCCTCAATTTCTAGGAATATAGGTCCTGCCCTTCATTTTTGCAATCCAAAATGCTTGAAATGATTGCATAGTCTTGCATTCTACTAGGACAATTCCATCAACTGCCTTATTTCTTGTTCTGGAAGGATATTAAAAACTGGTATATTTTTTTCTGGTTCATGTAGCCACATATATTTTTGTTCATTTCTATTTTTTAATTTTCCATAAACATTCTATTTTTTCTTTTAAACTTTTAAAGATTGTGCCTACTTATTTTATTTTCCAATAAGATTATATGTTAATTATATAATATGTATTATACATATTAAAACTATCTGATTTCTTTCTGTATTTTGAGGAATATAAAAGTATATACTTATGTTTAATTTTGTTTAATTGAAACCGCTTCCCTCAGGGATTGTTCCTAAAGAGTAATTAAAGAGTATTGCATGTATACCTAGCCCCTGATAAATAAATCACAAATACTAATAGAAAGCCCAAATCCAAGCCCCTACTATTCATGCATTGTTTAGCAAATGATACATTTCAGTAAATGGTATCCATTATTATCCCATAGACTCAAATTCTAGCCAAAGACAAGGCTAGGTGAGTACTTAGATAGGAGGCACAGTTACTCTATCTGAGCACATTCTGCATCTTGGACATATTTGTAAATATAGATAGGTAGATTGAGAGATAGACGATAGATGTTAGCATGACAGCATGACCTGATAAAAAAGAATCAGAGGGAAGCATGTGAAAGCAGGATTCCAACTAAGTACAAGAGACATCAAATTATAGAGGTTTTTTGGTTGGGCAAAAAACAACAATAACAAACAAAGTTATTGTTGACTTTAGAATCTTGCTGCCCATCCAACCACCAATAATTAAAGGCTTTGGTTTATCTCTGATCCCTCCTTTCCCCCAGCCTGGGCTTCTTCCCCTGAAGTGAAAAACCACACTTCTTCTGCCTCCATTTTGCCTTGCCTAAAGTCTCACAACTAATATGTGTCAAAACAGGATCCACACCCAGTTCCCCTTGGCCTCCGTGTTCTCTAACTGGCTGTTAGGTCTATCCCATAAAGGACCAATGTGTGGCTGGCCTGGAAAATACAGTACAAATCCCACTATTATCTCTTATCTGGAATTCCAAAATTCCAAAAAGCTCTGAAAACCATACGTTTTTCATAAGTTTCTGATAAACACATTTGATGGTAAATCTGACCTGACCTGACATGAAGATATCCACCGTCTTTATCTATCCCACTTGGTGTAAATATTCATATATTTCACTAGAGGACTGTTAACATGTTTTCTTACTGTCTCAGACCCTTGTTGTGGGTATATTAAAATACTGTGTGGGCAGAGCAGAAATAGTAGGCCCTACACTTAGACACTACATTTGACTTAAATCTCTGCTGTTACCATCTTGAAGTCTTTAATACGTTTTGAACAGGAGTTCTTCCATTTTTTATTTTCCATCGGACCCTGCAAATCAGATTTGATTTTTAAACTACATGGGTTAGAACCCA
Organism: Neogale vison; assembly: GCF_020171115.1. Lineage (NCBI taxonomy): Eukaryota > Metazoa > Chordata > Mammalia > Carnivora > Mustelidae > Neogale > Neogale vison. Next base: position 47,209,503 of record NC_058096.1, on the reverse strand, counting down.
CAGGTCCACTTAAATGCAAAAATTTTCAATGTATACACATACACACACACACACACACTATATATATATATATATATATATATACACATATATGAAGAAAATATATATATTTTCTCTTCCTTATGATTTTCTTAATAACACTCTTTTCTCTAGCTTACTTTATTATAAGAATACATATGTAATATTTGTAATGGACAAAATATGTGTTAATTGTTTATATTATCGGTAAGGCTTCCAGTCAATAGTAGGCTATTAGAAGTTAAGTTTTGAGGGAGTCAAAAGTTATATGTGGAGTTTTTACTTTCTGGGGGAACTGGTGCCCCAGCCCCAACACTGTTCAAGAGTGAGCTGTATACAGCTAGTCCTGAGTATAAGCACTGGAGTACCTTTCTAAAATCTGAAAAGTCATGAATTTTTAAACACAACTGCTCTAAGGATTTGGCTAAGGGACCTGTGTTACTATGTGGCCAGTATTATTGCTATTATTACTAGCACCATGGGTTAAATGCTTCCTATATGCAAGTGACTTGTAAGCACTTAATATAAGCTAAATATAAACCCATGAGGTACATATTACTTTCTTTATTATGAAAAATGGAGTAATTAAGGTTCAGAAAATTGCCCTAAAGTTTTAAAGTTCACCCCGCTATTAAATGGCAGAGCTGGAATTCAAACTAAGGGCTGCCTGACTCTGGAACCCATGAAAGAACATACAGAATTCATGAGGGTAGGTGCCTTGAAATTATTAAGATGAACCATTTGAGATTGCCATTATTCATTCATTTTGACAAAAAGAAAAAGGCAATTTCATCTGGCTCAATCTAAAAGATGTGAATGGCTGTTTGTAAAGTATAAGCTTCCTTTATTTTCCCTTTTCTTTTTAGTTTGAAAGAATGACCAAACTTGTTTTTCTGGTAAAGTCAATAAAGGTTGCAGTGAAGCCAGAAGAAAAAATTTATGTAGTTCAATTTAAATCTAGTCGCAGGTCTCATCCTGTCTCACCAGAGATGACATCACTGCTCCTAAAAGAGGAGGATGGTCACATGGGAGACCCTGTTTTATTGTGATCAGCTGCAGAGGATCAGCAAGGATGACCTCATCTGCAGCAGAGGAGCTTTGACCTTTGCCCCCTTTGGGCATGTGAAGCAGAAAAAAATGCTTCACAGACTGAGGAATGTAAAACAGACAAGTATCCTTCAGCCTGGTAGAGTTCACCAAACATGTGTTAAGTGCAAATGTTCAAGACTTGGACATGATGTAAAAGCAATTAACGAAAAGAACAGTAAGTAGCCCGGGAGTTGAGTGGGTCCTTTGGTGTTTCTTGGTAACCTTAGAAAAACACAGTTTTCATTTTCCAATAAATAAAGATAAGAAATAAGTCTGTTTAAAAAATGGTGCTTATATGAATTTTCCATAAATGGTAGAATTGAAATTCTTATTCCATGAGAATAGCTTGGACCTAATCAAATCAATCAGGGTTACCAATGGATAGGTTAATTGACTGTTGTTTTTTTAATTATAAAAATTTAAAAATATATTACAAAATAAATTATAAAAATAATTATAAAAAACTAAGTTTTTTAATGGTTGCTGTGATAGTGAAGATGTCATAACAAGGGCCCAGGATATACACTCACACCTGTCCAGGAATATGTGGAAGTTCTGCAGAGGAGATTACCTATACTGTATATTCTTTCCCTGTCCTGCTTATTTCCAGTGAACAACTCACAGACCGAAGAGCTTCCAATGATAACAAATTTCCTTCTGTTTAAAAACTCTTTGATAACGAGAAATTGTCTAATAGTCCAAGATTTTCAACATGTATCCCTTGACATAGCCCTCTGGCCACCATGATTAGAAGGTCCTAGAGTTAGTTTAAGGGGGATAAACTAGTAAGATTAAAAGAGATTGTTCTTAGGGCACCTGGGTGGCTCAGTGGGTTAAGCATCTGCCTTCAGCTCAGGTCATGATTTCAGGGTCCTGGGATTGAGCCCCATATCAGGCTCCCTGCCCAGCAGGGAGCCTGCTTTCCCCCTCTCTCTGTCTGCCTCTCTTCCTAATTGTAATCCCTCCTGCTGTCAAATAAATAAATATATTTAAAAAGAGAGAGAGAGAGAGAGATTGTTTTTATTTCCTGGCTAATAATTGTTAATCAGTATCTTCCAAATCAGGGGCGCCTGGGTGGCTCAGTGGGTTAAGCCTCTGCTTTTGGCTCAGGTCATGATCTCAGGGTCCTGGGATTGAGCCTTACATTGTTCTCTGCTCAGCAGGGAGCCTGCTTTCCCCTCTCTCTCTGCTTGCCTCTCTCTGCCTACTTGTGATCTCTGACAAATAAATAAACAAAATCTTAAAAAAAAAAAAAAAAAAAAAAAAAACCTTCCAAATCAAACAGCCTGAGAGAAGCAGATTTTTTGTGTTTCACTTGCAACCAATTGGAGAGATGGAAGCCTTCCAAAAGAGTACTCCAGTGCTGAAATCTGAAGCATAAGAAATATTTCATCCAGGTAGAAAAGGCAGTTCATTGCTCTAATTTTAAGCTGGATGGTTCCCCAACTTCACAAGCCAACTCCTTTATGTTTCCTGAGTGATTTATCTCTTACCCACTGCTTTGTCATTCCCTTGAGCTGAGAACCTGAGAACTCCAATTGCTTTAAAAGATGTGAAGAAAAAAGCTGATGACTTAGGCATTTAGTGTTGTCATTAGTCTCTCCATTTTTATCATTTTCTGGTACTAGCGGTAGTCTTCTTAACATTTGTCCAATATACACTATATTTCTATTTGATAAAAGACTGCTCAAAGTGAGATCTCAAATTTCAGGAAAGTACTTTTAGTCCAGCAATATTTTGGTAGGTAGAGATTAGAACTTTAGAGAGTCTTCCTTGGTCATCCTTCACAATTTACCACGTGGGTCTGGTGGACCCTTTTAATTTACATTTTAAATTCATTCTCAAATACTTACAGAAGGAAGCATAAAGTAAGAGCATAATACTTTATTACAGAAAAATAAGTTCAAAAAGGTATTGTACCTTAAAGTCTATCCTCCCCTTCCCCACTCTGTAGAATGTACTAGGTTTATAACTGGGTGAAGTGACCAGTTAAATTGTGGTTTATCCCTACAATGGAATTGCACTGTGTGTAAAAATGAAGCTACTGATACACCAACAACATGAATATACCTCAAAATACTTATGCTGAGTGAAAGAAACCAGACCAAAAAAGAAATCATTATATATGGCTCTTCCAGTTATATAAAATGCTTAAAAAAATGCAAACGAGTCTATACCAACAGAAAGCTGGTCAGTGGTTGCCTAAGGATGAGGTGGAGGGGCAGGAGGGACTAGAGGGGAGGAAAGGAAACTTTTTGCACACTGGATGTGTTCATTATCTTGATTGCGGTGAAGGTTTCATAAAGGTACACATGTCAAAACTTAGCAAATTGAACTCTTTAAGTATGTGTAATTTATTATATGTCAATTACATCTCAATAAAGTTAAGTATTTTTATATGAAATTGGGCATGGAAGACAAGAGATACTGTCGTTTACCATAGGTCATAGGGCTAGGTCATGGAGGAACAAAGACTTGTCATTAGGTCTCTGACACAAATGTCAATAACAAGCAAGAAAGTGTACCTGCCAAACATCAGGCTTGCCAGTCAGAGTGGAGCCCTGACTGAGAACGTTGTCTGTGGATTAGAAACCCAGTTTTATGCAGGTCAAGTGTATTTCGATAGGAAAAGATTACTAGTTTGGGGAATTTACTGTGAGGGACCATCTTACATTTTGATCAGTTTTTGCTGCAGGGCCTCTACAATAATAATGATGACTTTAATTCATCAGAGAAAAGTTGATATGATGATTTCATCTAGCTTTCCCTAATCAGTTAATGGCTGCTTAGCAAGTTAAAGGATCAAGAAATAAGCAGATACTATAATCTTGGGAAATTCTGGGGAAATCTTCATGTTGTCTTTTGTCAACAGAGAAAACTAGAAAAAACGATATACAGAGACAATTGTTCAGACTAGCATTTCTCAACTTTAACATTATTGACATTTGGGGTTGAATAACTCTTTGTTGTGGGGGTACCCTGTGCATTATAAGATGTTTAGCAGCATTCCTGTCTTCTAGCCACTAACTGTCTGTAGGACATTTGCCCTAATTCTGACAAACAAAAATGTTTCCAGAGGTTGCCAAATGCCCCTTGGGGTACAAAATCACCCCTGTTGAGAACCACTGCATCACATTTGCTGCTGCATCTGAGTCCAGAAATTATAAGTAAGTCAGCAATGAATTTAGAAAAATTATTTGCTTAATATCAGAGAAGGTTGATATCCTTAAAATAGAATATCCTTTTGTAAAGTTTTTTTGCAAATTAGGAAAGATGTGTAAATAGAGAAAGAAACATAAAATCAATAATAATTTAAAAATTCCAAGTCAGAAATGAAACAAGATGGGATTGGGAGGGAGACAAACCATAAGTGACTCATAATCTCACAAAACAAACTGAGGGTTGCTGGGGGGAAGGGGATTGGGAGAGGGGGGTGGGGTTATGGACATTGGGGAGGGTATGTGCTATGGTGAGTGCTGTGAAGTGTGTAAACCTGGCAATTCACAGACCTGTACCCCTGGGGATAAAAATATATGTTTATAAAAAAATAACTTAATAAATAAATAAATAAATTCCAAGTCAGCTTACCACTGTGTAAAGAGTTTTAAAATTTAGATTACTTCCAAGCGTGGTCCTCTTCACTGGTCATGTGTTAGGCAAACATTCTCAAGTCTTATCACCTGCAACATACAACGTCAGCCAGTGGTACTGACTGATCATTTCCCAGCTGATATGGTAGCATCAGATTTTCCCCTAGCCTTCAAACAATAGTAGCTATAGTCTTTAGACATTGTTAAGACCTCTTATACAAAATTACTTTAGAACAAACTAATTTAAAATATTAATACAAAAAAATCATATCACACTTGAAATGATCTTATGTTTCCACTAATCAAATGAGGTTCAAATGATTCTTCCTGATTTAGCATGGACTAGAAAAAACCCAGAACTAAAAGAAAGGCTCAGTAATTTACCCATGCGAGTACAATATATGAGAGTTATAATGATATTGTCTTTTTAGTTTGTTCATTTTTTTAACTTTAATTTTAGATTTTTCTTTGGAATAAAACAGATTTGTCACCGTTTACAAGGTCATTTCCGAGCTATAAATATTATCCCGAGGTTTTTCCCCTGTATTACCCACATTCAGACTTGGCTGACACAGTCAAACAGAGACCGTAAGGACAAGGACACTTTTTTCTTGAATCTTTAGTAGAAACCTTACCAGCAGACTAACTGCTCCAAGTCTATTAAATAGAGGCAGATATTCTTTTAATGCTTTATTATATACATGTATATCAATGCAGGCCATATTAAGACATTTGGGGGCAACTAGAGAGGTATAAATAATGAATAAACTAATTCATAATTCTCTTTTTGTAAGAAAAAAAAAGACAGTAGACAGAAGTTCTAATCCTAAGAAAAAAAAGTACCGTAACTGTTTGGAGAAGGGCTCTAAATGTGGATTCTTCAAAGTAGCATTTGTATTCAGGGCCATTGATGAAAGATATATATGTGACAATTTCAGACCATTCCGCAATGCAGAGAAAGGATTTATTTGCATGCTAATATATGTCAAAGGATAAGTAATTCCTCCCTTTCTTCTCCTGCTAAATACTGATCACAAAGCTTGGATTCAGTGTCAAATAAATCTCTGAAAGCTGGCACTCAAAGTCACTGCTGGGGAAGAGAAAAGCTTTATGCCTCTAGCTGGTCAGTGGACAAAGCCAAGGTTTCAGTCGAGTACAAGGCTTATATTCCAGCTGTGTAATCATCTCCCTCTGTGACCTCAGACAAATGACTCTACTTCTATATTCTTATTCCTTTGTCTACAAAAAATGACAAGGAACGTTTGTGGGGCCGGGAGAGGAGAAGAATCTCAATGTTCATACAGAAACTATAGATCAAATTGTTATAATCAAAACCACAACATAAGCCAGTCCCACAAACTATAGTAGATGCCATAATATTATATCAGTTGTCACTAAAAATCAGCTTATAGTCCATATGGTACCGACACAAAGGTGATGTATTCTTTAACCAGCAAAATAAATCCCATTAGAGTGTGTTACTGGCATTATTCTTTCCCTGCATTCTTCTCACTCCTTTACAAGGTAATGACCTTGTGGGCAGCATAGGGGAAGAAAATGACTGAATATACTGGATGTGGAACTCTTCCTTAAGAGTGAATAAGTATAGGGCGCCTGGGTGGCTCAGTGGGTTAAGCTGCTGCCTTCGGCTCAGGTCATGATCTCAGGGTCCTGGGATCGAGTCCCGCATCGGGCTCTCTGCTCAGCAGGGAGCCTGCTTCCCTTCTTCTCTCTCTGCCTGTCTCTCTGCCTACTTGTGATCTCTCTGTGTCAAATAAATAAATAAAATCTTTAAAAAAAAAAAGAGTGAATAAGTATAGTTTTAATTAAAATTTCAATTGTACTTTTAATATTATGTCTTCTAAGAAGTTGAAGAAAGAAAATTTGGATTACGCTTTTAGTAGAGTAAGAAATAATTGGACAATTATAATTGATTGCACAATTATAATTGGACAATTATAATTGATTAACAGGAAAAGAAATATTATATATTTATTTCATACATATACATACATATATACATATATATGAGGCTTTATAATAACATTGAGAATAATCATAACTTAAAGTTAAAAAATCCTTTAGAATATTTTTCCATTTTTAATAGGCATTACAATGTTCATAGAACATTAATGAAAAGGCAAAAAGGAGGTACAAATTATATATTTATTACGATCTCAGCTTCTAAGACTAAAAAATGCCAAGACTAAGAAGGAAGTCCACCAAAATGCTAACAATAATTGTGTTATTTATTGGGGTGGAATTGTAAAGGATGTTTTTCCTCTTCTCTCAACTATTCTCTACATTATAATATTCTCAGATACTCATAAATTATCCATTAATCATAAAATAACAAACTATAAAAAGAAAAAAGAAAAGTATGACTCTCGTGCAGAGAGAATACTTTAGCTTTCATCTGTAATTCTGCAGATAGTAGCAACAGTTATCCCTGGGAATGCTCAGATAATTTTACACACCACCATTTCATTTCAGTATCAAAAGATTAGTGATGTTGCATGCCTTGTGAAACTGATTTCAGGCGTCACTTATTTTTCTGCTCATTGCTGGAGTCAAGTGATGCAGAGCTCAGGGTTAGCATCCAGGGAATAATTGCCCTTTGGTGTAGACCAGGAAACCATCAACTCCAGTGGAAGAGATGACTCTGGGGAGCAGTGACACCCTGGGAAACACCTTATTAATGGACCACAAAATAGCTTTCTCAATGACCAACAGTCTCGTCAGCAAATGTACCGGCAAACCTCCGTGGCTTTACTACCCAAACCTCTTCCTATAGGAAACCATGTCCCCCTCCCCCAGAGGCATCCCTATGAGAGCTGGAGCTGCCACAGGTGCACACGGCTCCAAAAAAGCTCTCCAGGGTATTTCTGAAATATACACAGAAAGCTCTTTCCTAGTGCAACTGTAACCCACTTCTTCACTTACTCTATATTTAAAAAGCACCAAGCATGTGCCAAATCAAGGAGACAAACATATCTCTTCATGTAAAACATGAAAGTGGAAAACAAGTAAAATTGGACTCGCTCTGGCAAGTAAAATCTTGAAGTTAGAATTTGAGGTTTGCCTCAAGGCATTATATGAAGGGGTTGCATGTTAGACTCAGGCAGATTTGGCCTTGAATCCTGACAGGGAAAATAGTAATGGTTTGATCTGGTTTATTTACAAACATTTCTGAGCTTTGACAAAGGGGAGCTAATAAAATTGATAACATTTAAAATTCCTGGAAAATCATTGTGGTTCTCAAAAATATTATTTGCCTTTGTCATTAGTAACACAAATTTATTAAAAATTAAATAGAATAATGAGAGCATATTCTGAAAAAAATCATGACTACTCCAAAAGCACACAGGAAAATAGAATAATCAGTGTATCTGATCAGAGCGGTATATCCCTGAGGAACTTTGATGGAGAGTAGCTCATTAGTCTATCAGTTATTTGTAGTAAACTGAAATCATTCTAGACTTTTTAACATTTGTTTTACCTATTTCTGACAGAAGCACTAATTTCAGCATTGAAGCACCCCAAATGAGTTACTATAAAGTAAGGTATCCTACTAGAACCAGCTCTCTCTGATCAATCCAAATTACCAGAAAAGAGCAATGTATCCCATCCTTTTGAATTTTGGTGAAAGCTAAATGTGCCAGAAATAGGCAACCAGCTTAACCAACTTGAACCATACTCATCAAGGAAACAAGAAGTGTTGCTTTGTAGCCTCATTCATTGTTGTCTAGATAGTAGGAGATAACAAGTGTTTCTGAATCAAAACAGAAGGGATAAAGAAACATAAATTCTAGGCCCAATGTTATTGCATTTTGCTGAAGGTGAGGGCAGAGACAGGAGTGGGGAATGAGATTGGAAAAGGCTCTAGGTTCGAAGCAGAAGTACTTGTATTTATGCAATCATTTCATTTAAAGCTTGCAACATATGCATGACCTACAGGATTTAGAGTTGAGGAAATAAAAGAAGATAAGCATTAAGGATCTTGCCAAGGTCACTCTGCAAGAAACAGGAAGGCAGAGTTGATAACTCAGTTTTCTGATTTGCAGGCCAGGGTTAATTCCCACCAGTCTGACCTGCCGAACTTCTTGCCAATGGACTGAGCTCAATATTTGGTGGACTGCAAAAGAGACTTGCTTGTATTTATTACCTTATGTCCCATAGCATATGAAATGATAAAGTTGTTTGGGTTGCATCCTTAGGGTTAGTATAAGCAATAGGTATTCAATAAAGTACCATGAAGAGGTATATGAAGAAATCACATTTGGGAATTATTAGTGAATCTTTTAGGTGATAAAACAAGACATCACGATTACCCTTTCAAGAGAAAGGAGCTGAGGAAAACATGGCTTACCATGTCTGTCTTCCCTTCAACCTCAAGTGAATTATTTTACTTCTCACACGTTACGTTCATGAAACTCACAAACATTCAGATTAACTAAAATGTGCAAAGCTCACCATTTGCTTAGAGTGAAGGTGAACTCCAACTCTGTTCATAGCTTTTCATCTGCTCTTTTCAAGCTATGACAGGCTCTAGGACAAGGAAATACCTCTGGAAACTTGGAAGATGCCATCTATGTGCTCCCACATACAGGGTTTCGGTAGAGGCAGGCCCAGACACTTCCTAAGCTCTACAGCCTTCTTTTCCTTAGATACAGAATTACTTGATCCCCACCTGCAGACTCTACCCCTTACTTCCAAACTAAGAGACTAATCGTGACATTTGGCAGAAAAGACATAAATAATGCTGCCTTTCGATCTAGCATTCACTGTCCTATGACACTTGCTCCTAATTAGGTCATAAATTTGCATTCCAGTCTCTAACTATGTAAAGTTAGAGTAACTACGTCTTCTTTCCCTTTGTACCCTCAGAACCTAGTATATTGATGGCATGCAAGTTTTATTTTATATTGTCTGACTCATTGACTAACTTAACTCAGCTCCTTGATGAAACCCAGTCATTGCAAGTTTGGGGACTCAATCCCTGTTCTAAGCCCCTTTGGTCACCTTCCTAATGTCTAGCTCTTGTAGGACTCAGGACTGTTCATATTACTCCTAGAAATTAACTCACAGACCTTAATTCCCGCCCTTGAGCATTCTACTTTTTGACAATGGTCCAATTTGTCCAGTTTCCTGGATCACCAAATGTTATCTGTCCCTGGCTTCACCATCACTCTGATATTCTGACTTGCCAGGACACTGCCTCCAGTTGGGAAGGATCTCCTGATGGTTGCCTTAGCCCAGGCTATCACTTTGGTGAGTGTATGGTTAATACTATTATGTTAGCCATTAAATTGATAAGTATAATCTCCTTTTATTTATAAAAATGAAATGATTCCATCTTACCCAGACTCCTTCCACTTACCTATAAAACCTGTGACTATCCAAATTATGTCAGAGTAATCTATTAAATGCAAAAAAGAGATAGGCAAAATAAATTTTATTCTCCAAACAGTACAATTAATTAGCCTCAAAACCCCTAATTTTTGTTAAGCAGGGCGGGGGGGTGTTGTTTGAGTAAGTTGAACAACTGCCTCTAACCTCTACATTTCTTTCTAGGGTTTTTGTTTGTTTGTCTGTTTGTTTAATTTTGGTTAGTCAACACATAGTGCAATATGGGTTTCTGGAGTAGAATTCAGGGATTCATCACTTACATACAACACCCAGTGCTCATCACAAATGCTGTCATTTATACCTATCACCCATCTAGCCCATACCCCCCAACCACATCCCTCCCAGTTTGTTTTCTATCTCTATCAACCCACAGTTTGTTCTCTATCTTTAAGAGTCTCTTATGGGGGCACCTGGGTGGCTCAGTGGGTTAAGCCTCTGCCTTTGGTTCAGGTCATGATCCTGGAGTCCTGGGATTGAGCCCCGCATCAGGCTCTCTGCTCAGGGAGCGAGCCTGCTTCCTACCCCCTCTCTGCCTGCCTCTCTGCCTACTTGTGATCTCTGTCAAATAAATAAATAAATAAATAAATAATCTTAAAAAAAAAAAAGAAAAGAGTCTCTTATGGTTTGTTTCCCTCTCTCTCTCTCCTTTTTTTCTTTTCCCCTCCTATGTTCATCTGTTTTGTTTCTTAAATTCCATGTATGAGTGAGAGTATATGGTATTTGTCTTTCTCTTACTGACTTACTTCACTTAGCATAATACACTCTAGCTCCACCCATGTTGTTGCAAATGGCAAGATTTCTTTGTTTTTTGATGGCTGAGTAATATTTGAAGATGATAGACAGAGACATAGATATAGATGATATAGATATTGCCTCTTTTTATTCATTCATCAGTCGATGGACATTTGGGCTCTTTCCATAGTTAGGCTATAATTGATAATGCTGCTATAAACATTGGGATGCATGTATCCCATCAAATCTGTATTTTTGTATCCTTTAGGTAAACACCTAGTAAGAGTACTCTATTTTTAACTTTTTGAGGATCCTTAGGGCAGTTCTATTTTTAGCTTTTTGAGGAACCTCCATACTGTTCTCCAGAGTGCCTGCCCCAGTTTGCATTCCCACCAACAATGCAAGAAGGCTCCCCTTCATCCACATCTTCACCAATACCTGTTTTCTTTTATTGTTAATTTTAGCCATTCTGACAGGTGTGAGGTGGTATCTCATTGTGGTTTTTGATTTGTATTTCCCTGATGATGAGTGATGTTGAGTATCTTTTCATGTGTCTCTTAGCCATCTGGATGTTATCTTTGGGAAACTGTCTATTCATGTTTTCTGTCCATTTCTTAACTGATTATTTGCTTTTTGAGGGTTTGAGTTTCATAAGTTCTTTATAGATTTTGGATACTAACCATTAATCAGCTACAGCAATTGTAAATATCTTCTTCCATTCTGTAGGCTCCTTTTTAGTTTCATTGATTGTTTCCTTCCCTGTGCACAGATTTTTATTTTGATGAGGTTCCTAAATAGTTCATTTGTGCTTTTGTTTCCCTTGCCTTGGCCATGTGTCTAGGAAGAAGTTGCTGCAGCCAGTGTCGAAGAAGTTGCTGCCTGTGTTCTCCTCTAGGATTTTGGTGGATTCCTGTCTCACATTTAGCTATTTCATGCATTTTGAATTTATTTTTTTGTGCAATGTAAGCAAGTGGTTTAGTTTCATTCTTCTGCACATTGCTGTCTAGTTTTCCCAAAACCATTTTTTGAAGAGACTGTCTTTTTTCCACTGGGTAATTTTTCCTGCTTTGTTGAAAATTAGTTGACCATGTAGTTTTGGGTCCATTTCTGGGTTCTCATTCTATTCCATTGATCTATGTGTCTGCTTTTGTGCCAATACCATACTGTCTTTATGACTGAAGCTTTGTAATATAGCTTGAAATCTGTAATTGTGATGCCATCAGTATTTTCTTTTTGAAGATTGCTTCAGCTAATTGGGATCTTTTATAGTTCTGTAGAAATTTTAGGAATATTTATTTTAGCTCTGTGAAAAATGCAGTTGGTATTTTGATAGGGGTTGCGTTAAATGTATAGATTGCTTTAGGTCATATAGACACTTTAACAATGTTTGTTCTTCCAATCCATGAGCGTGAATGCTTTTCCATTTATTTTGTGTCCTCTTCAATTTCTTTCATAGGTGTTCTATAGTTTTCAGAAGTCAAATCTTTTACCCCTTGAGTTAGATTTATTCCTAGGTATCCTACTATTTTTGTTGCAATTGCAAATGGGATGAATTCCTTGATTTCTTTTTTCTTTTGCTTCATTATTGGTGTATAAAAATGCAATAGATTTCTGTACATTAATTTTATATCTTGCAATTTTACTGAACTCATGCATTAGTTCAAGCTATTTTTTTAGTACAGTCTTTTGGGTTTTCTACCTAGGGCATCATGTTGTTTGCAAATAGTAAAAGTCTACCTTCTTCCTTGCCAATTTTGGATGTCTTTTATTTCTTTTTGTTGTCTGATTGCTGAAGCTAAGACTTCTAGTAGTATGTTAAATAGTAATGGTAAGAGTAGACATTCTTGTCGTACTCCTGACCATAGAGGAAAACTCCTCAATTTTTTCCCACTGAGGATGATATTAGCTGTGTGTCTTCTGTATATGGCCTTTATGATGTTGAGATATGGTTCGTGTAACCCTATTTTGTTGAGAGTTTTTATCAAAAATGGATGCTATATTTAGTCAAATGCTTTTTGTGCATCTATTGACAGGATTATATGGTTCTTATCCTTTCTTTTATTAATGTGGTATATCACAGTGATGGATTTGCAAATATCAAAACATCCCAGCAGTCCCGGAATAAATCCCAGTTGATCATGGTGAGTAACTATTTTAATGTGCTGCTAAATTTGATTTGCTTGTATTTTTTTCTTTTTTAATTTAAATTTATTTTTAATATATGTTTTTCAGTGTTCCAAGATTCTTATTTATGCACCACACTCAGTTCTCCATGTAATATGTGCCCTCCTTAAAACCCACCACCAGGCTTACCCAACCCCCCACTCCCTCTCCTTCAAAACCCTCAATTTGTTTCTCAGAGTCCACAGTCTCTCATGGTTTGTCTCCCCTCTGATTTCCCCCAACTCACTTCTCCTGTCCTTCTCCCAGTGTCCTCCATGTTATTCCTTATGTTCCACAAGTAAGTGAAACCATATGATAATTGACTCTCTCTGCCTGACTTATTTCACTGAGCATAATCTCCTCTAGTCCTGTCCACGTTGATACAAAAGTTGGGTATTCATCCTTTCTGATGGAGGCGTAATACTCCATGGTATATATGGACCATATATTCTTTATCCATTCATCTGTTGAAGGGCATCTTGGCTCTTTCACAGTGTGGCGACTGTGGCCATTGCTCCTATGAACGTTGGGGAACAGATGGTCCTGCTTTTCACTACATCTATATCTTTGTAGTGCAATTGCAGGGTTATAGGATAGTTCTATTTTTTAATTTCTTAAGGAATCTCCACACTGTTTTCCAAAGTGGCTGCATCAACTTACATTCCCACCAACAGAGTAAGAGGGTTCCCCTTTCTCCATATCCTCTCCAACACTTGTTGTTTGCTGTCTTGTTGATTTTGGTCATTCTGTCTGATGTAAAGTGGTATCTCAATGTGATTTTGATTTGAATCTCCCTGATGGCTAATGATGATGAACATTTTTTCATGTGTCAGTTAGCCATTTGTATGTCTTCTTTGGAAAATGTCTGTTCATGTCTTCTGCCCATTTTTTGATGTGATTATCTGTTTTGTGTGTGTTGAGTTTGAGGAGTTCTTTATAGATCTTGGATATCAGCCCTTTGTCTGTAAGTGTCATTTGTGAATATCTTCTCCCATCCGTGGGTTGGCTTTTTGTTTTGTTGACTGTTTCTTTTGTTGTGCAGAACCTTTGATCTTGATGAAGTCCCAAAAGTTCTTTTTCGCTTTTGTTTCCCTTGCCTTTGGAGACATGTCTCAAAAGAAGTAGCTGTGGCTGATGTCGAAGAGGTTACTGCCTATGTTCTCTAGGATTTTGATAGATTCCTGCCTCACGTAGAGTTCTTTTATCCATTTTGAGTTTATCTTTGTGTATGGTGTAAGAGAATGGCCAAGTTTCACTCTTCTATACACAGCTGTCCAGTTTTCCCAGCACCATTTATTGATGAGACTGTCTTTTTTTCCACTGTATATTTTTTCCTGCCTTGTTGAAGATTGGTTGACCATAGATCTGTGGGTCCATATCTGGACTCTCTACTCTGTTCCACTGGTCTATGTGTCTGTTTTTGTGCCAGTACCATGCTGTCTTGGTGATCACAGTTTGATTTGCTTGTATTTTATTGAGATTTTTGCACCCATGTTCATCAGGGATATGGGTCTGTAATTCTACTTTTTAGTGGAGTCTTTGGTTTTGTAATCAAGGTAATGCTGGCTTTATAGAATGACTTTGGAAGTTTGCCTTTCATTTCTATATTTTGGAACTGTTTGAGAAGAATAGGTATTAACTCTTTTTTAAATGTCTGCTAGAATTCCCCTGGACTTTTGTTTTTGTTGGGAGATTTTTGATTACTGATTCAATTTCCTTGTTGGTGATAGATCTTTTCAAATTTTCTATTTCTTTCTGTTTCAGTTTTGGTAGTTTGTAAGTTTCTAGGAATTTTCCCATTTCTTCCAGATAGCTCAGTTTGTTGACATAAATTTTTCATTTATAAATGAAAAATTTATAAATTTTTCATAAATATTTCATTTTTCATTTTCTTTTATAATTGTTTATATTTCTGTGGTATTTGTTGTGATTTCTCCTCTATCATTCATAACTTTCTCTTTTTGGGTCCTTTCTCTTTTCTTTTTGATAAGGTTGCCTAGCGGTTTATCAATTTTATTAATTCTTTTGAAGAACTAGTTCTTAGTTTTGTTAATCTGTTCTATTGGGGGTTTTTTGTTTCCATATTATTTATATCTGCTCTAGTCTTTATTATTTCCCTTTTTCTCTTGGCTTTAGTCTTTGTTATTCCTTTTATAGCTCCTTTAGATGTAAGGTTAGGTTGTGTATTTGAGAATTTTCTTGCTTCCTGAGGTAGGCCTGTATTGCCATATGCTTTTCTTTGGCATATGGCACTGCCTTTGCTGCATCTCAAACGTTTTAGACTGCTGTGTTTTCTTTTTCATTTTTTTCCAGGTATTGTTTTTTATTTCTTCTTTAGTTTACTGGTTAACCCACTCACTGTTTTATAAGATGTTCTTTAACCTCAACGAGGCTTTCCGATTTTTTTCTTATGGTTGACTTCAAGATTCATAGTGCTGTGGTCTGAAAATATGCATGGTATAGTCTCAATGTTTTTGTACTTACTGAGAGCTGATTTCTGACTCAGTATGTGATCTATTCTGGAGAATGTTCCATGTGCACTTGATTCTTTCTGATTTAGACAATATGTCAGTCATCACATTATTACTTCTTATTCAAAATTTTAATCTTAACCTCTTGCTTCATCTTATTTCCCATAGAGTCAAACAATCTAAAGAGCAAAAGCAAGTCACCATTAAGGGAGTTTCTTTAACTTACCAATGGCTCAATTCATCAAGGAATCTGTAAACTCAAGTGTTTTGGCACTGACCACTAGGAACTCATCTCTAAGACAACATCCCAATGAAAAAGAAACCTATGCCAGCTCAATGCCTACAAAAAGTAAGACAAAAACTTAGAAAAATCCCCTAGACCTGAGAAAATCAGAGAAATTTGTTGCCTTTGTAAAAGAATGGACATCATTGTCATCAGTTTTTCAAAATTCTTTCTGAATCCCTGAATTATGAGCTGTTTTAAGAGCATTTTTACTTGCTAAGAGGAAGATGACTCATGGTTTCAAAGACAAGTTGGTGCCAAGATGAAGCAGGGCAATGCTTCTATTTTATCTACTTGAATGCTTTAAACCTTAAACCAGTCATTTGGAAAAACTGCTTAATCTTCCTCAAAGGTCCACATTAGCACAGGAAACATGAGTTCATGTTTGTCCATTTAATCCCACAACATCACACCAGCAGTGGCCAAGTAGAGAATTCCTGACAGGAAAGGGTGATGTTAGTTTCATAACATGTCTTGTTATAAAGATGAAACAGACAAGTGAAAATATTTTTTGTTAACATTTCTTTATCATGTGAGAAAATGTAAGAGACTAAATTTGATTTTTAAGAATAAAAGACCAGAGATGCCTGGGTGGCTCAGTTGGTTAAGCAGCTGCCTTTGGCTCAGGTCAGGATCCCAGTATCCTTGCTCAGCGGGGAGCCTCCTTCTCCCTCTGCCTCTGCCTGTGCTCATTCTCTCTGACAAATAAATAAATAAAATCTTTAAAAAAAAAAAAAAGAATAAAAGACCATTATATCAATTTTCTCCTTTAACTTCAAAATCTAACTGGGCCACAAAATGTTAGACTGGAAAATTTTAGTTACATCAGCCTTTGCTATTATCTTGATATAAATAATTTCCAGGGGAACTAAACCGTTGAGTTTGTATGCAATTATGGTAAAACATGATGATTAGATTTAAATTTATCTCCATGCTGATTAATATAGGAAGTCATAAGAGCAAAAAGAGGGATGGAGGAAAAGAAAGGATAGGGAAGGGAAGGCAAGGCAAACGGAAGGGAAGGGAAAGGAAGGTAAGAAAAGAAAAGGAAAGGAAAGGAAAAGAGAAAAGAAAAAAAAAGAAAAGAAAAAGGTGGATGTAGTACAATAGTCATTTGATTGCTTCTAATTGCCATAATGCTTCCTCCTGGAGCAAATCAGGCCTTTTTCTCAGGGATAGAGGGAAGCACTCTTTTGCCCTTTTCCTGTGAATGCAAAGCATCTGTCACTGAGGGAATATTCTGAAGCACCTAATTGTGGCTGCCCATGATCCACCTAGCTTAAGAACTAAACAACCACAATCAATAATGCTTAGTACAGATTTTCTAGTAGTATCATATCAGTATATATTTTTAAATACCTTCATAATAGTCATTCAGACAGAGTAGCAAAATTTTAAAATTCACCTACTAATTGGTTCTTGACCTTTACCTTTGAAAATCAAATTAATGTGTGCACTGGCTTCCTGTATGGAATCATGGGGACCAGGGCAACTCTCTAACAAATACAGGATAGTCCCTCTCCAAAGAAAACTCTTTGAAGGGCTGAAAAATGACACAACTATTGTTCAACTTTTACAGGAACAGGAAATAACCTAGTACCTTGTTGGTTCTCTTAAGACAAAGGCCAAAGATAAAGTCAGGGACTTGCCTTTTCTGTATCTCACCCTTTTCCTCATTATACCAAAAAAAAAAAAAAACCTATTAGAACTGGGAGAAATAGTTAAAACAAGATCAGAGATGATTAAAAAACTGGACTTACTTAAAAGAATGGACTTGTAAGAAATAAAGCACTAGTTTAAATAAATATGGAATAATATGTATTATGAGGCAGAGTACAAATGGGAAATTTTAAAATTCACCTACTAATTGGTTCTTGACCTTTACCTTTGAAAATCAAATTAATGTGTGCACTGGCTTGCATAGAGAAATATAATAAAAAAGATGAGATTTATTAATAATTATAGTTAATGCTAAATGCTATATACACACTACAACTTTTAATCCTCACAATAACCTGGAAAGGAAGTATTATTATTGGCTCCCTTTTAAAATGGGAAGACAAAGACATACAGAGGTAAAGTAATTTATCCACACAGCTGGAGTTAGTGTAGCTGGAATTCAAATCCAGGCTTTCTGAATGCAGAGTCCACACTTTTAATCACAACACCATATTGCCTCTCAGACTCTCACTTTTTTTTTTTAAACTTGCAAGCTGTGTGACACTATCCATCTGTGTCAGTTTTCTTCATAAAATGCACAGTAATACATTATTTGTGTTTGTTTATGAGCTTGGAGAGAATAGGGTACCATTCTGAAAAGGCAGCATGACTAACTGTCAGAATAGAACAGAAGTCATGACCTTTGACAGGTTATGTAACCTCTCTGTGCCCCATTTTCCTCTGTGGTTAAATGAAGATGTCAATAATTCTTCCAGCATGGGTTTGTTAGGATTAAGGAAGTTGTTACTGGTAAAGTGGTTTAAATAAGGGCTTGCACAAGATAAGTACAAAATGTTTGGTTAAATAATTTTAAAAATATGGATAAGTTAAAGCAAATAAGTGTTTAAACTTCAGGGTTAATTAGTTAGTTATTGCTTATCAATATTGACTCTCTATATAGTCTGCATTTGCCCTCTATTAATTTTTTTTTCCAGAAATTTGATCTAAAAAACTAACTTCATTTTTAAACTTCTATAAAGATTTGAAATACATCCTTTTCCTCCTCTCAACACTTTCTTGTGTGTTACCTTTCTTCTAGGGCTGGTTCTGTGATAGTTTTCAGCACCCGCAGGCCTCCCTCACTATCCTACAGCTAATAATCCCAGGAAAAAAAGGTTCTTATTACTGATATGTACACCTGAGTCCCAGAATTGGGTCCCATTGACCTGAGTTGGAGCACATGGTAATCCTGAAACCAACCACTGGCACCAAGGGATACAATGTGTTGATTGGTAGGGCCAAATCACTCAAGGAGAGCTGAGTGAAAGGTAGAGTCAGCCTCACCTATAGCACAGAAACTACAAATGGGAAAAAAATTAAATCTTAAAGAAAAGGAAGGTGATATTATAAGAAGAAGGAGTAACCAATGCTAGAGGGACAAGACAATAAATTTATACTATTGTGACCAATATTTTGTGCACAAAAACAATTGCAATTGGAAATAGAAAACTGTATATTTTGAAAAAATAATGACAGACTCTAGGCCAAGGTTAAAAAGTTCTAATGATTTTGTTCATATGGAATTCTCCCCCACTGAAAGGAAAGATGCTTTTCATAAACAGAAAATCGTTCTTATATATTTTTTATTTTTGTTAATCATTTGCTAATCTTATTTGGAAACTACATGAACCTTGCTCCTTTTAGTTATCACATAAAGACAAATGAAAGACAAACTCGAGAAAGATTGACTGAATTGCGGAGAGCTCAGTAAAACCATGGTTTTGGTTTTTGTTTTTCAATTTTTCCATGATGACTCCTGGAAAAGAACAACTGGGATTTTATTCCTTTTGAATCCTTCCTTCCCCAGAGTGAGATCATACCTCATTCTGTCCTCACGCATTTTCCTTACATTAATGCCCCTTTTTTCCACTTAAAGGACAACATTAAATGCTTCTAGAAAAACTAGAGTTAGAATGAAGACAAAGAAATTTTATCGTCACCATTCTCATAGGGGAAATGTTGCTATTTTGTTATCTTTTTGAAATCGAAAGGAACAGTAATAAAAAGCCAGTTTTAGTTTCATTTCAGGAAATCTTAGCATAGTTAAGCAGAAGCACAAGATAAAAGTGGTATTTGGAAACTCTATTCTGTAATGTGGCTAATGTGGTCATACTATCTTATCTAGGAATTTTCTGTATTCCTCTAAAGTGTCAACCATCACATTTAAAAAAATTTTTATCTTCTACAGTTGTTTACTTCATCCTTTTCCTAAGTTGCTGGAATATTTCTAGAGACTTGCTTTAGATAAAATTTGGCATTGACCTTATTTCAAAAATGTAGGCCATTTTACAAGCTGTGGTAAATTCTTCACAGCACAAAACTGACATGACAGATTAGCTTTGTGCAATGATAACTTTGGAGCCCATGAAGTGTACTAAATACTAATCTGCTCATATTTCCCTGGCGCCCTACTGAGCCTCCCTAATGAGTGTGCATTCCCGTGTGCATACTCTGTAGGTAGTCCTTCCTCTGACCTTCTCCACGTCTTCTTCTCAAGTGAAGTGTAAGAATTGTTGAGCTCAGAGATGTCAGTCCCCTCGCTCTGACATGTCGTGTGTGCTATCTCCCCTACCACATACCTCTCCACAGATAGGGCGTAACAAATATGCTGGTACATTTCTATGAGTAGAGAAAAAAAAAAACTCCTATTCAAATCCTCCAGTTTTCATGTAATTTTGTGGGTGATGTAACCAAATCCAACCTTTAATCCCATATATATATATCTATATATATAGATATATATATATATATATCCCATATATATATATATATATCTCCACTGTCCCTCTTTTTTTAAAGGGCATAATGGTTTAGCAACTTGCTCAGTCATTTCATCCCTCTGATGTGTCTGGAACCTCTGTCTCATAATTTTCAGGAAATGTCTCATCTAGTTAATCACCCTGACTTTCTGGGGAAATGAAAGAATCGGAATAGAAAAGATGTTTTTTGTGATTCATCAGCGTGTAATTTAGAGAAGGATAAATTGTTAGACTAATTGTTAATTGTGGGTAAAAAATCCTGCCTTGCCTCTGCCTATTTCTTATGCAGGAACTGAAGTCCTCAGGTCAGTAAGAAGCTCTTTAGAAGAAATATAGGAACTAATGGTGACTTTTGGAAAAATCTTTTACCATGATTTCAAAATAACATTCTTACTTGAGACAGAGGGCTAAAGTATGAACAGTCTTTCTACTATACTCATTTTTTAAAAGTTTTTATTATTGGAGAGAGAGTGTACGCAAGAGAGTGCAAGTGGGAGTGGGGTGCAGAAGGGGAGGGAGAAGCAGAAGCCCAGCTGAGTGGGGCTGGATCCCAAGACTCTGGGATCATAACTGAGCCTAAGCAGATGCCTAACCAAATGAACCATCCAGGTGCCCCCAATATACTCATTTTTTAAAATGAAGCATGAATGGAGGTTTGCTTGTTTAGCACCAGCCAATCAACAACCTTCAGGCTGCTCTCAGAAAAACAATGTCTTTGAGTGTGCCAATAGATATTGTGACAAGCCTGGGCGTCTGGGTGGCTCAGTGGGTTAAGTTTCTGCCTTCGGCTCAGGTCATGATCCCAGGTCCTGGGATGGAGTCCCGCATTGGGCTCTCTGCTTGACAGGGAGCCTGCTTTCTCCTCTCTCTCTCTCTGCCTGCCTCTCTGCCTACTTGTGATCTCTCTCTATCAAAAAAAATAAATAAAATCTTAAAAAAAAAAAGATATCGTGACAAGCTTGAAGCAAAGACAACTTTAAAAAAATGGGAGAGGTTGAAAGCTGTGGGGAACAGAGGGAAATGAGAAAGGAAGGGAAACAGAAGAGAAAGGAAAAATAGGAAAATGGGAAGCAAGAAAAGGGAGAGGATAAAACAATATAAATGTGGCCTACATAACAGTGTCCTTGACAGTTTAAACAAGCATCTGTTCACGGAGGGAGGGAGTACCATACCCAGATGCACAGGAAATGTGAGAGTTCTCAGACCTCTTTATCCATGAGGAGAGAATTTTTCAGTTTAGACTAAGTCCAGAGGTTTGTTTCTGTAGCCCAGATCTATTATAAATTCTTTGCACTGTCACAATATAATTCACAACAACAAAAACAGACTCATACCTACTTAGCTTCCTTCCTGAATAGTATGGAATAACTTCCTGAATGACTCAGTTCAAAAGCCATTAGGTGGGGTCTTAGGGAGCAAATAGTTCATGTGGGGTGGGTAGGAGGAGAGGCTGCAGTGACCCGGCACAGGCTAAGAGCCCAGATGCTTGGTGAGGGGGCATTTTCCCAGAGGGTGGAAGTAGCTAGGCATGGGGCCAAGAGATAGGTTACATGCAGGAGGAGTGATCAAGTAAGTAAATACATTGGGAATATATGGGAATAATAGGAGTCAGTGTTCATCCTGTCACAGAAAGGACAAAAACTAATATGAGTCCGGTGGTGTTGGATTGAATTTGAAGTTATTGGTATAAACACAGAGTTTCTGATAGATGGTAGACAGATAGGTAGATAGACAAGATGGATAGATGTAAAATAGAGATATAGAACTAATAAATATAGATACTGCAGTAAGCAGCCTCTAAAGTGACCCCCAATTTTCTTGCTTCCTGTTATTCATACCTTTGTACAGTTGCTTCCATCCTGAACAGGGTTGACCTGTGGAAGCAAGAAGACACTGTGGAAATGACAGAATGAGGCTTTTGTGGCCAGGGCGTGAAAGACATAATGGCTTCCTTGCTCTGGGAAAGGCCAACTACCATGTTATGATGACACTTGGCAGCCCTGTGGAGAAAGCAATGACAGGAGAAAATGAGGCCTTCTGCCAACAACCGGCCTGGCTCGCCAGAGCTGTGAGTGAACCACCTTGAAAGTGGATGCTCCGCTTCCAGTCATGTCTTTTTTTTTTTTTTTAAGATTTTATTTATTTATTTGACAGACAGAGATCGCAAGTAAGCAGAGAGTCAGGCAGAAGGAAAGGGGGAAGCAGGCTCCCTGCTGAGCAGAGAGCCCGAAGCGGATCTCGATCCCAGGACCCTGGGATCATGACCTGAGCCAAAGGCAGAGGCTTAACCCACTGAGCCACGCAGGCGACCCCGGTTCCAGTTATGCCTTAAGAAAACTGCAGTCCTGGCTAGCGTCTTGGTAACAACCTCATGAGAGGCATTAACCAGAACCCCCAGCTAATCTGCTTCTGAATTCTAGACTAAACTGTGAAGTATTAAATGTCCATTGTCTTACTACCAAGTTTGTGAATATATATATATACTATATATATAGTATATATCAAAAAAATATATAGTATATAGTATATAGTATATACTATATACTACTATATACTATATATATATATACTACTTGTGAATATATGTATCTATAGAGATTACACACTTAAATATATTCCCCAGCTTTATCCATTGATGGGATCTGAGTACAATGATACTTCAAAAACCAGTGAAGTGTTTAAGCCTGACGATTCAGAGACCTGTACCCCTGGGGCTAATAATATATTATATGTTAATAAAAAAATTTTTTTCATGGTATATATTTACCTTTATTTAGTTCTTATTTAAATTTTCCTATGTTAATAAAAATTTTTAAAAAATTAAAAAGAATACTCCAAGTGCTTAGATTTTGGTTCTGAAATACAATTCTCTGCTAAAAGAAACCAGGGTTCCTTGGGGAAGTAGCTGACTTCAGTGCTAGAGCAGGGAAAATCAAAGATAAGCCTAAATATTTTATTCAGTACAGCAAAGAAATGGTTAAACAGTTATGGAAGTCATCTTGAAAGGGTTAGCAAATCTGGGACAATCTCAGCATCAGAGTGAATAATGTCGGTAAAATATTATAACCCATTGAATAGAACAGGAATGCATAAATTCATATGATATAAATAAGTGGGAAAAAATGAATTGGAGAAATAAACTCTTTACACTAGAGTGCCAACTAGTAAACACAGGAGGAAGGGTGAAATTAGAAAATAAACATTTAGCAACCATCTTCGTAGTAGTTCAGCCAAGGAACATCAAGAGATGCTAAAATTAATGAGTGCAAGTTTGACAAGAAATAAAATATTTACACAGTCTCAACAAAAAATGCTAATTAATTGCAAAGAAAAAAAAAGAAATGCTTTTCAGAGGAGAAATCTGGCTGATGCCACTTAAGCAAATTACTAAAATTAACATCATCAACAAGGTGACAAATTGAAAATATGTACCACCTAATTGGATGCAATAAGAACACAAAATCACTATTATGGTATTCCAGCACTAGAAGAAGCACAACTTGAATCTGATCGTAAGAAAATACTAGATAAGCCCAAATTTGGAGACATTTTATAAACTAGATGAAACTGTCAAAGTCATAAAAGTAAAGAAACCAAGAAAAATTCCTGATTAAAGAACAACAACAGGGGTGCCTGGGTGGCTCAGCGGGTTGGAGCCTCTGCCTTCAGCTCCGGTCATGATCCCAGGGTCCTGGGATCGAGCCCTGCATCAGGCTCTCTGCTCAGCGGGGAGCCTGCTTCCTCCTCTCTCTCTGCCTGCCTCTCTTCCTACTTGTGATCTCTGTCTGTCAAAGAAATAAATAAAATCTTAAAAAAAAATTTAAAGGACAACAACAATATGACAGCTAAGTGTAACACATGATCGTGTATTAAATTCTTGTGATGATACAGAACATTATTGGGACAATTGACAAAACTTGAATGGCATCCATGATTTAGATGGAAGCATGTATAACTATTAATTTCCTTACTTCAGTGGTATTAGTATGGTTATATAGAAAATTGAACATATTTATAAAAATTCACACTGAAATATTTGGAGTTTATATTAAAGTGTTTAGAGGTTATAGGATATCTTATCAATCACTTAGTCAAATGGTTCAAAATGAAAAAGCTCACCCAACTATTCTTCTTACTTCTTTACAGGATTTTAATTATTTCAAAGTAAAAGAATAAAAAAAGAAACACACTTCAGATCTGAGAATCACAGCCCTTATAAGGCAGAGAATATAAAGGCAGTACAGAGACACACAATACTAAATAGAAATACACAGAAATAGCAGACATCATACACAGATAAATTGCCAACAACAACAGCAACAATAAAAGAGAAAGTAGTATCATGGAGAATCGATTCAAACAGAGACACCCACTGAATTGCTTAATGTCTCAAGAGGAAACAGATGGTGTAGTCAAAATAGAATAATTTCGTGAGAGTTTATTTACAAAGAGACATTTGCAGAGATGTGGATTATTGTAATTGTACATTCAAGAGTTAGTAATAGCCTGACACCCAAGCTATTAAGAGGGGAGGGAGCAGTACAGCAGCCCAGAGAAAGGGTCATGCCTGTTGCCTTGAGAGAATCAATGACTCTGTGAGAGAGACATGGCTAGCTGGAGGAGACGTTGCAGAAGGGTGCAGGAGCCTCACTCCCTTTCCTCCATCTCAAGATTAACCCTTGGGTGCATAAGCATGGAGGTTTCAGAATGTCTGTTGTGGCAGTTAGTACTAAGTATCCCAATAAAGCCTCCTTCAAGAGAATGAATTGCCAAAGAAACAAGAACTTTGACCAGAAAGCATTTGAGTTAAAATAGGTCTTGAACCTCTAAGGAGGTTCCTGGAGCCCCAAGAAGGAAATATGCCCTCAATACCCACTTCAGATCCACGGAAGAATAAAGGGAAATGGACGCATCCTGTGAAGTCTTAGAGACAAAAGTTTCCTTCAGAGAACAGTCACAACGCCATGAATTAAGGAAGGCTTCTGCTAGCTACTCACGGTGATCACTCCGTGGGATTTCAGAACTTCCACACCTCAGTGACTGCTGGCTCTCTGTGCTCTTTGCTCCCCAGATCAGTGTGTCTGCTGCTGCTATCCCCCGTTGTCATCTGTTGGCAAGCAGGAAGAGATGGAGAAAACCCATCTTTGTGGTTCCTAAGTCTCCACATAAGAGGAGCCACATGTGGACCTGACAGGCAGATCTTGCTAGGGCAGCACACACTCTCAATCACAACTGAGATGATACAGATGAAGAGCAGAATTCTTCATATTTTAAATGCTTTAAGCTCTTCTGCTATTAGAATTAAAACATTTGTGTTTTTACTTTTAATAATTTTTTCAGACTTTCAGAAGGATTTGGTAGAGAATCAAGGTGGAATATCCCTATTTTATGTCCCTGATCAAGAATGAGGAAACTTCTGTCCAACTGTAAGAGCTGATACTTCAGATCTCAGCCCGCAACCAACACATGTTCTCTGTATCGCTATTAGTTATATTTCCTTTGGTTACATATGACCACAACCCAACAAACATTAACCTAAGCAAAAAGGGAAGGACTAGACTCCTTTAGTTAGGAAGCATACTGAAACAGGCCATGAACTTGGAAGAGAAGCCACAGACACCAGTCATTCAGACCAGACCAGGCCCCTCTCAGTGCCACAACAGTATTTGTCTCCATCCAGTTCTTATTTCTGTTGGTCCCTGCTTCTCTTCACATGTTGGCTCCTTTATTTTCAGCTCTGTGTAGGGTGTCTCCATGCAGCAGAGAGGATGGCCTCTGACAATCCAGACCCATATCCCTATAGCTTACTGAGTGGAAGAAAGCATTCCCTCTCCAACTGGCCTGGCTTGGTTGGTTGTGCACAACCCTGTGAAAAACTGTCCAGGCGGTTGTGGTGTTATGATTGGGTCGGCCTGAGCCATGTGTCCCACTGTGCCTAGAAAGGAGAGGTTAGGTGTGCAGTAATGGATACGTGTACCAGAACCAGGTAAACAGGACTGGAATTCTCCCAAGGAAAGGAAATGCTGTGGCTATAAAAAGAAAGTTGGGAAAGATGAATAGACACAAGAGCTACCCAATTCCTCTATGATGATCTAGATACCAAGAGCAATGCCCACCATGGACTATGCCAAGAAAGCAGATCTGTCAGGAGGGGCACTTGAACCCAGGGCATCTCTGACTTTGAGCAGTTCTAATGGTTCTAATGGTTATTCAGACTCCCGGTGACAGTTTCCCCACTGCCATTCTTCAGTGGAATACACAGATCCCCTGAGATGGGTAATGCGATTACAGTGACATTTTGCTTCCTTCTCTTACTCTTCTAGGCTTGGGAGTGACCCCAGGTTAAGTTCACAGGCTCTCTTCTCAGACACTAAAGCCACAATATTTACATAAGCCTGGTATACATTATGATCCAATGAGTAAATGCTTCGTAATTACCAAATACTTTCGAATAGCTCCACCCGATTAGTGTTTGTACAGTGCCACTTTGTGTCACCCCTTGATTAAAAACACATTCTAGGGGAGGGGGGTTGGGAGAAGGGGTGTAGAGTTATGGACATTGGGGAGGGTATGTGCTTTTGGGTAAATTGGAAGGGGAGATGAACCATGAGAGACTATGGACTCTGAAAAACAATCTGAGGGGTTTGAAGTGGCGGGGGGGTGGGAGGTTGGGGTACCAGGTGGTGGGTATTATTAGAGGGCACAGCTTGCATGGAGCACTGGGTGTGGTGAAAAAATAATGAATACTGTTTTTCTGAAAATAAATAAATTGGAAAAAAAATAAATAAAATGTAAAAAAAAAAAACACATTCTAGCTTCTCCAAATCCTCCTAAATAAACCACTAACTCCAGGCCTTCAAAGCACACTATGATCTAAGCTCCAGATATCTCTACAGTCTGAGCTTTCACTACTCTTTCATTCATGCCTGCCTTTCCATCCAAAGTAGACTATTCCCTGTTTCTAGCATACATATAACTTTTTTCATCCCACCTCATTCATTTACTAAATCAACATGTGTGGGTTTCTTTTTTATGTGCCAGCTATTCTGATAAGTACTGGGAATGAGAAGGTGAATGAAACATGATCTCTTATCTTCAAAGAGCTCACTCTAATGTAGAAGAAACATACACTGTAAGTAATTACAATTGTCTGTGAAGCATGTTATAAGTGAGGTTATGAGGAAATTGCTAGACCAACTGACTATATGGAAAATTAGGGGAAGTCTTGCCTTGAATAAGATATATTTTTTTAAGATTTTATTTGGTTATTTGACAGACAGAGATCACAAGTTGACAGAGAGGCAGGCAGAGAGAGATAGAGGGAAGCAGGCTCCTTGCTGAGCAGAGAGCCCAACGCAGGACTCGATCCCAGGATTCTGGTATCATGACCTGAGCTGAAGGCAGTGGCTTAACCCACTGAGCCACCCAGGCGCCCCTGGAATATGATATTTTTGTGGGACTTGAAAGATAAGTGAGTTTGCCATGCAGAGAGTAAGAAAGGGAATTCCAGGTGTAGGGAAGACTGTATCCAACAGTCCAGCAACGCAAAGGTATATAACTTGTTCGGGAAAATGTAAGTTCAGTGACGCTTCCTTCCTTACTGTCTCAGCATAATTGATGGTTTGGGTCAGATAATTCTTTGTTGTGGGGGGCTGTCCTCTGCTTTACACGATATTTAGTGGCATCCTTGACCTCTCCCACTGGAGACTTGAAACACTGTCCCTTGAATTGTGACAACCAAAAGTGTCTCCACTCATTGTTAAATGTTCCCTGAAGGGTACAAAAATCACCACTGATAGAACTGGGACACATGTGAAGTGCCTTGTATATGGGCCTTATTTTTTAGGTATGCAATTAGAAACATTTAATGTTTTTTAGTAGTAGAGTAACATGTATGTCAATGCTTTTCAGAGGATAAATTATAAGAGTAGGAAGACCTATGTTGCCATAGGGCAAGCAGGAAGTAACAAGAGTAATTGTTAAGTACAATTACTGAGTATAATTTTCAATTATTAAGTACAATTTTTAAGTACAATTAACAATTGGTAAGTACAAAGGTAACAATGCTAAGAGGTAAATTGAAGAAGTTTTTTTTTTTTTTTTAAGATTTTATTTATTTATTTATTTGTCAGAGAGAAAGAGAGCACAAGCAGGCAAAGTGGCAGGCAGAGGCAGAGAGATAAACAGGCTTCCCCCCCCCCCACCCCCCCACCTCCCCACCCGCCTCGCTGAGCAAGGAGCCGAATGCGGAACTCGGTCCCAGAATCCTGGGATCACGACCTGAGCCAAAGGCAGTGGCTTAACCAACTGAGCCACCCTAGGCATCCCGAAGAGAGATTTTTGTAGGCAGGTGGATGTCATTCATTCCACCTAGGATTCCTCTCCACTTTCTCTTCTTCTCCGTGCTCACCTGTTAAATCCAACCCAACCCCAGGGTTTAGTTCAAATTTTATGTCTCCAGATCAAACCACAGAAAATGACATGTCCTCCTCTGAACCCTATAATTCATTATTATAGTTTAGGGCACTTTCTGATATTGTTAATTTAATGCCCATATTATAAACCAGATTTTGATCACAGATTATACAATCTCTAAATATAAGACTATATTTTCTTCATGTTTGCTTTCCACTCAGTGCCTAATTCCATGCTTTCCAAATAGCAGATGATGAATATTATTTATTGAGTATTCAATTAATTATTTATTGAACTTTAGTTCAAATTGCTCCAACAGATTTAATAAGTATCCCTTGAATTCTCCTAGCTATAAGCATTGGAGAGTCAGCCTAAATTAACCAGTACTGCATTCTTTACAGATCTGTTTCCCACAGTTTCTATCTACTCATATCACTGGAGGAAGTTCATATTCATTAATCTTATAGCTTTTCTTATAAACTGCTCTGTGGAGAAATTCAGTAAAAAAAACACCCACATACTCCCTTCAAAAGAAAAACAGTAACTAGATGCTAGATGGTATCAGGCTAGTGAAAAATGATACTGAACTATGTTAAATGACATATGAATAAGTGTTAAGCAAAAATGTCCATCTGGATTTTTCTCAAGGTAAATGTTTTTTCCCATATAAATCACGAAGATTATTATTCACTGTAGTCTCTCAGCTGTATTCTTATTCTGTCTCTTAGAGCTATCCTATTAGTTTCTACTGACAAGTGATGAGAAATATTATTGTAAGCAAGGCTTTAATTACATAATAAGAAATAAGGTAACTGAGAGATATATCTCTAGTGATTAAGGGCAGATACATGAAATCAAACTGAACCTCAGCCACACTGTGCATCTGAATTTTCTTTCTGCATCAGTGAAAATGGCCAAATTGTTCAAATCGAATCTTTGAATCTATACTATGATTATATTCTGTTGGCAAAGCAGGAAGAAAAAAAGAAACAAGCCAAGGTTTCTGCTAATGATGATCCTACAAAAGGGACAAAAGAGATAGGTTTAACTCATATCAGTGGCAGCATGAGGAATACGAGTGGGATGGCTTTCCTGGTTACATCTGCCTCAAACTTCATTTTGTACTATGTCAACTTATGGACCATCTTGAGGTTTTATGTGTATTGTCTGTTCCACACCAGATAACCCAGACATTGTACCTATGTGACTGTCACAAAATTTACCCTTGTCCACAATGTGTTTGTGCGTGCTGCAGAGTATACCAGTGAGTTAAGGTAATGGTGATGCTAGAAAAGAATAAGTGAATCCTAGAGTCCTCAGTGCTTAAAAGTCCCTTGATTATTTCTGTCAACTTTGCTTCAGTCTCTGACTTCTAGCTTTCCCTTCAGCTTCTTGCTAAAGTTGCTATACCTATATTTCTTTCTCAAAGCAATAAATAAAAATCAAGTTCTTGCTACTACTGTTTTCTTATGCAGGGCATTCCCGCCTTTTTTTTTTTTTTTTAATTCTGCCTTTCTTTCAGACTCTGCTCAGAAGCCTCTCTTTTCACATTCATGAGGACATTTTCTTAAACACATGCAGCACATGCAGTTATTTTCATTAAGTGAAGTTCTAGTACCAGCTGTAAAGATAATTGTTGGTGTTTATCTGGTTCCATCTTAATAAGCAACACCAACTGCCAAACTACTGATAATCAAATGGAAGATTGGTAGTTAAATGCTGATAATTAAATGTAAGATAATCAAATGTAAGAACTGAAAGGACAGAAGGATAGGCAGGATGTTATTCCAGACTGGAAGACAAAGATGAGGGAAAAAAAAGGGTTGGAGGAAGGAATTTAGTTGATCAGGAGAGTAAAGAAACTAAAGACACTAAAATAAATATGGTTCTAAAGATGGGGCAGAATAAACTGAGAACCAAAGATTTTGTATATCAACTTGAAATAATAGTGTTTATTTGCCATCAATTAATAATTAATATCAATAATATGAATGATTAGTAGTAATGAAACAATTAGGAATACATACTACGTAATAGGCACCAACCTAGGTTCTAGAGTTACAGAGATGAAGTACCATATTTCCTTGGTCCTTCAGTACATGCTTTCCCCCAAATATGAATATATCTTAAGTTAGAATTTGTCTTAATTTTTTGGCTCTCTCTTCTTTTTCTGAGCAAGTATTATTAAGTAATGAGTCTTTAGATTTATGGAAATATGATAATTCCTCAGTTCAGTTTGCTTGCTTGCAGTGTAAAGGATATATCACTGAAGACAATTGAGGGAGAAATAACAACAACAAAAAAAAAGAGTTATTCTAGTCTGAAAATGGCAGCTTAAGATGACAGGGGTTATTGGTAGTGAGCAGCAGAGTGAGACACAATGTGAGATAGTAAAAGCCTTGGCCCGGGGTTGATATGGCAAAAAAATGGGCACACTGGGAAAATGTGTGTTATTTCAAAGAATAAAGAAGTAGATATCACAGCAACTTAGGATAATTTGAATAACAATTGAGAAATAGGTCAAAGATATTGCTAATTCTTCAAATAGGCCTGACCAGAAAGATAGTTCATTGAAAACTGTAGACATTGAATAACAAATGAAACAATCCAATAAGTAGTTGAAAATATAGTAGAAAACAAGATTTAGAAATAAAAAATGTTACAGTCATAATTGTCAAAATTCCTTTCCACTTTGCATTATATTAATATGTAAATGAATTTCTAGAAAATCATTGTCATTTTCCTTTCCTAATATTGAAAATGATGGTGTTTCTGGTATATGGCCCAGTTGGAGAAAATGTCTTTTTCCTAAAGTAAAGAAAAAAATACCAGTTTTTCATAGTAAGACTGCATTACAAACAACCTCATAATGACAATAATAAAATAATTAAATTTTTAAAAATTTACATTAGAATAAAATTGCTTTTATTATTGTTCACTGAACATATCCAAGTGCCAGGTACAGAATATACGTTTTAGGTTAGGATCATGAACCAAGTCTTTACTAAAACTACTGATGGAGACTTAGAAAAAAAAAACAAACGAGAGGTTTCTAACAAGAGTGTTTACTTGCCAAAACCAATAGGGCTAACCACAGGCCATTTATAATCATAAACTCAGGCAGTTCCATTAGCCTAGCAATAGAAAGCTGTCAGAAAGGGGTTTCTTTACAAGTGCATTAGGATGAGATAAAAACCATCTTCAGTCTGTAATGACCAACGTGAATAGTTTTACAAGGAAATTCATCTCAAAGGAGAACACAGTTTAGCAGATGAGCTAACCAAGCTAACTGAGGTTAATAACTCAAGTCTTAACATGAAGTAAAGCAAACTTATTCTTCTATCATTTGGCTCTGCTTTCCTAATCTAATTAAAACACTTTGTGTCATTTTTCTGGAATTTTTGTGTGAATTTTTCTGGAAACCTACAATGTAGGTTGTACAAATTCCACTACTTCCTAGAAATACACCCATTAGATTAATCTTTTCAGTGATTATAAGCACCAAGAATTCTAATTAGACTGAAATGAATGAGTCCCAGAGAGGAGGCGCAAATCACCCCTTCGGCATGAGCTCCATGGCAACAGGCTGTTACCTTTCTAGCCCCACCCCCCAACCCCGTTTGGGAACATCAGAGCATGTTCTTTTCCTTGATATTGGCTTATCCAAATTACTTTTTAG
This sequence comes from Neogale vison, assembly GCF_020171115.1. Lineage (NCBI taxonomy): Eukaryota > Metazoa > Chordata > Mammalia > Carnivora > Mustelidae > Neogale > Neogale vison. The sequence goes on along the minus strand of NC_058096.1, from coordinate 47,177,176 downwards.
TTTTATGACACAAGTTTTATGTCACTAAGACACAGGTTTTGTGTCACTGAGACAAAAGGAATTACAATATTGGGGATGAGGCATCCGCCGGGATTTAAGCCCTAAAATGACGTCAATTTACAGAGAATATTAAAATCATTATATCCTTCTTCAGTAGAGTTATTTTGTTAGTCATCTAGGAATCAAACCTGCTATTTCATGTCCTTAGGAAAACAGGTAATGGGCTTATATATATTTTAATGATTTTGATTTGAAAACAAAAGTGAATATTTTTATGATGTGTGAAAGTGAGAATTATATGATTCAGGGCTGAGTGCTTTCTAGGGTAGTTAGTGAGTATTACTCTAGTGATCAGACTTTGAAAGTAAAAAGGTACACTTAAAAAAACTTTAAGTGTAATCCAATGTAGGTATATTACATAGAAGGTGTATTGTAGTTTTACCATCTTACACTTTATGTAACTTGCCCATGGTCATACAACTAGCAGGTGTTGGAGGTAGGCTTTGAACTCTGACAGCCTGGCACCAAGCACCATACACTTCCCTACTGTGCACTCTACTCTATTGATATTTTTTTGCTGTTGCTGTTACTGTCTTCATAATTTATCATATCCATGAATTACTATGCTCTGCTTCTACAACTCAATCCATCCATCATTCCAATGATATTTAATCAAGCACTCTCAAGTGTGCTGCTTCCCATTTGGTCATAATTGTCACAAATTGGTGTTGGTGCTATCGTCAGGAAGGCCTCAATTATAGTCTGCTTGGGCTGCTATAACAAAATACCATGACTACATGGTTTAAACAACAAATTTATTTCTCACAGTTCTAAGATGATCAAGGTGCCAATTAGGGTTGGTTTCTGGTGAAGGCTCTCTTTCTGGCTGGTAGATGGCTGACTTTTTACTGTTTCGTCTCTGGCCTTTATTCTGCATACAAGGGAGAAAGAAAGCTCTGCTGTCTCTTCTTCCTCTTATAAGGACACCAGTGTTACCTGAATAGAGGGTCGCTGTTATGATCTCATGTAACCCTAATTACCTAGCTGAAGTCCCCATCTTCAAATACAGTCACATTAGGAGTTAAGCCTTCAACATATGAATTTGGGGAAGGAATCATGGTTCAGTCCATAATAGCTTCCTTCTACTGATGTTCTTTTTTGAAAAATTGATATCTGTCTATTTCAGGTGTTCCTCTTGGCCTACCCTCCAATGTTATTTTCATCACTTAAATCATTTATATCCTCTAAATATTACTTCCAGCTTCCAGGTTGTTTACTTGTTTGACTAATACAGCCAAATGACTGTGCAAAGAGGTTTCATAATACTTCAGAGTTTCCAAAGCGCAATTGCACATGCACACACCACACACACACACACACACACACCACATACATATGCAAATACATTCATAACTACATTGGAACACAAAATGGAGACCACTCATTTTAATATTTAATCATTTAATAAAATGATTCTGAGCTCCCATCCCACTTGTTGCAAGAACATTCCTTTTTTCTTCTCAGGGTCTCCCTTCCTGTTATAACTCTAAGAGATGGATTATTCTGCACCTTAGGAAGTGAAGCAACTTGGGTACCATTACCTAAAGGAAAGAAAAGAAAAAAATTATCAAATAACTGAGGATTTTAAGTGTTTTCAACTATTGTTATTGGAACACAGGTGATTTAGAAGCAGTTTCTCTAGGTTTGGAGTAGAAGAAATCTGTTGAGTATTATCAGGTTAGTGATACTCTGGGTTGAGATTCTCAGTGTTTCAGCAAGTTACTTCCTAAAGCTATTTTAAGTAACACCCACAGGTGTGTCCCTTACTGCTTATCAATAGTGCCACAGAGTGTCTAGCTCCAGAGGGATCTCCAGGACAGAGGCCCAACACCACCTATTCCCTCTCCACCTCCATCACTGAACTCCAAAAGTGAAGAGATCCCCTCTGTCTTTTGCATTCCAATACCCATCCCCTTTTCTGTCTCAGGATGAATGACATTGACTTCCTGGGAGAAACCCATCTTACTAGATTTCCTTCTAGCATGAGTAGGGAAAGCACCAGTAATTATTATTCATATTTAAGAAATAAGAAAACTTGGGATCAAGGAAGTTAAATGACTTATCCAATGGCACAACATTAGTAAGTGACAACCTAGCCTCAAACTCAGGATTTCTGATACCCTATATATTACTCTCTTTATTATAATTTCATGTTCTCTCTTTTCATTGTGGGGCTCTGATATCAGTAGATCTTTCTAATGACTCTTGTCTTTTCTCAACAAAATCTCTTTTTTTCCCTGGATATTATGTAACTACTCCCAGTAACACCTACCATTTTATCAGATGCCTCTTTGTTATACCTACTGCATTAACAAACAAGCTTTCTGTGCCTGTCAGTGTTACTACTACTGCTATTGCCACACAGTCACTGTTAATCTTGTCAGTGTAAATGGTCAAATTGGAAATTTCAAATAAAAATACATTTATAGCAAAATAGAGTAACTAGCAATCTAATATGACTTTTCATGAAACACCCACATTTGATGTCATAGGCTATGTGAGGTCTCTTGGTAAAACAGGCCCTGAGGCAAAGGTTCTCCAAGGACTACATTATTTAGCACCATACATATCACTTTCCCAAGCACCATTCTTTTTACCTGTGGAGACAGAAGATTCTGCATGCCACAGTTTTTAATCAGGGAAAGAGCCTTCCCAAAATTTCATATGGACAATATGAAACAGTTCTGCAATATACTGCCTCTGACATGAAGGGTCTGTTACCCAATGCTAAGGAGACTCTTATATTCCCTGAAATTATGATGACCATCTTTTCTAGAGTCTAACCAAGAGCTTTTAAAATTTCTAAACTTTTAGATCAAAGAAGTCTTACAAAGATATAAACACTAGGCAACTTTTGACATGGACCCTAGATAATTTAGCTACAAACAGTTTTTGCCCCTTTAAGTAAAAGCGAGTTGCTCAACATTATAATTTAATCTCAGACTTACTATTTTTTTAAAAGTGGACATTGGTGTTTGGCATCTTGGTCACTGTAAATTTGGCTGAATTTGCCCTCCTTTACTCATTTGGTCTGCTTTTCAGAATCTGGCAGGAGTGGGAAGTTGGTGAAGTTCTCATTTTTTTGTTTTTTCATTTCTAATTGACTTTCAGAAAAATATTCCTGCTTTGAACTGTTTTTAATAATGGAGGGCTGATGTCAACTGTACTTCAATTAAATTTTTTTAATTTTAAAAATAAAACAGAAAAAAAAAATAAATAAAAAATAAAACAGAATGCTAGCTTTATACTAAAAATAAAAGTGAATATACTTAATGTCATGAAACTGTATACTTAAAAATGGTTAAAATGATTAATTTTGTATTATGTGTATTTGGCCACAATTAAAAAATTATACATCAAAAGAAAAAAAAATAGGGAGTTAAAATTAATGTCTAAAGAACCACACTATATAAACACAATAAATATTTGTTTAATGTAGGGAGAATCCAAGCACCCATGTAACCAAAGTCATCCATTCTAGGTCTTTCCAGAACTTCTTCTATGCACTTAATCCTACAAAATAATACAATGGCACATATACTGTTTGGTAACTTTTGACAACTAAATTAATCCACTGGTGGATTAAACTACTGTCATCATGATTTTATAGATGAAGAAATTGGAAGCTCAGAGAATTTAACCCATTTACTACCTGTTTGATTTTTAATAGCTTAACTCCTATCATTTTTTTTCAAGTTTCAATAGTGCTATTTCCATACTACATTTTTATGTGACTTCCTTCTTATTGAAGTGGTGGTATTCACTGAAATATTTCAATTTTTAAAAAATATACTTGACGGGCGCCTGGGTGGCTCAGTGGGTTAAGCCGCTGCCTTCGGCTCAGGTCATGATCTCAGGGTCCTGGGATCGAGGCCCGCATCGGGCTCTCTGCTCAGCAGGGAGCCTGCTTCCTCCTCTCTCTCTGCCTGCCTCTCTGCCTACTTGTGATCTCGCTCTGTCAAATAAATAAATAAAATCTTTAAAAAAAAAATATATATATATATACTTGACATATATCACGGTGTAAAATAAGGTATACAACTTATTTGATACATTTACATATTATAATGTCATTGTAACAATAATTATCACCTCTATCATATCACATAATTATCATTTCCTTTTAGTGGTTAGGATAATTAATATCTAGTCTTTTAGCAGGTTTGATGATTTAATAGAATATTGTTGTTTGTGTTCACTGTAGTGTACATTAGATCTGTAGGACTTGTTTACTACTCATTGCAGGTTTGTACCTTTAAACAGTATCTCGCCTATCACCGTAATCCCCAGCCCCTGGTTATCACCATGTTATGGTTTTTACCTATTTGGCTTTTTCAGATTCTACATATGATTGATATTATCTATATTTGTTTTTCTTTATCCAGCTTACCTCACTTAGTGTTATGATCTCAAGGTCCAACCATGTTGGCACAAGAGCAAGATGTCTTTCTTTCTCATGGCTGAATAATATTCCACTATGTGCGTGTATGTGTGTATACACACATCTTCTGTATCCATTCATCCAGTGTCCAGCATTTAGGTTGTTTCCATTTGTTGACTGTTGTGATTAATGTTATAATAAACATGGGAGTACCTATATCTCTTTGAAATTCCTTTTTCATTCCCTTTGGGTATATACTCAGAAATAGAATTTCCAGATGATATGATAAGCTCTATTTTTAATTTTTTGAGAAACCACCAATTGTTTTCCATAATGGCTGAAGTAATTTACAAAACACAAACTAACAACATCAACAACAAAAACCCCACACAACAGCAGAAAAAAACAACCTAGTTGAAGATTTTAGACTTTTTGATTTATCTGAGAAATTTTGTGGCATTCTGTTTTTAACCACTTGCTTGCTAGGTCTTCATAGAAGAATAGTATTGCATTCATTTTGAAAGAGTCTATTTCAAAGCTTTTGAAATTCTTTCTCCTTTGCTCTTCTCTCCTTTGCCTCCCTCCCCTCTCCTCCTCACTTGTCCTCTTCCCATTTACCAATAGTAGAAAATCATGAAAGTTTTACCACATTTACTTAACAATTACCTTATTCTATCGGAAATACACTTAGTCTCCTCAGCAAATGCATTTTGAGAATAGCTTATTCTGAGGCCATGCCGTTATACTAGGAATAACATGTAAAACTCAGTCACAGAAAGAAATTCTTAGTTTTAATAAAAGATAAACTCCTCCTTGTCAGAGGAGGAATCGGCAGCATCAGCAGGGAGAAATTTTCCCTGACGGGAGGTATTCAAGCACAGGGTGGGAATGTTAAAAGGAGAATTGAAATTTCAGAAGAGTATTGAACTAAATAATTCTTAAAGCCAAGAATGTATAATGTTGATGAGGATGATGACATGAGTGTGAGGAGGAGAAGCAAGAGGAGGGAGTGGGAGAACAAGAAATAACTTCAAAATTCTTCTTATTAAGCAACTATACTCTGTGCTGGATATGATTCCCAAGAATAGAGATGAGAAGTGGTGCAGCAGATTGAACTGGAATCAAACTTTGCTCAGTTTAAATAATTTTACTTAAGAGATTTGTTTGCTTTTAATAAATAAAGGCATTTGTTGCTCCAATTTCTATAATGTTGCGTGTTGAACGTATGCTCTGAAGCTAGGCAAATATAGACACAAATCATTGCTGTGCGACCATACACAAGCCACTTACACTTGCCACTTAAACTTGTCACTTAAACAAGCCACTTAGTCTTCATTTCTTCACCTGCAAAATGGTCACAGTAATAGTGGTACTTACTTCATAGTGTCCCTGTGATTACTTAGTGAGAACAGTTTAATATGAAGTCTGGTATAGAGCATGTGAAATACTTAGCACAGTACCTGGCACATAGAAAATACTCCATAATTGATGTGTATTATTAATTTCTTTTTAAAAATTTAAGTTAAAAATAAAAACTATCTGGCATACCTGGATTTCTCCCAGGAGGCCAGTCCTTTCTAGTCTTCCTCTTCTCTCATTTGGGAATTCTAATAATAAAACCATGGCTTCATGTGGGGCTATTCTACTAAGCTGTTTCTACTGCACAATAAATTACTTATATGATGCTCATAGATTCATTAAGAAATGCCTCACTTTTCTAGATGTAGCTGCCATCACTGATTGGCTTCCAAAGAATTTATGAACTTTTTTATTTTTAAAAAACACAGAATCATATTTTCTTCTCAGCAATCTCCATATGACACTAAATCAAAAAAAGGAATTTCCACAAACTCCAAACATTTGCATTCCTAGACAGTTAGTAAAGAAAGATGGTCAAGGCAGTGTGGGATTTCCAGAGCATTTATATTTGTAATCAAAAAAAATTTAGAAAAAAATAATTATTGGACAAAGTGTCATTAAGTCTGACTACACAGAAATGTTTCAAATTTCCCTTTGCTCTTTTTTTATGCATTTATGTTGGTGATGTTTGTATTTCAGGCACCATTTATTTCATTTCATTTCAGTCATTTTAAGATAGGTACACACAAGTTCAAGGATTAGCTACTAGACAAGGATGAGCACTTAACTGGCAGTGAGGAATTATTTATTTTTAGGCTCAATATATTTTTCTCATAGAGGTTTGATTTGTATTGGAGATAACTAGTAACTTCCCATTTTGTCAATTTTAATAAATTGCAGGGACAAGAAGACCAAATATCTCTGGTGTGTCTCTCACAGAAGATATCCTCCTTTGGATATCCCATATTCACCATTAGTTTTTAGCTGGGGCCATTTTTTTTCTCATTCTTACAAATCTAAATGGTCCATGGACATTTCCTATTAGAGTTTGTCTTGACTAATCACTGCATGTGACTTGGGCCCCAGGAGTCCAACACAAGCCTGAGTGTATAGCTAAATTGTAAATAAATGTGGATTTCTAATGAGAAAACCTTGTAGAGGCAAACTCTTCATTGTAATCTGCGGTGCTCTCTCTCTGAACCAGCAAGGCACAAAGGTTTTCATTCATCCCATGTAAAATCAGCCTTGAATGTTTGTAAGACTGGAGAGATGGGCTCTGCGTTTATAAAAATGATTCACGTACTTCTGTCATCTTGGGCATGCATATTACTCATCTGTCTTTCTTGGAGCCATTTCCCTAAATTAGCTAATTCAGCAAGACAGATATTCAGATCAGGATTTTTTCTTTTTTTTTTTTTTTTTAGAAAATATCTTATATTACTAACTAGTTGGTCAGTGATGTCAACATAATTTAAACGTGTCATTCTGCTTTGCAACCTAAGCAGATAAATCACAAATTTACTTCCATAGTTTTACTGCAGAAAAGCAAAGAATTCTACTATAAATCTACAATATATGAGGGCTTATATTGGAAAGTGATGCACATTTAAACTTACAGTAAGTAAGCAACTTAAACTTTACAGTATCTAAAAGAAGAAACAAGGAAGGACTTAATAGCATTGAAGGGGCGCCTGGGTGGCTTGGGGCGGGGGGTCGGGGGGGAGGGAGTTAAATAACATTGGAGCTGTAGTTGGCTATCTCCAGAGGAACCACAAGAATCATATTTTAAACAAGGAATGACAAACTGACATTTACTGCAGTGTGTTCAAAGCTGCTTAGTATGGGGACAAGGTACACTGGCATGTAACATTCTTTTCACAGTTCATTATCTGACTTAAACTATAATTAGAATAAGATGGGATGTACAGCTATTTTGTGAGCAGGAAATTCATTCTCCAGGGAAAATAGTTTGGTTAGGATGTGTTGATACTCTTTTAGTCTTTTTTTTTTTTAATGTGGAGAAAAAACATGACTTTATTTCAGATTATGTCTCTGTGATTGATTCTGAACTAAGGTTTTAAGAATATTTCCCATGCTCAAATTAATGAGAAAAAAACAGTGAGTGAAGCAAATGAGCCACGAGGTACTCAACTTGCTGAAGAAAAATCTGTTACAAATTAATCCAATGTCTTCGGCTCATAATCCTACCTCTCTCAATTAAAGTGACACTGGAATAACAAAATTATAGTTCTATTTATAAACATAAATACATATATACATACTAAAAATAATATTGAATAGGTTTCTTTGGTCCTGATGTTAGTGTCACTTCCTCTCTAGAGAGAGAGTTGATGAAAAACTTAGCCAGGTGTAGCTAATGAAAATCCTGATCCCTCATGGATCTCTCTCTTTTATTACCTTAATGTTTATGGTTGCTCATTTGCTCATGCTAGACTGAAAATTTAATGGGTGAATATCCCTGGTCCTTCTCTGGGCATGGTCAATGTTCAGATTTAAAGTAAAAAATTTCTTTTTCTATGCTTCCTAAAATGTTTCCCACTGGTACGTTCATCACTGGTTCTATATGACTTCCAGTAATCCTATTAGCTCTTCTCACTGGCAGCAACAAATGAGATGTTACTGTTTAAATATCTCACATGTACTTACATATGGGGCACAACAGTAGAATAGTAGTATTAACAAGGCTAGAAATTTTCCATTGGAATTCTCAAATACATCATTTAAGACAACTTTTTGTAATTTTTGGCAATAGATCTTGATTATTTTTTATATTGTCATCTATATCTAAGTGTCTCAATTTATTTTGTTCCTTAATGAATATTATCAGTGGGATTTATAATAAGATGCATGGTAGTTTATTATTGCAAATTTTAACATTTCTCTATGAGGGCACCTGAGTGGCACAGTCAGTTAAGCACCCAGTTCTTGGTTTTGGCTTAGGGTCATGAGATCCAGTCCTGCATTGGTTTGGAGTCCTTTTGAGTTTCTCTCTCCATCTCCCTCTGCCTCCCCCACCCTGCCCCCTGCTCTCTCTCTCACTCTCTCTAAAATAAATAAACCTTTTAAAAAAATCATTTCTCTATGGTTCCAATCTATTACAAAAGGGAAGATTTAAATGCTATGAACTATATAGAAATATTCTTGGTGGTATAAAAACACCCTTAAGACAATAGTGAATGTTATTTTTGAGACTCTAGCTTAGACTGCAGGTGGGGAACTATAAATAATTTCTAAGGTCCCTTCCCACTCTAAAATTATATTATTTTAATTTTAGGTTTTATCTATTTTTAAACATCTTGATTCAGCTTTGCAATTTTATTGAAGTAATTTCCATCTTGCAGTCTCTCTGAGGCTCAAAACTCAGATCGTGCAAAATTTGTGGTTATCCAAAATACTCTTTCATTTCAGAGAAAAGCAAAGTCCTGAGAAAGTGCCTAGAACCAATCTAGGCTTTCCAAGTTCCTCAAAATTTTAACTGGTCAAATGCCCAACAAGACTGCTGGCAACTACAGTAGGCTTCCTAATGTTTCGTAAACCAGACTGATGACTGTCCAACCTCTGCTCAGAATGACTAATAGGTAGGCTATGGGAAAGAAGAGCTTTAGCCAACCTAGTCATTTCTACAGGCAAACTCTAACCCTTCTCCCGGCATTTGCACGTTGCCCCATACCATCTCCTCACCCCCTGGTCAGGTCTTGCCCTCACCCAGACCCTTTTGGCTTCATCTCTAGTTCTCAGCCCCATGTTGGATCCTGTAACTGAAAATAGATTTAGCCTCTTGACTTTTGAGCTCTGGAATTCTTATCTCTTCTGATATGGTTTGTTTTGGCCCTGTCTTAACTTACCTCCCCAGGGAATAGCCCTGCTTATCAGTTAGCTTGACTGACATCCCTGCAGGAGGCACACACAATCCCTCGTCTTTCATATCTTCTGTTCCATATCAGGATGTGTGTGTGTTCCAGTCTCTTAACTATTCTCCTGAACTTGAGATTGTCCCTTTCCAATCTATTCACAGTATCTTTGTTATTATCATCCTAAAATATTTTAACATCACCTTATAACCTCTCATAGTCCTATGCTGCTTTAAGATCTAAACTCTTAAACCTTAGAGTACACCCAACCCTACCCACCTAACTGTTCTCTCTGCTACCTTGTTTCAGCCACAGCGGTCTCCTCACTATCATCTGAACATACCAAGATGATCCTACTTCACACTTAGTAAGCCCACCTCACCACTGTCTTCATCTTACCCAGCATTCAGGTTCTAACTCAAGCTCACCTCCTTTATGAAACTTACCATAAATGATCCCCATTCCCTACCCCTACTTGGAATACATCTAGCAAAGGGATTTCATGGGTAGTATTCATTGTGAAACTTAACTAAAGCTAATATCCCATATTTATGTATGTTGTTGTCTAATGTGCAATGTGAATGACCAGTTTTTCTAATAGCAACTTCCATGAAGGTAAGAACTGTATCTCAAAATTCTTTAAGCTGTTTGTAATAGTAACAAGTAAATACTTGTTAAAAAAAAGAACCCAGTTTGAATGACTTTCAAGATTGTGGTTCTAGTCATCCTGAGTTTAAGACAAAGAATGTTTATATTATAAAATGTTTAAATCCCTGCATTTCTCAGATACGAAAATCTCGGGTTTTTGTTTAAAGAAGGTATAATAACAGTAATTGTTACCCAAAAAAACCAGATGGACTAATATCTCAGTACATCTGCTAAATTTCTGTTTGAAAATGTTTTTATTTTCCATGAGTAATTTGTTTTGATTCACATAAATTATCTTCTTTTTAAATATTTCTAATCTGAATTTCAATTAAGAGAAAGAAGAGTGGAATTATTAAGAATTTGGTTTTAAATCCCTGGGTTTAAGCTCCTGTTCTACCAATTATGAGCTGGATATCTTAAACAAGTAGCTTTACCTTGCTCTTTCTTTATTTTTTCATCTGGAAAATGACAATATTGATAATAAATGGAACTACCTTATTAATTGGTGTTAAGGATTAAAAAACTAACATACATTAAATAATAATTATAAATAGTAAACAAATAATCCTGATCCTGAAATCATATTCATTATTATTAATAATATTCAAGTAGAATTTAATTTGCCATAAAAATGTATTATTGCCACCAGTACTAACATTTAACTACCTGTGTCTTAAGCTATGGTAAAAACATACAGAGTGAAGGAAAATATAAGTCTGAAAAATAAATGTTGATGTTGAGAAATTGAGAAAGTTGGATGTTGAGAAAGTTATTATAGAAAAGTTTATTCCAGATACATTGCCATTGGGCCATTTACTTCTCTTCTGGCTTCACTTGAGCTCTTCATTCCTCCATTCCTTCATTCCTTCTACAAGTTTCTCTCTGTACCACTCAGAAGTCAGCAGGACTACATCATTAATGATCACTTTTATTTGGTTTAAATCAAATATTTTAATGAACTATTTGGAAGGAAATCAGTATCTAAATCCTGCAGTACATTATTTTTTTATCAGAATATATCTGAATTATGAGATTTTTAAAAGCCTCATCAAACAGACCTACGTGAATTATAATAATTTATACATCCTTTGAGATGCTAGGATTCAGTTCATTTCTTTTTTTTTTTTTTTTAATCGTGTTATGTTAGCCAGCAGACAGTGCATCTGTTCATTTCTTTTAATTGACTTTCCCAACCACTAGGAGGCCCATTTCTAGTACTGGTTCAGTCAGTAGCTTTGTTGTGTGACCCTAAGTAGCTTAGGATCAAGCAAGTTACCTAACCTTTGTGAATCTCACACATTTTTTCATTTCCTTTTTTTTAAAAAAAATTTTAAATTAATTAATCTATTTATTTATTTATTTAGAGAAAGAGAGAGTATGCCTATGCTAAGGGGCATAGGGAGGAGAGGGAAAGAATTGCTAGCTGACTCCACACCAAGCATGGAGCCCAATGTGGAGCTCAACCCTACAACTCTAAGGTCATGACCTGAGCCAAAACCAGGAGTTGAACACTCAACTGACTGAGCCACCCATGTGCTCTAAATATTTTTTAAATATGTAAAACAAAATATCTAAATCAAATAATTTTTACAGTCCCTTCTATTTCCATTTCTTTTTCATAGGACATTAAAAATTTTCAACTCATAAAATACATGATATCTGTAAATTGTAGTTATGTTTCATCAGTCCTTTTGTTGTTGTCCTGACTGCAGGGAGAATGAAGTTTGAGGTGAGAGAAGGAAACTCCATTCAGATGTGTATTATTTGAGTAAAAAATGTGCTTAATAGAAATGACAACCAGTGTAACAACTTGATAATTACAAGTGAAATACTCAGAATGGATAAGCACAGAGTTAAATATTGATAATATGTCATCCCTTCTTTAAAGGAAATTGAATTGCAGTAAAATCACATCTATAAATTTATGCTGTGGCTGAAAATCTATTTTCAACCACATACATTCTAATTCAAAGTTAATGCTAAATACAGTAAAAGGGAAGAGATCAGCAGAGTCAGAATAGTTAAAGCAATTCTCATGTAACTGAAATGTAGCCAAGAAGAATACTGTAATGATGGTTGTGTGTTTCCAGAAGAACCCTGACTTAAATTCAGGTGCACCACTGAATCTATAATAAGATTAGAGGAGATCATGTGGCTCCATTCCTTAATACCAAAAAGAGAAATCTCTGGACAGCAATGTACAGACTGGGTCATTTATGATTCTTCTACTGTGAGAATAACCGAAGTTTAAATTTTACAGAAATCCATTTGTTTAGTGCAAGGGTCCAAAGAAAACTAAGCAATGGCCTTGAAGACATGCAATGCACCCTGCTTTTTGCCATTCCTGTTCCCTTCTAAATCATTTGGCCAGTCCCTTGAGTTGGCAGAAATACCCCAAAATGGTGGTGCAGTGCCTGAAACAGCAAGGCAGTTTTACACTAGAAGTGTTCCTGTTGTTGTTCTGTCTATCCAAAGAGAAATGTGCTGGAAGTGTGGGGCCCGCCAATCTGTCAGAGAAAGCTCTCGTGTGATTGTGATGCACAGTTAAGTTCAAGAGCCATAACCCAAGATTTCATAACTCCTCCATGCTATCTCCCCATACCCTCCCCACTAGAGTAACAAGGCTTAAATTGACAAAAGATATTACATTCAGTTTCTAATTTTTGTTAGTTCTATTTTATTTTAAAAAATCAGAAAGATCTGACACCTTCATCTTTTATCATTATTAAAATCCTTGAAGACATCACTATTACAATCTAGGCTTTCTTTCCAAGTATCAAACGAATAGAATATTTCAATAAGTAACTACTGATTTCAGAAACCTTATCTTCCAGACAATTTCTGAATTAAAGAGAAAGGTGATGACAGTGAATTTACCCTTTCATATTGAGAAGAACCTTAGCAATATGCCATCTTAGAAATGAAAGGAAGAAAAAAAATTTCCCCACATTCTCTCTTTTGCTTAACTAAAAGTAGCAATAACTTTCCAGAAATTTTAACTTCTAGACAGTGGACAAAGAGCTATGTATAACAAAAATCACTGATCTGTTCCATATCCCTTTAGTTTTGCCTTTTTCAGAATGTCATATAAAGAAAATTATACAGTATGTAACATTTGAGACTGGCTTTTTCCACGCATCGTAGCTTTGAGATTCATCGTGTTGATATAGCAATAATTTATTCCTTTTTATTATTGAGCAGTATTCCATTCAATGGATATACCATAGTTTATTCACCCATTAAGAGACATCTGGGTTGTCTCTAACTGGGGGCTATTATGAATAAAACATTGATGTACAGGATTTCTAGTGTGAATGTAAGCTTTCATTTCACTATGTTTTTGTGTGGATATAAGTTTTAATTTTACATACCCCTAGGAGTAAGATTCCTAAATCATATGGTAAACATATATTTAACTTTCGAAGAAACTCCAAAACTCTCTTCCATAGTGGCTATACCATTTTCTATTCCCACTAACATGTATGAAAGTTCTAGTGCTCCTTTTTTTTTTTTTTTACAGTGCTTGATATTATAGTTGGTTTTGGTGTTATTGTTGATGGTGTTTTAAGTTTAGAATTTCTAATAGGTGTGTTGTAATACTTTACTGTGGATTTAATTTGGATTGCTCTAATGGCTAATAATGTAGAACATTTTTATGTGCTTGGTTTGCCATCCATATGTCCTTTTTGTTGATATCTCTGTTCAAACCTTTTACCCATTTTTAAATTGGGTTGTTTGTTGTTGTTTTTTTATTGTTATCGGACTTTGAGAATTCTGTTTATATTCTAGATACTGGATATATGATTTGCAATTATTTTCTCTCAGATTGTGATTTGTCTTTTTCATTTTCTTAACTGTGTCTTTCACAGAGCAAAAGCTTTAATTTTGTGAAGTTCAATTTATCAATATTTTCTTTCTTAGAATTCTTGGCTTAATGCAATGTCATAGGGAGTTTCTGTTTTCTTCAGAAGTTTGCAGGGTTTTTGTTTTGTTTTGTTTTATGTTTAGATGTATGATCCCTTTGGAGTTAATTTTTGTATAAGGTATGAGTTAGACCAAAGTTCAATTCTTTGTCCATGGCTATCCAATTTTTCCAATGCCAGTTGTCAAAAGGATACGCTTATCTCAGTGAACTAACTTTGCACCTTTTTTAAGAATCAATCACCCACATTTGTTTGGGTCAATTTCTGGATTCTCTATTCTATTCTGTTGATCCGTATGTCTGTCCCTTTGCTAATATCACACTAACTTCATTACCATAACTGTATAACAGGTCTTAAAATTAGGGATTTTATCTTTTTGAAATTGTTTGATATATTCTAGTTCCTTGCCTTTCCACATAAAATTTAAAATCAACTTTTTAACTCTACAAAAGTCCTGCTAGAACTTTCATTGAAATTGTGCTAAATTTATAGGTCAATTAATGGAGAATAAATATCTTGATGGAGAATAAATATCTTAGCTATATTATATATCCAATCTACAAATACAGTATATCTATTCACATATTGGGTTTTTTTTTTAAATTTTATTTATTAGAGAGGGAGCAGGTAAAAGAGAGAACAATCAGTGGGAAGAGCAGATAGAGGGAGAAGCAGGCTCCCTACTGAGCAAGGAGCCAGATGCAGAACTAGATCCCAGAGCTCTGGGATCATGACCCTGGCCAAAGGCAGGTGCTTAATCAACTGAGCCACCAAGGCATCCCAATATATTTAAGTTTCTTTAAGAATTTTCTTTCATTGGGTGCATGGGTGGCTCAGTTGGTTAAGCGTCTGCCTTCGTCTTGGGTCATGATCCCAGAGTCCTGGGATCAAGTCCAGTTCTAGCCTCCCTGCTCTGCAGGGAATCTTCTTCTCCCTCTAACCCTCCTCCCACTGTTCTCTCAATCCCTCTCCCTTTCTCTGTCAAATAAATAAATAAAATCTTTAAAAATTTTTTTCTTTCATCATCATTTTTTTTCTCCAAGTTTTTATTTAAATTCTAGTTAGTTAACATATATAGGAAAATTGGTTTCAGGTATAAAATTTACTGATTCATCACTTACATATGACACCCAATGTTTGTCACAGTGCCCTCCTTAATACTCATCACCCATTTAATCCCTTCCCACCCACCTCCCTCCATCAACCCTCAGTTCATTTTCTGTATTTAAGAGTCTTTTATGGTTTCCTTCCCTCTCTCTTTTTCCTTCCTGTATGTTCATTTGCTTTGTTTCTTAAATTCCATATACAAGAGAAATCATAGATTTGTCTTTCTCTGACTTATTTCACTTAGCATCATACTTTCTAGCTCCATCCACATCGTTGCAAATTACAGGATTTCATTCTCTTTGATGGCTAATATCCCATTGTGTATATATAACATTCATCAGTTGGTGGACTCTTTCCATAGTTTGTCTATTGTTGATAATGCTACTATAAAAATCAGGGTGCATGTGCCCCTTTCAATTTGTATTTTTGTATCATTTGGGTAAATTTCTACTAGTGCATTTGCTTGGTCATAGGTAGCCTCATTTTGAACTTTTTGAGGGAATTCCATACTGTTTTCCAGAGTGGCTGCACCAGCTTGCATTTCCACTAACAGTGTAGGAGGGTTCCCCTTTCTCTGCATCCTCACCAACATCTGTCATTTCCTAATTTGTTAATTTTAGTCATTCTGATTGGTATGATGTGATATCTCATTGTGGTTTTGATTTATGTTTTCTTGAGACCAAGTGAAATGGAGCATTTTTTCATGTGTCTGTTGGACATATGGATGTCTTCTTTGCAGAAATGACTGTTCAGGTCTTCTGCCCATTTCTTGACTGGATTATTTGTTCTTTGGGTGTTGATTTCATAAGTTCTTTATAGATTTTGGATATTAGCCATTTATCTGATAATGTTTGGATGACTACACCTTTGTAATAAAACTTGAAGTTCAACATCATGATTCCTCCAACTTTGCTTTTCTTTTTCTGGATTACTTTGACTATTTTTGTCTTTTGTGGTTCCATATTAATTTTCAGATTGCTTGTTCTAGCTCTGTGAAAAATGCTGTTCTTAAAAAAAAAAAAAAAGCTGTTCTTATTTTGATAGGGACTGCAAATGTGTAGATTGCTTTGGGTAACATAGATTTTTTTTTCAAGATTTTATTTATTTATTTGAGAGAGAGTGAGTGAGAGGGAGAGAAAGTGAAGGAATAGGGGAGGGGCATAGGGAGAAACAGACTCCCTTGCTGAACGGAGAGCCCAGTGAAGGGCTAAGTCCCATGACCCTAGGATCAGAGCAGAAGGCAGATGCTTAACCAACTGAGCACCCAGATGCCCCTGGGTAAGATAGAGATTTTAACAATATTTGTTCTTCCAATCCATGAGTGTGGACTATTTTTCCATTTCTTTATGTCCTCTTCATTTCTTTCATAAGTGTTCCATAAAAGATTCCACAAAAAAATTACTAGAATTGATACACAAATTCAACAAAGTTGTACAACATAAAATTAATTACAGAACTCTTGCATTTCTAAACACCTAATGAAACAGCAGAAAAAGAAGTCAAGGAATTGATCCCACTTACAATTGCACTAAAAACCATAAGATACCTAGGAATAAACCTAACGAAAGAGGTTAAAGATTTGTACTTCCATTGTCATTTTGTAGTTATCAGTATATTGATCTTGTACATCTTTTTCAATTAATACCTAAGTAGTTCTTTTTTTATATATAACTGTCATATGTGTTGTTGTTTTTTTAATGTTACTTCCAGTGGTTCATTGTTTGTATTTAGTAATATGATTGATAGGGGCACCTGGGTGGCTCAGTCGATTAAATGTCTGCCTTCAGCTCAGGTCATGATCCAAGATTTCTGCAATCCAGTCCTACATTGGGGTCCTTGCTCAGTGGAGAGCCTGTTTCTCCCACTGCCTACTGCTGCCCCTGCTTGTGCTCTCTCTCCTTCTGTCAAATAAATAAAAAAAAAATCTTTAAAAAAAAAAGAAATATGACATTTATGTTGTCTTTCTAACATGTAACCTTGCTTGCAAAACTTAATTATTTATCCTCAGAGCTTTTGTTGCAATTCCTCTGGGATTTTCTACATAGATAATCAGATCATCTAGAAGTCAGGTGATTTTTATTTCTTCATTTCCAATCTATGCTTTTTATTTCTTTCACTTGTTTTACTGCACTGGCTAGAACTTTTAGTACAATGATGAACAGAAGATTTGATAGTAAACATTCTTGTCTTTGAAAACATTTAGTCTTTCACCATTAAGTATTAAGTTAGTTGTGCCTTGTTTACCTGATACCTTATATCAGGTTAAGGAAGTTCCCTTTTATTCTGTGTTTGATTAGTTTTTTTTTTTTATAATAAAAAAATTTCTTAATCAAATGAGTTTTTTGCACTAGTTGATATGATCATGTGATTTTAGTCTATTAATAATGGAATGTATTGACTGATTTTTAACAATTGAACCACCAATGCATTCTTGTAATTAATCCCACTTGGTTGTTGTACAGTACCCTTTTTGCCTATTACAGGATTCAATTTGCTAATATTTTATTGAGCGTTTTTGTGTATATGTTCATGAAGAATATTGGTCAGTAGTTTTTGTTGTTGTTATTGTTTAAAACTTGTAGCATCTTTGCTGAGTTTTAGTATCAGCCAGTACTAACCACATAAAATTAAATGGAAAGTGTAGGAGGGAGTTTAAATTATGAATGCAATCTCTTTATTAGTTATAGGTCTATTCAAATTATTTCATACTGAATGAGTTGTGTTAGTTTGTAATTTTTGATGAATTGGTCCACTTCAACTAAACTGTCAAATTTATGTGTAGGGAGGTGTTTATAGTATTCCCCATTATCTTTTTGGTGTCTGCAGGGTCTGTAGTGATATCACCTGTTTCATTCCTGACATAGGCAATATGTCTTCTCTCTTCTCTGCCCCCCCGCTTTTTGCATTGTTAGCCTTATTAGAGGTTTACTGATCTTGTCGAAAAACTAGGTCTTTTTCTTTTTAGATTTTATTTATTTATTTGACAGAGAGAGAGGCAGAAGTAAACAGAGCAGCAGGCAGAGGGAGAGGGAAAAGCAGGCTCTCGGCTGAGCAGGGAGCTCGATGAGCGACTTGATCCCAGGGCCCTGGGATCATGCCCTGAGCAGAAGGCAGAGGCTTTAACCCACTGAGCCACCCAGATGCCCCAAGAGCTAAGTCTTTTTTCACCATTGTTTTTTCTATTTTCAAGCTCACTGAGTTCTGTTCTGATCTTTCTTATTTCCTTTCTCTCTTGCTTTGTTGCTCTTGTTCCAGTTTTCTTAAGATGAAAAATTAGATTAATAAATTGAGAATCTTCTCCTTTTAGAAGTATTCAGTGCTATAACTTTTCTCAGCACTGTTCACCTGCATTCCACAGATTTTCATATGCTGTATTTTTATTATACATAGAGATATGTATATTTTTTATTCTCATAGAGAACAATGTATTTTTTAATTTTCCTGTGAGGTTTGGCAGCATGGCAAATGCTAGCTGCCAGGAATGCTTAGTCTACACTTATAATGATTTTATACAAGAAATAAAATTATATAAAACATACTGACACTTTTTCTTGGTAATAGAATTATATTTTCCCTTAAAATTAGTCTTTTTTCTGTAATTTATATTCTCCAAATTATGGAAATAAAAGTGGAGATTGTAAAACTTATAAGATATTGATCCATATTAAGTTGCACTTTTTGACTTACATAGATTAGTTTCATATGGTTCAACCTAATCATTTTTCTAATGTGATGCATATAGTTTTCCTTTAATCATTTCCTTTTAATATCCCATTTCAGGATTTGGGATAAGAAAGAAAGGGGGAAAAAATGTGTGATGCAGATCAGAGTCAGCAATATGACTCACAACCAGAGGATATTGTAGGTTTCCTAGGCCTCCCAGATGAGAGAAGGAATTCTTTAGAGTAAATCAAAATAGTGAGAAGGAAGAAGGAGGAGGAGGGGAGGGAGAAGGAAGAGAAAGGAGGAGGAGAAGGAGAAAAGGAAGGTGATGGAGGGGTGGAGGAGAAGGACAAAGAGGAGGAAGGGGGAAAGGGAGGAAGAGGAGGAGGGGGCAGGGAAGGAGAGTAGGATGGATGGAAGGAAGGAAGGAAGGAAGATGAAGCTTTGACTAATGCAAATTTTCTAGAGTTTCTGGGAGGTCAGGATACCAGAATGAGCAAGAGGACCATCCCAAAGATGATGCCTCATGTAAAAGCTAGTTAAGTTGTTGTTGTTAATGTTGTCTGGAAAGCAGGGATAATAATGCCTAACTTGTTACAGAGATCTAACTAGATAACTTATGTTGTGTAACTAGCATAAATTAGAAACCCAGAATGTTTGTTCCCTTCTTCTTTAGTCTCAAAGGAAGTCACTGATCTAAAAAACCCTAGTGTTAAAGAAGTGGTATATGTCACTGGTTCAGGCATAGACTTTGGAACCACAAAACCTGTATTCATGACCACTGGCAAATTACATAACCTCTCCATGCTTCAGTTTTCTTTCTACAAAAGGGTATTATAATAATACTGCATATCTCCTAGAATTGTTGAAAGGATTAAATAAGCCAATATAGGTAATGTGCTTAGAACACTGCCTGGTACATGACAGGCACTATAGAAGTGTTATTTTATTAGTTGTATGAGAAGGCTGATTGGGACAGAAGAAAAATTACATTTTTCAGGGAAATATGAGTTCCAGAGGTAGGGGAGAAGGAAGAGGAGGAGAGAAGAGAAAGAAGGGTTGGGAAAGGAGAAGGGGAGGAGAGGGAAGAAGAGGAGAAGAGAAAAATATATTTAGAATATTCTCCTTCTTATCTAAGAAGTTGGGAGAGATAGGAGCAATATTGTATCAGACAGGATGCTTGAAATGCCTCTGGTAACAAAATCTTAGAGTATTTTTGTTATTGTTGTTGTTTGGAAGAAAAAAAAAGCAGGTAATGATGAAGTTCCAGAGAAACAGGTTTTCACAAGCAGTGAGTGAGACTGTAGGTCAAATGGACAGCAAACGGAGGATTAGGCTGCTGTATGACTGTCATAGCCATTGTGGATTCTGTTCAAAGAGAAATCATTAGTGATAGATTAAACACTTCATTTACTTCTTAGCTCTCTGGAGATAACCACTGATGCAAGAGTATCCTTCAGTGGCTCCTTCATGACTTTTCCCCTTAATGGATTGATGTCTTTACAGTACAGATTATGAAAATTGGTTTTGCTTGGTCTCCTTAATGCATAACCTTTTGGTTTCTTTTTTTTTTTAAATTGTTGGCAAATAGCTCTGCATGACAGCACTGAACACAAATACTGCTGATGATGATGAATGGACGGAGGAATGTGGGATGCATTGTACTGAAAGGGGAAGACATTATGTCTATGTAATTGCTTCATCTCCCTTAGGATAGACAAAGTTCAAAGAAATGTTAACATGAATGACTCACAAGACATGTTCTTTGGGGTTACCCAGAATTCATTTCTCTAATTACATGAACCTTTTCTGCCTTCCTCACTCATCACCTGAGCAGTTGGGATACAGGCCATCTTGACAGGACAATCAACCACTTCGCATGCACACTTCTATTTATTTCAGTATCTTCCCGAAGCCAAAGTACTTAAAGACACTAAAGTTGCAGGAAAATATCCTTTTGAAATTTGGCTTTTGATATTTTTGCAAAACATATGATAAGTAAGTAAGTAGAAATTTCATCTTAAGTTTCATTCTTTCAAGTTTAATGGCAGTGTTGCCCATCATTATGTGCTAATATGAGTTTGGAGAAGCCTATACTAATTTGATGTTTTTAAATTTACAATTGTGTGGGAAATTTTTTTGTTTTGTTTTTTGTGGGATTTTTTGGCTAAAAACTACCTTTGAAAAGCCAAATTCCTAAAACAACTTTGTCGGAATGGAACTTCAATTAATATCATTTTCCATCAGATGAGATGTTCAACAAAGAATCATCCAGACCCTTCCTCAAACTTCTGTTATTTTGCTGCATAATGAGGCAGTCCTGATCACTGTGGAAGACTTTGAACATTTAGGTAGTTTCTTCTAGTCTTGAGCTGAAATATTAGCTCCATGACCTCACAGATCATACTCTTCCTTACAATGACTCTTGGAATATCCAAAAACTGTTATTACCTGGCCTCTTTGACAAGTTTCTGTCCCATTTCATATGAAGTGGTTCACTGGACTAAACATCATTTTGGCTTATATACTAGACATCTTGAGTCTGATAGTGTTATTTGTAAACTCTGGCACTAGACTTAGATGAAATATTCTAGCATAATCTATTGGTTGGAGTAGTCAGAATACAGTGGGACAATTGCCTCCATTTTGCTGAATCATATTTTTCTTTGCCAGAAATCTGGGATTGTGTTAACCTTTTAAAAAGCAGGTATTCCTGCGCATATCCAGATGATAACCAATTAAAAACCCTTGTCTTTTGTCATATAGACTATCATAAAATCTGTATTTCCTACGGAGTCTACTCTACCCTTTGTTTTAGCTAATCTAAAGAATCCATTCTATTGGGTTGACAATTATACTATGCTAAGGGTATCAAAATGTAATGGTTAATGCAGGTACTCTATTTTTTTAAAAGAGTTTATTTATTTATTTGAGAGAAAGACAGAGATAGTGACAGAGAGCACAAGCAAGGAGGAGAAGGAGAAGCAGGCTCCCCACTGAATAGGGAGATATGGGGCTTGCTCCCAGGACCCTGGGATCATGACCTGAGCCCAACACAGAGCTTAACTGAGCCAGCCAGGCACCCCAATGCATGTACTTTAGAGCCAGTCTACTTGGGTTCAAACCTTACTCTATTCTTTCCTCACTGTGTGGCTTCAGGCAAGTGACTTAATGTCGCCATATCCCAAGTTCCTCACCTATGAAATAAGAATTAAGTAAGATAATATATGGAAAGCACATAGAAGAATGGATATAGTAAGCACTAGACATTTGCAGCTATGATTTTATGTTCATCCATTTTTCCCAGCATTGTATCATCTATGGACTGATTTCTATTCATTAACCTAAGTGACTGGTAAAAATGCAAAGAGGATAGTGGCAAGGGCATACTAGAATTCCCTCTCTGGTTTCACTTCAAGTTCTTAGAGTAGAGTGGACATTTGCCTAGCTTTCTGCTTGCAATGTTGGAAGAGACAGCCTGACACAGTCATGGCAGCATGGCGGATCTAGCCAATAGAGGGCCATAAGTTTCCATCCTCATCCTCCCAAGCTGTGCAAGACCTAAAGTGATATAGAGAGTATTTGAAAGTTACTGTGGGCTCTGAACCGAATGCAGGGTTTAGATGAGAGTGCTCTAGAAAGAAAGCAAGCTGATGAGCCTAACCAAGATTCTGCAGTCTAGAGAAGAGGGTGCATAGCAGAAAGAGCCTGGGTGACTAGTCCACCACTAAAGTTTGGATTAGGATTTAGCTGTCTGCAGATTGCAAAGGCCAGGGCAGAGCACAAGCTGGGGTGGTGCCTTCAGAGCATTCATTTGCCAATGAAGTGAGAGCACTTAATCACTCCTGCCAAGTACCAAACTGAAGGAGTTAACCTCTGGAGCAAAAGACTAGCAAGGGGTTGATCAAGACCTAAACGCAGACACCTCCCTCCCCAGTGATGCCTTGATGCAGTTGTATTGTGCACTGTCCCAATTACACTTCTTCTTCTTTTTTTTTTTTTTTGAAGATTTTATTTATTTGACAGAGAGAGATCACAAGTGGACAGAGAGGCAAGCAGAGAGAGAAAGAGGAGGAAGCAGGCTCCCTGCCGAGCAGACTCCATCCCAGAACCCTGAGATCATGACCTGAGTGGAAGGCAGAGGCTTAACCCACTGAGCCACCCAGGTGCCCCCCAATTACACTTCTTGTATTCCTGAGTTTTTCTGAACTATTGTGATGACGTAATATGCACTACATAATTAGAGACCTCCCCACACACACTCCCTAAGTTCCCACCACCACCTCTTTTTGAATGATGGTGCCCTTTCGTCCTTTTCCCACTTTAAAGCGTCCAAGGGCACTCCAACAATTGTATAGGAATGAAAAAGCACGTATTGTTAAGCACTGTGGATGAGGCAGAATACAGAAATACATCATGTTGTTTAGTTATACTGAAAAGGCTTTAAACATTGAATAGTTCATTTAAGCATTCTCTATGATTGTTGTCCATTTAATGTGGTATAAACTACTGGCTCTCACACTTTGAAGGTTACTACAGATACAATTGGTTAAAAGTAACAGAATACCTTGTTCAAGCTCATTTAAATGATAACATTTATTAGTTACAGGAGAGGAAGTTCAGATGTAGGTCAGGCTTCAGGACATTGTTGAACCATTGGCTCAAGAATGTCTTAAAGATTCCAGTTTTCTTCATCTCTATTTCTCTACCCTCAATGTCAGATTCATCCTGCCGTGATTGTAGGCTGGCTTCCAGGCTGGGCCATGTGCTTCTTCAGACATGTGCTTTTAGAGGAAGAACCGCTTTTTTCTCTCAAGAGTCAGGGGGAAAGCTGAGCGATGGCTATATCAGGTCTGTTTCTTCCTAATAGCAAACCAGTTATTGTAGAGGGGTACGGGAGTGTTCTTAGATCAAGCACACCTCCCTAGAGGAGATGCTAATTCCCCAAATTACACTGCTGCTATTGCAATGAGGGGGCCACAGAATGAATGTTGGGGACTTAACATCCACCACCATCCTTGTTCACTCTGAAGAGAGCAATGGAGTCTGTTCCCAGAAAACACAAATATACACCAAATTGTTCACACAATTTCAGGGGCCTCACAGCACCTCCCAAAGCACACGGATAACTCCTCCAGGAGTGCTTGGATGTCAGGGCTACGCACTTCCCATCTAAACACTGACCCATGGGGTGCAGTCATTGTAAAAGGATGCCTTCTTTTTATTATTCCTGAGAGAAATTGCCACTTTGATCTCCAGAGAAGCAAGGGGATTGTGTATATGCCAGGATTGCCTTTGGTATCAACCTGACTTGGAGTCAGTTCCTCCAGGAGTGCCAGGTTCATCGTTTCTCCTTCCTTCATTTTATGCTCTTCTTCCAACTCTCCACACACTCCCAGACCCCATCTAATTTTCGGGTCTTATCGATCCTTCCTTTCTCTTTGCCTTAGGCTCTTCCTTAAAAATTATCTCCTTAGTTCCTACACTCTGCATCTAACTTCCCCAGTTTTTATTGTACAAATCTATCAAGCACTTACTGTGGGTAGGCATGCTAATTGTTTTACCTACTTTAAATTGGAAAATCTTCACAGTAACCTCATAGGGAAAGTAGTATTTGCCTTGCTCTAAGAAGAGGAAGTCGCTGCACAGAGAGTTTAGTTAGCGAAGAACAGAGTTGGATTTGAAACCAGATTTTCATTTTCCTGTAGGTCACATGCTCTTTCTGTAGCCCCATCACATTCCTAGACTTTTTATGTTCTCCTTCTGCCTTTCTCAATCTCAGTTCTGGGCATGACAAAAAAGACACCAATTCCCCCAAAGAAGTTTCTGTTAAAGTCCTCTTAGCATTTTAAATATTTCAGATCTCACATTCATATGAAGTCATGAAAATACTGGCTCTTAACACCAAACTCACCCTTCAATCCACAGTTGCTATATGGGAGGGGGAACTTAATCCTGGTTTCTTATTTGGTGCTCTCAAAAAAGGGAGAATTTGTTTCACCAAATGCAAAACTCATTTTTTTCCCTACTGCTTGAAATGTCTTAATTCAACCCAGTAATTGGAAATACTTACCTTGTGATTTTTAAGCAAAAGACACAATCATTTTCTACCCCCTTTTTAAGTCATAACACTCTTTGACACTCTTTTTCAGTTTTTCTGATCTTATTCATGGAGACCAGTTGTCTTCTGCACATTCCAATCAGAGAAGGCAGTTCACAGACAGAAACAGTATTTCTATAATGTTGTTATGATGAGAGACAGAGCTCTTCTTTCAAAGCCATTTGCCTAAAGTGACCATAACCACAATGTGGTTCTATGAGGCTGATAACAAAATCAAATACCTTTCTCTCCTTGAGTCAGAAAAAATATCTCACTATTTATGACATGCATATAACCAACATCACAAAACTGAATGTAACACATCTCTGTGTAGGAATGAAAGAGAAAACTGAAGCTTGGGTATTCTCACAGTATTGGGACTGCATTTTGATGGAATGACAGAGTGAGTAAAAGAAAAAAGGACTTTGTAGACAGGGGGAAAGACTGAGGTAATATTATAGGCATTGAGCAAGGGATTGGCACGGCTCCTATCACAGCAGATACCAACCTTGGGCCTGGGACAGGTTAGAGGTCTCCAGTCATGCCAAGGCTTAGCAGTTTAGATGCTAAAGTGTAGGGAGGTCTGGAGAGTCCTGGAAGAAAAGCCATGAAGTGAGGTGCATTCAGGGACATTAGGACAATGGCTGTTTGTTTACTGAATGTAAATATTCCAAACATAGCTTCTTTCTTAAAGGTGTGAGCCTGTTGCATATCAGTTTAGAGAAAGAGAAGGATAGGTGATCTGACACACTAGGATGCCCAGCACAGTCCCAGTTTATACCTGTTTTTCCAGTTTCATTATCAATATCATCCTTATATTAGAATGACCATATACCACATCTTAAGTTATCTCTGATCAGGCAATATATGATACAGTCCCTCTAATAAAAGGGCACAGAAACAAAATGTGATTGTCCTTATTTCTTTTTTTAAAGATTTTATTTATTTATTTGACAGAGATTACAAGTAGGCAGAAAGGCAGGCAGAGAGAGAGGGGGAAGCAGGCTCCCTGCGGAGCAGAGAGCCCGATCTGGGCCTTGATCCCAGGACCCTGGGATCATGACCTGAGCTGAAGGCAGAGGCTTTAACCCACTGAGTCACCCAGGCATCCCTGTCATTGTCTTTAAAGCAAAAAGTCATAAGCAGGGAAAGACCTTGACATCTGGAAGGAGCTTACAAATAAGAGGTAACAAAGGAAAAAACATCCCACTACCCATCCCACAAAGACTGTGGGTTCATGAAGGCTAGTTTTGGGGGTAATATCGGGAGTCAAGCACACCGCCAAAGACAGTGTAGGATAACCCAGCTGCCGATCAGTCCCACTGCCAATGCTCCAGGAAAAGTAAGAGCTAGAAAAAAGGCCAAAAACACAGGGAAAATTGGCAAGGAAACTCCTGCAGCCACAATAAGCAAAACAAAAGACAACTCAAAGAATGGCCTGGGCTGCCTTGTGTGGCCATGGAGGTTGTGCACTACTCAACAACAGGAGTGCCATTCCACCGACTTTGAATGCCACTTTCTAGAATCGACCGGTTCACAGTCTACATGTGGCAGTCTCAAAGGTAGCATTATTCCTGTTCTTGGTGTCCACACGTTGACCTAATGTGTTATATATACATTTTTTATTATTTGAATTTCTTTTCTGAAACCCTTATAATCTCTTTGGTCATTTGGATGTTTTGTTCAGGTTATATGCAAAGGCTTCCATGGTATTAGCTATTTGGCAACTTTGAAGAAGGGTAATCTCTCCATCCTACCATCAGGAAAGAATGTCATAGACTGCATTTTAAAAATAAGGAAGATAAGTGATGATCAAAAATTCATTAGGGATTCTCCCACACTCTGGAGCAATTTACAAAGTGCAACACTTATCTGTTCCCAGGCTGTATCACTTCCTTTGTATAATTTCCTTTTGCTTGACAAGGAGCGCAATTAAAGAACATCACACATTATACCGTGGGCAAGGATAGTCAAGGAGATTGCATTTATTATAATCCTGATATCATTAAAATAAGCATCTTTCAAATCATCATGGAAAATAAAAATGCACTAGTATATTCCAGACTGTCTCACAGACAGTGGATACAAATAAGGAATTCATTTACATTAATACCCCCAAAACAGTATCTTCTAGTCCCTACTTTCATTGCTAGAACTAAATGGGGAAATAATTTTTTTTCTCTGACAAGAGTATTGAAGGGGGCTTAATTAAAATGTAAATGGGGGATCTCAATGATCTAAAATGATATTTTGACAGTTATCAGGAGCTGAAAAAATTAACATAGTTTATACGGTAGCTAATAGGTCTTTAGATCACACCCACCTTCATGGCTTTGTACCAGTTTCTTCGATAGTGTCCTAACCTTTCAACCTGATGAGATCCTGTCCATTCTCTTTCTGTATGAAGTTTTCCAAATCCTTTCAACAAAATGCAATGTTTCTCTCTATTACATCTATTTCATGGTATGCACTGGACTGCACTTTGTATCATATATCTTTGTGCTTATCCAGTCATCTCTAATAAGCTCTAATAGAAGCTTATTAGATATCCATTCCTCACTCATATTTATATCTTGCTATAGTATTGTGGACAATATCATAGACATGTTAGAAATGACTTAATACTTAATCATATTAGGGATTAAGGAATAGCAGACTCCTATAACTCTGTACTCAGCATTCATGAAAGGGTCTGTTATACCAATTTAAAACAAAGTCTTTTTCAGCTCAAATTCCTCTCAGAAAATGACCAGTGTGCACCTGCTTTATATTTTGTTTCAGTGGAACATACATCCTCCTTCCCTACACATGCTTTAGTTAGAATCACATTTTGCTGTAAATAGCAGAATGTTGAATATGCAGTCTTTAGTAAATAGAGGTTTATCTTTTATTTTTGTCCTGTAACATGCGTCTTAGGACAGAAGCTAGTGATAAAACCAGAAATAGAAGGGTGATACCTGGCATCTAAACTATTAGAGCATTTTTTAGTACAAAAGAGTCATATTCCTTTCATCTATATGTTATTGATTCATCATACCTTTATCATAAAACTACTGTGGTGCTATCCACTGTCAAGAGACACTAAAATTATGTAAAGTCGTCCATTCTCTTAGCAGCAAATAATTCCTTCTAAACCTGTATGTAGAATGTTTACAGTTAAGCTTGGATTTTCAAGAACCCCATGATCTTAAATGAATGGTCTATGGATTCCTTCACAACAAGATTAAAAAAAAAAAATCCAACTCCTGGAAGGGATTCTTTAAAACCTTAAGTGTATGCTTAGAGAATCCAAAAGTGTAAAAAGAGATTTGCGATTTCCAGCTAACTCTTGGTAGTTTATAGCATGCCATTTGCTTACACTGTGGAGATGTGTGGGTGGACCTTATGCCATTGTATATAGCAAACAATGCATAAGGCATGGAGGAGGAAGAGTGGTGGGGCTAAGTAGAGATACAGGCATGATTTTTGACACAGTAACTGTCTTTTGGGGTTATGGTGTGAAAGTGTTATTCTAAGATCTACTGGTGGTTGAAAAGAAATGCTATCCAGACCCAGTTAATTTTGGCACAAAATTCTTGTATGTTTCATTAAAAAAATTTCATGTTTTCATGTTGCCAAACGGACTCAGTAGAAATTAGTTGCCACTTCTCAGGTTAGTGTGGCACCAAATCAATACATGCTCTTGCTCACTTAGTAAGTAGCTGTTAAAATGCAAACAGGCCCTGACACACCAGGAATATGGGATGAATACAACCACTGGCCAAGCCTACCAGACACTGCAACCCAGAGCAAGTTTACCAGATACTGCAACCAAGAGCAGGCGTAAGACAAAATTTAAGCAGCACAGATAGTAATGGCATGGAAGAATGTTCCAGAACCTCAGTGAAGTTTCAGAACATTCCATGTAACGTTTAGATAACAGTGTGGCCTGGTCTTTTGATGAAAGCCTGATGGTGAAAGAGCGTTACAGCCCTTTAGTGCAGGATGAAGATGTGTACTTATGCGCTCTCCCTACTCAATTTTCAGCTCTGGTTCTTAAATTCCAGTCTGCTGCCTGATGTTTCCCTAGCCTTTGCCCTTATTGGTACACCTTCCTAATTCTCCTATTGTCGTTTTAACATCATTTTCAGAGTGGGAGGAAAGAATAAATGTTTGTGGTCAATCCACAATTTTTAACCAGAAGTTAATCTCCCAGATTTTCCAAGCCTTTGCGGGACTACATTATGCAAAGAGGAGGCATGCCCATACATTCTCTGAACACTGAATTTAAACAAACAACTCCAGAATCTAAGTTTGTGCACCTCTCAAAATATTCAAGATTTGAATTTTTTGATGAAATTTCAGAAAACTCAAGAGATTAAATGGACATTTACTAACAGTTTCCAAAATAGGCATTTGTATCAAATACCTATTTTGTGACCAAAAAAAAATAGCATGCTTTTATTAGGTGTTTTGTTGCCTGCTTGTAGAAGGCTTCGGAAAGAATTTAGGTCATTGAGTGATATAAGCAAAATTCCCAGAATAACTATGGAGACAGTGTGGTCAAGTGGAAAAAAAACATGAGCACTCACATTAGACAGGCCTAGAGTCTCACTCTAGCTGAGTCCCAGCCTAATCACTGAAACCATGTGCCCATGTGTTAATAATTATACTTACTTCACTGAAATGCTGTGAGACATCAATAATGTCACATGGGTAAAATGCCAAGCAGAGGTAGAGGCTCACTAAACATGAATCCCCATCCCTTTCCTCTTCCGGCCACAGTCCCTGACCATAGGAGGCAGCCAGCATTAGAGCACATGCTTCTTCAGTTGCTGCAGAAGTGTACCTCATCCTGGTCACAAACAGCCTTCTGAGGAATCCTGGTGACAGGAAACTGTGTACAACTAATTCCTACCATGAGAAATTGTACCCACTGGGACAGGTGACCTGCTTGCTCAAGACAGAGGGACCCATTAAGCAAGCTGCACATTTGACCTGTTGCTGAGTTTTAGACACTGTCTGTATCTGGGCTTGCTGCCCATTGCTCCTTGTGGCTGTAAATCAACATTGTGACAGAGAGGGCACTGGGTCAACTACATTCCATTAATGGTTCAAAGTGTTTCATTTAGACTCTTACAGCAAAGGAGAAGGAATAGGGAAAATATACAGCTTAGGATGGACACAAGTTTGGTGGAAATAGACACATAATGATTTTTAAATATAAATCTGAAAAAGCCAAAAACCCTAATGAACTCACACAGTGTGACTGTTAGAATTAAATCTTCTAACCCAATTCTCAAAATTTTCCCTATCATTACTGAAAGGAGGCCGCAGGTTTCCAAAAGAGGCTCTCCAAACTTGAAAAGTTGCTCCAGGTGATTCTGCAGGTTTTCATTTCAACAGAGTAGCTCATTTTGTTCCATAAAGCATAAAATTAAGGCATCATTCTTGTTTTCAAATCAATTTGGAAACCTGATGGGGAAAAATTAACATTCTCTGGATAAGGGGTAGAATTCTGAGCTTCTTTGCATTTTTTTGAAAAGACATTTTACATTCTCAAAATATCTTCAGATTCTCTTCTAAATACAGTTTTTGTATTGTCTTCTTTACATACAGTTTTCTTAACATTCATTAGCTACATCAAGTCCATAGGAACAACTTTTTTTTTTTTAAAAGATTTTATTTATTTGACAGAGAGAGATCACAAGTAGGCAGAGAGGCAAGCAGAGGGGGGGGGGGAGGAGAAAGCAGGCTCCCCACCTAGCAGAGAGCCCGATGCGGGAAGAACAACTTTTAAAGAAAAATACTTAGAAGCTAGTCACTCTATTTTTCATGAATGTTAACTTCCTCTTGTATTCATTTAGTTTGGGAAAATAAAGATGAACATTATTTCATATGATAGAATGAAATGAAACACACTCTTATGAAAATGATTCCAGGACCAGGAAAAAGTGGATATAGAAAACAAAGTCTCTACATGCCAAATATATAGACACAAATGCTGGGAAGTAACTTGCAGGGAAGAATATGTGATTACAGATGGGATTTGAGTATAATATTTTAACCTATCTTCAAACATGGCTCATTTGTTTCATTTTGTTTTCCATTAGGGCACAGATGGTGTTTAAAAATTCATTCTGGGCCATGTCTAACTATAATTTCTTTAAATGGATGGCTGCCATAAGTACGCATGAATGTCTGAGTTTGGAGAGAATTTCAATCTAATTATACACACTGTTGCAGTTATTATTAAAATAAAATCTGGGTGCTGATTCAGCATGGCTTTCTGGTAGGGACATTATTTTGCAGGTGATTTGATTAATTCCATACATATGTGGCTGTCTAATGGCATCTAGAGTGAGTGGATACATTTCAGTTGTGATAATGAAGTACTTTCTCAATATTATTTATCAATACGAGAATAATAGTGAATGACAAAAAGACTAAAGTGAATCCTGAGTTACTTTATGTCTGGTCATTGATTTTTCGGAAATAAAACCACTTTTACTGTTTCTAAACAAATAGTTAAATTGTGTGATGAGATGAAGCTGTTACTCTCTGGGGGTCTTCCAAATGAGTACTAAGTAAGTAGGAAATCCATAAGTTTTCATTGCTGCAGGACTACCTGTGACTCAGTAATATGCGTCTTTTACCAAGGCCAGCTCTCTCCCTCCAAGTCAGTAGTATCAAATACACTGACTACATGCATCAAAAGTGAAGGCACATTCTTCAGGTCTATAAATGGGAACTAAGTATTGATTTAAAAGGATAATGAGTAAATAATGCCAGATACGTGCTGAGAAAAGTCTTATTTATTCAAAATTCTATGAGCCCCAGACATATACAGTCCTTCAAGATTTTTTTGTTTTTGTTTGTTTGTTTGTTTTAATTAACAAGTTCAGGGAAATTGCATTCTTCTTTGTTTCCCTTCCAGGAGTTATCTTGGTCCGCAATGAATCCTTTAGAAAAATATCTGGTATTTTTACTTTCGTGTGATATGTTAACGATGAACAAATGATCATACATATCAGTCAATTGTAAAGTATTACTTACATTGGCATTAAAGCCCGATTACTAATGCAGATGCTCAGGGAAGGTAAGGTTTATCTGAAGAACATATTATTTCCTTTTAGTCCATAGTTTGCCATTTTAAAATCATGGTTAATAGAATGCCCACAATAAAAAGATCTATTTAAAGGAAAATGTAGAATATATTCTGCATCTCATTTATACCTTATTGTGTTAAAAATCAGTCCAACAACTAGGCTGTGAATGTGATATAAAGAAGATGACGCCTGGGTGGCTCAGTGGGTTAAGCCGCTGCCTTCGGCTCAGGTCATGATCTCAGAGTCCTGGGATTGAGTCCCGCATCGGGCTCTCTGCTCAGCAGGGAGCCTGCTTCCCTCTCTCTCTCTCTGCCTGCCTCTCTGCCTACTTGTGATTTCTCTCTGTCAAATAAATGGGTAAAATCTTTAAAAAAAAAAAAAAAAAAAAAGAAGATGATATACTTACTGGTTTCAAAAACCTTAGGTATTCCTTTTAAACATTGTATTTCCAAAGTCTTGCTATTATTTAAAATATTAGTTTCTATTTTATCAACTTATTAAATTTAAAGGATCTAAATTAAAATTTAATTGAAGGATTCAAAAGAATAGTTGCCTGCGTTTAAAAAAAAAAATCCCAATTTCTATTTCCCTTCTCTTGGTTCTTAGAAAATAAAAAGTAGAATTGTTGTACTATTATTTGCTTGTCCTTGTGTCCTTTCTGTCTAAATGTCAGCTGTCTGGATGATTTTAAATCCTCTCGCTTGCTATGGTCAGTCATGGGCTCCTTTTATATTTGAACAAAATTGTTCAAAGATGGTGGAGGGGGAGATGGCTATAATAGATGATGGGGATTAAGGAGAACACTCGTGATGAGCGCTGGGTGATATATGGAATCACTGAATCTCTATATTGTGCACCTGAAACTGCTATCATGCTTGTATTACACTGACTGCAAACAAAAACCTAAAAACAAATAGGAAAACGACAAAAACTGTTCGATTATCCTGACCTACCTAGGAACGAAAGCCTCTTGTGTTTTTGTTTTTTTTAAAGATTTTATTTATTTATTTGACAGACAGAGATCACAAGTAGGCAGAGAGAGAGGGAGGAGGAAGCAGGCTCCCTGCCAAGCAGAATGCCTGATGTGGGGCTCGATCCCAGGACCCTGGGATCATGACCTGAGCTGAGGGCAGAGGCTTTAACCCACTGAGCCACCCAGGCACCCCTGAAAGCCTCTTGTTAAGAGGATAGTGAGAAGTGGGAAGGTTTAAGCTTCTCAAAACCTCTGGTTCTAGGAATCTCCTGCTATTGCTGATCTTTTTATCTCTGCTTTCATTTCACCTCCTGAGGACACAGCCCTCTTCCATAAAGAATCAATATGTTGGACACCAACCTGATTGTCCCCTCTTCACTTGTAAGACCCCCTTCCCCAGAGTTTCATCCAATCAAGGCTTTTTTAAAAAACTTCAATTAGCCAACATATAGTACGACATTAGTTTCAGATGTAGTGTTCAATAATTCATCAGTTGCGTTTAACACCCGGTGCTCAGCACCTCACATGCTCTCCTTAATGACAATCAAGGCTTAAACTGTAGTAAATTTAAAGGAGAGTTTGGAAGAAAGTCTAGGTTGTGGGAGATGGTGGGGAATGTAACAATATAGCACATATAGCAAACATCTAACAATTTTTCATTAGCTATTTCTATCTTTCAAAGCATCTTTGCATTCTAACTACTGGGAAATTTTTACTGTTTTTCACATCTCCTGAGCTCCAGCGTCCAGCCAGCTTTATGTCTTCTGACTTCGCTCATCGCCATCCTGATAAGTTTACCCTCCCCACTCCTAGGTCCTATTTGCTTCTTTCACTGAATAGAACTGGGGTTCTTCAACCAGCCCCAGTTCATAAAGGGCTCACTGGGCCAGGGTTAGGGGGCACGAGGGTTATTTTCCAAATAAGCGCACCCTTCCCTCCTGGTCAGTACAGACAATGCTCTCCTAGGGAAGAATTCTGTGGTCATCAGCTGGTGTTTCCTCTCCCTCCTACATTACATAGCTATTATGGAATTGAGGACTTAAAATTTGGCTGTGAGATGAAAACAAGTAGTGGATAATGAAAATTTGGGAGAATTGTCAAACTTTGAGCCTATCATGAAGTCCATAAATAAGGCATTTGCGGCATAGAGAGGTTAGGAGCCTTGCTGGAGGTCATAGAGCACTTCCAAATGAAAGGTGGATACATGTCTTCTTTGCAGAAACGTCTGTTCATGTCCTCTGCCCATTTCTTGATTGGACTATTTGTTCTTTGGGTGTTGAGTTTGTTAAGTTCTTTATAGATTTTGGACACTAGTCCTTTATCTGATATGTCATTTGCAAATATCTTCTCCCATTCTGTCAGTTGTCTTTTGGTTTTGTTAACTGTTTCCTTTGCTGTGCAAAAGCTTTTGATTTTGATGAAATCCCAAAAGTTCATTTTTGCCCTTGCTTCCCTTGCCTTTGGCGATGTTCCTAAGAAGATGTTGCTGCGGCTGAGGTCGAAGAGGTTGCTGCCTGTGTTCTCCTCAAGGATTTTGATGGATTCCTTTCTCACATTGAGGTCCTTAATCCATTTTGAATCTATTTTTGTGTGTGGTGTAAGGAAATGGTCCAATTTCATTTTTCTGCACGTGGCTATCCAATTTTCCCAACACCATTTATTGAAGAGGCTGTCTTTTTTCCATTGGACATTCTTTCCTGCTTTGTCGAAGATTAGTAGACCATAGAGTTGAGGGTCTATTTCTGGGCTCTCTATTCTGTTCCATTGGTCTATGTGTCTGTTTTTGTGCCAGTACCATGCTGTCTTGATGATGACAGCTTTGTAATAAAGCTTGAGGTCTGGAATTGTGATGCCACCAACTTTGGCTTTGTTTTTCAATATCCCTTTGGTTATTCGAGGTCTTTTCTGGTTCCATATAAATTTTAAAATTATTTGTTCCATTTCTTTGAAAAAGATGGATGGTACTTTGATAGGAATTGCATTAAATGTGTAGATTGCTTTAGGTAGCATAGACATTTTCACAATATTTATTCTTCCAATCCAGGAGCATGGAACATTTTTCCATTTCTTTGTGTCTTCCTCAATTTCTTTCATGAGTACTTTATAGTTTTCTGAATATAGATTCTTAGCCTCTTTGGTTAGGTTTATTCCTAGGTATCTTATGGTTTGGGGTGCAATTGTAAATGGGATTGACTCCTTAATTTCTTTTTCTTCTGTCTTGTTGTTGGTGTAGAGAAATGCAACTGATTTCTGTGCATTGATCTTATATCCTGACACTTTGCTGAATTCCTGTATAAGACATCCAGATGGCCAACAGACACATGAAAAAGTGCTCCATATCACTCGGCATCAGGGAAATACAAATCAAAACCACAATGAGATATCACCTCACACCAGTCAGAATGGCTAAAATCAACAAGTCAGGAAATGACAGATGCTGGCGAGGATGCGGAGAAAGGGGAACCCTCCTACACTGTTGGTGGGAATGCAAGCTGGTGCAACCACTCTGGAAAACAGCATGGAGGTTCCTCAAAATGTTGAAAATAGAACTGCCCTATGACCCAGCAATTGCACTACTGGGAATTTACCCTAAAGATACAAACGTAGTGATCCAAAGGGGCACGTGCACCCGAATGTTTATAGCAGCAATGTCCACAATAGCCAAACTATGGAAAGAACCTAGATGTCCATCAACAGATGAATGGATCAAGAAGATGTGGTATATATACACAATGGAATACTATGCAGCCATCAAAAGAAACGAAATCTTGCCATTTGCGACAACATGGATGGAACTAGAGTGTATCATGCTCAGCGAAATAAGTCAAGCGGAGAAAGACAACTATCATATGATCTCCCTGATATGAGGGAGTGGTGATGCAACATGGGGGCTTAAGTGGGTAGGAGAAGAATCCATGAAACAAGATGGGATAGGGAGGGAGACAAACCATAAGTGACTCTTAATCTCACGAAACAAACTGTGGGTTGCTGGGGGGAGGGGGGTTGGGAGAAAGGGGGTAGGGTTATGGACATTGGGGAGTGTATGTGCTTTTGGGTAAATTGGAAGGGGAGATGAACCATGAGAGACTATGGACTCTGAAAAACAATCTGAGGGGTTTGAAGTGGCGGGGGGGTGGGAGGTTGGGGTACCAGGTAGTGGGTATTATAGAGGGCACAGCTTGCATGGAGCACTGGGTGTGGTGAAAAAATAATGAATACTGTTTTTCTGAAAATAAATAAATTGGAAAAAAATAAAAAGAGGAAAAAAAAAAAAAAGAAAGGTGGATACAGGAGTCTTGTCCAGAGCTATTTGCATGAGCTCGTGAAACAACTCAATTTTTCAGAAGCCAAATAGCATGTCAGCTCTGTGTATTTAATTTTCGACTGTGTTGCCAGCAAAGGTCCCGCAGGAAAGAATATGGGCATCCAGCAGGGGCGGCAGGCAGCTACTGCACACCTAAATCATATTATTTCAGATACTCTGGCATGTTCCCTATTCATTTTCAGTTTTCTGTTACCATTCACGAATAATTTAATTCTTTCATTTCTAAGCATGATGTTGATGTTCTGGAGGGCAGTTGTCACATGATTTTACTAAAATCTTTGGCTGCCTCCCTTAGAGATAAAAGACCAAGCTGAAGCCTTCTTGTTCTCAGCTGAAAGAGAATGAGTTGGTTAAGTTTTTATGTTACTAGAAAAACCAAGGAGGTATTGGTGGGAGTGAGGAGTAGAAAGAGAGGGATGATTGTAGTGGAGAAAAAGGCAAAGGGCAAATAATCTAAGTCCATCATGTTGCTGAACTATGCCAAGAAAAAAGTATTTAACCATTATCCACTAACAGAAATTAAATATCTTCTATAATAAATTAGGTTCCTAACACTTCTGTCTTAAATTTGCTGTACTACCTAAATAGTTTACCAAAGTTAAGAAGACGTGGATAATAAACCTGAGAGTTATAGGTTTGAATGAAATGACTAACTGAAAGAAGGTACAAGATAAAAAGAAAAAAAAATGTATCGAAACTGCTTCTATTGACAAAAATGAAGAATGTCTTCTCAGCAGAATTCAGACATTTAGCAACAATCTTGGTTGCAAACATTTGTCCAAACAGTCAACAGGACAAAGAAAATGCTCCTGGGGGAACAGTAACCAGATCTGAGGGCTCTGGTCTTTGAAGTTTAAAATATTTCCCCAGAACTACCACATTCTTCTCTCTCCTATCCCACTGGAAGATCACAAAAGTGAATTCTCATTTGCTTCCTCTTTCTGTTACCCTGCCAAAAATACACACTCACTGATAAAGCCCACCAGTGATTCATTACATACCATCATCCCAAGGTTTCCAGTATAAATGCCATATTAAATGAGTCTCTTCTGTTTTATTAATGCCTAACAGACATTTCATAGCAATGATGGTGCCAATGATTCTTATTGTATCATACCATTAAAACCCAGATGTTTCTGTATGAACAGAAGCAAAGACACCAGTCCCTGTGTTCCTTCCCTCCATTATCATTTCCTAAGCAGTGGCTGAGCTGGGATTCATTTGGAAGCAGAAATAGTAGGCTGTAACCATTCTGTACATATTTTCATTTACTCTATAGATCAATTCCATGTTCTCTATTCCTCCATTCATTATCAATTAAGAGAAGAAAGAAAGAAAGAGAGAAAGAAAGAAAGAAAACAAAGAAAGACAGACAGGAAGAAAGAAAGGCAGACAGGAAGAAAGAAAGAAAGAAAGAAAGAAGACAAAAGGGGAACAAGATCTGGTGAATTAAAATTTAGGTTAAGACTATATTTAGGGATGCCTGGGTGGTTCACTTTGTTAAGTGTCTGCCTTTGGCTCATGTCATGATCCCAGGGCCCAGGGATCAAGTCCCACGTTGGGCTCCTTGTTCTGCAGGGAGCTTGCTTCTCCCTCTGCCAGCTGTTCCCCCTGCTTGTGCTTTCGCTCTCTCTGATAATAAATAAATAAAAATGTTTTTTAAAAGACTCTATATTTATTTTTAAATTTCCTAACATGGTACAGACATAAATACACCCAAACAATACACTTTTTAATTTCCTAGTATTTCATATATAACCATCCCATGTGTTCCTTTCTTGAAGCCCTAGTCCTCCCCACAGCCTTCATCCAAAGCATTAATTTATTTACCAATGAATGGAGATTACTATAGCTGCTGCCAGTCCTAGCACATGTCAGAAAACTGGTGTGCAATGAAGACACTGCTCGATTTGTGTTTTCTCTGTCGAGCTTGTCCCCAAGGGAAGCTCCAAAATCCATATCTGTTTGAAGCCCTGTAGGAAGGAGCTGGGACCTGAGCTTGCCTTCTGGGAGCTTCTAACTGCTTCTGGGAGCCTCTAACTCCTATGATGGTGGCTTCCTCCAGACCTAACCACTTTGGATCCTGATTAGAATCCCCAGCTCCTACTTACCCAGCCTTGTGAGTCACATGGGTAAAAATGATCCTGGACAAGTATTGTTCCCGTTGCTTCTCTGGATGTTAACCCGCAAACACACCCAAGCCCCAGAGGTAAGGAAGATGACTAAGTTGGCTAAAGCAGCATGCAGAGAGTGAGAAAGGTAACGTAAACTACAATTCTGCTCTATCCAGTCATTGTCCTAGAAATGAATGCCTGTTATATCACATTGGCCTATGGTCCCACAAGGAGATTTTCATCATCACAGAGCAATTTGTCATTGTTTTTGCAACTCAGTAGAGTGACAATGCTCAGAAGTGGGGAGAGAATAGGGACTGAACTAGCATCTGTGTTATACCTATAACATCTCCTGCATCTGTGTTAGACCTATAATTCCCCTATACATATAGCAGTAGGATCTCCAGAGATGTTCTGTAGCCAGCATTCCATACTCTACAGTGCCAGATCAAAACGAAGTTGAAGCATAGAAATACGAAAATTGTCATAGAGAATATCAGTCACCAAGAACTTTTGATTTCACCTTTTTAAATATAACTTCAGTTTGCCCCTTCCTCCTTCATCCCTTTCCTACTACTGACCTCATTCAGAACATCTTCACTACTCTATTCTCCACTTTAAATCACCCTTCAAAATACCAGACAGTCAGTAAAACAGGGATAAAAAATGTGAGTACTCCTACCTCTTACTTTAGGTATTTATAGTTGGCATCTTTTCATGCTGTGTTATCAAGGAGTAGAGGGGACTATAGGCCAGGTTTTGCCTGTTGCAGCAAGGCTTCTACAGTACCAAGGGCCCAACTGCTCCAGGGGCGAATCCTCTGCCCCTGGAGCAGTTCCACGTAGTCAACAGAGTGCCAGCCTGAGGTTCACAATATCTCAGTCTGCCTCTATTTCTGTGGCCTTAAAGTCGTCATGAAAGGAGTTGTCCAACAAGCAAGATGGGTTGTCTCAGAGAGCCTATTGCTACAAATCTTAGTATGTGACTGACTGCTTGTCATGTTAGCATTCATGTCTGATGTGTCCAATACTGAGCTCAAGATCTTCTACTTCCACATTCAACCAGACCAGTTTCCCTTATCATGTTCCCTTGCTGTGTGGAAGGCAATGCTTTCTACCTAGAAACCTGAGCATCTTCCTTGACTTTTCTTTATTCCCATCTAATCAGTCACTACGTTCATAAATATCCTTCATGTCAGCCTCTCCTGTCCAAGCCCACTGCTCCTGAGGTTCAGGTTCACTGTCACTGCTTTTAACTCTACAGATCACTGGGCTGGTCTATGGATGAGCTCTTCCTGGCTTCCAGTCTTGCTCTCTCTACACCCTCCTGCCTAGTTGAGTTTTCTGAAATAAAAATTTAATAATGTCGCACTTTCTTAGAACCCTTTAGGGGTTTCTCAGTGTTATAAAAATAAATCCCAGGGCGCCTGCGTGGCTCAGTGGGTTAAAGCCTCTGCCTTCAGCTCAGGTCATGATCCCAGGGTCCTGGGATTGAGCCCTGCATCCGGCTCTCTGCTCAGCAGGGAGCCTGCTTTCCCCCTTTCTCTCTGCCTGCCCCTCTGCCTACTAGTGATCTCTGTCTGTCAAATAAATAAATAAAAATCTTTAAAAAAAAATAAATAAAACCCCGACTCCTTAGCCTTAGATCTTGCTCCTATCAATGTTTCTGGACTTGTTTTCAGCTCTTCTTGTTAAACCAGCAGCAGTTAACCGCATTGAGCTCCCTCAACACGATTGACCTCGATTACCTTGGTGCCTGTGAGCCTGCCTACTTTCCCTGTAGCTTTAGATCACTTTGTCTCTTTATTCAAGATTTTATCCAAGATGAAGATCACTTTCTTCACTTTGTCTTTCTATTCAAGACTCAGCTGGAGTTTCATAGCCACCATAGTTTATACCTCCAAAATGGCACTGACAGAAATGATTTTGTTCACCTCCC
Organism: Neogale vison; assembly: GCF_020171115.1. Classification (NCBI taxonomy): domain Eukaryota; kingdom Metazoa; phylum Chordata; class Mammalia; order Carnivora; family Mustelidae; genus Neogale; species Neogale vison. The sequence continues at coordinate 47,136,625 of NC_058096.1, read as the reverse complement.
CCACAGAACGTAGGCTCCTCCTGTTGAACTTCTTATGTCCACTGCCTACATTAGTTCTATAGCATAGTGAGGTCTAACAGACATCCAATACATGCTTATTGATTAAATTTGCTAGAAGAGTTGAACGCATGAGGGGTTTATAGTGGAGTTGAACAAGATGACTGCCAGCGTCCTTCTCAACTCTCAGCTTTTCATTTGAAGATACTCGTCCCTTCCATGGTTTTGAATATCACATCCATTTATTACTCTCACCCATGACTTCAAGGCACTCCTCAACCTGAGCTTTAGACAAACCTGCCTGTTACATAACTTCACATTCTAGCTGCTTAGTGAGCGTCTCAAATTCAGCATGTCCAAAATTAATTCACTTGCCTTCACAACCTGACACAACTTTCCAGTTTTCTGTAGTTGTTAATGACACCATCCTTTTCTTGGGGGCCCATATTAAAAAAATCCAGGATGGCACCTTTCTCCTAAAACCAATCACTGCCTAGTCCTGAGGATTCCCCTTTCCCAAAACCAGTTGTTTTTGTCACTACATTTACTTACAGACTCCATCGAATTTGTTGCACTCTGACTTTCATGATGTATTTCCCTCTCTGTACCAATACTAGATCCTGGAAAGATTTCTGTATTATGGCTGTAAATCCCCCAAGTCTCAGCATAAGTTTTGCTAACAGATAGCAGGTGGTCAACAACTCTTTGTAGAATGGCTGAATGAATGTTAGGATGTTAGGTTTAAAATGTTTTCGGGGCAGGGATTTTGTTATATGCTTTTTTTTTTCTTTTTTTTGTCCTGCCCCGAGTACAGTAAATCGAGTAAAAGGCATAGGAAACAAGAAATACGTATTCTTTTATATTGAACACCGTATTTTTTAATTTTAAAGTGGAGTTGCTGCAACAACTGGCTGCAGTTTTAATTAAAACAAACAAACAACAACAACAAAAAAAACCACGCTCTATTTTTTGGTAAAATGTTTCTTAGCCTCAGCTCCCAGCTAAAGCTATCCAGGATCCTGGTTTCCCACCCCTTCCAGTGGCCTGATGCGCGGCAGGGGAGGAGCAATGAAAAAGCTGGGCCTGAGGAGCCAGGAGAGAGGGATGGGGGAAGTCCCGGAAGTCATTGACCAGAGCAAGCGGCGGCCTCGGCGAGATCAGCTTGGGCTCCGGTCCCAACAATAACAGGCGCGCGGGCCGGGCGGGGCTGCCGGGGGCCCGAGCTTGGGGGCGGAACCCGGATTGGGGGAGGCGGGTGGGACGCCTCGCTAAGGCTGCAGGGGATTGGAGGAGAGAGATGAGGGGCGGTTGAGCTCAAGGAGTGGGCCGGGGAGCTAACGGGCCGACAGAGGAGAGAGCGTGTTGATTGGGAGGCGCGGAGGGAGACGGACCGGAGCCAACTGCGGATTGGCCGTGGCGGGTAGAAGAGGCGTGGTCAGTGCGCGCCGGAGGGAGCGCGAGGGAGCGGGCGGCTGGCCTGCCTGCCAGCTAGCCGGAGCCCCGGGCGTGTGCTGCGAGAGCCCGGGTCGGGTTGAGGAACGCGGTGCGGGAGGCGCGTCCCCCCGCAGCTCCTTCGCGGCTCGACTACCCCCCTTCCTTTCCTCTCTTACCCTGCGCTCTGGTCTGGGGTCTCGGGGCAGGGAACGGAGGGAAGGAACTAAAGAGGAGGAGGCGAAAGCGGAGCGAGGGGCAGAGAGGGTCCCGGCGCGGGGCGCGGGGCGCAGCGCGCGCTGCCTCTGGCTCTCCAGTACGAGCCGCCACCGCCTCGCCCGGGGCGTCCGCACTATGCAGGCGGACTGCGGGCCACCGCGATGGGGAGCCGGGCTGTGCTGAGAGCCGGGCGCAGCCCTCACAGTCTCCGAGTCCGGGCCGCGGCCGCCACCCCCGCCCGGGCCGCGCTCCCCCTCTCCCGCCCTCTCCCTCCCCTCTGCAACTCCTCCTCCTTCCCCATGCCTCTATTCCTCCTGCTCCTACTTATCCTGGTCCTGCTGCTCGAGGACACCGGAGCCCAGCAAGGTGAGTGGTCCGCGGGGAGTGCGCAGCGCGCGGAGCCCCAGGGGCGGCGGGGGCGCTGGGGGAGCCTCCGGGATGCCGGGTCTCCCGGTGGGGAGCCGAATCTGCAGATGCACGGGGGAGGGTGCGGTGAGCTTCGGTGCCTGGCCAGACCTGGCCGACCACTCACTGGGTTCATTTGCAAAGGTGGGCTCTGCCTGTTGTCCCTCAAGTTGGCACGGCTTTACTTTTTGACAAGGCCTTTGGTTTTTCCGAAAAGAGAGAAGCGAGACCCTGCTATGAAGGCCTCCGTTTTGGTATTGGATTTTTCTGGGGAAAATCTTTGGGAGGAAAAAGAGAAGTTTTGGAAGTGTGACCCCTAAAGTTAGGTTACACTGATGGACAGAGTAGCAAGGCAAGGTAATTAAGTAGCATCTTAAACCAATTAAAGGCAGGTGGCGATAATTATCATCTTTTGTGAAAACTGCTCAGGTTCAAAAGCGAATTGATTCTGGTTAGCTTCGAGTCTGGAATTCAGGACATGCCCTTTATGATTACCTTACTGTTATTCCTGTTGGTGATCTGGATTTCCTGGGTCAGACACTCAGTCTGACCCAAGGCACGTGCTGTGTTCCCAGATGGAGCATTCGGAGTTAAAAGGGTAAGCCCTTCCAGAAAGTGACAAAACTTTTTTTCCACCCACAGTCCTTGAAATACCTATTTCAGAACTGAGCAAAACTGTTTATTGAATAATCATCATAATGGAAAGAGAATGCAAGGCTGATTTCCTCCCCCACCCTTTAGTACTATTTTCAGGCAACGAACCACAATTTTTGAATCAGTTTGGCATCAATTATTGAACACATTTTTCCGTTGCATTTCCTTCTTTATTGCAGTGAGAAGGATATGGGTTGGACTGTTGCTTATTGCTGGGAAGATTTTTATTTTAAGTTGATGTCCATGTTTAAGTCCCGGTGAAAAGTTGCTCATATGGTTTTCAGAGAAGTGTAGAATCATGGCCATAGGCCTGTCATTATGAAGATGCTGAAACTTTGACAGGCATGTGGAAGTATAATGTAACAATAAAGAAAAATATATTTGGTAAACTGACCTCTTTTAGCTCTAGGCACATTTCTACATAGTGTAACTTAAAATTCAGATGCTTAGCATTCATGTTTTTAGTTAGATTATCTCCTTAAATTCTTAAACATCAGCACTTAATAAATAGAGGTGTGATAATCTCCCCCCCCCCCCGAAGTTTTAGAGTGTATGCTTGTTTTCTTCCTAGTAGGAGAAACAAAAAACAAGAAGGCTTACCTACAGTCAGCGCTAATTGGGACTGACTTTGTGGCAAGCACAGTTCTAAGTGATATATGTGTATTAAGTTGGTTAATCCTCACCACACCCATCCAAGATAGTGTTATCCCATTTGAAACATAAGGGAACCGAGACACAAAAAATACAAGGTGACACAAAAAATACAAGGTACGTTGATACAGAAAGAAATGTAACTACATAAGCAGAATACTCTGTTTTGCTTATTTCTAGACTGAGAGTGTTTATATCGTTTTTAAAAAATATATATTTGAACAGTATAGAATCAGTTATGTCTCCTCACATGAGACAGTTGCTTTAAGCTTCAGAACTTCATGAACCAGGCCTAATTAACATGCACCATTCCCTTATTTTCTTCCAAGGTGTAATTTCAGTTTTTAGCACAGCCTTTTAACAAATAATGGTCCTCTTTCACAGTGATGTCTTATATAAACTGTAGATTAACACAAATAGAAATGCTGGTGGTAATTTAAAAGACCTCTGATTTCTAGTTCTTTTGATTGGGTAAATTTTGTTAAGTTATTTAATTTCTTTGTACCTCAGTTTTCTTGATCAGTGATATGAGAATAAATACCTATTTTGTAGCCTAACAAAGATGAAATAATAGTACATAGGAATTTTGTAAATGGAAAAGCATAATATAGCTTTAAGTGATTATCATTATTAATTTTGAGTTTATGAAGTTGATAAGAACAAGTCGGGTATATATTACTGGAAACTCAGGAGTTTTGAGATTTCAATTCCCTATTTTTTAAAAATAACTTTTTTTTTACCCACAGGACCCTGATGCAGTCTGTAGTGGAATTGCATTTAAACTAGTCTTAACTAATCTAACAGACATGCTTTGGAGTCCATTGTATTCCCTCACATAAGCTGAAAAGAAGTCTAATTTCAAAATGAGAAGCAGTGTTTTAAAACACCTATAGAATTTTTAATAATGGAAATGTCTGCATATTGTAGTGTTAAGTGACAAACTGTACTTGTTATTCTATAAGAAATCTTCGGAAGAAGACTGAAAAGAAGTAATAGTAGTTGCCTTTTGGTGGTAGAGTTGTAGGTAATTTCTGTTTGCTTTTCCAAATTTTCTGCAGTTCACATACAGTCAAAATATAAGCTGTGGAAAAAATGTTTTGTGATATTTAGGTTTTCCTTTCTTTAGCCAGTCTAGGTGGAAATGCATTTAATATATATGTTGTAGAGAACTATACCTTGGGAATTTTAAAAAATCTTCCAGACATCATTGTAAAGTAGCAGATGTTACTCTCTTTCCAGTTCCAGTCGACCCTTGTACAACACAGGTTTGAAGTGCACAAATAGCTGCCAATTTTTTTTCTAATAAACATACTAGAAGATTTTTCGGTGATTTACAATTTGAAATTTAAAAAAACTCACAGAGGAACTGCATAGCCTAGAAATATTTTTAAAATATTGAAAAAGTTAGGTATTATTGTAAGAATACAGTATATAATACCAGTAATGTACAGAATACGTGTCAATTGACTTACAAGTAAGGCTGGTCAGTTTTCTGGTCAGCAGTAAGTTCCTGGAGAGAGTACAATGTTACAGATGGATTTTTGACTATGCACGGGGAGGTCAGCACCCTTAACCCCTGCCTTGTTCAAGAGTCAGCTGTAGTGCTATATACATAACTATTCCTGAGCAGATTTTCTGCTGACAGTGATTTCTCTTTTCATTTGGCTCAGAATAAAATTTATCGTTGGTCTGAAAATTTGTCAGCCTTTCACAACAGAGATGTATTTTAAACAATATTATTTCATTTACTTATAGATTATATTTCCTCACATTTAATTGTACGATGATGGTGTTTTAGATACAGCTTCCATTGTTGTATTTTTAAGTTCTAATTTTTTAAAAAATATTTTTATTTATTTATTTGACAGAGTGAGAGAAAGATCACAAGTAGGCAGAAAGGCAGGCAGAGAGTGGGGGGAAGCAGGCTCCCTGCTGAGCAGAGAACCTGATGTGAGGCTTTGAGGCTTTGAGGCTCTGAGGCCCGATCCCAGGACCCTGGGATCATGACCTGACCCAAAGGCAGAGGCTTAACCCACTGAGCCACCCAGGAGCCTCTTCAGATCTAAATTTGATGTTGAGTTCATCTTCAAAATCTTTTTATTGTTGAAAGCATTTTTTTTCTGTAACACGTCTGAAAGACTTATATTGTTCAAATTTATCATGCTAATTGCATCTTTGCTACTGTAATAAATGTATTCAATAGGAAGTTGAAAGTCTACTATGAATGTTTCTGTGTCCCTGATTTACATTTCGACTAGAAATTTGAGTCCCTTCATCTCAGGAACTCAGCTTCCTAGTTCATGTTCTGGAGGGCTTTGCCACTACTTTCTGGGTTAGATTATTTGAATGTGGTAACATATTAGGGAATTTTTACGATTTATTAAAACTGATTTGTTTTTGCCTAGTAATACGAACTATTTGCGAAGGTATTGATTTTTATTTACTCATCTATGAAACAAGACAATTTCATTCTTTTTTTTTTTTAAAGATTTTATTTATTTATTTGACAGAGATCACAAGTAGGCAGAGAGAGAGAGAGAGAGAGAGGAAGGGAAGCAGGCTCCCCGCTGAGCAGGGAGCCTGATGCGGGGCTCGATCCCAGCACCCTGAGATCATGACCTGAGCCGAAGGCAGAGGCCTAACCCACTGAGCCACCCAGGTGCCCCAAGTTCATTCTTAATTGTTCAATTTCACAATGAGGTCCGAATTAATGTGTGGGGGAAAATTCTTTTCTGTCAAGTAATGGCTTTATTTGGTTGTGATGCAAATAAATAGTTTTTCAACAATATTTGTGAATTGTCAGAAATGAACACATCTCCCTCAGTAATAAATATTTTTAATTATTTCTAATATCAACTTTAGGTTAATTTAGAATTTTCAGTTGTCTTTTCTTGGTTTGATAAAACATTAGGCCTCTTACATGTAGTTTTGTTCAGAGGCAAAAATTAAAGCATCCTTTTTCTGCTATATTTCTAACTAATATTGCCCAGTGAGAATTAGGTATATAACATAAATTCTGCGTGTGCTAATGACTAGATTAAAAATCCACATTTTTAAAACTTAAAAGTGAAAAATTAATTGTAAAATTTTGGTTCATCATTTTAGGTAGCTTTCCGTATGTTACAAGCAAAGAGGAAATATGATGTCCCACTGGACATGGTTAATAATTCTATCTAAACGTCTGAGCTTCATTCTAGAAGACTAACATAAAAATAAAACAAAACAGAAAAACCTTAAGATCATGAAATCTGTGTAAGTGAAAGTACCAGGGCTGCTATGAAAATGACAAATGAATTAATTTCCAAAAAGAAATTATGAGATTATAGTATGATGTGGAAAGATTACATGTACATAGAGGTAGTTTTAGGTTTAGGATTATACTTTACAAAATGAACCTAGGATGTGAAAGTTCAGGTGGTAATATTGCACATTAATTGAATACATGCAAATAGTTTCTATTTGAACTTCTTCATTAGTTGGATGGATGTAGAATGATGACATAAAATTATTGGGATTAGGAAAAGCTTCATAGAGATAGTGAACTGTGGTTGTTGAAATATGAAGTGAGACAACTTGGCAGTTTTTCTTCTGTGGCTCATGGATTCAGTTTACAACCTTACCATGGCCTTGCCACTTTATTTTTTAAATATTGTACAGATAATTACAGTTGTTCAAAACCAAAAACTTAATTGCTGATTACCCACACCCCCACAGTTCTACCCCCGATCTATCAATTTATGATTTTCATGTTTCTTCCTCTTCCATATCCATCTACATAATCATCTTGCATGGTTGTAATTTTAGACATGTTGTGTTATGTTCTGTAATCATGTTGTGTTATGTTCTGTAGACATATTGTGTTGAAATTAATTGTGTGACCTAATTTAAGACACACAAGCATACTTAAAAATACAGCAAAAAAAATCGAAATGTAAAAATTCATCACAAGACATTATTTATGAAGTATTTACTGTATTGTTTGGAATTGCTGCTGCAGTATTTTCTTAGTCCATTTGATTAAATTCTTCGTTGAGGGTGGGATCTTTAAAAAGGTATTTAAGTTCAAAATATTAGCTTAGAAACCTACGTAATAATAACTTCCCAGATCATTATGTAGATTGTCAGTATAATCCACAAGGACAGAAAATACAGATAATCAAATAAACTAGTATTTAATGAGTGTCAGTTTCCACTGAAACAGATGGGTAATAGGGTGATCTTAAAAGTATGCTAAAACATTATCTTCTAGATCAGCCTGCACTCTGAAGGATATGTACTTGGAAGAAAAATGTTGATTAGCTACTTGAATTATGGGGAAGAGCCCCCAAGGTGTAGGCTCCCTCAGCTGCTTTCTGAGAATGGGCCAAGTTTCTTGCAAGGCTTTTGTTGAGCTGGTTGCATGCAAGTGTGCAGGCAAAACTAAATTGTGGTTGATCAAAGAAAAGATGCTGGTACTCTTTATCATCCTCTCATTAAGAAATGGCAGCATGAAGTAGTACCAACTCTGAGCCTCCAGGCGTGTGTGCACATATGTCAGTACAGTTCTGAGACATTTAGAGAAGAGTGAAACATTGTAATTGTTTATAGGGAACCTACAGTCTAGTTGAGGAAATATTGATCTGTAAGTTGAATTATGTAGAAAAATAAGCAAGAAAAGTTGCCTGTTGCTGTGGGTTTGAAGGAAAGAAGAGCTCATAGGAAGTAGGAGAGATCAAGTGCTTGCTGATGAGGCGCCTGGGTGGCTCAGTGGGTTAAAGCCTCTGCCTTTGGCTTGGGTCATGATCCCAGGGTCCTGGGATCGAGCCCCGCATCGGGCTCTCTGCTCAGCGGGGAGCCTGCTTCCCTTCCTCTCTCTCTTCCTGCCTCTCTGTCTACTTGTAATCTCTGTCTGTCAAATACATAAATAAAATCTTTTAAAAAAAAAAAAGTTGTTGCTGATAAAGTGTTTTAACTGAGTGAGCTTTAAAGGATTGATAGGTTTGTAGTCCACAGGGAAGACAGGTATTTGAGAAGGAAGAGCACAGCATCAGAACAGAAAGAAGTCAGGAAAGCCTGGGAGTGCAAAAGCCTGTCCTCTTGCAATGAGTAGCAGCAAGACTCTAAGCCCGTGGTCCTGGCTTCCTGCTTCCATCTTGAGCCCCATGCCTAGCATGCTCCTGCCTAATAATTGGGGGCAGATATTGGCTGGTTGGTTGCTGCTGGCCATGGTTCTTAAGCATGGGGGTTCTGCCTTCCTGGAGCAGTGTGGCTGGCAGCCTCTTGTTGACCTGTATGATACAATCCAAACTCCTTTGCATATTATAAATGTGATTTTTTTCTGCCCGCATTCTGGTCTCTCCCTCCCTGACTTAATTTCATACCAGCATCCCTCAACTTTTACCTGTAGTTTATGTGTAAGACTGAGCTACTTTTTTTTTTTTTTTAAGATTTTATTTATTTATTTGACAGAGAAAGACACAGGGAGAGAGGGAACACGAGCTGGGGGAGTGGGAGAGGGAGAAACAGGCTTCCCGCTGAGCAGGGAGCCAAATATGGGGCTCGATCCCAGGACCCTGAGATCATGACCCGAGCTGAAGGCAGACGCCTAACAACTGAGCCACCCAGGTGCCCCTGAGCTACTTTTTGCTGTTCTAAAGTATACTTTCATGGTTTTTTGTTTTTGTTTTTTTTGCCTTGTTCCCTATGCTGACTTCTTTATAGATGCTGTTTTCTCTACTTAAAGAGAAGGGGGTCTTTCTTTCTTTGTGTGATAAACTTCTAATCTTCCGTCAGAACACTTCTTGGGTATTATCCTGGAAAAGAGTTCTTTAACCATCACCACACACTCATCTCCAGACAGGAGTTTTCAGTTACTTCTCATTCAGTAATCACACTGGATATATGTATTTGTCCTGGCAGATAAATCACTTAGACTGATTTTCTTATTTCTGATACTTAGCATGATGTATGTCGTTCAAAAAATATGCATTAAGAACCCATTTCTGGAGTGAAGCTGCTGCTCCAGCTACATGATCTGATGTTAGTCTCTGGGTGTCTACACACCGTTCATGCTGTTGTTGGTTGTCACCTCCCCACAGTTAGCAGTCCGAGCCTGTACCTCTTAGTCTCCTGAGAGTAGAGCCCCCTGTTGAACCTTACTTACGGCCTACTCGCTCAAGGCCTAACACTCTGCTTAGTGTTTTCCAGCTCCCCTGTGTCTGGGAGGTAGACTTCTTTGCTGCTTTGGTGAGAGGAGTCCTTGCTCTAGACCTCTGCACATAGCCATGGTTTCTTCTTAGGGAAACACTCTTTGTGCCCATCTTGTCAGATAGGTCGTCTTTAAGAACAGTAGCAGTCTAAGTCAGTGTCAGCAAATTGGGTGCACTCCTTTGCCCTGTCTTTCAGACTCCGATTTAATGGCCACCTCTGGCATTACCAGCGTTCCCCAGTTTTGGCTCTAGTAGTTGCCTGCCTCCTTTTTCTTTGACAGCTCCAATTCCTGGAGAGTGTTCAGGTAGTTTTAATAATCTGGTCTCCAAGGAAGCAAATGAAAAATGAAGGCTGGAAATATCAGTGGGAACAAGATTCTGGAGGACTTTCCACTGACGGGCACACAGGAGTTTGTACCTGAAGAATTAGTCAAGCATCATCCTTAGGTTCCTCGGCCTTCATCCAGTCCATTTGTCTGTCTCTACGTTCACTTTGGCATCCCAGCCTTACAGGTCCCTCATCTCTTTGTTCTTCCATTGTCCTTAACTGATCCCAAATGTCCCACATGCCAGTCCCCTCTGTCTTCTCTGATTCTGGGTAGCTTAAAGTTACTGGAGAAGGCCATGTGACCTTTGTGACTAGATCTACAAAGTGAAGGACTACTAATCAAATCTCCGGTGGGGCTTACTGCTCAGCAGGAACAGTGTGACTGTCCCACTTTGTAGAACTGTACTCCTGCCCTGCTTCCCATCCCATCACAGTAGAACTGCCTTCTGCTTCTTTTCCTTCTTCCTGAAATCATCTCTTCCACTTGGCCAGAACACTGCTTAATCAGGGAATGCAAGTTGTGTTTTAGTATAATTTAAATTTGAATGGTGTTTTTTACTCCATACCTGGGGTCATGCTCAAACTACCACTGACTCGTGTGTATCTTTCTTCTCAGCTGTTTGCTTTCTAGGTACCTTATATCTCTGCTTTTTTTTAGTGATGAACTTTCTAATGAGTAGACTACATCCGTGCTGTACCTTTTCTTGGTGTCAGGAGTACAGCGAATACTTGTTAAATGCTGATTTCCTTGCAGCCTGGTCTCTGCTCTGCTGAAAGTATCATTTAAATTGTCAGATTTTTGCTTTTTTGGCTTTGGCTTGTGTTTACTCTGAAAAACCTGACCACTTTGTTTGTCTTCACTATTTCAAACTTTGGTGGACTGTGAAAAAACAGATACTTTGGAATCAGACACACTTGGATTTCAATATTAGGCAAGGATATCGCCTTAACATTCTTAACTGTTTTTAAATATAGAACGCACCTCTCTTTTTAGAATGTTGGAGAGCTAGAGTCAAATCTGTTTGGGTAATCAGTAAATTTTTGTTGAATGTGTGATTTAGTATGAACGGAGGTGGTTAATGTGTAAGCAGATGACAGGTTTGAGAATTAGGAGAAGGGTGGAGACTTCATGGTAACTGAAGTCAGAGTAGGGAGATAGCCCTGGTAAAATACAGAGTGGGGGAAGACCTGAACAACAGCAGTCTGTATTAAGAAGATAAAGTCCACAAAGATGCTGGAGAAGTTGCAGTTAGTGCAAAGAACTTATCCAGGAAAGGAGGAGGAAGTTGCAAAGATGGTGGAAGAGTAGGGGACCCTATTTCAGCTGGTCCCCGAATTGAGCTGGATAGGTACCAGACCATTCTGAACACTCATGAAAGCAGCCTGTGATGTAAGAAGATATAGCTGGATCTCTACAAATAGAATATCTCTGGTGATTGGTTTCAAGGTATGAAGTGGGGGGCTGTGATTCTGCAGTCAGATATCAGGAGATAAACAGAAGGGGGAGGGAGCCTCCAGGATCTTGCAATGCTGGAAGGCAAAAGCCTCCCCAACTGGGGACTGGATGCAGACTCAGACCGGTAGCGGTGGGGAAAGGACTTTAGGGCAGCCTCCCTAAAGGACTTTAGGGCCTTGCATGTGAACTGGGGATGGCTGGCGGTTTAAAAATCACAAAGGGTAGAGATGTACCTGGACCTGGAAGTGAGCGCTGAGAGTGCTGTTGTGGGACGCACAACCCAGGACTGCAGTTTTTAGAAGTACAGACAGAAACGAGACAGTGTGGTCTGGAGAGCTCACTAAAACAGACTACAGTCTCTGTTCTGAGACAGAGGTTTGGATGTGGTCACTTCTGCTCTGACTCACGGAAGAGACTTGGAAAGCTGCCAGGAAAAGTCACCAGAGAACAAAAGCTCCAAAAAACCGGTTTTCACTCAGCCCATCCCCCTACCCCCCAAGGGGGAAGGGCAACTCTGCGCAAACAGAGTTGCCTGAGTAACAATGTGGCAGTCCCTCCCCCAGAAGACAGGCTGGAAGAACAAGGGGCCGACAACCCTAAGGTTCCTATAAAACAGGTGCATCTTGCTTGGGTTGTGGTCAATAACTTAGACTTCATACATTCCCTCAACCACCGCTCAACAGGATGACTAAGAGGAGGAACCCCCAACACAGGGAAGATTCAGAGATTGTGACCCCGGCCACAAAACTAATGGATATGGATATAAGCAAGATGTTGGGACTAGACTTCAGGGTAACAGTTATGCAGACAATAGCTAGGATAAAGAAAACCAGTAATGGCAACATAGATTCTCTAAAGACAGAAATGAGAGCTGATTTGGCAGAACTTAAACGTTCTGTCAATGAGATCCAATCTAACCTAGATACTTTAACAGCTGGGTAAATGAGGCAGAAGATTGAGTTAGTGATCTAGGTGACAAACCGATAGAAAAGAAGAATAGGAGGAGGCCTGGAACAGCCAGCTTAAAATCCATGAAAACAGCATTAGAGAAATAAATGATGCCATGAAACCTTCCAGTGTCAGAATTATTGGGATCCCTGAGTGGGTGGAGAAAGAGAGGCGTCTAGAAGATATATTTGAGTGGATCTTAGCTGAGGATGTCCCTAATCTGGGAAATGAAACAGGCATTTGTATCCTAGAGGCAGAGAGGACTCCTTCCAAGATCAAGGAGACCAGACCAACACCCTGGCATGTAGTAGTAAAACTCAAAAAACTTAGAACCAAGGAAACCATCTTAAGGGCAGTTAGGGGCAGGAGAGTCCTTACATACATATGGAAGAACATCAGATTTACATCATACTTGTCCACAGAGGCCTGGCAAGCCAGAAAGGGCTGGTAAGACATATTCAGGGTACTAAGTGAGAAGAACATGCAGCCAAGAATACTCTATCCAGCAAGGCTGTCCATGTTCATGGAGGGAGAGGGAAAGAGCTTCCATGACTGGCAGAAACTGAAAGAATTTGTGACTAAGCTGGCCCTGCAAGAAATATGAAGGAGGGTTCTACAAAAACAGAAAGATGCCAAGAGTGATAGAGAATAGAAATTTAAAGAGAAAATCTATAGAAACAAGGGCTTCACAGGCAACATGACAATAATATATTATTCAATAATCACTCTCAACGTGAATGGCTTAAATGTTACCATAAAATGGGCACAGGGTTGCAAATTGGACAAAAAGACAAGACCCATCCATATACTGTCTATATGAGACTCATTTTGAACATAAAGATACATCCAGACTAAAAGTGAAGGGTTAGAGAACCAACTTTCATGCCAACAGACCTCAAAAGAAACCTGGGGTAGCAATTCTTATATTAGACAAATTAGATTTTGAGCTAAAGACTGTAGTTAGAGATACAGAAGGGCACTATATCATTCTTAAAGGCTCTGTCCATCAAGAAGATCTAAGGATTGTTCATGTCTATGCCTCCAACATGGGAGCAGCCAACTACATAAGCCAACTGTTAACCAAAATAAAGGGACATATTGATAATAATACATTAATCGTAGGACACCTGAACACTCCACTCTCAGCAATAGACAGATCATCTAAGCAGAAAATCAACAAAGAAACAAGAGCTTTGACACACTGGACCAGGTGGACCTCATAGATAGATACAGAACATTCTACCCTTAAACAACAGAATACTCATTCTTCTTGAGCACACATGGAACTTTCTCCAGACTAGACCACATACTGGGTCACAAATCAGGTCTCAACAAATACCAAAAGATCGAGATTATTCTCTGCATATTCTCAGACCACAGTGCATTGAAACTGGAACTCAGTCACAAGAAAGAGTTTGGAAGAAATTCAAACACTGGGGGGGGGGGTGGGAGGCATCTGGGTGGCTCAGTTGGTTAAGCGGCTACCTTTGCCTCAGGTCATGTTCCCAGGGTCCCGGGATCGAGCCCCACATTGGGCTTCCTGTTCAGCAGATAACCTGCTTCTCCCTCTCCCTCTTTTTTTTTTAAGATTGTATTTATTTATTTGACAGAGAGAGAGAGACAGCACAAGTAAGCAGAGAGGCAGGCAGAGAGGAAGGGAAGCAGGCTCCCTGCTGAGCAGAGAGCCCGATGTGGGGCTCGATCCCAGAACTCTGGGATAATGACCTGAGCCGAAGGCAGAGGCTTTAACCCACTGAGCCACCCAGGCACTCCTCTCTCTTCTTGCCACTCTGCCTACTTGTGCTCTCTATCTCTCTATTTATTGTAGAATAAATAAGTAAATAACATCTTTTTAAAAAATTCAAAACTTGGAAACTAAAGACCATCCTTCTCAAGGATGTTTGGGTCAACCAGGAAATCAAAGAGGAACTTAAACAGAAACCAATGAGAATAAAAACACATTGGTCCAAAACTTATGGGATACGGCAAAGGGGGGAATACATAGCCATCCAAGCCTCACTCAAAAAAATGGAAAAATCCAGAATATGCTATCTTTACACCTTCAAGAACTAGAGAATCAACAACAAATTAAGCCTAACACACCCATAAGAAGGGAAATAAGAGCAGAGATCAATGAATTAGAAACCAGAAATACAGTAGAACACATCAGTGAAACTAGAAGCTGGTTCTTTGAAAGAATAAAATTGATAAACCACTGGCCAGACTTACCAAAAGAACAGAGAAAGGACCCAAATTAATAAAATGATGAATGAAATGGGAGCGATCACGAGGAAGAGATCTACCAAGGAAATAGAACAGTTATCAGAAATTATTATCAACAACTATATGCCAGTAAATTAAACAACCTGGAAGAAATGGGTGCATTCCTGGAAATCTATAAACTACCAAGACTGAAACAAGAAGAAACTGATAACCTGAATAGACCAATAACCAGTAACGAGATTGAAGCAGTGATCAAAAACTTCCCAAAAAACAAGAGTCCAGTACATGATGGATTCCCTGAGGAATTCCACCGAACATTCAAAGAAGAAATTATTTCTTCTACCTATTCTCTTGAAGCTGTTCAAAAAATAGAAACAGAAGGAAAACTTCCAGACTCATTCTGTGAGGCCAGCATTACCTTGATCCCAAACCAGGCAAAGACCCCATCAAAAAGGAGAATTTCAGACCAATGTCCTTGATGAATATAGATGCCAAAATTCTCAACAAGATCCTAGCTAATAGGCTCCAACAGTTCAGTAAGGGGATTATCTACTGCAACCAACTGGGATTCATCCCTGCAGTGCAAATCAATCAGTGTGATAGAAAACGTAAGAGGAGAGAGAAGAACCATATGGCTCTCTCAATGCAGAAAAAACATTTGACAAAATACTTAATCCTTTCCTGATTACAACTCTTCAGAGTATAGGGATAGAGGGAATATTCCTCAGTTTCATAAAATCCATCTGAAAAACCCACAGTAAATAATATTTTCAATGGGGAAAAGCTGAGAGCCTTTCCCTTAAGATCAGGAACTCGAGGGGCACCTGGGTGGCTCAGTGGGTTAAACTGCTGCCTTCGGCTCAGGTCATGATCTCAGGGTCCTGGGATCAAGTCCCGCATCGGGCTCTCCGCTTGGTGGGGAGCCTGCTTTCCTCCCTCTCTCTCTGCCTGCCTCTCTGCCTACTTGTGATCTTTCTCTGTCAAATAAATAAAATCTTTAAAAACAAACAAACAAAAAGATCAGGAACTCGACAAGTATGCCCACTCTCGCCACTATTATTCAACATAGTACTAGAAGTCCTAACAACAGCAATCAGACAGCAGTAAGAAATAAAAGGTATTCACATTGGCAAAGAAGAAGATAAACTCTCTCTTCACAGATGACGTGATACTTTATGTGGAAAACCCAAAGGAGTCCACCCCAGATTACTAGAACTCATACAGCAGTTTGGTAATGTGGCAGGATACAAAATCAATGCACAGAAATCAGTTGCTTTCTTATACACTAACAATGTAACTATCAAAAAAGAAATTAGAGAATCGATTCCATTTACACTAGCACCAAAAACCATAAGATACCTTGGAATAAACCTAACCAAAGAGGTAAAGAATCTATACTCTAGGGACTACAGAACATTCATGAAAGAAATTGAAGACACAAAAAGATGAAAAAACATTCCATGTTCATGGATCAGAAGAATAAACATTGTTAAAGTATCTATGCTGCCCAGAGCAATCTACACTTTCAATGTCCTACCTGTCAAAATACCAATGGCATTTTTCAAAGTGCTGGAACAGATAATCCTAAACAGATAATTTTCACATTAACAGATAATTTTCCAAAGTGCTGGAACAGAAAATCCTAAAAATCAGAAAAGACCCCCCAAATTGACAAGGAAATGTTGAAAAAGAAAAAGCTGGGGCCATCACATTGCCCGATTTCAAGCTATATTACAAAGCTGTGATCACCAACATAGCATGGTACCAGCACAAAAACAGACACATCAATGGAACAGAATAGAGAGCCCAAATATGGACCCTCAATTCTATGGTCAACTAATCTTCAACAATGCAGGAAAAAATATCCAGTGGTAAAATATAGTCTCTTCAATAAATGGTGCTGGGAAGATTGGACACCTATATACAGAAGAATGAAACTTGACCATTCTCTTACACCATACACAAAGATAAACTCAAAATGGTTGAAAGTCCTCAATGTGAGACAGGAATCCATCAAAATCCTAGAGGAGAACATAGGCAGTAACCTCTTTGACAATGGCCACAGCAACTTCTTTCAAGATATGTCTCCAAAGACAAGGGAAACAAAAGCAAAAATGAACTTTTGGGACTTCATCAAGATAAAAATCTTCTGAACAGCAAAGGAAACAGTCAGCAAAATGAAGAGGCAACCCAAAGATATTTCTCTTTGCAGAAATATTTTCTGCAAAGGGAAGATATTTGCAGATGACACTGCAGAAAAAGGGCTGATACCCAAGATCTATAATGAACTTCTTAAACTTAGCACTCAAAAAACAAATAAGCCAGTCAAGAAATGGGCAAAAGACATGAACAGACATTTCTTAAAAGAAGACATACAAGTGGCTA
Organism: Neogale vison; assembly: GCF_020171115.1. Taxonomy (NCBI): domain Eukaryota; kingdom Metazoa; phylum Chordata; class Mammalia; order Carnivora; family Mustelidae; genus Neogale; species Neogale vison. Next base: position 47,119,740 of record NC_058096.1, on the reverse strand, counting down.
ACAGACACTTGGAAACAGTTGATCATCATTAGCCATCAGGGAAATTCAAATCAAAAGCACACTGACATACCACATTACACCACTTAGAATGGCAACAATTGACAAGGCAAGAAACAACAAATGTTGGAGAGGTTGTGAAGAATGGTTAACCCTCTTACACTGTTGGTGGGAATGTAAGTTGGTACAGCCACTTTGGAAAACAGTGTGGAGGTTCCTCAAAAAAATTAAAAATAGAGCTACCCTATGACCCAGCAATTGCACTACTGGGTATTTACCCCAAAGATAAGATGTAGTGAAAAGAAGGGCCATATGCACCCCAGTGTTCATAGCAATGTTCACAATAGCCAAACTGTGGAAAGAGCTGAGATGCCCTTCAGCAGACAAATGGATAAAGATGTGGTTCGTATATACAATGGAATATTACTCAGCCATCAGAAAGGATGACTACCCAACTTTTGCATCAACATGGATGGGACTGGAGGAGATTATGTTAAGTGAAATAAGTCAAACAGAGAAAGTCAATTATGGTTTCACTTGTTTGTGGAACACAAGGAATAGCATGGAGGACATTAGGAGAAGGAAGGGAAAAATGAAGGGGGGGCAGAAATCGGGGTGGGGGATGAACCATGAGAGACTATGGACTCTAGGAAACAAACAGGGTTTTAGAGGGGAAGAGGGTGAGGGGATGGGTTGGCCCGATGATGGATATTAAGAAGGGAACGTACTGCGTGGAGCACTGGGTGTTATACGCAAACAATGAATCTTGGAATACTGCATCAAAAACTAGTGACATACTGTATGGTGACTAACGTAAGTAAAAAAATAAAGAAAGAACTGAGCCAGGGAAGAAGAATTTTAAGAAAGAGGGAGAGAAGATAAAAAGGAAGGAAGGATGGTGGGAGGGAAGGAAGGGTCAGCAAAGCCAGATAATATAGAAAGGTCATAAATGATAAGGATGGAAAAGTATCCTTGGACTTTTGGCGGCTTAAAAACTGGCTGCTTTAGCGAATAGTTTTATTGGTGAGGTAGGTCTGTGTTCCCTAGGACTGCCCTAACAAATTACCACAAATTCAGGTGCTTAAAATGATAGAACTTCACTGTTTTATAGTTCTGGAAGCTGGAATTCTGAAATTGGGGTGTCAGCAGGGCCATACTCTGTCTGAAGATGCTGGGGGAGGTGGGTGGATGATCTTTCCTTGCCTTTTCCTAGCTTTTGGCAGTTTTGATCTTCAGAGTTCCTTTGGATCATTCCCACCTCTGCCTCTTTAACGTAGTGTCCTTCCTGTGTCTGTGTCCAGACTGTCTTCTTTTTATAAGGACACCAGTCCTTGGATTAGGGTCCACCTTAATCCAGTATGACGTCATTTTAACTTGATGACATCTGCTAAAACATTGTTTCCAATTAAGATTATATTCACTGGTACCAGAAATTAGGACTTAAACATCTCTTTGGAAGGGATCCAACCTGTAGTAGTGCATTCAGACTTAGAATAGGAGGCAAAGTAAAATGTAAGTTATGGAGAATAGAAGAAATTTCTCTATAAAAGAAAGGGAAAGTGAGCAAGAAGATGGTAGCTATTAGGGGACACTGTTGTAAAGAGATTTTGTGGTATTTTGTTGCTGCTGTTAGTATTTGTGATGATTTGTTAAAGTGTAAAACCTAGGCTGCACTGTAGAGCTATTTTACTGGTTATAATTTGCAAAAGAGGCAAAATTATACCTGCCTTGCAAATGTAAAATGAACATATATTAAAGATTTTATTCAATTCATTCATTAATGAGGGAACCAGTAAGATGTTAAATCCTGTCCAGAGAATATTTGAGAAACTAGGAGTTTATCATCTTAGGATATAATTGCTAGATTAGATGGCTGAAGCTGGTTGATGGGCCAATAGGGTCATAAACAGTAACCTTTGGGATTATCTTTTCAACTGTACAAAAGTGATCTGCCTTTCTACCAGACAACAAGCTAAATGTTATCATGTAACTAAAACTGGTACCTTTAAGCAGCGATAAATAGCAAGTCCAACTAAGTACTTTGCTCTATAATCCTTGGGCAGCTTCTGGCTTCTGTGACATTTAAAAGATGTGCTGCATCCTTTTTCTGCTATATTTCTAACTAATGTTGCCCAGTGAGAATTAGATATCTAACATAAATTCTGCGTGTGCTAATGACTAGATTTAAAATCCACATTTTTAAAACTTAAAAGTGAAAAATTAATTGTAAAATTTTGGTTCATCATTTTAGGTAGCTTTCCGTATGTTACAAGCAAAGAGGAAATACGATTTCCCACTGGAGATGGTTAATAATTCTATCTAAACATCTGAGCTTCATTCTAGAAGACTAACATAAAAGATGTGCTGCTCACCTTTTTTTTTTTAAAACCAATTTCCAAGTGTAAGATAATTTTTCTGATCTGTATATTAGAATCTGTCGAGATAGAGAGGGGGACCTGAGAATCTTTAATTAGCCCTTAGGAGATTCTAATGTTGGCAAAATCTGAGAACCACTGAAAGAGAATACTGAGTGGCTTTGAGTGCCCATTTGAGACTGGAACCCATATTCCAGTTCAGTGACACCTATCCCCCTTGGAATTTGTGATTTTTTTTTTTTTCCTCAGTAGTGCTCAGCCCCTTGGCCAAGAGAAATCATATGATCCAGGGTTGAGGGTTTGACAGGCAGAAACTTAGGAAGGACACGGTGGCGAGGAAGTAAAGCTGTCAGGAATAGGTACTTAATACTGGATGCGAGGTCCAGTCTGGGCAGGGAAAGACATGAGGCCAGGACAAGATTAGCAGAAGGGGAGAAAAGAAAGAAGTCAAATTCACAGAAAGTATGTGGGTATAAGACCCTTGAAAGGGGTCTTGAAAGGTCAGGATACTGACCAGCAGATTGAGACTTTAAAGTTTTTGAGTTTTTACAGGTGGATAGAAGTGTTTCTAACATTGGCAAAAAATAAACTCCAGGTTGTGCTTCTGAGAGAGTTATTGAAAGTAAAGGTCATCAGGGAGAAGATGAGTGAGAATTACTTTCTCATAGATTTGTACTTTTCACAAGACGCAAGACGGTGCACTTGAAACCTTAAAGCTAATGTAAATCTCCACTGGACCATTGTTTCATTACTTCAGGTTGTGGCCAGATGCCCTGTATCTACATATGATGGGCAAAAGCCTTTCTGGTCTTTTTGGACTGTTGTAGTATCCTCAAACAAAGAGAGTTTATTGAGCATGTTATTACAGGCTAGGCACTCACTACTAGGTGTTTTCATATAATATCTCATTTAATTTTTACCCTATGTGTTTGAGTTGTTAGTATCCCCATTTTACAAAACTGGGGTTTAGCAGAGATAAATAACTTCCTGAAGGTCACAGTGAATGGTGGATAGGGCATTTAAATTCATTCTGTGACTCCAGAGTTCACTTGCTTAACCACTGTGTTCTAAGTAGGGACTGTGTTTGGTGGGGGTTAAAGAGGATTCATACATCTCACATTCCTTCATGTAATTCAATTTTGTAAATTACCACACATGCAGAGAATAGTTTGAGCTTAAAAAAGAATGAAGCTGGGAACTGTTTCTTTTTCTAAAAATTGCCATAGTGACCTTCTTTAGGCTTTCAGAGCATATCCTTCTTATGGAGTATTTTTTTAAAATGAGCAAAATTAAAGTAGTACTTTGAATTATTTGAGATTTGTAGTGATGCAACTTTAAAAAACCTTATGGGACTGATAATAGTACCTCAGTCCAAAAATTCTCAGTGCTAAATACTGCATTAAAAATCTTCATTGTAGCCAGATGAAATAGGATATATTCATTAATTCTTGCAAGTTAATCCTTGGAGTACTTGTCTATTCTAAATGCCTTTTTTTTTTTTTCAGTTATTGTAAGATCTCACAGATACATTATAAGATGTGACAGAAATGACACTTATTTAGAGGTAATACAGTTAGACTCACCTGTTGACAATGATGAAAAAAGTCCTTGAAAGCTCACTGGAAAAAAAAATGTTCTTAGTTCTTAGTTTATAATGATTGTAATTATTATGTTACTCCTCATTTGTGGCATATTTATGCAAGTTTCTGCATTTGTGTTTGGTACTGTTAAAGTATTTTTAGAAGTCAAGCAGTATTTATATTAGTACAAGTCAATCATTAAGATAATTTATATTACGTATTAGTAATGTGACTAAAATATGGGGGTGGCTGCAGTGTCACTGGTCATCAGTGGCATGAGCATGTATTGATTAAAAAAACAGCAAACACTTGATCTGAAGTTTAGAGCAGCTTAAAATAAGAATATGTTCTTTGTTGTATTAATTCATTGTTATTTAAATGTTTAATGTTCTGTTTTCTCTAGGGATAAGTAGTTTTAAAAAAAAATTTTTTTTTTTTTTTCCTGGAAAGATACCAAAATTTGTATCTGGCTTAACACATCTGACCTTAGCCTCTTCGGAGGAAGTGAACACATGTTCTGTGAGTAATCCCCTAGATAATCAGCAGCCAAACAAAGGAGCAGTAAGATCAAATTCCAGTGTTTCTTCTCCACTGAAATAAAACTGAAATTCAGAAATTGCATTAACAGGCTTCTGTCCTTTATGGTCAGTTATACTGTGGTGGAGATCATCTAGAAGGGGAGGAGGAGGAGAAGCTGACAGTGATGGTGGTGTTGATGAAGGTGGAGAAGGAGAAAGATTTGGTGATGTTGGAGTTACTGATGAGGGCACATGGATTGGCACTCGGATAACCATTTTGCAAGCTATTTTTCCCATCATAGTTATGCTGTCTTTGTCAATTCTGCCATGTGAAAATGAATAACAGTAGGTGGTGTTCCCTGGTCACCAGTCATTATTTTTTCCAGCATACAAAACTAAGCAGAAAATTTGGAGACTTACTCTTGACCCTGTTAGCACGCTACCTTTTTCAAACCCTACTTTTAAGGGGTGTTGACCCAGAAAAAAAAATTACTCAAGGGCTGTAGACTAATAAAAAGGACATTTTCTTTTCTTCAACTTCCATTTACTTGTTTTAAAAATTGGGACATGGGACTCAAAATCTTTAGTATAACTGCTGACTGTAGGAGGAAACTACTCCTCGGTTGTACCTGCAATGGACAGAATAGCATCATCCTTTGGGCCAGAGGAAGCTCGGCTAAGAACTCACTCAGATCTTCTGTCCGAGGTGTCCTGGACTTTGCTCTAGGTCAGCCTTCTCAACTTTGGTTCTGTTGATGTTTAACATCGGCCATTCTTTATTCTGGGGGGCTGTCCTATGCACAGTGTAGGATATTTAGCAGCATTCCTGGCTTCCACCAGCCAGGTGCCAGCTCACCCCCTCAGTTGTGACAACCAACCCAAAATATCTCCAGACATTGCCAAGTAGGAGGTAAAATTGCTCCTATGGGAGCTTCCACATCTCCCCCATTTGAGCATCACTGTCTAAGTGATGATTAGGTGATTAACTGATAAAGACTTTTTTCCAGATTTTACTTTTACTTTTAAATACTTTGTCGTTTTAAGTATTGGTACAGAATAGGATTTGCTTTTAAGAATTGAAAAACTGGAAGCACATTTTCTAACTTAAGGGTAAAAGTGAGCACAAGGTCTTCTTCGAGAATTCAACATTACGACCTTAGGATGCCTAGTATAGTGTTTTCCAGAGTGCTGGTGGGGACCCTTCAGTGGGTTGGGATCATACATGCAGGAGTGTATAGGGTCACAGTGTAAAATGTATTTCTTACTTTGGAATAGCTGAGAAAAACATTTGAAAACTGCTGGCCTAGTGATAATGTATAAGCCCAGCCTCCCCTTTCAAACTGGGATATTTTAAACATATTCTCCATAGGGGTAGGTGTTTATCCAGGCCAGCTAATCTATTTGTCTTGTCAGGTTAAACTTCTTGAATAGTCTTGGAAGTATGAAACATTCAAAGTTGTTCATTTTCGTAGTAGATTTGAGACTTTCATTTAACTTTGGTTTCTGGTGCATACCATTTTTTTTGCTAGGGGAGGAAGCTCTGAGCTCCATCACATATTTTAGAACATTCTTGGCACGTTACTTGTGGACTGTTCATGCCCTCCCCCTCACAAGATACTGAAAAAAGACAGTTCCATTTTAATTGTTTTCTTCATCAGCATGCATGCAAGTTTTGTTTTTCAGCAGTTAGTATTTATTTTGTTAACTTGTAGAAATTATACTTTATGGAGGAAAGGGCAAGAAACACTTTGTGTGTTTAATGACCATGAAACATAAATATGAGCATAAAAACATCTAAAAATTACTCCTAACACTGCTTGTACTCTTTTTGTAAAAGTCATTTTAAAATGGCAACCTTAAGTTAAATAGTCTGTGGGGAATACATTAGATGGGACAGTCTGCCATTACGAAGTCGTGAATTCAGCTGCTAATAGGAAATTTTTGGCTTCCTAAAATCTGTTGTACTTCCAGCCACTTAAAAAGCTGCTTTAGTTTCTAAAACACATTTATATTTTGAGTTATTTGTTCAGTGGCTACTTTTCAAAGATTTAAACACTCTAGAAAGCAGTTTCATCTTTTCAATAGTGAGAACGTTTTCAGAGTAGTTTCATAATGTTAGAAACTTTGTCTTAGGGGATAGTTTTTTTCCTCTTAGGAAAAATTTTAATATTATTCAAAAGTTATTTATATTACAGTTTATTTTCATAGTGAAGGTTTTTATGTCCCTGTTTTTCTAATTTAGATGATATTCAGTAGAGGTATTCAAGGTATTTGCATCATAGTTTTGGGGAAAATTTGAATTTTTTTTCTTCTGAGTTGTATAACGTTTAAGTTCTCTATTTGCAGAAGATGAGTGGGTGTATCACAAAAATTCACATGTTTATTTCATGATGCCTTTATATATTATTGAGTGGCTGTGCCTAGTTTTTGTGTATAGTATGAAAGTGGGTGTGGAGATAGCTAAAGTTCAGTGTTGCTCAAAAGCTGAACCTTATAGATGTTTCTTTAGGAAACCAGATTGCTAGTATTGACCTTTAAAAGTGGGCCAACAATACTAGTAGGGATTTGAGAATAAAATTTCTTGACCAGGAAAGGATATGAAGTGTTGTCATCATAAAGTAGGTAGATAGTTTTTCCTTTATTGAAGTGAGTTTTGAGACTGGTTTGAAATTACTTTTTCATTGGTTCATATTCAGCTCCTTATACATCTAGTTAATAACTATTTTGCAACTACTTGCTAAATACTATATTAACTTTTTATTCGCAGGCTTTTAAAGCTTTCATTCATCTTTTCTAGTAAATGGTATCAGCACTGCATTATTCTTAATAATAACAATAATATAGTAGAAAAATCCTTTTACAGCTGCCTATATCCATATTGACTTTAAAACTCAGCACTGCCACTTTTTGATAGAGGTTTTTTGTGCTAAGTACTGAACTATTCCAAAGGTGATTATAAATGGCTATTTTGAAGGAAAAAAATACTATCATTTTAGTACAATGTCTTCATCTTCCTTTTAGATACAGATTCATTTGAATCCCATCGTTAAGGAATGCTACATGGTACAGTTGGAGCAGCAGCTGAAACATTCCGTGCCTCTTCTAGGTGCTCAAACACTGAATTTTATGATAAAAGGAGGATGCAAATAATACTATATTAAGTTCCCTGAGTTCCCACAGTGAAGGAATTCTGGAACAGATAATGTTGCTACCAAGATATGAAGGTTATTTTTCCTAATCTTTACTAAGTCATTAAACTGGTATTTTTTTCTCACCATTCATTCTGTAGGGAAAAAGTAAGGTTTTTGGAGAGGGACTACTAAAAAGGCAAATATCAATAGAATATAAAATTAAATTTTATTAAAAGGCATTAAAGCTTAATGCCTTCAAGACTGAGTGCCTTGAAATACTTAATATGGTCAGTAATCAGCATTTCGTGTAAAATGTTTTGAGATATTCTACTTCTCACAGATTTTAGAAGGGTTTGTGATGAATGGATGAAGCTGATCACATACTTTGATTTGTATAGTTTACATTTGCTTTGAACGATTACTATGACGATATTCTTTTAAAGATTAGATTTATTATGTATATAAAGTTGTTGCTAAGCTATGTTTTCTTCTGTTCATTGAAATTAGAAAGCTCTTTGAACTCATAAGGGTAATCATTGATTATTTGACCTTACCTGGCTGCTTTTGGTTCCTGTGAGCAGATACACTAAGAACTCTGCCATCCCTTTTATCGTGTGTAAGGAAAGTGTTGGATAAAACAGCTGTCATACATATTTTAAAATTTTCACCAAAAATATCCTGATTATTTCTAATGTTAAAGATATAATTATAATTTATTCTTTTAATTTTTTTTAAGGTGATGGATGTGGACATACTGTACTAGGCCCTGAAAGTGGAACCCTCACGTCCATAAACTATCCACAGACCTATCCCAACAGCACCGTTTGCGAATGGGAGATCCGTGTAAAGATGGGGGAGAGAGTGCGCATCAAATTTGGTGACTTTGACATTGAAGATTCAGACTCTTGTCACTTTAATTACTTGAGAATTTTTAATGGCATTGGAGTTAGCAGAACTGAAATAGGTAGGAAATTTTCTTGTAAATGTACGTGTAATACATCACTATCCAGAGTTTTAAAACTGAAGCAGTTTTTGATACTTAACATTAAATAACTAGACTATATAGAATGATATGTAGGAAACTATTTATGTGGATTATGTGTGGAAATCTCAAATTTGAATCTTCGGGAAGAGAAGATTCTTATCTGTTTATTTACTCTCCAGATAAGCTTGTTGGTACTTTTGGGACAGGATGTCACTCCACTGTTTCTAAGGAGGATGTTAAGTATCTTATTTTTTTGGTTTTTTTCTAATCATTTTATTTGCAGTTACAGAATATAAGTATAATTCACACATAGGAGACAGAATATCATGGTGATTAAGAGCATAGGTTTTGGATCCAGAGTGCTTGGTATCAAATCCTCGCTCAGCTGTTAGCTTCTGTGTGGTTTTGGACAAGTTACCAGACCTGTCTTTTTCACTTGTAAGAGAGGGAATGAACTAGTAACATGTAAAGTTCTTAGAACAGTCAGTAACATGTAATACATGCTTACTAGCACTAGCTGCTGCTGCTGCTGCTGTTATTTTTAGCTAAGATCAGTGGTTCTCAATTATGGCTGCATATAAGAGTCACCTGGAAAGATTTTAAATAATACTATATCCCCATCCTAGAGCAGTTGAAACAGAATTGATTAGGTGGGACCCACACCTCCGGATTTGGATTTTAAAGGTTTCCAAGGTTTCCCGGGAGAATCTGCTTGTAGTCATGTTGAGAATCTGGCTTAGTCAGTCCCTTAGGCTTAAAGATGAAAAAATGTTTAAGACTGAGTGAACTAACATCATAAAATAAATTTTGAATACTCTATGAGTTAATTTGGAAACATTGGTACAAGTGTATAAAATATCTTTTAGAGCTATAACTGGAACCCAGTGTCTATCCTATAAGCATGGTGTTCATTGTCTGCCAGCCTCTTCTCCATATCAAGTCAAATTCTTCCTTTCTTCTCTACTTTTTGGCCTCTTGCCTATGAGAGGCCAAATTCCTGGCCAGCTTCCCTGATGCTGATTGATAACTTCAGTTGTCTCTCAGTCAACTCTTAGTTAATCTGTTGGCTTGATTACCATGTGTATGTTGCTATGAACATATGGTCTCAGATAAGCTTTTAGGGACTCAGATTGCCTAAGGATCTAGAAACCACTGTAACACTAACAGAGGGCAACTGTAGTAAACACGTGATGCAGTAGAAGTAAACAGTACCACCTAAGCAGTCTTGTAACAGCAGTGAAAAAAGGCGAGCTACAGTCCCATCAAGCCCTTAGAAGTTTACAGGAAATAAAGGAGCTAAAGAAACACATTTTTTCAAATATAAAGACTCTGTAAATGGCGTTTTAAAAAGAGAAAGGGGAGAAGTAGAGGGAATTGTACTTTAAGAGCTATATCTTCCAAAAATAATGTGTGGACTTTGTTTGGTCTTGATTCAAGCTGCAGGAAGACATGTTAAAATAATCCATAGAATTTTTTTTTTTTTAATCCATAGAATTTTAAGAGGAATTGGGCATTCAGTGGTAGCAGGAATGATTGTTCTTGGTGTGTTAATGTTACAATTATTTTTCTTTGAAGATTTTATTTATTTATTTGACAGAGAGAGATGGCAAGTAGGTAGAGAGGCAGGCAGAGGGAGAGAGAGAAGCAGGCTCCTTGCTAAGCAAGGAGCCTGAAGCAGGGCTCAATCCCAGGACCCTGAGATCATGACCTGAGCCAAAGGCAGACGTTTAACAGACTGAGCCACACAGGCACCCCTATAATTATTTTTTTAAGATCTGATTTGTTAGAGATGTTCCAAAGTTCAAATCTAATATGCTATTGATACTCTTTTTTACTTTGCTTTTCCCCCTCCTAACAAGGAAATCATTCCAACAACAGTGCATAGACGTAACCCTTAATTCTTTTTACAGCTGCAGAGAACTCCGTAGTGTGGAGGTACTGCAGTTTGTTTAACCACACTTCTGTGTACAGATGCTTCCAGTACAGTGCTGGAACAAGTAACTTCATGCAAGTGTATTTTTGTCTTCTTGGAGGTGTATCTTCAGAATAAATTCCTGAAATGCAGCTATTGATTCAAACGATAAATGCATATATAGCTTTGTTAGATATTACCAGAGTCCCCTCTACAAGGGTTGTGCCAGCTTGGATTTCCATTGAGCAATGTGTAAAAATGTCTGTTTCCCCAGAGCCTTGCCAGCATGTGCATCATCATGCTTTGTTAAGTTTTGCCAGTTGATAGGTGGGAAATTGTATCTCAGTATACTTGTGATTTGTATTTCTCTTAGTATGGGTGATGCTGAACACATTTTTTCTATGTCAAAGGTTTATTTTTTTAGAATAACTTTTTGTGTCATTTGCTCATTTTTCTATCAGGTTTTTTCGTCTCCCCCCCCCCCCCCGGTACTAGGAATTCTGTTACTATCTTATTTTAAAATTGTATTTATTTGAGATAGAAGGGAGGGAGCACGAGCAGAGTGAGGGGCAGAGGGAGAAGCAGACTCCCCACTGAGCAGGGAGCCCAATGTGGGGCTTGATCCCACACCCCGTGACTCCGGGATCACGCCCTGAGCCAAAGGCAGACACTCAACTGACTGAGCCACCTGGGAGCCCCTATGGAACTTGTTACACGGTTTTGTTGCCATGAAGGTTTTTTCCAGTATAGCAAATTTATTACTCTTTTGCTTCTGGATTCTGAATCCTAATTGGAAAGCCTCTTGTTACATCCCAGTTAAATATAAATTTACCTATATTTTCTTCTAGTACATGTATGTGGTTTCTTTCTTTCTTTCTTTCTTTTTTTATATTTAGATTCTTGGTCCATTTGGGGATATTCTTTTATATGATACAAAATGTAGATCTAATTGTATCTTTTCCAGATGACTAGTCACTTGTCCTAACACTGTGCATTTAAAGGTCTGCCATTGCCTCATTGATTTAAAATACTGACTTTATCATACACTGAAGTTCTGTACATACTTGATTTCTGGGTTTTCTATTGTGTTCCACTGATCAATATTTACATAACCAAAACATCACAATTTAAATGATAGAGGCTTTATAATGTGTTTTAATGTGTCTCTCTCTTTAAGGTTGTTCATTTTTAGTGTATTCTTGGCTATTCTCACCTGTTTATTGATCCATATGAAGTTTAATTATCAACCTGTCCAACTTCATAAAAATGTTTGTTAATTTTTTAATTTTGATTGTTCATAAGTTGTCTTTTGGTATGTTAGTCATCCTGTTTAAGAACAAGGGCTGTTTTCTTTCTATTTGTTGAAATCTAATTTTGTTGTTTTCAAGAGTGTTTTGAACTTTCTCATGTAGATTCTACACTTTTTTTTTGTTAAAGTTATTCCTAAATATCTTCTCTGTTGCTGTTGTAAGTGGAAATATTTTGGCTTTGTTTTGCCATTGTATCCTCTTACTGGTTACTAATTATATGAGGACTATTGATTTCTTCCTTTATTTTTTTAAGATTTTATTTATTTATTTGACAGATCACAAGTAGGCAGAGAGGTGGGGGGGTGGGGGTGAGGGGAAGCAGGCTCCCTGCTGAGCAGAGAGCCCGATGCAGGGCTTGCATGGATCCGAGGACCCTGAGATCATGACCTGAGCTGAAGACAGAGGCTTAACCCATTGAGCCACCCAGGCACCCCAAGACTATTGATTTCTATATGATGATTTTATATCCTACTTTACTGTTTTTTTTTTTTTTTAAATTCAGTTTTATCATTCACTTTCTAGGAATTTCTAGTAAGTAATCACATCTGCAAATAGAGATAGTTTTACTTCTTTTCCAATTCTTGTGCCTATGAATGATTTATCTAATTACATTGGCTAATGTTATTAGTCATTGTTATGTTAATTTGTAGTGGAGATGGTTCTTGTTCCTGATCTTTTTTTTTTTTTTTTAAGATTTTATTTATTTATTTATTTATTTATTTATTTATTTATTTGACAGCCAGAGATCACAAGCAGGCAGAGAGGCAGGCAGAGAGAGGAGGAAGCATGCAGAGCAGAGAGCCCAATGCGGGGCTAGATCCCAGGACCCTCGGATCATGACCTGAGCCGAAGGCAGAGGCCTTAACCAACTGAGCCACCCAGGAGCCCCTTGTTCCTGATCTTAATGGAAATATTAGCTCAGGCTGCCATACCATATACTGGATAGCTTAAACAACATATTTATTTTCTCACAGCTTTAGAGTCTGGAAGTCTGAAATCGTTGTGTCGGATTCAATTGCTGTGGAGAATTCTCTTCCTGGCTTTACAGACAGCTACTGTGTTTCTATGTCCACACATGGCAGAGAAGAGGGAGGAGTGATTTCTCTGTTCTGTTTGTATAAGGACACTAATCCTGTCGGATTAGGACCTTACCTTTATGACCTCATTTAACCTTAATTACCTCCATAAAGGCCCTGTCTCTAAATATGTTCACATGGCCTGGAGTGGGAAGGGTTTTAACAAATTAATTTTGGGGGATATATAACAGGAAGTGTCCCTTTATTTCCATTTTCTTGAGTGTTTTTTGTTAGGAAAGAATTGGATTATGTCAGAAAGCTTCTTTAGCATCTGTGGAGATGATTATATGATCTTCTTCTGAAATCTATTTGTGTGGTGGATTAATTAATGGATTTCCTAATTTGAACCAACTTTGCATTCCTGGAAACAGTATTCCTTTGTTTTGTCATTCTTTTAATGTGGCATGGGATTCTGTTTCCTAATAATCTATTTTATTTTTATATAAATGTTGATAAGCAAACATTAATATATAATTTATACACTAGCGTATGTGTATAATTATTGTCCTTATTATAAGGTTTAGGTATTGATGTCACATATATAAGTGCAAAGAATTCAGAAGTTTTCCTTTATTTCCCTGCTCTGAAAAATGTAGGAGTTTTTGAACAAGCTGGTATTTGAAGATTTCATTCTGTGAAACCATCCAGGCCTGATGCTTTTTTGGTAGAATAGGTCCTTATTTATTTTTTCCAAGGAGAAGGATCTCATTCAAATTTTATCTTTAAGTAGTTCAGTTTTAGTAAGCTCTTTGCCTGATAAATTACCCAGTTCACCTGAATCTTCAAATTTATTTGTAGTGATGTCTGCAAAATAGAATTGTATGGTTTTTTTCCTAATGGTTATTTCAGTGGTTTTTTCCAATGGTTATTTCCTTCACATCATTTTTGTTTTGTTCATTTGTGCTTTCTCCCTTTTTTCCCTTGATTGTCGGCAAGTGGTTTGCCTATTTTTTTTTTCAAAAAATGTATTTTGATTTATTATATTTAGATCTATCCTTTTTTCTCTAACCTATTAATTTCTGTTTCTGGTTCTCTTATTTCATTTTCTTCATTCTGCTTGCTTTGGGCTTATTTTGTTATTTCTTAGCGTTTAGCAAAAAAATTTTAATTCATTTATATTTGTTCTATCATTGTTGCTGACTAATGCTGTGGCGTTTACTTTGATCACATCTTTAAGATTGATATACCACAGATTGATTTATTGTATCGGTATTTTTTTTGGAAGTCTGTGATTTTGTTTTGTATTTCCCTTTTACTCGGTACATGTTTTTTATTGGGTATATAGTACATAAATAGATTGGCAGTTGGAATAGCTTTCTTTGCTAATGTTAATAATTTTTACTTTTACTGCATTGTGGCCATAAATATCTCTAAATGTAGGTGTAATACCTCTACTTTATGGAGCTTGCTAATATTTTCTGTATAACTTAATATACAAGCTTTATTATAAATGTCCCATGTATGTTTGAGAAGGTGTGTTCTCTAATAGCAAGATGTGAAGTTTGATTCTCATTCAGATCTGTCTTATTTATTGTTTAGATTTTTTATATCCTTATTTTTAACTATTTCATCTCTTATTGGTATTTCTCTTCTTTTCCCCTTGTTTTTCTGGTTTTTTTTTTTTTGCTTTTATAAAGGTGTTAATTGTAATATATTTATTTTAAATTGTGACTTCCAGTATTAAAAAGTTCTTCTCTTGTCATGTCTAATACTTTGAGTTGAATTCTCTTTTTGACTGACAGTCCCATCTGCACATCTTCCTCCGTATCTCTTACTGTTTTCATTTGTTTGGTATACCTGCCTTTTCTTACACTTTATTTTTAACCTTTGTAGATCATTTTGTTTTGGGTGTATTTTTGTATGTAGCACATTTTTGGTTCTTAACTCTGTGAACCCGGTTGAAAATCTTTATTTTAAATAGCTGAATTAAGCCCATTTGTACTTACTTATAAAACTGAAATGTTTTGTCTCAACTCTGTCATGTTTTAAGTTACAATTAAAATGTATTTGTTTTGGTTGTTTCTTTACATTGTTTTCTTTCCTTCTATTTTTAAACTGCTTTTGGAGCTTAATAAGTCTTATAATCTTGTTCTAAGTGCTATCTTTCAAATTTACTTTTTAAAATGCCTGTGATCCCTCATTGTCTTAATCTTTACTATCTGATTTGTCTATTTTTAATGGCATTAAATCCCACCAGTTATCTGTAACTCCTACCTATTATGTAACTTTCAATGAACTGTTTTACTTTCCTCTTTCCTTCTCTCCCTGTTTTTACTCTTTTAGAGAATAAATTCATAACATGTAGCCTACATCATACAACATCTTATTCTTCAACCCATCTCTAACTTTCCTAGGTTTGTATTTAAAAATATTTGAATGTTCACATTCTGCTTTTTTGCCCAAGTTTTCCCAGTCATATTATGAGTGGAAGAAGTTCATCTTGGAATAGATTGATTCCTGAAGCATGACTTGTGATGTAGAATATCTTGCATGCTTAAAACTGCTTATTCTAAAATCTTTATTATATGGAGACATGAGGGACAGCTTGATTATATATAAATATGTCCTTGATTGACCTATTCTTTTTTGAGTTTCTTTTTGTTTTTAAATAATCTTCCATTATTGCCAGGTTATTTATTTATTTTTAGCTTATTTACCTTTAAAATCTGAATAGTGTTATAAGGAAATGTGTTGAAGTTGGTCATTTTGGGTTGGTTTTCACTGGTATCCAGTAAGCTCTTTCAATACACAGATCCAGATCTTTTATTTCTGGAAAGTTTTGTGAGATGATACTTTTAATATTATGTCTGTTCCATTCTCTTGTGCATCTTTTTTAGATACATTTTTAAGTGTGAGAAACTTGGATCTTCCTTAACATTTCAACCACGTTCTCACCAGTGCTTTTAGTTTTTTATTTCCTTTTTATTCTATTTGGTTCATTTTTCTTTTTTTCAACATTCATTATCATGTTTTATTAGAATCCATTATTCCTTGTGCACCTTGTAATGTGGTCTTCATTTTTTACATAATTGTCTTTTTTTTGTGTGTGTGTGAGATCAACTCTTAGTTCTTTCTGGATATTATCCATTTCTATTTTTAGTTTTTGAGTTTTTGTTTTTGGGGTCTTATCATATCCCCAATTGCTTGAGGACATTTAATTAAGTCTGGAGTGTTGCAGTTTCCTTCTGGTTTATTACTGTTTTTTAGAGGAAGGGAGTTTCCATGAACTGAATTGTTGTAATTATCATTTTTTGTTTTATTTTATATATATATATATAAATTTTTTTGTTTCATACTATATATATAATTTGTAATATATACTCTCTACAATTTATATATGTTATATAGTATAGTATGTATAAGTTTTATATATTATAAATATTTATGTATTTATTTTAGAGAGTGAGAGCAGAAGACCTAGTGGGGAGTGCAGAAGGAAAGAGAATCCCAGGCAGACTCCCTGCTGAGCTCAGAGCCTGACAACAGGGATCCATCCCATGATCCTGAGATCATGATGTGATCTGAAATCAAGAGTGACCTGAAATCAAGAGTCAGATGCTTAACCAACTGAGCCACCTAACCCCGCCCCCGCCCTTTTTTTTTTTAAATGGGCTCCACGCCCAGCATGGAGTCCAGTGCAGGGCATGAACTCACAACCTTGAGATCAAGAACTGAGCTGAGATCAAGAGTCAGACACCTAAATGACTGAGCCACCCAGGGTCCCCTTTATAGTATATATTTTTTAAGTAGATAAAGACTGTCTAGATATTTGTGGGGATAGAGGTAGTGGTTTGCAGTGGTTTACTTTATAGTTTGTGGTAGTTTCATGAAAGCACTCTGTTAGTGTCATAGATGTTTTCTTTTTTGGAGAAAAGGTTGTAATGGGGGAGGAGTTATATAACTTTTGGGGGGGGGTTCTTGCAGGACTTTAAATTTCCCCCTCTTGCTTTGTTCTTCCCTTTACAGTTTCCAAAGTAGTCCTCTCTTTTTTTTCCCCCCGAAGATTTTATTTATTTGACAGAGAGTGAGCACAAGAAGGGGGAGTAGCAGGCTCCCCACTGAGCAGGGAGTCCGATGCAGGACTCCATCCTAGAACCCTGGAATCATGACCTGAGCCAAAGGCAGACACTTAACTGACTGAGCCACCAGGGAGCCTCTTTCTCTATTACTCTTAACCTACTTCTCCCCTTGAAGTGTTTTCTTTCCAAAATTGTGCTGTTGAAGATTTCTGTGCTCTTAAGTTCCTTCTCTGAAGTCAGTACTCTGATCTGCCAATGGACTTTTTTTTTTTAATCTGGTATTTTCTGGCTGTGCATGGGATATCTTGATCATCTATTTCTCCCCGGTGGATTTTTCATTAACTTTTACCACTTAGGTTATTTGTAGACTCTATGAAATCTGTTGCTGTGCTTTAGGGGTCCATGATCCTAGTAAAAGTAGAATATTTCTTGTTCGTTGAGTTTCTTCCTGTTTTTTTTTTTTAAGTTGTCTTTGTAAAAAATACTTATTTTATGTCATTTTAAAGTGGTAAGTACAGTTTCATTTGAAAGACTTAAAGGTATTATAATACTATCATCATTGTTAACATTTTTCATTTAGAATAGTTTTCCCTAATCAGGAATTGAAGTGATACATAATGATTGTAGATATCTTGAATGATAGATGTAAAAGCCACAGAGTTTTGTGTAAGAGAAAGTCCTAGCCTATGAAAACATGTAGTCAAGAAGGCTAACGGCATCTTATCTGTTCATCATGAAAATACACTGGTTAACTGTGGGTGGTTTTTCATGAGAAGGATTGATTGGAACTTAAATTAAACTTGGATTTGTCCTAATGAGAAAGTGTCATAGGAGGTTGTTTGTTGCATTGCAAAGTACAGAAGTCAAATACAATTCAAAAGACTTTAGTGAATCTTTGTGTCCTGGAATAGTCAAGCTGGTTTATGACCTAGAAGAGAAAATAAATACTGAAGTTTTGTCTCTGTAAATGATGTCACCACTTTAAAATGTTTCTTCTACTGTTTTGAGGCCGGTCAGTAAGGAATTGACAACTGTCTTCTTTTTCAGCAGCATTCAACTGGATAAAACTTAATTTCTGTAGTCGTATCCAAGAATTCTTATTTTTGGGCCTTTATAGGAAATATTAAAAAGTTTTGAAATTTCCTAAGTGGTCAAAGTTTATTTTTCTACAAAGCTTTGAAAGAAGTTTCATGGTATGCTGTGTATGTCTCACCTGTGATGCTTGACAACACATCTGGTTTTATTGAAGTTTACATATTGTTGTGACTCATTGCTTTGAACAGTAGTATACTTGGTATGAGAAATTTTGCCAGCTATCAAGAAAGAAGATTTCAAGAAAGAAGTTTAATAGAAGGCAAAGCCTGAGTCACTACCTTTTCAAAAGTATTTATTAAGACATAAAAGCAGAATAATGACATTCTCTTCTGTCCAGAAGTTTGTGGTGTTCCAGAAGATAAGTCTTCAAACCCTATAAGCATGTTTTATAAGAGAGAAGGGAAGCCCACTAAGAAAAATTTGATGGGGAAGATTGTTATTATTCTGTGGATATTTTGTCTACATGAATACTGTAAAATTTTCCATCAAGGCCCTTGATAGATAGTAATAAAAAGTTGTGTGCTCTTTTGTCCAACCTGCCATTCTGGAAGATATTATTAGAGGAGGTAACTGTGCTTATAATCAAAGAAATGCTCTTTTAAAAATTTTTTTTGAATTAAATTAAATTTAATTTAAAATTTAAAATTTTTAAATTTAAAATTTAAAAATTTAAATTAAAAATTTTAAATTTAATTTAAATTAAATTTATTTATTAATTTATTTATTATTTATTAAATAAATTTAATTTAAGATTAAATTTAAAATTTTAATTTAATTTAATTTTAAAATTTTAAAACTAAGTATATTCCTCCTTGAATTTTGAATTAAAAAATTTTTTTTAATCTGTTGTCATGGGTATGGTGAAATTGGTACTCCTTTTTTTTTTTTTTTAAAGGTTCCCTTAGTTGGTATAGCTCACCTACCTAGCAATCTGGAAGTATATATTAAGAATCATTCTTAAGGAAATACTTAAAAAATAGAAGAAGCTGTGTTAGGAAAATGTTTACTCCCAACATTATTCACTATTTGAAAAATTGGAAGCAATCTAAACTTCTAACAGTAAGGAAATTAAGGTACATCTGCCATATAACCAGTTCTTAGCTATCACTGTCTGCTATGAACATTTTCTTCCTTGCCTTTTGGTGAATGCAGATGTACAATTCTATATCTAGATGAGGAGTTGCCAGGTCGCTGGGTGTGCATGTGTTCAGCTTTAGTAGATATTGACAAATGCATTTGTGGCTGTACTAGTTCATATCCACCACAAGTGTATGAGAGGTCCAGTTACTTGGTCTCTACTTTTGCCATTTTAACCATTCGTGTATGTGTGTGTGTGTGTGTGTGTGTACTGATACCACATTGTTGTTCTACTTTACATTTCTCTGATGCCTAATGATATTGTTCTCTTTTCCTATGTTTGTTAGCCATTTGAATATCTTTTATGAGAAATGTTGATTTTTTTTAATGCATTCTTATATTGAGTGATCATTTTTATTTGTAGGAATTCTTTCTGTATTCTGGTATGGGTTCTTTGGGGTATGTATTAAAATATATATTCTCCTCCGTGGCTTTTCTTTTTACCTCCCTCATTGGTACCTTTTGATAAGCAGACATTAAGTTTAACTTAATTTTAATATTCACAATTAATTTTTTTTCCATTTAAGATTACCATTTTTTGTCTTCTTTTTAAAAATCTTTGCCCACTCATAGGTCATGAAGTTGTTCCCAAGGTTTTCTGCTAAAAGCTTTATTGTTTTCCGTTCTGTATATATTATCTTCAGCCAATCCATAGTTAATTTTTTGTATGAGATGGGAAGAGTAAAAATGTCAGGGTACATTTCCCATATGGACTTAGTTTTTAAATGTACAAATAACTGCATCTGTCATTTATACGTGGGAGAAAAAAAAACAGTGAAGTAGCCATATTTCCCTGAAATCAAAATCCATATTGACTTTATAGTGTAGAAGAATACACTTTTAAAGTAGTCACCACTGTCTTTTAGAAAGAAAGGGTGGCTCAGTGGGTTGAAGCTTCTGCCTTCGGCTCAGGTCATGTACTCAGGTTCCTGGGATCGAGCCCTGAGTCGGGCTATCTGCTCGGCGGGGAGCCTGCTTCCTCCTCTCTGCCTGCCTCTGCCTACTTGTGATCTCTGTCTGTCAAATAAATAAATAAAATCTTAAAAAAACCCAAACAAACAGAAAAGTAAGAAAGGTAAATCCACTATTGGTGATACTGTTATTCCTTTTATTTACTTTATATTTTAATTTAAAAAAAAACTTTTAAAGATTTTATTTGAGGGGCACCTGGGTGGCTCAGTGGTTTAAGCCTCTGCATTCGGCTCAGGTCGTGATCTCAAGGTCCTGGGATCGAGCCCTGCATCGGGTTCTTTGCTCATCTGGGAGCCTGCCTTCCCCTCTCTCTCTGTTTGCCTATTTGTGATCTCTCTCTCTCTTTCTGTCAAATAAATAAATCTACTTAAAAAAAAAAAAACTGAACACAGAATGAAGACTTTTTTAAAAAAAAGAAAAAGATTTTATTTATTTGAGAGAAAGAGCGAATGCACATGCATGAGCTAGAGGGTAAGGGCAGAAATAGAGGGAAAAGCAGATTCCTCGCTGAGCACCAAGCCTGATGTGGGGCTTGATCCCAGGGCCCTGAGATCATGGCCTGAGCTGAAGGTGGCTGCTTAACAAACTGAGTCACCCAGGCACCCCACTGCTACTCCTTTTAAAGATAGTAAATATTTGTTACTTGTTCTTTTAGGTATATACCCAATAGCCTAATTGCTTATTTTTTAATTTTTATTTTTTTATTTATGACATGGGTACATTTTATTTTATTCTTTTGAGTATAATTATTTTTATTATTTATTTTTAAATTTTATTTATTTTAGTTTAAATATTATATACAGTGCAGTATTAGTTTAAATAGTTTAAATATTAATATACGGTGCAGTATTGGTTTCTGGAGTAGAATTCAGTGATTGATCACTGACGTGCAACACCCAGTGCTCATCATAACAAGTGCCGTGCTTCATAGTCTATTCTTTAAAATGAAATTATATCTGTACTTTCCCATGGTTATCCTATCCAGGTAAGTCTTTGTTGAAGCAGTTAAATGTAATGCTAAATCCAGCCTAAAACAACATGTTATTAGTCACAATATAAGCAGGATCATTATGGGAAGGCATCTTAGTCATTCAAAAAGAGAACATGAAATCACTGTAAGTCAGAGGGCTGCTTCTACACCTCCATCTCACTCTTGAAGCCCGCCTCTTAAAGAAGCTGTATTGAAAAAAAAAAAAAAAAAAAAGAAGCTGTATTGATGGACATTACCTAGTGGTAGTCTCTTCTCTAAACATTTTCTGGGTATTAAAATGGCCTCTTCTGTGTTTTAGGAGCTCCAAATATGTGTTTGTGTTGTCTTACACTCAGCTTTCTAAGGGCAGCAATGGGCCCATCTAGTTTTATCACTGAATTCTCGCTGCATACCTCTTTCAGTTCCTGGATATTCAGGGGCTCACTTTATTGATGAATTACTTTGACAGTTCCAAATTTGGAATTTTCTTTTTCCAATTAGAAGTGCTTCCGTACATAGGCACTAAAAAGCCATGCCTGAATCTGTTTGCAAATTAAGAGTGATCTTCCCTAAGCAAATTCCATTTCCATCTGTTATATCTGTTGGAGGTGGACACAGTTGATGTGCTTTTTGCTATAACAAATAACTCCTCACCCCCTTCTTGTCTTTTTTAAGTTGTGAGTTTGTAAGAGAAGTGTTGTTCGGTGGCAAATCTCTCCAGAGGCTAAATGATCTTCTATTTAATCAACAACATAAATCAGATTCCTGAAGTTTTGTGGCAGTATTAATACCAGTTCTAATCTATTTCAGATCAGAGGGATTTCTCCTCTCTTCTAAATACAGACTATTTCCATTTAACAATTTCTAAGGTTTGTTGCTGTTCATCATCTACCAAAAGTATGGTTAACATAGACTTTGAAAAACACATGGTAACCTTAATACCTTTTATGGTCTAGAGATGGTTTCTTAAACCCTATAAGCCAGTTTCTGCTAGCTTCCCACTTTCCTCGTGCGGCCCTCTCACTTTTCCCTGGCTTCTCAGATTTAAAGAGAGTTAGGCTCTGGCTTAAGGGGACGTTGTGGCTGGTTTGATCATTTCAGAACACTGAAACCTTCTCCAAATCAGCAATAAGGCTATTCCACTTTCTTACCATTTACATGTTCACTGGTGTAACACTTAATTTCCTTCAAGAACTTTTCCTTCGCATTCAGTTTGGCTGTTTGGCTCAAGAGGCCTTTCAACCTATCTCAGCTTTTGACATGCATTCTTCCTAAGCTTAGTCATTTCTAGCTGTTGATTTAAGATTTAAAGTTTGAGAGATGTGACTTTTTCACTTGAATGCTTAGAGGCCATTGAAGGTCATTAATTGGACTAATTTCAGTATTGTTGTGTCTCAGAGTAAGGGGAGGCCTGAGGAGCAGGAGAGAGATGGGCAATTGCTGTTTGGTGGAGCAGCCAGAACACACACAACATTTATTGAGTCTGCCAGTCATGTGGGTTTCATGGGATTTCAAAACAATTGTGATAGTAACATCAGATCACAGATTACCATAACAGATGTAACAATAATGAAAATCTTGAAAAATTACTAAGATGTGACATAGAGACACAACGTGAGCAATGGTTGTTGGAAAAATAGTGCCGACAGACTTGTTAGGTGCAGGATTGTCACAAGCCTTCAACCCGTAAGAAAAAAGTCAGTTATTTGCAATGCACAATAAAGCAAAACGCAATAAAATGACACATGCTGGTACACCAAAGTACATTTCTGGCTGTATTAGCTTTCTGTTGTTTTATAATCTTATCACAAACCCTGTAGCTTAAAATACCAGAATTTATTATTTCAATTTCTGGATACTAGAAGTCTTGTTTGACATGTCTTTCCTGGCTGAAATCAGGGTAGTCAGCTGGAGATGTGGTTCCCATCTGAAGCTGAGGGTTCTCTTCAAGCTCACTGACTACTGCTACTGTCTTGTAGTTGTAAAACTGGGGTCCCCATTTTCTTGCTACCTATTGCCCAGAGACTGTTTTCAGTTCCTACAGACCACATGGAGTGTTTACCACATAGGTGTTCTTTTTCTTCTAGCCCACTAGGGATTTCTCTCTCTAATTTCCAGTTACGTGACTAACCTGAGAAAGCACTAAAAGAAAGTTTTTAAAGTGCCTGACTGATTAGGTCAAGCCAACCCAGGAAAATCTCCCTCTTACCATATATGCAATGTACAGATAGTTACAAATTTTTTTTTTTAAGGCAGGGATCCTGGTAAAATACTCTAGAAGCATAAGAGTATCACACACTAGAGGAAATTTTTAAACTAAGTACACATTGGAAAAGTTCACCTTCACTGATTAAGAAAACAACAGATTACCAGTTTCTTTTACCTCTAATACTACTGGGCAGGGTGGGGAGAATAAATTGATACAGCCTTTCTGCAAAGCACTTTAGTAGGAATAGTTTATGTTAAAGTCACAGAAAGACAGTGCATGAAAAAGATGAATGAAGAACTAGGTATTACCATGCTTGTGCATATGTGTAAACACCCTACATACACATTTATGCTCATTTAATGACTTATAAGCGTAGATAATAAACACTATTGTTCTTATTTAACAGATGGAGAGAGCTGAGGTGGAGAAAGGTACCCTCCCAAGTGGTATTAGCTATTATCTTGGTCTAATAGGAATATGTGAGAATGATTATTGTTTTTTATTGTTTTCTTGTTATATTCTAAATTTTTGTAAAATTTATAGATTTTTTTTAAAAGTACTTATACACTGGAAAAAAAGTGACACAAACGCTGCCTTGAAATAAACACTCTATATTGATGGTAGAAGTATAAGTTAGTTTAACTTTTAGAAAGCAACATGACCCTATAATTTGATTTCAAAAAAATCTGGCCTTGAAAATTATTTTAAGTATGGAACAAAGTTGTACATGTAAACAAATCTATTATATCATTATCTAAAGTATGGAAAAATTGGAAACCTAAGTTTCCATGATAAAGAAAATAGTCAAGTATCCTGTGGCTCATCTACTTAGAATTATCTCAGAGATCTTTGGTTCTAGCCTCTACCATGTTTCCTGAGGCCCTTACTGCCATATCCTGTGGCGCGCACTTGGAGTCCTTAGCCACTTTCTCCACAGAGCCTTCCTCACACCCTACTGCAGTTCACATTTCCAAGGGGGTTCACAGCCCTGCACCCAAACCCTCTTCTGTACCCAGGACTCCAGACAGGTGATCCACTTCTATCTTGTACTTCTTTCCATTAGGTTAAACCTTTCCTTCTCCTGAAAGGCAAGAGACACTTCTCTTTTTTTTTTTTTTTTAAGCAGATTACAGATCTCAATGCTCAAAATTCCTCTCTTTCCAAAAGGTTAGATCGTTCTTTCTTTCCGATTTATCAGCACATCTCCATGACAGTTTATCCTGGGAACTCCAGGATACTATGTTGTTTGTAATTTTTAGCTACTATGAATAATGCTGCTCTGAACTATTGTTTACAAGTCTTTTTGTGGACATACGTTTGCATTTCTCTTGGGTATATGCCAAAGAGTACAGTTGCTAGGTCACATGTTAAGTCCATGTTTAACCGTTGGAAGGACTACCAGACTATTCCATAGCAACTGCACCATTTACTAGCAGTATAGTAGGTTTCAGTTTTTCTCGATCCTGATCTTCCTTCATGTTGTAGTGGGTACGAAGTGGTATCTCACTGGGGTTTGATTTGCATTCCTTGATGGCTAATGATGTGTGTGTACGTGTACACATTCTGTAAGTCTGAAAAATGTGTGACATGTATCCATCATTGTGGTATTTTCACTGCTCTAAAAGCCCTTTGTGCTCTATCTATCCTTCCTCCCCTAATGTCTGACAACCACTGATCCTTTCATTGTCTTCTACTGTAGATAGATCTTTTTATTGTTTTGTTTTTCCAGAAGGTGATATAATTGCAATGAAACAATATGCAGTCTTTACAGACTCTCTTCTTTAAATTAGTAATGTGCATTTAAAGTTCTGTTATGTCTGTTCATGGCTTGATAGCTTATTTCTTTTTAGTATCAGGTAATATTTCATCGTCTGGATGTATCCATTCCCCTACTAAAGGACATCCTGGTTGCTTTCAAGCTTTAGCAGTTTATGAATAAAGTTTCTGTAGACATCTGTGTGTGGTTTCTCTATGGACTTAAAATTTCAACTCCTTTGAATAAGTATCCAGCAGGAATGTGATTGCTGGATTGTATGATGGGACTTTTTAGTTTTGTAAGAAATCCCAAAAAAGAATCCCCAGTTTTGTTTCCCCAACAATGAATGAGAGTTCTGTTTCTCCACAGTTTCATCAGCATTTAGTGTTGTCTGTGTTCTGGGTTTCGACCACTCTAAATTCCAATATATATATATATATATTTATATATATATATATATATTTCATTGTTTTTATTACATTTCCCTGATAACATGTAATGTAGTGAACCTTTGTATATTCTTGTTATCTGTGCATTTTTTGTGAGGTGTCTGTCAGGGTCTTTGGCCTATTTTTAGGTTGTTTTCTTATTTTGAATGTTAAGAGTTTTTGGTATATTTATGTAAGAGTCCTTTATCAGATGTGTCCTTTATCACCTATTTTGTAAATATTTTCTCCCAGTTTGTGTCTTGTCTTCTCATTCTTTTTACATTGTCTTTCCAGAGCAGAAGTTTTTAATTTTAATGAAGTACACCTTATCAGTTGTTTCTTTCATGGATCCTGTGTTTTGGTGTCCTATCTAAGAAGTCATCATCCTACTCAGGGTCATTCAGATTTTCCCTATGTTATCTTCTAGGAGTTTTACAGTTTTGCATTTTACTATTAGGGTTGTAATCCGTTTTGAATTAATTTTTGTGAAGGCTATAAGGTCTGTGTCTAGGTTCATTGTTTTGCATATGGCTGTTTGGTTGTGCCAGCACGATTTCTTGAAAATACTATCTTTGCTCCATCGTATTGCCTTTGGTCCTTTGTCAAAGATCACCTGACCATGTTATATCAGATTTAGCTCTGGGCTCTCTCTTCTTTTTCACTCATCTATTTGTGCTTTCACCAGTATCACACTGTCTTGATTACTGTAGCTTTACACTAAGTACTGAAGATGGGTGGTGTCATTCCTCCAACTTTGTTTTTCTTCAATATTATATTTGCTATACTGGGTATTTCGTCCCTCCATATATTCTTTAGAATCATTTTGTTGATAGCCGCAAAATAACTCACTGGGATTTTTTTCTTCCAATTTTATTGGGAAATAATTGACATACATCACTATATAAGTTTAAGCTATACAGGATGCTGGTTTCATCTACATATCCTGTGAAATGATCACTGCAGTAGGTTCAACGAACACCCATCATCTCCTGTTCCCCCACCCCCACCCTTAAGTGTGTCTGCCTCTGGCACCCATAAGCTTTATATTGTTTTCTGTGAGTTTGGTGGTGGTTTTTTAGATTACACATATAAGTGAGATCATACGGTATTTGTCTTTCTCTGACTTACTTCACGTAGCATAATGCCTTTAAGATTCATCATTGTTGTTGCAAATGGTAAGATTTCCTTGTGTTTTATGGGTTAATGATACTTTGTTGTGTAATATTTTGTTATGTGTGTGTATCCATTCATCCATGGTTGTACACTTAGGGGGTTTCCATATCTTGGCTGTTATAAATAATCCTGCTATGAATGTGGGGATGCAGATACCTTTTTGAGTTAGTGTTTTTATTTGTTTTTGATAAATTACCAAAAATAGATTTGTTGGATCATATGGCAGTTCTATTTTTTTTTTGGAAGGTCCTCCATACTGTTTTCTGTAGTGACTGTGCCAGTTTACAATCCCACAAACAGTGCACAGGTTCTCTTTCCTCCACCAGCATTTGCTCTTACCTTTTTGATGATGACCATTCTAAGAGACATGAGATGATACCTTATTGCGTTTTTCATTTTCATTTCCCTAATGACTAATGACATTGCGCATCTTTTCAGGTACTTGTTGGCCTTTCTTGTATCTTCTTTGGAGAAATCCTGTTCAGGTCCTTTGCCCATTTTTTAATTGCGTTTTGCTGTTGTTATAATTGTTGTTTGCTTTGAGTCATATAAATTCTTTATATTTTGGATATTAACCCCTTAACAAATAAATGGTTGGTCAGTGGAATGGTCTCCATTCCATAGGGTGTCTTTGCACCTTGTTGATGGTTTCTTTTGCCGTATAACTTTTCAGTTTGCTATAGACCCTCTTATTTATCTTTTATTTTGTTTCTTGTGCTTTAGGTGTCATTAAAATCACCGAGACCCATGTCAAGGAACTTTATTCCTATGTTTTCTTTTAGAAGTTTTGTGGCTTCAGGTTTTACATTTAAGTCTTTAATCCATTTTGAGTTAATTTTTGTGAGTCATATGAGATAGGAGTCTAATTTCATTCTGTGACGTGCAAATATCCAATTATCCCAGCTTGCTAGGATTTTGATTTTGATTGCATTTAATCTATGAAGTTGGCGAGAACTGACATCTTGACAGTATATTGTCTTCCTGTCATTGAGCATGGAACATTTCTCCATTTATTTCACTCTTGGAATATTGTAGTTTTCCTCACATGGTTCTTTCACGTATTTTATTAGACTTACCCCTATTTCATTTTGGGGGCTGCTAATGGTATTGTGTTTTTAATTTCAAATTCCAGTTTTTTATTGTCAGTATATAGGGGAACGCTTTTATCCATTAACCTTGTATTCCACAACCTTGTATAATTGCTTAATAGAGGAGGGTTGGTTTTTTTTTTTTTTCAATTCTTTTGGATTTTCTATGTAGATAATCCCATCATTTGTGAACAGTTTTATTTCTTCCTATACAATCTAGTACTCCCTCCCCTTTTCTTACTGTGTTAACTTATACTTCTAGTATGATGTAAAAGAGAAGTAGTAAGAGGGTGCATTCTTGCCTTGTTTCTGATCTTACAGGAAAAGCTTCAAATTTCTTACTATTAAATATGATATCAGCTTAGGGTTTTTTTTGTAAATATTCTTTATTAAACTAAGAAAGTTTCCCTCTATTCTTAGTTCACTGAGAGTTTATGTCATGAATGGATATTGGATTTTGTTAAATGCTTTTTCTGCATCTATTGATTTGATCACAGTACTTTCCTCTTTTTGCATATTGATGTGATGGATTACATTATTTTAAAATGTTGAACATATCTTGCATATTTGGGATAAATCACACTTGATCATGGTGTATAGTTCTTTTTAACACATTGTTAGATTTTATGTCTTAATATTTTTTTAAAAATTTTTATCTTTAAGTTATCTCTACACCCAGCATGGGGCTCACACTCACAACGCCAAGATTAAGAGTTGCATACTGTTCCTTCCAGCTGAGCCACCCAGCCACTCCTGATTTTTTAATATTTTGTTACGAATTTTTATGTCTATTCCATGAAGAATAATGACCTTTATTCATTTACGAAGTATGTTTGATTTTGGTTTAATGGTAGTGCTAGCCTTATAGAATGAGTTAGGAAGTATTCCCCTGCTTCTGTCCTCTTAAAGAGATTGTAGAGAATTGGTATAACTCTTCTTTAAATGTTTGGTAAAAATAATCTGTGAACCCATTTGTGCCTGGTTCTTTCTCTTTTGAAAGATTATTAATTGATTCAATTTCTTAAATAGAAATAAAATAAAAACTCAGATTGTCTATTTCTTTTTCTTTGAGTTTTGTCAAATTGTGTGTCCCAAGGGACCTGTTCATTTCATCTAGGTTAACAAATTTGTAGACATAGATTTGTTCATAGTATTATTCCTTTATTATCTTTTCATGACCATTGGGTCTGTAGTGGTGTCAACAATTGTGTTTCTGATATTAGTGATTTGTGTCCTCTTTTTTTCTTTAATTAGCCTTATTAGAGGCTTAGTGAATTTTGTTTCAAAGAACCAGCCTTTGGCTTTATTAATTTTCTCTATTGATTTCTTGTTTTCAATTTCACTGGTTTCTGCTCTAATCCTTATATCTTTTCTTCTTCTTACTGTGGATTTAATTTGTTTTTCTAGTTTCCTAAGGGTAATGATTTTTCAAAAACATTTTTATTTGCCTGGCACTTGGATTCTTTTAGACTAAAATCAGTGTTTCATAGGTCTTATGGTGATTGATTAAAATACTTGATTAACTTTTTTATTTATAATTTTGTGTATATATCCATATACTATTTTTTGAAATTCTTACTTTGTCCATGAGAAATTTCTAGACATATTGGTGGGGTTTGAGAGCCATCAGTAGAACCTTAAAATTGTTAACAATTAAATGATTTATGTTGATTTAGGAGTACCTTTGAATGGCTAAACTAAAAAAATGGAAGTGAAGAAGTACCTAGTATGTTGCCCAGATTAAGATACATTGCCCAGACTGGGATTGAATTTTCTTCGTCCTTTCCCAGAGTATTTTGCTAAGTGCTTGCATTACTTGTATAATGGTTAAAACCTTTGATGAAAGGGTAACCAAGTGAGGAGAGAGACATTCATTTTGACTGGGTATAAAATGTGAGGGAAGGTGTTTATCTGGTATATATTGAGCTCGCTTAAGCACTATGAAATTAGCCACTGTACTCTGCTTTTCTTTCTCTCTCTTTTTTTTTAAAATTGAGATTGTTTGTTCTTTTAGCACTTACTGCCTTTTGAGTTTCACAGAAGGAAGTTTCTTAAAAAGTTTTATTTCTACCACAGATTGAATTTATTCACATTTCAGAGGACAAGGTAACTCCAAATGACTGAAGAAACAGGAGTAAAGCTATGTACTTGCTAATAGGAACTATCTTTATTATTCTGTCCATATTGAAGGGTTGGACAAACTTTTTTAAACATTATTTTATTTTGAGAATATATTTTTGTCAGTTTTTAAAAATTTTTAGAACACTTCAATCTAATAATTTGGAATTTCCTGGCATTAGTATACATGATAATATTTTTGTAAAGACAACTTTGCATGGCAAGATAATATTCTTTAAGTAGGATCTTTTTCATTTGTACCTAAGAGTATCTGAAAAGTCATTATTTGTATTGAGGACCTTAATCAGCCTTGTAATAAAATCACACATATACATAGGTCCTTAAGTGACAAGGAACAGCTAGTGCTGGTGAGCCCAGATGAAACTTGTTCAAGTGTTAACTGACTTATGTAGAGATTCTAGTTGATAAAACTTCTCTTGCCTTTACTGATTCCCATTTGGCCTTACGATTTAATGTGATGGGCACTGGCTCTGCACACATTTGGCTTTGCTAACAAATTATAGAGTTTCAGATATTTTCAGATACATATTTTTATGTATGTGATAGTAACTGTTATAGGAATTTTTGAATGTTACGTTGCTTGACTGTTAAAATTTTTAATATTTTTATTATTTAAAGTTAATAACTAATTTTTATTTAAATTGCATGCCATATTTAGGACTAGGAAGCCTTTTCTTTTCCACAGGTGTTTTTTGTTTTTTAAAGATTTTATTTATTTATTTATTTATTTGACAGAAAGAGAGATAGGGAGAGAGGGAACACAAGCAATAATTCCAAATTATTAGATTGAAGTGCTCTAAAATTTTTTTAAAACTGACAAAAATATATTCTCAAAGCAGAGTACAGTGGCTAATTTCATAGTGCTTAAGGGAGAAGCAGGCTTCCCGCAGAGCAGGGAGCCAGATGCAGAATCATGACCTGAGCTGAAGGCAGACGCTTAATGACTGAGCCACCCAGGAGCCCCTCCACAGGTGTTTTTAAAGAAATAAAGGATGAGTGAAGACATATTGAACACCTTATTACCTAAGACAATGTGTGTGCTCATGCACATGCCTTGATGTTTGGTATTGATTTACTAAATGCTAAATAAGTAGAGAAGTTGTAGACTGAATCTTCTTGGCTTTCAAATTAAGTGTTTTATTTTTAAATTTAATAAATACAGTATATTCATTGTTATTTTTAGATTAGTTCTTTTGGTTGTTAGTTTTTTGTTTGCAACCTTTTCTTAAAAGTTCTGTATAATGACGGAAGAGCCATGCTGCCACTTAAAAACCAGTTAAGCTGGGGCTCCGCGGTGGCTCTGGCAGTTAAGTGTCCGACTCTTGGTTTCTGCTCAGGGCATGATCTCAGAGTGGGGCTCTGGCTCAGCATGGAGTCGGCTTGAGACTCTGTCTCTCCCTCCCCCGCTCCCCCTCTTTCCTCTCAAGTGTGTGTGTGTGTGTGTGTGAGCTCTCCTCTCCTCTATAATAAATAAATAAATCTTCAAAAAAAAGTTACCATGCTAAGATTATAAATTTAGTTCACTATAAGGCATAATAGCATGCTTTCTGTAGTTTTCTGTGCCTCAAGGAAGAAAATTTGTTTGAGGGGCTTTTCTTTGTCAGTTTATGTCAGGCAAATCTGACTGGAGGACAGAAAAATTGAGCTTACCTTTCCAAGCTGAGGGGAAAAAAATAATCTAAAATACAATGATACAGGGGTGCCTGGGTGGCTCAGTTGTTAAATGGCTGCCTTTGGCTCAAGTCATGATCCCAGGGTTCTGGGATCGAGCCCTGCATCGGGCTGCCTGCTTGGCAGAAAGCCTGCTTCTCCCTCTCCCACTCCCCCTGTTTGTGTTCCCTCTCTTGCTGTGTCTCTCTCTGTCAAATAAATAAATAAAATCTTAAAAAAAAAAAAAAACCACAGTGATACATAGAATGAAATATGATATCTATATCTCGTATGTTATTCTATTCATATGTGGGCCTGAAATTATTCTCAGAACAAACTAGTTACTTTGCTCATCCTAAAGGTTTTTATAGAATTATTACATACATAAGCCAATTTTCTTAATTCAGAAATTATAAAGCTTTGGAGAATTATGTCTTGAAAGAAAAGTTCAGTGTATAAATCTATAGACAGTGTTAGATGTTTTAGAATTTGGGGGTTTTGTTTTAACTGACAACTGTCAGTATGGCCTTAGGGTTAAATCATTTCCATTTTACAGAAAAAAACAAAGAATTACCTGGTTTTAGATCTAATACATAAAACATACAAAATTAGAAAATGTATTTAAAACAATTATAGTACTTTTTCTTTGGCAGGAGAAAAAACAGTTGTAAAGAATAACTCATTTTTGGGATGCCTGGGCGACTCAATAAGTTGGGCATCTGACTGGCTCAGGTCATGATCTCAGGGTCCTGGGATCGATAGAACCCTGCTGCATTGGCCTGTATCCTCGGCAGGCAGTCTGTTCTTCACTTTCCCTCTGCTCTTCCCCTCGCTTATTCTCTTTCTCTCTCTCTCAAATACAATCTTTAAAAAAAGAAGGAAAAATTCACTTTTAAGGTAGAGCTGAATGTCACAGTTCTGCTTATGTGATCCTTTGGAAACATTGATTCAATAAAAAACAGTTTTAGAGTGAAATGGAAAGAGTAGGCTTTTAGCAATTATCTCAAAATTAAGGTAGCATAGGTTTAAATAATTCAATTTAGGGCAAAAGTAGTATTACAAGATGATGGTTTATACAAAAAGACAAGCTGAAGCATTTACTAATTTAGTTAAGGAACAAGGCTGTTGCTGGATGATGAGGGAAAGAACACAAGGGTGTTGTTGCTGTGGGTGGAAAGGAGACAGCAACTAGACCAGTGCAGACACTGGAGGTTTCCAAGTGCTACCCCAGATCATTTACCAAGGAGATCATGCTGTTATTAAACACTTCTCCTTGCAGTCCTAAGTGTCAACTCCATTACTGGGAAGTAGTGTGTGGAAGAAGAAAGCATGGGACAAAATGGAGGACCCAGATTCTATACTGATTTCACCTCTAACAAGTAGTGTTATTTTGGACAATCCACCAGTGTTTGATTTTCAGATTTTCAGCTGTCAGCAACTTGGAATAGATAGCTGAAGACCATTTTCTGCTCTGACTCTGTGGACTTTTTTTTTTTTTTTGCATAAAACAGTTGATCATCTCTGATATCACACATTGTTTGAATGTTTGTATTTCTTTTGAAAACCTTATTATTGAGCTATTATTTCATACCATAAAATTCACCTATTTTTAAATGCATAGTTTGAGGAGTTTCAGTAAATTTATATAGCTGTGCAACATCACATTTTAAAATGTGAGTTCACATTTTAGCGAAAACTCTGTCACACCATAAAGTTCCCTTGTGCCCATATGTGGTCAGTTCCCACTTTACCTCCAGTCCTGGTAGCCACTGATGTATTATTTCTAAATTTTTTGTCTTTTCTAGAAAGATCATAAATAGTTTCTTCTATTTAGCATAACGTTTTTGAGGTTCATCCATGTTGCTGCATGTATCATTAGTTCGTTTCTGTCTTTTGGTGAGTAGTAGTTCTTTGTATGAATATATACCACATTTTTTTTTCTCTTAGTTGATAAACAATTAAGTTGTTTTTGTTTGGGGCAAATATAAGTAATGGTGCTGTGACCATTTGAATAACCCTTCTGTGGACATGTGGTTTCTTTCCTCTTGGATAAATAACAGAAATGGAATTGCTAGATTGTGTGAGATAATATATACAAATTTTAACTTTTTAAGAAACTGCCAAAATAGGATGCCTGGGTGGCTCAGTGGGTTAAGCCTTTTCCTTTGGCTCAGGTCATGATCTCAGGGTCCTGGGATCCAGCCCTGCATTGGGCTTTCTGCTCAGCAGGGAGCCTACTTCCTCGTCTCTGTCTGCCTGCCTCTCTGCCTACTTGTGATTTCTCTCTCTGTGTCAGATAAATGAATAAAATTAAAAAAAAAAAAAGAAAGAAAGAAAGAAACAAGAAACAACCAAATTGCTTCCCAGAAATGGCTATGCCATTTTACAGTTCCTACCATCAGTGTTTGAAGATATCAGTTTCTCCACCTCCTCACCAATATTTGGTATTAACAGTCTTTTTGATTATAGCCATTTTAGTGAGAATGTCATGAGATCTCATAGTTTTAATATTAATTTCCCTAATGGCTAATGCTCTTGAGCATCTTCTCATGTATCTGTTTGCCATTTGGTAGGTCTTTTTTATAGACGTGGCTCTTTGGGGCACCTGGGTGGCTCAGTTGGTTAAGCATCTACCTTCAGTTTAGGCCATGATCCCAGCGTCCTGGCATGGAGCCCTCTGTTGGTCTTCTGCTCAGTGGGGAGCTTGCTTCTCCCTCTCCCTCTGCCCCTGCTTATGTTCTCCTCCCCTCTTTTTCTAAGTAAATAAATAAAATCTTACAGATGTGGCTATTTAAATCTTTTGCCCATTTTATAAGATGAAATTGTTTGAGTTGTAAGAATTCTTTACCCATTTTGGATATGGGTTCTTTATCAGATTAATGTTGTGTGAATGTTTTCTCCCAGTCAGTGTTGTATTGTTTCATTTTCTTACTGGTGTCTTTTGAAGAGGGAACATTTAAAATTTTGATTAAGTGCTGATTACTCCTTTTTTTCTTTAATGGACTTGCTTTTTGGTGTTGGATCTAAGAACTCTTTGCCTAGCCCAAATTCACAAAGATTTCTCCTGTGTTTTCTTCTAAGAGTTCTATAAGTTCAGCTCTTATAATTAGGTCTGTGATCCATTTTGACTTGAAGTAAAGTTCTAAGTTCATTTGTTTTTGCATATTTATATCCAGCTAGTTTAGTATACGTGTTGAAAGAGTTATCCTTTCTCCATCCAATTACCTTCATGCCTTTGTCAGAAATCAGTTGACCACATATGTGGGTTTATTTCTGAACTCTTGTTCTACTCTACTGAAATATGTGGAGATACAGGTGTAGACATAAACATAAATAAAGATTTAAATACAGATCTAGATTTGCTGTTACAGTGTACATGTCTTGATTACTGTGATTTTATAATAAGTTTAAAGTCAGGTTATAGTAGTCTTTCAACTCTCTTTTTCACTACACAATTCTGGCTTTTCTCTGTCCTTGCATTTCCATATACATTTTAGCCTCAACTTGTTAATTTCTAAAAAGAAAAAAAAAACTAGGATTTTGGTAGGGATTACATTGAATCAATAGATCAATGTAGGGAGAACTGACATCTTAACAGTATTGAGACTTTCACGTCACGAAGTTGGTCTGTTTCCCATTTTATTTGGTTTTCCTTTAATTTTTCTCAGCAGTGTTTTCTATTTTGTGGTGTACTGGTTTTGATTTTTTTTTTTTTTTTTTTTTTTTTTTTTTTTTTTTTTACGTGCCATGAGCCTGGGGGTTGGGGGCAGAGAGAAAGAATTTTAATCAGGCTCCACCACGTGGCAGAGCCCAACAGGGGGCTTGATGCCACAGCCCTGAGATGACCTTGAGGTGAAATGAACAGTCAGATGCTTAACTGACTGAGCCACCCCAGCATCCCTTGAATTTCTTCTTTAAAAATTTGTTCCAAATAGTCTAATATTTTTGATGCTGTTAGAAGTTTTAAAAATTTCATTTCAGAGTATTTGTGACAAGTATGTGGAAATATAATTGATTTTTTTATATTGATTCTGTGACGTTGTTAAACTCCCGTACCAGTTCTGTTGGGCTTTTCTTGATTGCTTAGGATATTTTATTCACAAAATCATACATAGTCCTTGAAAATGGTGTTTTTGGAAGGACACATTATTCTTATTCTAGAATGATGTTGCCACAACCAAAAACATTTATGGAATGTTATTCTTTATTCAGAATTTGTTAGCTTACCAGGCACTTAAGAGAATGCCTTAAGAAAATTTTTTGGGGTGCCTGGGTGGCTCAGAGGGTTAAAGGCTCGGCCTTCAGCTCAGATCATGATCCCAGGGTCCTGGGATTGAGCCCCACATCAGGCTCTCTGCTTTGCAGGGAGCCTGCTTCCTCTTCTCTCTCTGCCTGCCTCTCTGCCTACTTGTGATCTCTGTCTGTCAAATAAATAAATAAAATATTTTTTTAAATGCATTTTTGTTAGTTAATGGTGGAAATCTTGCTCTAATTTTATTCTTTTTCCCTTTTATTAATCTATATTGAGGATATGCTTTTTATATGCTGTTAAACATTAAAGGAAAAAAGTTGGCAGTTGGATATATATACACCTAAAGTTCAAGAAAAAAGTTCTGGGTAGAGGTGTATGTGAATTGTCAGAGCATAGTTAAAGTTGTAGGACTGGGCATGATTACCTAAAGGTATTGACTTAAAGTTCAGTCATCCCTGGAAGAATTGAGGGGAGTCTGAAAAAGGTTTAAGAGGTACCCTAAGCCCAGGAATCTAGGGGCACCTAGTGCGGAGTATGTTAGAAAATTACTGATTACTGATACATTTGCTTATAAGCCACCTGCATGCATGAAATGCTTTAAGATAATTTTTTTAAATTCCTCAGTATTCTAAGAGTGTACAAGAAATGTCTTTCACAAGAAATTGAACCTTGTAAGATCACTGATGCCTATACCATTTTTTCCCTTTGAATTATGTACAGTTATTGCTTGGCTGTTTTTTTTTCAGAGTAATGTGATTTTTAATCATTAAACATTCTAGTCATCATTTTCTGTTTAATGTCCAGTTTGGTATATTTTTCTGATGTTCTTACCTACATTGTAAATATTACTGACTTTATGAGAGTTATACCAAATATCTTTTTTTCTTCATTCCTAGGCAAATACTGTGGTCTGGGGTTGCAGATGAATCATTCAATTGAATCAAAAAGCAATGAAATTACAGTGCTGTTCATGAGTGGGATCCATGTTTCTGGACGAGGATTTTTGGCCTCATACTCAGTTATAGAGAAACAAGGTAATTTTCAACTTTATATCACAACTTTTACATTTTATAATTTGTAAAGGTAAAAATGAAGTGTTTCTTCTAGTACTTGTTATTCGAGATTAGAATAGAGTAGAAAGACTAAGTAGTTAATAACACATATATAAACTTTATGAATAAAATTAGTTCAGTTTCAGAATTCTAAAAATTAGAAGTATATTAAAATTTTATAAATTCCATATACTAATAATTATATAAGTTTCATACACTTTCCACAGTAGAGGAAATACTAATTTTTCACTTTTATAAGATTGGAACACAAATGACAATAATGTTTTAAAAATCTGTCAGTTACTGAAATGTGTCATATAAATATAGTTTCATTATCCACAGCTTACCATTTCATAGTACTATGTTAAAGACCACATTACCATTCTTCTCAAAAGAATAGATTCTGACTCCACCAGAAGTATGCTTGGGAATGCTGTCTGAGATGCTGCAAAATAAACCTGAGATACTGGCTAGATTGTTACTGTTGATAGTGCCAAGGAGGGAAATTAAAAGCAAGACTATTGAGTGGAACAGAATGCAAAATTTACTTGAATTTCTAAAATAAAATGTGAGACTTGAATAAAATCTCTCATGAATTTTGGCTACTGTCGCATGGATTTGTTTCCTCTGCTATTAAGAGCACTGTGGTAGGAAAGTTTTAGGAAGTGCTCCTAATGCAAGGATATGTCAGACAAAGCAGTCATTTAAATCAGAAAATAGATGATTATTTTGATATTGAACAATGATTTAACTAAGCCGACAACTTAAAATTTTTAAAGAGCTGTTACTTTATATTATATAAATGTGAAAATTGAGAACCTTCTACGTGTGCAAATGCTGTGCACTGAGAATGACTGAGAGCAGTACAAGCTGTTCCTTTTCAGCTCTGGTGGGTTCGGGATAAACACGATAGATATCATTAGCAGTTTATTTAGAATGTGATAGAGGAGCAGCTGTTCTGTGGGAAGAAAGGTTTACTTTTTCCTAATTTCTGAGCTATGGAACAAAGTGGGAAAGCTAATAAAATTGCTCTGAGAGAATGAGAAAGGAGACTTATTTGGATGGAATAATGGAAAGGAAGAAACTGGAAACATCACACTGAATGAAAATGTTTCCGACAGAACCAGGGCAAGTAAGGCAGCAAGATGTTGTAGGAGGAACACCCCTGCCTCTGTCACATGCTTGCCAGGTGATTGCTGGCCAGTCATCTCACTTCTGTAACCTCTGTGGATTGGTTACAAGGACTAACTCTAATATGTGTGTGGTGTCTGTAAGCCCATGACACAGTAGGCATGAAACAAGTGTTAGTTTCCTCCTTTCACTACCACATACCACAAACGCATATTCTTTCCCCACTATCAGGAAAGTAAGATAGGAAACACTGAGTGAGATGATGGTAGCTTTCCATCCTTTCGGGTTTATTTCTTGCAAGTCTTGATAGGTGAGAGGATAGAAAATACACAATTCATTTGCTTCTAAAGCTCCTTGAGTTGCCTCCTCTCACTATCAGTTTAAATTGCTCATTTTTTTCTTCATATTTTCCCCTTTCTCTCTTCACTAAGTATTGAGTTGAAGGTTTCTTTTTTAAGATTTATTTATTTATTTTAGAGAGTGTGCACATGCACGCATGCTCACACAAGTACAGGAAAGGGCAGAGGGAGAGGGAGAGAATCCTTAGGCAGACTCCCTGCTTAGTGTGGAGCCCAACATGGAGCTGGATCCCAGAACCCCGAGACCACGACCTGAGCCAAAATCAAGAGTTGGCTGCTTAACTAGCTGAGCCACCCAGGTGCCCCTTGCTAACATTCTTGAAAGTAAATATCCCTTCATTAAAAAAAATTTTTTTATATTGTATATTTAAATTATGGAGCTTTTTTGTGCCACGGAAAACTGAATGTCCTATATTAAAGTTTAAGATTTGACAGCGATCTCAGGTAACAGAATCAGTATGTTGTAGACTTAACATATGTCTTCCAGATTTCAAGTGGTTATGTCACTTTTTTACATGAATCTTAGATACCAAAGTTCTTTGAAATATCTACCATAATCTTTTTTTTAAGATTTTATTTATTTATTTGACAGACAGAGATCCCAAGTAGGCAGAGAGGCAGGCAGAGAGAGAAGAGGAAGCAGGCTCCCCACAGAGCAGAGAGCCCTATGTGGGACTGGATCATGACCCGAGCCTGAGGCAGAGGCTTTAACCCGCTGAGCTACGCGGGCGCCCAATCTGGAACTTTTTTATAGTAAAGGCATAATCACGGGAATTCCTCATTTCACACCTCTTTCCTGAGTTTTTACTTAGGTTTCTGTGTATACTTGCTTCCTGTAGAAAGCATTTGTTTTATTTGAAGTTATAAGTGAATTGGCTGGGTGCCTGGGTGGCTCAGTGGGTTAAGCGTCTGCTTTTGGCTCAGGTCATGATCTCAGGGTCCTGGGATCAAGCCCAGCATCAGGCTCTCTGCTCAGTGGGGAGCCTGTTTTCCCCTTCTCTCTCTGCCTACTTGTGATCTCTGTCTGTCAAATAAATAAATAAAATCTTTAAAAAAAAAAAAAAAAAGTCAATTGGCTAAATCCAAGAGAACCCTGGGTGAATTTCTTACCATTTCTTCTTGGGTGGCCTTTCAGACACAATTTCTTTTAATGACTCATTCATTTGAATGCTGATTGACTTTGGTTTGAGAGCCAGTTTGTTTCCATCCAGGAAACTTTGCTGCCACACTGAATTCTATGAATACTTTCAAGGAACATCACTACGTGTCCCCGGCTTAGCAACCTAGTTAGAAATTTAGAGTATTTTGGAATGAAAAGATTGTGAAAAATTTTGCTACAACAGCTTCTTTGTTTGTTAAACTCTCACAAACATTTGCTAATGTTATGCTATGTATTGTTGATAGAGTCATGATTTTGTGTGACGTAGACTAATTTTCATGCCTTTATGCAAGAACACATGGCAAAATTATATTTCCTTCAGTGCCGTATTTCCTGCAATATGCCTAGCACTGGGAAAACAGCAATATAAATAAGAGACAGTTATTCCTTCATGGAGCTTACAGTACAGAGTTGGGAAAAAGCATTAAACACGTGGTAGAAGCTCAGTTCCAGTTACAGCAAGGAGTATGATGAAGGGAAACTTCCAACAATAGGCCAGAAGGTTGGGAGGAGTGGGAGATTATAAAGAGCCTAACTTTTACAGGAGGTCACTTTTAAGCAGGGAGCCCAAGGATTAATTGGGAGGTTCTAGATGGACAAGAAGGAAAAGGAAACTATTCTGGGGAAGAGAATAACAGATGCAAACACCCTGTGGTGGGAAGGAGCTTTGGAGGAGCAAGAAAGGAAGCTGGCACAGCTAAAGTGGAATTGACTGTTTGGTGAGTAGTTTGTGTTATTCAGGGCCTTGTAGAAAATGTCAGGGTTGGAGCTTATTCCTAAGAGTTATGGAAGCTGTTAGAGCTGAGTAGTGATATGATTGGACTTGTTTTTGTTTATTCTTTTGATCTTCTCTGGTCTGTGAAAAGTGAGTTGAAGACAGGAATAATAGTAGGGAGACCAGTGAAGAGGCTATTGGAGGACTCTGGGTCAGAAATGATTGAATTAAGAGGTCTTATTATAAATGTAACTCTAGAATTAATCCTTTCTAAAGACTTGAGAAACAGACCTGTCTGCTACAAGAATACATTTCAAAATACTAAGATTCTTCCTACATGATTTTCAGTTGTAGTAGGAGGCTTTGGACACAAAGAAGCCTTCTTGTATGAATCGGAACTCCTTGAATACCCAGGTTGTGTCTAGGGCACTTTACTTGTGTCCTCTTTACTTTTGTGTCCAGTTTTCATAACTTTCATGGTTTTATTCCTCTCATTTAGTTTTAGTGATCTTTGAGCAGTAGTGTCCAGTCTTTTCCATTACCAGTTATCTCTTAATTTTTACCTGTAAATCTCAGTTTTGAAAGATTATATCTGCCAGTGAAAGGAACTTTTTCTGTTTGCCCATTGGGTAGCAAAGAAATACAAAACAACTATTATTAACACATGCAGTAATTATTAGAGGATTGGTATTTTTACTCCGAGTTGGTATAATAATATCAAATTCTAGCGAGACTTTCTGAAATTGAAATTTTTTTAAAGATTTATTTATCTTTTAATTTTTTTTAAATTTAAATTCAATTAACATATACTGTATTATTAATTTCAGAGGTAGAGGTCAGTGAGTCATCAGTCTTTTATAATACCCAGTGCTCATTACATCACATGCCCTCCTTAATGTCCATCACCCAGTAACCCCATCCCTTTCCCCCCTCCCCTCAGTTTATTTTCTATGATTAAGAGTCTCTTACGGTATGTCTCCCTTTCTGATTTCATTTGGTTTTATTTTTCCCTCCCTTCCCCTGTGGTCCTCTTTTTCGTTTCTTAGATTCAACATGTGAGTCAGATCATATAGTTTGTCAGATCATCTGATTGACCTATTTCGCTTAGTATAATACCCTCTAGTTCCATCCACATTGTTGCAGATGGCAAGATTTCTTTTTTTGATGGCTAAGTAGTATTCCATTTTACATATATACCACATCTTTTTTATCCATTCATCTGTTAATGGACTTTTGAGCACTTTCCATAGTTTGACTTTTGTGGACATTTCTGCTGTAAACATTGCTGTGCAGGTGCCCCTTTAGATCACTACACTTGTATCTTTGGAGTGGGTACCTCATAGTGCAATTTCTGGGTTGTAGGGTAGCTGTATTTTCAACTTTCTGTGGAACCTCCATGCTGTTTTCCAGAGTGGTTGCACCAGCTTGCATTTCCACTGAAAGTGTAAGAGGGTTCCCCTTTCTCCGTGTCCTTGCCATCATCTGTCATTTCCTGACTTGTTAATTTTAGCCATTCTGACTAATGTGAGGTGATATCTCTTTGTGGTTTTGATTTGCATTTCCCTGATGCCAAACGACATTGAGCATTTTATCATGTGTCTGTGATGTTGAGTATTTTATCATGTGTCGACTATCTGTATGTCTTCATTGGAGAAATGTCTTCATATCTTCTGCCCATTCTTGGTTAGATTATTTTCTGGGTGTTGAGTTTGATAAGTTCTTTATGGATTTTGGATACTAGCCCTTTATCTGGTAAGACATTTGCAGGTAGGTATCTCCCATTCTGTCAGTTGTCTTTTGGTTTTGTCAACTGTTTCCCTTGCTGTGCAGAACCTTTTTATCTTGATGAAGTCCCAATAGTTCAGTTTTGCTTTTGTCTGACAAGAAGTTACTGTGGCTAAATTCAGAGATTTCTGCCTTGTCCTCTAGGATTTTGGTGAATTCTTGTCTCATATTTAGGTCTTTCATCTATTTTGAGTTTATTTTTCTGTATGGTGTCAGAGAGTAGTCTAGTTTCATTCTTCTGCATGTGGCTGTCCAATTTTCCCAACACCATTTGTTGAAGAGACTGTCTTTTTTCCATTGGACATTCTTTCCTGCTTTGTCAAAGACTAGTTGACCGTAGAGTTGAGGGTCTATTTCTGGGCTCTCTGTTCTGTTCCATTGCTCTATATGTGTGTTTTTGTGCCAGTACCATACTATCTTGATGATGACAGCTTTGTAATAGAGCTTAAGGTTTGGAATTGTGATGCCACCAGCTTTGGTTTTCTTTCTCAACATTACTTTGGCTATTTGGGGTCTTTTCTGGTTCCATACAAATTTTAGGATTATTTTTTCCAGCTCTGTGAAAAAAGTTGATGTTT
Organism: Neogale vison; assembly: GCF_020171115.1. Taxonomy (NCBI): domain Eukaryota; kingdom Metazoa; phylum Chordata; class Mammalia; order Carnivora; family Mustelidae; genus Neogale; species Neogale vison. The sequence goes on along the minus strand of NC_058096.1, from coordinate 47,077,189 downwards.
TGATAGGGATTGCATTGAGTGTATAGATTGCTGTAGGTAGCGTAGACATTTTAGCAATATTTGTTCTTCTGTTCCATGAGCAGGAAATGTTTTTCCATTTCTTTGTGTCTTCCTCAATTTTTTTTATGGGTTTTATAGTTTGCTGAGTACAGATCCTTTTCTTCTTTGGTTAGGTTTATTGCTGGGTATTTTATGGTTTTTGGTATAATTATAACTATAAATGGAATCAACTCTTAATTTCTCTTTCTTGTGTCTCATTGTTAGTATACAGAAATGCAACTGATTTCTGTGCATTGATTTTATATCATGCCACTTTGCTGAATTTCTATATGAGTTCCAGTAATTTGGGGGTGGCGTCTTTTGGATATCCACATAGAGTATCATGTAATATGCAAAGGGTGGGAGTTTGACTTCTTTGCCAATTTGGATGCCTTTTATTTCTTTTTGTTGTTTGATTGCTGAGGCTAGGATTTCTAGTACATTGTTGAACAATGGTGGTGATAGTGGACATCGCTGCCATGTTCCTGACCTTAGGGGGGAAAGCTCTCAGTTTTTTCCCATTGAGAATGATATTCACTGTGGGCTTTTCATATATGGCTTTTGTAATATTGAGATGTATTCCCTCTATCCCTATACTGTGAAGAGTTTTAATCAAAAAAGGGGTGCCTGGGTGGCTCAGTTGGTTAAGCATCTGCCTTTGGCTCAGATCCCAGGGTCCTAGTACTGAGCCCCACATCAGACTCCCTGCTCAGCGGGGAGCCTGCTTCTGCCTCTCCCCCACTCCGCTCATGTTCTCTCTTCCTTTCTCTGCTTTCTCTCTCTCTCTCTCTCTCTCAAATAGATAATTTTTTTTAAAAGGAAGTAGGAGATCTTAGTTTTGTCTGGTCCCGGGAATTCAGCTAGATAGCTGTCAAATCATTCAGAACACTGTAAACCCAACCTCGGATCTAAGAAAAGAATTGCTGCAATCCTACAAATAGAAAAGCGACCACTTTCTGCAAGAATGACAAGATGGAAAAACTCATCTCAAAAAAGAGAACAAGAGGGACCTGATCAATATGGATGTAAGTAAGATGCCAGAACTGGAGTTTAGAAAAATGAATATAAAGATACTAGCTGGGCTTGAAAAAAATCATAGAAGACACTAGAGAATCCCCTTCTGGAGAAATGAAAGAACTGAAATCCAATCAAGTCAAATCAAAAAGGCTATTCATGAGGTACAATAAAAAATGGGAGTCTGTAACTGCTAGGATAAATGAGACAGAAAAGAGAATTAATGATATAGAAGACAAAGTGATGGAGAATAAGGAAGCTGAGAAAAAGAAAGATAAACAACTACGGGATCATGAGGGGAGAATTCAAGAGATAAGTATTACCATAAAGTGAAACAATATTAGAATATTTGGGATCCCAGAAGAGGAAGGGCAGAGATAGTGAGACAAAAGGTATATTGGAGCAAATTTTAGCAGAGAACTTCCTAGTCTGGGGATGGAAATAGGCATTTAAGTCCAGAAAAAACAGAGAAACCCCCCTCAAAATCAGTAAAAATAGGTCAACAACCCAACATACAGTAGTGAAGCTTTCAAATCTCAGAGACAAAGAGAAAATACTGAAAGAAGCTTGGAACAAGTGGTCCATGATCTATAAGGGTAGAAACATTAGATTGGCAGCAAACCTATCCTTAGAGACCTGGTAGGCCAAAAGGACAAGCATGATATATTTAGGAAGCTAAATGAGAAACGCAGGCAGCCAAGAATACTTTATCCTTCAAGTCTGTCATTCCAAATAATAGTAGAGATTTAAAAAATCTTCCAGGACAAATGGAAGCTAAAAGAATTTGTGATCAGTAAACCAGCCCTGCAAGAAATATTAAAGGAGATCTTTTAAGCGAGGAGAGAGCCCAGAAATTAACATAGACCAGAAAGGAGCAAGGACAATGTACAGAAACAGAGGCTTTACAGGTAATATGGTGGCACTAAGTTCATGTCTTTCATTAGTTATTCTGAATGTAAATGGGCTAAATGCCCCAATCAAAAGACACAGGATATCAAATTGGATAAAAAAGCAAGACCTGTTGATAAGCTGTTTGCAAGAGACTCATTTTAGAACCAAAGACACCTCCAGATTGAAAATGAGGGGGTGGAAAACCATTTATCATGCTAATGAACATCAAAAGAAAGCTGGGGAAGCAATGCATATATCAGACAAATTAAATTTTAAACCAAAAGAGATAAGCAGGTAAACTAGATGGTAATTAAACAGTCTATCCAACAAGAAGATCTAACAATTGTAAATATGTATGTCCCTAACCAGGGAGCAGCCTATTAGATAAACCAGTTAATAATAAAATAAAATAAACATATTGATAATCATAGTAGGGGACTTTAACACCCCACTTATGCAATAGACAAATCATTGAAGCAGATCACAACAAGGGAACAAGGGCTTTGAATGACACACTGGACCAGATGGACTTCAAAATATTCAGAACATCCCATCCTAAAGCAACAGAATATACACTCTTCTGAAGTGCACATGGGACATTCTCCAGAATAGGTCACATACTGGGTCACAAGTCAGGGGCCAAAAGGTACCAAAAGATTGGGATCGCTCCCTGCATATTTTCAGACCACAGTGCTTCGAAATTTGAACTTAAAAACAAGAGGAAATTTGGCAAGATCTCAAACATATGGAGGTTAAAGGTATCCTATTAAGAATGAATGGGTCAACCAGGAAATTAAAGAAGAATGAAAAAACCTATGAAAATGAAAACACAACTGTTCAAACCCTTTGAGATGCACCAGAGATGGTCCTAAGAGGAAACTCTGTAGCAATACAAGCCTTTCTCAAGAAACAAGAAACCTAACATTCCTTCTAAAGGAGCTGGAGAAGGAACAGCAAATAAAGCCTAAGCTTAGCTTGAGAAGAGAATTAATAAAGATTAGAGCAGAAATCAATGATATACAAACCAAGAGAATAGTAGAAAAATCAATGAAACTAGGAGCTTGTTCTTTGAAAGAATTAATATGATGGATAAACTGCTAGCCAGTTTTATCAAAAACAAAAGGAAAGGGCCCAAATGAATAAAATCATGAATGAAAGAGGAGAGAGCACAGCCAATACTGAGGAAATACAAACCATTATTAGAACATATTATGAGCGACTATATGCCAACAAATTAGGCTAGCTGGAAGGAATGGATGCATTCCTAAAAACATAACAACTACCAAAACTGAAACAGGAAGAAATAGGAAAACTTAACAGATCTGTAACCAGCAAGGAAATTGAGGCAATAATCAGAAACCTCCCAATAAACAAGAGTTCAGGGCCAGGGGGCTTCCCAGAGTAATTCTTCTCAAACATTTGAAGAATTGATATCTATTCTTCTCAAGCTGTTTTAAAAAAATAGAAATGAAAACCAATCTGAGGGTTTTGAAGGGGCTGGGGGTGGGAGGTTGGGGTGCCAGGTGGTGGGTATTATAGAGGCACAAATTGCATAGAGCACTGGGTGTGGTGCAAAAATAATGAATACTGTTATGCTGAAAATAAATTAAAAATAAATTTAAAAAATAGAAATGAAAGAAAAACTTCCAAACTCTTTATATGAGGCCAGTAAGTATTACCTTGATCCTAAAACCAAAGATCCCACCAAAAAGGAGAATAACAGACCAATATCACTGATGAACATGGTTGCAAAATTCTCACCAAGATACTAGCTAATAGGATCCAACAGTACGTTAAAAAAAATTACCGTGACTAAATGGCATTTATTCCTAGGCCATAAGTGTCATTCAACATCTGCAAATCAGTCAGTGTGATAGACTACATAAAAGAAAGAACAGGAACCATATGATCCTTTCAATATATGCATAAAAAGCATTTGACAAGAAAACATCCTTTCTTGAAATTGAAATTTTTATTTGAAAATTGAAAAAATATGTAGACCCTAGAGACGTCCTAGACCTCGTATTATCAACCACTCGTGAGAAGGTCTATTGAGAGAAATTCCCAAGTTACTGCTGGTCTTACTGAGACAAGCAAAACCAGTTATTCAGAGGTCCAGAGTCAGTAAGTCAGATCTGTTTATCTAGTTAATAGTAAAGGTGACTGACATTTTCATTCTAAAATGTAAAATTAAAAACATTTACCACTGGACTTGAAAAATAAATTTTATAGGTGAGTGATCCAAATACTTGGTTTTGAATCTGTTTAACATTAGCCAGTTTCTAGGGAAAACACATTTGTAGGATGACTCTGGGCAATAATGTTTAAGTTATTTTAATTATAGAACAATGAGCTCAGAAGACATATCTATATTTGCATTGAAACCTTCCAAGTCCTTTAAGGCAGCCTCTGTTATGTACCGTAAATTGATGGGAGTAGATGTATGTGCCTTAGTTACACATGCAGCTAAGAAGTGATAGTCAGTACTTCTTTTGTAGAACATGATATCATCCTTAAAAAGTAATGTTAAACCTCTTTATTTCAGATTTTACCAGTCCAGAATTTGTAGTGGTCATACTTTTGTAGGTTTGTGCTTTTTTAGTAGGAAAAAAATAGTAAATAGTTTAAAATTTCATGTGAAGTAAAATGAGCCAAGGTATATACTAATGAATTTTCTAACTGGAATTTACCAACACTTTATTCATTGCCTCCTGACCCCTTAGAATCTGAGAGTCATCTGCTTATGCCTTACAAACAGCTGAGCCTGGGAAATATTCTCTTTTGATGGGATTATTGTTATATGTTGGGTTTATTATTATTATTATGTTCAGTTAGACAGTATATAGTACATCATTAGTTTTTGATGTAGAAAGGAAACAGCAAAACTAAGAAGCAACCCACGGAAGGGAGAAGATATTTGCATATGATGTTACAGATAAAGGGCTGGTATCCAAGATCTGTAAAGAACTTATCAAACTCAACACCCCCAAAAAACTAATAATCCAGTCAAGAAATGGGCAGAAGACATGTACAGACATTTCTCCAAAGAAGACATACAGATGGCCAAGAGACACATAAAAAATGTTCAACATCACTAGCCATTAGGGAAATACAAATCAAAGCCACAATGAGATACCACCTCACACCAGTCAGAGTGGCTAAAATTAACAACTTAGGAAGCAACAGATGTTGGTGAGGATGCAGAGATATCCTATGCAGTTGGTTGGAATGCAAACTGGTGCAGCCACTCTGGAAAACCGTATGGAGGTTCCTCAGGACATTAAAAGTAGAAGTACCCTATAACCCAGCAATTGCAATACTGGGTATTTAACCCAAAGATACAGATGTAGTGAAAAAAAGGGGCATCTGCACCACAATGTTCATAGCAGCAGTGTCCAAAATTGCTAAACTATTAGGTCATTTTTAGGATTAACACCAATAGTTTAAAAGTTTTCTGATTGCTGCCTTCTTTAACCACATTTTCTTGGCAAATACTTACCATTTTTTCCATCTTATTAGATTAAATCAACTTGTAAATGAAAAAGGGTAGAATATAGAACTACTTTCTAATAGAGTCCAGATTTCTATAACTGATTGTTTTGTTTTGGTTTTATTTTGTTGGTTTTTTTCATGAGATGCTTTTGGTTTTAAAAATAGAGCATGAGTTATTTAAGATTGCTTGCTACCTTAATTATACAGTAATTTTATGGGAATCTTTGAATTCTGAGTACATTTAGCTAGGTTTCTATTTTTAGCATTTTTATTGTGTTCCTGATTTTTGTTGTGGTAGCCGACATTTAAAAACTCTTGAACTCTTAAGATTTTATTAATGAAGTCTCAGTTTATATGCACATTTTTAGATTTGTTTTTATTTACACACAAATTAATACTTTGTGTATGTAATACACATACAGAAAAATGTGTTTTTTGGTGTCAGTTTGTGCTGAACAATTAAGTGTTGATAATTTTGCATAGAAAGAGCACTTTAAAACAGTTTGTTAAGAGAGTGTTAATTAACCCAAAGAGACTATTCAGTTTATGGGATAGAATTTATTACAGGGACACCTGGGTGGCTCAATCGGTTAAGCTGCTGCCTTCAGCTCATGTCATGATCTCATTGTCCTGGGATCGAGCCCCACTTTGGGCTCCTTGCTTAGCAGGGAGCATGCTTCTCTCTCTGCCTCTACCTGCCACTCTGCCTGCTTGTGTGCTCTCTCTGACAAATAAATACATACATACATACATACATACATACATACATAAATAAATAAATAAAATCTAAAAATAAAATTATTGCAAGTGCAGGTAATCTGAAGGACCCTAATGATTTTAGTGTTTTTTGTTTCATTTTTTTAGTGAATTAGGAATGCTGTGAGGGGACGGAGTTTGTGTTTCTGTGGTGTCTTATGTTATCCAGTGACATATTCTTTCACTGCTGCTCTTACTGATGTGTTCATTAGCACCCTAAATACTGTGTAGGTCACAGGAATTTTAATATTTTATAATCTTCTAATATTTCTAATGTCACATATATTTTATATAAAATCTTAGGTTCTAATGTTCTATGACTTTTAATATTCTTGTATTTGTTTTTTAATGCACACATGCAGGAACTTAGGTATGAAGAGGGTTTGATTCACCATTTGTACCTTACAGCCTGACTACATTACTTTTTAGGCGACCGAGTCATGCCTGCATCATCCATAAGAAAGCATGGCTATTTTCACCTGAGCTCCTACTATAGGTTCAGCTTCCACAGATGACATTGTAATATTTCTAAGAGAAACGTAAGATTTAATCTCTACTCTCAGTATGTAAAAGGAGAGAAGGTATAAAATGCCTCCTATAGTATCTGCCACTGAGTAAATGTTATTTAACTCTGAATCACAATAAATTATGTTCTATTACATATGTAAATTTCTTTCACTAAATGGCAGATGGTTCATTAATACCAGGTTCCTATTGCGGAAACAAGGGATTATGCCCAGGGTCACATGGTAATATTGGCTGGAGCAACACAATGAGTCTTGTCCTCCACCCTGTAGCCCTTGAACAAAGTAGCGTATCTATAATGCAAGGTTGCCGGCAAAGTAAATTAGGAGGCATGACTTCATATTCCTTCAGGCTCTGGGAAGTTTGTTATTTAAAGAATATTAGAGCAAATAAAGAAGAATATGCATTGTCTTCATTTGTTTTCTTCTTTGGGGTAAATAAATATGGTAACTTACTATAGTACTTTATGTTTTCTTGAATTAGAATAAATATGGGCACTCAGGCTTCCTTCCTTTAAGAATGGCTTCAACTGCACAAAAATTATACCCAGCAGTTTATGTAGTCAGTGCTAACACTGCTGAGAGTTTTTTCAGTTCACTCAGGAACACAAAACAGGATATCAATTGGGGGAAGATACAAATCTATTTCATAATTCTGCTGTCTCAGAAATAGTGCTGTCAATCAAAAATATTTCTGATATAGTAACAAATAATGCTATTTTTAATTGATTTGTGATTCTGTGATGTTATGATGGGTTAACATTAGATGTAATGTTTAAATAAATATTTCATGGGACAATTATAAAGTTTCCCAGCCTATGCCGTTATTAGGTATTAGAAAAATGTTTAGTTGTACTTAAATTTTAAAAAAAATTGTTTTAGGACATCAGTTATGGCTGATAGTAATATTACTAAATTGGGAGCTGTCTTAGAATATCTCATGTTGCTGTTTTTGTTAAGAAAATGTTGAAATCTTTCATCCTGTTGTTGATTGTTGACCTGCCTTTTTTTCTGAATTTTCTCATATTCTTCATCACAATTACATTATTTTGCCTCCGCAACCCCACCTCAGGCCTGCTTCCTCTAGAAAGCCCTCTAGGGTTAAGGAAGGCAGCAGATATTAGGGAGCCTCCTAGAGGGACTAGATTACACTCACTTTGGGGTAGACTGTACTGCGGAGACTAGTGTAGAATCTACATGATGGATGCCAGTTCTCCTTCAGGCTGCACAAGGAGAAGAATAGAATGCCAGTCAGCTTCAGCAGAACCCTGAGTGCATTCTGCATCCTACTGCTGCCATTCTCTATGGCCCAGAGCTTCCCAATGAAGTATACTGTCTTTAATGTTTTCTGTAGCAGTAAATACATTTATTTACTCTTTTTTTAATGTAGTTTATAATTTTATGTATTTTATAATTTATATTTTATATTTTATAATTTATGTATTATCTCTTTTTAGATATTTGATTAAAGGATTTTTGATTATGTATAATATAATCATAGTTATATATTATATATAGTATATAATATAACATTGTATATTTATAATATATATAATATTTTTATTATTATATATTTTTATTATATAAAATATATTTTATTTTTAATATATTTTATTACTTTATTTTTATAATTTATAATTATATTTTATTATAATTATATATTAAATATATTATAATTATAAAATATATAATTTATAATTATATATTATATGTTTTCTATATTTTATGTTTTATTATTTTATATAATATAAATATTTATTTATATTATATACTATAAATATAAATATAGTATATTTGATTAAAAGCTTTTTAAGTCCCATGCAGAAACTCTTAGTTGAGAAGAGCTCAGTACATATACTGCCTTTCACTTTGAACATACCACTGATCTTCTGGCATTACAGGACATCTTACAGTATGTCCAGCATGACAGTTGGGTTGACAATGGTGCTTTATCATTGCTAATTATTGAGAAATCACTGCCTAAGCACTTTCTGTAGAAAGAAGTTCCATCTTTCAATTTGCTCAGGCCAGAAACCTTATAGTTGTGGTTGACTCCCTCAAACTTTATATTCATTAGCCATTTCTCAGAGTCTTTGTGTATCAGCTTCTGACTACATCTCAACACCTCTTGCTGCCACTCTCATTCAAGTTATCTACCTCTACCTCAGTTATGACCAGAGATTTTTTTCGCTGACCTTTCTTTCTGTCCTTTCTCTCCTTCAGCCTACTCTCAACCTGGTGGTGAGTATGATCCTATAAAACTGAAGGTCTCTTCTCACTTTGCTCAGTGTCCTTACCTCCGGGGCCTTCTAGGAGATGGCTTCTCACTCGCTCTGACTTCAGTTCTTAATCTTCTTTTCCTTGTTCCCTCTGGCAGCAAACATGCTAAGTGTGCTTCTTCCTCAGGGCCTTTGTGATTCCCTCTGCCTATCTTTTGTTATTCCCACCCCTGTAGCTCATTCCCTCACCTGTTTTAGAGTTTTATTTATGCCACCTTCTCAGTAAGATCTGTCCTGTGTTCCTTAAAATCGCAACCCCTTAACTTTTCCTACCTGCCTTTGTTTCCTTATTTTTTTCTAATGTATTTATCACTTGTTAAGATAGTGTCTGTTTCTTATTCATACTACTTTCTCTTATCCCCCACACAGGGTGCCTTTTCTATATGCAGAGATTCTTTAACTCTACTGCCTATAACAACACCTGGTCATAATACATACTTACTAAATATTTGTTGAGTGAATAAATGAATGAATGAATAAACAAGCAAACTGCCAGTCCTGGCTCTTTTTCTAGGCTTTATTTCATCCCTCAATGCACATGTGCTCTATATAAAGAAAAAAATGTGACTACTTTTATGATCCTTCTTTTTCTTCACTTTTAAAGCTTTTATTATACCATACATTTCACCTACTCAAAATACATAGTTCATTGATTTTCAGTATATTTACAGTTGTGCAGTCATCGCCATAGTCAATTTTAGAACATTTTCTTCACCCCAGAAGAAGCTCCACAGTCACTAGTGGTCACCCCATTCCCTACCCCTTAACCCTCTCCCTCTCTAGTCCTACTTTTTTCTCTACTTTTTTCTCTATAGATTTACCTATTTTTGATATTTCATATAAATGGAGTCATATAATGTGGGGGCTTTGGTGGCTGGCTTATTTCACTCAGCATGTTTTCAGAGGTCATGTTGTAGCATATATGAGTACTGCACTCTTTTTTGTGGCAGAGTAATATTCTGTTGTACAGATATACCAGATTGATCCATTCATTAGTTGATAAGCATTCATGTACAAGTGTTTGATGGGCATATATTTTCATTTTGGGGGGTATATTCTAGTAGTGGAATTGCTAGGTCGTATCGTATCTCTGTCTTTACCCTTTTTAAAGAAACTGCTAAACCTTTTTCTAAAGCAGCTACACCATTTAAAAATCTCTCAAGAAGTACATGCAGGTTCCAGTTTCTCCACATTCTTGTCAACACTTGTTACTATCTCTCCTTTTGATTCTAGACATCCCAGTGGGTATAACGTGTTTCTCATTGTGACTTTGATTTGCATTTCCCTGATAGTTATGTTGAGTATCTTTTCATGTGCTTATTGGCCATCTGTATGTCTCCTTTGGAGCAGTCTATTCAGATCCTTTGCTCATTTTTAAATTGAGTTGTCTTTTTAAAATCAAGTTGGAATAATTCTTTATTCTGGGTACTAGATCCTTATCAGATTATACGACTTGCAAGTGTTTTCTCCCATTGTGTGGATTACCTTTCCCTTTTATGATAGGATTCTTTGAAGCATAGAAGTTTTTAATTTTGATGAAATTCAATTTTGATGAAATGTATTTTTGTATGGCTACTTATGTTTTTGGTATCATAGCTAAGAAAACATTGCTTAATTCAAGGTCAAAATTTTACCTACAGTTTCTTGTAAGAGATATAGTTTTGGCTCCTAAATTTAGATCCCCTTTAATTTTTGTATGGGATCTTGAGGTAGGGGTGCAATTTCATTCTTCTGCATGTGGATATCCTCGTGTCCCAGCACCATTTGTTAAAGAGACCATTCTTCCTCCCCACTGAATTGTTTCGGCATCTTTATCAAAATCAGTTGACTTTAAATCTAGAATTTATTTCTGGACTCTCATTTCTGTTCCATTCATTACAACTTCTTATACATTGCTATCAGAAGGCTGTGAGGCAGATGGTTTCTTTTGATCTGTATTCATCTTGCCTATGCTGTGTTATTAGCTGGGAGTCTTGTAATAATAGTGGTTTTCTGGAAGGCTGTTTACTTGGAAAAAGCTTTCAGAAAAGACACATTTTAAAACATCTTAATTGCCAGCTTGAAGTTTTCTTTGCCTCTGTGGTGTTATAAAGCTTGGTATTCGTAATCGTGATTCTCTTTTTCTGTCTTTAGTGTTCTTGGCTCTCCTCATAGCTGTCCATTTTGAAATCCTATTTTTCTCCTAGGGACATCTTTTGAGGGCCTGTGGAATTTGAAAGTGAAGTCAAGTGAGTTGCATAGCATAATCTGGAGTTTTAGCAGTCCATGTACTTAGGATAAAGCACTGGTCTGATCAAGTATATCTGTAGCTGGCCAGCATACTGGCACATGGCCTGAAAGTACTGAGGCCAGCTGGCAGTCTTCTTGTGGTTTTGAATGCCACGCTGGACCACACAGGTACCTTTGCATCCCAGGCTATTACTTTTAGACATTCAACTTTTTTTTTTTTGAACATTCAACTTTTAATCTTAGAAGTTAGAAATCCTGTTGGTAGAGCAGGAAAGTAGAAAATCAGTTCTAACTGATGTAGTTTGAAGATTGCCATAACCAGGGTATAGGTAATTCAGTCTACTTTTCTCGGTCACTCAGTCAGGTAGTCATGAACCGCTATCCAGGCATGTATTTTTCTGAACTCCTAAAACACAGATTTGATCATCATTCAAGTGCCAGTGGTGTATTAATCCATGTAATTGATCTCAAATATCACTTTCTTATTGGTGTAACAGTTGTGCTGTAGTTCTTCCAAGACACATTTCATTTGGGTGATAATCACATAATTTCTTCAGAATTATAAAATAATCAGTTATCTGTGCTTGCTGTGGTAGACATTAATTAATTATATTATTCATTAAATTATTCAGGTCACTTGGGTGACTCAGTTGGTTGAGCATCTGCCTTCGGCTCAGGCCATGATCTCAGGGTCTTAGGATTGAACCCCACATTGGGTTCCCTGCTCAGCAAGGAGCCTGCTTCTCTGCCTGCTGCCTTACGTGCTTCTGCATTCTCTCTCTCTTTCTGACCAAAGAAGGAAAAGGAAATGTAATGACTATTTGCATGCTGTCAGCATGCCAGGATGCCTGTGGGGTGTTATCTCAGTGTATTGTCACCCTCCGCACACTTGTTCGGCCAAGCATTTATATGTGAAATCACTTACCTTTGTGATTGCCTTATTAGGGCCTTCTAGGTTTACCTTCATACAAATTAGTCCATGACTGGGCTTAGCCAAACATGCCAACAGTCACAAACTTTTATTCTTCCCTTTATTCAATAAATGTTGATTGAAAGCCTGCTGTTATGCCATATGCTGTGATTGCTGCTGACAAAACAAAGGTGACCATAGTCCAGGCATCATGCAGTGATGTCGCTTAGTACTGTCCAGCTGCATCAGTGGATTTTTCTTACATAACACGTGGTACTTTGAGAACACATAATAGTCAACTATTCATTAAAACAACCAAAAAAAAACCCATAGGTGCCTACTGTGTGCTCAGGGTGTTTGACCTGTGAAGATGAGGAATATCTGTAAGGAAGTGCCAGTTAAGCTAGCAAGGCGAAGGGACAGTAGAAGGTCATGCCAGGTAAAGTGGGTAGCATGTGCCAGGGGAACCAAAGAAGGCTAATATGGCAGGAACCCAGCACAGGTAAAAAACCAGACTTAGACAGGACCAGGCCACCACTTCCAGACCTGTGGGCTGTGTTGAGGACTTGGCCCTCTGTCCTAGAGCAGAAGGATGATGTTGACAACCTAGAGCCACCTTTTCCCCAGCCTACAAACTAAGTCTTTTTTTTTTTTTTTAAATATTTATTTATTTATTTATTTGACAGAGAGAGATCACAAATAGGCAGAGAGGCAGGCAGAGAGAGAGAGGAGGAAGCAGGCTCCCCGCTGAGCAGGGAGCCCGATGCAGGACTCCATCCCAGGACCCTGAGATCATGACCTGAGCCGAAGGCAGCGGCTTAACCCACTGAGCCACCCAGGCGCCCCCAAACTAAGTCTTAATGAAAGAAACAGGTTAGCTCCTATTCAGATTTGATTTCTGGATAGAAATGTTAAATTTTAAAGTTCCTTCTTATTTAGATTAGTGTTTCTTCAACTTCAGTGTGCTTAAGACGTATCTGGAGCTTTTGTTAAAGCAGATTTTTGGGTCTCCACTGCCAGAGACTCTGTAAATCTGGATGGTGTTCAAGAATTTGAATTTCTGTTCATTTGCAGAAGATGAACTGGTGCTGCTGGTCCTGGCCATGGACTAGATTTTCAGAATCTGTTCCTTAGAGTAACAAAACTAATTCATCTTTCTTGCCATTTTTTTCGTTGTGTGTAATTAGCAGAGGATCACTTTTTAGTTATATAGTAATTTTTCTTTATTCAGAAGCTGTATTTTGTAGAAGTTATTTTAAGTCTATACATTATACTTACCTGTGTACCTTATGTATGTGTGTGTATGTGTGCGTGTATATGTAGATAGACAACACAGAGGACTCTGTGAGGAGGTGTGGTAACAAACAGTATTTGAGAGGCATAGCCCCCAAAATAAAGATACTTAAAACCAAAAAGAAATCATGAGTAACAAAAACTTGTAAAAACTTACTAGTCCTACCTTGACAGCTGTTGAGATTTAAAATTTAGAACAATATCATTTGGGATTTGGAAACAGTTGGTGTTTCAGTAAGAGTAAACCTATGTATTACTGAATCCGTTTTTTATTTTTGTTTTTCTAGATCTAATTACTTGCTTAGACACTGCATCCAGTTTTTTGGAACCTGAGTTCAGGTATGACCATATTTGTGACGTTTTTCCCCTTAAATATTACTCTTCATCCACTTCATCATTATTCTTAAACACTTATGATTAATGTGCATTACTATATGTGTCACAGGTGTGACATATAATAATTATTCTAAGATATCAATAAATTATAGCTTATTTAAAGCCATTGATTTACCATGTTTAAATTTTGCTTTATTTGTAGCATTTGGATCTTTTCTATAATGAAAGCATTATAGTATGAAAGTAAAGTATTTTAATAATACTTTAAAAGTAGAACTGGTTGCTTTGAAAAATCTGGCAAAATTGCTAATGAAGTTAGAGGAGCTTTTTTTTTCTCCCTCAAAAAAGGGAAGAAAATTATTTAGGCTATGACAGAATTCTTCAGTGTCCTTGCCCAAGCAGCATTTCTACTACTGTTTCCCTGCTTTATATCCTTGTCTCTTGTCTGGACTGGGATGCCCTTCTATTTGATTTTCCATTTCTAACCTTTACTGGCTTTTATTCTGCCACTCACGTTGCTGCCAAGTTTCATTCTAAAATAAATGCCTGATCATTCCCCTGCTTTAAAATCTTCGGGAGCTCCTTATTACTAAGACAAAATGCCATCCAGATTTCTTAGCCTGGGTTTCAGGATCTTTCATAGGTAGCCCTTGGATCATTTTTCCAGTCTCATCTTACATACTTATGGATTCTTTCCACTGCTCTGAGCTCTCAGAACTTTTGCCCGGAATTGATTTACTCCTCTATGCTTGGCACATTTATTCTCATCTTCTAAGACCGGTCTCACTAACCTGCCCCCAACTTGCTACCACTTCCCAAAGAGCAGCCTTTATTTTGTCTTCAAAGAAAGTTCTCCGTCTGCATGATGGGTGTGCTCATCAGCACTTACAGAAGATCTCGGTCAGCAGAGAGGACTCTGGCCTCAGTGTCTGGCACACCGCCTGCCACAGGGTCTTCGAGCCCCTGCTCTCCACTCCATCAGTAGCACCCACAGGCAAGCTGCCGATTTCTCTTGCCTGGATTGCGACGCCCCCAGCCCACCAAGGTCTCAGGGTTCCTCCCAGCTCTCCTCAGGAGCCAGAATAATCTTTTTCAGATTATGTGTATAAGCTTTAAAATCCTTCATTTACTTAGGAATATATTCCCAACTCATTCCCATAGTCCACAAGGCTCTGCATGAAGCCTTATTAAACAAAAAGCCTAAACTAAACCGTTTAGTTTTCCAGAGCTCACTGTACTCTGCCCACACGGTCGTCCTTAGCTGAAGAAGCAAACAGGTCACCTCTCCTTATGAGCTTACTGTTCCATCCATTCGGGTGCATTTCCCTCCCTTTGCTGAGGCTTCACTTCCTCAGAGCCCCATTTCCCAACTTTGGCAGTGCAGAGCCCTGTGTAAGAGCATTGACTCTGGCGCCCACGTGCCACTTCCCGGTTATGGGAGCTGGGCACACTGTTTCTCAGTTCCCTCATTTGTAAAATGAGGATAATACTAGTACCTACTATTGGGGTTCTTGTGTGGTTCCTGAGGTGTACTGAGAAGGCTGCCTGGCACATAGTAAATTTACCTAATGTTTGTATTACTTGGATTACGTTTGCTTTCTCCTAGCTATTTCATGGAGTGCCTTTTATTCATAGCAGAATCATAGTCTGATTAATTACTCATAGACGTGTTAGTTTAATGTCTTCCCCCAACCTCAGGAGTATAAACCCAGGGAAGACTGGGCCATGTTTATTTGGTTGATGTTTTGTAAACCCAGTACCTAGCACAGCCCATCACTCAAAGGCAACATAATAGACATTCCGGTAACTGTTGAGTGGCTGGGTGGGAGAAGTGAGTGAATGAATGAATGAATGAATGCTAAACATTTTTTTTTTCAAGATTTTATTTATTTATTTGACAGAGAGAGATCACAAGTAGGCAGAGAGGCAGGCAGAGAGAGAAGAGGAAGCAGGCTTCCTGCTAAGCAAAGAACCTGATGTGGGGCTCGATCCCAGGACCCTGGGATCATGACTGAGCCACCCAGGTGCCCTGATGCCAAACATTTTTAAGTCAAATTTGATCAGTAGAGGGTTGGTGAAATAAATTGTGGTTTATCCACAAAATAGAACAGCATGTAGCTGTTAAATATAAATAGGTCTTATAGTAAAAATACGTCTGTCATTCATTATGAAGTTTTCATTATGAAGTAAAATAAAACAGTATGTAGAATATGACACAATTATTTTAAATATGTGGGCGAAGAGGTTTTATATAGATGGATGGAATAAAGTCTGAAAGGGCTTTTTAGAAGTGGTGCTTCTCAGGGTAGTGAGATTATAGTATTTGAATGAACTGAAAAATGAACTATGTGATTTTTTTGTTGTTGTTGTTCTTTCTCCCCCAGTAAGTACAGAACTATTTTATACCCTTTAACTTGTTTTTATTTCACAGTAAGTACTGCCCAGCTGGTTGTCTGCTTCCTTTTGCTGAGATATCTGGAACAATCCCTCATGGATATAGAGATGTAAGTCTAAGCAGCATAGACTTAATGTTCAAGTTGTGATAGAACTTTCTTTTTTTTAACTCCAGAATAGATTGCTGTACCTACTCTATATATCTTTAATCTTGTTTATTTTCTAGGAATTATTTCTTTTTAGTATTTTGTATGTGATATTTTATTCTTTTTCTTGTGCTACGAGTCTGTACTATGTTACCACATCAGTAATCCTATGTCTATTGAGAAAACTGCCCCAGTTGACTCATTTCTTGAGGAAGCCTGAGTGTCTTGTTTATAAATTATCAAAGAAAATTAAATACTAATCTTTTGTTTTTCCTTTTCTCAAGTCCTCGCCCTTGTGCATGGCTGGTGTACACGCAGGAGTAGTGTCCAATATTTTGGGTGGCCAAATCAGTGTTGTAATTAGTAAAGGTATCCCATACTATGAGAGTTCTTTGGCTAACAACGTCACGTCTGTGGTGTAAGTATCTACGTTATTGGTTCTATAAGGAAGGGTGTGGGGCAGGAGTGGGATACCAGCTAGTTAGACCTCAGCAACGTCACTGTTAATGGTGTCAATGAAACATCTGTGTGGTGAGCATCCCATTCTTGTGTGCTCGTTGTCCATGTGTACTGAAGAGGACGGGCAGGGTCGCACAACTTGGCATGTTCTCCATCACAAAGGTAGTCATTTAGAAGGATGACATGTTCTTTTTTGAGTTTTGAAAATTCTAGAGTAAGGGTCTAAAAGTCTGTGGCCAAATTTTTACTTCATTTCAAAGATTGGGAGGCATAACTACTCTGTTTCTTCTAGCCTGTTTGGCCTAGATAGATTGAGGATAACTGAAATGCTCTATAAATTAAATTTTGACATAAGTCAGAGGTAGTCATATTATGAATCCTCCTCTCCTCCAAAGAGGATATTTTAAGAGTGTATTTTTTTATGGTCACTACAGTGATCTGTTTTTTGAAACACAGACTAGGCATCAAAAGCAGGAAAAGTTGAAACATTAAATAGAAATGTGATACTTGGAATCTGTTTTGGTAAATCTTGCTTATTAGATGGGCTCAGTTGTGTAGACAATACTAAGCCTAATTGAAACCAGCTTCTCTTCAGAGATTCTGGGCCAGTTTTCATTCAGAAGATGAGAAGCCTGATCCATATCCATGACAGTACAAAACGGGAGTCACCAGACTTTTTCTGTAAAGCACCAGCTAACAAATATATTAGGCTTTATGGGCCAAATGTCCTTGTCACTTATCCTCTCTTGGTTCATTTAAATCTCTTTAAACATGTAGAAACCATTCTTCGCTTTCTGGCCATACAAAACAGGCCATACGTGAGCGGGCTATCATTTGCCCATTCCTGGTATAGAGTTAGCAACCTTTCCTTCTCTTGGTTTCTTCTAGATGATTTTATGCAGACCTTATCATTCCTTTCTCCTCTTCTGCCTTTAGAAATAATTTTTTTTTGTCAGTTCTTTCTTTCATACTCTAAGGAAAAAATAAGGACAGGTTGCATCCACTTGTAATAACATTTTGAATGTTGTGCTGAAGGCGGGAGCATACACTGATGGTTTTATCCCCTCAAGTTCTTTAGAGTCCTTGGTAAACTAGTCATCTGTCCCAGGGCTCCATTCTCCCCAGCTGCATTTACTTGCCAATCCTTTGAAATCCACGTGGGGTGCTGCATTATCACGCTGTCACTTGTTCTTAGCTATATTTGTTTCCTGTACCAAATGCAGACTCTCCTCTTTGCGGCCAGCTTTTTTTCTGTTTACCCCCAGGAAGCTTAAGCTTCATTCTCTGGGAATTACAGCATACTTGCAACAAAAGCAAATGATGCGGAAAAGTTTGAGGAATCAGTGTATTTTCACGAAGATAAATAGAGGGCACATGGGCAAACTTGCAGAAAAAATTGTTTATGTTGATTTCAGAAGTTGTTCTGCTTTGAAATGAGATTTTTTTTTTTTTTGGCTAAGAACAGCATTAGTTGTCATATGTATGGCCATAGAATACCCTTAGTTCTTTATATTTTAAAACAAAAAGAAAAGAAAAAGTTTTACTAAGACAAATATGGGGAAGTCAGTATGTGAGTGTCACCAAGAATAACTTTTCTCTTTCAGGGGACACTTATCTACAAGTCTTTTTACATTTAAGACAAGTGGTAAGCCTCTCGGACTTTGTAACTTATTATAATGTGTATAATAGTAAATATAATTTAAACACTATCATGCAGTATGCCAATTGCTGGGGTTTTGGTTTTTGTTTGTTTGTTTGTTTGTTTGTTTTTTTTGCACCTTCACACAACATATCACAATAATGTAATGGACAGAATAAACTGGAGGTTTTATATTAGTTGGGGAATGATCACGTAAGCAAGGAGAGTTCCTTAGGAAAGGTGATTTTTTTTTTTTTTTTTTTTTTTAGTATGTCTGAAGTAATTAATTCCATAGAAAATACTTACTGAGTGCCTTTGATTTGTCAGGCACTGTCCTGGTACTAGTGAAATAAAAGTGAGCAGAATAAGCAAAATCCTCCTTTCTTGGAGCTTAAATACTGGTATTGAGAGATTGACAGTAAACCTTGGATAAATAAATTAACATACATGCTCTATATAATATTATAGAAGATACAGAGAAATAAGGAAAGAGGATAGGCAATGCTGGAGGGATTGGTTTTGAGTTTTAAGTGGGGCAGGCCTTGTGGAAAGTGTGACATCTGAGCAAACACCTAATGGCAGTAGGGAGTAAGTCATTCACTGATCTGGAGATAGTGTTCCAGGGAGAAGATAATGTATTGCCATTAAATTGGTGGTTATTGCTTGTAAATAAATATTATGCACATTGCCTGATAAGACACAAAGACATGGACCCAAGAAACATTTGCCTACTTTTGAAATTCCTCTCTTAGAGCATATTACTAGCATAGTTTATGTTAATGGCATGTGCACTAGAAGGTTTCCAATGAGCAGATTTATACAGATCGTGAATTTATATCTGGAAACCAAGTTACTGTCTTTTTTGTTTCAGGTTGTTATGGAACACTGGGGATGGAATCTGGTGTGATTGCTGATCCTCAAATAACAGCATCATCGGTGCTAGAATGGACTGACCACACAGGGCAAGAGAACAGCTGGAGACCTGAAAAGGCCCGGCTGAAGAAACCTGGACCTCCTTGGGCTGCTTTTGCCACTGATGAATATCAGTGGTTACAAATAGATCTGAATAAAGAAAAGAAGATAACAGGTTAAGAGACATAATTTTCTAGAATGATTTATAATTCTGATTGTATTTGGAAACCTGAAGACATCCAAGATGTTCATAGAAAATTAGGTCACTGCAAATGTAATTGTATGGTTTTAAGTTTTCTTTACTGGTGTTAAATATTCCTGAAGGTAGGTTTATAAAATTTGGCAGAGGAAAGGAGTTGGCCTTTGATTTCTTTTAGCTTTTTGTCTCTCTCTCTTTTTGTTTTTTTTTTTTTTTAGCTTTTCTTTTTCATTGTAATAAGGTTCTTTAAAGGTAATGTTTCAATTAAGTTATCTTGACATTTGAAATAACCATCTCTTAGAGTTATTAAAAGAAATTTATGTTCAAGGAATTCATTTTAAGTGCTATAAATAATATTCTGCATGTGCTGAATCCAGATTTATTTGGGGCAATTTATCAAATGGTCAAAATAATATATTAGAACTGGTTTAGGTAATTTTGATTTGGTACTGAAAAAAATAATTGTTTTAATCCATTCATTCCCAGGGAGTCATTATTACATGGTAGGTGAGATGTATTTTATAGTGATATGAACACAAGCTGTCAAAATAGAATAGTCCTTTCCTTACGTGCACTCATAATTCTTGTATCTTTACAAGGGAACAAAGGCAAGGATTTAGGTGCTGTTATAATGAAACCTTGCACTTAGAGATGGCAATGTGCTTTTGGCAAAGATGTTTTAACAGTATACTTTAGGTATTTATGCTTCAATGCTGAATAGACTTCAAGGATCAGACCCTGTGCACTAATGAAAGCAACTTTCCATTCCCCAGGCATTGTGACCACTGGCTCCACTATGGTGGAACACAATTACTATGTGTCCGCCTATAAAATCCTATACAGTGATGATGGACAGAGATGGACTGTGTACAGAGAGCCTGGTGTGGAGCAGGATAAGGTAAAATGAGTGCCAGGGTCTTTTAAAAAATGGGCCTTTGCCAAAAATCATGAAAGCTCTCCTGTGTGATGTTCAAGTTAGCTATCATTTGGTCTATGTTCTCTTCTGGTTATTTTAGGTTGTGTTGGTTATTAGCCTTATTCTTCTAACTATGCTTAGGAAATTCTCAGTGGTTCTGGGTCTCTTTGGATGATTGTAACATTTTTAACTCAATTGTTTAGGTACTTTATTAAGAATTTCTTTCTTTTTTTTTTTAAGATTTTATTTATTTACTTGACAGAGAGAGATCACAAGCAGGCAGAGAGGCAGGCAGAGAGAGAGGGGGAAGCAGGCTCCCTGCTGAGCAGAGACCCTGACATGGGGCTCGATCCCAGGACCCTGGGATCATGACCTGAGCTGAAGGCAGAGGCTTAACCCACTGAGCCACCCAGGCACCCCTTTATTAAGAAATTCTAAGAAAGAGGGATGCTGTACTGGCTCAGTAGAGCATGGGACTCTTGATCTCAGGGTCATGAGTTCAAACCTCCCATTGAGTGTAGAGACTATGTCAGTGAATGAATGAATGATTGAATGAATGATTTTCAGTAAGTAGTGGTAACTTATATTTAAAAAGGAAGAAATTCTAAAAAGGAACTTGTAACTTCTTGTCTTAAATAAGTTTTTCTTGTTAATCCACAGAATGATAGAAAGCTTAATTTATTCCCAGATTTTGTGTATGTACGCAAGGGGGACAAAAGCCAAAAGCCAAAGGCATAAGTGCATTTTAGTGTTGGGTATAGACTTGAAAGATCATTTCAAGATCACCTTACCAAATTTTATCTTAGAAAACTTCTGGTTTTTTTTTTTGTTTTTTTTTTTTACTGAAGAATTTCCTTAACTTCCATGTTAATTATCAAATTGCTATTTTAGTTAGCAGACAGTGATAATGCAGGAATGCTCCAGAGAAGATGATAAAGGGTGGGGGGTAGGGAGAAGTGGCTGTCCTCTAGATATCCCTTTCACCTGGGCTTCTGGCCCACAATCCACCATGAGGACCTTATAACTGGGGGAGTCCTTGTCCTCGAGGACGGTAGATTTCTTCTTATCTAGAACTGAAATTATAAGCACAATTTTTTTTTAATGAAACTTCCCTGAGTTTCATTTCACTTATATGATACTACCAGTTCTCTATGATATATCTGATTTGCTAATATATCTTCAATTACCACTTTTCTCACTTTTCTTATCTATTCAGAAAACTTCAGGGGCTCCTTATAATCTGTCATATGGATCTAAACTCTTCTCTTGTTATTCAAGACCTTGTTCCCTCTCTTCTGCCTGTTATCACCTGACCTTCATCTTTGGTGAGGCTCTACCCATTGAAGTAAATAACAGTATTGTCTTTAAACCTATCTTCCTTCTGTTTAATAACCCCAGACCTGGCTACTTTTTACTCTGAGCACATCCATATTTATTTATAGAATATTTATTGTACTTGTGGAATATAGTTAATTTTTTGAAATTATAAGAATTATCCATGTTTATATTATAAAAACATCTAGCACCATTGAATTATGTTTCTGAAAAAGACTTTCTCTTTTGCTTCATTTTTTGAAAGATAATTTCATAAGGTATAGAATTGTAGGTTGATGTTATTTTTCCCTCCACGCTTTAAATAATGCTCTGCCACTGTTTTCTGGTTTGCATTTTTCTAGTGAGAATTCTATCTTTCATACCTTTGTTCCTCAATATGTAATGTGTCTTTTTATTCCTTAGCTGTTTTTAAGATTTTCTTTTTATCATCTGTTTTAAGCAATTTGGTTATGATGTGCCTTTGTGTATTTGTCTTCATGTTTCTTCTGCTTGGGTTTCTTTGAGCTTCTTGGATCTGTTGATTATAATTTGCTTCAAATTTGTAAAAGTATAGACCATGTTTTCTCAGATATGTTGCTTCGCTGATTCTGTCTACTGATGTGTCACACGTGGGTTTTTTCATGTAGATGATTATTATGGGTTATATTTTACATGTGTGGTAATTTTTTATTAGTTGCCAAACATTATGAACTTTTACATTGCTTGGTGTGCTAGGTTTTCTTTTATTATTTATCTAATTTTGAGCTTTATTCAGGGACACAGGTTACTTTGGATAACCTGCATTTTAGCTTTGTTAGGCAGGACCTGAGCAGCCTTTATTTCTAATATTTTTCTGTCGTCATACTGTTCCAAGTACTTAACCTAGTCTCATGTATTACGAGTTTTCTCCACACTATCTGTTGGTAATGTGAGCTATTCCCACCCTTGCCTAGCTCTGAGAATCATTCTTCTGACTCCTTTCCAGCAGTTCTTTTACCATCCACAGATTGTTTCTTTACAAGCAACTGAAGATTTAGGGGAAACCTTCCTACAGATCCGAGAAGTCTCCCTCTCTTTGTGCAGTTCTCTTCTCTCCTATACTATGTCTTGCAAATTGTAGCTATCTTGGCCTCTCCATCTCGGAGCTCTGTGTCCCCGTTTTGATGAGAGCACCAAGGCTCTCTCCAGACAATATTGGGGCAATAGAAAGGTTCACCTCATGTGTTTCTCTTCTCTCTGGGATTAATGCCCTATGCTGCCTATTGTCCAGTGTTGGAAAACTGTTGTTTCATATATTGTATCTGGTTTTTCATATGTTCAAGGCAAAGAGTAAATTAGTCCCTATTTGTTTTGGAAAGGAGTGGAAGGCCTTACATTGAATTATATGGAATATCAATCTCTTGCCTCACATTAGCCCATCTGCTCCCTCATCTACCCAACTCAAGAGTAATTGGTGTGTTCATTTCCTGAGCATGCACACATGCATGAGCACATAAAGACTGAGACAGCTTTTGGGTTTGTTTTCAGAAAATGCAAGACAACTTGCTTCATAATGTATTGCTTTTTTTTTTTCTTTTTTAAGATTTTATTTATTTATTTGACAGATATCACAAGTAGGCAGAGTGGCAGGCAGAGAGAGAGAGGAGGAAACAGGCTCTCTGCAGAGCAGAGAGCCCGATGTGGGTCTCGATCCCAGGACCCTGAGATCATGACCTGAGCCGAAGGCAGAGGCTTAACCCACTGAGCCACTCAGGTGCCCCAATGTATTGCTTTTTAATAGTGTGCCATATCTGTGTGTGGCAGTATCTTATAAAATTTAAGTTCTTGAGAGTGGGAATGTGGGCTTCCATTTCCCTTTTTATCCTCATGATTCCTTACAGACCTCACTACACACAGGAGCTTATAATAAATGCTCACAGATTATATCAGATCTTTTTTACTTAATTTATATAAAATCTTTCTCCTTTAAGGTTTTTATAAAAATGAAACTGTGGTGTGGAGTACAACCTCAGGGATGGTTTTTTGTTTTTGTTTGTTTGTTTGTTTTAAGATTTTATTTATTCTTTTGACAGACAGAGATCACAAGTAAGCAGAGAGTCAGGCAGAGAGAAAGGAAGGGAAGCAGGCTCCCTGCGGGGCTTGATCCCAGGACCCTGAAATCATGACCCGAGCCGAAGGCAGAGGCTTTAACCCACTGAGCGACCCAGGCACCCCTCAGGGGATGGTTTTTACGTCCTAAAGTGATTATTGTTCCTGTCCCACAAATGCATAATAGACTGTGAATATTTGCCTTCACTTTATTTTAGAGTAATAGCTGAGGAAGTAATGAAAAGTTACTCATTTGGAGATTATTATAACTTCAAAACAAACCTTGTAGAAAGTGAAGGCTATTAACACATCTCAGAAGTTTTGTGAGTCAGCCAAAAGAAAATAGCTATATTTGGACATGACTTGATGGAAGAGCTAAACATTTGCTTGCCCTCACATTAACTCATCAAATACAAACCACTATAATTTTAGGCAGATACCTATTTGTTAGCAATCTTTAGAAACTAGCCAGGTAATTCGGCCTAAAGGAACAAGGAGAACTTTAAGCTTAGTGGAGGCCTAGGGTTAAGTCAGAAGACTCAGACTCAAGTCACTTTTCAGTCATCGACTGGTTATGCAGTCCATTTACATTCTGGAGCTGCAGTTTTCTGGGTTCTGCCTATTTCATGGGTTTGTCAGGGAGAACAGCTGAGTTAATTACATGAAAATAAGAGATCTTTTATCATACTATCATTATTTGTTGAAAATGGTTGAGGGGATGAGATAGTCACTTGAAATCATATTTTTACCTAAAGACTATTCCTATAATACATGTAATGCATCTGTTGCTGTTTACTTAGGATCATAAAAATTAGGCAGCAGTGTTTCAGAATCACTTGTCTGGTTTAGATAGCAACAGAGAATGAAAATGGATACTATGGGAACTGTCTTTATGTAGTTTATCCAGTAGGTGGAGGTATATAACTGTTACGCATTCCTTAAGTGTATGTTCACTTTCTGTCTCTTTTGAGAGAAAAATTATGAAAAGTACACAGTAAAGCATTTCCTTTAAGACTTATATGTTCAATCATGCTTTACTTTGAGAAGAAAATTAATGTATTTAAATAGCAGGTAATTCCACAGGACTAGTATTACTGATTTATTGAGAGAATTATACTGTCTCACTGCAACTGATTCTCAGATTGCCAAGTTAGCATATTTGTTATGTTTCAGTCATCTTAAAATCATTTTTGTATTCAGTACTTTTATAAGTTTTTGATGAAGAAGGTGTACCTTCTTAATAGTTTGTCCAAATTATGATTAATTTATTTTCTGAGAAGTTAATTCCTACTGTCATACTTTACAGATCTCATTTAAGCCCCAAAGCATAAATCAAAAACATGTTTCAGTGGAACAGTTTAGCCCTGACCTCTGTTGACGTAAAGTACCAATTTTTGTTTTTTAAAGATATTTCAAGGAAACAAAGATTATCACCAGGATGTGCGTAATAACTTTTTGCCACCAATTATCGCACGTTTTATTAGAGTGAATCCTACACAATGGCAGCAGAAAATTGCCATGAAAGTGGAACTGCTTGGATGTCAGTTTATTCCTAAAGGTAAAGCAACAGTATGTTATTTAATTTAAAGTGGCTTTGCTATTCTCAGAGAAAATAAAGAATGATAATATGAGCATTTGGCTTTTACTACAGTATCTTTTTAAAGAGGATTTTTAAAAGAAATAGTTATCCTATTAAACAATCAGTTCCCACAATGGTTTTCAAGATTAGAAGTGGAAGAAGAGAGATGAGATAATGTAATGAGATTGCTTTTCAGATCTAGTCTCAATCTTAACAATTTTTAATCAGGTCCCATGGAGCATGGAGCATAATATTATATCACCAACACCAATGATTATAACAGTAACCTTAGTCCAAGTGCCTTTTCCTTTGAAAAAATTAAAAGTGGGAGTAACTTCCCTCAGGATTATAGAATATTTTAATACTTACTGTTGTAGCTCCAAAGCCTACTACAATGCCCCCATGTGGCGGGCCCTGCACAGTTATTAAATGATTGAGCGGATAGCATGTCAAGCTGTGACGATGCTTCTGTGGCTTTAGAGTTTAACATCATCCACCAACTCTGTGTTCTCCTTCTGTGAAAATTATTTTAAGACAATTATATAAAAAGTGAGAAATCCCAGTAAGTTTGTGTGTTTAATGCATAGTATATTTATCCTTCTGATGTATTGCTGTCCACAATTTAAAATTACTGAGCAGAACCAAGTTCTCTCGGAAATGTTGAAGATATTTTAATTATTGTTTTTAACTGACTCTGATAAGCAAAATGTGTAAACTTTTCTAAACCATTTTTCAAGGTCGTCCTCCAAAACTTACTCAACCTCCACCTCCTCGGAACAGCAATGACCTCAAAAACACTACAGCCCCTCCAAAAATAGCCAAAGGTAGGCCTCCTTTAAATATGAGAATTTGGTATTCCCAGAATCTGTGTTGTAATTTTCCATAAATATATTAAAAGCATTATAAAATAATTCTGTTTTAATCAAGTTGATGTAGATAAAAAACTAAAGAGTTTTTAAAACTTTTTTTCAAGGTCGAGCCCCCAAATTTTCTCAACCACTACAACCTCGCAGTAACAATGAGTTTCCTGCACAGACGGAGCAAACAACAGCCACTCCTGAGATCAAAAATACTACGGTGACCCCAAGTGTAACCAAAGGTGTGCAGATTCAGAAATTGACACCTGTTACATTGTAGCAGTTTATGTTGTTTGTAACTGAATTTTCAGGAGCACTTCTAGCTTTTAAACTCTGTTTCTTTTCCTCTCTCAACTGTATTTCTTAAGACCTGAAAAAACTTTAATTCCTCTCCTTAGAAAAGAAACTGATTACATTGCTCTGATTTCTTTTCTCTCGTGTCATGCAGAATCGTTCTTTAAATATTTAGAGATGGCAGCTATATTCTGGGTCTCCTCTTGTGATCTTTTTTCTCACCACAGCTAAACACAAGGAGTCTCTATTTCTAAAAATAACTAAAACCATAGCAGGAATCAAACTTCTTTTCCCCCCTCTGGTGATATATTAATTTGTTGGATAGGGAATTTGGTGGCAAAAGGCAAGAGTGGGGAAAAAGAGTTTGGGTGAAAATTAATACTTCTTTAAACATACTGTGAGTTATTGTACTCTTTAAAAAACTTGGTCTCGGCGTACCTGAGTGGCTCAGTCAGTTAAGTGGCTGCCTTCAGCTCAGGTCATGATACCTGGAATTGACCCCCGCTTCCAGCTCCCTGCTAAGGAGGGAGCTTGCTTCTCCCGCTCCCTCTGCCTGCCGCTCTGCCTACTTGTGCTTTCTATCTCTCTGTCAAATAAATAATTAAATTCTTTTAAAAAAAATTTTTTTTTCAAAATATTTACAATTGTAATTTTTTCATATTATAAATATACATGTAATAGAATTTACTTTCAGATCTTATTGCCCATAAATAAGGTATTAATACATATGAAACTATACTTTGATTTTACTAGTTTTTGAAAAACAAAATTTCGGATAAATTCAGAAAAAACCATCAGTGTCACAGAGGAGTTAATTTCAGTATTGGTAGATAAAGCATTTTCAGGACAATGCAGTGAAGAGAAGGCAATTCATTCCAAGTAACTTCTGCCACGCAGAACTTTATTCATTCTTATTTTCTGAAAATTTGCCTGATTCAGATAACTCTCTCCAACTTTCCACATGTCACTTTTTTCCCCATCTTCTAAGGTATTTTCTAAACAAATCTCATTCTTTCTCATGCTGCTGGAAAAGCTAGAGAGAAGCAAGACTTCATAGAAACAAGAGATCTCAGTGTCCCATAGAACTTCTAATTTTACGGAATTTGTAGGTTTGGACAGGATCCCAGACCACATGAACAGCCATTTAAAAAGTATTGTTCATCTTAAAGTCTGATTATAGAATCTTGAAATCTCAAGACTAAAAGTGTCCTTAAAGCGTTTACTTCCAGAGCTAACATTCCTATAAGCTTCAGAAGAATAACAAAGAATGGACCAGTCTTTTCAGTTAAAGACCTGGTCTCCTTTTCTCTGTGGATGGTGTGGTGTATAGACTTTTTATTATTTTTTGAACCTTAAGCAGATTTTTTTAAAAACTCTCATTAAATCAAACTGTATCTACTTGAACCTGATTATTTTCTCTCCAATTTCACAAATTTGAGGGATAAAGAACTTTCACCTTTCTGAATTCTTAGTGCTTTCTAACCCTAAGTCATGATTTCTGTTCTATGCACCTCTTTTCCGTTTTTACATGTAGGCTGAGAGTGCCCCTAAAGAAAATCATATCGTGGGCAGATCTGTGCCACTGCAGCTTCCTGAACCCTCCCCAGGTGGGGCCCTCAGCACCAGCCAGCGGCCTTTCTCTCTCTGGTCAGCTCTTCTGTCCCTTCTCAGCAGTCACTTCTCCATAGTCTTCAAACACTTGACTCAGAGATTCTTCACTCACTCTGTTACTTCTTCAACTTTTAAAAGAAAATAAAAGCAAGTAGAAGGAAACTCCCTATTTGTGGAACCTGTAAAATCCTCTGTACCCGGTGTCCACTGTGCGGAAGGAGGGAATTCCTCAGACTGTCCAAAGCTGACCCACCTGTGCCCTCGTTCCTATCCATTCAGCTTCTCAGAGGCCTCAGGTGGTTAATGATCCTCTCCCTCTCCCATATGGGCAGACTCTTTCTCTTGGATAAAGTCTAAGGGTGCATAAGACGCTGAGGGTCAGGCCCCACTGTGTCTGGTGCTTAGCTCCCAGCACGGATTGGTGGTGGCTGCTGCTGTGCTGCTGTCCTCATTGCCAGGATGGAGGTGCCAGACTAGGGAAGGAGCTGACGTCTCAGACAACCTAAGGCAGACTATTTGCTGGATCTGGGCCTGGACTTCCTTATCTGAAGAGTGAGATAAAGGGATTAGATGATCTTCTAGTCCCTGTAGGCTCAAGCATTATCCTTCTCTGCCCTGTTGATACCTATAGGTTTTTTCATACTTTTACACTATGTTGTTATCTTCCCATATCTATAAATATTTCCCCCATCATATTGCAATATCATTTCCAATTGCTGGATTGTGATATTATATAGTGTATATAGATAGATAGATATAGATATATAGTGACAATATACTGTAATCATATAGCATATATGTTATATAAGTTATATGGTATATAGTAATATTTCTCTGTGAGAAAGGTATTATGATGTATTTATTCCCATTCATTGTTGGGCATTTGGATTATCCAGTTTTTCACTCTTTTGCAGGAAACCTATTCAAAGATTCATCTTTGAATGTTTTTTTCTAAGAATAAATTCTAGGCATGGCATTGCCAAGTGATTGATTTTTATACATATTGCCCCAAAATGATGCAGAAAGTATACATTTAAAGTCCCATAAAAATAACTGTCTCCTGATATCCTTTCTAGCAGTTATTCTTTTCAATATTTGCCAAGTTGATGAGCAGAAATAACATCTTATTCCTGTTTTAACTTCTGTTTCTGTGATTACTAGTGAGCTGACATGTGGAATGGTTACTTGTATTTTTTTAATTGTATTGCTTATTGATCTCTGCTGACTTTTCTATTGATTATTTTGACATATAAATTCTGTAATATATAGATTATAGTAACCCTTTACCACATATTCAGAAATATATTTTCCAAGTTTCATTGGTCTTTCAGTTTATCTTGCTGATTTAAAAAGCAACTATGAAAAATTTTAAGTATCTACAAAGCTGAAGCAAATAGTGTGACAGACTTCCACGTTATCTGTGAAAGCTTCTGCCATTACCCACACATGCCCACTCTCATTTCATAAATAACATGTATGGTGTTTTCTAAGATAGAAAAGCTTTGAAGGATGGTGTGGGTAAGCTTCCCACCTTCCCTTCATGACTCTTGTTTGGTGTGTTTTCAGATATAGCCTTGGCTGCAGTCCTAGTCCCAGTGCTTGTCATGGTGCTCACCACCCTCATCCTCGTTGTAGTGTGTGCTTGGCATTGGAGGAACAGGTGAGTCCATAACCAGTTCACCTGACTGGTCCTACAAGGGGAGTCTCCAAGTGTGAAGTAAAATCTAAATAGAGGAGGTGAACTACCATTCACCTTTTTGAGAAGGGGAGAGTTAAGGTAGTTATTAAAGTCAAAATACAATACGTAAAAAAAGGAGTATGTTCAATAGCATAGTCACTGAGTACCTTTATTGTATCAAAATCTGCTTTCCGTGCTGGAATATACACATTAATAAGAACCACAGCTTGACACATAACAGGTGCTTAGTCATATTTCCTAAAAGAATGAGGCATAACTCCTATCCCCTAGGTGTTTGGCGGGGTTGGTTGACAAAGACATGGAACTGTAATATGCCTTGAGGAGTTCTTTTTGAAGTGCTGGGGAGCACAGATGTGAAAACCATGAGAGGTATCTGAAAGCTTTTCTGCAGGAAAAAGTAATCCTCACGTTTGTTTTGCCTTAATGAGAATGTTGGGTTTGCCTGGATGGAGGAAAGTGGAGCACAGCCCAGACCCTGTGCTTAAGTGAAGGCACAGAGATGTGGAGTATAGGCAGGGTAGTGAGGGCTCACGCATGGGCTGGGCACAGGAGAGCGCTGAGGAGGAACTGAAGTATAGCTCGGGCCTCTGGGGACAGAGAGATTCAGGTTTCATTCGTAGATGGGGTTCTCACAGAGGAGGGTGAGGCAGACGGATGACGCTATCCGATGAGGTGCAACTGGCTGCTAAGGAAGGAGGAGGGATCCTGGATGATCCGAAGTTTCTGGTTTTTGCACTTAGACCAGTAGAGATGTCCTGAGTAGAGCTGACAGAGCAGCAGGAACAGGTTTGGTGGAGCAGGAGAATGACTTCATTCATTCACTCAACTATTTGAGCTCCTGCCTCGTGCTGAGTATTGACCATGTGCTGGGGGTCCAGGGCTGAGCCCCAGAGTTCACAGGCTGGGAGAGGATACAGTGCGGACGACGGGCAGCGATGGTGCCTCCATCCAGTACATGCCACAGAGGAGGCCAAAGAAGCAGATGGATCCCGGACTCATGGTTTTGGGAAGGCGGTCTGGACAGAGAACCAACAAGTTACTATGAGGGCAGGGAAAATCCAGGGTAGAAAGTTCAGGCTGCTCTCTAGGAACTGGGCAGAAGCAATAGTAACGAGAGGAGCAACAGCTCGTTTTTATAGAGAATGAAAGCTGATTTTCAGCATTATTTTAAGTGCTTTACATGTAAAGCACATTTAATCCTCAGACAACCTACAAAGTAGGTACTGTTTCAACCTACAAAGTAGGTACTGTTTACAGAAGAAGAAAATGTGACTTGTCTGAGGTCACCCGGTCCACACACAGCCGAGTGGAGTTCTGCCCTGAGTGTGTGGTCAGTCAGGCAGTCCAGTCCCATCCACTTACGGTCAGAGCACAGAGGGTAAGGATTGGGAGTCAGGTTGTCTGGGGGGTGGGAGACAAGTCCTGAGATCCCTCTGGGCTAGCGGTTAAAGGACACAATCCTCAGATTGTGAGGATACAGATGGAAGTCAATGGATTTGCAGTTTGTATTAGAAACTGAAACAGACCTAACAGTAACTGTCTCATAAGAACCCACATGTTACCTGTGGGTCTTTGATTAGATTCTTTTTATCTACAGACTTAGCCTTTCTTATTCCTTTATCCTTTGAGTGGGAAGTACCTTGGGTAACAGAGTATCTCAGGAGATAGTTTAAAATTTAATCAAGAGTTCAGTATGAGGGGCGCCTGGGTGGCTCAGTGGATTAAAGCCTCTGCCTTCAGTTCGGGTCGTGATCCCAGGGTCCTGGGATGGAGGCCCCCATTGGGCTCTCACTCGGTAGGGAGCCTGCTTCCCTCCTCTCTCTGCCTGCCTCTCTGCCTACTTGTGGTCTCTGTCAAATAAGTAAAATCTTTAAAAAAAAAAAAAAAAAAAGAGTTCAGTATGAGTTTCAGCAGGGGCAACTTTGAAAGGCAAGTGAAATGGGAGGGCCTTGCCAGGTAGGTCAGCAAATGGAAATGTGTACTCCTGAGTAATTATTAACTTGAGTGTTTATCCTGCACTTTCAGAGCTGTCTTACTCATGAATTCACTCTGTTTGCTAACATGTTTTTTTTCTGTATTTTTCCAGAAAGAAGAAAACCGAAGGCACCTACGACTTACCTTACTGGGACCGGGCAGGTAACTCGGGACTTTGCTCCCATAGAGGGAAGTCCCACCCTTCCAGGTGGCAGTAGTTAAAGAGGAAAGCAGTTTTCGGGCCCACACAAACTCCCCAGCCTGTGAGAAAAATGGTGTTCCTCTAACGTTATGACCACTTTTGCTCTTCTGTAAAATCTCTTCTGGTCAATAAGAAATGAAAATTTCTCATAACACACACTCTGTTCCTTTTTCCTGGAAAACCCATGCGGTTTGTCCCACGTATCTGTTTTTCTCAAGGAGACCAGCTTTCTTTATGGCTTGTGTGAACGCTGCGTAAAAGGATTGTGGTCTTGGTAACACAGTGTGTGTTTGTCACTCTGCTGTGGGTACTTCCCTGGTAGGGCCTACTAGTTTGGAAATCGTGAGGTCTGCCTTCTCTGCCATGATGAGTTGTCATCTTCTGAATTCCCTCTGTGTGGCCCATTGCAGCAGGTGACACCAGGATTCCCCTACTGGTCTCCTACTTTCCAGTCTCATGACTGGAACAATAAAAGGCAAAAGAGTTCACTGCTGTGACAAAGGCAGAAAAGAACAGTAGTGGGGGCAGATTCTGTGCTGCTAAAACCCGAAGGTAGATCTTGGAAAGTATTTTTTTTAGAAAAACTTATCAGAAACCACCCTACAACAGACAAACTATATCTGCCAACAGTTTTAGAGCAATGATTTTGCTTCTGTGGATATTTCCATTGGAAATTTCTATCATGTTCTGCATTGCACTAGATACTCCACCAAAGGGGGGCGGGGAGACTTGAGCAACTTAAGGAATTAGAACAAGAACAAACTAAACCCAAAGCTACCAGAAGGAAAGAAATAATAAAGATAAGAGAGAGAAACACAATGGAAAATGGGAAAATAGTGAAATCAAATGCTGGTTCTTTAAAAAGATCGACAAAATTAACAAACTTTTAGATAGAGTAAGAAAAAAGATTGACGGGCGCCTGGGTGGCTCAGTGGGTTAAAGCCTCTGCCTTCGGCTCAGATCATGATCTCAGGGTCCTGGGATGGAGCCCTGCATCGGGCTCTCTGCTCAGTGGGGAGCCTGCTTCCTCCTCTCTCTCTCTCTCTCTCTCTGCCTGCCTCTCTGCCTACTTGTGATGTCTGTCTGTCAAATAAATAAAATTAAAAAAAAAAAAAAAGATTGGCACTACTTAAATCAGAAAAGAAAGTACAGGCATTACTACTGATTCTACAGAAAAATAGATTATGAGAATATTATGAATAATCATATGCCAAAGAATTGAATAATCTAAATGAAATGGACAAATTTCCAGAAATAGAAAATCTGAATTGACTAAAGAGATTAAGTCAATAATCAAAAATCTCTGAAAAAAAAAAAAATCCTACCAAACATTTAAAAGAGAATTAAGCTTTAAAGATTGCACACACACAAGCTGTTAGCACCAATAACTGAGCCAACTAGTAGGATACAAAGTCAACACACTAACATCAGCTGCATTTCTGTACACAAAGTGAACAATCTGAAAAAGAAATTATAAAAAGTTTCACTTACAGTTCCATCTAAAAGAATAAAATACTTAAAGAGTTCATTTAACCAAAGAGGTACTAGACTTTTATAACCTCTAAACACTACTAAAGAAATTTAAAAAGACGTACATGAAAATATACTCTATGTTCGTGGATTGAAAACTTAATATTGTTAACAGTTAAACTGTGGAAGCCACCCACCTGACCCTCAGCTGATGAGTGGAAAAGCAAAATGTATACAAGCAGTGGAATATTATTTAGCCTTAAAAAGGAAAGATTTTCTGTAATATGATACAAGATGGATGAACCTTGAGGACATTATGTGAGGCAAAATAAGCCAGTCACAAAAAGACAAATACTGTATGATTCCACTTAGATGAAGTACTTAGAGTGGTCAAAATCATAAAGACAGAAAGTAAAGTGGTGGTCGCCATTGGTAGGGGGACAACGAATGGTAGGGGGACAGTTACCGTTTCATGGGAATAGTTTTAGTTTCATGAGCTGAAAAGTTACAGAGGAGATGGTAGTAGTAGTTGCACAACAATGTGAGCGTTTTACACCACATGACCTACACTCAAAAAATGGTTACGATGGCAAATTTTATGTAATGTGTATTTTGCCAAAATAAAAAAGAGAGATTGAACATAGAGGCTATTTTGTACAGACGTGTTATAGAAATGGCTTAAATGCAGCAGGATTTCTCCTGTAAACAGTGTCATCATTTCAGACCTAGGTTTTTATGTAATGGTCTTTCTTGCTTCCAATCACCATGAAGGTTGGTGGAAAGGAATGAAGCAGTTTCTCCCTGCCAAGTCCGTGGAACACGAGGAGACCCCCGTTCGCTACAGCAGCAGTGAAGTCAATCCTTTGAGCCCCAGAGAAGTCACCGCCGTGCTGCAGACCGACTCTGCAGGTAACTGCGTGCAGCCCTCCCCAGAGCGGAGGAAGACACTGCTACACGTAGCTGGAAAGTGCTTTGGGATTTCTAGTGTCTTTTCGCTTTTTCCTATGTAACAGGTCAACTGTTTTCTTAAGATAGAACTAATTTTTGAAAGGATGACCTTGAGAAAGTTATTTCTGCACCTTCCATGTTCAAAAAATAGGAGCATTCATTTCTAAAATGCTCTGGGCATTTCTGTGTTTACCTGGAGTTTTATTTGAGTGTGAAGAGTGGCAAAGCTATAGTGAGGATTATAATATGTATCCTGTTAACTTATTTCATATTTATTTTAAACATTGTCCTATTTGAAAATAATAATGAAGTGGGGTTTTTCCCCCCCAGTGATACACTATTTGTAAATCTCAAGACCATATACATTCTCTGTAAAATTTTTTGAATGAGACTCTATAGCATATTAACTTCTTAGGAGATACAAGAGAACATGTTTAATTTTTTTAAGTTGGTTCTGGTAGAGAAATCCATAGGTCTGTATTGATAGGAACAGAAGTGCCATAAAGAAGTGTTTGTTTTTGGTGTCGGGCTACGACTGTCGCCTGGACTATCTGATTCCTGTAGGAATGAGGTGACTTTTCTGTTGTTTGTTCTGTAATATCCACAGAGTATGCACAGCCACTTGTGGGAGGACTCGTTGGCACCCTTCATCAGAGATCCACCTTTAAACCAGAAGAAGGGAAAGAAGCAAGTTACGCTGACCTAGATCCTTACAACTCCCCGGTCCAAGAAGTCTACCACGCCTATGCTGAACCACTGCCAATTACCGGGCCCGAATACGCAACCCCAATCATCATGGATATGTCCGGGCACCCCACAGCTTCAGTTGGTCTTTCCTCAACGTCCACTTTCAAAGCTGCAGGGAACCAGCCTCCCCCACTAGTGGGAGCCTACAACACTCTTCTCTCCAGGACTGACAGCTGCTCCTCCGCCCGTGCCCAGTATGACACCCCAAAAGGTGGGAAGCCAGGTGCCAGTGCCCCAGACGAGCTGGTGTACCAGGTGCCACAGAGCACACAGGAGGCTTCAGGAGCCGGGAAGGATGGTGAATGTGATGTTTTTAAAGAAATTCTTTGAAGGTGATGCTGCTTGTTATAAAGCATCGTTTTAAAGCACATGGCCTTTTTTGTGTGTTAGTGGTAGTAATATATAGAATGTATTACGTATCTGTCACAGATGTGGTTGGGGAAAATGTGATGACCGAGGTACAGGAACTACTAATCTTGCCATCTTGCTTTAAAAGTGTTATGTGGCAGTGACGGCTTGCCAGTTCAATTGCAAACATCCTGTTTGTTACTACTGTAAAACACTATTTTTTGATACAGAAAATGCTCCCTACTATGCACTTCAAAGAAACTAAAAATCACTGAGAGTATTTATTACCAATGCTGCAGGTACATTGATGAACTCAAGAGGTGGCTCTGCCCACCTGACGGGCAATAACGCATGGTACTGTTCTTGAAATGTCTAATGGCTTGAAATGTTGCTCTTTGTGAAAGGTGGGTACTATCATGAGCTCTTTTCTATTCCTATATTCCTTACAGATTTTTTTAAAAAATTAGTGATACCATTGTTTGATTGCAGTTGTACACTTACCTATCTTAGGAAGGTCTATAGGTGGGAAACTGACTTATAAAGGGTGGGGTCATTGGTTTTTTTTCACTTCTTGACACTCTCCAGAGTTTTAACACTTAATGATGGTACGTGACCTGGTTTCACCCCTACTTGTTTGTCTGGGGCCAGCCCCATTCTTGTGTTTATTAACGGTTTTGAATTTTTTTTTTTAGTGAGTGATGCTTGCTCCACCAGCCTCATGAATCCTGTAATTTTAAAAAGCTCCAGCAGAGATTCTCTCCCTGCCCCTGACTTTATTTGCAGTGGGATTGGTCCTAGGCGAGTTGTGAGTACTTGTGGGGCCATCTGAATGAACACTGTAAATAGGACCCTTTATGTTTACCACAGTGAAAGGCAGAATCATTCCTCAGTAGTCCTATAAAGTACCTTAAAAAAAAAAAAAAAAAAAAACGGATTTGCCCTCTTTGATTTAATATATGTGTATTTTTTAATCTGAAGTTATTTTTGGTCAGAAAGTATTTTTAATTATCCACGGTGAAATACTGAAGGAAATAGGAAGCCAGCAGGAATTCCTCAGCTCTGTGTGTGTGCCCACTCTGTGTCACGGGAGTTTTGACAGTCCTTCACCGCAGGCCTGTGGAACAGATGTTCTAGCAGCAGGTGAATATTGATGTCTGTTTTTGATATTTCCAGGCAACTTCTTTTTCACTATTTGCCCAGAACTAATTTTAGATGGGTGAAATAAAAGTCATCTGTAATTTATTAGCCCACAGTGTTAAGAATCTTTAAAAATCTTTGGCAGGCTGAGACGCTGGCCCTATGATTAAAACATACAATTTCCCATCAGGTTCTAGCCATTTCTTTTGGCCTGTGCCCCCAGTCGTTTCCACAATTTGCTAGATGTGAGAAAAGACAGTGTTCATTTCACTTGCTTCCATGGGTATATCAGAACTCCAAAGTATTGCTTCAAAAGCAGAATTATTTCTACAGCCTCTCTGCCCTCTAGTATTATTTTGTTGGTCTTACCTTCATTTGCTTTTTCAGACAAACTTTGAGGCATCATTTTATTCATTGAAGAAATATACTGTTTCAAAACATTTGAAACAAGCACAGATGTTGAACGTTTATTAAGACATGAATGTGTAAAGCACGTGTATTAATGCAGTCATCCCCATTCAGGTGGGAAGAGAGTAAACGGATTTATTTTTCTATTCATCCTCAGTACATAGTGAATATACTTCTCCAATCACATGCCTGTTTGAGAAGCTTTAAGAGAAACTATCTCATTCTCCCAAAGATGCTTGTTTTCATTTAATTTTGTGCACCTGATTTTCCCATGGAACTCTTTTTGAAAGGCAAATGTTTTCTTCTTAAATGATGCATGTTTTTGCCACCGTGCAGTCCATAAACTACCAATGATTTTGTACAAAATAGTTTTTATTGCTTTTGTATATTTACTTTTTAAATGAAGAGCTGAGCCTGATACAGAGGGTTATTCTGATTTTGTACTTTTAGTTCCTTTGTTTTCGTATTAGAGTTTTGTTTTGGGTTTTAACTACATTTATGTCTGATGCAGCTGTGGAGACAATCAACTGAAAATGTGAAAGTAACTTTTTTTTCTTTTCTAAATTACCTTGAATTTTTATTCCCTGCTTGAAACATCTTAAAGATTTAAGTCACTCTGGTTCATTGGATCAATTTTTTTTTTTCCTGTTAGCACAATTCTAAAGATCGACTCCGACCAGAGGTACAGCGAAGTAGGGCCCTTCCAGGTTTTCACAAAGTAACGCCGGCTTCACTGTTACATGATCTTAGGAACCAGCCCAGTCAAAGATACTGTGAATGCCAATTTATATTTGATTAGAACCTGTAACACTAAATAGATCCTATTGTATGTGTAGGATCTAGTCCAGTTATTTAAATTCATGTTTCACTATTTGCACTTTGCATTGAACAGTGGGTTTATCTGCTGGTGAAAAGGCTGGTGTAGAGAATCTGTCCAGCAGTTGAAACTATGGTGTCATGTATACTCTTACCCTCCCTGCCCCCAGCAGAAAATGCACTCATCTAAAATTCTATAGAAGGTGACAAAGCTTGAACTACTTTGCCTTGGCCCCACATTAAAACCTGGAGAGCAGAAGGGCTATGGAAACAACAGGTCAGAGGCCAGAACTAATAGATTTTGGGACAAAAACTTTTCAAACCCTTTAAAGAGAGATAACTAAGCTCTACCTTTATTTAAAAAAAAAAAACAAAAAACAAAAAAACAAAACTGCCTTCTAGCTCTGCTTTCCTGCCATGAACTTGAAGTCCCTGAACTGCAAAATCTACGAGTTGGATGGTTATTAAAATACTTTTTAGCTCAACTGTGGCACCAATTTATGACTAGTTTTTTTTCTTTTTTTTTTCTTTTTTTTTTTTTTGGCACTGGGAAAGGTGGAAACAAAACCTATTGAAATACATATTGGAAATAAAAATGGCTTGAGGGTCAGTGATATTCTCCCGGAATGTACTTTTCTTACCTCGGCATGTACTGTAGTCACTCAGTATGTGTATATGTTGCTAGAATCTAGATTGTATAAATAGTGAGATCTTAATGTGTTCATGTGTTTTTAATAAATTGTATATATGTGTCTTGCTGAGCCTTTCCTTGGGCTTATATAAAACCATGTTGAAGTTTGTAGCCTTCTCTCATACTACACAAAATGCCAGGTTTCTCAGTTTTAGCATCAGTCAGAAACTGTCCTGCCATTATTCTAAACCTTATAGTAACATTTGAAAATGCTACCAGTGGTTTTTTATTTTTGCTACAGCCAGGACCATCCATTTTTGAAGCCTTAATTAGTTCACAGACTGAAATTTAGCAGCCAGGCTGTGAACTCTGGCTGTGTGGTAGGAGGGCAGGGTCACACGAACACCCATGTTTTCCACCTCAGTCCCTGGAGGAAGCCAGTGAGATCGTGGCATGTGCAAGTGTGCTGGTGCCGAGAGAAGAGTGTCCCTGTTTCGCGTGTAGATCCGGCTTACGCCAACCAGGAGTTTCCTCCCCTCTTACACTGCGTTTGACATCATCTTTAGAGAGGCTGGTTGGTTCCCAGTAATACCAGCGTGACTCCCAGTGATAATTATTGTTCAAAAGATAACAGTTCTTTCAACTCTTACCTCTTCTGAGAACTTTTAATTCCATCCTTCTTGTAATTCTCTTCTCTTCCTTTTTCCCTCCCCATAGCCATGGGCTGGATTCAATGAGAAGGGACACTAGCTCACATTTGTTCGAAAGGTTGGTTTTGACTTGTTTGCATCCAGCAGGACTCTTCTCTGATGCACCCTAGGTAGCCAGGTAAGCCTTCCCCTTTGAAGTTGAAATCTCTCATGAAAGTCCCATTTAAATCCAGAAACAGCTTGAGGAGTCGTCTCAAGGATTTATCTTCATTTTTTCTAATTTAATTCCAAGAGTAAACTTTCACATTTTAATATATTAGGCCAGGCAACAAATTTAGTAATGCTCTCCTTGAGCTTGCCGAGCTCTGCTACCTTGTATGAGCTTTAAAATAATGCAGTCACCAGGCTTTGGTAAGTGGCATTCTTAGCTTATTTACTCGTACAGAATTTCATGTTAATCTATTTCCTTCACCTTAAAAACACACCTTCCTTTTACCAGATCACTCATTACAATCATGGTTTACTTAACTGCAGGACAAAAAAAGCTTAATGAAACCAGTCTGATCTTGGATTTCCATAACCATACCTACTGCTGTGTTCAGGGCTGCTTTAAGATCCAAATCTGTTTCCTCAGGTACAACACAATCATTTAGCTACATGCCGAAAGTGGCTCCAGTCTGCCGTATCGAGGCACAACCACATGGCCATTCCCCACTAATTCAGAGTAGCCAAATGTGTTCAAAAATTGTGGTCAGCTAAAGCCCCTTATTAGGAAGCCACATGCCCTCAAAAGTCTAAGATGAAGTCTATATAAAAAGATGTTTAGAAACACTTCGGAAAACTAGCTTGTTTTAAAAACAATGCAATCCAAACTTTCCCTGATAACTAAACATATCTTGGTTTTTATAAATTAAATATATTCACAGAAATTAAGCTGGTGGTTATGAATCACCAGGCAGCAACAGACTTAATATACACAATTTTTTGACAAGTGCATCCAACATATTTAAAAATAAACTAAAAACTGCCGTATAAAAATAAAACTAATACTGTTAGCATAGTCTTCTGAGTCTGTAGAGTCAATCTTCAGTCAAGTTGATTACAAAGTTTTTTTCTATAATGTCCTTCAAAAAGAGCTGCTCTGCTGTCACATTGTGATATGCATTCTGGAGAAGAAAAGGAAAATAAAATCACCATCTATCCCAGTCTCAAAATGTTAACAGGAATAACTGACTACAGTGTATCTGAAAAGCTTCTGAATGAAAAACTCAAGTCACAAGTATACAGGAAGACTTTTAACTTTTGTTACCTTTCTCTTTGCTCATTCTTTTGCCAAAGAATTTGGCAAAAGAATTTGTTTCCTAAATTTAGCCTGCTGTTTCCACTTAAACCCTCACCTAAGAGCACCCCTTCGTATCATTCCCCCCTCCCCCATCTCCTAAATCAGGATATAAAACTAGAGGCCAGAATTTTAAGTCAAAATGGGTTGATCACTTTAATAAAAGTAGCACCTGAAACTCACAGAAATCAGCCCAACGCAACTAGTGTAAAGCATGCTTAACAGATTTTTTTAATTACTCTATTAATTAGGATAGCCTAATCTTCCTCAGGAAATTGTTTCAGTGTTCTGTTATATAGATGATTAGAAATCCCAGGAGTGCTGAAAGATTAGGGCTGAGGAGAAATGATCCTGCAATCTGTCCTAGGCAACTAACACTACTCAAGTGTCTGTCTCACAAGGGGTGGGAGATGAAGTAAGATAATAATACAAAGGTCTAACCTTTGGCTTATAGTAGTGTCTAAGGATGATGATCTAAGGGGACTGATTACACAGGCTATATCCCTACCTAACAGCAAACTATTCATATTTCCGTATTAAAAATGTACAGATAACATTTTAGTCCTGTCACCTGTGATACGCTACTAACCTCAGACAACTCCTACCTATTCAGTTAAGTCTTAAAGATCCTATGTACCACCACTGATCTCTAATTCAAGAGAAACATGATCTACTATAAACGTCTGCAACCTTTTTTTCCATGAATATTCCCTCATAGAGTTAAAATGTCATAGACTTCCTCCTCTACTTAAAAAAAAAAAA
Organism: Neogale vison; assembly: GCF_020171115.1. Taxonomy (NCBI): domain Eukaryota; kingdom Metazoa; phylum Chordata; class Mammalia; order Carnivora; family Mustelidae; genus Neogale; species Neogale vison. Next base: position 47,035,887 of record NC_058096.1, on the reverse strand, counting down.
AAAAAAAAGGTTGAAAAGCACAGCAAGATGTTACATCATCTCCTCAACTCCAAATTTACCTTCATCTTTCCCGTGTATTCAGTGCTCGATCCTCTTATGTGGATGAGTGTCCCTGTTCTGTGTTAATGCTTTTAAGTGAATTTGAGATATTACCGAGAGCAAATGGTCTGCATGCGTATTTGTATAGTGCAAACATGATCTAAGATAAGGCTTGGTGTCCATATGGGTTTGATACGATGTCCTATTCCCAAGGGGGAATGCTTGGATGCGAGTCCCAGTTTCAGCCTTTGGTAGCTCTTGGTAGGGTTAAGCAGCTCTTCACACTCAAAAGCTGCTCCCTCAGTAAAAATGCGGAAACAGAAAATAGAAGCTTTCTGACTGTAAAGATCAAAGATATACCCAAGTGGGTATGTATTACCTTATTCATCAAAGACATGGTGGCATTCCCATAATAGTGCAAAGGACTCTTGAGGTCAGAAAAGTTGTATTTAAAACCAGCAAGGTGAACTTCATGACATATGTGAAAGGCCAACGTGATGGCAATAATTCCTGTTGTGGGGTGTTTGGGTTTCTGGGGAGGGAAATGAAAGGTTTTTTAAAACTCAAACAAGATGTTTCCAAAGCTGGGTTACTTCATCTTATAAAACCAGGACTTCTGAACATGTACCAGGTGAGAAATACCTAAGATAAACCCTCATCGTGTCTAAGACCCAAACCCCAGTTAATTTCCTAACTCTGAAAAGCATATAAATGTGAAGAAAATCTTAGAAAATCTTTCAAATAAAACTTAACTATAGTATTAGCCCAGCGGACAACTATCAAATGAAGAAGAAGGCCCAGGGAAAAGGATGCTGCCACCTCCTTTTATAACACATGCTGAGTCAGGCTTCCTGTGCAAACAGCAGAGCCTGCGGATTTCCAACCCATACAGGAAACGGAAGGACAGGTTAACTCGCTAATGGATGGGATCATGGTAAGAGGCTCCACATAAGGCTTAAAAGAGATCCCTTTTACAATTCTGATAATTTAACCAGCTCTGGGGAAAGACTAATCAATTAACTTCAATGGCAAATAGTAAGATTCTGACTTCTATAGAAAATAAAAAGTCCAGATGTATACAGAGTAATGTCATAGTCTCCATTGGATCATTACCAGTTTAAAAATCAAAAAGGAAAGAAACCAAGCATCCCCCTCACATACACATATCTCCTAAAAATGCAGTAACAGATGTTTGACGGAAGGATTTTCATTCTGTTTTAATTCTCACCGGTACTGCCTTTAAAGGCAAAAACAAAATACATCTTAACACAGTCACCTAAGGAGATTTCCTTTCCATCAAGGTGTGACTTACAGATTCCATGGAAATGACACATTATGATTTTGAGGAGGAGAAAAAAATACCCAAGAAGCACAACAATATCAAATAAACTCCAGGAGGCAAGCTCCTCTGAAAATTTAACTATCTTTTGCATAAGCTTTTCTTTACCCCATGCCTTTTTTTTTTTTTTAAAGATTTTATTTATTTATTTGACAGAGAGAAATCACAAGTAGATGGAGAGGCAGGCAGAGAGAGAGAGGGAAGCAGGCTCCCTGCTGAGCAGAGAGCCCGATGCGGGACTCGATCCCAGGACCCTGAGATCATGACCTGAGCCGAAGGCAGCGGCTTAACCACTGAGCCACCCAGGCGCCCCACCCCATGCCTTTTGATGAACACCATAAGCCTTTGCCATCTGCTAGAAACGGAAATTAGTGGTTGGGTTAACAACCTGGGAGTCATTCAACCTCACTGATCCCATCACTCTTTCCCTCCTCTTTCCCTCCCCATCATGTCCTCCACTTCCTTTCCTCATGCCTTGGAGGCCTTCATGCATCATTATAATCCTTCCATTTTCTGCACCACAGACAGAAATAGCTCATCACCTGACAGAATCTTAACCCTGGCTCACCCCACAACCAAGCAGCATAACAAGCCAAGAGAAAACCCCATACGTGCTCAAGTACATGTGACATTTATGGCCAAAGTCTCAAGTGGCCATGCAGTATTCCCCTAGCAAATTTCCATTCTTATTCTCCAAGGTGACAATTTTATTCCTTTATATCCAACAGCCTCATCCTCCTTCCTCCTTTAAACCTACCATTTAATCCTCATTTCACTAACAGAAACAGAAGAGCTATCTATAGCAGCTTCCCAACTTCCCAATCCACCTTCAGTTTGACCTGTACTTTCAGCGCTCATTCTTCCATGGATGCGATGTGCCTGGCCCTGCCTCCGGCCAACCTCGCCCCTCGTGCACTCTTTCCTCCCGTCTCTTCTCTGCCACCAAATCTGCATCTACAGTGACCCCCTTGCTCTCATCATTTTCTTCTGTCAAATCGTTCTCTCCATCATATAAACATGGCATCTGGCTTTAAAACAACCACGAAAGCAACCATCCTTGATCCCATGGCTTTCAACCATTTCTGTGCTCCCTTTCCCAACAAAACTCCGAAGATTTGCCTCCACTTGCTCCTGTCCCATGTTCTCTTTAACCTAATTCAAGCAGGCTTCTCTTCCTTTTTTTTTTTTTTCTCTTGTCCACATCATCAATATGACTTCACATATCCAGAACCAGACTTTATGCTTTTTGACTTGGGAATTCCACTTCTAGGAGTCTATTCTACAAAAATCACAAAAGTGGACTGAAAATCCCCATAATCACGTGCATTTCTAAATAATTTAGAGAGGGAAAAAAGCTGGATATAAATGGAAAGATCTATAAAAGAGGGGAATAGTTAAATGGAGGGGGGAAATGGCAGGAAAAAAAAAGCTTGAGAATAATGAGAGTTACAGCATGAAAAGGATGATTTATTTTTATATATATAAATATATAATAACAGAATATATTAATATATAATTTAAACATAAAATGTACTTGATATATATTCTTTTATAAGTGGTTTCATTAAAAGCATTAGAATCTAATTCTGAAGTTTAGAAATTTTATCATACTAAAAAAAGAAGATACGTGAGGTGTATTTATTTCTTTGGATTTTCCCTGATTACAAAAAGGAACCTCATTTCAGTGGAGACATTATGTCACAGTTTCTCAAGCTTGAAATGAAAAACCTATCCCTGCCACTGTATGGGTCCAGAGGGTACTGTCTTCTAGGGAATGTAAACAAAAGAGCTACAAGAGCCAAAGTTGGTAAGACTTTTTAATTGAAGAATTTGGAGTTTCAACATTTCCTCAGAATTCAGTGCCAGTGTCTCTATGACCACAGAAATATTTCTGAACCATCCTGTCCCTTCCTCACCTTTCCACCAGCTTTCCTGTGATATTTTTATCAGAGTGCTTGAGTTCTTTTTAGCCTGAATAGTCTTGTGCTTGTCCCGAAGCCCCGTCCTGCTACTCTGAGCAGAGCCTGCCCAGCAGCGCCCCCAACAGTCAGTCTCTCCTCATCGCAGAACTCTGCAGATGGAGGTTAGGAGAAATGAGTCCTTGGAGCATGTAAGAGGAGACCCCAGAAGGGCTCCGCAAGGGCGAGGTAGGGGGGACCAGAACACTCCAGTTCTTTCCTTGCAATCTAAAAAACAAACATAATACCCACAGATACCTAATTTCACTACCGCCACCTCACGAGTCATGGTTCTCATTCTTTCTGAGAACCCTATGATCTCTCCACCCTACCCGAGCCAGATCTTTAGCTTGGAACTGTGCAAAGCAAAATACATACCTGATTTTTGGGAAACACTTTTGGGAAGTGAAGCAGTTCATAAGCTGCCATTCTGATAATGAAAGGATCTAATACTCTGATTTGATAAGGTTTGTAGATCAAGTTTAAGGCTGGTTTCTTCCAAAAACCATTAGTGTTCTGAAATAAAATAAGAACACAGAAAACAGAACATTGTGGTGGTCTTTTTTTTTTTTTTTTAATGGAAAAAAACCAAAAACTGAAGGTAATCAGAAGGCAGATCAGTGTCGCCAACTTACTATTTTGCCACCCGTCAACAAGTCCCACAGCCACTTTAAATCAAGCGGCTTAAAAGCAGTGAGAACCGCCGTAGTATTAGGATCGTTGTGATTGGGATCTGAAAAAACAGATTCTGGATAAAAAAGTCGGAAGGTTGTCCTTCTCCCAACTTCCTCTTCATGTCCTAAAACAGGACCATTATTCATTCTGTGGGTAGTAAAACACACAAAATATGTAGACCACGTGTAGTATGTGCCAATTCCATCACAAGTTACAGAACTTTCAGAATAGGACAAACAGCAGTAGCCATGGGTCCAGTGCTTAAAGCTACAAGACAAGGTTTGTTTTTTTTTTTAAGACAACTTTTTAAAATTCCTATTTTTAAGGAAATAATTCCCTTTCATGAAACAGCTGCTTGATTGAAGGCAGAAATGTTCATCTGGATTTGAACAGTAATTGTGGGGCCACTGATAATTCAGTCCCACCTCCAGGAAAACCGAAGACTAAATAAAACAATGGGAACACAGAACCACAGAATACTAGAGTTAAAAAAGACCTCGGAGGACATCCAGACAAAACCCCTTGGAGAAGGGCCCTGCAGAGGGAGGGAAAGTTACTTGTCCAAGGTTACACAGTCATGTAGCACATGGACTGACAGACAAGAATCACACCGAAGGTGATCTGAAGACCCATTAAAATTGTTGAGCTCTGTAATACAGTGATAATATAAAACTGCTGTATTATACCCACTCACAACCAAATAAATGTTACTGCTAGAGTGAACTAAAGAACCACAAAGGATCCACGGTAGGGTTTGTTTTATGCTCAGTGCCAAAGTTAGACATGCACTATTTACACATACACTATGAAGGCATGCTATTAAAAAGAATGCTTTGTTTCCAAAACAGTGTCCCCTGGGAGGACACCCCTTTGCCACTGACTCCATGTAATGTAAGACAGTCTCAACACTTGAAATGACTTTCATAAATGCTGTGCCCGTAGCAGTCTCCCACAAGGGTTTGCTGTGGTTCTGGATGATCAAACGTTTAGACAATTAAAAGGTAAGGAAACCTGTGTTTTAAAACTGTCACATGGATAAATTTTCACGGTTTCCTCAAAACAGACAGTGAACAGAAAATAAGGTGACCTCACTATGCAGAAGTACTTGGCAGCTCGTAACCCAGCAAAACCCCCACGGACTGTCAGGTCATCCTGACCCACTGCCCCTCTCTTCAAAAGACTATTCATCGCCATTCCCAACACACACAACACAGGATGACCTTACTTCAACCTTTCGGTGAGAAAACAGAGCTAGAAACGCCCTCCTTTTCCCGCCACTCCACCTGTGGGACTCTTGGTAGCCGGAGCTACAATCCCAGTTTTTCTTTCTATTACAAAGGACCAACCGCACTTACGCTCAAGCCCCATCCCAGCTTGCTACCATACCCATCTCTTCACTCATTTTTCATCAGCTTACCAACATGCTCTAAAATTTCCTATCTTTATAAAAGGAACAAAACAAAACAGCCTCCTTTGGTTCCGTAACGATCTCCAGCTACCATCTCATTTCTCAACTCCACAGCAAAACTCCAGAGAATTGCCTACATGGGTTTCTCACTTTCTCACCGGTCATTCTCTCCTCAAACCACTCTGGTTGGGCCACTCCCCCTTCAGGTCTCCACGTCTGCCTTTGCCAAGAATATGAGTGAGCTTCAGGTTGTAAGTCCAACGGTGAACTCTCTGTTCTTATCTTGCATGACCTCTGGCCAGCACTGGTCATGGTTGACCCCTTCTCCTCTCTTTTAAAACACTTCCTACCTCACTGACCTCACTGGTGGGTCCTCCTCCATCTCTTTTATTCCTTTTTTTTTTTTTTTTTTCCCCCTCAACCTCCAAGTATAGAATATCTCAAGACTCCGTCCTGGGACCTCTGCTCTGTTTCTCCCTGGGAAATCTTGCAAATACCATGGTTTAATATAGCCCATAGGCTGTTTACCATCGAGCCTTTAACCTGTTTAACCAAATGCCTACTTGACTTAACACTACAAATCTAATAAGCATCTCCAACCTAACATGTTCACACAGAAATCTTGATTTTCCTTTAAGATCTTCTTACCCTAGTCTTCCCCCAATTCAATAAATGGTACCTCTATCCAGTCAATCTCTTAAGCTGAAAACCCAGAAGGTGTTATGTGGTTCCTTTATTCCCATCTCTCCTCATATCTAACATCAACAAATCCTGAGAACTCTACCTCAAGAACATGTCTCAGTCTATCCACTTACATCCTTCCCTGTCATGAAAATCCTTTTCCGAGCCGCCATCGTCTGCCTGAATATAGCCACCGAACTGGCTTCTTCATTTCTACGCTTGTCGCTCATATCCCATTGTCCATGCTACAGCCAAGTTATTTGAAAAACATAACCAGATCAAATTGCTCTTTTGCTTAAAAATCTTCAAAGGTTTCCTATTATACTTAAAATCCAAGTACTTACACAGACCTATACAGCCTCCTTCCTCTGCGGCTTCTGATTGTTCCACGCCCTGAGCTGGCTGCCCTCTGACCTCACTGGTATTCTTGCTACTCTTCTCAAATCCAGGATCATAGCCCCCCCAGGACCTGCACTAAATATCCTTTGTGCCCGGACTGCTCTCCCCTAGTCTTCGTGTGGCTGGTACTATAACGGTCACTTAGGTCCATCTCCGAGGTCTTCTCCTCAAAGGGGTCATCCGTCCATTCTCAAGTGGCTATTCTATCACTGTCACATATGTTTTAACTGTTTGTATGGCATTTATTTTTGTATTTCCTTATTTCTTTCATTACTGTTTTCTTCTCTTCATTACAGTGAAAACCCCACACAGAGCAAGAAACTTGTTCTTATTCAGTGCTATACACCCTGTTGCTACAATTCTGCCTGGCATATTAAGGAGACTTCACAAATATTTTCTAAGTGAATGAGCTGAAAAAATCTAGGCCCAGTCTAGTTGATGACTGAGAGACTGGATGTGTTAATGTACTTAAATATATCTAAGTGATCATCTTTTGAAACAATTCCAAGTTAGCAACAGAAAATATATTTACCTTATTATTACATCATAGGAGTCAATTTTTTCTCCTAATGTCTTATTCTTCAAAACTCCTCCATTACCAACAACCACGCACTTTTTACATGGCACACTGTTGGGCAAAAAGACAAGCGAAAGGTTGAGCCATCTTCCACATAACTGGCTGATTCCAAGAATTCGTTCAAACTTTCCAGAACCCAATGCCAAATTTCACTTGTTGCACAAGTAGAAAAAGAACCAATTGTCCAGGTCTAGGGTTATATTAGAAAGATATAGGATTTAAGAAGTAACATTCCACAGGAAGCATATGATCATTAGCAATTAACAGTTGCTTATGAGTCCATACGTGTTCCCTCATTTGATTCTCATAACCACCTGCTGAGATAAGTAAGCCCATATTTCCATTTTACAAATGAAGAAAGGCATTCAGAGAAGTGTTGATTAACATTTAAAAGCCATACTCCCAAGAGGCAGAATCAGGATTCACATCCAGACCCTCGAACAACAAAAATACCACATGGCCTACAATTCTGCATGTTAATATTGATACAAGTGTGTATACATGACACAGCTGTCCATTTTTTCACCAGCATTTCTCACTCCCTGAGAATCCTGAGGTTCTAGCTCTGGGTCACTGTTGTGTCTTATCAGTGTGGAGACAGCTTGGAACCTGGTGGGGAAGGTGTATCTTCCCCGGTCCTGCCCATGAGCACTTCAATTCCCCAAACATGTACTGCCTCTTGGAGCTTAACCAATATCAACTAAAAGTTCACGCTGTGTCCCGAGCAGAGAGCTTTCAAGTAGATGATGAAGTGGGACTTCCTGTTCCTGGCTGCATCAGCCTAGAACCATGCACTGTGCACCATCAGCTCTCAGCAAACCCAGCCTGGCCCCTCCGTTTCCAGGCTCTCAACCACCTCCCGGCCAGGCCTTAAGAAATGACAATACAGATCCTTCTCCTTTAGGGGGCATGACAGAACAGAGTAGAAGCCTGTTAAGACTGTCCCTCCAAGGCCATTTATACGCAAAAGTATAAAGAAAGAAACTGTTTCTCTAAAAACCATGAAATAAAGCAGACCAGATGAACTCTAGACCTTAAGGCATGTAGGAAATTAGTGAGTAGCAAAATTCACAAACACTGTAGAACATGTAAACTTAGAGGAGTATCTGGTTGGCTAAGTTGGAAGAACATGTGTCTCCTGACTTTGGGGCCGTGAATTCAAGCCCACATTGGGTGTAGAACTTAAAAATAAATAATTGTAGAGAATGCAGGAATATAGGAATAATTAGAAAGAGCCACACACTGGCCCTGTCAGGTTAAAAAGAGTACATATAATGTACCCACTGAACATACAGAGGCGTTAAGTTGACCTTTTCTCATTAGAATTTGCTTAACTCACCTATCTGATGAGTTTTTAGTACTAGAAAATGCTTTTTCACACATCTTAATTTAGGGCTTTTAGCTCCCCACATAATGAGTCAAGTCTAAGTCAGAGTATACAGAGTCAAGTCTAAGACAGTGTCACGGGGTCAGAGACTGGGTTAGGAAGACACTGTCCACGCACTTCTTGACGACGTGCCCCCAAAACTCCTATCATGGACAGATCACAATATGCTCTAGAATTCTAGGAAGGCAACTTTCTTAATGGTGCTCTGCCCTGTGACCAGGTAGCATGGACAAGATGAGAACACTGGCAAACATTCCAAACCCTTTCCCCTCTGGGCATCTTGTCCTTACCCTCACCAGACCCATCTTACGAATACTCTCTAACAAGGGCAATTCTCACCTGCACAGCTTGTTTGATTCTTCCTTCCAGAACCCTGGGGTCAGTTTAATGCAAAACAGAAGCTGAACCTCCTGACATGGGCTCTACCTCCCCTGAGCAATGCTGTGGGCACTGGAGAGGGAGTCGCTAGGAACGGAGGTTCGAAATACCAGCTCTGTTCCTACTGAACTGCATGGGGCTGGAGGAGAGACAGCCGCCATGATGGCACCCAGACTAACCTCCTCCCTTATGGCTGGAGGCCACTTCCCAGTCCTGGCCCCAGGCACCCCAGGGGCTACAGCATTCGTGCGGTCCTGGGATATCCAGCCTGACAGCAGGCTGCCTGACTCCAACATCATCAAACATACCAGGCTGGATAGGAACTCATACCTCCGTGTCTCCAGAGTTTCAACCCAGAGCCTCAACAAAGGACCTGGGACCCACAAGCCTCATCTCTGAAGTGGAAACAGAATCCAGAAAGAGGCAGCTCAGTGCACCCCCAGGCAAGGCCAGTTCCCTCAGCACTGCTCAGCAATAAACCCACAGGCTGAACCCTCGTGCTCACAGGGGCTTCCTCTCAGTGTTATTTTTATCAGACTGGATTACAGCAAGTCCTCAAGCCCTAGATCACTGGTGGCCAAAAGAGTATTGTGATCAGGGAAGCAATCGTCTATCATACAAATATGTCACATTCCCAGTCCCCACTTGGCTCAAGGTCCTGGACCTCCTCTCACAGTTCCTACCGAACCCTCCGGTCAAGGGAAAAGTTTGAGGTTTGGAGGCAGATATCCACTACAAGAGCCCCCAGGATCAGCCACAGAGAGAAGCTCCTTCCTTGTATGTACACAAGCCACACGGCCTCTCCCTGTTCATTGTCCCAGGAGGTCCAAGGACTTGGGAAAAATGGAAAGAAATCTTAGAGATACTGCTTCACTCAAAGGAACTCCAATTCTAAAGACACTTTACTACTGAATGGTCACCACACTTTAAGAAATTTCACTTTCTATTTTCTTCTCTGTGAGCTTTGTAGGGGGCAGCTGGAAGGAAGGCCCTTGGCCATCGAAACAGTTTGCCAATACCTCTGAAGGGAAATCTTGTCCGGGAAATTTCACTTTTCCGCCAGGTAAGGGATAATGCAAAGACCTGCACAACTTTCTGAGGATCATATATAATACTAGAAACTCTTTAAGGGGCATTCCTAGGACTACTCTTCGGCAACAGCATCTCATCTACAGCTAGTTTTCACAATGCCCCCATGACTCTGGGAACTATGTACTGATACAGCTCTGCAGTCTGAACCACACAGCTCACAACGCTCTCCCCAGCAGGGACCCATTTCACCAAAAATGTGATTCATCATCTCCTTGGCTTCGTCCACCTGGTCTGGGCTCCTGGCTTCCCTTGCATCCTGAGGTGTGAAACAGTAACTTCCAGGGTCCTTTAGGTGACTGTATAACTCTACCATATTTAATGAATACCACTTCCATGCACGAATAGTTATAGACAATTGTGAGTCCCCAGAGGACAAGAATAGTCTCCTTTATATTACTGTACCTTCCTGTCTTAAACTTCCTAATTCACAGGCTGTGCACTTTAGAAATTGGTTTGGTTGTTACCAAACAATCGGTGATTGTTTTCTCACGTTGCGTTTGGAAAAGGAGGTATCTGTTCTTCCTTCTCCCCCTCCAGAAACAGGTAGGGAAATACACATGCCCCAAACCGCTCACCCAGAAAACAAACTCATTCCCGAGTGCCTGAACCTGTTAATGGAAAACCTGAAAAAGTGCTGAAATAGTCATGGTGCGAGATTACACTTCCCCCACGTGAACGGCAGGTTCTCATCAAGCCGGGCAAATCCAGAAGACTGGCCACCTTAGGCAGAGGTAAACATCGACAACCATCAAGACAGAGAAATAAACACGAATTGCCCATTTCAAATGATCTGTGACCTGTCTTCTGAATGCTTTCTGACATTCATTTTTCCTGTCAGTAGTATCACTCACATTAAAATATAGCACTACATCTTTAGTGTAACAATCTTGTGCAGATCCCACTGGCCATTTTCCCAACACCCATTACCCTGCATGCCTGCTCACAGTGCCCTGCTTGCACAAGCCTAACAGTCGCTGGTCTGGAGTGGCCCCATGACCCCACTTTGGGCAGAAAGGTATTAGAGAAGTCTATTAGAAGCTCTAGAAAAGATTTTACCCAGAGCCAAGAGCGTGGTTTGAAAGTTCTTCTCTTGACTGAAAACAGAGGGAAGCCTGGGTGGGTTAGTGATGCAGACACTGAGACCTTTTGGAGCCTGGGCTCTTTTTCATAGACAACTGCTGAAGTCCAAATCTTTTTCCTCTTTGTAGGTTGTCTAAGGCCATGCTCCCGCCCTGGCTGGATGCCCATCTGACCCAGCTCTGCTGAAACAACATTAATGGATCCTGCCTGGGTGAACAACGAGGCAGCTGTCACAAATCCCTGCCCATTTAGCAGGCAACGGACTTAGCACAGGGCTTCGATTAGGTAAGATATTTGTGTGTGGTTACTCTACAACCATCAAAGCAGGACTCAAGCATGCTTCACAGAATCTGGCAGCTTTCAGAAGGCGATGGTGGCAGCAGGGGGAGGAGAGCTGGCTCATGCATTTGTGTGGGAGCTGACGGTTCGGGATTCAGGGTTTCTGCCACTCTGGCCGAGGGAGAGCATGTCCCACTAAGGTAATGGCAGCATTCCGGGGACCTGGGTACAGACCAGTGCTCAGGAGCTACATGGACACCCAAAAAGGACCTCAGAACAGGGGCACATTTAAGTGTCGCTTTTCTGTGATGCAATTTCTTTAAATACCCTCAATGGTTAGTGAAGTGGGTCAAACATGGCCACCTCGTGTGAGCTGTGCTTTGGAGAAGAAAGAGAAGAACCCGAGCCCCCTAAGAAATCCACAGCAGCGGCACATGGAAAAGACGGCAAGAGAACCGGAGTTGCCACTCTGAACCGCTGGTTCACGGTACCTTCTGAACAAAGTGCCACAGAGGCTAGAAAGGAACCTAGAGGCTACCTCAAACACCCCATCTCTTTTTATAAAGCACTTTATTTGGTGGGTGGGGAGGGCCTGGACAGGTCAGTTAAGTGCCCAACTTTTTATTTCAGCTCATGTCACAATCTCAGGGTTTTAAGATCGAGCCCCACATCAGGCTCACACACTGGGCTTGGAAGCTGCTAAAAATTCTCTCTCTCCCTCACCCTCTCTCCCAACCCCCAGCTCTCTCTAGTAAAAAATAAATAAATAAATAAATAAAGCATCTTTTTTTTTTCATTCAATATAATTCACAAGTCTTAAAATCCACCCTTTTAAATAAAATTCAGTAGGCTTTAGCGTATTCACAAAGCTATGCAACAATCACCACTTCCTAATTCTGACCCCACAGCCCAAAACACTTGCACTCCTCTCTTGCCCCTCCCCGCAACCACAAATCTACCTTCTGTCTCTACAGCTCTGTCTATTCTACGTATTTCATACAAATGGCATCACGTAATAGCTGTACACGGTACAAGGTGTTCTATCGTATATAACAGCATTTGTCTGTGAGATTTCACAACTGGCTTCTTTCATTGAGCACAGTGTTTTCAAGGTTCCTTTTCGTGACTGAATAATATTCCTTTGAACGGATACACATTTAGTTTATCCATTCAGCAGCTGGATATTTGGGATGTTTCCACTTCAAGCCTATTCTGAATAATGTTCCCGTGAACATTCATGTAAAACAAGTTCGGTGGTCATAGGTTTCAGTGTTACGTTTTCTGCTTCAAAATAATTCCAGATTCGCAGGAAGTTGTAAAATCAGCACTGAGAAGTCCCTGTACTCCACCCCATTCCCCCCACCCCATGCTTCCACTGACTTAACAACTGTGCAATGGTTACATGGACTGAACAATTAACAATTAAAACCACTCTTGGCAACATGTGCATATGCAGTACCTTCCATTTTCCTCTTTTCCATGACACCAAGGTTCAGAAGCATGAGACCTTGCCCAAGGTCATAAAGCAGTTAGTGCCTTTTTTCACAAGGGCTGACATATCTATTTAAATCTATATCTATTTAAATGTCCTATGCCTGCTTACTTCCTTACCCCTCCCCAAACCCTCCCCTTCTCTCAAGCTCTCTCAAGGTCTCCTTCCGTGCCTGGTTGATGTTCACTCCTCTGTTGCCTAAGTCCTGGCCTGATAGTCCATCTGAGCATTTCTGTAACAGGAGGAACATGAAAACAAAACAAAACAAAACAAAACCAACATGAAAAGGGTTGCTCCAATTGTTTTTAAAAAATGGTTTGTCTTTTTGAAAGGAGCTAGAAGTGGTGGTTGCGTAACTTTGTGAATGTACTAAATGCCACTGAACTGTCTACTTCAAAATGGTTTGTTTTATGTAAATTTCATCTCAATTGAAAAAAGTGATTTGGAAAACATATTATACTGCTTCTCCCTCTCCCACTCCCCCTGCTGTGCTCCCTCTCTCACTGGGTCTCTGTCAAATAAATAAAACTGAAAAAAAATTAAAAAGTGGTTTGTCAACATTTGAGACTTTTTCCCTTTGCCATACTTGCTGGCTCAGTGCCAGTGCTTGAACGTCGGGTGAGAGATGAGCAAAGAAAAATGTTTTCTGATAGAATCTATTCAGAGAAGATTCTACCGAGATCATGTATCTTTAAGAGAAAAAAAAGCCCGATTTAACATATATGTGTTTTTAATGAACTTACTCACGTACCCAGAGATGTTTTGGTTTAACCCTGCCAGAACATTAAAGTTCATCTAGTTAAAAATCGTTTGAGGTTAAGGATAAAGGCATAAACTATATAATATACTATATATATATATAAAATATAATATATATATGTAATATATAATGCATGGAAATCCTAAAGAATATGTCCAAAAGAATTCACAGTTCCAGAATTCTCTTGCTCTTATCTCTTCAGATGATGCTCAGTTCAAGACATTCAATTTCTCCTCTTTTCCCTGCTTGTTAAAGTGTGGAGGGAGGTCCTGAGACCAGAAGTCTGCAGACCTCCACATAACCTTCCTTATCACCTCAGTTCTCTCACCTTTCGAATGAGGGAATTGGAGCAGATCTCCACCCTTCCTGCCTCTGACCATCTCCAGCATTTACCACTTTGCTTTAGAATCTGGCTCCCTGGATTTCACAGAACAGGACAGTGTCCAGTGTTCAGTGTCCAGTGTCTACCCCACCCCAACCTGCTGGGCCATCGCTCAGGAGAGAAACTCAAACAATATGAAGGAAAAAATCCAATAAAAATACTAAAAATAAGAAGATAAATAAAATGAGTAATACACTGTCCCATTGCAAGGTACCCTCTTTTCACAGAGAACAGAGGATCCCTGTCACAAAACGAGTGGGAAAAGCAATCTTCTATAACACAGATACTTTTCTAACAGATATGATTACCCAAAGGGAGGCAAATTATTATAATTACTAGGTGACCAAAAACTTAGAAAACATACATGTGAGTCTGGTTTTTTTTGGCTTGTTTTGTGTTTTGGTGGCAAACCAGGAGTGGACAGCCAAGGAGGAGGCAGAACAGAGAACAAGCCTGGAATGGTTTAGCTCCAGGAGTCTTTCACACAAGTGTCATGGCCAAAGACACACACTCCTGTTCCCTTCCTTGTTTATTTCTTGCCCAACTTCTTCATGGTACTAGCTTCAGGAAAAGGTTCTCTCTGCCTGAGAATTACTCTACTAACATTACCGACCAATATGGCATATGTAACAAGTCCTTCATGAGAAATGTCACTTCAGGGGGTGCCTGAGTGGCTCAGTCAGTTACATAGCTGACTCTTGATTTCAGTTCATGTCACGATCTCAGTGTGATGGAATTGAGCCCTGTATCGGGCTCTGCACTCACCATGGATTCTACCTGAGATCCCCTCTCTCTCTCCCTCTGCCCCCCAAGTTGCACGTGGGCCCTCTCTCTCTCAAATAAAATCTTTTTTTAAAATAATACATAAAATTTAAAAACTTTAAAAAATTCCACTTCAAAATAAACTACAACACCAATATGTTTCAACAGCTTTCACGGGTGATCAATTCTCCAAGAGGCAAACCACAGCTGGCTTCCTCAAGCACTTGGCTAGGTTGGTATAATCATGTAACTGACTTCAGAATCCTAAATATTTGGAAACCAGTTGCCCCTCAATAAGGCTTCCTTTGTCCCTTAAAATAGGACTTTTTTTTTTTAATGTGGGCACACAGCCACTTTTAATAAAGACAACTTTTTTTTTTTTCTTTTAAGGCTACATTTCTTGCCCACCTTCCAGCTCGGTATGACCTTGTGATTATATCCCTAGCCAGTGGGATACAACCTAGTGGCTACTAACTGATGTTAACCACTAGCTCTCTCTGGGAGAAAAAGAGATGATAGGAGAAGCCCTGGTTTGCAGTGTTGCCCATTTCTATGGTATAAATGCCCCCAAGTGGCTAATTTCAACTTTCGACCTTGATGGCACTGAACATGGAACTGGGAAGAACTACAGTTCTCAAGCTGGTACCAACTGGCTGCAGCACACCCCTGGGTGTAAAAGAGTATTATATGGGATTTCTGGGCAATGTCCTTAAAGCAGGAGGCAAGTCTTAATGGGCAGGGGGATGGCCTTCCCCTTTGCTCCTCCCTACTGGCCAGAATGCAGCCATGATGGGTGAAGGTCCCGCCATCATACTGTATATGAGGAGGAAGCTCTGTATATGGGAATGGCAGACTCACAAGAGAACAGCCCAGGCCCCGGCCGATCATCCTAGAAGACTGGCTTTGGAACGTCAACCTGCAGGCTTCATTTATGTCACACCTGGGAGAAAGGGGAAGCTTCCCCTATTGTAAACACATCTGATATTTAGAGCTTTGCCATTCACCGTGCAATGTGTCCCAATGGAGGGCATCACACAAGTGAAGGAATGCAACGGAACAAAACTAGGACTTAGATCTGGTAGAACTGAAAGGATTCGGAGTTGAAACAATGACAAAATGTCTAAACCTTTCTGGAAGGGACACAGAGGACAGAGGGAGAATAAAATCCATGAAGGGAGCAGCCCACAGAGCAGAAGGGACTGGAAAGGCCGAGCTCCCCCTCTCTCCTGCTCAGCCCTGCCCAACCTACAGACCTATGACAAAGACAGAGCAACCTACACCCTCCCAGGCCCATGAAGCTTCCACCAGGCCTGTGTGTGGCCACCTCCTGACACCTTGGCTGGGGTAGTCCACCCCCTGCCTGAAAAAGAGACTGTTCTCCGGTCTGCTTCCTCTTGAGCAATTTTCCCAGGTGGAGAAGAGAAATGGGAGATGTTTAAGGTCATATATGGTGACCAAAGTGAGGTGACTCAGAGGCAACAATAAGGTAGTTTTGTATATTCTGCCCTTCTGGAGTTTATATAAAGTACACTGCTCAGGCACAGATTGGTCTGTTATAGTCTTTGTGTTGTACAGTGGCTTCCAGAGAAATGCAGAATGACTTGCTTAAAATATAGGTATAATTTACTATTACATGTGAACCCATCCTGAAAGTTAATATGCACATAGAATGTAATAGTGTCATAAGTGTATTCTGATCTGCTTTCAAAATACTCTTTCTCAAGTCCCTAGGAAACAGGTTTGCACAGTCAAACAAGCCATTCAGCAACGCCGACTCAGTATCTGAACGCATCCCCTGTGCGCACTCTGCGGGCATCCTACAATGGCACTCTCCATTCCCTCTCTACCTGAAAAGTCTCTGACTGCATTATTTTATTCTACTTCGTCCCTGGACAACTTCAGACTCAAGGGCTCCTGTGCGATCAGTAAGATCTTTAATCCCTCCTCACCACCCACACCCACCTCTCCTAATTCGGGTGATGCTCAGAGCCTGACACGGGTTGACGGTGGGAGTGGGGGACATGCTCAGTGACAAAGGACAAAGGGTGGGGAACAGCAAGGTCAAGTCAGCAAGAAGAGAGGGAAGAGCCTGCCTGAGGGACGCACAGATGATGAACACCTGTGTGAGAAGGGCTTCATAAAGCAACAACTACATACAGTACAACGTAGTTCTAAAAAACCAGGAAAGAATGAAACTTCTTGTCGCACCCCCCACCCCAAGAATCCTGACAGTAGCTCACATTTACAGGGACAAGGATCTTGTGATGGTTACTCTTATGTCAAATATTCAGGCACTGGACAGAACTCTCTAGATTCACATCCTGGCTCTAGCATTTGCTGACTGCAGCAAACTATGTATATGTGTCTAGTTTCAATTCCCCCATTTAAAAAAAAAAAAAAAAAAAGGATTATCAGCTTGAAGATTGATGGTAAAAATTAGGAAGCATGATAGAATGCACATTTGCCAAAGGTTTGCATAAAACAATATTCTACCCATTGGAGCTATAAAACTTTAGGTGAGGAAAGAATGTACGTGGTTGGTGTTGATATGCAATCAAAAACTGAAATTAAGTTGAAGACAGTTTTAAATGATAACAAGTAAATACAAGCTGAAATGATCACATTTATTACATAATCCACACTCATAATCTGGGCTCCCAGAGAAAAAGGAGATAAATTCAGACAAAATCGAGCACTGTTCCTCTAGCTATTCTGTAAAGTCTATCTCCATCTTCATACCCCTGTCCACTACCCTCACTTATGTTTCCACTAAATAGCTCCCCTGTCCTCTTGAGCAAGACGGAAAATTCCGTTATTCTCCTTTTCAATGGAGGCCTGACATCTGCAGACCACCTGTACCATCCAATGGGACCACTGGCCAAATCCTAAAATGTAGCTTAAAAATTTGAGAAGAAATTCTACCTCTCTAAAAGTAAGTATACCTGCTAAGAAGTCTATCTTTAGCAATTTCATTCCTACACAGCTAACCTGACACCAGAGTATTCTACAAACTCTATGACCTTTTGCAGTCAGAAAATGTATTATCTAAATAAGCTGTTTGCTTCCCTCCAGTATAATTCTGAATAAGAGGAAGAGAGCTGCTTCTGAAATCCAATATTCAAGTGAAACAGAAAGGATCCTCATGTTAAAAAGATACATGGGAAGGTACAGGAAACAGCCTGTGGAGGGGGCTGTGAGTTGAGCAACAGAGGCTATAAGTTAATTCTTCAGTACCAACAACTTAGAAAAGACGAATGTGGAATACAGTGTCTTGACCTGGAACTCGGACTGCTCATCATCGTAAGGCTCTCTGCAATCTTTTAAGACAACCAGTTATGTAGCTTCTAAATTAATTTTGTATTTTATTTGAAGTATCACAGAAATAACTAGAGGTTTTAGTTATGCACAAATACTAAGGACTCTTCTTGTATGAAGACATTTTAAATTGGGGTGCACATTTTGAACCTCATTAGCTCAAACTCGTCAAACAAAAGCAAGGAAATAAACTCACTTGTCAAACTCGTCAAAGAGATCACAACTCTGCAGTTTTGAAAGAGCAAGTCGAAAATATTCCGCTAGAAAACAAATGGAATATTATAAATAAAAGGAATTATGGCTTCCTAGGTACTTAGTAAGCCATCTGTCCCCCTCCTTCCCCCAAACCCATTTCAAACTGGTAACAGCCCCAGGGGTTTATTCCATGGTGAAAATTAACAATACAGCTGCACTTAGCCAGCACTAGTCAACAGACACACTCAAAAATGCTCCAAGGACACGTTACAAAAAGTCCAGAAAAGAAAAAAAGAAAAGATGCTTAATCTGAAAACAATAAATATCAACATCAAATGATAGACTTCCAAACTGACATTAGTCTAGAAACCAATTTTCAGTAAATTTAACTGTATTATTAAATTCTCTGCTGTATGTTTTTAAAACATATACACACCCACAAATACAATACACCAGGATCAGCTGAATATGCAAAATCTAACTTGGAAAACTGTAAGCCTGTCACCTCTTGGGCTTTCCGGGTCTCGCCTAGATCTACAAGGTAAAGCTAGCCAGTTCACCTGTCGACAAGCCAAGAGAAAACTATTCTGTCGTTAGTAGATAGAGGGATGGATTCTCTCTCAATTTGGCAAAAGTAAAACACCCTCTGGTCAAAAGGCTGATCCAGGAGCTAGATCTTAAATTGATGGAATAAATAAAACTCAGAGGTAAAGAGGCGGAAAGGGGAGCCGGAAAGGACATAAACCCAACTCACAGGGTCACCTTGCTAATTTCTACACCGCAATCAACTAAGGCATGAGAACGCATGAATAACAGCATGCAGCTAAACCAAAGTAAAAAGCAGTTTCTCAATAAAAACAACAAATGTGCCATTTTATTCTTAAATTCTACACTGCCTCAAAAAGGGGTAGGGTTTTAATATTAATATTTAATTTCCTTCATCCCATCTCCAAATCATTTCCTTTAAGGCCTTAAAATTACATAAATAGGTGGTTCACATCAAACACCATTCACATGACTAGGGCTAGGTAACAAATAATATTACTGACCTGATGTTCTTATCCCATAGGGCAAATCAAACTTATCGCTACCATACAAGGAAGCAATCTTTTTAAAATCAGCTGCACACAGAAAAGGGTGAAACTGATGAAACCTGCAAGAAAAAGAAAAAGCGATTTTCCCAAATGCCTACATTATCTGTAGCCTTCTAAAAATCACAGCTGAAGACAACTGCAGTATAGTACTCTTCCTGATATACTGACTATATGTGAATGTGTAATTATTTTTTAAATTCTTTAAAAATCACAGAATGGAATATGCAATGGAACTATACAACCAGAGTGCAAAGACTTTCCAGGCTGTGGAAACAAAATCACATCATAGCTTCAGGGGCTAGCGAGGGGGAATCGAAATTTAAAAACAAACCAATACCAAGCGAAAATAAGTTAGCCACATGCAGGAAGAGACAAAGGAGGCAATAAGGGAAAATAAAAGCATGGGTGCTAAGCCACTCCCAAATTTAAAAGTTCCATATGTACGAAGTTGTGTCAGCTGTGAAAATAAAAATATAATAAAAATTCGATGCGCTGAGGATTAAACTCTCTTCTGATATCATTCAGACTTTCTCAAGAACAAGAACTGTGGGTGTTGTCTTCTCACTGCCTGCTCTGTCCTGCCCTGCTGCAGACAAGAGAGCAGGGTGAGGAGAGTGGGATGTGCTTCTGTCCCTGTGCCCCCCATTTTAGCACCCAGCACAGAGTAAGCAGGCTACAAATGCTTCATAAATGACTGAATGAATTTCACCTCCATACTACTTCTTTATGGAGCCAGTATGACGTAGGAAAAAAAAAAAAAAAAAGGTTTTTTAATTAAAGAGAAGGAACAAGTCAAACTATCGCACACTCTGACCCTCACGCTTGATCCCATTTTCCAGTCTTATCAGCTCTGCTCTCTGAATCTAAAAACTGCAGGTGCAGATCACAGTGCCCTGGGGTTTCAGGGGCTGTATGACAAGAAGGAAATAAACTGCAGTGGGATAGGGGTAACACAGCTCCGGTTTCCTTTTGGCTTTGCCACTCAGGAGCCACTAACCTTGGACAAGTCCCGAAAGCTTAAAGTCTTCAGAGCTACGTGAGAGCTCACACCATGTTCAGACTAAGGAAACAGGTGAGGATGAGCCTTTCCTGCTTGACGCAGGATCTGTCCCCTAAACTTAACTGTGACTGTGACGGCACTCTCAAGGATCCAGCCTTATTTATACATGTTGGGTTCCAAGGTAAAATGCATTTATCCCAGTGCATACTGGGTTCCAAAGTAAAACATACTCCTTTGCAGTGGTCCTAGCCATGCGTACTTGTGATCATAGGCAGAAATGTTTTCTGTACAGTTTCCTAGAGAGTTGATTTTAAAGGAATCTATAGCCCCAAGAGGTTAAGAACCAGCAATGAAAAGGTGCAGTAACATACTAAAAGAAAGCAGACATTTTTGATCCCTAGTGGGTAAAATATTGAAAAGCCCATACCTGTTCTACACAATTAAAATGACCAGACTGTCATTTATCTCTATTTCTCTAGAAGCTATTGACCAGCAATCTGTCAAAGTTGAGGGAACAGAGGAAAAGAATATTTGTGGCTACTCTACAAGTGCTTTATATGGCTTTACCATATAAAGATCATTATTTACATTCCAAGTACTTCACTGAAAGTCCCTCAAAGTCAGGAAAAAGGGTCTCATCATAAAGTTTAACCTAGAGGCCAGGGACAAAAAGCCACAAAATAATAAAGGTGAAAAACAACATGGGAACAACAAGGGCGGGGAAGTAAAACCCTGAAGAATAGTTCCCTTTTTTATAATCAAACACAAATCAGTCTCTCTAATCTCACCTGTGTGAAAAGAATACTGGTCTGACTGAGTTCTTCAATGCCTCTGCTGAAAATATATGCAGAGCTCTGACTAAAAGCACAAAAAGAGACAGGATATTCAAGCTCTTTCCTAAATACAGAGTGTCTACTTTCTACTGCTAAGATTTACATGAAAAAAAGTAAACAAGTGTGAAAAATGATCACAAACACGTTTTGAACATTTCGTCCGTCACAGTTTCTTTTAGATTTTTTACCTCAGGAGAGAGGCAAAAGCTGGCTTCGATAAACAAGGCTGGATCTTATTTCTCCGCTTCATTTCCACAGGTGGCACCCTATGAGACAAAAATAGGGTCAGTCAGAAACCAGAACCAGGCAGCCCGCCCAGAGGAAAACGAATGCCCTGGGAATCTGTTCAGTGCCACCACCTCAAGGCTACTCAGTCATGGAACTAAAAATTCTCACAGAAGCCCTTGAGGGAGGACAGTACCTTGCATATGTTGGAGGATGCATGGATACAAGGCAAGAGAATGAGAAAGGCTGAGGTGACAAGCGACCCAGAAGTAATTCAGTGAGCACCGAACAAAAAGCCTTCAAGTAGGGCCAGGATTACCACACTGTGGAGGCCCCAAGCAGGCTGACTTTTTAGAAGTCCCCTCAACCCAGAACCTGAGAAACCCAACACACACCCATGCTCATGGCTATCTCGGTCCTCCATGCCACATCTGGGGACACCTGCCACAGAAACACAGACCTGCAGTTCCACAGACGCAGCCTTGTGATCTGGCTTCCACAAATCACACTATTCAGAGCCATATGTAACTCTCCTCTATTCTTGGCACAGGTTAGGCCCTTCTGGGTCTCCTGAATGGACTGCTTGTCTCCACAATTTAAAAGGGTATTGTGAAACAAGACAGAGCACGACAACAAAAATAAATGAAGGGAACACGGTGACAGGATCCAGATTTAGCCAGCTTCATTACTGCTTAACAGAAGAACATGTTAATGGGGCACTTGGGTGGCTCAGTGGGTTAAAGCCTCTGCCTTCAGCTCCGGTCATGATCTAGGGTCCTGGGATCGAGCCCCACATCGGACTCTCTGCTCACTAGGGAGCCTGCTTCCCCATCTCTCTCTCTGCCTGCTTCTCTACCTACTTGTGATCTCTGTCTGTCAAAAAATAAATAAATAAAATAAAATAAAAATTAAAAAAGACCCATATCCTTAAAAAAAAGAAGAACATGTTAATGATCAATGATGTGAGGAACTCATCTTAAAAAACTAATCCAATTTCTTCTATAATCACAGGACTGAAACTAAAAGAATTGGTCTCAATTTTCAATTTTTTTGTTAAAAAATTCCGCATAGTTGGAACTGCGAGGTTTCTAAACTGCGAAGCTAATGAAGTCCTTATCAGAAAAAGATCTTTGGTGAATACCACAAATGACAAGAATCCCTTGATTTATATGTAAGGAAGGCATGTAAATATGGTGGACCAGGACATTAGACCATAAAAACAAAATTATATTCAGAGGACAAAATGGACTATAAGCTATTACTTGGTTTCTAAGGTTATTCAAACAGAAGACCTTTTAGGAGATTGTGAAGACAAACTTTGAGTGGCTTTAAAAGGGAAGCTGTCTTAAATAATTCTTAAGGAATCAAGTTCACAGCACAAAACCCACCTGAGGTAATTTCCCACGGTACTTTATGTGACTGGAGTGAGTGTGTTACCTTAAGCGTGTCATAAACACTCCTCAAACCCTGAGGACAAAAGACTGTGTAGAATTCAGATTCTTTATATTGTCTTCCTTATCATTCCCCTTGTGACACACAATAGGATTTGTAGGGAAGTAGCCATCTGGTAAACTCCTTGCTTTCTCTTCTGTTCTGTCTTCCGTTACTAAGTGTGGGACAGAGATAAGATGTGGCAAAGATGGAAGGAGAGATCCCCATGGTATAACCCTCTTGTAGTGTGTAATAAACCCTCTAAGTCCTCTAGCTCAGTATTTAAGTCCAAAGCCTAGAAACTTAGGTCCAAACCTACCCACCTGGCATTGGGTTTTTCCAGGGACCATCTGCCTAACTTCCTTCCGTGAAGAGCATTACAATAATTTTTCAATCAACCAGTGGTGAAATAAATTCAGAAGCATCAATATTTTTTATCTAGTAGCAAAACAAAACAAAACAAAACCCAGAAATGTGATCTAGGATCTCCTACTGAAAAACTGGCAAAGAGTAGTGACAGTTTAAGACAGGAAATTACCATGTGATTTATTTTGATATCATATACAACCATCCACTCAGGATTTAAAGGTCATCAAAACTTTATTCCTAGCCAAAGGACTGACAATAGGGAAAATGATTAAAAGCTTATTTAATACGTTTTTCTTTGCAATAAAATTACCTGTGCCTCTTCCAAGTTTTATATGTGACATTTAAAGTCAACACGGTTTCATAATGTACACCTATATTCACCAAATATTTTTAAACAAGAGAACCATATGTAGTGTCTATATTTTAATCAGTAATTTCTTATTTTAGGCTCAACAGTCAAATACCACTGAGTCCAAAAATTATTCCATCAATTCAAGGAGATGAAATATATACGGAATCAACATCACTGCTTCACTGAAAAGTCAATAAAAAGAAGTGCTATTTTATCAGTTTTTAAACTGTAAGAGTACAACATGGGAGACACTGGAATGGTAAAACTCCAGCTTATAATGGGAAGCTATTAGAAAAGGTTCAAAATGTTAAAGAGGTTGTTTTTTGTTTGTTTGTTTTATAGGTCCCTCTAGTATCATTTGTGTGTCTCTGTGAAAGCCTAGTTTGGGAATTATTTTTAAAGAGCAAAAATAATGGGATACCCTGGGTGGCTCACTCAGTCAGTTAAGCAACTGACTTCTGGTTTCAACTCGGGTCATGATCTCAGGGTCGTGAGATCGAGCCCCGCATCAGGCTCTTGTTAAGCACAGCGTCTGCTTGAGATTCTCTCCCTCTGACCGTCCACCGACTCCGCTCTCTCTCTCAAATAAATAAATTCCTTAAAAAAAAATTATAAAGAGCCAAACTAAAACTTACCAATAGACGTTTGTTCCCCATAATATACAATGCAGCACATAATAGAGAAAGACAGCACTCAGGAATATGGCCACAAGGTACCCTCTCATGGCTGGCCCACCTGAAACACAGAAATGAAGTCCAGAGAAAAGGCAGTGTTATTTGTTCTATAGATGGGTTCATGCAAAGGCTCAAATACAAGATCAGTGAACAAACACAGAGGGAAAGGAGAAGTAAATGATGTAGGGCTCTTATTTTTGGAAATATTCACTAAATTTGCAGAAAGGGAACATTTTTTTTTCTCTCTCTCTCCTCAGCCTCTTTAGACAATACAACATAGCAGGACAACAAACAGCACCACTGTCTCAAAGCTAGTGGCTTCCATACTACTTTCTCATGTCAGAGAAGAAAAAAACTCATTCAGAACAGAATTTTACACATATATTCCATATCCAAAACTTGTTTTGAGAAACGTTAAAAAAAAAAAATCTTTCATTCTCTCCATAGAAAGTGAATGTATGCCTTAAGATGTAAACAAACACTGCATTTCTTCACTGCTCAAAATGATTTTCAAAGCGATACATTGTAATTTTTTTTAAAGATTTTATTTATTTATTTGACAGACAGAGATCACAAGTAGGCAGAGAGAGAGAGCGGGGAAGCAAGCTCCCTGCCGAGCAGACAGCCCAATGTGGGGCTCGATCCCAGGACCCTGGGATCATGACCTGAACCAAAGGCAGAGGCTTTAACCCACTGAGCCACCAAGGCACCCCCTCTACATTGTAATTTTTACAGGTCCTTTGTTTAACTTTTAAATACTGGGAAGGGGCCCTGGGTGGCTCAGTCGGTTAAGTGTCCGACTCTCGATTTTGACTGAGGTCGTGACCTCAGGGTCTTGAGCTGGAGTTGGGCTCTGGGTATGGAGTCTGCTTAGGATTTTCTCTCTCTCTCCCACAGCCCCCTTCTTCCCTCCCTCTTAAAAAACAAACAAACAAACAAAAAACAAAAAAGTCATTTTATAAAAACTAAGAAAAAAATCTACTAAAAAGGATTTCCTACATCTCCAATTTTTACAGACTTTTAAGTATACCCATTTGATTTTTCAATATCATAGCACAGGTAAATTTAGCTAATTTCTTACTTGTTTTTGCACTACATAGACAATTTGGTCCATTATACATTTATAGATGGATAAATATCCACCTGGACAATATCCATCTGGACACTATCCTCTCTAGAGTATCATTTTAAAGACCCTTTATAGGACATATACATTTTTAAAAACCTAACCATATTTAGTTCTCACTTTTGCTTCCTAGGAATGAGTAAGTTTTCACTTCCACGTGCAATTCAATGCAAAAGACAATACATCGTATGGTTCTTATAATAGATTTCCCAATGCTTGTGATTTGAAACAAGTAGGCCATCTCTTTGCCTCTCTTATCAAGTTTCTGGTTCATCTGGGCAATTACACATGCCACTCCCCCCATTCCTGTTCTTATCTGTTAACCTCAATCATGCCAAGGCAGGGTAGACATCATGAGTCTGAGGAGATACATTTCTAAATAATATCATGCTGTCTCCCTTTTAACAGTAAAATAAGACCAAATGAAAACCTTAAAATAAAGCACTCCTTTGTCTTCATACGAGACTATAATAAACAGGATCTGAGCTTTCCTTGATAAGGTGGGTCATCTTAACAAATGTCATAATTGTGCCAGGCTTCTCTGGAACCAGGAAGGGTGTGGGGACTGTCACTAAGCAGTCTTCATGCAGTGGAGATGGCTGGCTTCCCCTCCCTTGCTGTCTGTCAGCTGTGGCTTCTTACTGCCATCACACCCATGTGCCATTATTAAAAGTTAGTTAGAAATGCCTATGTAAGGAGAAAGCAAATAGAGGCGGTAAATGAGCTAGCTTGACACATCTCCCTTAGTATACATAATTCCCCTTGAAAAGTCAACACTGCTTAGCAATCAGAAGACATGACTCATGGCCCAGCTCCACTTAACTCTGGGGGGTGCCTAGTTAAATCAGCTGACCTCTTCCAACCCGAGTATCCTCACCTGTTTACAAGGGAGAGCACACAACCTACCTCTTGGACCTATTAGGTAGATGACCCCAAATGATGGCTGTCTCACACAACCTAGGGCACAAAATACACGCTGAATAAGTCTGTGTATTTCACTGCTGTTGGTTTCCTAAACTCAAGTTTGCCGTGCTCTTTTTCTAAGTTGTAATATGCACGGGTTTTGAGAAAGCCAAAGTGAGCCTTGGTCTCTCCTGATGCAGCCTACGCTGCATTCTCACTAGCTTACCAGGAAAAGGTAGTTGCGTGTGGTTTTGGCAGAAAACCCACTTCCTCTGATGGCAAAGGGAGTAAGGCATGTAAGGAACATCTAGATCTGCTGCTCCCATCCACTCAGCCCTGCACATCTCTCTCCACTTTGTTTTGTCTTCCTCAGCCATTTATAATATATGCTATCTTGATGTACTATGGCTTTGTTTTCTTTTTTAAATCGCCTTAAATTCTTCATGGTAAAAAGCAAGAAATAAGTTGCAGGATTATTATTCGTAGGTTTAAAAAAAAAAAAAGGTATGGTTCTATGTTTCTTAAGAAATACTTGGTAAAATCCAAGTGATGGAGAGAATTAAGGTTTGGGATTATCGGTAAAAATCTAAGACAGTGAGGCCTTTGGATGTCAGCTGCATCGCTGAAATGGCTAACTGAAGAATGGAAGAGAAGTTAGCTAGCCCAGAGCCTGGCCCTTATACTTGTTCAGCAAATGTTAGCTTTCCTTCCTCCCCTCGTACTGGGTGCCCTGAGAAAGGTCAAGGAACTGGGGTCCATACAGGGGAGACCTGATCATATTAAGTCCTGACCAAAGGCCATGAGCAACGCTTCATGATGACAAGATACAGGCCTATCAGTGCTCACAGGGGACTGAAGTGGACTTGGCTTGTCTCATCCCTCTGAATGATGTGACCTCAGCAAAATGCTCCCCTCCACCACACAGGTATTACCCAAACATGGATAGAGGATAAATATAAAAGACTCCAGAGAACACAATGGGATTATTTATATATCTTGTGACTCCCTTGAAAATACACTGTAATTAATCCCCTTTTGTTGTACAAGCTGATGGTGGCGGACATCTGGGGTGTTTGGCAACTCTGGGAGTTTTGGAATCCACCAGATACACTTGAACGGGAACAGTTTTAAATTACTCAAGACTGTCCTGGAAGGTATTTTACCACGGGCCAATACAGTCACAAAACAATCTGCCTAAATGCTCAGATATTTAAGGCTCCACCAACAATAACATCATTTATGCAAACACCCAATGTGGATGCAACTTACCAGTATCAGCAAACTTCTAAAAACCTATTTACATGTAAGATAAAACCGCAGATGAAGACTGTGAGAAAGAACTCAGTATTTACAATTCGACTTGCTCATCTCTTCCCCAAAAATGCATTCTTCAGGAAATTCATATATTATTTTACAAAGCACAGAAGTATGAGAGCGAGATTTTCTTTTTCATTCACTAATAACGTTCTTTTTTTTAATTCCTTTTTCCTTTTAAAGATTAAAATGAACCTACTCTTGAAGAGCCATTGTATACACCAGCTGAGAAAATTTTAGAAAGCTTAGACTCTCTCTTGTATTTCAGGGGCAATTCAAAGCATATTCAAGTTGCAAAGCAGACTGGGCCAGCCCAGATAACCTTGTGATACACATGTATAGTTCCTCTGCAGGCTCGTAGGAAAAAAACCTTCAGTAACAAACAGATTCTCTAATTATAATTCTATAAATGGAATGACCATTTTGCTTTGAACTAATATTTCAAAAGAAAACCAGAATTTAACATAGAGTGCCTGCTTTAAGGGGAAGGGGGGGTGGGGGAAAGCCCAGTAGAGCTTCCATTACAGAAACAAACAAGTTTCAAGATCTTGACACAAAACATGACAGACCCAGCTTCTTGGCTGCAGCTGTTCCAAAAACCAGGGTGCCGATAACATTCTTTACAAAATTTAAGTTATAAAGCAATTATTTATCTCAGGTGTGGGTACAAGCCATCACGGGGAGAACAGGAATCATTGGCAAAGATCAACTATTTCTTCTCAAATTATAATATATCGATCTATGAATACTCTCCATATGTCAAAGTGAGCTCCATCTTGGGCAACGGTTTTCCCTTCTCTTTAATAATAAAAGTGTGTCTCATATGGAGCTTTAAAGTTCATAAAATGCTCTTATGTCCCTCACTTCACTTAAGGCTCAAGACAAGCTTGATAGGCAGGGACGTATGATCTTCCTGGTGAATGAGGAAACTGGAAGTCTCTGAGACTGAGTTGCCCTAGGTCACACAGCTTGAAAGACAGAAATAGACTGAAGGTCTAACCATTTCTTCCTCGTAGTTATATTCCTGGTGTCATCCTGTCTCTCAAGACAAAAGGCGTGAGTGCGGGGAGCCCAAAAGATAGTTCTAACCTATAACTTCCTGACAATATTCGTTTGGCAGCTAGAGTTCCGGAGGAGTAAATTCAGATCTCTGTGAAAGGGAAAGGGCTCCAGGGCAGCGTGCCCCCACATGATGTAGCAGGTCCAAGGGTCAGCACCCGATGGGGGCTTGGTAATGTAAGGGCCTATTCAGCCAGAGCAGCCCCACCCCGGTTGAAGTGCCATTTTTTTAGAAAACTTAAATTGACTCTGCACCACCACCATCCCCCACCCCCGCCCAGGGGAATTTACTTAAAAACAAGTCCGGGGAAACCAGTCCCAGGTAACAAAGTCCAAATACAAGGGTGGGTCAGGCCAGGTGGAGGTATTCAACCAGTGGGGGCGCATACCGTCTCCTAGCTACCAAGGAGTACGGGCCCCGCCCTTTGGGCACCTTTTGGGCGCCAATTCTGAACTAGGTGATAGGCTGGTTCAAATGTCTACTAGGGTAAATTGTAACTCAGTTGGTCACCTAGCATGACTGTGCGGCTTTCTCTGTGTGTTACAATTTCACTGGCCACCTGTGTGTGGCCAGGCCCAACCACATGGCCTTTGCTCTATAGAAGTTAGTCTGGAAAGCAGGGAGGGGCGGCCTGGACCGGTCTGTTTGACGGTCGGTTTGATTCTTGATGCTTGGCGCGAAATAAAGCTTTGCTTGACTTTAGCTTTGTATCAGTCTCGCTCCTTTAATCACGGACCCATTATTGGGGTACCCATTTTGGGGGGACCCAACAGGTAACAGTCACATTCCTGAGTTCCTACGGGACTGGAATCTCTGGAGCTCAGACATGTACCCTGAAACAAGCACCCTCCAAAACCATTCTTAGGCATACCACAGTTTGAGAATCATTGCCATTGTAAATGCAAGAGAACAGAGGGAAAAAAATAGGAGTTTACTGAAATCCAGAGACCATGACAGATTTTATGGTAGTCATCCGGAGGAGACTCTGAGCTCCCTAAGGGCAAGACAGTACATCTATCATTGCATTTTCAGCATTTCTAATACCTGTCACACAGACGATAAGTAGATAGCTGTTGAATGTAGTTACACATTCCGTAATTAGATGCTTTGCATTTTTTCTTTTTACCAGAAATGCCTAGCATGTGGCAAAAGCGCCATGGATAATGACTGATCAGAATCATTAAGATAGGAGCGTTCAGCATCACGCGCCAAGACAAGTGACAAATGCTCTTGGTGATTTATCTCCTGTAATCTCACAGCCACCCCGTGAAGGGAATAGTAAACTTACAGCTCCCATTTTATGGATAAGGAAACTGAAGTCCTGACAGGAACAGTTAACTTTCCTGAGCGGACAAATAACAGACCCAGAACTCCAACCCTTTTCTATCTGACGGGAGCCCATGCGTTGTACGCCTCTCTCCTGATGTGAGCTTTCATAAATGCGTGCATCTTTCTGACACCAGACGAAGCACTACAAAACACTTGTCTCATTTGCCTATCCTACCAGCTCCTTACGCAGTATACATTCCAGGGATTGAGGAAATCAAGAGGAAGGTTACAATCACAAAGTGGGCAGAAGCAAAACCCTATGACTCCCAATCTTGCCCTTCCCAACTCATTCTGCTGGATTTCAGGAAACCCATTATTCCTTGTCTTCCATGGTTCTGTTGAGTGCCCTATGGCAGTGATTCTCAAACTCGACTGACTACCGGGAGAAGCAAACAGGGAGAAGCAAACAGGAGAGCCTTTGGTTCAATGCACATTCCTGAGCCTCAGGGCAAGCTTGATGGCATTACTTAAAAGGGCAAACAAACCAATGGATCCTATGGAATGACACTTGAAAGTGGTCAGATTTTTATTTTTGGACTCTCCTCAGGCCTTCTCAAATCAAAAGGAGTTTGTTTTACCGACATCCAGCTAGAACAAAGCATGTTCAACAACAGCTCTGGAATAACTGTCCTATTCACCAAGCACAAAAGCCCTGTGGGTATCTCAGCATCCTACAACATGAAGGAAGAAACACTCTTCGTGTTCGCTCTTCTAGACACTGAGCACACAGACCCAGCCTGCCTGGCCTCTCTGTGACACTTCCACCACACCTGGGGGAGATGCTTCCTAACGCCCCTCCTGTCTGTAGGCTCAGGTCCACCCAGGCTCTGAGACTGATCCCAGCCCCAAGGAAAGGGAGCCTGAGGAGCCCTGGAGTGGCACCTCCACAGTTTGGTCAGGTTCTAGCAGATTCCCCATGGACCTTCACCGTCTCCTTCACCAGGCCTGAAATGCCGGCAGCTCACTGGAGGACATCCTTGTTTGGCGAAGTCTGAAGACATTCTTCTTTCTCACCCCAGCGGCTCTGCAGCGAAACTTCCAGTTTTTTAGTCACTTGTATCTGAACCATGTCCCCATCCACTCCGTCCCCCAGGGCCCCTGCTGCCTCCGTGAGGACAGTGACCACTCTTCCACTCCTCGGTCTGGGCTTGCACACCACGCACTGCTGCTCAACGGTCTTGCCCAATAACCTGCACCTTTGTGCGTATTGGACAAGAACGGCCCTCCTGGCCCTTCACCCCTGCCATGTGGGCACAATACCTTGGCATGGGCAGGATTTCAGTCACAACTCTCCCCTCGGGCAGGGGCCCCTGTTCCTGGCAGGTGGCCCGGCTGGCAGCCAGCGCCCATTCAGCCCTCCGGGAGTTCCTTCTCCACACAGCTCTCCACCAGTCCTCGGCTCACACTGACACACGCGAGACTGTGTGAACTTGGCCAGCAGATCAGACACGCTGCCCGGCTTCCTCTTTGTACTGATTGCTCGGTTCTGACTATGCTGTCATCACATGTCCCTGTGAGGAGTAGCTCCAGCTCTAGCCACGTAGTAATGTCTCGATTTTTTGGTTCAGCCCCAAAGGTCCTAGCCTAAGCCTCCTAGACCTGGCCATGTCCATATAGCCCGAGCCTCAACACAGACACACAGGACCCCGCAGTGACCCACAGAAAGGGCTCAGTCCTCTTTAACGCATTTGCCACCTCTTTTTTTAAGGATGGTCCTTATTACTAACTGGAAGACCCAAATGTACCTGGTAGCCTCTTATCATACAAAGGACCGTTACCCTTTGGTGCTGGCGATCATGTGTAAATAACAGCCCAGTTGATTAAGTTACTCACCAAATGCCCAACAGTGCACTAAGCCCTTTTCACACATGATGATGAAAGCAAGTATATTATCATCTCCATGCTAGAGATGCTTAATTACCACAACAGAGGCTAGAATTCAAACTCGGATCTGAGTTTAACTGTACATTATGGAAAACTTTTAAATTGTACATATGGGAAACTATAATCACGGTTTTTTTTTTTTAACTATTACATCATCAACTTTATATTCACATAACACCCTTTTTAAAATAAAAAAGGGAATGATACACATTAAATATAGGCATTTATTAAAATACACTTAGAAACACAGTATGAAAAATGTTTACTTTATAATTAAAAAATAAATCTTAAAGACTCAGTACTCTGATTGATGAGATTTCTGCTGGAAGGACCTGATAATTCTCAACAGGCCATAATTAAAGAATAAAGAGTAGCACATACAAAATTACTATGCCCTCTTATACCTGAAAAAGTGAAGTTTAAATCTGAAATGTTGAGTTATTACTGTCTGATACAAATTAAGGGGGGGAAAAATCTGACATTACTGAGTAAATAGAAAGTTTGATATATGCACCACTACCCCCAAAATAACTGTCTAGTTTCAACAAATTGGACCAACTGTATACATTCTGGCTGATTTCTAAATACATAGTTTTTTCTTTCTGCATGGCAAAGGGAAAACATGTACAATTAACTCTCTCTCCCCCTCCCCCAATTCTTCGGCTAATACAGTGATAGGCAGCTAGTTCTCCACACATATGCACACTCTTCTTTCAGTCTGTCCAGAAACCCAGTGCTTTTGCCAGATTTCATCCTTAGCAGATGTAAACAGATCTTTTTACCTAATTAAAGCTAAGCTTTCCCTGCCAAAGCAGATGACCAAATCCTCTCCTGAAAATTGGTTGTGCTTACTGCAAAGAATATAAAAAGGACAGAAATGACTTTTCAGCAGAATTTTGTTTTTTAATAGCACAGTGGGACACACTAAAATCACTCAGCTAATAGCATACTATACTGGATGCTAAAAATAAATGAACTGAAGTTCCTGTTTTCCAAGATCTCTCTCTTCAGACTCAGCTACATTGAAAATACACAAAGAAGCTTTTAAAGGAACTTCTTACATTCCTACGGTTTATTCATATTTTCTGCCAGAGACCCATTTCTTCTCCCAGAGTGGAAATTTTCTCTATTTCCTTATATTAAGACCCAACTCATAAGATAAGCTCCAAGGAATATTATATGTTAACAGGTTAATAACTGTGGCTAAATTTTTTAAATTCACTTTATTGAGATAAAATTTTTATATAACAAAATTCACTTTCAGGTATAGAATTTGATGAGTTTTCACAAATGTATACAGTCATGTAACAACTACTAAAATCATACTAAATATTTCCATCAACCTCCGCCCCCAAGTTCCCATCTTCCTCTTTAAGGCCAACTCCCTGGGCTTTGATCTGTTTACCGAAATACTTTTGCTTTTTCTAGAAGTTCATTTAAATAGAACCATATGATAAGAACCTTATATCTGGCTTATTTTAATTAGTATAAATGCTTTTGAAAAAATTGTCCATGTTGCTTATATCAGGAATCCACTCCTTTTTTACAGTCACGTAGTATTCCATTTTATGACTCTACCACAACTATTTATCAAGTCACCACCTAATAGACATTTAGTTCTTTTCACATTTTTTGTTGTTGTTACTTTCAGCAACAACATTAAACATTCAAGTACAAGTCTTTGAATAAGCATATGTTCTCATGGGTCATACAGTAAATGTATGTTTAATTTTATGTAAAAACTTTATATTGTAGTCTCGTGCCTATTCCTGAACAGATTTGCTTGAATTCCTCAGTTAAAAGGGGGGGGGGGACACAAAAAACTGCTCCTATAACAATTCAAGTTATTGATGCCACTGAATAATACAAATCATTGGCAGAAGTAAGAACTGATACATCTGTTAGTATCAAGAGCTCATCAAGGGTGTGTACTCCCCGAGATGAGTCTGAGAAGGGAACCATTACACTGTTTCTAAATATGACTATCTGTTGAGAGACCTAGAGTAAAATATTTTAGACTCCTGCTGTTCAAAGTGAGGTCCATGGACCAGCAGTATTGCCAACACCTGGGAACCTGGTAGAAATGCAGAACTGCAGCTCCACACCCTTGACCCACTGCATCAAACTGGTGCTTTAACAAGACCCCCAGGTGATATGTGTGTTTGAGAAGTACTGATGGAGACAGTCTGGTAAAGAGAACCTCCAAGGAATATTATATTATTAACAGGTTAATAACTGTGGCTAAATTTTTTAAATTCACTTTAGTGAATTTAGTGAGCCACCCGCAGAGGGTCAGGGCTCTGGGAGATATCCCAAAGGGTTTTTTAGAGGAACCGGAAGCTCACTCTACATTACCTGCTATCTTTGCTGTTTTTTGGACTTGGCCTTTTTAATTTTCCAGAAGAAACCAGTCAGATTCTGTCTGAAATAAGTGGCTTGAGAAGAATTTCCCTCACATTCTAGGGAATATTTGTGGTTGCCTTGTAAATTCCCTCAACATTTTCATTCCTATATCATTTTCGGTCTTCTCCTTCCACTCGCTACCACCATCACCACAATACTCCTGGTATTTTGAGAGGAAATTCTCCTCTCCTATCTACAGGGCACATATTTCATTCTGCATTGCCTAAAATGGTCAACTGCATCACCAGCCAAACCTTTACAACCTCAGGCCCCATTACTATTGTTCACAGCTTGAACCCCGGATTTACAGACCTCAGAGCTGGAAAGAGTTCACGGCATGTTGACAGAGAAAGGTCTTAGGTCACCATATTCTAGAAGAGACAGTCAGGATTTAGAAAAATTTAAAAACTTGCCAAAGGGGATCTCACTCACAAGTAGTAGAGTCCGTGGCACAACAAGACATTTTTATGTGGACTTTCCTCTAGCACAATTCCAGTCTCATGGTAGGGACACGGTAATAATCCACTAGTCTTGGTTTTGTTCCAGTCTTCTCCAACCTTCACATTTTTCAATTCCCAAGCCACCTCCTTCTGGGGGCACTTCACCGCCCTGAGTCTCTCTCCTCTAACTTCTCTGCCTACAATTTCCAGGTCTCCTCCTCCCGGGCGCACATAAATGTGGGCATTCTCAAGGTCTTATCTTAATTAATGCTGGTCCCTAAAGCCACATGAACGTTTCTTCTCAGCTCCTAGCAATGATCTCTAATCTCTCTTGAAACTAGCCCACGTGCTGCACCTGGCACCAAATCCTCAAAGCCCCGCTCTCGTTCTGTCACCCACTCTGCAGGGAAACCATCAGTGGCTTTCCACAATCTGCCAAATAAATGTAAAATCGCTTAGCCTGGCCATGTCGGGCTCCATCTTCTCTTCTTCTCAATACAATTAATTCTTTTCAAGTAGCAGAATAATTAGGTGTTAAGGCAGCCTGCACAGTGATCAGACCCTGGGGGTTTGAGTCTCAGCTCTACATATCTGACCAGTTACAGGACCCTGGGAGGTTGCTTAATCTCTTTATAACTTAGTGTCCTCGGCTATAAGATGGCAATAATACCACCCAACAGAGCTACGTCGTAAATATAAAGCCCTCAGTTAAAAGTCTGGCATGCAGTAAGGACTCTCCTAAACTTGTTCTCATTCTTCTTTTAAAACTCATGAAATATTAACTGCCCACAGACCAAGGTCTTACTAAAAAATGAATTTTGTAACATCTTGGCAAAGACCCTGAAGAACTAATGCCATTGCACTAATAATAGCTTCAGAAAATTAAGCTTCCATTACTAAGCTAGCTATTTCTGCACATTCATTTCAACATTTCAAAGCATCCCTGATAGGAAGACTTATTCATCTGCTTCTGAATAAAAAATGAAAGGGGTTCAAGGTAGAAGTAATCCATCATTAAAACTCATGTCAGAATTAGACCCAATTTCTGGCTCTAGAAGCAACATCTTTTTATGCTTTTCATAATACAACTGTTTTAGTAAAAAAAAACAAACAACTTGGACTTGGAATCCGCGTATTAAATTCATATCTTGAAGCAAGAAATAAAATCAAGAACTCTGGAAATAATTTGAGTGGACAGTTTCATCTTACGCCGTTATGCGATTGAGAAGTATTCAAATATTGCATTCTAGATTTGGAAAGAAAGAGACAATCAGCAATGTCTAACAAGGTAGGGGTGAGGAGCTGAGTATCTCAGCCCTAGAGAATGGGAACAGAAAATGGAACTGCAACAGATGGCAATAAAAATAGTTTCAGCATTCTGAACACTTACATAATAGACCTGTTCTAAATATTCTACATGTTTAATTCCTTTACTCCTCAAAACCACCCCTGAAGAAAGGTACTACTGTCATCCCTACCACACGGGTGATGACACTAAAGCACAAAGAAATTTGAACGTCCTCAAGAATCCCTTCCCCAAGGTAGTAAGTGGCAGGGCTGGAATTAGAGCACAGGCACACACCAGAATCCGCACTTCCATCTGATGCCAGGAGATGTGTAGGGAAAGACAGTTCCAAAAATCACCAAGATGATGATGGCTCAGATTCCAATATATGAAGGTATGTCTGGCAATAAGAAGCCTGCAGATCCAGGTCCACGTCCAGCCTGAGTCCTGCGGTGGTCAAGAGTTCTGCCAGCCCAGGGGCTCAGGACCCTGAAACCACTCATGAGTAATCTCGGTGTGACGAGCTCGAAAGAGCTCGAAAGATTCCCAAGGACCAAAGCCCAAAGCCATTGTACATGTCCAAATCTGCCAGTACCACTAAAGAAAGCACTATGTTGGGGCACCTGGGTGGCTCAGTGGGTTAAAGCCTCTGCCTTCGGCTCAGGTCATGATCTCGGGGTCCTGGGATCGAGCCCCGCATCGGGCTCTCTGCTCAGCGGGGAGCCTGCTTCTTCCTCTCTCTCTGCCTCCCTCTCTGCCTACTTGTGATCTCTATTTGTCAAATAAATAAATAAAATCTTTAAAAAAAAAAAAAAAAAAGAAAGCATTATGTTCTCAGTCAATGGGTGTCCTTCACAAAAACAATTTTCAAACAAAAGAGTAATGTAACAAATTTGCTAGAAGAGTAACTGCTTTCTGATGAGCCTTCACCAACCAGGAAGACGGTTTAGACGAATGGGTAAAACATGGAGCTAATTCCTGATGGACATTTGAGCTCCAGAGCTTTCTCAGAATAAATATATGAAGTGGGGTTTTAAATTTGTACATGGGTTCCAGGAATAGTAAAGAGAATATGCCTATAAATCATATTAAGGTACTTCAATAAGATTATTATTACTTGTAGTATTTAAGGATGGAAAGGAAACTAGAGTTCATTCTATTGAGAAAACAAGGCCCAGAGAGGGCAAGCATCTTGCCCAAGGTTACACAGTTTACAATAGCCGTGATGCACATAACGGTCTGTTTTTAACTTCAGTATTTCAGTTTCTGACTCTTTCCCTTCCATATTGGCTAAGAAGAGTCCCAAAGATGATCTATCCCCATTAAGAAAAATATATATATATATATATATTTAAGGGGCAGCTGGCTTAGCCAGAAGAGCAAGCAACTCCTGAACTTGAGGTCATGAGTTCTAGCCACACAGTGAGTATAGCTATTACATAAATAAATAAATTTTAAAATAATAATCAAAGTATTTACAACTTCCACAGCTCAACTTGGGATATGCTGATCAGTTACTGGTGACATTCAAAGTCTCATGGCCCCTCTGGTCATATGTTGAACTAGTAAGACATATATTAATAGGCATCTAAAAGTCATCTGCTAGATGTAGCAACACTGTATAAGAAACTTCCAAGTGTTCAAACTCCCAACTAAGAAGTCTGAGACAGCAGTAGTGTCTTTTTTTTTTTTTTTTTTTTTTTGACAGCAGTAGTGTCTTACCTGCACTTTTAGGAATCTGTTTCCCAAAGGCGCTCTGCTCCTGAAGGTCACTCTTACTCCTGAAGGTCACTCTGCTCCTGAAGGCAAAGGATGTGGTAAGGGTCCTAGAGGCCCAGGAGCCCACCTGCTAAATTGTCAGAGCTTCTCCACTAGCAACCACCCAAGATAAAGGGTTGGGCTGCTTCTCCACTTGCAAGTGCTGAAAGAAAACACAAAAATAGCATTGCTTAGTACGAATGGGCTTCACCGCTCAAGAAAAACTTTAAGCCATTAAAAAATGTTCAATGAATACATCATCTTAGTAAACTCACTTCTGACCCCTCCCAAAATGCTTGACAGGGTGACGAAATTACCAAAAACAAACAAACAAACAAACAAATCCAAGAACAAAATGGGCAGCATATATTACATTACTATAGCTTGTGACTGGCTATCCACCGGACCCAGCTCAGGCTTCTTGAAAAAAAAAAAATCCAGTTCAATTAATCCAAAACAACCTGGTAATGAAAGAACCATCTGTCTTACTTTTCAGCTTCTCTCCACACATACACACAGCTTTATTGTTAAATGCAGAGGTGATTGCTCTGAAAACCCTCCAAGGAGGAAGGGAAGGGAGACAGGAGAACGAGGAGGAGGTCAAGAAGAATGAAAATATCTAGAAGAAAATGAGGGGAAAGGAAGCATGGAGAAATTACAAGAACAATTTGTTTAAAAATGTGCTGTGGGCTATTTCCTCAAAAAAAAATTTTTTTTTTTGAAAAAAATATCCCAAACTGCTCTTGCTACAGCTTTTCTTACACAAGACTAATCCTGATACAAAAACAAAACAAAAACTGCACGCTCTGTATATGTGGTAGTAGAAAATGTTATTTTAAAAAAAATCCTTAGGAAACAAATATCAAAAAACCAAACCAATAAAAATATGACAAATACTTTACTTAAGCAGTCATTATGAATTCTGATGTCCTACAATAAGGAAATAATTGTGCTTAACTATTATGAAAATCATTAAATACCATGAAACAATATTCAGAATCCACCAAGTAAAGAAGCAAACATTTTAAAAACTGAGAACACGAGGGCGCCTGGGTGGCTCAGTGGGTTAAGCCGCTGCCTTCGGCTCAGGTCATGATCTCAGGGTCCTGGGATCCAGGCCCGCATCGGGCTCTCTGCTCAGCAGGGAGCCTGCTTCCTCCTCTCTCTCTGCCTGCCTCTCTGCCTGCTTGTGATCTCTCTCTGTCAAAGAAATAAATAAAATCTTTAAAAAAAAAAAAAAAACTGAGAACACGAAAATTATTTCTATGTATAAGATGGATGTGTATGTGACACATTACTGAAAGACACTAGAGGAAAACGAAATCCGCTAATGTGTTAAGTCATGGATTACAGGGAATTTTTTTCTTTGAAATTGAAAATTCACAGAGACACAAAAAAATGCTTATTTCCACTTTTGAAATGCAGAAGTTGATGCATTTAGATATTACAAGAAAGGCAAAGTGGTGGTGCTCTCTAGTAGCTATTATTATAATGGAAGTCTCCACTGTGAAGCAGAATTTTGAGCCTAAGGAAATTATGGATAATTATACATTTGTGCCTCAGTTTCATTCTCCTTAAATGCAAAGAAAGTACAGCTCCTGGGTTTCTGTCATCTTCTGCCCACTAGTACTGAAAGTAAAGGAGAAATCACAATTTTGAAGTTGGAAGGGTCCTTTAAAGTTATCTAGTCTGAACACTGGGTAAAGAAACCCCAAAAAGTATCATATCAGGAAGAGCTTGGGGGAGAGGGACTGACTTACACCTGGAGAAACTTAAATCAAGGCAAGAAACAGGATCGTCCAGTTCCTGTTTGAATGACCATCATGAAGAAGAGGGCTTAGCCTGGTTCTGAAGGCTGAGTGGGGTGGGGGGAAAGGAGGGGGCTATTAAGCCAAACCCAGTAAACGTAATATTCAAGGAGTTAGGTTTCAGCTCAGAAAGAGAGAACTTGCTAAAATTTGGGTTGCCTAAAGATAATACAGGAAAGATAACAGGTTACATTATTAGATAATGAGTCACTGGTTACTAAAAATACTCTGTTCTAAAAATCACTTGGGGGCATTTGGACAGCAGCGCTTAACAAACTTAAATGTCCATTGGCATCACCTGAGCATCTTGATAAACTGTAGATTCTGATTAGGTAGGTCTGGGGTGCAGCCTCAGAATCTGCGTTTCTAGCAAGCTGCCCAGTAATGCCAAGGCTGTGAGTCAAGAGTGTCAAGGATATAACTCGACTACCAGCCTTAAAATGTGATTTAAATTCGTGTTCCCCAAAGTGCACAGGATCCTCTAATCGTATGACTTCAAAAGTACTCTCCCACCTTGATCTGGGGGCAGATGATTAATAAATAGCGTAAGTGGTAATTAGCAGGATTTTGTGAGTCCACACATTCAAAATTCAAAGAAAGTCTGTATCCTAGTATCTTGCAGTACCTGCCCCCGTCATGCTTTTGAACAATAATTTTGCACAATTCTAAAGAGGAAATGTTTTACTTCCATTAAAAAAAAATTGGTGATCACACTCCAAGCTCGGCAAATATTTAAAACCAAGCAACCATATTGTAAATATGCATTCAGCATTCAAAAATGCAGTTACTTAATGATTTCCCTCTACAACAGTTAACAGAGAAGTAGAGTGAAAGAAAATACAGCTATAAATTTTTCCCAGTGATCTGTGGTATGAAATCATGTGTCTGCAAAGGTGGGGAAGGGGTAATTCTCCCAAGGCTACAATTTGTGGTCTCCTTTTTCAATGGAGAGCTTTGCATTATTTACCTAGCCCTGAAATTTCACCTCCCTACCATCCATCAGAGTCATAAAAATGCCTTCAGAGTTTTGAAAGTCCCTGTTTCTGGCTCTGCTCCCCTATCTAATAAATCTGGACTTTAATCACTTCAAAATCCTATGTGGTATCTTTCCTGGAGAAATGCACTAATATCTGAACACAGACCTTCCTTAAATTTGGAAGTGTTCTTATGTTTCTCTCCCAGAGTAAATAAACCAACAACTAAAGAGGGAATCCGTTTCCTGCCCTTCTTCTGACTCTGAAAGTCAAAATTGGCTGTTTCAGTTTGCTTAAAGGTTATAAGTAGCATTCCATCCGATTGACAAAAGCCATTTTTTTCAAACTGCTGATTTACTTGTCAGTTAATTCTGAATGAACCTGGCTTATTCTGCTCCTTGGGAAGTATCACCTGTTAATGCCTCTTTTGCTATTTTTAAAAGAAAAAAAGTGAGTTAACATGAGGGCAAGCAATCAGCAATCTTAATAAAATCTTAATAAAATCTTAAGATTAAAGTGTTGAAAATTTTCCTGCTTTCCACAGTACATGAAAATATGTGATGATACTTATATTACTATCCATCAGATGATTATCTAAAGCCAAATTACAAATATGATGCAAATCTTAATTTGGGGTACTTTAAAATATTTTTATAAGTAAACCAATACATGTGATAAGTTATTTTTTTTATGAAATCACATAATCCTAGATTCACTTACTAATACTAGTAGGTTAATCCTTTCGGCAAAGTGAGTCAAATTTATTTCCTCAAAAAATTACCTCCAAAAG
Organism: Neogale vison; assembly: GCF_020171115.1. NCBI lineage: Eukaryota > Metazoa > Chordata > Mammalia > Carnivora > Mustelidae > Neogale > Neogale vison. Next base: position 46,994,637 of record NC_058096.1, on the reverse strand, counting down.
TTTCCACCAGCTACAATAACTGTTGATTTAATCAATAGTTTCTCAATGCCTATTCTGTATCAGACATTGTTCTAGGCACTAAAAATAAAGTAGAAAAAGAAAAAAAAAAAAAAAAGATTACCAACCAGGAGAGAGGCAGATATTAATAAGCGGTTCACAAGTAATTATTTAAATTACAGCTGCGGTATGTCCTCGACTGACCCAAGTCAAGGACAGGGAAGCTTCTCTGAAGAATTGGGGGAATTCTCAGAGAACTCCACTGAAGAGTTAACCAGAGAGAGAGAGAAAAATGAAAAACATTCTGGGCAGAGGAAAGTGCATTTGCAAAGATTCTGAGGTGAGAATGAAAACTACACACAGAAGAATCGAGGCTGCTGATAGAACAATGCTGGAAACAGTTAACAGCTGATCTCGGGGAGTGTGTAGCCCTTGCATGAGCTCAAGCTCTCCCCAGGCCTGGCCTGGGCAATGTTATTCAAATTCTACAGCTAGGGACACAGAAGGGCTTCGAAAGGTCTACCTGTCCAAGGTCTCAAACCCGGAAGGTGGCAAGCCAGGGTTTGGTCTGAGTCCTTATTCTGGACCTGTAAGCCGCGAGAACTTCCCAGGAGCAGGTGAATCTGGAACTTTCCTCCCATTCAAGATTTATTCTGTCAACTTTTCGTTTTTCACAGAATGGCATCGTGAATGAGATGTATTAGAATAGCTTTAGTCTCATTCCCAGAGTCTTGATAAATACACAGTTCCTGGTAGGAACCTATTCCGTTAGGAAATGTTACACAGAATTTTTTATTACAAAAATGTTAATAGAAGTCCATATGTCAATATAACAAATGTCCCTGAGCCCATTAACTAAGATAACCATATCTTCTCAGAGATTTTTTATTTTTTTTTTAAGACTTTATTCACTTATTTGACAGAGAGACAGAGACCACAAGCTGGCAGAGAAGCAGGCAGAGAGATGGGGGGAAGCAGGCTCCCTGCCGAGCAGAGAGCCCAATGTGGGGCTCGAAATCAGGACCCTGAGGTCATGACCCAAGCTGAAGGCAGAGGCTTAACCCACTGAGCCACCCAGGTGCCCCCAACTCAGGGACTTTTTAAAAAATGCACATTTATGTGCCCCTCCCTATCTCTGCTCCTCTTCTCCCAGGGACAACCACTATCATGAATTTGATAGAGAGCCAGTCCACTTTTTATTCATAAGCATACGTATGCATGCACTGTACACACACACATTCATAAACATATGATGTTGTTCTAAGTAATGTTTAACATTTACATAACAAATATATAACATTCTGAAATCTGTGTTTTTCACTCTACATTTTAGGTTTTGAGTTTCATCCATACCGATGTGCAGAAAGGTCTGGCTCATTCTTTTCAAGTTCTGTAGAATATTCTATCCACCAAATATATCATAAAGTTATCCATTCCTTACTAACAGACATTCAGGTTGCTTTCAGAGGACTGCTTATCTAAATGCCATTTTGGAGCCAAAAAAAATTTTTTTTCCAATCTAGATAAAATACTTTACTGAGACAGTGAATCTTACAAATTGCTAGAAATACTTTAAAATTGAAATTTCCGGGGCACCTGGGTGGCTCAGTCAGTTAAGCATTTGCCCTCAGTTCAGGTCATGATCTCTGGGTCCTGGAATGGCTTCCTGCTCTGCAGGGGCCTGCTTCTCTCTCTGTTTCCCTCTCCCTCCCTCTGCCCTTCCCCACCGTTCATTCTCTCTCTCTCAAATAAATCAAAAAAATCTTTTAAAAAGATAAAATTGGGGGCGCCTGGGTGGTTCAGTGGGTTAAAGCCTCTGCCTTCGGCTCAGGTCATGATCTCAGGGTCCTGGAATCGAGCCCCGCATCGGGCTCTCTGCTCAGAAGGGAGTCTGCTTCTTCCCTCTCTCTGCCTGTCTCTCTGCCTACTTGTGATCTCTGTCAAATAAATAAATAAAATCTTAAAAAAAAAAAAAAAAGATAAAATTGAAATTTCCCTTTTAAATAGGGGTTTTCTCTAAAGAAAGAAATCTTTGATAATTCAAGTCATATAGAAATACCTAGATAAATAAAATACTATCACTCTCTGAAAAGGGGAAGTTAAGTGTATTTTAAATGGGAAAGTAAATTTCCAGCCAAATTGAATCTATACTAACCCTGTTCAAGACAAAACATAGTAAAGAGCAAGTAGGTGGAGAAAATAGTCTGTATCCTACAACCATTTTCTCTTCTTGGGCACACCACACTGGGCAGAAAAATCAGAGCATTTGAGCAAGCAGATAAACAAAACAAACATTTCTCTGGAATGCTTTGTTCTGTGCTTTGGCCAGAAAATAATCCGAGGTACAACCACACAGAAAGATAACCAAATTTTTCTTTAGAATCAAGGGATTGGCAAGTGCCTACTATGTGCCAGGGTCAATGTTTGATAAAGCAGACAATTTGACAAAGCCATAAAATGATCTTGAAGTTGTTAGACCTATAAACAGTGTGACTAAAAACAATCACTGATTTACATTAATGAAACTTTTTAGCTCAAGGATACTGTAGCAAGTTTTATTATAAAGTGTAAACTGAAATTAACTCTACAAATCTGTGAAGAACCATCTCCGGGACTGCTATGCCTTTAACATTGTTTTCTATAAAAAAAGATTTCTGGGAAAGCCTCCAAAGGCAGATTTTTAAAATACGGGTAACTAATTCACTAATGGCTGCATTCTTCATACTATAAGATAACTTAGTCCAGAAATGCAAAAGGGAATTTGAAGAAGGACATTTGTCTTCAGAAGAAAAGGGAACTCAAGTCTCCTAGCAGATTTCCGAAGAAGTATACAGCATCCCCACGTAGGTAAACAGAAAAAGAAATCTGGGTTTCAAATGAAAGAAGTAGCTCCATCACATTGAGGGTCCCAATGTGTGGCCCCATTTTCGCACAACCAGCCAAATGTTTTAGCACATTCCATAGACAAGCCAAGGAGATATCACTTCTAGATCCCTGGACTCTAGCCCAAGAAATCCTCCTGAGCTTAGGAAAATACTTCCAGGCTTCTAGAGGTGGCCCTGAACCCAATTTAAATTTATCCTACCAGCAGTTCAATAAAATAACTGGCCAAGAGGGAGCAGCTTCATCATCCACTCATCCATCTGTCCATCCGCCACAGGTATTTATTACCCAGATATCCCACAGCACAAGATCTCAGAGTGTAAGGGGTATTTGAGTCAAGAGAGCGAGTCCATACAGTCACACATTTAAACCAAGACAAACATACCAAACATAACCTTTGGCCTCATTCTAACCTCTTACCAAGAGATTCAAAGTGCACATCTTATTAGTTTTCATTGCATAATATGTGTATTGTACAGAATACACGATTAGCCCAAAAGCTACGATTTTTTTCATTCCCCCTCAAAGGGTAAAATAGAAATAGGAATAGTATACACAGTAGGAACTAGAAGCTGAAAGAGACTCAGCATGAGAATAAGGCACCACAAATAGAACAGAAGCCAAAAGTAGGATCACTTAAACCTTTGAAACTTCCCATGTCCAGTCATTTTTTAAAAATGTCCTGAAGACTGCCCCATAGTTAGTAGCAGTATGTAATGACCTCTGAACAGAAAGGAACGGGTATATGCTATGACATACAAAGCTAAGGGAAAGAGAGTTTATGCTAAGAGCATTTAAGTTAAAAGCCACCAGTGAGTCCCTAGGTCCCAAAGCAAGGGTAAAAAAGAAGACCAGAGGAAGTGGCCTGAGTCCATGGAGTCACCCTGGGGACCTTAGAACAGTACGGTCCTTGTGGTTCTCTAACACCAGAAACTCAGCTCAAAAAAAAAAGGTAAGTTGGAAGGCAGACTAAAACTAATTCTTCCCTAAATAAAGTACTCTGTTATCCAATATACTCTTCATAGTTCCTTATTACTTACTAAAGCCCAACCGTTAGCTTTTTTATCTGACTGCTTTTTTAATCTTTTTCAGATGAGAACTGGTCTTTGATATACCTAATGTCAGCAAAATAGCATGCCATACTATTTGAAAATAAAGATTTCACTTAAAGAATAAAGTTGTTTTCCCCCCCAACCCCCATCAAAAAGGATATGGACCAGAGGAACTGGAGAAAACAGGATGGAGGATGTGGCCCCACTCGGGGTGTGGTACGATGGCTAAGGACTCCTCGGCAAAGACCCACTCGGCACTGAGAGAAGGCACAGAGGGCTGATGTGCAGGGCTTTGGTCTGGGGTATGTCAAGAAACCAACCTGGCTCAGTATGAAAGCACTAGTGAAGAAATAAAGAAAAAGCCATATAATGGTAATGAACTCTCCCTATGGGGCACAGCACGGACGCCGGGCAACCAGGAGTAAGACAGAGTGCTCTGTGAGCCAGTCTAGACAGGAGCAGCTCGGATGGGGTGTAGCCAGGGCAATTCGGCCCCGAAGGCCAAGGTGCACTCAGGGGCCGCAGAGACGAGGAGTCGGGCCACCATGCCCACTGCAGACACTCTACATTTGTTTCCCAGGGCTGCAAGCACAAAGTACCACAATAAGGTGGCTTCTGACAACACAAGTTTCTTGTCTTATAGTTCTGGAGGCTAGAAGCCCAAAATCAAGGTGTCTGCAGAGCCAGGCTCCCACTGAAACCTGTAGAGGAGAATCCTTCCTTGCTTCTTTCTAGCTTCTGGGGTTGCTAGCACTCCTGGGCATTTCTCAGGTGCATCATTCGATCCCACGGACCTCACGTGGTGTTACTCTGCGTCTCTGTCTTTGCACACAAGCTGCATCTCACAAGGACACCAAGTCACACGGCTCTAGTAGCCCATCCTACTCCAGCATGACTTCATCTTAACCAACTGCTGCTGAAATGACCCTATTTCCAAATGAGGTCACAACCTAAGATACTCGGATTTAGGACTTCAACATGACCTTTTTGAGGGCCGCAACTCAACCCAGAACACTCTTCCTGAAATGCCCAGTCCTCACCCTCAGCCAGGAGGACTCTGACGCTCTAGAGCTATTTAGAATACCTGGATGTTAATTCAAATTAAAGAGAAACAGAAGAAGGAAAAATTACCGGGGCGCCTGGGTGGCTCAGTGGGTTAAGCCGCTGCCTTCGGCTCAGGTCATGATCTCAGGGTCCTGGGATCGAGCCCCACATCAGGCTGTCTGCTCGGCAGGGAGCCTGCTTCCCTCTCTCTCTCTCTCTCTCTCTCTGCCTGCCTCTCCATCTACTTGTGATTTCTCTCTGTCAAATAAATAAATAAAATCTTAAAAAAAAAAAAAAAAGAAGAAAAAATTACCATACGGCCGAGAAAGTCAGAACAGTGGTTAGGTTGGGGGTGTGGGGAGCGGCAACAGGGTGGGAGCCCACACACACTGCACTCCTGGAGGGCGGCAACACACTAGCTCTTCATCTAGAGGTATATACATGGGTGGGCTCACTGGGAAGAAATGTAGCAAACTACACTTAACGTGGTTTTGTACTCCTCCGTAATACTTAAAAAAAAAAAAAAAATAGAGGAATTGGAGCCGTCCAAGAAACAGAGGTCTTAGCAACCCAAGCAGAGGCTCAAGAGAGGGGCATTGTCTGGGAGAAGCCACCGCCCAAGCGTCAGCCACTTGAAGAGCCAGTTTACCTGAGATGGTCAATTCCTAGGAACAGGTGTGTTACCACAAATGCTCAAGTGATTTACTTCAGATGAGAAAAATGTGAAGGCCGAGGAATACATATATTTGAATTGGCAGATTGGCAACTTCTATAAATGGGTGATAATTAAAAATTCTGTCTGATAAGCAGAGACCCATTATAAGTCCTAAGGATACATTCTCCCCTCAACAGTGCTGGAAACATGTTAGGGCACTTTTTGCTTTGCCCTCTGTTTTCCTACCCTCCTTGCAGACCTCTCCCACACATTCCATTTTCAGGCTAATTACAGTTCAAGTAAGTTCCAGTGTTTTTTCTTTCACATCTCATTCTTCTCTGGGAATTCTAAACTCTTGTGGTTAGGGTGCTCTGGGTCTGATTGCTTAATCTCCAGGCAAGAGAAATCAACACCAAAGGACAGAGTTAAAATGCTGGACACCACTCAGACTTAGCAGAAGACTTATTTTTGGAGTAAAAACACATAGCATCTAATTACAGAAAATGAAGCTATGAACAGAAACACTTGGCTTTCTATTGTGTAAAATGTATAAGAGGGTACCAAAAGTCTCAAGGCTCTGAATTTGTAGTGATCTCTTAACATTTCTCCCTGGATATCTCTGTCCCTATTCTCACATTGCACATAGAATCCCATGCTTCAGAAATCTCAAATGACATTTAATATTTCTAAGTTTGAAATACTTGGGTTATTAAAAATGAGAGCTCTAACATCAATGATACATCACCATTACTAATGCTTCCACCCTTTTCTCATACTCCATGATGTAAAATCCAAGTTCAATGTTAGAAGTAATGTGAAGAATTTGCCTATTATAAATTGCCCATATAGACCTTCATTCTCCAAGTGCATAACCTTTTAGGGAGATCTAAACATACAGGCCATAGGTCTCTGAGTCTGACTGAGCTGACACCTACATTCTCTCCTGTGGCATCTCCTAAAATGCTTGACTTTGAACATTACGGTCTAAAAGCATTAATCTTTGCACAGTTCTTAGTCATTCTCAACACTGTTTCATGCTCCAGCACCTCTGACCATGCTGTCTGTGCTTTCTGGAACGTTTTCCTCACCTTCCCAACTGTTCCCCTCCCCACCATAGCTCAGAATCATCTTTTGTATTCTGCTCTTGGGAAGGACTTCACATTCTACTTTCACTCCACATTTGGATGAGGACAGAGGAGAGTCTAAGAAAGTATGTGTAAAGCTGTTTCAAGAATAACAGTAACTATCATACTTTTTAAACCATCTAAAAAAACTCAGGCTAGGGGCGCCTGGGTGGCTCAGTGGGTTAAAGCCTCTGCCTTCGGCTCCGGTCATGATCCCAGGGTCCTGGGATGGAGCCCACATCCGGCTCTTCTCTGCCTACTTGTGATCTTCGTCTGTCAAATAAATAAATAAAATCTTAAAACAAACAGACAAACAAAAAAAAAAACCTCAGGCTAAAAGATGTTAAGATTTTTAGTGGGCATCCGAATAGAGAAATTTTTACTTCTTAACCCTAGTTTATTGTGAAAAACTCCTAGTGCTATTCAACCAAAAGATTTTCATCCCCAATTCCACCCAAAGCCTACATGCCTACACATGCATGCGTGTGGGGGCACATGTGTGTGCACACGCACGCACACCGCATTCCTCCATGTGACCTTGGATCCCTCTCTAATAAACAGCATAGCACCTGGCACATCATAGATGCCCAAACATTTGTTTCTGTTCACCAAAGAATAAAGAAATACAACAACACGAGTACAGTAATAAAGTCCAAAGTGAAGCCAGGTGCTAAGATGAAACAGACTTAAGGGAAAATGAGAGCTTGATAAAGGCAAGCAGAAAGTTTTTCTGGAGAAAGCTGATTTTTAACTACATGAGGGAGAACAGCGTTATAATAATAGCTATCATCATAGAGTTATAACAATAATAATGGCGTAATACGGTTAAATGGTATTTGGCAGAAACTATGCTGACCTGTTTGTATGTGTTTTCTTTAATTGCAATACTGTGATGTGGCCATTATGTCGATTTTATAAATAAGGAAAGTGATGCCAAGAATCATTAGGCACCTTAGGCAGAGTGAGGCAGTTATAAGCCAGGAAGTTAGAAAACCAGCACAGGTTATCATCTGGCCTAAGTGGGGAAGGGTAGAGTGGAAGGTGAACGAAAGGCAAGACGTATCAACAGAACATCTCTAGTTCAAGCACTGGAAGGCTTGCGGTGACTACAGGTCCAAATGGGAGAGTAAAGTGAAAGGTAGCATCATGAGATAACAGAAAACTTCAAAGACCAGCTGGAGAAATTCTCTGGATTCTTGAGTAGAAAAAAATTTCCATAATAAAAACCATGCTTAAAGGATGTTATCATAAAAGGTACATGGACAGGAATACTGGTGATCACAGGTAGAGAGCTTAAGTAGAAGATTTTGTGTAAGAATATAACTCTATCATTTTATGGCTGGAGTAGAAGACCCCACCCACCAAAGGTATAAAAACATTTTTGTTTTTTGTAATAGGAGGCCCAGATTTGTCCTTCAAACAATTCAGTACCTGGAAAACATATATAGCTACTTCATGATCAGAAAGCATACCTCTCTCTCAATATCCTGCTTATCAAAAAATTCTATTTCTAATTTATGTGTAGCACAGCCAGAATCAAGCAAGAGTAATTAGCTAAACTACTTAAACATTTACCTAAATTTTGGCTCCAAATAGCAAAAGTAATTTGAGAGAAGTGTCCTTTATCTCACAAACATCATTTACATTTACAACAGAAAGTTCTTTTAGCTTTCAGGTTCTATCAGTTAAATAAAATTATAAATTAATTTAATCGCTGTTGCTAAAAAGGAATTGAATATCCTTTCATACCCTAGTTGAAGGCCTGGATTATCCTCTAATTGTTCTTGTCTAAATGGACCTGGATAACCCATTTTCAACTTGTAAATACAGCTATAAACTATCCATTAAAACAGGGTGCTGGTTTTTGTTTTGTTTTGTTTTGTTTTTTAAAATCTCTACCTTTTTATTATTTGGCTCCATGCTAAAGTTAGAAAATGGACACATTCCCTGATCTTCACCTCCTCTACCCTCTAATACATAAACAACTCTTATATACTAAAGGGTTGCACAAGGTTTTAATATAAGCATTTAATTTTGTTTCATACATTTTATCTTATTAGTTTCTTTTCAAACATTTTTAATTTTAATAAAAGCAGCACCATCTGTTGTGCTGCCCTAAATATCTGCAATAGAATATTTTCTAAGAAAAAAATGCCACCAACTGTCAGGCATAAAGGACTGATAACCTCTCTGAGGACTGAAATCTGATGGAGTAGGGGGAGCAGACTCCATGGAGACAGCTGGAAAACCAGAAGGCTGTGTTTATATAGCATTATGTGTTTGTGGGACAGAAAGTCTAGAAGGCAGAATTCTAAATATTTAGAATTTTTAAAATATGAATACGGAATTTCTCTATTAACCCAAACAGTGCTCTGGAAGACATCCTTCTTGGTGAGAAACTCTTGTCACTGTGAGTCTCAGCTGGAGCCCCCAGATGGCCCCTCCCACATCCCTCCTCTTCCCATTCCTCCCAGCTCTGGCAATCTTGAGAAAGAGAACTTTTGACGCCTCAGGGCATTTGTATGTATCTCATTTAATTAGCTTAAATGATACCTAACAGGAATCTAAGAAAGTCCATAAAGAGTGTTGGGACTTGAGAAATGCATGTCTCTGCCTACTGAAGTGCCTGAAATCATGGACTTAAAGATGTGCTATGAAAGAGGGAAATGACTTTGTTATTCACACCTTTGGCACACACATTTATTTCCTCAGTAGTACGACCACAGACCTGACTAACCCAACTCAAATAATCATAAATTACAAATTATAAATTACATCAATTATACTGTAAGTTTACTGGGGCGCTTAGCTGGCTCAGTTGATTGAACATGTGACTCTTGCTCATGGGGTCATGAGTTCAATCCTGGCTTAGAGCTTACTCAAAAAAAAAAAAAAAAGGAAGAAAGAAAGAAAGAAAAGAAAAGAAGTAAGTTTACTGTACATGGAAACAAATTTAAAACTATCCATCTGGGGGCACCTGGGTGGCTCTGTGGGTTAAGCCTCTGCCTTCGGCTCGGGTCATGGGCTCGGGTCATGATCAAGCCCCGCATCGGTCTCTCTGCTCAGCAGGGAGCCTGCTTCCCCCTCTCTCTCTGCCTGCCTCTCTGCCTACTTGTGATCTTTGTCTGTCAAATAAATAAATAAAATCTTTTTTAAAAAACAAACTATCCATCTGATATTTACATACTGGTCTCTTTCTGGTCAACACAGGTACACTAGAATATTTTCAAAAAAGAAGAAACTTTGCAAAGCCAAGAGAGTTTTAATTTATATATACATATCCACAGGGATGAATTCATCTTTCACCTGCTTTCTCCAATTGGTAAAGTTTTTGAGATACCAAGATGATAATCTTCATAGTTATAAAAATGAATCGTAATAGTTATAAAAACATTACAACTGAGCTAATATAGCAACACTGTGGGTTAATCCATGGACACTGATTGAGTCATCTGGCAAATGTTTGCTCTCTCTGTAACGTTCTGGACACTGCACCAGGTACACCAGTGGTAAACAGGACAAGATGTAATCGTTGCCTTATCAGATAGAAAGATATTCCAGATTTTATGCCATCAACCAGAGACAGATATAAAAAGCTGAAAGTGAGCTGTTCCAGTTATGTATATTAGTGACAAGAAGTATTTAAGGTAATAAACAGAGCATCTGGCTAAAGAATTTCAATAATAATTTTCTCTCTAAGGAGTGAACCAAGCTCCCCCAGACAGTAATATACTGGTGATGAAGCACTTTTTTGGAGTCAAAGGACAATGGCTAAAATGCTGAGGACTTGTTCATTTCTGATAAACCAGTGCTACTAGGAGATAACAGCTTGGACGTAAGCCTTCATGATTAAAGTATTACTCTAAGATCATCTACAAAGACCAATACAAAAGAAATTTCTCAGGCATAGGATATTCCCGTAACAAAGAGTCCAAGAATCTTGCACATTTCTACTGGAACTGTATTCTAAAAAGCACACACACCTCCCCTAACAGACCGCATAGACATCAGCCTGTCTGGGAGAGAAGGAGCAGGTATTCAGGAAAAGGCACGGCCTTTGGATTACTTAAATTTTCACCTCTTCTGGCAATCACTGTCTTACGAAAGATATCAACTGCAACTGATTTGCCTAATTAACATAATTTTTAGTATCTAGTTTCCGACACCACCCAGCCAACACAGAGACTTCTTAGAGCTATCTAGAGGTTCAGTCTGGAGAGAGGTTGAGAACTCAGAGCTAGTGATGCAGAGTTGTATGCATGATGATGAAACTATAAGCATATGGATTTATTTCAGAGACAAGAGGTTCAGGGCCCAGGGTCCTTTGAGCCTTGCCTCTGCATGGATGCCTGTGCCCTGGCCTGGGGTGAGGAAGGAAAAATCACTGATGGCCAATTAACAGAGAGACGTAAAGCTGACTGAGGATGAATGTGTGTGCATGTGAGTGTGTGTGTATGAGAGAGAGAGAAGGAGACAGAGGGAGAAGGATAGAGAAAAAGGACGACAGGGAGAGGAAGTGAGAGACACCAACTGGAAAGCCCATGCTCGCAAGGCAAAGACTGACTTAATCTCTAATTAAAAATCTCTGGTGGCATCCCATCCTTTTTTTTTTTTTTTTTTTTAAGATTTTATTTATTTATTTGACAGACAGAGATCACAAGTAGGCAGAGAGGCAGGCAGAGAGAGAGGGGGAAGCAGGCTCCCCGCCGAGCAGAGAGCCCAACGCGGACCCGATCCCAGGACCCTGAGATCATGACCCAAGCCCAAGGCAGCGGCCCAACCCACTGAGCCACCCAGGCATCCCATTCTAATGAAAACACAATTCAAGCTCTTTTCCAAGACTTGAAGGCTTCAGATGACTGTTTCCCACCTTGAAACTCTCCTTTTGCACTCCTCTCCGACTATAAGTTCTCCAAATGCCCCCACCCATTCATGCCTCAGGGCCTTTGCAGTTGCTGTTCCCTCCTTCTAGAAAGCTCTTCCTTCCAGTCTTCACTTGACAGCTGCTTCTCATCATTCACATTTCCGTTCAAATACTACTTCCTCTGAGAAGCTCCCTCTCTAGCACACCCCAAGGTGTATTGCCTTCTATCTGAAAGATATTTTTTTCATTTATTTGTACCTTGATTATTGACTCTGCTTCCCACAAAAACATAAGGTCTATAAGAGCAGGGTCTCAGTCTCTCTTGTTCAACAGTGCATGCCCTACCCCCACTCTGGCACCTAGACCATCTCCCGGTAGGTAGCAGATACTCAGTAAACCTTGGTTGAAATTCAATTCCTACCTTAAGGATGACTATGCAGAAAGTCACCCAGGATTTACCACAAAAACCACTCTCTGCTCCCTTGCCACCCCTACCTTCCACCACAGTGACTGCAACCTACAACCACACCAACTTGGACCAGCTTCCACAACCTATGGCTGGTCGCTTCTCTTGCAAATATCTCCAGCTTCCTTGCCATGTCTTCATCTGGAGGCTTCGTTCTCCTCATCTCCTATAGACCTTTCCATTCCCAACCAGATGAAAGCAGGTCAAGGTTTAAAGAATCCTTCAAAGACCAGCATTACATGCTACTAAGCATACTGTGTCTTCGGTAAAAGGGCAAAAAGAAAGAATGGGGGAAAAGAACATCTTTTCACCCAGCTTTTCAGTGTCCGTGATTTAAAAAAAAAAAAAAAAAAAAAAAAATTCCCAAGGGCTGGGTGCTTTCCTTCCTCTCTTTCCCAGTGGTCCAAGAAGAGGAAAGTCCCTCTCCAGTCAATGCAGAAGGATGACAATAAATGGTAAGCTGCCCATCCCCCAACCCTGAGGATGACAAAAAGTCTCCCAGAAGAGGAAACAGGGCCATGGAACAGAGACTCAGTTCCTACTGCTCCTTAACTTTCTTTTACTCTCAAACTCATCCCCAGGATCTTACCCTTTTTGAGCCTGACCGTATGGCAGCCAAGTTCCTGATCAAGTCTAAGACCCCATAGCTTATTCAGTGCTGGGAGTCACCACCTGGGGAAAGAACTCCTGCCACCTCACCACATGAGGGAACAGTACTTTTGACATCTTAATATAGAACCAGAAATACAGTTTCTTACTAACATGCTGCAATGTCCACTGTATCCTTTGTATACTATATACTAAGCCTGCTCCAAATCAAATACAGTTTTTATTGAAGTATAATTAACATACAGTGTAATAACAAATATATTTTTATTTTTAACCCATAAAGGGTTCACCTGGAAGTTGTGATGTGTTCTGTTATCCACTGTAGTTAGAATAAACAGCAGAAGTTCACTGAAATTGTCAGAGTAGGGATATGCCCCTGGGTGGGCTTCTTCTAGAAAAGAAGGCTGAGTAGGAACTTCAGGGAAAATATATCCAGAATGAAAAGAATTTTTGGAACACAATGCCTTGGAGATAACATAGCCTCCTGAATTTGGCCAGACATAGCACACCAAAGTGGCACATCAAAGATACAAAGAAGACAGAAGATAACTAATTGATGAAAGTCAGGAGCTATCAGAAGGAAAGGCAAAGTATGCAGACTACCTGTTCAAGTGAGGGGTAATTAACGAAAGTATATTCAGATCAGAGGATATATCCCTTGAGTGTGTACAAGGCAAAGTTGAACGATATGCACAAAGAATGTACACTACAGAGGTTTCCTGGGAGGGTGTAAGGCAGAGGTTAAGCAGACCTGTGGCATATTTCACCTCTCTCCTACAATCCACATAAGGTGGAACACAGAAGTATCTCCAACAAAAGAAAACAGCTACCACTATGTTCTGGAATGAGATAATTTGAGAATTGCAATTTTCACAAAAGACAGACTTACATTTTAGGGGTTGTTTTTGTTTTTGTTTTTTCTTTAACAGTCTTTCAGTGGTATTCTTCTGCCAATTAGTGTCTGTTCCTTTCTGAGCCTCAAAGATTTTTATGGATTTGGGGCAGAAGAACAAACTGAATTATTTCCAACAAATCTGAAATGTGATCTCATTTTGTTGCATCTTTATAAGGAGACATATAATCTGGGACGGTGACATTCAGGGACTACGGTAAAAATATCACTCCAGGAAAGAAGCTCCACTGAGCAGGGAATGAAGATCTCCTCCTCCATATAAACAATTAAGGAAGACTCACGAAGCCCAATCAGGGTGATACGATCAGTTTCTGAAAATGTTTTCTCCTTATAAACCAAAACTGCCATTATCTAAAGTGTCTCTGAGTCGGAGGGCCTGGTGGCTGAGTTGGTTAGGTGTCCTACTCTTGATTTTGGCTTAGATCATGAGCGGGTCCAGAGATGGAGCCTGGTGTTGAGTTCTGTGCTCAGCAGGGGGTCTGCCGGAAGATTTGTCTCCCTTTGCCTGTCCTCTCCTCCCCTCACTTTCTGTCTCTGAAATGAATAAATCTTTAAAAAAACAATAAAATAAAGAGTCTCTGAGGCAACTGGCCTTATTCAGTGACAACAGACTACAAAACAATCTGAGTGTCTCTTTTGCATATCTGGGTGTGAAAAACAGTCCTTGCTGAGAAGAAAAGGAAGCTACACAACCAATTTACAAATGTCAAATCAACTTATTTTCAAAAGGAAAATAATCTCACACCCTGACCAGATCTTCCCAAATACCGAATGAACATCTCCGTGTAAATAAGACAGTGTCACCGACTGCAGTGGGGAGAGGAAGTCTGAGGACCGGAAAGTCAAACACCCACACGATAGCACAGTACACGCAGCCATCAGAAACCTAAACATCAGTGTGAAAACGGTCAGAAGAGCCAAGGAGGGCAAGGAGTTTCTGGCCCTCCTGCAGTCCCTTAACTCTCCACCTAATCAGAGTACTCAGATGCACGTGACTTTTTTGAGTTTAGAATCTGCGGTTTTTGTGGTTTCTGATGGCATCCACGGATGTTATTCCTATCCCCTCTCCCACATACAGTTTTTAGATATTACCTTTTAACAGCAAGCACCACCCCCACTACCCCCACACACCTCTCTCCCCACCCCTTCTACTGAAGATCCTCTAAGAAGGTGTTTGGGGTTTGTATTTCGATTCTAGAAATAGTCTACAGATTTTCTTTTAAGCCAACATAACAGAAGAAAGAGGCTGAGATCTCCAGAGAACCCTAGAGCAACGGCCTCAAAATGACAAGTCGTTTCTTTTTTACCTTGAAAACCTAACGGGAGCCCAAACCTGGAGAGTTTCTCAACCACCGCTCTTTCCCCCAAACTGCCTCGGTGCTTGTTTTGTCAGGTCTAGTTCTACTGTGGCGGGAAGGAGGGTTTGTCGGAAATTTTTCTAAGATAAAAGACGAGAACCTTCCAGATCTCTAGCCCCCGTTCACGGATAGACCCTTTCACAAAACAAAGGTGAGCAAGGCGCCCCCACCCTTGTCGGCACGCGAGTGCCCAAGCTCCCCTAAGATTTGAGAAAAGCGGGTCCCAAAGCAGGTCCTCCCGACTCGCAGCGTCCCTCCTCCCGCCCTGGGGGTCCGAGCGCCCCGCAAGTCCTCTCCGCCCCGAGTGTCCAGTCTCTCCAGCCCTTAAACCAGGAGGCCGAGCGCTCGGACGCTGCCGGGGTCGGCAGAGTGCGCGGAGGGGGCTATCGGTTCAGCGCGCCCCCCACCCGCGACGCTCAGAGGCTGCACAGACCCCCAGGCCGCCCCAACCAGCGTGGGGAACTCGGTCTCCCCGATCCCCAGTCCCCCTCACCCGGGCAATGCAAACATGCAGGGAAGCCGGCGGGAGAGAGTTACCCTCCAAGGCCCAGGAGCGAAGACTGCAGGGGTGTGCGGGGCTGGGCGGCTGGAGGCCCGCTGCTCTCCGCCCGCCGCCGCTCGCTCCAGCCGGCTGCTGCTGCTCCCGCGGCGCCTGCCGCATCGGGCCGCCGAAGCCCAAGGCCGGCGGAAAAAAACGGAGGAAGGTGGCCCGGGTTAGGCTTGGCGCGGGCACGATTCCTCCACCGACCAGGCGGGCAAGCTGCGGAAAGCGCCGCGCCGCGGAGAGACGGAGGCGCCCGCCAGCCGGTGCGCTGCCCACCGCGCCCGGTCCGGATCCCGGGAGACTGCGCCGAGCACCTCCGGAGCCGCGGGGAAGCTCCTCCTGCTCGGCTGCTGGCGCCAGACGCGCGGTGACCACGGCCGCCCCCAAGTTCACGGAGGAAGGTGCAATGCAGAGGGAGACTGAGGGGGGCTCCGCGTCCCCGGAGCAGGGAGGCCGGAAAGCAGGGAGGCGGAAAAGCCCGTACCTTTCGGGCTGGGCGGACACCAGCCGCGCGCCCTTCCCGGGCGTCCCGGACAGGAAAATCACCACGAAGGGAGGGCCGGGGAAAAGCAGCGGGTGGCTTCAGGACAAGGTAGGAGGATCGAGTTCCACAGCCAAGAAGACACTCCCATACCGCCTTGGTTTGTTTGGAAAGCTGCAGCGGGGAAAGTGTGGGGCGGCCAGGGTACTCCCCTTCCCCGCCGGGGCGGCGGGCCGCAGAAAAAAACACATTTCCTTGGCGCACCCGGGGACTTCTGTGACACCAAGTGAGGCAGGCGGTTTGGTCCCTAGCAGAAAGGGAGGGGGTGTTCAGAACTCGAGAATTCCTGGGCTCCGCCTTTCAAGGACAAATGCGTTAGTGCTCTTTGTCTTTTGGAAGAGACGTTACTTTAGGGAGAAGAACGAAGGTGGGACGTGGATTTTTCTTTCTTGTTAAAGTAGCTCTCTTGAGAAAAGCATAAATTAGTAATGTCCTCATACTTGGATGGCTCTGAATACTTTTTATATTTCAGTGTCTGTGAAGTAATTCATTGTCTAGCAGCATTCCGTTAATAGCTCCAGCCTTTGGACAGTGAACATCGTAATCACATGCCATCAAATGACCCCAGAGAGAAGAGCCACAGACTTGGGTCTAATTCAAAGCGGCAGCGTGTCCCCGCACTGAAATAAAGTCCTTCATCTGTGCTGGCCCTTCTGGTATTTGTGTTAATTTTAACAACAGCCCTGGGAGACAACACTTGTTATTTTCCCGGTTTTACCAATCAAAAAACTTGAGTGTTCAGAACATGCCTATCTCCTTCCTTTTCTACAAACTGCCTTTGAAGTAACCCACACAAATTTTGAAATTTTGAAGGTCACTCCGGAGACATCAGAGTAGTGAATGATGTTTGGGAAATTTGCCCACCTAGGTCAATTTTCCTTGAGGTTGCTTTGCTCTTTTTAGTTTGCCTGAGTTCCTTATTGTCCTTCTTTTGTTCACGATCTTCAGAATTAAACCAGTATTATACCTCATTCACTCAGTCCTTAGGATTTTTGGATCTGCAAAGTCATGTGCTAAGGGGACAGGTCATCTGCTATTCTTAGGTGGCATTTGTGCTGCCTTATAGGAGTGGCCAAAAAGACACTGTTCACCCTAACCTCATTCACATTCCACCTCCTGCACTGGCCTGCCTTGTGACCTTGAGCATGTGCCTTAGCCTCAGTGTTCTTCCTCTGTGCCACCTGTAAAAGAGATATAAAGCAACCTATCTTCAGGGGTTGTTAGGATTTAAATAGACGATGATCTAAAGAATTCTTGGCCCAGTGCTTGGCACAAAAACCATCAGTTCAGGAAATAAGACCAGTCACTGACCAACATTGAGTCAGTTACTGCCTATGCATCATATCTGTTCCTCCCTTCCATCCTGCAAGCGAGAAGAATCTCATTCTAGAAATGAAGAAATACAGTCTGGAGATTAAGAAATGTGCCCAAGGTCATTCTGTCTACGTTGAAGCTGTGACTCGAATGAAAGTGCCTGAGACCAAGATCAGTTTTCTTTCCAGAAGAGCTCATGTCTGTATCGTTATGCGGGCAGGGACCTTAATTTTTTTTCAAATACAGGATATATCATTCTATGGGCACATGATTGCAACTATGCAAAAATTTTGAATTCCTATGGAAGATGATAAAGAATTAAGCAGAGTAATGGGATTATAGGGGTTTAGCTCTCTCTGGGATAGTGTTTTTGGCAATTGTTTCGGGGAAAATGTTTTCACCATAAATAAATGTAATTTAGCCTTTGTATAAAAGGTGTATTCTAATGAAGTTAGAGGGGAAGGACCAGGAAGGAGGAGAGGACCCTTGGAAGATGCAAATTCTTTTAATGATCCCCAAATCATAATATATTTAGGCAGTGTACATGCATTCATACATACAAACCTGTACATACATACAGGTTTGGCCAAGTTTGGTAGGTTTCTTTTGTGCTTATGGATGCTACAATCTCTTTGTTAAAATCACATTGTTCCATAGGATATGGCCTCTGTGACCCTAAGGACAAGTAAAAGTCAGGTTTTCCACACCACCCTGGGATGCCATTCAGCACAGCATAGAGAGCAAGGTTAAAGAAAATAGTACTTCTTTCTCAATCCCAATGTAGGTCCTCCCAAAAGAACAAACCCCTGAAGATAGATTATATTATATCACTTTTACAGGTGACCTGTCCTATCCCAAGAACAGGCTTTTCTGGCATGATTGATGTAGGACGGTCTACTTCATATAGAGGAGACCTGCTCAAAGTGGTATGCTCTCCACCAGACCGTCGCCTCTAGTAAACCCCAGGACCAGTGACAGAGCTGGAAAATGACAAGAGGCCACTTTCTCACAATATCCCCTTCTAAGTTAATAACAAAAAGAAATTTCCTTTTTTCTAACATTGCTCAAGGCTGGAGTTCTCCAGTTTTAAATAGTATCTGGCCCAAGAATGAGTTTGACCAAGGTCATCATCTTTGCACCCCATTGTTCCTCCACCTCTAAGGGAAGATCCTGCCAGCCTGGTCTTCTGGGTGTCTTGGGGTTTTATAATACTGAAGCAATTATTTAAAGAACAGGTGCATCGCAAAAAGTGTAAGCCACAGGGTGGAGGCAGTATCTCTCCTCACTTAGAGCTCTGCCTATGCCTGCAGAGTGGGAAAACTGTTTTCTGTTAAGCAACGCCTTAACTTCTCCAAAGCGAGCAGGGCCTCAGCCCCGAATTTGCATATGAAAATAACCATTGTGTTGATTTCCTCAATACCGCTGGAGCTGGAAAAAGAAGTGCAGGTGGCCGTGGAAGCTTCTTTGCAACTTTCGTCAACAGTAGAATCTCCTTATTCTACTACTCCTGTCAAGATTTCAGAGCTCTTAGCAGCCCAGTCTCAGGAACTGTATTTGCTGTCCTTCCACAAACTGGAGGATGAGGGGAGGTGGGAAGATAGCCCTGGGGTTCAGTGTGTTCTAAGCACAGGAACATATAAAATATCTGTATGCTGGAAGCCATAATTAAGACCACTTCAGTGTATTGTTAAAAGAGTTAATATTCAGAACATGTCAGGAGTTCCTATGGATCTGTAAAAAAAGATACCCCATTTAAAAATAGGACATGGGTCATAAGCAAGCAATTTATGGAAGAAATACAAATAGTCCACAGACAGGTGAATTGATTTTCATGTCTTTTTATACTAACATTGTTTAAGAAAACGTAGATAATAATGAGAAGTCAGACTGGCAAAAACTAAGGTTAATGAGCTTAATGTGTTTCATCAAGGTGTCAAGGAAACTATTCAAGGAAGTATGAAGTCGAAATTCCTTTGTAGAGGGCGATTTGGTGATTGCTATCAAATTTACAAGGTTGTTATGAGTTTGAATTTCAATACCCGAATTAAAGTTCTTTTTTTTTTTTTTAAGATTTTATTTTATTTATTTGAGAGAGAGAGACAGTGAGAGAGAGCATGAGCGAGGAGAAGGTCAGAGGGAGAAGCAGACTCCCCATGGAGCTGGGAGCCTGATGTGGGAATCGATCCCGGGACTCGATCCCGGGACTCCAGGATCACGCCCTGAGCCGGAGGCAGTCGTTTAACCAACTGCGCCACCCAGGCGTCCCCCGAATTAAAGTTCTTTACCTTTCCTTCTTAGATGACAGTTTGGCCTCAAGCCAAGCAAAGGAGGAAAGAGGAGAGGGAAAGAGGAAGGGGTGGGAAAAGACAGAGGATCTCTTAGCTGACTCCTGGTTACCTGGTCCAGAAGAGGGCAGACAGCCCTTCTGGTTACCCAGCAGGTCCCTGAACAAATGCCCGACGGTAGGGCATCTCCTACGATTGGATGGGGGCAGTCTGCGGGCCAGTCTGCAAACCTCTGCACCCTGGGGCATCTTGCTCAGAGACCTTCCGCAATCATGAGAAGTGTGGGAAACCGGGACCACTGTCCTAGCTGATGGGCGCGCTCCCACTCCAGGGAGAGGAGGGAGATGTTCCCCCCTCCCCCAACTGTGGAGATGCTCTGCTAATTTCTGCTCCAGTTCCGTGACTGATAATTCTGTCAAAGTATTACAGGTACCTTCCCTTGGGACACTCAGCCCACTGATTCACATTTTTAGCTAACCCCCTTGTCTCTCATCACAGCTGGATTAGAGCTTAATGAACTTCCACTGTTTCATTTCAGGAGAAGGTTTTTATAGGATGGATCCGGAAAAGTGGAAATCCTGGGCGAAGCATACATCAGACCACGCTCAGATGAGTTTCTACTTGATCTTTTCATGTTCAAAAGTTCACTCTCTAAACAAACCAAAAAAAAAACAAAAAACAAAAAACAAAAACAAAACAAAACTATTTTCAGTAGCCTCCTGAAGCAGGGTGCAAGGAGGGAGTCATTACAGTGAGCTGGGAATGATAAAGAGGCTTCTCATAGCTTCCCCAGCTTCAATCTGCTATAAATGCTTGTCACCTTCAAACCAGCAAATCCATCTTTTAGGATGTGATCTGTAGAAATAATCACATATAAATGCAAAAACATGAATAGGAGTGGGCATAGCAGCATTGCTTATAATGTTTAAAAGCAGGAAAATAGTGCCCAGGAATAGAGTGACTAATTGGTTTGTGGTGTATCCTAACCATGAATGCAGCCATTGCAAAGCTATTATAAATGTGTATATACATTCAGTTCACTGACGTGTGATGTGTAGCAGCTGCACTACACTGACTTTGGATATTCTACATTCAGAAATTATATGTTGAATGTACGTATGGTATGTCATAGGTATTATGATTCATTAATATCAAGCAGGAAAAAATAAAGGACCACTAATATGTGTGTATATATTTGTGAATCCATAGGGAGCATGGACAGATTTCTTCTAGGGAGTGGAATTATAGAGGCAGAGAGAGAAAGTGGAGGAAGATTTTTGCTTTTTATTCTAAATATTTCTGATAAGTTGAGCTTTTTACAATGTACATGAATAACTTTTGTAATTAAAAGAAGATGCCAACGCAGTTATTTTTATGTGGTTTGGGAAAGAGATTAAAAATCCCAGATAAAAATGTGTCCATGTTGAGGCATAAATCTGAGCTCTCTACCTTGGTGGTTCCCTACCTGTGTACTCTCTATTCTATATAATGCATTTTCCCCCCCAATCAACAGAGACCAAAATAGAAATATCAGGTAAACACAAAACAAAACCTCAAGGCCACACTGATAGAAGAAGAAGAAAACCTATATGAGTTTTGTTTTTATTTTGCTGGGAAAAAACTAAACATTAAAGAAGCATGAAGAAAAAGGTTAATACATTTGATTTCATGAAAATATAGACCTTCCAAATGGCAAAATACACAGACGTACAAAGACAAGCTGGGTAAAAGTATTTGCAACACGTGGCTAATGGTTAATATTCTTACTTTACCAAGAACTCTTAGGGAAAAACAAACAAACAAGAATTTAATGGAAAAATAGATAAACTACATGGACAAGCAGCTCTCTGAAGAGAAAAGTAAAACCTATATTCCTTATGTATGTCTGCCTTATGCCATGCACTAATCTAAGCAGTGAAGGAAACGTAATTCCTGCTCCCATGTAGCTTACATTCTAGTAAATTTGAGGGGTCTTGACTGCACTTATTGAATTTGCATACTCTAATACAGAAATCCCATCAATAGAAACTCCTGTTACAGTTAATCCTTGCACAGTTATATAAAGTTGTACATAAGAATTGCCTGAGAGGGGCACCTGGGTGGCTCAGTCTTTAAGCGTCTGCCTTCAGCTCAGGTCATGATCCCAGGGTTCTGGGATCAAGCCCTACATCGGGCTGCCTGCTTGGCAGGAAGCCTGCTTCTCCCTCTCCCACTCCCCCTACTTGTGTTCCCGCTCTCACTCTCTCTCTCTGTCAAATAAATAAATAAACTCTTTTAAGAAAGAAAAAGAATTGCCTTAAAATATTGCTTACAATGACTGGAATAACTCAAATTGCCTTTAGTAAAGATTGGAATTATAGGGTACACATATACTATAGAATTCTGTAGAGTCTCTAAAACCATGAGCTAGTCTTCTACCTAATGACTTGGAATAATGTCCAAGATATTATTAAATTTAAATATCACACTGCCTAGTAGGATTCTGATGTCGTTAAATATGTTTTTAAGAACTAGAAATAATGATAGTTATAATACAGCTGACATTAGTGCGCAAGGTTTCAGAAGGAATACGCATAAGCTGTGAATGTTAGCTCTCACTGGAGGATTTTTCTTTCTAAATTATACAACACCGAATGTTTGATTTTTCACTATTTATTTTTAACTGAAAAAAGGGAGAATTTTTCAACCATTTTGTGCTTTAGGAATTTTTACATGTGGTTGCTTAGAGACACATACCAAATTGAGCTTTACTTCTTGGGGAGTTGGGGGAGTGGTCAGTGGTTTTTCTGAGAGGTAATGACAAAAGCTTTGATATAAATGGGTGATTATGTACCATTTCCATCAGAACCTTGATTGTGACCGTGTTTTGGGTTTCTGTTATTCTCAACCTCAGAATTAAAGGAACTTGTCTATTCCCAAACTTGTAGGAGATTATCACATCACCAAAGGATATTAAAAGAGAGTGACTTGCCAAGTAGAGAGATACCACTGGGACACAAAGTTGCTTCTGGAAAGTTCACTAAGAACCACTGCCCATGAATACCTAAGAATTCTCCCAACTTTCTGCCATTGTACCTGAAGATAAGATCAAGAGACACCAAGTGCAAAGGGGAAGAAAGAAGGCAAGATGGAAGCCACTAGATAAGCTCAAATGTGAGCTCATATTTATTATACTCCTGCCAGACGCTAGGTGATTTTGTAGATTATATTGTTTACTACACACAGCAACCTGTAAGCTGAGATGATGAAGACAACAAAACTACATAATTTGTCCAAGGGCCAGAACTTTTACATCTCTAATCTAGAATTTGGACCCAGGTTGAACTCCAAGGTCTCTTTTCACATCTGTGACATTGTGCCTTTCTATTCAAAAGATGAAGGATATGAGAAAATTAATGACCATTATGCTAGAGTATGAGATTTCATAAAAACTTACAACCTTGGTTAACTGAATGAGAATCCTGTGACACCTTCATTAGCTTTTTGTGTGTGGGTATCAAGATGTCAACTGACATGGTATGGTGGTCATTTCTAGTTCCCATTGTACCAGTTCTCCAAACCAGAATACCTTCTCCATGGATACATAGACTATAGATTACTGAAACCTTTCTTCAAGACCCTAGTCATCATTTCTTGTGCCTGAATATACTCTCTTTCACACCTGAAATCGCTTTGGGGGATAGATCCCATTTTTAGGGTAATTATAGTAGCAGAAACATTAACTGTAATGGCATCAGGGTTATCACAAGGAAAGCATGTTTGGCAGCTTCCCAGGAGCCCACAAGTCCTGTACTCTTCAGCAGTCATTTCGATTCCCCACCCCGAAGAGCTTATTCCACTATAGGACATTATGAATACAAGAGAATCAGTATCAGTAATAAAGAGTTCTAGATATAGGAACCACCAGGAACATCTGAAGTAAAGGTAAAATGAAGGATTGAAACTGACAATTGTTTCCTGGGGTCAAACTAGTCATCAATTTTTGTCTTACAATTTTTACAATATGACTTAACTGTATCTCCTGGTAAGCTTCCAAATTTATTTTTCTGCACTTGGGGGCCATATTGGTAGCAGATTTTCCAAATCCTGCACAGGACTGTTAATTATTGTCAGCATATTAGCCACATGGCGAGACACTAACCCAGCAGCTATCCGAAGTGCTTCAAACATGGTAAATATAAATAACTTTAATCTTTATCATCATTTAGTATAAAATCGAGGCTTTCTGAATCTACCTAAGGGACTGAAGGGAAGCACCTAATTTTGTTTTTGCTTAAAGAGAGAGATGGGAGTAGGCAGGACTTAACTGTAAGTCTCTGTGCTTATCACATGATAAATTCATGCCATTTTAACCAAGTCAACTACTTCGTAGATTTGGATCCACCAAATTTTGTATAGTTGATCAAAGTTTTACCGGCTATAGATTAAAAAGCTGAAAACCATTGAATGTTCCTAGGGCCTTTAGAGTTAAGAGTCCTGCCATGGAGAATCTCTCAGACAAAATGTTAATCCATAGGCTGGAAAACCATAAAATTCCAATACTAAATATTTGGAAGTTGTCCCTAAATTTTATTTAACAGAGGCAATTCGTAAATACATTTGTACATGACTTCAGAAAATGTGCACATGCCATGCCGTCAGGGGAACACACATATTCTGGATCTGGATCTCTCAAGGGTTCACTCATTTCCAGGAAGGGACTCGGGAGTCATCTACTGCTAGCTCTGACTACTTTAATTCTGGGTCTTGCAACTCCTGCTGCTTGCTAAGCATTCAGTTCAGTGTGTATTTGTCAGCACCTGCTGCATGCAGAGTATTTCACAAAAAGCAGGGTCAACAAATCTAAAGCCACATTTTTAGTCTTCCACTCTGACCAGCTTTTTCTTTTCACTTACTCCTTTTTATTACTGATAATGCTTTTCCTCTGCCTTACCACTTTTAAAACCTTAGAGTTATCCTTGAACTTTTTTTTTTTTTTAAGATTTTATTTATTTATTTGACAGAGAGAGACACACAGAGAGAGGGAGCACAAGCAGGGGGAATCAGAGAGGGAGAAGCCAGCTCCCCACAGAGCAGGAAGCCTGATGTGGGGCTCGATCCCAGGACCCCAAAATCATAACCTGAGCCGAAGGCAGCCGCCTAATGACTGAGCCACCTAGGCACCCCCTTGATCTCCTCCTTTTTCTCCATCTTACCTGAACTTCATCCTTCATGTCCTTAACACAAACCATATTCAGTCATTAAATAAATAACTTGCTTGTTATCTGCCTAGCACCTGCTGTAGGTGCTAGGAATAGTTTGCCAGTGGGGAAAACAGGCAAACATTTTTGCATTCCTGCAGCTTAGTCCCTCAAGAATCTTCAAATATCTCTTGTTGAGCTCTTCATCTTGATTTCAGTTGAAATGACTCCCTCTTTTTCTCACTGCCTCTCTGCTTCCCCAGGGAGGCAGGAAGGAGCCCCACTCGAATGAAAGACATATTGGACTCCATCCTCTCTTTCAGTCTTCTGAAAAGCAACCACAGCCCAAGCTGAGATGTCTTCTAAGATTCGTTAATTTCTAAACCTGTAACAAAAAAGTCATTGAGCAAACAGAACCCCAAAGCTTGGTTATCTTCTTGGGGTGGAGGAGGGATATTTATAGCAGGGATTGGGTCAGCGGGAGGGGGAGCGGATGTAAGAGGTTTCAGGGGATTCCATGGGGGGTCTGTGAGAAGATGTAAGAGGTTAAGACAAAGTCTTACTAAAGGTTCTCTAACAACACAAGGCAGAGTGTGGCAGCCCCCAAATGAATGAAGGCCGAGGCAGATGTGTGAGGACTGGTGAAACAGTAACATCTGTGGAGCTCTAAGGAGGGGCTTTGTGTTCAATATCCCATTTCATTTAACAAACCCAGGAGTTCAATATTACTGAAACAGTATGAAGGAAACGAAAACAGAAATAAAACCAAATTCATACCCAGGTCTGAGTGAGTCCAGAGCCTGGGCACATACCTTCCCTTGGCAGAGGGAAAGGGATCTAATGCTTTTGCTTAGAAATCTCTCAATTAACTCTGACATAGATGGGGGGAAAAGAGAGAGAGAGAGAGAGAGAGAGAGAACAGATATAACTTAATTCCCAAGTTTCTGGATGTTGATAAAGTAGTGATCTATTTATGTCTTTTTTTTTTTTAAATTTTCAATCTAAACTTTAACATTACATTAACATTTCTATTTTTCCTTAGTTGAAACTATGGTCTTCTGTCCTTAAAAATAAAGACCCATCTAGGAGTGGCCTAACAAGTACAGAGTCTGATGCAGCCTTCAGTGGCCTTCCAAGTTCCTCTCTTTACAAATACTATTTCACAATGGATTAAATACTTGCTTTTGGAATTTAGTGGCCTTTCCCAAACTGTGTTCTTTTGGAGGATACTAGTCTGAATTTAGAGAACAAAGGATTCCTAGACAAGTGAGAAGAATTATAACCCCACCTAAAGCCACACACAATACATACTAGCATATTCAAGACAACAAGTGTTTAACTTTGGTTAATGGTTAAACAAATTTTAACGAGCTTGTTTTTGTGGGGGAAAGACTCTTTCCTTCAGTATTCTAATTTACTTTTTCTCCCTAAGCCAGTTACAACAAGAAACAAAATTGCTGCATATTTGATTCTCTCCATATCCAGTTAGAAAACCAAGGGCTGGGATCCTTTCATGAAATCAACCATGAATATAAAAGCTAGGACATGAGAAATATGTCCTATGAAATATTTCATATAATGAAATATGAGAAAAAAAAATTACATGGCAAACTTGCAGGTGACAGATTTATTATAAAATCACCACCATATTGCTCTTGGAAGCATACAGTTATCAGCCTTACTTAATATTTTATTGTGTAAGTAATTAATATCTGTCATCATTATAAACCGTGTTTTAGTTCAGACATAATAAAATGGATCCTGATCAAAATTCAGGTTAATTTGAAGTAACTTTGCATTTTTTTGCTTTACTTCATCTCTGCAGAAATAACTTGCACAATCTAAATGCTCTAATGTCAAATATTTTACAAAATCATAGTGATGAGGGAGGATGAGGCTGGCTGAAGACAAAGCAAAGGTTGGCGCCTTGCACCCCCCTCACCCCCTTCTCCATCCGCTCCCCCTCAGTCATATGTGTAGCATCCCTCAGGCAGCCCTGACTGCCATGAACAATAAGCAAATAGTTAACTTAGCAGAGCTCACAATCCTGCTAGACAGGAGTCTCCCTTGGCTTACAAATGTCCTAAATCTCACTAACAAAGACGATTGATAGCAGGATTGTGACATCCCACCAAAAAGTCTCCCAACTATCTTAATGTTAATGGCTGGTCTAAATACAACATTGATCAAGCCGCAAGGGCAAGGCCTCAGGTAGGCCTGGGACATCCTGGCACCTTGTAGGCCCTCTTTAGCATATGAAAACTCCATTGAACCCTTCCTTCCCCTCACCTTCCCCCAACTGCAGGGTACATAACCTGCCATCCCTCACAATCCAGGGCAGCTGCATCTCCGCCTGCCCACGGGTCCTGTCCCCGTGCTTTAATAAACCACATTTTTGCACCAGAGACGTCTTAAGAATTCTTTCTTAGCCGTCAGCTCCGAACCTCACCCCACCGAACCTGACTTAGGTTCTGGGACTTCATCAATAGTACAACAGAAATTCCTTTATCACCGACCCATGTCTACTTATTTCGAGCCAAATGTTATGATCATGTTGGTAGTGGAATTGGAATTTGATCAGTACATCGTACTTTAAGGTTGACTCATTCATTTAGATTTTATTGAGAACCCACCAAATGCCCAACACAGTAGCCTTAGAGGGTTCCGACATGCAGAATTCTAGATATTGGAGTTCTGGCCTTGATAAGTGATATGAGGGAGATAGGCATTCAGACTACAGGTGCTTACTGAGATTATGTTTGTGTCCTGCACTGGTGAGGTTCAAAGAAAACAGTGGGGAGCTGACAGATTGCCTGCCGTAATGATGCTTGCAGACTAGCAGACTTGTGAACAGATACTATTTCTTTTTTTTTTTTTTTTTTTTTAAAGATTTTATTTATTTGACAGAGAGAAATCACAAGTAGATGGAGAGGCAGGCAGAGAGAGAGGGAAGCAGGCTCCCTGCTGAGCAGAGAGCCGGATGCGGGACTCGATCCCAGGACCCTGAGATCATGACCTGAGCCGAAGGCAGCGGCTTAACCCACTGAGCCACCCAGGCGCCCCAGAACAGATACTATTTCTTATGGTATTGTAACTGTTAGCTGTGGAAACTAGAGACGACTAATGGGACCATCTTGAAAGGTGACATTTGTGATTTCCTCTACGCAGAAAATAATCTTCCTCGCTCATTTTTTCCCCCCTTAGGAATTTTCCTTTCTTAGGGTTACCTTAGCTTAAAATGGAATAAACATATACTCAGAATTTGCCAGAAGAAAATTTCTACCCAAGGATTCTTAGCCACTGAGATGTGAGTGACTTTTCTGAAAAGATGTCTGACACTCTGACCCTGATTACCCTGATATAGCTCCAAGCCCTGATGCACATTACAGGGCACTGTCCCACGGTTTCTGATTCCGTAGAACTAGCATGTGGCTCAAGAACTTTGGATTTCTAACAGGCTCCCAGAAGTCACTGATGCTGCCAATCCAGGGACCACGCCCTTTAAGAAGCATGATTTAGGGGATTAAATATAACAACTTCCCAAATAAAACTCATTATTAAAGGACTGTAAGGCAAATAATAGCTCTGTTTCACAGGAGGAAGAACATGGCATATGTGACGTATAAAATGCGAATTTAAGTAGGTAGGCAAAACTAAGTAAAATAATAAATATTTCATATCCTAAATGCAATGATTATCTTGAAGTTAGAAACGTCCTTTTATCACTCACTTTCCAAATTTGAAATACTCTGAAGTTGGGATACTTTATGATTTGATTGGAAATAACTCTTCTTTTCCTCTCCCATAGAGGTTTTAGAAATTTAGAATTAAAATCTGACTATGTCCAAATACGTAGCTAATGTTAGACTTTGTGATTAGAAGGCAGCCCTAAGGACGGGGGCACTGTGTCATTTCCTGGGAATGAGCCTCTTGGGAGATAAACCTCTAACGGAGCAGCAGCAGCAGGCACTAGGAGGGTGGTGACAATCCAGAGGAGCTGGTGACATGAGAGGACAGGCATCCAGATGCTTTAAAGAAGAACATGAAAATGGAGAGAATCTATATTTTCATCTACTTGCAGTCTGAAAATCCAGCGTGCCTACTATCAAAAGGACGATACTGACTGGCTGAGTTATCAGTAGAAACAAAATAACCACATCAAGAAAAGTATCTGTGCTCAATTTTTTTGCCCGTGCCCCCCACTGCTAAAGTTTGTTACAGTAAAGTATACTTTATTGGCTTGACAAAATACAAATTCATTTTCCTATAGTTCTGGAGGCCAGAAGTCTGAAACCAATTTGTCAGCAAGGCTGGGTTCCTTCTGGAGGCTGGAGGAGAGGTCCGTTTGCCTTTTCCAGATTCTGGAGGCCACCTGTGTTCCCTGGTTTATGGATGTCCCTTCCCTTATTTTCAAGGCCTACAGGGTAGCATCTTCAGATTTCTCCAACTGCAATGCCTGCTTCTCTCAATACATGCCCTTTCTGCCTCTGACCCCCCATGTCTTCCTCTTTTAGGGAAATTGGGGCCTTGGGTCTGCCTGGATAGTCTCCCCATCTCAAAATCTTTAATCATGTCTGTAAAGTTTCTCTTGCTGTTCAATGTGGCATATTCATAATTTTAGAGCTTTCGTACATATACATCTTTTCGGGAGGGGGTATTGTTTGACTTCCCACGTACGTCATTTATTTTTTCTGGTCAAAAAACACTTGCAGTATTCAATATGGGGCATTACAGTCTCAGGAAGAAATTAATAAATGGTGTTATATAGAAGAAGATTACTATGGATCATTCGTTCACTCAGCAAATATCTGTGTTCACGACGTGCCAGGCACAGGGCAAGGAGCAGTGTGTGGATACAGAAGAGACTGTGGGAGGCTGTGGAGCACTGCGCTTATGAGCCAGGACCATGTACTCATCATCTGATTTTGAACCCTGGCCTCACCATTTAGACACTGTGTGATCTAAGCAAGTTAGTTAATTTCTCCATGCCCCAATTTTGTCCCTTCTGAAATTGTGGCAGAATTAGAACTGTCCCATGGGGCTCTTATGAAGATTCAATGAGATTCTGGATAAGGCCTCGGGCACACTGGCCGGCGTGTCAAGTTCCATAAATATTGATGTTGAGGGGGAGACGGAGAGGACAGTGACTAGAGCGCATGGAGCATATCATGGTCACAGAGAACATGGAAAAGTTTTCCAGAGCCGGGTCTTAAAAGTTCAGTTTCTTGTAGTTAGCTGGGGAGAAATGAGAGACATGCAGTGAGAAGACACAGTGAAGGATTGGAAACCACGAGGGATGGCTGAGGAGCCTCCGGGTGTGAGCTGGAGTCGTATTTTGATATTATGCTAGGGCAGCCTGCACAGCCAAAGAAGTTAGACTTACTTTACTTCTATCCAGAAGAAAGTATCCAAGCCCAAGTGGAAATGGAAAAAACATTCATCTCCATACTGGAAAAAAACTTGTGAATAATAAGTTCCTTTTTTCCTCCTGAAGATGATATAATCTTTTCTCTGTGCACCACTGGCTGTCAAAATACACTGTCTTTTTTTGTCTTGCTTTGTTTTTTTAAGATTTTTATTTATTTATTTATTTGAGAGAGCGAGAGCAGGGGGACGGGCCCGAGGGAGAGAGGGACAGAGCATTTTAAGCAGACTGTCCACTGAGCATGGAGCCTGGCCCTGGGCTCAATCTCATGGCACTGAGATCATGATCTAAGCTAAGATCAAGAGTCGGACGCTTAACTGCCTATACCACCCAGGCGCCCCTATACTGTCTTCTTTATGGGGTGGTCTGTAGTACATCCATTTTCTTCTATGCACTTGTCAATAGAAACCCAAGTATTTTCAGGAATCAGTGGGCCATAAACTTTAAGTGAGGCTGGGCTTCTCCCCAGCCCTAGGGATGTAAACCAAAATTGGTCTGAGCCAAGCGTGGTTAACCACTGCCTTTGTTGTTATTTAGGTCAGGAACGGGAATTTGCAACCCAATTCTTGCCAGTGAGAGGAGAGGAAGGCTTTTGGTAAAGGCTTCATCTCTTCAAAAGATACATGAGGAAAGCGAGTGCTCTCATTCTCTGTTCCAACTGTGAGACATCTTTGTATGAAGATGTGATGCCTGGAGATGTGGCCTCCATCTTGATGTGGGAGAGGACAGATGCATGTGAGGACAAAGCTAACATCTGAGGAAGATAGAGCGAGAATACAGAAAGGGTCTGGATCCCTGAAGGGCTGGAAGAACAACTAAATTATCCGACCCTGGAATCATCATTTAGTTTGTCATTTATTATACTAATATGTAATATAGTTAAATATACTCAGTGTTAGAAAAAGCACACATATTTCCTTCTTCAGCCCAGGAAGCATCCTGCTTATAAAACTAGCAGCACAGGGGCACCTGGATGGCTAAGAGGGATAAGCCTCTGCCTTCAGCTCAGGTCATGATCTCAGGGTCCTGGGATTGAGCCCCATATTGGGCTGTCTGCTCAGAGGGGAGCCTGCTTCTCCTTCTCTGCCTCTCTGCCTACTTGTGATCCCTCTCTCTGTGTTAAATAATAAAATTTAAAACAAAACAAAAAACCTAGCAGCACAGACCCCTTGACAATGCAGGCTGTCGGCAGAAAATAACCACAGACTCTCTGTTGGTCTAATCAAAATGCTGACTTTGAGAATGAATTTTGAGTGCAGATTACTGACCTGATTTTCTGGTAGGAGATTCTGTTAGACACATTTTGGGTTCATTTCTATTATCTGTTTATCCTCAATTTTATCTCTTGAATCAAGCCATATCATTAAAGCGCTATATGTACCTTCCAGCCAATTATAGTTAACACTACAGGGTGTGTAGAAATGGAATAGTTGCTTGCATTAACTAAATCCCTCCCAGAATTAATTTCTGCCTCGGCAAAAATTTCTAATTTCCTGATTTCTAATATATCTACAATTTTATGATATCAAAATGTGTCAGCACTGCACTGAACTCACTATATATTCACAAACAAATTCTGTTATTGCAAAAATTAAACCAAGAGATAGGGAACTATGTTAACAGCAACAACAAATTATGGAGGCTGCCGGAAAAGATGATTTAATAACCGTTCTTCCCTTGTGTGGAAGAAAGAACTGTCCCTGATTTCTGCTAAATGTCCTTTTTGGACCATTCACCCCCAACCACCTCACAATCTTCTTGGGCTTCTCACTTCATTTCTTCTTCTACCCCCTCCATCCGATCCTCATTTTGAATCAGAATGAGTTGAAACAGTTTACTGGCCCAGTTTAGGTTCTGGAAAGGGACAGCTCCTCGGAGATAACGGTGACATGCTTTTCTCTTCTCATGCTGCTCCTCTTTATAGATTTTACAGGATCCCTGTCGGCATTTACAGGGGGGAAAAAAAAGTTGTTTCATTCTCAGGCACATCTTTGCCAAAGTTTGTTGAACACTTGATAATGGACAACACATTTGTAAGAATCCTTTCTTGAAAAACTGGACAGAGCAAGAAAATCTGGTCTGTCATGTCCGAGTCTAGGGAACGATGTCAGTCCAGGCAACCTTTAATTACAATGTCTGAAAAGACCAAGTGTTTCCACTTCTCGCAGACCCTTTTCTAGTTAGAAAGAGATGGTTTCCACAAGTCTGCTGCTATGTTTCAATCACTTTTATGGTGTTTACAGGTCTACAGTACATAGCCCAGGGATGCCTGGGTGGCTCAGTCAGTTAAGCTTCTGCCTTTGGCTCCTGTCCTGATCCCAGGGTCCTGGGATCAAGCCCAGGTGGGCTTCTTGCTCAGCGGGGAGCCTGCTTCTCCCTCTGCCTATTCCTCCCCCTGCCTATGCTCTCTCTCTCTCCAAAAAATAAATAAAATCCTTTAAAAAAAATAATAAAGCGCATAACCCATATTTTCTTATTTTCTACTATTTGTCAATGCTCTGGCATTTGGGCCCTCTTGACTGGTATAATATTGTCATTTATAATAAGAGACACAGATTTCCCCCACTATCTGAAAGTGCAGCACTCCTGTGAAAGCCTTTGTAAACTGAAATTTATGTGAAAATATTTTTTGACCATTCCCAAACCCCCAAAATAACCTCTCTTAGACTTTTCCAGTACCTTAGGATACATCTTGCTAGCAGGGGCACAAAATAAATAGACAAAAAGCACAGATGCCAACAGACACAAGTTCAAAGCTATGGCAGCCTGAGGCTGAGATGCTGAGAGCAGGTGCCCCTCTCACTGCTTTGTTTGTGCCGCCTCTGTAAGGGCTCCATGCACAACGAACACCGAACCCTCTTGCCACTAAGTGAAAATCCTCTTTAGATTGTGTTCAGTTAGTGAAAACAGGTATGGAGGTACACAACTCCTTCATAAAAGTGAAGTGACCTAACTCAAACTTTTGAAAAGTGGGTATACTTGTATCTATCAGGGCTGAGCCCCATTTCTGGAACAGAGCTCCTGAAAATCCTTGGAATTTCCTAAGTGTTGAGAGTGACAAAAGTGTCTTTTGTTGTATTAATGAGATAACTTGAGGACTGAACCTAAGGAGGGGGCCGGTTGCCAGGGGAACCAACCGTGTAATTAGAGGGTTGGAATTTTCAGACTTACACCGGGACCTCTGCGGAGGGGAGAGGGGTTGGAGATGGAGTCCAGTCACTAATGACCAATGATTAAGTCAATCCTGTCTATGTGAGGAAGCCTCCACAAATCCCTAAAGGCTGGGGGTGGGAGAGAGCTTCTGGGTTGGCGAACACGGTAGAGAGTTGGGGAGAGGAGTGCTCTTGGATTTAGAGGCTCCCTTCCTTTCTCCATACCTTGCCCTATGCATCTCTTCCGTCTGTCTGCTCCTGAGCTATATCCTTTTATAATAAGCTGCCAATCTGGTAAGTAAAATGTCCCTCTGAGTTCTGTGAGTTGCTCTAGCTAATTCATTAAGTCTAAGGAGGGGTCATTGGACCCTTCAGTCTGTAGCTGGTAGGTCAGCACAGGTGACAAAACTGGATTTGGGATTGGCATGTAAAGTGGGGCTGGGTGGGGGGGCAGACTTGTAGGACTCAGCCCTTAACCTGTGAAATCTGATGCTATCTCCTCTTTACTTGCGCTGTTTTTTGTTTGTTTTTAAACCACTTCAAGATAGGACTAGGTAATACCACCTGCCCAATTTATTTTCAAAATGTTTTTAGAGCACAAAGATGTTATCAGACATATACTAGTGCCAGATTAAAAGCTTGAGAGATTCAAGGCTCCCAAATGTTATGAAGTCCATTCTCAACATATAGTTCTATATGGGGCACATGGGTAGTTCAGTCGATTAAACAACCAAGTGTTTGATTTCAGCTTATGTCATGATCTCAGGGTTGTGAGACAGCCCTGCCTCTGGCTCTGTGCTCAGTGCAGCTTCTGCTTGAGATTCTCTCTCTCTCTCTTTCTGCCCCTCCCTCCCACTTGCACTCTCCCCTTCTCTCTCTAAAATAAATAAAATCTTTATATGTATATACATATATATAATTCTATATAAAAATAATACTAGGACATAATGTAAGTGGGATGGAGGCCAGAAAGATTCTAATTTTATTTTCACATGATTTCTAGAGTCTAAAAATATAACTATATGTCCACATCTTTAAAAAAAATGTTTGCAACCTCTTTTACCAGTGCCCTAAAAATGTACTTAATCTGCCTTTGGTTAATCAGGTCCTAACTGCTGCGGGAAGCTCTATGCTTCATGCTAGATGATGAAATTGGGTAATGTGACAGTGAATGAGTTATGGTCTTCTTAATTGATTCTTAAGGTCTTCAGAAAAGGTTTCTCCGAGGAGGGAACTTTTAAGTCGATGCCCACCTGTGCTTCTGAGTAAGGAGAACCAAGCTATGGAAAGATCAATGGAAGAAGCAATCCAAGAAGAGGAAGTAAAAGAGAAACAGGATTCTGGAAATCAAGTAACTAGTCAGGGAGACAGACACAACATCAGCTAATTTTAACACAATGTGTTTGTTTCCTGCTGTACTAGCAATGAGAACAGAGTGCTCTGAGAACCCAGAGGAAGGAACGATTAATCAGAGCTGAGAAATGTGCAAGGGCTATGCCAAGCAGGATACATAAAGATGTAGAGAAGCACATGAAGGTTTAAATCCTGCCTTCACCAGAGAGCCATCTCTCGGAAGCAGACTGGGACTCCATTCCACATTTGCCCGGTCAGGGTCTCTGAGTTGGCTGCCTGGAAATCTGTTTTTAACAGGCACACACCTGGTAGGAAGATGTTTTTTGGAAGCCTCAGTGTGGAATCAGACCTGGGGGTCAGCCAGATGACTTGGACACGCGGCATATGTGTCACTCTCTTCACCTGTGACGTGAGGATAATAATACAGTCCTCCTCACTGGGCAACTACGAGGGTGAAATGAGGTATTTGTACGACCTCATCTATTCTGGCTTTTCTAAGAAAAGTACAGCTTTGCTTGTAACTCAGTCGAAAACGGACCGAGTGGTCCCAGAGCTCACATAGCATAATCCCAGAATCTTATCTTGTAAGAGAAATGACAAGTGGTGAGTTTACAGCTGTCGGGAGAGGCAAGGGAGACCAGAAGAGCAGCAGTCCGCGCTAGAGTGCGAGCCGGTTTCCACTGGGGCAAAAGGACAGCGAACAGCTGCGAAGTTGTCAAAGCTTTGTAGGAAACAGCTGGCTGGGCCTCTCAGTGTTTTTCTTTTCTTTTTTTTTCTACTTCCTCTTTTCAAATGCAAATTGTTTAAAGGCTTTCCCACCCTAAGATCTGAGCCTCGCCTTTGGCTCAATTAACAGGAAAAAAAAAAAAAAAAGGATACCCCCCAAAGTGAGGGAGTTGGTTGGGCAGAGTTTGGCAGAGGGAGGTCAGGACTGGGAAATAATGGGCTGACCCAAAGCCCTTCTACTGTCCATTCAGCCTGAAAAGTGCTGCCAGCAACCAAGGAGTTCATCCTTGCCACCTGGTCTGACGAGCCCGAGGACAGAGGAAGGCAGTGGGGTCCACACTCCCGGGCCCCCTTAACTATAACATTGTTCATCTCATCCTACACTAACTACCCAAAACCCGACCAAACAAAACTTCCCACTTTGGGAGGGGCACCAGAAGAATCACTTTCAGGAAATGGTTTCCCAGGGTCAGTTTATTCGCAGATAGATCCAAGAGAAACTACCTGCCTTTCTAAGCTCTGGTTCATGTCAGCTGTATATGAGATGATGGAAATTCCTTTTGGGGGATGATTTCTTTTAAGCCCTACCTTCTTTGCATAGTTTGGTAGAGTAACAAATTCGGCTCCCATTGTTGCGGTGAGAAGGACAAGGGGTTTCAGATTTGGGGCTTTGTGAAATGAGGAAGGGCAGCAGGACGCTGTGTAGGAGGGAGCCACTGACGATGCCTCCTGCCTTCCAGACAATGAGGAGTGAGAGTCAGAGGATCAGGCCTTGGGCTCAGGCAGGCCTGGGTCCGAACTCCTGACATGCTTGGTACTACTAGCTGGCCCCTGGAACGAGAGGCCTCTGCTCTTAGAATTCTCTTCATCTGTCCACGCCAGGCGCTCTTCCAGGAGCTGGTAGCTACAAGAAACAGTCCTTCCCTGGCCATCCAGTTTCGCCCAAGTGACCAGTTATCTGATCATCTGACCCCCTGGAGGCCCCGAGAGTCTTTGTGTTGTGAAAGCCCGTAAAGTTTATCAACAACCAAAGCTTTTTAACCACCTTATCTCAGGTCAAAGCAAAGAAACCACTTTTTACAACTGGGATGTGAGTGTATGCGTCTTTCCCTCTATACAAAATTTTATATAAGCTTTGTACATAAAGTTATTTATAAATATATATATATATATAAATATATATATATACACACATATGTACTGTGTGTGTGTGTATATATATATATATATATGTATATATATATATATAGGTAGCATGCATTTTATATATATATAAAATTTTTTTCTGAAGGCTAAGAACATTTAAGTTTTTGCATTTAGTCAGTGCCCAAGGGGTGGTTCTGAAACTGAAAATATATTCCCTATATTTTAGTTTGATTCTTTTATACATGTATTAAATAACTCGTAAAATAGCAAGCAAGTCTGAACAACAATTCTGGACCAAGAAAAAGAAATAAAGAGTGGTTGTAATGTGGAATTTAAACGATCAATTGATCCCTATGGGTTGTAACTCATATTTTAGGGTCTTTCCATCCCCATCTCATTTTTTAATAACCCCTCACATATGTATATGTAGCTATATATATATATGTCATATATATGTCGTATGCATATCCAGACACATGCACATATGTAGCGGACACCTTCCTAAGCTCTTTCAGGGTATTATGTGATGTGATTCTCACAGTAGTCCTGAGGCTCAGAAGAGAGAAGTCTCCTTTTCAGAGTTTGACAACGTCTAATTCTGGCACAATGGCAGAAAATATCCTCAATTATTTGAAAAAAATATTAAAATGCCTCCTTCAGGGGCGCCTGGGTGACTCAGTGGGTTAAAGCCTCTGCCTCCGGCTCAGGTCATGATCCCAGGGTCCTGGGATCGAGCCCCGCATCGGGCTCTCTGCTCGGCTCTCTGTTCTGCTTCCTCCTCTCTCTCTGCCTGCCTCTCTGCCTACTTGTGATCTCTGTCAAATAAATAAATAAAATCTTAAAAAAGAAATAAATAAAATGCCTCCTCCTTTTTCAGTTACTCCTCTGTGTGAGGCTGGAGTTTCTTCATTTATTTCAGCCAAAACAATATACAGCAAGAGACTGAAGGCACAGACAGATGACACTCCAGTTGCCTCTTAAGCTAAATATTAAAGAGATTTATAAACATAGACAACAATATAGCTTGTATTACAGTCTTTTTTGTTTTGGAAAGGATAATTATTTTTCATAGTTTTACATTATGACACTGTGTAATGGGCTTATTTTTATTATTTTGAATGAGTTAATAAATACATGTAAATATTTAAATTTTTTCATCAATAAATATATACAAAAAATAAAGCAAGAATGATGCTGCATTAGGCTCAAGAGTCAGGGAACGAGATAAAATGAGCCTGTGAGCTTCCCTCCAGCTTGAAGTTTTCATGATTCTAAAATTCT
The DNA here is from genome assembly GCF_020171115.1 of Neogale vison. Classification (NCBI taxonomy): domain Eukaryota; kingdom Metazoa; phylum Chordata; class Mammalia; order Carnivora; family Mustelidae; genus Neogale; species Neogale vison. The sequence goes on along the minus strand of NC_058096.1, from coordinate 46,956,725 downwards.
TGTCTGTTGATAACTCTGGTTAAACCTATTGGCGGCTTAGCCATCAAGAAAAAGCCCAAATGAAGTCCAATATATTGGCTCATGTTTTTCCTCAAAGAAGACTGAACCCACGTCCCACCCACTCCCGCCCACTAAAAAGCTTCCTTAGAACCCTGTACTGTGTCAGCCAAGGTAAACACTATCTGCTTATCTCACAAAAGAATGCAGCTCTGTAGGAACATGGTCATACCTTTTGGGACTATGTCAGGGCAATTGATCATTTATCAATTCTGCACTGAAAGCAGAAGCACAGAGCTAGAATTGCTGACGTAAAAAGGGACCTGACACATTAGAAGAAATCTAACTGTTAATATCAACTCAATTTCGAACATCTTATTTGACATTTATTAGACAAATATTTATTGCGTGTCCAAGATGTACCATGTGTCAAATACATAATATTTACTAATCACAGGTCTGGAAGAATGCTTTCTTTTTCCTCCTAAAAATAACCTTTAACCAGAGCACCATATTAAATGTTTCATACTTAAGTGTCCTCTTCCATTTTGGTCCCCATGCGACAGTATTTTATTTTAATAATATTAATTCACCAACATTTATTCTGTACATGTGATTGCTGATGACTGTGATAATCTAATCCTTGGGGAAACCAAGCCATATGGATTTGGTCCATTTTTTAGAAAGTTCCCAATGTAGATGTGCAATTATAAGATGTATATTCAGGAAATGCAGTCATTACAACAAAGGGGTAAATGAGTATTAGATGGTTTGAACTGTGCATAGTGCAGGGACAGAAACCTCTCTTTGGCCTGAGAGGTGCATAGAGGGACATTGAAGAAGAGCATTTTAGTGACAAAGAGGGAGGGACATGTACATTGACTCTGAGGGGAAAGGACAATTGTGGGTGTGGGGGACAATGTATATGTTGTTTGACTTCAGAGAAGTTTGTAGGCATCCTGGTAATCTTTTCCTTAACTTCTGATATACAATCCCTTCCTTGTTTTTTTCCATGAAGTCTACTTGCTACAAAGATGAGTATTCAAAGACCTAGGTCCACATCTCTTAAAAGCCCCCATGATTTGCCCTTACCTTTGCCTTCTTCTGGATTGTCATTCCCTTGCCTTCTCTGGTGGATTATTTACTCCCATTTACTACTCATTTTTCAAGGCCCAGGTAAAATTTTACGTATTCTGAGATACCTTCAAACAAAAACCTTCTTTCTTCTGTTCCCATGGCATAATGCTCATCTTAAATAATTATTTATTTTGTATTCTCAGAATATCATGTTCATCTTTGCATCACCAGTTTCCTCAAGAATCTTGGCATGAAAGAACATTATGCTTGTTGAGGGAATGCATGAGCTGGTTCTAACACTCATGAGATGATTTTCTAATGATTTAATACCAATTTGACACTACATTTTATAGGTTCTGAGCAAAGTGGAATACTCCCCTTTTCCTAACCTCAGAAAACCTTGGAGAAAAGTTTTGACCATTACTTGCAAGGTCAAGTGCTTTATCCTAGACCTGCCCATCTGAATAATAAAAGAAATTGACACCCGTTTCCTTTTTTTTTTTTTGCTCATATTCTTCTAGCACTCCATTTCTATACTAGCATTGCCATTTTAGACACTTGAAAACCAGACAGGGTTGAAACCCAACCCTCCTCCTATATGCTTTTCTGATCACTCCTGACTTTTGGGGTTGGACAATTCTTTGCTCTGGAGGGCTGTCCTACGTAGGATGCTTCCCGGCACTCTTGTCTCTTCTCACTAGATTCTAGTCGATAGCAGTTGTGCAACCAAAACTCTCTCCTGATATTGCCAAATAACCCCTGCAGGATAGAATCAGTCCTGCTTGAAAACTACTGCTTTAGGTCAAGATTGCTTTAGGTCCTCCCTTGAAACACACACACACACACACACACTCACACACACAAGTGCAGTTGTGTGCACGCTCTCTCTCTCCCTTTCAGCCTTCTTTCTTTTCCTCTTGCCTTTCTTCCATTTTCCTCATCCTTTTCTTGACAAATATCATCATAATTTTCTCTTTATCCTCAGCAACTAATTCTCAGGAAAAATAAGTTCACTATTCTCTCAGGAAACAGAACATGTGAAGCCATTATTGGCCACTAATGACTTAGAATGACCAAACATCCCAGTTTGACAAAAACTGAAGTTTCCAGGATGTGAAAATTTTAGTGCTAAGACTGAAGAATTCCTGGGCGAACCAGGCTGAGTTGGTATGCAATCCTTTGAACCTCTGACCATATGGTCCAGTTTTTTGTTTGGGGCATAAAGTCTCATTCACAGAAGCCCGGATCAAATATCTATTAGTTACAAAAATGGAATTACGTTCCAATTTTTGTGCTTTTATAAATGTGTTAAAGCTGATTCTTTAACACCCTCCACCAGCAGCACGTCTCTTACCTTTTCCCCTCTTCCCTGATTACCTTATACCACACTACACCAGCACCTTTCATTTGTCCTAAATTTCCAGTGTTCTCTTATCTCTTTCTTTTGAGGATTAACTTAATCTTTTCCCTTCCTCCTCTCACCTCTCAGGTTCTCCCTCCATTGCCACCTTTCAACATAAATTCCAGCAACTGACTTGGCAGTGACGAAGAAGACACTCCCTGGGTGGGTGGATGGGAATTAGAGGACAGAAACAGTGGTCTGAGTCATCATTGGCTTCTAGGGAGGAAAAACAATACTGGAATCATTTACATGTAATATCACATATGTATTAGTCTCAGCCACCGGGTCTCCTCTTGGGGGCAGAGCTGCTTGTCCCCACACAGTGAGTTCGGCACTTGATGGGGGGCAGGGGGTGGCCGTGGCTTCGGAGTTGGAAAGCCTGCGTGTGAACAGTTCGGTTCTGCAGCGCCCAGTTCCGCTCTGGGCTCTGAGCTGCTGCCTAATGAGAATAGCTAGAAATGGGAGCAGAGGAATGAGAAAACAGCTGAGCTTTGATCGGATGTGAGGATAGAAAATAGAAGGTATATCCAGGTAGGGTTCTGTCTAGAGTAGCTGTGGGGAGGGTCTTAGGTAGCAAGGGGCAAAGGTCAAGGGTAAAGCATGAAAAGGGAATCCAATTTGCTGTTTCATATTGCTGGATGAAGTCAATGATTGTTCTTCTGGCTAGACCCTTATCTTCAGCTCCTTTCTCCGTAACATAAAGTCCTTTTAATCCTGGTTACCATTCAGCCAACTAATTTGTCTTTTCTTCAAATGTTCTGAGGTTACTGTACCACCACCACAAAATCCCTTCATTAGTAAAAGTTCTAAAACACAAGACATATTAAGACCCGAGAGGAAAATTTTAAATGATGAGGTCATTGCTGTAATATCAAATGCCACTGAAAAGAAGTTGAAAACACTTCTCACATACGGAAGCAGTAACCCTTTCGAGAAAGAGACAGAAGGATTACTGGACTCTTACTCTGTGAACTTAAAGTTCTGTTGCATTTCCTACACGTAAAATGTTTCCCAAATAGCCCTCATGACTCATATTTTGAGTGTCATGAAATTTTAATTATTTGCTTCACTTACAAATATCACTTTTTTTTTTTTTTCCCCCGTTTGGGGCAAAAGATCAAAAGATCTGAAAAGAGTAAGAAGGAACTGGTTGCAGACAAGGGCATTTATTTCTATTTATGGCCTTTGAATTCTGTAGAATGACTGAAATCATTTTTATGTTTCAGGCTCATAATGACTCAGCTCTTCCTTTGCCAGTAAATGTAATTTTTAATGAACCTTGCCCTGCCTTTCCCAGCGGCAGATGATGCTTTTAATTTCATTAAGTCCAACTCAATCAGCAAGAGCTTCTGTTTGTTGAACTCGTGTGAGTGGGTTGAGCGTGCTGTGTGTGTTTCCTTTTTTAACATTCATTATAAAAATTATTTTATTATCTCTATAGCCATAGTCTTCCCTAACAATCCTGTATTGAAAACATTCTGGAAATATATCATCCCTTTGGGATTTGTATTACTTTCCTGTTGCTGTTGTGGCAAATCACCACGGACTTTGTGACTAAAAACAACACAGTATTATCTTAAAGTTCTGGATGTGAGAATTCTGAAATGAGTTTCACTGGGCTAAAATCATTGTCAGCAGGGTGGCATTGCCTCTGGAGGCTGAATGGGAGAAACTGTTGTCTTGCCTTTTGCAGCATTTAGAGGCCACATATATTTCTTGGCTTCTGGTCTTTTCCTCTGTCTTCAAAATCAGCAGCATAGAATCTTCACATCTTTTTGTGACTCTGACCATCTTCCTCCTTATTCCACATTTAAAGGGCCATTGTGATTACACTGTAGCCACTGCATATTCCACTTACTTTACACTCAGCAGATTGGCAAGGGTCATTCCATCTGCAATCTTGGTTCCCCTTTGCCAGGTTCTTTGTTTCTTAAACTCCACATAAGTGAAATCAGCCAGTATTTGTCTTTCTCTGACTTATTTCACTCAGAATTATACTGTCTAGATCCATCTGTGTTGTTGGAAATGGCAAGATTTCATTCTTTTTTATGACTGAGCAATATCCCATTGTATATAAGTACCACCTCTTCTTTATTCATTCCTCTATCAACGACCACTTGGGTTGTTTCCATAATTTGGCTATTAATGCTCCAATAAACATTGCAGTGTATATATGTTTCTGAGTTGGTGTTATATACTTTGGGTAAATACCCAGTAGTGGAATTGCCGGATCATATAGTCATTCTATTTTTAATTTTTTGAGGAATTTCATATTGTTTTCACTTCCTGCTTTTATTCACGGTACCTGAGTTTCCTTGTTATCTCAGACAAGCATTAAATAGATGTCACACTTGTTTTCTTCATACAGCTTAGATTGCTTTCATTGATTGGGACATCGAAGAGAACGCATGCTCTACTGTGCTAGGCATCTTGCAGCTGTGCTTCGGAAATAAAAGTTTGGTATGGTCTTATGATAATTTACTCCACTCTTGAGAGTGTAATGTCAAAACTACACACCTCTTATCCAAGTAGCTCCTCCTTTCCCCTCTCTCAGTCTGCTTCAAGCTTGCAACTTTTAGTGGAAGAAAGGGACATCTCTGGCTTTGTTTCTTTTTCTTCTCTCTGTTCTTACATATATCTGCAGCTGTTGCTTTGAACTCATCCAAGCATGAGGGGTAGAGAGAGAGTTATTTTGTCTAGATTATTGTTTAAATAAAATATTGAAATATATGCAGACAAACTACTATAACTAATGAGTCATTTACACTTTGGTGCAGTCAGTTGCAAAAATTTTTAAAAATCTAATTCATCTTTATTTATTAAGATTATCTTAATAAGATTAAGATTATTGGGGCACCTGGGTGGTTCAGCCAGTTAGGCTTCTGACTTCGGCTTAGGTCACGATCCCAGCATCCTGAGATCAAGCCCTGCTTTGGGCTCCCTGCTCAGCAGGGAGTCTGCTTCTTACTGGGAGTCTGCTTCTTACTGGGAGTCTGCTTCTCCCACCTCTTGCTCTTGTGCTCTAGCTTGCTCTCTCTCCCCCTCGCAAATAAATAAGTAAATAAATGTATCTTTAAAAAAATGACTAAGGGGGGCGCCTGGGTGGCTCAGTGGGTTAGGCCACTGCCTTCAGCTCAGGTCATGATCTCAGGGTCCTGGGATCGAGTCACGCATCGGGCTCTCTGCTCAGCGGGGAGCTTGCTTCCTCCTCTCTCTCCCTCTGCCTGCCTCTCTGCCTACTTGTGATCTCTCTCTGTCAAATAAATAAATAAAATCTTAAAAAAAAAATGACTAAGGTTATTTATAAGTCTAATTTATATTCATTTATTTTATATTATTTTCTATTAATGATAAGAATATAAAGCACATATGAATAAATCTGAAAACGATGTAACCAAAATTTATGTAGGAAATTATAAAAACGTATGAAAAGAAACCAACGAACACTTAAATAATGGAGAGATGTTTATGGCTAGGAAGAGCCAATTAAAGAAAACGTCCATTTTTCCCAATTTGTTTATAGATTTAATAAATTTTTTTGTCTTACTGTACCTGATCAACTCATTCAAAATTTACAGAGTTGAACAAAAGGGCAAGAATAGCCAAGACTCACCTGAAGAAGCAAAAGGTACATTGGGGGTGACTTGCCTCATCAGCTATCAAACTACCTCGAATAACATAGCATTGAACTGATGTGGACACAGACAAATAGACTGCTGGGAGGGACTATAGTATCACGGACGGACCCACTGCTGTACAGACCCTTGGTTTATGTCAGAGAAAGAATTGAAGATGGGAGGAGAAAGGATGGGACAGCAATAAATTTTTCTGTGACATTTGGGTGTTTGTATCACTTAAGGCTACGTGATAACCTTCCCTACCTCTAATTTGTGCACTTAAAATAATGACCATGTGTTAATTTCATAATTCTTAGGGCAGAAATTTGGGCTGGGATCAATTGGGTGCTTTTCTCAGCTGGTTCATTTCACTCAGCTGGCTCACTCAGGTATCTCTGAGCAGATAAAAACATCAAGCAGTTCCGCTCCTGCTTCTGTTGGCTGTTGGCTGGAGTGAAAAGGGTGACTGGGCCATAGACCTCTCATCACGCAGCAGGTAGTCCCTGTATGTCCACCTGGTGATGGTTGACCTAGAAAGAGAGAGCAAAGATGTTCTAGGCCTGGAACTGGCACAACATCACTTTTGGTACATACTAATGGTGAAATAAGTCATAGGACTGGTTTAGATTCAAAGAGAAATACACGTATTTCTTCAAGATGAAAGAAACTACCAAGTATTAGAGCCATGTTTGCAATCTGGCACAGTCTAGCCTTTGGATAAAATAATAATTATTCCTTCCACATGTTAGACCCCCAAAATCTCATCTAATGATGGCATCATGCTACTGTGGGGCCTTGTGATCTAAATCAGATCAGATGAGAATCCTCACGGTCTCCTCTTGTTCTAGAACTAAAAAAACTAAAAAAAGACTATCTGTCCCCAACATACCCACTATACCCATTGTCCCCAACATACCCAGAGATAGGACCATGACAGTACACACTGACATTGAAAAAGGGAAGGGTATGAAACACATAGTAGCCACTGGTCTATAATGATTCTGAAATCCAATTAGACATCTGTTGCCAGATCTCTCCATTCTGGGAGCAAGAAATATTTCTTGATTAGGTCAGTTTTAGCTCCCTGCTCCATTGTCCTCCAAGGCTTTTGGCTCCTGCTTTCTGAGCTCTTGGTTCTGTCTTCTGGGACTTTGTTCTTTTCTATAAGGCAAAGCCCAAGTTTATAGCTAAATAGCTTTCTGTGATTGTTTCCTCCTAGTAAAAAGCAAGGGTTCCAGAAGCTATTGTGTAATTTGAGCAATCTTGAATTTTTCACCCCAAGAGTGTGGTTCTTTCATCAATACCATTCTCAACACTTTGGGGTTTTGCTATGAATCTGGCTTGAGACTACTTGGTTCAAGAAAAGCCACATCACAATTTTTTGAAGATAGAAATTTGTGGATGTGTCTGTTGTGGGATAGAATTCTTAAAATTCTTAGACCCAGCTCACTTCTTTTTGTTGAGAGGGTCTAGTAGATATGACCTTAATTCTTTGAAATATCTTAATAAAATTTTAATAGCCATATCTTGATATAATCTTTGGCCACAGACTTCTTTCACTTGAGGAATTTTTAGTGGCTAAAGTGATTAGAGATGAGAAGCAGTTCTGTTTTCTATAAATTCCCTTTATAAATTCTTTCTTTAGCTAGTTTCTTTCTTCCCAGGCAGCTAAATGAAACCAATCAACACTTTCAAAATTTTGCTGGGAAATTATCTTGCAAGGTCCATAAATTCATTAGAAGAAAAAATATATTTAATCTTTTAAGTTACTGCAAGCCAACTGCTTTTAACTACATGATACATATTGCCATTTTTCTGGCCAGCTAGAGCAATTTTCTCACTTTTTTTTTCCCCCCCAGCAACCACCAATAGTTTAGTTACCCTTTTTCTGGTTTTTGTTACTGGATTCTTCATGTTTTTTCAGTCTGTGCAATTCAGAGACCCAAGGCAACATGTTTTAGATTTTGTTTTTAACAACAACAACCCACTTTCAGGTACTAATTTCTATATTAGTTTTTACTATGTAATTAGCCACTCCTAATCTTAGTTGCTTAAAACAATAACCTTTTATTTATTAGCTCCCGATCCTATAGGTTGACATGTGGATTGGTTCTTCTGTTTGTTAGCTAGACTTACTCATGTTTCCTGGTCAGTTGGCAGTCAGTGGGCTCACGTATCTGGTGGTTTTCTGGCTTTCATATGCGTACTGAGCCACAGGTCATCATCCAGCAGACTAACACAGGCTTACTTACATGCCAGAGGCTGATGCATTCCCAAAAGCAGGAAGGGAAGAAGCCCCAATATACAACCACTTTTTAAGTCTCTACTTGTGTAATTTTCCCCACTATCCCTTTGTCCATGTGGTCAAGTCCAGATTCAAGGGACAAAAGAATAGACTTTAGCTCTTCGTGGGAGGGGCTGCCGTAGTCACATTGCAAAAGGACATGCAAACAGTGATGAATAGAATGTGTGGCCATTTCTGCAATCTTATAATAAAATGAAATTAAAATTAAACTAAATAAATAGTAGTGTTTATTTTTTATATTAGCCGTAGATCATAATAATACTATATAAATTTGTTCATTGCAACATTATTTACAATAACCAAATTATGGACACAGCCCATGTGTCCATGGATAAATGAAGACATAAAGGAGATGTGAGCTACACACACCCACACCCACACCCACACACACACACACAGACACACACACAAGACACACTGGAATAGTCCTCATCCATAAAAGGAAAGAAATCTTGCCATTTACAACAACATGGATGGAGTTAATGGGCTTAATTCTAAGTGAAATCAATCAGCCAGAGAAAGAGAAATGCCATATGATTTCACTCATATATGGAATTTAAGAAACAAAAGAAACAAAACAAAGGAACAAAGAGAAAAAAAGAGACAAACCAAGAAACAGACTTTTAACTATTGAGAACAAACAATGGTTACCAGAGGGGAGGTGTGTGGAGGGATTATGAAGTAGATGATGGGGATTAAAGAGCACACTTACCATGAAGAGCACTGAGTAATGTTCAGAATTGTTGGGGCACCTGGGTGGCTTAGTCATTAGGCATCTGCCTTTAACTCAGGTCATGACCCCAAGTTTCTGCAATACAGCCTAGTATCGGGCTCCCTGCTCTGCAGGAAGCCTGCTTCTCCCTCTCCCACTCCCCCTGCTTGTGTTCCTTCTTTCACTGTGTCTCTCTCCATCAAATAAATACATAAAATCTTAAAAAAAAATAGAATTGTTGAACCACTATATTGTACACTTGAAATTAATATAACACTGTATGTTAACTATGCTGGAATTAAAATTAAAAACAACCGAAGTGAAAAAAAATTTAAAAATTTAAAAAATAAAAATAAATAGAATTTAAAAAATGAATTGGTATTTCAATAATATTTTTGCTAATTTATAATATGTCTGACAAGAGCTGGTGGTAGGAACAGGAGTGAAGCTCTGCAGTTTTCTTACTGTTTATTTGTGTATTATTAGCATCTTCAATTCATTGCCAGAGTATGTGTTTTAGTCACCTGTTCATTTTGTGAGGGTCAGTTGGGTTGAAAATAGGACTACAACACATAAATCCACTGAACTAGACATGTGGTCTGCAATATGTAGCAACCCCTAGTGGAGGGTGCCTTATCAAGTTGTTTACCTTCCAGCCATCCCCAGGCTTTCTTTCTTGGTGTATGTGGCAAGTGATTGATAGATAATCCCAAGGGCAAGTGTCAACAAGAATATTTGATTTCGTATTTTACTTTAAACTAAAACTACATGTAAAGAGAAAGAATATATTCCCTTATTCTCTACTTGGCCTCCCAATGGACTGTCTGGCGTACCATCTGGAGAGTATTTGCGACAGTGCTTTGGATAATTTCTCATCACTTGGGCCAGCAACAAATTCTGGGAACTAACACACCGCTTTAATTAAATCATTTGTATGTAATTTTGTAGGGGGAGGTCTGTCATACTCTTTTTTAAAAAAGCAAAAATATCTGCATGTTTTGTCTAGTCTGCCCTAGTCCCAGCTCTGGCTTAGGTAGAATGTGGATTTACTTCTTCTTCTTCTTCTTCTTCTTCTTTTTTTTAGATAAAATTTGTATATAACATTATGTAAATTTCAGGTGTCTGTATACACTACAAAGTGATCACTATCATTACCATCCATCACCGTAAGTTGAGTCCCATCACCCATTCCACCTACCCCATAATCCCCTACCTCTCCGGTAGTTATAGAGAACTACAAATCTGTTCTCCGTAGGTTTTATTTCATTGATTTGTTTTGTTTTTTAGATTCCATATATAAGTGAAATCATATGATATTTTTCTTTCTCCATCTGACTCATTTCATTTAGCATAATGCCTTATAAGGCCATCCATATTGCTGAAAATGGTAAATTTTCCTTTTTTTATGGCTGAGTAGATAAATAGAGATAGATCAATATCACATGTTCTTTATCTATTCATCCATCAATGGACACAGTTGTTTCCATATCTTGGCTATTGAAAATAATGTTGCAATGAACATGGGGGTACCTGTATCTTTTTGAGTTAGTATTTTCATATTCTTCAAATATCCAGAAGTGGAATACCCAAGAGTGGGTAGATATGGTAGTTTTATTTTTAATATTTTGAAGAACTTCATATTGTCTTCCGTAGTGGCTGTACCAGTTTACATTCCCATCAGTGGGTTCCATTTTATCTACATCCTTGCCAACATTTGTTATTCTTGTCGTTTGGATAATAATCATTCTAACAGGTGTGAAGCGATATCTCATTGTGGTTTTGATTTCATTTCCCTGATAATTAGTGATACTGGACAACTTTTCAATGTGCCTTTTAGACATCTGTATGTCTTCTTTGGAAAAAAATTACTATTCAGATCCTCTGCCCATTTTTAAAATTAGAGTATTTGGGCATTTTTTATTGTTGAGTTGTATAAGTTCTTTCTATATTTTAGATCTATTTTTTAAGATTTTTAAAAATTTGATTATGTGAGAGCGAGCGAGAGAGCATGAGGAGGCGGAAGGGCAGAGGGCGAGTGAGAAGCAGACTCTCTGCTTAGCATTATGGGCTCTATCCCAGGACCCCAGGGTCATGACCTGAGCTGAAGACAGCTTGCTTAACTGGCTGAGTCAAACAGGTGCCCCTATATATTTTGGATATTAACCCCTTATTGGATATATGATTTGCAAATATCTTCTCCCATTCAGTAGATCGCTTTTTCATTTTGTTGATGGTTTCCTTCTCTGTACAGAAGCTTTTTAGTTTGCTGTAGTTCCATTTCTTTATTTTTCCTTTGTTTCCCTTGCCTGGAGAGTCAGATCTAAAAAATATTGTTAGAACCAATGTCAAGCAGCTTACTGCCTCTGTTTTCTGCTAGGAGTCTTAGGTTTCAAGTCTTGCATTCAAGTCTTTAATCCATTTGAGTTTATTTTGTCTATGGTGTAAGATAATGGTCTGGTTTCATTCTTTTGCATGTGACTGTCCAGTTTTCCCAACACCATTTATTGAAGAGTCTGTCATTTCCCCACTGTATATTCTTGGCTCCTTTGTCATAAATTAATTGGCCATATCTGTGTGGGTTTATTTCTGGGCTATCTTTTTTGTTCCATTGATCTGTGTGTCTGTTTTTATGCCAGCATCATACTGTTTTTGAATACTATAGCGTGATGGTCTACTTTGAAATCTGGGATTGTGATATTCCAGGTCTGTTCTTCTTTCTCAAGGCACTTCAGCTATTCCAAGTCTTTCGTGGTTCCATACAAATTCGAAATTATTTGTTCTAGTTCTGTGAAAAATGCCATTGAAATTTTGATAGGGATTGCATTGAAACTGTGGATTTTGGAGGGGTAGGAGGACATTTTAACAATGTTAGGTTTTCCAATTCATGAGCACAGAATATCTTCCCATTTATTTGTGCCATCTTTAATTTCTTTTATCAGTGTCTTATAGTCTTTAGTGTACCGGTCTTTCAGCTCCTCAGCTGCATTTATTTCTAGCCATTTTATTGTTTTGATAGTAATTGTAAATGGGATTGTTTTCCTCTTAATTTCTCTTTCTGATGGTATATCACTAGTGTATAGACATGCAGTAGATTTCTGTATATTGATTTTGTGTCCTGTAATTTTACTTGAATTCACTGATCAGTTCTAACAGTTTTTTAATGGTATTGGGGGTTTTCTGTATATAGTATCTTATCATCTGCAAACAGACACAGATTGACTTCTTCCCTTCCGTTTTGGATGCCTTTTCCCCCTCACCTGTGGCCTAGGACTTCCAAAATAGGCACCTTTTGTTTTATCGTGCTTCACTTCACTGCACTTTGTGAATACTATGCTTTATACAAGTCGAATGTGTGTGGCAACTCTATGTTGAACAAGTCTATCAGAGCCATTTTTCCCAGAAACATTTGCTCACTTTATGTCTCTGTGTCACATTCTGTAATTTTCACAATCTTTCAAACTCAGACAATGGTTAACGTTTTTAGTTAGGATTTGCACATTGTTTTTTAAGATATAATGCTATTGCACACTTAACAGATTATAATGTAAACATAAATTTTATGGCACTGGGAAACCAGAAAATCTACTTGACTCCATTTTTGGTAATATTTGTTTTATTGTGGTGCTATAGAACCAAACCTGCAACGTCTATGAGGTATGTACTATGTTGAGTATGACTGGAGACCGTGGGCATCCTTGTGCTGTTTTTGATCTTACAGGAAAAGCTTTCAGCTTTTCACTTATGAGTATGATGTTAGCCATGGGTTTGTCATATATGGCCTTTAGCATATTCAGGCATGTTCCCTTTATACTCACGTTGTTGAGAGTTTCTATCATAAATGGATGTTGAATTTTGTCAGATGCTTTTTCGGCATTTTGAAATGATAATATGATTTTCATCCTTCATTTTGTTGATGTGTTGTATCATTGATTGATTTGCATATGCTGACCTATCCTTGCAACCCTGGAACAAATTCCACTTGATTATGGTGTATGATCTTTTTAATGTATTGTTGAATTTGATTAGCTAATATTTTCTTGAGAATTTTTACATTTGTGCTCATTATGTCCATTAGCCTGATATTTCCTTTTTTGTGTGTGGTGTCCTTGTCTGATTGTGGTATCAAGATAATATGGGCCTCATAAAATGAATTTGAAAGCATGTCCAAGGCGGGCCTCGGTGGCTGAGTTGGTTAAGCATCTACCCTTGACTCAGGTCATGATCCCAGGGTCCTGGGATTGAGCCCGGCATCAGGCTCCCTGCTCAGCGCAGACTCTGCTTTTCCCTCTCCCTCTGCCTATCACTCTGCCTACTTGTTCTGTCTCTCTATCCCTTTGATTAATTAATGAACAAAAAATAAAATCCTTCCAAAAAATGACTTTTAAAACATGTCCTACTCTTCAACTTTTTGGTAGACCTCAGATAGGAAGATAAATGGGTACAGTATTTATGTGAAGAAATACCTCATTTTACTTGAGCATCTTGATTAATTTGATTTTTGTTTTGTTTTGCTCTCAGGCTTTAAGAGAAAGACGTAGATCACAAATAAAGCTAATATTCAGGATTTACTTACAAAACCAAATTCTGAGTTCTGTCCAGTGGTTAGTACATAATTTGGCCCAATGTATCCAGTTATTTGAAATGTTCCTATTCATGATCCTCAAGGCACTATGGAAGAGTATCTTCCATTCTTTATGAATAAAATATATATGATGGACACATATATGATTGTTAATTTTGTGCCATGGTTCCCAAATATATGGTCAGACATTTTTCTGGATGTTTCTCTGAGAGTGCTTTTGATGAGATTAATATTCATATCAGTGGACTTTGAGTAAGGCAGATTGCCCTCCATAATGCAAGTGGGCTTCTTAGAATCCACTGAAGGCCTGATAGAACAAAAGACAGACTGACCTTCCCAGGGCAGGAGGGAATTCTGCCAGCAGATGGCCTTTAGACTTAAATTGCATGGCTCTTCTGTGGGTCTCCAGGCTGCTGGTCCACCCTGCAGATTTTGGACTTTCCAGCCATCATAATCATGTGAGCCAATTCCTTAAAATAAACCACATATATATGATTTGTTCTATGTAGTATATAAACGTATACAGACATGTATCATTTATACGAAAAGAAAGTAGACTAATTTATTTTAAAGAGAGGTTTGCAAAAATGTACATTTAAAGGAATTTCTGAACAGAATACTCCATTCTTTAATTATACCAGCTACAGATTCTACATACTCACTCAAAATTTACTGCTTCTGAAACACCCATTTGGGAACAATCATTTATTCTTTTGAATGCTGACTTATAATTCTCTGACCTTGAGTAAGTGACTGTCTCTCAACTCACTTTTCTCATTTAAAAAATGGGGATGGTTATATTTGCAGCATAGGACTATTAGGAGAATTAAATGAAATATAACATGTGGGGTGTTCTTTAAAGATTTGCTCATTTATTTGAAGGGGGAGAAGACGTAGAGGGATTGGGAGAGAGAATCAGGCAGACTGAGCGCTGAGCACAGAGCTCTATACCTTGACCCTGAGCTTACACCCTGAGCCCAAACCAAGAGTCAGACCCTTAAGTGACTGAGTGCCCCAGGGGCTCCAATCATAAAATGTTTTTAACAGTGTCTGGCACATAGTCAGCAGAATACGTATAAGTTACTTTATTCTTTTCTAATTTTGACCAAGTTTATTGGGTTTTTATCCAGATGATACTTTTCATCTTTCTGCCACACTTATGATTTTGTCTGATTCTTGAGAGTAAAACCATCATACATAGTTCCTGTATGATTTGGCCAGAGATGTATGGAAGAGTAGTTTCTATAGACACATCCTGGGTTTGTATTAGATGGCCAAGAAGGAACTTGATTCATGAATCATATGAAAAAGCTTTTACAAATGCAACTGTTTTTTTTTATCAACTGCTTTAAAGGTAAAAGGCAAAGATGGAAAGACTTACAGATTTGTATTTTTTCCCCTACAGAGTTTTGATCCCTGGAATAGTTCCAAAGGGAGATTTGCATATTTTTATTATTTTTGACATTTGATAGACTATCTGCTTCTTTGGTGAATGGGAGTAGAAGGGAGCTTGGGGATTCTTACTATTTTATACATTTTGATTATTTTTTTAATCAAATGCAAATAAGCATGGGACAATTCATCTATATAAAATACTTTTATAATCATCATGATAGGCGCAACGTTGCAACAAAACATTAGAGGATTATAAGAAGGTCAGAAGGAGAGGTTGATTTTAACATGGACTCTTAAGAGGATTTTTCTGTTTTTGAAAGAGATTTTAGAACTTTGTCTGGAACACCCCTAAAAATGTTGTCAAGTATATCTGTCAGTCTATTTTTATATAGAAAAATATATATTAATATTTTTATACAGTTAAGTTTTAACTCAGACTTATTTCTTGCTCTGCAGAATGCCTAGAAGATTCTAGAAGAGGGAAAGACTACATGAAAAAAAAACTTTCATCCATTTTTATTTCATTTTTCTCAACAATATAATTCATTAACTGGAACCATAAGTTGCATAATTGATTATTTGATTAAATTGTGAACTCTATTGTTCTCTTGTTATTCCATGTGACTTAACATTATAATCCTAACTAAACTGTAAACTCTTTGAGAGTCATAATATTTTAATACTTCAATATATTTGCTGGCTAACTGAAAAGATTAAAAAAAATCTGTGTTCTGTTGGGCTGATGGGTTAGAGAGGAAAGGGAACTAATATTTTATTTAATTCATTTTATACCATACACTCAATAGACATCCTCTCTCATAATTCTTAACATCCATCTGAGGTAGATATCATCACCTTCATTTCAGTGATGAAAAGAGCTTATTGATGCCTGAAAAGTTAGTCAAGTTGTTCTTTGTTACTCTGCTTATAATGAAAGCCAGATCTGTATTTATCCAAAATCTATTCTTCTTCTTTTATGAACTTGTAAAATTAGCTAATGAATCTTATATAATATATAATTATAAAATATAATCATAATATATACTATATCGCAATAAGAGTTTTCATAAATATAATTATATAGTATTTATTATAAATCACATATTATGTAATATATATAATTATATATGTTGAATATTCCAATAAGATTTATTTCTCACATCTTTGTTTACACATGATTTTGCTCCTGTCTCAAATAAAACTCAGACTTGTAGCATTGGATTATTAATGAGGTGCCAAGTGGGAACATTAGTAATCTAACATGGAAAAAAAGTAGGAACAACATTTTTTTCCTGGTTAGTCACAAAGATTAAACTGAAGCAAATTTATGAATTCCTTTCTCCTTCCAGAGGCTTCTATCAGGATGAGACAAAAAACCACAATGAAGCTGAATCCTACAAATTATCTTGGTGTGGCCAGACAGACTGAGAACGTTTGGATTTATTGACTCTAGGGAAGCCCTGATAACTAGGGCAGAGGACAACGTAGCTGCGAGGCTCCGTGAGTGTTCCCTGCTCTCTGAGAGACTGATTTCCCATCTGCCATACTGTCAACACTTTTTAGTGCATGTCTGGCCTCACCGGGAAAGCTGCCAGTATCGTTTCCTACTTGGCTTTGCTGTGTCAAGTCCGGAGGAAGCCTTTTTTTGTCACCCTTCTCCCGGCACCACCCACACCATTAGGCAGGAACAGCAGCGGATTGTGGAAGCAAGAAATGAGGACTTGTCATTGAAAAGAGGTGGTATGGGGCGCCTGGGTGGCTCCGTGGGTTAAGCCGCTACCTTTGGCTCAGGTCATGATCTCGGGGTCCTGGGATCAAGACGGTTTGAGGCTCCTTGCTCAGTGGGGAGCCTGCTTCCCCACCCCCCACCCCCTGCCTGCCTCTCTGCCTACTTGTGATCTCTACCTGTCAAATAAATAAATAAATAAATAAAATCTTTAAAAAAAAGAAAAGAAAAGAGGTGGTATTTGGGAAAGCCCTTTGGGGTAGGTCCTGGAACAGGATAGGAAAACAAAGTAGACTAGGCCCAAAGTGCCTGAAACCAAACGGGGAGGGAGTCTGTTGTAACCAGGAGCCCAAGTCTCTGGGGGAGGGTGGAGGGGAAGTCCTTAGAGACCGTAACCTGAAGTGACTCAGTCAGTGACAGCAGTTCCTTTTGGCTGCGTCTCTGCTGGTCCTGTTGGCTGGCTAGACACATGTGCCCTGTGCTGTTTTTCAGTCTGGCCTAAAATTTATTCTATCACAACAGAATTGACAGGAACTTTAGCACTGTCCACTTTTCTCTTGCCCTATGTGTTCATTTCTTTATTCCATCTTTGCTTGCTTTCCTTCCCCCTTTCTTTTCTTTTTTTATTTAAAGATCTTATTTATTCATTTGACAGAGATAGAGAGCCAGCGAGTGAGCATAAGCAGGGGGAGCAGCAGGCAGAGGGAGAAACAAACTCCCCACTAAGCAAGGAGCCTGAAACAGGCTTGATCTCAGGACCCCAGGATCGTGACCTGAGCTGAAGGCAGTCGCTTAACTGACTGAGCCACCCAGGCGCCCCTGTTTTTCATTTTTTACTCATGTGTTCCATTTAACTGCAGACACCTATGGAAACCATGTGGAGTTCTTAATATCTTTAGAACAAAAAGACTGCCCCTTGCTTGAGGATATGGACAAAGTGTAACATAGGAAATACCGTAAAAATACATGGTTTATAGAATGCTCCATTGGCTAATAGACCTCCAAGATTTAAATCGGGAGCTTTTTCTAATTGGTGCTTTGAGTAGCTGAACTTGATCTAACCTTCCCGAGGAAAGCTGAAGAATGTGACTAATTAATTGTATGTGCTAGTTACACTGTCAGGGGCAACTGTAGGAAGAAATGATGAGTACGATGAAGAGCAAAGCATGACAATAAGCCTGCTCAAGGTTTATGAAAAACAAGATGTCACAATCAGCTCAATGTAACTACTGATGCAAATTGAGTAAGGACCGATGCTCTTTACTAAAAGTAAGATGATGAATTGTAACTTCACATCCATGTTAATAGAGCTACCTTCCCATTACAGCTTTGTGGCCGCTTGCTGGCTGCCTGCATGAATTCGGGTTTTTGTTTGGTTTGCTCTGGTTGGTTTTGCTCAAGAGAAAACTTACCTAATTTATATTTATGAATTGGCCCCCTCATTTGGGCTTTAATTTTTTTTTGCCCCCCACAGCAATGTTGAATAAATATCATTGTATTAGTTGGTGTGGGAATTAGGTAGGCCTGAGCTCAAGTTCCCGATTCTGCCTTCTGCCGTTGACCAACAAGACTATCAGTGAGCTTTAATGCCTCTGAGATCCAGTGTCCTCATTTGTAAATGCGGAATGATAATAGCTACTTTGCTGGAATGTTGTCAAGATTAGAGGCCCTGGTGTAAAGCCTCTGGTATACAATGCTTACTAGCCAGTTAAGTATTGTGTAAATGAAAGGAATGCTGCTTAGGACAAGTTAAGTCAATTAGGGTATGTTTCTTGGCATGGAATGTTACGTCACCATTTAAAATAAAATTTCCAAAGACTATTTCTGTGGGACAAATATGTATGGTAAAATATGAAGTATAAAGGCAGGTTACAAAGCCTGATACAGAGTATGATTTAAGCAGTGCAGATAAAAACTCTATGAGGAGGAAATGTTTGGAAGGACATAGACCAACATGTAATAGTGGGTGTGTTGGCTACATACCCCCTTTTCCATGGTGGCAAAGCATGGCTTTTAAGAAATGGAAATGGCAGGCGCTGCTTTGCTAGACCCTGGGCATGCCCTTTGTGGCAAGGGCACCAGTTCTGGGCAGTGGAAAACAAGGAGTCTGGAAAAAGGTTTCTTCTCTAACAAAAAGTGACCCATGGGACTCCGTTTTGGGGCCCCAAACATTGTCATATTTACACATGTTCCTGGAACACGGGGAAACATCTTGCAATCGTGAAGGTATGGAGTCAATCAATGTACCACGTATGGCATATAGGGCATCCTGACACCTGATGAATCATGGAACTGCTCTAACAAACCTGGAAATAGTTTCCTCCAGATTTCTGGGTTGTAAAGTAACAAAATCCTTTTTTTTTTTTTTTAAGATTTTATTTATTTATTTGATAGAGAGAGATCACAAGCAGATGGAGAGGCAGGCAGAGAGGGAGATAGAGGGAAGCAGGCTCCCTGCTGAGCAGAGAGCCCGATGCGGGACTCGATCCCAGAACCCCGAGATCATGACCTGAGCTGAAGGCAGCGGCTTAACCCACTGAGCCACCCAGGCGCCCCAAAACCCTATTTTTTTTTTTTAAAGATTTTATTTATTTATTTGACAGAGAAAGATCACAAGTAGGCAGAGAGGCAGGCAGAGAGAGAGAGAGGAGGAGGAAGCAGGCTCCCTGCTGAGCAGAGAGCCCGATGCGGGACTCGATCCCAGGACCCTGAGATCATGACCTGAGCCGAAGGCAGCGGCTTAACCCACTGAGCCACCCAGGCGCCCCCCAAAACCCTATTTTTAAAGCCACTTTCAGCAGTGTCTTCCGTTGCTTGAAACAAAATATTCACTCACTGATTTCAGGAACATAACTATTTAAAAACTTAATTAAAATGTTCTTTTTCCTCATGGGCACCTGGGTGGCTGAGTCAATTAAGCGTCTGCCTTCAGCTCAGGTTGTGATCTGAGGGGGTCCTGGAATCAAGTCCCACTTCAGACTTTCTGCTCAGCAAGGAGTCTGCTTCTCCTTTTCCCTCTCCCTCTGTGTGCTATCTCTTTCTCTCTCAAATAAATAAATAAAATTTTTTCCCAAAAATTTTTTTCTCAAGTTTTCTACTTTTCATGATTTCCAAATCTTTTTTCTTTTAAAGACTTATTTAATTATTTGTGTGTGTGTGAGAGAGAGCACATGAGTGAGGGAAGAACAGAGGGAAAGGGAGAGAAGCAGACTTCCTGCTGAACAGGGAGCCCAAAGAAGACTCGATCTCATGACCCTGATCATGACCCTGAGATCATAACCTGAGCCAAAACCAAGAGCCCAGTGGTAAACCAACTGAGCCTCCCAGGCACCCCAGGTTTTCCAAATCTTTAAATTGAAAACAAGTATCTTAAGTATCAAGTTATTGAATCTTAACATAGTAATGTGTTGGTGTTATTTGACTTAACTGAAGGATGGTTCAGTTTAGAGCTATTGAGTAATTATTCAGCTCAAGTAAGAGCAATTGAGTAATTATTTCTTCTCCTTCCTCCACACCCTCCTGACTTCCCAAAATACTTTAACTGTGTGTTACTCCAGTGATTTCTATCATTTAGATCAGTAAAATGCATGAAACTCTCTTTGGATTACTTCAGTTTTGACCAAGCTGTTGACTATTGCATGTCTTATACAAAATATTACAAAATAATGAAGATGAATAGTGTTTACTAACTTGGTGCTTATGGATGATTGCTTCATTTTAAGTAAGCTCTATGCCCAATGTGTGATTTGTTTGTTTGTTTGTTTGTTTTTTTTCCAATTTATTTATTTTCAGAAAAACAGTATTCATTATTTTTTCACCACACCCAGTGCTCCATGCAAGCTGTGCCCTCTATAATACCCACCACCTGGTACCCCAACCTCCCACCCCCCCGCCACTTCAAACCCCTCAGATTGTTTTTCAGAGTCCATAGTCCCTCATGGTTCATCTCCCCGCAATGTGTGATTTGAACTCATGACCCTGACCTCAAGAGTCACATGTTCTACAAACTGAGCCCGTCAGGTGCCCTTATTTTGTTTCTTTTGTTCAGTTTAATCATCTACCATTACTATGTCTCCTATCACTTATGGCATCAAGTAAAAGTCAACAATCATCATTTAACTTGTGATTTTTATTTCTAGCAAAGTGTTACTAGAAACATTAAAATAGGGGCGCCTGGGTGGCTCAGTGGGTTAAGCCACTGCCTTCGGCTCAGGTCATGATCTCAGGGTCCTGGGATCGAGTCCCGCATCGGGCTCTCTGCTCAGCAGGGAGCCTGCTTCCCTCTCTCTCTCTCTGCCTGCCTCTCCATCTAATTGTGATTTCTCTCTGTCAAATAAATAAATAAAATCTTTAAAAAAAAAAAAAGAAACATTAAAATATTTATTTTAAAGTTCCTTATGACCTAATTCTCATCACAGGAGAACTTCCTCCCTTATTTTTTATAGGCTACATGGTCCTAGGATCTTTGCAAACATATTACCTAAACATACTATCTAAACTTTCATTCCACAGGAAACTAAGACTCAGAGAAATTAGGGGCTGAGGCAATGATTGCACAGTTGACAGAGCAGGAGCTTAATAACCCAGACCCTATGACTACCAACCCAGAACTCTTTTTTAACCAAAGGTTGCAAAAAGTATAAAAGCTCACAGGGACTATTTTTTCTCTTAAGCTCTTTTTAAAAACAAACAATTTTTTCTTACTAAAAATTAAAAATTTTTTTTAAATTTTAAAAATTTTAAATTTTAAAGTTTTTAAAAGTTTTTAAAAATTTAAAATTTAAAAATTGTTTGTTTTTAAAATTTAAAATTTAAAAATTCCCCCTCATTTTCTTACTAAATGAGGGGTGACATAGATGTCAGTTATTATGGTAACAGTATTAAAATTCTGGAGCCAAACAAATTTTATTTAATTTGATGTTTTTCAAAAAAGTGTTTTGTGATTTTTCTCTTTATACCTTACCAAAATTTCACACATAATAAGTTTGCAAATATAGTGTCTTAAAATTAACAATTTAATTTTTAATTTAGAAAATATGGACATAGTATTAAAGTTAGGCCTCACATTTCTCTTCATATTAAGTTGCTCTGAACCTTAATAAACCTGCTTGCTTCACAGATTGATAGTAAATAATGACTAGATAGAGGACATCAGGCAAGGGGAAGGTATTTTGGTTTTTTTATTTTATAATCTGGAAAGATCTGACAACATACCCCCAAAAAGACAAATCAGATCAAAGAAGGCTCAAAGAAAATCGGTTTTTTTGGATATAATCTTATTAAAGAGATACAATTCATGATCTGGGGGAAAAAAATCACTTAAATCCTGAAAATCTTCATTTTCTCCTCTGTTAAGTAGGGATAATAAAATGCTAATTTCAGAAGATTGTTCTAATAATTAAATGAGCCATTTCTTGTAAAACACTTAGCAGAACACCTGGCAAATGGAAGTAACACTGATTGGTTTTTGTAGATGCCCCTCTTTCATTTGTCACTTTCATTTTATCTTCTCCTTTTCTCCTTCTCCAATTAGTTTTACATTCTTTCTAATTTTTCCTTTCCTTTCCATTTCTGCCATCTCTTCTCTCTTCCACTCTTCCTTTGCCCATCATTTTCCTCTGCAGATATTTTTTCATTCTTTTCTGCCCAGATTATAAAACCTTAGCTAACCAGTGACAGCATTCACAGAGTTGCTGACTTCCAACCTCATATTTCTTTGCTTACTGCTTATCATAAATCTTTTTTCCCTGTTTCAATTATACTTCACTTAAAACAAACAAAAAAAAGAGCGAGCGAGAGAGAGAGAGGCAAGCATCCCTAGTAGATCATTTGGTGTCTTTGTAGATCTGTATGTTCTTTAAGACCCTAAATATAGTGCTCGCTCCGGCAGCACATATACTAAAAAAAAAAAAAAACACCCTAAATATAGATATTTAAAATTTGCAGTTTGTGAAAACGATGAGTTTAATTTTCTATATAGTAAACACAATAGCTAACATTTATTTAGAATAGACTGTGTGCCAGGCCTGTTCTATGCATTTCATGTTTATTACCTGATCTAATTGCCTAGAGAAGCATAACACATGTATTGTACCTAGAAAAGCCCAACATCTGGCAAGCAGTTTTTTAAAAAGTTTTTTGGAAAAAAAGTACATATTAAGTAAAATGATGACAGTATTAATAAGTTCATAGAAATTAGATTGCTCCCATAATTTCCATCCTGATAAAACCTTTTAGTGTATATCCTCATACATGCATGTAAGTTTTACAGACATACATATCAAATAAATGAGAGCATACTGCACACGTAATTTTTAAACTCCATACACCATTTTGTGATAAAGTATTTCTTAATATTGAGATGAGGGCTGTAGGTTAGTTTCTAGCAGGAACCACAGCCATACATATTCCCTTTATTGAAGAAAGTTCTTCTTCTTTTTGGAAAGGTCAACATTTCCCAGTGACCATACATTCAAATTACAGTAGTGAGGATGACCCATGGTGGTGACAAATGACAGATTGGGAAGAAGTAAAGAAGGGTTACTACCCTAAAATCTCTTTAGTGAACTTACCGTTATTTTGGAGAAAGCTAGTGAAACATCTCTGGATTGCCATGGTTTTTATCAATAAGCATGCATCTATTACCATTCTCTAAAGGGTGATCTTTACATTAGGAGATCCATTGCAGGTGTCCTGAGAAGGTAACAACTAGGAGAAAAGACTCTTACCTAGAACTCTTAATAGAGTTCCTTCCACTGATACATTCTCTTGCATATTACATAAAATACAGAACTGATACCATAGTAAACTTCTATAAGGTGGTTTCACTAAGAAATAATATCTTTGGGTGCCTGGGTGGCTCAGTAGGTTAAGCCTCTGCCTTTGGCTCAGGTCATGATCCCAGGGTCCTGGGATCAAGCCCCACATCAGCTCTCTGCTCAGCAGGGAGCCTGCTTCCACCTTTCTCTCTCTGCCTGCCTCCCTACCTACTTGTGATCTCTGTCAAATAAATAAATAAAATCTTAAAAAAAAAAAAGAAATAATATCTTTGGCCTAAAACTGTAGGGTTCATATAGTCAGTAATGTTTTACAGCAAGCAGGTGAGGAGATTCTAAAATCCTTACAGTATTTCACAAGGAGTTGATCTCAGGCTAGTTTAGACTAGAAGTAGGTTTATAGCTGGGAAGGGGAAGGAGAGATATTCATCAGTCTCAGTTGAATTTTTGAAGCAATCAGGATTAAACCAGTTATGAATCTTCTGCCTTGGGGATGATGTAGTTGGTAAATTTTATGCCCTTTTATGGTGCCACCCATGATTAGTACTTAAGTCAGGGTGGGAATTTCCATTAGATGAGTAATATGGTCAGTGGCTTAATCCAAGAAAATCAAGGGCAGCTTAACATTGACTGAAAAATACTGACTGAACTTTTCTGAGGAGTCAATATAAAATTCAGGGGTGATTTATATCTACAAGTGAGAACGTGACATTTTGATTCTCCATTAATTTTACTGTAAATCTAATGTCAACTAGTTTTCACCTATGTTTGGGTGTCAGTGGTGCATAGGATAAACATTTTGTATTACTATAATAAGATCTTGGAAAGATCACTTTTTTTTTTCTTTTCCAGTAACAGGGAGTACTTGGTTGTAAGTCAAACCTCCCTTTGAGAATTTAAAATTCTGGACAATATATAAAACCATCAGTTTGAAGACACTGGAGAATTCTGAAGCTATGAGATCAAGATTCCTGGGAGAAAGCACATTGGACAAATTGAGGAAACTTCTCAAATCTTCTAAGCCCTATCAGTCTTCCAGGTCCTCAAACTTGCTGTGGACCTGAGGTCACCACTGGTTCATCAACCACTCCACAACCTGCCTCAGCTGCAGGGTAAGTGCCAGGCGCCAGCATGGCTTCCTTTGTGCCTGATGCAGGTGGAGCTGCAGCAGCTACGGCCACGGGCCCCCCACTGCACCCAGCAAGTATCTGATTTCTCTCCCTAGTACTCGAGTTGGATGAAGCAACATGCTGCAGGGCATAGAATTCCATTTTTCCAGTGGGTCTCAAGAGGCCAGTTGAAAAACCTGGAAATGCATAGAAGTTAATGCCTTGTGGGATAAAAGTTGACCAGTAAAAGATAAGTCATTCAGTGGAGGAAGCCACTGAATAAATTCCTCTCCCTTTCTCCATCTGACAGAGTGCTCTAAGACAAGGCTGTCCCTAGACAGTTCATGTAGCTGTGGTCCTCTGCAATAAGACACGGGTTTATATTCACTTTTCCATCCTTTTTGCCCAACTTTCTTTTTCCCTTTACTTTCACTATCTCAGGGGTACACCTCCTAACAAACAATTCTTTTCTAGGGAACTTAGGGCAAGACAGAATGAAAGTACAGAGAAGGGAGCCCAATTTGGCTTTGGATCTTTAGATTTGCCTATTTGTAAGCAGAAGGCAGAGACTGAAGAGCTGAGCGGAGTTTCCAACAGTCTTACAGTGTTGGTAGCAAAAATTGGACTTGAGGCCCACCAAGAAGGAGAGGCCCAGGTGAACACTCCAGTCCTAACTTGAAACTCCAGAAGGGCTAGATGTGCCCTCAAATATAATGAAGGCTGGCATCCAATCAATTAAATCTTTGATGGAATTACAATTAATCTTTCTCTTATCCAATTGCCAAACAAAAATAGATTTTCTCTGGAAGATGGTATTGTCTAGAGTCTTAAATTATCTCTATAATTTGTCATATATATTGTCTGGCTATAAATCAAATGGTACACATTACTATGTGTACCAGGACATGAAACATGACAGAAAAGCAAGAGAAAAACACATTATAAGTAATATACTCATTGGAAATCCAAATATTGGAACTGTTATACATGACCCTTATATAATATATTAATATGTTTGATAAATTAGATGACAAAATAAAATCTTAGCATAAATCTGGAAAACATAAAAATTCTTCAAAAATAAATTATAGAACTGATAAAAACCTAATAACTAAAATTTAAAAGTTAATTAAAGCAAATGGGGAACAATTAAAGAGAGCTTTAGTAAATCAGAACATAGACTGGGAGAAAATATCCACTGCAAAGAACAGAGAGAAAAGAAACTGGAAAAGTAAAAAAAAATCTTAAAAAAGAAGAAACATAAGAGATATATGGGAAATGGTGAAATATTTAACATATATGATTGAAATGTATCAAAAAAAAAACGAGATGAGACAAATGAAGCAGAAACAGAATTTGAAGATCAAATGACAGAATTTTACAAAATGTCAAGCCACGAATTCAGGAGGTTATAAACCCCATTCAGATTAAATACAGATAAAATGAATATAAGTGCATCATAGTAAAATTGGTCAAAAAACCCCCAAAAAACAAAAACAAAGAAAATATTAATACAATCTAGAGGAAAAAGATACATGATCTTCAAAATAGCAGCAAAAAGACAGATTTTGAATTCTTAACAAAAGAAGGTAGGCCACAAACATAAAATGACATCTAACATCAGAGCAAGAAGACAAGAACAGTACGGGAATTCGACACTCACTGAAAATGTCTTCTTAAAAAAAAAAAAAAATGAAAGCAATATAAGGATATTTTCAAATTTTAAAAAACCTGAGAATTATTCACCAATTTATACTAAAGAAATATCAATAATGAAAAAGAAATAGTAATGGGAGT
The DNA here is from genome assembly GCF_020171115.1 of Neogale vison. NCBI lineage: Eukaryota > Metazoa > Chordata > Mammalia > Carnivora > Mustelidae > Neogale > Neogale vison. The sequence continues at coordinate 46,930,230 of NC_058096.1, read as the reverse complement.
TCTTTAGTCAGAAGGTAAATTGTTTCAGGGGCACCTGGGTGGCTCCCTTGGTTAAGTGTTGGACTCCTGATTTCCTCTCAGGCCATGATGCCGGTTGTGAAAAGTGAGCTTCAAGATGGGCTCTACGCTGGGCATGGAACTTGCTTAGGATTATCTCCCTCTTCTGCCCCTCACCTCTACTCATGCGTGCACATGCTCTCTTTCTTAAAGAAAAGAAAAAAAGATGAAGGCAAATTGTTCCAGATAGAAAGTGCAATGAAACAGGAAGAAATGAAGAACGACAGAAAAGATAAATACATGGGTAAATCTTAATGAATGTGTAATATTTAAAATAATAATATCTGGAAGGGTTTAAATTATATACAAAAATAAAATCCAGGGGCGCCTGGGTGGCTCAGTGGGTTAAAGCCTCTGCTTTCGGCTCAGGTCATGATCCCAGCGTCCTGGAATCGAGCCCCGCATTGGGCTCTCTGCTCTGTGGAGAGACTGCTTCCTCCTCTCTCTGCCTGCCTCCCTGCCTGCTTGTGATCTCTCTCTGTCAAATAAATAAATAAAAATCTTTAAAAAAAAAAAAAAAAAAAGAAATAAAATCCAGGACAACAATAGCACAAAAGGTAGGAAAAGGGTAAATGGTGTTAAACTATTCTGTGAGCTTTGCATTGTTTGGAAAGTAATTAAAATACTACGTTTTATCAGACTTTAACAACTCAAGTGTTCATGTAGCAGTTTCTAGAGTAAGAGCTAAAAGAATAGTGAAAATGTATAATTAACAAGCTAATACAGGGGAAATATAGAATAATAAACAACCTAATTCAAAACATTGCAGCACAGAGGAAGAGAGGAGGAAGGAGGAGGGAGGGAAGGAGTGGCAGAGGGACAGCAAGAAAAATCAAACATTAAATTTAAATTTCCAAGTATAAGGAATTGTGTTAAATATAACAGGCTAAATACTCTTTTTTTAAATTTTTTAATTTTTTATTTTTTATAAACATATATTTTTATCCCCAGGGGTACAGGTCTGTGAATTGCCCGGTTTACACACTTCACAGCACTCACCAAAGCATATACCCTCCTCAATGTCCATAACCCCACCCCCTTTCTCCGAACCCCCTGCCCCCAGCAACACTCAGTTTGTTTTGTGAGATTAAGAGTCACTTATAATTTGTCTCCCTCCCAATCCCATTTTGTTTCATTTATTCTTCTCCTACCCCCTTAAGCCCCCATGTTGCATCACCACTTCCTCATATCAGGGAGATCATATGATGGTTGTCTTTCTCCGCTTGACTTATTTCGCTAAGCATGATACTCTCTAGTTCCATCCACGTTGTCACAAATGGCAAGATTTCATTTCTTTTGATGGCTGCATAGTATTCCATTGTGTATATATACCACCTCTTCTTTTATCTCTTGATGGACATCTAGGTTCTTTCCATACTTTGGCTATTGTGGACATTGCTGCTATAAACATTCAGGTGCACGTGCCCCTTTGGATCACTACGTTTGTATCTTTAGGGTAAATACCCAGTACTGCTATTGCTGGGTCATAGGGTAGTTCTATTTTCAACATTTTGAGGAACCTCCAAGTTGTTTTCTAGAGAGGTTGCACCAGCTTGCCTTCCCACAAACAGTGTAGGAGGGTTCCCTTTTCTCCACATCCTTGTCAGCATCTGTCTGACTTGTTAATTTTAGCCATTCTGACTGGTGTGAGGTGATATCTCATTGTGGTTTTGATTTGTATTTCCCTGATGCTGAGTGATATGGAACACTTTCTCATGTGTCTGTTGGCCATCTGGATGTCTTCTTTGCAGAAATGTCTGTTCATGTCTTCTGCCCATTTCTAGATTGGATTATTTCTTCTTTGGGTGTTGACTTTGCTAAGTTCTTTATAGATTTTGGACACTAGCCCTTTATTTGATATGTGGTTTGCAAATATTTCTCCCATTCTGTCAGTTGTCCTTTGGTTTTGTTAACTGTTTCCTTTGCTGTGCAAAAGCTTTTGATCTTGATAAAATCCCAATAGTTCATTTTTGCCCTTGCTTCCCTTGCCTTTGGCGATGTTCCTAGGAAGAAGTTGCTGCGGTTGAGGTCAAAGAGGTTGCTGCTTGTGTTCTCCTCAAGGATTTTGATGGAGTCCTTTCTCACACTGAGGTCCTTCATCCATTTTGAGTCCATTTTCGTGTGTGGTGTAAGGAAATGGTCCAATTTCATTTTTCTGCATGTGGCTGTCCAATTTTCCCAACACCATTTATTGAAGAGGCTGTCTTTTTTCCATTGGACATTCTTTTCTGCTTTGTCGAAGATTAGTAGACCATAGAGTTGAGGGTCTATTTCTGGGCTCTCTATTCTGTTCCATTGATCTATGTGTCTGTTTTTGTGCCAGTACCATGCTGTCTTGATGATGACAGCTTTGTAATAGAGCTTGAAATCCGGAATTGTGATGCCACCAACTTTGGCTTTCTTTTTCAATATCCCTTTGGCTATTCGAGGTCTATTCTGGTTCCATATAAATTTTAGAATTATTTGTTCCATTTCTTTGAAAAAGATGGATGGTACTTTGATAGGAATTGCATTAAATGTGTAGATTGCTTTAGGTAGCATAGACATTTTCACAATATTTCTTCTTCCAATCCAGGAGCATGGAACATTTTTCCATTTCTTTGTGTCTTCCTAATTTCTTTCATGAGTACTTTATAGTATTCTGAGTATAGATTCTGTGCCTCTTTGGTTAGGTTTATTTCTAGGTATCTTATGGTTTTGGGTGCAATTGTAAATGGGATTGACTCTTAAATTTCTCTTCCTTCTGTCTTGTTGTTGGTGTAGAGAAATGCAACTGATTTCTGTGCATTGATTTTATATCCTGACACTTTATTGAATTCCTGTACAAGTTCTAGCAGTTTTGGAGTGGAGTCTTTTGGGTTTTCCACATAGAGTATCATATCATCTGCGAAGAGTGATAGTTTGACTTCTTCTTTGCTGACTTGGATGCCTTTAATTTCCTTTTGTTGCCTGATTGCTGAGACTAGGACTTCTAGTACTATGTTGAATAGCAGTGGTGATAATGGACATCCCTGCCGTGTTCCTGACCTTAGCGGAAAAGCTTTCAGTTTTTCTCCATTGAGAATGATATTTGCGGTGGGTTTTTCATAAATGGCTTTGATAATATTGAGGTATGTGCCCTCTATCCCTACACTTTGAAGAGTTTTGATCAGGAAAGGATGCTGTAATTTGTCAAATGCTTTTTCAGCATCTATTGAGAGTATCATATGGTCCTTGTTCTTTCTTTTATTGATGTATTGTATCACATTGATTGATTTGCGGATGTTGAACCAACCTTACAGCCGTGGAATAAATCCCACTTGGTCGTGGTGAATAATCCTTTTAATGTACTGTTGAATCCTATTGGCTAGTATTTTGGTGAGAATTTTTGCATCTGTGTTCATCAAGGATATTGGTCTGTAGTTCTCTTTATTGATGGGATCCTTGTCTGGTTTTGAAATCAAGGTGATGCTGGCCTCATAAAATGAGTTTGGAAGTTTTCCTTCCATTTCTATTTTTTGGAACAGTTTCAGGAGAATAGGAATCAGTTCTTCTTTAAACGTTTGGTAGAATTCCCCCGGGAAGCTGTCTGGCCCTGGGCTTTTGTTTGTTTGGAGATTTTTAATGACTGTTTCAATCTCCTTACTGGTTATGGGTCTGTTCAGGTTTCTATTTCTTCCTGGTTCAGTTGGGGTAATTTATATGTTTCTAGGAATGCATCCATTTCTTCCAGATTGTCAAATTTGTTGGCGTAGAGTTGCTCATAGTATGTTCTTATAATTGTTTGCATTTCTTTGGTGTTAGTTGTGATCGCTCCACTTTCATTCATGATTTTATTTATTTTGGTCATTTCTCTTTTCTTCTTGATAAGTCTGGCCAAGGGTTTATCAATTTTATTAATTCTTTCAAAGAACCAGCTCCTAGTTTCGTTGATTTGTTCTATTGTTTTTTTGGTTTCTATTTCATTGATTTCTGCTCTGATCTTTATGATTTCTCTTCTCCTGCTGGGCTTAGGGTTTATTTCTTGTTCTTTCTCCAGCCCCTTTAGGTGTAGGGTTAGGTTGTGTACCAGAGACCTTTCTTGTTTCTTGAGAAAGGCTTGTACCGCTATATATTTTCCTCTCAGGACTGCCTTTGTTGTGTCCCACAGATTTTGAATCGTTGTGTTTTCATTATCATTTGTTTCCATGATTTTTTTTTCAATTCTTCTTTAATTTCCTGGTTGACCCATTCATTCTTTAGAAGAATGCTGTTTAGTCTCCATGTATTTGGGTTCTTTCCAAATTTCCTCTTGTGGTTGAGTTCTAGCTTCAGAGCATTGTGGTCTGAAAATATGCAGGGAATGATCCCCATCTTTTGATACCAGTTGAGTCCTGATTTAGGACAGAGGATGTGATCTATTCTGGAGAATGTTCCATGTGCACTAGAGAAGAATGTGTATTCTGTTGATTTTGGATGAAATGTTCTGAATAGATCTGTGATGTCCATCTGGTCCAGTGTGTCATTTAAGGCCTTTATTTCCTTGTTGATCTTTTGCTTGGATGATCTGTCCATTTCAGTGAGGGGAGTGTTAAAGTCCCCTAGTATTATTGTTGATGTGTTTCTTTGATTTTGTTATTAATTGGTTTATATAGTTGGCTGCTCCCACGTTGGGGGCATAGACATTTAAAACTGTTAGATCTTCTTGTTGGACAGACCCTTTGAGTATGATATAGTGTTTCCTCATCTCTTATTATAGTCTTTGGCTTAAAATCTAATTGATCTGATATAAGGATTGCCACTCCTGCTTTCTTCTGATGTCCATTAGCATGGTAAATTCTTTTCCGCCCCCTCACTTTACATCTGGAGGTGTCTTCGGGCTTAAAATGTGTTTCTTGTAGGCAACATATAGATGGGTTTTGTTTTTTTATCCATTGTGATACCCTGTGTCTTTTGATTGGGGCATTTAGCCCATTAACATTCAGGGTAACTCTTGAGAGATGTGAATTTAATGCCATTGTATTGCCTATAAGGTGACTGTTACTGTATATTATTGTCTCTCTTCCTTTCTCATCTACCACTTGTAGGCTCTCTCTTTGCTTAGAGGATCCCTTTCAATATTTCCTGTAGAGCTGGATTGGTGTTTGCAAATTCTTTCAGTTTTTGTTTGTCCTGGAAGCTTTTAATCTCTCCTTCTATTTTCAATGATAGCCTAGCTGGATATAGTATTCTTGGCTGCATGTTTTTCTCATTTAGTGCTCTGAATAGATCATACCAGCTTTTTCTGGCCTGCCGGGTCTCCGTGGATAAGTCTGCTGCCAATCTAATATTTTTACCATTGTATGTTACAGACTTCTTTTCCCGGGCTGCTTTCCGGATTTTCTTTTTGTCACTAAGGCTTGTAAATTTTACTATTAGGTGACGGGGTGTGGGTCTATTCTTATTGATTTTGAGGGGCATTCTCTGAACCTCCTGAATTTTGATGCTCGTTCCCTTTGCCATATTGGGGAAATTCTCCCCAATAATTCTCTCCAGTATACCTTCTGCTACCCTCTCTCTTTCTTCTTCTTCTGGAATCCCAATTATTCTAATGTTGTTTCGTCTTATGGTGTCACTTATCTCTCGAATTCTCCCCTCGTGGTCCAGTAGCTGTTTGTCCCTCTTTTGCTCAGCTTCTTTATTCTCTGTCATTTGGTCTTCTATATCACTAATTCTTTCTTCTGCCTCATTTATCCTAGCAGTGAGAGCCTCCATTTTTTATTGCACCTCATTAATAGCTTTTTTGATTTCAACTTGGTTAGATTTTAGTTCTTTTATTTCTCCAGAAAGGGCTTTTATATCTCCAGAGAGGGTTTCTCTAATATCTTCCATGCCTTTTTCAAGCCCGGCTAGAACCTTGAGAATTGTCATTCTGAATTCTAGATCTGACATATTACCAATGTTTGTTGATTAGGTCCCTAGCCTTCGGTACTGCCTCTTGTTCTTTTTTTTTGTGGCATATTTTTCCGCCTTGTCATTTTTTCCAGATAAGAGTATGTGAAGGAGCAAATAAAATACTAAAAGGATGGCAACAACCCAGGAAAATATGCTTTAACCAAATCAGAAGAGATCCCAAATCGTGAGGGGGGAGAAAGGGGATAAAAAGAGGTTCAGAAAGAACGAAAGAAAGAAAAAAAAAAGGAAAGAAAGAAAAGAATTAAAAAAAAAACAAATAAAGAAAAGTATAAAAAAGAAATATATATATATATATATATATATATTAGATAAAGTAGTTAAAAAACGTTAAAAAAGAAAAGGGTAAAAGTTAAAATAAATTTTTAGTAGAAGAAGAGAAAAAAATGAAAAAAAATTAAATTAACTGCAAGACTAAAGAGTCATAGGGAGAAAGCCATGAGTTCCGTGCTTTGCTTTCTCCTCCTCTGGAATTCTGCTGCTCTCCATGGTATTGAAACCACACTCCTTGGTAGGTGAACTTGGTCGTGGCTGGATTTCTTGTTGATCTTCTGGGGGAGGGGCTTGTTGTAGTGATTCTCAAGTGTCTTTGCCCCAGGAGGAATTGCACCTCCCTTACCAGGGGCTGGGCTGAGTAATCCGCTTGGGTTTGTTTTCAGAAGATTTTGTTCCCTGAGCGCTTTCCGTAGAGTTCCGGAGGGTGGGAATACAAATGGCGGCCTCTTGGTCTCTGGCCCGGAGGAGCCGAGAGCCCGCGGCCCCACTCCTCAGTGCGCCCTCAGAGAACAGCGCCCAGTAACTCCCGTCTGCCTGACCTCCGGCCGTGCTCCGAGCTCACAAAGCCTGCGACCGGTTCAAGGTAACCCCGAGCTGCGAGCTTACTGTCAGCTCTGTCTCTGTAGCCGGCTTCCCCTTTCTAATACCTGTAAGCTCTGCGACACTCAGACACCCCCGATCCATCTGTGACCCTGCGGGACCTGAGGCCACCCTGACCCCGCGTGGGCTTCATCCCGGTTTAGCCTCTGGAGCGATGTCCCTCAGTGGAACAGACTTTTAAAAGTCCTGATTTTGTGCTCCGTTGCTCCGCTGCTTGCTGGGAGCCGGCCCTTCCCCCCGGGGTCTATCTTCCCGTTGCTTTGGATTCACTTCTCCACCAGTCCTACCTTTCAGAAAGTGGTTGTTTTTCCGTTTCTAGAATTGCTGTTCTTCTTCTCTTCAATCTGCGGATGGATTTGCTGGTGTTTGCAATCTTTAGACAAGCTATCTAGCTGATCTCCTGCTAGCTGAAGTAGACTCAGCCTGCTACTTCTCCGCCATCTTGACTCCTCCTCCAACAGGCTAAATATTCTAATTAGAAGGCAATACTTGTCAACTTGTTCATGAAAATATTATGTTCTGCTTACAAGAGATGCATCTTAAATATAAGAATGCACAAAGGTTAAAGTGAAAAGGACAGAAACATGTAAACCATGAAGATGCTGAACAATACAGGGCTGATATACTAATAGCAGATAATGTAGGTAAAAACATTTACTTAGAGTTAAAAAGAACATTTCAAGTGATGAAAAGCTTAATTCGTCAAGAAGATAATATATTCTAAAATCAAATTAGTTAACAAGAAACTTTTGAAATACTTAAAGCAAAACCATACATGCAAAACCACAAAAGAAAAAATAGGCATATCCACAATCATGTTGGGAAATTTTAACACAGGTTTCTCAGTAACTGCTGGAGCAAGCCAAAAGAGGAAGGAAGAAGAGGAGGAAGGGGAGGAAGAAGACCAGTAGTCCTTCAGAGGATCTGAATAGCACAAGGAACAAAATTTTCCTAACTTACGTATATGTAAGTCACTATAATCAGCAACTGTTGGATGCACATTCTTCCCACATAGATCATTTGCCAAAATAATCCACAATGAGCCACAAATGAAGTTTCAATAAGTTCCAAAACACTGAAATTGTGTCATTCTCTGATGACAATTCAAGTAATCAAGAAATAAATAACCAAAAGATAATTAGAGTTAAAAGAAAAGAAAAGGTTTCAGCACTTACCTCACTCCACAGACAAAAATAAGCTCAGAATGACCTATACACCTAAATATAAAGGGAAAAAAAATCTATAAATCTTCCATAAAACATATATATCCTTTGTGACCATTGATAGGCAAATCACCTACAATGGGACACAAAAAGCTAAAAAGGACTAGAAATAAATAAATAAATAAATAAGACTTCATCAAAATTAAAAACTTCTGTTCTTTAAAAGATCCTATTAAGTAAAACAAAATAAAATGTGTATTTACTGAATATTAAAGAGGGTAATTAACCCAATTTTAAAATACAAGCATAAAATTTGAACAAATACTTTACAAAAAAAGACATAGAAACCACAGACCTGCAAACTGTTTGCCACCATTAGTCATCAGAAGCAAATATACATTAAAAACATAACGAGACACCAGCACCAACCACTCTAATGACTAAAATTGAAAGGGTCAGCAATACCAAGGGTTGTTGAAGATGGGAAGCAACTACCGCTCATAAAGTGGGAATATAAAATGATATAGTCCATTTGGAAAATGGTTCAGTAATTACTTATCAAGTGTCATTTTCACCAGCAATTTCCCATGTGGAAAGAGAGGAAAGGCACGTATGTGTGCATATGTGTTGACAAATACTTGTATCAACTTTATTCAAAATAATCCTAAGCCAGAAAAATGCAAATACCATCAGGAGATATCAGTGGATTAATCAACTGTGGTATATCCGTACAATGAAATATTTCTCAGCAGTAAGTGGGAACAAACCACGGATGCATGCCACAGAAACAGATGCATCTCAAGAACACTGATTGACAAAATAAGCCAGATGATAAAAGATTACATTCTGTATAGGATTCCATTTATAGGATGTTCTGCAACAGGAAAATCTTAATCTATAGAGTAGAAAGCACAATAGTGGTTTCCTAGGTCAGGGATGTGGGAAAATTGATGACTGAAGTGCGTGAGGGAACTTTATGAGAGGAGATGGCCATGTATAACATCCTGAATTTGCTGGAGGTTACACAATGCATACATTGGTAAAAATTTATTGAACTATTCCCTTATAATAAGTATAATTTAATAGTACTTACACTATAATTCAATAATGTTAATTTAGAAAAAAGAGACTTAAAAGACATATAAATAAAGCAGAAAATTTCCAGAAGTTTGGAAGTTGAGGAACATAGTTCTAAATGAGGCATGTGTTTAAAAAGTCACAGTAAAAATTAGCATATATTTAAATTGAGTTGATAGTGAATATACAGAAGCTCCAAACTTGTTAACTGGACAAAAGCAAGAGGAAATTTATAGCTTTATGTGCAAATATTAAAAATGTCTGTAAATTAGCTATTATATACCCAAATAAATAACTTTCTAATCTCAAGGGGTTACAAAAAGAATTGCAAATTCAACCCACTGAAACTAGAAGGAAGAAAATAATAAAGATAAAATCAGAAATTTATGAAATATAAAGCAAATATATAATACACGGGATCAATTAACTCAAAGACTGGTTCTTTCGAAGGAATTAATAACATTGATAATGTCCTGGTAAGATTGGTCCAGAAAAAAGAAAAGAAGTCATAGATAATATCAGTAATGAAAAAGATATCACTACAGATTCTATGAGTACTAGAAACATTTTAAGAGAATATTTTAAACAACTCTATGCCAATAAATTTGAAAATTTGAATAAAAGAGATTAATTTCTAGAAAATCAAAATGGGGGGGGGCCTGGGTGGCTCAGTGGTTTAAAGCCTCTGCCTTCGGCTCAGGTCAGGAGCCTAGGGTCTTGGGATCAAATCCAACATCGGGCTCTCTGCTCAGCAGGGAGCCTGCTTCCTCCTCTCTCTCTCTGCCTGCCTCTCTGCCTGCAGGTGATCTCTGTCTGTCAAATAAATCAATAAAATCTTAAACCAATGTTTATAAAGTCAAAACTGACTACAATTACAATAAGATATAGAGAATCCTGAGAAGCTTATGCCTCTGCGCTGCTCACCATCCTCCTAATAAGAGGTTTTTCATTCCTAGGTAAGTCGGGATATTCGAACAATTTTGTGATTTTTCTGTTTGTTTTTAGAATTTTATTTCTAGTCAGTGTAATAGTGTAATATTAGTTTCAGGTGTACAATTTAGTGATTCAACTCTTTCATATAATACCCAGTTCTCATTGCTAGTGTAGTTTTAATCCCTACCACCTATTTAACCCATCCCCCCACCTACCCCCTTCTAGTAACCTTCAGTTTGTTCTCTACAGTTAAGAGTCCGTTTCTTGATTTGTCTCTCTCTTATCCCCCTGTTATCAATGATTTTGTTTCTTAATCCACATGTGAGTGACATCATATTTGTCTTTCTCTGATTTATTTTGCTAAGCGTGATACTCTGTACTTCCATCAATGTTGCAAAGGACAATATTTCATTCTTTCTGATGGCTGAATAATAGTCCATTGTATATATATTCTACATCTTCTTTATCCTGTCATCAATCAATGGACATCTGGGCTCTTTTCATGGTTTGGCTATTGTTGATAACGCTGCTATAAACATTGGAGTGCATGTGTCCCTTCAAGTTAGTATTTTTGTATCATTTGGGTAAATACCTAGTCATGCAAATGCTGGATGATAGGGTAGTTCTATTTTTAACTTTCTGAGGAACCGCCATACTCTTTTTTTTTTTTTTTAAGATTTTATTTATTTATTTGACGGACAGAGATCACAAGTAGGTAGAGAGGCAGGCAGAGAGAGAGGGAGAAGCAGGCTCCCTGCTGAGCAGAGAGCCCGATGCGGGGTTCGATTCCTGGACCCTGAGATCATGACCTGAGCCCAAGGCAGAGGCTTAACCCGCTGAGCCACCCAGGCGCCCCTAACCTCCATACTCTTTTCCAGAGTGGCTGCCCCAGTTTGCAGTACCACCAACAGTGCAGGAGGGTTTCCTCTTCTCCACATCTTGACCAACACCTGTTTTTTCCTGTGTTGTTAATTTTAGCCATACTGACTGGTGTGAGGTAATGTCTTATTGTACTTCTGATTTGTACTTCCCGATGATGAGTGATGTTGAGCATCTTTTCATGCATCTGCTAGCCATCAGTATGTCTTCTTTAAAAAAATATCTGTTCATGTCTTCTGTCCATTTTTAAACTGGATTTGTATTTTGGGTATTGAGTTTCATAAGTTTTGTTGTTGTTTTTGTTTATTTGCTTGTTTGTTGCTGTTTTTAGGCAGAGGAGTGGCAAAGAAAGAGAAAGAGACGATCTTAAGTGGCTCCATGCCCAGTGCAGAGCCCAATACAGAGCCTACATCTGGATCTCACCACCCTGAGATCATGATCTGAGCCAAAATTAAGAGTCAGACACTTAACCAGTAGAGAACCCAGGTGCCCCATGTTTTATAAGTTCTTTACAGATTTTGTGTACTAACCCTTTATTGTTAGGAGTTAGTTGGACTGTTAGGTGGTCAGGGCCAGGGTCCTCAATAAGGAAATATAGAGTCAGGATGGCTAAGATAAAACAGCACTGACATCCTGTTTTGCAGCTTTGATAGGACTGCCCTGACATTCTGCTTTGCAGCCTTTGCAGAAATGACCTCTGCAAAATGTCCTAAAAGAAGACAACTAACCACAAAAGCATTTATCAATGTCAGGGGCAAGTGACAGTTAAGACATAAGCCGCCAGATGTTAGCAAAAAAAGACCATAGCACGTGGACATTAATCCATAGGTAGACAATACATGACCAAAGCCCTGATTGGCATGATTCAGCACACCCTGATTGCTTAAGATAGTTCCTCAAAAGAGCTCATAAAACCCCCTTACCTTAGAAACTCTGGAGGCAACCCACTCAGGTCCCTCTCCCTCTCCAGGGGCTTTTTTACACTTGCTCAGTAAATTTGACTTTGCTGCTCACCACTCTTTCTGGTCTATGACTTCATTCTTCAAACCAGTGTAACCAAGAACCGTGGCCACTAAGGGGACACAAATCCTGTAACATTATCAGATATGTCCTTTGAAAAGATCTTCTCCCATTCCATAAGCTGCCTTTTAGTTTTGTCGATTGTTTCCTTTGCTGTGTAGAAGATTTTTACTTTGATGAAATCCCAATAGTTTATTTTTGCTTTTGTTTCCCTTGCCTCGGGATATCTAGTAGGAAGTTGCTACAGCTGAAGTCAAAGAGGTTACTGCCTATGTTTTCTTCTAGGATTTTAATGGCATCCTGTCTCACATTTATGTCTTTCATCCATTTTGAATTTCTTTTTGTGTATGGTTTAAGAAATTGATCCAATTTTATTCTCTTGCATGTTGCTGTTCAGTTTTCCTAACACCATTTGTTGAAGAGACTGTCTTATTTCCATTGGATAGTCTTTCCTGCTTTGTCAAAGATTAATTGACCATAGAGTTGCGGATTTATTTCCAGATTTTCTATTCAGTTCTATTGATCTATGTGTCTGTCTGGGTGCCAGTACCATATGGTCCTGATCATTATAGCTTTGTACTATAACTTGAAGCCTGGAATTGTGATGCCTCCAGTTTAGCTTTTCTTTTTCAAGGTTGCTTTGGTTATTTATGGTCTTTTGAGTTCCATACAAATTTTTGGACTGTTTGTTCTAGCTCTGTGAAAAATGCTGTTAGTATTTTGATACGAATTGCTTTATTTATTTATTTATTTATTTTTAAAGATTTTATTTATTCATTCGACAGAGAGAGATCACAAGTAGGCAGAGAGGCAGGCAGAGAGAGAGAGGAGGAAGCAGGCTCCCTGCTGAGCAGACAGCCTGATACGGGACTCGATCCCAGGACCCTGAGATCATGACCTGAGCCGAAGGCAGCGGCTTAACCCACTGAGCCACCCAGGCGCCCCGATAAGAATTGCTTTAAATGTGTAAATTGCTTTGGATAATATAGACCAAATCTATATTTCTTAATCCTAAGAACAAATAAAAACTTGAGAAATTTAAATTTCCAAAAGCATCAAAATAGCAAAATCTAGTTAAGAACAATGAAAGAGGGGTGCTTGGGTGTCTCAGTCAGGTAAGCATCTGCCTTTGGCTCAGGTCATGATCCCAGGACCTTGGGATTGGGCCCCACATGGGGCTTTCTGTTCAATGGCGAGTATGTTTCTCTGTCTCCCTCTGCCCCTACCTCCTGCTAATGCTCTCTCTCTTTCAAAAAATAAATAATATCTTTAAAAAATAATGAAAGATGTAATCTCTCTGCATAAAACAACAAAACATTATCGATAATAAATTAAAGAAGATACAAATAAGTGGAAGAGGGGCATCTGGGTGGCTCAGTGGGTTAAGCTTCTGCCTTTGGTTCAGGTCATAATCTCAGGGCCCTGGGATTGAGCCCCACATTGCTCTCTGCTCAGCAGGGCGCCTGCTTCCCCGTCTCTCTGCCTGCCTCTTTGCTTACTTTTGATCTCTCTCTCTCTGTCAAATAAATAAATAAAATTAAAAAAAAAAAGAAGAAAACAAAACAAAAACAAACAAGTGGAAGAAACACCATATTCATGGCTTGGAAGACTCAACATACTAAATATGTAAAATGCTTCCTAAACTGACCTACAGATTTAATGCAATTTCAGTGAAAGCCCAAGCAGGTTTTGTGGAAAAAAAAAAAAAAAATGGACAGGCTAACTCTAAAATGCGTATGGCAATGCAAGGGCTGAGAAGATCTAAGATCATCTGGAAGAAAAGAAAAGAAGTTGGAACACTATGATACTAAATATCAATACTTACTATAATATTACAATAGGTAAGAATAGACTGTTGACTGGAAAGGAACTAGAGAATCCAAATGCCTGCAGCACCTAAGCAAGCTACAGAGTAAAGAGAAGATCGTATATAAAGAACTAGTAGGAAAAGTTAATGATAAGACAGGAAACCCAACTCAAAGGGCGCCTGGGTGGCTCAGATGATTAAAGCGTCTGCCTTCGGCTCAGGTTGTGATCCCAAGGTCCTGGGATCAAGCCCTGCATCGGGCTTTCTGCTTGGCGGGGAGCTTGCTTCCTCCTCTCTCTCTCTCTGCCTGCCTCTTTGCCTACTTGTGATCTCTGTCTGTCAAATAAATAAATAAAATCTTAAAAAAAATGCTCAAAAACCTTTTGAACAAGCACTTCACAAAAGGGGATAGCCAAATGATGAGCCAGTGTAGGAAAGCTGTTCAACCTCCATAGTTGTCAGGGAAGTATCAACGTCAAGATAACAATCTATCCCACACAGAAAGGTTAAATTAAAAAAGAAGAAACTGTCAGTACCAAGTGCAGAGATATAGAATAACAGGAACTCTCCTGCCCCTTGTGATATAGAAAACTGGTACGGCCCCTTTAGAAAATTGTCAGGCAGGTTATTCAGAAGCTGTTCATATACATACCCTACGGCCCAGCAAATTGGCCCTTACTCATATTCCCAACAGAAATGTATACACACGAGTACGAATTATCGCAATACTATTCACAATGACCCCAACCTGCACAATATAAATGCTCACCCAAATAAGAATGGACAAATACAAAGTGGTATACTCAAACAATGGAAAAATTCTTTGGCAATGAATATGAACAAACTCCAGTTTGATGAAAAATATGAATGAATGAATTTCATTAACGTAAGCAAAAGAATACTGATACATGCTCTATGGTTCAATATCTACAACAATTAAAATCAGACCCAGTTTAATGATGGTTTAATCAACAGACAGAAAATGTCAGTTAAGCAAGATAAATAAGCTCTAGAGGTTGGCTATGGCATCGTGTGTATAGCCAACAATGTCCACTTAAAATTTAAGATGATATATCTCATGGTGTGTCCTTATCACAATGAAATCCAAGACAAACAAAAAACTAAATAAATGACAGTGTTAAAGGTGGCCTAACGGTTACATTACCGGAGGAGTAAGAGGAGTAACAGCTGGTATTGGACACAAGAGGCTTCCCTGACCCTAGTTATGCTCTATTTCTTAATCTCATGGTGATGTGATTATAAGTGTGTGCTGCTGTTGTGATAATTCATCAAGATCTATGCTTAGGATGCACTTTTCTGTATGTGGTATAAAAATAAACATATTTAAATAAAGGAGGTCATAAAGCAGTCAGTTGTGGTTACAATAGAGGTTAAATGAGCATTTAATGAAGGCCATGCACTTTTAAGTATGTATTCTTCTTCAGCATAACATGATGGAAAATATGCTCAATATCTTTTTATTTTATAGATGAAAATGCTGAGCATGAGGGGCAGTAAGCAGATTGTTCAAGGTCTCGCAGCTTGTTTTTTTGTCTCCAAAGGTTTTATTTACCACTGTATTTATATCACCTCTTGTAGTATTCTTTTCAGTTCACAAATTGCCTTGTTAGAAAATATTTCAGTTAAGTAATCCAGATAGTTGAGTTTAATTATGTAAATTCCAAAGAAAGACAATCCAAAGACTGAAACCATCAATAATTTTAAGAAAAGATAATCCATTGTATATAAATCTGTCTTTGTTTTCCAGATCATTCCTTGAGAATGTAACTTTTCAAGGTAACAGAGAAGTTAACAAAACCTCTCAATAATGAGCCTAGGATATTTGCTCAAGCCCTGCAAGTAGCTGAACTAGAAAAGTAACCATGATTTACTTCATTCACTCAAAGTGAAAAAAATATAACTTCTAAAAATAACTTTTATACATTTTTTTTCCCCAAATTATCTAAATCAATCTGTTCTTCGACACATCCACCGAGTTTGGAAGAAAATGCAATTTTTTTTAAAAGATTTTATTTATTTATTTGACAGAGAGAGATCACAAGTAGGCAGAGAGGCAGGCAGAGAGAGAGAGAGGAGGAAGCAGGCTCCCTGCTGAGCAGAGAGCCCGACGTGGGACTCGATCCCAGGACCCTGAGATCATGACCTGAGCCGAAGGCTGCGGCTTAACCCACTGAGCCACCCAGGTGCCCCAGAAAATGCAATTTTTAACTGACAGAAAATTTAATTTTATTCATGGAGTGAGTAGGTGGGACCCATTTTCTATCTCAGGATTCTATGAGGAATCCCAGGGCCTACTGGAAATTTGAGATGGGCCTGTGACCTTGATCTCACTGCCAAATGTTCTCTGTCCAAGCTGAACAATGTATTCCACACCAAACTTCACAGTTAGGAATCTCACTGTTGCTCGATCACACAGGCGTCCCCCAGGTGAGGACTGGGTAGCCCCTCCCACTTACAAATTCTTTTCTGCTGCCTGCTTCCTTCAAATCCCAGGCATCTACTCTCTTTCAACTCTTAGAGCTCTGACCTTTTTAGATAATTCAGCTCCTGGACTGCATTCTAGAGAAACTATTGGAAGAACCTAAGGGATTTATAACCAAAATGCCTTGGGCAACACTTTGGAAACATCTTGAAAAATATTTGGCACCCAGTTTAAGTGGATGTGTATATATGGAAATTTCCAGAAAATAAATTGATGGAGCTTCAGCCAAAGCAGTAGAAGTTTAACTTTATTCTATAGTCACGGACTGGTATGCCTGATATTCCCCCCAAGGAATAAGACCAGCCTTTAGAATTTCCCAAAAGCTATGGTTTAGGAAAAGCAGAACCACGTGCTGGGGATGAGGACGGTACATTTTTGGGGCAGGTCAGTAGTGGTAGAGGAAGAGTAGTATTAGAGACTCTGTGGATGTAGAATAGCTCCCTGGATGTGCATGGGAGCTTTGATGCGCAGAAGGAAGAAGTGGTAGGACTCCCCTCCTTCCTAGAATGTCATCAGCCTGAGTGGTATTGCAAGGAAGTTCCTAGGAAATGGGGGATGGGAGGCATTGAAACAAAATTTTCTTAGGAGTAACTCACACCCTTAATTGGTTTTCTTAGGGTTGGTGTGGTCTGAGAAACAAGGCTTGTGTATATTTTGGTCTGTGCTAATATAATAGGATTAATAATTACAATAATTTCACCGGTCAGTGAGCCTCACCAACATTCCAGCTACTGCGCTGAGTGCTTTAGGTTCATTATGCTGGTTACTACCCTGGAGGGAAGTACCACTAGCCCTATGTCACAGGCCACGTAAGCCTAGGAGTAGTTAATACATAGCAGATCCAGGATCCAAATCCAAGTCCAAATCCAAAAGCTGTGTGTTTACTATTATTGCATTTTTTTCTTGAGAATAAAGCCAATGCATATGATGTTATGCCCTACTGACCAAAGCTCTGGGTCCCAAAGTTGACAGTAGACATGCTGGATTTGAACTGGTAGGACCAGTTGGGAAAGAATCTGAACCTTAAGCAAGTTGGAAAATAAAGAGGTAATTTGCTTGCAGCAATGAATTTGATTTTTTTTTTCTTTAGGTTAGTAGTTTTTTTTTTCTTTTTCTTTTCAGTTGTAGTGTATTTGACACATAATGTTATATTAGTTTCTGGTGTACGACATACAACAAATTTCTGTGTTAGTCTATTCTCACAAGTATAGGTACTGTCTGTCACCATACAACACTATCATGATATCATTGACTATATTCCTTATGGTGTACCTTTTTTTCCCATATCTAGAAGCCTGTATCTCCCACTCCTCTTCATCCATTTTCCAACCCCCACCCCTTACCTCTGGCAATCATCTGGATTTGAATTTTTAGAAGCTCTTGTTGGACTGGCCATTTATTTAGATATTAGGCAGAAATTCTGTTCATTTCATGGGTGGAGTGGCAACAATATTTCAATAGTTCTTAAACAAATTAGAATGTGACTCCTTGGGGTTCCTGGGTGGCTCAGTTGTTAAGCTTCTGCCTTTGGTGCAGGTCATGGTCCCAGGGTTCTGGGATGGAGCCCCACATTGGGGTCCCTGGTC
Source organism: Neogale vison (assembly GCF_020171115.1). Taxonomy (NCBI): domain Eukaryota; kingdom Metazoa; phylum Chordata; class Mammalia; order Carnivora; family Mustelidae; genus Neogale; species Neogale vison. The sequence continues at coordinate 46,912,419 of NC_058096.1, read as the reverse complement.
CGCGGGAAGCCTGCTTCTCCTTCTCCCACTCCCCCTGCTTGTGTTCCCTTCCTCACTGTGTCTCTCTCTGTCAAATAAATAAATAAAATCTTTAAAAAAAAAGAATGTGACTCCTTCTTGTTTGTTTTTGTTTTTTGTCCCAGGCAATTAGATCTACTGATTTCTTGTCTCATCTTAAAAGGAAAAAAATAAAAATAAAACATGGAAAAATTTTAGTAATTATAAAAAAATTATAAAATAAGAAACACTCTATGAATTGTGCACTTTAAGCAGATGAGTTTTTTTTTTAAGAGGGTTAAAAATGTTTTAACTGTTAAATTAAACTACAAGGGTAAATTGAGTTAGCTACATTGCAGTACTATGTGGTTACACATAGTCAAATTAAGAACTTTTCAAATACCCCACTAATCATCAGTTAGAAGTCCTTGAAAATGGTACAGGATTAACATGATCAGAAGTTGCGATCATTACAAAGGAGAATCAAAGTATCAATGGCTATGAAGGATTTGTGGGGACATGTGCCTTTGACTAAAGAATACAGAAAGTTAATCAAAACGTGCATTATATCAAAAACTAATGTTGTACTATAGGTTGGCAAATTGAATTTAAATTTTAAAAATGTGCAAATTTCAGTGGCTTATTTTTAAATATCGCAAAGCAATACATTATTCCTAAGAAAAGAAGTTCTTTGATACTTCAATTTAACCATTTTATAACTAAAAATTAGAGTGAAGTAGAAACAGTGAAAGGTAACACACAAATATGTTACTTTAGGTAACTCATTTATACTGCCTTATTATCTTAAGATATAGAATAAGGATTTTGTTATAGAAAAACTATCAAAAAACTATCAGTGAAAAGACATGATCTTCATGAGTTGTGTTGAAGGCAGGGTGAAAATGGCCGGACACAGTAGGCCTCCTCCAGGCACCAGCAGTGTGTCAGCCTGTCTTTCACGAGAGAACCCCAGAAAGTTCCATATACCCGTGTAGTGTCCACCCAATTCCTTTCTTGTAACACGACATTCAACCTGTCCCCATGGTTTCAACTACAGGAGGGGAGGCGGTGCAGCCAAATGTTTAGAATTTCCTTGGAAATTTCTGAGTACGTTACGGTGTCCCCATGGAATGAGACTCTTTCCAAATCTTAATGAGCAAGCTCTTGATTATCGAGTCATGGTATTTTCTTCTAATTTTTTCGTACAGTGTTTGATTGGATGCCGTACTGACAGCTTCAGATGGGAGACCTCCACATCCCCCCAGAGTTTCTCCTCGTGTCAGTTACGGACTCTTCTGGTGCATCATTAGCTGCTCTGGCAGCGCCCGCACTCGCGGTGGTGGACTTGCCGCAGCCGGAAGAGCCGCTGGCTGGGGAGCCCGAGCTGGGGAGCTGGACGCCGCCGGGCCTGGGGGCGGAGACCCAGGCGGAGGCGGCGCCCGCGCCCGGGACAGGAGGCCCGCAGGGGGTGGGGGTGGGGCACTTGGACAAAGGTTGGGGGCTAGCGGACACCCCCTTTAGCCACAGAGGGACTAGAGCCAGGGCTCTGTGGGAAGGCGCGTTTGGCCTGAAAACCCTAAACGGATGAGTTTTATGGTAAGTAAATTGTATCTCCTTAAACTACTAAAAATAAAAGTATGCTTTCCTATTAAAGAGTTAACTTGTGTTGCTAATGGTTGCACAGATTCCCTCCTATCATTCGTCATTGTAAAATCAGCCACGGTGTGCTACTGCACAGTTGGACTCCGTTTCCAGGGCATTGCCGTTATAAATGCTACCGTTTTACAAAGGTATGTATAAATAGCTTTTATTATTTTAAGATGAATTTCTAGTAGTGAAATCACTAGGTCAAAAGCTATGACTCTTAGGGTTTTTGTTCTATGTTGCTAGAAATAGTGCACCAATTTCAATAGCCACTGCCAACTTGAAGTTCGCACGTAGTAGTGACACGTATCTCACTATCTTTGTGAGTTCACACGTATCTCACTATCTTTGCTGCCTCTTCTTGATTTGATGTAGTTGAGTGGCTTATATCACATGTACTTTATAATTTTGGAAAAGTTCAACTAGTTTTCCTTATTTCCTCCCTGTAAGCTAAGAATTTTTCTGCAAGTAAATGTTTTAAGGATGAGGTATTGCTAGCTCTTGATTAAATTAAAATGAGATACATTTGGGGCACCTGGGTGACTCAGTGGGTTAAAGCCTCTGCCTTAGGCTCAGGTCATGATCTCAGGGTCCTGGGATGGAGCCCCAGAGCACCGCATCAGGCTCTCTGCTTGGCGGGGAGCCTGCTCCACGCGCCCCTGACCCCCCGCCGCAGCCCCATCTACCTCTCTTCCTGCTTGTGATCTTTATCTGTCAAATAAATAAAAAATATTTGAAAAAATGAGATATATTTTTACAACCTTTATAGTATTTTAAAAAGAATAAAAATCGTAAAGTTTTTGTTGTTGTTGTTGTTGTTATTTTACTTTTCTTACTTTTCTTCCTTACTTGTTTTCCCTGTATGTGGTACAGTTCACTCTTGTTGATATAAAGATGTTTATAACATCTGCAAGCAATGAAGACAATACTGAAGACTTTAAAAGTATAAGCATCCCTCCCCCCAAAAATAAAAAAAAATAGAAGTATGAGATTCCATTTCCTAAATGAGGTTACAGATTGTATACAATGTAGATTCCCATCTGTTATTTAGCTGTTAGCTTCATCTTATGTATTTAATGAAGAATTGGCTTTAATCAAGTGGTGGGAAGATATTAATGTGACTTTTTGTTCCAGACATTGAGGACTGTAAGACACCAGAGTAAATTGTGGCAATCAGATTGTGAGAAACTTAAAGGCTAAAACAATGTTTTATTCCTATCTTGAATCTTTCAAAGTATACAGTAAGTGCTTAATAGGCTCTAGTTAAATAACATTAAATTTTCACTTCTGAGCAATTTCCCATGATTACAGTTAGTAGGAAGAAATTTTAGGTGTGGTTCAAAGGTTGGTTCTATCTATAATAAGAATAAGCATCTGCTCTCAAGTAAAAACTAATTGGAAAACATCTTAATAGCATTTATCATCCAACAATTTATTTATCATTAAGAAGTTGTTAGCCCCTGTGTGAACTGAACAAAGTTGAAAAGACACTTGGCTTTGCATTATAGTTTACTAAACAAAGGGGTAATATAAGCAGATTTTCAGAATGAAATGTTTAACCAACTAAGAGAACTATTTTCAAGTATTACAATAGTTTCCATTTGTATAAAAATAAATACTGATTAAAAATGAACCTTCTTTAGTCAATAAACCAAAGATGCATTGTTAGAATTAAGAATTAAGAATTCTATGACTGTATTTCTGTCGGGTAATAAAATGATATTTCTTTTTAAAAAGTCACTAGCTTTTTTTTTGTTTTCACTGTATTTCTGAGAGTTACAACTGATTACCTGTGATTATCATAAGATGAAGCCAAAACTTCAGAGGTCAGGTGATTTACCAGAGGTCATAGAGTGAGCTACAGAATTAGGACCAATCCCCAGGTCTCCAGCTCCAAGTCTGATTCTCATCATTACACAAGCTTTTTTCCAACCACTGTCTCAGACAACACTGCTTCAAGGAGAACATGCTGTTTGCACTATTACCCTCTAAGAAAGTCATGTCAGAAGATTAAATATGCAAAGGCATAAAGAAATCAGTTCAGTTTAGTTTACCTTGGAGTAGAGGACTTAAAAATATCAATGTTTATTTTTCCAAAGAAAAAGGAATTAATTCTATTTTTCCTTTCGAGATAAATGGTGATTACCCCATATGCTTGCAAATATTTTTAGGAATATCATGTTGAAAACATGCCTTCATTACACAAGCAGCCCCCACTTACCCATGGAAGGTATGTTCCAAGACCCCCAGTGGATGTGTCTGAAACTGGGAATAGTACCGAACCCTCTATATACTAGGTTTTCCCCCTTACACACAGACCTGTGATGAGGTTTAATTTATAAATTAGGCATAGTAAGAGATTAAGAACAATAATAGAATAATTATAACAATATACTGTAATAAAATATGTGAATGTGGTCTCTCTTATTTTAAAAATATTTACTTATCCTTCCCTTCTTGTGATGATGTGAGATGGTAAAATGCAAAGCTGTTAAGATGAAGTGAGGAGAATGACCACGGTAGCCATTGTGACATGGCATTAAGGTACTATAGACCTTTTGACGGCTCCTTGGAAGGATCATCTCAGGACCATGGCTGAGCGTGGGCAATTGAAACTGGGGAAAGCAAAACTGTGGATAAGGATGGACTTCTGTACAGTTACTCTACTGGATGGAAATAAAGTTCATTTGCTGACTTTTTATTTGAGTCTTGGTGGCGTATATTATAGTTCCTCATGTTATGTCAAAACAAAACCAACAACAAACAGATAAAAAATAAACAATCTGCTTGCCTTAGCTGGACATCTCTGAAAATGTATTTTCCACCAGTATTTTTCAAACATATAAAAAGATTTATTACTTTTTAAACAATAATAATATCCACTATATGAACATTCTTTTTTAATTTTTTTTAAAGATTTTATTTATTTATTTGACAGATAGAGATCACAAGTAGGCAGAGAGGCAGGCAGAGAGAGAGAGGCAGGCTCTCTCCGCTGAGCAGAGAGCCTGATGCAGGGCTCAATCCCAGGACCCTGAGATCATACCTGAGCTGAAGGCAGCAGCTTAATCCACTGAGTCACCCAGGTTCCCTATATGAACATTCTTAATAAGACCATTCTCATCATTCTCATATGTGGACATAGTCAATTTTCAGGGGGATAGGTCTGTGAGCTGAACCAATTCTTTTTTTTTTTTTTTTCAAAGGGATCATGAGATGATCAGCTGTTAGGTGTGTCACAGCAAGAAAGGGGGAAGAACAGAGCAGATGAGCCAGATCCCCTCCTCATTTCATAGGTGAGAACTCTTGATCTTAGAAAGGTAACAGGACTTGGTAAAATCATAGACAGAGCTAGATTTCTCACTGGGACTCTTGTTTCATGTGGTCCTTTTCTAATCTTTTATGGAGGTTTTCACTTACCCTAAGCTACAGCATCATTAATAAGCTTAAGTTCTTTTTTTTTTTTTTTTAAGATTTTATTTATTTATTTGAGAGAGATTTATTGAGAGAGATCACAAGCAGGCAGAGAGGCAGGCAGAGAGAGAGGAGGAAGCAGGCTCCCCTGCTGAGCAGAGAGCCTGATGCGGGGCTTGATCCGAGGACTCCAAGTTCATGACCTGAGCCGAAGGCAGCAGCTTAACCCGCTGAGCCACCCAGGCGCCCCAATAAGCCTAAGTTCTTAGAGGAAGCAAGTATATGAGCACCTTAAAAAAAAAATGTGCTTCTAAGAGGCAAAATCAACAAATTTTAGAATGGCCAGCTCAGAACTACAAATTTCTACTTCTCTCTTTTCCTCTTCCAAGCCAGAATTGAGTTTGCATTCAAGGGCATGGATATAATAAAGGGTAGGAAGACAGGGCAGCTAATGGCAAAAAGTGGAAGGGAATGCTTTCTTTGTCTACCATGGCTAATTTGAAAAAACAATATAAAACCACAATTGTGTAATATCATGAAATCTTCTATTTTATTTCTGCTGTGTTTCTAATTCAGTCAGTATTATAGAGATGGGTTAAGATTTGACCTTTTTTCTTGAAATCATTTTATAAATTATAAATAAGACAATTAGAAGTTGAAAAGTTCACAAATAAAATGTAGTAAGAATCTATCAGGCTTAGGGGTGCCTTGGTGGCTCAGTTCATTACACGTCGGACTCTGTTTTAGCTCAGGTTGTTCTCTCAGGGTCATGAGATGCAGACCTGCTTGAAGACCTGTGTGGGCTGAGGGTGGAGCCTGCTTAAGATTCTCTCTTCCTCTCCCTCTGCCCCTCCCCCACTTGTTCTGACTCTTCATTCTCTCAAAAAAAAAAAAAAAAAAGAATCTATCAGGCTTTGATCTCCTGATAGTTTTTAAAATGAAATTGTTCTACTTATATAACACAGTAAGATAAATTATCCATCAACTAACCCATAACATCTTGGGACCAAAACCATACCCCATTAGTAAATGTCTGGTTATTTCCAACAAAATGTGTCCTTTTTTTGTTCATTTTTTTTTAGAAAGGGAGAGGTGGGGGGAGGGGCAGAGAAATAGAGAAAGAGAGAATCTTAAGCAGGATCCATGCCCAGGGTGGAGCCCAACTCAGGGCTCAATCCCACAATTCTGAGATCATGACCTGAGCTGAAATCAAGAGTTGGACCCTCAACCAACTAAGCTACCCAGGCCCCCCCAAAATGTGTCTTCTAAAGCCAAATAAAATAATTGGAAATACTGCATAAATACATAATTCCAAAGTTATTTCCAAAAAGATAGAATATACTTAAGATGCTGTCAGTATGGTACACACATATCTATATAATATAACTTCTCATGCTTTGGTATTATTTGAAAAAAATTAGCCATTATGATTTTGTTACTGTTGTTCTAACCCAAAATGTAAGTCAAAATTTAGGTATGGACTGATTTTATTCCAATCTGAAGCTAACAGATTATGCCAATTTGTATGACCATGAAGAATCTATATGGAAACTAAGTAGGAGAAAGGCAAAAAGGGATCCTTTGTATTAGTCAGGTCAGGGCTCTCCAGGAACACAAAACCAACATATAAGGTTCACCTCAAGAAATTAGCTCACTTGGTTATGGAGGCTGAGATATCCTACTATCCGCTCTCTGTGAGCTGGAGACCAAGGAAAGCTGGTGTGTATTTCAATTTAAGTCCAAAGTCTGAATTCCAGGGGACTGATGGCATAAGTTTCTCTGAGGACATATCAATGTTTAGCTCATGCGCTTAGGCAAAAGGGGCAAATTTTTACTTCCCCCATGGCTTCGGTTTTATTCAGGCCTTCCGTGGATTTGGTCATGCCCACCCACACTGGGGAGGGCAATCTGCCTTATCAAGTCCACCAGTTCAGACACTAAATTAAGCAAGAAATGCTCTCACAGATATACTCAGAAAAAGCTAAATATGTTAGCTACATATGTGGACATTGCATGACCCTGCCAAGTTGACACATAAAACTAACAATCACAAATCCACCCCTTATGAACTTGGCACCCACACACATCTCCTTGAATTATACTTAATCTCAAAGACAATAACAATGTCATAATTCTGCCTAACATGATACTAGTACACTGCATACAACGTAAAATGCACTAACCTTTTCCTCAGAATAGGAAGTATAGTATCTGTGTGATGTTTCTTCACCTTGATATCCTGCAGCTTAAATACTATAAAATAAAATTTATATTTATATACATCAATTCAAAATTGACTGTGATGTACAGTTAATACATCTGAGGTTACATGATATGAAAACGTGAATCATTTTTATCCATTCATTGTTCTATGAAAGGTACCTTTGTCGCCTGTTGGCAGTTAACCCTTCTGGCAGACCACAAGACTCTCTATTTTATGAAGTGCCTCCGGGATGGAGACTTAGCTCACTTAGGCTTCATGAAGACATATACACAGCATTGCACCCCCAGGGCTGATAAAAATCAGTTCTAAGTAAATCGGTACCTTCAATCTTATGTCAACTCTTAGGTGAGTTTTTCAGCCAAAACTGAAATAAAACTGAAATAAAATTTCATTTGTTGGATTCATATTTGGCTTCCAGCTTACTAGGTTATAGATCCTCATGGTATTTTAAAACCAAGGAAGAGACAAATATTAAAAATCTATTCAGTCTAGCTGAGCACCTCAGTGAGGAGTTGGCTCTCTGAGTCTGAAGGGAAGAAAGGAGAAACAAGTGACAATGTAGAAAAACCAAGAGGGGCACATGGTCCACACAGCTTCCGGTCCCGAAGTGCAGGGAACATTCCTGAACACTGTGAATGCTGCATGGCGTGGGTAGGCCACCTCTGCCAGCTGCCAGGGCTGCTCAGCTGTTTTCTTTCTTTCTTTCTTTCTTTCTTTCTTTCTTTCTTTCTTTCTTTCTTTCTTTCTTTCTTTCTCTTTCTTTCTTTCTTTCGGAGCTGTCCTGCTGATTCTTTTCCATGGGAATACTGACATAAATACCTTAATCTCCTCTGTTGGGTTCCTGAATCTCTTACTTAGGCTTTCTCCAGGAGATGATTTTTCACTTCTAAGCAGGAGCCCACATGGACTGTCAGTCTTGGGCAACTGCAGCTGGGTCTCATGTCCATCTTGATCAAGGTGACCACGCACAACCCTGGGCCAGCTGCTGAGGCCTGGGCGGTCAGCCTTCTGCTCACGGGAGGGAACACACAGGAGAAAAACCATACCAGTTCATAATAACTATTAAATGAGTTATTATTGGTGATATACTTAGAATAGTGCCTGCCACATATTAAGTGTTTGATAAAAGTAAAACAAATCAATTTGGAGGGGACAAGTGGGGCTCCTAAGGTCTTAGTCACAGAAAGGCATTATGGATGCAGTAGTGGGTCAGATCGTGTATGCCCCAAATTCATGTCTACCCAGAACCTCAAGATGTAACCTTATTTGGAATAAGAGTCTTCGCAGATGTAGTTAGATAAAAGATTAAGGTGAAATCATTCTGGATTAGGGTGCACCCGAACTTCAGTGAAAAGTTTAAGATATAGAAGAAGAGGGGCGCCTGGGTGGCTCAGTGGGTTAGGCCTCTGCCTTTGGCTCAGGTCATGGTCTCAGGGTCCTGGGATCGAGTCCCGCATCAGGCTCTCTGCTCAGCAGGGAGCCTGCTTCCCTCTCTCTCTCTCTGCCTGCCTCTCCGACTACTTGTGATTTCTCTCTGTCAAATAAATAAATAAAATCTTTAAGAAAAAAAAAAAAGAGATAGAAGAAGAGAAATACAGGGAAGAAGGAATGTGAAGATGGGGGCAGAGATCGGAGTGATGCATCTACGAGCCAGGGAATGCCAAGAATGGCAGACAACCACCAGAAGTGGGGAAAGAGGTATAAAATGGTTTCTTTCTCGGAGCCTCCAGAGATTACCAACCCTGCCAAGACCTGGGTTTTGGACATTTAACCTACAGAACTGTGAGAGAATAAATTTCTGTGGTTTTTAAGATACTTTGCAGCAGTTTGTTGTGGTGACATTGAAAATGAAAGCAGATTTCTATCTTAAGACTATACAAATTCTATATTTGTTAGGTAATGAAAGAATACAAATAGGTTTTATTCTGAAAGGGCAAGCTGCCTGCAAATATTCTTATGATCTTAATCCAAATGAATGTGTATATACGAAGAATGTTAATACAGTGAATACATACACCAGTGTAATAATACAAGCATTTTTCCCTCCAGTCCTTACACTTCTCTGAAAACTAGTTTTTGTGAGCCTGGGCAACCATTTTTATGATATGTAACCTTGTCTTTCCTCCGTAGCTGCAGCTGTTTGTCCCCAAGGGCAAGGGATCCCTGACTTTTCAGCCTAAATGAAGTCTTTCTCCTAGTACTTTGCAGTTGGAATTCAAAGCCATTGGTCAGTTTTCACTGGTTCTTCAGTGAAGGACACATCAAGTTGAGAGGACTCAGCTGACCCTGAATCAACAAAGTGGAGACACTGCAAAGAGAGAAAGAAAGAAGCAGACATACAGAGACTGGGTAAAAGACTGCATAGCCCTAAGAACAAGGGACCAAGAGATTACCTGCTCTTATTTCTAATTCAGATAATCGAGGATCTTCATACCTGACGGATTTCCACTGAGGCAGTTAGGGGATGATGGTGAAGAGTGGAGGCTCTGGAGCCAGATGGCATTGGGTGAGTTACTTGACCTTCTTGGTTTCCTCACTGTGGTTGAGACTAATAACAGAGATTACCTGCTCTTATTTCTAATTCAGATAATCGAGGATCTTCATACCTGACGGATTTCCACTGAGGCAGTTAGGGGATGATGGTGAAGAGTGGAGGCTCTGGAGCCAGATGGCATTGGGTGAGTTACTTGACCTTCTTGGTTTCCTCACTGTGGTTGAGACTAATAACAGAACCTCCACCAGATAGTTGTTCCCTGGATTAAATGTAAAAAGCACTTAGGATGAATTAAAGTAAATTAAATGCATTATTATGAAACACTTGGATGTGTGCATCATATACTCAGGAGTACGTTGGCTGCTGTTAATACACTGTTGCCTCCACAATGGCTTTTAAAACATGTCACGCTTCTACCATCATTTTATGCTTCTTAGTAAGTAGCACATTTAAGTGGTTTTTCCATCTATGTTTATACTTTGTTTCACAGTAGATTAACTTACAATAACAAATACTAAAAATCAGTCTCAGCACAGGAAGTTTATTTTTTGTCTTCCTGACAATATTTTATGTCAATAAGCACCTTATAAAACAAAGCAACTAGTAAAAAACAACATCGTTTCTGGGGATGTTTCTTGTGGGTGTGCTGGCTCATATCCATCTGTTCTGTATGTGCAGAGTCGGCACAATCTCATTTTACTACATCAATGTGGAAAACAAGTCATAGTGCCTACTCAGGTTTAAGCAGAAATATTGCATAAGGAAAAGAAAAAAGAAGTTATTTTAAATGCATGTTATCCTGGGAGGTAAGCAAGAATTTGAGATTCTTAGCCTAGGAGGGAGGCAGAATTCCTTTTAGAGAGACAGTTGCTTATCTGTTTCAGAAAATATGTGAACAGATTTTGGTCTTCTAGGTCAGGTTCGGACAAAGAAGAGTTTATTAATTTGCATATTAAAGAAACAACAATTTTTAGTTTCTTCCTGAGTGACGGATGGAGATCCAAATACTCAAATGTTGGAGAAATCCTGGAATAGAGAGGCCTGGCCCCACCTACAGATGGCAAGAGGGCTGAGAGGCTCAAGGGCAGTGAGACAGCGGTTATTCTACTGTAATTTGGTCACTTCTTTGTGCTTTGCTGTAATTCCATTTCATTATCCCCCAAATAGTAAAGTCTGCTCTGCATGAGTATTCAGGCATGAGATGGAGCTGGTTAGAGCCAAACAGGGAAAACAGCCGCCCAGCAAAGCGACACAGGAAGCCAGCTGACATGGCTGGTATGTGAGAGGCTCTGGAGACATCAGGGACATCTGTGTTTGGGCTGCTTTTTAGGCCTTCTCTAGAGACCCGTTTTTCTTTTAGAAAAATTATGCAGAAAAGAACTACTCCATTAGTTAAATACTCCAATAACCCATTTGCTGGTGACAATCCACACTGTGCTTTACTTAAAGGAAACAAGACACCAGATGTCTTTGGGTCCAGTGATCAACTGTAGCAACTTGAAGAGGACCTATTACAAATTCTCCAGACTCTTGACACCTCTGTCAGCACAGTGGGATGAACATTGTGGTGATGACCATTACAATGAGCTGTGAGACAAAAACATGGAGACCTTCTCAAAAAATGCAGGGGCCAACATCAGTGTTTGTAGGTTATAGTAAATTGACCTTCCCACCATCCAGATGTTAGGGAAATAAAATTGTCCTTTAAAATAAGTGATTTTTTAAAAAGTTATTATTGAGCATATGCAGAATGGTGTGATGAACTCCCAAGGACCCCATTGCCCGGTTTCAGTAATAACCAAGCTAGTTACATTTTTATCCCATTTTCTTCCCTGCTTTCTAATCTTATCATTTCATTCATGAATATTTCCATCTGTCTCCAAAATATGATGATTCTTATTTTATAATAACCATACACAACCATAATATAATGATCACACTGAAAAATAATTGATAATTTCATAATATCATCAAATATTCTATTAGTGTTCAAGTTTCACATTTTAAAAATTTGTTTTAATCAGGATCAAACAAAGGCCACACTTCTCTTCCCTCTTTTTTTTTTTTTCATGTTATTTATTTGTTGAAGAACTTGAGACTTTTGACCTGTAGTTTCCCACATTCTGGATTTTGTTGAGTGCATCTTGGTTGTGTTGTTCAATAGGTTCTTTACTTCTGTATTTCCCACAGAGGGTAGTTAAATTTTGAGGCTTGTTATAATTTAATCCCCTTTTTTTTCTTTTCAAAATTACTTCTTGAGCAGTGGCATGTAATTTATCAGAAGGTACAAAATGCCTGATTGGCTTTTTTTTTTTTTTTTTTTTCTGTTAATAGCAGCCATTGGTGATCATTGCTTACTTATTTTTAAGGTTTGGCAAAAATATGTTATGCACACTGTATTATCTTGTAGAAAGAAAAATTTCCCTTATTAACTATTTTGGGTAATCTAGGTACTTCCCATTGGAAAGACAGGTTAAATCCTTGATTTTTTCCCTTACCAGTTTTCAAGGTTGGAGTTTGAATTAGCTTTCTACTATCTTCCAAAGGTGACCATTTTTTTTAACCACTTTTTTTGTTTAACATATTATGATTATTTAATAATTACTTATTATTATTAAGTACTTATTATTTTTTATTTAATATTTTACTCATAGATTTAAGCGTATTTGGTATGTCTCAGCCCATTGCAGTTACTTTTCTCATGAAAGTGGCTATCCTTGTCTATCCTTACTGAAAGGAATCCTCTTCGAGTAGGTTCTGAGTTCTTTTTGACAACCTTGCTTCTAATAGGGTAATGTTTCTGGATTATTTAATAAATTTCCCGACTCAAACTGTAAGCAGCCATTTCTCAAAGGAGACTTTGTTCATTTTAGTGACAAATGGTCTTTAGAGACCAAAATGAGGGTGTAAGCGTGATCATTGCTGCTTGTTTCCAGGTCTTTTCACTGGACACCTAGGACTTTTTTTTTTTTTTTTAAAGTATATACATCATGAGCTCTGATATTCTGATATTCATAATTAAGTATCTATAGGATTTTTACTTAACCTCACTGATCCTACATTTATTTCTCCTTTATTCCATACAGGAAATCCCAGCTCTCAAAAATGCCAACATAATTATTTGTTTTACCACGTGATAGCCACAGACAGCAGTGTCAAAAACATCATCAGGGGCACCTGGGTGGCTCAGTCATTTAAATGACCAACTCTTGGTTTCAGCTCAGGTAATGACCCCAGGGCACCAGGATCAAGCCATGCATCAGGCTTTATACTCAGGGCAGAATCTGCTTGAGATTCTCTCTCTCTCTCTCCACCTCAGCTCCTCTTGCCTCTCTCTCTCTCTCTCTCTCTCTCAAATATACAAATAAATTTTAAAACAAAAAAAGAGCAACACCATCAGTGACTATTCTATAGGTCATTGTTCTAAATTGCAAATCTAATCATATTACATCTTTGTCTAAACTCCTCATTGCTTCCTCATCCCCTAAAGAACAAAATCCAAGCATATTAACAAGTACAACAGGCACTTCATGATTTGGCCTTATACCATTGGCTTGCCTGGAAATACTCTGTTTCTCTTTCCCATTCTATTCAACTCTGAGTCCTCCATCCAAGTCCAAATGATCAGAAGCTTTTGTATCACATCCTCTTTTCCCTAGCCCTTGGTTGTTCTTTTCTCTATGTTCTTCTCTGCCTCATACAGGCCTTTATTCATGTAAATTCTAGTGATTTACATTATATGTGCATTCTCTACTAGATTGGGCATGTCTCAGTGACAAGGCCTACTCAATTCTGTATTCCCAACATCTAAGTTAAGTTCATGACAAATAGAAGATGCTCAATAAGTACTTGTTTGATTGATCTGATTTAATATGACTGAAGAGATACAAAATCCAGCAGTCTTTTTTTTCTTATATTTAAGAAACTATCCATAGTGTTTTTAAAGGAGTTTATTTTCTGCTAGTAATACCACCTTGCTGGGAATTAAAAAGAGGCACCAGAAAATTGTTTGTAAAGGCATAATTGCCCTTGCATCTTTCAGGCTTAAGGTAAATATGATGATAATAGTAACAGTAGTATCTGTGAGCTTAGTGAACCTCCATTAGGTGACCCTGTGGTCCTATCTTTAGTGCTAACAGGGAGAATACTGCAGAGTCTTCAGTGTCTGTGTTTTCCGCTTCTAATAGATTGCATTTGCGATACTTCTCTTAATCAGGCTCAGTTCTGTCTCTACAGAGAACTAAAGAAGAGAATAAAGCCATTCTATGATATTCTTTTCTAACAGTTTTAAGCATTTGCTTTTCAGACTCCTCAGGGAAATGCAAGTTTAAACTTCAATATTATGGAGGAGATGGAGAGGTATAAACTTTCAGTTGTGGAATAAAAAAATCAGAGTTGGGGGCTACAGCATGGGAAATATAGACAATAATACTGTGATAATGTTGTATGGTGACAGATGGTAATTATACTTATCTTGGTGATTCAACAGCATAGAACTGTTGAATCAGTATGTTTTACACCTGAAATTCATAGTACATCACATGTCAATTATACATCAGTAACGATAAACTACAATAGGTGGATGTACTTCCCTGCTAGAATAGCTAAAACTAAAGGGTTTTTCATTGGTTTTCAGCTGTTTCATGTCAAAGTATTCTTCATATGTCAATAAATTATGTTTCATTTCTCCTTCTTTTTTTCTAATAGCATCTAAGAGATGCCATGCCAACACTCTCTCCCCACCCTCTTTTTTCTTTCATATTTCTCCTTGTTGTTTGACTTGGGAATTTCTGGAGCCTCTATTTGCAAGAGTTTCCTGTAGGGGAGAAGGGCAGAATAGTAATCTAGGCTAAGTGATTTTGAATTTTTTCTAATGCAGTTACCTCTCTTTTATGTAGTCACAAAACTAGCTGCCTTCCTCTAACATAGCTGGTTGTCATGATTCTTTATAGAACATTGCCTTTTTCCATTTATGTACCTCATAGGTCTGGAAGAGCCTTCTGCCAGCCCAGTCCTATTCCTGAACCTACTTTAGCAGGCAAAGCACATGACTTTGCACTCAAGAAGTACTGCTCAGTTGGGACATAAACATTTTAGTGTGTGTGTGCTTTATGATATGTATTAGTACTGGATTCTCTGTGCTCCACTGTCTCCCTTGATGTATCCTGAATAGTAACTGGTTTTATCATCTGAAGTCAGCAGGCTTGGTTCAGGAAACCACACAGTGCTGTGAGTGTTTCTGAAAACAGGTGTGCAGAAGAATTCTAGGAGTGCCAGATGTTAGAAACCAACAGTAAATATTCTCTCCCAAAAGGATGGGACCCCTCATCCGTGATGACTGCTGTGATCAAAGAGGACAGGTGTGGTGGGACAATAGAAGACAGAAGGGTTAGAATGCGCTTGGGTGAGGACTCACACAGAAGTGGCAGATTCTATAAAATAGCACTTCTAAAAGAAAGGGGAGTTACAAAATGGCAATCAGAAGCAGGATTGTCCAGTGAAGGTAGCTTCTTCACCAGAGGCAGTGAAGATACCATAGAAGCTTGGAACCGATGATAGGGACCTTTTTGAATCAAGTTAAGATCTGAAATCTAAGTGAGGCTTGGTTTCCAAAGTGGCATTTATCATTGCAATAGGGAAGGGAGCTCTTTAATTGAGAAACTGGGAAAGTTACTTTTTCCCCTCACTTCAAAAAACCTTCCTTCTAAGTGAGAAAATCCAAATCATTCAAATTGGATTAGCAAAGTAATTGTGCAACTAGAACTAGATCCAGAGAAATCTACTCTAGGAAAACAAATGAGCAAAATACAACTGCAAATAGATACAAAACTTTCCTGTAGACAGCAAACACTCATTAGAAAAATATTGCTCTAAAGCAGAGGAATATTCTAACACAACATACCAACATGAATAAAGGGAGATAAATCATAATCAAAGGAAAGAAAACAATAAAAAAAATACAAGAACTCAGGGAAGACAGGGCCAATAAAGAGAAGGTGATGGTCAATGAAATATGTGATATGATCAATTAGCAAAATTTAGGAAAGATATAGAAGACACAGCGGTGCCTGGGTGATTCAGTTGGTTGGGCATTTGCCTTCGGCTCAGGTCATGATCCTGGGGCCTTGGGATGGAGCCCACATCAGGCTCCTTACTCATCAGGGAGCCCGTTTCTCCCTCTTCTTCCTGCTCACGCTCTCTCTCACTATTTCTGTCTCTTTCTTTCAAATCAATATATAAAATCTTTAAATAAAAAGAAATAGAAGACACAGACAAAATCATTTTGTAAAAGACTGAAGTAGAAGGAGCATAAGAGGACATAGATACTATAGAAAGTGTAACACCAAATAGAGAATATACACAGACATATATAAGGAAAAAGGTTTTTTAAAAGAGAAAGTGAAGAGAAAGTTATAAAAGACAGGCAAAACTATTCAAAATAAAATTAATTTGAGTTGTTCCACTGGAGGAAAACCAAAAGAATAGAGTAACATACATTATAAAATGTTCTGAAATAAGATTTGAATTTGTATATTTAAAGTCACATTCAAGATATGAGAGAACTGTCCTAGAATGACCAACACCAAGACTTTCTACTAACACCAATCATACAAACATTAGACAGTAACTAGGGTACTACTAACACTAGTAGCAAACTTTGAGCATCTGGGCAAAAACATTGTATCACTTCTAAGTGAAAGAGAGCTAAGCTGGTACAGCTACAATCAGGGCTAATGAATGGAACAATACCTATCAGATACTTAGGGAAAGAAAGTTTGAGCCAACAATTTGAAATCCTTTCAAGCTGCCTTTCAAGTGTCAAAGCTACAAACAAAAATTTCTGCAGCTTCAAGGACTCAAGGAATATTGTCCATATTAGGTCTTACTGAAGCATCTCCCAAAGAACAAAAACTCATTCAACCAAAAGGTGATCAGGCAAAACTTCATCAGAATGTCGGGGTGAACATTAGAACTAGGACTAAAATGAGGGCTAATTTAAGGGATACAAAATAAATTGCACATGTGAATATTATATTTATATACATTTCTAATGTGGAGGCTATCATTTAAAAAATTATAGTTCTTTATTTTTATTCTAGTGCCTGCCTTTATAATTAGACTATCCTTAAAAGATTATTTCTTTTATTTTAGAGAGAGAGAGAAAGAGAGAGAGAGAGAGCCCACACAGTGGGGAGGGGCAGAGAGAGTCCCAAGCAAACTCCATGCTGAGCACAGAGCTGGACACAGCGCCAACCCCACGACCCCAAGACCACGATCTGAGACAAAGTCAAGAATCAGGTGACAACTGACTATGCCACTCAAAACTCCATTTATAAATAGACCTTTATTTAATACCCTTAGAACCTTCTTTAGTTAGATAATATCTATTGATTCCTATGATGAGCATCAAGTGAGATGACTTGTAACTTCTTCCTACTCTCTTTTCTCTATAGCTTTCTCTACACAATTTTAGTCAATAATATCATTTCCTATGGCTAAATTGTATTCTCCAAAAATTCACGGGTAGATAGATATAGGCTTAGTTTTAAAAGAAAATGCCCTACCTTTTCCCAAAGTGGTTGCACCACTTTACATTCTCACCAACAATGTGCGAGAGCTTCAAATGTTTTTTCACCTTGCCAGGGTATGATGGTGGCAGCTATTTTAATTTTAGTCCCTCTGATGAGTATGTAGTGAATGGTATCTTCTTGGTGGTCTTGGTTTGTATTTTGCAATGATGTTAAGCAAGTTTTATGTATGTTCCCATGGCTTTCCCCATGATGAAGACTTTTCTTTAGTACTAAATTGTCCAAGCCCTCAAAATCCTGTTGGATTATGACTCCAATTCCTTTAATCTCTATACATTGATTTGGGAGGCATCACAAACTTGATCTTTCTCTTCTCTTTCTATTATTCAAATTCATTATTTTATCTCTTACAGGAAGCATTTTTGTTTCATATAGATTTCAAATTGCATTTGTTTGGATTATTACTAGATATTTTAAGTATTTGTGGATATTATAAACACAAAATATATTTTTAATATTTTCTCTGTTTACCAATTATATATAGGAAAGGTTGTGTTGTAGATATTTATCCTCTACCCAGCAACATTATTAAACTTTCTTATAAGTTATAACAGTTTTTCAGTTCTAGTTATAATCATATCATATTAAGTAAGTCTTTTTACACATATGTAACTTCTTTTCCTTTAGTTTTTCTATTGCATTATCTGGAATAGTGGTCCTCAAGCACAGTAATTTGCTTGCTCAGAAGACATTTGGCCATGTCTGGAAACAGTTTTGATTGTCTCAACTATCTGGTAAGTCAAGACCAGCGATACTGCAAGACATCTCACAATGTGTAGGACATCTCCCCACAACAAAAAGTCATTTGACTCAAAATGTCAACAGTGTGGAGATTAAGGAACCCTGGTTGAGAACTTCCAGCAATATACAAAGTAGCATTGAGGTTAAAGCAATCTTGTCTTAGTCCTGATTTTAATGTGAATATGCAATATTAATAGGTATAAATTTTTATATAAGTTAGTAATAATTATAAAAGTAGTAATTTATTCAAGAATGCTTTGTGAACAGGTAATTCTCCAACAGTGACAAGCTAATCATGGCAGTGGTTCTCAAAAAGAGGAAGTTGTAGAAAAAGTGTGAAAAGGTAGGTAACAAAATCTATTATGTGGTTCATTATTGCCAGGGAACATTTCCTTCCTCACTGAATTTACTTAAGCATAAAGTACTATATAAAATTAATTATTGGCCAGATTACATTGGACCTGTATGCCTTTCTTTTTTGCCATTAAAACAATATCACTCACAGTGAAGGTCTACTTTAAGTTAGAAGCTTCTGTGAACTCAATATTTTAATATCTGAATAGGTATATTTCAGCCTGAACTTTTATTTTCCTCATCAGCATTTTGAGGATTTCTCCAATTTTTTCTTTTCATCTAATATTGATGAGAAAGCTGTGATTAATATGTCAGTTTTCATTCTAAATGATATCCTTTTGTGGGAGACTTTTTATCCTTGATGCTCTAAAATTTCATTACCATAGATCTCCCCCTGCCCCACCACTTTAATTTCTCTTTCCTCCTAGAGCTCTAATTAGAGCTTTTGTTAGAACTGCATGTCTTAACATCTTAAATTTCTTTATTCTTTTGACTGAAAATTTCTTAGCTTACTTTTAAATCACTTGTTTGATTGGGTATGTTTGAATGTAAGTCTATTTGTTAACTTTATTTTTTTTTACCTCATGGTATCTAATTGGTTCCTATGACCACTTTTTCTTGCTTCAGACTCCTTTTTGTCTAAGATTAAATGTTTTAAGATTCTGTATCAGTCTTACTGATTGTTCATTGTAATTGCTTCTATCATGTCATGGCTTTCCTCAAGTTTAAGAATTGGCACTATTTTACAAACTTATGGAATACATAATCAGAGTAGGCACTTTTCTAGATATTTTACAGTTTAATCTCATTAACCATGAACTAAATACAATTAACTCCACTTTACAGACATCGAAACTGAGTCAACGAGTGAGGTAAAAAAATATTCAAGGCCATGAATATAGTAAGTTTTGGAGCAAGTACAGAATCCTACAGAGCCACCTTTCTTCCCAGGTCATACTAATTACATGAGGTCTTTGGCTCTGACCCAAGATTACATGCTCATTATTTGCTCCTAAAGCAATTACCCTAGTATGTGTTGGGCCCGTAATGGTGTGAGTAAGGATATCCACATACTGTCTTCAGTGCCTTAATTTCCTGTGTACCAACCTCCTATTCCCTAAATCTACCTCCAGCTGTGAAAGGATATTTGGATTGCAGCTGCCTGTCCACTGTCCACTTTTAGGGAGGAGCCACCTTTTCTAACCCAAGAGCTCTTATTTTCAAGTTTGGCTTTATATTTAATTACAAAAAAACCCTACTATTTTGTAAACTTAAAATATGTATATAAGCTAAGGGGGAGGGAAGCTTTTAATAAGACCTAAGGAAATTACTTAATTTTTACTGCATCCACTTGGACTGGTTGAATTTATCAAATCCTGACTGGGCATCTGGGTGTCCTTGGGACAATAAGGGAAGGTTTTTTTTTTTTTTAATTTTTAATTGTTTTTGTTTTGTTTTATTTTCCTTCAAGTCTAATGCATGCCCTGTCCCTGAGAAACTTTCACCAAACTCTCAATGATGGAAATAACCCTCTTGTACTCCAATAGCAATCTCTTTAACACAAAATTGTAATGCAAAACCAAATTTATTTCCATGCATAACAGTGAAGATTGGGATACTAGATTAAAAGGAAAGCAGTCTTCTGTCAAACAGATCAAGATTCTTAAGTAGCTGCCTTCGAGAGCTACTGCTATGGATGACTTGTTGGGCGGCCTTCAGATGTTGAAGCCTCTTGGCCCCATGTTTCCAAAAACCGTTCAGGTGTGCCTTCCCTCCCAGACAGCCTTTCTAATTCCTCCTGATAGCTAAGCTGGTATTGCAGATATCTTATGTTCCTTTTCTGTTTATTCAAGAAAGTTTTCACAAATTCTAAGAGCTACAATACAAAAAAAAAAAAAAAAAAAAGATAGGGGAGGACTCATTAAAGACCTTATCTGCAATGGGAGATGACCCAAGATCCTGCTATCAATTTATAGTGGGTACAGGGAGCTTGTCAGAAATGCAGATTCTCAAGTCTCACCCAGACCTATGAAACCAGATTTTAAGACAGAGCTAAGCTATTCTTATGTACCTTGAAATTCAAAGAGCACTGATCTAAGACATTCAAGAACTCCAGGTGAAAACAAATAACCACTTTTAATGAATATGAGTGTTAGGGCATCTCATCAAAAGTACAGGTTAAGTAATAGCTCCTGGTGTAATGGCTTTCCCACTCTGTTTATTTGAATCATGTGGGGGTTTTGAGTAGGCACCCAGACCCCATTCCCTAAGTTTTAGATTTAAGTGGTCTGGAGTAAGGCTTAGGTCATAGGTATCTCTTCAGAACTCTTCAGTGAATCCAGTATCATCTAGGGTCGATAACTTTCATTTTAAGACATTTTTTTTCTTCACTGACCCAGAGAAGGTAGGGGATTGGTAAGAAAATTACCACTACAAGGTGGAGTGTTCATCATAATTAAGAAGACTTTAGAAAAGTTTATAGGACAAGAAGTCACCATTAATATTCAGTTTTTCAAGGACACTCAAGGATAGTGGTTCTCAAGATGTGGCCCCTGGTCAGTAACATCATCACCTGGGAACTTGTTAGAAATGCAATTTTTTGGATACCACATAAAACCAATTGAATTGAATTCTGGGGATAGGACCCAGTAGTTTATTTCACTAACCCTCCAGGTGATTCTAGTATTTATTAAAATTTAAGCCCTTTTAATCTAGGAGATTTTTAAGCCAGCAGCAGAAGTTGTTTTGTGTAATTATCTGAGCGTACTATTCCTGGAAAGTCTTCTCGATCTTGAGTTCAGTGGCATTTCTCCAGCACACCTACGCTCCCCCCAACCAACTTCCAGAAATAAGTTCATTACTTCCTCAGGGAGAAATAAACACATATTGGGGGATCCACTGTTTCAGACCTATGTCTTAGAAGTAGGTCACAATTCGAAGTGAAAGATAACCCTGCTTTCAGAACCAATTAACTACTTACATCAATTTCACGATTCTTAGAAGCCGAGTTCTTCAGCTCTTGCAGGTGCTTGTATAAGTTCCTTTCCACCTCCAGAGCAATTACGATAGCTTCCCGGTCGGTTCCCCAGTACTCTGCGTCAGGCCTCTGTTGAGAACAGGGAGTCACTTTTCTACCTCAGCCTTGTTACACCCTACATCCTGGGTTGGATTATGACTAGGTTTACACAGGCTAATAGTTTCCAAGCTTTTTGGCACAATGGATTCAGCAGGGCATCTTAAATACTCATGTCTGGCTTTCAGACATGAATAATTCAGGCTTAATGGATATGGAGTACAAACTCAGAATCAAGACTTTCAAAAGCTCACCAGATAATTTTAATGCATTGCAAAACGCGGTTACCATCAGCATACTTACATACACGTTTACATTAGCTTTGGAATTCTGTGATGGTGGTTCTGTTCTGTTACTAGCAGACATTTAGTTCTCTTTACAAAGCTGGAACTAAAAGAACCCATCAGGTAACTAGGGATGTTTCTACATGTACTACCCCCAAATAAAGTTTAGACTGTTTCTTTGGAGTGTATGTCCTAATGAAAAAGAATTTGTTTAACTCTTTTGAAGACTTAGCCATATTAAATACCTGAACATGTATCTGAATTAGACTAAAGATCTACTATAAGATGCTAACACATTTAGGAAGAGGCCATTAGGAGAGAGCTTCTCAAACTATGCAGAGCATTAGAATCACCTGGGAAGTTGTTAAGCTACTATTCCTTGGGCTCCACTGCCTAGCGAATCTGAATCAGTTTGTCCCACTGGGCCCATGAATTTGAATTTCTATTAAGTTCCCTAGTGATGCTAGTGCTGCTGGCCCATTAAAAAAACGAAACAAGGGGCGCCTGGGTGGCTCAGTGGGTTTAAGCCTCTGCCTTTGGCTCAGGTCATGATCTCAGGGTTCTGGGATGGAGCCCCACATTGGGCTCTCTGCTCAGCGGGGAGCCTGCTTCCCCCTCTCTCTCTGCCTGCTGCTCTGTCTGCTTGTGCTCGCATGCGCTCTCTCGCTCTCTCTGCCAAATAAATAGATAAAATATTAAAAAAAAAAAACAGAAAAAACAAAACAAGAGAAAACAAGAGGCGCCCGCCTGGCTCAGTCTGAAGACCATGCCACTCTTGCTCTTGGAGTCATGAGTTCGAACCCCACACTGGATGTAGAGATGACTGAAATAAACAAAAATTTAAAAAGAAAAGAAAACCCAAACAAAACAAACCAAAAATCAAACAAGTGTTTAGTGGTTATGATTTACTCACAATAATATGAAGAGTTTACAAAGATACATTCTTGCCCTTAAAGTCAGTGGCTATAATACCATGTAAGAAAATAAGTAACCAGGAACGCCTACGTGGCTCAGTCAGTTAGGCATCTAAGTCCTGGTTTCAGCTCAGATCCTGATCTCAGGGTCCTGGGATTGAGCCTCATGTCAGGTTCTATGCACAGCACAGAATTTGCTCCAGATTCGCTCTCCCTTCTCCTCTGCTTTTTCCCCTAATCATTCTCCCTCTCCCCCTCTCTCAAATAAATAATCTTAAAAAGAAAATAAAGCAAAGAAAGAAACAGAGAAAACAAGTAACCTTAGAAGTTAGGTGGTAACTAATCATTGAGTTCTCTAGACCCAGCAGCAAAGGCCATGTGGAGATCATCATAACAAAGGTATATAGTCACCTTAGTCACCGGAAGGCAGACTCTACTTTGACGGTTTTTTAGATATTTTATGAACTGCTTTGCATGTTCTCGCTTCACCACTGCTTGGTCTTGGAAAAAGGGCACATAAACAGGCGCATCAGAATCTTCATCATAGTAACAGGTCTGGAACAGGGGGTGAGAATGGGAACAGAATAGAGGTCAGAGAAGCTGAATTTCAAGACGAAATTTTACAGAAGCTCACTTCATTATTTCTGTGGTTGTCTGAAAGGGGCCTTCATTGTTCTTTCCTTAGTTTGTCCTTTGAATTCCAGAAGGCCCGGCTGTCTCAAAAAGAAGGTACCCAGGTTTTAATATGCTGGTGCCTAATCTTGGGCCATTATGGCCTTTTTAGGGGTCTGACTTGTGAACCTGACATACTTATTTCCAGTAATCATGCGGACTCCTGGCAGAAGTTCAGTATAAATTGACATTTTAAATATCCATCTACTTCATCAATCTTAATAATCTACATTAGCTCTAAAGTACTGTATGGGTGAAAAACTGTTTATTCAGTCTTCCCACATAGTTGAGGCCCATATTGCATTGGGAAACCACAGGAAAGAACTGGGATTCTTCCTATTATCTCCCATAGTTTGCAATCGCAGCTCTGAATCATTGGGTCATGGCACAGCAAAACCCTAACTAATAAGTTACGGTGTCATGTAGTATCAAACCACAAACACAGCCATAACCACCATTACTAAGGATATAGAAGATATGTCATCACCCAAACCAGAGCGAAACCTCCCTCACGATACCTCAAGAACGCATACTAACCATAGTAAAATAAGCATCACTGACATTCAGCTGATAAGATGCTACAAAATTAACAGCAATCCTACACTCCTCGCAGAGAGGTTTCTGAGCCCGGGATGCCATCTCAGCTTTAGGGAAAACCAGGCATAGAAAGTGCTATCCATTAAGGTAGGAGTCTTCTTAAATACTAACAGGCAATATAGCCAGCCCACTTCTATCCAGCTGACAACTTGATGAAATTCCATTCAGCTGGAAATAACAACCATTAATCACTAATGAAGCTGTTGTTTCTGTGTGAAAGAACCAATCTGATAAAAAAAAATGGTGGTGGTGGGGTTGCGGGGTTGCGGGGTTGAGGGGGAGGTGCCTAATCCTCCTAACTACCCTAGCAGTGTTCAGCATTCTCCCTCATGTTCACTCTGACAATGAATTGAGAAAGCTGATACATTTCCTGAATAGGGAAATATTAATAGTGTTGTTTCTTTCTTCAAAAACTATTTATGGCACATCAAGCT
The DNA here is from genome assembly GCF_020171115.1 of Neogale vison. Taxonomy (NCBI): domain Eukaryota; kingdom Metazoa; phylum Chordata; class Mammalia; order Carnivora; family Mustelidae; genus Neogale; species Neogale vison. Next base: position 46,887,988 of record NC_058096.1, on the reverse strand, counting down.
AGACCCTAGGGGGAATCCAAGAAGACTGACTACAATACATTCTTTGCCTACAAATGATTCATCCCCCACCCATAAGGCCTCAACATACCTAATTTGTCTCAAGGCAGGATATGTAGGGAGTTCTAAAGTGTCAAAAGCATATTTAGCTAAGAGGATTGGGGCAGACTTTACTCCTAAGTTTGCATTTGAACTTGGTCTTGGAGGATGGGTAAGAATGTAGAAGAATGGAAATGGAAGCAGGCCATTCCACCTGGAGAATAGGCATGCAGAGACTGTACGGACAAGATTTAATAGTGGCTTCTCCAAACTGCAGTAAGACTGCTTTGTTTGGGAATCTTTTGGCTCTTTCCTCAAACTGTCCTGGAAAGATCCCTACTTGTCCCATTTGCTTCCTTTGAAGGCAGAGAATTGTTTTACTTACTTTGGTATTCCCATACCCATCGTGGAGTATTTTGTAAGTAATAGGTACTAAATCAACATTGACTAAGTAAAAATATATTTTACATTTATTTTTAATAAGTGTATTTTTACAGTTATGGATGTATGTAAAATATATGTGAAATATATGAAATATAAATATATGTGAAATACATATAGTTTACATGTGTAGCAGTGTAAAATTTCCTATAGTCTGGTGGATTCTTAGTTTGAGCCTCAGCCATGGTTAGCTGAACTGAAATAGAAGTGACAGGTCACCAAAAGTTTGTATCTCCGAGGCAGTGAGGAGGGAGGGCATCTCCTAAGGGAGAGCTCTTCCTAAGAAAAAGTACCAAGCATTCCCAGTTGGGCCCAGTCACAAAGATAAGGTCATCAAAGGAATGGCATCATTATCAAAAGTCCTGTTAGTTGTCAGCTTTTTTACTTGACCCAATATTGTCCTTGCCTCCCAGGGAATTCAGGTTTTAATCCAAGGGAGGGGATTTAAGTAGTTGCCTCTCAAACTGTTATTTAAATACGAATCACCTGGGATTCTTGTTAAAATGCAGATTCTGTTGTAGGGATCTGAGAGTCTGCATTTCTTTTCTTTTTTTTTTTTTTTTAAAGATTTTATTTATTTATTTGACAGAGAGAGATCACAAGTAGGCAGAGAGGCAGGCAGAGAGAGAGAGGAGGAAGCAGGCTCCCCGCTGAGCAGAGAGCCCGATGCGGGACTCGATCCCAGGACCCTGAGATCATAACCCGAGCCGAAGGCAGCAACTTAACCCACTGAGCCACCCAGGCGCCCCTGCATTTCTTTTTAAAAAAGTTTTTTAAAAAAATTTCTTTTCAGTGTTCAGAATTCATTGTTTATGCACCACACCCAGTGCTCCATGCAATACATGCCCTGCATAATACCCACCACCAGGCTCACCCAACCCCCCACTCCCCTCCCCTTCACAACCCTCAGATTGCTTCTCAGAGTCCACAGTATCTCATGGTTCATCTCCCCTCCAATTTCCCCCAACTCACTTCTCTCCATCTCCCCATGTCCTCCGTGTTATTCCTTATGCTCCACAAATAAGCAAAACCATACGATAACTGACTCTCTCTGCTTGAGTTATTTCACTCAGCATAATCTCTTCCAGTCCCGTCCATGTTGCTACAAAAGTTGGGTATTCATTCTTGATGGAGGCATAATACTCCATAGTATATATGGACCACATCTTCTTTATCTATTCGTCTGTTGAAGGGCATCTTGGTTCTTTCCACAGTGTGGCTACTTCTGTGGCCATCGCTGCTATAAACCTTGGGGTATAGATGGCCCTTCTTTTCACTACGTCTGTATCTTTGGGGTAAATACCCAGTAGTGTAATGGCAAGATCATAGGGAAGTTCTATTTTTAATTTCTTAAGGAATCTCCACACTGTTTTCCAAAGCGGCTGCACCAACTTGCATTCCCACTAACAGTGTAAGAGGGTTCCCCTTTCTCCACAAACTCTCCAACACTTGTTGTTTACTGTCTCATTGATTTTGGACATTCTAACCAAATCTCATTGATTTTGGTGTGAGGTGGTATCTCAATGTGGTTTTGATTTGAATTTCCCTGATGGCTAGTGATGATGAACATTTTTTCATGCATCTGTTAGCCCTTTGTATGTCTTCATTGGAGAAGTGTCTGTTCATGTCTTCTGCCCATTTTTTGACATGATTATCTGTTTTTTGTGTGTTGAGTTTGAGGAGTTCTTTATAGATCCTGGATAGCAGCCCTTTGTCTGTACTGTCATTTGCGAATATCTTCCATTCTGTGGGTTGCCTCTTTGCTTTGTTGACTGTTTCCTTTGTCATGCAGAAGCTTTTGCTCTTGATAAAGTCCCCAAAATTAATTTTTCCTTTTGTTTCCTTTGCCTTTGGAGACATGTCTTTTTTTTTTTTTTTTAAGATTTTATTTATTTATTTGACAGAGAGAGAGAGTGATCACAAGTAGGCAGAGCAGCAGGCAGAGAGAGAGGGGGATGCAGACTCTCTGCTGGGCAGAGAGCCTGACATGGGGCTTGATCCCAGGACTCTGAGATCATGACCTGAGCCAAAGGCAGTGGCTTAACCCACTGAGTCACCCAGGAGCCCCACGGAGATATGTCTTGAAAGAAATTACTGTGGCCAGTGTCAAAGAGGTTACTGCCTATGTTCTCCTCTAGAATTCTGATGGATTCCTGCCTCATGTTGAGGTCTTTTATCCATTTTGAGTTTATCTTTGTGTATGGTGTAAGGGAATGGTTGAGTTTCATTCTTCTACACAAAGCTGTCCAGTTTTCGAGCACCATTTTTGAAGAGACTTTTTCCACTGTATATTTTGTCCTACTTTGTCAAAGATTATTTGACCATAGAGTTGAGGGTCCATATTTGGGCTCTCTACTCTGTTCCACTGGTCTATGTGTCTGTTTTTGTGCCAGACACATGCTGTCTTGGTGATTACAGCTTTGTAGTAAAGCTTGAAATCAGGCAATGTGATGCTCCCAGTTTTGTTTTTCTTTTTCAACATTTCCTAAGCAATTCGGGGTCTCTTTTGATTCCATCCAAAATAAGGATTGATTGCTCCAGCTCTTTGAAAAATGCCGGTGGTATTTTGATCAGAATAGCACTGAAAGTATAGATTGCTCTAGGCAGTATAGACATTTTAACAATGTTTGTTTTTCCAATCCATTAGCATGGAATGGTCTTCCATCATTTTCTGTCTTCTTCAATTTCTTTCATGAATGTCCTGTAGTTCCTTGGCTCAGATACCTGACCTCTCAGCCTTCCCTTTGAGATCAGGAACATGACAAGGATGCCCACTCTCACCACTCTTGTTCAGCATAGTATTAGAAGTTCTAGCAACAGCAATCAGACAACAAAGGGAAATAATAGGTATTCGAATTGGCAATGAAGTCAAACTCTCTCTCTTCACAGATGACATGATACTTTATATGGAAAACCCATATAAAACTACACCCACAAACTACTAGAACTCATACAGCAATTCAGCCATGTGGCAGGATACAAAATCAATGTACAGAAATCAGTTTCTTTCTTATATACAAACAATGAAAATACAGAAAAGGAAATTAGAGAATCGATTCCATTTACTATAGCACCAAGAACCATAAGATACCTGAGATTCTGCAATTCTGATAAACCTACCAAATGCTGCTGGTCCACGTTTTGAAGAGCAGGAGTGCCAAGACATGGAACACAAATGGTCCTGCCAGGGAGCCCTCTACTGGGAGAGAAGGGAGCCTTCATGTGACTTCTCCACACAGCTGTGCTGCTTTGGCCTGTCAGTACTTGCAAACCCTCCATGGCTGCTGTCTGTGAAGGCAGCAGGCACTACCAAGGTTAGAGCTGGGGAAGAGGAAAGAAATGAGAGCTGACTAGATGGTTAACTGGTTGTGCTTGGAGTCTGCATAAAACATTACCTGAACTCCCAAAAGAATTCGGGGGAACTTTTCAGATTAGGGTCCTGTGTGAGCAAGTGGGGAAAAGTGACCATAGAATCTGGACTAGTAACTGCTAATATGACCCCTTCAGCAATGTTAGTAACAATTAGTTGTACAAGTATGGGAATTTTATAGGTGATTTTTTTCTTTTTTTCCTATTTTTCATATTTTTTCAAACTTATAATCTATCTATTTTCATTTTGAAAAAGAACCCAATAAAACCTTTCTAGAGAATTAACACAATGCTTTTCTCTGATGGAAACTTCACATACATATTTATGAATATATTGTTTGTTTTTTAATTATGAATGTAGTATATAATCATTACAAAGTGTTCCAAAATTTCAGCAATATATAATGTAGAAAGTGAAAGCCTGTGGGTAATGCCATAGTTCTTATGTACTTTTAAATCAAATTTGATCCATAATACCACTATTAATTTTGGTAATCTTATGAAATGACTTTTGAATTATGGAATATGATCTGCTTGGTCCAATGTACCTTCTTCTCTAGAATGTGCTGAAAATACAAAGGCAATTTTTTTTACAGCTCTTCTTAAACTTTTTTCAACCTGATCCAAACTTTCTGTCTGTATGGTGTTATTTCACCTTACTGTCTTACTAATGATTAAGGAAGTAGCAAGGATCTCTCTTCTGGGCTTAATTCCAATCAATAAATTTTTATCTTTAAAAATAAATAAAAATGTTTTTAGCGGAGCACTTATTATGCTCTTTATTTTGTTCTTTGTGCATGTGTTTCCCCTATTTCCCCTATTAGTTTATAAACCTCATAAAGACAGAACCTACATATCAGTCACCTTTGTATCTCCCAGAGCACTTAATAGAGTGCCTTGGCATAGAAAACAGTCAGTGAATTATACTGACTGAACAGTTAGAAAGCAAAAAGGAACGTAAAAGTTTAAAGTTGTTGCTTTTTAAGAAAGGGACAATTGACAGAGCGGAATGAGTACTTTGCATTTTGGAAAAGCAGATTTCAAAAGTTCCCAAAAATCATGGGAGAGGGAGAAAACAGGGATTTCTATGTCATATCTTCAAAAGAAAGGATGATATTTAATAGTCTCAGGCACTGAGAAATAACTCAGTCAGAGAAAGACAATTATCACTTGATCTCACTCATATGTGGAATTTCTCATTGGAAGTCTCATTGTTAGTGTATAGAAATGCAACTGATTTCTTTGCATTGATTTTATATGCTGCCACATTGCCAAATTCCTGTATGAATTCTAGTAACCTTGGGGTGGAATCTTTTGGGTTTTCACATAGGGTATCATGTCATATGTGAAGAGTGAGAGTTTGACTTTTTCTTTGCCCATTAGGATGCCTTTTATTTCTTTCTGTTGTCTGATAGGTGAGACTAGAACTTATAGTACTATGTTGAACAACAGGGGTGATAGTAGACAGCCCTGATGTATTCCTGACCTTAGGGGAAAAGGTCTCAATTTTTCTGCATTGAGAATGATAGTCACTGTGGGCTTTTCATATATTACTTTTATGATGTTAAGATATATTTCCTCTATCCCTATGCTGTGAAGAGTTTTAATCAAGAAAGGATGCTGTCCTTTATCAAATGTTTTTTCTGCATCTATTGAGAGGATCATATAGTTCTTGTCCTTTCTTTTATTATGGAGTGTATCACATTGATTGATTTGTGGATGTTGAACCAACCTTGCAGTCCTGGAATAAATCTCACTTGGTCATGGTGAATAATCTTTTTGATGTACTGTTAGATCATATTGGCTAGGATCTTGGTGAGAATTTTGACATCCATGTTCATCAGGGATATTGGTCTGTAATTCTCCTTTTTAGTGGGGTCTTTGTCTGGTTTTGGGATTAAAGTAATTTTGGTCTCATGGAAAGAGTTTGGAAATTTTCCTTCCATTTCTGCTTTTTGAAACATCTTCAGAGGAATATGTATTCTTCTTTAGATGTTTGGGAAAATTCCCTTGGGAAGCCATCTGACCCTGAACTTTAGTTTGTTGGGAGAGTTTTGGTTACTGCTTTAATATTCTTGTTGGTTATGTGTTGGTTCAGGTTTTCTATTTCTTCCTGTTTCAGTTTTGGTAATTTATATATCTCTGGGAATGCACCCACTTCTTCTAGATTGCCTAATGTGTCAGCATATAGTTACTCATAATATGTTGTTATAGTTATTTGTATTTCTGTGGTGTTGGTTGTGATCTCTCCTCTCTCATTCATAATTTTATTTATTTGGGTCTATTCTCTTTTGTTTTACATAAGTCTGGCCAGGGGTTTATGGATCTTATTAATTCTTTTGAAAAAAACAACTCCTAGTTTCATTTATCTGTTGTACTATTATTTTGGTTTCTACTTCATTGATTTCCACTCAAATCTTTATTAATTCTCTTCTTCTGATTTAGACCTTATTTGCCATTATTTCTCCAGCTTCTTTAGGAGTAAGGTTAGGTTGTGTATTTGAGGACTTTCATGTTTCTTGAGGAAGACTTTTAGTGCTATATAATTCCCTCTTAGGACTGCCTTTGCTGCATCCCAAAGATTTCAACAGTTGTATTTTCATTTATTGTTTCCCTGAATTTCTTTTTAAAGATTTTATTTCTTTGACAGCAAGAGAGGGACAATGAAAGCAGGAACTCAAGCAGGGGAGTGGGAGAGGGAAAGCGGGCTTCCTGCTGAGCAAGGAGCCTGATGTAGGGCTCGATCCCAGGATTCTGGGATCATGACCTGAGCCAAAGACAGACGCTTAATGACTGAGCCACCCAGGTGCCTGTGTTTCCCTGAATTTTAAAAATCTTCCTTAATTTCCTAGTTGACCCATTCTTTCTTTAGTAGGATGCTCATTAGCCTCCATGTATGTGAGATTTTTCTAAATTTCCTCTTGTGATTAACTTGCAATTTCAAAGCACCATGGTCTGAAAATATTCAAGGAATGATATCCATCCTTTGGTGCTGGTTGAGACCTGATTTGTGGCCCACTATGTGATCAGTTCTGAAGATTATTCCATGTGCACTCCCTAAGAATGTGTATTCTGTTGCTTTAGGACAGAATGTTCTGAATATATCTATGAAGTCCCTCTGGGCCAGTGTGTCATTAAAGCCCTTGTTTCCTTGTTGATCTTCTGCTTAGATGATCTGTTCATTGCAGTGAGGAGGGTGTTAAAATCTCCTACTATTTAAGTATTATTATCGATGGGTTTCTTTAAATATTTTTATTAATTGGTTTATATAATTGACTGTCTCCATGTTAGGGACATAAATATTTACAATTGTTAGATCTTCTTGTTGGATAGACCCTTTAGTTATCATATAGTGCCCTTCCTCATCTCTTATTACAGTCTTTGGTTTAAAATCTAATTTGTCTCGGGATGCCTGGGTGGGTCAGTGGGTTAAAGCCTCTGCCTTTGGCTCAGGTCATGATCCCAGGGTCTTGGAATCGAGCCCCACGTCGGGCTCTCTGCTCAGCAGAGAGCCTGCTTCCCCCTCTTTCTCTCTCTGCCTGCCTCTCTGCCTGCTTGTGATCTCTATCTGTTAAATAAATAAATTAAAAAAAATCTAATTTGTCTCATATAAGGATTGCTTCCCCAGCTTTCTTTTGAGGTCCATTAGCATGACAAATCGTTTTCCACCCACTCACTTCCAGTCTGGAGGTGTTTTGGGGTCTAAAACACATCTCTTGCAGAGAGCATATCAGTGGGTCTTGCTTTTTTATCCAATCTAATACCCTGTGTTTTTGGATTGGGACAATTGGCCCATTTACGTTCAGAGTAACTATTGAAAGATATTAATTAAGTGCCATTGTATTACCTGTAAAATCTCTTTTTCTGTATATTGTATTTGTTCCTTCCTGGTCAATGTTACTTTTGGGCTCTCTCTTTGCTTTAAATATCCCCTTTAATATTTCTTGCAGGGCTGGTTCAGTGATCACAAATTGAATGAAAATACAACTGTTGAAATCTTTGGGATGCAGCAATAACTTCTGATGATTGTTTCTACTTCCTTGGTGTTCGTTGTGATCTCTCCCTTTTCATTCATAATTTTATGTATTTGAGCTTTCTCTCTTTTCTTCTGGATTACTGTGGCCAATGGTTTATCGATCTTATTGATTCTTTCAAAAAACCAGCTTCTAGATTCATTGATACGTTCTACTGTATCTCTGGTTTCTACCTCATCCATCTCAGACAATCATATCAAAAAATGGGCAGAAGATATGGACAGACACTTCTCCAATAAAGACATACAAATGGCTATCAGACACATGAAAAAATGTTCATCATCACTAGCCATCAGGGAGATTCAAATTAAAACCACATTGAGATATCACCTTACACCAGTTAGAATGGCCAAAATTAGCAAGACAGGAAACAACATGTGTTGGAGAGGATGTGGAGAAAGGGGAACCCTCTTACATTGTTGGTGGGAATGCAAGTTGGTGCAGCCTCTTTGGAGAACAGTGTGGAGATTCCTTAAGAAATTAAAAATAGAACTTCCCTATGACCCTGCCATTGCACTACTGGATATTTACCCCAACTATACAGATGTAGTGAAAAGAAGGGCTATCTGTACCCCAATGTTTATAGCAGCAATGGCCACAGAAGTAGCCACACTGTGGAAAGAACCAAGATGCCCTTCAACAGACGAATGGATAAGGAAGATGTGGTCCATATACACTATGGAATATTATGCTTCCATCAAGAATGAATACCCAACTTTTGTAGCAACATGGACGGGACTGGAAGAGATTATGCTGAGTGAAATAAGTCAAGCAGAGAGAGTCAATTATCATATGGTTTCACTTATTTGTGGAGCATAACAAAAAGCATGGAGGACATGGGGAGTTAGAGAGGAGAAGGGAGTTGGGGTAAATTGGAAGGGGAGGTGAATCATGAGAGACTATGGACTCTGAAAAACAATCTGAGGGGTTTGAAGTGGTGGGGGGGTGGGAGGTCAGGGTACCAGGTGGTGGGTATTATGCAGGGCATGTATTGCATGGAGCACTGGGTGTGGTGAAAAAATAATGAATACTGTTATGCTGAAAATAAATAAATTAAAAAAAATAAAAAGAGTTTATCTCTCCTATTTTGATTGACAGACTTTCTGGATAAAATATTCTTTGTTGCATATTTTTCTCACTTAGCACACTGAATATATCATGTCAATCCTTTCTGGCCTGCCAACTCTCTGTGGTTAGGTCTGCTGCCAGTATTATGATTCTAACCTTGTAGTTTACAGACCTCTTGTCTTGAGCTCCTTTCAGGATTTTGTTTTTGTCTCTGAGATTTACAAGTTTCACTATTATATGTCTTGTGTTGAACTATTTTTATTGATTTTTGAGGGGAATTCTCTGTCCCTTCTGGGCTTAAATGTCTGTTTCCTTCCCCAGATTAAGGAAGTTCTCTGCTATAATATGCTCCAACATACCTTCTGCCCCTCCCTGTCTCTCTCTCTTTCCACTTCTTCTGGGATCCTAATTATTCTAATATTGTTTCACTTTATGTATCATTTGTCTCTTGAATTCTCCCTTCATGATCCAGTAGCTGTTTATCTCTCTTTTTCTCAGTTTCCTTATTCTCCATTATTTTGTCATCTATATCACTAACTCTGTCTTGTGCTTCATTTATTCTAGCAACTAGAACCTCTATTTTTTATTTACCTCATTAATAATCTTTTTAAATTTTGACTTGACTGGATTTTAGTTCTTTTATTTCTCCAGAAAGTGCTTTCCTAGTGTCTCCTATGCTTTTTTCAAGCCCAGCTAGTATCTTTATAATTGTTATTCTGAAATCTAGTTCTGACATCTTACTTACATCCATACTGATTAGGTCCCTGGCAGTCAGTACTGCCTCTTGTTCTCTTTTTTTATGGTGAGTTTTTCTGTCTTGTCATTCTGTCCAGAGAAGAATAGATGAACAAGAGAACAAAATACTGGAATGACAACAATGACCCTAGAAGAAATATACACTAAACAAATTGAAAGAGACCTGAACCAAAGGAAAAAAAAAAGGTAAAAATTTTAGAAGAAAGAATATAATCTAACAGGTGAACAGAATAGAGCAATACACTGAATCCTGTGTGTATTTTGGTTTCTTCATTAGAAAACTAGATCTCAAAATTGTAAAGAAAGAAAAACTTGTATATACACAAAAATAAAATTAAATATAATGAAAAGATAGACTATAACTGTAAAAAATGAAAATTAAAAATGATTTTTAAGAGAGTCGATAAGATAAGAAATTGATTGGAAAAGGAAAGAGAAAAAAATGAAAATTGAAAAACTATAGAATTGTAGGGGAAAAAAGCCCCACGAAATCTATATATTATTTTCCCCTAGCACTGGAGTTTTGCAGTTCTCTATGATTGGTAAACTTGGTCTTAGCTGGATATCCTTGCTGTTCTTCTGGGGCAGGGGCTTGTTGCATTGAATGAATAGAGTTTTACACTTTAATCAAATTTATACACCATAAGTCTGGAAGGCATAATTAGCATGCATAATGATGGATTAAGGGCCAACAGAACTCAACAGGTAAAATCAAATTGGCTGAAGTTAATATGATAAAATGTAACTGAAGATTAGCAAAAAATCCTGTATTTCTATTCAGTAATTCAATCATCCATAAACAGGGAGAGCTTATTGAACAGCGGTTCATATGAAAAAAGACCTAGATTTTCAATTGGTCAAATGCTCACTATGACCACATAGTTGGCAGAAAAACAAATGTAATTCATCCACCCCGACCAGGCAAATAAAGGCTTATTTTATTGAATAATGATGGAGCTATACAATTCTGGAGGCGAGTATGTACAGACAAAAGAGGGGAGCCTTAGATCTTGGTCTCAGTCCTGTTCTCTTCCTTGACCTGGAGCTATTCCTCCCAGCACTTATGTGCTTCCTTGACCTTAGACCTATGTGTCTCAGCTTGGTCAGCCAGCATCTTCTTGCTGCCCTTGTTGGCCTCCAGCTTATGGACGTGTTCCATAAAAATCAGCTTGTTTTTAAACACATTCTCCTTCACCTTCAAGTACAGGCTGTGATACATGCAGTTGTCAGTCTTCTTATATTCATTGCATCTCCTGAGCAGCCACCTCTGACTTCTCATGCAGGTTACTTCTCAGGCATTTGGCAGTGCCCTTTGCATACTAGTGCCTATTATACTTGCCTTTATAGCAGGGCAAGGTGTTTATTCAGCACTGAGTGTAGGAATGGTCGGTGAATGTTTTCTGAATGATCAGTCCATCTTTGATTAGCCTCCAGATCCACTGATAGGAGTTGGCGTGGGTGATTTCATTTGCCTCATTGGGTTCCAACCAGACCTTTTTACCAGTGAAGGATACTATAAATGAGCCTTTTTTGAAGGCTCAAGGCTGCTGTTCAGTTTTCAATAAGCAGTTCTAGGAAGCAGATTAGAGAAGATAACCAGTCCTGCTCTTACTATGTACTGATTCATATTCTCAGGCTCCACCCATGCAACACACACTTACCCAGCACCTCCCAGAAATAGCTAGCTGGTCAGTGCTGCATAGTAATAGAGATAATCAAGGACTTGAGGAGTTTTTTAGCTGATGTTTTATCATATTTGGGCTGAGTTCTGGTGCCACATTTTTGAGATATTGATGAACTATACCATAGCTGGATGCAGGAGAGTTTTATTTATTTAAATATTTGTGCTAAGTTATTATAAATGCTTAGTATTTATAAATGCTTAAATGTTGATGAAATTGATGGATAAAAATTCTTTGCAACAATCCTGACAAGCACATGTTTTATTCCTTCTTACAAAAATGAAAAACAAAGTCTAAGAGAGGTCAAGTAACCTGCCTTTAGTAACACCACTAATTAGTGGCAGAGTCTGGGTTTGAATTCAATTTTGTTTGACTCCAAAAATCCATGCTTTTTCTAATGTGCTATTCATGCCATTGTATTAAAAATAAGTCCTTTCTTTTTCTGATTTATTGATGTAAGAATAGTAAAAGACTTACAAACCCAGAGCCCAGAAATACATGTATGGTCAATTAACTTACAACAAAGGAGCCAAGAATATACAATGGGAAAAGGACAATCTCTTCAATAAATAGTGTTGGGAAAACTGGACAGCCACATGAAAAAGAATAAAGCTGGGCCACTATTTGACACCATATACAAAAATTAATTAAAAATGGATTAGGATTTGAACATCAGACCTGAAGTCTAGTAGAAAATAGGCAGTAAGCTCCTTGACACTGGTCATGGTGATGATTTTTTTTTAAGAGGTTGATATAATATTTGAGAAATAATAAATAATCCTGCATATCATATATTTATAATTTTTTCCATAGCCCTCCAGATATGCTATTTTTTCTCTAAACTTTTCCCTTCAGGCTGCAACTTTATTATATATAATTCAAGTAAGGGTACATGAAATTATAGTTTTCAAAATAAATAAGTTTTATTTACTGAGTAAGTCACTATAAAGAAACTTACTGTAATGAAAATATAAATAATCTGTTTTCAGCAGGCTCAGTTAATAGTATTGTGGTTTGATATGGTAATGGATATATACATAAATATACTTCATAGAAAATAAAATGCATAAGTAATAGAAATACATAAATATTTTAAACTACTCATTTTCCCTAGAGACATAATAACTAGTGCCAAAAATTTGTATGTACAGTCATGGTAATAACCACATCGGTAGCTTTGACAAATTTTGATTAGTGATCCTTAAGTGCATGTTTCAGTGAAAAAATATGAATAATACTTTGAGATAATTCCCCTTACCCACCATAAAACAACCTAGCCATCTTCCAGTGGAAGGGAAATTGTGATATCTTAGAAGAGACTTCGGGAACTTATATGAAATTACACTGTAATCGCTTCTCTTAAAAGGAGAGTGCACCATTGCATGAATTTACACACACACACACACACACACACACACACTATCACCAACACCACCAACACCCCACCATCAACACCAGCAATAAAAACTTCTAAAGGGAGATCTGTAGTTTGGACAATACGTTTCTTGATCAGCATCCCTGAACTGTTAGGGCTCCCACACTGCTGGGGGGAAAGTGCTCTGTATTTAATGTGAAAGCCCCAGCTGTCTATTTCTTAGAGGAACATTTGTTTTTCAGAACATGATTTTGGCTTCCGATGACTCTGGCTGTAACACCATCGCTGACCCAACGGCCAGCCCCAACATGTCTTTTAGCAGAGAGAGTGTCATGAAGGATTAGGCTGGGATGTTGAGACAATGGTTAAGGAAGATAAGTTTTTAAAATCCATGCAGTTCATTGGTAAGGGCTAACATGGTGGCTGGCAATGACAGAAATACAATCTTAAACCCAGTGGGGAAGAGAAGTATTTTAAAACATTCTTCAGGCCTTTGTTTTCTCTCATCTGCCTTTTCTCTAAGGCATCTACATTAAAGAATGAAATTTTTAAATTAATTTTCACTTTCCTGTACCTTTATTGTCTTTATTCTCATAGCCTCAGCTGGAGTAGGAGATTTGAAATTGATGAGAAACATTATGAGTTGTCTTGTGCTCTGGTGAAGAATGCAGTCTTTACCAGAGGCAGCATGGGTTTGAATCCTGTTTTCCCACTGATTCTGTTAAGAGGAACTTTTCTAGGCACTGGGAATGTAGCGGTAAAAAAAACCAAAATCTCCACTATCAGGAACAATATTTAGTAGCTTTAGGACATTACTCTGTAATTCAGCTTCCTCCTCAATGGCAACTATAAAGGCATCTACCTCTTGAGCATGTTTTAAGCCTTCACTGAGTTAATATATACAAAATCCTTAGTCCAGAGGTTAGCCATCAAAAACATTTCATAAATGTTAAATACTACATTTAACACCTTTTTTTCAGTTGAGGGGGGATGCTGTTGACTTGTATTCTTGTGAAGTATAACACACACTCTTGTACCTGTGTTCCCTTTTCAGGCACAGCTTTTGGGGGAACCCAAAATGACACAGCCCTTCATTGGTGGTGTGTGTTCCTCATATCTTCTCCCACTCAGTTGCTTGCATTTCACTTTTTTAATAGGACTTTTTAATGAAAAGAAGTTCTTAATTTTATTGTAGACCAATTTCTCAATCCTATGTCAAATGTTTTTGTGTCTTAATTATGAAATTCTTCACCACCCTATTATCATGAAGAAAAGAATCTTCTATATTTTCCTCCAAACTTCTATTTGTTTTTGGAGTTACAGTCTATCTGGAATCAATTTTGTGTATAGTAAGAGGAATAGGAAGTTTCTCTTTTTTTTTTTACATTGGAATGCTTTATCATTAAGAGGCTCTAATAGTTTGCTTCTGCCTTTTCTTTTTCCCCCTTCCCGTATGTTCACTTGTTTTGTTTCCTAAATTCCACACATGAGTATATCTCCCATCTTCTTTATCCATTCATCAGTAGATGAACACGGGCTGTTTCCATAGTTTGGCTGTTGATAATGCTACAATAAACATTAGCGTGCATGTTCTTCTTCACATCTGTATTTTTTTATCCTTTGGGTAAATACCAAATAGTACAATTGCTGAATTATAGGGTAGTTCTATTTTTAACTTTTTGAGGAACCTCCCTACTATTTTCCAGAATGGCTATACCAGTTTGCATTCCCACCAAGAGCATAAGAGGGTTCCCCTTTCTCCATATCTTTTCCAACATCTGTTGTTTCTTGTGTTGTCAATTTCAGCCATTCTGACTGGTGTGAGGTGGTATCTCATTGGAGTTTTGATGAGATAATTTGTAGATTAATACAAAGTTGTAAGAAATAACATAGAAAGATTCTATGTATTCTTTACTCAGTTCCTTTCAATGATAACATCTTGCAGAGCTATAGTATAATATTATAATCAGGACTTTATATTACAATCCACCAATCTTAGTCAGATTTCCCTAGTTTTACTTGTACTCATGTGCATTTAGTTTTGTTCAGTTTTACCTCATGTGTAGTTCCTATATCTACCACCAAACTTAAAATACAGAACAGTTGCATCACTACAAAAATTCTTCCTGTTGCCTTTTATAAGCAAAGGTTTTTCCCTTCCATCCTCTTCTTCCTTACTATCCCTAACATCTAGTAAGCACTGATTTTTTTCCTATTTCTAAAATTTTTATTTTTAAAAATTTTATATAAATCCAATAAGTCATACAGTAATGAATGGGATTGGCTTTTTCACTCAGCATAATTTCTTGGAGATTCATCCAAATTTTTTTTTATATAAATATAGTAATTCATTCCTTTTTGTTGCTGAGTAATATTCCACAGTACAGATACATCACATTTTGTTCACATTGAAGGACCCCTGGATTGTTTCAATTTTTGATTATCATGAATAAGTCTGCTATGAACATGCATGTATAGATTTTTGTGTGAATGTATGTTCTCATTTCTCTGGGATGAATTTCCATGAGTGCAATCGCTGGATCATCTGGAGCCTTTATGTCTAGTTTTATAAGAAAGTGCCAAACAATTTCTCAGTGTAACAGTACCAAAGAGGCTTGTTTGTTTGTTTGTTTGTTTTTGAGTCAGGAATAAATGTTAAAGTTCATCAAATGCCTTCATTATCACTTGTTTAGATGATCTATGATTTTTCTCCTTTATTCTGTTACTGTGGTGAATTATGTTGCTTAATCTTTGAATTTAAAAGAACCTTACATTCTCAGCTAAATGTAACTTGTTCAGGATGGATTATCTTTTCTTTTCTTTTAAAGATTTTATTTATTTATTTATTTATTTGAGTCCGAGAGAGAAAGAAATTGCACTAGTTGAGGGGAGGGGTAGAGGGTGAGAGAGAAGCAGGTGCCCTGATGAGCAGGGAGCCTGTGGGAACTGATCCGAAAACTTGGGGATCATGACCTGAACCAAAGTCAGACACTTAACTTACTGAGCTACCCAGACATCCCTGGGGCTTATTATTTTTCCTATGTACTTTTTGACTTTGTTAACATTTTGCTCAGAATTTTTGCCTCTGTGTTAATTAGTGTAAGTTTTCTGGAAATTTTCCTTTCTCATGACATCCTTGCAGGATTTTGGTATCAGGGTTATGCTGCCTTAGAGAAGTTAAGAAATATTTCCACTTTTTGAAATATCGTATGAATGAATTTGTGTGAGATCTGTGTTGCTGTTTCTTAACTATTTGATAATATTTACTGCTGAAGTCTACTGGGCCTGGAATATTTTGTGGAAAGGTTTTAAATTTTGGACTAAGTAATTAGAGATTTATTCCTATTTTTTATTCTTCTTTCATATTTGGAAAGTCGTCATTGCTTGTTATTAATTCCCAGCCCAGTTGTGTTTGGGCTGCATATTCTGTACAATGCCAATCATTTGAAAGCTTATGGAGACTTGCTTTTATGACCCAAGGTAAGACCAACTTTTGTTCATTTGCTTTTCTATTGTTAAATTACATGTTTTATATGTGTGAATTAAATCATTTTATTAGTTGTATTGTTTAAATGTTCTTTAACTTTACAAAGTTTGATGTTTGTTCTATCAATAACCAGAAGAAATATCAACAACTCCCTCTCTCTAGAAACATTATTTTCACGTGAGGGTTTATTTTTGTTTTATAAAATGTGATTATATATTTTAAGTGCATACTGCTACATCTTCATTGTAAACTGTTTCATCATTACGAAGATTCCCTTTTTAACTCTAGTCATATTTTTGCCTTAATATTATTTTGTTTGATACCAATTCAGCTACATAAGTGTTTGTATGTTATGATTTTGTCCATCTTTTAACTTTTTAAAAAAGATTTTATATATTTATTTGAGAGAGAAATAGTACAGAAGGAGAGTGAGGGGAAGAAGAAGACTCCCCACTGAGCAAAGATCTCAGGTCTCAGGTGAATCCCAGGACTCTGAAATCATGACCTGAGTTGAAGGCAGACACTTAACCCACTATACCACCCAGGTGCCCCCATCTTTTAACTTCTCTATATATTTATAATTAAGATCTACCTACAATTGGCAGCCTATAGTTGCTGTGTTTTGTTTTTAAAATCCAGTCTGAGGAGCATCTGGTTGGCTTAATTTATATAGCGTGTGACTCTTTACCTTGGGGTTGTAAGTTAAGGCTTCACATTTGGTGTGGAGCTTACTTAAAATTAAAAAAAAAATATGGTGTGAAAATTATTTTTTTCCATGGGGCATTTATATTTAATGTGAGTACCAATATATTTGAGTTTAAATATACTGTATTAGTGTTCAGTTTTTATATGTCATGCCCATTTCTTTTCTCTTTCCTGTATTCTTTTGGATTGATTTCATTATTATTATTGTTTCATTTAATGTTCTATTAGTTAAGCTATATCCAGACTTCTGACCTATAGAAGCTGGGATACAATAAATGGCTTACTTTTAAGCCATTAAATTTTTGGTAATTTGTTATATAGCAATAGAAAGTAATGCATTCTCCTTCATATTTGAAGGGTATTTTGCTGGATAAAGAATTTTAGATTGACAATATTTATTTTTCAGAACTCTGTAAATCATTCCAGTATGTTTGGGTTGTCATTATTCATATGACTAAGGCAGCTTCCAGCTGAATTATTGCCTTTCTGAAGATAATCTCAATAATTCTTATTCTTTTTAAAGAACTTCTCTTCCATTTTCATCAATTTACTTTGATGTGCCTAGATTTTTTTTTCTTTAATCCTGCAGAGGACTCATGCGGCTTTTGTATTCTTCGTAAATGGATTTATATTTGTCTGAGGAGTGTCTAGAACTACTAGCAATGCAAGTTCACTTTGATATAGTATCTGGGATTAAGATGTCATAGGAGTAGGCTAAATCTTAATCTCTATACTCTTATGGTTTAGCCTTTGGGGTATTTACTAGGACCTCCCTACTCCCCACCCACATTCCTTGATTAGCCCCATTATCCAGTTTTTGTCCTCCATCCAGATGAGGGTATTAAAAACTCTGCTCAACTTTTTATTCATCTCTTCCATAGTTGGTATATACTTTTAGGACAAAAGTAACCAAACTGGTAGGCTCTCCTGTATTGTTCCACCCTAATCCTTTTCTTTCCTTTCCTTAATCTTAGCCCTAATGATCTTCACTGCCATGTTAGCTTTGCAATACCTACAGGTAGATTTTTTGAAAAAAGTTTGTCGAGATTTTCTGGGGGCAACTGGTCAGAATTATTCTGTCTGCCATTACCAGAAGTTGAAAATTCATTATGGACTTTAAAACATATCCCCCTGCAGCTGTCTTTCAACTTATTGTGGTCCCTATTGTAGGCTACTGGTTTTTAAATCAGTTCCTAGCAAGTGTGTTAGATTCTTAGATTTTTTTTTTTTAAAGATTTTATTTATTTATTTGAGAGAGAGAGACAGTGAGAGAGAGCATGAGCGAGGAGGTCAGAGAGAGAAGCAGACTCCCCGTGGAGCTGGGAGCCCGATGCGGGACTCGATCCTGGGACTCCAGGATCATGACCTGAGCCAAAGACAGTCGTCCAACCAACTGAGCCACCCAGGCATCCCAGATTCTTAGATGTTTAACAAACATTTAATCAATGTTAATCTAATTTTAAAGAATTCATTGGTCACTTAGAATATATGTCATCTAGGTAAAATCTTATTGAAAATAGGTGAAATCTTAGACTGATTTCATGCTAATAGGTCTGTACAAAACAGGAAACGAAAAAAAAGTTCAATACAATGAGGTATTACATCACCCCATTAAGATATGTATAATTAAAAAGTGTCCACAAAGATGTGAGGAAATAAAAATGCTTATTCACTGTTTGGGCTTTACAAAGCAGGCTGGCTGTTCCTCAAAAGGTTAAATATAGTGTTACCATATGGGTCAGCAATTCTACTCCTAGATATATACCTAAGAGAAATGAAAATTTATGTCCTTAAAAAACCCTGTACATTGGGGCAGCTGGGTGGCTCAGTGGGTTAAGCCTCTGCCTTCAGCTCAGGTCATGATCCCAGAGTCCTGGGATTGAGCCTCACATTGGGCTCTCGGCTCTGCGGGGAGCCTGCTTCCCCCTCTCTCTCTGCCTGCCTCTCTGCCTCCTTGTGATCTCTGTCTATCAAATAAATAAAATCTTTAAAAACAAACCCTGTACATGAGTGTTTGAAGTAGCATTATTTATAATGGTCCAACAGTGGAAACAACACAAATAGCCATCAATGATGAATAGATAAAATGTTGTATAGCTACACAAGGGAATATTATTCAGCAATAAAAAACAATGAAGTACTAGACATACTACAACATGGTGAATCTGGAAAATTTTATGCTGAATGAAAAAAGCCAGTCACGAAGGACCACATATTTTATGATTCCATTTATATGAACTGGTCAGAATAGGAAAATCTTTAAAAACAGAAATTAGATTAGTGGTTGCCTAGGTCTGAGGGGGTTGAGGAAAATGAGGAGTTATTGTAATGGGTACAAAGCTTCTTTTTAGGATAATGAAACATTCTAAAATTGATTGTTACAATGATTGCACCACTCTGTGAATAAATTTACCTTTAAATGAGTGAATTGTGTGGTACATGAATTATATCTCAATAGGTTGGTTATATATAAAGAACACAAGTAAGTTATAATCTGCGCTATTGACTCCAACTGCAAAAGGATTTCAAAAAGTATGAGAATTGTGGTGTTGGTATTTAAAAAAAAAAAAAAAAGCAGGGCACCATCACCCTTCCAAAACCCAGTTTGTTTCCTGGGTCCCTAGTCTCTCATGGTTCCTCTCCCTCTCTGATGTTTTTCCCCTTCATTTTTTCCTTCCTCCTAATGTCCTCCATGCTATTCCTTATGTTTCACAAAGAAGTGAAACCATATGATAATTGACTTTCTCTGCTTGATTTACTTCACTTAGCATAATCTCCTCTAGTTCCATTCATGTTGATGCAAAAGTTGGATATTCATTCTTTCTGATGGCCAAATAATATTCCATTTTATATATGGAAGACATTGTCTTTATTTGTTCATCTGTTGAAGGGCATCTCAGTTCTTTCCACAGTTTGGCTATTGTAGACATTGTTGCTATGAACATTGGGGTGCATGTGCCCCTTATTTTCACTACATCTGTAACTTTGGGGTAAATACCCAGCCATGCAATTGTTGGGTCCTAGGGTAACTCTATTTTTAACTTTTTGAGTAACCTCCACAACATTTTCCAAAGTGGCTGCACCAACTTGCATTCCCACCAAAAGTGTAAGAGGATTCCCCTTTCTCCATAACCTCTCTAACATTTGTTGCTTCTTGCCTTGTCAATTTTTGTCATTCTAACTGTGTAAGGCGGTATCTCAATGTGATTTTGATTCAAATTTCCCTGTTGGCTAACGATGATGAAGATTTTTCATGTGTCTGTTGGCCATTTGTCATGTCTTCTTTGGAGAAGTGTCTGTTCATGTCTTCTGCCCATTTTTTTTTTTTTTTTAATGTGATTGTCTGTTTTTTGAATGTTGAGTTTGAGGAGTTCTTTATAGATCTTGGATATCAGCCCTTTCTCTGTAGTGTCATTTGTAACTTTCTTCTCCCATTCTGTGGGTTGCCTGTTTTTTTGTTTTGTTTTTGTTTTTAAAGATTTTATTTATTTATTTGACAGACAGAGATCACAAGTAGGTGGAGAGACAGGCAGAGAGAGAGGAGGAAGCAGGCTCCCCGCTGAGCAGAGAGCCCAAAGTGGGTCTCGATCCCAGGACCCTGGGATCATGACCTGAGCCGAAGGCAGAGGCTTTAACCCACTGAGCCACCCAGGAGCCCCGCCTGTTTGTTTTTTTGACTGTTTCCTTTGCTGGGCAGAAACTTTATATCTTGATGAAGTCCCAAAAGTTCATTTTCACATTTGTTTCCCTTGCCTTTAGAGACCTGTCTTGAAAGAAGCTGTTGTGGCTGATGTTGAAGAGGTTACTTCCTATGTTCTTCTCTAGGATTTTGATGGATTCCTGTCTCACATTGAGGTCTTTCATTCATTTAGAGTATATCTTTGCATATGGTGAAAGAGAATGATTCATTATTTATTGAACCATTTATTGAAGAGATTGTCTTTTTCCCATTGGATATTTTTTCCTGCTTTGTCGAAGATTAGTGACCATAAAGTTGAGGGTCCATATCTGGTCTATTCTGTTTCATTAATCTACGTGTCTGTTTTTGTGCCAGTACCATGCTGTCTTAGTGATCACAACTTTGTAATATAGCTTCAAATCAGGCAATGTGAAGCCTCCAGCTTTGTTTTTCTGTTTCAACATTTCCATGGTGACTCAGGGTCTTTTCTGGTTTCATAAAAATTTTAGGATTATTTGTTCTAGCATTTTGAAAAATGTCATTGGTGTTTTGATCAGGATGGCATTGAAAGTATACATTGTTCTGGGCAATATAAGACATTTTTATAATGTTTATTCTTCTGATAAAAAGGCAGGACCCAACCATAAGCTGTCTATAGGAGATAATTTTGAACCTAAAGATACATCAGACTGAAAGTGAAGGGATGGAGAACCATTTTTCATGCCAACAGATCTCAAAAGAAAGCTAGGGTAGTAATTCTCATATCAGACAAACTAGATTTTAACCTAAATACTGTAGTTAGCGATACAGAAAGACACTATATCATTCTTAAAGGGTATATCCAACAAGAGGATCTAACAATTATAAATATCTGTTTCCCAACATGGGAGCAGCCAACTACATAAGCCAACTCTTAACCAAATAAAGAGACATATAGATAATAATACATTAATAGTATGGTACCTCAACTTCCTATTCTCAGCAATAGACAGATCATCTAAGTAGAAAATCAACAAAGAAATAAGAGCTTTGAATGACACACTGGACCACATGGACCTCATAGATATATACAGAGCATTCCACTCTAAAACAACAGAATACTCATTCTTCTCGAGCACACATGGAATTTTCTCCAGAATAGACCACATACTGGGTCACAAATCAAGGCCCAACTGATACCAAAAGATTGAGATTATTTTCTGCATATTCTCAGACCACAATGCTTTGAAACTGGAACTTAATCACAAGAAAAAATTTGGAAGAAATTCAAACACTTGGAAGATAAAGACCATCCTGCTTAAGATTGTTTGGTCAACCAGGAAACCAAAGAAGAATTTAATACATGGAAACCAATGAGAATGAAAACACATCAGTCTAAAGCCTATGGGATATGGTAAAGGTGGTTCCAAGGGGGAAAATACATAGCCATCTAAGCCTCACTCAAAAAAATAGAAAAATCCTGAATTCACCAACTTTCCACCTTAAAGAACTGGAGAAAAAGCAACAAATGAACCCCAAGCAAGGCACGAGAAGAGAAATAATTAAAATTACAGCAGAGATCAATGAATTAGAAACCAGAAATACAGTAGAGCTGATCAACGAAACTAGAAGCTGGTTCTTTGAAAGAAGTAATAATATTGATAAACCACTGGCCAGACTTATTCAAAGGAAAAAAGAAAGGACCTAAATTAATAAAATTATGAATGAAAGGGGAGAGATCACGGCTAATACCAAGGAAATAGAAACAATCATCAGAAATTATTATCAACAACTATATGCCAATAAATTAAGCAACCTGGAAGAAATGGATGCATTTCTGGGAATGTATAAACTGCCAAGACTGAAACAGGAAGAAGGTGACAACCTGAATAGACCAATAACCAGAAACGAGATTGAAGCAGTGATCCAAAACCTCCCAAAAAACAAGAGTCTAGGACCTGATGGATACCCTGGGGAATTCTACCAAACATTCAGAGAAGAAATAATATGTATTCTCCTGAAGCTATTTCAAAAAACAGACCCATTATATGAGTCCAGCACTACCTTGATCCCCAAACCAGGCAAAGACCCCATCAAAAAGGAGAATTTCAGACCAATATCCCTGATGAAAATGCATGCCAAAATTCTCAACAAGATGCTAGCTGATAGGATCCAACAGTGCATTAAAAGGATTATCCATCACAACCAGGTGGGATTTATCTCTGGGATGCAAAGGTGTTCAGCATTCACAAATCAATCAATGTGATAGAACACATTAATAAGAGGAGAAAGAAGAACCATGTGATCCTATCAATTGATGCAGAAAAAGCACTTGACAAAATACAGCATCCTTTCCTGATTAAAACTCTTCAGAGCGTAGGAATAGAGGGAACATTCCTCAATTTCATAAAAAACATCTATGAAAAGCTCACAGTGAATAACACTCTCAATAGGGAAAAGCTTAGAGCCTTTCTCTTGAGATCAGGAACACGACAAAGATGCCCTCTCGCTGTTGTTCTGTTGTACTGTTGTTCAACATAGTACTAGAAGTCCTAGCAATAGCAATCAGACAACAGAAAGAAATAAAAGGTATTTAGACTGGCAAAGAAGAAGTCAAACTCTCTTTCTTTGCAGATGACATGATACTTTATGTGGAAAACCCAAAAGACTCCACCCCTAAATTACTAGAACTCATACAGCAATTCAGTAATGTGGCAGGATACAAAATCAATACACAGAAATTGGTTGCTTTCCTATACACTACCAGTGTAACTGTAGAAAGATAAATTAGGGAATTGATTCCATTTACAGTAGCACCAAAACCATAAGATACTTGGAATAATCCTAACTAAAGAAATGAAATATCTATACCCTAGAAATTACAGAACACTTATGAAACAAATTGAAGAAGTCACAAAAACATGAAAAAACCTTCCATACTTATGGATCGGAAGAATACTCTTGAACCAAAATTAGCAAGTTCATCACATCATTTGCAGAGTGGCAATGGGAAGAATAAGAATTAATGAGCTTTATAGAGTGTTTTAGGAAGCTCTATGTTAATTCATACAAATAATATTGTCATAAATATGAGGATCATATACTCCGAACCTCAAACTTGAACACACTATCTGATAATTTAGAGTGTATTTATGAGATCTTTCTGGAAAATCCAGGCTTATAGTCATAGTAAACATGAACATTATGACACCCCAAATCAGTGTTATATACCTATATACCAGGTGTGCTGTTACTTCTCCCACCTGTACCCATAGCTGACACTAATGTAATTGTGACATTCTTCACTGCTCAGTGTGATTTGGCGGCACCACTAGTTAGCTGGAGTTGGCCCTAATCAACAAGAAACCTCTTCACCATCTAATTTAGAGGTAATTGTGATCTCTTGATCAGTTGGCACCATGTAGAAATGATTAAGCCAACTGGCCAGTGGGCAAAAAGTTTATTTGAAAGTATGACAAGTATGTGTAAAGATTGCTCAAACCTACCCTTTACTACTCATTTTTTCTTTTTTTAAGTTCACATGGAAGCAAGCTAGTCACATAGAAGACAGTTAAACTGAATCTTTAGTGAACTTAAAGGTCTGCATGGTTTTTATCTCTTCTTCCATTTGGCCATGGTTCTCATCCTCAAAGAGTTTGTTGTCTAGTAAGAGGGAAAAAAATTATAAACATGAAACTATGGTGCAAGGTATAATGTGAAAAAATTCTGTCACAATGATTAGAGTGTCCACAGAAAGGGACATTTCTCTTCTATTCAAGATAAACAGGTACATCCATCTTGGAGTTTGTTTTCTATTTTTCTCGTCTGTTTTTATTTCTCTTTTCCTCCTTTGTTCCCTTCTCTTGATTAATAAAAAATATTAAATATTCTATCTTAATTTCTTTATTGTTGCTGTACCTTTTTATTTTCCTAAGTGGTATTCTAGAGATCACATTATTCATCCTTAAATCATCACAATCTAATTGGAGTTAATATCACAACACTTCACTTCGTGTAAAATTAAGAACACTACAACAGGAGAATCCCATATACTTCCCCCTCATCCTTTGTGCTATTGTTGTCATAAGTTTTATACATACATATGTTAAAAACCGATGATAGTTCAATGTTATTTTTGCTTTAAGCAGTTTGTTTTTTAAATTAAGAAATTAAAATAGTCTTTGAAAGTCTAATAGTGATTAATTCTTTCAGCTTTTACTTATCTGAAAATGTTTTTATTTTACCCTCATTTTTAAGGAAGATTTTCATTGGCTATAGACGTGGGTTGATAGATTTTTTTCCTTTAGGAACTTTAGTATGCAATTTCATTGTCTTATAGTCTCCATTAGAAGTCAGCCATTTTTCATATATTTCTCTTTTTGTATGAAATATGTCTTTTGTCTTTGGAGACTTTCTCTTTATTTGGTGCTCATTAGTTTGACTATAATATTCCAAGGTATGGTTTGCCTTGTATTTATCCTACTTGATATTTACTGAGCTTCTTATATTTGTGAACTGATGTTTTTGACCAAATTTGGGAAATTTGGGCCATTATATCCATTATATTTTTTTCTGCCCCTTTCCTCCTTTCTCCCTCCCCCCTTCTCTCTCTCTGACTACAAAGATATGTAACTTCTTGATATTGTCTCACAAATTGAGCCTCACTGAGGTTCTGTCCAGCCTTATATCAGTCATTTTTTTTTCATTGTTCAGTTTCTATTGAATTTGAATTATGCAGTTAATTATACAGTTAATTTTGTCTTCAAGTTAATAAATTTTTAAAATTTATTTGACAGAAAGAGATCACAAGTAGGCAGAGAGGCAGGCAGAGAGAAAGGGTGATGTAGGCTCCCACTGAGCAGAGAGCCTGCCTGATATGGGGCTCAATCCCAGGACCCTGAGATCATGAGCTGAACTGAAGGCAGAGGCTCAACCCACCGAGCCACCCAGGTGCCCCAATAATTTTTTTTCTAAATCGGCAGTCAGTTGTTAAGCCCATCCATTGAACTTTTTCATTTCAGATATTGCACTTTCCAATTCTAGCATTTCCACTTGAATAACATCTGTTAATTTCAGCTGGTCTGGATTGACCAAATGCTGATCTGCAGAGACACCCTTGGTCAATGGTATAGAATTTATTATCTACAGATAAAAGATGTTCTTTAACCATCTAGAGGTAAAACAGTCACGAGAAACAAACATCTCTGTGTGAATATCTGAGGGAGAAACTTTTGAAAATTTTTTTACTAAAAGCAAACTATTGTACTGGATATTGGTGTCTGATTCATTCTCCACTTTGATTCTTAACAAATCAGTTAACTTCCACATTAATGAAAGTTTATCATAGTTATTCTAGAATTAAAAGAAAGGTAGAGGAGATGGAAAGAAATAAAAAATAAGAGAGTCCAGAATTAGAGTAGATTCTAAAAGAAAAGATGGAAAGATATTAACGAAAAATTTAACCTCTTTCAAATTTTTATTAATTTGGTCTATCAGAGATCCATGCCACAGAAGAAACTAGCCATTTTCAAATAATTGCTGTCAGGCACTGTGCTATATAGCTAACATATCTTATTTCCTTTTATTCATATAAAAACACTGAGAAATCTTTCTTATTATCTGTACTTTAGAGGTGAAGAACAGAGGTTCAGTGAGGCAAATTAAGAATAGAAGTTGCTAAGCCTAATAATTAACTGAATCAGGTGGGCACACACACATTCCCTGGATCAGGTAAATTTTGAGTTTGATTGTTAACCTAGAAAAGAAGGTAAGAAAGATTGTGTGGAGTGCTCCAATGGCAGGGGAGGTGTGCTGGGGATGGTGAAAGAATTCATCCAAGGTTGAACAAAAGAGAAGTTTATTGAATACAACACTGCAAGGGAGTGGCAGGCAGGACAGTGAAGGAGAGACTGTCTACCACAAGGCGGTGGGGAGAGGCTACAGTTACAGGGCAGAGTAAAGGAGTATGAGGTATATGGATTTTTCCCCTTTTTTGTGATCTTAAGAACTGTGCCTTGTTGCCATTGGTTGGTTCTGGTCTATGACTATTTTGAGGTGGGTCACTCACTGAGCCTTGTTTGTATTCCCCTCCGGGGTCACTGTGGGTCCCTTTGCCTTGTTTTGGTTTCCATTGCTTAAGCCTATTGCTTAAATGCAGCCTCCACAGATTGGAACTGGGTAATGTTTCTCCCACGAATTATCAGGAAATTGCCATGTTGTTTTCTGTCTAAACCACTGACCTTCACAGTGTCCGGCGGGAAACGCGCCTCGGTGTTTAGCTGGTATTGACTTTTAATGGATGTTTGAGAATGCCAAGGATGATGGTGACTAATGGCTGGGAGGGCTGAAGGTCTCCACTTTAATGCAGGACTATAATTCAAAGCTTGCTTTGATTCTCTCTAGACAGAGAACCAACTTTGCTACATTAAATAAATTCCAGGGAGACATCAAAGTTCCAAAGTTTGTATCCCTTCCTCTTGTAAATCCTTCTCTAGATCTAAGTTAAACCTTCATCTCACCCCCACCCATTCCAATTTGCCTTTCTTCTTGACTCACCGATCCAACTCCAAAGAAAACAGTACCTAAACTCCATTCTCTACCATGAATTTGTTTGGTACCTTCAGTTTTCTTTCTGTGCCTCCCCTTATGGCCTTTGCACTCTATTCAAATAATTAGTCCTTCTCTGGGACTCACTTTTCTCCTCTGTAAAGTGGAAGACTTGATTTAATCATTATCTCTGCTTCTCTAGGTCCTAGGGATTCAAAGCATTAAGTCATATGATAGGATGTGGACGGCATTGCCAACCAGAAACCTCCTTCAATAGAAACAGGTTTGCTTTCTGTCCACACCTTTTTTTAAAAAAATAGGATTTCATTTCAAGAGATCTGATACTAAAACAAATTTGAAAACCATTGGATTAGGTTCTATCTCAGGCAGTCTAAGATAATACTGTAGGATTCTTCAATCTTAACAACTCAACAGGGGGAAGGGCCATTTTACCCATTCATATTTTACATGTTTTCAGAAACTTAAAACCAAGTATATTTTTAAGAGACTTAGAGACTAGATATAAAGCTTGGCTGAGTCCACAAGCTGGCAGCCCCCAGGGATAAATTCTTTTCTCATGAAATCATCCAGTCTCTCCTCTGGTATTAAAGACAAAACTCAGGTAGCTATTTTTCCTTGGCACTGCTAATTTGATGGTAGCTGGTAGCCAAACAGTGTTGGTGATTTCCAAGCAGAGTCAAGGTGGGAGACTGTGACTTTAGCTCTCCCATCCTCCTTCCCTTCTGCTTGCCTGGCAGCTCCTCCCATTCTGGCTGGGTGGTGATAGAGCAGAAGTTTGTTTCTCTTCCCGTCAGTCACTTCAAAGTTGCCATGGTTCCTGGAAATCTACCCCACCATCTATAGGACCGCCAAGTGAGATGCAAAACTATCTCCCTTCGCAGCTTCTGGTGCCGTGGAGAGCAGTCCAGTTTTTCCCTGGGGACTGCAGAGCTCCTATGAGTCCTATTTGGAGGATCTGCTGGCTCAAAACCTAGGGAGCATGCTGACTGGGTCCTGTATACACCATCTAGCGGATGGAAATCAAAGGGTGGAGTGGAGAGAGAATGTTTTATTACAAACTTGACTCTATTTTGAGTTCCTAAGAAGAAAGGATGTATAAGGTTCAAATTGTTGTTATTAGAGTCACTAATGTGAATAATCCTAATGCTTTCTGAAGTCTCTTCCTTAGGATGGAAAGGAGCCAGTACACCCTTACAACTGCCTGAGGTCCTCTGTCCACGTGCCTCCAGCCTCACCTCTCACATTCCATCTCCCACTCTGCTTGCATAGCGGGTCCATGGCAAATGTGAATCTACTCCTGCCACTTTCGGCCTCAGTGCCTTCAGAGGATTTCCACTGACTTCTGAATAAAGTACAAGTTCTTTAAAGAACATGTGAAGACCAGTCTTACTTGGCTCTGTTTATCCTGTACCTTTGGTTCCTGCCATTCCATTACCACTCAGCAAAGGGTCAGGACCTGAAGGCTTAGCCTGGTTGCAGAGTGTCAGGAGAATATATATCTTTCTTTTAAGAGTAGTCATGTGTTCCTCAAATCTTCCCACAACAAAATCAATGAATGTCTTTATTAAAAAATAATGCTCGTAGGGGCGCCTGGGTGGCTCAGTCTTTAAGTGTCTGCCTTAGGGTCAAGTCATGATCTCAGGGTCCTGGGATGAGTCCCGCATTGGGCTCCCTGTTCAGCAGGAAGCCTGCTTCTCCCTCTCCCACTCCCGATGCTTTTGTTCCCTCTCTTGCTGTCTCTCTGTCAAATAAATAAATAAAATTTTTTTTTTTTAAAGGAAAAAAGCTTGCCTGGGTGGCTCAGTTGTTAAGCATGTGCCTTCAGCTCAGGTCATGATCCCAGCGTCGTGGGACTGAGCCCCACATTGGGTTCCCTGCTCTGTGGGAAGCCTGCTTCTCCCTCTCCTGCTTCCCCGCTTGTGTTCCCTCTCTCACCGTTTCTCTCTCTCTGTCAAATAAATAAAATCTTTTTAAAAATTAAAAAATAAAGAAAAGGAAAAAAGAATTCTTGTAATAATAGAATGAATATTTACTTCCAGGCACTAGGCTATATGTTCTCATTTAATTATACATTATAATGTTCACTCATTTAATTATACATTATAATAACCCTAAAAGGTACATTCTTTCTGTATTTCTTTCTCTCTTTCTTTAAGTGCTACTTCTAACTTCATCTGATGGATGAGAAACAGCGCAGAGGTTAAATAATTATTCACTTTCACAGCAGCAAAATCGGGTTTCAAATCCTGGCAATCAGGCTCCACAAGCCATCCTCTTTACCATGCTTCTATATAGTCTCTCACTAAAAATTCAGATTCATTGGCCCATCCACAGCCCAGAGTTATACATTTTATTTTTTTTTTTTTAAAGATTTTATTTATTTATTTGACAGACAGAGATCACAAACAGGCAGACAGGCAGGTAGAGAGAGGGAGAGGAGGAAGCAGGCTCCCTGCAGAGCAGAGAGCCCGACGCAGGACTCGATCCCAGGACCCCGAGATCATGACCTGAGCTGAAGGCAGCGGCTTAACCCACTGAGCCAGAGTTATACATTTTAAACAAGATCCTACGGTGATTCGTCTGTGCACTGGTTTAAAAACCGTAACTGTAAATTTTGTTCAAACAGAAAATAGTGGACGAGTGCCCTCTAGTGTATACACATGAGCATTACACATTTGTTGATGTTGAATCATCTTTTCTCATTTTGTACAAAAGAGCCAAATTTCATGATGTACAAATTTTAAGGGCTATATTAGGTTAAATCACTTCCGTGTCAATGTCTTAACTTATGAATACTACCTAAAATTGATTTTTGTCACAAAAGTATTCTATAAATATTGCCAGATAATTGTCTCTCTCAACAGACCACAACAGCTCCTGAGAATTTAATTTAAATATTGTAAGCCTCCAATCCAACAAGTCTGTTTGTTGGGAATGAAGGCTTATATCTTTAGTGCACAGTATGTGCTAAATGAGGAACACCATATGCACTCTGTGCAAGGGGCAGATTTTCTCATCCTATTTGTGGTATCTTCATTGTATCATTAATTGTCCTCAGTAGGTCCTACTCAGTTTATTAGGTTGGAAGAGGATTAGACTCAGGCCCTTCCACTTTTATCTTGTCCTCTTTAAAATAAATTGGAAGGGAGGAGAATCCTCTATTTACTATGACTTGTAAAAATCCCATTTACTATGTTAGGCTATTGCTTATTCCCAAACAGGAAGCCATCCATGTATTTTCTAGGTTAGAGTTAAGTGTCTGTAACCAAAAGACCCTAAAATGTAATGGCTAAAACAAGATCGACTTTTATTCTCTCTGAGATAACTGTCCAGAGATAGTGGTCCATATAGTGAACTCTGACACACGCTCAACGCATTCCATTTCTCCGTTCAAAATGTCGACTCCACTTCCTGCCCTTGCATCTGTGTCCCAGCCAGCAGAGAAGAGGCCAGGGAAGAGCACAACCATTCCTTTTAAGGTCAAATCCAGAAGTGGCAGACAACTGCTTTACTTAAAACCCCACAGGCCAGAATTTGGTCATAAGCTTTAAGGGAGGATGGGAATGTGGTACTCAGGCAGCTGCCCGACCCACAAAACCTGGAGGACCATCATTAAAGGAAAAAAGGGAACATGAATTCTTAGCAGTTGTCTCTACCACAAACCACTGCCTCTATTTGGACATTTCTTATGGGAATCTCTAAGTAGCCAGTTATTTACAGAAAATAGTTAAGAAAATAAGTCTCAAGTATTTCAAGAATGCCAGTTAATAAAATAAGAGAATTTTTACGGAGATGCTGTGAGCTGAGAACCTTGTTTGCTTAGCCCTTGGGTCCTTCATGGTAGAGACTTCTAAATTATAGATCTAGACACTTGGTTTCAAAGTAAATACAGGCAGTCCTCGCACTGCAGGGTTTCAGTGTGCACAAATTACAGTTCGCTACCATGGCTTAGTCAAACATTACCAGTTCCCCCAACAACACTGCTCAAATTTCAGTTACCATATTATATAACTGTGGATAATTGCACAAATTACAAACTTCGCGCTAGCTCTTCAGTCCACAAATAACAACATAAGTAACAGGTGTGTGTAGGGTTCACTGACCAATCATATTATTTCTTTCAAAGTCCTTCAGTTCGTTGGTCATTGCACTCGTGGTATTCAGTTTATGCCCAGAAGCAAAGAGTGGAGCTATGTTGCTTCCTTGTCTCTCAGTGATCAGTCCACATGATGTTTCACAAAATGGATAAAGGAAAGAGATAATTGGCCAACAAAGATGAAAGTGTAGTAAAGAAACAAAACAAAACAAAAAGTAAAGATGAAAGTGTAGTAAAGAAAAAAAAGTGAAGAAACTTCCAGTAACACTAGAAGTGAAGTCCTATTGAATGTACTTGGAATTATAGAAGAAAGGGCGGAGCATGGAAATTTTGCCACATTTTAAGACATATTCAGCCACAGAAACTCTCAGGGTTCTTCAGAGAAACAGAGGCATGTGTGTGGGTGCGTGTGTGTGTGTGTGTGTGGAGAGAGAGATTTATTTTAAGGAACTGGCTCATGGAAGCTAGCAAGTCCAAAATCTGCAGAGTGAGCCCACAGGCTGAAGACCCAGGGAAAAGCTGATGCTGTAGTTCAAGATTTGACCAAATATGTGGGCACCACGGCCCAACCGAATTGAGACGGAAAATTAAGAATCATGGGAACTTGGTGAAGGCAAACTTATTAATATAAACGAATAAAGTAGTTATGACAAGCCAGAATTGATGCTAATAAAACAGCAACAATTTCACATTAAAGGAACTCTTGGGGGAAAAAAAAAAGGGAACTCTTGGCAGGACTGGGAGCCTGGCTGGCTCAGTCCCAGGAGTGACTCTTGATCCTGAAGTCAGGAGTTCAAGCCTCATGTTGGGTGTAGAAATCACTTAAATAAATAAACGATTAAAGCAACTCTTGGGATATTCCATGACATTGAAAGTACAAAGAACAAAATGTTGGAAGATAATGTGAACTTAGAGCATGACAATTCACCCAGGTATAGAAAAGATGCTCCTGCTATGTCTGAAGTTACAGAGTAAGAAGGGAAGACCAGCACTTTTCAAACTATTCTTGATAAGCACAGAAAAATAAGACACTCTAATTCTCAATGTTTCTGTCTTTAAATTGTAGTGCACTAAATAAATATTCATTTTTATATTTTTCATTTATAATCTACAATAACTGAGGTTTTTTGTTTTGTTTTGTTTTGTTTTGAGATTTTATCCATTTATTTGACAGACAGAGAGCATGAGCACAAGCCAGGGACGTGGCAAACGGGGAGAAGTAGAGGGAGAAGCTGGCTCCCCGCCAAACAGGGAGCCTGAGGCAGGGCTCAATCTCAGGACCCTGAGATCGTGACCTGAGCCTAAGACAGATGCTCAACCAACTGAGCTACCCAGGTGCCCTGCATAGTAATTGAGTTTTTAATGTTTGGACAAAAAGTTTTAAAGACTACAGAACAATCATCATTTTTTTTTCCACATTGATTATTAAGATTGATTTGTTTGGCTTCTGCTTGCATGGCGATTTTTTTTTTTTTTGAAGTGGGAGGAGGGGCAGAAAGAGAGGGGCTCCATACCCAGGAGCCTAAGGTGGGGCTCCATCTCACAACCCAGAGATCATGACCTGAGCCAAAATCAAGAGCGGGACATTAAACTGACTGAGCCACACAGGTGCCCCTTTGCACTGTGATTTTTACGGTCCTGAAGTATCATCCAAAGTGGGGACTGCCTGTATAATATTTCATCTAAAGAGATTATCTGGTCGTTCAAATGGAATCTCTGTTTCTGGAAGGATAAGAGAAGGGTGGTAACTTCTTTGTGCACTCTCATGTCCCTAGTAAGATACAGATGTTTTAGAAAATACTGGTTTCATTGTTTTAGTTGAAAATACTTCTGGGTCAGATGAAGCACCCTGGAGTAACATAAGAGGGCATAAGAAACAAGAGCCACAATTCAGTTTCCTGATCCGTCACACAGGGGCAGTGTTTCTATCTACCTTATGGGGTGCTTTTGAACATCGCATATGAAAGTGCTGAATAAATGTCTACAGAGAAAAATGAATGATCCAGCACTTAGTCTGACCAAGAGTAGTTACCCTACAAAGTTCTCATAGCCCTTCAATTATAGTTGAGGCCAGAACATTAAGGCTGCCTGGGTGCAAGCTAGGGTGGGAGAGGCGGGCGGGGGGGGGGGTGGTGGGCAGACATTTGGAACAAGAAGCCAGGTCCCTTGAAGGTACATATGTTAGGACCAAGAGGGTTTAATCCTTTGCCCCAGTCCTCATTCCCATTCCCCTGTGCTAGCTCAATGGAGGCAGAATGGTTCAATCTAGGAAAAGGAGCAGAGAAAGCAAACCTGGATTCTGGCCCTGGGGTCTCCTAGTGGTGCATATTCTTGCATTTTTAGTTTCACTCTGTTGCCTCACTCCTTTCAGCAAAAAACAAACATAAAGCCTGCTCTAATTTTCCACCTCAAACAAAAGATCAGTCTAATAACTGTCCACCCTGAATTACTATTGTTCTATGCATTCTTTCAATTTAGCCGCCACCTCTTTGGGTTTCTGAAGCTCTGTCTCCGAGGCAGTTGGTGACTTTGTAATACCCAGTATCTGGCACTCACCACTTGTGTTCTCTGAGCGGAGAGGGCAGCTTTCTGCTCTCTGCCCACACTCTCCTCCTTGAAGACTTCTCCCTTCCATGATGCTGAGACATGGCACCAAAGGCCCTGCGACTTCTTGCCCTTCCATGATGCTGAGACATGGCACCAAAGGCCCTGCGACTTCTTGTTTCCCTCATCCCTAAATGTGACTCTTTCCATGTGTTCTGACTTGGAGCACTTTATCCTTTTATTTTGAAAGTTCTCCCATGAATTTTTCATCATTCCAGAGCTGTGAGTATCTCACAAATCTTTACCTTTCCAGTCCTCCCTTCTCTGGACCTGCATTTCCATTTGTAATCTACCAACATCTCAGCATGTCTTGCAGTGAAAGAGACTACTTCAAATGTGCCTTTTTCTCCCTCTGCTTTCTTCTTCTTCTTCTTTTCTTCTCCTCCTCCTTCTTCTTCTTTAGATTGATTTTTATTTTTATTATTATTATTTTTTTAGATTTATTTATTTATTAGAGACAGAGAAAGAGAGAACGAACTAGGAAGGGGGGCTGCAAGCAGAGGGAGCAGTAGGCAGAGGGAGAAGCAGGCTCCCCAGTGAGCAAGGAGCCAGATGCTGGACTGGATCACAGGACCCTGGGATCATGATCTGAGCTGAAGGCAGACACTTAACTGACTGAGCCACTCAGGCACCCCTTTCCCTCTGCTTTCATTTGACCTCATCATTTCTAGAAGCAGGTCCTTGTCCTAGATCAACAGTTAGACATAGAAGAAAATGTTGCTGTAAATAGGTACAGAGAAATTAGGGAATTGATTCTGGACTCATAAATTTAAAAAGATGTTGGCATAGGATTAAGCTGAAAAGCCTTAGACGTGTATTTTCCAAGAGAGCATTCTAGTTCATGGGATGAGATGAACTCGCCATGTCATGAGTGAAAGCAACTTTGCATCTCTTGAGCAAATATCACCATTTGCAAGGGCCATGAAATCACCACGGTTGCAGATGCACGTGAGCAATGTTGAATGTCTTATAGCTGTTGGATGTCTCATTGTCTCATGCCCATTGTTCCTTGATTGCCGAAATATAAAGGATAACACTTTTTCCCAACATCTTCCCAGACAACTCTTCCTCTCAGTTAGCTTATGACATTCTTAAGCCTCAGAATGGTTGTTGAGAGCACTGTATAGTGAAGGGGTGGGGTAATCAGGAAGCTCCTGTACGTAGCAAATGGAACAGCTGGAGACTTTGGCTGAACTGGTAGAAATAACATTTTTTAAAGGATTTATTTATTTATTTGAGGGCGGCACAGAGGAGGAGAGAGAGAGAGAGAGAGAGAGAGAGAGAGAGAAAGACACTCCCCAAGCAGACTCCACCCTGAGCATGTCGCCTGATGTGGGGCTGAATCCCAGGACCCTGAAAGCATGACCTGAGGCAAAATCAAGAGTTGATGGCCAAACCAACTAATCCACCCAGGTACCCTGGTAGAAATAACTTTTAATAATTGTCTAGATTAAACCTATTAACCTATAAACCTCCTATACACCTAAACTTGTTAGTTCTTTCTGAATTCCATATTTTTGTTTATCTTAGATTCACAAGCTCAATACCCCAGAAATATCTTCAAAAATTTCTCTCCATAGTGGGCGTCAATGGTATTGTCTACTTATCATATTTCCCTTTTTTTCTAGAAATGATATCCTACACTTATCATTCCCCCCAGTTATAGTGGAAGGTCATCATGTTCTAATGTGATTCCATCCTCTACCCCTGGCCATTGTTGGTTGATTCTAGGGTGGACATCCAAATCGAGATGGAATAATTAGGATGTTAGAAAGACTTAAGATAACAAACAGCATCTTGTTTTATTTTTTTCTCATATAACAAGAACTCCAGCCCAGGGCTATGACATCTGCTCAAGGATATATCAGGACCCAGACTCCATCTATCTTACTGCTCTGTAAACTTTTTAATGTCAGTTTTATTATCTCCACCACAAATGGTAGACATATGCATATTAGTGTAGAGAAAAAAATATGGAGGGACTAAATGCAAAAGGTGAAGGACTAAGGGACATGCACCATGACCCTTCCCTTTCATAAAACTTTTCTGGAATATTTGGGTGGTATCTATACCTCTCTGAGAAAGTAATTTTAAAATTACTTCAGTTAAAGAAAAAGCAAGGCAACAACACTACATTGCATTGGATATTTAACCTACATTTAACTTTAAGAACCAATTGTTTTAATAAAGTATGTAAATACTTGTTTCTGAAGACCTAAACACTTAAAAAATAAATTGTAAAAAAATAGAATAAAAATATCAAAAAGTCCATTTCTTTGCTAATTTCACTATGACTACCCACCAACATCCCTGTTAGAGTTTTTAATAGATTGGCAAAAGGGCACCAAGGTAAATATATATGTTTGGCAATACTTTGTTAATAATTAGCCTGAGTCAAATTATCTATCTGGAAGTAGCAGAACTGAGTCACTTTGATCATGCATTTCCTAAGTTTGGATCTCAAAATTGGGGAATTGGTGAAAATGGTATAATTTAGTAAAGCTAGTAGGACTCATGAGTGTGTGTGTGTGTGTGTGTGTGTGTGTTGTTAAAAGGCAGTAAAGCTGTCAGGGGGATGAAATCCTAGTCCCTTCTGACTCTCTCTAGAAAAGGGCAGGCCTAAAATCAGTTGTGGTTTGGGGAATAAGGGAGAGGAAAAACTCATAAGGATTCTGAGAAACATGTGGAGTTCCAAAAATTCATGAGTTTGTGTAAGGTTATTCAGAATCTTTTTGCTTGGTAGGGTCATTTAGAACATAAAGCAGTATAGGCAACTAAGCTCAAAAAAGGATGAGAGCCCTTACCATATCCCTTATGCTTTATAAGGTATTGTAAACTTATTATTTGCTCCCACTACCTTTCTGAAGCTCGAAATTGTTTGAATAAGGGATTTTTTTTTTTTTTTTTTAATTCCACACTGAAAAACAGGGCTCAAATCCTTTGGAGACAATTTGTATCCACAAGAAGATGATTTAAACTCACACTAACCAGTCTATGTGAAAATGGATAAAGGAAACCCAGTTCAAAACAGGGCCAGGAGCAATGAAGGGATGGTGCTCACTCAGTATTCACCACAGCTTCCTTTATGTAAGCCTGCAGGGAGAAGGAAGATTTTCTCCTCACCCAGCAACAACCCAGCCAATTAGAAGGCACCACAACTTGGAACTCTCCTTCTCCTCCTATGAACTTTCTTCCAAAACAACCCTTCCCAACCCCCTCCTTTCCTCTATAAAAGCAAGTCCCTCTCCTTTGTTCCTTGTTCCTCCTGTTCTTTGTTCTTGCCTCTGGTGTGCTGGAGTCTGCATGTCTGGAGTTGTAACTCCTCTGCTAGTCCCAGATAAACTCATCTTTGTTGATTAAATAACTGACTACTTTATTTATTTTTCTGACTACTTTATTTTTAAGGTTGATAGTTGTAAAGACCTTTCTTAAGCATAGTATAATTAGGTAAGCATAGGGAGGGCTCTGGATATCAGATTCGAAAGGAGGGCAGCCCTTTTCACAGAGAGGTTAAGGACGGGGAGGGATGGAAACCTGCAAACTAGTACACAATTGGCTCAAGACCAGACTATCTGACTGGGCATATGTTCAAAATGGCCTGTGCCTGCTTATCTTTTCCTAGCTTTGTGAGTAGTCTCAGAATCAGAGCGATAATGAAAGGGGGTTCTTATAGAAAGACGGGTTAGAGAGGTTCTTTCCATTAATGAGGTTCAATTACTAACCCCAGGCCCAGCCAAACCCTATCACAGGCATCTAAGAGAAGCACACAACCCTTTCTGAAGTGGTGGTTCTTATCTTCCCTTTCCTCTCGCAACTCAGTCTGGCAGCAAGTTACACTACAGCTAAAAGCCATTGGTTTTCTCCCCTCAAAGTAGTTTATTCACTTCTCAATTCAAGCCTTTACCTTTCATTGAATCCACTAGGCAGTCAAGCGTGCCTACCCAGCTAACACTGTGTCCCAGTGTGAGAGTTGCCAGATGCAGTTCTGGTTGGCTTGATCAGCTGGTCTAACCCCAAAGCTGTGGAAGTCCCATCGCTGCATCTAGCCACTAAGGAAATATCTGTAGAGACCACCACCAGAGGCTTAAATAATCTACCATTAGAAATTAAAATAATTTCCATGATAGTCATTCTAAAACTTTAATGTCCAGACAACATAGAACTGTGGTGTGGTTATAGGAATAACAACAACAAAAAAGGTCTGTCAAATCTATGTTAGCTCCTTTCCTCCTTTCTGAAAAGAGAGTATGTGTGTGTGTGGAGGGGGGTGGTAAGGGGGAAGCAGTGTGAATGTTTGCCAGGCCAAATCTACAGGAGTTGTTGAAAGCCCTACAGGTGAACTATACCTGGCAGCCCCCCACAATTGTAAAACTTTAAGTATTTTTATTTATTTTTATTTAAAAAAAATATCTGATTTATTTGTCAGAGAGAGGGTATGCGCACACAAGCAGGGGGAGCAGTAGACAGAGGGGGAACTCTTATGGGAGGACCCTGGAATGATGACTTGAGCTGGAAGCAAATACTTAACCGATTGAGCCACCCAGGCATCCCAGATTTTAAGTATTTTTAAATCTTATATTCCTTGATCCCCCAACACACCAGGTCATATTAGTTTTAGGCTGATTTAGTAAAACAATCACTTTGCTTTTCCTATTTCTAAAATAATCAAGTGAGCAGTGTAGGCGCAAGACCTGGGAAGATTTTAATGATGAACTGTGATATGAATTGATCCCAGGAAGTCTTTTAGTGGGTCTTTCCTTAAGTGCGCTGTACTACCTCGCCCTGGCCTACTTTGCTTAGAAACTTCTGGTGAGTAAGGAGCCTCCCACGCTCCGCCCCCAGCCAATCCTGGAAGCTCTCCAGGGTCTCCTGGACTAGAACCAGGCTCCAGGGGGCTTTCTGTAGATTCTGAACCATGATTTGCAACCGTGTTTGAAAATGTAATATGGGTCGGGGGTCTCCAGCCATTTTCCCGCCCCGTTAGTCCTCAGCGTTCAGCCCTACTTTGTCTTTACCCTGTGGTTGATTGGACAGCCCACCCGAAGTTGTACGTGACTAGAAAACCTCTCTTATCTCTGTCTTCTCTTCCACTGCCCTTTCGCTTCCCCCGCACCCAGTTCCTCAATTTTGGACGCGCCCTTCTGGGGAGGAGGGATTCTTTATCTCCCTGGCGCGCCCCTGCAGGCGGCGATAGGAACCGGACTACAGCTCCCGGCATCCCCCGCCTCCCGCCTCCCGCCTCCCGCCTCCCGCAGACCGCCCGGGAGCCGACCCGGTAGTAGCTCTTCTTCACCAGAGGCTCCCCCTCCCGGAGCGGTTCGCCGGCTTGGGACCCCCCAGGGAGCTCAGGGGCCGGTCTCCGGGACGTAAGCATCGCCAGGGGTGACGGCGCGGGAGCATGGCGTTGCACTTGGGCAGGCTGAGCGCGGGCTCCTGCTGGCGAGCGTCGCGGGGCGGTCGCAGAGGACTGTTTGCTTGGCCCGGGCGCTGTGCGGCCGCACGCATCTGCCGGCCCCCGGGTGCGGCTGGCACCGAGCAGTGCCGGGGTTTGGGGCACAAGTCGACGGCGGGAGGAGGCCCCCGGCTGGGGACTGGGCTGACCACGGCGCTGGCGGGGCTGGCCGGGCTGGCAGGGCTGGCCGCCGCCGCCTTCGGGCTCGTAGAACGGGTGGAGATGGTGCCCAAGAGCACGGGGGCGCGGAGCCCTTCGTCCGGGAGGCCGGAGGAGGACGACGATGAGCTGACCCGCCGCTGCAGCTGCTTCATGGCCCCACCGGTGACCGATCTGCGTGAGCTGCGGGGGAGGCCGAGCGACATGAAGACCAAGATGGAGTTGCTGATCCTGGAGACCCAGGCCCAGGTGTGCCAGGCACTGGCACAGGTAGACGGGGGCGCGCGCTTCTCCGTGGACCGGTGGGAGAGAAAGGAAGGTGAGGAGGTCCCTAGGGGGAGGTGGAGATGGGAATTAGAGGTCGACTTTAGGCTGCTGGCAGAAAATGAGAATAGAGTAGGAAAGAGGTACCTACAAGAGCGGCTGCTAGGTTAGAAGGGACGCCTTTAGAAAGATGGATACTAAAAGGGTCATCAGACGTCTGGATGCAGATCTTTGATCACTCTAAAACTGTACACTTCAAAATATATGAGATTCTTATAATGGCATTTTTCTAGAAGTCCTACGGTTATATTTAGCCAGCAAGCTTGGATGTCCAGAGTTGTAACTGAGCATCAATCTTACCCACATTTTATCTGTTTCTTTGGGTGCATTTACCCTTTCTCTTCCTGTAGAAATGGAAAGATGAACTTGTCTCCTATTTGCTAAATATCTGGCGAGATTCCTCCAGCAGGTATAATTGTATTAGTGTGTCTTTTTGTCAAGTTGCACAAGAAATACTGGGCAAAGAAAGGAAAATCTTTCTTTTCAGTGGCAAAAAACTTCATTATTAAAACCCATTTCGTGGGGCACCTGGGTGGCTCAGTTGGTTAAGCAACTGCCTTCAGGTCGGGTCATGGTCCCCCGGAGTCCAGGGATCGAGTTCCGCGCTGCGCTCACGGTTCCATGGGGAGTCTGCTTCTCCCTCTGACCTTCTTTCTTAGGCTCTCTCTCACTGTCTAGAAAAAACAAACAAACAAACAAACAAACAAACAAAATTTCTTCAGATCGGTGATTGTCAGAAGGAGCGGGTGAGAGGAATGGGCAAAATGAGTGAAGGGGATCAAGAGGTACAAACTCCCAGTTACAAAATAAAGATGTCATGAGAATATAATGTACAGTATGGTGAGTATAGTCAAAAATATTGTATTGCATGCATTAAGGTTGCTAAGAGAATAGATCTTGAAAATTCTCATTGTAAAAATAATTTTGTAACTGATGGTGGTAACTAGACTTATTTTGCAATGTATACAAATAATGAATCATTGCATTGTACACCTGAAACTAATATTATATGTCAATAATACTTCAATAATGAAAAACCCTGTTTTTATAGAATCATGTATTCATGACCATCTTCTTCTTCTTCTTTTTTTTTTTTTTTAAGATTTTATTTATTTATTTGACAGAGAGAGGTCACAAGTAGGCAGAGAGGCAGGTGGAGAGAGAGAGGGAGGAGAAAGCAGGCTCCCTGATGAGCAGAGAGCCCGACTCAGGACTTGATTCCAGGACCCTGGGATCATGACCTGAGCGGAAAGCAGAGGCTTAACTCACTGAGCCACCCAGGTGCCCCTCTTCATGACCATCTTATTGACTATGGAGTGAAACTCCACATCTTGGTCATAAACTTGAAGAATTCTTGACTTCTTAGCTAGGCCTACTGTAGTAGCTCTCATCAGCAGATTTTGAGCTTTGATACCACCACACCTATACAAAATGAAGTTAAATATGGTCTTTGAAGTGTTTCCCATCTTGTCATGTTTTCAAGTGAAGACCATTGAGCCGGACCACAACCTCAAGTACTAGAATAGCTAGTGTGATCTTCAGAAGTTACTTAATATTTTGTGTGCCTCTGTTTCCTCATCTGTGAAATGAGATTAGAAATAATACATGAGGGTGAAGAATGAAGTGCTTAAAATATTGTCTGATACATAGACAAATTGTGGCAAGAAAGCCTTGCCAGCTGTGCAATCGTGGATAAGTTGTCTTATCTTTCTGAGCCTCGTTTTCATTTGAAATGTGCGGGGAGGTGGGTGGGGTGTGGGGGCAGGGTTTGCACTGCATCATCTTCCCATCCAGCTCTAAAAATTCCTAGGGATAAAACAAGACAAATAGGTACTTCTGAGAAACAGTTGTTTTAGTGGTAACTCTAGTGTCTTAAAAACAAGCTATGAATAATAAGGCTCAGATACGTAAATATTAATATGTGTCTTACTTAGTTTAAGCTTCCAAATCCCTGAAGAGTTCGACTAGCTACTTTTTTTTAAATTGCCTGTGAACAAAATTAAATGGTAAACAACACACAGAAAAAAACAATTGAAATGATATGGAGCTCTTAAACTCATAATAATAGAATATTCCTCAGACTTACCCGTACCCGTTTTTAACCTCAGCCTTCTCTCATATATCATAATGAGTGGATGCCATTCTGAACAGTAGTTGAAGGGAAAATATTCGTGTGATTTATTTTAGATGTGGAAGAAATCCTCAGTTTAGTGATGTGAGGGAAATACAGTATTTGCCCACTATCAGTAGCAATGTCATCAAGCTGATTATCTAATGTTATTGTACTTAAAAATTACAAATATACCGATAATGTAGAAGATTTGGAAAATACAGGGAGAAAATTACTCCTAACCCCACACCTTCACATGAGGGTTCTTTTGGATATTGCATCGACCCTTACACGCTCTCATTTTCTGTTTCTGTAAACAGGTGGTGGTGGCATCAGCTGTGTACTTCAAGATGGGCATGTTTTTGAAAAGGCTGGGGTGAGCATTTCTGTTGTTCATGGGAATCTTTCTGAGGAAGCAGCAAAACAAATGAGAAGCCGAGGAAAAATTCTGAAGACTAAAGATGGTAAATCTGACAGTATCCACAGCCTGTCACAGTCCTTGCAAATCTTGCCCCCACAAGTTTTATTTGTAAAATAAATAGTGCTGCTGTAAAAATCCATTTGGGTGCATATGCCAGAGAAGCATGTTCACATTCCCTTTTTAAAAAAAAATTTAAGAGACAAAAAGCGGCTTTTGACAGTCGATCCTGAAACTATCTTGAAGTTAATCAAGCCGGCTGATTGACTCTCAGTCTGTGTTTTACTTTCCAGGTAAATTGCCATTTTCTGCTATGGGTGTGAGCTCTGTGATCCACCCCAAGAATCCTCATGCTCCTACTATCCATTTTAACTACAGATACTTTGAAATAGAAGAAGCCGATGGTAAGCATCCCTGGAGCTGTGCAAAATACTGTTGTGCAGAATATGTATCTTAAAACAAGCTAGAGCATATCATCTAAATGAGAAAGATTTTATAAATCTTAACTAGGTTTTTCAGGAGGCAGAGGAAGCCTGATTCCTTGGCAGGCGCAATGGATTATGCTCTAGAGGTGAAAGGAGAAACCAGTATTGACTGGGCTCTGACGTCCCAGTATTTCCTCCACACAGAGGGAATGATTTAGTGAATCGCGGACTCACTCAGAGTGCACTCAGGGTTCTTTGCACAGGAAAGGGAATCCTTAGGAAATCCACAGGAAAACCTATGTACAAGGTTACATTGAAATTGAGAACTTGCTCTTGGAAAACATCTTCCAAAGTAATTGCTTTCCTGGTCACCGGCACATTGTCAGAGGGCGTAAGATAGAGTGGAGTCGATTGTGCCTCTTTATGGACGTGTAGTTCCAGCCCCTGTCTGCAGTTAGCCGGGCCAGGTGTTTCCCCCCCCCCCCGGCGGAGCGTCTGTGCAGGACCTCTCGGGCCGTGGGAATCTCTGCAGGTGATGGCATTTGAAGTCCA
Organism: Neogale vison; assembly: GCF_020171115.1. Classification (NCBI taxonomy): domain Eukaryota; kingdom Metazoa; phylum Chordata; class Mammalia; order Carnivora; family Mustelidae; genus Neogale; species Neogale vison. The sequence goes on along the minus strand of NC_058096.1, from coordinate 46,844,670 downwards.
TGTATTTAACTTGCGTCTTGAAGACATTTCGTGTGGTTCAGCCTTTTAAAATTACAAGTTGGTAACTGGTACTGACAACTTACACACCCAACTAAGCACGTGAAATAGTCCCAGGTGGTAGGGTGTGTCCCTCTGCAAGTGTTTTTACCCTTTCTGGGCTAAGGGGCGGGGGGGAACAGTGGTTTTTATTACTGGGAACATCAGAATCTCCTGGGCAGTTTTATAAACTGTCAATGCTTGGGCCAGAGATTTGCTTGTCTTGCCTTTGTTTTTTAAACTGTGCCCTAGTAGAGGCATCTTATATGCCTCACAAAATTTGATACGTAGCCGGAGTCCACTCACATGATGTTCCGTCATTTACTGCCATGCATGTCCTTTTCCTCCTGGTTCTACTCTCTCACTTTTTAATTTCCTACTTCTTTTTCTTTCTGCTTTTACCTTTTCTTTCTTGCCTAGGCTTTACTGGCCACCTAGAGCTAAATTTAGTTAAATATTTTTTGATTGTCACCCATTTCATGTTAACAAACTAAGCTGATCAGTTTGGTTTGCAAATACAGTGAGTAGTGTGCTGCATCTCGGAGTTCAAAGCCTGCATGAGAATCTCATGTCTTGATTTTGTAGGTAACAAGCAGTGGTGGTTTGGTGGTGGATGTGACCTTACTCCAACATACTTGAACCAAGAGGATGCTATCCATTTTCACAGAACTCTAAAGGAGGCTTGTGACAAGCATGGTCCCGATCTCTACCCTAAATTTAAGAAATGGTGGGTAAAAATATTGTCATGACGTCTCAAATATATTTCATTGCTTCCTTCTGTAGATCCCGAAGGCAACTACTATGTCACTAAATACCTTTTTAGCTTTGAAGGTTCATCTGTTTTTTTTTTTTTTTAAGATTTATTTATTTGACAGATCACAAGTAGGCAGAGGGGCAGGCAGAGAAAGAGGAGGGGAAGCAGGCTCCCCAATGAGCAGAAAGACCAATGCAGGGCTCGATCCCAGGACCCTGAGATCAGGACCTGAGCTGAAGGCAGAGGCCTAAACCCACTGAGGCACACAGGTGCCCCAGAAGGTTCATCTGGGGTTTTTTTGCCCACTGGAAATTGGATACCAGTTTGAAATGGTTTTATGAAAGTTATGTAGTTAGAAATACTTGGATATCTATAATAAAAATTGGGTAGCAGCATCTTTTTTGACCCCAAATGATATAGGATATAAATTTCAACATGATCTATACCTCAGAATTAGAAACTTTTTAATCCTCTTGTGGGATATTAACTTCTCATCCCAGATGAGAACTGTTGTTGCCATGGGAATATTAGGACATAGGAAGGGTTGGAGAACTATCAGGGAAATATGCAAATATACCAGATGTTTTGGACAAGGAGAAGAGTGGGATTGGAAACTGTTAAACTCTAATGATAAAGGAGAGGGAAACAAATGAGATGTGAGGAGATCAGGATATTTAGTAGATGTGAAATGGAGTCTAGGCATAGTTGTTTGGAATAAGAGTAAAGTACCCAGCTCTGCTTAGAGCTAATTGGCATTCTTAAAAAAGGAAGGACAGTAGAGGTTTTGGTGCTTTTTTATGGGGGTGGTGGTGGTTTTGCTTTGCTTTTAGAGCTAATAACTGTGGAATCTTGATAATTTATGTAAGATTTGGAGTTAAGCTTTAAAATCCTCAGGAAAGACCCATTCTCCTGATTGATATTACCACTGAAAACTATATAGACATGAAAGCTTGGATGTGTGAGGAAGGTTTTTTTTTTTTTCTCTCACAAATCAGGATTCTTCCAGGAAGAGGACTGGTATGGGTGACATTGTCTTTTTTTGTTTGTTTTCTCTTACTGCTATTACTGAGATGACTCCATCTGAGGGACATTAGTTACTGTGATCTCTAGGAACCAGACTAATTATAAAGAGAAGTTTCCAGTATAAGTATTTAGCACATTTCTTAATTTTGTAATTTCATGGAGCTTTTGAAACAGTGTGATTTGTTTAAAGCTAACTTCACAACCTTGCTCAGGCTGTCCTTCAACTGTGTTAATAAAATGCGCATGTGAAGGAAAATAACAAGTCACAGTCAAGGTGAATTAGGCCAGTGCATCAGCTCTAGGGATTTGCAGCTGATGCCTTTTTTTTTTTTTTTAAATTTTAAGCTATTAAGGCTGTATTTTTTATTAAGGCAATTTTGAATAGAACCTTTTGAATAACTTTTATTTTTGCTTGCACAGGTTTTTCTCTTTACATACCCTTATTCTTCTAGAGATCCTCTAACAAGCTATTTCTACAATGTAAACTGTTCTTACAAATCTAGCATTTCAGAAACCTGCTCTAGGAGGCACAGAGAGGGGGAAGAGTCAAGACCAGATGGCTAGTTTGATGTGGTGGTTCACAGGGAACCTTTCATATGTCTGTAGGTGTTCTCTGAGCATTTCCTTCCACCAGCCCTTCCCTCACTCCTGCATGTTCTAGAGCCTTCCCATTTTATTGCTGAAAGGGACCTTAGAGATTATTTACAATACCGTTTCTTGGTGAATAAAGAGCTGCTGAAGAGCTGAACCACAGACCTGGTTGGTGTTCTTGGTAGAGGATCCCTGTCTTGCCTCTTGCAAAAGCACCAGTGTTGCCAAGGGCAGCCATAGCCCTTGCTGGAAGAAATACACTATTAATACTGGGCTATTTGTTCCTTTTTCACTAAAGTTTTTAGAGTTCCATATACTTTCGATAGATATGTGTTAAATTCCTTACTTGCTTTGCAGATAAAATCATAAGCATTTTCTGCATGGGTGCTGATTGCAGGAAATCTGTCTAAAGCCGTGGTTTTATTTTCATAGTTGGACAGAAAGTAAGAGCACGCTCTTGGCCTTAGTCAAGGGTAGCACTCTAAGCTGAAATGCTCACATTGATTCTTTTTTTTTCCCCTTTGATCCTTGGTATGGCTTTGCTGTGTTTTCCAGGTGTGATGATTACTTCTTTATCGTCCATCGTGGGGAGAGAAGGGGCATTGGGGGCATCTTTTTTGATGACCTTGACTCTCCATCCAAGGAGGAAGTGTTTCGCTTTGTACAGAGCTGTGCCCAGGCTGTTGTTCCTTCTTACATTCCTCTTGTGAAAAAGCACCATGATGACTCATTCACGCCCCAGGAGAAGCTGTGGCAGCAGCTCCGGAGAGGACGGTGAGTGAGCAGCAGGAGACTAGATCATCTCATTGCATAACTGGCGGGGGAAGTGGAGCAGTTGGAGTAATCGTGGGTGGTGTGTTGTCTTGGGCAGATATTTTCTTAGAGTTGTGTTAATACTATCCTGAGCTGCTTTGTATAACTAGATGAATATTAAATGAATGTTAAAAACTGTGCAAAATAGTATTGTAAAAAGAGCAAAGTTGGGGCGCCTTGGTGGGTAAGCGTGTTTCTTGGGCTTGGTCATGATCTCCAGGTCCTGGCATCAAGCCCTGCATTGGGCTCCCGGCTCACTGGGGAGTCTGCTTCTCCCACTCCCTCTGCTTCTTCCCCGATCCCCCGACCCCCATGCTCTCTCTCTCAAATAAATGAAAAGCTTTAAAAAAAAAAGCAAAATTTATTTCATCTGTCTGTACATTAGACTCATAGCAGCCATGTCGTGGTACTTGCTGATTTAATTGGGCTGATTTCTTTTAGTCTTCTAGCAGTGCCTTCCAGCCTTATGCCAGGATAGGGGCATCATTTAATGTTTTTGCTGCTTTATAAATTTGGAATCCCACACTTTTCCATCCATCTTTAAGATTTCATGGACATCATTATAATGGACATGATCACTTCAGAAATTATTTATACTTAATGACAATATTCACTATTTATGAAGTCCGTACTGTGTGCCAACCAATATGTTAGACACTTCCTTCTGCCCAAAATAGGAGTTTCCCTTACTGTGTGTATGTATGTATGTTCCTACTCTCTAAACCTGAAGTGAGGCTCAAACTCACAACCCCTGGTTCAAGAGTCTCATGCTCTACCTACTGAGCCAGAAACAAACAAACGAACAAACAAACCTAGACTCAAATACAGAGAACAAACTAGTGGTTACCGGTGGGGAGGTATGGGGGATGGGTGAAATAGGCTGAAGGGCATTACGAGTCCAGTTTCGGAGATGAGCATGAAGTGATGTACAGAATTGTGAATCATCATGGTGTACACCTGAAACTAATATAACAGTTATATGTCAATAAAGTAAAAAAATAACCAGTGAAAAGTTATATTAAAAATAAAACTCTAGAAAGGGCAGTGTTCCTAGTGTCGTGTAGGATTTTATATGCAAAGCTGACAGGTTTTGTGAATATGAATTAGGTGAAACCTTAAAACTTCCTAGACAGCAGAATCCTGTTTTGTGTTCTCTTTGGTGTTTGTTTTTTGTATTGGTTTTGGTTTTTACGACTGTTTGTCACAGAGAACCTCCTTCTACCACCCTTCTCTCCGGGCCTTAAGATGGCATTAAACTCTGGGACTTCAGATAACCGCAGCTCTTCACTACTGTTGTCAGCGTTGTCTTCACCTTCTTACACACGGCACCGTTACCCTACCTGTACCCTTCACAGGTTCCACTTGGCTGCAATTCCTTCCACCCCAAATAGGAGATTCCCTGACTGAGTGATGGATTGATGGATTGTATGTATTTATGTATTGTATGTGTGTATATAGTATGCATGTTAGTACTCTCTACACCCAGCGTGGGGCTCAAACTCACAACCACTAGATCGAGAATCACATGCTCTACCGAGTAATCCAGTCAGGCACCCCAGAAACTAAAGATCTTTAACTTATTGTCACTTTGTTGTATTTTAGGAAAGGGAAATGGGACAAAATTTAGGCATCTTTTAAATTGAAGGGAATGACTAAGGTTCATGGTTTGCAGGCACCTCAGAGAGGATAAATGTATGAGAAGGAACAGGAAGATCAGATCTGAGTAAAACCTGGTAGGAGTCAGAGAGGCATTCTTCACTCAGAAAAGGAAAGCGGTACAGGGATCCTTACAGAAAATTTATTCAGGGAGTCCATACAAGGGCCTTTGAAAGAGACATCCATACAAACTGGAGAATCACAGCCATCCCTTAAATATGTTTTAGAAAGGCAGCATCAGGGGTGAAAAACGTGGCTGAGGGCTGAAATTCTTTCCTATGGTCTCAGGAAAAAATTGAGAAGTTTTGCTTTATATTATCCTTTGGAACAGGTATAAGAAGGTATTAGTTACTAATACACAGAATTCAATCTATGATGAGTGAATACAGAGGACTAGAAAGGGATCCATGGATATAATTTATTTAAATTTTCTCAGGGATTTTGGCAAGTTTGCACACAGAAGGGTGTTTTCTAAACATTCAAGTGGTGTGCAATTCTAGAGGATATCTTCCTCCAGGTGTGATGAAAGATGAATCAGTGGGTAAACAAGACTATGTGAGGGAAGTTTAGACCGAGAGAATAGTTTCTGAATGAGCTGGGATGGTCTAAAAGGGGGACTGTTCATTGAGTTTTCTGCTTTTTGGGTCATTCTAGTTTTATTTGAGTAGTAAAAATTATCTTTGAAGTTTAAATGACCTTTTACAAAAGATCCCATGATGTTAAAGGCAGAGATTTTTAAGCTAGACAGAGTTTAGATCTGACGCTGGGGCAGTTAATGGAAAACAAATACATTTGAACCAAGTTTTAGTTGATACTAAGGATATTTTTCTTAGCAGAATAAAATTGAGCACTGCAGCTCAGCCACTGCTTATTATCATGATTGTCACAAATCTGCAGGAAGACTGAATTGTATGACTGCTTATCAGTGCTATTAACTACATTAAGAAAAGGAAATATCTAGAATATATTAGTAATTATTAATAGATGGCCATTAGCTTAGTTGCCTTTTAATAATGAAAGTTTTTATCTTAGCATGTGGAAATTACAGATGGTGAAATGAAGTTTTCTGAAACATCTCAGACTACAGGGGAAGGACAGAAAGAACTGTTCTATCCTGATAAAGGGTGCCATTTCTTTTTCTTAATTGTTTTTGTGCCTTAAAATTCTCAGCTTTGTGTCCATTCTGTTTATTTATTGGACAACATAACCTTCTTGTTTTGCTAACTGCCCTGTGTTGGGCCCGAATCTATATCCTATTGTTTGTTGGGTAGAATACCCTTTTATTTATGCCTGTCCAGATGGAGAAGACTCAACTGGCTTTAGACTGGTGTTCCCTGTGCCTGTTCCAGCTGATCGGGGGTGGGGGCAGTGGGCAGGAAGGGTCCGCCCCACTCTCCCTTGGAGTATTCATTATGGGCTAATCTTAAGAAAGATTTTATTCAACTTGCCTTTAATGTTGTCTTTATGTCAGGTATGTAGAATTTAACCTGCTGTATGATCGGGGTACAAAGTTTGGCCTCTTCACTCCAGGATCCAGGATTGAAAGCATCTTGATGTCTTTACCTCTAACTGCTCGGTAAGAGTAACCCATCATAATTATCCCTCCACTCGGTCTACTAACTCCTACAAAACATGAACATGAACACAGCAGACGTCTTACCTAAGATTTCATTGGTTTTGACTTCACTGATTTTATAATAAAGTCACAGTCAAATAATAAGGAAAGTAATTTTATTTTATTTTATTTTTTGTTATTATTAAAGAATGAATGACAGGATGATTGACATGGCTTTGCAGGTAACAGCTGGAAAAGGATGGAGTGAGAAGATAGAGTGGATGGTGACATCCTTGCCTACTTGGTGATTTTCTAGGAAGATTTATGGGCAAAGGAAATTTATTTGAGCATATCAGGTTTTTCAGCTTAATTTTGTTAGAAATTGTTAACATTTGTGAGGAAAAGTCTTACTGTCCAGTATGAAGTATCAAGCTTGTTTGAAAGATGAGGGATTATTGCCGGTGCTTGACATTCTCTTTTTGCTCTGTATGTTGCTGTGGTGACCTTCCATAAAGGTTAATTGGATCTGTGGCCGGGGGAAGTTTTTTAGTAGGCTTCTAGCCCAGCGTGGAGCCCAACAGAGGCCTTGAACTCACAACCCTGAAATCAAGACCTGAGCTGAGATCAAGAGTCAGATGCTTAACTGACTGAGCCACCCAGGTGCCCCTATGGGGGAAGTTTTAAAGACAGATATATTTATGTTGGTGCAGTTAGGTTGACTTTTTGGCTATAAGAAAGTGAAAATGATGTGTGTCCAGACTGAAATAGAAAAGATCATAAAAAAGAGAAAAATTATGTGCTTGTTTTGTAAGAGCTAGTATCTTCTTTTTCCTGTGAGTGTAAATGTCCAAATATGAATGGACTTTAGATGGCACTGGAAGAGTGTCTTGCCTCACTGTGCGGTCCAGATCTAGCCAGTGAAATTAGTGCCTTCTGTCGTTGTGCCTGCCTTCTGAAAGGCATTGGCTCTGTCCTTGTATAGCCTCTGTTCTTGGGGTCTCATGTCCTTAGCTGAAAGTTCATGCACATCACTGCTAGGTGTTCTGCCACCCTGGAGACAAGATGTGAATAAAAAGTAGAGATAAGTCTTGGAGGCCTCCAGTAGTCTTCTGATTACTACTAATCAGGCCCCTAATTTTAAGGTACATTCTAAGCTGCAGGTGTGGGTGGATTATAAATCAATCCCTTGCTCATTTGAATCGTTACCATGACAGGTCACTTTTGGTTTCTTATAACCTGTACCAAGGGTGTGCAGACTTTAAGCTGTAGGATGCATCCAGGTTCACTTGTGATGTATCTTTGTACAGTCCTTGAGCTAAGAATAAATTTTGTATTTTTAAAGGATTATTAAAAACAAACAAAAAAGAATATGCAAGAGACTGTGTGGCCCCACAAAGCCTAAATTAAAGTTATCTATTATGTGACTCTTTATAGGAAAAGTTTGCTGACGCCTGGTCTAAACCATTGGCCAGACTTCACACTATAGCTTAACCATTTTGACTATATTTGTATATTACCTGAAGTATTATTTACTTAAATTTTATACTCTTATTTTTTCTGAGAATTTATTTAAAAAGGCAAACTGATTATTATTGCCACAAATAGAAGGTAACACATTAAAATAAATGCATAAGTATTATGCTAAAAATAAAGTTTGCCCATGGATCATTGGAGGTTCTACGTTTTATGACACCCTAGTTTATAGTAAAAGTGTATTTTGGCTCCAGGATTTTAATGTTAGCCAAAGAATGGTTAGGAATTATTAAAATACTTTGTTTCTTTAGCAGCATCTATTTTTATTTTTTTACTTATTTAAGGTTTTTTTTTTTTTTTTTTTAGTTTTCTTTTTTGAATTTTTTATTTCTTTTCAGCTTAACAGTTTTCGTTGTTTTTGCACCACACCCAGTGCTCCATGCAATCCGTGCCCTCTCTAGTACCCACCACCTGGTTCCCCCAACTTCCCACCCCCTGCCCCTTCAGAACCCTCAGATTGTTTTTCAGAGTCCATAGTTTCTCATGGTTCACCTCCCCTTCCAATTTCCCTCAACTCCCTTCTCCTCTCCATCTCCCCTTGTCCTTCATGCTATTTGTTATAGCAGCACGTATTTTTAAAAAGGCTAGTGGGTAAAAGGCATATTAGGTGCATTGGAGACAAGGAGGTATAAGACATTTTTTACTCTTAGAACTTCATTTTTCATCTGTTTTAAGTAGAGGGATGTGTATTGTTCATTATAGTTTTTATTATTACATGTTTTGCTTTTGTTTTGGACCTTTGTAGGTGGGAATACATGCACTCACCCCCAGAGAACTCCAAAGAAGCAGAAATTCTGGAAGTTCTGCGCCATCCGAGAGACTGGGTGCGCTGAAGCACACGAGCGGCCTTCCCGGGGCTTGGGGAGGACACGGACTGTGCGCCCCATGTCCCGGGCTGGCGGCCTTGCCACTGTGTGGCAGTTCGTAACCATGTCTTGGAGCTCCAACCTCCACTCCGCAGCCTGCTTCCTCGGCAGATGCTGACGTGTGTTTCAAGTACTACAAGTTTCCGTTGGAAGCTGCGGGTGACAGGTGGTGATGTGGCAGCTTGTCAGCGTCAATTGTTGATATAAAACTCATTTATACTTTTAGAATCATTTCATATGACTAGTTTACAAAATATGGAATTGAGTTTCCCAGTGTTGAGCTAAGGGAGTCTAATTATAGTTTGTGTCAGGAAACTTCTCAGGCTATTTTCATTTCCTGTATCTGTTAAAGGTCTAGTTTCTGCCACAAAAATCTGTTGGATAAATTTTATTTTCATTAATTCAGTGAGGGTAAGGCTTAATATGCTTTAGAAATCAGCCTGAAAGGAAGGTAAAATTTTTATTTTGTTGTGACTGCAGTTTCGTTGATCATGATCTTTATATGTCTTTCTCTAGAGATCATAATATTGTAAAATGTTCATTTTATAATGATATTTAGGAACACTTGAAGCTTTCTTAATCTCTGCATGTGTTGCAATTCAACGATTCCCTGTAGTTGTTAACTCTGAAGTGACATCCCTGTTGCTTAAATGAGGGGCTTCTAAGATGTCGTTCTGATTTTTGAAGAACTATAATTTCTTAATGTTGGATTCTCTGCACTTTTGAATGTGAAAGCTTATAACCTTGGAGTCTGATATTTAAAATTTCCTATTCCAGACTTTTCTATATGGAAGTTTAGACTAAGAACAATCCAGAGGAAATATTTCTCATTTGGCAAATGAGAGATATTTTCCTTTGTTAATTAAAGTCAACATAACTAGTGTGAGAAGCATGTAGGCATTTTATAAATGTATTTCTTTGGAAGGTGGACTAATTAAAATTGTTCTCTCGTTAAATTAGAGATTCTATAGCTCTTTACCCTTAAGAGAAAAATCACAACAGAATCCTTAGTGTGGCTTCTTTGTTCACATAATAGTGTGAGTGTATTTCTTTATTTTATTATTTTGAGTGTATTTTATTTGATATAATATATTGAAGTTTGTAAGGATTAGTATCTTCCTCCATATTATTAAGTCTTATTTTGGAATATGTTAAATGTATGTGATTGTGTGTGACTCTTTAGGGCTAGAAATGTATGAACTCTTCAACTCTCTTACCACAGATCTGCTGGTAAATTTTATTATGAAATATGGCTAAGAAATGTTTGTATTTTTCATCTTTTAAAGGATACTTGATAAAGAGAAAATAACTATTTTTTAGGACTAAAACCATCGTTCCTCATTTGTAGGCATTTTACCCACAAAAAAATATAAGTTTTGCACTCAGATTTCCATAGCAGCTTTACTGACAGTAGCTAAAACTTAGAAACAACAGAAATGCCCATTAACAGATGACTGGATAAACAGGTGATGTTATATTAGTATGTGAAAATACTACTCATTAGTGAAAAGGAACAAGTACTTGGGCAAATAGCAAAATGGCATTATGCCAAGTGAAAGAAGCCAAACACAAAAGAGGACTTCCTATATGACTATGCTATGTGAAAACCTAGAAAAGCCAAAATTCAAATAAGAGAAAGCGAGTCTGTGATTGCTAGGGCTAGGACTGGGAATTGATTGTGGAAGGAAATGAAAGAATATTTTGAGGGGATGGAAATATTCTGTATATTGATTGTGGCAGTGGTTACCAGATTGTTTACATATATCAAAACTCTTTGACCTTGGGACTTAAAATCATGGAATTTTATTGTATATGTCATTTATATTTCAATAAAGCTGATTAAATGAAAAAAAATACAGGCATATAGGAACAAATGTTCAAATAAACCTCAGTTTTTACAATAAAAAGTCTCTTGGTTTATAGTTCTGCTAGTGTATTTAATTGTGTTTAGGGCTGTCAGGTCTGGGCATTGGTCTGAGATGAAATTTCAAAATTTCAGAGTATCAGTTTTTCATACTTTCAGTAACCATGTATTTCTCTTACAGGTGAGAACTACGGGGAAAAAGAAAAGTATTGAGTAACTATTGGAGAAAAGATCATTCTACTCTTACTCAGAATGCATTTCTCTTTTAAATTCATATTGATGTTTATTCTGAGTCTACTAGATGCCCAGGGTTTACCTCCTAATGTCCTGAACACCTAACTGCCCGTGTCTTACACATGCATATTAGTGGTCATAGGGGTGGGGATTTGGGGGATAGCATGTATATACTTTGGAGCAAATTTCTAACCACTGCTTTATGTCATCACTGTACTCAGCTTACCCACCCACACAGCTGAGTGTTTAATGAGATGAAAACTTCTGTATGCTAAAGAGCGCCATATTGGAAGGCTGAATAATCTGTTCCTTTATGGTTTATCCTTCTATGTGTCTTTTCCTGTTACAGTTCATCAAGCCAGGAATCATCTGACACCTCTGTGCCCAGGCTAGGACAACTCGAAGGCTAGGTTCAGCTCAGGACTCAGGACTGTGGACCACAGTGCTTTCAGGTGGCTCCGAACACGTATTCCAGCAAACAAGGCAGAGGTGTCATGTTGCCTTCTGATGTAGTCCCAGAGAGGTTATGTAGGATCACTTCCAAACTGCATTGGTTCCCAGTGAATCACTAAGACCCAGCTCCAGATTCGAAGGGAAGGGAAATAGATCCCAGAATCACAAAGTAAATCTGATTCTTTTCCTCTTTCATGGCCCTATCAGATCCTGTTGAGTATACCTTTGCAATGTTTCTTGTTTTCCCAATCTTCTGTCCATTGCCACCACTCTACCTTGGTCCCACATTCTCTCTTACTTGGACTTCTTCAGTGTCCTACCTGTTTTTTCTGGTCACTTTGACTCCATTCTCTCTCTTCAGAAGAACTTCCCTAATTCCCATTATCACTGCCCTCCTCAAGTATTCTAAGAATCCCCCCTTCTACAGAAAAGATGCTAAACTCAACCCAACATTCAAAGCAATCTACCATTTGACTCTGCCCTTGCTTTTCTGTCCTTCCTTCTATATTTAGACCTCATGACCACCACTCATCATGTTGCTGAACATTTCCTAACCCTCTCCCATCCAGCCTGTGGTCAGGCTGCTGCCACCTCTGCTTAGAATCTCTTATGCTTCTGTCCATCCTTCCATGCCCAGTTCAGATTTCCAAGAAACCTTCCATGGAGTCAATCTCTTCTACCCCTCTGCACGTTCATCTTTTGCGTTGCTCTCATCACAGTCTGTATGTACTCAGTCATTTAATGTATACTACGGTTACTCCAGAATATCCAAGGAGGGTCTCTATTTATAATGCCAGCTCTCTTGTGAATGACTTGTTAACCCTTGTGTCTTCCAACACTGTTCTGCAGTATATTGTGTGATCAAGCTTAGTATTGTTTGGCTTTCTGTATAACTGTCTTATTCCTAGTCTGTGAAGACAGAAGTTCCCCTTAAGAGAAGTATACATCTCTCAAAACCTGTTTAGAAATGGTTTTCAGGGTTGTATTGTATTATCCCTGACATAACTACTGTGTATTTGAAATTCCACATTTTAAAAAGTTGATCCTCCTTCCTAAAGAAACATACTTGTAAAATTCCAATTTCATAATAAACCTAAATTAGCACCTTTAAGTTAGTGAAGCTTAGACATTTACAAATGGTTGACTAAATCTAGTATTGTTACCTGAAACCAAGTCATAGGCGATACACGAAAAAACCTCACAGACCTGTTTCTAAGGGTCGGTTAATACCAGATACACACTAGCAGACCAGCAGAGCAAGGTAATTAAACTACATTTCACCTTCCAATCAATGTACTTGGTTTTGAGTCTAGAAGTTAAAGTCATGAATCAGTAATCAGCATTAAAGAATGCTTCACCTATTAATAGGACATTGGGGAAGGTCTGTGCTATGGTGAGTGCTGTGAAGTGTAAACCTGGCGATTCACAGACCTGTACCCTTGGGGCTAATAATACATTATATGTTAATAATAATAATAATAAAAAAGAATGCTTCACCTATTAATTCCATTCATACTTCAAAGCATGCTTGAATATAGAAATTGACACAGTTTAATCCATCATGGTTTCAAGGAGTTGACACAAATACAGTCATCTGGGAAAGCAGATTGGGTTTGTCTTCCTTTAGAGTTGCAACATCAACCCTGTCATGGACACATTTGCTTATGAAATGAATAAGGAAGTATCAAACTAAAGTTTATAAATAAAGTTGCACCAGTTGGATGCCTGTTTAACAGCAAGGGAATAATGCATCTATAAATTAAAAATGCAGGTTGGTCAAGCTGCTTTCCTTTTCTGATTTAATGAGGCAGCCTGAGACTTTCAGAATGTTCCATGTCTGCTGTTTTACATCCTTCAAATAAGTTTAATTTGCAAAATTTCAAGCTAACTTATCAGTTGCTTATAGCTAAAGCTGTAGTTTCTTTAAAAACTTAAGTAGAGGGATGCTTGGGTGGCTCAGTTGGTTAAGTGTCTGCCTTTGGCTCCGATTATGATCCCAGGGTCCTGGGAAGGAGTCCTTCCTCGGGCTCCCTGCTCAACAGGGAGCCTGCTACTCCTTCTGCCTGCTGCTCCCCCTGCTTGTGCTCTCTCTGACAAATACATGAAATATTTAAAAATTAAAATAAAAATTTCAGTACATATTCTCTCTCTCTGACAAGTAAATAAAATCTTAAAAAATTTTAAGTGTGTTCGAAAGAACATTTTAAATTATATCAGTACAGATTAACTTCTGCAGGAAGTAGTTTTTATTCTTTGTTATGAACTTGATCTTATATGCTATTTAACATGAATGTGATACTTAAAAGTAATGTGAATGTTTCTAGGAAACAAAGAACAAGAACCTCTTTTCGTCTTTACCTCCCTCTCCTCCTACACTGTTTTGGTCATGTGAGGCGAATACAATATCTTGTAACAGCAAGATAGTCTTCTCAGCTGACGCCCTTGTATGTGGAGCAGAGACAAGCCGGCCCTGCTGTGTCATAATCTTTGACTCAGAGAAGTTGTGAACATAATAAAATGGTTGCTGTTTTAGGTCATTAAATTTGGGGCGACTTGTTCAATTGTAGTGGATAAGTGGACAAGGTTCGATGTCCTGAACAAAAGAGGGGAGAACAGTTTGGATGAGCTTCACGTGCCTGCAAGCTGGTATTTAGAGATGTGAGTCTAAGGCTCAGGAGAGAAGTTCAATCTAGAAACAAATATTTACCAATTATTGGTGTAAAGGCAATAACTGAACAAGTGGAAGAAGGTGAGTCATGCAAGGATGTTCATGCAGTGTAGTAAGAAAGGAAAGTCAGAGACTGAACTGGGGGCAGAAAAATTAGCTTGGGAAGAGGGGTCAGAGAAGGAGGATGAGAAGCATCTCCCTGAGCCAATGGAATAGAGAAGCAGGACATCAAAAGGGACAAGTTGGGGGAGGTGCCTGGGAGCCTGAGTCCATTATGCAACCAACTCTTGATTGCAGGTCAGCTTGTGGTCTCAGGGTCCTGGGACTGAACCCCTCATCCAACTCCATGTTCAGCAAAGAGGCTGTTTGGGATTTCCTCCCTTTCCCACTTCTTTTGTCCCTCTCCCTGCTCACATTCTCTCTCTCTAAAATAAATAAATAAATAAATCTTTAAAAAAAAAAAAGAGAGAGAGACAAGTTGGATATGATTGTGATAAGTTTTAAAACATTACAATAGCTGGGGCGCCTGGGTGGCTCAGCGGGTTAAGCCTCTGCCTTTGGCTCAGGTCATGATCTTGGGGTCCTGGGATTGAGCCCTATTTCGGGCTCTCTGCTCGGTAGGGAGCCAGCTTCCCCCTCTCTCTCTGCCTACTTCTGCCTACTTGTGATTTCTCTCTCTCTCAAATAAGTAAAAATTAAAAAAAAAAAACCCCAAACCCAAAACATTACATTAGCTGAGCTTCTACATGAGAGAATATTAAAATAACACATGCTCCGTATGACTATATTTGATAAATCAAGTATTAAGTTTAAATTTTTAGAAATGATCTTAGTCAATAAATTACCAAGATCTTCTGAGGTATTAAAAGTTAGGTAATAAAATCATCTCCCTCTACGTATCTGATAGTGTTTCTAGTTTCTCAAATTGTGTTTAAATATTAAACTCTTTAAGGTACCAGTAGGTGGAGCACATTTGCTGAAGAAAATCCAATCCTGGGTTTGGGGGGCTTTTTGAAAGGCAGGAGGAGAGGGAAGAGAAAATGAGAAGTGAACAAGGAGGGTGAGACAAGGGAGTGGAAGAGGAGGGTCAGGAGAGAGGGAAAACATGACAGAAAAGGAGAGGGAGGAAGGAGAGACGAGAACTGCTTGGGATCTCTCCTTCATTCAACTATGGTACTGTTGGAGAGGTTAACTAGACACGTTATTCCATGTTTAATCAAGCAGGGTTATTCTGACTATCCTGCTTATATCTTGACAAATGGCTCCCTTATGTTTCATTTTCCTCTTCATTACAGAGATTCTGGAGAGGGCAATGTCTATATTCCCAATAACGTCGAATTCCTAGGAAGTTCCCGAGTTGTGGTTTGCCTGACATCACGTTGAAATGTGTGCATTTTTCTTAGAGTTCATAATGCTAATTTGACTCCTAAAAGAATATATTACCCTGAAAGGACTGAAGGGTGTTCATCTAAATCAGGAGAGCGCCTCTACTCCGGGGTATGTGCGTGGGAATTCAGTGAAGAAAGATAACATTTTTATCCTTTCAAAAAGTTCTACTTTTGTGTGTAATTAATCATTTGTCCATGATAAATGAGTACATTGATGCATATATTTAATTTACAAATAAGCAAGGATATTTCAAGGGTACAAAGTTAGCAGCACATGATCAAAAAATTTCAAAATTTGCTTGTCCATATAAATGGTGTATAATTTTACTTTTAAGGACTAAAAATGAATGTGGAGAAATCAGAAAGCAGACTATATGGATAAATCAAAGGAAGAAAATGTACAAACGATATGGCTTAACTTCTGGCTGGAGTTACAGGGGAGAAAATGTAAATATGCTAATTTCTCACTGATTTTAGAGGAAACTAATGGATACTGTCAAAAGAAATGAAGAACTAAGATGCTAAATAAAGATGTAATAATAAAGGTATTCACTAGAATAGAAATATAAATACCAGAATTACCCACAAAACCCTCAAACATAATATGGAGCGAAAAAAAAAAACATCAATCCTGTAGATTAAGACATACAGTATGATTTCATTTGTATAAAATTCAGGAGCTACAAAGCTAGACTGTAGACTTTTTTTTATTATTGAAGTGTAGTTGACATACAATGTTAGTTTCAGGTGTACAGTACACTGATCCAATAGTTCTGTACCTTATTCAGTGCTCACCACAAAGCGTGGTCCCCGTCTTTCACCATGTAACATTATTGCGATACTATTGAGTATACTCCCCAGGCTGTGATTTTCACCTAGGTTGGCTGTTTTTAGGTGATAAAACTAATGAAAACCCAATGACTACACAAATTGTGAGTGGGGAGTGGGGAGAAAGATAGAGTCAGGACTTAACAGGGCTTCCAAGTTCTCAAATGGCCATCTCAATACTTTGACATATCAGTAGAATATTTCTTAGCATACTACTCAGATTTTCTAAATGTAAAGAAATATTAAACATTTAGTTGTAAATCTTTTAAGCTAGGAGCTGAGAAACTTTTTACTCTGATATCAATATGCAATTTGGTGGGTTTTCTTGTTGACATCTTGATATGTGTTTTTTTAAAAAACTGAATATTTTTTCCTTAATATTTAAATTAATGTCTATACTTGGTGAACATTTTGGAAAATAAACAAAAGTATCAAGAAGCAACTAACCATCACATTTTATACCCTACTCAGAAATAGTCAAAACTACTCAACATTTTGGTGTATTTCTCTCTAGCTATTTCATGCATGTTTGAATATAGGTAAATCAGACTGGGTATATAATTTTGTATCCTGATGTTTCCCCTTTAATTTTATGTTGTAAGCATTTCTCCCTATTATTGAAGACTTTCAAAGGCAGGGGACAGGCTTGGACTGAAAATGGGTTTTTGGAAAGTGTGCTACTGACTGGGGACTCAAAACCATTGCTCACCCTCTTTCTCGAAGGGAGTTTGCCTTCCAGCTGGGCAGGATATTCAAGGGCTGTTTTCTAGAAAACTATTTTCTGGAACAGATTTAAAGGAAAAAAAAAAAAAACAAAAAACAGTGGGAGCTTTGCCATTTTACCACAAAATTATTAGCTCTTTCCTTTGCATGCCCCCATTTCTGCATATCCATCTCTTCACCCCCAGAGGACCCAACTTAGTTTTTAGTGCCTCTTTAGAGGAATGGATCATCAGATAGAAATAAGCAGAGACAACAAACCAACAGACCTGTAGTATTAATGTCCTCAGACAGGGAAGAGATTAAATTTATTATTTAGAAATATGGAGGTAAAAGAAGATGGACCTAAAAGATTTAAAAGTCGTTGCTTTTGGAGAGCAGGACTGGGGTAGATAGAAATGGGATAGAAAATGATTGCTTTTCATTATAAGCCTTATTTATATTTGATTTTCTTAACTGCAGGCATTTACTTATTAGAGTAATACAAGTATTTAAAAAATGTGGGTTTTTTAGGGTCTCAAGACATCATTTTCTTTTTTTAATTTTTAAAAAGATTTTATTTGTTTATTTGACAGAGAGAGACACAGTGAGAGAGGGAACACAAGCAGAGGGAGTGGGAGAGGGAGAAGCAGGCTTCCGACTGAGTTGGGAGCCCAACACAAGGCTTGATCCCAGGACTCTGGGATCATGACCAGAGCTAAAGTCAGACATTTAATGACTGAGCCACCAAGGCGCCCCAAAACATTATTTTCTTGATGCATATTTTTCCATCATGTAGGTGTTTCTTTTTTTTTTTTTTAAAGATTTTATTTATTTATTTGACAGAGAGAGATCACAGTAGACAGAGAGGCAGGCAGAGAGAGAGAGAGAGAGAGGGAAGCAGGCTCCCCGCTGAGCAGAGAGCCCGATGTAGGACTCGATCCCAGGACCCTGAGATCATGACCTGAGCCGAAGGCAGCGGCTTAACCCACTGAGCCACCCAGGTCCATCATGTAGGTGTTTCTTATCAGAAAGAACTTTCCATTCTGTTACATTAATTTTTTATCATGAGTTGTCATTACTTTATCAATGTTTTTAAAGAGCTCTTCCTGTTTTTACCCTCCCTGTTAAGATAAATTAAATTCATGGTATGTTCTGAATAGTCTTTAAGAGATCAGATGTGGTAGAAAAAAAGAGTTATTTCACAAATTCTAATAACTCTTCAGGATTTGTAGAACTTTCTGTGTAGCACTCAAGTATCTTTTCTATACATGCTAGTAAGTAAATCCACTGTTCGTAAAATTCAAACTGTATAGTCACAGCTTTCACACCCAGCAAGGTATACGGGGAAGGTTATTACAGAGGGTGGGTGCTGGACAATGCTCCAGATATGTGACCTCTTTAGGGTTTTAGCTTGGGCGTTTAGCAGTTACACTGAAATTAATGACCCAAAACCAAGATGACCACAGTTTCTGGGTTATGTTTTCTAAAGGCAATAGCTTTCTGGTTCAACCACAGAGACATCTCATGAGTTGTAGAGGAACTTGAGCATATTTGTGTTTGTAAAGAAAGAAACCTAAAAAAATTCCAGTTTTTATAGCTTTCCTTTTTGTTTTCTTCAAATTGTATTTTAGTGACACTTGAAGGGCCTGTTACCAATGGCTGCAAAACCTCAAATATAGTTTCCTTGGCAATCCCTAGAATGGGGAAATGAAAGGAAAGTTACCCAATTAAAGAACAAAACCCCACAACCCTTCCCACTCCCCTTCGATTCCCACCAAATTAGAGGAAGCTCTGTGGAGGGGATAAGCCAACCCAAGTATTAGAAAAAATATCTGACCTCCTCCCTGGATGGTCACACAATCTGTGGGAAGCCACCACAATATTGTTACTTCATGGTCAGACTGGTATGGGATACAGCACAGGTGAGCAAAGAGATGAGATTGAAGAATATTTTCTGTTGAGGAAAAATGAGTTAGAAGCTGAAGAATACAACTTCCTGAAGTCTTTAGGCTTTTCTTCAGTGTTGATACATGGTTAGGTTTACACCCTGGCCAGGTTCTTATGTGGGCAGTTGGGATAGAGTCCTCTCATTCTTATTATACTTCTGTGGTGGGACATTCTTTCACTGTTATTTGTTCCTCATAATTTTTCAGTGCCTTGCTATCATCATACATAAAGTCATAAATGCCTCAGATTCCTCTTATTGGCATAGGATGAAATTGTACATCAGTTATTATCAATTCAGAAAAATATGTTAGAGTATACACATTTGAAATGCATATGTACAAAGACAACATAGCAAATTTTTTCATTGTTTGACACTGTTTTCTCTAATCATATGTCTTTTCCTTGAACCCTTCAATTTTCTCTCATTATAAAATATTTTTAATTACATAAATCTCATAAAAATTTAGGTGGATATCCTAAAACAAACTCATTTTCCCTTTTTTGTAACTCATCTTTTTTTTTTTTAATGTAGAGTTTTTAGTTCATTATCATATCGCTGTGACTTGATGTTTTATCCTCTGGATTAATTTCAATACTTTCTTTTCTGTTATTACAATATTTTTCCCTTGCACACACACTTGGGCTTTCATTGAACATCTTTTTAAATTCTGGGGATTTATCACCTGTATCTCTTCATCATTTCTTCTTTGATTTGGATAATTCATGTGTCCCTTCCTTATATGTGGAAATCAAAAATCTAGCCTTACATAATTGCTTCAAATAATGACAATCTGTTTATTTATGATACTTCTAATGTATCCTAAAAAAGAATTAAGATGATTTATAATCACACATAAAATAGGATGGGATGAATTCAGTTAGAAGTAAGAAAAGTTAGCAAAGGGAAACTAATGCTAAAAAATTAAGAAGCCAAGACTGTATTCTGCACCTGTATGTTGCCAGAGCCACAGTTTGTCTTCTTAGTGTTATATCCCTGGTTTTTGTTCACCAGCTTCAATTTTCTTTGTTATAGTCTGAGGATTACAACTTACTTGTATTAGGGGTTTCCAGAGAAATCAAACCAGTAGGATGTATATGGGATGGATAGATAGATAGATATAGATATATAGATATAGATATATTTCTGTCCATCATGGTATATATGTGTACACAGAGATCTATTTTAAGGAATAGCCTCATGTGGTTATGGAGGCTGGCAAGTCCAAAATCTTAATCCCACAGACTGGAGACCTAGGAAAGAGCCAATGCTTCAGTTCAAGTCCAAACGAAGGCCAACGACTGCAGATTTTCCTCTTGCTCGGGGGTGGTGGGTATTTTGTTCTCTTTGGGCCTTCAGAAGATTGGAGAAGGCCCACCCACATTATGGAAGGCAGTCTGCTTTACTCAAAGTTCACTGATTTCAATGTTAATCTTATTGAAAAATACCCTCACAGAAACATCCAGAATAATTTTTGACCACCTATCTGGGCACAGTAGCACAGCCAAGTTGACATATAAAAACAAAGTGTCACATTGCTAAAGCCCTCTCTTTACCTTTATCTTTTACCCTAGCCTTTACGCTCCACTTACCTTTCTTTTCCTCTGTATGTGCTCCCTTTCCATTTTTCCTAATCTTTGAAACTTCTCTTCATTCTTTTTTTCTTACATCCTACACTAAAACTAAAGAGACTCCAAAGGGGCCATCAGGCCACAAGTTCATATTTCCAGGATTGGGTGCAACTTCTCACCTTTTTTGATGGCCAAGGACCGCTTATCAGTAGGCTCTTGGGGCATCTTGGGCTCCTGATAACCCATCCTCCAATGGCCCTGCCAGCTTCTCTCTTGAAAAAGCTCTTTATGTTGCTCCGGCCTGTCTTGAACCACCACTTCTGTTAAAGCATTTCACAGTAGGAAGTAGCTTTGCTAACCCAGGCCATATTTTCTAGGTGCTCATGAAGCCAGTACACAGGGTTGTGGCTTTAACAATTGACTTTAGTCCCAATGAGGATGAGGCAATGGGACAGTTCTGGGAAAAGCTTCCTGGGACCCAGCCTTCCGAAGTGTCTCTGCTGCTGGAGGGGCATCTTGTGCTATCATTCTCTCTCTTGTTTCTCTGAATGGGGGCCCCAGGCCACAGTCAGGAAGTCCTGGGAATTAGTTGCTCTCCCTGGCAGGGTTGTGAAGCTTGTGAGGAAAAATAACCCTCTAGTTTTCTTTCAGGGGGAAAACAAAAACAAAAATGAAATGAAAGTAAGACCAATAGAGGACAACACACACAAAAAAATATAGGCAGAGACTCAAATATAAGTCTGTATTGTCTGTCCTTCTCCCAAATTTTCCTTTTTCAGCCAGACACAGGGGTCCCTTAAAGGCATACTGATCATTTCTGAAACCTTTTACAATATTCCCGTTCTATCCAGCAGCAGACGGACCAGTCATCCCTCTGTGATCTAGGGAAAGTCACACAGACTTTACTCTTAAGTTACCTCATTTGGAAACTAGAATGAGTAATGTGAACTTCTCCAAATTACTGTGAGATAATGCGTGAGAAAGAGTTCTGTAACCTCGTAAGTGTTGTCTGAACATTAGGTATTTAGTAAATCAGTTAAAACCATCCCGAAGACATTAACACAAGTGATCAGAAAAATGGACCAATGAATATTGGTCACTTTATTTATTTACTCTCACTAGATTTATTTATTTATTTTTTTACTGTGCTATGTTAGTCACCATAAAATACATCATTAGTTTTTGATGTAATGTTCCAAGTTTCATTGTTTATGTACAACACCCAGTGCTCCATGCAATATGTGCCCTCCTTAATACCCACCGCCAGGCTCACTTTAGAAGTAAGGAGTAGATGAAACTTGTCGGGAAGAAAAGTTGAGTTATTTACATTATGCTTACTCCCCTCCAGGTAGGAATTATAAATGTACCTGAATGTTTTCCTGTGTGGGGAAAGCTGGACTTTGCTGCCTTACACATAAACACCTGTGCTACATGCTGGGAACTTTCCACCTGGCCGGGCAGCAGTGGCCTTCAAAAGTGACCTTACAGGGGCGCCTGGGTGGCTCAGTGGATTAAGCCACTGCCTTCGGCTCAGGTCATGATCTCAGGGTCCTGGGGTCCTGGGATCGAGTCCCGCATCCGGCTCTCTGCTCAGCAGGGAGCCTGCTTCCCTCTCTCTCTCTCTCTACCTGCTTCTCTGCCTACTTGTGATCTCTATCTGTCAAATAAATAAATAAAATCTTAAAAAAAAAAAAAAAAAAGTGACCTTACAGGGGGGGCGCCTGGGTGGCTCAGTGGGTTAAGCCGCTGCCTTCGGCTCAGGTCATGATCCCAGGGTCCCGCATCGGGCTCTCTGCTCAGCAGGGAGCCTGCTTCCCTCTCTCTCTCTGCCTGCCTCTCTGCCTACTTGTGATTTCTCTCTTTCAAATAAATAAATAAAATCTTTAAAAAAAAAAAAAAAGTGACCTTACAGGGGTGCCTGGGTGGCTCGATGGGTTAAAGCCTCTGCCTCCAGCTCAGGTCATGATCTCAGGGTACTGGGATCGAGCCCTGCATCGGGCTGTCTGCTCAGCAGGGAGCCTGCTTCCCTCTCTCTCTGCCTACTTGTGATCTCTCTCTCTGTCAAATGAATAAATAAAATCTTAAAAAAAAAAAAAAAAGTGACCTTACAAATTCCAGGGCTTCAGTCTGTGGGGTCTTAAATAAAAAACCCTTTTGGCATGAAAAAAAATTTTTAATTTAATTTAAAAATCAAAATTAAACTGCTTTTCACTTGTTCTGATCAATGGAAGAAATAATCATTACTTTTTTTTTTTTAAGATTTTATTTATTTATTGGACAGAGAGAGAGATCACAAGTAGGCAGAGAGGCAGGCAGAGAGAGAGGAGGAAGCAGGCTCCCCGCTGAGCAGAGAGCCTGATATGGGGCTTGATCCCAGCACCCTGGGATCATGACCCGAGCCGAAGACAGAGGCTTAACCCACTGAGCCACTCAGGCACCCCTAATCATTACTTTTAAAGCTAAAAAATTTGAGGGATGCCTGGGTGCCTCAGTCCACTAAGCGTCCAGCTTCGGCTCAGGTCATGATCCCACGGTCCTGGAACCGGGTCCGGGGGCGGGGGGGGGGGACCTGCTTCTTCCTCTCTCTGTCTGCTGCTTTCCCTGATTGTGTGCCTCCCCTTCTCTCTGACAAACAAATAAATAAAATTTAAAAAATAAAATAAAATAAACTGAGAAATTTGAGACATCCAATGGAGAAATTTAGCTGGAAAAGTGAAAAACAATTCAGTGATAGGTACTTAACATCTATCAAAATATTAAACACATTTTAATATATATATTTATTGGGGGAAGAAAGTAACATGTTACCTCTGTGTATCTAATTCTTTTATTTAGCACTGTTTCCCATGTATTATTTAACATTTTAATTCTCTTCTTTATTTTTCTGTTTTGTTCCTTTATGGCCAAGTGCACATCACAGACTGGGGACAGCATTTGAAAGTATGCCACATCAAAGATGGCCAGAAGAATTTGTTCCCTGGCCCTGCAAAAGACTCGTACCCCTGACAGTCGGCCCTATTGCCCCCACCATATCCCTCTCACCCCACGTTGAACCCAGGAATATTTGGTACCTGTAACTCTTTTCTGATTCTCACGCACTGCTTAGCAGTATCATTTACCTCTTCGCAAATTTAGATTTACACTTAAATAATGCTCTGTTTCTCCTCACACTAGCTAATATTAATAGCTACCCTAACTGGGGATTTACTACGTGGCTGGCACTGTTCTAAAATTACATGAGTTAATGTATTCAATATTAGAAATATTCCTATGAGACAGGTACCATAATCCCCATTGCAAGCATGAATAAAGTTGAGGTGTGGGGCTGGGTAAGTGTTCCCAGCCACAGGTTGTCTGAGTTAGGAAAGGTCCTTTGGAGTCAAGACTCCCCCTGACAGCTGGGTCAGCAAGTCACCATGATTGCATTCAATAAGGGACCTGTAAATGCAGGTGGTAGTTCTGTGAAAACAAAGCCTATCATTATGGAAAAAATAAAAACAAAAACAAAACTTATGCTCTGCTAATGCCATTTTTATGGTTTTCTCCGTATGTTTCTTTTTTCTTCTTTAAATTAAACATTTTAGATTAAGCTGACTTGTACTCAATTCAGAAGCGAAGAATGTTAATGATACGGAGGCTTTTCTGGCACTGATTTTTTTCAAAGTATCAACCTGTGCTTTGGAGACATAACTAGAAACATGGACAGAAACTCCCTATTATGCAACAAACCACTTCCTGTATCTGTTTATTCATTTATCTGCAGTATTTTAGCTAAACTCTTCTCCTCCGGTAGGGTCCTATAATTGCGACTGTCTCACTACAATATCACAGTGTGGAAGAGCATGGATTTTGTAGCAAGATATTGAGGTTTGGACCCGAGATAATTCGGTGTAAATAATACTTGTCTCATTAGGGTGGTTGAAAGGATTACTTATGTTAATATATGTAACACACTTAAAACAGCGCAAAACACATAATTAAGTACTTTATATCTGTTCACTATTACTAAAACCCCACTATCTTAGGAGACACGCTTAATCACGCCTTCTGCAGTCAGCAGCTTCAACTCAGTTCAACCTGAAGGATAACAAAATAGAAGCCTCTATTCTCACAGCAACATCAGAGACTAGATGTGAAAGGAACCCCAGGATACGCTGTTCACACTTCTCTACTATGCACCTAACAGGTGGCAGTTGCAATTTCCCTTGAACATTTCCAGTGATGGGAAGTTTCCTATCTCAGGCAATGTCCTTCCATGATTGACAGTTTAATTATGAATACGTTTATGCTTTATACTGAACAGAAATTTATCCTTCTGTAAATTCTACTCACTGGTTCAAATGTTGGATCAGCAAAGCAGTGGTTTTCTGATTTCTTAGGCAGAAGTGCTTTGGGAGTTTTTAAAATGTTTGATTCAATTTTTATTTTTTTAAATTATTTGTTTTGAATTATTTGTTAAAACTGAAATTCCAAAAAAAAAGTTATCTAATATCCCTGGGAAGATTCCTTAGCTTCTCCTATTCTCCTCATTTTAATCTGTAAAATGGGCATAATTAGTAAATAAATCATCAGCATTCAATAAATGTCAGCTGCATCTTTATATAGTTATTATCATTGTGTTTGTAGCATTTTGATACGAACTATTAGGAGGAGACCTCAGAAACCTATAACTCTAGCTTGCTCATGCTTGCTGCACACAGTCCTCAACTGCCCTCTTCCTCAATCCAGTGGAGGTCTTGAATTTGTCACAGAAGTTTGTAATACAAACTTGATCTTGTAATATGCTGAGCCAGGCCCACATCCCCAGCCTGATAATCCATCATAAGTGATCACTCTTGCAGTCCCTGAGGATCTTCCAGGAACGATGTTCACATTCCCCGTTCTCCTGGTAGCGGATGCCTTGGAAATCCAGGGGAGCTGAGTTTAACTCACACTGCAGTGTCCAGAGGCTTTCCGTGGTAGTTGAGTGACCCTGTATAACCGCTACCCACTGTGAATCCTGCCATTCCTGCACGTTTTCAGCTGTCAGACCCTCCGTAGGACTCTGTGGCCTCAGAATAGGGGGAAATCCACCGCCGTGGCTTTTTGCTTTGGGATAACTCCCGTCTCATGTGAATCCGGTTTTGCAGAGTCTAGAGACCTGGAGATTAGGGAGACTTCATAGCGCTCAATCTTCCAATTCAGAAAATCCTCTTAAGTTTCTCCTTGTAGCTCTGAGCAGGAGCTAGAGTAAGGAGGAAGTCTGGGCTTGGCTAAAATAATAGCCCCCTTTCTTTATCTGTCCCATAAATATCTATGAAGCATATTTTTAAACGAGCTTTAAAAATTATAAATGTGGGGCGCCTGGGTGGCTCAGTGGGTTAAGCCGCTGCCTTCGGCTCAGGTCATGATCTCAGGGTCCTGGGATCGAGTCCCGCATCGGGCTCTCTGCTCAGCAGGGAGCCTGCTTCCCTCTCTCTTTCTGCCTGCCTCTCTGTCTACTTGTGATTTCTCTCTGTCAAATAAATAAATTAAAACATCTAAAAAAAATTATAAATGTAATATATGTGCATAGTAACATTTTTCTCAAACCTTACCCGCATAGGTATACAGCATAAAACAAAAAGTTACATATCCCTAACCACTATCACCTTCAATTCCACCCACTAATAAAACTCCTTATAAGTTGTTGCAGAAATTGTATACTCGTCTGTATATCATTATGCAATTATGCGTATATGCCCATTTTTATGAGAATACTCAGGGATTCTTACTATAAACATATAAACGTATGCTCCAAATTTGGGTCATTTTTTCTGTGGCAGCACATACAGGATGCTTCTGCTTCCTTCTTTCCAAAGGCTCTACAACATTTCATTTAAGAAATGTATTTAACCAGCACCTTATTTGTTAATGGATACTGAGATTCCTTTTTTTGTCATTGTTACTTTAGACTGCAGTAACCAGCCTCAAAGGATGCCCTCCAGTGAGTCTCATGTGCAGGCCTTGCCCTTGGGAATCCCCATCCCTCACTGAATGGGGCTGACCTGTGTAAGAAGAAGGAAATATGGATACAGTGATGTGGAACTTCTAGGACTAGGTCATAAAAAAGCATTGGGACTTCTGCCTTGCTCTCTCTTGGGTCGCTCCGTCTGGTAGAAGACAGTTACCATGTCATGGGGACCCTCCAGCCTTCCGCTGACTGAGAAGTCTGTGGGGTGAGGAACTGCGCATCCTTCGGCTTGTCAGCCATATGAGTGAGTCACACTGGAACCTGATCTCCCAGCCTCAGTCAGGCCTTCAGATGCCTCCACCCACACCTCGCCTACAGTCTTGCCTGAGAACCTCTCCCGAAACACATAAACTGTATAAGATAATGAGGTTTATTATGACTTGAAGCTTTTAAGTCGTGGGGTAATTTCTTATGCAGTAATAGATAACTACAACACAAACAGTTCCATAACAATCATCTTGGTCTGCTCATTTTTGTGAAAACATGAAAGCTTATACAACAAATTCCTAGTTGTTAAATTACTGAGGTGGAAAGAATGTGAATGCAAATTTCACTTAATAATGTTGTTTAGGGGCACCTGGGTGGCTCAGTGGGTTAAAGCATCTGACTTCAGCTCAGGTCATGATCCCAGGGTCCTGGGATCGAGCCCCGCATCGGGCTGTTTGCTCAGCAAGGAGCCTGCTTCCTCCTCTCTCTCTGCCTGCCTCTCTGCCTACTTGTGATCTCTGTCTGTCAAATAAATGAATAAAATCTTTTAAAAAAATAATGTTGTTTAATTTAATAATATCCTACAATGGCAATGGATGAGTGGGTTTACTGACATTCACCCCAGCATCACAGCCTACACTAGATTTTTGCCATTTTATAAATTTAAAAACGTATTTCTTCCTTTTCTTTTTTTTTTTTTTCAATTTGGATTTCTTACTTATGGATGAGGTTGAGCATGTTTTTCACAGATTTATTAGCCTGTTATATTTCTGTTAACTATCAACTGCTGTCTTTTACTCACCTTTATATTAAATTGCTCAGCTTCTTCCCATTAATTTGTTAGAGCTCTTTGTATAAGAAAAATTAGCCCTCTTTTTATATGTGTACATATTTCCCCCCATTCTGACATTTTAATTTTAACATTACTTGTAGAGCTTTTTCCGAGAAGAGGATTTTTAGTCTTTGTAGGGTATCTTTTAAAAAATATTTTGGATTTTGTAAAAAACTTTATCACCTCTAAAATTACTAAAAGAATTCTTCATATTATCTTCTTAAAAAAACATCATGTATTTTTTTTTTTCTACCAAGAGGCGATTGGAAAATTAGGTCTCAAAACACAAAAACAACAGCAAGAGTCCTGATTTGTAGTATTTGCTAATTACTGAAGTGTAAACACTTCCACCATGCCCAATTATAAGCTATCAATGTGAACCGAACACAGAGTGAACTAGGAAAAGAGGCGCACAATTGGCTACTGCCAGCTGGTGTACGGCAGGTCTAGCACATCCCTGCACCAGAAATGTAGTTTGACATAAGGGATGAGAGAGATCCAGGTTCTTTTTTTGTTGTTTTCCATATGGCTTCCCCCCCCCCCCAAAATGGTAAATTCACTTTTTTTTGTACTGAAGTGCTCAACTTTATCATATTCATATCTCTTATATATATTTGGGTCTATTTCTGTACTCTTTTCTCTTTCATTGATTGTCCATCTATTCCAACACACAAATAGTTTAATTACTAGAGTTTTATAGTATCTTAGACTATCTGGCAAGACTAGTCCTCTTCAATAGTCTTCTCTTCCGGCATTTACCGTGGCTCTGTTCAGAGATTGCTCTTATAGATAAGTGATTGATTTAGAAAGCCTTATAGCTTGACACATGCAAAATTTAAGCCTATAAAGGCACACCACTAAAAGTATACCATCATAATGGTTATGTGATCGTGTTCCCGGCAAGACCCAAGAATACCTTTTGGTGAATGTTTTTGTCATATGTCAACACTCAGATAAAAGCAACTGAGCCCATAACTTGGTCGTATTTTGATATTTTTATATAGATAGTGTTAATGCTAACTTTATGTTTTAGATACATGTCAGACTTTAATATTTATACGAGGGAATGAAAGAAAGTAGTGCCCTCAAGAAGTTTTGATTCAGTTTATTGGAAATAGTCCAAGACAGCCAGGTGAGTTCTTTTAAGGAACTATTTGTATATTATTTATTATTATAAATTAGATTTTTTCAATGCCATACAACAACAATTTTAAACGAATAGATTGGAGGCTGCTAGCAGACGTAGACGCTGAGGTGTGTATAAGACTATAACTTTCACTGAAGTAACTAAATTTTCTTTTCTTTCAATAATTTTTTTTTAAATAAACATATATTTTTTATCCCCAGGGGTTCAGGTCTGTGAATCGCCAGGTATACACACTTCACAGCACTCACCATAGCACATACCCTCCCCAATGTCCATAACCCCACCCCCCTTCTCCCCACCCCCTTCCCCCCAGCAACCCTCAGTTTGTTTAGTGAGATTAAGAGTCACTTATGGTTTGTCTCCTGAAGTAACTAAATTTTCATTTTAACATAAAATTTTACCAATTACATTTTTAGTTAATATTATATATATACACATGTATATGTGTATATATATATATATATATATATATATATACATAAATGTAAGCTTTTATTTCAACATAGGTTTTCACTGTTAAAAATGTTTGAAATCCATGAGCTGAGCCTTCAGCAAGATGTATGGATGGCTGGGGCAGAGAGTTGC
This sequence comes from Neogale vison, assembly GCF_020171115.1. Taxonomy (NCBI): domain Eukaryota; kingdom Metazoa; phylum Chordata; class Mammalia; order Carnivora; family Mustelidae; genus Neogale; species Neogale vison. The sequence goes on along the minus strand of NC_058096.1, from coordinate 46,815,427 downwards.
GTCTCTCAACTCAATTGTAAAAAGTTGCTAGGGTTTTTCTTTTGATATTCAGTTCCCCAACCCACATCACCCCATATACCTTAGGAATGAAATGCCTTAATCTTCTATGTTTTTTGTCTTTTTGTTGTTCTAATGTTCATCTACCCCCATCAAAAAGTGATTTTAAAGATTTTTAATTATTTATTTATTTAACAGACAGAGATCACAAGTAGGCAGAGAGGCAGGCAGAGAGAGAGGGGGAAGCAGGGAGCCCGATGCGGGGTTCGATCCCAGGACCCTTGGATCGTGACCCGAGCCAAAGGCAGAGGCCCAACCCACTGAGCCATCCAGGCACCCCCCAAACTGAAAAAACTATTTACATTTAGAAATGTAAATAAAAAGATCAGTGGTTGCCAGGAGTTAGGGTGGAGGTAGGGATGGATAGGCAGAACATAAAGGATTTTTAGGGCAGTGAAACTACTCTGTGTGATAAAGTAATAGTGGACACATGTCATTATGCATTCATCCAAACCCCTAAAATATGCAACACCAAGAGTGATTCCTAGCGTAAACAATGAATTTTAGGTGATAATGATGCATTACTGTACGTTCATCAAATTGATAATGATGGGGAAGTCTGTGCACGTGTGGGGCAAACCCATTCATTCAGGGGTGTGTGGGAAACCTCTGTACCCCCCCTTCAATTTTCCTGTGAACCCAAAACTGCTCTAAAAAGTAAAGTTTATTAAAGAAAACCTGGTCTCAGACCCTTTGTCATACTGAAGTGCAAATGAAAGATTTGAGGTGCCCCTTCTCCTAAGGGTTTCCACGTTTTAACAGGGAACAAAGCTGTAGAGCTGATGGACTAACACTTCAGTTCTGACCGCAGGTGGATGTGAGAATTTACAGACATCACAGCCTTCCCATGAATCATAAGGAAAGGAGGGGGAGCAGAGATGAAAGGCAGAAGGCAAAACTGAAAAAGCTGAAGAATTAAAGGCACAGGATTTGTGTTCTAGTTGAGGCTTTATCATTTCCTGGATGAGTGATTCCAAGACTCGTTTTTCTTACCTGAGTAAGAAGCTTAACAGCAAGAGGATCCTATCAGTGCTTTTTGTTTTGTTTTTAAGATTTATTTACTTATTTTGGAGAGAGTGAGTATGGTGGTGGGGGAGATGCAGAGGGAGGGAGAGAGCCTTAAGAAGACTCCCTGCCAAGTGCGAAGCCCAAAGCGGGGCTCCATCTCCCAACCCTGAGATCACAACCTGAGCTGAAACCAAGAGTCGGTCATTTAACCAACTGGGCCACTGTGCACCCCTATCAGTGCTTTAATGAAGATAAATTGAGATCATTAAGAGAACATGCTTCATTAATTGAAGTAATACAAAAACGTTGTCATAGATCTACATAGAACGTAGATCTGCTTTAGAAACATCTAGACTCCAAAATGGCAAACGGATCAGTCTACCTTGATTTCATCAGTTTTACTCTCCTTCTTAAACCCTGTGTCTCAACTTCCTCATCTCTAAAATTGGGATAACAATATTTACTTCTCCAGATTGTTTGAAGGACTAAAATAGATAGGCTTTTAAAGTATTTAGAAAAGTGTCTCTCCCTCCTCCCACTCAAGTTAAGTGCTTCACAAGGGTTGTTGTTGTTGTACTGTTTCCTCCCTAGATCCACAGGAAAAGACATTAGAGTCTGTCCCTGAAATTCAGCTCAATCAAAAGTCCAGCCCCTTTGCCCCAGGAGGGAAGGAACTCTGACCGTCCCACGACTTCTCTTAGGGCATTTATGACTTCCTACCTCCCTCTTCGCACTGCTCCCACGCTCCTTCCTCCACACTTTGGGTGGGTGTGTGGCTTTTGCCCCAACGTTCTATTAACATTGCACCTGTTTTAGAGGAAGTAAACTTTAAAGGGTTCTTTGGACAGTTGAAAGTGAAGTGACACATTTAGAAACGCAGAGAACTTTAAAAAGACAACTTTACAAACACGGTAATTCTATTTTAACTTGCAATATGCAGTTAAGAAGAGAACTGGAGTAACACTCATTATTTGTAACTGCTGATACAAATCTGAAAAAGATGTTTATTCTTCTTTTCTTCATTTGTATTTTCAGTTGCCACCTGTCTTCTTAGATAGAAATAACTTCCTTTCTATAAAGCTGCTCTGTTTCTCTGGGAGCGGGGAGACTGAACATCGCGTGTGATTGCTTTACTCATTTTAGTAAAGAGATCAGTCACCAAGTCACCCTTTGCTCTCCAGTGATAGCTCTCACCTCTCGTTTTCACAAGAAATGATAGAGCAAATGAGTCAGCCCCAGGGTGACTGAAGAATGGCACGCGATGCTCTGGGCAACCTCCACCTTCGCTAGACCAAAGACGTTTTACAAAAAGCCTTCAGAAACCCTTCTTCATGAAATACAGGCGCACATCTGGTTTCCTCTTTTTTTTTTTTTTTTTTTCCCCTCCCTCTATTTGTCTCTATTTGGCTTTCTGGATTTCATTTAACTTCTTAAAAACACCAAGGAATGATCTTTAGTAGGAATAAAAGAGCAGAGATAGAGTAGCCTTGATGGTCCCCTTTAAGGTAAGATTCTGCATGTTTATGTGTAAAGAAGGTATTTTGAATAGCAGAAAAGGGTGGGTGCGTTTATTTTCCTAATCATCAGTCACCTCCGAGTCAACAAGTACAATACTAGAAAAATCTTTTTGCTTAAGCTGCATTCTTGGTTTCCTTTTCTTCCTGAGATAAATTTGATTTTAATGACATTTTCAAAACGAGTACCATGTTTTCCCCCCTTGTTTTTCTATGTTTTTTAAAAAAATCACAACAATGTTGAATTACTTGGAATGATACGTGCAATAAAATAATTCTTAAATAATTGGAGAAAAACAAAATATGTGGCTGAGAAATTCAAAGTGAATCATAAGTTTAAACTACTTTTTAACCAGCTTTGTAAATAACCACTGGTTTGTAAAGGAGGAGGTAATTTATGTGGTGGGAGGGGGAAGAAAGATTTTGGCTCCTCTGAACTTTTATTATTGTTCCTGTATGTATATCCTCTAGAACATAAGCAAACCAATAACATTTTAAAATGGTTTAGTCCCTAACTATTCATTGCATCCCATGAGCATTCTTTCTTGTTGGCAAGAATTCAGTGTGTTATCAGAATGGGTAGTGTCAGCCTGGTATCATTAGACACAAGGACTTTGGGCAGCAGGACAGTGAATAAAGTTGGTGTGAAAGGAAACTTTGATTTTAGAGAAGCTGATTTAACCCCATACACAGGATAGAAAAAGTCAACTATTTGACTAAAACATCTGTCTTTAAGAAAATAAAATAAAATTCTAATCGGATAAACGGGACTTCGGTTGGAATGTTTATTTTTGTCTAGGTTTGGATTAGGTAGTATTATTCTTATGCATTGGAATAAATCAATATCTATAATAAAAATGCTGAAAGATTGTAGGAAATGGCAGAGTGGGCCAGATCTATGATCCATCCTCCTTAATCCCACCTGGTTCAGACCAATCCAGGGGTAGTAGGTGGAATGACCTGGTAGTTACCCTCCAGGCAACATCTAAAGTTTGGGAAGAGCCTGTGAACAAAGCCAGTTGCCAACAACTGGCAAATATTTGGCTTGGTGATGCTTAATATTTGTTGAGCAAATGAATGGACCGAGAATAAACTATTTTATAATTATCTATATTCCCTTGAAGCTAATCTTCCTTTATATTCCTTATTGGATATGACAAGTTCTTTAAGTGTCTTGCATTATCTTAAAAATTACCTGTCTTCAGCATTAAGAAAGTTTTTTTTTTCCTTCCCAACTTGATATTGCAGGATTTCATTTGATTTATCTTAAGGCATAAGACAGAGAGGAAATGTTATATCCCCCTAACTGATGTTCTCCCTGCCTCAGTTAAATTCCAGTTTCATTCAGAAATGGAGGAATTCTGGTTTAGTTTTAAATGACAAACCTGTAAGAAAACAAACTGTTGACCAGAGTATTTATAGCATGGCCACCGTGAGGTTAAATGTTAATTAGTTATGATTACTCCTTAACACCAGGGATGTTACAAGATCAACAGGAGCAGATAAGAAAGAGGAGCATAATTTATAAGCAATGCCAACTGAAGGTTAATTGCAGGGGAATGAGCAATTATTATGTGGTAATGACTTACTGCAATAGAGTCTAATAAGGCTTTTGTAGTATATGAACACCATTTGGAAAGGCCTGGAGGGACTAAAAGAGGAAGGATGCAGAAGATAATTCCTTTGGTTAACAAGAGAATTTGTTGACAGAGACACTACCATATTTCACAATTTCTAGGAACTAGAAACAGTTGATTAGTCACATCTCTTGTGAGTATGGGAGCAAAAAGTGGAAACCATTTGCAATATTATGGGCTACCCCTGATAAGACATTGTAGAGAATTTGGCTTATGCTTTGGGGCATTGGAATGTAACTAAAATAGATCCAACATGGAGGGGACACAGGATTAAAACAGGACATAGTATAAGATTCTCAGATTGAAATAGCTTTAGGGTAAGACCGTAGAAGTGTGATTCCAATGGCCTTCTGAAACAAATGCTGGGCATTTAAGAGAGGGCTCCAGAGTGACTTCCACCAGTGTTAAGTCCAGGAGTGTGGTCACTGGTTCCCTGGATTCACACTGAGTGTATCCAAAGAAAACACAGTCTCTTGTATATTTAATTACAAAGAATGACAAGTAGCAAAATTTTAGACCTTTTTTTTTTTTTTTTTTTGGACAACCTTGTTCTCTCAGGTAGAAGAGCTTATTCTGGGCATAAGGAAGCATTCTAGATTTACATCTATCCCACCAAAAATTCTGCATTGCTTAGAAAGGGCATTGGCACAACAATTTTCTGCCTCTGGCTTTTTCCTCTGTAAGGATACATTTTTACCTGATTAGGGACATTGTGGGAATTATTTCAGGAAGTACTTCAACTAGCAAGGACTGAAATGTTTTTCAAATGCCTTGTGTTGGTTTCAAGGGTATTCATTCCTTTGGCTCCTTGTCTGTGGGGTTGCTTCAAGTCGGCAGCCCCCTTCAGTGATGCTTGCGGGTGGGGCATGATTCCTCTTTCAGTGTGGCAGTGTCTTGCTCCCCCTCTGCTTCCTTTTGAACACAGATTCAAGCTCTGCTCTTATCAATCTCGGGCTACTGTGCTATCCTTCATTAACCCTCTTTATTAAGCCATCTTGAATTTTTGTAACTTTGGCAAGCCATCTTTTTCCTCCTGGGAGCCTGGAACATCAGCTGATAAAATGAGAGAATATAAGATGTATCTTCAATGTGAAGTAAGAGTTTGTATAATCTGAGAGTGAGACAGAGAAAAAGACAGAGAGAGAGACGGAGATCTTCCCTGATTGTAATAAGGCTTTGGACTCAAATGGTGGAACATGAAGTGCAGAAAGGGGACCAAGGTCTCTGCTTGCCCACAGCCTGGGAATGGCTTGGTCTTTTCCAGTTGCAAGACTTACTTCTCTATTTCCCTATAGGATCATCTGACGCTGTAACACTTGCCATAGGCATCTACCATAAAACCCCTCTACTGTGCTTCAGTAATGTTTCCATGTTTTCAGTGATACTTCTTCTTTTTGTTCTTTTTAAAATTAATCAGAGATAGAAGATTACAGGATCCATACCCTCCTCTCTTGTGAACAGAGAATCAAAGTCATGGGATTTTCATGTTGCAAGGGTCATTTGAAGTCATGCAGTACAACTTCCTCCCTTCATGCAGAGAAATAGGTCTCCGTAACCAGATGGGGAAGGTCCTCATGCCAAGCCCCATAGCTAGTGTTTTTTGGGGGTGTCCAATCCCATGAAATTTATAGCCCTATTTTCATTTGTCTAGTCTTTCTCTCCAGAAACTTTGGACTTGATGTGCCACTATTCAGATTAGAGACCTGAGGAGTAAAGGCCTCCATAGGGTGTTCTGCAGGAAGGATGAAGAAAGAGAACAATAGAAAAAAGGGAAAATGTTTTTAAGTCCTGTGAACACTTTCTAAGGTATGCTTTGAAGTATGTGCTTTACCAGGAAGCTTATGGCGATTGAGTCACCAAAAAAAATTTTTTTTTTTTTTTAAAGTAGGGAAGACATTTTCAGCAAATAGTCAGTGGTCAGGGCATACATGAGGTAATTAGCCCACTTCCTCCTCCCCCAACTTTGTTTCAGTCGTGCCCCCTAAATGAGGGCACCGGTGTGGCTCAGGAGCTTGCATGGGCAGGGCTGAGCTGGGCTCAGGCTTCCCCCTGCTAGTTACAGGGGACGGAGTAGAGCCAGTAAGTGCTGCAGCTTTTCTATCATTGGCTCAATCCCAGGGTTTATCTATTAAAATTAAAATTTACAGGCACACTTCATTTCATTGTGTGCCATTTTATTGTGCTTCACAGATACTGCATTTTCTTTTTACAAATTGAAGGTTTCTGACAACTCTGTGGCAAGCGAGTCTCTCTCAACGCCGTTTTCCAAAAGCATTTGTTCACTTCGTGTCTCTGTGTCACATCTTGGTAATTCTCACAACATTTCAAAGTTTTTCATTATTATTGTATGGGTTATCATGATTTGTGATAGGTGATTATGGCTCACTGAAAGTTGAGATGATGGTTCACATTTTTTTTTTTGTAATGAAGTATTTTCTAATTCTAGTTATGTACCTTGTTTTTTTTTTTTTAGACATATTGCACACTTAATAAACTACAGTATAGCATAAATGTAACTTGTACATGCACTGAGAAACCAGAAATATATTTGACTCTATTGCCATCCATACTGTTTCAGTGTTTGGAAACAAACTAGCAGCATTTCCAGGTGTGTCTGTATTCTTAATGCAACTTGGTTGGCCTCTAACTCAAATGTTTTCTTTTTAAACATGGCAACCTCAGAAGAATATACCTGTTACCCCTTCAGTAAAAGAGATGGTTTCTTAACCATTTGAAATAAAAATTGAGAATAAGAAAACAGCATTCTCGTCAGTTTAATTTCATCTCCTTAGTATCTTCATGATGTGGGCTTCTCCTATGTAGAATTTCTACCAACGTCATTGGAGAGCTCCTGGATTTCGAGGAGCTATTGAAAGTGGGCAGGAAGAAGGATAGGATGGCTGCTTTTAGGAACTGGCACATTGGGAGAGATCTACTTTCAGATAACTTACTAGTTTCCCAGAGCTGCTGCAGCTGTGCTCTGCACTGCATGGCTTAGGACAATGGAAATGTGTCCTCTCATAATTCTGGGGGACAGAAGTCTGAGAGCTGTCAGCAGGGCCATGCTTGCCCTAAAGCCTCTAAGGAAGGATTTGCTTTGTTCTCTCTTCCAATTTCTGGTAGCTTGTAAATGCCATCTTCTCCCTCTCTTCCCATCATGTTCCCTCTGTGTATGTCTGTGTCCATATTTCCCCATTGGATAAGAGCATCAGTCCTGTTGGAGTAGAGCCCACTCTAAGGACCTCATCTTAACTTGATTACCTCTGGGAAATCCCTGTCTTCAAATAAGGTCACATTCTAAGGGTCTAGCAGTTAGGACTTCAACACACCCTTTTTTATTTGAGGGCAGGGGCATAGTTCATCCCATAAGAATACAGTCTGTCAATCCTGGGAATGCAATATCTACATGGCTACTCAAGCTTTCCGTGCTACTCAGAACACATCCTGACTGCGACTTCTCCCCGGCGTCTCCAGCATCCTCCCTGGCTTGGCGTGTGCTGCTTACCGCAAGTTAGGACACAATCATGCGTCTCCAGGGAGTGGTCCTGGGGTGTGTGCTAGCGGGGCTTGTGTTTTTGGTGTTTTCCTCTACCCTCGCTGAGTTTCGCATGAAAGGGAGACATTGCTCAAAAAGCAACGACAGTGGTGTGCGTAGCTGGTTCTCTCATTTGGGGGTCAGGGGCTTCAGGCATAGCTGCAAGTGATGAAAAATCGCATGGCAGGAATGGTTGCATGTTTCAGAAGTTTGGTTATGAACTAGACCACTCTGTGTTTTGCTGTTATTATTCTTACCCGAAGTTGCTAAGGATGTTCTTTTTTCTTTGAGAGGAAGTTCTCTCCTTTCTCTAAAAATTACCTAATGATAGCAGCAAGGGTAATTCCTAATTATAGAATCTTCTAACTCTGTGAAAATGAAGTCCTACGTTTCAAAAAAGTTTTGTGTTCCTAAACACGAGCGGATTAAAAAATTATGGTATTATTTAAAGGACTTCTGGGGCATTTTGATTCACTTAGGTATATTCCAGCGTACAGAAACATTTGCTTTTCAGATCCGTAGAAGTAGAAACAGGTGGATTTGCAAACCAACACGGTGTCCCAATGCATTTAAGATTGCCATTTCATAATGATCACGTAAGCAGCCCCACGACTCCTACTTTGACCGCTACCAATGCTATTACTACTAATAGCAGCTGAAGTTATTGAGTATGTGTTCTGTGCCAAGCACTGTTCCAAGTTATTTGCCATGTTTTGACTAATTTCACTTCCACAACAACTCAGTGAGGTAGATACCATTCTCTTTAATTAATTAAAGAAAATGAGGCACAGAGCCTAAATTTATACGCTAAGTGGCAGAGCCAGAATTCAAATCTGGACTCAGACCTCTTAAACTTGCTTTCAATCACCAAACAAAAAATATTCTAGAACAATGCATTCCAAAGTCTGTGCCACAGAACACCCATTTTGTTCAAATCTCCCGAAAAAAAGAAAAAAAGGAAAAAAAAGTTTATGTAATTAAATACATTTGGGAACTACTGCAAACTACCACCCCTTCATGTAGACTCATAATGTATGCTATATTAAAAGTTGTGAGAATTTTCCCAGAAAAGAAACCTATATAACAGAATGCAAAATTGAAATTTCAGCTAGGCATCAAGATAAAATAAATGCTAAATTCCCAAGTGAGTTGCTAAGTCACCATGTGCAGACTCTACAAGCATAATATCTTGGGACCTATTCCACAATTCTTGGATCCTTTCAGAGAATTGAGAGGTTTTTGTGAGATTTTCTTGGGAAAGGCTGGTCACTGTGCTATGGGGTCCCCACTTTTAACCGCTGGGAAAGTTGCTGCCTCTTACACCAAGCCCAGTGGCTTCAGTGGGACTAGTTAAGAGATAAATATGTGTTCCTGTATGTCAGGGACACTGCAGACTGAGGTTGATGCAAAAGCTGACTTATTAGCATTTTGGTGGCCAATCTGGGAGCTTCCTGCTGCAAAGGGGCAAAGATGTCTCACTGCTTCCCATAAGACAATGCAGAGGGTGGTAATCACTGTGGGACCCCACTGCTGGTGGACTAGGGGCTAAATGGGATGGATATCGGGAGGGAACGAGACCCCCTTAAGTCTTGACAGTTGATGCTAAAGAGATCTCCTCAGATGCAATGTCCAAAGAACTCTCCAAATTGGCACATATGAGTCACCTTCACCATCTGCTATGCCCAAGGGACGTGAAGTCACTCAGGAAAGTAAGCACTATAAACCTCCTCACCTCTTTTTCCTGTGCTCACCCAGGGCAGCCAGATAAAATACAAGATGCTCAGTTAATTTAGAATTGCAGATGAATGTTGAACAATTTTTATTATAAGTATATCCTATCCAATATTTGGGACATACTTATATTAAAAATTACTTGTTATTCATCTGAAATTCAAATTAACTAGGCATCTTATATTTTTATCTACAAAATCTGGCAAACTTACCCCCTCCCCACCTTTCCCCTAGCAGCTGGTGAGTAGGTGAATGGTGAGGGACAGGAAAGAACAGAAGTTGTTCTGTTTTCTGAATTAATACTATTTAAAGAGATTTAAAGATCTTCCCCAAAGAATAAGTAGAAAAGTCAATAGATCTGCTAAGGTCATTAAGCATGGGCAGGGAATTATTGTACTACTAAATAAATCTGAAAAAAATTGAATGAGAATAAAAAAATAAATTATATTTTGAGTATACCACAAATCTTCTTGGTTAGATGATCCAGGTCTATCTACTTGACTTTGTGTGTTGAGCTGTTCCTTTCCAGGACTGTAACTATCAACTTCTCTTGGAAGTTGTGCTCTTCGGGATACTTTTTTATTAATCATTGTATTTTATTTCATCATGATAAATGAATTCTTTAATCTCCATCCCCTATTTCTCCCATCCCCCACATACCTCCCCTCTAGTAACCATCAGTTTGTTCTCTATAGTTAAGAGGCTGTTTCTTGGTTTGTCACTTTCTTTTTTTTTTCTTTGCTCATTTGTTTTGTTTCTTAAATTTCACATATGAGTAAGATCATATGGTATTTGTCTTTCTCTGACTGACTTATTTTGTTCAGAATAATATGCTCTAACTCCAACCATGTCATTGAAAATGACAAAATCTCATCCTTTCTATGGCCAAGTAATATTTGATATATATATATATGTATATGTATATATACATACACACACATATATACACACACACACACACATATATATATATATATATATATATGTCTTTATTCATTCATCTGTTGATGAATACTTGGACTGCTTCCATAGTTTGCCATGGCAAATAATGTTTTTATAAACATAGGGGTGCGTGTATCCCTTTGAATTAGTGTTTTTGTATTTTGGGGGCAAATGACTAGTAGTGTAATTGCTAAATCATAGAGTTCTATTGTTTGAGGGACCTCCATACAGTTTTCCACAGTGACTGCACCAATTTACATTCCCACCAACAGTGCAAGAAGTTTCTTTTGTCTCCATACACTAGCCAACACTTCTTTTTTGTATTTTTTATTTTAAACCATTCTTCAGAACACAATTTTTGAGAAATTTTTGAGAAATTCTGCTTTGTTTTGTAACTTTGTGGTGTAATTTAATGAAAGGGCTGTCCTGGAGAATTTTAGCTAAACTTAGGTGGGAGGCCATGGTATTAGCATATGAGGTCCCATAAGCTTTCAGATTAAAAAAACAACAACCCAATTCAGAAGGGCTTTATACAACAAAAGAAATGCTTAGGTTCAGGTGACTGGAAAGTCCAAATTAGGGAGGACTTCAGGATTGCTTCAACTAGCAGCTCAGCCATGCCACTAAGGACACAGTTTCTTTTGTTTTGTGTTGCTTTGTTTTTCTGTCTTATCTCTTTACGGTCAACAATGTTAATTTTATTCCAAGACTGGGTCCCTTGCTCTTAGTAAGGTGGTTACAAATTTCAACAGGGCCTGGGAAGGGAGAGAGCAGTGTTGTCCTGGCATTCTGGATAGCCTGGTGGGGTGGTGGGCTGCTGGCCCTGTGCTTCTTGTAGCCAGAGGATGGAAGTTACCGAGAACCTGAAGTTTATCCAGGCTTTTCCAGGGGCTGAGAGTGGGTTCTAATTTTACCAAAACATAGGAGCTGTGTGGGAAAGAACAGATAGATGATTGCCAGGGATGGGGGTGGAGTGTGAGAATGGACGCTGGGTCAAACAACAAACGTCCAGTACAGCTGGGAATTTGTGTTGCTACCATTCTGCATGCAGGGGTGATGCTCACAACTGTCAACAGTCAGGGCACCTGGGTGGCTCAGTGGTTGGGCATCTGCTGTCAGCTCAGGTCATGATCCCAGGGTCCTGGGATCCAGCCCCCCATAGGGTTCCCTGCTCTGCGGGGAGCCTGCTTCTCCGTCTCCCACTCCCCGTGCTTGTGTTACCTCTCTTGCTGTCTCTATCAAATAAATAAAATCTTAAAAAAACAAAACAAAACAAAACAAAAAACTGTCAACAGTCTGTACTCTCTTGGGCACCAGCCAGTCTGAAAAGATACTCTCCTCTCATTAGGTAGGAGGCTGGTGCCCAAAGGCCTCTTGCTTGCAGAGTGACTTTAATCCTTTAGTTGCTTGATATTGAAGGGTCCAGAAGCTCCTAAGGAAGGTGACAGAAGGCTATGATAGGGGGGCACCCAGAGGACTCAGGGCAGTAGCTATTTAACAGTTGAAACAGAAATATAACATTGTCTTAATTTAACAGCATTTATAATTGTACCCATGTATACTAGCTCAATTATTTTTTTTTAAATTCATTTACTTATTTTAGAGAGAGAGAGAGAGAGAGAGAGAAAGATTAAACAAAGAGGAGGAGTGGCAGAGGGAGAGAAAGAAGCAGGCTCCCTGCTGATCAGAGAGCCTGATTCGGGGCTCGAACCCAGGACCCTGGGATCATGACCTGATCTGAAAGCAGATGCTTAACAACTGAGCCACCCAGACACACCTAGCTCAATGATTTTTTTAAAAAATTAAAAAAAAAATTAGGATTCTGAATAAAATTCATCACTTAATTCCTTATTTGAAAAATGAGTGGGTTAAATTAGATGATTTTACAACTCCTTTGATAGCAATGTTTGTGCTGTATTCTATAAAATTTATATAAATAAGCCTTTAATTTTATCTATCATGCACATTGTGATATGTCTGCATTAAACAGAACATAGTAAACAGTTATGTATCTTTAAATGCAGAGAACCAAATTTGCATTTAAACTTGGCACATTACATTTAACTGAATTAAGTCTGAATTTAACTAGATCTTTATGCTGAAATTTTCAAATGCCCTATTTCTAAAGACCATGAGGGTCTTTCTCTTGTTTTTCATATTCTATGTTTTACAGTAAAACAAGGGGGAAAAACAATCATTTAACATGTTAAAAACCATAAATGTTGTTTTGACCTTAACAGAAAGCAGAGAAATGGCTAGAGTTAAGATGGAAGCCAGGCTTTCACATGAAGATGGTTCAGTGGCTGAAGTAATTCATTCACGGCCACTATTTGTAGGGTTGCCGAAGGGTGGAGGGGTAGAGGGAGTAGAAGCCACAGGTCGTTTCCTCTCCCACTGGGTCAGGGCCCACAGGGCAGAGCTGATGTGCAATTTGGAGAACATGAGTTTTTCTCGAGGGCTTTCCCTGCCTGCTCTCTCACTCCCTGAGAAGGCTTCTCAACTTCTTTGGTCCTCAACTGGCTAGTCTTCTCAGATACAAAAAAACACAGGGAAAGAATTTTTTTCCTAAAATAAATGGAAAATCAGTAACAGTGACAAATCTTTTCCCCATTTCCCATCCTCTTCCTTGACCCTTCTACCTCCCCACCCATCCCTTGTCCCCAAACAGAGTTAATTATTCCAGAAGGTAGTGTTGTTTGTAGACACCAGAATTACAGGTGGGAAGAATATTATTACGTATTTCCTATTTTTTTCCTACATAGAGACATGCATAAAATGTTTGTGATATTTTCAATCTGAGGAGCATTTAAAATATTTGCAGATCTGTTTTTGTAGATATTTTTTCTGTATTTTAAATCATCAAAATGTCAAAGCCAAGAAAGGTTTTGACTTTCTAAGAGAGAACTTTTTGACTATAGCCAATATTTTCTCCTATCTTCAGAGCAAAAAGCTATCCTGATTTGGTAGATCCATAGGTCCTTCTCTCCTTCTCTATACATAATTTCTGATAGAGTTATAGGCATGCACATATCTGCATTGATTAATCCAGTTGAAAAACCTTAGAGACTTCCTAGAAAACACATAAGCCACAGGAGTAAGGACTGATCATCTTATCCCTTTAGAGGTGTTTTCTGTTACAGGCCTAGCTAGACCTAAATAATAAATGTATTATAATGTTTTGAACAAAGTAGTTCTCAAATATAATTTATAAAATTTGCCACCCAGACACTGTAATAAATTTATTAACCATGAACGAGGACCCTGTTTTTTTGGGTCTGCATCTTTGGCTATATACATATCCAAACATATCCATTTATGTATATAGTCTGCCTTATCTTTAATGTTACATATAGTTAATATATACTCTAACAGCAACTTGATAAACCTGAAGTCTCCACAATTAAATTATTTTAAATTAAAATTTGTTTTTGAAATATATGTAACTGTGTTTGGGCATACAGGATTCATACAGAATTTAAAAACAAAACAAAAATTACTCTCATCACCTACGTAAGTTTGCTCATTTAGTTCTCAATAACTGCCAAGGAAAAACATTACCCACATTTTACAGGTGAGAAAACTGAGCCAGAGAATGTCAATAACTTGTTCAAGGTTACACAGACTTCTTTAGTGGTTTGTTGTTGTGGTTTCCAACTCATATTTTGCTGATTCTAAAGCCTTTATGTTTTCTACTACATCACACCATGTTTTTTATACTCCATTATTTGAAGGCATTCTTCATTTTAATTTTCTAGGTATGTGGGTGAAAGGTTGAAAAGAGTAGAAAAGTGCAAATAGATAAACTCTAAGGATGACTACAATAGTAGCCATCACTATAGAGCTGAGAATTATTACCTATTACCTGAGGTGTCATCGAGGACTTTTCTTAAGACAGCTAATCAAAATACTTCTCAGAGGCACATATTTATAGTTCTCTGCTTAACATATGACTTTAACAGTATAAAAATGCACAAAACACTTGTTATTCCAATGTACAACATGGTCCATCTTTGACATGTCTGAAAGAAACTATTTTCCGAAAGGCTTCTTTAACCCTAGAAATTTATATTTTCTCTCAGAATTTTTTCTTTATTGTTAGTTCAAGTTTGCAAAGAAGCAGACCCCATGGAGTATGAAAGAGATTTATTGAGAGAAGAAGGTAGAGAAGCTGGGGAGAAAGGTTCAGACTGAAAAAGAGCTCTGACCACTGTGGAAAAAGAAAAAGAAAAGGAAGGAGGACTGGATAGGTTTTCTCACAGGTTGGATTAAGCATAATAACATATGCAAACTACTCAGCAGTTCCTTGGTACTAAATGAATACTCTGTAAACATAGGTCTTGTTCTTAATCTCTGTTTTTAAAAATCATTGAAATGCGAACTGTAGATACTTTTTTTTTAAATTTTTTTTCCAATTTATTTATTTTCAGAAAAACAGTATTCATTATTTTTTCACCACACCCAGTGCTCCATGCAAGCCGTGCCCTCTATAATACCCACCACCTGGTACCCCAACCTCCCAGCCCCCCGCCACTTCAAACCCCTCAGACTGTTTTTCAGAGTCCATAGTCTCTCATGGTTCACCTCCCCTTCCAATTTACCCTAATTCCCTACTCCTCTCTAACGCCCCTTGTCCTCCATGCTATTTGTTATGCTCCACAAATAAGTGAAACCATATGATAATTGACTCTCTCTGCTTGACTTATTTCACTCAGCATAATCTCTTCCAGTCCTATGCACGTTGCTACAAAAGTTGGGTATTCATCCTTTCTGATGGAGGCATAATACTCCATAGTGTATATGGACCACATCTTCCTTATCCATTCATCCGTTGAAGGGCATCTTGGTTCTTTCCATAGTTTGGCGACTGTGGCCATTGCTGCTATAAACATTGGGGTACAGATGGCCCTTCTTTTCACGACATCTGTATCTTTGGGGTAAATACCCAGGAGTGCAATTGCAGGGTCGTAGGGAAGCTCTATTTTTAATTTCTTGAGGAATCTCCACACTGTTCTCCAAAGAGGCTGCACCAACTTGCATTCCCACCAACAGTGGAAGAGGGTTCCCCTTTCTCCACATCCTCTCCAACACATGTTGTTTCCTGTTTTGTTAATTTTGGCCATTCTAACTGGTGTAAGGTGGTATCTCAATGTGGTTTTAATTTGAATCTCCCTGAGGGCTAATGATGATGAGCATTTTTTCATGTGTCTTTTTATTTATTTCAGAGAGAGAATGAGTGAGAGCCTGAGTCTGTAGGAGGGGCAGAGGAAGAGGGACAAGCAGACTCCCTGCTGGACAGGGAGCTTGAGGGTGGGAGGGATCCCAAGACCCTGGGATTATGACCTGAACTGAAGGCAGACACTTAACTGACTGAGCCACCCAGGCACCCCAAGAACTGCAGATACTTGTTACAACTCATCTGCCCTGTGCATTTTTTTTGGTAAGAGCTGTACTGTTACAATGGAAAATGGATGTCAAACCAGTGGTTTTCCTTCCTTGGGTGCTTAGTGAACAATGTTTAGGCATACTGAAAGCTATAAAAGTTTCTAGGAAAGTCGAAGTGACAGAGAAAAGCTTTAAAAGTCAACATTTTCCCTCATTGATTGCTCAATTTAAAAAATTAGTTTCTTATATTTTAGAAATCTTTCAGTTGGAAATATTTACACTTTTTGAGAAGTATGTTGTTTGCAAATACTTTAAAATAGATCATTTGGACTAAATGGTAAAGCTCATAGTCAACTATTATCTAATCAATTCTAATTCGCACTTAATTGAAAAGTTGAGGTATTTTAAAATAAGATTAAAAAACTGTATCTATACACACAAACTAGCCTCACCTTTGACTTAATGAGCAAGCCAATTTAACGTAAAAGTAAATTGGAAGCTTTGAACTGAACAATGACTAGCTGTACTTGATATGAGAACAAATATGATTTGGTTGAGTTTTATTAAGGCTTTGTCCAAAGTTAAAAAATCCCAAAGTTACAGATATTAAATTTAAAATTGAACATGATATTTAAAAAAAAAATCCTGTTTTGACTTTAGAGGAAGAGACAAAATTGGGCTGAAACATTAATGCATGCTTTATACCACATCTGACATTTATTTCAGCATCCTTTATTTTACAGTTTAAGAAAGAAAGACATATTCATTAGAAAAAATGTAAAGCTTGCATAAAAATTTTTAAAAATAAAAATAAAATTGTCCTTGGTTCTACTACCTAAAACAACTATTGTTAATGTTTTAATATATTTCCAAAATAAAGCGAGCTGAGATAATTATTCTCAAAAAATATGTATACTTATAAAATAAATAGCAGGTTTAATACTTGAATACTATGCTCTCTCATTCTTAAGAAATCATGTTTCCCTTCTCCTAGATTGTGGTCATTGGATTACTGACCTTATTGTCATCTTACTTCAGAACATTCTTAACTCACGCTCTTAAAAATGCTGCATGAAAAAATACTATTTCTTATTTAAAGTAAGTATTATTTATTTAAAATAAATTTTAAATCAAGATTTTACATGTTTGGGGCAGCATATAATGTTCCTCATTTGAAAAACCCCTTTCTTTTTTAAAGCTCCACTTGGAAATCCTTACTAATATTCAGGAGTCATTTATGCAAATTTATACATGTTTTCTAAGAAGTATAAATGAGGTTTCTAAAGGACAAGTCTTGTCATTTTTCTGCACGTAGAGCAGCGAGTGCAGCTTCTTGTCATAACAAACAGCATTTCATAAGATGATGAACCTTTCAGTGTCTGATACTAGTTCTGGGGACATAGTCCCTAGACACATAGTCTATGGTGGGAGTTTGGCACTGGATTTCTCTTTACTTCTTGCTTTGGGAATATCATAAGAAATCGGTGGCTAGAAAAAAATTTGAAAAAGAAAGAATATGAGACTATAATTCTTACCTAGTATGTGTATGCTCTGTAAAAAAAGAAAATGTTTTCCTGTGAGGTCACTGTCTTAGATGCTACTGTCCTTTAATGTGGGGTTGGGTGTGAGAGGGAGGAAAAGAGATAGCTGTCCCTTCCTTACATGCAGCATATGTTGGATTGTCTATATCAGATTTTTAGTGACCACTGAGAGGGATAGAAGATGTCATTTTCTTTTCTTTCCTTTCTTTCTTGCTTGCTTACTTGCTTGCTTTTTAAAGATTTTATTTATTTGTAAGAGAGAGACAGAGAAAACACAAGTTGGGGGAGAGGCAGCCTCTCCACTGAGCAAGAAGACTGATGCTGGACCCTGGAACCCTAGGATCGTGGTCTGAGCTAAAGGCAGACGCTTAACCCACTGAGCCACCCAGGCGCCCCAAAAGATGTCATTTCTGATGAATTACAATGAAGGGATCACATTCAGGGAAATGTGTTGCAAGAAAATATTCTTTTGAGATTGTATTTTCAATAAAGTGGACTTCCTCTTCCCTTGAACAGTATCTTTATTATGTTAGCCATAAATAGGTAAAGGGTTTGGTGATTTGAGATATTCACATTAGAAAAAAATAAGAAATAGAGTTTGAATTTGAAAAGTAATTAAAGATAGAAAGAATAAACTAAAACAAGGGAAGGTTGTGGTGTTAACAGAATCCATTAAAGAATCTGGGAATCAGAGGGGGAAAAAAGTATCAAGTGGAAAAAGCACAAGTTTTGGAATCACATAGGTAGCCCTGGGTTTCATTGAAATCAAAGTTTTGTTTTTGGTCCAGTTCATTAAGAATGATGTGAAATCTGATTTCTTTGAATCCAATTTCCTTCATCTATAAAATGGTGCTGTTTCTCAATGGTCATTTATCAAGCTCTTTTTTTTTTCTTCAGGTTTTATTTATTTGATAGAGAGCAAGAGAGAAAGAAAGCATGAATGGCGGGGAGGGGGGTGGTTGGTGCAGAGGGAGAATCAGAGTCCCTGATGAGCCGGGAGCCCATGGGGATGGATCCTGGAATCATAACCCGAATGGAAGGCAGACACTTAACCGACTAAGCCACCCAGGCACCCCTCATTCAGCTCTTAATGTGTACCAGGTACTATGCCAAATTCCTTACATTCTCACTTTAATTAATTAGAGTAGACATCATCTAAGGCAAGTGTAACTGTCTGCATTTTATGGAGAGAAATAGACACAAGAATGTTAAGAAACTTGCTCACCTTTGTAGATTACAGATAGCAAATTTGGATCTGTGTTCTTTAGCCACAGTGCTATATCACTCTCCCTGTGGTCATAGCTATATCATGATGACTATTATAAGCTAATGATTTAAATGTTTTATACCATGGTGTTTGAGTTAAGTTAGCTCTGCTCTTCCCAGGTAGTACCAGACAGAGACTATTAACTGCTCTGGCATTTTTTTAGTTTTTATAGAGTTTATCTTCCAATTACTTGACCCATTTCCTCATTTCCTCTTAAAAGTGCAGAGTCTTATACATTAGTTACTGTCTAATATGAAATATAGGCTTGGAGTTTGTGAAAAGGCTTACAGTATCCTGGCAATGGCTGGAGGAATTCTTGACTATCGTATGATTATAACTGCGAGTCACTATTTTTTTTAATTACAAATAGTATTGGATTTGCACCAAAGAAAAGTTTTCCACTTAAATAGGAAATCAATGTCCAGAGAGAAAGAACTGAGTAGGAATTAAGTAAAAATTGCTATACCACTTATTTCTCTAATCATAATACAACTAGAATGACCTAAAAAGTTAAAGGAGAATGGCAAGATGCGTGTTCCTAAATGAAGTGTAACTGGGTACAGGTTTCCAGGCCCTCATAGTTACAACATATTAGAAGCAAAAGAAATAATATTACAAACTGGAATATTTAATATTTGTAAAAATTCTTTATCTTAATGTTAGCCAAAGGTGTGATAATCCTAGAATGGTTAACTTAGTTCAACAATCATGAGGGCCTGATTTGGAACAAGGATATAGATATACACGAATGAAGAATGTCTCTTCCCTTCTCCTTAGCCAGGGACAGACCACCAGTGACTCCATGGGCAGGTGGCCAGTGCTGCTGTGCTATGGGAGGGCACTGGGAAACCGGGATTGAATGTTGGAATGGTCAAGCCTTGATCACCATTTAAAAATTTTAAATATGTTACAACTTTGAAATTGTTACTCTTAAGGAATCAGGTACTTGTACTGGAAACAGAAAGGCCCTGTTGAAAAGAATCATTAAATTATTAGGGAAAGTTTCAAGGCCAATGTAGGGGTTATACTCACTCAGAAATCAGACAGTACAGTGAAGAACTGGAGGACCTATGATGCAGAATTAGTGTTTTACAACAAATTTACTTTTAGCTACTATTTTTACTTGTGTACTTCATTTAAAAAACTTGAACTAGGGATGCCTGGGTGGCTTAGATGGTTGGGCATCTGCCTTTGGCTAGGGTCGTAATCCCAGGTTCCTGGGATCAAGACCCGCATCGGGCTCCCTGCTCAGTGGAGAGTCTGCTTTCTCTTCTGCCTCTCTCCCCTTCTTGTGCTCTCTTTCTCTCTCAAATAAATAAATAAAAATCTTAAAAAAAA
Organism: Neogale vison; assembly: GCF_020171115.1. Classification (NCBI taxonomy): domain Eukaryota; kingdom Metazoa; phylum Chordata; class Mammalia; order Carnivora; family Mustelidae; genus Neogale; species Neogale vison. The sequence goes on along the minus strand of NC_058096.1, from coordinate 46,795,475 downwards.
ACCAAAAAGAACAAAACGAACTAAATTCAACTTTATTTTCATTGTTTATTTATTTAAAGATTTTCTTTATTTATTTGAGAGAGAGAGAGTGAGAGAGAGTATGAGAGGGGAGAAGGTCAGAGGAAGAAGCAGACTCTCAGTGGAGCTGGGAACCCTATTCGGGACTCGATCCTGGGACTCCAGGATCATGAGCTGAGCCAAAGGCAGTAGCTTAGCCAACTGAGCCACCCAGGCGCACTTCAGCTTTATTTTCTTACTGCAAAATTAATGCATATTCTTTTTAGAAAATACAAGGAATAACACAAATAAAAATCTCCCTTTACTTTACTATGTAGTGAGGAACGAAGCTAACATTTTGCTCTATAGGGTTCTGGAATTGCTGTATTCTAATGTAAATGATATAGTTACAACCATGTGATTATTCTCGAAGTACTGTTTTGTAGCCTGCTCTTTTTTTTTTTTTAACTTAATTTCCTTTAATTTATTATGAAGATCTTTTTCATGTCAGTACATGGTAGAGTATTTTAAAGGTTATGTAGTCTTCCATTATAAGGATGTATAGGAACCTTAATTATTCAGTCAATTCTCAATCAGTGGACATTTAGGTTATTTTCACTTTTCTACTTTTGCAGACAATGCTGAAATAAAAATGCATGCACATATATTTTTGCACAGGGCCATAATTACATACACAATTATATTCCATGATTACATGAAAATCCTAGAAGCAGAATTGCTTTTTATGCATGTTTCTAAATTTTCTCTAGCTTAGTCAACTTCTACTCCGTCGACAGTCCAGGGAATCTTGCCCATACCTCACATCTCCAAACGTGGTCAGTACTTAACATTTAAGTCTTTGCCAATTGACTAGGTAAAAATTGTATTTTGTTATTCTAATTTGGCTGTCTTTGATTATCATGCTAAATATTTTCATAAGTTTATTGGTAGTATTTTTTTCTATATTTGAATTATAGAATTGAAATTGCTGTTGTTTATAATCCTAAACACTGTATAGGTTATGCAGTTTTGCATTTACTTTTTTCCAATTCTTTACTAATTTTCTAATTTTAAACATTTTTACTAATGCACATGAGTCAGGTCTGCACTGTATGACATCTTTTTCATTAAAATAGAGTAGCCATCTCCATCTACCTTTAACTGGACTGAATCTGTTTTTCGTTTTTTCTTTTTTCTTTTTTCCTTTTGCTTTAAACATGAAACCATGGGTCAAGTTTCATTTCTCAGTTGCCACTTCTCCCCTTGAGTTGTCAGTTTTGTTTTTGGTCTAAAAGGAAGGGTAAGTGAGAGGGCATCTCATTAAATCAATGTCTTTGGGCAAGATTTGTATAGTTATCTACTTTGCATATCTTATTTTAGTTTGTCATTTGAAAATAAATTTCAACATAATAATATGCATTCTCATGTTTAAAATAATCATTTATACCTGAGAGTCGTTAAAAACAACAAAGGCATTTTTATTTGGGGATACCAATATGAACATTTCTTTAAGGAAATGTGACACTCTTTAAAAAACAACCATATACAAAATGGCAATTACATGAAGTAACTTATATAAGACTGTTCATGGGCCTTTCCCTAAACACTGGAAAAGATCAAAGAAAGCAATTTGACTTCACCTTCTTTTTTTTTTCCTGGTCTAACAAGCTCCTCTTGGGTGTCAGTACTTCATTCCTTGGTTCAAAAACACAGGTAACTGTGGGGATTATAAATTTCATGAAGAAACAAGTTCTACTGTTACCTCTTTAAATCCTACAGTCTATTAGTTATGTATGTATATAGTATATGACTGTGGGAACAGACTATTTATTACACCTTTTAACAGGGAATTATAATCCATTTATAATTTCATGGTGATTGTTGATATATTTACATATGCCATTTTTCTTTATATTTCCTATTTACTATATGTTTTCTTCTCTTTATTTTCTTCTTTCTTGCATTCTGTCAAGTACTTTAGACAATATTAGCAACAAGATTCATAGGTACTTATCAACTGCATTTGTACAGCATGTGTTTGTGTATTTGCGTGTGTGTGTGTGTGTGTGTGTGTGTATGAGAGAGAGAGAGAGAAAGAGCGAGGAGTATTATAAGTGACAGCTCTAGGCATATTTATGAATCCTTCAGTTATAACAACAAATTTTGGGCTATCATAGTACATTGTGTACAATAGACACTGCAAGAACAGTGTAATTTTTGAGTTATTGACTATTTTCAAGGAACTCCACAAGTCTATGGCATAAAAGGCATAAATTTAAACCACTGACCTATGATGTGATGAGCAATAAATGACCCAGTATGTGAGATCAAACATGCAGAATTGACCTTTCAATTCTGCTTTATTTTTTACACATCATACCGTAGCTCTAAATAGTTTACACTGTCTTAAATTTATATGAAGTAAATGGTATGCTGTTCTAGAATTTGCAAATTTAGAGATTTGCAAAGGTTTTGTAATACAAAGTTCTTAAATACTTGATTTTCTCCAAAAAGGAAAAGAGCAAAGTTGCATGTTGAAGACTCTCCCACAGGAAATTTTTTAAAAATTAAAAATAGTCTGTAGTCACATATTGTTTGATGCGTAACATTTTATTTGATCTAAGAACACCACGAGAATATTTATGTCTTCTGCCTTGTATATAATTAAGAGCAAATGGAAGAGTGAATTTATACAATATAGTTCATAAAGTATTCTAGCAGGGAGAACTATTTATATTTCATTTTGAACTAATGGTAATACGGAAGTGAAATCTTTCCAATCAGAACTCATAGGAGCCAGCAGATAAAAATGTCTTGTCCCATCAGTGTTGACATACGAAGTACTCGTATATGAAGCCTAACTCTTATTAACATGGCAGTGATAGGAAACTAGCTAATTAGTATGTCAAGTAACAAATAAGAAAGTCTCTGAATGATGTCAAATTGATATATTTTACTAGGTCTGTAGAGCATTATAAAAATATTATGAACATTGTATCATAAATTCTCTAAATCGGCGACTTGCCTAAGTTAACTATAATTTAACTTAATCACATATAGTCAACTTAAAAAAGTTCCACCATAATTTAAAAGTTACCTTTGGATATTAGAAAGTTGTTACTCACATACTTAAACCAAGAACTTTTTAATTTAATAAGATCAGTCAACTAACAGAATACTTCCCCCCACTTTGAGATTAGTAAATAGACATTTCATGTGAGTTTATGTTTTACTGTGACTTAACTCGTTAAAAGCCTTCACTTCAATAACAATTTGACACATTGGATATTTAAAAGTAGATTTGTTTGTTTTCTTTTCAGTGTTGCATGATGCAGTCTTAGGATGCAATTCCCATTTTTATACTTCAGAAATGTAACTCTACTAAGCAGATGACAAAGACAACAAGAAGCGATGAGTTAGCTCATTCTCAGGTGGATTTTTGTATCTGCAGCGTACAATCAGGTAACCAGTACTACAGTTTTTCCCTGTACATTTACGTAAAGGCTAGTCATAATTATTTACTCATAGACTTGATAAAAACAAAGAATGTTGACTCAAAGGAAAGAATTTAAAACAAGACGCAGCATTTGCAACAGACAGTTCTATCCATACCAATCTCTGTGGAAGGCAAAATCAAGTAACCGTTTACGGATATTCGGATGGTTGGAATTATCCTCCTGTTTTTTTTCCTGGCACTTCTGTCTGGTACTGAACGCCATCATCTCGCTCCCTGGCTATACCAGTGGCTCTTTTGCAGGAAAATTTGTTATTATTTTAATATGGCTTAACTTCTCTGAATGAACTCTGCAGGAAAACTGATGCTTACTGTTCATTGTGGCACGCATGACTGACAAGTCATTTCTCACTTTTGAGATTGCCAGGGGGTATAGAGAATGATTGAAGGAGTCGAGATGAATCATAGAAGAGTTTTCACTCAGCTCACCACCATCCTGTACATTTCTGCATCTATTTAAAAACTAACTTGTGACCCCTAGTAGTATTCCTCCTTCAGTCACGCACATAGATTTCCTTTAAGACTGTTACTCTCACTAGTGTTAGTCTCACTCAGAGGTGATTTTGACTTGTTACAGTGCACAAATCATGGGACTTCCAGAAGCATCAGGTTGGTTGGTTTCTCAGTATGGCCCAAATGGAGAAAATGCGTGCTTGTGACTGTGTGCGCCTTTAGTACGTTGATTTTAAAATTAATTATAAGTTATTTGATGACATCTCGTACAGACTTTCTTGGAGAGCTTTTCTGCGGTAAGTTCAAGAAAAATTGCTTGAGAAATGCTTGGGAGATGACTGTGCTTTTATATTCGTTGTTAAAGTCCTGGGTTTGGACCACTTAGACAAATGACAATAAATAAGATTACTCTGCAGTGATTTCCTTATATATTTACTCTTAAGGTTTGTTTTGCTTTTCTAACTTTAGATATAACTGGCAAGGCACAATTGTGAGGCTGTCAGATTAACTTTCTAGAAAAATTCATGGCACTATGTAATGATTTGTTTTAATAATGACATGAAATTAACACCAAGTAGTCCTCAGAGTAATTTGAGATAATAAAAATCTTGACATGTTATGTTTCTATATGTATCTGTATGTATATATGCATATAAATAAATTTGTATTAAAAATGTGGAAATATTATGGTTTAAAAATCTATAAAATGAGATATATGTAATTTAAAATATAAATTACAACCATGTATTTTATCATATATGATTTATAATGATTTATAAATTATAGCCATATAATTTATAATAAACCTTTTAATGCTCTTATAATGTAAATTACATTTCCTACTAGAGGAATTCATGTATGACACACCAACTTAATCAAGTTTCAAACTTTTTACTATCAGAGTTATTCTATCTGTAAAATTATGTCCATTTCTCCTTCCATCATTGGAACATTCTGAATATACAATACGTAAGATTTTCTAATATACAAAATTAGCATATCTACTTAAGATGTTAAGAAGTACAATAATATATTTTTCTTCAATGTTATTTTATATATTCCCAGAAAAAGCTAAAGGGATGAAACAGAAGTAAGGCAGATTCTTAATCTTTGTTAAATGAAAGTGATTGTCACTTGATATTCCAGTTCGGATATTTTATTTAATTTTATTTTTAAGATTTTATTTATTTATTTGAGAGAGAGAGAGAGTGCACACAGGAGCAGGGGACATGGGGATGGGTAAGAAAGGGCAGAGGGAGAAGAGGACTCCCCTCTGAGCAGGAAGCCCAACCTGGACTTGATCCCAGGACCCCTAGATCATGACCTGAGCCGAAGGCAGACACTCAACCAACTGAGGCATCCAGGAACGCTTTTAGTTTGAAAAATTTAAAGCAACACTTTAGAGAACCCACTAGCTTTATATAATAATTTTTAACTCAAGATTTTAAAAAACCTTTATATTTATGAGTCTTATAATATCCTTGAGAATTCTATAGACTTAGATATTACCAACTACCCTTAGATATGAAAGATTAAAATGATTTGTTCAGTGACCCAACATTTCTAATAACCCATTTTTTTTTCTTTTCCTAACACTTTACCTGATTGATTGAGCTATTTTTTAAAAGTAGCATTTCTCAAGGACACTTATTTTTCTGATTGGGAATAGTGCTTTTGCTGATTTGTTTTTAAAAAGCAGATGTCTTCTACCTTCTGTATTTTGTTTTTGTTTAACATTTGGAGATATATTTAATTGTTTTGAATTCAGTTTTAAAGTTTTCCAAGAAAACTTCTTTCTTATGATTTATAGTCCTTTTTTCTATATTTATGAAAAAGTATTAAAAGGCTGTTATAATATCATTATTAATAGTAATGTGTTGATAGAAATTAATATAAGATAGAATACACATATAAGGAAATAATATTTTTATTTGATAAAAGTTTAAGAGAAATTAACAAATTAACTGATTTATAAAACCAAAAACTATGTTTTCAACTTCCAAACAGATTATAAGAATATGCCCAATATTTGAGATTTCTCTTAATGTGAAAGATACATAGGATGAACTTGAATTACTTGATCTCTGAAAATATTCTAAGCTTTCTCTGATATTCAAACCTTCCCTGGTGGTCTAGTGGTTAGGATTCGGCGCTCTCTGATATTCACACCTAATATTTAGAGGTACATGGTAATTCATTTGAGTCACCACTATAGGTCAAAACATAACCCATTTTCTCTTGAATCAAAAGATGTTTACAATAGTATGTTTTCTGCAGTAAAGTCTTTTGTGGTTGCTGCTAATTACATGTTTTTAACTTCAAAGTCTTTAAAAGGAGTGCAGGTACAAGTAGACCTAATATTTCTTAGCTGAAAGAGTTCAGGAAAGTCTCCAGGCTTGGAAAAATGTGTATATATATAAAATACCAGTAGTATCTTCATTATGGATTTTTAACTTCAGCTGAATACAGAGCATCCTATCTTACTATATTACTGAATCAAGTAAAAAAACTATATACACTACACAAATGATGCCATAGGGAATGTGTAGCACTAATATTTTTAATTAAAAGACAAATGATAATCCACATGATGCTGTAGCTAAGCATTTGATGATCTCCAATTATATTAGCAGTAACATTTTCATTTGATAACTAAATAACTGGGTAATTAAAAACATGTAATTAAAGCAAAGTCATATCCTAATTTATGAAATCAATGAAAACAAAGAACATAGTAAAACTCTATTGAAAAATAGTTACTATACCATCATAATGAGATATATTTTTACCAATATACCTTACAAGGAAAACAAAGGTTAAACTTTGCCTGATGCTCCCTTGTTAAGATATTCTAGAAGAGCATGTGATAAAATAAGTCCTGATTCATAAACACAATATAGAATGTTTTCCCCCCATGAGTTTTTTGCCAGTCCTAAGTTATTGTGAATGGCAAAAGGTGAAAGATAACATTGGAAAACAGTGAAGAATCACTATACAAACTTGTAAAGATTAAGGCCAGACTCTTAATTTATTACTCAGTAACAATTAATTACAGGGCACAGGTATAATTTTTGCTATCTGCATTGTTACCACTTTTCTCACTAGATGAAAGTGGGCAGAATCATTCAGATATAGTCCAACTGGAGCCCAATATGAAGGGTGGTGTGGATCAAGGCACCACGGTTCTTGAGAGAGGAAAAGTCCTGAACGTACATAAGCAATCATGAAGAAAGGAAATGATCCAAGCGGAACCTTTCTGTCAGAGTTCAAGGACCATAGGAGTTGTATTTTGCCTTGTGAACTTGATTGAAAACAGTCAAAGAAGTCCACGCAGCCAAAACAAAAAACAAAAATAAAAGCCAAAACAAAAAACTCAAACCCCCAAACCTGCATATGACACAATCATACCCATGAACACAGGGACTTTTCAGTCGTCTCTTTAAAAATAAACTCTTCTTGTATTTATGAAGCACTATGAATGGTATCAGCAACACTTTTCCTCTTTGTTGCTGACACCAATTAACTCCCCAGTCTATGAACAGAGATTGAAATGTCACAGTCACTTTTAGAGTGATACAGACCTCTTCCTTCTTCTGGCAACATCCTCTGCATGAATGATGTTGGAGAGAACCTTAGTGAGGTGACTATCTGATGTCTCTGTACTGCTCCCAAAGTCATAGTTCTTCACACAAGGGCACAAGAAGTGCACGATGGCCCGGCGGATGTAGCTGTCAAAGATATAGTAAATGAAAGGGTTGATGCAGCTGTTGGCAAATGCCAGAGGCCCACTCACCTCCATGCCCAGCTGGAGAAAAGCTGATGAAAAGTAGACTTCTTGCTGCAGCCCAGAGACAATGGCCAGGAGCTTGAAAGTATTGAAGGGCAGCCAGGAGAAGACAAAGGCTGCCACGACAATAAAGATGATCTTTATGGATTTCCGCAGCTTTCTGTTATGTTTCCCCGCCTGTTGGTAATGCGCACACAGCTTCCTTGTTATGCAACAGTAGCAGGTGACAATGCTCACCAAAGGGACGAAGAAGGTAAAAATTAAGGCCACCAGGGCCCAAGTCAGTTTCGTGGATGTAGCCCTCTTCTCTGCACAGTATGGCTTACCATCAATCAGGGTGAGTTCCCTGGACAGAAGAGTAGGCAAACCCAACAGGCAGGAGATAAACCAGACGCTGGCACAGACTCCATAGGCACAGTCTCTCCTTCTGAATTTCCTGGATATGGCTGGGCACATGATGGCCAGGTAGCGGTCAACACTCATGCAGGTGAGCAAGAAGACACTGCAGTGCATGTTGACTGAGATCATGTAGGAGCTGCCTTTGCACAGGAAGGAGCCTGTCCTCCACAGTCCTAAAGAAGCTTCTTTATCCACCCAGAGAGGCAATGTGACAAGAAAAATGAAGTCAGACACGGCCAGGTTGATGATGAAGATGTCAATCAGTCTTCGGCTGCCCCGTTTGAAATGCAAGGCGCTCATGAGGATGAGGTTCCCCAATGCTCCAGTCAGGAACACAGCTGTGTAAAAGACTGGAAGGAAGATCGACGTATAAGGAACATGGGAGTGGGTGTCCTCAAGATCAGGATTTTTGCTGGTAGCATAGAAATAATCCAAATAAACCGAGGTTGCTTCTGGGTCCATTGCTAAAGATTGGCTGCCAAATCTGGTATTTCTTTATCTAGGAAGTTTTTGTATACATTTTCAAAATCACAGGTGGCTTCTTTTATCTACTGGCTGCCTCTTCCCCACCACCCGCACCACCCCACCCCTTAAAAGATCTTGGGACAAGCATAAAAACAGAGATGAAAAAAATGCAGTTTCTACCAATCCTCAGAAAGGGCCTACAAGGAACACCACCCTGATTGGTGTTTGGTGGTTGTGGTTGTGGTTTTCTTTATTTGCATTTGCCCTGGAGACTGGGGTGCTTTTTGACTTTTGTCTTGAAGATATTGTTTTTTTCTCTAAATCCAGATATTAAAAAAACACATTAACTGTTTTTCCCCTACCTACTTTAAACATATCCTTCGCTTTTCTGACACTGACAATCCTTTTGATCTGTTACACATACAAGATACATTCTTTTAGATTTTTGATGGTGACAAAGATCCTCCTTTTAATTACGTCGAAGCGAGGAAAATAGTCTTTCACTGCAGAAAGAGTGAATTAATAATTCCCTAAATCATACACATCCACATCTGCAGCAAACATAATGATTCCAATTAGGGTATGAGATTCTTTACACTTATTTGGCTCTTTTGGATCATGCATAATTAATATTGTTTTGTTCAATAAGTTTAAAAAGTTCTCCAGAAACTGGGAATATGTCTTGTGCTGTTGTTGTTATAACATGTAAAAATTTTAACACAGTACCTTACACATCATAGGTGCTTTGGAAATGCTAGTTTATTTGAATTAATTAGGAAAACTCTGGGTTTCATGGTCCAGTATAACTAGCAAGTATGTATTCCTTTGGTTCAACTGTAGGCATTTTTGTTAGTTATGTAGCGGACAGGCACAGGTTTAAAAATTGCAATTTTTACACTCTTATCTGCTATTGTAATTTAACCAATGAAGTTCCTTTTATTAGATTTAAAATCCTTGATTAGGAGACTTGCTCTCTACTAATCTTCAAAGAGTTACCCTTCAGCAGACTCTAGGTCCCCTCTGATCTCTTCTTCACACCTCGTAGCAGTGATTTTTTAGCTCTTGAACTATATAAAAGTACCTTCACACATCAGTGAGCTTCACATTGGGGATTACTGACCTAGCAAGAGACAGACCTCTAGTAAGTGACATTATAAAGGAGTTGCTGGTACAGGGATGATAAAAGAAAGATTTGGGGTTCCTTCAAAACACTTGAGAAACAGGCTAACATCAGAAGGATCCTATCCTATTTTTCTCTCATGTATTCCTTTTTCTACATGGAAAACTATGGTGAAATATAAATTCTGAAACTGACTCCATTCACTTAGAATTTTTACTGGCCAACGTAGCTCAAGGCTCTTTCCTTTTCTCTTTCCCTCCACCTCATTTCATTGCCAAATTTCCAGTTTCAGGTTGATATTACTATTGAATAGAAAAATGTATGCCAGTGGCTAAAAACACCATTGATAAGCATGTAAATCCTTTCTACTGAATTTTTATTTATCCCATAATTAATATATTGAAAAGAGTGATTTTTCTCTTTTTCTTGATGTGTTCTAATGTTACCCCAGTCTCAGATGTGTGAGTGTGTGTAGGGCAGGGAAGGATGAGGGCTCCCCTGATCTGGGGGCAGTCCCAGAAATTCACTTGGAATTTGATTTATGACTTGGCTCTGCCTCCTTTTGTGTCCCTGACAGCTCTGTGTTGTTCAGGGGGGCGTATCCTTCTCTAAGTATAGGCTGCAGATGAGAGAAACTAATTAATGCTTTGACATTTCTGGGATAGAAATCTTTCCCACTGAGTAAGCCTTACATATTTAATAGAATTTGTCAAATAGTTTGAAGTAGGACAATATTTACTTGACAAGGATTGATGGAGTAAACATAGAATATTGAAACACTACATCTATATATGTCTCTCTATATCTCTATCTATTTTTCTCATGTCTCCAGAATTCCATATAAATGTGTTATAAAATGGAAAAAAGTTTATGCTCATACTCTGGAGGAAAACGTCTGGCCTATATTTATTCTGTCAGCCTTAAATTTTCTTTCAGCATTCAAAAGTTGTTGGTTTGGTGTAAACTATCTCAAATAAATCTGACTTCTTCACTAAACTTTGAAGCAGCTGTAGACCAAATGTTTTGCTTTATCATAAATACAGTTACTTTGGAATATGATAGTTAATGGTAGAATGTTGCAATGCGAGAGTATCTACCATGTATCAAAACTATCCTGGGACCCAAGTCGGAAAACAGATTAATTGTTTTAGGCAAAAACGGAACAAATAGCATAGTCCTGGGCTTTTAGTAACTCTGAGTGCAAAGCTATTATAAGACAGAACCCACAATAAAAGCCAACTAGATAAAGTAGGGGAAGTCATTGTTCTAAATAAGCTTAGTGCAACGGTCATTTTAGAATTTAGAATTTTTTTTTGAAATAAACATGAGGATACTAACAACAAATAACCAAGTAGACAAGACCAAAACTCAGAAACAATACTGGATATTATAAGCCTATGAAAAGGCAGCAAGAACAAGGTGATGATTAAAAAAAAAAAAAGAGTTTTAAAAAAAAGAGTAAGATGTAAATATTAATAACTGAATGACAACACACATGCTCACTTTTAATAATTGTTTTTCCAGAAAAAAATGCTTAACCTTCCTTATTTTAAATACAAGTACATAGATATACTTTATATTCAACTTTATATATTATGTTTTCCATCCCTGGCAGGAATAATTGCTTCCACCTTTGTGTTCTTTAAGAACTTTTACAATACTGCTTATTAAGTTCTTATTACCTCATTTCACATGGTTAATTGTTTTGATGTCTGACCTCCTAAGCTGATCATGAGCCCCTTGAAGGGAGAGACCATCCATTATCTCTGCATTGTTTCTAGCATAGGAATTACCAACTGAAGTGTTTTTTGGATTCTCAAAGCCATTGTTTTGAACTAGTGGATGCCAGGCCACATTTCCCCCATTAGAATCACCAGGGGTGACTCCCAAATTGCAGCTTTCTGAACCCTGTCTCAGATCTACTGAGTCAGAATCATTTGGCGTGGACTCCCAACACATTATATTTAATAAGCCTCCAAGGTGATTCTTAACACTAAAGTTTAGAATCAGTGCTCTAATTTATATATCTTAACCAACTTTATATGTTATGCTTCATTATTATTTTGGCTTTTCTTCAAATAACCTCTAAATTTGAACTTCTAGTGGGAGGGATGGGGTAATCGGGTGATGGGCATTAAGGGGGGATACATGATGGGATCAGCACTGGGTGTTATAATGTGACTGATGAATTATTGAACTCTATATATGACACGAATGATGTATTATATAGTGGCTAATTGAATATAAATAAAAAATAAACTTGAACTTTTTTTTAAAGATTTTATTTGTTTATTTGACACAAAGAGAGAGACATCACAAGTAGGCAGAGAGGCAGGCAGAAACAGGGGGGGAAGCAGGCTTCTCGCTGAGCAGAGAGCCCGATGTGGGGCTCGATCCCAGGACCCCGAGATCATGACCCAAGCTGAAGGCAGAGGCTTAACCCTCTGAGCCACCCAGGTGCCCCTAAACATGAACTTCTTAGCAGTTTTCCAGTCTTGTTCTCACAAAATTTTCAGAATTAACTTAGACTTCTGGGCCCTCCCTGTTTTGCATTTCAATTCCTGAGATACATGCAGAATTGGGTCAAGTGTTGAAGATGGGGAAAGAGCAAGGTGTTGTTCACTGAGATACCTGCTCAAGGGAATATATTATCTGTCACACAGCCTTTAGTGGTTACTTGCAGACTGTGCTTCACAAGTCAGCTAAAGGTTTTGTGTGAGTACAGCCTACCATAACTGGCATTACTGCATATTACTTCTGCTTTTCCCCACATATTAGGTAGGGATTAATCAGATTATAGAGCAAAGAGCATAGCAGAAAGAAATCTCTATGGCATACGTTCTACTGATTTGTTCCTGAATAAGTGACAAAGATTATGAAGCAAAGTATTTGTTTTTCATTGATCTTACTGGTCAGAGTGATCATATATTCGTTTGAAACATTCTCTTGTCCATTTCTTACCTGAGTATCATAAAGGGTATAAGCATTTAAACAGACCAGTTTAAGAGATCTGTTTATCTTCTAAGAGTCTGATTTTTTTATTTGGACAGTCACTTAGTGAGTGTTGTATAATAATAAAGTAATATATCATGCCAGACTAAATGGCATGTATTTGCTGTTATCAGGGTCTTCCCCCACTTCACTTACTAGATTATTTCCTTTGGTCCCCCACACTGACATAAACAAAAGTGATGTTCCTATTTTAGGCACATACACTTTAGGCTTCTTTGTAACAGTTGATTTAATCTGGATTTAGGTTGTGCATCACAAAAATTGTGCTTATTTACATTGGTGTTCCCCGTATCCAGCACAATGTCTGGCATATGACAGACTGCCAATTAATATTTGTAGATCTGGACTGAATTATGCTTGAATCTTGAGTTATTTCCAATGGTTTCTTTTCACAAAATTCCTAGACAGCTTCCATTTTCCATGATTTGTGTTTATCATTGGAACAGCAAAGGCCGGGTTGCTGTATCTTTTCTAATCAGAAGCATAGAGACTTCCTTGTTTTCCTTATCCATCTGCATTTCCCACTCTCTCTGTCTTTTCGTACATTGTCTAGACTGGACGTATAGAATACGTGAATCTCCTAGTGAAACTTAAACATGTGGCTCTATGACAACCCCATTTTGGAGTTACGTTATTCTTCTTCCGGAATTATGAATCAGAAAATTTTAGAGTTGCAAGTGATATTACTGATCATCCAGTATATCCATTTTATGAATGAGAACACTGGGACTCAGAAAGAGTCACTTGCTAATGACTCACATTGATGATATTAAAATAGAGGATGATTTAAACTTCTCACCTACATTTGGTCCATTCACTGTCCTTCAGAAGCATGAACATCTAAACAACTATAGTTCACTACTCTGTGCAGAATTTGACAGGAATTGCTAAAAGGAAAGCCATTCTAGATGCACTTTTCTATCTGCCTTCTCTTTAATTTCGCCATTGTCTTAAAGTAAATAGGCACAAGAAAATTCAAAGATTGAGACATTTCCTGAGGAAGGCTGTTGATTGGAACCCACAGCTTGCATATATTTCAATTTTTCTCCTTTTTGCATTCCAACATTTATAAGGAAACAACCAGGATAAAATTGTAGGAAAAAGACATAATGTAGATATATCTTTCTTAAGATAATTTTCAGTTTCTAAAAAAGGTGTGATTAAAAATAATATTTAAGTATATAAGGGAATTTGTTATTGAAGGGAATTCTCACACAAGGAGTCATCACATAAACACGTAACACAAACAAGTTACAATACCTGCATATCTAGATTTTCAGTTATTGTATTTATTTAACACCTTCCTGGTGAAACTAGAACCATAATTAACAAATTAAGCCAGAGATCTAGTTCAAGTTTATTTTTAAATCTAAATTTCATAATCTGTACTTGGTTGCACTAAATCATCCTTAACACTTGTGAAAATGTGTCAGGCCAGCTACTGTTTCCCGAGGAGCAGAGTAAGGAAAGGAAGCAGAATTTAACTCCATTAATTTTTTTTTTTAATTTTATTTATTTCTTTGACAGAGAGAGATCACAAGTAGGCAGAGAGGCAGGCAGAGAGAGAGGGGGAAGCAGGCTCCCTGCCAAGCAGAGAGCCCAATGTGGGGCTCCATCCCAGGACCCTGAGATCATGACCTGAGCCGAAGGCAGAGGTTTTAGCCCACTGAGCCACCCAGGTGCCCCTAACCCCATTAATTTTTAAGGATTTATTTTGCCCACACAACAAGCAAGCACCCAAAATAGAAAACATGCAAAATGCAGAGATAAATGAGAAGTGGTACTGGTGTCATGAGGCAGTTCACGCCCTCTGTGCTGAGTGGGCAAGACTGTCACAACCTCAAACACACAGACACGTCCAAGTCCATGCTAAATTGTAAGTGAAATATGTCTTGTGTGTTTTCTATGCATTATGCAGACTTGATGTATGCCAAGCGGCATCCTCCTTTACAGGTTTCCCGAGAAACACCGACCTCCTGAATCATGAAGATGTATGTATTCTCTGAACCCAGCCTGGGAATCTGGTTGTTGCAAGTCTTTCCTGGTCAACTGCAGTTAGTCCAGAGGTTCGATAACCTGCTGAAGAGAGCAGGACACCTACCTCTATAAATGGCTTACTTCCAGCTTCTAGGGGAATCGGAGGCTTTTAGATGCTGTTTATAGTGACCCTAGCCAAACATTATTGATATTCAACAGATATTTGCAAATACTAAAGTGTAATGATTGTTTAATATATGCCACAGGCCTGGGCTGGACATTTTATATGCATTTTTTTCATTTAATCCTCACTGTGGTCAATTGGAATAGGGAATATTTTCAACATTCATATTTTGGAGAAAAGAAATCCGACATTTAAGAGGTTAACTTAGTTGTCCAATGTAACAAACTAGTCAGTGCACCCTATTATTAAAGCTTGATAAGTCAGTTATTCACTCTATCCTCAGCTTCCTTGACTATGAATTAAGGTGTCGTCTTCCTCTTCCTCTTTCAGACTTCCCTTTTACCTGGGTTTATTTATCACAGAGGTAGTTCTGGAGGTAGGGGATTTCTAAAGAAGGCCAATGGATAAAGATTATTTCCTGCTGCATGAATGAATTTAGGAGTCAAATTGCACATTAATAATGTGTAATTATTATATATTATAATAGGTAACTATTGTATTAGTAAATTTAATAATTTGCCTGTGTATTTCCACCAGTTTTTCTAGTTGGTGCCTGGCAAAGTTCTCCTTTGATCAGGTATTCTACATGAAAATCCAGTCATATTTGAATATGTATTTGGCTGTTACTTTATTTTATTTATGCACTGGGTATGAATATCCATTTGCCAACTGAGGCAAAAGACATAGAACTTCAGAAAAACAGATACCATGCCTTCAAACTGTCAGAGTGGTAAAAACTTAATATCAACTTTGAGCTAAATTCCAAGACATTTGGGGATGGCATAGAGTTTGAGAGCTTTTCTCTTTCTGTTTTAATTAAGAACATTGAGCTAGCGGTCTCTGTAGGTCTCTGTTGAGAAACCTATCATTTACTGGTCCTAGGCTATGTTCATGCATCCACACATGGGCAAAGATGTCTCTGTTTTCTATCAATGAATTTCTGTGTGATACTTGAAGGCTTAGAGTCATTCTGTTACTGCTGTGAACACATGGCCATCTGCGAATTCTGAGGCTGTCAGTGACCTTATTTGCTCAAGGCCATGTTCCCCAAATTCAGTCTTTTCCATACTACATAAACGATTTTTTTAATTCATGCTTTTTGACATGTCTTGTAGCCTCAGTATTATTATAATTTAATAGGTTAACTAACTGAAATTGATTTTAAAATGAAACTTTAAGCACAATAAATAGAAAACTAGTATCACTTGCCAAAAAAAAAAAAAAAGCCACTAACAAAAATTATATGAAACCCAAACACTGTCATTACATTCTACATGGATACCGTTCAGTCACATCCTTCTTAGTCTAAACTTAAGCAATAAAACCAGAAAGACTATCTGCTTCAATGGAAGTGAGGTTCTGAGAGGAAATAAATAGGTTGATATTTCAAAAGTATACTCACATTGTTGTTGACGTGCTTAGAGGTAGGGTGTGTGACAGGAAAGCACAGAACTGGAAAACCTGTCATATAAGTCACAATCAATGACTAGTCGTGACCAGAAACAGGTCATCTTACTTTAAGGACCTTTGTTCCTTCCTTCATAGTACAAAGGATTCCATCAGCCCACAAATCCCTTTGGCGCAGCACCTCCTTTCGCTCAGGAGTCGAACTACATCCCCCACAATGCACTGCGCGCGGCGCCAGAAATGCGGTCCGCCGCCTCCCGCAGCTTTCCTTCTGTCCCTCCTACAACTCCCACAAGCCCCCACGGCCCCGGGCCTAGGCCCGGCCTCGGGTGGAGGCGGAGGCGGAGGCGCGGGAGTTATGGAGGGGGCGGGATCTGCAGGGAAGTGCGTCAGAGAAGGCGCGGGGAGAGTAGGGTGCTGTGGTCTGAGCTTCAGGGTGAAGCTGGCGGAGCAGGAGGATGGGCGGTGAGTGAGCGGGGTCGGCGTCGCTGGGCGGGGGTCGCGTGGCCGTTAGACGTTTCCAGCAGTTTGAAGAGGGGCCCCTCCTGGGGAGGAGCCGGGGCCAGGGCCGGCAGGTTCTGAGCCGCCTCGCAGCGGCGGGGTTTTCCCTTCGGCTGAGTGTTCTGGGGAGGGGCCTGGTTTGGTACTTGGGGCCCCTGGCCTGGGCGGCGCAGGACTGCAGGGCCCTGGCCCCAGCTTGCCTCGAGCTACCCCGGCCCGGTAGTGCGCCCTGCGAGGTGACAGCGCCAGTTGTCCGGCCTGGCAAACAGC
Organism: Neogale vison; assembly: GCF_020171115.1. Taxonomy (NCBI): domain Eukaryota; kingdom Metazoa; phylum Chordata; class Mammalia; order Carnivora; family Mustelidae; genus Neogale; species Neogale vison. The sequence continues at coordinate 46,778,389 of NC_058096.1, read as the reverse complement.
CACTCAGGGTGCCGGGACCTTTAAAGGTCATTTGAGAGCACCAGGTTGAAAGAGGATTAGAAAAACAAGAATACAAAACCAACTTCTGGAGTTATTGTTAATCACTGCAATTGCCCTATCTCATCTGTGTCACACTTCCTGTCTTCCAAACTCAGCAACCCCAGTTTGCGAGCCTGTTTTCGTGCGCCTTTGTAAGGTGTTTGGTGCGGTCACGGTGTATACTTGCAGTATTTGACTCAGCTTGATCCGCCTTGAGTCATTTTACTGCGGCCATTTACTACTGCCGTTGAGCCCTGTCCACGCCTTGGGAGTGTTCATATTTTGCCAAATTCAGTTTTCTTTCTGGCCGAAGAGAAATCATTTAGTTTGCAGATAAGAAGATTCAAAAGTGTAAGGAATGGGGAGAGTAGATAGGAGTGGAGAATTTGGCGGCGCAGGGGAGTTTTCCTTAGCTTCGATGGATCCTAGGAGCAGATTGCTATCTAGCATTATTATATGTTACTGTTCTCTTCGCTCTTCTGCTCACCCGAACAACCCTTCTATCTGGGTTAACAAACATAACTCTGCCTTCCGAATAGCTGCTGACTCTTAACCTTGTTTTTAGAAGGTTTTCCTCCTCAGTGGAATCTGGGAGGAGCCAATTTTCTCTGCTTGCTTTTCTTGTGCCCTTTCACACTCAAACCCAGAACACTTAATGCTCTGAAGCAATAAAAATTCAGTCTGTAATTAAAAATATATGTATGGTACACGGCTGACTCTGAGCATGTCTATTGTTTGTATCTGTAATGTGTATGTCCATTTCAGTGTTGTCTGTTTTAGTGTGCAGGTGATAGACTAGAGAACAAGACCTCTGTCTCCGTAGCATCCTGGGTATGTGAGCATTCAATAAGTACTTTCATGATAATGAGTTTTATTTTGAATTTAATTAAGAACATGCTTGCCTTTATTTATTTTTATTCTTTAATGATTATACATTACATTAAGGGTCATGGGGTGGGAAATAGGATAAAGGGTGATTTTGAGATAATTCCTTTCAAAATATTTCCTGTATGTCCTTGAAGTCTAACTTTCTTCTTTCTCCAACTTTTAAACAGAGCAGTCTGAATGCCAGAATGGATAACCGTTTTGCTACAGCATTTGTAATTGCTTGTGTGCTTAGCCTCATTTCCACCATCTACATGGCAGCCTCAATTGGCACAGACTTCTGGTATGAATATCGAAGTCCAGTTCAAGAAAATTCCAGTGATTTGAACAAAAGCATCTGGGCCGACTTCGCTAGTGATGAGGCAGATGAAAAGACTTATAATGATGCACTTTTCCGATTTAATGGCACAATGGGATTGTGGAGACGGTGTATCACTATACCTCAAAACACATACTGGTATAGCCCACCAGAAAGGACAGGTATTTCTCTTATTTTAACTTTTGTCTACTTTACCTACTCAATAATAAAGTGATGTGATGATAACCCAATTATGTATAAGCAGGTTTGTGGGTTTTTTTCTCTCTGAAGAAATAAATCTGTGTGTCTCTTCTCTCTCTACCACTTTCTTTGCCCAACTTCTATGAATTATTATGATACTCAATACCGGTTGGATAAGTAACTGTCCTTATCTTGAGAAAGCCATCTTTGTACTTACTCAGTAAAATTCTTTTTATTAATCTCACATATGTCATGAGGAAATAATTGGGAAAGCACATTGGAAGACTTTAAATATTTGGTAACTGGTAAAAGAGTTAGTATCCAAAAGAAATTAACACATATGACTTGATAGTCTTTTCCTGTGTTAGCTGTGTTTCGGTAGTTATTATCATTTGCCCTGTAAATCTTAGAGGATATAATTTGACCAACTCTACATTCAAATCTGTGCATATTTGAGTCTGTTTTATAACAATCTTGACAAGAGTTTGTAGGTTAAAAATATGCATTACGGAAATAAAAAAAAATATAAGAAATTGTCTGATTTATTTTGCAAGCATTCTTAACATTAAAAAGTTTTAATTTCCAGATATTAAAATGGAAACTTTAGAGCTCTAAGGAACAACTTAGAATTTGTTTCTATTTATGACTACTTCTGTTGACCACTTAGTGGGAAGCACTGTATTCAGATCACAGCACAACAATTATTATACATCAAAAGGACAATTGTTATGATAATATAATGGAAAAAAGAAAGTAGGTGGGGGAGTGAGGTTGGGGGGACTGGTTGAAATAAATTGTAAAGTGTTCATTTCTACTTATGAGCATAGGAGCACTTGATGTTTGAATCTTACCAATCATTTATTAAATGCCTCCATATTCCATATAGTACATCAGGGAAGAATATAAATATCTTTGGTCCTGGGGAGCTAACATTCTGATAAGGGGTGTAGGCAGTAAGCTGAAGAAATAAGTATAATGATAGAAACAATAGTTAATTGTATAGTATGTTAGAAGATGTTGCATTGTATGAGAAAATGCAACAAAATAAAGGGATATGGAATGTGTAGGGAAGGGGATATTGATAGGCATAAGTTATGATGTTCAATAGTATAGGCAAGATAGGCTTCAACAAGATGTCACTTGAGTAAAGACTATGTAGGTGAAGGAGTTAGCTATATGGAAAACTTCAGGGGGAATCTTTTAAGTTGGAAGAAACAACAACAGCAAGGACCTCATGATGGGAACATTCCTGAAATAGTCAAAGACCAGCAAGGAAGCCACTGGGCTGGAGTGGAGGTGGAGAGGGAGAGTTGAGAATGCTGTCAGAAATTACTCTGGGAGTAGGGCAAACTTTGCAGGATTCTGTAGGCATGATGAAGGCTTCCGGTTTTTGCTCTCAGTGTGGTGGAGTATTGAGTTTTGAGCAGGAGAAATGATCTGGTCACCTAGACAGATGTATTGAAAACAGGCAGTAAACAAAAGTGGAAGCCAGGAAGCTATTGCACCAATTCTTAGGAGAGATGACTGTGACTTAGACCATGGTGGTAGCACTAAGCAGTGGCTGGATTTTAGATGGGTTTTGAAGGTAGATCCACTAGAATTTCCTGGTGGGATGCATGTAGGCAACAATGACTAAAGTTTCTGGTCTGAGGAACTAGAAGGATGGAATTATCATTACCTGAGATGGGAAGATGGCTGGGGGGTAGATTTGGCAGAGACCGTCAAAGTTCCTATTTATTTAAGTCTTTGTCTTCTCCTTCTCCCTAGTCTTCTTGCATATCTGTTCTCATTCATTTTACTGCTCCAACTTTTTTTTTTTTCTTCCCTTCCTCGTGTCTGTGTCTTAAGCCTGCTGCTGAGAACCACTGGCATTCATTGGGCATCCGTGAATCCTGTGTGTCACTCAAGGCCAAAGAGGTTGCTGTCCTCTGGGAACATCCTTTTATATCACTTTTTATTTCAGAGAATAATTACTGAAAGGGATTTTTGTTAAATGTTTATAATTAAAACAACAAGCAGTCATTGTTATTCATGTTGCAGAGTCATTTGATGTGGTCACAAAATGCATGAGTTTCACGCTAAATGAGCAGTTCATGGAGAAATATGTTGATCCTGGAAACCACAATAGTGGGATTGATCTACTTCGGACCTGTGAGTACACTGATCTCAGCAGTACAGTTGGGGGAAGAAGGAAATAAATTTTCCATTCATTGATCGCCATTATTGGAACAAGATGTGTCCGTACATTGCATCAGTTTGGAATAAGATCTCTAGTGATATCCCAGTGAACTCTGTTCTGTTATAACATATTTTAAAGTTAGATACATACTTACCAAATTGGAAGTATGAATACATTGGATGACAGAATCTAGACCTCCTCAAAAGATGATATTAGTTGGTCCTTTTAAAGAGTAAATTTAGTAGGGCTAAATAATAAATTCCTGTATTTGAGATAAGCATTTTAGTTACTTGGGTTCAGATAGGGATATGTGAAAAAGTTGACTTCAAGATCTATATGAGTCAAGGGTCAGGACTACCAAAAATGTTAATCCAGTCTTAGGCTGTAGTAACAGAAATATAGATATAAAAAACAAATGAAAGTATTTATTGGGAGCATTCTGTTCTTTGACAGACTACCTAGAAAATACTGCCTTCATATTTGGACCTGATATTCAGGCTGTAGAGACTTCCTGGAGCTTGTGCATAGAATGACCATGTCATGAGGGGAAGCATTGAATAAATATGGCAAGTAGACTTGACCCTGGAATAATGTAGGGGTTAGAGCACTGACCCCTTCACACAGTCGAAAATCCATATGTAACTTTTGACTTCTCCAGAACATAACTACTAATAACCTCCAGTTGATCAGAAGTCTTACCAATAACGTAGAACAGTCAACTGAGACATTTTGTAATATATATATATTATATGCTATGTTATTATATAAAGTAAGCTAGAGAAAAGAGAATGTTACCAAGAAAGTCATAAGGAAGAGAAAATACATTTACAGTCCTGTTCTATTAAAAATTTGCATGTATGTCAGCCTGTATAAACTGTGTTATTCAAGGTATTCAATTTTGTATTGCAAATATATAAGAAGAAGTTTATTACTAAATGTGTTTGAAGGGAAGTTGGAGAAAAGACTTTTATGTAGTTCCAAAAACTAAAATGAGCCCTAGAAGGTCAAACTTGGTTTAGAGTTGATATTAAGATATTACTAATAATTAAAATAGTGTAAAAATGGAAGTCATGTAAAGTCCATCAGCTTTCCTCTTCTGTTGAGGGAAATTATGATAATTAAAGCTGCCATTTATTGAATGCTGAGATCTTCTGCTCTGTGCTTTATGTATATTATTTCAACAGGTCTTTTATAACCACCATTCATTTACTTCTTAATCCTGCCTTGAGATCCTAGAAGGATGTAGATTCATTTATATGTGGAACCGGAAGGTTTTGCTTCAAATGCTGGCTCTACTGATTACTGTGTTACCCTGTACAAGTTATTTATACCTCTTGCTTCTGTTCCCTCATTTATAAAATGGAGATCATAATAGTACATCCTTCATAGGGGTTTTGGGAGGATTAATACACAAAGCATCAGTGCCTGACACAGTGAGCCCTCAGTAACTGCTAACTGTTAGTGTCCGTTTGCTTTTATCAGGTAGCATCTTTTTGAACAAAGTGCTTTAAAGAAGAATCCCCAATATTAAAGTATTCCTTTCTCACTTTTTAAAAAAAGATTTTAAAATTTATTTTAGAGAGATTGGGAGAGAGGTAGCATGAGTGGGGGGAGGGGCAGAGGGAGAAAGAATCTTAGGCAGACTCCCCACTGAGCTTTGAGCCCAACACAGGGCTCTTTCTCAGGGCCCTGAGATCACCACCTGCTCAGAAACCAAGAGTGGTATATGCTCAACCAATAGCGCCATCCAGGGGTCCCTCCTTTCTCACTTTTTGAGAAAAGGTCTAATAAGTACATGAAAGAAATTGCCATTGTGAAAAACTGTCTGAAATTGTGGTAACATATCTTTTTTTCTCTTTTTCAAAATCAGATCTTTGGCGTTGCCAGTTCCTTTTACCTTTTGTTAGTCTAGGTTTGATGTGCTTTGGGGCTGTGATTGGACTTTGTGCTTGCATTTGCCGGAGTTTATATCCCACCATTGCCACAGGCATTCTCCATCTCCTTGCAGGTGAGTCTTGTCATTATACGTACCTTTTATCTTCTTCCTGTTCCCATAGAGACAAAGAGTCATAATTCTTAAACATTCACATATTGTTGCCCTGTCATGTTGCCTGAAAAGCTCTTACGAGGCTCTTACCTAGTTATGTTTTGTTTTCCTCCAAGGTCTCTGTACGCTGGGCTCAGTGAGTTGTTATGTTGCTGGAATTAAGCTACTCCACCAGAAGCTAGGGCTACCTGAGAACGTGTCTGGTGAATTTGGATGGTCCTTCTGCCTGGCTTGCGTCTCAGCTCCCTTACAGTTCATGGCTTCTGCTCTCTTCATCTGGGCTGCTCATACCAACCGGAAAGAGTACACCTTAATGAAGGCATATCGTGTGGCATGAGTGGGAAGCTGCCTGCTTTGCAATTGCCATTTTATTTTTCAATATTAATATTCTCCTTGTCCCCCCCCCCATTGTTTTTAATTTATTTTTTTTCTTTGTGGATATACCATTTTATCCTGAAAATCCATTCTATTTATTCACACAGACAGTTGTTTCTTAATACCACTAAAATTTATATGGATTATTCTGAATGAGTCCATCTTTTAAACAAACTAATCTAGGTTCAGAGTCCAGACAGCAAGAAATGGGTAGACACTTGCCACACATTTGTGAAAGAAAACTGATAGTGGGAAATTGACCCAAACACATCTACTGAAGTCTGTTAGACTTCTCAGTAAATATCTGTTGAACTGAAAACTTGTCAGTGTCATCGTTGTCAGAACTTAGGGTCACTTTGCCATTGTAGATAGCCTGTCCGCCAGAGCATTAATGCTATTTTCAAAGATTTTAAGCTATATAAAATAAGATTATCTAAGATCCTTATCCCCAAATACAGGCATACAGCTTTATTCAAGGTGAAGTACGGCAGCTGTTTAACTAAACTGTGTCTGTCTGCAAGAAAGGAAGTGAAAAATACAGTGTTTACTGGAAATTTTAACTTCGTAACTGCAAGAATTCCAATTCAGCCAGACAAGAGGATTAACCTTATTTTACTTTACCTTTTTTTGTATTTTTTTTTTTTTTTAAGCTTCCTTAATGTCAGGATTTTCAGTACAACCAAACCATTTTGGATTTTTGCTCCTTGCCTCCTCACACATCAGGCTTATTAAGAGTGCTTTCTTTCTAACATGACTTTGGGGTCACGGAGTAATATTTTCCAACTCCTTTCTATTTATTCCAGCTCAGTACCATGAAGAAGGTTCCACCATAATGACCCTCCAGAGCTAGGAAAACTACCACAAGACCTAAAGCTTTGGCTGGTCATTAACTTCCAACTATGGTCTTTATTTCTTGTGGTGAAATGATGTGCCTTTCCTTGCCTAAATCCCTTCCTGGTGTGTATCAACATTATTTAACATCTTCTAATTCAGTCATTTTTTTATAAATATGTCTATAAACATTGAACTTTAAAAAAATCTTATTTACTTATTCCATTACTGTAGCACTTGACAGATTTTAAAAAATGTAACTTAGTAATTTCTTACAGTATCCTAAATCTGTCTTTTTTAAAAAATAAAAAAATGAGAAGAAACTCAATTGTGTATCATGTCTGAGTTGATTTAAATCTCAATATTTCAGGATAAAGAAGTACAGGATTCTGAATGAGGATCTCTGTTTGGAAAATGCCTTTTTTCTGGTATCTCTGTTTTATCTTCCAAAAAATATGGGAACTCCTTGCCCTCATTAGAAAATAAGAGCTTCTTTATCCATTATGTTTCAGAGTTTTAAAAACATGTTTTCAGAGTAGTTTTATGGTCCTATGTGTCCTATTTAATGTGGCTAGATTTTAAAAGTCATATAATGGCTATGGGTGTTTGTGTTCTAGAGCACAGAAATAATCAAGTCTGCTTCTGACTTAGAGCAGAGCCAGTACTACTCTGCAGCTGATAACTGCCTATGCAGTTGCTGCTTACTCACTTTTCTACCTCTTCCTCACTCCTCACGTTTCGTTGCCTTTCAGCACCTTTTGTGGAAGGTAGAAAAGCTAAGTAAACATACAAAGCGTTTGGGCACAGGGTTTTAAAATTATTGACCAATATGACATTTTTGTATTGGGAGATACTTATTTTGGACAACGTCCCTGCCTCTTGTCACCCCAAGTTGTCTGTGACTGTCAGTCCAACACCAGTCTTTAATATGTACTGTGGAAACTCAAGTCACTATCCGACTTTGAGTTCCAGCCTCACTGGTAGTATCCTGAAGCATGGGAAGCCGGCATCATATGCCCTGGTGTTACATATGTGTTGTGGTTGATATTTCAAGCACAGCTGAGGTGGTCTTTTGTGAAGACTTTTCTTTGGAACACACAGAGCTGTGTTGTTTCATTTGAGGTGAAAATTAGTTTTCAGCTGTCTCTTGTGTCTATTCAGGTGGAACCATATGAAATTGGTGATATTTGACCATTTTGACAAGTATAGTTTTGTTCATCTCTTTTCACTGAATCTTTGAAAGCCACCCCCAAAGTTAAAACTCAATTTTCAGAACATGAGTTTTATGGCAATTTAAGAATCATGTTTTAAAATCTTAATTTCATGGTTCCTAATCTCATCAAGTGATGTGAATAAATATCTTTTAATTTTTTTTGGCAAAAATTTTTAGAGATAGCCATAAAAACAGTAAAAGTTGACACAATAAAATGGGAGTAATCCTAGAAGAATTTATTTGTTTAGTTAACACTTCACCTATGTCATGATACTCTAGGGTCTCAGTAACTTAATAATGAAGTAATAGTAATGTGTTAATACTTGCCTGCTTAAAGTACTTCTGTGTTTTTGTGTTGGGGTGGAGGGGAGGGAAAAAGTTGGTAAGTTACTTAAAGATGGACTGATGTAGTCACACCAGTGACTTCAGCCTTTCTGCCCCTCTCAGTCTTCTAGACTTCTGTTCTTGTTTCTCTTCATGCAGCTTGTGTTGTCATTGGTATATTCAGGAGCAACTTGGGACTCCCCATGTTCCCATAACCTCTCACGGCCCCTTCCTTCAAATCCTTAGGCTTAAGGCTTATCTTCATAGACTGTTCTATCTGGTTTTCTTATTCTCAGTCTCAAGATACTAAGGATGGCTGTTCAAAACTACTCGGCTGATTCTGTTTAAAAAGTTATGCTTTTTGACTTTAGCTGCTTGACAGTTGTTGATTTATTATTACTCCCTACCACACATTCTCCAAATCTCTACAAAAGTTAGTTGTTGGAAACCCTTACTCTTCTGCCTCAATTTACATAGAGGGAGTTTTATGTTCTTTTTAATGAGGAAATACTGAAATGAACTCTTTCAGTTTCTGCAGTCATTTTTGCTCCTCCCTAAAAAAAAAGGAATATATTATGACTGGAGATATTGCTAGGATCATGGCATCCGCAAAAAGCAGCACAGTGTGTGATGGTTAAGTATCTAGCTCAGAAGACATTCTGGAATACTAAATTTGTAATCCCAGGTCTGTCACTTAGCCTTTCCAAGCCCCACTTTCCCCATCTGTGAAATGCTATGATTATCATACCTGCCTCATACAGTTGCAATGAGGATTATGTAAATTGCTGAGCATAAAGTACTTAGTACTCAGAAAATGCTAGTTATGACAGGCTGCATGAAGAGGGGATGAGGTTACCAAGCCTATAGAGCAGTGCTTCTCAGCCTAGGCTGCATGTTGGAATTGCCTGGAAAACTTTAAAAAATATTTGCGCCCCAGACATTTTGTGATTTACTCAGTCTGAGGTGTGTCCAGGTCACTGATTTTTTTTTAAATCTTTCAAAGTGATTCCAGTGGGTAACTATGTTTGGAAACTATATTTGAACTTAGTTTAAAAGCAAGAAATAGGATTCCCTGTCTCCTAGGCAGATTGTCAGAAACTGACAGTGGGCTTTGTCAAATAAACAGACCTGGTATGGTGCCTGCTTTCTAGAAGCCATTTCTTTCCTGTGCTTTCCAACACTCTCTTCTGTTAACTAACTGGCTTTTGGAGACAGGCACCAATCCATCCCACCAGCGCTGGATGGAGATGTGTATGAAGAATGTGCCTGCAGACCCAATACACTCCTGTGGCTTGTCCTAAGGTTTAGATTTGGCAAGAAGTATAGGAAGCCTCATTTGTTTTGGCTTCAATTCCAAATTATTTTCTTTAATCTGGTACTTTCAGGGACTCTGTACTTTGGAGTGGCTAGGTCTCAATAAATAAAGTGAATACTTTGACCCCTGTCTGCTTATCAATTCATTGCATTCCTGCTGTTTTGTTTAGAATCACACAGGACAGGGGCATGAGTTACCGACATCAACCTCTTCACAAGTCAGAAGTACTTGAGAATGGACATAGAAAATGAGGATAAAATAGTATCTGCCTTGACAGGTTACTGTGGCAGTTAAATGGACCCTGAAAGGTAAAAGCTTAATAAAGGGTAGGTATTTGTTTCTGGAGGCCAACACAGCACGTGGGGAGGAGGCAGCCTTTGCCTGGCCTCTTTGGTCAGGTTGTATGCATGGGAGTTGGAACTGCTCTGGCTTGTCCTGTGACTGCCATTCAGCAGGGATTAGGGCTGGGGCTAGTGCTGTGTTAGTGGGGAGAGTCTAGTTTCCAGTTTAAGGTTCAGAACAGTTCATTACATGGACTTTTTAGCCATCTTTGCATCTCAAAGTGGAAGAATTTTTAAAGCTTCTGTTTGTATCTTTTGTCTCAAACGAGACACCACTTAATGTGGGATCTTTGGTTTTTCAATGATTTTGCTAAGTGTCAGTTGGTGATTTAAGATTGGCTGCCTCAAAAATCTGTCTTTATCTTGTTTAAATCCACATCCATTGAGGGAACAGGAAGAAATTGGATTTCTGCGGCTTATTCTCAGACTCCTAAAATCAACTACTACCACCTGCAATGCAATTTGATTCAGATGGTTCATTTTAAGAGCTAAGCATAGCGGGGCCGCTGGGTGGCTCAGTGGGTTAAGCCTCTGCCTTTGGCTCAGGTCATGATCTCAGGGTCCTGGAATCGAGTCCCACATTGGACTCTCTGCTCAGTGGGGAGCCTGCTTCCTTCTCTCTCTCTCTTTGCCTGCCTCTCTGCCTACTTGTGATCTCTGTCTGTCAAATAAATAAATAAATTCTTAAAAAAAAAAAAAAGCTAAGCATGGCAACAGATTTCAGGAACACACATCATAGGTCCAATCTCTGGGTATTATTCATGAGTACTTACAATAAATTGTAGAGTGGGACTTTTCTTGTTGTCCCGAACTTAAAGGAGCATGTAAGGTCATGTAAGACAAGAAATTAACCAAAAAGATTCTAGAAAGACTTCAAACAATTAGGGCTATAAACCCCTTCTAGGACTTATTTAGAGGTAGCAGAACCAATTTTATTCCCTAACTCTGCAACTATCACCCCAGGCAGTGCTCCTCCTTCCTCCACACTTGAAATAAGAAGATGATGGGAAGGAAAAAAGGGAAGAAGAGGCCTGGGTCCTTAAGTTGAGGATATTGTGGCCTCTCCTCTCCTCCTCCACAGCAGGGAGGTAAGGACTTCCTCCTGGACACCATTCTAGATGAACAAGTCCAGCTACCCTCTGGTTCATTCAAGACTTTCACATCCACAGAACTACCTTGGATTTAGACAAATCTACTGAAAATCCCAGCTCTTTTTTTTTTTTTTTTTTTACTGCCAATTCTTTTTTACATCTCAGTGGGATAAAAATGTCCATCTTCATGTTTGTTGTGAGGGTTAAATAGTATCTGCAAATCACTTAACATGGTGTCCAGCACATCTTTGGATTTCAAGAAATGGTAACCATAATTAATCTGCAGATAATGGTAACCATAATTAATCTGCAGATAATGGTAACCATAATTAATCTGCAGATAATGGTAACCATAATTAATCTGCAGATGATTTCAGATCCCCAGTCTCACCTTCTCTCCAAAGCTCTAGGTCTAAACTTTCTAACTGCCTTTAAGACAGCTCCATTTGAGGGCGCCTGGGTGGCTCAGTGGGTTAAGCCGCTGCCTTCGGCTCAGGTCATGATCTCAGGGTCCTGGGATCGAGTCCCGCATCGGGCTCTCTGCTCAGCGGGGAGCCTGCTTCCTCCTCTCTCTGCCTGCCTCTCTGCCTACTTGTGATCTCTCTCTGTCAAATAAATAAATAAAATCTTAAAAAAAAAAAAAAGACAGCTCCATTTGAATATTTTCATGATTCCTAAAACTTAATATGTCCAGATTAAACTCATCTTTCTTCTCATAATTTCTCCTGTTCCCATTATCTTTATGTTTCTTCCATCACCTAGATTTTCAATGTTGACAACATCTTCAGCTCTTGTTTCTGTGACTTATATATCCAAGGCTTTTTGACTCTACTCCCATAAGGTCTATCTCACTAAAACCCACCTGTCCTACCCTGGTTCAGGCTCTTGGATGACAGTAACTTCTCTGCTCATGTCCTCACTGCCAGCTCTCTCCTATAATCCATTTTACACACCCTGCCAGTCCAATTTGCAAGAGCATAGATTTGATCACATCAACCTTTTATTTAAAAATTTTCAATGAGGGGCACCTGGGTGGCTCAGTCAGTTAAGTGTCTGCCTTGGGCTCAGGTTATGGTCTTGGGATCCTGGGATCCTGGGATCCAGGCCCATGTCATGTTCCCTACTCAGCAAGGAGTCTGCTTCTTCCTCTCCCTCTGCCTCTCCCCCTGCTCATTCTCTCTCTCTGTCTCTCTCTCAAGTGAATAAAAAAAATCTTTAAAAGAAAATTTTCAATGACTCCTCATTGCTTATAGAAAAATCTAGAATAGTCTAGATTTAGTCTCCCATCCAAGTTCTATAACTAGCTAGCTGTATCTTTGCAGTATTTTCTGTTTCCCTCCTTTAGATTTGTTCAAACTCACTATTGCTTTTTCCCAGTTTGTGTTTTCTTAAGTGCATGCTTCTTATTATACTGCCTTCATTTCTGGAATACTATTCTCCACATATTCAAATTCTGTCCATATCACATTATTGAAATTACAGTTTCAAAATCATAACCATTTCTTTACCAAGTAGACTATTTTAAAGCTTATCTAAAGTGTCTTATTCTTTTGAACTCCTTATAACACACTGAGCAACTTCTTTCTTGTGGCTTTGGTCACTTCCTGCCTTGCATAGCGTTGATTAATATGCATTCATCTTCTGTACTAGAATGTATTGCTTATTTAATCTTTGTATCTCCAAACATCTTCCACATTGCCTTGCAAAGAGTAGTCCCTCAAGAAATAAGAGGTTTCTGAGTGATAATCCTTAAAATTATTAGAAAGCCTCAGTGTAAAATATATGCTTAAAATTACATTATCTAGAAAGAATTAGAATTAAAAAGAATTAGGATAGACAAGAGGTCAAGTCTAACACTTCGGAGGGAAAGCTCTATAGCAGGTCCTGCAAGGTAACAGATTTATAGATTTAGCCTTCCCACTCTTACCTGGAAGAGGATGTGGGTGCAGTTCTTTGCCAGTTGTGATGGGAAATGAACAATTTAAGTTAATAATTTAGGCTTTTGTGAGTTTTTGCACATTTTTATATGAAGAGCTTAATCTAGAAAATGTTTAAAGTTTTTTTTAAATCAACTTGTTTAGAAGACATTTCAGAACTATATAAAACACTGATGAAAGAAATTGAAGATGACACAAACAAATGGAAAGATAGTCCATATTCATGGATTGGAAGGACAAATATTGTTAAAATGTCCATACTACCCAATCTATAGAATTAATGCAAATGCTATCAAAATACCAACAGCATTTTTTCACAGAACTAGAACAAATAATTCTAAAATTTGTATGGAACCACAAAAGACCCCAAGTAGCAAAAGCCATCTTGTAAAAGAACAAGACAGGGAGTATCACAATCCCAGATTTCAATATACACTGCAGTGCTGTAGTAATCAAGATCGTATGGTACTGGCACACAAATAGACACAAGGATCTATGGAACCGAAGAGAGCCCAGAAATAAACCCATACTTATATGGTCAATTTATCTTTGACAAATGAAATGAGGAAAACAATGGGAAAGAGTTTCTTCAACAAATGGTGCAGGAAAAACTTTTTCACACAAAAGTTTAAAACTGAGGCGCTTTCTTACATCCTATGCAAAAATAAACTCAAAATGATTAAAGACTTAAATGTGAGACCTAAAACCATAAAAAACTTGGAAGAGAGCATAGACAGTAATTTTTCTGACATCGGCCATAGCAACATTTTTCTAGAAATGTTTTTTAAGGCAAGAGAAACAAAACCAAATTAAACTATTGGGACTACACCAAAATAAAAAGCTTCTGCACAGCAAAAGAAAGAGTCAACAAAACAAAAAAGACAACTTATTGAATGGAAGGAGATATTTGGAAATGACATATCTGATGAGATTAGCTTCTAACATATATAAAGTACTTATACAACTGAACACCCAAAAACCTAGTCTCTGATTAAAAATGGGCAGAAGACATTTTTCCAAAGAAGACACATAGAAGGCCAACAGACCACAATATGAACGTTCTTAAAAAAAATTAAAAATAAAATTACCATATGATCCAGTAATTCCACTACTGGGTATTTACCCAAAGAATATGAAAACTCTTATTCAAAAAGAAATATGCACTTCTATGGTTATTGCAGCATAATAGCCAGATAATGGAAGCAACCCAGTGCCCCTCCATAAATGAACGGATAAAGGAGTTGTAATAAACACACACAGACGCACACACACACACACACACACACTGGAATATTATTCAGTCATAAAAAGAATGAAATCTTGCCATTTGCAACAACATGGATGGATCTAGAAGTATAATGCTCAGTAAGTTAAGTCAGAGAAAGACAAATGCCATATGATTTCAATTACATGTAGAATTTAAGAAACAAATCAAATGAGCAAAGAAAAAAGATAAACAAAAGAACAGACTTAAACATAAAAAACAAACTGGTGGTTACCAATGGAGAGGTGGAGGAAGAGTGAAATAGGTAAAGGGATTAAGAATATACTTATTGTAATGGGCACTGAATAATGTATAGAATTATCGAATCATTATATTGTACACCTGAAACGAATACAACAGCGGATGTTAACTGACATTTTAAAAAAGTAATGGAGACTGATGGCACCTAATGTTAAAGAAATGCCATCACTGGTAATATACAGACTGGCTCTGAGAACCACCTATTGAAAAGGCTGAGGAATAATGACAACTATTCAGGCAACAAATTTCAGGAGAAACTCAATTGCCTCAAAAGCCCTTTTTAATTCCACTACTAGTTTTCATGAACAAATTGTCATTTGTATTGTAATGTTTACTGTATGTTACTGTAATGTTTTTCTTTTGTGATATATTATCAAAGCACATATAAAATAATAACATGAATAAAAACAAAAAAGATTCAGAACTCAACACTGTTGGAGAAGTTTGATGCAGTCAATCCTTATCTATCTTTATCTATATTTAAACTATGAAGTAAAGTTCTACAATGAAATCAGGGCATTGTTCCATTGTTATAAGTTTAATAGGTAAACTGAGGGGAGTATGAGTACTTTAATGGAATGAAGATGTCTCATTTCAAAGGCATAGTCATCAAGAGGTAACTTTTCATCAAGAGGAAATTTTATCATATATTTCCAGTCAGGATCTGTTCACAAAGAACTCTGTCAGTATTATGCCAGTCTCTCTTGATTTCTAAAATAGTACTCATCTTGATTAATAGATATTTAACAAACAATAATTTATTTCCTTCAAAGGAAATTAGTCCAATATTTGGTTCAATAAATAATTTTTACATTGTCCTAAGTTGCCTTAGATGATTATTTATTTATCAACAATCTTTGCATTCTGTCTCATTATTCTTAGGATACCTTCCAAGCTCCTGAAATGGCATTTTGCTCTCACCAGCAATTTTCATTCTCCAAAATGACTGACTTTTGAATTTTCTCAGTGGGTCATGCCTACCATAGTTTAAAAACATGACCTTATAATTCTTCATTCACCCGGCCATTCAGAGGTGTATTTTCTGTCTTATTCCCCTGAATCTGAGCTAACTTGTATTGCTTTGACTAAAAGAGTTTGATTTAAATAATACAATGAGTTCATAAAAGGTTATGTGGCTTTAGGTTGGTTTTCTCCTGAAACAATTGATTTTAGAATACTCACTTCTGAAACATTCCCTCTCAGAACTCACCTGCCATGCTGTGAAGCCCAGGCCACGTGGAGAGACCTTGAGTAGATGATCCAGTCAAATCCCCAAGCTAAGCTCCCAGCTGACAGCCAAGATCATCTTTCAACCATGTGCTAAGCCTTCAGATGACTCTGGCTCCACCACTATCTTGCTGTAAGCCTGCGAGCCTCCAATCAAGAACCACTCAGCTAAGCCCATTCAATCTAAAAACTCTAAGAGATAATAATAATTTGTTGTTTTTGCTGCTACATTTTGGGGTCATTTGTTATACAATCACAGTATCTAGAACAATCTCCTTTCCCACCACAGGCTTTCAAAAGGTATTTTTCTCTTCCTGATTGGTTTTTCTGAGCCCCCCCAATCCCATGCTGTCCCCACTCTTTTGCATGGCTAACTCCTATTGAATTTTTAAATCAAGCTTAATATTTACTTATTCACCACATTTTACCTGGCCACCTACCTTGGGCTCATTCTCCCTCTTATTATTTCATACACTGTGAAATTCTTGACTATGGTAATAGAGTTCAAGTTGGGGAGTGATTCTATGTGTCATCTCTCCTATTAAACTCCATGGATGCAATCATCCCATACCTTAGCATAATATAAGGGACGTTCTGGGGTCACTAAATACTACCAAAGTCCTTTTTGAGAAGGACATGGAAAGAGTTCAGTCCAGTCTGGTAATCTAGGTCAGTTAGTGAAATATTAAAACAAAAAAAGCCATTCAGAGTTGGAACTGTCTCTCTTCTTAGCTTAGGCTTGTCTCTGGCTGGGAGGCCTGCAGTAGAGGAGGGAAGTGAGCTGTCTTTTCTGCCCTCAGTCACTTTCTTCTACATAAACAAAAACTTTCTGGCCTTCCAAGGTCAAACTGTGGAAAGAGTAGGTTAGGAAGGAGGACAGTATAATGTGGCTGGTACAGATGTCATCTGACCTTGGGGTATGTAGCCCATACACAATTGCTGGTTCTTTCTCTTTAAAAGCCATTTCAGGGGAGTTTCTCAGAGACCCTCCATCAGCAGACCTTCAGACTATATTTCTTTTAACAAGTGAAATCAGTGCCTCTCCTTTAGCTGTGGGCTTACCACTCCCTCCTCAGTCCTTGAGTTCTTGGTGCTTCAGAAAAATAAAAACCAGACCCGCAAGAGACCAAGTGACCCTTGGAGAAGTAGGAGAACTCGGATTTATTTTACACCAGTGGACCCAGATGAGCTTGTATTGGAACTTCTGGGCCCCGGAAAACAGGGTTATAGGCTTCTATAGGGGACTGCAGGCAGTTGGGTTCCAAGAGCCATGCTGACTGCCAATAGGTGGGTTTAAACTTGGGGAGCAGGGGCTGCTTTAGGCGGGAAGAGTAGCACAGGAGGCCTGTGGCAGGAAGACTGTTTACAGAAGCAGAAATGGTTGGTTATTTCTTGCTCCCCGTAGGGCTTATGGTTATCTCTAGCTTATTATTAGTAACTTTTCATATTCCGGGGCCTCCTGGCCTGGGCCTTCCCTGGGTAATTTTCCTCTTCACTGGTAGTGTGATTTCTTTCTGTTGGGATCATATTACTCTCAGGTTGTTCAGGAGTTCTCTCTCAATCTCTCTCTCTGTCTCTCTCTTTTTCTTCTTCTTCTCTTCTTCTCCTCCTCCTCCTCCTCCTTCTTCTTATTTAACCAGGACTCCTATTGTGAGGGAAACATTTAGCTCCCAAGAAACAAGAACAGTTAAGTCCCTCTCAACTGAACTCACACTACTTCATGCTTCAGGCTCATCTGGCCAACCCCTTTTATTGTCAGACTTTTCAAGTGTGAGTCAGATGTTCTTACACAGATTTCTCAAATGCCAGGGGGCACATGCCAAGTTCCCTCAGTAAAACCCTTCTCAACTGGCAAGCTCCGTCCTTACCATAGTGGATGGGACATGGGGAAAGACTGTGAGCCTGCAGCATCTCTTCCCAGAGATGTCTCTCTCCTAACTTTCCAAACTTTGATTCACCCTAAAGCATTTACATATCTTTGTATGGGGAGTGAGACCCAGAAAGTCCCAAGATGGGTTTTTAGACCCACTTTCTGCAAATTCTGCATTTCTCTAACATTTCAATTTGAAATGCAGACCTTCTGATAAAACTAAACTGAGATGACAGGGTAGCTTACATTTAAATCCTCTTAAAAATGGAACTGTAATAATTTTTATTTATCATCTTCTTCTTTCCCTTGGTTAGTTAAAATCCACAAGAACAGAAATCTTGTCTGACTTCCGTCATAGTATACCGCTACTTAGCACAGTGCATACTATATGGGGAAATGCTCAATGAGTACTTACTGAATAAATAAACAAGTTATGCAGTTGACTTTTCACCCTGTGTGAATTAATCTTTTAAGTCTGGTTATCCACAATCCTCATTTCTCAGATGTAGCCCTGTAGATATACATATAATTATTAAGTTCTGTCCTTCACTGTTTCCTCTCATCAGTCCCCAAATGAATAAAAGTTATTTTCTTGGTGCATATTGCCTCAGAAGGAGAGTAATAAGTCTTCTATCTTGAAAATTCATATTTCCCTCTAAGTAGGGGCTACATAATTAATTATGAATCTAGTTAAATAGAAGAAACAAATGAGAGGGGAAGCACTGTGGAGAATAAAGTTCTGTTAGTATGTTTTGGTCAATTATATTGAATACACTATAAATATCCTGTACCATTTTCTTTCCTTTTTAAATAGCCTGAATAAGATACATTTCTAAGGAGCAGGGATTGTGCCTATGTAATTCTTTTCACTGGGTGTAGCTCTGTATCATTTCCTGTACTAACAGGAGCTCAGTACATGTTTTCCTGAGGATGGCAGGAAGAAAGATGACACACTGTACAGGAGGGGCTGAGGAGGTCACTGGAGAGCAGTGAAAAGGAGGACTACCCTCGCGTTCCTGGGGAAATTATGTCAAAGATTTCATCTCCTTGGTGGTCATAGCTTGCTTCTGCAAGAATTCTTGTCATAATAAATTTCAGTATTACATTTGTTTCTTGCGATAAGACTGAGAGTGTGCTCAGGTGATGTGTCTTTGAGAGCCACACTTCCAGGGTAGCCAACATAAAACTAAGAGGATAACTTGTTTCAGGGGCTCCATCCTTCCCACTTTTAGTTCTGCTTCTTCCTGTCCAGCCTGGTGTCCTCAGGCCGCCCCTGAGGACTACACATTTGGGGCATTATCTGACTTTTGGTGTGTGAGAATAATAGCTTCCTAGGTTTGTGCCTCATTCCTCTAGGCTGCTTTCTTCTGAATCACTGTCAGAATACCCACTGAATTCATTCGTGCTACTGATATAATGAGTCACTTCTTCCAGGTAAGCTATTTCCATTTTAACCCCTGAACTTCCAAGAACTTATTCTTAATTTTTTGTTTTATATCATTCTTCCTTGTCTTTCTTCTTTCCTTCTTTCTTCCCTGCCTGCCTTCCTCTCTCTCTTCCTCTCCTTTTTATCCTACCTTCCTTCATTCCCCCCACCCCCGCACCACCCCGCCAAATCTTTAAATACCTCAGCTGGCGCCAGGCCTTGCAATAGGCCCTGGTAATGCACACTGCACCCCTGCCCTCTTAGAAGTCATGTAGAACATGGGCTGCTACTAAAAACACAACACAGATTACTTTCGCTAATGTGGGAGCATGACAGATTTTATTTTGAGTCTAAGAACAATACCCTTCATTAATTAATCATGCTATTGCTTGCTCATTTGGCAAGAAATACAAAGTTTATTCACCATATTTGTCTCAATATTCTAATGGTGGAATATGTCACTGCTATAAAGACAGAGAGATATTTTGACTAGGAGAATAGTTTGGAACCCCTCAAATTACATTACTTTGACACTCATAGAACTACTTTAGGAGTTCTCTTCCGGGGTTGAATGAATCAATTTTCCCTGCCCAGTTGTTCCCAGTTGTGGTCATCTCAAGTAACTCTTTTAGTCTATGTTCAGATTTATGTCAAATATGTTAAATATATGTCTCACAATCTCCTTTAAGAGGACATACCTGGAAGCCTAGGTGTCAGCCTAGTCTACCCATCAGGGTCACAGCCCAAAGATGTTTTTTTTCTCATGTTTCCTCTTTGCTTTTATGAAGAATTAGTTCCACACAGATACATATTTCTGTATTAAAAAAAAATTCTCAGTGGTTTTTTTCTTTTCATTTGGGCTTTTATCTCAGTCAGTTTTCCTTTATTTCACAGGTAGTTTTTTATCCTCACTTTCTAAAGTATTAAAGAAAGTGTGTCTTTAAGTAATATCATCATATAATGATTCATTTCTCCAAAGTTAGCATACTAATTTGATAATGCACTCTTTCCCACATTTGCACTTGGCTTTCATTCTTTATGAAGGAGAATTGCTTTGTGAACACGCTAAGCAAGACTAACTAGTCTTGTGCCTGTCTGGTACTGGTATTGACTCAGCAACAAAAACAAACATAAAAGTATAATGCAAACAATTGAAGATAATTTAAACTAATAAGTTTAAAATAATAATAAATTTAATATAATAAGTTCTAGTTAATAAAAGAAAAACACATATTTGCTTAAAGTGAAATATATTAGGTGTCAACTTCATACCTATACCTCCTGCCCTATAAAACTGAAACAATTATAAAAAAAGGTATTGTTTAACAGTCAACTGTCTACTATGTAAGATTTTCTTTTTGAAAAATAAATGTAGTTAGCTTATTTATTTAACATTAGTTATTTTTGCTTTTTTAATCACTTACTATATATCTGACTACATATGAATTAATCAGTGAGTTAATAAATTCTCCCTTCTGGGCCTTTTTGTTTTTTCTCTTCTTTTTAATGTTTTCACTATAAAAAAGTGATCCGAAACAGTTCATTGTTTCAGATTATTATTATTATAATATCATATTATTATTATTATTATTATTCTTACACACCAAAAGCCAGGAAATTATTCAAACAACATATTTTATAGTTTATAATAGTAAGTTGGCAAATATTTTTAGTGTAATAAATATTGAAATACTTAAGTATGATGAGAGGCAGTATTTTGTAATGCAAAATTACACATTCAAATGTTTGAGGGGGATAGGTAAATAGCATAAAAAGTTCTAATTATTGCCAGATCTCCCAACTTTTCAAGAGAGGTTAAAATTTTAAATGTTCTCCTGGTTTTTAAATCTTGGAAATTAATTTTTAAAAAGTACTATGCTGTTCTGCACTTCCGAGGCTAAACTAATCTGTGCAGCCCCTGGAGGATATTTGGGACTTCCTGTGTGGCAAGTGAGAATGTGGGTTTTATAGTTAGCTGGGAGTTCAAATAAAAAAATGCTACTGTGGAATAGTGCTCAAGTGACTAAACCATACTGAGCTTTATTTTCTTGCATGCTCCATGGGGATAGTAACTGTACTTCTCTCATAGTATTTTGGCTTTCTGGAGGGATAGATGTGAGAGAAGATCTGAGGAGCCCAGAAAATGAAGAGCCATATTCAGAGTTCGCTGCTATACTTTTTGTTTCAGAACAACCATTTCACATTTTTTCCAGGGGAAAACAAATTTTACAAAGAACAAGTGAGTCAAGCAGCCCTTAACATTCTGTATCTGAACTCAACCCTTAGTCCTGCCCTATTACCTTTCTCAGTTCTTCCTAAGTCCTTATAATCGGTGTAAGCTGGGATGACCAACACACTCTATTTTATACCACATGTTCTTACAATGTGTTGCTGATGCTTTTCCCATTAAGGGGTCTCTGTCCCCTCTCCTTGAATGTAAGTAAAATGTTGTGGCTGTCTCAGTGATGAAAGATAGCAGAAGTGCCATTATGTGACATCCAAAATCAGACCTTCAAAGTGCCATGCAGTTCTGCCTTGTTCTCGCCATACACTCATTCTTGGAACTTGGTAGTCCTGCTGTAAGGAAACTCAGATGTACTTGTTTCCTGGGACTGCCATAACAAAGTATCACAAGGCAAGTGGCTTAGAAACAATTATAATTTATCACCTCACACATCTGGAGCCTAGAAGTTTGAAATCAAGGTTTAGTCAGGGCCATGTTCTCTCTGAAACCTGTACAGAAGGATCATCCCTGTCTCTTCCTAGCTTCTGGTGGTTTGCTGGCATTTTGGGGATTTTCTGGCTCACAGCTATATCACTGCAACGCTCCATTTTCGCATGACATTCTCCCTCTGTCTCTATGCATTGTCTTCCTTCTGCATATGTGTCTCTGTGCCCAAATTTCCCATTTTATGTAAGACACTGGTCACATTGGTTTCAGGCCCACCCAAATGACCTCATTTTAACTTGATTAACTAAGTAAAGATCGCATTTCCAAGTAAGGTCACATTCTGAGGTACTGGGAGTTAAGACATCAACAAAGCTTTTTAGGGGCACAATTCAACCTGTAACAAGAGGTCACAAGGAGACACCCCATATTGACTGGGATCCCATCTGGGATCCCATGGGAACCATGGTGGGTCATAAAAATGGAAAAACTTTTAAGATGATTCTGGCCTCAGCCATCATATGGCTGCAACTATGTGATAATACTGAGTAAGAACTTGCTTAGGTGAGCACAGTCAACCACCCACCATGGGACATAATTATTATTATTGTGTGAAGTTACTGAGTTTAAGTGCCATATAGCAGTAACTAACTGGCGCATAGGTCACAGTGGAATAGAAAGGAAGTTTTCTTTCTGCAGGGGCCAATATATCTTGTAGCTGCAATATTTTATAGGACCTGTGACAGGATCATGCTCTGTTTGCCTTCTGCCTAGACCAGCTCTGGCATTTTTCAGATGAACATAATAAATCTTACCCTTTTTAGATCCCTGAAGCCTATCTCTCGCCTTTTACCAACAATTCTTTCACTCCCTATATGAACAATTAATAACACACCTTTCTTCAGACCCTACCCTGGCAAATATGGTACATATTCTCTTGCTGCTCCTTGTCATGGAACACTTTTCTCAAGGAGTTTCTGTTGTTTTTGATGGACACAAAAAGCCAAAAGAAGCATGGAATTTCAATAATTTGAAACTAACATATCTTTCCTCAAAAATGCTTAGTTTTCTACCTTAAACATTAGAAATGGTCAGGAGCAAAATGTTCAAGCTGAATGTAATATATTTTATCAATGTTTTCAAATTTATCTTTTATTTTTATCAAAATAATTTGTATGCTTATTATTTTACATGGCTTAAAATGAAAAAAGGCATCTATAACTTCACTGCAATTTCTCCCTTCTCCAACTGTCAGTCACTTCAACTCTTGTCACTGTTTTGTTTTTGTTTTTTTTTGGATTTACTTTTATATTTCTAAACAAACATAGAAGAAAATCTGGATGACTTTGGGGTTGGCAATGACTTTTTAGATATAATGCCAATGTCATGATCCATAAAGGAAGAATTATTAAGCTGAACTTCATTAAAAATAAAATTTCTGCTTAGAAGATACAGATGATTTCTACTTTTTTCCAAGATTTTTAAGTTTAAGTTAGATAACAGATAGTATAGTATTGGTTTCAAGAGTAGAATTTAATGATTCATCACTTAAATATAACACCCATATAAAAATCCATGCTCATCACAAGGGTCCTGCTTAATGACTATCCCCTACTCAGTCAATTCCTCCACTCACCTCCCTCCAGCACCCCTCAGTTTGTTCTCTGTGGTTAAGAGTCTCTTATGGGTTCCCTCCCTATCTGTTTTTATCTTCTTTGATTTTTTTCCTTCACTTCCTATATGTTCATCTATTTTGTGTGTTAAATTACATTTATGAGGGAAATCATACAATATTTGTCTTTCTCTGATTAACTTACTTCACTTAGCATAATACATTCTAGTTCCATCCATGTTGTTGCAAATGGCAAGATTTCATTCATTTTGATTGCTGAGTAATATTCCATTATATATGTATACCTCTTCTTCTTTATCCATTTATCGATTAATGAACACTGGACTCTTTCCATGACTTGGCTGTTGTTGATAGTGCTACTGTTAACATTGGGCTGCATGTGCCCCTTTGAATCAGTACTTTTGTACCTTTTGGATAGATACCTAATAGTGCAGTTGCTGGATCTTAGGGTAGTCCTATTTTTAAGTTTTTGAGGAGCCTCCATACTCTTTTCCAGAGTGGCTGCACCAGTTTGCATTCCCATCAACAGTGTAAGAGGGTTCCCTTTTCTCTGCATCCTCATCAAGATCTGTTGTTTCCTGAGTTAATTTTAGCCTTTCTGACAGGTGTGAGTTAGTATCTCATCATGGTTGATTTGTATTTCCCTGCTTCAGTATTGGTATATATAAATGCAACAGATTTCTGTACATTGATTTTATGTCCTGTGACTTTGTTGAATTCACAAACTACTTCTAGCAGGTTTTGGATGGAATGTAACAGATTGTGTACATAGAGTATCATGTTGTCTGCAAAGACTGAAAGTTTGACCTCTTCCTTGCTAATTTGGGTGCATTTTATTTCTTTTTGTTGTCTTGTTGCTGAGGCTAGGACTTCAGTGCTACGTTGAACAACAGTGGTGAGAGTGGACATCCAGTCACATTCCTGACCTTGGGGGAAAAGTTCTCTGTTTTTTCCTATTGGGGATAATAGTAGCTGTGGGTATTTCATATATGAAATTTCATATATTTCATATATGACCTTTATGATGTTGAGGTATGTTCCTTCTATCCTTATTTTCTTGAGGGTTTTTTTTTTATCAAGAAAGTGTTGTATTTTGTCAAATGCTTTTTCTGCATCTATTAACAAGAGCATATGGTTCTTATTCTTTCTTCTATTAATGTGATATATCAATTTGATTGATTTGCAGATATTGAACTACTGCTGCTGCCTAGGAATAAATCCCACTTGATCCAGGCAAACAATTCTTTTAATGTACTGCTGGATTCAATTTGGTAGTGTCTCCTTAAGAATTTTTACATCCATGTTCATTAGGGATATTGGTTTGTAATGCTTCTTTTTGATGGGGTCTTTGTCTGGTTTTGGAATCAAGGTAATGCTAACCTCAATGAGAATGGGAGTTTTCCTTGCATTTTTATTTTTTGGAACAGTTTCAGAAGTATTCTGAAGAAGGCTTAATTAAAGAAGGCTTTAATTCTTTAAATATCCAGTAGAATTCCCCAGGGAAGCCATCCATCCCTGGACCCTTGTTCATTCAGAGGTTCTTTATTACTGGTTTCACTTTATTACTGGATTCACTTTCCTGGTTATTTGTCTGTTCAAATTTTCTATTTCTTCCTGTTTCAGTTTTGGTAGACTATGTCTCTAGGGATTTATCCATTTTTTCCAAATTTCCCAATTTATTGGCATATAGTTGCTCATAATATTCTCATAATTGTTTGTATTTCTGAGGTTCTGGTTGTGATCTCTCCTCCTTCATTCATGATTTTATTTATTTGAGTACTTTCTTATTTTTGATAAGTTTGTCTAGGTGTTTATCAATTTTGTTAATTCTTTCAAAAAACCAGCTCCTTGTTTCATTGATCTGTTCTTTTTTCTTTTTTAATTTCTATATCATTATTTCTGCTCTAATTTTTATTATTTCTTTCTTCTGATGGCATTAGGCTTTTAAGTGTAAGGTTAGGTTGTGTATTTGAGACTTTTCTTGCTTCTTCAGGAAGACTGTGATCTATTCTGCAGAATGTTCTGTGTGCGCTTGGAAAAAAAAGTGTATTCTGCTGCTTTCAGATGAAATGCTATGAATATATGTTAAGTCCATCTGGCTCAGTGTGTCCTTCAAAGCCCTTGTTTCCTAGCTGATCTGCTTATATGATAATCAATTGTTGTAAGTGGGGTGTTAAAGTCCCTTACTATTATTATATTATTATCAATGAGTTTCTTTAAGTTTATCATTAATTGATTTATATATCAGGCTACGCTCAAGTTAGGGGCATAAGTATTTACAATTGTTAGATTTATTTTTTGGATACTTATTCATCTCTTATTAGAAAATAAGTCTTTTTAAAAACATTTTTTAGAAGATTTTATTTATTTATTTTAAGAGAGAGAGAGTGAGAGGGTAAAATGGGGGGAGGGGCAAACAGAGCAAGGAAGCAGATTCCCTGCTGAGCAGGGAACCTGTTGTGGAGCTGCATCCCAGGGTCCTGGGATCATGAACTGAGCTGAAGGCAGAAGCTTAACTGATGGAGTCATCCAGGCACCTCCAGTCTTTATTTTAAAATGTAGTTTGTCTGACATAAGTATGGCTACTCCAGCTTTCCTTTGATGTTTATTAGCATAATAAATGGTTCTCCATCCCCTCACTTTCAATCTGGAGGGGTCATTGGGTGTAAAATGAGTCACTTATAAGCAGCATATAGATGGGTCTTTTTTGTTTTAATCCATTTTGATGCTTTTTTTTTTAAAAGATTTTATTCATTTATTTTAGGAAGAGCACAAGGTACCGACTAGCAGGGTAGAAGGAGAGAGACAATTTCAAGCAGACTCCATCTGAAAGGGGGCTTGATCTCATGACCCTGAGATCATGACCTGAACTGAAATCAAGAGTCGGATGTTTAATTGACTGAGCCACCCAGACATCTTGATACTCTGTGTCTTTTGATTGGAGTATTTTGATTGGAGTATTTCTATTCAATATAGAAATATTGAATTTCTATATTCAATAGAATATAGTCTATTTATACTCAGAGTTATTACTGTTAGATGTAAATTTAGCGTCATTATATTACTTGTAAGGTTGCTTTTCCTGTAGATCGTCTCTGTTCCTTTCTAGTCTTTTTTGCTTTTGGTATCTCTTTCTTGCTCAAAAGGTCCCCTTTAATATTTCTTGCAGAGCTGGTTTAAGTTTCACAAACTCCTTTAGTTTTTGAGGGTCCTGGAAACTATCTTTCCTTCTATTCTAAATGACAGCCTTGCTGGATAAAGTATGCTTAGCTGCACATTTTTCCCATTTAGCACATTGAATATATCATGTCATTTTCTTCTGACCTGTGAAGTTTCTGTGGACAGGTCTGCTGATTTCGTGTGTCTATCCTTGTTTGTTAAGGACCTTTTGTCCCTAGCTGCTTTTAGAATTCTCTCTTTATCTTTGTATTTTGCAAATTTTATTATGATATGCCTTGGTGTTGACCTGTTTTTGTTGATTTTGAGGGGAGTTCTCTGTGCCTCTTGGAGTTAAATGACTGTTATCTTCCCTAAGATTAGGGAAGTTTTCAGCTACAATGCATTCAAATTATTTTTCTGCCCTCTTTTCTTGCTCTTCTTCTGGGGCCCCCATGATATAGATAATATTATGTTTATGGAATTGTTGAGTTCCCTGAGTCTATATTCATGATGTAATAGTTTTCTTTCCCTCTTCTTTTCAGCTTCATTATTTTTTGTAATTTTATCTTCTATATCACTTATTCATTCCTCTACTCTTTCCATTTTCATTGTGATTACATCCAGTCAGTTTATATCTCAGTATGTCTGAAAGACATACGAGATGCAGGCACATCCAAATATGCAAAGAGATATTTTATTTGCTGTGATGTTGGAAGGATTATCTACCAAAACATAGGGTTTTTTTTTTTTTTCCCTCCCATGCACACTGTCCCAAAATAGTCCCATCTGGAGAGTTATGGTATTAAACTGAATTAAAGTTTTAACAGTAAGTATGATTTCTAGAGTTGAATGGTCAATAGATATTATATTCTCCTTCTCTGATACTTAATCAGCATGACTTATGAAGCAATATTTAAAATCATTTTGGGTGCCTGGGTGGCTCAGTCAGTTAAGCATCTGTCTTTGGCTCAGGTCATGATCCCAGAGTCCTGGGATAGAGTCCCACGTCAGGCTCTCTGCTTAGTGGGGAGTCTGCTTCTCACTCTCCTTTCTCTCTCTCTCTCAAATAAATAAATAAAATCTTTAAAAAAATAAAATAAAATTAAGAGGTTAAATTGGTTCATTGATGAAGCAGACCTACACAAGCAAGCATTGCCAACTTTAGAGTAATTTTTCTGGCTTGGCAATAGGTATTAAGTGAGGACTAATATAATTCTAAAAAGGGATGGTCTATATGGAAGAGTTAAAAGACTTGCATAGAGGTGTATGTAAGGAATAAACATTCTTCATGTCACCAAACTCTGGATACTCAGATAGTAGAATTCAGCCTGGTAACAGGAGATGGCATATTAGGATTCAGGTAAAACCCCAATAATTAAAATGTGAAAAGAAAGTATTGCCAGAATTACAAATACATACAAATTAGCTCAAATGTTAATCTTTGTATACATAATGAGGTCACATTTCAATGTTAACTGATGAACCAACACAGAGATTCTTGTTCATATAGTATCAATTTGTAAGTCTCTGAAGTGACAGTGCTTCCTTGGGAGGTAAGACTTGTCATAACATGTAATATTCCTAAATGAATTAACCACTTAACAGAATTAATTTCCCCTTACACATTCATCCCTGCTTAACATTACTGTCTTCAACCATCATGCCATCATATTATTTACTGATACTCTGATATAGTAAACATTATTCAAATTCAATGTGAGACTATCTTGAGAGAGATGCAATAGACTTAATATAGTTGATGAATGTCTTCTTGGAGAACTACTTGAAGGATATGTAAAGCCCCATTGACAAATAGGACCTGGTAGAGTTAGGACGATTAAAAAGTGAATAATAAATGAGAAAAATAAAAGCACATTCAGTGGATAAGAATTTGTACAATAAGAATTAGGAGGGACACGTGGGAAAATTGGTGGAGACTTTGGACATTTTACAAAATTGTCCCATTATTAGTATTCACTATTATCACTCCTTCAATTCAAAAGTTAAGTAAAGGTTGTATCTAGTTATCACACTTTATTCTTCTGGAAAATAAGGCCAAGAAAAATACTTGACACTTAACTCATTGTTTGCCAAATTTGTACACATTTGTGATTATAACTAAATTTTGGTTAAGTGTAAGATAGCATACTAATTTCCATACGTTTGTTTTGTTTTTCAAAATAATGTGACAAACAAATCTCTTTTCTCCACTTACTGTGGAATATTGGTCAAGATTTTAAAAGGATTAATTTTATGAAACTTTTCTTCCTATATCCAGCAGTACTTATGTGAAAACAGTCTGTGATTCAATCCTGTCCAGTAATCAATTCTGACATTTCAGACAGTAGCTTGTGCAGTTCAGATTTATTGCTTAGAGAAAGATCAGAGCACAAAAATGTCAATCTCACTTGCTTTTTTTCCAAAGCATAACTGAAAATCCAGACAGAAGGAATAGACTGAGAAAACCTCATTTTTTGTTGTTGTTTATTTATTTTATTTTAAAAAATTTTTAAAACCTCGTTTTTAAGGACTGTTCCAAAGTATAAATTTACTTCATAAACTTAGATTTGGGAAGCATTTATGATAAGGTAAGAGCTAGGTATTACCCTAGAAATGTAGATGTAGTGAGTTGGGGGATTAAAGGAAAGTCATAAGGAAATACCTAGTGTTTGCTGAGATGGTATTCTGTAACTTACATTCCTGGGGGGTGTTCTGGGAATGAGATGGAAAGACAATCAAATGCCCATTGAATTTTGGAGAAATATGGCAAGAGGAACTTTCCAGAGGGACCCATGATAGTTTTCAAAATCTTACACTAAACCCATACTGATGAGCATCATCAGAAGTGTAAAAATGGTGCCCTTCAGTCTTCTTGTGGACCTTTCCTTTAGCTAGGTGCTGGGGTATATCAATTATCCAAATACCAGTTTTTCCATCTTCTTTTTTTTTTTTTGTGATTTGTGGGTTTTTTTTCTAGCTTTATTAAGATAGAATTGTCCTATAACAATATGTAAGGTTAAGTACATGAAATAATGATTTTTTTTTCTGATAGGAAGAATAATTTTTTTTTTATTTTCAGCATAACAGTATTCATTGTTTTTGCACCACACCCAGTGCTCCATGCAATCCGTGCGCTCTCTAATACCCACCACCTGGTTTCCCCAACCTCTACCCCCTGCCGCTTCAAACCCCTCAGACTGTTTTTCAGAGTCCATAGTCTCTCCTGGTTCACTTCCCCTTCCAATTTCCCCCAACTCTTAAATATCCTAGACAGGGAGGTCAAGAGAAATTACTCAGAAATTAGCAGAGGGAGAAAACAAGAGAGACTGAGCCAGCAGACTTGACAGAAGACTTGTGAAATAGAACTTCCCTATGACCCTGCCATTGCACTACTGGATATTTACCCCAAAGATACAGATGTAGTGAAAAGAAGAGCCATCTGTACCCCAATGTTTATAGCAGCAATGGCCACGGTTGCCAAACTGTGGAAAGAACCAAGATGCCCTTCAATAGACGAATGGATAAGGAAGATGTGGTCCATATACACTATGGAGTATTATGCCTCCATCAGAAAGGATGAATACCCAACTTTTGTAGCAACATGGACGGGACTGGAAGAGATTATGCTGAGTGAAATAAGTCAAGCAGAGAGAGTCAATTATCATATGGTTTCACTTATTTGTGGAGCATAACAAATAGCATGGAGGACATGGGGAGTTAGAGAGGAGAAGGGAGTTAGGGGAAATTGGAAGGGGACGTGAACCATGAGAGACTATGGACTCTGAAAAACAATCTGAGGGTTTTAAAGGGGCGGGGGTGGGAGGTCGGGGTACCAGGTGGTGAGTATTAGAGAGGGCACGGATTGCATGGAGCACTGGGTGTGGCACAAAAATAATGAATACTGTTAAGCTGAAAATAAAAAATAAATTAAAACAAACAAATAAAAAAAGAACTCCAGGGTTCTCCAAGGGCTCCTGCAGCGTGCTATCCCTCCACTTTATTAAAATGAATGAACAGATGTACCAAAAAAAAAAAAAAAAAAAAAGTAAAGGTTTAGGTGAAATCATATTTCCACATCTAGCATGGGGACTAGATATGAACACAGAAATAAAAACTGAAAGTGGAATCAAGAGATAACCAGAAAGTCAAAGATCAAACATCTCAAAGGGATATAGGACGGGCAAAGCTCAAACTGTAACATGACACCTGTCTTTAATGACATATCAGACAAGTACCTATACATTTAGATGCACTCAAAGAAGGGCGGTGGTAGGGTTGGGTAAAGCTTAAATTGATGGGGTTTAAATTAGAAACCATAAGGGACACCTGGGTCTCAGTCAATTGAGCTCTGACTCTTGGTTTGGGCTCAGGCTGTGATTTTAGGGTCAGGAGATGGAGTCCTGAGTTGGGCTCCCAAATCAGTGTGGAGCCTGCTTGGGATTCTTTCCCCCTCTGCCTCTTCTCCTCCTCTCACTTTTGTGTTCTGTCTCTAAAATAAATAAGTAAATGAAGTATTTTAAGAAAATAAATTAGAAACAACCAAGAAAGATCTTGAAATGTCTCAATTTCAAATCTTAAAATGTCTAGTTATATGGCATTAGCTAGATTAGATTTTTTTTGGAAGTCACAAATGGAAACAAAGTGATTATAAGTTTGTATTCATGAGTTGGGGGATTGGAAATATTGCATCTATGTTCCCACAAATTTTTCTAAATGGATTTAACCTCTTAATTTTCCATGTGAAGTCAGCTTTAGTGGCTGGCTAGCCTGGGCCAGAGCTGTAACCCATCAATTGCCTTTTGGGAATTTAGATGTGACCTCAGAGCATCAAAAGAAGAGATAGAAGGGGAAATTTTTCTTTTTGATATGGGTCCTCCTTAATCCAGAAATTAGTCATTAAAATCATGACAGTGTTCTATTACTTAAGAAGATGGAAAAGCTTGTATTTTGGTACCTGATTTATCCCAGAGTAGTGTTTCTACACAGCAAAGTCTCAATAAATCTGTGTTGAATAAATAAACAAAAAGTAGTTCTTTAATTTTGACATTAAAATCATTTAATTCTAAAAAATAAATAGATAAAATCACTTAATTTAACCTACATTCCACAACTTCAGGTTTTGCAATGGTGAAAAGGAAAAAAAAGGAATTATTGTAGATAAGCCCTACCCACAGTTCAACAATCATAACTTCATGTCTGTATATGATACAGTATTGCCCTCATTATTGAGCCCTTTCCTCATCTCTCAAGGAGGTTAGATATGTTGAATGTAGCTCAATGAGAATGGAAGCTCTCAAATCTTATATGAACTTTGTGTTACACATCTTTATGAGTGTACATATAGGAATAAATAACTCTTTCTGAAGATAACTACTCCTGAAGTTGACATTCTGTGTTTATTTTATATTATTTAACTCTTTTGGAACTTTAACTTGGAAATATAATACTCACTTTTATTTGATAGTTTCATTTTCTTACTACATTTATCCTAACTATAGTGTCCTCCACAATGCTATTAAGACTACTTCCTCAAAATTTACTTGCTTCAACTTTGTCTCTCACGGTTGTGAGTGATTTCATTGGTTGAAGGTTCACATGTCCCTAAGGTCTTTCATCCTAACTGGAGTGCTCATACTCCATGCTATTAAGGTAAACTGCCTGTAAATGTTAAACAGAATTCTCCTTTATGTGTGCAACTGATATTGTTTTCCTTTTGGAGGCTGATAATCCCAATCCCTCATGCTGAAACTATTCATGAACTTGGCAACATTTGAAGCTCTTTCTTGAATAAATTACAAATTTGGTTTTGATTTTTGTTACTTTGAGTTAAGATTTAGCAGTTCTCTCTTTCCTGTATATTTTCTCCCATATGTATTGCTTTCTAAATTGATTTTATTATTATATATTTTAATATTTTACATATAATTTGTGCATTTTTCTCTGTAATTTCACTTGGAAGTATTTTCCACCTTTAAATCATTAAGTTATAGTAGATGTCATTTGTTTCCAACTTTCACGAGATCTTTTTTTCTTCAGAATTTTTCTCAAGACAGTTATTACTTCCTTATTTCTTAGACTATAGATGAAAGGATTTAGTAAAGGAACTACTATTGTAAACAAAATCGCAGCTGGAATATCCCTATCATCTTCTTCAAGCAAATTTGGTCTAATGTACATGAAAAAAAGAGATCCATAGAATAATGAAACGGATAAAAAGTGGGATGCACAGGTAGAAAAGGCTTTGACCCTTCCTTCTTTGGATTTCATTTTGAAAATAGTAAAGAGAATGTAGAAGTAAGATATTAAGACACTGCCTATGGTGAAGACTTGAATTGAGCCTGAAAAGACAAATAGTACTAGTTCATTGATATAAGGGTCAACACAGGAGAGTCTGTATAAAGGAAGAATATCACAATAAAAGTGGTTAATGTGATTAGATCCACAGAAAGCTAACCTAAACAGAAACCCTACATGAATCATGGAATGCAGGTTTCCAGCTATGTAGGCTCCTGTGGTCATCTGAATGCAGAGTTTCTTTGACATCATGGTGTGGTACTGCAGTGGACTGCATATGGCCACATAGCGATCATAGGCCATTGCTGCCAGGAGAAAGCAATCTGCAGTTTCAACAGTGCAAAGAAAATAAAATTGTGCCATGCATTCATAGAGGGAAACCACTCTGTTCTCAGAAAAGAAGTTCCCTAACATCTTAGGAGTAATGGCACAGGCGCAGCAAGAATCCACAATAGCCAAATTGCCCAGAAAGATGTACATTGGTGTGTGAAGGTGATGCTTTTTTGCAATAAGTATCACCAGGCCTAGATTCCCCATCATGGTAATCAGATAGATGACAAAGAACACCACAAACAGAAGGGTCTTCAACTCTGGGTTATCTGTAAATCCTGTGAGGATAAACTCACTTTTCATGGTATGATTTTCTTCAGTCATTCCTGACTTCTCTGTTGAGAAAAAAATTGTGGATAAATGAGGTACTAATTTATAATATGTCCAATTTGATTGCTAAACTCACTGGTTTAGAAGGACAAGGAGCATATTTTCCAAAGCTTTCATAGTTTATGTGGACATGGCACATGCCCAAATCTGGGGTAATATCTATCTCCTGAAGCTATTACCTATGTAGCTACTCTTTTAACATTCTTCCAGCATATTTTCAAGAAAAATAACAGATTATATGCACAGGGATGGCTTACGAGGTCTTAAGAGAAATATTCAGTACAAACAACTTCTCTATATGGGTTAGGTAAGACTGATTTATAATTTTAGTGCCGGCAATTAGCATCAGTGTTCTCAAACAATTTCAGTGACTATATATGCACTGATTAACAATGATATT
The DNA here is from genome assembly GCF_020171115.1 of Neogale vison. Lineage (NCBI taxonomy): Eukaryota > Metazoa > Chordata > Mammalia > Carnivora > Mustelidae > Neogale > Neogale vison. Next base: position 46,744,451 of record NC_058096.1, on the reverse strand, counting down.
GAAAAAACTATTTCCTACACTCATGTTCAAAGCAGAATTATTCACAATAATGAAAGGTGGGAACAACCCAAATGTCCATTGATGAGTGAATGGATGAACAAAATGTGGCGTATACCTACAATGAAACATTATTCAACTTTAAGAAAGAATGAAATTCTGACACATGTTAAAACATGGATGAAACTTGACGATGTCATGCTAAGTGAAATAAATTAGACACAAAAGGACAAATGTTGCATGAATTAAAGTCTTACTTACATGAATTAAAGTCGAATTCATAGGGAGAGAAAGTAAAATGATAGTTGTCAGCATGAGGAAGGAAATGGGTGGTTATTGTTTAATATGTGTGGAGTTTCATTTTGGTATGATAAAAGAATTCTGGAAACAGTGATGATGGTTACAAAAAATATAAGTGTACTTAATACCACTAAACTATATACTAAAATATGAGTAAAATTTTATTTTGTGTATTTATCACCATAAAAATTTTTTAAAAGACTATTTTCACTTGCAAATTCTTAATATTTCAGGTTATTTATAATACTATTTATGCATGCAATGTAAATTTTTTATATATGCATGAGAAATTTAAATGCTATCAGAAGAAATTGGAGAAATCATGAGGGTTAAAAATTGATAAATTTAATTATTTAACTATATGTCAAAAACATCATGAGTAAAATCAAGTGTCAAATGCAAACTGGCAAATTATTGCAATAAATATAATGTTTCTATAGTTTTTTCTAGAAATAGCTTATAGAAATCAGCAGGAATGGGGCGCCTGGGTGGCTCAGTGGGTTAAGCCTCTGCCTTCGGCTTAGGTCATAATCTCAGGGTCCTGGGATCGAATCCCGCATTGGGCTCTCTGCTCAGCGGGGAGCCTGCTTCCTCCTCTCTCCCTCTGCCTGTCTTTCTACCTACTCGTGATCTCTCTCTGTCAAATAAATAAATAAAATCTTAAAAAAAAAAGAAATCAGCAGGAATAATCACTAGATAAAAGATAAAGGAAAGGAACAGAAAAATCTCAAAGGAAATATAATTTAAAAAATAAAAGAAATTGTTTTCACTACTAATCAGAGAGACATCATTTGAAGTTATGAGGACAAATTTACTTTGCTTATCAAAATTGAATTTTTTAAAAAAGAAACAACAATTTATAGTGTTGTCTAAAATACAGTGAGATGGGAACTCAAATGCATGCTTAGTAGAAGTATAAACTGGTATAATCATTGGAAAATAATTTGGTAATAATTTAACTGTTCATACCCTGTGACAAGTAACTACAAATCTCACAAAAAAGAATTAAAACCTCAGATAAAGACTTACATATAATGGTGTCCATTATAAAGTAATTTATAATAGTGAAAAATTAAAAACATCTAAATGGTAAACATTTGCTCAGTATGATTAAGTATGAATCATTCATGTGATGGTATATTGTGCAATCATTATTTAATACTTCATTTAGTGATAAAAGAGACATAATAAAACATGTGAAAAATAAAATATAATGTTCATATACAGAATAATCCTAATTTTCCAAATAAATACTTACTATGAATGTAAAGGAAAGGCAGCACAGAAACACATCAAAATGTTAATACTGGTTTTCTCTGTGTAATGAGAATTATAGGTCACTTTTTTCTTTATGTTTTCCTCTATTTCAAATTTTCTGCAATAAATTTTGCTTTTATAATCAGAATATATAAAATTTTTAAATTTTTATTTTTTTATTTGACAGAGAGAGAGAAAGAGAGAGCAAAAGCAGGGGGAGGGGCAGGCAGAGGGAGAGGGAGAAGCAGGCTTGTTTAAGTGAATTCAAGAATCATCTGTTCATTGACCTGGTATTTACTAAATGACTTCTCTGTGCTAATACTTTCTTAGAAGGTCACCTGATCCTCTGGACATTTCCACATTGACAGTTTTCTGCATATTCATTGACCATAACCATACTTTGTATTCCAGGAACTGAGGAAAGGCATTTTGGAGAGATGTAAGCAGATATTTTCCCTTTTGTCTTCCTGAAAATATTATTAACTTTTAATTCTCAGACTATTTTGGATTGATTCCTTTAGGAGCAATATTTAAAAACAAAACACTTGAGGTCTTTATATTTTAATTAGTTTTTCATTAAAATGGCTTACTGTTGGCAACCTGAAGTCTAAAAATGAATATTTTATATCTATATAATTTGAATAACTTTTTTCATTTAATGCCTTACACTTGCCAGCTTAAAGTTACATAAAACAGTAAGATTTCCTTCAGTTTTCCTGGTTGATTATAATTAGTCAGACAGAAGTAAGTTTTACATTGATATTTTTATTTCTCTAAGAATCAAAAGGGAAACTGGAAAGTTCCCTCAAATTACATCAAGATATTAAAAGAATGGCTTAAAATTATAGCTGATCCTTGAACAACACAAACTTGAACTATGCAGGTCCACTTAAACTTGGATTTTTTTTTTCAAATTGTAAATGCATTTTCTCTTCTTTATGATTTTCCTAGTAGAATTTTCTTTTCTCTAGTTAGCTTTATTGTGAGAATACAGTATAACACAAAATATGTGCTAATCAACTGTTTATGTTGTCAAAAAGGCTACCAGTGAATAGTTCTGGTTAACTACAATTATTGGTGGTTAAGATTTAGGGGTCAAAAATTATATGTGAATTTTCAGTTATACATGGGGTCAGCATCCTTAGTACCTACATTGTTCAAGGGTTAACTATATACTTCTTTCTTACAGAATTTGTTTAATATGTAGGGAATGTCCAACACAAACAGTTTAAGCACCATTTCATTATACAGAATAATAATCTATTTAATCTGTTAAGTTATAAGTTACATTGCAAACCATATTAAAGAAGTTTCAAAAATACTGTTAATGTTTTCTGTTATTACTATAAAAGTATACCTTTACTTGTTTATTTTTGGTAAATTTAGGCTTCTCTTAAATTCAGGAGTGATGTAAATGAGTTATAGCTATTTGTATAATTCTTACACAATAGAATTTACACTAAAGTAAAGATTGAAAAATAAGAATTGCAACCAAAAAAACCTTAAAGAATTTAAAGAATTGTTTCTGGAGGTTAATATTTCCAAAAAACCAAATCAAACAAAATAAAACAAAAAAACTAAAACAGATTTTAAATACTCACTCACCTGTTTCCCTGTTAAGAGTTTTAGAAAAACTAGTTGGTTGTCTGGTGCTGATTTTTAAAGTAGATCCAGAAATAAAACTCTATCATTCTGAATGTTTGGTAAAATATTTCTACCAAAAGGTCAGTGATAATATTTATGTCATTGATAGAGAATGGTTTAAAAATTTAAATAATTCTGAAGGGATTTACTTGGCATTGGCATCAAGTATAGCCTAAGAGACCTAATTTTTTAAACATTACAGACACACTGAATGGGAATAATTAAATGTATCCTTTGAGACCTGGAGAATAAATCAAATGCCCATTTCCAAACAAATTTTAAGGGCTGTGTTTGGATTTTAATTTACTTGCATTTATAATATTTATACCTTTCATCAATCTGAAAATAGAATTCTAAGTGGAAAGAAAAAAATTCCCACTGGATTGGTCAGTAAAGGATCATAGAAGAAGTGAAAGCTAAGATTTGTTGCCACAAAGAGAAGAAGGTGTGGTGTGAACAGGAGTCATAAAGTAACACCTTTCCCACCTTTTAAAAAAACCAATATACAACTTCTAGAATCTTCCTTTGAAAATATATTCATAATGTGTTTAATCTTACATCTTAGTTACTAGAATGGACTTTAATTTTTTCTTGCAAATCCAGAAGCAGCTTCTCAAAAAACTCCTGTCCTCAAACTACTCCCTTATTTAGGACTCTCCTATCATTTATAGTGTAATGAATCTCTATTGTCCATCAACCTCAATCTCAATTTGTTTGGTTAATTATTTATCTCGATTGTCCTAATTTTTCATCATTTGAGCTTGTTTTCTCTCTTTATATTCCACTCTCCCTGTGTGCTATTCCTATGCCAAGCTCTTCTCTTCAATGAAAGTGAGTAAGTCACTTTCATTCTTCATTTTGTGCCTTTTGCCTCATCTGTATTATGTCCACCATTTTCTTTCATCTATGAAAATCCCATCTCCTTTTAATCTTCAGACCAATGTCCATATAGCTTTCCTATGATAAACTTCTTTGTTTTCTTCCCAACCTCCTAAGCTCTTGTTACCCATAAAATACCAACCAGGTAACAGTATTTGCCTTGTACTGTCCCCTAGCATTTCATAGGTTAACTCTGGCTTCTCTCCACTTGTTTACAACCTCACTAATATCAGGGTCATGTATATATCTGAGATATACCCTAAGAACACAGCAAAGAACAAAGAAGAAAAAAAAAATCCCACCCCTCAGAATTTAAATTCTAGAGCAATGTGATTGTTTCAGGTGAGGACCGCATTTCTCTGACAATGTAGGACTAAGTGTGTGCCAGTATGGCAGAATGGGGAAACTTCCTCCTGTAGTAAGAGCTTGGTAAGAAATGATGGGAAAGAGTCTCTACCAAAGGAACTATGAAGAATGATAAATGATGCTTCTAGCTTACTATTCCAGTCTTTTTTTTTTTTTAAGGGATTTGTTTATTTATTTGAGAGAGAGAGAGAGAGAGCACAAGAATGGGGGGAGAGGCAGAGAGACAGGCAGACTCCCCACTGAGCAGGGAGCCAAACGTGGGGCTCAATCCTAGGATCCTCGGATCTTGAGTTGAGCCAAAGGCAGACACTTAACAGACTGAGCCAACAATTCAACCCACTATTCCATTCTTAACCCATGAAATAATGTGGGGTCAATGAAAGATTCATGGAGTCAGAGAAAAGAATTGTGCAGCTTATTGTTATTCTACTTTTTTCTTGCAAATTTATAAAAATTTTTATGCTTGCTTAAAACTTTTGGAAAACCTTTATGTTTAGTACCACAAACGTCAGGGGGCATTTATTGCTCCATTTATTCATACATTCATGTGACAAATACTTTTAGTGCCTACTATGTGCCATCACAATTATAGACTCTGTTCTCATGGAGTTTACATTCTAAGAGGACAGTGGGGGAGACTATATATACAGAAATGAGAAAAATAGCAAAAATTAGTGCTACGCTGAGAATAAAATCGCATAGTGTGAGAGAAACTGTCTAGGAGTTACTTTAGATCAGATTGTTTGAAAAGCTCTATGGGAAAAAGTTAGCAGTTATCTGAGACCTGAGTAGTGAGAAGCCAGACATTGCAGTCTGGAAAAGAGCATGATAGGAACAGAGGAAGTACTGAAAATTCCTTAAGGCAGAAATAAGATTTACATGTTTGAAGAACCCATAAAAGCCAGATTAAAGTGGATGGTAATGGGATTGAAAAATTGATCTTGTAGAGATTGTAACATAGAATATAGAGTTTGCATTTCATTTTCAGTGCACTGAGAAGCCTTGGGAGAGTGTATTAGCTTTCTATTGTTACTGTAACAAGTTGCCATAAACTCAGTAATTTTAAAAGAACAGGAATTTATTCTACAGTTCTGGAGGTTAGAAGTACTAAATGAGTCTCACTGGTCTAAAATTAGTGTCAATATCCTTTATGGAGGATGTAGGGGAGAATATTCCTTTGTCTTTTCTAGCTTCTGGAGTCTCCACGCATTTCTTGGTTCATGGTCCCTGAACCAAGAGCCTGAAATCGCCACCCAAATCTTTTTCACATTGCATCACTCTGACTCAGAGTGACTTTCAGAGCCTGAAATCGCCACCCAAATCTTTTTCACATTGCATCACTCTGACTCTGACTCTTCTGCTTTTTTCAACTTTTCAATTTTTTTTTAAATTTAAAAAATTACATTGGGCCAACCTGGAAATGCAGGATTATTTAATTCCCCCATGCATATAGTGTAACATATTCACAATTTCCAAAGATTAGGATGAAGACCTCTTTGGTGGGTCATTATTCTGCCTACCAAACCAAAGGTTTTTTCGGGCAGGGAAATGGCATTACCTTATTTATACTTTAGGACAAAGACTCTATCAATCTCTCAGAAAATGGATAACGAAGGATGAGAGTGGAACTGGGAGACCAGCCAGGAGGATATGGCAGTAATTCAGAATTAGGATGGTAGTTATGGACATGGAGAAATGTAGACGGGTTTGGATTGTGTTTTGGGGATGAGTCAATAGGATTTGTCGATGATTTAGATTTGAGAGGGAGGTGTGAGGATGTTAAAGAGGTAGAAATCAAAATGCCTAGATTATTTTGCCTTGAGCATCTAAGGGGAAGATGGTAGCATTTATTCAATTGAAGGACATGAGCAGAAATACTTTCTTGGTGGGGAGTGAAGGTAAAAATCTTTGAGTTTTATTTTCTCAGTGTTATGTTTGAGATGCATATCAGTTATTCAAGCAAAGGTGTCAAATAGGCAATTGAGTATGAAAGAAAAGTCTGGAGATTAGGAGTCCTTGGCATGTGGATATTTAAATCCTTGGAACTGAGTGAGATCAACAAGGAAGAGTGGGAAAGCAGAAGAGAGAAGGGTGATCAAGAGAGAGCCCTTTGGTACTTTCTGCTTTAGATTAGACCAGATTATCCAGCATACAAAATGCCTGGTTGGTGTAAAATTCAGTGATATAGAAATTACAGGAAGTATCCTAAAAATAAGGAGGTCAGAATGCCAAATCAGGAAGTGTGAATTTCACTTAGTAGGCCCTGAATAAATTTGTCAAGGGACAGACTACCAAATCCGAGTTTCAGAAAAACAATTCCCTGTGTGGCTCATTGCTTTAATCTTTATGTTACATTTAAAATATTGATATGGCAAGGGTGATAATTTAATCATAGGTACATTGATATCTATGGTATTGGTACATTGGTATCAGGTCCCTACCTGATATATAGGTACCTAATCATTGTACATAAGGTGCCCCTTATGTACAATGTAAGATTACAGCTGTGGAATAAAGATAACTTTAAATTAAGATTTTTATATATAAAACAGTGAATACAACAAAAAGACCCAAATTAATGTGATGAATGTTGTTTTGCTTTTCTAGACATGTTTTACTCATCACCAAAAGTTGGCAGTGTTTGTTATAATGCCAAGCATAGTGCTAATAAGCAATAGTAATTCACAGCAGTATAAGACCAAATTCTTCTTTGCTGTGACTTACCTTACTGGAGAGGCAGTCATGTAAAAAATTAGAATGCAAAGTGATAGAATCTATAGTATAAATCATACATTCAGAACAGATGGGAGTGACTTAATTTGCTTGGGCATGTTAAAAAGGTTTTCTGTAGGACAACTGTCTTTTTTCCAAATAAAATAATACTTTAGATATTAAATCTTTATGTGGGAGGAGCAAATCTCCACAGCCTCCCAACCTTTTTCCAGATTTTCATTTTCTCCCTGAGGAATTAGTCACCACTGTTGCCAAACTGTTGGTGGCCACAAGAAGAAATTCTCCCATTCACTCTGACCCAAATGATTCTCTGCAGCACAGATATTATGAGGGATCAGTTGTACATGTCTTGACTTGACTTGGAGATAACTGGTGGAAAACAAAGTGTATTAATATACAACTAGAAGAGCAGTTCTCAACAGTCTCTCCCAACTGAGAAAGCAGGTTGGGAGATGATGTTGACACTCCTCTGGGCTTTCTCCAGTAATGAGCCATTGCCAGCAGGCTAGGTATGATTCCTCTTTATTTTCTCACATTCAAGCTAGTATATTGTTATGCAAAGGAATGAGAAAAGTATTACTGAAGTAATCTGGATTTTATGCTTGCTATGTTTTAAAAATATAAATCCTATTAAACAATGGTACTTTATTATTAGAAACTAATTGTGATGCATGCCATAACTGATTGTGACATATCAGGGTGTTTTGATAGTTTGAAGCTTGCTGATCTTGATAATCTGGTTTAGATGAGTGAGTTGCTCATCTTGCATTTATGGTTTCCTATAACAAGACTTCCTTACCTATCTCCAAAACCAAAAGGCAGATCTTTTTCTCAGTCACCTGGAAGTTCAGACATGGCTCATGTCCAAGAGATCTATTTGTAAAAATGTGAGAGACAAACGAGCAAGTAGGAGTGCCACTCCTAGTTTCTTAATCCGAGGATTTAACTCCCCTGTGATTGACGCTGCATGTCCAACCCTCCAGGGGGAGCTTCAAACCTAACTGCAAGAATATAGACATATCCTCAACTGAGTAATCATATTAAAATATCCTCCAGTTAGGCCAGGCACCTCTATAAGAAACACACATTGATAACAAAAAATGATAGGGGGTATTTTATTATAGATTACCCAGGAAAGGCCATTTGATCCTGCCTTTGAAAGATATGTAGACATTTTCTCAGCAGGAAAGATTGGAAAGGGAAAGTTAAGCAAAGTATCAGAGGCATAAAATCTCATGAAGTATTGGAATAGAATAGAAATAGAAGAGAAATAGAAGAATAGAAAGTAGCTCCCAGTCTGGCTGCAGTGTGGGTGTAATTAGAGAACTTGGTACTCATAATTATGTTATAGGAGATTACTTAATGGTTGATCCAGTTTTGACATCCTCTGCCTGAAATAAACACTGAATGAATCAGCTATTGATAATAAACTAACTGCTCAGAAGTTCTTAAGTCATTCAGTATATACCAGACAGGGTCTCTGAATTTGTTGCTGTCAAAGTCAGGACTTCCTTAGAGAGATGTAGGAATTGAGAAATAGAAAGTATGGATTAAATTGTGCTCAGCAGAGAAATCCATAAATGGAGATACAGAGGGACTTGCCCTATCCACCCATCCTTCTCTCCTACTTTCCTTCCTTCCTTTGTTCTTTCATATATTGACACATTTATTTTGTATAATTGTATTCTAATATAATGTGTGTCTACTTTATGTCAGCCACAATGCAAGTCACTATGGTTAAGCAATAAACAAAAGCAGATATGGTATCTGTCTCCCCTCTCCTAAAAGAACTGGAAAGAAGTTAGGGGAGACAGATATTAACCAAAAAATCACCTAAATTAATTCTAAATTACAACTATTGCAAAGATCAGATTATTAGTGATATAGAGAAGCTTACCCTGTCTGAAAAGGCAGTATAACATAGTAGTTAACCCCATGGGCTTTGGAATCAGAGTGCCAAATTTTGAATCCTGGCTATAGCATTTTCTAACTGATCTCAGGAAAATTAGTTATCTTCTCTGTGGCTCAATTTCCTCATCAGAAAAATGGATATTACAATGGATTATATGGGGACTAAGAAGGTAGTTTTGAAGATTTAATGAATTATGTTTAAAACAGTATGAGAGCTCCCAGAATCTAGCAAGTGCTCTTTATATGTTACATGTTATGTCACTCATCACCAGTGCCACCAGCACTGTCATTACCTATAGTGGGTCGGAGAGTGGGGGGAAGTGATGGAAAGATTTCCTTGAAGAAGTGATGACTGAGCTGAAATCTGGAGGCTGAAGAGAATTTTCCAGGAAAAGATAGAGTGGGTGAGTTGTAAGAAAAACACACACAAAGACCCTATTTCTGGAGGGAGCATGACAATTTCAAGGTAGTGAAAGAGGTTCGGTGAGGCAAAGAGAGTTGAGGTAAATGGTGCAAAGGAAGGTGGAGAGGTGGGGAGGGGACCCACTTTATGAAAGTATGAAAATAATTTTAATAATATATATTCTATTTAATTCAATGCATCTGAAACATTTCAACACATAAGCTATATAAAATTATTAAGAAAGTATTTTACCTTCTTTTCCTTCCAAACCTTCAAAATCTGGTGTGATTTTTATACTTACAGCATGTCATAATTCTGACTATATACATTCCAAGTACTCATTAGCCATGTGTTGAGGAGTTACAATTGGAAAGAATGGGTCTAGACTGGGGAGAGAAAAAAAAAAGAGAGATAAGAGGGAGCTAAAAGGAGAGGAGGAGAGTTGGTGTAGTGTAATAAAAGCCAAGGAAATAGTGGTCCTTTAAAAAAAAAAAATCAGTGATCAAAAGATTCAACTGACCAGACTTCCCCATCATAATTTTTTTTAAAGATTTTATTTATTTATTTGACAGTAGATGGAGAGGCAGGCAGAGAGAGAGAGAGAGAGAGAGAGAGAGAGAAGCTGGCTCCCTGCTGAGCAGAGAGCCTGATGCTGGACTCCATCCCAGGACCCTGAGATCATGACCTGAGCCGAAGGCAGCGGCTCAACCCACTGAGCCACCCAAGCGCGCCACCCCCATCATAATTTTTTTTAAAAAATTCCCTAAAGCTGCAAAGTTCTGCCCTGTTTTGGAAAACCTTAATTGACCTCAGTGTCATCTCTTTAGTTCTTGTTCCATTTCTCTCAATTTTTAGCACCACGCTTCTTAAAAAGCATTCTACACCTGCTGTTTTCATTAACACTTTTAAATTGTCTGCAACCCAGATCTCATTCCCATTATTTTGTAAGAACTGCACTCCCCAGTGACCAATTGGACCATCGAGTCCAATTATATTCCCAGAACCTTCCTTCTCTTTGATGTCTCAAAAATATTTGAAAATTTAACCATTCTATTGTTCTTAAAGCTGTTTCCATCTCCACAGAGACATTTTTTGAAGTTCCATCTCTGACCCTTTCTTCTCTCTCAAAATTAGTAACTTACATCTGGATGCTGCTGGCTTCCAAATCTTCATCTACAGCCATGATTACTCCACATGACTGATGCTTGTGGGATATTTCCATAATTTTTAATCATGCCTCAAACTTGCCACATTTGAAAGGGAAATTACTGGTACCAAGAAAGAGCTTTCCCTGTTAACTTCCCCAGTTTGTAACAGAATGAAGGAGATGGAAGTGGAAAAATATCTCTGAGGAAACAGCACATAAACTGAGGCCAGTCTCTTGGGATGAACACTGAGCAAGTATAACGTGGTCCCTGCCCTCATGGAACTTATCATCGCATGGTGGAAAGAGAGTCATTACAACTGTACTAAGTGCTATGATGAAAATTATATTTAATAGAGGTCTTACCGTAGCCTGGGGTAGAAGTTGGGAAAATTTCCCAGAGAAAATAGCATATAAACTGAAGGTTTGGCAACATGTGATTTAACCAGATAATAGGGGAATAAATGAGACAAATGGCATTTATACCATAGATAACATTTGCGGGCTTTGAGTTGGGAAATTGTCCTGGTGTATTCTGGGAATGGAGAAACCAGTGCATGTATAGCATTAGGAGGGTAACATTGGTAAATGAAGCTAGAATGGGAGTCAGGGTTTAGATATCAGAGGACCTCATAGTCCAGGGTCAAGATTCTCAAGTGTATTCTAAGAGGAAAAGGAAGACATTCAATATTCCTAAGTTCAAATCTTCAGGATCATCTATGACACTGCTATTGTCTTCACTTCCCATATCCAATTTGTCATCAAATTGCCAACAAATTCCATGGTTTCTTAAAAGTTCTGTTATGTCACTCAGTACTATGTTCCATGTTTCTCAGTTCATGTGCTTTAGACTCCGAGCAGGGGGTCACAACCTGGAGATCAATAAGATCAATATTAATAAAATTCTTTTTTCATATTTTGGTTAATTTGCAAAATTAACTTTTTGTACAACTGACCGTACATTATGATCTGGTACTATCCATCAGATATTAATTGATTGGGTCCCGTGGCATTGCAAAGCGGGGTGTTACCTACAGCAAATAGGTGTTCAGAAATGAAATGTAACACTGACCTGGTACTATAGAAAAATGTTAAAATTTTATCTCATGAATATGTAGGAGAGCTTGGCCACTCCAGTGAACAGTTCTTTCAAGATAGAAGCACTATATGAAGGACAACCAGGAAAACTTTTCATTACTAGTGGGTACTTTTATAGACTCTCTGAAACCTTATTGTACTAGCATACTAATTTTGTTGTAATTATTGTTGTCTGGTTTAATGCTTTTGTGTCTTTTCATTTTTTAGAGCATGTTGCTAAAATCATTAATGTCTTTATATAAATTGGTTCATTTTAATTTTAACTCATTAGCTGAGAATATTTGTATGAATTAATAATACCCAGTGAAATTTTTAGTAAACCCGAATGTCCTCACTAGAGATTTTATTAAAAGTTTCACCCTTAGAGACTGGGAATTGGATAAGTTCCATAATTGCAAATAGATTTTGCTTTGTTTTCAAACAGTGCACAATGGACATTATTTAGGAAAGAGATAGGGATTTCCAGGAAATGTACAGTAGTGTGACAGAATGAGGAGAGAGTTTGTGTTGAGGCAGCCCTTTAGACCAGAGACATCATTAGAAAGAAGGGCTGAGTTCATTTTTCAAAGATCACACTTTTATTGTATTTAAAAAAAAAAAACCTAAAAAATATCTCCTGAAGGCCGATAATCTTTTTATTAAAGAAAAAATGACAACGATCCAATGTCAGGAAAACCACACTAGGGACCTGACCCCAGTATATATTAAAGTTTTTTTTCATAAAGGACCTCTACACTTTTTAGCTTTAAACTGATAATGACTTCTCCAGTAAAGGACCTTGAAGTGTTATTGGCCTGAATTTCTCCTGGCATCATCAATGACAATAACTTAGTGAACAAATATTTCATGCTCTCCTTCTCTTGTGAAATATTATGAGAGCTTCCAACAACAAAAGTACCCAGTAAGAGTAATAACAGTCTGGGGCACAAGGCTGGCTCAGTCGGTAGAGTACACAACTGCTGATCTTGGGGTTGTAAATTTGAGCTCCACATTGGGTGTGAGATTACCTAAAAATAGAATAAAAATAACAGTTCTATTCTGTCCTTTGTTCTCCTACCTAGATTCCCTTCTACTTGTGTGAGTGTATGTGAATGTTCCTAGGCTCATTAAAGCTTGTCACTAAAGCTCGTCTCTCACTATCTAGGTTCCTGCTGGAATTCTGACTGGATCCAGAATCAAAACACTTCCAGTGAAGGTGAAGTGGGATGATTATGACTGGCCACTTCAAGCCATGTTTGAGAGAGAGAGGATGGCTCCTCTTTTAGTGAACGAGCAGCACACTCACTCCACCACATTGACTCAAGCTGCTTTTTGAACCCAGGATCAGGAGCTGAATAAGCCAACCTGACTTGTTTTGATATGTCCATATGACACTGCCATGAAAACATTAAGTGAAGGTAGTTCCATGGACAGAAAACAACAGCAATATTCTCTATTTCTTTGTGAGTTTACATTTATCAAAATGAAAAGTTTTTATTATAAAATTATTACTTTTATCTATGTTCAGAAAGAATGAAAAAAGATAAAAAATGAGAAATATATAAAAGGAAATTAAAATAAAATACACACACGGTGTTTATGTGAAATAACTACTATTGCCATTTATATGTATCTGTTCAGAGTTATTTTTCATATTTGTTTAGGAAGGTGGAATCATAATGGAAACAGTATTTTAGCTTAACAGTATTTTTTTTAAAAGATTTTATTTATATATTTGACAGAGAGAGTTAGCAGGAGAGGGAGAAGAGAATCTGAAGCAGACTCCACACTGAGCCAGAGGTGGGGCTTGATCCCACCACCGGAAGATCGTGACCTGAGTGAAACTGAGAGTTGGATGCCTAACTGGACTGGGCCACCCAGGTGCCCCCAATTTGACGGGATTAAAAAGAACCCTGCTGGGGCACCTGGGTGGCTCAGTGGGTTAAAGCCCTGCCTGCCTTCGGCTCAGGTCATGATCCCAGGGTCCTGGGATCTAGCCCCGCATCGGGCTCTCTGCTCCGTGGAAAGCCTGCTTCCTCCTCTCTCTGTCAAATAAATAAATAAAATCTTAAAAAAAAAAAAAAAAAGAACCCTGCTTCCAGCAACAATCTATGTCATAATTCAGCTAGTGCTCAAGTGCTAGAAGCCCCTTCCTTCTTTCTAATATGTTATATGTCTAGCTCATGCCACCTACCAAGCAAACCCCAATCCTTGTTGAAGCCGCATCCAAAGCCCCAGTCAGAGTTACAGTGCAAAAGCCCCTCAATCCAGAGGCCCTGCCAGGTGTGGGTTAACCAGGCTCTAGCCCAAAAGCTATGCAGGGGCGGGATTTCCCGAGAGGAACTTGTGGGAGTGCACTATGCCTGCTCCAGACTGCCAGTCTCTGTATTTCCTTCCAGGAGTCTGAAGGCCATGGGTCAGCTATGTGGGCTTCTGACCTGGCATGAGGCGACACCACTATGAGGTCTGCCAAGGTTCAGGGTCAAAGCAACCTCAATGCCTCATCCCATGGCATATGCTTGGAGCCCGTTCCTCCTGGTAACAGCAAGCTGAGAATTCGACTCAGGACACCACAGTGCTTGGTCTGGAGACTTTCCCCTGAAGAACAGCCTCAGGTACATACATATTGGATTGGTACCATTATTTGTTTCCAAGTTTATTGAGATATGTTTGCATATGGCACTGTGTGAGTTGAAGCTGTACAACATGATGATTTGATACATGTATATATTGTGAACTGAGTATGACAGTAGGTTAGTTAACACCTCTGTCACCTCACATAATTACCATTTTTGTGTGCATGGTAGAAATTTTCAAATTTATTCTTAGCAATTCTCAAGTGTATTGTCAACTGAGAAAAGAGAACTGAAATGAAAGCATTTATGTGAGGTTTCACAACTGCAATTTGGGGAGCACAGATTCAGGTTGCAATCCAAATCTGTCCCCAGAGGGAACAAATATCAAAGATGTTAAACGACAAAAAGGAATGTTTGTCTGTATGTGTAGTTTAAAGAATTTTGATTGGTATTGATGGCAGAAATCTTGACTAAATTGGTTGCTAAGCTCATCATTCATCTACTATCTCATTGTACCAGATTGCAGGCTGAGTTCTTAGAATTTTTACATTGTCCCAGTTCATCGGTCATGGTTCATTTACTTCCTTACTCACCCCTGACTCCATTTTAAAACCCCTTGAGATGACTTATTCCAACTGATTTTACAACCAAGGGAGTTCACTCCTTGGTGAGTTACAGATAGAGACTATACCAAGTGTATGTTATGAAGCTTGTGCTCCTCCTTGGGCAGAGATTTTGACATTATAATGAGGTAGAGGTAGGTGTGGGATATTCCAAGGTCCATCTTTGCAGGTGTGATTCAGTGATCAAGCTCAAACTGGCTTAGACTGGCCTGTTGTTTGCCTCTAAAAGATAAAGTTAACATTCCTGTGAGGAATGGGAGGTCAGTGGGGGTCTTGCTGGTGACAGTTTTAACCTCTTTCATCCAATATGGTTTCAATTTCACCTTTCATGTTTTCCCCTTTCCATCCAGATCTTTTTCTGAAAGCATTGCTCCTCATCCTTAGATTTACCCAGAAAGTCATGTCCCACATTGGGATCAGGGGGGCAGTTTTTAATCTTTAATGATTATTTCAAGGAGCCTTTGAGAAACAAGGAAGCAATCAGGAAATGGTTCTTAGTTTCCTCACCTGAGAGCTTTATTAAGCCACATGGCAGCTCAGAATAACCAACTTATGGACTAACCATAATCAGGCTCTTGTAGAAGTTTTAGGTGGATCTTTCTAAGCAAGGAGAGCAATTAGCAATATTTTAAAAGCCTGATGGATACTACACATTAATCTAGGAAATTATTAAGAATGTTAAATTACTAGGTATCTAAGGGCTCTATAAGCTATTTAGTGTCATAGAGCAAATCTGAGGAAGTAAACTCTTAACGTCAATTGTTGGCAAGTTAGATAGGCTAGTATAGTTCCATATTTTAACAAGATCAAGTCCAAAGTACAAAAATGTAATAACTGCCAACAACTCTTTTCACTAACCCCCCCACCTTGTGCTTATACTTTCTTGGAGAAAAAAAATAAATAGAGTAATATTAGTCCCTTGAGGCCAGAGTGGTTTAATTTCACTCCAAATTGTCCAGTCCATAAAATCCATCCTGATAAAAAGCATCTAATAAGACCATCTGAGCAAATATAAGCTGCATTGTTGAGTGAGTTACGGCAGAAGTTACAATTTTTAGAAAGCATTTGGTCAACATAATATGGATGTTATTAAGAATAATAGTTACTAAACCAGTTTGTGTTATCGTTCTTAACCATGATACTATTCCTGATGGTAACCAACTAAAGAAATTAGTATAATCTCCAATTCCTGGCATGTGTCCTATCAGCTAATAGGCTATTATCCTTTACAGATTTTAGTTCTTATGTTATTCTGCCAGTTCAGTTAACATGAAAACAGCATTCTTCAAATAGGGCATAAATGCCTCCTTTTTGGGCTGTTAAGATACTAAGTGCACTTTTATTCTGTAGGGTAGTTTCTACAAGGCTACCAACTTGGGTTTGTTGATACCCAAATCCTTGAACCTCAAGCACTGAAGGTGGTGGTCACCATGACTATGGATAGCTTATATATTGCCTTTTTCAAGTCTGTTACTCTAATCCAAGGAAAGAATGCTCATGCAAAGACATGACTAAGGCCCTTTGTGTCTCTAATTGCTTTGTGTCAATCCAAAGTTGTAACCTTCCCAGTTTCACTGAGGTCTTTTTAACTGATATAATACAGGTCTCAGATTTGGTATATGAGCAGTGGAAGGAAGAATTTTTCTAATGGTAGCATCAGGGGCAAGAACAACAATCATACAACATTCTTTCCATTTAATTGGAAGAGTAAATATTGGTGCCACATAATTGAAAACATCCAAAACCACCTAGGGGTGGGTCCCTTTGCTCCGATTCTTTTACCACTTTCCAAGGATGAAATCTTGTGATCAAAATGTAATCATCTTCACAGACTACATGGCAATCTGGTTTATTAGAATTCCATCAGAGATCTTAAGAACATCTTATATTTCTATATACTTGAAGCAATAAATGAGTTTGATTATTGTGAGTCAGATTCAGGTTAAGATATGGGAAACTTCTGGGATAAAGATAGGAAGAATTAAGTTTCTACCAGTCTCCAGATTTTTCATCAATGTCCCATATTGTCCCATTGTCTTTAAGGGGGATATTGCTTCCTAATATCCAGTTTCATTATAGATCTTACTTCCCCATCACAAGCATACATTACAAGGAAGCATTTTGTAGTTGTATAGACTCCAGTGTGGAGCAAGTTCATGATCATCTGAGTCATATAAAAGTGCATGATTACAAACATGCAATAAAAGAAAACCTGATGTTTTATCCATACCATTTATATTTTTAAAAAATAAGAAAAGATTATTTGTCAATGCCTAAATCTGAGTTAGAGGTATTCCCTTATGAGCAGGGGGAATCCAAAAGAAGGTATTTATATTTGGCGCATGTTTTCCGGATGGTAGTTGATGAATATGTCCCAAGGCATAAAAAGAGAATCTTACATTTTTATCAGTGAAGTGTTTCCATCACTCTAAGGATAGAGGTCAAGCTATTAATTCAGGTATGTTATGAGGATGGTTTGCTCTGGCATAAATCTAACAGGTTTGCAGAATAAGAAAGTTTTTGCAGGGTAAGAGCAAAATAATGTGGTAAAGCTTGACCATCAGCAATGAAGATCACAAGAAGAAAAATAAAATGTTAGGCTAGGGGCTAGAATTATTCCAAATAACAGAGGCCATTGTAAGGAGAACTTAAAGATATGTTAACTAGTATATGAGTTCCAGGCAGGCTAGTGCAATTAATAGGCAAGAGATTAAATCTGTAGGGCAATAGCCAATATGAAAATGGTGCTTTTTCCTGATACTATAGGGTTTTTACCACCAACAAAAAAATCCTACTGTGTTACATAGCAAAATGCATTAGAATACTTATTAGGACAAATGCCCCAAATGTTTCAATAGTCCTTTAGAACAAATTCCCCAAAGAATCTAAGGTGTGCTCTCCAAGTTTAAATGCCAAGTATAAACCTTGGAATTCTTGGAATTCTTCACTTTGTGTGAATAGGTCCATAAGAAGGAGTACAGGATGCATGTTACAGATGGTGTCACATTCCTTCATAGAAATATAGATAAAGGAGCTTCCCCAATAAGATGATTATGAAAAAGGTAATGAAGAAAATAGCAAGTTATTGGTATAAAGAACAAAAAAGGATTTGAAAGTAAACAGACCTTGTTGCAGTGTGTTAGGACAACTGTGTACACAGATGTCCTCTGCTTCAACCCTGAGTCAATAGGAGTTTTAGGTCTGCAGTTAGTTATGATGTCCACTGAAGGGCTGGAGCTTTCTTTAAATGAGAAACATGAATCCAAAAGTCAATGCCTTTGAGTTTAGCTGTGCAAGGGTTGGTTAACAGTATCCTGTTGGGTCCTTTCCATAAGCGTTGTAGGGTGAGTTTGTGGCGATGTCTTTTTTGTTAGACAAAATATCTAGGCTGTAGATTATGGCAGAGGAGTTCTTCATGGGAGTATGGTGGGAGAAGGTTTTCCTACCAAGAATGCGTTTTTCTTTAATGCCTTTACCAGTTCTTTACAGTATTCAAGTATTTAACCTTTGGGTTCATAGGCTCCAGAGTCTCATAGATCTTCCACCTGTGATGAAGAGAGATAGTATCTATTCTCCAAAAGGCATGTCTCTTCAGTTTAATAATGTATGTGGCAGAGCCTTAGGCCAGGGTAAATCAAAAATTTTTATAATTTTAGCTAAGTGTGTTTTAATTATGCCATTTTTTCCCTTCTGCTGACCCCGATGATTGAGGATGGTAGGGACAGTGAAAATGCTGTAGAATAGATTAAATTTCACACAATACCTTGATTATTTGTTCTGTGAAATGAATTCCTCCATCACTATGTAATTCAGATGGAATTCCCTAGGTAGGTATGATTTTCTCTAATAATGATACTGGGATTAATGCTGAGGCAGTGACAGGTTTCCCCCAATGAGAGTGCGTGCATACTATTACCAGTACATATTTGTTTCTTGTAAGGTAGGCATATGGGTAAAATCCAATTGCCAAAATTCAAAGGGCCTTGAGGGTAATGGGAAATGCCTCATAGAACTATGATCAGGATTATGTGTGTTGCAAATAAAACAGCAATGGTAATTTTCTGCTGCAGTTTTATGAGATGGGTTCCAAAAATACTGTTTTCACCAATCTGTCATTTTATCCATGTTCCAAAGGGTCATTTCACGGACAAATTTTAAAATCACTTTCTGTAAGCAGTCATGAAAGGCAGGCTGCCTATTTGAGCTATACCAAAGCTGGGTGTTGGGATCAAATTTATAATTTGATTCTATTTGCTTCTTTATTTCATTAGTAGTGACATTCTTTTGAATGTCCTTAATTAATTGTTTCAGGTCACCCAAAAGGAATTCATTTAAGGTCTCAAAAGGAGTTAAGGTTGACATTAATTTTAATGTGAAATGATTTTCTAAAGTTGCAATTTTTACTATAGCATCTGCCAAGTGAATGTCCTAATTTTCCTCTACTTTTGCTGCATAATGACCAGGAACTTTCATTATAGGTAGTTGTTTGGGTTGCTGAGATGATCAATTAATTTCAGGAATTAATTTGGTCTCCAGCAGAAGTTAGATATCCTCTGTTTCTGAAGCATTCTGAAATACTGTGCAGTCCCAAATACATATCACCTGTCTACTGTACATGTTAACTATTTTATCCTTTGCCAAAAGGCAGGCCTGTGTTAAAGCAAAAAGTTCAGTCTCTTGGGCCAGAGAAACCTCTGGTATGGGGCTTGCTTCAGTAACTTCAGTAGCTGAAGTTAGAGCATGGCCTGGCTGTTCTTCCCTCTTTCAAATATGAACCATCTCTTAAATGGGTAGTAAAAGGATACAGTAAGTTTCCCAAGCTTCTTCTGAAGAACAACAAGGAAATAACCTATCCTCATACTGCAACGAAGTAGAATCTTTGGGAACCAAAATAATTCAGCATTGCCGACAAGAGTTTTTTGAAGACCCACGCTGGAGGTTAGTAATTGGTCAGTCATTGCAATACAGTCACGAAGAGTCTTATCAGCAGGAAGAAGGAGAAGATTAGCTGGGGTCAGGGATGGCACTTCGTGATAGTAACATTTAGAGGTGAAAGCAGGAGGATTTTATAGGAAATTAATCTGCCAGCAGATAGGTATTGATCCTGGTGAGAGTTAACAGAGGTTCTACAGAATGAGGAACATCAATAGTCAAAAGAAAGTACAAGACTAATTCTTCTACACTTTCCAGCAGACAAGCAGTTACTGCTATGGCTCTTGCATTGGGTGACAGTCCTTTGGCTACAGAGTCTAACTGCTGACCATAATATCCTAAAGGCCTCTATACTTTTGAGTTTAAAATGCCTAAGGCATTGCCTTCATGTTCGTAAAGAAAAAGAAAGGTAATTTAACAATATGGATGTCCCCAATGCTGGAGGGTCTTTGTAAACTATGTTTCTTCAAATCCCTTTTGCTTTAGTTCAGTCCACTGAAGTGACTCAGATTGATTAGCTTTAAAGGGTACATAAGGGTTGAACAATAGCAGAGAAATTAGGGATCCAATTCCAGTAAAATCCAAGTAACTTCAGTTTGGGAAATGGGGAAGGAATAAATTTGTTTGTTTGTTTTTTCTGGACCTAGGAGAATCTTTTGGTTACCAATGACATGTCCCAAATGTGACTTGTGGCTTCTTAAATTATGTTTTTTTTCTTGGATATCTTATGTCTATTTGTCACCAATTTCATTAGTAAATGGATATTGTTGGTTTCTCAAGCTTCTTCTGAAGGAGAACAAAGGAGCAAGTTACCCTCATGTTGTAACAAAGTAGAGTCTTTGGGAAAAATTACATCAGCTATGTTGGCTTTTAAAATCTGAGAAAAACAAATAGAGATTTCAATGTAGCCCTGTGGCATGAATGTCCAAGTATTAAATTGTTTTTCCTAAGTGGAAGCAAGTAAAAATTGACTTTCTGGGATCCATTGGTATATTGCAAAAGGTACTAAGGGAAATAGCACAGTTTAAAGTTTGAGGATTGGGCATAACAGAGTGCCAAGGTATAACCATTATTTATTGCTCTTTGGTCTGCATGAATCTCTGTCCTCTTCCCTGACGTTTTTGGATGGGATAAATTGGGATGTTATAAGGGCTGGTGCATGGAATAACTAAACCCTTATTTAATATTCCTTGATTGTGAGTTTAATCCCTTTAATGGCTGTAGCATTCAAAGGGTATTGCTTAATACTGGGAAGGGGTTCAGAAGAGTCAATCTAAACTGTTACAGAAGGAGCAGAGTGTGTGTATCCAATGTCAGTAGAACATTTAGATCAAAGGATTTCAGGGACAGTGTTAAGAACTCGATGCTGTGTAATTTGAATTATGGGAAAGACAGGTATTAGTGCTGACCCGTTTGTTGTAGATTCTTTTATGATTTGTTGATCTTTTATTTCTAGAGATATTTATTGCTTTTGAGAGAAAGAAATATGGTCCTGATAAGTCTCGAGAGGATCACATCCCAGTGAATTAACAGGAGCTGTGGGAATGAGAATGAGTGTGTGCCCAGCAATGGTCCCAATAAAACAGGAATAAACAAGGATTTAAAAAGAACCAGAGTTTTTCAGAATCCATAGTCTCTCATGGTTCACCTCCCCTTCCAATTTCCCCCAACACCCTTCTCCTCTCTAACTCCCCTTGTCCCCCATGTTATTTCTTATGCTCCACAAATAAGTGAAACCATATGATAATTGATTCTCTCTGCTTGACTTATTTCACTCAGCATAATCTCTTCCAGTCCCGTCCATGTTGCTACAAAAGTTGGGTATTCATCCTTTCTGATGGAGGCATAATACTCCATAGTGTATATGGACCACATCTTCCTTATCCATTCGTCTGTTGAAGGGCATCTTGGTTCTTTCCATAGTTTGGCGACTATGGCCATTGCTGCTATAAACATTGGGGTACAGATGGCCCTTCTTTTCACGAAACCTGTATCTTTGGGGGTAAATACCCAGGAGTGCAATGGCAGGGTCATAGGGAAGCTCTATTTTTAATTTCTTGAGGAATCTCCACACTGTCTCCAAAGAGGCTGTACCAACTTGCATTCCCACCAACAGTGGAAAAGGGTTCCCCTTTCTCCACATCCCCTCCAACACATGTTGTTTCCTGTCTTGCTAATTTTGGCCATTCTAACTGGTGTAAGGTGATTTCAAAGTGGTGGGGGGAGGGAGGTTGGGGGAACCAGGTGGTGGGTATTAGAGAGGGCATGGATTGCATGGAGCACTGGGTGTGGTGCAAAAACAAGGAATACTGTTATACTGAAAATAAAAAAAAAATTAAAAAAAAAATAAAAAGAACCAGAGTATTGTAAACTCCCATTGTACTTTGAGGAAGGGGGAAAGAGAGGCTGGTGGAGTTAAGAACTGACAATGTTGCTCCTATGTGTATAAGAGTTCATGGTACCTCATTACCAACGATAAGATCTATTTCTCCTAAGATGTTGGTTAGTAGTGGGGGGGAGGTTTCTTTTATCTTTGAAGCCTCCCTATTCTGTCATGTCAACAAAAGGTAGATTTTTTTTTTCCCAATTTTCTGAAAAAGAAAATTATCTTTAGGTGTTTTGGTCTCTATATGTCTTTTGAGTTTCAAAAGACATATAAAGACCATTCTTTCAATGCCCAGGTTTTTTGTAATAATGATAAATTCCTTTAATAAAGATTGAATGTTGATTTCTTTGTTGCCTTCTAGATAGTTAATTGGTGTAATTGAAAATGCATGATCTTTGCAGCCTAGACCTATAAATCCATGGCTTGCAGGGTTTTCTGTTTTACTGTCTGCTATATAGTGCAGGATAATTGAATGCAGGTAAGTAATTATAAACGCCATCTTATTGTTTTCTGGCTATTTTGTAGTCTTTTTGTTCCATTCTTTCTCTCTTGCTTTGAATTGATGATTTTCTGTAGTGGTACACTTTGATTCCCTTCTTTTTATCTTTAGTGTACCTATTGCAGTTTTTGGCTTTGTGATTACCATGAGGCTTTAGGTACCATTTTAATTTCATTCCCTTTTGATGGATATCTTGCTTAACTCTACTTTCACCTATCATGAACAGGCTTCTAAGTAACATCTATTTAAATACATCCTTGCTCTGGGAGCCAATAAAAATAAAATGTCTGGATCAAAGTGCATGAATATTTCAGAGGTTTTAAATCTTTTTTTTTTTTTTTTTTTTTTTTGCCTCTTTGCCATCCAGAAAGATTGTAACAATCTAGAAAAAGTCTCTGTTCCGTGATACTCCCAACAATTTGGCTATCATCATCCCTTTTAATTTTTGCCAAACTGATAGCTCTTCTTTCCCCTCACCTCCAAAAGTAAAACAAACAAAACCTCAAGGATGTTTTAATTTCCTTAATTTATTTAAAACATTTTTTAAAGATTTATTTACTTGAGAGAGAGAGAAAGTGAGAAAGAGAGCATGAAAAGGGGGAGAGGGTCAGAGGAGAAGCAGACTCCCTTCTGAGCAGGAAGCCCGATGCAGGACTTGATCCCAGGACTCCAGGAACATGACCCAAGCTGAAGGCAGTCACTTAACCAACTAAGCCACCCAGGCACCCTATTTTTTTTTTTAATATTTTATTTTTAAGTAGTCTCTGCAGCCAAAGAGGAGTTCAAACTTATAAGCCTGAGATCAAAAGCCGCATGCTCTACCAATTGAGACAGCCAGGTGCCCCTTAATTTCCTTAATTTAAATTTAAATAAATTAAACATAGTTTCTTAAATTTAGTGGCTATTTGTATTTCTTCTTTTTTTTGTATGTCTATTGGTACTTCTTTCTATTTAGATGTTTGCCTTTTTCATACCAATTGCAAGAGCTTATTATATATTAAAGATGTTAATCTTTTTCTTTTGTAAAGGTCTTAAATATTTTTCTTATATTATTATTTAGCTGTTAACTCTTTTTTCCTTAATGGTATAGAAGTTCTAAAGTTTTACATAGTCACTGTAAGATGGTCTACCCTGGAGAACTGTATTCTTGCCCACTAGTTAGAAGGGAAAAAAAAAAAAAAACAATTCAGTAAACAGTTTCAAAGAGTTACAAAACCAACAAGTCAAACATGGAGTAGTAAGTTACCCAGAGATGACAAATAGTGGGATGTTCCTATGGGGAGGAGTGGTATTAACAGAATCCATGATTCCAGTGACATGCAGAGTTTTCCTTCAGGAGCTGGTATTGATAAAGAGGGGCAGCTTATACTGGAGACACTACCTATAGCACAGCAAGAGGGAGAAATATTGTGGTTTCTTTCTCTAGACTCTTGAATTTCTTACTAGTACCTCTCATTGTCCAAGTCTAGTCTAAAGTTACTGGAAAGGGAATCAGGGAAACAGAATTAGAGAAGCCATTTGACTGTGAAACAAAACAGGAAAAATTGGGAAATGAATTGAGGGCAAACAGGCAAATGATCAGAAGAAACTCATACTTCAGTTATTCTCTTTATGATTTCTAGATTTGGTGTTTTGGTAATAAAGTTTTTTCTCAAGATTTTTTCTGGTACTAGTTGTATTCAGTTTTGGTTCTTACATATTTTGATAAAAGATGTGAATAGAAATCCAACCTTATTTCTAAATGTCAGGCTCATTTTCCCATCACCATAATTTCTCCATTGATTTAAAATTATACCTTTAACATCTTCTTTTTTTTAAATTTATTTTTTATTATTTTCGGCATAACAGTATTCATTATTTTTTCACCACACCCAGTGCTCCATGCAATCCGTGCCCTCTATAATACCCACCACCTGGTACCCCAACCTCCCACCCCCCGCCCCTTCAAACCCCTCAGATTGTTTTTCAGAGTCCATAGTCTCTCATGATTCACCTCCCCTTCCAATTTCCCCCAACTCCCTTCTCCTCTCTAACTCCCCTTGTCCTCCATGCTATTTGTTATGCTCCACAAATAAGTGAAACCATATGAAAATTGATTCTCTGCTTGACGTATTTCACTCAGCACAATCTCTTCCAGTCCCGTCCATGTTGCTACAAAAGTTGGGTATTCATCCTTTCTTATGGAGGCATAAATTCCACTGGTATTCTTCAAAGAGCTGGAGCAAATAATCCAAAAATTTGTATGGAACCAGAAGAGACCCCGAATCGCTAAGGAAATGTTGAAAAACAAAAATAAAACGGGGGGCATCACGCTACCTGATTTCAAGCTTTACTACAAAGCTGTGATCACCAAGGCAGCATGGTACTGGCATAAAAACAGACACATAGACCAGTGGAACAGAGTAGAGAGCCCAGATATGGACCCTCAACTCTATGGGTAAATAATCTTTGGCAAAGCAGGAAAAAATATATAGTGGAAAAAGGACAGTTTCTTCAATAAATGGTGCTGGGAAAACTGGGCAGCTATATGTAGAAGAATGAATCTCGACCATTCTCTTACACCGTACACAAAGATAAACTCAAAATGGATAAAAGACCTCAATGTGAGACAGGAATCCATCAGAATCCTAGAGGAGAACATAGGCAGTAATCTCTTCGATATCAGCCACAGCAACTTCTTTCAAGATATGTCTCCAAAGGCAAGGGAAACAAAAGCGAAAATGAACTTTTGGGACTTCATCAAGATCAAAATCTTCTCTACAGCTAAGGAAACAGTCAAAAAAACAAAGAGGCAACCCACGGAATGGGAGAAGATATTTGCAAATGACAGTACAGACAAAAAGTTGATATCCAGGATCTATAATGAACTCCTCAAACTCAACACACACAAAACAGACAAGCATATCAAAAAATGGGCAGAAGATATGAACAGACACTTCTCCAATGAAGACATATAAATGGCTATCAGACACATGAAAAAATGTTCATCATCACTAGCCCTCAGGGAGATTCAAATTAAAACCACATTGAGATACCACCTTACACCAGTTAGAATGGCCAAAATTAGCAAGACAGGAAACAACATGTGTTGGAGGGGATGTGGAGAAAGGGGAACCCTCTTCCACTGTTGGTGGGAATGCAAGTTGGTGCAGCCTCTTTGGAGAACAGTGTGGGGATTCCTCAAGAAATTAAAAATAGAGCTTCCCTATGACTCTGCCATTGCACTCCTGGGTATTTACCCCAAAGATACAGATGTTGTGAAAAGAAGGGCCATCTGTACCCCAATGTTTATAGCAGCAATGGCCACAGTTGCCAAACTATGGAAAGAACCAAGATGCCCTTCAATGGACGAATGGATAAGGAAGATGTGGTCCATATACACTATGGAGTATAATGCCTCCATCAGAAAGGATGAATACCTTTAACATCTTCTGAAATTTTAAAGCAATTTAGGTTTACTTCTTTACTTTTATTTAGTTCTATATATCTCTTTGTATATTTTGACAGTCTACCATATTGCTTTGTATTCTAAAAGTTTGTGTCAAGCATTTATTCTTCCAGATGATTCTTAGGATAATTTTGTATAATTAAGGCAGAACATGAGAATTAAAGGAATTAGAAATGCTTAGGTATACACATTTATTACCCAAAGGACATTCTTCTTCCTGCTTATGCTTTTTGAATCAACCACAGAAAAGTATATGAAAGTTTAAAGACCTATATAGCAAAACTGCAATGTTGTTACCTCTCACTTAGGTTTCATGGTCACTGATCACAATCCTAAAGAACCACCAGTACAGACTGCGAAAGAAAGGCAGGGGCCCTGGGTGAAACATTCACAAGAAAAACCGGGAATTGATAGGCTATTTAACATCTGAATTGGTGATAAAAAATATTCAAAGGAAAAAAAAAACAAGGAGATTATTAACCCTAAAGAAAGGAAAATTATGTGGAAGAAAGGAAACATCATCATAGTACTCTATGTGTTTTAAATTTACACAGTCATAATGTTAACATTGAATATTGATAAACTTGTAATTCTAATATAGCTATATTGAAAGGATGAGGGGATATGAAGAATTAAGTGTGGAAATTCTCATATTTCAATGTAGGAATTTAATAATTCTTAAAACTACAAAATCAACAAAAAGTGGGGTGCCTGGGTGACTCAGTCAGTTGGGTGACTGCCTTTGACTCAGGTCATGATCTCAAGGTCCTGGGATTGAGCTTGGCATGAGCCTCACTGCTCAGCCAGAGTCTGCTTCTCTTTCTCCCTCTGCCCCTCTCCTCTACTTGTGTATGATCTCTCTCTGTCAAATAAATAAAATCATTAAAAAAATCAACAAATAGCGACATAAGCATATGATTTAAAAATACAAACATGTCTAACAAAAGGACAGGCCGAAGATTGGATAGTGGTGTGGGAATTGATATTTCTTCACTAAAAACTTTGAAGTTGTAGGGGGATAAAGTGATCTTGAATACGTAGATGAAATATTTAATGAATACTTATAATTAAGAGCAAGGATGAGCTGGCCCAATATGCCACAGTTCGTAAGTGACAGAACCTGGATTGAAACGCAGTGAAAGGTTGGGAGAACTAGAGCAGAGTAAAAACCTGTCAGTAACCTAGGGCTAGAAGGGGAACTTTTTCAACTTGATGAAGAACATTTCTGAAAAAGCCATAGCCGTAGGTCCACTTCTGAATGGCAGTATGAGAAGTTCCGTGGCCCAGTTTCCAGCAGAACAGCATAAATTGTGACAATTTTATGTAAAAACATGATTTAAAAATCTTTGGGAAGTGGGGTTGTCTGTGCTAGTGTTCTGGCTCATTCTGGCCACAGAGGTGGTCCTAATACAGGACCGCACGACAGGGCCCAGGGCACCACAGGGTGCTGAGGAGGACTGGCTCAGTGTCCCCCACGGGCCTGGGTCCTCCTCTGGATGAGCTGGTGGGCGCATTCTCCCATGTACGAGGAGGAGGAAGAGAGCAGGTACTACAGCTACAAGCACCTCTGCGTGCGCAATAACGTGCTTGCATCTAGTGCAGGGGGGCATGCTGACCTCTGGCTTTCCCTCTGGGCCCCCTGCAGATGCTGCTGAGCATACACTATGATGAGAACTACCACCAGGTGAATTATGGCAACATGGGGCTGCCTGACATCGACAGCAAGGTGAGAATGGAGATCAATATGGCACCCACCGCCGCTTTGCTCTACGCACCTGTGCTCATCAGAGGCCATGAAAGCCTTGTGCTTTGAGCTCTGTGCCCACATTAAGCTGTGAAAGCTGAAGTGTTGTGAGGACAGGACTCACCTGAGAGCACCAGCGAGTTCATATCTCTACTACTCCAGCTTAGGGCCCCTTCCAGATCAGGTATTGCTACAAACCTCATACTTCCTCATGAGCTGGGACCTGGAGATGAGGCCACTCTGGTTTCAGGTCATAGAAGTCTGGGTAAGCTTATGGTGTCAGCATCCCTCCCACTGCCTACAGGTTTTTTTTGGCACCAAGTGGATGATGTTCCTGGCTGTAGGTATTTATGTCCTCTTTAAAAAAAAAAAACAAAACAAAAAAAAACCAAACAAACAATAATACAATAAGAGTAGGGGACTTTAACACTCCCCTCACTGAAATGGACAGATCATCCAAGCAAAAGATCAACAAGGAAATAAAGGCCTTAAATGACACACTGGACCAGATGGACATCACAGATCTATTCAGAACATTTCATCCAAAAGCAACAGAGTACACATTCTTCTCTAGTGCACATGGAACATTCTCCAGAATAGATCATATCCTGGGTCCTAAATCAGGTCTCAACCGGTATCAAAAGATTGGGATCATTCTCTGCATATTTTCAGATCACAATGCTCTGAAGCTATAACTCAATTACAAGAGGAAATTTGGAAAGAACCCAAATACATGGAGACTAAAGAGCACCCTTCTAAAGAATGAATGGGTCAACCAGGAAAATAAAGAAGAATTGAAAAAAATCATGGAAACAAATGATAATGAAAACACAACGGTTCAAAATCTGTGGGACACAACAAAGGCAGTCCTGAGAGGAAAATATATAGCAGTACAAGCCTTTCTCAAGAAACAAGAAAGGTCTCAAATATACAACCTAACCCTACACCTAAAGGAACTGAAGAAAGAACAAGAAAGAAAGCCTAAACCCAGCAGTAGAAGAGAAATCATAAAGATCAGAGCAGAAATCAATGAAATAGAAACCAAAAAAAAACAATAGAACAAATCAACGAAACTAGGAGCTGGTTCTTTGAAAGAATTAATAAAATTGATAAACCCCTGGCCAGACTTATCAAAAAGAAAATAGAAAAGACCCAAATAAGTAAAATCATGAATGAAAGAGGAGAGATCACAACTACACCAAAGAAATACAGACAATTATAAGAACATACTATGAGCAACTCTACGCCAACAAATTTGACAATCTGGAAGAAATGGATGCATTCCTAGAGACATATAAACTACCACAACTGAACCAGGAAGAAATAGAAAGCCTGAACAGACCCATAACCAGTAAGGAGTTTGAAACAGTCATCAAAAATCTCCAAACAAACAAAAGCCCAGGGCCAGACAGCTTCTCGGGGGAATTCTTCCAAACATTTAAAGAAGAACTAATTCCTAGTCTCCTGAAACTATTCCAAAAAATAGAAATGGGAGGAAAACTTCCAAACTCATTTTCTAAGGCCAACATCACCTTGATCCCCAAACCAGACAAGGATCTCATCAAAAAAGAGAATTACAGAACAATATCCTTGATGAACACAGATGCGAAAATTCTCACCAAAATACTTGCCAATAGGATTCAGCAGTACATTAAAAGGATTATTCACTATGACCAAGTGGGATTTATTCCAGGGCTGCAAGGTTGGTTCAACATCCGCAAATCAGTCAATGTGATACAACACATCAATAAAAGAAAGAACAAGAACCATATGATACTCTCAATAGACGCTGAAGAAGCATTTGACAAAGTACAGCATCCCTTCCTGATCAAAACTCTTCAAAGTGTAGGGATAGAGGGCACATACCTCAATATTATCAAAGCCATCTATGAAAAACCCACCGCAAATATCATTCTCAATGGGGAAAAACAGAAAGCTTTTCTGCTAAGGTCAGGAACACGACAGGGATTTCCATTATCACCACTGCTATTCAACATAGTACTAGAAGTCCTAGCCTCTGGAGACATATTTTGAAAGAGTTGCTGTGGCTGATATTGAAGAGATTATTGCCTGTGTTCTCCTCTAGGAGTCTGATGGATTCCTGTCTCACGTTGAGGTCTTTTATCCATTTTGAGTTTATCTTTGTGTAGAGTGTAAGAGAATGGTTGAGTTTCATTCTTCTACATATAGCTGTCCAGTTTTCCCAGCACCATTTATTGAAGAGACCGTCTTTTTTCAACTGTATATTTTTTCCTGTTTTGTTGAAGATTAATTGACCATAGAGTTGAGGGTCCATATCTGGGCTCTCTACTCTGTTCCACTGGTCTATGTGTCTGTTTTTATGGCAGTACCATGATGTCTTGGTGATCACAGCTTTGTAATAAAGCTTGAAATCAGGTAACGTGATGCCCCTAGCTTTATTTTTGTTTTTCAATATTTCCTTAGTGATTCGGGGTCTCTTCTGATTCCATACAAATTTTTGGATTATTTGCTTCAGTTCTTTGAAGAATACCGGTGGAATTTTGATCAGAATGGCATTAAAAGTATAGATTGCTCTAGGCAGTATAGACATTTTAACAATGTTTATTCTTCCGATCTCCAAAGGCAAAGGAAACAAAAGCGAAGATGAACTTTTGGGACTTCATCAAAATCAAAAGCTTCTGCACAGCAATGGAAACAGTAAAAAAAACAAAGAGGCAACCCACGGAATGGGAGAAGATATTTGCAAATGACAGTACAGACAAAAGGTTGATATCCAGGATCTATAATGAACTCCTCAAACTCAACACACACGAAACAGGCAAACATATCAAAAAAATGGGAAGATATGAACAGACACTTCTCCAATCAAGACATACAAATGGGGGGCGCCTGGGTGGCTCAGTGGGTTAAGCCACTGCCTTCGGCTCAGGTCATGATCTCAGGGTCCTGGGATCGAGTCCCGCATCGGGCTCTCTGCTCAGCAGGGAGCCTGCTTCCTCCTCTCTCTCTCTGCCTGCTTGTGATCTCTCTCTGTCAAATAAATAAATAAAATCTTTAAAAAAAAAAAGACATACAAATGGCTGTCAGACACATAAAAAAATGTTCATCATCACTAGCCCTTAGGGAGATTCAAATTAAAACCACATTGAGATACCACCTTACACCAGTTAGAATGGCCAAAATTAACAAAACAAGAAACAACATGTGTTGGAGGGGATGTGGAGAAAGGGGAACCCTCTTCCACTGTTGGTGGGAATGCAAGTTGGTGCAGCCTCTTTGGAGAACAGTGTGGGGATTCCTCAAGAAAGTAAAAATAGAACTTCCCTATGACCCTGCAATTGCAATCCTGGGTATTTACCCAAAGATACAGATGTAATGAAAAGAGGGGCCATCTGTACCCCAATGTTTATAGCAGCAATGGCCACGGTTGCCAAACTATGGAAGGAACCAAGATGCCCTTCAACGGATGAATGGATAAGGAAGATGTGGTTCATATATACTGTGGAGTATTATGCCTCCATCAGAAAGGACGAATACCCAACTTTTGTAGCAACATAGGCAGGACTGGAAGAGATTATGCTGAGTGAAATAAGTCAAGCAGAGAGAATCAATTATCATATGGTTTCATAACAAATATCATGGAGCATAACAAATATCATGGAGGACAAGGGGTGTTAGAGAGGAGAAGGGAGCTGGGGTAAATTGGAAGGGGAGGTGAATCATGAGAGACTATGGACTCTGAAAAACAATCTGAGGGGTTTGAAGTGGCGGGGGTGTGGGAGATTGGGGCACCAGGTAGTGGGTATTAGAGAGGGCACAGATTGCATGGAACACTGGGTGTGGTGAAAAAATAATGAATACTGTTTTTCTGAAAATAAATAAATTAAAAAAAAAAAAGTCCTAGCCTCAGCAATCAGAGAACAAAAGGAAATTAAAGGCATCCAAATCAGCAAAGGAGAAATCAAACTATCACTCTTCGGAGATGATATGATACTACATGTGAAAAACCCAAAAGACTCCACTCTAAAACTGCTAGAACTTGTACAGGAGTTCAGTAAAGTGTCAGGATATAAAATCAATGCACAGAAATAAGTTGCATTTCTCCACACCAACAACAAGACAGAAGAAAGAGAAATTAAGGAGTCAATCCCATTTACAATTGCACCCAAAATCATAAGTACCTAGGAGAAAACCTAGCCAAAGAAGCAAATAATCTATCCTCAGGAAACTATAAAGTACTCATGAAAGAAATTGAGGAAGACACAAAGAAATGGAAAAATGTTCCATGTTCATGGACTGGAAGAACAAATATTGTGAAAATGTCTATGCTACCTAAAGCAATCTACACATTTAATGCAATTCCTTTCAAAATACCATCAACTTTTTTCAAAGAAATGGAACAAATAGTCCTAAAATTTATATGAAACCATAAAAGACCTCAAATATCCAGAGGAATAATGAAAAAGAAAACCAAAGTTGGTGGCATCACAATTCCGGACTTCAAGCTCTATTACAAAGCTGTCATCATCAAGACAGCATGGTACTGGCACAAAAACAGACACATAGATCAATGGAACAGAATAGAGAGCCCAGAAATAGACCCTCAACTCTAGGGTCAACTAATCTTCGACAAAGCAGGAAAGAATGTCCAATGGAAAAAAGACAGCCTCTTCAAAAATGGTGTTGGGAAAATTGGACAGCCACGTGCAGAAAAATGAAATTGGACCATTTCCTTACACCACACACGAAAATAGACTCAAAATGGATGAAGGACCTCAATATGAGAAAGGACTCCATCAAAATCCTTGAGGAGAACACAGGCAGCAACCTCTTCGACCTCAGCCGCAGCAACATCTTCCTAGGAACATCGCCAAAGGCTAGGGAAGCAAGGGCAAAAATGAACTATTGGGATTTTATCAAGATCAAAAGCTTTTTCACAGCAAAGGAAACAGTTAACAAAATCAAAAGACAACTGACATAATGGGAGAAGATATTTGCAAATGACATATCAGATAAAGGGCAAGTGTCCAAAATCTATAAGGACTTAGCAAACTCAACACCCAAAGAAGAAATAATCCAATCAAGAAATGGGCAGAGGACATGAACAGACGTTTCTGCAAAGAAGACATCCAGATGGCCAACAGACACATGAAAAAGTGCTCCACATCACTCGGCATCAGGGAAATACAAATCAGAACCACAATGAGATATCACCTCACACCAGTCAGAATGGCTAAAATTAACAAGTCAAGAAATGACAGATGCTGGAGAGGATGTAGAGAAAGGGGAACCCTCCTACACTGTTGGTGGGAATGCAAGCTGGTGCAACCACTCTGGAAAACAGCATGGAGGTTCCTCAAAAAGTTGAAAGTAGAGCTACCCGATCACCCAGCAATTGCACTACTGGATATTTACCCTAAAGATACAAACGTAGTGATCCGAAGGGGCACGTGCACCCGAATATTTATAGCAGCAATGTCTACAATAGCCAAACTATGGAAAGAACCTAGATGTCCATCAACAGATGAATGGATAAAGAAGAGGTGGTATATATACACAATGGAATACTATGCAGCCATCAAAAGAAATGAAATCTTGCCATTTGCAACAACGTGGATGGAACTAGAGGGTATCATGCTTAGCGAAATAAGTCCATCAGAGAAAGACAACTATCATATGATCTTCCTGATATGAGGAAGTGAGGATGCAACAGCGGGGTTTAAGGGGGTAGGAGAAGAATAAATGAAACAAGATGGGATTGGGCGGGAGACAAACTGTAAGTGACTCTTAATCTCACACAAAAAACTGAGGGTTGCTGGGGGGAGGGGGGTTGGGAGTAGGGGGGTGGGGTTATGGACATTGGGGAGGGTATGTGCTATGGTGAGTGCTGTGAAGTGTGTAAACCTGGCGATTCACAGACCTGTACCCCTGGGGATAAAAATAGTGGCCTTTAATTGAATTCCCGATGAAAGATAAATTGCTAAGAAGGACAATTTGGGGAAAACTAGGAAAATTTTTAATGTGAACACCCTATCAGGTGATGTTAAATTTCTTGGGGTTAATAATGATATGATATGGGGCGCCTGGGTGGCTCAGTGGGTTAAGCCGCTGCCTTCGGCTCGGGTCATGATCTCAGGGTCCTGGGATCGAGTCCCGCATCGGGCTCTCTGCTCAGCGGGGAGCCTGCTTCCTCCTCTCTCTCTGCCTGCCTCTCTACCTACTTGTAATCTCTCTCTGTCAAATAAATAAATAAAATCTTTAAAAAAAAATAATGATATGATATGGTGCCTGGATGGCTCAGTCAGTTAAGTGTCTGCCTTTAGCTCAGGTCATGATCCTGGGGTCCTGGAATCAAGCCGCATTCACCTAGGGCTCCCTGCTTAGCAGGGAGCCTGCTTTTCCCTCTCCTTCTCTCCTCACCCCACACCCTCCCCCTAGTGCTTGCTCTCTCTCTCTCGCTCTTGCTTTCTTGCTCTAACAAACAAAATCTTAACAAAAATATGACAGTGTAGGAAATGTCTTTGTTTTTATGAGGAATATGGTGAAGAATTTATGGGAAAACTGTCATAATCTCATTGTTATGTCACATATACATTTTCAGATGGATTATTGGGCAAATGTGGTGCAATGTTAACAATAAATCATCTTAATTTAAGAAAATTCATGGGCACTTTCCCAACTTTTCTGTAGGCTTGAAATTTTTCAAAATAAATCTGAAGGAAAATGTCATTGATTCACATTTTTCTTGATTCTCTGCCCTGTTTCTCTATCCACATAACAGCTTAGTTTCTTGTTAAGTTGTCCTTCCTGCTACTTTCACTTCTCTATGTTGTGTACAATACAACTTAGTGGTTAATAACATGGATTTTGGATTGGATCCCTCAATTTAATCTCCTTGAGCTCCACCTTAATATTTCTGTGGACAAATTAGGAAACTTCTTTTTTCCCCATTTTTTCAGTGGGGCTATAGGAAATTAAAATATAGGAGTAGAAGTAAAAAATATAAAAATAAGCTGAGTAGTTAAATGGATACTGATGAAAAGTTATTTGCAAGCTAAAAGGGTGTGGTAGAATTAATTTAAAATGTAGCAGAAAGTGAGAGATGAGGCAAGAGACATGAATAAATCTGTTAATATTTATTGAATTGTAATAAAAGCATTTTTTCCAAACAAAGTTAACAGTAAGAAGATCTACTGGATTTTAAAGTGAAAAGAGATGGTTAATTCCAAGGACCTTGAGTCTTCCTCTCTGTGATTTGCTCAGCTATGCCCTCATTTGTGTGTTGACTTCATCTCCAGGCTGGTTTCTCTCTTGGAGGCAAAATGGTTGTAAGACTGTGCCACATTTCATATCCACAAAACATGGCATTCAGAGGAAGAAAGACTACCTTTTTTAGTGAATCTCTTTTAAAACAAAGGAAGCCTATATCCCAGAAACTTCCAGAAAATTACCTCTTATGTCTCATTGGCCCCAAATAAGTATGGACTCTTCCTTTAACAGACCTCTAGGCTTCAGTGCTGCTAAGGGTTAGAAGTGGGAGGTGCATAAATACAAAAACAGAATTTGTCATATTCCTGGAAAAAGGAAAGGGATCAAAGCATGTGAATTTGACAACTAAAAATATCCCCTAAAATAGAGAGTGGCTACAAAGGAACAGCATTCATAGAACTTGGGTTTCCAGATTCCTTTACACCCTTAAAAAAGTGTTAAGGACCCTGTAGAGCTTTATGTATGTGAGTTATATCTAATACTAACAATATTAGAGGCTAAAACCATGAAATTAAAATTATTTATTGACTTGTTTAAAAATAAAAATAACAAAACCATTACATATTAATATAAATGATTATATTAAAGGAAATGGCTAATAAATGGCCAGATGTGTTAGATACCTTTTTAAGTATTAATGATAGGAAATTAGTAATACGTAGGTTGGTACTCACAGGAAGAAGATAGGCCTTCATTTTATTATCCAGTAGTTACAGTTTCCTACTTTTTCTTTAAAATGTTGTTTATATCTGTGCCCTCCTCTCCTTTTATCCTCCAGTGTCAGTTCTCATCATCTAATATATGAATTCTTGCAGTTAACCTTCATTCCAATCAATTGTTGGATTAGTTTTCTAAAAAATACAATCATATTACCTGGTTCTAGGAAGTATTCAGTGTCTGATGCCTCTTCAGATAAAGTCCAATTCTTAACGGTGGCATTTAAGATTCTCAGTAACCTGATCCCTTTCCACCCTTACTTCCCATATTCCACAACAGCTTTTAACAAAAGTTTTTGTCAGTTTTCTGACTCTGTCCATGGTTCACCTCCTTCATTCCAGTTCCCAGTGTCACACTTATTTCCATAAACATTGACTGTTATACTCATATCTTTTTTCCTCCAAACATCATTTTTTAAAAATTATTTTTAAGGCACATCTTACTTCTGATTCTGCATAAGGACTAAATACCCTAGGTGACAAGGATCTCCATTTCCTAAGCTCCCAAGCAACATTGATACAAATTCTAGCTCAATTTGAATCACCTGGTTGAACTTGAGCAAGCCACTCATTGTTTGAAAGTATGAGGTTTTTACTGAGAAATCCATATAAAATCATATTTAACCAGTTGGTAGGTAATATATATGAAAGTTCTAGTTTCGTTCCTAGCAGATAACATGTCCTCAGTAAATCACTTTTTTCTTTCGTATTTGCGTATTTAAATGACCAATAAATATTTTTGTTTAGGTATTTACAATTTTCACTAATTTGTGCCTCATTTATGCTTTACAACATCTCCAACTTTTTGTTAATGTTGTGAATGTATCAGTAACTTACACTGGAGTTGGTACAAGTTGGAATTCCTGATAACAAGATAAGTAATATCAGAGAAAAAAACTTTTAATTTAATGTTTTCAAGCTTACACTTCATTTTTGAATGACACCTCATCAAAGTATATGAAAATATCCAAATCCATGTGGATATAAAATCCACAACTATCAACTATTTTAATTACAGATTGATAAATCACCAGTGTATAGATATGGTATTTCAGAGAACTTGAGAATAAAATTGACTAACACTAAAGATGAAAATAGTCTTTTTTATTATACATTTTATTAGTATTCTTGTTTTTAGTAATTTTTAATGGTGGTAAAAGATATATAACAAAATTTCCACTTTCAAGGATGAAAATGTTGATTTGAGAATATTCTGTGTGAACTAATATTTAAATATATTCTCTTGAATAAACTCAAAAGAAAATTAAGACTCAAATATATACAGTTTACTTCTGACAGATGGTGTTGCTTGATCAGGGATTAATTCTTGAGATCCTGGAATATCCCAGAGTTTGCTTTGGAATTCCAGAAATTTGTCAACAGTATTATACGGAGGTGATCTTTATATACACTGACTTCTATTCCTAGTGTTACATTTATTGAAAATTGTAACTCAATACTCTTTGAAACAAAATGAATAGTTTAACTAATTTCTTTGTGAAACAGTTTGTAACCTGAAGAAAAATTATGTAGTTCATTATACTGGATGGTAGTGGCTTAGATTTTGGAAAACATTGTAGCAGAATCTCTCCTTGATGAATTTAGTAATTTGACTCCTATACTATCATGTTTTAGTAATTGAATATTTTATGTACAAAGTGGCTCTCTTCTACTTTCTCAACATTGCATGATTTAAAAAATATTTTTTCAAATTTAAGTTAATTTTCCACAGAAGATATTTCTTTTAGAATGTTATAAAATATTCTTTATGATTTTTTTCATAGCTTTTATTACTTCCTTATTTCTCAGACTATAAATAAGAGGATTTTATACTCACTAGAGTATAAAAAACAGCACCAGGTATATCTTCATCATCTTCTTTAACTGAATGTGGGCGAAGGTACACAAAGAGAAGAGAACCATAGAATATTGAGACAGAGAGAAAGTGAGACGCACAAGTAGATAAGGCTTTGCCTCTACCCTCATTGGATTTCATTTTGAAAATAGTAAAGAGAATGTAGAGGTAAGATATTAAAACACTGGCAATAGTGAAGACTTGAATTGAGCCTGAAAAGATAAATAGTACCATTTCATTGATATAAGGGTCAACACAGGAAAGTCTGTATAATGGAAAAACATCACAAAAAAAGTGATTAATTTGGTTTGACCCACAGAAAGTTAACCTAAAGAGAAATCCTATATGAATCATGGAATGAAGGTTTCCAGCTATGTAGACCCCTGTGGTCATCTGAATGCAGAGTTTCTTTGACATCATGGTGTGGTACTGCAGTGGGTTGCATATGGCCACATAGCGATCATAGGCCATTGCTGCCAGGAGAAAGCAGTCTACAGTTTCAGCAAGGGAGAAAAAATAAAATTGTGCAATGCATTCATAAAGGGAAATTGTTTTGTCCTTTGAAAAGAAGTTCTCCAACATTTTGGGGGTAATGGCACAGGAACAACAGGAATCCATCAGAGCCAGGTTGCCCAGGAAGATGTACATTGGTGTGTGAAGACGACGCTCCATAAAAATCAATGCCACCAGACCAAGATTCCCCACCATAGTGATCACATAGATAGTGAGAAACACCACAAACAGGAGGCTCTTCAACTCTGGGTGATCTGTAAATCCTATGAGGATAAATTCAGTGGTCAAGGAGTAGTTATCCTCAGTCATGTCCACCTTCTCTGTTGAGATAGGAATTTTGGAGATATAAGATTCTAATTTAAAGTATGCATAAATTTCCTTCCAAATTTTCTTTTACAGCAAAGAGAGGAGCTTCTTTAAACTTCCCTTAGTATCTCTGGATACAGGCACACACATTCCCCTAAAATGCCAGCTTTATAACCTCTGCTCTGTAAATCAGTATTCCCATGAATATTTTTGTAATTTCAAGAAGAATGCTTACAGTGGATAAGGTTTATCTTTATGAATTCATGCATGAGTAGTGTAAATTTATCATTCCTATATTTGGTTCATTGTTGGAAAATATTTCAGTGTCAGTTTTTGTATTAAAGATCCCTAAATTTACAATCCATTTTCATATATACACATTTTTTAACTGAGCAAAAAGCTTTCATATACTCTCCCAGTGGAGTGAATGCTTGAAAATAACATTCAACAGATATTAAATTTATATCTTAGGAATTGTATGAAGATCACAAAGGATTAAAAATGGGATCTTCACCTTCAGACAAAATTACTTGGAATATCCAATGCAATAAATATCTATATATTTTCACCTCTTCTCATCCCTTTCCCTGGTATTCGCTCTGTCCATGCCAACATTCCTGTTGATCTTTGCCCAGATTTCTAAATCCCTTCTTTCTTTATGTAAACCATACATATAATAATTACATATAATGTTTATGCATACATATAATGCTACTTAAGAAAGTTTAAACTAAATTCTCCAGACCACATTGATTTTCACTTCCCGGATTCTCAAACATATCCTATATACCCAACACAATCTAGAGTTGCTTGTGTATAATCTACGTGGCTTTTCCCCCTCATATATGCATATACAGTTTCTTTATTATTGTAGACGTTTGGGTTAAGCTATGACCTATACTTATAGTAAGAGTTATTTAATGCTATAGAGAAAAAAGTATTGATTCCAGCCCTAGCTTCAAACACCTGAGATAGGTGAACTTGTCAGTATACTACCACTGATCCTTAGTGGCAGCTTTGGTTTCTGAAAATTGAGACTGCTTATCTTGAAGAATAGCCTACAAAGGAAATTCTTCAAAATTTATCATTAAAAACATTATGTATCATTCTCTAATCCAAATTAACCCATCTACTATTTTCCTATTTCCCAAGAAACTTATATATAAGATTTTCTGAAGTATATCACAGTACTTTAAAAGCTAAAAAAAAAAAATAAACTTGCCTGCTTGCCTGTATATTTTAGTTTTGTAACACGTAGCAAAGGGGAAAAACCTTAAACCTTAATATGATTTTTGAGATGGGGCTCCTGGGTGGCTCAGATGATTAAGCATCTGCCTTTGGGTCAGGTCATGACATCCAGGTCCTGGGATTGAGCCCCATGTCTGGCTCCCAGCTCAGTGGTGAGTCTGCTTCTTCCTCTCCCACTACCTCTCCCCTTCCTTGCACTCTCTGTCTCTCTCTCTCTGTCAAATGAATATACACAAAAAAAGGTTAAAAAATATGATTTTTGAGTATTCAGCTATGTTAGAAGTAACTTTCACTGTACTTTCTGGATTATTTAACAGAATTAAGCTGTATTCTTACCTGTATGTTTTGAAAATTTACCTTATAATCAGAAAAGATCAGCATGGACTCAGTTTAAATCTCATGCTAATTTACCATAAATTTCAGTTGTGGGAAACCTAGAAAGGTGAGAAGTTGAAATCTGGGAACAATGAAAAAATGCTACCTAATTCAGATAAATAAATAATTATGGGTGCTAATAGTAAAGGTAAAGATAAATTTGAATACTTCCTTTACCTGAATGTTGAAGAGTTTTATAACATCACATTGCCTTATTATTTTTTTTTTTTAATGGTGTTAAGTCTTGTAAAATTTCAGGATATAAATTCTGGTCTCAAAAACATTTGGGATTAAAAGAATGTAAATCTGGAAGACTACTAATAGTTCAGTGTCAATAATTATGTTCCTTACAATGCAAAATTAAACTTTCCATCAAATGCTTATGGGACTTCCCTACAATGACAGCGAATTTCTATGGGGAGATTCAGTACTCAAAACATATTAACTCTGTGACATATTAAAGATAACCTGGGAGACAATGAGGTTAAAATAAATGATCTTAGTTAAAGTCACTAAGTCATTTGATATTATCTTGCTGATTCTTATGTAACTGACATCATTTTTAGAATTCTGTTCATTATCCTGTGCATATAAACATAAAATGAGCAAAAGATAGTCTCAGGTCAGTTTGGACAGTTACTGGAGATTAATAGGGTTTATGAAAGATGATGAACATTTAGAGAGGAGACCAAAAGTTGTAGTAGGGTTAGCTGGCTCATCAAAGCCTTCACTCTGAGTTGAATTTTTCCCACGTATTGCAAAACCCTCATGGAAACGTTGCCGTTACCCTTTAGCCCCACAGAGTTGTCCTCTGTTCTTTTCAGTTCACCCCAATTCCTTTATCTCTCTTACCCTGTTTTCCCCCTTCACTCTACTCATCACATAAATATACTGTATATTTAATAAAAATACCATACGTAGATCATGTCTTTAAGCAGTCATTTGTTCCCACTGCCACCATTTGCTATAGACATAACATGGAAGGGATTTCTCTGTGACATTCATTCCTTAATTTCTTTTTCTTTTTTTATTTTATTATCATGTAATGTATTATTTGCTTCAGGGACACAGGTCTGTGAATCATCAGTGTTACACAATTCACAGCACTCACCATAGCACATATTCTCCTCAATGTCATAACCCATTCACCCTATTCCCCCCACCCCCCAGCAACCCTCAGTTTGTTTCCTGAGATTAAGAGTCTCTTAAGGTTTGTCTCCATCTCCCGTCCCATCTTGTCTCATTTTTTCCCCTCCCCTTCCCCACACCCCCCTATTTGTCTCTCCAATTCATCATATCAGAGAGATCATATGGAATACTATGCAGCCACAAAACCCCCCAAATCTTGCCATTTGCCACGACGTGGATGGAACTAGAGGGTATTATGCTAAGTGAGATAAGTCAGAGAAAGACAATTATCATTCCTTCATTTCTAATGCCTTCAATAGTGGTACTTTGTGGTGCTTAACACATATTTGTTAAATGAATTAAAAAAATGATACTCTACTGCCCAGGAATTTGCAATGGTCTCTTATTAGTTTTTAAACCGAATTCATTTTTTTTTTAAACTTTTGTATTCCAAATACTCCACAGTCAGCCGTCTTATCTATCCCCTTCCTTTCTTCCTCTTAGGTCAGGGCACTTGGTCATGTGCATCCCTTCATTGCTCTTCTGTGCTTCAGCTAATTCACTTACTATATTTCCCTCATCTAAATCTCCTTCTCTCTTTCCTTCCATCTCAAAACTACTTGTCCTTGAGCTCAAATCATATCTCCTTCATGAGGACTTTCCTAGGTCCTTAAACAGAATTGCTATTTTCTTTTCTTGATTTACATGATACCTAAACTGCTTTTACAATGCATTCACCACTGTATCAAGTGTGACTCATATGTGTCTTGACTGTAAAAGTCTTGACTGCATATTAAGTCACCAATCATGTCATGCATCTTTTTGAGAAACTGACAACAAACTAAGCTAGATCTTGCTGCACTAACTGCTAACATTTCCATTCTGTGTAATTTTATCAAGTACTTTCCACACGAAGGGTATTGGAAAAGACTATGAGAAGTATGTGCACAGAATGTGAAAATGGTGGAGAAAAGTTCTTAGTTTTTATATATGACTCCTGACAAGAAGCTCATCATCTAGTGGACAGAAAGAAAGGCACTTACATTGCTAACTAGTTTGCAACTTAGGGTGTAATATAAAAGAAATGTGAACATGTTATGTAAAAATACAGTGAGAGAAATGAATGGTGACCTGGAAGAAGAAAGGAAGGCTTCCCAGTGGAAGTATAATTTCAGATAACTTTACAGGATAAGCAGGATAAGAATTGGGGAAGAACATGAGGAAAAGCAGTAGACTGAGGGAACCATGTATAGAAGCCTGGACTTTAAGAGGAGTCAGATCTAATTTATTTAAAAAAGGACAGTAAAACTAGAGTTGCTGAAGTTTATTTGTACATGATAACAAGGAGACACAATAGGTAATATAAAAAGAATAGGAAGATAGATTGGAAATTGTCTTATTTGAATCCTTCCCATTTATTTTCTCTGCCCTGCCAATTCACTAAAACCTTCTCTCTCTAAGGTCACAACCAACTTTAAATGTCAACCCTGGAGAATATTTAATTATATTCCTAACCAAATATAGTGTTTGGTACTATGAAGTCTTCTATGTCTTCTTTTGGTAACCCTCTCTGCTTTTGTCCTCTTGATTGTTCCATCTCAGTGTTTACACTCAGTCGTGTTTCCCTCTTTGCCCAGAAAGAATGATGTTTCTTTCCGATTGTATCCTTGACCTCCCTCTTCTTTCATTTTAAAGTTTTCCCCACATTATCTCATCTTTTCTTGTGTTTTCACCTATCTTTCATCTGCTGATATCTTCACTAGAGAAAATATTTCAAACCATTTGGTGTACATTCATATTAATAAGATCACTGGTAGTATGTTCTAAATATATATATTCTTACCTACAAATTAGATAGATGTACCCATATACTAAATTACTATGTACTATAAAACATGAGAAGAGGAATTAAAAAAGAATTAGACTAAAGAAATGGTATTAAAATGTTTGGTTTTATGTATTCATAGATTTAAGACATTGTTTACTCCCCACTAACACTATTATTAATTAATAATCTTATTCAGAAAAATGTGACTTATGGATTATTTAAATTATAGCTTAGCACTGTGATACAGCAATTCAAACGCTTGCTTGAATTTATTTCCAAACATCTCTTAATGTCTTACAAAGTTGAAAAGTTACTATACACAGATAGATCTGCTCAAAATGGGAAAAGAATGCAAGCTTTGAGTGGGTCTCAGAAGCAGAAAGCTTTCTTCAGCAGGTTAACACTGACTGAGCAGACCAATAGTATTAG
The DNA here is from genome assembly GCF_020171115.1 of Neogale vison. Classification (NCBI taxonomy): domain Eukaryota; kingdom Metazoa; phylum Chordata; class Mammalia; order Carnivora; family Mustelidae; genus Neogale; species Neogale vison. Next base: position 46,700,883 of record NC_058096.1, on the reverse strand, counting down.
AAATATCTGGGTTGGAGTTTATGGAAATAAACTGGATATAGAATATCCAATATTAGAGTTTATGGAAAACTGTGATAGGAGAACCATAACATACACCCTTTTGGTTTCAGAACGAGACTTTATTCTCTTTAGGAGAGAATTATAAAATATTCAAAAAATAACTTCCTGTTGTGCTATGAACCTTGCTAGAGGAAGAGATTCTAACCTTGGGACATCACATGACCAAGAGGCCAGAATTGCCTTCATGAGCTGGACGGACAAATAAGTATAAGTCAGACAAATAAGTATAAGATTGAGCGGGCCTAGGAGTAACTCACTAGAAGATGAAAAAGGCACATGCAAGCATCTGGCATGAACAGAGCCTGAGAATACAATAGGTTGCCCAAATAGGTAACCCAGACCTCTGTGTCATCCTCCACCATTGCACTGATCTCTTGTCCTCATCTCACTTGTCGACCTCAGTGGCCATGTTGGTTCTTAGATAATTAGCTTGGTATATTGGGGCAAGCCAAGATGTATTGCTGCTAAATACTGTTAATGACTGTTCTATGGAAAGTGTAAATTCCAGGTCCCTGCCTTAGGCGTGGAAACTTTGATGGGAGAACCCAAATGCCCACTTCTTCACCAGATTGGCTAAGGTCTTTGTTGTGACTGTAGTCAACTCAACCTTCTGTCCAATGTTACTTCCTTCAATCCTTCAATAATTATGGAGCCTGAGAGCATTCTCTAACAAACTTCTACACGCACATCTCCATCTGAGAGTCTGGGTTTTGTTTTGTTTTAATATCGCAAACCAGTTGCTAGAGAAAATAAAGAAAATCACAAGGTCATGTGGGCAGAGGACTGTAGTCTTTGGAATGCATTTTGTGATACTATTTTTTAAATTGGTTCCTGAATGAAAATTAAAATGAAATAAAAGGACTAACAGCAGTGAGAGCTGGGGCCACTAATATTATTCAGTGAGAGATGATAGAAGCATAGTGTGTGAGAATTACTATAAATGGAAGGATGTGGACACATGTCAGGGTATATTTCTGAGATAGAACTGATAGATTGTGTGAGATGTTAAATGTGAAAGCAGAGAGAGATGCAAGATTTCTGCTAATTTCTTCTTTGCCCAGCTAGTTGGAGGATGCTCCATCAAGATAGAGAAGACCAGGGATATCCATGTTTATAGGCAAATTAGAGTGGCCTTTTGATCATGTTAAATTTGAGATGTCTTTGAAATATTCAAATTACTTAAAATTACTTCAAATCCTGCTTAGCAATTGAATAACTAAGTTTGGAGATTAGGGAAGATGTCGGGCTGGGAATATGCATTTTGGGTCACCTTTATATTAATGAAATTAAAGCCATAAAAATAGGGGTACCTGGGTGGGCCAGTGGATTAAGCATCTGCCTTTGGCTCACGATCTCTGGGTTCTGGGATAGAGCCCTGCATCAGGCTCCCTGCTCAGCGGGGAGCTGATTTTCCCTCTCCCTCTGCTGCTCCCCACCCCCCTCCCCACTGTGCGCTCTCTCTCTCTCTCTCTCTGTCAAATAAATAAATATATACAAACATACATAACATACATACATACATAAATCTTTTTAAAAATCCATAAAAATAGATGAAATCATATAAAAAATAATAGAAATACTAGAATAAAGAATCTTACAGCTGAGTCTTTTTCAATCCTATCATTTTAACTATGAGTAGAGGCAGAAGAGTCCCAATCCTGCTACTCATTGCAATTTAGTTTAATTACTCTTAAAAAAAAAGCCCGTCTTCCCTTCTGTAATGTAAATATAGGAGCCAGAGCTCTCTTGTTTTTGTTGTGCAAACTAGGTAGACTAGAAATAGACTTAGTGTGTATATGTGCATGTGAGTGTAGGAACAAAAAAGGAGGCATAAAAAAAATCAGTGAGTGAGGAAGAGTTAGTTAATAAATACTTTTAGCAGTACTGGTTAGCCGTGAAAAAAGAAAACTTTAATTCTCACTTCACAACATTATGACGTGAATCCCAGTTGAGTAAAAGTGCTATGTATAAAAATTTAAGGTATGAAAAAAGAAAAAAAATATTAATTATGTTTATATATCTATGAATGAGATGGAACTTATACAGTTAACACAATGGAAAAGATGAATGGTTAATCAATTAACCTAGGACTATTCATTAAATAATTTTTCTTTACTGATTTATTTATGATGTTCTTATTTTACATGAAAGTTTACTTTTGGATAATCATTTTCCATTGATCTAGTCACTGATTCTTGATTTAAACCAAATTGTTTTAATTATTGGAAGTTCATTATATATTTTAATACATGATACATCAAGTCGGTTTGTTGGTTATTAGTTTTCTAGAAAAATTTTAGAATTATTTTGCCAGGTTTCTAAAGAAGTCTTCCTTGGATATTTATTTGAGCAACTTAATCTGTGTATTATTTTTGAAAGAAGAAGTCAAATAAAGTCATATCCTTAATTCATGCTATATACTAAATAAACTCCAGGAAGAATTAAGAGCCTAATGCAAAAAGTTTAACTATTAAAACAATGAACGATGAGGAGGAAGAAGAGGAAAAAGGGTAGGAGCTAGAAGAAAAAAGATATTAGTTAATAATGTCAGATTAAGAAAAATTCTAAACAAAGCATGTAAGGGATTATATAAGATAAAAATTAATAAATGTGAGTATATAAGATTATATTTATCATTTATAAATAACACATATCTTGAAATAATCTTAACACACAGAAATTATTAGCCACAAATAGTTACATTTTAATATCTTTTGCCTGTAAAGAGTGCTACAAATAAATGAGGAAAATTGAGATTTAAAGAAAAAATGATCAGATAATTTGTAGAAGTAAAAATGACCAATAAACACATAAAATAGTAATACATTTTACTCTTACTCAAAAGTATTAAAAAATGCAGCAGTACCTTCATTAAAATGTTTTTAAATGCTTATTGAGTATTTAGTATTTATGTTGCTGTTCTATATTTGTAATACATTATATGATTGACCCCTTTAAAAAAAAAGAACCTTAGTCATACTATGGGTTAAAGTAGATCTTCATCTACTGTAGCCAATTTGTTATAATGCATTGTTAATTATTCTATAAAATGTGTGTGTGACTATGTGAGTGTTCCTTATCATTCCATTTTTCCTCATTCTTGGAGTCTTATCTAGATCAGACTTCATTATTTTAACCTCTCTCCCTCCCAGACTACCTGACATGTGTCTCCCATGTCAGTTTTTGAAATGAAAATTATCATTTTATTTCCCTGGTAGGAAATTTTAAATGTTTCAAACATTATAATAGGATCAGATATAATATCTTCCATTAGTTAGACAAGATAAATCAGGTTGACTTTTCTACACATTTAGACATTTAAATTTGATGCTATGTTGGTTTGTTAAGGTTTGGAATAACAGCCTGACACAATTCAGTGATGGTAATAAGAGTTGGTAATGAAAGTTACCATTGAGTGTTCTCCTGATTTGCTCTGATAATTGTGGAATTTTCAGTAAGATTTGCCAAACAATTTTGAAATTATATCCATATATCTTTGAGCAAAACAGTCTAATGATTTATAGATTAATATTTTATATAAAAACAGCTTTCTTTTTATTTGTCCCTTCTCTATAAAACATTTTTATAAGTTAAAATCAATTTTCCATGGAAGATGAAGTTTTTTAACAATATTATTATTCTTCATATGTTTTTTAAGAGCACTTAGAACCTCCTTGTTTCTTAGACTATAAATAAAAGGATTTAATAAAGGAATTACTATTGTATAAAAAACTGCCACTGGTATATCTTTATCCCCTTCTTCAAAAGGTCGAATATACATGAGAAGACAAATGTAAAATATTGAGACAGATAGAAAGTGGGATGCACAGGTAGAAAAAGCTTTACCTCTCCCTTCTTTGGACTTCATTTTGAAAATGGTGAAAATGATGCAGATATAAGAGACAAAGACAATGGCAATGGTGATGATTTGAATTGGCATTGAAAAAATATAGATCATTAGTTCATTGATATAAGGGTCAGTACAGGAGAGTCTATAGAGTGGAAGAATATCACAAAAAAAGTGATCAATTTGATTAGACCTGCAGAAAGTTAACCTTAATAAAAGCCCTACATGGATCATGGAATGCAGATTACTAGCTATGAAGATCCCTATAGCCATGTGAATGCAGAGTTTCTTTGACATCATGGTGTGGTACTGCAGTGGGTTGCATATGGCCACATAGCGATCATAGGCCATTGCTGCCAGTAGAAAGCAATCTGAAGTTTCAGCAAAGCAGAGAAAATAAAACTGTGCCATGCATTCATAAAGGGAAATCATTCTGTCCTTTGAAAAGAAGTCCTCCAACATTTTGGGGGTAATAGCACAGGAACAACAGGAATCCATCAGAGCCAGGTTGCCCAGGAAGATGTACATTGGTGTGTGAAGACGATGCTCCATAAAAATCAATACCACCAGGCCAAGATTCCCCACCATAGTGATCAAATAAATGGCAACAAACACCAAAAACAGAAGAATCTTCATTACTGGCTGATCTGTAAATCCTATGAGGATAAACTCTGTTGTCAAGGATTGATTTTCCTTTGCCATTCCTGGCTTCTCAGCTGAGATAGAAATGATAGAGAAATGAAATCCTAAATTAGAGTGTGTTTATTCTCCCCTCTCATTTTTGCATGTACAAAAAGAAAGAAGCTGTTTTTAAATCATCCTATCCTGTTTTAACAAACTAGCACACGCACTGTAGGTCAAGAATACAAGAAGAAAAGTATGAGAGATTATATACACAGTGATCATCTAAAAACGACTGTGTGAATTTCCACGACAGAAGGGTGTTTTCTGCATAAATTATCCAATGTTAATATACAATTTCCTGGTCAGTATATATAATTTAGCATTTCCAAAATTAGAAGACATTTTCTTATGGTGTCTTTTTCTCCAAGAAAATAAAATAATAGACACATTTTAACTACTATCCTATTGGGTTGATGTAATGTTTGGAAAAAAGTTACTTTAGACATTTTAAGTGTCTAAGTGTATTATTTTTAAAATTTCATGGAATCACAGTGGGTTTTAAAAAATGATTTCTCTTTTTAAATTTTATTTTATTTTATTTTTCTTTTTTTTTCAATTTATTTATTTTCAGAAAAACAGTATTCATTATTTTTTCACCACACCCAGTGCTCCATGCAATCCGTGCCCTCTATAATACCCACCACCTGGTACCCCAATCTCCCACCCCCCCACCACTTCCAACCCCTCAGATTGTAAAAAATGATTTCTCTAGCTTAGTATTCCTTCACGGAGAAGCTTACCAAGGGATATTTTCATACCTATTCAGTCTCTAAAATGGGGTAAAAATATAGAACATTTTAAAATTGTCTTAGTAAGTTAATTTGGTACTGTTTTTGTATTTATTTCAATACATTCTAGATCCTACTCCTATAGAGGTTATGATACACTCCACCAATAAATTATTATTCTTAATTATTAATTTATCCAAATACGTTCTAGTTTTAAGTGTCTTACATGCATATCTAATATTATGAGATTTGACTACCAAGTCTTCATTCAGAATGTTTATCTTCCTCATGATAAATACCTATCTTGTATTCTTTTATACTTCTGTAGAAACCAATGTTCTTGTTTTTGTGAATCCCATGAATAGTCTACATTTATAATATGATTATTTGTGTTTATAAACTCATTATTTACTCCTAATCCACTACAGATTTATTAAAATTCAATGATCACTAAATTTATATTTAGTATAGGTTAACAAATACAATATAAAAAGAAACTTTGGTTTTAAAGAATGATAAAACACTTTTCTTTTCTTCCAAAAATTGCTAAATTCTATGGCCTCACCATTTTTCAATTAGACAATTTTGGACAAGAGCCTGTAACTTCTTAGTATATTGTTCCAAAACCACATTTTGGTTAGTCTTTTTTCTATTTCTTATCCTTCTCTACATTGAATTTAATATCTTATTTTTTCTATTTACTCACATAGTATGGTAAGGCTTTCTGGAGTTTTATCACTAGAAGATTGTAATCAAAAGAATAAAATAAGTTTGCCTTTGATATTTTAGGTCTATAACACTGTAAAAAATCTTTCAGAATTATAATGTTTTGGAAAAACAGTAAAAGTATTCAAAGACAGCTTTTTATCATTGTTTTAGTAACACCTAATGGTGAATCAACTGAAAAAATGTGTGGAATCTAAGTTAGTTTTCTATAATCACTATTTTATATAGAAGATACTGAATTAGAATAATAATGAATGAAAGTTTATTTTCTCTCCCTTAATTTAAAATGTAAATTATCCAGCTGGATTATATTACAGAATCATTTATACCCTTACCTGTATATTTATTGATAACACAATGGTACTTTTGAACTCAGAATAGGTCAGAATGATCCACTGTACTGTGTCTCATTATGGCTTTCCATAGTATCTTCAATTTAGAGACAAACCAAAAATTTAGTTATTAAATAGATAAAATGTATTACCAATTAAAATGCTGATGTATTTTAGTGAAATGTGTATTTCTGCATTTTAATATTCTAAATAAGTTAGAAATCAATTCTCATATTTTGAGTTCACTGACAAACATTTTATAGTAGCTGACTGGCCATGTGATATTTGTTATTACAGAAATTAAGAATAAATATCTTGGTCTTTAAAACATTTGGGAATAAATTATGATCTAGCACACTCTACCAGTAGGTCAGTGACAATAATTATGTTAGCCTTAGGGTAAAGGTAAAGTTCTCCATTGATTCTAGAGGGATTCCTTGGCACTAGCATCTGGGTATTTCGGTAAAGACTCTTAGCCTGAGAGATATGGTTCCCAAAACAGAGGTAAACCAAATGGCGTCAATTAAAGATGGATATCCTTTGGAATTCTGAAGTTAGATCAAAAGGCTTTTACTAAAGTCAGCCTAAGTATATTTTGGATTTTTTTGCACAGTCTCTTCTTCTGTCTCTCTCTCAAGTGTTCTTTATTTGAAAACAATAGTGAAGAAAAAAGAATTCATGTTGATTAATAATGGAAGAAGTGGGAGTTAAACCAAGATTAGGAGAGAGATTAGATTAGGATTTATGGAAAAGAGGCAAAAATGTGATATATACCAAAGTTGCAGTCTTCTTCATTCCCTTTGATTAATCTGACCAAATCCTATAGATTCATCCTCTGAAACAACTCTGATATTGTACTGTTTCATTTCCCTCTTACAGTTATAAGAAAACTTTTTAATTTGTTTTCTATAAATATCTTTTTCTATTGTACACATGCTCTTATGGACTGGAAATGTTTTTAGCTCTTCATTACTTTCAAGCCAAATTTTTGTCCCTTATCTCAGTATTTCAAGGACTTCATACACTGGGTTTATAATACCTATGACTTTATTTTCTACCATTCACCTTTAAGAATCTATCTCCAGAAACATACCAATCACTTCTCAATTCATTGAAGCACTAGAGCTACATCATAACTTAGAATATTTACTCAGAATATACTTCTTATCTAAAATGCCCTCTTTGACTTATTCCTCTGCCCAAGTCTTATTTTGTCTTTATAGGAGGTCTGATTCCCTCCATGAAGACATCTTCAACTTACTGAGCTGCAAAATGCTTACTGTCTTTGTAACACAGAGTTCTTACCTGTGCTTCCCTTGTATGTTTGGCCAGCTCTTCTTCATATGAAAATCTTGTTTATTCTTAGGTGGATTAATTTTCTTTCTGACTTTTCACACTACGCATATCTTAGTATATATAACAGATAATAGTGGCCTTCAAAGAATGTTTATTAAAATGTTTACAGAATTTAAATGAAATTCAACATTTATCGAGTGATAGTTATAATGAACAAGTCACTGAGTCAGCATTGATTATAGAGAAACCCACAGTAGGAGTAGGGTTGGGAAGGAAACATCATAGATAAGTAAGAAATAACCCTGCCCTCATGGAGCTGCTAATTCAGAGAGTAAAATCACTTACAAAAATGTATATAGTGGGACACCTGGGTGGCCCAGTGGGTTAAGCCTCTGCCTTTGGCTCAGGTCATGATCCCAGGGTCCTGGGATCGAGCCCCACATTGGGCTCTCTGCTCAGTGGGGAGCCTGCTTTTCCCCCTTTCTCTCTGCCTCCTTCTCTCTCTACTTCTGAGCTCTCTCTGTCAAATAAATAAAATCTTTAAAAAAATGAAAATGTATATAGAGCAGCTGAGACTGAATTAAATATTAAAAAAAGCAAAGAACTATAAGCAATATATGGAAATACAAAAGAGGAAGTAACTTAGAGGACTAAAAGAAAAACGTTACAAAGAAATGACATTTCCTATGTTTCTTGAGAGATAAATTAGATTTCAATAAGCAGAAAATGTGTGGTAAGGATTTATAGGCTGAAAGGAGAGCATAATTAAAGGCAAAATCATGGGAGTTTCAATGTATAGGCATATTTAAGGAATGAAGAATGAGACAGGTCAAGTAACCAGAGTCTAGGTGCATGCTAGGATAAGAAGAGGAATTGGAGGTTCAGGTGGTAACTGGTTCTACATCTTCCCTCTACATTTTGATGACACTGATCTTTCATCAAGATCAAACTCATTTCCTAGTCACCCAATCCAAAGCACATTTGTCAGTTATTATTATCTTAATTAACTATATTATATGGAACTCTTGACCACACTCAAACTCTCTCATCAGTCTTCTGTGATAACATTTTCTATTTCTACATTACTGTCCCCACCCACCCAGGAGTCTTTGGATTTGTATTAGATCCTCATTTCCTCAGAAATATACATTTGTTGTAAAGAGTGCATCCTTGAATATATTTACAAAATGATGGGTTTCTGTTTTGAAAGCTAACTGCTAATTTTTAAAAGGATTTTCCCAATATTTACCTAGTAAGTTACCATATTCCCTTGTAATCATCTGCTCTTGCAAACTAATGAGAATGTGCTCAATTTTTCTTTATGTTTAAGATAAATCAAACCTCACTGAGCTTCTTTGGAATATTTTCATATAGGTGATAAAATTCCATTTCCAAGATTTTAAAATAATATATGCAGACATGAAAAAAATTAACATGCTGCTCATATAATTTTTACCTACAAAATCATATCAAGATATGTGGACACATTCCAAATATGTCTTCAAAATTCTATCAGTAGTGCTTGATTTCCTTTTGAAAAACAATTGCTTTCTGCTTAAACATCACATTTATAACAAAGGACAAAATAAAGATGTTAATGGCTTCTAAAATATTTGTTGAATAGGGTCTTATCATCAGAGAATGGAGCAGCAAATTTAGAACACTTGTCTTTTATTAGCAGAGAAATATATGACTCCTAAAATCAGCAACTTTTTAAAGTATTAACATGATGCTCATTGAACATCTGTATTGTATGTGTTCACTCTTCATTTCATTCTTTAGAGTTCATAAAGATCAAAAAGACAAGAAATAAAAGTGTGAGGATGTAGAGAAAAAGGAACCATTGTAAACTTTTTTAAAGATTCTGCATATTAGTGAGATCATACAGGATCTGTCTCTCTCTGTCTGACCTATTTCACTTGGAATAATGTCCTCAAGGTCTATCTATGTTGTCAAAAATAGCAGGACTCTTCTTTTTTATGGCTGAGTAATATTCCATCATATGTATGTATGCATGTGTCTGTACATGTATACAGGTGTATGTGTACATATACATACCCACATATACCACATTTTCTTCATCTGTTGATGAACACTTAGGGTGTTTGCATATCTTGGCTATTGTGAGTAATGTTGCAATAAACATGAGGATGAAGATATATTTTCAGGATAGTCAGTTCATTTTCATTGGATATGTACCCAGATATGGGACTGCTGGATCAGATGGTAGTTCTACTTTTAATTTTTTGAGAAACTTTTATACTGTTTTCCATAGTGGCTGTACCAGTTTACATTCTTACAAATAGTGCACCAAATTTCTTTTTCTCCATGTCCTCACCAAAACTTCTTTCTTGTCCCCAGAAAATAATCATTCTGATAGTTGTGAGGTGATATCTAATTGTGGTTTTGATTTGCTTTTTTTCTGATGATGAGCATCTTCTTTTTCTTTTATTTTAAAAAAAAGATTTTATTTACTTATTTGACTGAGAGAGAGAGATCACAAGTAGACAGAGAGACAGGCACAGAGAGAGGGAGAAGCAGGTTCCCTGCTGAGCAGAGAGCTCAGTTAGGGCTCAATCCCAGGACCCCAAGATCATGACCTGAGCTGAAGGCAGAGGCTTAACCCACTGAGCTACCCAGGCAACCATGAGCATCTTTCTCATTGACTTGTTGGCCATCTGTATATTTTCTTTGGAAAAAGTCTATTCAGGACCTCTGTCCATTTTTTATAAATTTTTTAATTTTTTATAAACATATATTTTTATCCCCAGGGTTACAGGTCTGTGAATCGTCAGGTTTACACACTTCACAGCATTCACCAAAGCACATACCCTCCCCAATGTCCATAACCCCACCCCACTTCTCCCAATCCCCCTCTGCCCAGCAACCCTCAGTTTGTTTTGTGAGATTAAGAGTCACTTATGGTTTGTCTCCCTCCCAATCCCATCTTGTTTCATTTATTCTTCTCCGACCCACTTAAGCCCCCATGTTGCATCACCACTTCCTCATATCAGGGAGATCATATGATAGTTGTCTTTCTCTGCTTGACTTATTTTGCTGAGCATGATACGCTCTAGTTCCATCCATGTTGTCGCAAATGGCAAGATTTCATTTCTTTTGATGGCTGCATAGTATTCCATTGTGTATATATGTACCACATCTTCTTGATCCATTCATCTGTTGATGGACATCTAGGTTCTTTCCGTAGTTTGGCTATTGTGGACATTGCTGCTATAAACATTCGAATGCACGTGCCCCTTTGGATCACTACGTTTGTATCTTTAGGGTAAATACCCAGTAGTGCAATTGCTGGATCATAGGGCAGTTCTATTTTCAACATTTTGAGGAACCTCCATGCTGTTTTCCAGAGTGGTTGCACCAGCTTGCATTCCCACCAACAGTGTAGGAGGGTTCCCCTTTCTCCGCATCCTCGCCAGCATCTGTCATTTCCTGACTTGTTGATTTTAGCCATTCTGACTGGTGTGAGGTGATATCTCATTGTGGTTTTGATTTGTATTTCCCTGATGCTGAGTGATATGGAGCACTTTTTCATGTGTCTGTTGGCCTTCTGGATGTCTTCTTTGCAGAAATGTCTGTTCATGTCCTCTGCTCATTTCTTGATTGGATTATTTCTTATTTGGGTGTTGAGTTTGCTAAGTTCCTTATAGATTTTGGACACTAGCCCTTTATCTGATATGTCCTTTGCAAATATCTTCTCCCATCCTGTCAGTTGTCTTTTGATTTTGTTAACTGTTTCCTTTGCTGTGCAAAAGCTTTTGATCTTGATGAAATCCCAACAGTTCATTTTTGCCTTTGCTTCCCTTGCCTTTGGTGATGTTCCTAGAAAGATGTTGCTGCGGCTGAGGTCGAAGAGGTTGCTGCCTGTGTTCTCCTCAAGGGTTTTGATGGATTCCTTTCTCACATTCCTTCATCCATTTTGAGTCTATTTTTGTGTGTGGTGTAAGGAAATATTCCAATTTCATTTTTCTGCATGTGGCTGTCCAATTTTCCCAACACCATTTATTGAAGAGGCTGTCTTTTTTCCATTGGACATTCTTTCCTGCTTTGTCGAAGATTAGTTGACCATAGAGTTGAGGGTCTATTTCTGGGCTCTCTATTCTGTTCCATTGATCTATGTGTCTGTTCTTGTGCCAATACCATGCTGTCTTGATGATGACAGCTTTGTAATAGAGCTTGAAGTCCGGAATTGTGATGCCACCAACTTTGGTTTTCTTTTTCAATATTCCTTTGGCTATTCGAGGTCTTTTCTGGTTCCATATAAATTTTTGGATTATTTGTTCCATTTCTTTGAAAAAGATGGATGGTACTTTGATAGGAATTGAATTAAGTGTGTAGATTGCTTTAGGTCGCAAAGACATTTTCACAATATTTATTCTTCCAATCCAGGAGCATGGAACATTTTTCCATTTCTTTGTGTCTTCCTCAATTTCTTTCATGAGTACTTTATAGTTTTCTGAGTATAGATTCTTAGCCTCTTTGGTTAGGTTTATTTGTAGGTATCTTATGGTTTGGAGTGCAATTGTAAATGGGATTGAGTCCTTAATTTCTCTTTCTTCTGTCTTGTTGTTGGTGTAGAGAAATGCAACTGATTTCTGTGTATTGATCTTATATCCTGACACTTTACTGAATTCCTGTACAAGTTCTAGCAGTTTTGGAGTGGAGTCTTTTGTGTTTTCCACATATAGTATCATATCATCTGCGAAGCGTGATAGTTTGACTTCTTCTTTGCCGATTTGTATGCCTTTAATTTCCTTTTGTTGTCTTATTGCTGAGGCTAGGACTTCTAGTACTATGTTGAATAGCAATGGTGCTAATGGACATCCTTGCCGTGATCTGGACCTTAGCGGAAAAGCTTTCAGTTTTTCTCCATTGAGAATGATATTTGCAGTGGGTTTTTCATAGATGGCTTTGATGATATTGAGGTATGTGCCCTCTATCCCTACACTTTGAAGGGTTTTGATCAGGAAGGGATGCTTGCTGTACTTTGTCAAATGCTTTTTCAGCATCTATGGAGAGTATCATATGGTTCTTGTTCTTTCTTTTATTGATGTGTTGTATCACATTGACTGATTTGCGGATGTTGAACCAAACTTGCAGCCCTGGAATAAATCCCACTTGGTCGTGGTGAATAATCCTTTTAGTGTACTGTTGAATCCTATTGGCTAGTATTTTGGTGAGAATTTTCGCATCTGTGTTCATCAAGGATATTGGTCTATAGCTCTCTTTTTTGATGGGATCCTTGTCTGGTTTGGGATCAAGGTGATGTTGGCCTCACAAAATGAGTTTGGAAGTTTTCCTTCCATTTCTATTTTTTGGAACAGTTTCAGGAGAATAGGAATTACTTCTTCTTTAAATGTTTGGTAGAATTCCCCCAGGAAGCCGTCAGGTCCTGGGCTTTTGTTTGTTTGGAGATTTTTAATGACTGTTTCAATCTCCTTACTGGTTATGGGTCTGTTCAGGCTTTCTATTTCTTCCTGGTTCAATTTTGGTAGTTTATATGTTTCTAGGAATGCATCCATTTCTTCCAAATTGTCAAATTTGTTGGTGTAGAGTTGCTCATAGTATGTTCTTATAATAGTTTGTATTTCTTTGGTGTTAGTTGTGATCTCTCCTCTTTCATTCATGATTTTATTTACTTGGGTCCTTTCTCTTTTCTTTTTGATAAGTCTGGCCAGGGGTTTATCAATTTTATTAATTCTTTCAAACAACCAGCTCCTAGTTTCGTTGATTTGTTCTATTGTTTTTTTGGTTTCTATTTCATTGATTTCTGCTCTGATCTTTATGATTTCTCTTCTCCTGCTGGGCTTAGGGTTTCTTTCTTGTTCTTTCTCCAGCTCCTTTAGGTGTAGGGTTAGGTTGTGTACCTGAGACCTTTCTAGTTTCTTGAGAAAGGCTTGTACCGCTATATATTTTCCTCTCAGGACTGCCTTTGTTGTGTCCCACAGATTTTGAACCGTTGTGTTTTCATTATCATTTGTTTCCATGATTTTTTTCAATTCTTCTTTAATTTCCCAGTTGACCCATTCATTCTTTAGAAGGATGCTGTTTAGTCTCCATGTATTTGGGTTCTTTCCAAACTTCTTCTTGTGGTTGAGTTCTAGCTTCAGAGCATTGTGGTCTGAAAATATGCAGGGAATGATCCCAATCTTTTGATACTGGTTGAGTCCTGATTTAGGACCGAGGATGTGATCTATTCTGGAGAATGTTCCATGTGCACTAGAGAAGAATGTATATTCTGTTGCCTTGGGATGAAATGTTCTGAATAAATCTGTGATGTCCATCTGGTCCAGTGTGTCATTTAAGGCCTTTATTTCCTTGTTGATCTTTTGCTTGGATGATCTGTCCATTTCAGTGAGGGGAGTGTGAAAGTCCCCTACTATTATTGTATTATTGTTGATGTGTTTCTTTGATTTTGTTATTAATTGGTTTATATCGTTGGCTGCTCCCATGTTGGGGGCATAGATATTTAAAATTGTTAAATCTTCTTGTTGGACAGACCCTTTGGGTATGATATAGTGTCCTTCCTCATCTCTTATTATAGTCTTTGGCTTAAAATCTAATTGATCTGATATAAGGATTGCCACTCGTGCTTTCTTCTGATGTCCATTAGCATGGTAAATTCTTTTCCACCCCCTCACTTTAAATCTGGAGGTGGCTTCGGGCTTAAAATGAGTTTCTTGGAGGCAACATATTGATGGGTTTTGTTTTTTTATCCATTCTGATACCCTGTGTCTTTTGATTGGGGCATTTAGCCCATTAACATTCAGGGTAACTATTGAGAGATATGAATTTAGTGCCATTGTATTGCCTGTAAGGTGACTGTTACTGTATATTGTCTCTGTTCCTTTCTGATCTACCACTTGTAGGTTCTCTCTTTGCTTAGAGGACCCCTTTCGATATTTCCTGTAGAGCTGGTTTGGTGTTTGCAAATTCTTTCAGTTTTTGTTTGTCCTGGAAGCTTTTAATCTCTCCTTCTATTTTCAATGATAGCCTAGCTGGATATAGTATTCTTGGCTGCATGTTTTTCTCGTTTAGTGCTCTGAAAATATCATGCCAGCTCTTTCTGGCCTGCCAGGTCTCTGTGGATAAGTCAGCTGCCAATCTAATATTTTTACCATTGTATGTTACAGACTTCTTTTCCCAGGCTGCTTTCAGGATTTTCTCTTTGTCACTAAGACTTGTAAATTTTACTATTAGGTGACGGGGTGTGGGCCTATTCTTATTGATTTTGAGGGGTGCTCTCTGAACCTCCTGAATTTTGATGCTTGTTCTCTTTGCCATATTGGGGAAATTCTCCCCAATGATTCTCTCCAGTATACCTTCTGTTCCCCTCTCTCTTTCTTCTTCTTCTGGAATCCCAATCATTCTAATGTTGTTTCGTCTTATGGTGTCACTTATCTCTCGAATTCTCCCCTCATGGTCCAGTAGCTGTTTGTCCCTCTTTTGCTCAGCTTCTTTATTCTCTGACATTTGGTCTTCTAGATCGCTAATTCTTTCTTCTTCCTCATTTATCCTAGCAGTGAGAGCCTCCATTTTTGATTGCACCTCATTATTAGCTTTTTTGATTTCAACTTGGTTAGATTTTAGTTCTTTTATTTCTCTAGAAAGGGCTTTTATATCTCCGGAGAGGGTTTCTCTAATATCTTCCATGTCTTTTTTAAGCCCGGCTAGAACCTTAAGAATTGTCATTCTGAACTCTAGATCTGACATATTACCAATGTTTGTGTTGATTGGGTCCCTAGCCTTCGGTCTGCCTCTTGTTCTTTTTTTTTGTTGTGAATTTTTCCGCCTTGTCATTTTGTCCAGATAAGAGTATATGAAAAAGCAAGTAAAATACTAAAAGGGTGGCAACAAACCCAGGAAAATATGCTTTAACCAAATCAGAAGAGATCCAAAATCATAAGGGGGGAGAAGGGAGATAAAAAGAGTTTCAAAAAAAAGAAAGGTAAAAAAAAAAGGAATTAAAAAAAGAAAACGAATAAAGAAAAGTATGAAAAAGAAAAAATAATATATATTAGGTAAACTAGTTAAAAAACGTTAGAAATGAAAGGGTGAAAGTTAAAAAAAATTAAAAAAATTTGAAAAAGATTTTAAAAAAATTAAAAAATTTAGCAAAAGAAGAGAAAAAAATGAAAAAGAAAAAAATTGCTTTAACTGCAAGACTAAAAAATCACAGGGAGAATGCCACGAGTTCCGTGCTTTGCTTTCTCCTCCTCTGGAATTCTGCTGCTCTCCTTGGTATTGAAACTGCACTCCTTGGTAGGTGAACTTGGTCTTGGCTGGATTTCTTGTTGATCTTCTGGGGGAGGGGCCTGGTGTAGTGATTCTCAAGTGTCTTTGAACCAGGCGGAATTGCACCGCCCTTACCAGGGGCCAGGCTGAGTCATCCGCTCGGGTTTGCTTTCAGGAGCTTTTGTTCCCTTGGCGCTTTCTAGAGTTCCGGAGCACAGGATACAAATGGCGGCCTCTTGGTCTCCAGCCCGGAGGAGCCATGAGCCTGGGGCCCCACTCCTCAGTGCGCCCTCAGAGAACAGCTCCCAGTAACTCCCTTCTGCCTGACCTCCGGCCGTGCTCCGAGCTCACCGAACCTACCATTTGTTCAAGGTAAACCCGAACTGGGAGCTTACTGTCGGCTCTGTCTCTGCAGCCGGCTTTCTCGCTCCAATACCCGCAAGCTCTGTGACACTCAGACACCCCCGACCCTTCTGTGACCTTGCGGGACCTGAGGCCATGCTGAACCCGCATGGGCTTTGCCCCGATTTAGCCTCTGGAGTGATGTCCCTCAGTGGAACAGACTTTTTTTTTTTTTTAAAGAGTTTATTTATCAGAGAGGAGGGGGGGAGAGAGCAAGCACAGGCTACAGAATGGCAGGCAGAGGCAGAGGGAGAAGCAGGCTCCCTGCTGAGCAAGGAGCCCGATGTGGGACTCGATCCCAGGATGCCAGGATCATGACCTGAGCCGAAGGCAGCTGCTTAACCAACTGAGCCACCCAGACGTCCCAGTGGATCAGACTTTTAAAAGTCCTGATTTTGTGCTCTGTTGCTCCGCCGCTTGCCGGGCACCGGCCCCTCCCCACGGAGTCTGTCTTCCCGTCGCTTTGGATTCACTTCTCCGCCAGTCCTACCTTTCAGAAAGTGGTTGTTTTTCTGTTTCTAGAATTGCTGTTCTTCTCTTCGATCTGCTAATGGATTTGCAGGGTTTTGCACTCTTTAGATAAGCTATCTAGCTGATCTCCTGCTAGCTGAAGTAGTCTCAGCCTGCTACTTCTCCGCCATCTTGACTCCTCCTCTCCCTCTGTCCATTTTTAATCAGATTATTATTACTAGCTTCTTTTCCATAGTTTCCCTTTTCATTTTGCTCATCATTTCTTTTGCTATGCAGAAGCTGTTTAGTTGGAAGTAATGTTTATTTCTGCTATTGTTGCTTGTGCTTTTTGGCATTATGTTCAAAATATCATTCGCCAAGACCACTATCAAGAATCTTTTTTTTTTTTTTAGCAGTCTTATGGTTTAGGGTCTTACATCTTTAATTCATTTGGTCTCAATTTTTGTGAGTTGTGTAAGGTAATGATTAAATTTTACTCTTTTGCATGGGAATATCCAATTTTTCTAGCATTGTTTACTGAAAAGATCTTGACTCCTTTTTCAAATATTAATTGACTGATTATGTGTGATTTTATATCTGGGCTTTCAATTCTGTTTCATTGATTTATGTAACCATTTTTATGCCAGTTCCATACTGTTTAGATTATTATAGATTTTTAGTTTGAAATCAGAAAGTCTGATCTTTCCAATTTTGTTCTTCTTTCACAAGATTACTTTAACATTTGGATTCCTTTGTGGTTGCATACAAATTTTAGGGTTCCTTTTTCTTTTTATGAAAAATGTCAGTGGAACTTTTATAACCATTGCATCTCTAGATGACTTTTGGTAGCATAGACATATTAACAATATTAATTCTTCCAATCTATGAGCACGAGCTATTATTCCATCTATCTGCATATTTTCCAGTTTCTCTCATCAATGTCTTACAGTTTTTTTTTTTAAGATTTTTATTTATTTATTGGACAGAGAGAGAGTTCACAAGTAGGCAGAGAGGCAGGCAGAGAGAGAGGAGGAAGCAGGCTCCTCGCTGAGCAGAGGGCCCGATGTGGGGCTCGATCCCAGCACCCTGGGACCATGACCTGAGCCGAAGGCAGAGGCTTAACCCACTGAGCCACCCACGTGCCCCTCTTACAGTTTTCAGTGTACAAATTTTTCACCTTCTTGGCTCAATTTATTCCTAAGTATTTTATTAGTTTTCAATGATATTGTAAATAGTATTATTTTCTTTCTCTATCAGCTATTTTGTAGTTGGTGAATAGAAACACAATGGATATTTGTATGTTGATTTTTGTTATCCTGCAACTTTAATTTGTTGATGACATCTAACTGTTTTGGTGGAGTCCTTAAGAGTTTTCTACATATAAGACTGTTATGCTGAAAATAAATAAAAAATAAATTAAAAAAAAAGATTATGCTATCTGCAAACAAGGACAATTTTACTTCCTCCTTTCCTCTTTGTTCATTTTTTTCTTTTAATCTAATACTGTGCAAGGATTTCTAATTTCTAGTACTATGTTGAATAGAAATGGTTGGAATGGCAGCTTTGTGTTTTTCCCAATTTTTTGAATGTAAATTTCAGCTCTTCACAGTCTCTTGGAATGTTAGCTGTGAGATTGTTGTATATGGCTTTTATTATGTTGAGATATGCTACTTCTATATTCAATGTGTTGAGAGCTGTTATTATGAAAGGATGTTGAATTTTGTCAAATGCTTTTTCTGCATCTATTGAATAATCATATGATCTTTCTTTCATTCTTTTAATGTGGTATATCACATTTATTGATTTATGTATGTTGAACTATCCTTGTATACAAGGGATAAATCCTACTTGATCATGATATATGACCCTTTTAATGGATCCTGTTAAGTTTGCTAGAATTTTGTTGTATATTTTTACATATACGTTCATTAGGGATATTATCTTGTAGTTTTCTTTTCTTCTAGTATTATTATCTGATTTTGATATCAAGGTAATTCTTTAAAATATGAGTTTGAACATATTCTTTTCCTTTTTGGAAGTGCTTGAGAACTGACATTAATCCATTAAGTGTTTGGTAGACTTCCCCAGTGAAACCACCTATTCTTGAGCTTTTCTTTATTGGGAGATTTTTGATTACTGATTATATCTTCTTACTTGTTATTGGTTTGTCTACATTTTCTGTTTCTTAATGGTTAAGGCTTGGTAGATTGTATGTTTCTAGAAATTTATCCATCAATTTATGTTATTCAGTTTGCTTCCTTATCATTGTTCCTCATAGCTTCTTATGATTCTTTGTATATTTGTAGTGTCAGCCATAATGTCTCCTCTTTCATTTAGAACTTTAAGTCTTTCTCTTTCTCTTAATAGAGTTGAAGGTTTTTTGATCTCATTCATCTTTCAGAAAACAAACTCAGTCTTATTGATCTTTTCTATTGCCATTTAGTGTCTTTTATTTATTTCTGCTCTAATCTTTACTATTTCCTTCCTTTTTCTAACTTTGGGGTTAATTTTTTTTTCTTTTTCTAATTCTTTGAAATTTAATATTGGGTAGATCTTTTTTAATGTATGCTTTTATTACTATAAACTTCCCTCTTAGAATTATTTTTGCATTATTCTGTTATTTTTGGCGTGTTGTAGTTTTGTTGTTTAAAGATGCTTTTGATTTTTTATTTTGATTTCTTTTTTGATCCATTGATTGTTCAATAGTGTGTTTTTGGTTTCCACATATTTTTGAATTTTTTAGTTTTATTAATATTACTAATTCTTGTTTCTTACTTTTGTGGTTGGAAAAGATACTCATATGATTCTATATTCTTTTTAAAATGATTCCAATATCCTTAAAATTGCCAGGGATTCTTTGTGGCCCAGCCTATGATCTGCAGAATGTTCCATGTGCACTTGAGAAGCCGGTATATTCTGGTGCTACTAAATGGAATGTCCTTTTACATTCATTTTGTCTGTTGTGTTATTCAGGTATGCTGTTTACTTATTGGTTATTGGTCTGGATGATCTATCCAATGTGAGGTATTGAAGTTCTCTTCTCTTCTATTTCATAAGGGCTATTTCTCCCTTCATTTCTGTTAATATTTGTTTTACATATTCATGTGCTCCAACGATAGGTGCATATATATTTACAATTGTATCCTCCTGATGAATTGAACCCATTATCACTATACAGTGACTTTATCTTGTGACTGATTTTATATTTTTATTCTTATTTTTAAATTTAATTTTATTTTTTTCAGTGTTCCAAGATTCATTGTTTATGCACCACACCCAGTGCTCCATGCAATACATGCCCTCTTTAATTCCCAACACTAGGCTCACCTATCCCCTCACCCTTCTCCCTCTCCTTCTATGACTGATTTTAAGTGAAATTCTATCTTATTCTGAAATTCTATCCTATCTGTTATCACAGTAGCCCTTTTGGTTATTGTTTGCATGATTCTGTGTGTGTTTTTAAAGCTAAAGTGAATTTCAAAAAAAAAAAGCTAAAGTGAATTTCTTACAGGTAGCAAATTGTTGGATCTTATTTTTTGTTTTGTTTTTATTCACTCAGCCACTCTGTCTTTAGATTATAGAATTTAGTCCATTTACATTTAAAGTAATTATTGATAACTAAGGGCTTACTATTGCCATTTTGTAAATTGTTTTCTGATTTTTTTAGTGTCTTTATTCTTTTCTTCCTCTCTTGTTGTCTTCCTATGTGATTTATTTTTTGTAGGGGTATGCTTTGATCCTTTTTTATCTTCTAAGTATCTATTATAGGTTTTTTTTTTTGTTGTTGTTGTTACCATGAGGATTAAGTAAAACATGTTATAGATAAAAATATAAAAACAGTCTATTTTAAATGATAAAACTTACCTTCAAATGCATATGAGAGTGCACTTTTGTTTCTTTTGTTCCCACATTTTTGTGCTGTTGCAGTGTTAATACTTTGCATCTTTTTCTGTAGTGTATCCATTAAATCACTGTGACTATAGATATTTTTAATATTATTATTTTACACTTTTATACTTCAAATAAAAAATGATTTATGCATCATCATTACAGCATTGAAGTATTCAAAATTTGGCTACACATTTCCCTTAAGGATGAGTTTATACTTCTATATGTTTTCATGTTGTTTCTTGGTGTCCTTTCATTTCCTCCTGAACAACTCCCTTTAACATTTCTTGTAAGGCAAGTCGAGTGGTGATGAAATCCCTTAGATTTTGTTTGTTTGAGAATGTATTTCTCCTTCAGTTCTGAAGGGTAATTTTACCAGTTATGGTGTTCTTAGTTGGTAGAGGTTTTTTTTTTGTTTTGTTTTCCTTTCAGTATTTTGACTATATCATTATACCTCTTCCTGCTGTACAAGGTTTCTGCATAGAAATTTGCTTATAACCTTATGGGGGTTCCTTGGTAGGTCACAAGTCATTTTGCTCTTACTACTTTCAAAATTCTCTTATTGTCTATTACTTTGATACTGTGTTTACAATGTGTCTAAGACTAGTCTTCTTTGGGTAGATCTTGCTTAGGGTCCTTTGAGTTTCTTGTGCCTGGGTATGCATATCTCCCAAGATTTGGGAAGTTTTCAGCCATTATTTCTTTAAATAAGCTTTCAGCCCCTTTCTTTCTCTTCACCTTCTGGAACTCCATTGAAATAAATTTTCATTTAATTTGTGATATACTATAATTAACATAGACTTTTTCACTCTTTTTCAATCTTTTTTTAGTTTTTGTTCCTTTAACTGGCTTATTTCATACAATCCCTCTTTGATTGTTTTGATTATTTTTTCTGAATGATTAAATTTCTTGTTAAAACTCTATTGAATTTTTTACTTCTGTAATTGTATTCTTCAGCACCAGGATTTATTTGGTTATTTTTTATGGTTTCTATTTTTTAAAAATATTTTATTAATTCATTTGAGAGAGAGAGAGAGAGAGAAAACACAAGTGTGGGAGGGAGCAGAGGGAGTGGAACAAGCAGATTCCCTGCTGAGTGGGGAGCATGATGTGTGACTTCATTCTAGGACCCTGAGATCATTACCTGAGGCAAAGTCAGACACAACTGAATGAGTCACCCAGGTGCCCCTATGGTTTCTATTTTTCTATTTAACTTCTAATGTTATGTGTGCATTGTTTCCTCATTTCATTTGTTACCTGTTCTGTTGTATTTCTTTGAGTTTCTTTTATATAATTATTTTGAATTCCTTGTCAGACAAACTCTAGATCTCTATTTCTTTGATCAATTACTGGCTTAATTAGTTTCCTTGGTGGTTTTCTATATGTATGGTTCTTTATGACCTGTAGAGCCTTGCGTTGGTGTCTGTTGATTTGAGGGAGCAAACACCTCTTCTGGTCTTTACTGACTATTTTAACAGGTAAAAATTTCTTTTCCTTGCTGGTTCCCCATGTCAATAGGATTACCACATAACTACAGTAGTGCTGATTTGTAGCCAGTTATGTAGCTGTTGCTAGGTCTGCAGTGGGGACCATGACTGGCAGTCTTGTAACCAGACATTCAGGAGGTTGTGATCCTGTCTGGTACCTGGGTAGAAGGGACTAACTTCTGTACCTTTTTCAGTGAAGTGGCAGTGCATCTACCTTCTGAACTTTTTCATCTGTCCCTTCATCTTCCCATCAATCTCAATGTCATTTCAAACATGAATCAGCCATGTCACATATATTTGAGTCACTTAGAGTTCAAGTAGAATACAGATTATTAGCCTTAATAATTACTTCACTAGGGCGCCTGGGTGGCTCAGTGAGTTAAGCCGCTGCCTTTGGCTCAGGTCATGATCTCAGGGTCCTGGGATCAAGGCCTGCATCAGGCTCTCTGCTCAGCAGGGAGCCTGCTTCCTCCTCTCTTTCTGCCTGCTTGTGATCTCTCTCGGTCAAATAAATAAATAAAATCTTTTAAAAAAATAATTACTTCACTAAATCAGTGTCTACCATAAAACCTCAAATACATATTTTGTATAAAATGTTCCCTGTATTACACATTTTGGGGAACCTTTTATGCAAAATGTAGATTTGAAGTTTTACTATAGGTTCTGGTTTGAGAACACCGAATAGTAGTAACTTTTTAACTAGTATTCCTGACCTTAATTTCAAACTCTCTACAGCCTATTTTCTACATTTCTGTATATTCATTTAAAAAAGAATCTACCAGTAGTACTCCCTTCTCTTAAGTTTCAGTGCATGCTTATTTCCTGATGAATAATATTCATGATCCTTCACATGCCATTTAGCTCATTTTGTTACTGAAAACCTTCAGGCTTCTTTATCCATTTGCCCTATATCCATGTCCCAAACATACAATTTCCAAATCACACCAATCCTATCCCATAAATTTAGGACTTACTACAATATCTTTTTTTTAATTCTTTTCATAGCTGCACATTTTAAAAATGGAAATAATTGCACTATTTTGAAGCCCTCAAAAAAGATTCCAATCAACAGAGAGTCAATACACAAAATTGAGATGGTATTCTGATGTGCATAATCTATTTCATATCTCCTATCCATATTTTCATGTTATAAATTGAGTGACATTTTCCCATTTACTAAATTTCATTTCAGGCAACACTCAGTGAGGATTTGGAAAAGGAACATGGAAAAGAACTTGGAAATACAACATTGTTGACCGATTTGATTTTCACAGGACTCACATATGAACCACAGTGGCAAATATCCCTGTTCCTGGTGTTCTTGGTTATTTTTTTTTCTCACCATTGTGGGGATTCTTGTTCTAATTGCTCTCAAATGGGATGACCCTCAGCTTCACATCTGCATATACTTATTCCTCAGGAGTTTGACACTTGTGGATGCTTGGCTATCACCCACAGTATCCCCCAAGATGGTAGTCAACTTTTTTGCAGAGACCAAAATGATATCTCTTTCAGAATGCATGATACAATTTTTTTCCTTTGCAGTAAGTATAAAAGTGGAATGCTTTCTATTGGCAACAATGACATATGATCTCTCTGTGGCCATATGCAAACCATTACATTATCCAGTGATTATGTCCAATGCACTGTGCATCCACTTGTTAGTGTTGTCACTATTAGGTAGCCTTCTTCATGCCATAATTCATAGTTCTTTTTTTTTTTTTAAGATTTTATTTATTTATTTGACAGAGAGAGATCACAAGTAGGCAGAGAGGCAGGCAGAGTGAGAGGGGAGAAGCAGGCTTGCCGCTGAGCAGAGAGCCCGATGTGGGGCTCGATCCCAGGACCCTGGGATCATGACCTGAGCCGAAGGCAGAGGCTTTAACCCACTGAGCCACCCAGGCACCCCCATAGTTCTTTTTTATTCAGTTTAATCTTAGGCAATTCCCATAGTACATCACTTTTACTATGACATTATACAATTGCTTAAGATTTCTTGTACTGACCCTTCTATCAATTATCTGATATTATTTGTTTTTGCTGGGTCAATACAAATATTCACCACTCTGATGGAGACTCTTGTCTCCTACACACTAGTTCTCTTTATAATCTTAAAAAAGAAGTCTCTACAAGACATAAAGAAAGCCTTCCTTGGGGCGCCTGGGTGGCTCAGTGAGTTAAAGCCTCTGCCTTTGGCTCAGGTCATGATCCAGGTGTCCTGGGATCAAGCCCCGCATCGGGCTCTCTGCTCAGTGGAGAGCCTGCTTTCCCCTCTCTCTCTGCCTGCCTCTCTGCCTATTTGTGATCTCTGTCTGTCAAGTAAATAAATAAAATCTTAAAAAAAAAAAAAAAGAAAGCCTTCCTTACTGGTGGAGCCCATCTCTTTATCTGTCTCCTTATACTATGGTGTTCTTATCTTCATGTATGTGTGCCCCGTATCTACACAATCAGAAGACCAAGGTGTGAAGGACTCTCTCTTTTACACTATCATAATTCCCTTGTTAAATCCAATTATCTACAGTTTGAGAAATAAGAAAGTCATAGATTAGTTGAGGAAAATATTGAAGAGAAATTCTTAGAATTCACATTATTATCTGTTCTCTTTTCACTAGAATGACAAACTTTACAGATTACATATTTTCTCTGTGTTGATTAGGGTTCAGTTTTTGCAGTTATAATTGTCCTAATGTTTAAATGACTTAAGGTGAGATTACAAAATAAATATACGTATGTGTAGTCAAAACACAGAGGGAATTTTAATCAAGTGTTCATGAAAAAATAACTTAAAAGGAAATAAAATATTTTACATGTTTGCATGTTTCAATGTGGCTTCATAAATGCATTAAGCATTGAAATAGGGTAATTTCTCTAAATAGACTTTGAATATAGTATATTGGACTTCCATACAGCTATGTGCCCCAAAGACTCACGTTACATTCATTCCACATTGGAGTCAGGGTTGTATTTGAGTGAACAAAGACCGAAAAGTATAATGAGTGATCAGATTTCAGGTTCACCTCTGCCCTTCCTCTCTCATCACTGATTACCTACATCATTCTATTTTTATAACTGAGGTCCTCACACTAAGACTCCTCACTTCTGTCATTTGTTGTAATCTTGTTACTTTTTCTACATCCTGTTAATATTCTCTTCCAAAACATTGACTAAATAATATCCTACTTCAGCATCTTTTCATATCGACCAGATTATTACAAATGGTATACATATCTAGTACTCTTTATATCCATATATTTATTCATATGGAATATGTACAAAATGAATGATATAAGTAGATATCTCTATACATATTATATAGATTATATATATCCCTGGCAGATTATATATTTGCTATGTTTTGATTAGTTTGTTGTTGTTATAAATAATTTTTAAAGGTTTTATTTATTTATTTGAAAAAGAGAGAGCAAGACAGCACACAGGTGTAGAGGAGATGGTCAGAGGGAGAAGCAGACTCCCCAAACAGCAGGGAGCCCAATGTGGAGCTACATCCCAGGACCCTGGGATAATGACCTGAGCCAATGGCAGAACAAACTGAACTTAACCAACTGAGCCACCAAGGTTCCCCTGTTGTTGTTGCTGTCTTAAAGTAGGCTCCATGCCTAGTGTGGGGCCCAACACAGGGCCTGATCTGATGATTCTGAGATCGAGACCCCAGCTGGGAGCAAGCGTCAGACAACCAACTGACTGAGTCACACTGGCACCCCTGTATTGACTGATTTTAAATAATTTTTGCAGTTATAATTGCCCTAGTGTTAATGACTTCAGTCCCGAAGTTATTTTATGCATATCTTTAATATGTATGTATTCATGTGCACATATACACATGTTCTCCCTTGCATTACTGGAGATTCACCTCCCCAAAATCTTGATTTGACTCTGAAGTCTCCTAAAACACTCCTAATGGATTCTGTGTTACGCTGAAATGAGTTACTGAAATCCTTCTGGACTCTTTCTTCTTAGGTACATACTACATTCTAGAGTAATTGTTACTTCTTGCTCATTAGGTCAAATCAGAATAAGACACTGATCTTATGGGAGGAAAGAAGATCAATCACCGCACAACACTGGGTCAGTTCTCAACACTCGGCTAATTCTGCCCAAATCAATATTGACTTGGGCAGAAAGCTCGTGAGAATTGGCCAGAAACCTGGGCGATCTCGCTTCAGGTGGCACAGGCTTTCAGGGAGCCGCTTAGGCCTGACCCATGGTCCTGAGTGGTTGTGGCCAGAACCCTGCAGGAAAGCACACTAAGCACCAGGTGAAAGGTGGCCAACCCCTCCCTCTACTCAGCCCCCTTGGGAGCCCATTTCAGCGCTGGGAGATCAGGCCTGACCTGCACCTAGGCCCTAACCCTAACCCTTGGTTGGAGTTTCAGGCTTCTGTCCGCAGAGGCCTGGCACTCAAGCCCTCCAGACTGGGGACCCCTAAGCCACACCCTAGGATTCTGCCAGCTACCCAGGAGGAAACTGTGCCATTTGTAGCAGCGCAAAACCCTCAGAGTCAGAGAATGCTTCTGGAGGCCACCCCCACGTTTGGCTACCCCCAGAGCAAAAACCCAGAGTTTGAAGCCTTGTCTGCCTCTTTTCTCCACTTTGCCCCTTGGGAATCTGCCTCAGCACTGGCAGATCAGGCCTGCTATGTCCTTAGGCCCTAACATGAAATCTAAGTTGGGTTTTCAGTTTTCCGTCCCCAGAGCCCTGGACCCCAAGCCCTCCAGATTAGGGACCCCTGAGCCACACCCCAGGACTCCACTTGCCACCCAGTAGGAATCCGTGCCCTTTGGAGCTGTGCAGAACCTTTAGAGTGGGAGAAACCTGGATACCCCTGGGGCCACCCCCATCTTAGGCTGCCACAAGGCCACAAAACTGGAGCCTGTTTCTCAGTCTGATCCCCTTGATCAACTCTGTCCCTGGGGAGCTTGACTCAGCGGGGCCCTCAGGGGAGCCACGTGGGCCCATCCCATCGTCCCTGAGAGTCTCAACAAGCACCTAGGCAGAACGTGCTCCAAACACAGGGCAAGCATGCCCAAATTACTGCACAATGTTGGCCAATTCTCATGAGCTTTCTGCCCAAATCGATATACTGGTCAACTTCCTAGCCAAGAGTAAGATGATCTCTCTCTCTGAATGCATGATACAGTTTTTTTCCTTTGCACTGGGGGAACCACAGCATGTTTACTCTTGGCAACAATGGCATGTGATCACTATGTAGCCATATGCAAACCATTACTTTATCCAATGATTAAGATCTATAGACTTTGCAGCTGGCTATTAGTCTCATCATTTGTAGGTGGCTTTGTTCATTCTTTAATTCATACAGGTTTCTTATTCAGATTAACCTTTTGTAATTCTAACATAATATATCACTTTTACTGTGACATCATGTCATTGTTTAAGATTACATGTACTGACCCTTCACTTAATGTTCTGATGGTTTTTATTTTCTTTGGGTCAATACAGGTATTTACCAATCTGATTGTTCTGGTCTCTTATACACTTACTCTCTTTACAATTTGAAGAAAGAAGTCTCTGCAAGGCATAAAAAAAAGGCTTTTCCACCTATGGAGCCCATCTTTTGTCTGTGTCTTTATAGTATGGCCTTCTCTTTAGGTATGTGTGTCCTGGATCTGCACAATCAGATGATCAAGATATGATGGACTCTATTTTACACTGTCATAATTCCTTTGTTATATCCAATGATCTATAGCCTGAGAAATTAAAAAAAAATTAGAGTCACTGATAAAAATGTTAAAGGGAAGTATTTAGATCTCACACTATTATCTGTTCTCTTTTTCATTTAAAGCATCACAAATTATGCAGATTATATGTGGTTCTGTTTGGTAAGTGTGCAAAGATTTTCCAGTTATGATTTCCCTAGGGTTTAATGATTTATTACATGTGTTCATATCATACTAGAATATTTGAAGCATGAAACAAATAAAAACATTTTGTATGCTTATATATTCTTCCTTGTAATTTTATAAAATCATTCAGTACTATAGAATGTACTTACTCTGAACAGGAATTGATTATGATGTCTTTGATCATTTTATAGCCATATAGCCTGGAGCGAGGGCCACACACATTTCACTCCACAGTGGAGGAAGGTTTATGTTTGAACGAATGGCAACAAATCCCAAGAATTCTGCTAGCCATTGAAAGGTCTCTCCTTCATTTGTGGCATGGTGAATTTCACTTCATGTGGGAATTCAATAACTCTCGTAGCACTGACAGAAACAAAAAGAAATGGGGGAGCAATTAGGAAAATATAAGCAGGGAGTTGAAACAGTGAGGATCAAGCCAAATTGTAAGAGATGGTCTTAACCCAGTGTGTGTGTATGAGAAATGAATGGAGCAAGGCAGGGGGAAGGGTAAAGTTGCCTCTCATTGTCTACAATGCCTTCTATATGCCTCTTCTAGCTGTGTTTGTATGTTGTAGGTTAATCTGTAAAACTTCACTAATTCAGAAAGCTAAGAGAGGAGACTGCAGAATTTTAAGTGAGATGGTCATGGAGAAGAAAAGAGAAGTAGCAGAATAGGAAGGAAGTGGTCAATCTTCCTTAAAAAAAAAAAAGAATGATGCTAGTAAAATACAACAGTAATATGTAATTTTTAAAATGTGTTGATGGCATGAGGGCTTTAAAAGTATATTTCCAAAATTCAAATAATGTTAAGATAATGTGATGTCAGAGTGCCTAGTGGATGGTTGGGAAAGACATGAAAATGAGCAAGATTTTGGATATTCTCTGTCCTAAGAATTCTTAAATGTTAGCTTTCTTGTACCCCATACTCTAAGTATAATGAGTGACCCATCTTCAAGTTCATTCCTGCCCTGCCTTTCTCAACATTGAAACTCCACACTCTTTACTACTGATTCTCCTGAAGCCTTGGCCCTGCTTCTGTGTTTTGCAACACTTTGGTTACTTATCTTTTACATCTTGATACTATTCCTTCCTTAACATAGCCACCTTGTTATTCTTCAGAAACAACTCTGATTAAATGATATCTTTTTTCCATAATTTTTAATGGATTGTCATTGCTACCAGAGTATGTGCAAATCCAGTATATATCTAGATCTGCATATATACACTTGTATATGTTTGTGTTCATGTGTCTGTCTAGATTTATTTATATTTATTACATATTTATAAATAATATAAATATAATAAAATAATATATATTTATATAATATATATAACAGTTTTTATGTCATACACTTAAAGTGAATTATTTTTGTTTTTGTTGCTAGGATTGGCTTCTGGGTTGGGCTATGACAAAATAGCAGGAAGAAGCTATTCAATTAGTTTAGTTTAAACATCGATTTGTTTAAAAGATGTTTAACTATTCAAACACTTTAACTATTCTATAGTCTGGAAGTCCACATCACAAGATTAGACCAGATCATCTGAGATATCTGAGGGATATCCCCAAGCCCTAGAAAAGGGAGGAGTGGATCACAGCAAATGCTTTCCCCCCAGGACATCCATATTATTGCTGTGTCTCAGATATTTCTAATCCTATTGGCTGCTGAGTCAGTATTGACCTGGTGAAGAGCGCTTTCTTGTTCTGAGACCCACTCAAAACTCGTATTCTTCTCCCATTTGAGCAGGTCTATCTGTGTATAGTATCTTTTCAACTTTGTAGGATTTTAAGAGATGTTTGGAAATAAATTCAAGCAAGTGCTTGAATTGCTGTATTAATTAATTAATTAATTGATGTATTATTGTGTTAAGCTACAATTTAAATACTAAGCCATATATCACAATTTTTCTGACCAGAATGATTAATTAATAATAGTGTTAGTGGAGAGTAAACAATGTTTTAATATTAATAATACATAAAGTTAAAAATTTTAATACCATTTCTTTAGTTTAACTGCTTTTAAATTTCTCTTTTCATTTTTTTTTTTTTTAAAGATTTTATTTGTTTATTTGACAGACAGAGAGGCAGGCAGAGAGAGAGAGAGAGGGAAGCAGGCTCCCTGCTGAGCACAGAGCCCGATGCGGGACTCGATCCCAGGACCCTGAGATCATGACCTGAGCCGAAGGCAGCGGCTTAACCCACTGAGCCACCCAGGCGCCCTCTTTTCATGTTTTATAATGCATAATATTTTAGCATAGTAGCACACCTATCTAATTTGTAGGTAAGAATATATATATTTAAGACATACTGCCAATGATCTTATTAATATGAATGTACACCAAAATGGTTTGAAATATCTCCTCTACTGAAGCCATCAGAAGATGAAAGGTAGTTGGAAACACAAGAGTAGATGAGCTAATATGGGGAAAAGTCTAGAATGAAAGAAGAGGAAGGTCAAGGATATTATCAGAAAGAAGCATCATTAAGGGCAAAGATGGAAACATGACCTAGTATAAAACACTGAAATGCAGCAATCAAGGACAGAAGCAGAGAGGGTTACTATAAGAAGCCAGGGAAGACTTTAATAGTATCAAAAATTACACATGGTTAGGAAAATAATTAGATATTCTTTGGAGTTGGCATTTAAAGTTGGTTGTGTCCTTGGAGAGGGTTTTAGTAAACTGGTAGAGCAGGGAAAATAAACAGTAAGGAATTAAATAGGACAATTTCCAATCTATTTTCCTTTTCTTTTTATATTACCTGTTGGGTCTCCTTGTATCATATATCAGTAAGCTTCAGCCACTCTAGTTTACTGTCGTTTCTTAAATTAGTTCTGACTGTTTTCGGAGTCCAGGCTTTTATACATGGTTCCCTCAACCTATTGGTTTTCCTCATGTTCTTGTCCAATTATTATCCTGCTTATCCTATAAAGTTATCTGAAATTATACTTCCACTGGAAAACCTTTCTTTCTTCCTCCAGGTTACCATACCTTTCCCTCAGTATATTTTCATATAACTTGCTTACACTTTTTAAAATAAATTTTTAATAAATTTAATAAATTTTAATAAAAAATTAAATAATTTAAAATTAAATATAAAATAAAAAATTATAAAAATTTTAATAAATTTAATAAATTGCACACTAGTTACCAATGTAAGTGCCTTTATTTCTCCCCACTAGATGATGAGCTCTAGTAGGAGCCATATATAAAAACTAAGAACTTGCCTTCACCAATTTCACATCCAGTTCCACAGTCCCCCTTGTCTTTTCCAATACCTGCATATTGAAAGTACTTGATAAAAGTTGAGCAGAATGGAAATGTTAGCAGTTAGTGCAGCAGGTATTGAGGATCTAGCTCAGTGTGTTGATCGTTTCTCAAAAGATGCATGACATGACTGGTGACTTAACATTTAGTCAACACTTTTACAATCAGGACATGTATGAGTCGCCCCTGATACATTGGTGAATGCATTATAAAAGCAGTTAAGTATCGTGTAAATCAGGAAAAGAAAAAAAAATTAAATCTATTTAAAAGACCTAGGAAAGTTCTCATGGAGGAGATCTGATTTGAGCTCAAGGATGAGTAGTATTGAGATGGAAGGAAAGAGAGAAGGAGTTTTAGATGATGTAAACATTATCAGTAAAGGGATGATTAGCTGAAGCAGAGAAGGTCAGTGAAGGGATGTACATGGCCAAGTGCCTTGATGTAAGAGGAAGAAAGGAAACTGATAGATAAGACACAGGCTGACTTTGGAAAATCTGGTATACCAAAATAAGAAAAATGGATTTTGTGGTGTCTGGGTGGCTCAGTCAGCTAAGCATCTGCCTTCAACTCAGGTTATGATCCTAGAGTCCTGGGACCAAGCCCCAGAACCCCATGTCCAGCTCTCTGTTCAGCAGGGAGTCAGCTTCTCTCTTTCTATTTCCTCTGTTCCTTCCCTCTCTCTCATTCACTCACTCACTCTCTCAAGTAAATAAGTAAAATCTGAAACAAAAACAAAAACAAACAAAAACAAAAAAAACTCCTTAAAAAAAAAAAAAAGAAAGAAGAATGGATTTGGTTAGAACACTAGAAAAAGAGCATGGCAATTTCCTGAGCAGTAGACTATCATTTCCATGAGGGTTTTGCAATACATGGAACAAATTCAACTCAGAGTGAAGGAGTTGATGAGCCTAGCTAATCCTCCCACACCTTTTGTTCTCTTCTCTAAATGCTAATCATCTTTTATAAACCATACTAATCTTTCTAGTAACTGTCCAAGCTGACCCAAGATTCTCTTTGGCTCATTTTACATTTTATGCACAGGATAATGAACAGAATTCTAGAAAAGATGTCAGTTACATAAGAACCAGCGAGATGATCATCAAATAACTTAGGGACTTTAGCAAAGGTCATTTACTTTAACCTCATTGTCTCACAGGTCATCTTTAGTTTATGTCACAGTGTTAACATGTTTTGGGAGCTGAATCTCCCCATAGAAATACACTGATGTCATCATAGGGAAGTCCCATAAGCATTTGATGGGAAAGTTACCTTTGCATTTTAAGGAACATAATTATTGACACTGACCTCTTAGTAGTCTAACAGACTTTCATTCTTTCAATCCCAAAATGTTTTTGAGACCATAATTTATATTCTGAAATTCTACAAGACATACCACCATTAAAAAAAAGAAATCTGAAGTTGTAAGACTCTTCTCAGAGCACTCAGGTAAAGGAAGTACTCAAATTTATCTTTACATTTGCTATTAGCATCCATAAGTATTGATTTATCTGAATTAGTTAGCCTTTTTACACTGTTCTCAGATATCAACTTCTCACCTTCCTAGCTCTTCTCACAACTGAGGGCTATGGCAAATTAGCATGAGATTTAAACTCAGTTCATGCTGACCTTTTCTGATTATAAGGTAAACGTTCAAAACATACAGGTAAGAATGCAGCTTAATTCTGTTAAATAATTCAGACAAGTACATTGAGAGTCATTTCTAACACAGCTGAATAAATAAATGGCTTATATTTAGTACTTTAAAACAAGAAAATAAAATGTTCAACCTGTGCCTATATTTTGATGTTTTCATTATGGAAAAATAAACCCATTTTGACCAGAGAATTTACATAATTATACACATTGGTCAAAATATCCCAATGGATCCCAAAGTAATGATAGAATATAGCCTTTGAGGCAAAACAAAATTTGTCTTTGAAAATCATATTTAAAACAAAATTTTAAAATCTATTCATTTGAGAGAGAGAGGTAGACAGAGAGAGCTCAAGCTGGCAGAGAGTGTAAGGAGAGGAAGAAGCAGACTCCCCACTGACCAGGGAGCCAGACATGGGGCTCAATTGGAGGACCTGGAGATCATGACCTGATCCAAAGGGGCACACTTAACCATTTGAGCCACCCAGGAGCCCCATCTCAAAAATCTTATTAAAATTTTTTTTCTCTTTCTCTAAGTAGTATAAAACCAAAATATACAGGCAAACTTATTTTATTAGATTTCAAACTACAGTGCTATACACCAGAAAATCTTACATAAGTTTCTTAGGAAGCAGGAATATATTATATGGGTCAATTCAGATAAGAAAATGATACAAAATTTTTTTTAATGATAGATTTCCAAGAATTTCCATTGTAGGCTGTTGTTCAAAATTAGCAGTCTTAATTTGCAGAAACCGAAGAGATCACTAGGGATCAGTGGTAGTATGAGAGAAGCTAGGACTGGAATCAATACGTTTTTCTTCTATAGCATAAACAACTCATAAGTCATAACTAAACTCAAATGTCTACAATTCTAATAAGGAAACTGTGCATGCATATAAGGAAAAAGCCATGTAGATTATACACAAGAAACTCTAGATTGTGTTGCATATATAGGATATGCTTGAGAATGCAAGAAGTAAAAATCAGTGTGGTCTGGGGCATTTAGTTAAAACTTTCTTAAGTAACATTATACGTAAACTTTACATAAAAAAAAAGAGGATTTAAATATCTGGGAAAACTCAACAGCAATGATGGGATGGACAAAATCAGTTTTAATGGAAATGGATCTAATCCCAGAGAAAGTGATGAATGAGGTGAAAATATACAGATATTTACTTCCTTGGATAGCCAAAGTAATTTTCTTTAAAAATGAAAGTCGTATTCCTAAACCTTTGTGATCTTCATACAATTCCTAAGATATAAATTTAGTATTTGTTGAATGCTATTTTCAGTCATTCACTCCACCGGGAGAGTATATGAAGTATTTTTGCTCAGTTACAAAAATGTATATATATGAAAATTGATGGTAAATTTATTTTAAGGATCGTTAATACAAAAATTGACACTGAAATTATGTCAACAATGAAATTATGTCAACAACGAACCAAATATGGGTATGCAAGACTTGTACACTATTCATACATGAATTCATGAAGACAAACCTTTTCCTTTGTAAGCATTCTTCTTGCAATTACAAAATTATTCATGGGAATGTTGATTTTCAGAATTGAGGTTATAAAACTGACATATTAGGGGAATGACTATCTCCTAGAGGTTTGTGTGTCTGTATCCAGAGATACTAAGGGAAGTTTGAAGAAGCTCCTCTCTTTGTTGTAAAAAGAAAAAGTTGGAAGGAAAGTTATACACACTCTAAATTAGAATCTTATATTTCCAGAATTCCTATCTCAACAGAGAAGGTGGATATGACTGAGGATAACTACTCCTTCACCACTGAATTTATCCTCATAGGATTTACAGATCATCCAGAGTTGAGGAGCCTCCTGTTTGTGGTGTTTCTCACTATCTACGTGGTCACTATGGTGGGGAATCTGGGCCTGGTGGCATTGATTTTTATGGAGCGTCGTCTTCACACACCAATGTACATCTTTCTGGGCAACCTGGCTCTGATGGATTCCTGTTGTTCCTGTGCCATTACCCCCAAAATGTTAGAGAACTTCTTTTCAAAGGACAAAACAATTTCCCTTTATGAATGCATGGCACAATTTTATTTTCTCTGCCTTGCTGAAACTACAGACTGTTTTCTCCTGGCAGCAATGGCCTATGATCGCTATGTGGCCATATGCAGCCCTCTGCAGTACCACACCATAATGTCAAAGAAACTCTGCATTCAGATGACCATAGGGGCCTATATAGCTGGAAACCTGCATCCCATGATTCATGTAGGGTTTCTCTTTAGGTTAACTTTCTGTGGTTCAAATGAAATTAATCACTTTTTTTGTGATGTTTTTCCATTATACAGACTTTCCTGTGTTGACCCTTATATCAATGAATTGATGATATTTATCTTTGCAGGTTCAGTTTTAGTCTTCTCTGTTATCGTAGTCCTAATTTCTTATCTCTGCATCCTTTTTATGATTTTCAAAATGAAATCCAAAAAGGGAAGAGGCAAAGCCTTATCTACTTGTTCATCTCACTTTCTCTCTGTCTCAATATTCTATGGTTCTCTTCTCTTTGTGTACACTCGACCACAGTCACTTAAAGAAGAGGATGAAGATATACCTGGTGCTGTTTTTTATACTCTAGTGATCCCTTTATTAAACCCTTTTATTTATAGTCTAAGAAATAAGGAGGTAATAAATGCTATGATAAAAGTTATAAAGAAAATTTTATAACATTCTAGAAGAAATATCATCCCCTGTGGAAAATTAATTTAAATTTGAAAAAAAATTCAAAATCATAGAATATTGAGAAAGTAGAAAAGGACCACTTTGTACATAAAATATTCAATTACTAATACATGTTAGTATGGGAATCAAATAAGTAAGTTCTGCAAGGAGAGATTCTGCTACAATGTTTTCCAAAATCTTAGTTACTAGGTTCCTTCAAGAATGAATTAAATAATGATTCCTGAGGTCACAAACTATGCCACAAAAAAATTAGCCAAACTATTAACTAATTGTTTCAAAGAGTAATGAGTTACAATTTTCAACAAATACAAGAAATACTAGGAATATAAGTCAGTATATGTAAAGGTCACCTCCTCCAAGTTTCTGGAATTCCAAAGCATAATCATACAAAGTCTGGCACATTCCATGTTCTCAAGAATTAATCCATTCTTAACCTATACCATCTGTCAGAAATACACTGTATATATTTGATTCCCAATTTTCTTTGAGTTTTTTCAAGAGACAATATTTGAATATTCATACGGAATATCTATTCTCAAAAAGAAGAATATTTTCATTCTTGTGGAGCCTGGGTGGCTCAGTGGGTTAAGCCTCTGCCTTCAGCCTGGGTCATAATCTCAGGGTCCATTTTGTTATGTATCATTTGACACAATTAAAAGTATTAAAGACAAGAAAAGAATACTAGTAAAGATTTATAATAAAAAAAGACTATTTTAATCTTTAGTGTCAGTCAATTTTACTCTCATGTTTTCTGAAGTAGTGTATCTGTATGCTTGTGATTTATCAATCTCTAGATGAAATGGATGGTGTTCATACATAAATACATATGGATTTGGATATTTTTATATAGTTTGACTAGGTGTCCATCAAAAATGAAGCACAATTTTGAATACATTATACATAATGAAGGTGTTATTCTCTTTGATATTACTTATCATGTTTGTTACTAGGAATTCCACCCACCTGTACTTATTTCAGTGTAAATTACTGACACATTAATAGCATTAACAAAAAAGTTGGAGATGCTATAAGCATAATTGAGGCACAATATAGTAAAATTTCTGAATATCTAAACATAAATATTTATTGATCACTTACATATACAAATATGAATGAAAAAAATGATTTACTGAAAACATGTTATCTGCTAGGTACAAATCTACACCTTAAATAGATATTACCTACCAACTGGTTAGATGTACTTTCTCATGAATTTTCTCAATAAAAATTCTCATGCTTTGAAACACTGAGTGGCTTGCTCAAGTTCAACCAGGTGATTCAGATTGAGCTAAAATTTGTATCAATGCTGCTTAGAAGTTAAGGGAATGGAGAACCTTGTCACGTGGGATATTTAGTCCTATGCAGCATCAGAAGTAAGATGTGTCTTAAAAATGATTTTTAGAAAATGATGTTTGGAAGAGAAAAGGGATGAGTATGACCACAGTGTTTATGGAAATAAGTGTGACACTGGGAACTGGGATGAAGGAGGTGAACCATAGACAGAGTCAGAAAGCTGACGAAACTGTCCTTAAAAGCTGTTGCAGAATATGGGAAAAAAGGGTGGAAGGCAATCAGGTTACTGAGAATCTTAAATGCCACCCTAAAAAATCTGAATTTATCTAGAGGCATTATACCCTGAATTCTTCCTAGAACCAGATAATATGACTCTATTTTTCAGAAAACTAATCTGGCAATTGATTGGGAAGGAGGCTAGAAACAATGA
Organism: Neogale vison; assembly: GCF_020171115.1. Lineage (NCBI taxonomy): Eukaryota > Metazoa > Chordata > Mammalia > Carnivora > Mustelidae > Neogale > Neogale vison. Next base: position 46,663,498 of record NC_058096.1, on the reverse strand, counting down.
GGCTAACTGCCAGAATTCATATATTAGATGATGAGAGCTGACACTGGAAGATGAATGGGGAGGAGGGCACAGATATGTAAGTAACATTTTAAAGAAAAAATAGTAACCTGTGACTACCTGATAATAAAATGAAGGCCTGTCTTCTTCCTGTGAGTACCAACCTGGTTGTGACTGATTTCCTATCACTAATATTTGAAAAGGTACCTGACACATTTGGCCATTCATTAGCCTTTTCTGTAAATGTATTTTAATATAATCGTTTAATTTAATATATGACATGTTTGTTATTTTTATTTTTAAATAAGTCAGTGAATATTTTTAATTTCTTGGTTTTAATATCTAATATTGCAAATACTTTTAGCTATAACCCACAAACACAAAGCTCTACAGGGTCTTAAACACATTTTTTTAGAAGTGTAAAGTAATCCAGAATTCTGAGTTCATTGAGTATGTTCCTTTGTATCCACTCTCTGGTTTAGAAGATACTTTTGGTTATCAGATTCACATTCATTGGTCCCTTTCCCTTTTTAAGGGGTACCACAAATTCTGTTTATGTATTTCTGTGCCAACTGCTTCCAACCCTTACCAACACAAGCCTAGAGGTCTGTTAAAGGAAGAGTCGGTGGCTTACTTAGGCCCAGTGAGTCAAGAGGTAATTTTGTGAAAGTTTCTGGGTTATATGTTTCCTTTATTTTAAAAGAGATCCACAAGAAAAGGTAGTCTTTCTTCCTCTGAATGTCATGCTGTGTGGATATGAAATTTGGCACAGTCCAGAACCATTTTGCCACCAAAAGAGAAACCAGCCTGGAGATGAAGTCAACACACAAATGAGGGCATAACTGAGGGAATCAAAGAGAAGCAGATCCAGAATCTGTAGAATTAAGCATCCTTTCTCATTTCAAAATCCAGTAGATTTTCTTACCATTAAACTTGTTTGGAAAAAATGCTTTTATTACAATTGAGTAAATATTAACAGATATATTCATGTCTCTTGCCTCATGTCATTTTTGCTTTATTTTAAATTTATTCACAGATACCTTTTAAACTTGCAAATAACTTTTTATCAGTATCCATTTAACTATTCAACATATCTATTACATTTTTTCTTTTATTTCTATATTTTAATTTTCTACAACCCCACTGAAAAAATGGGGAACAGATAGGTTTCATAATTTGTCCACAGAAATATTAAGGTGAGCTCAGGGATCAAATGTAGAGATCAAACCCAAAATCCATGTTCTTAACTACTAAGTCATATTATAGACAACATAGAGAAGTGAAAAGTAGTTGGAGAGGAAAACTTACAAGAAACTTAGCTGTTAAGTGGATAGAGAAATAGGGCAGAGGGTCAAGAAAAATGTGAATCAATGACATTTTCCTCCAGATTATTTTGAAAAATTTCAAACCTACAGAAAAAGTTGAGAGAATGTCCATGATTTTTTTTAATACCAAGATGATTGTAACCTTGCACCTCCTTTGCCCAAAAATACATCTGCAAATGTGTATATATACATATTTAATGTATGTATTTATGTCTATACATATATATAAGATTATGACAGTTTATCCATAAATTCAACATATATCTCAAAAGAACAAAGAGATTTCCTACACTGTCATATCATATTTTTAAGGATTTTGTTTATTTATTTGGGAAAGAGAGAGAGAGAGAAAGAGGGAGGGATCATGAGTGGGAGGGGGAGAAGCAGGAGCTCTAGGTGTTTGGGGTTTGATCCCAGGACTCCAGGATCATAACCTGAGCTGAAGACAGACACTAGTTGACTGGGCCATCCAGGCACCCCATCATATAATTATTATCCCCAAGAAATTTAATATCACCTAATATGATGCTCATATTAAAATTTTCCCAAAATTCTCTTTTCTAGCAATTTATTTTTTCATCAAGAATTCAATTAAGGGCCATTATTTACTTTATTATCATTATTTGATCTCCTGTAATGTAGAATAAACTTCTTGCTTTTTTTTTCTTTCATGACATATTTTTAAATATTTGTGTCAGACATCATTTATAGTATCCCACCATCTCTGTTTTTGTAATGTATGCTCATGATTAGATTAAATTAAACAATTCAGCAATCATGGGTGTACTGTTTTCTTCTCCCATCATGAGGTCTATCACATCAGCTTGTCTTGTTAACTGTTCACTGATTACTTCATTAAGGTGGTACCCTCAGCACTATGATAAAAATAACTTATTTCTTTGCTATTAAAATCAATCTTTAGGGTGATATATTAAGGACATGTGAATTTCTTGTTCCTTAATAATTTTTCATCAACAGTTTTATCATCTGATGTCTTTAAATTTTTGAATCAATTATTATCATTGGAAGCAGAAGGCTGATGATTGTTTTTCCCCAAGTGTTCTCTGGGCTCATTCTGAGAAACAAAAACTTTACCTCAAAGATTTTAATAAATTTTTAAAAGTTCTTCCAACAATTTTGATTGATAGAAAATAATAAAGATAGTGTAGAGAATTCCCATATATGACACATCCATTTTCCCGTGTCATTAATACTCTACATTAGTATGGTGCATTTGTTTTAATTAATGAGCCAATATTGATACATTATGATGAAGTGAAATTCATACTTGATTCAGATTTCCATAGTTTAATTTGTGTCCTTGCATCCAGAATCCCATTCAGTGTATCACTTTATATTTACTCATCACCCCCCTTTAGTCATCAGGTGTCAGCAATAGCTTTTCAACATTCCTTTTTTTAAAAAAATTGAATTTATTAATTTTTAAAAAATAAACATATAATGTATTTTTATCCCCAGGGGTACAGGTCTGTGAATCACCTGGTTTACACATTTCACAGCACTCATCATAGCCCATACCCTCCCCAATGTCCATAACCCCACCACCCTCTCCCGTCCCCCCTCCCCCCAGCAATCCTCAGTCTGTTTTGTGAGATTAAGAGTCACTTATGGTTTGTCTCCCTCCCAATCCCCAACATTCCTTATTTTTGATGTCCTTGGTAAGTTTTGAGAAGTACTAATCGGGCATTTTGTAGAATGTCCCTCAACTGAGATCCTTCTGATGTTTTTCTCATGATTAGGCTGCGGGGGATAGCTTTTTAGGAGAAAAGCCACAGAGGTAAATCACCATTTTCTTTACATCCTACTGGTGGCAAATACTGTCCTTATTGCTTGTAACTCTTTTGATGTTGAACTTGACCACCTGGTTGAGGTAGAATTTGCCGGTTTCTCCATTGTGGAGCTGCTCTTTCTCCACCTTCTCTTACTGTGTTGTGTAAGGAAGAAGTCACTATCCACAGCCCACACTTATAGAAAAGTGAGAAATGGACCACCTCCGTGGGACGAAGTATCTATATAAACTGGAATTCTTCTGCATGGAAGATTTGTCATTCACCTCACTTATTTACACATTCAATCTTCTATTTACATCAGTATAGAATCATAGATATTTATTTTATACTTGGAGAAAATTTAATACTACTCTGTTAATTTTGGTGCTCAAATCATTCTAGCTTTGGCCACAGGGAGCTGTTTCCATGGGCTCCTGTGTCCCTTTGGCATACATCCATCGCTGTGTATGCAGGGGAAGTTTTGTGTTTGTTTGTTCTTTAGCTTTGATTTTTTTCTTCCTTCCTCCCTCCCTCCTCTCCCTTCCTTCCTCTCTCCCTGTCTTTTTTTTTTTCCCTTTCTCTCTCTCTCTCTTCTCTCTCTCTTTCTTTCTTTTCTCTCTTCTTTTTTCTATTTTCTGGCATTACAAGATGTTCCAGGCTCATCCTGCATATTTATTGCCTACCCTAGTCACCACATCAGCTATTTCTCCAAGTAGATTTAATTCCTTTGGCTGGAAAATGATATTACGAACAAACATCTGGGCCATAGGTATGCTAATTGTTTCTGCAATGTCATTGCTTCTGGGTCCTGTCAGCTGGCAGAGCTAGGGTATGTGTGTATCCTCCTATCATTCCATATTCTTGCTAGCAACTGGTAACTTTAAAATTTTTTTTTAAATTTTAGATTTCTTTTATGTTATGCAATTATTGCTTTAATTTGTAATTCCCCATGGCAAATAATGTGGAGCAGATTTTCATATGCTTATTTACCATCTGTATTTCTTCTTTGGTAAAATGTTTGTTCAGCCCTTTTGCCCAGTTTTTATTGGATTGTTTCTGTGCTTTCTGTTCTTTGTTTATCAACAAACAACAAACAACATGGATCTTGTTATATAAGTCTTTTATCAGAAACATGTTTTCCTGGTACACACAAAAGCCCATGCTGATGCACTTAGTGCTGGCTTTATTTCTCTGAGGGTCTGTGCATTTCTCCTCATTCTTTTTCTCTTTCATCCTTTGGATTGCATACTCTCTGTTGAAATAATTTCAAATTCACCAATCTTCCTGTTATCAGTTTAAATCTACAGTTGAGTTTCTGCAGTGATGTTTTAAGTTTCGGTTGTACTTTTCAATTACAGAATTTCTACTTAATTGTTTCTTTATACTTTCTCTTCATTCATAGTTTATTTCACGTAACTTTGCATTCATACCTTCCTTTTTTTAAAATTTAATCCTGGTTTCCTTTAGATCTATGAACACATTTATCATGATTAGTTTTTAAGTTTTTTTTCTGTTAAATCCAATATGTTATTACTCTAACAGACAGTTTATGTTGTCTGCTAATTTTATGATGTATAGGTAACAATTTTTCCCTATCTCATGTCTTTTTTGTTGTTGTTGAGAATTTGGCATTTAAGATAATACACTGTAAAACTCTGGATACTCATTCATCCTTCGGTCTTGTTATATCTTTGTTGATTTGTTTAGGAATTGGGTGGATAATGTTTGTGTGTGTGTGTGAGAGAGAGAGTGAGAAAGAGAGAGAAGTCCATTTCCTCTGCAGTGTAAAGACTCTGATGTTGCTCTTCAGAGGATGCAGCATCTACACAGTCCTTTGGGATGACCATGGTTTTATCATAGGTCCTCTTTTATCTTTCTTTGATCACATAGAGCTGTTAGACCCCATTAACTCCTAGCAATAGCTCTCTCTCTCTCTCTCTCTCTCAAATGCCTTAGGGAATAAGTTGTTCTACATTCATAAGCAATTAAATGTGGGCCCCTTTGAAGCATGGTTTTTGAGGATAATGTTTGAGGGATTTTTTTTTTTTTATTAGTAAAAAAAGATGTTATTTTGAGTAAAGCCACTGAGGACAATCGGTCAGGCTTTAGTCCTCAGGGTAGAAAAGCAGCTCAGTTGAGATGTAAAAGAAAAACACACAGCATCCAAGTGAATATTTTAAACATTTATAAAATTTTCACAAGAAATGGAAAATGGATTTCTGTGGACTTTAGTTACAGCGGCTAATGGGTAACTAAGGAAATACTCTATTCTTCCCTATTGATTTTTCCAGGTGATTTTAACCAAGTATAAAAGCCATCAAGAAGAAAAATAGCATCCCTGGCTACATAGGGAGAAAGCAAATAAAAAGAAAGGCACTTCACCTTTTACATAAAATGTTTTTTCCCAAAGAAAAGTAATGTGGTGGTTGGGGGTGTCCAAAAAGGCAAAGAGGGACAGGTACTTTAAATTGATGGCCTAACCGGGCTGCTGTGAATATTTAGAATTGAGCTGCAGAGAAACTGGCTCAGCAGCCCTGTCAGCTGCCTCTGACCTGAGGGTTTTTGAGGATAATGTTTGAGGGTCTTTCTAACTTGAGGTAACCTTCTCCCTATTTCCTCCGGCAAACCAGCAGGATGTTTCAACAATGGTTCCACCAATCGCCTCCTAATCATCTTTTGTCAATAAAGGCACTTTCTTAGAGGGACACTTTGGCAGTTGCTATACATGACTAATGAATCCTTGAACACTACCACAATAACTTATGTACTATGTGCTGGCTAACTGAACAAAATAAAAAAAAAAAAAAGTTAAAAAAAAGAAATAAATCTTTTCCCAAAAGGATATAAAAATATTTATTCACATTATTTAATGAGATTAAGAACCATAAAATTAAGATTTTAAAACATGTTTCTTTTTTTTTTTTTAAAGATTTTATTTATTTATTTGACAGAGAGAGATCACAAGCAGGCACAGAGGCAGAGAGAGAGGAGGAAGCAGGCTCCCTACTGAGCAGAGAGCCCGATGCAGGGCTCTATCCTAGGACCCTGAGATCATGACCCGAGCCAAAGGCAGCGGCTTAACCACTGAACCACCCAGGCGCCCTTAAAACATGTTTCTTATATTGTCCTAAAACTCATATTTGAAAAAACCTGAAAATTATGTTTTCACTTTGGGGGTTGCTTTCAAAGATTATGTGAAAAGACATTAACAAAACTTTATTTGAAACTCATTTTCTACTATATGTTTTAATAAAAAAATAGTCAAATATCAGCAATTTCATATGATTCTACCTAATTAGAAACAGGAGACAGCTGGAAAACTAATTTTTGCATTAAATGAAACAACCCAGCCCCTGTGTTCTAACAAAGTCTTCTCAAGAGAGATTGACCTCAGCTATTTTGAAATATGCTTGAAATACCAATCACAACATATATTCAACACCAGGGCTTATGGTGCCAGCATCCCATGCTTCAGGATACTACCAGTGAGGCTGTAACTCACAAGGTCCAATAGTGCCTGACTTTACACAGTGCATATTAAAAGACTGATGCTGGACTCACATTCACAGACAACTTTGGGGTGACAAGAGGCAGGGACATTGTCCTAAATAAATAACTTCCTAATAGAAAAATGCCATGTTAGTCAATAATTTTAAAACCCCATGCCCAAGTGCTTTGTATCTTTGTTTAGGTTTTCTGCCTTCCATGGAAGGTGCTGAAAGGCACGATACTTGAAGAGTGAGGAAGAGGTAGAAAAGTGAGTAAGCAGCAACTGCATAGGCAGTTATCAGCTGCAGAGTAGTACTGGCTCTACTGTAAGTCAGAAGCCGACTTGAATATTTCTGTGCTATAGAACACAAATACCCACAGCCATTATATGACTTTTTAAAAATCTAGCCACGTTAAATAGGACACACAGGGCCACAAAACTACTCTGAAAACATGTTTTTAAAACTCTGAAACATAATGGATAAAGAGGCTCTTATTTTCTTTTTTTTTTCCAATTTATTTATTTTCAGAAAAACAGTATTCATGATTTTTTCACCGTACCCAGTGCTCCATGCAAGCCGTGCCCTCTATAATACCCACCACCTGGTACCCCAACTTCCCACCCCCCCGCCACTTCAAACTCCTCAGATTGTTTTTCAAAGTCCATAGTCTTTCATGGTCCACCTCCCCTTCCAATTTACCCAAAAACACATACACTCCCCAATGTCCATAACCCTACCCCTCTTCTCCCAACTCCCCTCCCCCCAGCAACCCACAGTTTGTTTCGTGAGATTAAGAGTCACTTATGGTTTGTCTCCCTCCCTATCCCATCTTGTTTCATGGATTCTTCTCCTACCCCCTTAAACCCCCATGTTGCATAACCACTTCCTCATATCAGGGAGATTATATGATAGTTGTCTTTCTCCGCTTGACTTATTTCGCTAAGCATGATACGCTCTAGTTCCATCCATGTTGTCGCAAATGGCAAGATTTCATTTCTTTTGATGGCTGCATAGTATTCCATTGTGTATATATACCACCTCTTCTTTATCCATTCATCTGTTGATGGACATCTAGGTTCTTTCCATAGTTTGGCTATTGTGGACATTGCTGCTATAAACATTCGGGCGCACGTGCCCCTTTGGATCACTACGTTTGTATCTTTAGGGTAAATACCGAGTAGTGCAATTGCTGGGTCATAGGGCAGTTCTATTTTCAACATTTTGAGGAACCTCCATGCTGTTTCCCAGAGTGGTTGCACCAGCTTGCATTCCCACCAACAGTGTAGGAGGGTTCCCCTTTCTCCGCATCCTCGCCAGCATCTGTCATTTCCTGACTTGTTGATTTTAGCCATTCTGACTGGTGTGAGGTGATATCTCATTGTGGTTTTGATTTGTATTTCCCTGATGCCGAGTGATATGGAGCACTTTTTCATGTGTCTGTTGGCCATCTGGATGTCTTCTTTGCAGAAACGTCTGTTCATGTCCTCTGCCCATTTCTTGATTGGATTATTTGTTCTTTGGGTGTTGAGTTTGCTAAGTCCTTATAGATTTTGGACACTTGCCCTTTATCTGATATATCGTTTGCAAATATCTTCTCCCATTCTGTCAGTTGTCTTTTGATTTTGTTAACTGTTTCCTTTGCTGTGCAAAAGCTTTTGATCTTGATGAAATCCCAATAGTTCATTTTTGCCCTTGCTTCCCTTGCCTTTGGCGATGTTCCTAGGAAGATGTTGCTGCGGCTGAGGTCGAAGAGGTTGCTGCCTGTGTTCTCCTCAAGGATTTTGATGGATTCCTTTCTCACATTGAGGTCCTTCATCCATTTTGAGTCTATTTTTGTGTGTGGTGTAAGGAAATGGTCCAATTTCATTTTTCTGCATGTGGCTGTCCAATTTTCCCAACACCATTTATTGAAAAGGCTGTCTTTTTTCCATTGGACATTCTTTCCTGCTTTGTCAAAGATTAGTTGACCATAGAGTTGAGGGTCTATTTCTGGGCTCTCTATTCTGTTCCATTGATCTATGTGTCTGTTTTTGTGCCAGTACCATGCTGTCTTGATGACGAGAGCTTTGTAATAGAGCTTGAAGTCCAGAATTGTGATGCCACCAACTTTGGTTTTCTTTCTCAATATCCCTTTGGCTATTCGAGGTCTTTCCTGGTTCCATATAAATTTTAGGATTATTTGTTCCATTTCTTTGAAAAAGATGGATGGTACTTTGATAGGAATTGCATTAAATTTGTAGATTGCTTTAGGTAGCATAGACATTTTCACAATATTTTTCTTCCAATCCAGGAGCATGGAACATTTTTCCATTTCTTTGTGTCTTCCTCAATTTCTTTCATGAGTACTTTATAGTTTTCTGAGTATGGATTCTTAGCCTCTTTGGTTAGGTTTATTCCTAGGTATCATATGGTTTGGGGTGCAATTGTAAATGGGATGGACTCCTTAATTTCTCTTTCTTCTGTCTTGTTGTTGGTGTAGAGAAATGCAACTGATTTCTGTGCATTGATCTTATATCCTGACACTTTACTGAATTCCCGTACAAGTTCTAACAGTTTTGGAGTGGAGTCTTTTGGGTTTTCCACATAGAGTATCATATCATCTGCGAAGAGTGATAATTTGACTTCTTCTTTGCCGATTTGTATGCCTTTAATTTCCTTTTGTTGTCTGATTGCGGAGGCTAGGACTTCTAGTACTATGTTGAATAGCAGTGGTGATAATGGACATCCCTGCCATGTTCCTGACCTTAGTGGAAAAGCTTTCAGTTTTTCTCCATTGAGAATGATATTTGCGGTGGGTTTTTCATAGATGGCTTTGATGATATTGAGGTATGTCCCCTCTATCCCTACACTTTGAAGGGTTTTGATCAGGAAGGGATGCTGTACTTTGTCAAATGCTTTTTCAGCATCTATGGGGAGTATCATATGGTTCTTGTTCTTTCTTTTATTGATGTGTTGTATCACATTGACTGATTTGCGGATGTTGAACCAAACTTGCAGCCCTGGAATAAATCCCACTTGGTCGTGGTGAATAATCCTTTTAATGTACTGTTGAATCCTATTGGCTAGTATTTTGGTGAGAATTTTCGCATCTGTGTTCATCAAGGATATTGGTCTATAGCTCTCTTTTTTGATGGGATCCTTGTCTGGTTTTGGGATCAAGGTGATGTTGGCCTCATAAAATGAGTTTGGAAGTTTTCCTTCCATTTCTATTTTTTGGAACAGTTTCAGGAGAATAGGAATTAGTTCTTCTTTAGATGTTTGGTAGAATTCCCCCAGGAAGCCGTCTGGCCCTGGGCTTTTGTTTGTTTGGAGATTTTTAATGACTGTTTCAATCTCCTTACTGGTTATGGGTCTGTTCAGGCTTTCTATTTCTTCCTGGTTCAATTTTGGTAGTTTATATGTTTCTAGGAATGCATCCATTTCTTCCAAATTGTCAAATTTGTTGGTGTAGAGTTGTTCATAGTATGTTCTTATAATAGTTTGTATTTCTTTGGTGTTAGTTGTGGTCTCTCCTCTTTCATTCATGATTTTACTTATTTGGGTCCTTTCTCTTTTCTTTTTGATAAGTCTGGCCAGGGGTTTATCAATTTTATTAATTCTTTCAAACAACCAGCTCCTAGTTTCGTTGATTTGCTCTATTGTTTTTTTGGTTTCTTTTTCATTGGTTTCTTCTCTGATCTTTATGATTTCTCTTCTCCTGCTGGGCTTAGGGTTTCTTTCTTGTTCTTTCTCCAGCTCCTTTAGGTGTAGGGTTAGGTTGTGTACCTGAGACCTTTCTTGTTTCTTGAGAAAAGCTTTTACCGCTATATATTTTCCTCTCAGGACTGCCTTTGTTGTGTCCCACAGATTTTGAACCGTTGTATTTTCATTATCATTTGTTTCCATGATTTTTTTCAATTCTTCTTTAATTTCCCGGTTGACCCATTCATTCTTTAGAAGGATGCTGTTTAGTCTCCATGTATTTGGGTTCTTTCCAAACTTCTTCTTGTGGTTGAGTTCTAGCTTCAGAGCATTGTGGTCTGAAAATATGCAGGGAATGACCCCAATCTTTTGATACCGGTTGAGTCCTGATTTAGGACCGAGGATGTGATCTATTCTGGAGAATGTTCCATGTGCACTAGAGAAGAATGTATATTCTGTTGCTTTGGGATGAAATGTTCTGATTATATCTGTGATGTCCATCTCATGCAGTGTATCATTTAAGGCCTTTATGTCCCTGTTGATCTTTTGCTTGGATGATCTGTCCATTTCAGTGAGGGGAGTGTTAAAGTCCCCTACTATTATTGTATTATTGTTGATGTGTTTCTTTGATTTTGTTATTAAGTGGTTTATATAGTTGGCTGCTCCCACGTTGGGGGCATAGATATTTAAAATTGTTAGATCTTCTTGTTGGACAGACCCTTTGAGTCTGATATAGTGTCCTTCCTCATCTCTTATTATAATCTTTGGCTTAAAATCCAATTGATCTGATACAAGGATTGCCACTCCTGCTTTCTTCTGATGTCCATTAGCATGGTAAATTCTTTTCCACCCCCTCACTTAAATCTGGAGGTGTCTTCAGGTTTAAAATGAGTTTCTTGGAGGCAACATATAGATGGGTTTTGTTTTTTATCTATTCTGATGCCCTGTGTCTTTTGATTGGGGCATTTAGCCCATTAACATTCAGGGTAACTCTTGAGAGATATGATTTTCGTGCCATTGTATTGCCTGTAAGGTGACTGTTACTGTATATTGTCTCTGTTCCTTTTTGATCTACCACTTGTAGGCTCTCTCTTTGCTTAGAGGACCCCTTTCAATATTTCCTGTAGATCTGGTTTGGTGTTCGCAAATTCTTTCAGTTTTTGTTTGTCCTGGAAGCTTTTAATCTCTCCTTCTATTTTCAATGATAGCCTAGCTGGATATAGTATTCTTGGCTGCATGTTTTTCTCATTTAGTGCTCTGAAAATATCATGCCAGCTCTTTCTGGCCTGCCAGGTCTCTGTGGATAAGTCAGCTGCCAATCTAATACTTTTACCATTGTATGTTACAGACTTCTTTTCCCGGGCTGCTTTCAGGATTTTCTCTTTGTCACTAAAGCTTGTAAATTTTACGATTAGGTGACGGGGTGTGGGCCTATTCTTATTGATTTTGAGGGGCATTCTTTGAACCTCCTGAATTTTGATGCTCGTTCCCTTTGCCATATTGGGGAAATTCTCCCCAATAATTCTCTCCAGTATATCTTCTGCTCCCCTCTCTCTTTCTTCTTCTTCTGGAATCCCAATTATTCTAATGTTGTTTCGTCTTATGGTGTCACTTATCTCTCGAATTCTGCCCTCGTGGTCCAGTAGCTGTTTGTCCCTCTTTTGCTCAGCTTCTTTATTCTCTGTCATTTGGTCTTCTATGTCGCTAATTCTTTCTTCTGCCTCATTTATCCTAGCAGTGAGAGCCTCCATTTTTGTTTGCACCTCATTAATAGGTTTTTTGATTTCAACTTGGTTAGATTTTAGTTCTTTTATTTCTCCAGAAAGGGCTTTTATATCTTTGGAGAGGGTTTCTCTAATATCTTCCATGCCTTTTTCAAGCCCAGCTAGAACCTTGAGAATTGTCATTTTGAACCCTAGATCTGACATATTACCAATGTCTGTATTGATTAGGTCCCTAGCCTTTGGTACTGCCTCTTGTTCTTTTTTTTGTTGTGAATTTTTCCGCCTTGTCATTTTGTCCAGATAAGAGTATATGAAGGAGCAAGTAAAATACTAATAGGGTGGCAACAATCCCAGGAAAATATGCTTTAACCAAATCAGAAGAGATCCCAAATCGTGAGGGGGGATTTCTCCCCCCTCACAATTGGGTGAGTTGTCTCCTCTGATTGGGATCTCTTCTGATTGGGATCTCTTCTATTTTGGGGATAAAAAGAGGTTCAAAAAGAAAGAAAGAAAAAAAGGAAAAAAAAAGAATTAAAAAAAGAGATTGAATTAAAAATTCAATCAAGAATTAAAAAAAGAGATTGAAGAGATTGGGATCTCTTCTGATTTGGGGATAAAAAGACGTTCAAAAATAAAGAAAGAAAAAAAGAAAAAAAAGATTTAAAAGAAAGAAAATGAATAAAGAAAATTATAAAAAAGAAAATATATATATATATTAGACAAACTAGTTTAAAAACGTTAAAATAGAAAAGTGTAAAAGTTCAAAAAAATTTTGGGAGAAGAAGAGAAAAAAAATGAAAAAGAAAAAAATTAAATTAACTGCAAGACTAAAAAATCACAGGGAGAAAGCCATGAGTTCCGTGGTTTGTTTTCTCCTCCTCTGGAATTCTGCTGCTCTCCTTGGTATTGAAACCGTACTCCTTGGTAGCTGAACTTGGTCTTGGCTGGATTTCTTGTTGATCTTCTGGGGGAGGGGCCTGTTGTAGTGATTCTCAAGTGTCTTTGCCCCAGGTGGAATTGCACCTCCCTTACCAGGGGCCGGGCTGAGTGATCCGCTCGGCTTTGCTTTCAGGAGCTTTTGTTCCCTGAGCGCTTTCCGTAGAGTTCTGGAGGACGGAAATATAAATGGTGGCCTCCTGGTCTCTGGCCCGGAGGAGCTGAGAGCCCGGGGCCCCGCTCCCCAGTGCGCCCTCAGCGAACAGCTCCTAGTAACTCCCGTCTGCCTAACCTCTGGCCACGCTCCGAGCTCACCGAGCCTGCGACCGGTTCAGGCAACACCGAGCTGTGAGCTTACTGTCGGCTCTGTCTCTGTAGCCGGCTTTCCCGTTCCAATACCCGCAAGCTCTGCAACACTCAGATACCCCCGATCCTTCTGTGACCCTGCGAGACCTGAGGCCATGCCGACCCCGCGTGGGCTTCGCCCCGGTTTAGCCTCTGGAGTGATGTCCCTCAGCGGAACAGACTTTTAAAAGTCCTGATTTTGTGCTCCGTTGCTCTGCTGCTTGCCGGGAGCCGGCCCCTCCTCCCTGGGTCTATCTTCCCGTCGCTTTGGATTCACTTCTCCGCCAGTCCTACCTTTCAGAAAGTGGTTGTTTTTCTGTTTGTAGAATTGCTGTTCTTCTCTTCGATCTGCTGATGGATTTGCAGGTGTTTGCAATCTTTAGATAAGCTCTCTAGCTGATCTCCTGCTAGCTGAAGTAGTCTCAGCCTGCTACTTCTCCGCCATCTTGACTCCTCACCAAGAGGCTCTTATTTTCTAATGGGCACAAGGACTTCCTATATTTTTTGGAGGATAAAACAGAGACTCCAGAAACAAGGCATTTTCTGAAGAACCACAGAGACGTCGTTCAAAATCCTGTACTTCTTTATCCTAAAATAGTGAGATTTAAATAAACTCAGATGTGATACACAATAGAGTTTCTTCTCATTTTTAATTTATTTTTTTAAAAAGACTGATTCAGGATACTGTAAGATTTTACTAAGTTACCTCTTAAAAATATATCAAGTCTACAGTAATGGAATAAATAAGATTTTTTAATATTCAGTGTTTATAGACATATTAATAAAAATAATGACTGAATTAGAACATGTTAAATAATGTTAATGCACACCAGGAAGGGATTTAGACAAGGAAAAGCATGTTATTTCACCACAAGAAATAAAGATATTAGTTGTAAGTTAATGACCACCCATAGCTTTAGGTCTTGTGGTAGTTTTCCTAGCTCTGGAGGGTCATTATGGAGAAAACTTCTTCATGGTACTGAGCTGGAATAAATAAGATAGGAGTTGGAGAATTTTACTCTGTGACCCCAAAGTCGTGTTAGAAAGAAATCACTTTTTTTTTTAAAGATTTTATTTATTTATTTGACAGACAGAAATCACAAGTAGATAGAGGAAGGCAGAGAGAGAGAGAGGGAAGCAGGCTCCCTGCTGAGCAGAGAGCCTGATGCGGGACTCGATCCCAGGACCCTGAGATCATGACCTGAGCCGAAGGCAGTGGCTTAACCCACTGAGCCACCCAGGCGCCCCAAGAAAGCACTTTTAATAAGCCTGATGTGTGAGGAGGCAAGGAGCAAATATCCAAAATAGTTTGGTTGTACTGAAAAGCCTACTGACATTAAGGAAAGCTTAAAAAAAAAAGTGAAGTAAAATAAGGTTAATCCTCTTGTCTAGCTGAATTGGAATTCTTACAGTTTACAAAGTTAAAATTTCAAGTAAACACTGTATTTTTCACATCTGTTCTTATAGACAGACACAGTCTGGTTAAACAGCTGCCATACTTCACCTTGAATAAAGCTGTATTCCTGTATTTGGGGAGAAGGTTCTTAGATAATCTCCTTATTTTATATCACTTAAGTCTTTGAAAAGAGCATTAATGCTCTGACTGACAGGCTATCTACAATGGCAAAGTGACCACATATTCTGACAACAATGAGAGGCTTCTCAGAGACTCTAAAGAGTTTGTAGTTCAACAGATCGTTATTTACTATCGGTTTACCTGGAAACTTTAACAGACTTCAGTAGATGTGTTTGGATTAATTTCCCACTATCAGTTTTCTTTCACAAATGTGTGGCAGCTGTCTACCCATTTCTTGCTGTCTGGACTCTAAACCTAGATTAGTTTGTTTAAAAGATGGACTCATTCAGAATAATCCATATAAGTTTTAGTGGTATTAAGAAACAACTGTCTGTAAATAGGTGGAATGGATTTTTAGGAAATATCCACAAAGAAAAAAAATTAAAAACAGTGGGGGGGGACAAGGGGAAATATTAATACTGAGAAATAATAAAATGGCAATTGCAAAGCAGATAGCTTCCCACCCATGCCACACAATATGCTTTAATTAAGGTTACTCTTTCCTGTTGGTATGAGCAGCCCAGATGAAGAAAGCAGAAGCCATGAACTGTCAGGGAGTTGAGATGCAAGCCAGGCAGAACAACCATCCAAATTCACCAGACACCTTCTCAGGGAGCTCTAGCTTCTGGTGGAGTAGCTCAATTCCAGCAACATAACAACTCACTGAGTCCAGCGTACAATCTTCAAGGAAAACAAAACAACTAGGTAAGAGCATCCTAAGAGCTTTTTAGGCAACATGACAGGGCAACAATATGTGAATGTTTAAGAATTATGACTCTATCTCTATGGAAACAGGAAGAAGATAAAAGGTACGTATAATGCAAGACTCACCTGCAAGGAGATGGAGAATGCCTGTGGCAATGGTGGGATACAAACTCCGGCAAATGCAAGCACAAAGTCCAGTCACAGCCCCAAAACACATCAATTCATGATTAAAGAAGATGAAAAGGAACTGGCAACGCCAAAGATCTGATTTTGAAAAAAGAGAAAAAAAGGATATGTTATCACGATTTCAGACAGTTTTTTTTCACAATGACAGTTTCATGGACTAATTAGATCTTTTCTCAAAAAGTGAGAAAGGAGGCCTGGGATGGTGCAGTGGGTTGAGCATCTCACTCTTGGTTTCTGCTCAGGTGGTGATCTCAGGGTCTTGAAAAAGAGCCCTGTGCTGGGTTCCATGCTCAGTGGGGAGTCTGCTTAAGATTCTCTCTCTTTCTCCTTCTGCTTTTCCCCCTACTTATGCTAACTCTCTCCTCTCTCACTCTAAAATAAATTTTAAAATATTTTTTTAAAAGTGAGAAAGGAATACTTTAATATTGTGAATTTTTCTTTAAAGCACTTTGTTCAAAAAGATGCTACCAGATTAAAGTAAAAGAACACTAACAGTTAACAATTACTGAGGCTCATTGTGCCAGGTACTGTTCTGCACATGCTTTGTGTATTAATCCTCCCTAAAGCCCTATGAAGGATGTATAAATTTTATAAATGAGGGCACCGAGGCAAGAGGTACAAATAACTTGTACAAGGTAACACAGTAATTGGTAGAGCTAGCATTAGAAGCAAAACCACCTGGCTCTACATACAAATAAATCTACATCCTTATAGGATCTCAAGGCAGGAATAAGAAGTAAGTGAATGGTGATTATAAAAGACCTATTGAAAGAATATACATAAAGCATAAAGCAGAGGATCTCAGCACTCAACAAATGGCACCTTTAATTACCATAAATTTCCTCAACAACATAGGAAGATAGCTGATGACTTTACAAACCATCCCCTCCCATTTATACATTATTTTAATTATTAGTAATGTCTTAATACCAACTCTAAACCAAATTTGACTTTCTAGGGCTTGTTTTACTTTTGGAACTACACAAATCTTTTTTCCATTTTCCCTTCAGGCTGTCAATTATAAACTTCTTCCTACATATTTGCAATACAAAATTGAATATGTTGAATAACACAGTTTAACTGTACAGACTGACATACATGCAGATTTTTAATAGAATAATACTGTAAATGTATATTCTCTTCCTTATGGTTTTCTTGGTAACATTCTCTTTTCTCTAACTTACCTTATGTAAGAATACAGCATATAATACACATAACATACAAAATATGTCTCGATTGTCTGTTTTATATTATTGGTAAGGTTTTCTGATCAACAATAAGGCTAATAATAGTTATGTTTTGGGGGAGTGAAAAGCTACACATGGATTTTTGACTGTGTGAAAGGGTCAGTGGTCTAACCCCTACATTATTCAAGGGTCAAGTCTACTTGCCATATTTATTCAATGCTTCCTCTCATAAACAGCCTGAATATCAGGTCCAAATATGAAGACAGTATTTCCTAAGTAGGCTGACCATCAAAGAACAGAATCCTCTTAAATATATTCATTGTTCTTCATAGCTATACTTTTGTTACTGCTGCAGAAGACTGGATTAACATTTCTCGTAACCCTGAACTTTGACTCATATAGAGCTTTTAATCAACTTTTTTCAGATATCCTTATCTGTACTCAGGTAACTGAAATGTTTATCTCAAATATAGGAATTTGTTATTTATCTAAATTTACTATTTGAGTAAAGATTCTTTGCCTCTTTGGTTAGGTTTATTCCTAGGTATCCTATAGTTTTGGGTGCAATTGTAAATGGTATTGACTCCTTAATTTCTCTTTCTTTTGTCTTGCTGTAGGTGTAATAGAAATGCAACTGATTTCTGTGCATTGATTTTATATCTTGACACTTTTTACTGAATTGCTGTATGAGTTCTAGCAGTTTTGGAGTGGAATCCTTTGGGTTTTCCACATGAAGTATCACATCATCTGCAAAGAGTGAGAATTTGACATCTTCTTCACCAATTTGGATGCCTTTTATTTCTTTTTGTTGTCTGATTGCTGAGGCTAGGACTTCTGGCAATATGCTGAATAGGGGTGATGGTGGACAGCCCTTCTGTGTTCCTGACCCTTCTGTGTTCCAGCCCTGTTCTGTGTTCCTGAAAAACTAAGAGCTTTTCCCCATTAAGAATGATATTTGCTGTGGGCTTTTCATAGATAGATTTATGATATTGAGGTATGTACCCTCTATCACTACACTGTGAAAGAGTTTTTGATCAAGAAAGAATGCTATACTTTGTCAAATGCTTTTTCAGCATCTATTGATAGTATCATGGTTATTGTTTTTTCTTTTATTAATACATTGTATCACACTGATTTGCAGATGTTGAACCAAACTTGCAGTCCAGGATTAAATTCCACTTGGTCATTGTGAATAATACTTTTAATGTGCTGTTGGATCCTATTGGCTAATATGTTGGTGAGAACTTTTGCATCCGTGTTCCTCAAGGATAATGGTCTGTACTTATCCTTTTTGGCAGGGTCTTTGTCTGGTTCTGGGATCAAAGTAATGCTGGCCTCATAAGATGAGTTTGGAAGTTTTCCTTCCATTTCTATTGTTTGGAACAGATTCAGAATAATAACCATTAATTCTTTAAATTTGGTAGAATTCTCCTCGGAAGCCATCTGGCCTTGGTCTCTTGTTTGTTGGGAGATTTCTGTTGACTACTTCCATCTCCTTCCTGGTTATGGGTCTGTTCAGGTTTTCTATTTCTTTCTATTTTGGTTCAGTTTTGGTAATTTATGTGTCTCTAGGAATGCATCCATTTCTTCCAGATTGTCAAATTTGCTGGTGTATAGTTGCTCACAATATGTTCTTATACTTGTTTGTATTTCTTTGGTGTCATTTGTTCTCTCTCCTCTTTCATTCATGATTTAATTTATTCGGGTCCTTTCTCTTTTCTTTTTGATAAGTCTGGCCAGGGGTTTATTAATCTTATTCATTCTTTCAAAGAAGCAGCTCTTAGTTTTGTTAATTTGTTCTATTGTTTTTTGGTTTCTATTTCATTGATTTCTACTCTGATCTTAATTATTTATGGTTTAGGTTGAGGCTTTCTTTGCTGTTGGGTTTAGGCTTTCTTTGCTGTTCTTTCTCCAGCTCCTGCAGGATTTATGCTTTCTTTCTGGTGTAAGGTTCATTCTAGTGTAGGGTTAGGTTGTATACTTGATACCTTCCTTATTTCTATAAATTACTCATGAAAGAAATTGAGGGAGACAAAAGAAATGGATAAATATTCCATGCTCATGGATTGGAAGAACAAATATTGTGAAAAGGTCTATGGGACCTAAGGCAATCTGCACATATAAAGCAATGCATATCAAAATACCACTTTTTTCCAAAGAAATTGGACAAATAATTCTAAAATTTATATGGATCCAGAAGAGACCCCAAATAGCCAGAGGAATGTTGAAAAAGAAAACCAAAGTTGATGGTATCACAATTCCAAACTTCAAGCTTTATTACAAAGCTGTAATAAACAAGAAATATGATACTGGCACAAAACAGACATACAGATCAATGGAACAGAATAGATGGCCCAGTAATGGACCCTCAATTCTATGGTCAACTAATCTTTGACAAAGCAGGAAAGAATATCCAGTGGAAAAAAATGCAGCCTCTTCAACAAATGGTGTTAGGAAAATTGAACAGCCACATGCAGAAAAATGAAACTGGGCCATTTCCTTATACCACACACAAAAATAGACTCAAAAATTGATGAACGACTCAATGTGAGACAGGAATCCATCAAAAT
Organism: Neogale vison; assembly: GCF_020171115.1. Taxonomy (NCBI): domain Eukaryota; kingdom Metazoa; phylum Chordata; class Mammalia; order Carnivora; family Mustelidae; genus Neogale; species Neogale vison. Next base: position 46,643,985 of record NC_058096.1, on the reverse strand, counting down.
CCTTGAGGAGAACACTGGCAGCAACCTCTTCAACCTCAGTGGCAGTAAATTCTTCCTAGAAACATCACCAAAGGAAGTGAAGAAAGGAAAAAAATGAACTATTGGGACTTCATCAAGATCAAAAGCTTTTGTACAGCAAAGGAAATAGTCAACAAAACCAAAAGACAACTGACAGAATGGGAGAAGATATGTGCAAACGACACATCAGATAAAGGGCTAGTATCCAAAATCCATAAAGAACTTATCAAACTTAACACCCAAAGAACAAATAATCCAATCAAGAAATGGGCAGAAAACGTGAACAGACATTTCTGCAAAGAAGACATCCAAAATGGCCAACAGACACATGAAAAGGTGCTCAACATCTCTCAGCATCAGGGAAATACAAATCAAAAACCATAGTGAGATACCACCTCACACCAGTCAGAATGGCTAAAATTAACAAGTCAGAAAATGACAGATGTTGGCAAGGATGCAGAGAAAGGGGAACCCTCTTATACTGTTCGTGAGAAAGCAAGCTGACACAGCCACTTTGGAAAATAGTATGAAGGTTCCTCAAGAAGTTGGCAATAGAGCTATCCCATGGCCCAGCAATCACACTACTGGATATTTACCCTAAAGATAGAATTGTAGTGATTTGAATGGGCATGTGCACCTGAATGTTTATAGCAGCAAAGTCCACAATAGCCAAACTATGGAAAGAACCTAGAAAGAACCTTTCCTAGACAGGAAAGAACCTGTCAATCAACAGATGAATGGATAAAGATGTGGTGTATATACACACAATGGAATAATAGGCAGTCATCAAGCCCCTGCCTTAGGCTCAGGTCATGATCCCAGGGTCCTGGGATTGAGTCCCACATCGGGCTTTCTTCTCAGCAGGGAGCCTGCTTCTCCACCTAGCCCCCCCCCCACTGCCTGCTTCTCTGCCTACTTGTGATATGTGTCTGTCAAATAAATAAATAAAATCTAAAAAAAAAAACCCCACAACATCTTGTCATTTGTATTGATGTGAATGGAACTAGAGGGTATTATGCTAAGTGAAATAAGTCAATCAGAGAAAGGCAATTATCATATGATCTCTCTGATATGGGGAATTTGAGAGATAGGTGGGGAGGTCAAGGAGGAAAGGGGGAAAATGAAGCAAGATGTGACTGGGGAGGGAGAAAAATCACGAGACTCTTAATCTGAGGAAACAAATTTAGGGTGGCTGGGTTTGGTTGGGGGGAGGGATGGGGTGGCTGGATTATGGACATTGGAGAGGGTATGTGGTATGGTAAGGACTGTGATTTGTGTAAGACTGATGATTCACGGAACTGTATCCCTGAAGCAAATAATACAGTATATGTTAATTTTTTAAAAAGCTATTGATTTCATCATATAAACCATATAATTTTCTTTGCCTCAGAGAAGTTGGAAGGATCTTAGTAATTCATGGGCACAAACACTAATTGACTATTTTTCCTGGATGCCAATGGGGGATGGGAGGAAGGAAAAAGCCTTACTGCAAGGTTCACTGTTCTATTAGGGGAATAAAAAGAATATGAAGAGAAGATTCAAGGGTTGCTGATCATAATGCATTTACTTGTCATCAATACCAGAAAGTAAAATTTCTTTGTACGTTAAAAATAAAATAAAATAAATTTTACTCTTTAAAATGGCCCAGTAATTACATCTTTTGGGGAGGCCTATATTCATCCAATGGGTTCACTGCTTTTGGTAAGTATGTATGTAACTTTGGAGTATATTATCAACAGAACAGAGTTTACTGGGATACCACTTATTCCAAGTTGATGCAATGTACTGATTCATCTGGGTCAATAGCAGAGCCCAACAACCGGCAAATTTATTTCCTTTTCCCCCCAACTGTACTGCTGAGATCAATGTACTCATAGGTCTGAAGCAGATCAAGCCCTCTACTATGGTTTCTAAGATCAACAAATTTCTCCATGAACTGCTCATTTAGTGTGAAACTTATGCATTTTGTGACCACATCAAGTGACTCTGCAACATGAACAACAATGACTGCTTGTTGGTTTAATTATAAACATTTAACAAAAACCCCTTTTAGTAATTATTCTCTGAAATAAAAAGTGATATAGAAAGATGTTCCCAGAGGACAACAACTTATTTGGCCTTGAGTGATACACAGGATTCACTGATGCTCAGTGAATGCCAGTAGTTCTCAGCAGTAGGCTTAAGTCATGGGCACAAGGAAGGAACAGTTGGAGCAGTAAAATGAATGAGAATAGATATGCAAGAAGACTAGGAAGGTGGAGAAGACAAAAACCTAAATGAATAGGAACTTTGATTTTCTTTGCCAAACCTACTCCCCAAACCACCCTCTTACCCATTTCCATTAATGACAATTCCATCCTTCTAGTTCTAGTTATTTCTAGTTCCATACTTCTGGTTTTCAAATGGAGAGTAATTGTCTGCAGTGATAGCATGGCTTAGCTCTAAACCTAAGGGCCTGTGCTATGATTTGCCTACAGAGAGACCTGCCCAAGTCTCCAAAAAGTGTCCTTATCTCCCAACATGCCTTCAATTACCATTAGTTTTGGTGGATCATGTGACCCAAGGAGCAGAGCACCTTGTACAGCTGTTTACACCTTTGTAAATCCTTCTCCTGTTCAGAGTCACACTTAAAACTAACAGCTTTCCTGGACACTTGGTAAGTGGGTTGGAATAATACACCCAAATGAAGATGACATTGGCTTCAAAATCCACAGGCTCCAAATAAGTGTTATACATTTCTTTTGGTTGTAAGAGGGTCAGATGCAGCAACTTATCCTTTACCTTAGAAGAGATGTCTCCCGGGCGCCTGGGTGGCTCAGTGGGTTAAGCCGCTGCCTTCGGCTCAGGTCATGATCGCAGGGTCCTGGGATCGAGCCCTGCATCGGGCTCTCTGCTCAGCCGGGAGCCTGCTTCCTTCTCTCTTTCTCTGCCTGCCTCTCTGCCTGCTTGTGATCTCTCTCTGTCAAATAAATAAATAAAATCTTAAAAAAAAAAAAAAAAGAAGAGATGTCTCTCTATGACCCACCACTGGACGGTTAGAAATTTCACCTAGATAAATGGGCCTTGAATTTTGTTGAATATATTTCTCAATTTCTGGTACACAAATATCTACCAATAGGTCTACAGTAGTTGCTCCATAAGGAATAAATGTGATATCTTATGAAAGGGAAAGAAGATCAAAGTCATTGAGTAAATGTTTGCAAATCATGTATCTGATAAGAGCTTCATAAGCAGAATATAAGAAGAATCTCAAAGCTAAAAAATAAGAAATACATAACTCAATTTAAAAAAGAAAATATTTGAGTAGACACTTCAGTAAAGATACACAGATATTAAATGGAGACACAAAAATATGTTCAATAAAATTCATCATTGGGAAAATCAAATGACATAGTGAGATACATTGACCCACCACTTAAAATAACTAAAATTGAGGGGCACCTGTGTGGCTCAGTTGGTTAAACATCTGCCTTCTGCTCGGGTCATGATGTCAGGGTCCTGGGATTGAGTCCTGCATCCTGCTCTTGCTCAGTGGGGTGTCTGCTTCTCCCTCTCATGCTTTCTCTGTGCTCTCTCTCTCTCTAAATAAATAAATATATATATATATATCTTTAAGAAAATAACTAAAATTGAGAAGACTACTAATATTGAAGCAGCAATACAGACTTTTGTACCGTAGATGGACCACAATATGAGGTGAGAGATAAATACACAAAATTGAAGAGAAGAATTTAATTTAACTCAAGTTTTGATTATGTAGAAATTCCCAGTGCACATATGGCTTACACACCCTTCTACTAAGTTATGACAGGGCTTCTCTTTTATCTATGTAGTTTATTTCCCCCCTTTCTTTGCCTTTCACAAACAAAGTCTAAGAACACAGAATAACTGATTAATGACTCCATCAGAATATAGGCCCTTTGCTTTCCCTCTTGCTGCCATCAAATCCCATGTGGAGGTTAAGCACTTTTACTCCTCTTTAGATATTAAATCAAAATGTTTCTATTTGTACATTGTACTCTTTTGACACATATAATGTCATTATTTTCTGAGTGAACATTATGTCACTTCTCTCTTCATGTTGAAAGGTAAATATGAACACCTTACCACTGTGTTCAAAATATCTCACTACCTGTCCTTAAAATTGGGATAAAAATCAAAGTGCCTGACCTACCCTCCAGACCCCATGTGAGCCCAACCATGTTGGTCTTTCTCATCCCATCTGGCTCCTCTTGCTTCTCTTTGGATGCCAGCTACATTTACCTCTCTTCTTTATGTGCTTCTCTAATGTTCTAGCTCTGAGATCATCTAGGTCCTCCAAGGATGGAAGGCCCTAAAGGTAGCAAATGTCCAGGTCATCACCTTGTCAATGAAGACTTTGGACATCCTGCCTGAATTATCAAGAGAGAATCTGCATTTTCAGAAAATTACTAGGAGATTTACAGGCATTAATGTTTGAGAAGCATGGATATATGCCAACTCCCACTATGGTCCTTTGTTTTGTTTTCCTTTTCATCTTCCCTTGACCTTTGTGAAGTAAGATTTCTCACCTGTTACAAATTAAAGTGTGAAAGTTTAGTGTAGTTCTGGAACATGAGCTGCACTTTGCATGAAAAGGACACCTGTAGTTAAAGTTGCCCTGAAGGGAATGCAGCAATTTGGCTTCATTAAAATCATGTATGATTGGCTCAGATGTGATCATACTAATCAAAGCACTGAGAGCATCAACACTTATACATTTAAATATGCATAAATATGTCAGAGGCATCATTAGTAGTGGAAAATAGGGGCACAAAATATAATATCTATGATGACTTGATGTTTATGATTTCAGAGTCTATAATGTCCTATGAGCTACCTGGACTTTTCACACATGTTCAAGCTTACATTGCCCAGGAAAACAATTTAGCTTTGTCCTAAAGGGAAGCCTTTGGTGCTATTGGGAGAATTTAAGTTTTTCATTCCTTCCTATTCTGGCAAAAAGCCCAGAGTTGTAAAACTGGTTGACCCTTGTGCTTGAAACAAATTGATATAAACAACATTCTCCTGAGCTTGTTAAAGGAAGCCTCCAAAGTGAATCAGTGTGCAAGAAGTTACTACACATGTTTTGGTCATTTCAGTGCTACTGCATTTCTTACCTACTTTAGAAAACCTAACACTTCAAAAGAATTTTCTCAGTTTCTTATAAGATATGGATAAGAGAGAAATGATTACTATAAAATTCATTATTCTTTACATATAAGTTTGACATACTCTTGAATTTTAATAATTTTACATTGGGTTTACAAGAGCCTAAAAGCCAGGTGAGTAATGGAAAACAAATACTGAATAATTTACATATTAAATCTTAATGACTCTCCTCTAGTAAGCAAAATAGCTGTAAGACTGAATTACTCCCTTTAACAATGTTTTATTATTTCTTAACATATCTCTAAGGACTTTATAAGTACTCATGAACTAGAGTATTCAACAATTTAAACTACACTTAAATATCATTCCATAATGATTTCTACATAAGTAATCTTTCTGCTTATTCTGATTAAAAGCTCTACTACATTTAACTGATCACATTTTCTGAATCAAACTTAAGGTAAGTCAATTGTGTATTAACTCTATCCTATCTCCCACTTCTGACAAGCATTTCATTGACTATTTATATACATGTAGCAGGAAATAGACAGTAGGTGATCCTTCACTTCTCTTTCCAGCATTTATATCTTAATAAGTACCCACACAAACTGAATTTGAGGTTTTTTCATTATTTAGTGATTTGGAATTGCCTAGAAAGCTTTTCAAATAAAAATACCTCTATCATGTGAAATTAGTAGCTTTGTTATTTATATCACCTGTATTCCACTCCATTCTGCCTCAATTTTATTCTGCGAAAACACTGGTAGAGAAAAGGTGTTCTCAAGTAAAACCATAAGGATTTCTAGAAAAAAGTCCGTCCTAATCATTGTTATAGCAAATATAAGGGAACTTTTAAATATGAAAAGCCTTTCAGGCAGTGTTAATATATTTATGAGTAAAGTTTGTGATGTAAAATTTAACTGGAAAATCTGTTACATACACATATCCCATAGAAAAATAAATTTGGACATTTGAATAAAATAAGGAAAGAAAAGATTCCCATTGTTGACAACTTGAAACAACACCCAGGGTTAAAATAAACATTTATCCCTAAACCCTGGGCTTTTACTTTTTTGTTGTCCATAGTCTTTCTCTGATACATTCGTTTTTTCTTTTAAATATTAATTTCTTTATTTTAGAAAGAGAGAGAGAGAGAGTGTGAAAGTGGGTAGAAGGGCAGATTGAGAGAGAGAGAGAGAGAGAGAGAGAATCCTCAAGCAGACGTCAGGCTGACTGCATAGTCCAATGTGTGGCTTAATCCCAGGACTCTGAGATTATGACCTGAACTGAAATTGAAAGTCTGCCTCTTAACCCACTGACCCACCCAGTCACCCCTGATAGATTCTTAATCCTTTTTTACTTGTCTTTCCCACACTCATCTAGCCATATGTCTATTATTCTCTGCCTATTTCTGTTCCTGCACCTTGTGATCTTCACCCACCCAAACTTCTTCTGCTGTCTTCTTTCTTCTTTTTATGGCTTTCTCTCCATTTCTCTCTTTTGAAAAATTTTAATAAAGCAATGTCAAGGAAAAATGTTCTATTTGTCCACCTGCAGTAGACATATAACAACTGTTGTCCACATTCTTGGAATATTCAATCTTGCTTCCCTTCTCAGTGTTGTGCAATTGTTTCCCATTCAGTGCCATTATGCTCTGGCCTCCACTGCATCACATAACAGAAATTGCTCTCGCTAAAGCCATCTCTTACTTTCCATGCTCAATCACACCTGTTCACTCCTTATCCTAGTAGAGCATTTATTTTAGTGTTGGTACCATAATTTTCTTTGTCCTTCTTGACTATCTTCCTCTCTTTGTGTTCATGATACTCATCACTCATCTTGATCACTCTGCTCAGTATCCTTTCCTGGTCTCTCCCTGTCTTTATTCACTGCCAGTCAGAACTATTAGTTTCAACAAGAAATTTTTTGGAATGGAATCTAACAGGGAAATCCTGGGAAATTAAAGGATTCTGCTGAGAAAAAATGGGCAGGAACAGAAGCAAGCATGGCCATCTGCCAATAGCAAAAATTATATTCCAACATTGACTCCATGAGGGCTGTTGTCACCACTGCTATGTGAGACTGCCACTGTTCACATGGACAGAGTCACTGGTGTGGATGCAGGGTGCATTTGCCGGAAACTTCATATTGTGTCTTGGCTGCCTTTGCAATTCAGATTATCTTTTGTCCTTGTCCTTCTTCCTCCTTGATTCCAAATTTCAACTCTAGTGTGAGTGATGTAGAGTTACCAAACCTACATCATATCTCCTCACCCTAGTTGTCAGGGAGATAGGAAAGTCAACTGTAGCACTTTTGGAACCTACGATGGGTGGTAGAGTTTGCTGGCATCAAAATTATGTTGTAGAAAAGAGGATAAGTTTGGCTACCTAAAAGTGACATATATCTTACTCCACTTTAACATACATTGTCAGTTTAGTTACTCACCATTCTCTTCACTTTATGTATTCTCCAACAGATAAGTCATACATAACTATACCTTCAGTCTACCCCAATGATTTTCAATTCATGATTTGCAGTAGACTCAAACTACAAAGTACACATGCACTGGATGTACACAAACTGGACACTGCATCTAAGTTCTCAATCAAATTTTGATGAGAATCTACCGAGTTGCCAAGTGATAATTCAGTCTTTAATGACTAACCCTGAAATGTGTCAGAGAGACACTGCATCTACCTTCTGAACACTTTCCATCTGTCTCTTCATCTTCCCATCAAACTCAATGTCATCTCACATATAGTTTAGCCATGTCACATGTGTTTGGGTCACTTATAGTTCAAGTAGAATACAGATTATTAGCCTTTATAATTGATTCACTAAATCAATGTCTACAGTAAAACCTCAAATCTATATTTTGCATATAACTTTCCCCAGAATGAGGGCATTTTAAGCAAAATATAGATTTGAGGTTTTACTATAGGTTCTGGTTTGAGAACACTCAATAGTAGTAACATTTTTACTAGTATTCCTGACCCTGATTTCAGACTTTCTGCAGCTTATTTTCTACACCTCCATATATTCATTTTATTTTATTAAAAGTTGTTAAAATTTTTATTTATTTTTAAAATTTCTTTTCAGTGTTCCAGAATTCATTGCTTATGCATGACACCCAGTGCCCCATACAATATGTGCTCTCCATAATACCCACCAGCAGGCTCACCCAACCTCCCACCACCCTCCCCTCCAAAACCCTCAGATTGTTTCTCAGAGTCCACAGACTCTCATGGTTAATTTCCCCCTCCAAATTCTCCAACTCCCTTCTCCTCTCCATCTCCCCATGTCCTCCATGTTATTCCTTATACTCCACAAATAAGCGAAACCATATGATAATTGACTCTCTCTGTTTGACTTATTTCACTCAACATAATCTCTTCCAGTCCTGTCCATGTAGATACAAAAGTTGGGTGTTCATCCTTTCTGATGGAGGCACAATGCTCCATGGTATGTATGGACCACATCTTCCTTATCCATTCATCTGAAGGACCTCTTTGTACTTTCCACAGTTTGGCGATTGCCACTATGAACATTGGGTTACAGATAGCCCTTCTTTTCACTACATTTGTATCTTCGGGGCAAATACCCAGTAATGCAATTGTGGGGTGATAGGGTAGCTCTATTTTTAGTTCCTTAAGGAATCTCTACACTGTTTCCCAAAGTGTCTGCACCAACCTGCATTCCCATCAAAAGTTTAAGAGAGTTCCCCTTTCTCTACATCCTCTCCAACACTTATTTCTTGTCCTGTTAATTTTGTCCATTTTAACTGGTATAAGGTGGCATCTCAAAGTGGTTTTGATTTGAATCTCTCTGATGGCTAGTGATAATGACTGTTTTTTCATGTGTCTGTTAGCCATTTGTATGTCTTCATTGGAGAAGTGTCTATTCATGTCTTCTGCCCATTTCTTGACATGATTATCTGTTTTCTGTGTGTTGAGTTTGAGGAGTTCTTTATAGATCCTGGATATCAGCCCTTGGGCTGTATTGTCATTTGCAAATATCTTCTCCCATTCTATGCATTGTCTCTTTGTTTTATTTTGACTGTTTCTTTTGCTGTGTAGAAACTTTTGATCTTCATGAAGTCTCAAAAATTCATTTTTGCTTTTGTTTCCCTTGCCTATGGAGTCATCATGAAAGAAGTTACTGTGGCAGATGTAGAAGAGGTTGCTTCCTATGTTCTCCTCTAGTATTCTGATTGATTCCTGCCTCACGTTCAGGTCTTTTATCCATTTCAAGTTTATCTTTGTGTTTGGTGTAAGAGAATGGTTAAGTTTCATTCTTCTATACATAGCTGTCCAATTTTCCCAGCACCATTTATTGAAGAGACTGTCTTTTTTCCACTGTATTTTTTTCCTGCTTTATTGAAGATTATTTGACTATAGAGTTGAGGGTCCATATCTGGGTTCTCTACTCTGTTCCACTGGTCTATGTGTCTGTTTTTGTGCCAGGACCATGCTGTCTTAGTGATCCCAGCTTTGTAATATAACTTGAAATCAGGCAACATGATGTCCCCAGTTTTCTCTTTTTCAACACTTCTTTATCAATTTGGAGTTTCTTCTGATTCCATACAAATTTTAGGATTTTTTGCTCCAGCTCTTTGAAAAATGCCAGTGAATTTTGATCAGAATGGCATTGAAAGTACAGATCACTCTATTAGTATAGACATTTTAACAATGTTTATTCTTCCGATCCAAGAGCATGGAATGGTCTTCCATCTTTTTGTGTCTTCAATTTCTTTCATGAGTTTTTTGTAGTTCATCAAGTACAGATCCTTTACCTCTTTGGTTAGGTTTATTCCCAGGTATCTTATGGTTCTTGTTGCTATAGTAAATGGAATGGATTCTCTAATTTCCCTTTCTGTATTTTCATTGTTAGTGTATAAGAAAGCCACTGATTTGTGGAGATTCCTCAAGAAATTAAAAATAGAACTTCCCTATGACCCTGCAATTGCACTACTGGGTATTTGCCCCCAAAATACATATGTAGTGAAAAGAAGGGCCATTTGTACCCCAATGTTTATAGCAGCAATGGCCACGGTCGCCAAACTGTGGAAAGAACCAAGATGCCCTTCAACGGATGAATGGGTAAGGAAAATGTGGTCCATATACACTATGGAGTATTATGCCTCTGTCAGAAAGGACAAACACCCAACTTTTGTAGCGACATGGACGGGACTGGAAAAGATTATGCTGAGTGAAATAAGTCAAGCAGAGAGAGTCAATTATCATATGGTTTCACTTATTTGTGGAGCATAACAAATATCATCGAGGACAAGGGGCATTAAAGAGGAGAAGGGAATTTGGGTAAATTGGAAGGGGAGGTGAACTGTGAGAGATTATGGACTCTGAAAAACAATCTGAGGGGTCTGAAGGGGCGGGGGGGTGGGAAGTTGTGGGAACCAGGTGGTGGGTATTATAGAGGGCACAGATTGCATGGAGCACTAGGTGTGGTGCAAAAACAATGAATACTGTTATGCTGAAAATTAAAAAAAAAAGTGGATTGAAACAATGAAAAATGATAACATGATGATCGAAAACCTTTGGGAAGCAGCAAAAGAGGTTATAACAGGGATGTATATAGCAATACATGCCTACATCAAGAAGCATGAAAAATATCAAATACACAACATAACTGTACAACTAAAGATGCTAGAAAAAAGAACAACCAATGAAGCCTAAAGCCAACAGAAGAAGGAAGTAATAAAAATGTGAGGAGAAATAAATGATACAAAAACAAAACAACCTAGTAGAATAGATCAATGAAACCAGGAGCTGATTCTATGAGAAAATTAATAAAATTGATAAACCTCTAGCCAGACTTACCAAAAAGAAAAATAAAGGACCCTAGTTAAATAAAATCACTAATGAGAGAGGAGATATCACGTTCGCCTCACTAATGAGAGAGGAGAAATCACAACCAACACTACAGAAATACAAATTATAAGAGCATATTATGAAAAATTATATGCCAAGAAAGTGGGGAATTTGGAAGACATGGATAAATCTCAAGAAACATATAGTACCAAAACTAAAACTAGAAAAAATAGCAAACTTGAAAAGACCTATAACCAGCAAAGAAATTTGGTTCAGTTGGTTAAGCCTCTGCCTTGGGCTCATGTAATGATCTCCGGGTTCTGGGATTGAGCCCTGCAGCGGGCGCTCTGCTCAGCAGGGAGCCTACTTCCCGTCGCTCTCTCTGCCTGCTGCTCTGCCTACTTGTGATCTCTGTCTTTCAATAAATAAATAAACTCTTAAAAGAAAAAAGAAATTGAATCAGTAATCAAAAATCTCCCAACACACCAAGGACCATGGAAGATGGCTTTACAGGAAGCTCTACCAAACATTTAAAGATGAGTTAATACCTATTCTTCTCCTGCTATTCCAGAAAATAGAAATGCAAGGAAAACTTTGGAACTCATTCTATAAGGACAGCATTATCTTGATCCCCAAACCAAAGACACCACTAAAAAGGAGAATTACAGATCAATATCCCTAGTGAATATGGATGCAAACTATTCTCAACAATATAATAGCAAATTGAATCCAACAGTAGATTAAACAGATCATTCACTGCAATCAAATGGTATTTATTTCTGAGTTACAAGGGTGGCTCAATATTCATGAATCAACCAACATGAAATGTTGGAATATGTCTCAATATCATAAAGGCCATATATGAACAACCCAAGCTAAAATCATCCTTACTGGGGAAAACTGAGAACTTTTCCCCTAAAGGTCAAGAGCAAGACAAGGATGTCCCATCTTACCACTATTGTTTAACATGGTACTGGAAGTTCTAGGGTCAATGATTAGACAACAGAAAGAAATAAAGGGCTTCCAAACCAGCAGGGAAGAAGTCAGACACTCACTCTTTGCAGACAACAAGATACTTTGTGTAGAGAACCTGTAAGACTCCATCAAAAATATGGTTAGAATTGATATATGAATTCAGCAAAGTCACAGAATACAAAATCAACATACAGAAATCTGTTGCATTTCTATAAACTGATAATGAAACAGCAGAAATGTAAGTGAAGAAATCAATGCCATTTATAACTGCATCAAAACCCATAGGATGCCTAAGAGTAAACCTAACCAAAGAGATACAATGTACTCCGAAAAGCTTAAAACACTTCTGAAAAAAATTTAATATAACAAGGAAATGAAAAAACATTACATGCTCATGGACTGGATAAACAAATTTTGTTAAATTGTCTTTACCACCCAAAACGATCAACTCATTTAATGCAATCCCTGTGAAAGTACCAATAGCATTTTTCACAGAACTAAAACAAACAATTATAAAATTTGTATGGAACCACAAAAAGACCCCAAATAGCCAAAGTGGTCTTAAAAAAGAAAAGCAAAGCTGTAGGCATCATGATTCTGGACTTCAAGCTATATTATAGAGCAGTAGTGATCAAGTTAGTATGGTACCGTCCCAAGAAAGGACACATAGATCAATGGAACAGAATAGAGAACCCAGAAATGGATCCAAAACTATATGGTTAACTAATCTTCAACAAAGCAAGAAAGAATATCTAATGGAAACAAGACAGTTTCTTCAACAAAAGTTTTCAGGAAAACTGGACAGCAACATGAAGAAAAATGAAACCGGACCATTTTCATATAGCATACACAAAAATAAATTCAAAATGGGTAGTAGCCCCAAATGTGAAACAGGAAACCATCAAAATCCTAGAGAAGAACACAGGCAATGACTTCTTTGACATCAGCTGTAGCAACTTCCATTTTTTTTTTATTCCAGAGAAAGAGAGAGAAAGAGAGTGAGAGATTGAGTAGGGAGAGGGCTCAGTACCAGGGCGTGAGATCATGATCTAAGCCAAAATCAAGAGTTGGCCACTTGACCATAGAGTTGAAGGTCCACTTCTGGGCAGTAAACAACAAGTTTTGGAGAGGATGTGGAGAAAGGGAACTCTCTTACACTGTTGGTGGGAATGCAAGTTGGTGCAGCCACTTTGGAAAACAGTGTGGAGATTCCTCAAGAAATTAAAAAGAGAGCTTCCCTATGACCCTGTCATTGCACTACTGGGTATTTACCCCAAAGATACAGATGCAGTGAAGAGAAGGGCCATCTGTACCCCAATGTTTATAGCAACAATGGCCACGGTCACTAAACTGTGGAAAGAACCAAGATGCCCTCCAACAGATGAATGGATAAAGAAGATATGGCCCATATATACAATGGAATAGTATGCCTCCATCAGAAAGGATGAATACCCAACATTTGTATCAACATGGTTGGGACTGGAAGAGATTATGCTGAGTGAAATAAGTCAAACAGAGAGAGTCAATTATCATATGGTTTCACTTATTTGTGGAGCATAAGGAATAACACAGAGGACATGGGGAGATGGAGAGGAGAAGTGAGTTGGGAGATATTGGAGGGGGAGACAAAGCATGATAGACTGTAGACTCTGAGAAACAAACTGAGAGTTTTGGATGGGGGGTTGGATGAGCTTGGTGGTGGGTATTTTGCAGGGCACATATTGCATGAAGCACTGGGTGTGGTGCATAAACAAGGAATTTTGGAACACTGAAAAAATTAAATTAAATTTTAATAAATAATGGGAAATAAGATGTAACCATGGCTATGATAAACTGTTAGCAAAATTTAGAACATATTTTCAAAAATAAAAATATGTATGAAATGAACAACTTTCTAATAAAGTATAAGATTTCCTAAAAAAAGAAAAAAAGTGTTGGCCACTTAACTGACTGAGGCATCTGGGTTCTCCATTGTCTGTAGTAACTTCTTACTAGACACTGGAGGCAAGGAAACAAAATCAAAAGTGAGGTATTGGAGAATAGCCTTGTGTACAGCAAAGGAAACAATCAACAAAACTAAAAGGCAAGTTTTAGAATGGGAAATGATATTTGCAAATGACATACCTGATCAAGGGTTAATATCCAAAATCTATAATGAACTTACCAACTCAACAACCAAAAAAGCAAGAGTAACCTAGTTAAGAAATGAGCAGAAAAGAAGAATGGACATATTTCTAAAGAAGACATATAGTGGGCTAACAGACACATGGAATGATGTTCAACATCACTTACCATCAGGGAGATAAAAATAAAAACTACAATGAGATATTACCTCACACCTGTCAAAATGGCTTAAATTAAAAATAAATGAAACAGAAGATGTTGGTGAGGATGTGGTTCATGGAAATGCAAACTTGTGCAGCCACTCTGGAAAACAGTATGGAGGTTTCTAAAAAAGTTAAAAATAGAATTACCCTATGATCCAGCAATTTTACTACAAGTTATTTACCCAAAGGATACCAATATACCAATTCTAAGGGATACATGTACCTCAATATTGACAGGAGCATCATCAATAATACCCAAATTGTGGGAAAAGCCCAAAGTGATCATTGAATCATTGAATGAAGAATAGATAAAGAAAAGCTGAGTTATTTATACACACACACACTCACACACACACAGAATATATATGTGGAATAATATGGAATATAATATATGGAATATTATTATTCCATTATATAAGAATATGGAATGCAATTATTATTCCATTATATATATAATATATATATATATAATATATATAATATAATATATATATATAGTGGAATATTACCCAGCTGTAAAAAAGAATGAAATCTTGCCATTTGCAATGATGTACATGAACTAGACTAAGTCAGAGAAAGAAAAATACCATATGATTTCACTCATATATGGAATTTAAGAAAAAAAATGAAGGTGGGGGAAATAAAAGAGAGAGGCAAACCATAAAAGAGACTTCTAGCTATGAGAACAAACTGAGGCTTGCTAGAGAGGAGATGGGCAGGGGGTGGGCTAAATGGGTGATGGGTATTAAGGAGGGCACTTGTGATGAGCACTAGGTGTTATATGTAAGTGAGGAATCACTGGATTCTACACCTGAAACTAATATTACACTGTATGTTAGCCAACTGGAAATCAAATCAAAGCTTTAAGCTACAAAACAAAACAAAACCCCCCAGAAAACAAACCAAAAAGAAAAGACCCCAAAATAATAAACTAAGATAAAGGAGTTTATTTTTAAAATTCAAAAAAATACCAACCAAATCCTAAACAGTTTTTCACAATCTGTGTTGTAGACTAGCTAGGGTATAATCTTATCAGTATATATGTATTATGAACACCTCTGTAGTCTAGGCCTTCTTTTGTTATTGTTTTCCTTTTAAAATAATGGTTCTTTTCTTTTCTTCCTTTCAGTGCCTTCTAGGCCTTATTTATTTATTTATTTATTTATTCCTTCATTCATACGTCCCTCTTTATTTTTTTTATTTTTAAATTTTTTTTTTATTTTCAGCATAACACTATTCATTATTTTTTCACCATACCCAGTGCTCCATGCCCTCTATAATACCCACCACCTGGTACCCCAACCTCCCACCCCCCGCCACTTCAAACCCCTCAGATTGTTTTTCAGAGTCCATAGTCTCTCATGATTCACCTCCCCTTCCAATTTCCCCCAACTTCCTTCTCCTCTCTAACTCCCCATGTTTTCCATGCTATTTGTATTCTCCACAAATAAGTGAAACCATATGATAATTGGCTCTCTCTGATTGACTTATTTCACTCAGCGTAATCTCTTCCAGTCCTGTCCATGTTGCTACGAAAGTTGGGTATTCATCCTTTCTGATGGAGGCATAATACTCCATAGTGTATATGGACCACATTTCCCTTATCCATTCGTCCGTTGAAGGGCATCTTGGTGTTTTCCACAGTTCGGCGACCGTGGCCATTGCTGCTATAAACATTGGGGTACAGATGGCCCTTCTTTTCACAACATCTGTATCTTTGGGGTAAATACCCAGGAGTGCAATGGCAGGGTCATAGGGAAGTTCTATTTTTAATTTCTTGAGGAATCTCCACAGTGTTCTCCAAAGAGGCTGCACCAACTTGCATTCCCACCAACAGTGGAAGAGGGTTCCCCTTTCTCCATATCCCCTCCAACACATGTTGTTTCCTGTCTTGCTAATTTTGGCCATTCTAACTGGTGTAAGGCGATATCTCAATGTGGTTTTGATTTGAATCTCCCTGAGGGCTAGTGATGATGAACGTTTTTTCATTTGTCTGATAGCCATTTGTATGTCTTCATTGGAGAAGTGTCTGTTCATATCTTCTGCCCATTTTTTGATGTGATTGTCTGTTTTGTGTGTGTTGAGTTTGAGGAGTTCTTTATAGATCCTGGATATCAACCTTTTGTCTATACTGTCATTTGCAAATATCTTCTCCCATTCCTTGGGTTGCCTCTTAGTTTTTATGACTGATTCCTTTGCTGTGCAGAAGGTTTTGATTTTGATTTTAAAATAATGGTTCTTAAACTTTAGTTGACCTCAGAATCACATGGAGCATTTGCGGAAACAAAGATTGATGGGTTCCATCTCTAGAGTTTTTTCCTACGTAGTTTATGTTGTTTGGTTGGGACCGTACTAGATAAATTCTCTTTTAAATGATATTAGACCTGTGAAAATGCAGTTTCTGCATACTCTCTATTCCTTACTTAAATAGCACTCTGCAAGTATTTTGAAGATTTCCACTGTCATTTTTTTTTTTCAGAGACAGGTTTTTATTTAAAATTTATTGTAATGGGATCCATGCAAAAAGAGGGAGGGAAGGGTAGAGAGCATACAGGAGACACAGGAACATGAGGACATGGCTAGGGCCACAACTTCTGTAATGAGGAAGAGGGATGAAAAGAAAGGTCTAGAGCTGGAGCTGGGTTGGAAGAAGGGTGGGGGACATGTGGCGGACATATATTCCCTCATCGCCAGGAAGCATGTTTAACCCCTGGATATCCTTCTGTTTACCCTGGAACCCTGGAATTCTATCTCTTGTCCTGCCTGTGGCTCTAGTGGTTCATTCTTTATTTCCCCTCGTCTTGTTTTCCTCTGATAGGACAACTTTTAGGCCTGACCTCAAACAACACTACCTTATGAATGTACTACCATTGCCTTCACTGCTTCTACCCCTCCTCCAATTTCAGCTTTTCACCCTTCTGGGGCAGAATCTTTGATTCTTCCCACTGAAAGAAAAAGCACCAGCTCCCCAGGGAGGGGCAGCAGTTAGTAGTGGGACTTGTGCAAGGAAGAGAGGAAGGATCATCAAGAAGAAGTCTCACAGATCTTTGAAGGGAAGGTCAGGGGTTACAGAGGGAGAGGGGGTGAGGGCAATGGCTTCTCCTGTCCTATAGGACTTTTATACTTTTATCTCTGTTTGGGCAGCTGAATGCAGGTTTCAAGGGAACATATTCTTCAAAAAATGAAGTATTGTGGATGATTCTATATTTTTTTCTTGAAAACATGATTAACAATGATGATAGCCAATTAAGAGCCCACTTTCTCAAAGGTTAATGGCAAGGCTATCTGTTCATTAGAAAATTTAATGTCATGCTGGGTCAACTTTTGAATAATTTTTCTCAAATTAATTTTGTATACAAGATAATACACATGTTGTAACATGTAATGATACCTCTTCATAAAAGTTACCTTCTAAGACAGAGTTATTTGACTTTAATAGCTACCAGTTGCATCATATTTCCCTCTCTTTCTCAGATTAAGAAGAAGTCACTAATGTGGCAAAGTTTATATTGTTGTCCAGAATATAGAACCAATAAGATTACCAATCTATAAGTTAAATATGCATATAAATATGTAATATTATATATAAATATGAATATATATATACACATATGTATATGTATAAAATATGATATCTACTATAAGATATTGGCTCATATGAACATGGAGCCTGAGAAGTCCCATGATCTGTGGTCTTCAAGGTTTGAGACCCAGGAAATATGATGTTGTAGTTCTAAAATGTGAGAATAAGAGAGCCAATAAAAGGTATAAATTCCACCCATCAGCTCTGAAGAAAGGACCGAGGATCAAGAGCACCAAGGGCAGAAAAGTATCAATGTCACAGATCAACCAGCCAGGCAGAGTGAATTCAACTTCCTCTGGCTTTTTGTTCCATTCAGGCTTTCAATGGATTAGGATGATGCTCACCAGCAACAGGGAAAGTCCTCTACTTTACTCAGTCAATTGACATAATGCCAACTTTTTCTGGACACACCCTCACACATACAGCAAGAAATAATATTTATCCAATTATCTAGACATCTTGCACACTAGTCAAGTTGGCATATACAATGAACCATCACAAGTCCACCCACTGTCAGCTTGACACCCATACACAATTCCTTAAACCATACTTAAGTGCCAGGTAAGACCAATAGCAAGATCATAATTCCACCTAACATGATACAACTTTGCTGTGTAAAGCTGAAAATGCACTATACCTTTCCCCAGAAATTGAGTTAAAATACTTCAGTAATTTTTATACCGTATACCTGATGAGAGCTTCCTTGATATCTGGTAACTTAAACACTATGATGTCAAATTAATAATAATTAGTTACCATAACATAAATTCATTTCATTTTATTTTACATGATAAGAGAATAGAAGTGGAAGGAAAGCAATTTGTTATGTGTATACAAATATACAAATATGGGTATACACACGTATGTGTGCGCATGTGCACGCGTGCATGCACACACACACACACACACACACAAGTGTATTCTTAACCAAGCTGAGGATTAAACATTTTATGGCAATTACAATCCTCATTTCTGAGACTAGTCATGTGGTCATAGCTCTTATTTACAATTACCTCTTCTTCCAGTACCCATTCCACAATCCTTTATTCTGTAGCAAACCATTCACTGGTCAGATTTCTCTACTTTCTTTCTTAAGGGTCTGACTTAGAAATCCTGCCTGAATTGGTTTGTTGGAGTTTTCTATTGACCTTAACTACAGGGAATGGTACTACTAAAGAAAAATCCAAGTGATTTGAATTTCTGACATACTTGGCCTCATCCCCATTGTGGAGAACTAGTCCAATTTCTCTTTGGTAGTCTCACCAGCTGGGTAACTCCCTTCTTTGCATTATGATGCAGGGGAAGGAAGAACACAAAGTGGCCCAGTGCCAGGTTTAACTTCCTGATGAACAGAATCGTTGTTGTGTGTGCTGGTGGAAACATTCTTCCCTCTGGATCTAAGACTTTTAGACAGCAGAGCATTAAGGCAAAGAATGACTTGCAAAAATTGAACTAGTGTGTCATTAACAAGTGGTAATGGTGAGTGGTATCACTCAAATTTTCATTACTTAATTCCTGGGCTGGTGAATTTTAGCAATGGAAGAAACTATACTGTGTATTGGACACTGATTGAGAAAATATACAGGCTTCTGGAG
Source organism: Neogale vison (assembly GCF_020171115.1). Taxonomy (NCBI): domain Eukaryota; kingdom Metazoa; phylum Chordata; class Mammalia; order Carnivora; family Mustelidae; genus Neogale; species Neogale vison. The sequence continues at coordinate 46,624,529 of NC_058096.1, read as the reverse complement.
AGCCTTGCTGAGTCATGCCTGATAACTGCACCTAGAAGGTGCAATAACTGAGTTTTGAAAGATGATTCTATCATTCTAGCTAACTCCCTGTATCAGGATGGTGGGGAAAATAGTAAGACAAGGTAGTTTGTTATCATGGGGTCATTACCAGACTGTATTTACTGTGAAGTAAATTGCTCAATTAGAAGCAATGGGCATGGGATACCATGACAGTGAACAAGGAATTCTGTTAGTCCACAGATAGTTTTGTCAGGACCATTGCTCACAGTACTGAAAATATGTATCTGGAATACGTGTCTATTCTTATAAGAACAAAACATTTTCTTTCCATACATTGGAATCTGGCCAATACCGATCAGTCGGTAGATGGTAGATGGCTGATCACTCTAATGAATGGTGCCATATCAGGGACTCAGATTCAATCTCTGCTGCTGGCAGACTGGACATTCAACGGTGGCTGTAGCCAGATTGTCTATGGTGAGTAGAGGTCCATGTTGTGGAGCTCATATATAAACCTCCATTCCTGCTACCATAGCCCCCTGTTTCATGAGCCCATTTGGTGATTCTTCCTACTTGATTATTAAAATCCTCCACTGCTGAAGGAGTTTTCCTTTGCTGAGCATCACATAGGACATAAATATTTCTATGTTTCTTGCCTCTTCCACAAATTTCTTGCATCATTTTCCAGTCATAAACCTTCAGATTCCCTGACCATTTAGCCAAACCATTTCTCAAAGCACTTGAGTCATTAAATAATCAGACATATGGCTATTCCTCCTTGTAGGCAGGTAAACAACCAGGTGCACTACTCAAAATTCTGCCCACTGGGAGGAATTTCTTTCACTGTTGTCCTTCAGTGATGTCCCAGAGCAAGGCAGTAGTGCTGCAATCATTCACTTTTGATAGGTATCTGCATATCTTGCAGAATTATCAGTAAGCCAGGCCCAGGTAATCTTTCCCTTTGTTTACTGATTATGGAGAACCCTCCATGAGCTCATAAGTATGGGTGGAATAGAGAAGCCAGGCTAACAGGCATGGGGAACCGGGGCATTTGGACCACTTCTTCATGTAACTTACTGATACCTTCTGGGACTGCTCAGACTACATCATGTGTATACAACACCCATTTGATGATGCTGTGGCCATGTGCTCTGAAATTTATGTCTTGGTGGGTCATACAATACATAGTTCATGAAAGGCAGCTTTGGTTCCATGGGAAATTGCTGGCCATGGTTGAGCATTCAATCTCTACTGAAGCCTAGTAGCAGACCGATAGCTCTTTATCAAATGGAAAGTAGTTGTCCACAGTGATGGCAGAGCTTAACATGAAATTTAGCATCTGTGCTGTGATTTACCCACAGATACCAGCCTAAGACTCCATACAACACCCCCCTGTGCTATTGCCAATTGGACCACCACTGTTTTTGGTGGATCAGGTAACCCAAGTGCTAGTGCAGCTTGCATAGCAGTCCATACCTTTCACAAGTCCTCCTTTTTGAAATCACACTCAAAAGTAGCAGCAAAATTATCATACAGTTTCACTAATACATAGAATATAAGGAGTAGCGCAGAGAACCCTGGGGAAGGGGAAGGAAAATGGAATGAGAGGATATCAGAGAGAGAAAGCCAACCACGAGAAACCAAGACTCAGCGAAAAAAATTGAGGGTTGTGGAAGGGAGACAGAAGGGGGGTGAGAGTAACTGGGTGATGGGCATTAAGGAGGGCACCTGATCTGATGAGCACTGGGTGTTATACACAACTCATGAATCATTGGAAACTACATCAAAGACTAATGGTGTACCATATGTTGGCTAATTGATCTCAATTAAAAAAAAACACAAAAACCAGCAGCATTTCTGTACATTTGATAAATGGGGTCTAATAATACCCTCAAATAAAGATAATGTTGCCTCCAAAATCCACATTTCCACTATGTGTTGCACCACTTTTTTCTGGCCACAAAAGGGCTTGATGCAACAATTTATCCTTTACTTAGAGGATATATCTCCACATGACACATCAACTGTACCTCTAGAAATGTCATTGAGATAAATGGGCCCTGAATTTTGATGGATTTATTTCCAAACTTCTAGTATGCAAATGTCTACCAGAAAGTCAACAGTAATCATTACTTCTTGCTCATTAGGTGCAATCAGCCTAAGACATTGGTTTTACGGGAAAGAAAGAAGATCAAGAGCCTTGAGAAAATATTTGCAAATCATACACCTGGTGAGAGCTTGCACCTATATCTAAAGAATCTCCAAACTGAATAATAAATATGTATCTGAATTTTAAAAAGGAAAATTCTTGAACAGGTGCTTCAGGAAACCATATATATATATGTCAAATAGGGCACAAAAATATTTTCAATATAATTGATCAGTGGGGGAAATGCAATGAAGAACACAGTGAGATACTACTCCCACTTTTGGCACCCCGCTGGGCCACAAACCTGGAGCCTGATGCTCAGGTGACCCCCTCCCTCAACTCTGCCCCAGAAAGCTTGTCTCAGAGGGTGACCTTAGTAGAGCTGTGTGGGCCTGGCACGTGGTCATGCACAGTCACAATATCCACCTAGAGAGAAAGAGCTCTAAGCACCAGGCCCACATGTGGCCCGAATCACTGCATAATGCTAGTGAGAATTGGCTGGAAACCCCTGGCAAACTCACTTCCAGTGGCGCAGGCCTTTCAGGAGCCCCGTGGGCCTGGCACATGATCACGAATGGTCAAGGCACGGACCCTGAGAGAAAGTGCTCCAAACCTCAGGTACACATGGGGCCAAGCCTCCCTCTACTCAGTCCCCTGGGAAGCCTGCCTCAGTGCTGGCAGATCGGACCTGCCTAACTCTAGGTTGGGTTTTCAGACTTCTGTCCCCAGAGGCATGGCCCCCAAGCCCTCCAGACTGGGGACTGCTGAGACACACCCAGGAGGAATTCATGCCATTTGGAGCTGCTCAGGACCCTCAGTGTGACAGAAACTTGCATACCCCTCTGAGGACACCCCCACCTTCAGCCAACCCCTGTCCACACACCCGGAGCCTGATGCCTAGTCTGACCCCTGCCCTCCACTCAGCACCCTGGGAGTCCCACCAGCAGATAGGGCCTGCCATGCCCCTAGGCCCTAATAGTAACTCTAGGTTGGATTTTCTAGTTTCCATCTCCAGAGCCCTGGCCCCTAAGTCCTCCAGATTGGGGACCCCTGAGCCACATCCCAGGACTCTGCCTGCCACCCAGGAAGAAACCTTGCCATTTGGAACTGCACAAAACTGTCAGAACAAGAATGTCCCCCTAAGGCCACCATCACGTTTGGTGCCTCCCTGGGCCACAAAACTGGAGACTGACACTCAGCCTGACCCTCTCAGTGGGGGCCCTCAGGGGAGCCATGTGGACTCTGCCCATGGTCCCAGATGGTAGCAACATGCACCTAGAGAGAAAGCGCTCCAAATACCTGGTGTGCATGCAACCTGAATCTCCAAATATCGCTGGCCAATTCTCATGAGCTTTCTGCCCCAAGTGATATTATTTGGGGCAGAAAGCTTATGAGAATTGGCCTAAAACACCTATCAAACTCACTTTCTGCAGTGCAGACCTTCAGGGAAGCCACCTGTACCTGGCCTTTGGTCCCAAGTTGCGCAGTAGAATCCTGCAAGAAAGCACTCTAAATGCCAGGCCCACGCATGTCCAACCCCTCCTACTACTCAACCCCTGGCAAGCCTGCCTCAGGACTGGCAGATCTGGCCTCCCATGCCTCAAGGCCCTAACCTTAACCCTAGGTTGGATTTTTAGGCTTTTGTCCCCAGATCCCTGGCACCCAAGCCCTCCAGATTGGAGACCCCTGAGCCACACCCCAGGAGTCCATCTGCCATCCAGGAGGAATCTGTGTCATTTGAAGCTGCACAGAACCCTCAGAGTGAGAGAAATCTGCATGCCCCATGAGGCCAGCCCCCACCTTCGTTGACCTCCCCCAGCCAAAAACCCAGAGTCTGATGCCCAGTGTAACCCCCACCCTCCACTCAGTCCCCTGGAGACCTGCCTCAGCACCAGCAGATCAGGCCTGCCATGCCCCTAGCCCTAACAATAACTCTAGGTTGGGTTTTTAGGCTTCTGTCCCCAGAGACCTGCCCTCCAGATTGGGCACCTTGAGCCACACCCCAGGACTCCGCCTGCCATCCAGGAGGAAACGGTGCCATTTGGAGCTGTCCCAAATCCTCAGAGCTGGAGAAACCTGCATGCCCACCTGAGGCCACCATCACTTTCAGAACTCCCCTGCCCTGGGGGCCACAAACCTGGAGCCTGATGCTCAGCCTGACCACTTCCCTCAACTCTGCCCCCAGCGAGCTTGCCCTGCCCATGGTCCCAGATGGTAGCAACATGCACCTAGAAAAAAAGAGCTCCAAATACCTGATGTGCATGCATCCCAAATTACTGAACATCACGGGCCAGTTCTCATGAGTTTTCCCCAAGTAATATCAATTGGGGCAGAAAGCTCATGAGAATTGGCCCAAAACACCTGTCGAAGTCACTTTCAGTGGTGTAGGCCTTCAGAGAGCCACCTGTACTTGGCCTGTGGTCCCAAGTGGTCCCTGCCAGATCCTGCAAAAAGCATTCTAAATGCCAGACCCATGCATGTCTAACCCCTCCCACTGCTCATTCCCTGGAAAGCCCGCCTCAGCACTGGCAGATCTGGCCTGCCATACCCCTAGGCCCTTTCTTTAACTCTAGGTTGGGTTTTTAGGCTTTTGTCCCCAGATCCCTGGCACCCAAGCCCTCCAGATTGGGGACCCCCAGAGCCACACCCCAGGTCTTCTGCCACCCGGGAGGAAACTGTACCATTTGGAGCTGCACAAAACCCTCAGAGAGGGAGAAACCTGCATGCCCCCCTGGGACCACCATCACCTTTGGAGCCCCACCCCCCACCACAAACACTGAGCCTGTCGCTCAGCCTGACCTCCCTCATTCAACTCTGCTCCTGGGAGCTCACCTTAGTGATGGCCCTCAGAAGAGCCACATGGACCCTGCCCATGGTCCCGGATGGTCCAACATGCACTGAGATAGAAAGCACTCTAAATACCAAATGCCCACATGACCTAAATTGCTGCACAACGCTGGCCAGTTATCACGAGCTTTCTGCCCAAATTGATATCAATTTGGGCAGAAGTCTCATGATAATTGGCCAGAAATTCCAGGCATACTCCCTTTTGACGGTGCAGGTCTTCAGAGGAGCCCTCTGGTCCTGGCCTGTGGTACTGGTGGTCCCGACCTAAATCCTTTGGGAAAGCTCTCTAAATGCCAGGCACTCATGTGGCCAACCCCTCCCTCTACTCGGTCCCTGGGGAGCCCACCTCAGCGCTGGTAGTTCGGGTCTGCCATGCCCCTAGACCCTAACAATAAGTGTAGGTTGGGTTTTAAGGCTTCTGTCCCCAGAGACCTGACTCCCAAGCTCTCCAGACTGGGGACCCCAAGCCACACCCAGGTACTCCACCTGCCACCCAAGAGGAAACTGTACCATTTGGAGCTTCCCAAAACTCTAGAGGCAGCAATAGAGCTGTGCCTTGAAAATGAAGACCAATTGTCAAATACTGGCTTTTGGTCCTCTAGCCTTTCCAGTGATTGTTTTTCTTTAATATTTGACTTTTGGGGGCTCATGAGTGACTCAGTCATTAATCACCTGCCTTTGGCTCAGGTCATGACCTCAGGGTCCTGGAATTGAGCCCTGCATTGGGTTCCCTGCTTGGCTGGAAGCCTGTTTCTCCCCTCTCACTCCCCCTGCTTGTGTTCCCTCTCTCACTGTCCCTCTTTATGTCAAATAAATAAATACAAGTCTTTTAAAAAATCTGATTTTTTTAAAGTCAGTTTTATTAGGGTACAATTTACATAGAGTAAAATTCACCCTTTCTCTCCTCCTTAATGTCCATTACCCAGACACTCCATCTCCCAAAATCTCTCCCCTCCAGCAACCCTGTTTTTTCCTATGATTAAGAGTCTCTTAGGTATGTCTCCCTTCTGATTTCATCCTGTTTTATTTTCTCCTCTCTTCCCCTATGATCTTCTCTTTTGTTTCTTAAATTCTGCATATCACTGAGAGTATATTATAATTGTTTTTCTCTGATTGACTTCTTTTGCTTAGCATAATATCTTCTAGTTCCACCCATGTCATTGCAAAAGGCAAGGTTTCAGTTTTCTTGATGGCTGTGTAGTATTCCATGGTGTGTGTGTGTGTATATATCCACATCTTTTTTATCCATTCATCTGTCAATGGACATCTGGGGTCTTTCCATAGTTTGGCTATTGTGGACATTGCTGCTATAAACATTGGGATGAAGGTGCCCTATTTGGATCACATTTGTATCTTTGGGGTAAATACACAGTACCTAATTCAGGACACCTAACTCCCTACTTCTCCCACTATTTGGATAATGGTTTCTGTTTCCTACATCAAAACATGACAGGCAAATCCATCAGCAGATCGAAGAGAAGAAGAACAGCAATTCTAGAAACCGAAAAACAACCACTTTCTGAAAGGTAGGACTGGCGGAAAAGTGAATCCAAAGCGACCGGGAAGATAGACCCCGGGGGGAGGGGCCGGCTCCCGGCAAGCGGCGGAGCAGAGGAGCACAAAATCAGGACTTTTAAAAGTCTGTTCCGCTGAGGGACATCGCTCCAGAGGCTAAACCGGAGCGAAGCCCACGTGGGGTCAGCGTGACCTGAGGTCCCGCAGGGTCACAGAAGGATCGGTGGTGTCTGAGTGTTGCAGAGCTTGCGGGTATTGGAGCAAGAAAGCTGGCTGCAGAGACAGAGCCGACAGTGAGTTCGCAGCTTGGGGTTACATTAAACCGGCCGCAGGCTCGGTGGTGGTCAGGCAGACGGGAGTTACTGGGCGCTGTTCTCTGAGGGCACTGAGGAGTGGGGCCCCGGGCTCTTGGCTCCTCCGGGCCGGAGACCAGGAGGCCACCATTTGTATTCCTGTCCTCCGGAACTCTACAGAAAGCGCTCAGGGAACAAAAGCTCCTGAAATCAAACCCCAGCGGATTACTCAGCCCGGCCCCTGGTAAGGGTGGTGCAATTCTGCCTGGGGCAAAGACACTTGAGAATCAATACAACAGGCCCCTCCCCCAGAAGATCAACAAGAAATCCAGCCAAGACCAAGTTCACCTACCAAGCAGTGCGGTTTCAATACCAAGGAGAGCAGCACAATTCCAGAGGAGAAAGCAAAGCACGGAACTCATGGCTTTCTCCCTGTGATTTTTTAGTCTTGCAGTTAAAGTAATTTTTTTCTTTTTCATTTTTTTCTCTACTTTTGCTAAATTTTTAAAAATTTTTTTAAATTTTTTTAAAATTAAAAAAATTTTTTTTAACGTTTACCCTTTTCTATTTCAACTTTTTTTAACTAGTTTATCTAATATATATATTTTTTCTTTTTCATACTTTTCTTTCTTCATTTTCTTTTTTTTAATTCCTTTTTTTTTTCTTTTTTTTTTTTTCCTTTCTTTTTTTTGAACCTCTTTTTATCCCCTTTCTCTCCCCTCACGATTTGGGATCTCTTCTGATTTGGTTAAAGCATATTTTCCTGGGGTTGTTGCCACCCTTTTAGTATTTTACTTGTTCCTTCATATACTCTTATCTGGACAAAATGACAAGGCGGAAAAATTCACCACAAAAAAAAAAAAAAAAACAAGAGGCAGTACCGAAGACTAGGGACCTAATCAATACAGACATTGGCAATATGTCAGATCTAGAATTCAGAATGACAATTCTCAAGGTTCTAGCCGGGCTTGAAAAAGGCATGGAAGATATTAGAGAAACCCTCTCGGGAGATATAAAAGCCCTTTCTGGAGAAATAAAAGAACTAAAATCTAACCAAGTTGAAATAAAAAAATCTATTAATGAGGTGCAATCAAAAATGGAGGCTCTCACTGCTAGGATAAATGAGGCAGAAGAAAGAATTAGCGATCTAGAAGACCAGATGACAGAGAATAAAGAAGCTGAGCAAAAGAGGGACAAACAGCTACTGGACCACGAGGGCAGAATTCGAGAGATAAGTGACACCATAAGACGAAACAACATTAGAATAATTGGGATTCCAGAAGAAGAAGAAAGAGAGAGGGGAGCAGAAGGTATACTGGAGAGAATTATTGGGGAGAATTTCCCCAATATGGCAAAGGGAACGAGCATCAAAATTCAGGAGGTTCAGAGAACGCCCTCAAAATCAATAAGAATAGGCCCACACCATGTCACCTAAAGTAAAATTTACAAGTCTTAGTGACAAAGAGAAAATCCTGAAAGCAGCCCGGGAAAAGAAGTCTGTAACATACAATGGTAAAAATATTAGATTGGCAGCTGACTTATCCACAGAGACCTGGCAGGCCAGAAAGAGCTGGCATGATATTTTCAGAGCACTAAATGAGAAAAACATGCAGCCAAGAATACTATATCCAGCTAGGCTATCATTGAAAATAGAAGGAGAGATTAAAAACTTCCAGGAAAAACAAAAACTGAAAGAATTTGCAAACACCAAACCAGCTCTACAGGAAATATTGAAAGGGGTCCTCTAAGCAAAGAGAGAGCCTACAAGTGGTAGATCAGAAAGGAACAGAAACAATATACAGTAACAGTCACCTTACAGGCAATACAATGGCACTAAATTCATATCTCTCAATAGTTACCCTGAACATTAATGGGCTAAATGCCCCAATCAAAAGACACAGGGTATCAGAATGGATAAAAAAACAAAACCCATCTATATGTTGCCTCCAAGAAACTCATTTTAAGCCCGAAGACACCTCCAGATTTAAAGTGAGGGGGTGGAAAAGAATTTACCATGCTAATGGACATCAGAAGAAAGCAGGAGTGGCAATCCTTATATCAGATCAATTAGATTTTAAGCCAAAGACTATAATAAGAGATGAGGAAGGACACTATATCATACTCAAAGGGTCTGTCCGACAAGAAGATCTAACAATTTTAAATATCTATGCCCCCAACATGGGAGCAGCCAACTATATAAACCAATTAATAACAAAATCAAAGAAACACATCAACAATAATACAATAAAGTAGGGGACTTTAATACTCCCCTCACTGAAATGGACAGATCATCCAAGCAAAAGATCAACAAGGTAATAAGGGCCTTAAACGACACACTGGACCAGATGGACATCACAGATCTATTCAGAACATTTCATCCAAAAGCAACAGAATATACATTCTTCTCTAGTGCACATGGAACATTCTCCAGAATAGATCACATTCTCGGTCCTAAATCAGGACTCAACCGGTATCAAAAGATTGGGATCATTCCCTGCATATTTTCAGACCACAATGCTCTGAAGCTAGAACTCAACCACAAGAGGAAGTTTGGAAAGAACCCAAATACATGGAGACTAAACAGCATCCTTCTAAAGAATGAATGGGTCAACTGGGAAATTAAAGAAGAATTGAAAAAAATCATGGAAACAAATGATAATGAAAACACAACGGTGCAAAATCTGTGGGATGCAACAAAGGCAGTCCTGAGAGGAAAATATATAGCGGTACAAGCCTTTCTCAAGAAACAAGAAAGGTCTCAAGTACACAACCTAACCCTACACCTAAAGGAGCTGGAAAAAGAACAAGAAAGAAACCCTAAGCCCAGCAGGAGAAGAGAAATCATAAAGATCAGAGCAGAAATCAATGAAATAGAAACCAAAAAAACAATAGAACAAATCAACGAAACTAGGAGCTGGTTCTTCAAAAGAATTAATAAAATTCATAAACCCCTGGCCAGACTTATCAAAAAGAAAAGAGAAAGGACCCAAATAAATAAAATCATGAATGAAAGAGGAGAGATTACAACTAACACCAAAGAAATACAAACAATTATAAGAACATACTATGAACCACTCTACGCCAACAAATTTGACAATTTGGAAGAAATGGATGCATTCCTAGAAACATATAAACTACCACAAGTGAACCATGAAGAAATAGAAAGCCTGAACAGACCCATAACCAGTAAGGAGATTGAAACAGTCATTAAAAATCTCCAAACAAACAAAAGCCCAGGGCCAGACGGCTTCCTGGGGGAATTCTACCAAACATTTAAAGAAGAACTAATTCCTATTCTCCTGAAACTGTTCCAAAAAATAGAAATGGAAGGAAAACTTCCAAACTCATTTTATGAGGCCAACATCACCTTGATCCCAAAACCAGACAAGGATCCCATCAAAAAAGAGAGCTATAGACCAATATCCTTGATGAACACAGATGTGAAAATTCTCACCAAAATACTAGCCAATAGGATTCAACGGTACATTAAAAGGATTATTCACCCCGACCAAGTGGGATTTATTCCAGGGCTGCAAGTTTGGTTCAACATCCGCAAATCAGTCAATGTGATACAACACATCAATAAAAGAAAGAACAAGAACCATATGATACTCTCCATAGATGCTGAAAAAGCATTTGACAAAGTACAGCATCCCTTCCTGATCAAACCCTTCAAAGTGTAGGGATAGAGGGGACATACCTCAATATCATCAAAACCATCTATGAAAAACCCACCGCAAATATCATTCTCAATGGAGAAAAACTAAAAGCTTTTCCGGTACGGTTGGAACACGGCAAGGATGTCCATTATCACCACTGCTATTCAACATAGTACTAGAAGTCCTAGCCTCAGCAATCAGACAACAAAAGGAAATTAAAGGCATCCAAATCGGCAAAGAAGTCAAACTATCACTCTTCGCAGATGATATGATACTATATGTGGAAAACCCAAAAGACTCCACTCCAAAACTGCTAGAACTTGTACAGGAATTCAGTAAAGTGTCAGGATATAAAATCAATGCACAGAAATCAGTTGCATTTCTCTACACCAACAACAAGACAGAAGAAAGAGAAATTAAGGAGTCCATCCCATTTACAATTGCACCCCAAACCATAAGATACCTAGGAATAAAACTAACCAAAGAGGCTCCGAATCCATACTCAGAAAACTATAAAGTACTCATGAAAGAAATTGAGGAAGACACAAAGAAATGGAAAAATATTCCATGCTCCTGGATTGGAAGAATAAATATTTTGAAAATGTCTATGTTACCTAAAGCAATCTACACATTTAATGCAATTCCTATCAAAGTACCATCCATCTTTTTCAAAGAAATGGAACAAATAATCCTAAAATTTATATGGAACCAGAAAAGACCTCGAATAGCCACAGGAATATTGAAAAAGAAAGCCAAAGTTGGTGGCATCACAATTCCGGACTTCAAGCTCTATTACAAAGCTGTCATCATCAAGACAGCATGGTATTGGCACAAAAACAGACACAAAGATCAATGGAACAGAATAGAGAGCCCAGAAATAGACCCTCAACTCTATGGTCAACTAATCTTCGACAAAGCAGGAAAGAATGTCCAATGGAAAAAAAGACAGCCTCTTCAATAAATGGTGCTGGGAAAATTGGACAGCCACATGCAGAAAAATGAAATTGGACCATTTCCTTACACCACACACAAAAATAGACTCAAAATGGATGAAGGACCTCAATGTGAGAAAGGAATCCATCAAAATCCTTGAGGAGAACACAGGCAGCAACCTCTTCGACCTCAGCCGCAGCAACATCTTCCTAGGAACATCGCCAAAGGCAAGGGAAGAAAGGGCAAAAATGAACTATTGGGATTTCATCAAGATCAAAGGAAACAGTTAACAAAATCAAAAGACAACTGACAGAATGGGAGAAGATATTTGCAAACGACATATCAGATAAAGGACTAGTGTCCAAAATCTATAAACAACTTAGCAAACTCAACACCCAAAGAACAAATAATCCAATCAAGAAATGGGCAGAGGACATGAACAGACATTTCTGCAAAGAAGACATCCAGATGGCCAACAGACACATGAAAAAGTGCTCCATATCACTCGGCATCAGGGAAATACAAATCAAAACCACAATGAGATATCACCTCACACCAGTCAGAATGGCTAAAATCAACAGGTCAGGATATGACAGATGCTGGCGAGGATGTGGAGAAAGGGGAACCCTCCTACACTGTTGGTGGGAATGCAAGCTGGTGCAACCACTCTGGAAAACAGCATGGAGGTTCCTCAAAATGTTGAAAATAGAACTGTCCTATGACCCAGCAATTGCACTACTGGGTATTTACCCTAAAGATACAAACGTAGTGATCCAAAGGGGCACGTGCACCCGACTGTTTATAGCAGCAATGTCCACAATAGCCAAACTATGGAAAGAACCTAGATGTCCATCAACAGATGAATGGATAAAGAAGAGGTGGTATATATACACAATGGAATACTATGCAGCCATCAAAAGAAATGAAATCTTGCCATTTGCGACAACATGGATGGAACTAGAGCGTATCATGCTCAGTGAAATAAGTCAAGCAGAAAAGACAACTATCATATGATCTCCCTGATATGAGGAAGTGGTGATGCAACATGGGGGCTTAAGTGGGTAGGAGAAGAATAAATGAGACAAGATGGGATTGGGAGGGAGACAAACCATAAGTGACTCTTAATCTCACAAAACAAACTGAGCGTTGCTGGGGGGAGGGGGGTTGGGAGAAGGGGGTGGGGTTATGGACATTGGGGAGGGTATGTGCTTTGGTGAGTGCTGTGAAGTGTGTAAACCTGGTGATTCACAGACCTTTATCCCTGGGGATAAAAATATATATTTAAAAAAAATAAAAAAAATTATTAAAAAAATGACAGAGTCTCTTAGAACACATTTCTATAACTTTAAAATAATGAAATAACTATCTTGATTCAACAAAATAGAGAAATACATGAAAAAGAACAGAGTACTTCATAGTGATAAAAAATTGCAGTAGAAGAACAAGCTTCCTATTATTCAAGCACAAATAACAGCACCAGTTGATTAGGTTATAATTTATACTGTTGGAAGAAGGTAGTCATCAAGTATTTCTGATGAACTGAAGCTAATACCCTCACCTAAGTACCACAGGCTCCAGAAAACAGTCAGCCAATCAACAAATTACAGATGCTTAAAATTGGTTTGTATCCTACAGATTTTTAAAAAGTTTACAAAGCAATTGAAAGTTAACTAGATTTAGAATCTGAATACTTAGAAACAATTAGGCATATGATTTGGGGAAATTCTAAACAACCTATCCCATCTGCTAATGGGGAAAACAGAACTGTTGTAGGCTTAAAGGAAATAATATTCAAAAAAGTTTTTTTTTTAAGGCTTTATTTATTTATTTAACAGATAGATAACAAGAGTGGGAATATAAGCAGGGGGAGTGGGAGAGGGAGAAGCAGTCTCCTTGCTGAACAGACAGCCCTATGTAGGGCCCAGTCATGGACCCTGAGATCATGACCAGAGCCTAAGGCAGAGGCTTAACAACTGAGCCACACAGGCGGCCCAAGAAAGGGCTTTTTAAACAGAAAAATACTCCACACTTTTACATTTTATATCTATTCATTCTTCAGCAATTTTTTTTAAATACACAATTTTATAATTCCTATGTAGTGATCTGTTCTTGTCCCTTGAGTCCACGGCTCTTCTCTGTTAATTCATTCTGAGTTTGGCATAGCTAATCAGTGGAGTTGAAACTTGTTTCATGTAAGTGTGACCCTTCTTGTGAGATACTAAACTTGGATAAATTCTTCCTTTTTATTTTTCTACCACTTTACATAATTTATTGCATCTTGCATATTTCATGATAATAAAGACAAATTTAATAGACGCTTCATTTTAATCACACACATAAAGAATATTTTATAAATATATGTTTCTTCACCTTGACATTAATGACTTGCATTATTTTCTTCTGAGGCATTCACTATGATTTCTATATTGTTTATAATATACAAATATTTAGGTAAGTTTTATTACAATACTAGACCTCTTTGTGAACTATTAAGAAAATTTACCAAAAATATACATATAACTAAAAAATTTAAATATTTTGGTTCTGGAAGATATAGTGAACTTTGAGTTGTTTTCTATGACAATGGAACCTATGAGGGAACCAAGACACAAATGGTCAGTAACAACAAAAACAAAAAGATCACTGACCTCTCATCAGAAATAGAACCACGAAGACAGTAGGAACAGCATCTTCAAAGTGATGAAAGAAAATAAAATATCTCAATTAAGAATTCTATATCTGTTGTAAATATATTTCAAGAATAAAACGCAGTAAAGATATTTTTGTTAATAAAAGCTAAGGAAATTTACCATGTGTATCACTGTGATAAAGGAATTTCTTTTTTTTTTTTTTTTGGAATTTTTTTTCCAATTTATTTATTTTCAGAAAAACATTATTCATTATTTTTTCACCACACCCAGTGCTCCATGCAAGCCGTGCCCTCTATAATACCCACCACCTGGTACCCCAACCTCCCACCCCCCTGCCACTTCAAACCCCTCAGATTGTTTTTCAGAGTCCATAGTCTCTCATGGTTCACCTCCCCTTCCAATTTGATAAAGGAATTTCTTAAGAACGAATGGAAATGAGTCCATGTGGGAAGTCAGATATTTAGGAAGAAACAACTTTGAAGATAATAATTCTGTAAATAAATAGAAATGAGTATTTTCTCTATTAATCTCTTTAAATACATATGAGTGCTTAAAGCAAGAATTATGATTGATATTGGGGCTATATATATGTAGATGCATTACACATGACAACTATACAGCTTTATACCTTAAAAAAGCTGTATAAATAGATTTATATGAAACATACATTGTTCAGTTTTGGGTGAAATGATATTATCTTCAAGCTAACTTTGAAAAAAGCTAATATTATATATTGTAATCTTGAAAGCAACCATACATGCATACAAACAAAGTAGAGAGGTTTAAAAAAAATGTTGGAAACATAAAACAAATAGTGGAAAGTTGGACCCAAGTCCAACCACCCTATCAATATATATACAGCAGAATATTACTCAGCCATCAAAAGAATGAAATCTTGCCATTTGCAATGAAATGGAATGGATGGGGCTACAGAATATTATGTTAAGCAAAATAAGTCAGGCAGAGAAAGATAAATGAAATTTGATTTCACTCATATGTAGAATCTAAGAAACAAAACAAACAAACAATGGAAAAAAGAAAGAGCGAAGGAGACAAACCAAGAAACAGACTCTTAATTATAGGGAATGAAATGATGATTACCAGAGGTGAGGTTGGTGGAGAAGGGTAACATATGGGATGGGGATTAAGGTGTGCACTTGTAATGAGCACCAGGTGTTGTACGGAAGTGTTGAATCACATATTGTATACCTGAAATTAATATTACACTGCACGTCAACTAAATGGAATTTAAATAAAAACTTTTTAAAATTTTAAAAAATAATAGGTAGTAAAGAAGTAATAATATCTTAATTTTTACTACCAAGAAATTTTTAGGCTCAAATGAAACCATATAAAATCAATGGTAAATGTAATCAAACATTCAGGGAATAAATATTACTAATCTACACAAAACTCTTTCATTAAAAGGAAGAGCAGTGAAATATTCCTACCCCATTTTATGAGTCTAGTATAATCTTGATAACAATACAAAACAAATGATCTTTTTTTTTTTTAAAAATCAATATCCCTCTGAACATAGAGAGAAAATGCTGATCAAAAATATCAGCAAAATATGGTCCGCCTGAGTGGCTCAGCCTGTTAATTTCTGCCTTTGGCTCAGGTCATGTTCTCAGGGTGCTGGGATCCAGTCCACATCGGGCTCCTTGCTCAGCAGGTAATCTGGTTCTCCTTCTCTTTCTCCCCCTCCCCCAACTCATGCTCTCTCTCTCGCTCTCTCTCACACTATCAAATAAATAAAATATTCAAAAAAAAATCAGCAAATGTGGTCAACTAATCTTCTACACAGCAGGGATAATACTCAATGGAAAAAGACAGTCTTTTCAACAAATGGTGTTGGGAAAACCGGACAGCAAAACATGCAGAAGAATGAAACTGGACCACTTTCTTACATCATGCACAAAAATAAATTCAAAATGGATGAAAGACCTATATGTGAGATAGAAAACCATCAAAATCCTAGAGGGGAAAATAGGGAGACAGTTCTTTAACCCTGGCTGCAGTACCTTCTTATTAGACACATTGCCAGAGACAAGAGAAGCAAAAGCAAAAATGAACTATTGGGACCTCATCGAGAGTAAAAGCTTGTGCACAGCAAAGGAAACAATCAACAAAACTGAAAGGAAGACTATTTTCAAAAGGAAGATATTTTCAAATGACATATCAGATAAAGGATTAGTATCCCAAACCTATAAAGAACTTCTCAAACACAACACCCAAAAAACAAATAATCCAATTAAAAAATGGGCAAAAGATCTGAATAGACACTTTTCCAATGAAGACATCTAGATGGCTAATGGCTAACAGACATATGAAATGATGCTTGACATCACTCGTCATCAGGGAAATACAAATGAAAACCATGATAAGATACTACCTCATACTTATCAGAATGGCTAAAATTGACAAAAACAAGAAATAACAAGTGTTGGTGAGATGTGTAGAAAAGGGAACACTCTTGCACAGTTGGTGGGAAAGCAAACTGGTGGAGTCACTCTGGAAAACAGTTTAAAGTTTCCTCAAAAAGTTAAAAATAGAACTATCCTACAATCTAGCAGTGGCATTACTATGTATTTATCCAAAGGATATAAAAATACAGATTCAAATGGGTATATGCCCCCTGGTGTTCACAGCAGCATTATCAACAATAGCCAAACTGTGGAAAGAGCCCAAATGCCCATCAACTGATGAACAGATAAAGGAAAAATGGTTTATATATACAATGAATGCTACTCAGCCATCAAAAAGAATGAGGTCTTGTCATTTGCAACAATGTGGATGAAGATAGTGTATTTGCTAAGTGAAATAATTCAGTCAGAGAAAGACAAATATCATTTGACCACACTCATATGTGGAATTTAAGAAAGAAAACAGATGAATATATAGGAAGGAGGAAAAGAAAAAAAGAGAAAGAGAAACAAGTTCATAAGTGACTCTTACTGTTATAGAACAAACTGAGGGTTGATGAAGGGAGGTAGGTGGGGGATGGGCTAGATGGGTGATAGGTATTATGCCCCACGAGGGCACTTGTGATGAGCACTGGTGCTGTATGTAAGTGATAAATCACTAAATTCCACTCCAGAAACCAATATTGAACTGTATGTGAATTAACAAATTTAAAAAATAAACTATGATCCTGTATGGAAATTAACAAGCAAATTCCAAAATTTAAAAGAAAAAGTAAGAATATCTAGAATATCTAAAGTAATTAAAAAATGATTGAAGGACTTATTGATTGATTTCAATGTAACCATAAAGCTATTGTAGTTAATACAGTGTGATATGGAAATAAGTTTCTACATGTAGATGTGTGAGAGACAGAGCAAAGATAGGCTCACACATATGAAGAAACTTTTTTTAATCAAATACTTGAAAGCATAAAACTATACTGGCCAACAGACAAGTAAACAATATTAAAAAAAAGCTACTACAATATAATTAGAAAAAAATGAGTCTTTCAGTGAAAAATGGGCAGAGTCAATTGGCCTTTACATTAATTGAAATGGAGATCCACTGAAGTGTTTTGAGCAGTGACATTACATAACTTATATCTCTGGGTGCTCTGTTAGGATAGGACTGTAAGAGGTATGGATAGAAGCTGGGAAATTCATTAGATGCATTTTCATTAACAGGTAAGAAATGGTAATTTGCATTAGGATGGTAAGTGATTGGATTTTGAATACATTTTGATAGTAATGCTAACATTTATTTGATGACTGGATCATATTTTTGCCAGAGTAACTGAAACAATTTGGTGACCATTTCTAAAGTAGAGATGACACAGGAGAAATAGGCTTGGACATTGATAGTAGTAACAAAACTCAGGCTTGGCCATGATAAATTTGAAATGCTTGTTAGACATTTACATAGGGATGTCAAGTAGGCAGCTGGATATAAAACATGATGAATTTGACAGTTTATAACTGAAGAACTAGCTTTAGTATTCCTTGGGACAAAACTTTGTTTTGAGAAGAAAGTGAATTTTCGACTTTTTCTTAAACTAGACCAACTTCCCTTTGCAGATGATCTGATTGGACCCGAGACAAATCCAAATAAACTATCTTTATCCTTAAAACAGTTAAAACACCCAGCATAGACCTCAATATATAGATTGAAAGAGCTGAACAGATTACTGGGATTGTCAGCAGAATCTTCAGAATCTCCACTCTCACACCTGGAGACAAGTCAGGAGAACGAAGCACAGGAATAAGAGGTACAAGAAAAGCAACTACAAAAACAAATGGAGACAGGAAAAAATGGAGGACAGAAGAGAAATATTTAGGCCAGGGTAAGTGATAAAAGTAGAACTAGAGCTTGGAAAAGGGAAGAAGAAGGGATTTAGATGGAAAAAAAGAGGCGTGGAAGTTACTCCATGATGTCTTAGAAGCTTTACCATTATATATGCCACCATAATGGATGAAATTACAACTTTCCAAAAGTTTATTCCCCTTTATTCAAAATCTCAAAGTTCACTACTAGACCAGTTTCCAATATTTATACTGATTTTTTGTGTATTATAAATATAAATTAATAGCTTCCACAAGTCTGATACAGAAGACCCAGAAACTCTTCTGTCATTTAATTATGAAACAGGCAGATGGGCTTCTTCAATTATTTCTAGAACATAAATGGTCAACATATTTCCCTTTCTGAGACTACCGTCAGTCTTCAAAAAATAATCCATCAGTGAGAACCATTAAAGGCAGTACTATGCTAAATACTCTCATTCATTTGTTACCTGGTGACATACAGAGACAATTAACATTCTCTATTAAAGATATAGTAGTGAATCTGAAACTCTTCTCTAGAGACTCTATTAAAAGTTTGATGATTAGAGACTGGGACTAGGGAAATTTATGTAATTGTAAATGTATATATGTAATTTATGTGCAATGCTCAGAGGATACTATTAGAAAATCAATAGGGATTTCTTATGGAAGTTAACATTGCTGTCACCAAATGAGAAAACATAATCCTCATTTTATCTAATATTGGTATGTAAAATGTGTTTATATAATATTAATAAAACCCAAAAGTCAATCTTGGCATTAAGGACATAAATGTGTTTCCTCTGCTCTGGACTAAAGCCAAACTGACTGCACATTCTCTCATCCCTCACCTGTTACCAAGCTGAGGTTAGAGAAAGATGCTAATGGTAATGAATGTTCTCTGAAATTTTTTTAACCCTACTCTCTGCATGTCAGCACTTATGCTTGTTCCCTCTAACATCTGACTCCATTATCAATTCCATACCTTCTTGGGAATTCCTTAGATTTGGTAGTCCTGAGTTCTAAGTACTCCAAAGGAGATGTCTCTCTTTCCTCATCTGAATTAAAAGTTGACCTCAGATTACATTAATAGAAATCTGCAATGGGAGTTCATTAGTACATTGGCTCTTGAAAAATGTGAAGATTAGGGGCACTGAGCCTTTACACAGTTGAAAATCCACAATGAACTATTGATTCCCCCCAAAATGTAACTACTAATAATCTGCTGTTAATTGAAAACCATACCGATAACATAAACAGTTAACACATATTTTGTATGTTGTATATATTATATACTGTATACTTACAATAAAGTAAGTTAGAGAAAAGAAAATGCTATGTAACAATCATCAGAAAGAGAAAATATATTTACAGTGCTGTACTGAGTTACATAAAAAAAAAATCCACATATAATTGGACCCACATGATTAAAAATCCATGTTGTTCACTGATCAGCTGTATTTCCAATTCCCCCTAAAGTCTCCAGGAAATATTCATATATAAGAAATTGGATATTGGCCTGACTTGGGTCAGCAGTATACTCAGTTATTTCTTTTATTTTTTTAAATTTTTTATTTCTTTTCAGTGTAACAGTATTCATTGTTTTTTTAAATTATTTATATATATATATTTATTTTATTTTATTTTCCAGTGTTCCAAGATACATTATTTAAGCACCATACTCAGTGCTCTGTGCAATACTTGCCCTTCTTTTTTTTTTAAATTAAATTAATTTATTTATTTTCAGAAAAAGAGTATTCATTATTTTTTCACCACACCCAGTGCTCCATGCAATCCGTGCCCTCTATAATACCCACCACCTGGTACCCCAACCTCCCACCCCCTCGCCACTTCAAACCCCTCAGATTGTTTTTCAGAGTCCATAGTCTCTCATGGTTCATCTCCCCTTCCAATTTCCCTCAACTCCCTTCTCCTCTCCATCTCCCCTTGTCCTCCATGCTATTTGTTATGCTCCACAAATAAGTGAAACCATATGATAATTGACTCTCTCTGCTTGACTTATTTCACTCAGCATAATCTCTTCCAGTCCCGTCCATGTTGCTACAAAAGTTGGGTATTCATCCTTTCTAATGGAGGCATAATAATACTCCATAGTGTATATAGACCACATCTTCCTTATCCATTCGTCTGTTGAAGGGCATATGGGTTCTTTCCAAGGTTTGGTGACCGTGGCCATTGCTGCTATAAACATTGGGGTACAGATGGCCCTTCTTTTCACGACATCTGTATCTTTGGGGTAAATACCCGGGAGTACAATTGCAGGGTCATAGGGAAGCTCTCTTTTTAATTTCTTGAGGAATCTCCAAACTGTTTTCCAAAGTGGCTGCAGCAACTTGCATCCTACCAACAGTGTAAGAGGGTTCTCCTTTCTCCACATCCTCTCCAACACATGTTGTTTCCTGTCTTGCTAATTTTGGCCATTCTAACTGGTGTAAGGTGGTATCCCAATGTGGTTCTAATTTGAATCTCCCTGACGGCTAGTGATGATGAACATTTTTTCATGTGTCTGATAGCCATTTGTATGTCTTCATTAAAGAAGTGTCTGTTCATATCGTCTGCCCATTTTTTTATATGATTGTCTGTTTTGTGTGTGTTGAGTTTGAGGAGTTTTTTATAGATCCTGGATATCAACCTTTTGTCTGTACTGTCATTTGCAAATATCTTATCCCATGCCATAGGTTGCCTCTTTGTTTTCTTGACTGTTTCCCTTTGCTCTGTAGAAGCTTTTGATCTTGATGAAGTCCCAAAAGTTCATTTTCGCTTTTGTTTCCCTTGCCTTTGGAGACATATCTTGAAAGAAGTTGCTGTGGCTGATATCGAAGAGGTTACTGCCTATGTTCTCATCTAGGATTCTGATGGATTCCCGTCTCACGTTGAGGTCTTTTATCCATTTTGAGTTTATCTTTGTGTACGGTGTAAGAGAATGGTCGAGTTTCATTCTTCTACATATAGCTGTCCAGTTTTTTCAGCACGATTTATTGAAGAGACTCTCTTTTTCCACTGCATATTTTTTTTCCTGTTTTGTCGAAGATTATTTGACCGTAGAGTTGAGGGTCCATATCTGGGCTCTCTACTCTGTTCCACTGGTCTATGTGTCTGTTTTTATGCCAGTACCATGCTGTCTTGGTGATCACAGCTTTGTAGTAAAGCTTGAAATCAGGTAACGTGATGCCCCCAGTTGTATTTTTGTTTTTCAACATTTCCTTAGCGATTCGGGGTCTCTTCTGATTCTGTACAAATTTTAGGATTATTTGCTACAGCTCTTTGAAAAATGCTGGTGGAATTTTGATCAGAATGGCATTAAAAGTATAGATTGCTCTAGGCACTATAGACATTTTAACAATGTTTGTTCTTCTGATCCAAAAGCATGAAATGGTCTTCCATCTTTTTGTGTCTTCTTCAATTTCCTTCATGAGTGTTCTGTAGCTCCTCAAGTACAGTTCCTTTACCTCTTTGATTAGGTTTATTCCCAGGTATCTTAAGGTTCTAGGTGCTATAGTAAATGGAATCGGTTCTCTAATTTCCCTTTCTGTATTTTCATTGTTAGTGTATAAGAAAGCCACTGATTTCTGTACATTGACTTTGTATCCTGCCACATTGCTGAATTGCTGTATGAGTTCTAGGAGTTTGGGTGTGGAGTCTTTTGGGTTTTCCATATAAAGAATCATGTCATCTGCGAAGAGAGTTTGACTTCTTCATTGCCAATTTGGATACCTTTTATTTCTCTTTGTTGTCTGATTGCTGTTGCTAGGACTTCTAACACTATGTTGAATAAAAGTGGTGAGAGTGGTCATCCTTGTCGTGTTCCTGATCTCAATGGGAAGGCTGCAAGATTTTTCCCATTGAGGATGATATTTGCTGTGGGTCTTTCATAGATAGATTTGATGAAGTTCAGGAATGTTCCCTCTATCCCTATACTTTGAAGCGTTTTAAACAGGAACGGATGCTGGATTTTGTCAAATGCTTTTTCTGCATCAATTGAGAGGACCATGTGGTTCTTCTCTCTTCTCTCTTCTGTTACTGATTTGTTCTATCACACTGATTGATTTGAGAATGTTGAACCATCTTTGTATCCTAGGGATGAACCCCATCTGGTCATGGTGGATAATCTTTTTAATGTGCTGTTGGATCCTGTTGGCTAGGATCTTGTTGAGAATCTTAGCATCCATATTCATCAGTGATATTGGTCTGAAATTCTCCTTTTTGGTGGGGTCTTTGCCTGGTTTGGGGATCAGGGTAATGCTGGCTTCATAGAAAGAGTCTGGAAGTTTTCCTTCTGCTTCAATTTTTTGAAAACTATTCAGGAGAACAGGTGTTATTTCTTCTTTGAAAGTTTGGTAGAATTCTCCAGGAAATCCATCAGGTCCTGGGCTCTTGTTTTTTGGGAGGTTTTTGATCACTGCTTCAATCTTGTTACTAGATATTGGACTATTCAGGTTGTCAAGGAGTTTATAGTTTTCCAGGAATGCATCCATTTCATCTAGGTTGCTTAGCTTATTGGCATATAACTGTTGATAATAACTTCTGATGATTGTTTCTATTTCCTTGGTGTTAGTTGTGATCTCTCCCTTTTCATTCATAATTTTAATAATTTGGGCTTTCTCTCTTTTCTTTTGGATCAGTGTGGCCAATGGTTTATCGATCTTATTGATTCTTTCAAAACACCAACTTCTAGTTTCATTGATACATCCTACTGTATCTTTGGTTTCTACCTCATTGATCTCTGCTCTAATCTTGATAGTTTGCAATTTTCTCTGGCAAATAATGTGGAGGATATTTTCATATGCTTGTTTACTGTCTATATTTCTTCTTTGATAAAATGCTTGTTCAGACCTTTTGCCCAATTTTTATTGGTTAGTGTAATTTCTGTTCATTGTTTTTCAACAAACAACTTGCATCTTTTTATACAAGTCTTTTATCGGAAACCTGTTACCCCGGTACTACCAAAAGCATATGCTGATGCACTTAGTGCTGGCTTTATTTCTCTGAGGGTCAGTGCACGTCTCCTCATTCTTTTTTTTTTTTCTCCCTTGGTTGCATACTCTCTGTTGATAAAACTTCAATTTCACAGATCTTTCCTCTGTAAATTCAAATCTACAGTTGAGTTTCTTCAGTGATTTTTAAAAAATTTCTGTTGTACTTTTCAACTACAGAATTTCCACTTCATTTTTTCTTTAAACTTTCTCTTTACTGATAGTCTCTGTTTCATATAACTCTGCATTCATACCTTCCTTTGTTTATTTAATCCTGGTGTCCTTTAGTCTGTGACCATTTTTATCATGATTATTTTTATGTGGTTTTTATTTTTCTGTTAAATCTAGTATATGATTTCTCTCAAAGGTAGTTTATGCTTTCTGTTAATTTTCTGATGGATGGGTGACACTTTTTGCCTATCTAATGACTTTCTGTTTTTGAGAACAGGGCATTTAAGATAATACATTGTAGAACTCTGGATACTCATTCATCCTTATGTCTTGTTATATTTTGGTTTGCTCAGTAATTTGGTGGGGTATGTGTGTGGAGTCCATTTCCTGTGCAGTGTAAAGCCTCTGATGCTGCCCATCAGAGGATGCAGCATGCACACAGTCCCTTGGGATGACCATGGCTTTATTAGAAGTCCTTTTATCTCCTCCTTTGATCATATCTGACTCTTCGGCCCTATGAACTTCCAGAAATAGCATGAGCATGCTCTCTCCCTCTCTTTTTAATGCTTCAGGAAATAAATTGTTCCACATTCATAAGCAATCTTAAATTTGGGCCCGATTTCAGCAATCAGACAATAAAAGGAAATTAAAGGCATCCAAATCGGCAAAGAAGTCAAACTATCACTCTTTGCAGATGATATGATACTATATGTGGAAAACCCAAGAGATTCCACTCCAAAACTGCTAGAACTTGTACAGGAATTCAGTATAGTGTCAGGATATAAAATCAATACACAGAAATCAGTTGCATTTCTCTACACCAACAACAAGACAGAAGAAAGAGAAATTAAGGAGTCCATCCCATTTACAATTACACCCCAAACCATAAGATACCTAGGAATAAACCTAAACAAAGAGGCTAAGAATCTATACTCAGAAAACTATAAAGTAAATATAAAGAAATTGAGGAAGACACAAAGAAATGAAAAAATGTTCCATGCTCCTGGATTGGATGAAAAAATATTGTGAAAATGTCTATGCTACCTAAAGCAATCTACACATTTAATGCAATTCCTATCAAAGTACCATCCATCTTTTTCAAAGAAATGGAACAAATAATCCTAAAATTTATATGGAACCAGAAAAGACCTCGAATAGCCAAAGGGATATTGAAAAAGAAATCCAAGGTTGGTGACATCACAATTCCAGACTTCAAGGTCTATTACAAAGCTGTCATCATCAAGACAGCATGGTACTGGCACAAAAACAGACACATAGATCAATGGAACAGAATAGAGAGCCCAGAAATAGACCCTCAACTCTATGGTCAACTAATCTTCGACAAAGCAGGAAAGAATGTCCAATGGAAAAAAGACAGCCTCTTCAATAAATGGTGTTGGGAAAATCGGACAGCCACATGCAGAAAAACGAAACTGGACCATTTCCTTATACCACACACAAAAAATAGACTCAAAATGGATGAAGGACCTCAATGTGAGAAAGGAATCCATCAAAACCCTTGAGGAGAACACAGGCAGTTCTTTGACCTCAGCCACAGCAACATCTTCCTAGGAACATCGCCAAAGGCAAGGGAAGCAAGGGCAAAAATGAACTATTGGGATTTCATCAAGATCAAAAGCTTTTGCACAGCAAATGAAACAGTTAACAAAACCAAAAGACAACTGACAGAATGGGAGAAGATATGTGCAAAGGACATATCAGATAAAGAGCTAGTGTCCAAAATCTATAAAGAACTTAGCAAACTCAACACCCAAAGTACAAATAATCCAAACAAGGAATGGGCAGAGGACATGAACAGACATTTCTGCAAAGAAGACATCCAGATGGCCAACAGACACATGAAAAAGTGCTCCACATCACTCACCACCAGGGAAATACAAATCAGAACCACAATGAGATATCACCTCACACCAGTCAGAATGGCTAAAATCAACAAGTCAGGAAATGACAGATGCTGGCGAGGATGCGGAGAAAGGGGAACCCTCCTACACTGTTGGTGGGAATGCAAGCTGGTGCAACCACTCTGGAAAACAGCATGGAGTTTCCTCAAAAAGTTGAATATAGAACTGTCCTATGACCCAGCAATTGCACTACTGGGTATTTACCCTAAAGATACAAACGTAGTGATCCAAAGGGGCACGTGCATTCGAATGTTTATAGCAGCAATCTCCACAATAGCCAAACTATGGAAAGAACCTAGATGTCCATCAACAGATGAATGGATCAAGAAGATGTGGTACATATATACACAATGGAATACTATGCAGCCATCAAAAGAAATGAAATCTTGCCATTTGCGACAACGTGGATGGAACTAGAGTGTATCACACTTAGCGAAATAAGTTCAATAGGAGAAAGACAACTATCATATGATCTCTCTGATATGAGGAAGTGGGGGGTTAAGGGGGTAGGAGAAGAATAAATGAAACAAGATGGGATTGGGAGAAAGACAAACCATCAGTGACTCTTAATCTCACAAAACAGACTGAGGGTTGCTGGGGGGAGGGGGGTTGAGGGAAAGGGGGTGCGGTTATGGACATTGAGGAAGGTATGTGCTATGGTGAGTGCTGTGTAGTGTGTAAACCTGGCGATTCACAGAGCTGTACCTCTGGGGATAAAAATATTTTATATGTTTATAAAAAACAAAAAAATTTGGGCCCGATTGAAGCATGATTTTTGAGGCTAATGCTTGAGGGTCTTTCTGACTCAAGACAAGCTCTTCCTTATTTTCTCCCAACTTACACTTTTCTGGGTAAACCAGCTGGATGTTACACCAATAGTTCCACCATTCTCCCACTAATCATCTTTTGCCAATAGAATCACTTTCTTTGAGGGATCCTTTGTAGGTCCCTGTTCTTACGAACTTTCTTCCCTTTGGGGTAAAATCTCTGAGACTCAGCTTTTAGACATGGGAGTAGTGATAGTGACCCACTCCTCTCCATGTGATACCTCTGCTATAGAAGTCATACCTAAGGGGCACCTGGGTGCCTCAGTGGGTTAAGGTCTTGACTTCTGCTCAGGTCATGGTCCCAGGATCCTGGGTTCAAGCCATGCATTGGGCTCTCCACTCAGTGGAGAGCCTGTATCTCTTCCTATTTGTGATCTCTGTCTGTCAAATAAATAAATAAAATCTTAAAAAAAAGAAGACTGGAGGATTTCTCTCTTAAAAAAAAATTCGTTATGCCTAATATAGAGTCTCTATCATAAGAGTGTGGACTGGGTAGAAGCGATCCCCAAACTCTTGATCACAATTGCCTAGAATTTAACTTCCACAATACATAGCTGCAAAGAGGTGAGTAAAGCTGTTGGGTGTGGCCCTCCTGGGAGGTAACACAGTCAGCTACTTGGAGGTAGAGGGGATGCGGGGAGGGAGTTTTGTGTTCTTGTCTGCACCTGAATAAAATGGACCTTTTCATCACACTGAGCTGGGAAGGTACAGGTTGTGATTCGAATGCTATAGATTCTCACTGTTCTTTCCAAATTTTAATACATTTTCTTGAATGAATGTTTCATTTGCTGCATACCCTAGCACAATTTCCAGCCAGAGACATTTTTTTCTTTTTTTTTCTTTTTTTAAGAGGACATAAATACCCACAGCCAGGAACATCATCCACTTTGTGCCAAAGAAACCGGTGGGCAGTGGGAGGGATGTTGACACCATGAGCTTCCCCAGATTGCTATGGCCTGAAACCAGAGTGGCCACAGCTCCAGGTCTCAGCTCATGAGGAAGTGTAAGGTTTGTAGCAATACCTGATCTGGGAGTCAGGGGCCCTTAAGATGGAATAGCATAGATATGGACTCGCTGGTGCTCTAAGGTGAATCCTGTGTTCACAACACTTCAGCTTTCACAGCTTAATGTGGGCACAGAGCCCAAAGCACAGGCCTTCCATGGCCTCTGATGACCACAGGTGTGTAGAGCAAAGCAATGGTAGGTGCCATGTTGATCTCCATCCTCACCTTGCTGTCGATGTCAGGCAACCCCATGTTGCCATACTTTACCTGGAGGTAGTTCTCATCATAGTGCAGTCTCAGCTGCATCTGCAGGGGCCCAGAGGGAAAGCCAGAAGTCAGCATGCCCCCTTCACTGATTGCAAGCATGTTCTTGAGCAGGCAGAGGCGCTTGCAGGTGTATTAGTGGCTCTCTTCCTCCTTCTCCTTGTACATGGGGGTATGTGCCCCCCAGCTCATCCAGAGGAGTCCCAGGCCCATGGGGGCACTGAGCCAGTCCTCCTCACCCACTGTGGCACCCTGGCCCCTGCTGCACTGTCCTGTGGTAGCACTGCCTGCATGGCCAGAACCTGCCAGAACACTTAGCACAGCAGCCCCCACTGCCCAAGGATTTTTAAATCATGTTTTTAATATAAAATTGTCACCATGTATGCTGTTCTGTTGGGAACTGGGCCATGGAACTTCCCGTGCTGCCATTCAGACGTGTACCTAAGCTATGGCATTTTCAGAAATGTTCTCATCAACTTGAAAATGTTGCCATTCTTGTCCTAGGTTACTGACTGGTTTTTACTCTGCTCTAGCTCTCCCAACCTTCCCCTGCGTCTCAATCCTGGTTCTGTCACTTATTAAATGTGGCATATTGGGCAAGTTCATCCTTGCTCTTAATTATAAGTATTCATTACATATTTCATCTACTTATTCAAGATCACTTTCTCCCCATAAACTTCAGAGTTTAACCAAGAAATATCAATTCTCACACCACTTTCATGTCATTTATCTGTCCTTTGGTTAGACATTTCTGAACTTTTATATATGCTTGTATTGCTACTTGTTGATGTTTTTAAGTGACTTTTTAAATTTTATTTGACAGAGAGAGAGAGAGCATGGGCAGGGGTGAGGGGCAGAAGGAGAGAGAGAAGCAGACTCCCCACTGAGCAGGGAACCTGACAATGGACTAGATCCCAGGACCTTGGGTTCATGACGGAGCCCAAAGCAGACAGTTAACCAACTGAGCCAACCAAGGGCCCTTTATTTGTATCTTTTTACCCTTGTCACTCATTTTGCCCAACCCCCCACCACAGGAAACCACCAGTCTGTTCTCTTTATCTATGAGCTTAGGTTTTGGTTTTGGTTTTGTTTTTTTGACTTCACACATAAGTGAAGCCATATATTTCTCTTTTTCTGTCTGAATTATATCATTTAGCATAATGCCTTCAAGATCCAGACATGTTGTTGCAGATGGCAGGAGTTCCTTTCTTTTTAGGCTAAATGATAGTCCTGTGTGTGTGTGTGTGTGTGTGTGTGTGTGTGTGTATCACCTTTCCTTTAGTAGCTTTAGTGGTTTCTATAGTGGCTATGACAATTTACATTGTTACCAATAATGCGCAAAAGGTTCCCCTTTTCTCCACATCCTCTCCAATACTTGTAATCTCATTTTGACTTTGATTTGCATTTCCCAGATTACTAGTAATGTTGAATGCTTTTTCATGTACCTGTTGGCCATTTCTATATCTTCTTTGGGAAATATGTCTACTCAAGTTCTCTACCCATTTTAAATCAGATTTTTTTTTTTTTTTGCTATTGAGTTGTATAAGTCCCTTCTATATTTTGTATAGTGACCTCATCAGACATATGGTTTACAAAGATTTTCTCCCTTTCCACAGTTTGCCTTTAATTTTGTTGATTATTTCCTTTGCTGAGTAGAAGCTGACATAGTCCCAGTTATTTTGCTTTTGCTGTTTGTGCTTTTGTTGTCATGCAAAGAATAGTTGTCAATACCAATGCCAAAAAATTCTTTGTGTATTCTAGTAGTTTTGCAATTTCACGTGTTACATTGCAATCTTTAATCCATTTTGAGTTACTTTTGTTGAATGGTATAAGATTGGGACGAAGTGCATTCTTCTGTATGTGAATATCCAGTTTTTCCAACATCATTTATTGAAGACTAACTTTTGTTTCTTGAGTATTCTTGGCTTCCCTATCAAAAATTTGACTATACATGTGTGGGTTTGTTTCTGGGATCTTGATTCTATTTCATTGGTCTGCATGACTGTTTTCATGCCATCTTGATACTGTTTTGGCTTCTGTGATTTTGTAGCATACTTCAAAACCAGTGCGATGTCTCCAGTTTTTGTTTTGTTTTGTTTTGGTTTTTTTCTTTCTCAAGAATGCCTTAGATTTAGGGCCTTTTGTGGTTTCACATGATTTTTTTTTTTTTTCAGACAGAGATTACAAGTAGGCAGAGAGGCAGGCAGAGAGAGAGGAGGAAGCTGGCTTCCCACTGAGCAGAGACCCCAATGGGGGGCTTGATCCCAGGACTCCGGAATCATGACCGGAGCTGAAGGCAGAGGCTTTAACCCACTGAGTCACCCAGGTGCCCCCAAATTTTTTATTTTTTATTAGTAAAAAAATGACATTAAAATGATAGGGTTTAAAAATCTTAGAAAGGGATTGCATTGAATGTATAGATGGTTTTAGCTAGTAAAAGATATTTTAACAATATTAATTCTACCAATAAGTGAACATAGAGTATCTTTTCATGTATTTTTTTTAAATTTATTTTTTTATTTTCAGCATAACAGTATTCATTATTTTTGTACCACACCCAGTGCTCCATGCAATCCGTGCCCTCTATAGTACCCATCACCTGGTACCCCGACCTCCCACCCCCCACCCCTTCAAAACCCTCAGATTGTTTTTCAGAGTCCATAGTCTCTCACGGTTCACCTCCCATTCCAATTTCCCCCAACTCCTTTCTCCTCTCTAACTCCCCATGTCCTCCATGTTATTTGTTATACTCCACAAATAAGTGAAACCATATGATAATTGTCTCTCTCTGCTTGCCTTATTTCACTCAGCATAAGCTCTTCCAGTCCTGTCCACGTTGCTACAAAAGTTGGGTATTCGTCCTTTCTGATGGAGGCATAATACTCCATAGTGTATATGGACCACATCTTCCTTATCCATTCGTCTGTTGAAGAGCATCTTGATTCTTTCCACAGTTCGGCGACCGTGGCCATTGCTGCTATAAACATTGGGGTACAGATGGCCCTTCTTTTCACTACATCTGTATTTTTGTCGTTAATTTATATCATCGATATCTTATAGCTTTCAGTATGTAGAACTTTCACCTTCCTGGTTTAATTATTTCTAACTATTTTATTATTTTTGATGCTATTTGTAAATGTATGTTTTTTGTTTTTTGTTTTTTACTTCTCTTCCATTTGTTCCTTGTGTGTGTATAGAAACACCACTGGGTTTTTATAATACTGATTTTTTAATTCTGCGACTTCACTGAATTTGATTAGTTCTAACAGTTTTTTGCTGGTCTATTGGGTTTTCTATATAATTACATCATGTCATTTACAATGGGAGACAATCTTACTTCTTCCTTTCCTTTTTTTTTTTTATAAACATATTTTTATCCCCAGGGTTACAGGTCAGTGAATTGTCAGGTTTACACACTTCACAGCACTCACCAAAGCACATACCCTCCCCAATGTCCATAACCCCATCCCCCTTCTCCCAAACCCCCTCCCCCCAGCAACCCTCAGTTTGTTTTGTGAGATTAAGAGTCACTTATGGTTTGTCTCCCTAACAATCCCATCTTGTTTCATTGATTCTTCTCCTACCCACTTAAGCCCCCATATTGCATCACCACTTCCTCATATCAGGGAGATCATATGATAGCTGTCTTTCTCCGCTTGACTTATTTCGCTAAGCATGATACGCTCTAGATCCATCCATGTTGTCACAAATGGCAAGATTTCATTTCTTTTGATGGCTGCATAGTATTCCATTGTGTATATATCCCACCTCTTCTTTATCCATTCATCTGTTGATGGACATCTAGGTTCCTTCCATAGTTTGGCTATTGTGGACATTGCTGCTATAAACATTCAGGTGCACGTGCCCCTTCGAATCACTACGTTTGTATCTTTAGGGTAAATACCCAGTAGTGCAATTGCTGGGTCATAGAACAGTTCTATTTTCAACATTTTGAGGAACCTCCATGCTGTTTTCCAGAGTGGTTGCACCAGCTTGCATTCCCACCAACAGTGTAGGAGGGTTCCCCTTTCTCCACATCCTCGCCAGCATCTGTCATTTCCTGACCTGTTGATTTTAGCCATTCTGACTGGTGTGAGGTGATATCTCATTGTGGTTTTGATTTGTATTTCCCTGATGCCGAGTGATATGGAGCACTTTTTCATGTGTCTGTTGGCCATCTGGATGTCTTCTTTGCAGAAATGTCTTTTCATGTCCTCTGCCCATTTCTTGATTGGATTATTTGTTTTTTGGGTGTTGAGTTTGCTAAGTTGTTTATAGATTTTGGACACTAGTCCTTTATCTGATATGTCATTTGCAAATATCTTCTCCTATTCTGTCAGTTGATTTTGGTTTTGTTGACTGTTTCCTTTGCTGTGCAAAAGCTTTTGATCTTGATGAAATCCCAATAGTTCATTTTTGTCCTTGTTTCCCTTGCCTTTGGCGATGTTCCTAGGAAGATGTTGCTGTGGCTGAGGTCGAAGAGGTTGCTGCCTGTGTTCTCCTCAAGGATTTTGATGGATTCCTTTCTCACATTGAGGTCCTTCATCCATTTTGAGTCTATTTTTTGTGTGTGGTATAAGGAAATGGTCCAATTTCGTTTCTCTGCATGTGGCTGTCCAATTTTCCCAGCACCATTTATTGAAGAGGCTGTCTTTTTTCCATTGGACATTCTTTCCTGCTTTGTCGAAGATTAGTTGACCATAGAGTTGAGGGTCTATTTCTGGGCTCTCTATTCTGTTCCATTGATCTATGTGTCTGTTTTTGTGCCAGTACCATGCTGTCTTGATGATGACAGCTTTGTAATAGACCTTGAAGTCTGGAATTGTGATGTCACCAACCTTGGATTTCTTTTTCAATATCCCTTTGGCTATTCGAGGTCTTTTCTGGTTCCATATAAATTTTAGGATTATTTGTTCCATTTCTTTGAAAAAGATGGATGGTACTTTGATAGGAATTGCATTAAATGTGTAGATTGCTTTAGGTAGCATAGACATTTTCACAATATTTTTTCATCCAGGAGCATGGAACATTTTTTCATTTCTTTGTGTCTTCCTCAATTTCTTTATATTTACTTTATAGTTTTCTGAGTATAGATTCTTAGCCTCTTTGTTTAGGTTTATTCCTAGGTATCTTATGGTTTGGGGTGCAATTGTAAATGGGATGGACTCCTTAATTTCTCTTTCTTCTGTCTTGTTGTTGGTGTAGAGAAATGCAACTGATTTCTGTGTATTGATTTTATATCCTGACACTTTACTGAATTCCTGTACAAGTTCTAGCAGTTTTGGAGTGGAATCTCTTGGGTTTTCCACATATAGTATCATATCATCTGCGAAGAGTGATAGTTTGACTTCTTCTTTGCCGATTTGGATGGCTTTAATTTCCTTTTGTTGGCTGGTTGCTGAGGCTAGCACTTCTAGTACTATGTTGAATAGCAGTGGTGATAATGGACATCGCTGCCGTGTTCCTGACCTTAGCGGAAAAGCTTTCAGTTTTTCTCCATTGAAAATGATATTTGCGGTGGGTTTTTCATAGATGGCTTTGATGATATGAGGTATGTGCCCTCTATCCCTACACTTTGAAGGGTTTTGATCAGGAAGGGATGCTGTACTTTGTCAAATGCTTTTTCAGCATCTATTGAGAGTATCATATGGTTCTTTTTTTTTTTTTCTCCCAATTTATTTATTTTCAGAAAAACAGTATCATTATTTTTTCACCACACCCAGTGCTCCATGCAAGCTGTGCCCTCTATAATACCCACCACCTGGTACCCCAACCTCCCACCCCCCCGCCACTTCAAACCCCTCAGACTGTTTTTCAGAGTCCATAGTCTCTCATGGTTCACCTCCCCTTCCAATTTACCCAAATTCCCTACTACTCTCTAACGCCCCTTGTCCTCCATGCTATTGGTTATGCTCCACAAATGAGTGAAACCATATGATAATTGACTCTCTCTGCTTGACTGATTTCACTCAGCATAATCTCTTCCAATCCCGTCCATGTTGCTACAAAAGTTGGATATTCGTCCTTTCTGATGGAGGCATAATACTCCATAGTGTATATGGACCACATCTTCCTTATCCATTCATCCGTTGAAGGGCATCTTGGTTCTTTCCATAGTTTGGCGACTGTGGCCATTGCTGCTATAAACATTGGGGTGCAGATGGCCCTTCTTTTCACGACATCTGTATCTTTGGGGTAAATACCCAGGAGTGCAATTGCAGGGTCGTAGGGAAGCTCTATTTTTAATTTCTTGAGGAATCTCCACACTGTTCTCCAAAGAGGCTGCACCAACTTGCATTCCCACCAACAGTGTAAGAGGGTTCCCCTTTCTCCACATCCTCTCCAACACATATTGTTTCCTGTTTTGTTAATTTTGGCCATTCTAACTGGTGTAAGGTGATATCTCAATGTGGTTTTAATTTGAATCTCCCTGAGGGCTAATGATGATGAGCATTTTTTCATGTGTCTGATAGCCATTTGTATGTCTTGATTGGAGAAGTGTCTGTTCATATCTTCTGCCCATTTTTTGATGTGTTTGTCTGTTTCGTGTGGATTGAGTTTGAGGAGTTCACTATAGATCCTGGATATCAACCTTTTGTCTGTACTGTCATTTGCAAATATCTTCTCCCATTCCGTGGGTTGCCTCTTTGCTTTTTCGACTGTTTCCTTTGCTGTGCAGAAGCTTTTGATTTTGATGAAGTCCCAGAAGTCTATTTTCGCTTTTGTTTCCTTTGCCTTTGGAGACGTATCTTGAAAGAAGTTGCTGTGGCTGATATCGAAGAGATTACTGCCTATGTTCTCCTCTAAGATTCTGATAGATTCCTGTCTCACGTTGAGGTCTTTTATCCATTTTGAGTTGATCTTTGTGTACGGTGTAAGAGAATGGTCGAGTTTCATTCTTCTACATATAGCTGTCCAGTTTTCCCAGCACCATTTATTGAAGAGACTGTCTTTTTTCCACTGTATATTTTTTCCTGTTTTGTCGAAGATTAATTGACCATAGAGTTGAGGGTCCATATCAGGGCTCTCTACTCTGTTCCACTGGTCTATGTGTCTGTTTTTATGCCAGTACCATGCTGTCTTGGTGATCACAGCTTTGTAATAAAGCTTGAAATCAGGTAAGGTGATGCCGCCAGCTTTATTTTTGTTTTTCAACGTTTCCTTAGCGATTCGGGGTCTCTTCTGATTCCATACAAATTTTAGGATTATTTGCTCCAGCTCTTTGAAGAATGCCGGTGGAATTTTGATCGGAATGGCATTAAAAGTATAGATTGCTCTAGGCAGTATAGACATTTTAACAATGTTTATTCTTCCGATCCAAGAGCATGGAATGGTCTTCCATCTTTTTGTGTCTTCTTCAATTTCTTTCATGAGTGTCTATAGTTCCTCAAGTATAGATCCTTTACCTCCTTAGTTAGGTTTATTCCCAGGTATCTTATGGTTCTTGGTGCTATAGTAAATGGAATCGATTCTCTAATTTCCCTTTCTGTATTTTCATTGTTAGTGTATAAGAAAGCCACTGATTTCTGCACATTGACTTTGTATCCTGCCACGCTGCTGAATTGCTGTATGAGTTCTAGTAGTTCTAGGGGTGGAGTCTTTTGGGTTTTCCATATAAAGAATCATGTCATCTGCAAAGAGAGAGAGTTTGACTTCTTCATTACCAATTTGGATACCTTTTATTTCTCTCTGTTGTCTGATTGCTGTTGCTAGGACTTCTAATTCTATGTTGAATAAGAGTGGTGAAAGTGGGCATCCTTGTCTTGTTCCTGATCTCAACGGGAAGGCTGCAAGCTTTTTCCCATTGAGGATGATATTTGCTGTGGGTCTTTCATAGATAGATTTGATGAGGTTCAGGAATGTTCCCTCTATCCCTATACTTTGAAGCGTTTTAATCAGGAACGGATGTTGGATTTTGTCAAATGCTTTTTCTGCATCAATTGAGAGGACCATGTGGTTCTTCTCTCTTCTCATATTAATTTGTTGTATCACATTGATTGATTTACGAATGTTGAACCATCCTTGTAGCCCAGGGATGAATCCCACCTGATCATGGTGGATAATCTTTTTAATGTGCTGTTGGATCCTGTTGGCTAGGATCTTGTTGAGAATCTTAGCATCCATATTCATCAGTGATATTGGTCTGAAATTCTCCTTTTTGGTATGGTCCTTGCCTGGTTTGGGGATCAGGGTAATGCTGGCTTCATAGAAAGAGTCTGGAAGTTTTCCTTCTGCTTCAATTTTTTGAAACAGCTTCAGGAGAATAGGTGTTATTTCTTCTTGGAAGGTTTGGTAGAATTCCCCAGGGAATCCGTCAGGTCCTGGGCTCTTGTTTTTTGGGAGATTTTTGATCACTGCTTCAATCTCGTTATTAGATATCGGTCTATTCAGGTTGTCGATTTCTTCCTGGTTCAATTTTGGTAGTTTATATTTTTCCAGGAATGCGTCCATTTCATCTAGGTTGCTAAGCTTATTGGCATATAACTGTTCGTAATAACTTCTGATGATTGTTTCTACTTCCTTGGTGTTAGTTGTGATCTCTCCCTTTTCATTCATAATTTTATGAATTTGGGATTTCTCTCTTTTCTTTTGGATTAGTGTAGCCAGTGGCTTATCGATCTTATTGATTCTTTCAAAAAACCAGCTTCTAGTTTCATTGATACGTTCTACTGTATCTCTGGTTTCTCCCTCGTTGATCTCAGCTCTAATCTTGATGATTTCCCTTCTTATGTGTGGAGTTGGTTTGATTTGTTGTTGATCCTCCAGTTCTTTAAGGTGTAGAGACAGCTGGTGTGTTCTGGATTTTTCAATTTTTTTGAGCAAGGCTTGGATGGCTATATATTTTCCCCTTAGGACCGCCTTTGCCGTATCCCATAGGTTTTGGACCGAAGTGTCTTCATTCTCATTGGTTTCCATGAATTGTTTCAGTTCTTCTTTGATCTCCTGGTTGATCCAAGCATTCTTAAGCAAGGTGGTCTTTAGCTTCCAGTTGTTTGAGTTCCTTCTGAACTTTTCCTTGTGATTGAGCTCCAGTTTCAAAGCATTGTGATCTGAGAATATGCAGGGAATAATCTCAGTCTTTTGGTATCGGCTGAGTCCTGATTTGTGACCCAGTATGTGGTCTATTCTGGAGAAGGTTCCGTGTGCACTTGAGAAGAATGAGTATTCTGCTGTTTTATGGAGGAATGTTCTGTATATATCTATGAGGTCCATCTGGTCCAATGCTCTTGTTTCTTTGTTGAGTTTCTGCTTCGATGATCTGTCTAATTCTGAAAGAGGCGTGTTAAGATCACCTACGATTAGTGTATTCATATCAATATGACTCTTTATCTTGATTAACAGTTTTCTTAAGTAATTGGCTGCTCCCATATTGGGAGCATAGATATTTACAATTGTTAGATCATCTTGGTGGATAGTCCCTTTAAGGATTATGTAGTGTCCTTCTGTATCTCTGAGTACAGTCTTTAGTTTGAAGTCTAATTTATCTGATATGAGAATCGCTACCCCAGCCTTCTTTTGAGTCCCATTGGCATGAAAGATGCTTCTCCACCCCTTCACTTTCAGTCTGCGTGTATCTTTAGGTTCAAAATGGGTCTCTTGTAGACAGCATATGGATGGGTCCTGTCGTTTTATCCAATCTGCAACCCTGTGCCGTTTTATGGGTGCATTTAGGCCATTCACATTGAGAGTGATTATTGATAGATACGTTTTTATTGACATTGAGTTACCTTTGAAGTCTTTCTTTCTGTAGACTGTGTCTTATTTCTGTTCAATGCTATTCTTTGGATTTTTCCTCTTTTATAGCACCCCCCTTAATATTTCCTGCAGTATCGGCTTGGTGGTTGCATAGTCTTTTAAGCCTTGCCGGTCTTGGAAACTCTTTATCTCTCCATCCATTTTGAATGTCAGTCTTGCTGGATAAAGTATTCTTGGCTGCATGTTCTTCTCATTTAGTGCCCTGAATATATCTTGCCAGCCTCTTCTGGCTTGCCAGATCTCTGTGGACAGGTCTGACGTTATTCTGATGGTCTTCCCTCTGTAAGTAAGGAGCCTCTTTGCCCTGGCAGCTTTCAAGAGATTATACCTACAATTATAATTTCTCAATTTGACTATCAGGTGTCGTGATGTTTTTTTGGAGTGTATAATCTTGGGTGGAGACCGTTCAGCCTCTAGTACATGAACGCTGGTTTCATTCGCGAGATTCGGAAAGTTTTCATGAAGGACTTGTTCCACGACATCTTCTAGACTTCTTTCTTTCTCCTCCCCTTCAGGAATTCCAATCATTCTGACGTTGGAACGCTTCATGGCATCACTTATTTCCCTAATTCTGCTTTCGTGGGATCTAAGCTGTTTGTTCCAGGCTTCCTCCTGATCCTTTCTCTCTATCTGTTTGTCTTCCAGATCACTAATTCTATCTTCTGTCTCAGTTACCCTAGCTTTGAGAGAGTTTAGATTGGATTGGAACTCATTGAGAGCATTGTGGACCTCCTCCCTGGTAGCTTTGAGCTCCGCCCTAACATTGTGAACATCCTGTCTGGTCGCTTTCAGTTCGGCCCTAATCAATTCTGTTTGGTCATCCATGGCTTTCTCCAACCTAGCTATTGCCTGGATAATTGTTAGCCTGAATTCTCTTTCCGACATATTGTCTATGTTGATAGCCGTTAGCTCTATTGCAGAAGGTCCATCCTCTGTATTTTTATTCTGTTGGGCATTCCTCCTCCTAGTCATTTTGGTGGGAGAAGACTGAACAGATGTAGCTGGATGTATCAACTCTGGTGCAGTCAAGGTGCACCCTGGAACACTTCCTGATCTCCGTCTCAGAGAGAAGCCTCAGTCTGGGTGCAGAAGCTGAATAAATTCCCCCTTGGACGCTGGCAGTGCAGGTTCCAAGTTAAAGACCCTGGGGGCGCAGGATCTTTTGCTCGTGCCCAAAGCCAAGGCAGTGACGGCTGTCTGGGAGCTCCTGACCGCCAGAGAGGTTCCAAGCAGTGATCGCACACTGAGATTTTGCCGCCGGCCGGTGCTGGGAGTGCCCGGCTTGCGCGCACCTCTTTTCACAGGCGGCTGTGGGTCGGGCGCGTGTCTGGGGCACTGAGAACGGGGCGCTGGTCGCTAAGCCGCAGGCTGGGGTTTTGCGCGCCTCTGTCCGGGGAAGAGTTTCGCGCGCGCGGCTTAGACTTTGAAACAATGGCCCGGGTCAAGAAGCGCCCCCGGGCCTTAGATACCCAGGAGAGCTGGAGCGACGTGCGCGCGCATCTCAAGCTTTGTGGTAGGGCTAGCGCGCGTTCTGCAGACCGGCGCGGCTCCCATCCCCTCACAGGAGCCGGAACCCCCGCGCTCTGGGGCGCGCTGGCGGCTTAGGGACCAGGAGCCGGTTTCTCCGCCGCACTCTCTCTGCCTCCAAGCCGGGGAGGCCGTCTGGGACCGTTGACTTACCCCTGTCCCTAGCCGCCCCGATTCCCACAATTTCCCCCTGAGATCCTTTGCTCTTTTGGAGTGCTTTCAACCAGTCTCCAAGTTAATGCTGGTCCCCAGACGCAGGGCACTCTCGCTCTTTTCGGGGTATTACTTTTGCACCGGTCGCCTCTGGTGGCTCCCTCCCCCTTTTGTTTATCTTCCGATATCAGTCCGCTGTTCCCATTCCGCTTTACCTGCTCACTGGCATCTTCTGCCCCTGTAGAGATCCAGACGTGTATAATTCTGATCTCAGGCTGATTTCATGGGTGATCAGAGTTCTTTGGTAGGTAATCAGCTCACTTTGGGGTACCAGCTGAAAAGACGCCTCTTCCTAGTACCCCGCCATCTTGTCCCCCCATTGTCTGTGATTCTTAGACAATGGGAAAAGTGAACCACCTAGCAAAGGGACACCGGCTGAGGAAAGTAGGGCACATTGACATCCTGGGGCACACGAAGATGCCAGGGATGTTCTTGGAGAATATTTAAGTTGGTGAGACACTATCATATGGTTCTTGTTCTTTCTTTTATTGATGTGTTGTATCACATTGACTGATTTGTGGATGTTGAACCAACCTTGCAGCCCTGGAATAATCCCACTTGGTCGTGGTGAATAATCTTTTTTGTACTGTTGAATCCTATTGGCTAGTATTTTGGTGAGAATTTTCGCATCTGTGTTCATCAAGGATATTGGTCTATAGCTCTCTTTTTTGATGGGATCCTTGTCTGGTTTTGGGATCAAGGTGATGCTGGCCTCATAAAATGAGTTTGGAAGTTTTCCTTCCATTTCTATTTTTTGGAACAGTTTCAGGAGAATAGGAATTAGTTCTTCTTTAAATGTTTGGTAGAATTCCCCCGGGAAGCCATCTGGCCCTGGGCTTTTGTTTGTTTGGAGATTTTTAATGACTGTTTCAATCTCCTTACTGGTTATGGGTCTGTTCAGGCTTTCTATTTCTTCCTGGTTCAGTTGTGGTAGTTTATATCTTTCTAGAAATGCATCCATTTCTTCCAAATTGTCAAATTTGTTGGCGTAGAGTTGCTCATAGTATGTTCTTATAATAGTTTGTATTTCTTTGGTGTTAGTTGTGATCTCTCCTCTTTCATTCATAATTTTATTTATTTGGGTCCTTTCTCTTTTCTTTTTGATAAGTCTGGCCAGGGGTTTATCAATTTTATTAATTCTTTCAAACAACCAGCTCCTAGTTTCGTTGATTTGTTCTATTGTTTTTTGGTTTCTATTTCATTGATTTCTGCTCTGATCTTTATGATTTCTCTTCTCCTGCTGGGCTTAGGGTTTCTTTCTTGTTCTTTTTCCAGCACCTTTAGGTGTAGGGTTAGGTTGTGTACCTGAGACCTTTCTTGTTTCTTGAGAAAGGCTTGTACCGCTATATATTTTCCTCTCAGGACTGCCTTTGTTGTGTCCCACAGATTTTGCACCGTTGTGTTTTCATTATCATTTGTTTCCATGATTTTTTTCAATTCTTCTTTATTTTCCTGGTTGACCCATTCATTTTTTAGAAGGGTGCTCTTTAGTCTCCATGTATTTGGGTTCTTTCCAAACTTCCTCTTGTGGTTGAGTTCTAGCTTCAGAGCATTGTGGTCTGAAAATATGCAGGAAATGATCACAATCTTTTGATACCGGTTGAGTCCTGATTTAGGACCGAGGATGTGATCTATTCTGGAGAATGTTCCATGTGCACTAGAGAAGAATGTATATTCTGTTGCTTTGGGATGAAATGTTCTGAATATATCTGTGATGTCCATCTGGTCCAGTGTGTCGTTTAAGGCCTTTATTTCCTTGTTGATCTTTTGCTTGGATGATCTGTCCATTTCAGTGAGGGGAGTGTTAAAATCCCCTACTATTATTGTATTATTGTTGATGTGTTTCTTTGATTTTGTTATTAATTGGTTTATACAGTTGGCTGCTCCCACGTTAGGGGCATAGATATTTAAAATTGTTAGATATTCTTGTTGGAAAGACCCTTTGAGTCTGATATAGTGTCCTTCCTCATCTCTTATTATAGTCTTTGGCTTAAAATCCAATTATCTGATATAAGGAATGCCACTCCTGCTTTCTTCTGATGTCCATTAGCATGGTAAATTCTTTTCCATCCCCTCACTTTAAATCTGGAGGTGGCTTCGGGCTTAAAATGAGTTTCTTGGAGGCAACATATAGATGGGTTTGTTTTTTTATCCATTCTGATACCCTGTGTCTTTTGATTGGGGCATTTAGCCCATTAACATTCAGGGTAACTATTGAGACATATAAATTTAATGCCATTGTATTGTCTGTAAGGTGACTGTTATTGTATATTGTCTCTGTTCCTTTCTGATCTACCACTTGTAGATTCTTTCTTTGCTTAGAGGACCCCTTTCAATATTTCCTGTAGAGCTGGTTTGGTGTTTGCAAATTCTTTCAGTTTTTGTTTGTCCTGGAAGTTTTTAATCTCTCCTTCTATTTTCAATGATAGCCTAGCAGTATATAGTATTCTTGGCTGCATGTTTTTCTCATTTAGTGCTCTGAAAATATCATGCCAGCTCTTTCTGGCCTGCCAGGTCTCTGTGGATAAGTCAGCTGCCAATCTAATATTTATACCATTGTATGTTACAGACTTCTTTTCCCGGGCTGCTTTCAGGATTTTTCTCTTTGTCGCTAAGACTTGTAAATTTTACTATTAGGTGATGGGGTGTGGGCCTATTCTTATTGATTTTGAGGGCGTTCTCTGAACCTCCTGAATTTTGATGCTCGTTCCCTTTGCCATATTGGGGAAATTCTCCCCAATAATTCTCTCCAGTATACCTTCTGCTCCCCTCTCTCTTTCTTCTTCTTCTGGAATCCCAATTATTCTAATGTTGTTTCATCTTATGGTGCTACTTATCTCTCAAATTCTCCCCTCGTGGTCCAATAGCTGTTTGTCCCTCTTTTGCTCAGCTTCTTTATTCTCTGTCATTTGGTCTTCTGTATCGCTCATTCTTTCTTCTGTCTCATTTATCCTAGCAGTGAGGGCCTCCATTTTTTATTGCATCTCATTAATAGCTTTTTTGATTTCAACTTGGTTAGATTTTAGTTCTTTTATTTCTCCAGAAAGGGCTTTTATATCTCCGGAGAGGATTTCTCTAATATCTTCCATGCCTTTTTCGAGCCTGGCTAGAACCTTGAGAATTGTCATTCTGAACTCTAGATCTGACATATTACTAATGTCTGTATTGATTAGGTCCCTAGCCTTCGGTACTGCCTCTTGTTCTTTTTTTTTTTAAAGATTATTTATTTATTTATTTGACAGCGAGAGATCACAAGTAGGCAGAGAGGCAGGCAGAGAGAGATGGAGGAAAGCAGGCTCCCTGCTGAGCAGAGAGCCTGACGTGGGACTCGATCCCAGGACCCTGAGATCATGACCCGAGCCGAAGGCAGCGGATTAACCCACTGAGCCACCCAGGCGCCCCCTTTTTGTGGTGAATTTTTCCGCCTTGTCATTTTGTCCAGGTAAGAGTATATGAAGGAGCAAGTAAAATACTAAATGGTGGCAACAACCCCAGGAAAATATGCTTTAACCAAATCAGAAGAGGTCCCAAATCGTGAGGGGGGAGAAAGGGGATAAAAAGAGGTTCAAAAAGAAAGAAAGGAAAAAAAAAATGAAAATAAAATAATTTTAAAAATATGAATAAAGAAAAGTATAAAAATATATATATATATATTAGATAAACTAGTTAAAAAAGTTAAAAAGGAAAAGGGTAAAAGTTAAAAAAAATTTTAGCAAAAGAAGAGAAAAAAAATGAAAAAGAAAAAAATTACTTTAACTGCAAGACTAAAAAATCACAGGGAGAAAGCCATGAGTTCCGTGCTTTGCTTTCTCCTCCTCTGGAATTCTGCTCTCCTTGGTATTGAAACTGCACTCCTTGGTAGGTGAATTTGGTCTTGGCTGGATTTCTTGTTGATCTTCTGGGGGAGGGGCCTGTTGTATTGATTCTCAAGTGTCTTTGCCCCAGGCGGAATTGCACCACCCTTACCAGGGGCTCGGCTAAGTAATCCGCTGGGGTTTGCTTTCAGGAGCTTTTGTTCCCTGAGTGCTTTCCGTAGAGTTCCAGAGGACAGGAATACAAATGGTTGCTTCCTGGTCTCCGGCCCGGAGGAGCCGAGAGCCTGGGGCCCTACTCCTTAGTGCGCCCTCAGAGAACAGCGCCCAGTAACTCCCATCTGCCTGACCTCCGGTCGCGCTCCGAGTTCACCGAGCCTGCGACTGGTTCAAGGTAACCCTGAGCTGCGAGGATACTGTCGGCTCTGTCTCTGTAGCTGTCTTTCCCATTCCAATACCCGCAAGCTCTGCAACACTCAGACACCCCCGATCCTTCTGTGATCCTGCGGGATCTGAGGGCACGCTGACCCCGCGTGGCTTGGCCCAGTTTAGCCTCTGGAGCGATGTCCCTCAGCGGAACAGACTTTTGAAAGTCCTGATTTTGTGCTCCGCTGCTCCGCCGCTTGCCGGGAGCCGGCCCCTCCCCCTGGGGTCTGTCTTCCCGTCGCTTTGGATTCACTTCTCCACCAGTCCTACTTTTCAGAAAGTGGTTGTTTTTCTGTTTCTAGAGTTGCTGTTCTTCTTCTCTTCGATCTGCCGATGGATTTGCGGGTGTTTGCAATCTTTAGATAAGCTCTCTAGCTGATCTCCTGCTAGCTGAAGTAGTCTCAGCCTGCTACTTCTCCGCCATCTTGACTCCTCCTCCACTTCTTCCTTTCCTATTTGAATGTCTTTATTTCTCTTTCTTTCCTGATTGCTCTGACTTGGACTTCCAGTACTATGCTGAATAAAAATGATTAGTGTGGGTACATGGGCCTTGTTCCTAATGTTAGAAGAATAGGTTTTAATCTTTTGCCAGTGAGTGTTGTGTTAGCTGTGTGTTTGTCATATATGGCTTTTACAGGTTGAGGTATATTCCTTCTATACCCATTTTTTAAAGCATTTTTCTCATGAACTATTGAATTCAGTCAAATGATTTTTCTGCATCCATTGAGGTCACCAGGTAGTTTTTGTCCTTTGTTCTATTAATGTGATATTGATTTCTGTCTGTTGAACCATCCTTGTATCTCAAGGATAAATCCACTTGATTATGGTCATGATTCTTT
This sequence comes from Neogale vison, assembly GCF_020171115.1. Taxonomy (NCBI): domain Eukaryota; kingdom Metazoa; phylum Chordata; class Mammalia; order Carnivora; family Mustelidae; genus Neogale; species Neogale vison. The sequence continues at coordinate 46,580,441 of NC_058096.1, read as the reverse complement.
AAATGCGTTATTGAATTTGATTTGCTAGCATTTTGTCAATGATTTATGCATCTATGTTCCTCTATACTCACGGATATTGGCCTCCAGTTTGCTTTTAGTGTTCTTATGTGGTTTGGTATCAGGGTAGTCTGGTCTTGTCAAATGAGTTTGGGAGTTTTCCTTCCTCCTCAACTTTTTGGAAGAGTTTGAGAAGGATTAGCCTTAATTCTTAAATGTTTGATAGGATTCACCAGTGAAACCATCCAATCCTGAGCTTTTCTTTGTTGATATGTTTTTGATTACTAAATCAATCTTCTTACCAGCAATTGTTCTGTTTAAGTTTTCTATTTCTTCCTGACTCAGTTTAAATAAGTTACAAGTTTCTAGTTTCATTTATTTTTGGTTATCCAATTTCCTGTCTTATAAACACTCTTAAGTAGTTTTCTTCTATGATCCTTTGTATTTCCATAAATTCAAGTGTAATGTCCCCATTTTGTTTGTATAACTTTTTAGTCCTCTCTCTCCTCTTTTCTTGGTTAATCTAGCTAAAACCTGTCAATTTTTTATGTGTTTAAAAACAGCTCTTAATTTCATTGCCTTTTCTGTTGTCATTTTAGTTTCTATTTTTATTTATTTTGCTCCAAACTTTTATTTTACTTATTTATTTTTGCTCCAAACTTTTATTTTATTTTATTTCTGCCTGCCTGTTCATTTTGGGTTTAGTGTGTCCTTGTTTTCTAGGTCTTTGAAGTGTAATGATAGATTGTGTGTCTCAGATTCTTTTTTTTTTTTTAGTAATATATACTTTTATTTATTTATTTATAACTTTATTTTATTTTTTCAGTGTTGCAAGATTCATTTTTCATGCACCACACCTTTAGTGCCCCATGCAATACGTGCCCTCCTCAATACCCATCACTGGGCTCACCCAACCCCCCACCCCCCTCCCCTTCAAACCGTCAGTTTGTTTCTCAGAGTCCACAGTCTCTCATGGTTTGTCTCACACTTCAATTTCCTCTAACTCCTTTTTCTCCATCTACCTCGGTGTTATTCCTTATGCTCCACAAGTAAGTGAAACTGTATGATAATGGACTGTCTCTGCTTGACTTATTTCTCTCAGCATACTCTCCTCCAGTCCTGTCCATGTTGATACAAAAGTTGGGTGTTCATCCTTTCTGATGGAGGCATAATATTCCATTGTATATACGGGCCATATCTTTTCTATCCATTCGTCTGTTGAATGGCATCTTGGCTCTTTCCACAGTTTGGCTACTGTGGCCATTGCTGCTATGAACACTGGGGTGCATATGACTTTTCTTTTCACTACATCAGTATCTTTGGGATAAACACCCAGTAGTGCAATTGTAGGGTCATACGGTAGCTCTATTTTTTTAAAGACTTTTTTAAAAATTTATTTGACAGAGAGAGAACACAAATAGGCAGAGAAGCAGGTGGAGAGAAAGGGGGAAGCAAGCTCCCCGCTGAGCAGAAAGCCTGATGCAGGCCTCGCTCCCAGGACCCTAAGATCATGACCCAAGCCTAAGGCAGAGGCTTAACCCACTGAGCCACCCAGGTGCCCGGGTAGCTCTATTCTTAATTCCTTAAGGAATCTCCACACTGTTTGCTGTTCGCAAATGACACTACAGACAAAGGGCTGACATCCAAGATCTATAAAGAACTCCTCAAACTCAACACTCAAACAACAGATAATCATGTCAAAAAAATGGGCAGAAGACATGAACAGACAGTTCTCCAAAGAAGACATACAAATGGCTAACAGACACATAAAGAAATGTTCATCATCATTACCCATCAGGGAGATTCAAATCAAAACCACATTGAGAAACCAACTTACACAAGCTAGAATGGCCAAAATTAACAAGTCAGTAAACAACAAGTGTTGGAGAGGATGTGGAGAAAGGGGAACCCTCTTACCTTGTGTGTGGGAATGCAAGTTGGTGCAGCTATTTTGGAAAACAGCGTGGAGATTCCTTAATAGCAACATTTATATCAACATGTATCTTAGAATTGATTTTGTTGCATCCCTTAAGTTGTTCTTCCATTAAGCACATTCTTAAGTGTGCTCCATTTTTATGTGTCTTGATTTTTTTCTCTTTTATTTTTAATTTGATCTAATTGTAATTTTCATGTATTTGTGAATGTTCCAATTTTCTTCCTGTTATTAATTTCTAGTTTTGTACCATTGTGGCTGGGAAAGATACTTGATGTATTTCCTATCTTCTTGAATCTGTTGAGGCATGTTTTGTGACCTAATATATAATCTATCCTACAATGGTCTATGTGCACTTGGGAAGAATATGTATTCTGTTGTTGTTGGATGGAATGTCATGTATATAACCACTAGGTCCACTTGGTGTATAGTATTCCTCAAATCCACAGTTTCCTTACTGACTCTCTTTCTGGGCTATACTATCCATTGTTGAGAGTGGGGCATTAATCTTCGGAACCATTATTATATTTTTATTCCTCCTTTTAGTTCTGTTAGTATTTGCTTTATATATATACATGCTGTAATGTCAGGTGCATAACTACCTACAATGGTTACGCCTTCTTGATACATTTACCTTTATTATCATATAATGACCCTCTTTGTCTCTTGTGAACATGTTTAGCTTACATTCTATTTTATCTCAGTATAGGTACCTCTGATTTCTTTTGTTTACCATTTCTTTAGAATATGATTTTCCATCTCTTCACTTCCAGCTTCTCTGTGTCCTTAATGCTAAAGTGAGTCTCTCATAGGCAGCATGTTGTTGCATCTTATTTTTCATTTATTAAACCTTTCTATGTCTTTGGCTTAGAGAATTTAATCCATTTTCATTTAAAGTCATTATTGAATGCTAAGGCTTACTACTGCCATTTGTTAATTATTTTCTGACTGTAGATCCTTTCTTCCATGCCCCCTCTCTTGGCTGTCTTCTTTTGTAATTTGATGACTTTTGTGGTGGTATGCTCTGACTACTTTATTATAATCTTCTGTGTATCTACTAATGGGTTGACTTTTGTGGCTGCCCTGAGGCTTGCATAAAACTTCTTACGGTTATCCTGTTTTAAGGTAACAACAACTCTGACAGCATAGAAAACTTTGTACCTTTACTTCTCTTCTCTTCAACATTTTAGGCTAGTGATGTTATAATTTACATTTTTTTAAATTTCTATATGCAATGTCAAATTATTATTGAGTTATTTTTCATACATTTGCTTTTTAGCTTTTAAACTAGAGCTTGATTTTTATATCACCATTACAATATTAGAGTATTTGAATTTGACAACATTTTTACTAATCCTTTCATTTCAGATGTAGAACATCCTAAAGTATTCCTTGTAAAGAAGGTTTAATGGTGATGAACTCTGTCGGTTTTTGTTTGGGAGCCTTTATGTCTCCTTCATTTCTGAAGAATAGCTCTGCTGGGTATATTATTCCTGCTTGATAGGTTTTTGGGCTTTTTTAAAAAATATTTTTAATATAACGTCCCAATCTCTATTGACCTACAAAGTTTCTGCTAGGAAGACCACTGATATTCTTTTAGGCACTCTTTTGTAGACAATAAGTTACTTTTCTCTTTCTGTTTTCAAAATTCTCTTTTGCTTTTGCTTTTTGACATTTTAATGATAATGTGCTTCAATGTATCCCTTTGGGGTTAAACTTATATGAGGTCCTTTGAGCCTCATGAATCCTGATATACATTTCCCTCCCCACATTTAAGAAGGTTCCACCTATTGTTGGTTGTTTTTTTGTTTGTTTGTTTGTTTTTAAATAAGCCTTTTTACCTTTATCTTTTTCTTCACCATCCAAGATTTCCATCATGTCTATATTATTTCTGTGATGGTGTCTCGTAAGTCCTGAAGGTTTTCTTCTCTCTTTTTCATACTGTTTTTTGCTTGTCCATTTAGATAATTTCAAACAATTTGTCTCTAGTTTATGGATTCTTTCTTCTGACTCATCAAGTCTGGTATTGATACTATTGAATATTTCAGTCATTACGTGCTTCAGCTCTATGATTTCTGCTTTTTTTATTTTATGGTTTCTGTTTCTTTGGTGAACTTCTCATTTTGCTTATGCATTATTTTCCCAATTTCACTTAGTTGCCTGAGTCTTCTTATACTCTGTTGTACTACTTTAAGAAGATCATTCTGAACTATATGTCAGGTCATAGATCTGCATTTCTTTAGGGTCAGTTATTGGAGCATTATTAGTTTCTTCTGGTGGTATCGTGTTTACCTAATTCCTTGTGATCCTTGTATCCTTGTGTTTGTATCTGTGCATTCAAGTAAGTGGTTTGTTCTTCCATTCTTTATATATTTGTTTGGAAAGACCTTCCTTAGTTGTGTCACTTGAGGTACTAGATGGGTCAACTGGTGGCATCCATGGGCAGGTGGGATTTGTTTTGGGAATCTTAGTTGGATGAGACCAGTGCCTATAATCCGAAGTGGTGGTATGCATGTAATTGGTTGGAGAGTGCCAGTGTGTAAGCTTTGTGGTAGGTTGGGCCTGTAGGCTGTGCTCTGTGCTCAATTGGGCTCAGTATATGAGCTTTCTAGCTGGGCATGATGCCTACCTGTATGGAATCAGGTAGCGTTACTGGCTGAGCTCACTGCTATTACCTCTGATTGTCAGGGCCCCATGCTGTGCTCCCTGGTAGGGCAGTGCTACTTGTTGTATTCTATTATTGGACACAGCTATGAGGTATGCTCCACAACCACTACTGGACAATATGGGCCTCAGGTTGTGTTCCCCATCTGGATGGTGTCACTCCTCAGACACCATATTTGGATGGAGGTAGTCACAGGTCAGGCTTTGAAGTCAGATGAATACTCAGACTGTGCTCTGTGATCAGGCAGGTCACAAGCTGTGCCCTGACACTGGGAAGGCTATTAAGCTAGACTTTGTGATCAAGTAGACTGTTGCTGTGTTCTGTGATTGGGTGACACGGCTGGCTTGTCTTTCTGGTCATGTGGGGCTTCCAGCTGTATCCTAAAACTGGGTGGCACTAGAGACTATGCTCTGTGGTTAGGAGGGTTCACTGTCCAGGCTCTCTGATCAGGTGACACTTCAGGCTATGTTCTATGATTAGATGGGGTCACTGGGTTTCCTGCTTGGGCAGTTCCTAGGCTATGTTTAGCAATTGGGCATGGTCATATGCTGAACTCTCTCCACTTCTGGGTGGGGTTGTAAACTTGGCTCCATGGTTGGGTGGCCTTGAAGTCTGGGATCCAAGACTGCTCAAGCTCACCATTCAGTTTCCTTGGATATGAGGGCCAGAAATTATGCTCAATGGTTAAGCAAAGCTTTTAGCTTGGTTCCCTGACCAGTCAGGCTGTAGGATATGCTCTGTGGCTGGCAAGGGGTCTGTGACCATGTTTCTTGAAGCGGTGCATCCTGAGCAGTTGGGTACAATTGAGAATTTGCTTTCCTTCTTTGGGAGACAGTAGGAAGTGCTTCATGACTGCGGGATATAGACAGACCCATTCTTAAAGAAGTGCTTGGTAGAGGCCATTCTGATTAGGCTACTGCAGTGACATCTTCAGGTCAATCTCAATAAATAGAATTTAATTTCTATTTCTAATATAAAAAGTAAAAATTGTAAATATGATGCATAGAAAAAGTAAATAAAGAAAAAAATGTACAAAACAATGAATTATAAGGGAGTGAACACCCATGCAATATTCATAAAGATTAAGACATGGAATATTAGATTCACATAAGATGTTTCCCTGTGTATATTTTTCAATCCCAACCTCGTGCCTTGACCTCTTGTGTACAAAAAATGACATTTTTCTTTCCTCATTCTTGATTCTTTACTTTCTATTTATTTTTTTCTCTTCTTTTTTTTTGGCTCCTATTTCAGTGGCTATAACATTCATTATGAAACTGAATACAAGTGATGACAATAGACATCCTAGTGTCACTCCTGAACTCAAAAGGAAGCATATAGTGTTTACTATTAAGGCAATATTTATTTAAGTTATTGGTACTTAACTTTTTTTTTATTAAAGAACATCTTTTTAATTCCAAATTTGTTAAGTGTTTTTTCATAGAAGATGACTAAATTTATTATGGCTCCATCAGAAAGGATGAATACCCAACTTTTGTATCAACATGGATGGGACTGGAAGAGATTATGCTGAGAGAAATAAGTCAAGAAGAGAGAGTCAATTATTACCTGGTTTTGCTTATTTCTGGGGCATAAGAAATAACACAGAGGATATAGGGAGATGGAGAGGAGAAGTGAGTTGGGGGAAATTGGAGGGGGAGAGAAACCACGAGAGACTGTGGACTCTGAGAAACAAACTAAGGGTTTTGGAGGGGAGGGTGGTGGGAGGTTGGGTGAGCCTGGTGGTGGGTATTATGGAGGGCATGTATTGCATGGAGCACTGGGTGTGGTGTATAAACAATGAATTCTGAAACACTGAAAAGAAATTAAAAATAAATAAATAAAATTTTAGAAAGAAGATGATTAAATGTGACCAAACTCTTTTTTAAAAAATTTATTTATTCATTTTCAGCATAACAGTATTCATTATTTTTTCACCACACCCAGTGCTCCATGCAATCTGTGCCCTCTATAATACCCACCACCTGGTACCCCAACCTCCCCCACCCGCCACTTCAAACCCCTCAGATTATTTTTCAGAGTCCATAGTCTCTCACGGTTCACCTTTTTTTTTTTTGCATCTGTTTAAACTGTGTATTATTTTCTTTTAATCTACTAATGAGACAAAGTATACTGGTCAATCTTCAATTACTAAAGCATCCTTAAATCCCTGGAAGAACCACTTTTATATTTTTATTTTATACTATTATATTTTTCATAGAATGCAAGATTCAGTTTGCAAATTTGAAGAATCTGAGGAGGTATAGGTTTATGAGTCAGCTTGTCCTACAATTTTCCTTTCCCATGTCCAGGTTGTGGTAACCTCATAAATGTATCTGGGAGTCTATCCTCTCTTTAGATTTTCTGTTTTTAACCAGTGTTGTATTCATGAGAAAGATTGTAAGCTTCCAAATTACATCATGTTCCTTAATTTAGTAACATTCATTAGTAACTGAGGCAGCGTGCTTTGCATTAACAGAGAGTTTACTATTTAGAAATTAGTGCGGGCAGTTGTTTGAGAGGTTCTATTGATAGTCCCAAAGACCTGTGACTGATCTTTGCCAAACTGATCCATTCTTACTAGAATGTATCTTTGATGTTGCCAATTATATGACAGGCTTTTAGGGTATTAAAATACTTGGTTTCCTTTAGTGATGAGAGCTGTTTCTCCCAAAATACTCCAATGGACCAACCATTTTCTCTTGAAGTAACTGTAGTTCTTAGTTTCTGATGAATATATATTCTGATGACTCCAAAATCACATTACTCCTTGCTAGAGCCTCAGGGTTCAGTGGAAACTTTTGCCAAAGATTGTAGTTAGCATGCATATAGATATTTGCTTAAAAAGTCATTTGGGTCATATGGTCGTTAAAGCACTGTTTGGGATAGCCTGCTCCACAGCACTCAGAGTGTGTTTTTTGCTCCAGACTAAATTGAAAAATAGATTTCATTTGGGTTCCTTATAATACCCAGTGCTCATCTCAAGTTCCCTCCTTTTAAAAAAAAAAAATTATTTATTTATTTATTTATTTTTTAATCTTTACAACATTTTATTTATATTTTTTATTTAATTTCTTTTCAATGTAACAGAATTCATTGTTTGTGCACCACACCCAGTGCTCCATGCAATACCTGCCCTTTATAATACCCACCCCAGGCTCCCCTAACCTCTCATTCCCCGCCCCTTCAAAACCCTCAGATTGTTTTTCAGAGTCCATAGTCTCTCATGGTTCATCACCTTCTCCAAAACATTTTATTTTTGTAACAATATTTGGAAATAGTTATTGGTTATTTTGCAGATGAAGACACCAAGGTTCAAAGTGAGGATAGCCACAACTTCTTTAAAAGTGTAGTGAGAGGGGCGCCTGGGTGGCTCAGTGTGTTAAGTCGCTGCCTTCGGCTCAGGTCATGATCTCAGGGTCCTGGGATCGAGTCCCGCATCAGGCTCTCTGCTCAGCAGGGAGCCTGCTTCCTCCTCTCTCTCTCTGCCTGCCTCTCTGTCTACTTGTAATCTCTCTCTGTCAAATAAATAAATAAAATCTTTAAAAAAAAAAGTGTAGTGAGAGCAGTTATTCTCAAAATTTGTGTACAATTTGTATGTACATTATGTACAAAATGTAAAATTTATGTACAAAATTATGAACTACCTGTGGCATCTTGAAAAAATGCAAATTACTATTTGGTAGGTCTAGAGTGGGCCTACTTTTCTGCATTTCTTTTTCTTTTTCCTTTTTTTTTTCAGCATAACAGTATTCATTAATTTTGCACCACACCCAGTGCTCCATGCAATCTGTGCCCTCTATAATACCCACCACCTGGTAGCCCGACTTCCCACCCCCCACCCCTTCAAAACCCTCAGTGCCCATCACCCATTTACCCGATCCCATTACTCATATCCCCTCTAGCAAGCCTGTTATTCCTCTCTATATAAGATTATCTTATGGTTTGCCTTCCTTTCTTTTTTATCTTATTTTTCCTTCCCTTCCCCTGTGTTCATCTGTTTTGTTTCTTAAATTCCACATATGTGTGAAGTCATATGATATTTGTCTTTCTCTGAATGACTTATTTTGCTTAACCTAATACACTCTAGTTCTGTCCGTGATGTTGCAAATGGCAAGATGAGCTGATGAATGAATAAGAAGAAATGGTTATATATATATATATATATATATATATATATATATATATATATACAGTGCAATATTAGCCATCAGAAAGAATAAAATCTTGCCATTTGGGTGATGAACCATGAGAGACTCCTTCATATTTCTGTATGTGACTGATCAATAAACATTTATATTTAGGTATTTAGAATGTTCCCACTTTTGTGCCTCATTTATGCTTACAGCATCTCCAACTTTTTCTCAATGCTGTGAATGTATCAGTAATTTACATTACAATCAGTACAAGTTGGTGGAATTCTCAGTAACAAACATAATAAGTAATATAGAGAGAAAGAAATAGGGATTTCCATATAAATTCCATCTATTTCAACCTCATTTTGATAAATCATGAGTATACAGATACTCGATTTCAGAGAATCTGAGAGTAAAGTTGACTAACAATAAAGATGAACATAGTTTTGCTTTATTATACATTTTGACTAGCATTCTTTTCTTGTTTTTAATATTTTTTAATTGTGGTAAAAGATACATAACAAAATTTCTCCTTTTAATGATGAAAATATTCTTGATTTAAGAATAGATACTTCATATAAATTGATATTCAAATATAGTCCCTTGAATAAACTCAAAGAAAATTAAGAATGAAATATATACAGTGTACTTCCAACAGATGATGTTGTTTAAGGAGGGATTAATTCTTGAGAAACTGGAATGGAACAAACTTTGTAAAATTATGCTTTGGAATTCCAGAAACTTGTCAACAATATTAAATGGAGGTGATCTTTACATATACTGACTTGCATTCCTAGTCTTCGTTGAAAATTATAACTCATGACTCTTTGAAACAATTAGTTAATAGTTTTAATTTTTCTGTGGCACAGTGTGTGACCTCAATTAAATAATTATTTAATTCGTTCTTGAGGGGAGATAGTAGCTATGATTTTGGAATACTTACTAGCAGAATCTCTCCTTGCGAAACTTGTTTATTTGATTCCTATATTAACATGTACTAGTAATTTAATATTTTATGGACGAAGTGGTCCTTTTCTACTTTCTCAATATTCCATGATTTTGAAAACATTTAATCAAATTTAATTTTCCTATTAGATGATGATATTTCTTTTAAAATGCTATAAAATGTTCCTTATAATTTTTTTCAGAGCATTTATTACTTCCTTATTTCTTAGACTATAAATAAAAGGGTTTAATAAAGGGATTACTATGGTATAAAAAACAGCACCAGGTATATCTTTATCCTCTTCTTTAACTGAATGTGGTCGAATATACACAAAGATAAGAGAACCATAGAATATTGAGACAGAGAGAAAGTGGGATGCACAAGTAGATAAGGCTTTGCTTCTTCCCTCTTTGGATTTCATTTTGAAAATAGTAAAGAGAATGTAGAAGTAAGATATTAAGACACTACCAACGGTGAAGAGTTGAATTGAACCTGCAAAGATAAATATCATCAATTCATTCATATAAGGGTCAACACAGGAGAGTCTATATAATGGTAAAACATCACAAAAAAAGTGATTAATTTGATTTGACCCACAGAAAGTTAGCCTAAAGAGAAACCCTATTTGAATCACGGAATGCAGATTTCCAGCTATGTAGGCCCCTGTGGTCATCTGAATGCAGAGTTTCTTTGACATCATCGTGTGGTACTGCAGAGGGCTACATATGGCCACATAGCGATCATAGGCCATTGCTGCCAGGAGAAAGCAATCTGCAGTTTCAGCAAGGCAGAGAAAATAAAATTGTGCCATGCACTCATAAAGGGAAATCATTCTGTCTTTAGAAAAGGAGTTCTCTAACATTTTTGGGGTGATGGCACAGGAACAACAGGAATCCATCAAAGCCAGGTTGCCCAGAAAGATGTACATTGGTGTGTGAAGACGACGCTCCATAAAAATCAGTGCCACCAGGCCAAGATTCCCCACCATAGTGATCACATAGATAGTGAGAAACACCACAAACAGGAGGCTCCTCATCTCTGGGCGATCTGTAAATCCTATGAGGATGAATTCAGTGGTCAAGGAGTAATTATCCTCAGTCATATCCACTTTCTCTGTTGAGATAGCAAATCTGGAGATATAAGATTAAGGGAAATTAGAGAATCGATTCCATTTACTATACCACCAAGAACCATAAGATACCTGGGAATAAACCTAACAAAAGGGGAAAGGATCTGTACTTGAGGAACGACAGAACACTCGTGAATGAAATTGAAGAAGACAAAAAAATTTGGAGTAGTATTCCATGCTCATGGATCAGAAGAATAAACATAAAATTGTAATTTAGAGTGTGCAAAACTTTCCTTCCAAATTTTTCTTTTTACAACAAAGAGGGAAGCTTCTTCAAACTCCTATTAGTATCTCTGGACACAGGCACACAAACCTCTAGGGGATAGCCATTCCCCTAAAGTGTCAGTTTTATAACTGAACTCTGAAAATCAGCATTCCCATGAATATTTTTGTAATTCCAAGAAGAATGCTTACAGAGGAAAAGGTTTGTCTTTATGAATTCACGTATGGATAGTGTAGAAATCTAGCATTCTCATATTTGGTTCATAGTTGACAAAAAATTTCAGTGTCAATTTTGGTATTACAGATCCTTAAAATAAATTTAATATCAATTTTTATGTATATATTTCTTTTTTTTTACTGATCAAAAATTTTTCATATATGGTCCCAGTGACCTGAATCTTTGAAAAGGGCGTAAGACAGATATGTTAAATTTATACCTTAGGAATTGTATGAAGATCACAAAGGTTTAAGAATAGGACTTTAATCTTTAGAGAAAATTCCTTGAGATATTCAAGGATATAAATATCTATGTATTTTCGTCTATCTCATCCCTTTTCCCGGTACTAGATCCATTTCCATAAAAACTGATTTTGTCCATCTCATCATTCCTGTTGATTTTTGCCCAGATTTCTAAATCCTTCCCATCTTTATGTAAAGCATAGTATACATATAATGCTCCTTAAGAAAGCTTTACAAGATGGGATAGGGAGGGAGACAAACCATAAGTGACTCTTAATCTCATGAAAGAAACTGTGGGTTGCTGGGGGGAGGGGGGTTGGGAGAAGGGGGGTAGGGTTATGGACATTGGGGAGGGTATGAGCTTTTGGGTAAATTGGAAGGGGAGGTGAACCATGAGAGACTATGGACTCTGAAAAACAATCTGAGGGGTTTGAAGTGGTAGGGGGGTGAGAGGTTGGGATACCGGGTAGTGGATATTATAGAGGGCACGGCTTCCATGGAGCACTGGGTGTGGTGAAAAAATAATGAATACTGTTTTTCTGAAAATAAATAAATTGGGAAAAAAAAGAGAAAGCTTTAACTAAATGCTCCAGACCACATTGATTTTCACTTCTTGCATCCTCAAGCATATCCTATATACCCTACACAATATAGAGTTGTTCATGTGTAATACTCATGGCTTTTAAAAAAAATGCATGTACAGTTTCTTTATTAGAATTGTAGACATTTGAGTTCAGCTATGACTTTTATTCCTCATAGGAGTCATTTAATGCTATAGAGGGGGAAAAGAAATACTGATCCCAGTTCTAGCTTCAAAGACCCGAGATAGGTGAACTTGTTGTCAGTGGACTATCACTGATCCTTAGTGACCTCTTTGGTCTCCACAAATTGAGACTGCTAGTTTTGAAGAACACGCTACAAAGGAAATTCTTGGAAATTTATCATGAAAAACCTTATGTATTATTCTCTTACTGGAAGTGACCCAGATACTATTGTCCTGCATCCTAAGAAACTTATGTAATATTTTCTGAAGTATATCACAGTAGTTTGAAAGCTAATAAAATTAAGCTTGCCTGTATATTTTAGTTTTATAACACTTAGAGAAAAATCTTAAATATTAATATGATTTTTGAGATGGGTTGCCTGGATGGCTAAGATATTTAAGCATCTTCCTTTGGTTCAGGTCATGATTTCCAGGTCCTGGGACTGAGCCCTATGTCTGGCTCCCAGCTCAGTGGGAATTCTCCTTGTTCCTCTCCCTCTGCCTGTCCCTCTGCTTGAGTTCTCTCTGTCTCTCTGTTTCTCTCTCTCAAATGAATAAATTAAAAAAAAATCTTAAAATAAATATGATTTTTGAGAACAAATTTTGTTTTACCTCAAAGGCTCTCTTGTATTATTACTTTGGAATCCATTAGGATATTTTGACCAATGTGTCTAATTATGTAAATTCTATGGTCAAAATGGGTTTATTTTTCCATACTGAAAACATCAAAATAAAAGCACAGGCTGAACGTTTCACTTTCTTGTTTTAAAGTACTAAAGAGGGGCGCCTGGGTAGCTCAGTGGGTTAAGCCTCTGCCTTCGGCTTCGGCTCTGGTAGTGATCCCAGAGTCCAGGGATCGAGCCCCACATCAGGCTCTCTGCTCAGCGGGGAGCCTGCTCCCGCCTGCCCCTCTGCCTACTTGTGATCTCTGTCTGTCAAATAAATAAATAAAATCTTTAAAAAATAATAAAGTACTAAAGATAAGCCATTTCATTATTCAGCTATGTTAGAAATAACTTTCAATATACTTGCCTGAATTATGTAACAGAATTAAGCTGCACTCTTACCTGTATGTTCTGAAGATCTACCTTATAATCAGAAAAGGTTAGCATGAACTGAGTTCAAATCTCATGCTAATTTGCCATAGCCTTCAGCTGTGGAAAGACCTAGGAAGGTGAGAATTTGAAATCTGAGAACAATTAAAAAATGCTAACTAATTCAGATAAATCAATACTTACAGATGTTAGCAGTTAGGTAAAGATATATCTGAATACTTGCTTTGCCTGAATGCTCTGAGAATTTTTATAACATCACATTGCTTTTGTTTGTGTGTGATGTTAAGTCTCATATTATTTCAGGATATAAGTATTTGTCTCAGGAACATTTGGGATTAAAAGAATGAAAATATGGAAGGCTACTAATAGTTCAGTGTCAATAATTATGTTCCTCATAATGCAAAATTAGCTTTCCATCAAATGCTTATGGGACTTGCCTACAATGACCTCAGTGTACTTCTATGGGGAGATTCAGTTCCCAATACATTTTAACTCTGTGATATAAATTAAAGATGACCTGTAAGACCACGAGGTTAAAGTAAATAAACTTTGCTAAAGTCACTAAGTCATTTGATGATCATCTTGCTGATTCTTATGTAACTGACATCATTTCTAGAATTCTGTTATTTATCCTGTGCATAAAATGTAAAATGAGCTTAAGGGACTCTCATGTCAGTTTAGAAAGTTATTGGAGAGAATAATAGGGTTTATGAAAGATGATTAGCATTTAGAAATAAGAACAAAAGTTGTGGTAGTGTTAGCTAGTCTCATCAACTCCTTCACCCTGATCTGAAGTTGTTCCCATGTGTTGCAAAATCCTCATGGAAACTTTGCTCTTACCTTTAGCCACATATATGATTTACTGAGTTAATCTCTGTTCTTTTCAGTTATACCCACTCCTTTACTTTTTTACCCTGTTTTCACCTTTCACTCCACTAATTGTATAAATATACTGTATATTTAATAAAATTTAATTTAATAAAAATACTATATGTCATGGAGCATGTCTACAAGCCATCACTTTTTGTCTGCTGCTACCATTAGCTATAGACATAAGAGGGAAAGGATTTCTCTGTTACGTTCATTCTTTCATTCCTAACACCTTGGACATTCGTACTTTGTAGTGCTTAACAAATGTTTGTTGAACAAGTAAAAAAATGATAGTCTACTGCTCAGGAATTTGAAATGGTCTTTAATTAGTTTCAAACCAAATACTTTTTTCTTTTTTTAAGGGTTTCTTCAAATCTGTTTTAGGTTTTTTTTTTTTTAATTTTACTTATTTATTGAAAGAGAGTAAGAGAGAGAAAGAAGGAGCAGGTGTAGGGTAGAAGGAGAAGGAGAGAGAGAGAAGCCAATCCTCTGCTGAGCAGAGAGCTGGACATGTGGCTCTGGGGCTTGATTCCAGGGCTCCAGGATCATGACTCATGCTGAAGGCAGACTCTTAACTGACTGAGCCACCCAGGCACCCCCAAATTCATTTTTCTTATTTTGGTATTCCAGAAGCTCCACAGTCAACTTGTGTCTTATCTATCTCTTTCCTTTCTTCCTCTTACATCAGGGCACTTGGACATGTGCTTTCCTTCAAGGCCCTTCTGGGAAGTTGCTTCAACTAATTCACTTTCAATGTTTCCCTCATCTAAAACTCCTTCTCTCTTTCCTTCCATCTCAGTACTACTCATCCTTGAACTCAAATCAGATCTCCATGGGGACTTTCCTAGGTCCTTGTAACAGAGAATTGATTCTTTCCTTTCCTGATGTACATGATACTTCTCTGTTTTTATAATGCATTTACTTCCATATCACGTGTGATTCATATGTGTCTTAATTGGTAAAAGTCTTGACTGCATATTAAGTCACCAATCATGTCAAGCATCTTTCTGAGAAACTGACTACAAACTGAGCTAGATCCTGCTGCATTAACTGCTGACATTACCATTCTGTTTCACTTTTATCAGGTACTTTCAATATGCAGGGTATTGGAAAAGACAATGGAGAGTGTGTGCACAGGACGTGAAAATGGTGGGGATATCTTCCTAGTTTTTATATATGGCTCCTGACAAGATGCTCACCATCTAGTGGGCAGAAAGAAAGGGACTTACATTGCTAACCAGTGTACAATTTAGGCTGTAATATAAAAGAAGTGTCTGTACTGTCATTTGCAAATATCTTCTCCCATTCCGTGGGTTGCCTCTTTGTTTTCTTGACTGTTTCCTTTGCAAGTGACAGTACAGTCAAAAGGTTGATATCCAGGATCTATAAAGAACTCATCAAACTCAACACACACAAAACAGATAATCATCTAAAAAAATGGGCAGAAGATATGAACAGACACTTCTCCAATGAAGACATACAAATGGCTATCAGACACATGAAAAAATGTTCATCATCACTAGTCATCACGGAGATTCAAATTAAAACCACATTGAGATACTACCTTACACCAGTTAGAATGGCCAAAATTAGCAAGACAGGTAACAACGTGTGTTGGAAAGGATGTGGAGAAAGGGGAACCCTCTTACACTGTTAATGGGAATGCAAACTGGTGCAGCCACTTTGGAAAAGTGTGGAGATTCCTCAAGAAATTAAAAATAGAGCTCCCCTATGATCCTGCAATTGCACTATTGGGTATTTACCCCAAAGATGCAAATGTAGTGAAAAGAAGGGCCATCTGTACTGCAATGTTCAGAACAGCAATGGCTGCAATCACCAAACTGTGGAACGAGCCAAGATGCCCTTTAACAGATGAATGGATAAAGGGGATAAAGGATAAAGGAGATGAATGGTCCATATATACAATGGAATATTACACAACCATCAGAAAGGATGAATACCCAACATTTGTATCAACATGGTTGGGACTAGAGGAGATTATGCTGTATGAAATAAGGCAAGTAGAGAAAGCCAATTATCATATGGGTTCACTTACTTGTGAAGCATAAGGAATAACATGGAGGACATTAGAGGAAGTAAAGGAAAAGTGAAGTGGGGTAAATCAGTGGGGGAGATGAAACATGAGAGACAGCAGACTATGAGAACCAAATTGAGGGTTTTGATGGGGAGGGGTGGAGAGGAGTGGGTGAGCCTGGTGATGGGTATTTGGGAAGGCACATATTGCATAGAGCACTGGGTGTTATACATAGATAGTGAATCTTGGAACACTACATCAAAAATTAATGACATAGTGTATGGTGACCAGCATTACATAATAAAAAAACAATTAAATAAATAAATAAATAAATAAATATCAAATTTCAATGAACTTTGGAAGATCATTTTTTAATGTAGGTGATAAAATCTGTTTCTGAGCTTTTAAAAAAAATCCAAATCTGAAAAAATTTAATATGCTACTCATATAATTTTTTTCAATTTATTTATTTTCAGAAAAACAGTATTCATTATTTTTTCACCACACCCAGTGCTCCATGTAAGCCGTGCCCTCTATAATACCCACCACCTGGTACCCCAACCTCCCAGCCCCCCCACCCAGCACTTCAAACCCCTCAGACTGTTTTTCAGAGTCCATAGTCTCTCATGGTTCACCTCCCCTTCCAATTTACCCAAATTCCCTTCTCTTTTCTAACGCCCCTTGTCCTCCATGCTATTTGTTATGCTCCACAAATAAGTGATACCATATGATAATAGACTCTCTCTGCTTGACTTATTTCACTCAGCATAATCTCTTCTAGTCCCGTCCATGTTGCTACAAAAGTTGGGTATTCATCCTTTCTGATGGAGGCATAATACTCCATAGTGTATATGGACCACATCTTCCTTATCCATTCATCCGTTGAAGGGCATCTTGGTTCTCATATAATTTTTACCTAGAAAATCCTATCAAGATATATGGGAACATCCCAAATACATTTTCAAAATTCTATCTGCATTGCATGATTTCCTTTTGGAAAACAATTGCTTTCTACTTAAATATGACAGTTATATCAAAGGACAAAATAAAAATGTTAATGACTTTTGAAGCAGCAAATTTAGAACGCTTGTCTTTTATAAGCAGAAAAGTAAATAACTCCTCCTAAAATTAACAAAATTTTAAATATTAACATAAAGATCAAGAAGACAAGAATTAAAAAGTATTTCTGAGGATGTAGAGAAGAAGGAACTATTGTGCACTTTTTTTTAGGTTCTACATATTAGTGAGAAACAGGATTTGTCTTTCCCTGTCTGTCTTATTTCACTTAGCATAATGCCCTCAAGGTCCATCTATGTTGCCAAAAATAGCAGGATTTTCTCCTTTTTTATGACTGAATATTTCATTTTACGTATATATCTGTGTGTCTGTGCATATTTATGTGTATAAGTTTACATATACATACTCACACACACATTTTCTTCATTTGTTGATGAACACTTAGGTTGTTTTCATGTCTTAGCTATTGTGAGTAATGCTGCAATAAATATGGGGATGAAGGTATATTTTCAAAATAGTTCATTTTCTTTGGATATATACCCAGATAGGGATTGCTGCTGGATCAGATGGTAGTTCTATTTTTTAATTTTTTGAGAAAAATTTATGCTGTTTTCCACAGTGGCTGTATCAATTTCCACTCTCACAAATAGTGCACCAAGTATCCTTTTCTTCACATCCTCACCAATGCTTCTTTCTTGTCTCCTGAAAACAATCATTCTGATAGGTGTGAGGTGATATTTAATGTTTTGATTTGCTTTTCCCAGATGATGAATAATGGTGAGCAACTTTCCATGGGCTTGTTGGCCATTTGTATGGTTTCTTTGGGGAAAAAAGTCTATTCAAGACCTCTGCTGATTTCCAATCAGATTATTATTAGTATTTTGCTAATAAGTTAAAGGAGTTCCTTATGTATTTTGGATATTAACTCTTTTTCAGATATATGGCTTGCAAATATTTTTCTTTGTTCCATGGTTTCCTTTTTCATTTTGCTGATCATTTCTTTTGATGAGCTTTTTAGTTTGAAGCAATGTTTATTTCTGCTTTTGTTGTTTGGGCTTTTTGTCAATACATCCAAAATATCATTGGCCAAGGCCACTACCAAGAATCATTTTCCATGTTTTTTTCTAGGAGTTTTATGGCTTCAAGTCTTTATGTCTTTAATCCATTTGGAGTAAAGTTTTTGAGAGTTGTGTAAGGTAATGATTAAATTTTAGTTTTTTGCATGGGAATATCCAGTTTCTCTAACATTATTTGCTGAAAAGATCTTGGCTCCTTTTTCAAATATTAGTTGACTGTGTGTGTTTTTATATCTGGCTTTTAATTCTGTTTCATTGTTTATGTAACCATTTTTACACCAGGGTTCCATACTGTTTAGATTACTATAGATTCTTAGTTTAAAATCAAGAAGTCTGATGCTTCCAATTTTATTCTTCTTTCACAAGATTACTTTTGCTTTTGGATTCTTTTGTGGTTGCATAAAAATTTTAGGATTTTTTCTTTTTATGAAAATTGCCACTGGAATTTTTATAAGAATTGCATTGTATCTATATATGACTTTGGGTAGCATGGACATATTAACAATATTAAATTCTTCCATTCCATGAACATGAGTTATTGTTCTACTTATCTGCATATTTTCCAGTTTCTTTCATCAATGTCTTATAGTTTTCAGTGTACAAATTTTTCACCTTCTTGGTTCAATTTATTCTTAAGTATTTTGTTGGTGTTCAATGATGCTGATAAATGGTATTATATTCTTTCTCTTTCAGCTATTTTGTCATTAGTAAACAGAAATGCAACTGATATTTGTATGTTGATTTGTGTTATCATGCAATTTTATTTAATTTTTTTATTACTTCTAACTGTTTTGGTGGCATTCTTAGAGTTTTCTACATATAAGATTATGCTATCTGCAAACAAGGACAATTTTACCTCCTTCTTTCCTATTTGAATCACTTTTATTTATGTTATTCTTTTAACCTAATTATTATGGCAAGGATTTCTAGTACTGTGTTGAATAGAAGTGATTAGGGTGGCACCTTTGTGTTGTTCCTGATTTTTCAGGGTAAATTTCAGCTCTTCACTGTTGCATAAGATATTAACTGTGAGCCTGTTGTATATGGCCTTTATTATGTTGAGACACAATACTTCTAATTCAAAGTGTTGAGAGCTATTGTCATGAAAGGATATTGAATTTTGTCAAATGCTTTTTCTGCATCTATTGAGTGATCATATGATCTTTATCTTTCATTCTATTAATGTGGCATATCACACTTACTGATTTGTGGATGTTGAACCATGCTTGGATCCAAGGGAGAAAGCCCACTGGATCATGGTGTATTTGATCCTTTTAATGGATCCTGTTGAATTCAGTTTGCTGGAATTTTGCTGTGTATTTTGCTTAAGTATTTATCAGGGATATCGTCTTGTACTTTTGTTTTCTTCTAGTATTCTTATCTGATTTTGGTATCAAGGTAATGCTGGCTTTAAAAAACTTGAGTTTGAACACATTTCTTTCTTTTTTTGGAAGAGTTTTAGGAATGGCATTAACTCTTCATTAAATGTTTGGTAGACTTCCCCAGTGAAACCACCTATTCTTGAGCTTTTCTTTGTTGGGAGGTTTTTGATTACTAATTCAATTTTCTTACTATGTTATTGATCTGTTCATGTTTTCTGTTTCTTAATGGTTCAGGCTTGGTAGATGGTATGTTTCTAGAAATTTATCCATTGGTTTATGTTATCCAATTTTCTTCCATTTAGTTGTTCCTCATAGCTTCTTATAATCCTTTATGTATTCGTAGTGTCAGTCATAATGTCCCCTCTTTCATTTAAAACTTTATTTAAGTCCTTTTTCTTTTTCTTGGTTAATAGAGCTAAAGATTTTTTGTTTGTTTGTTTATCATTCAAAAAACAAACTTATTTTTTATTGGTCTTTTCTACTGTATTTCTGGTGTCTTTTATTTCTGCTGTAATCCTTATTATTTCCTTCCTTTTCCTAACTTTGGGTTTATTTTTTCTTCTTTTTCTAATTCTTTGAGATTTAATATGAGGTAGTTTATTTGAAATATTCCTTTTTAGTTACACATTACACATCTAAACTTCCACCTAAGAATCATTTTTGCATGATCTTGTATGTTTTAACATGTTGTGTTTTTGTTGTCAAAAGAAGCTTTCTGATTTCGCTTTCATTTCTGCTTTGAGTTCAGTAGTGTGTGTTTAATTCCCACATATTTGTGGATTTTCCAGTTTTATTATTGTTATTAATTTTCAGCTTCTTATCATTGTGGTTGGAAAAGATACTCAATATGATTCTGCTATTTTAAAAAATTATCCCAATATTCATAAAATTGCTAAGGCTTACTTTGTGGCCCAACTTTCGATCTATCCTACAGAATGTTCCATGTGGCTTGAGAAGTAGGTATATTCTGGTGTTATGAAATAGAATGTCCTGAATAAAGTGCTTGCATTCATTTTCTCTATCGTGTTATTCAGTTCTGCTATTTACTAATTGATTATTGGTCTGGATGATCTATCCTGTGCTGAATGTGAAGTATTGAAGTTCCCTTCTATTTTATAATGGCTGTCTGTTTCTCTTTTAATTTCTGTTAATATTTGTATTATATATTCATGTGCTCCAATGTTGGGTGGATATGTTTACAACTATGAATTGACACATTTATCACTATATATGACTTCTTTGCCTTCTCTTATTGATGTTGACAGAAATTCTGTTCTATCTGATATCACTGTAGTCATTTGGTTATCATTCTTATGATTCTAAGTGTGCTTTTAAAGGTAAAATGAATTTCTTATAGGTAGCATATTTTTGGATCTTGTTTTTTGTTTTTATTCATTCAGCCACTCTGTCTTTTAATTGTAAAATTTAGTCCATTTACATTTAAAGTAATTATGGATAAGTAATGACTTACTATTGTCATTTTGTTAATTGCTTTCTCATTTTTTTTAGTGCCTTTGACCCTTTCTTCCTCCCTTGCTGTCTTCCTATGTAATTTATTTTTTTATAGTCATATGCTTTATTTTCTTTTTATCTTTGATGTGTATCTACTGTAGGTTTTTTGTTGTTGTTACCATGAGGATTAAGTAAAACATTTTATAGATCTAACAGTCTATTTTAAATGATAAAAATTCCCTTCAAATGCATATGAGAGTATACTTTGGGTTCTGTTCTCACGTTTTGTTATTGTCACACTTTGCATCTATTTCTATAGTTCATCCAATTTTTAAATTTTATTTTTTCAGTGTTCCAAGATTTATTGACCCAGTGCTCCATGCAATACGTGCCCTCCTTAATACCCACCACCAGGCTCACTTAACCCCATATCCCCTCTCCCCTCCAAAACCCTCATTTTGTTTCTCAGGGTCCAGGGTCTCTCACGATTCATCTAACCCTCTGCTTTCCCCCAATTCACTTTTCCTTTCCTTCTTCTATTGTCCTCCGTGTTATTCCTTATGCTCCACAAGTAAGTGAAACCATATTATAAGTGCCCCTTTCTGCTTGTCTATAGTGCATCCTTTAAGAAATTATTGTGTCTATAGATATTTTAAATATTATTATTTTCTCACTTTTCTACTAGAGATAAAAATAGTTTACATATTGCTATTATACATTAGGACAGTCAAAATTTGGCTACATATTTACCTTTGTAGGTCAGTTTTATACTTCTATATGTTTGCATGTTGTTGCTTAGTGTCCTTCCATCTTCTCCTGAACAACTCCCTTTAACTCTTCTTGTAAGGGAGTCTAGTGGTGATGAAATTCCTTAGTTTTTGTTTGTCTGAGAATGTCTTTATTTCTCCTTCAGTTCTGAAGCATAATTTTACCAGGTATGGCATTCTTAGTTGGCAGGATTTTTTTTCTCTCAGACTTTGACTATATCATTATACCTCCTCCCGGTGTACAAATTTTCTGCAGAGAAATTTGCATATAGCCTATGGGGGTTCCTTGGTAGATCACAAGTCATTTTGCTCTTACTACTTTCAACATTCTCTTATTGTCTATTATTTTGATCCTTTGTTTATATTATGTCTCAGATCTTGGGTTGATCATGCTTAGAGTCCTTTCAGTTTCTTGTCCCTTGCTATCCATATCTCCCAAGATTTGGAAGTTTTCGGCTATTATTTCTTTAAATAAGCTTTCAGGCCCTCTCTTTTTCTTCATCTTCCTGAATACTAGTGAAGCAAGTTTTCATTTATTTCATGATATTGTATAATTAACATGGACTTTTTCCACACTTTTTCATTCTTTTTTTTTTCCTTTTTGTTCCTTTAACTAGCTTAGTCCATATAATCTGTCTCTAATTATGTTGATTCTTTCTTCTGAATGAGTAACTCTGTTGTTAAAATTATTTATTGAATTTTTCATTTCTTTCATTGTATTCTTCAACTCCAAGATTTGTTTGCTTATTTTTCATAGACATTATTTTTTGGTTTGTTTGTTTTTTTATTATGATTTTTAAAAATTTTTTATTAACATATATTGTATTATTAGCCCCAGGGGTACAGGTCTGTGAATCATCAGGTTTACACACTTTACAGCACTCACCATAGCACATACCCTCTGCAATGTCCATAACCTCACCACCCTCTCCCTATCCCCCTCCCCCAACCACCCTTCGTTTGTTTTGTGACATTAAGAGTCTCTTATGGTTTGACATGGACATTATTTTAAAAAAAAATTATTAATTTATTTTAGAGAGAGAGTGAGGACACGACTGTGGAAGAGAACAGAGGGAGAGGAACAAGCAGACTCCACACTGAGTGGAGAGCCTGTTCCAGGGCTCAAACCCAGGACCTTCAGATCATGACCTGAGACTAAGAAGACACTTAAGTGAATGAGCCACCCAGGTACCCCTATTGTTTCTTTCTTTCTGTTAAACTTCTGATTTTGTACATTGTTTCCTCATTTCATTTAGTTACCTATTCTGTTGCATTTCTTTGTGTTTCTTTTAGATAATTATTTTGAATGCCTTGTCAGGCAAACTATAGAGCTCTGTTTCTTTGGAGTTGATTACTGGGTTAATTAGCGTTTTGTTGGTGTTATGTCTGCATGATACTTCATGATCCGTATAGCCATACATTAGTGTCTGTTGATTTGAGGGAGCAAACACTTCTTCCAAGTCATTACCGACTATGTTGACAGGTAAAGATTTTTTCCTCATTTGTTCCCTATGTCAATAGGATTAACCACAAAAAAGCTGGTTACAAACCAGTTGTGCTGGTTTGTAATCAGCTATGAAGCTGTTGCTGAGCCTGCAGTGGGGACCATGATTGGCAGTCTTTCTACCAGGCTTTCAGGAAGTTGTTGATCCTGTATGGTATGGGGTGGATGGGACTTTCTTCCGTACCTTGTTTGGAGGAGTGGCACTGAGACAGCTAACTGTTTCAAGGTCTACAATTGGGTCCTCAGACATTAGGCCCATTAACAGCTATGCAGACATGCTTAGATCCCACTACACTCCAGGAAGGCTTCTGCCAAGTCACTGCATAGGTTCCTGGGTGGGTCTTGGGCCATGGCTGAGAGGGGCTGGAAATAACTGAACCACAGGACTTGTTATCTATTCTACAGCCAAGACTGAGATCTGCAGATCTGGCTCTAGAAGCATGGATAGGCATGTCTCTTGCCAGTTTCTGGGAAGACTGGACTATCTGTGACCATGGTTGAGGAGACTGGAGTTGAGTATAGAGCCTTTCAGTATCTCTGGAAGTGCAGATGGAAAAATCTTCAGCTGGGACCCTGTGCTACCATGACTGCTCACAGACCATAGCTAGAAAGGGCTCTTTTGCAATTTCTGGATGATACAGACACACTGTCTCCTGCTGCTTCCCTGGGCCAGCAATCCTGCTGATAGATTGAACTATGAGGGCTGAAGCTAAGTAAGGTCCCTTTAAGATCTCTGAGGGCTCTGATGCTCATCTGTGAGCATCTCCTATCTTGTCCCTGTGCCAACAGAACTGCTTCTGAATTATGACTGGGAGATCAAAGCCAAGTATAGGGCATATTAGCATCTCCAGGGGTGTAGACAGGAGTTTCTCCCATTGGAACTCTGGACTCTCAGGACTTCTGGAAGACTGTGACTAGAAGAATGCAGGAGGAATTTAGGGCCCTTTCAGGACCTCTGGAGGTGTAGACAAGAGTGTCTCCTTTTGGGAGTCTCAGCCAATAGAAATGCTCACGGAGTACAAGGATGTGGGCTGGAACTGTTATAGGGTCCTCTCAGAATCCATAGTCATACCAAGTCTAGTGAGCTTATTTCTAGCAGCCTCTGGAACACAGCTTAGAGGAGCTGGAGACTTTTCATGGACATCTTCCGGGACCATAGCAGGGGCAGAGGTTTGTGTGCTTATATCCTGATGTGCAGGTGATTGTGACAACTCCTGGGTCCTTTGGGTGTACGGTGCTGGTAATATAACTAAAGCTAAATAAAGCTGTATCAAGTCTTCAGAGGTGAAACTGCTTCTAGGTCTGCAGCTGGGATCACAGTCAGTGAGTCAACTTCCTTGGCGCAAGACTGCTTTCTCAAAGCAGTTCTCCTAGGTTGTAGACTGCACCAGGGTTTTACAATCTCTTACCTGGATCTGAAGGCCCTCTAGTCCGTGAATGGATGTGAAATTGTCATTGAGCAAGGGATGTCTTATTCAGCCATTTTGATGATGTCCCATGGCAAATTTTTAAGAGTGAAATTAATGAGATTGAAGAGTTTAAATAAGGCAGCCAAGAGAACAGAAAAAAGCTGGAAAAAAAAACAGTTAAAAAATGTTACAGTTTTATTGAGATATAATGTATATTGTATATGCAGTAAGATCTATTTAAGAGTATTATTTGATAAATTTTAGAAATGGAATGCAGTTGTGACACAACCATCATCAAATTTTAGGACACTTTCATTACCTTGAAAGTTTTCAAATACCTCTTTACAGTAAGTTTCTGCCTCCAGAAATTGCTAGGCCCCAGCCAATTACTAATCTGGCATCAATCAATAGCATTAAATAGAATAATTAATCTTAGAAATCTTCACAACAAATATCTACAGTCAATGATATTATTCTACCCACCCCCAACTTACAAATGAGGAAACACAGGCACAGGGAGTTTGTGACTTAGGGCTCTACTGCTTGTAAGTGGCAAAGCCAAACTTCAAAACCCAGGGTTCTCAATTTAGAGTTTATGCACTTCACTACCCTATTGTGTTATCATTAATAATTGAGGGGTGCCTGGGTGACTCAGTCAGTTAAATATCTGCCTTTGGCTCAGGTCATTATCCTAGGCTTCTGGGATCAAGCTCCACATCAGGCTCCTTGCTCAGTGGGAGCCTGCTTCTCCCTCTCCCTCTGCCCCTTCTCCTTCTCCTGCCCTCTGTCTCTCTTTAAAACAATAATAAAGATAAAAAAGAAATAACTGAGTAGAGGAGACAAGATGGCGGGGAAGTAGGAGGAGGTGCCATTTCAATCTGTACCCTAAAGTGAGCTGATTACCTACCAAAGAACTCCAATCACCATGAAATCAGCCTGAGATCAGAATTATACACGTCTGATCTCTACAGGGGCAGAAGATGCCAGTGGGCAGGTAAAGCAGAGTGGGAATGTCGGACTGATATCGGAAGATAAACAAAAGGGGGAGGGAGCCACCAGAGGTGACAAACTGGAAAGTAATACCCCTAATACAAGAGTGCCCTGCATCTGGGGACCAGCATTAACTTGGAGACTGGTTGAAAGCACTCAAAAAGAGCAAAGGATCACGGGGGGTAATTGTGGGAATCGGCAGCTAGGGACAGGGGCTTAAGTCCCCAGACCCAGGACAGCCTCCCCGGTGCTGAGCCAGAGAGAGTGCGATTGAAAAACCAGGTCTTGGTCCCTGAGCCGCCAGTGCACCGAGAACGGGTGGGGTCTGGCTCCTGTGAGGGACTGGGAGCCTTGCCAGATGGCAGAATGCTGAGCCATGCTAACAGAGCCTGAGATGTGCAGCCCAACACCCTCCCCTCAGAGAGGTGCGTGAAGGCCCAGCCCTGGCGCTCTTAGACCCGTGCCATTCTATCAGAGCCTGAGATGCACGTGTGCCCCAAACCCTCCCCTGGATGCACATAAGCCCTGTGCTCTTAGACATGGAAAGACCAGGCACTCCCAGCCCAGGCAAGCGGGAAAAATCTCAGTGTGCGATCGCTGCTTGGAACCTCTCTGGCAGTCTGGAGCTGCCCAGACAGCCGCCACTGCCGTGGTTTGGGGTACAAACAGAAGATCCTGCGTCCCCAGGGACCGTGATTCAGAACCTGCTCTGCCAGTGGCCAAGGGGGAATTCATATGGGCTCTGAGGTTTCTCTCTGAGAGGGAGGTCAGGGTGCAGTTTGCTTTCCTCTGAACCTACAAAAACCATCAAAAGTGGTCAAGGCGAGAGAAAAAAAAGTGAACAAACATAAAAACCTCCAGAGAACAAAAGCCTAAAAAAACTGGTTTCCTCAGAGCCCACCCCCTTGAAGGGGGAGGGAGAACTTAACTCAGGGAACATCATTGACTGAAAACCCACGTGGCAGGCCCCTCCTCCAGAAAACCAACCAGAAAAGTAAAAAAAAAAAAAAAAAAGACTACAAGAGAACAACCACCACTATTTCATAGGACAACTTTTATTTTTAACTTGTTCCCACTATTCTGGTTCATTTTTTTTATATAGATAATTTTTTTAACCTATTTACCATCACAGGGAGATGTCCAGTACATCAAATTCCATAATAACCTTCTAACCTCAACTTTTTGATACATATATCTGTGTTTTTATTTTGCATTTCTATTTTTTAATTTTTTTAATTTTAGTTTACTTTAGTTTATTTCTTTTTTATTTTTATTTTCTAATATTCATATACAGTTAAAATTCATTGTAATCCCCTTTCCCCAATCAATGCTACCCCTATAGGTAAAACAATTTTTAATCCCCCTTTATCTTAGGAAAGTTGAGTCCTTTAACAAAGATATCAAGATACATCCAGGAAGAAACAAAACGACCTTCCTTGCCCACACTGAGAATTTATAACCACTCTCCCATCTTTTTCTTCCACAAGTGTTTCTGTGTTTTTGTGTTTGTCCTGATAGTATATAAATCTTATACTTGGGGTTCTTTTTGATGAGGTTCTTCCTTTATTTGCTTATATATATATATTTTTTTCTCTTGTCATATATTTTTTTTCCAATTTATTTATTTTCAGAAAAACAGTATTCATTATTTTTTCACCACACCCAGTGCTCCATGCAAGCCGTGCCCTCTATAATACCCACCACCTGGTACCCCAACCTCCCACCCCCCCCCGCCACTTCAAACCCCTCAGACTGTTTTTCAGAGTCCATAGTCTCTCATGGTTCACCTCCCCTTCCAATTTACCCAAATTCCCTACTCCTCTCTAACGCCCCTTGTCCTCCATGCTATTTGTTATGCTCCACAAATAAGTGAAACCATATGATAATTGACTCTCTCTGCTTGACTTATTTCACTCAGCATAATCTCTTCCAGTCCCGTCCATGTTGCTACAAAAGTTGGGTCATATACTTTTATCAGTCTTTTTGTTTGTCTGTTTTTGTTTGTATATTTCATAAATCTTACCTTGGGGCCCATTTGTGCTGAACCTTCTCTTTTATCTCACCTTTCTTTCCTGTCTCTTTCTCTCTTTTTTCTTTTTCTTTTCTTTTTTCTCTCGTTTGGGTGGGGAATCCTGATTGCTCAGAAGTGTTCCAGGGTGAACCTTGACTGCACCACGGCTGATACATCCAACTACATCTGTTCAGTCATCTCTCACCAAAATGACTAGGAGGAGGAATGCCCAACAAAAGAAAAATAGAGAGGATGGTCCTTCTGCAACAGAGCTAATGGCTATCATCATAGACAATATGTTGGCAAGAGAATTCAGGCTAACAATTATCCAGGCAATAGCTAAGTTGGAGAAAGCCATGGATGACCAAACGGAATTGATTAGGGCAGGACTGAAAGCGACCAGGGATGATGTTCACAATGTTAGGGCATAACTGAAAGCCACCAGGGATGAGGTTCACAATGCTCTCAATAAGTTCCAATCTAATCTAAACTCTCTCAAAGCTAGGGTAACTGGCACAGAAGATAGAATTAGTGATCTGGAGGACAAATAGATAGAGAGAAAGGATCAGGGTGAAGCCTGGAACAAACAGCCTAGAAGCCACAAAAACAGAATCAGGGAAATAAATGATGCCATGAAATGTTCCAATGTCACAATTATTGGAATTCCTGAAGGGGAGGAGAAAGAAAGATGTCTAGAAGATACAGTGGAACAAGTCCTTCATGAAAATTTTCCCAACCTCGCAAATGGAACCAGTGTTCATGTACTAGGGGCCGAATGGTCTCCACCCCAGATTATAGATTCCAAAAAAAAAATCAAGGCACCTGATAGTCAAATTGAGGAATCATAATTGTAGATACAATCTCTTGAAAGCTGCTAGGACAAAGAGGCTCCTTACTTACAGAGGAAAGCTCATCAGAATAATGTCAGACCTGTCCACAGAGACCTGGATAGCCAGAAAGAGCTGACAAGTTATATTCAGGGCACTAAATGAGAAGAACATGCAGCCAAGAATACTTTATCCAGGAAGACTGACATTCAAAATGGATGGAGAGGTAAAGAGTTTCCAAGACCGGCAAGGCTTAAAAGACTATGCAACCACCAAGCCGACACTACGGGAAATATTAAGGGGAGTTCTATAAAAGAGGAAAAATCCTAAGAATAGCATTGAACAGAAATATCGAGACAATCTACAGAAAGAAAGACTTCAAAGGTAACACGATGTCAATAAAAACGTATCTCTCAATAATCACTCTCAATGTGAATGGCCTAAATGCGCCCATAAAACAACACAGGGTTGCAGATTGGATAAAACGACAGGACCCATCCATATGTTGTCTACAAGAGACCCATTTTGAACCTAAAGATACATGCAGACTGAAAGTGAAGGGATGGAGAAGCATCTTTCATGCCAATGGTCCTCAAAAGAAGGCCAGGGAAGCGATTCTCATATCAGATAAATTAGACTTTAAACTAAAGACTGTAGTCAGAGAAAAGAAGGACATTACATAATTCTTAAAAGGACTATCCACCAAGATGATCTAACAATTGTAAATATCTATGCCCCCAATATGGGAGCAGCCAATTACATAAGAAAACTGTTAATCAAGATAAAGAGTCATATTGATATGAATACATTAAAAATAGGAGATCTTAACATGCTTCTCTCAGAAATAGACAGATCATAGAAGCAGAAAGTCAATAAAGAAACAAGACCATTGAATGACACATTGGACCAGATGGACCTCATAGATATATACAGAATATTCCACCCTAAAACAACAGAATATTCATTCTTCTCAAGGGTACATGGAACCTTCTCAAGAGTAGACCACATACTGGGTCACAAATCAGGACTCAACTGATACCAAAAGACTGAGATTATTCCCTGCATATTCTCAGATCACAATGCTTTGAAACTGGAGCTCAATCACAAGGAAAAGTTCAGAAGGAACTCAAACAACTGGAAGCTAAAGACCCCAGGAGATGAAAGAGGAGCTGAAACAATTCATGGAAACCAATGAGAATGAAGACACTTCAGTCCAAAACCTATGGGATACAGCAAAGGTGGTCCTAAGGGGGAAATACATAGCCATCCAAGCCTCCCTCAAAAAAATAAAAAAATCCAGAACACACCAGCTGTCTCTACACCTTAAGGAACTGGAGAATCAACAACAAACCAAACCAACTCCAAACATAAGAAGGGAAATCATCAAGATTAAAGCTGAGATCAATGAGGTAGAAACCAGAGATACAGTAGAACGTATCAATGAAACTAGAAGCTGGTTTTTTGAAAGAATCCATAAGATCAAT
This sequence comes from Neogale vison, assembly GCF_020171115.1. Lineage (NCBI taxonomy): Eukaryota > Metazoa > Chordata > Mammalia > Carnivora > Mustelidae > Neogale > Neogale vison. The sequence goes on along the minus strand of NC_058096.1, from coordinate 46,550,312 downwards.
AAACCATTGGCCACACTAATCCAAAAGAAAAGAGAGAAAGCCCAAAATCATAAATTTATGAATGAAAAGGGAGAGATCACAACTAACACCAAGGAAGTAGAAACAATCATGAGAAGTTATTATCCAGTGTTATATGCCAATAAGCTTAGCAACCTAGATGAAATGGATACATTCCTGGAAAACTATAAACTACCAAAATTGAACCAGGAAGAAATTGACAACCCAAATAGACTGATATCTAATAACGAGATTGAAGCAGTGATCAAAAATCTCCCAAAAAACAAGAGCCCAGGACCTGACGGATTCCCTGGGGAATTCTACCAAACTTTCAAAGAAGAAATAACATCTATTCTCCTGAATAGGTTTCAAAAAATTGAAGCAGAAGGAAAACTTCCAGACTCTTTCTATGAAGCCTGCATTACCTTGATACCGAAACCAGGCAAAGACCCTACCAAAAAGGAGAATTTCAGACCAATATCACTGATGAATATGGATGCTAAGATTCTCAACAAGATCTTAGCCAACAGGATCCAACAGCACATTAAAAAGATTATCCACCACGATCAGGTGGGATTCATCCCTGGGCCACAAGGATGGTTCAACATTCGCAAATCAATCAATGTGATGCAACAAATTAATATGAGAAGAGAGAAGAACCACATGGTCCTCTCAATTGATGCAGAAAAAGCATTTGACAAAATCCAGCATTCATTCCTGATTAAAACGCTTCAAAGTATAGGGATGGAGGGAACATTCCTGAACCTCATCAAATCTATCTATGAAAGACCCACAGCAAATATCATCCTCAGTGGGAAAAAGCTTGCAGCCTTCCCGTTGAGATCAGGAACAAAACAAGGATGCCCACTTTCACCACTCTTGTTCAACATAGTATTAGAAGTCCTAGCAACAGCAATCAGACAACAAAGAGAAATAAAGGGTATCCAAATTGTCAATGAAGAAGTCAAACTCTCTCTCTTTGCAGATGACATGATTCTTTATATAGAAAACCCAAAAGACTCCACCCCCAAACTACTAGAACTCATACAGCAATTCAGCAACATGGCAGGATACAAAGTCAATGTGCAGAAATCAGTGGCTTTCTTATACACTAACAATGAAAATACAGAAAGGGAAATTAGAGAATCGATTCTATTTACTATAGCACCAAGAACCAGAAGATACCTAGGAATAAAACTAACCAAAGAGGTAAAGGATCTGTACTTGAGGAACTACAGAACACTCATGAAAGAAATTGAAGAAGACACAAAAAGATGGAAGACCATTCCATGCTCTTGGATCGGAAGAATAAACATTGTTAAAATGTCTATACTGCCTAGAGCAATCTATACTTTTAATGCCATTCCTATCAAAATTACACCAATATTCTTCAAAGAGCTGGAGCAAATAATCCAAAAATTTGTATGGAATCAGAAGAGACCCCGAATCACTAAGGAAATGTTGAAAAACAAAAATACAACTGGGGGCATCAAGTTACCTGATTTCAAGCTTTATTACAAAGCTGTGATCACCAAGACAGCATGGTACTGGCATACAAACAGACACATAGACCAGTGGAACAGAGTAGAGAGCCCAGATATGGACCCTCAACTCTATGGTCAATTAATCTTTGACAAAACAGGAAAAAATATACAGTGGAAAAAAGACAGTCTCTTCAATAAATGGTGCTGGGAAAACTGGACAGCTATATGTAGAAGAATAAACTCGACCATTCTCTTAAACTGTACACAAAGATAAACTCAAAATGGATAAAAGACCTCAATGTAAGACAGGAATCCATCAAAATCCTAGAGGAGAACATAGGCAGAAATCTCTTCGATATCAGCCACAGCAACTTCGTTCAAGATACGTCTCCAAAGGCAAAGGAAACAAAAGCGAAAATAAACTTTTGGGACTTCATCAAAATCAAAAGCTTCTGCACAGCAAAGGAAACAGTCAAGAAAACAAAGAGGCAACCCACAGAATGGGAGAAGATATTTGCAAATATCAGTACAGACAAAAGGTTGATATCCAGGATCTATAATGAACTCCTCAAACTCAACACACACGAAACAGGCAAACATATCAAAAAATGCGTAGAAGATATGAACAGACACTTCTCCATCAAGACATACAAATGGCTATCAGACACATGAAAAAATGTTCATCATCACTAGCCATCAGGGAGATTCAAATTAAAACCATATTGAGATATCACCTTATACCACTTAGAATGGCCAAAATTAACAAAATAGGAAACAACATGTGTTGGAAAGGATGTGGAGAAATGGGCACCCTCTTCCACTGTTGGTGGGAATGCAAGTTGGTGCAGCCTCGTTGGAGAATAATGTGGAGATTCCTCAAGAAATTAAAAATAGAGCTTCCCTATGACCCTGCCATTGCACTCCTGGGTATTTACCCCAAAGATACAGATGTCGTGAAAAGAAGGGCCATCTGTACCCCAATGTTTATAGCAGCAATGGCCACGGTCACCAAACTATGGAAAGAATCAAGATGCCCTTCAACGGACGAATGGATAAGGAAGATGTGGTCCATATACACTATGGAGTATTATGCCTCCATCAGAAAGGATGAATACCCAACTTTTGTAGCAACATGGACGGGACTAGAAGAGATTATGCTGAGTGAAATAAGTCAAGCAGAGAGAGTCTATTATCATATGGTTTCACTTATTTGTGGAGCATAACAAATATCATGGAGGAGAAGGGGTCTTAGAGAGGAGAAGGGAGTTGGGGTAAATTGGAAGGGGAGGTGAATCATGAGAGACTATGGACTCTGAAAAACAACTGAGGGGTTTGAATTGGCGGGGTCTGGGAGGTTGGGGTACCGGGTGGTGGGTATTATAGAGGGCACAGATTGCATGGAGCACTGGGTGTGGTGAAAAAATAATGAATACTGTTTTTCTGAAAATAAATACATTAATTTTTAAAAAAGAAATAAAAGAAAAAATATAAAAAAAAAGATCGGCTAAACTTAAATAAATAAATAAATAAATAAATACCAGTTGTTGGCAAGAATATGGATGACAGGAACACGTATACATACCCTCACTCTGCCAGCTGACAGAGCCCAGAATCAATGACATTGTAAAAACAATTAGCATGCCTATGATCCAGAATTTGGTTCTTCATATCATTTTCTAGTCAAAGGAATTAGATCTACTTGGAGAAAGATCTGATTCAGTGACTAGGGCAGGAAGTAAATATGCAAGATGAACCTGGAACATCTTGGAATGCCAGAAAAATCCACCACCACCACCAACAACAAAACACCAAAGCTAAACAATAAACAAACACAAACCCACCCTGCATACACAATGATGTGTGTATGTCAAACGGACAAAGGTGCCAAAGAAAACAGCTCCCTGTGGCCAAAGCTCCTATGATTTGAGCAGCAAAGTTAATAAAGTACTGTGTAATTTTGTCAAGGTATAAAATAAATATCCATGATTCCATACTTACGTAAATAGAGGATTGAATATATAAATAAGTGAGGTGACTAGATAAATCTTCCATGCAGAAGAATTCCAGTTTATATAGATACTTTGCCCCAGGGAGGTGGCCCATTTCTTTCCTCTCTGTTAAGTGTGGACTGTGGATTGTTACTTCCTTACACAGAACACAGTAAGAGAGGGTGGAGAAAAAGCAGCTTCACTATGGAGGAACCCAACAACACTACCTCATCCAGGTGGTCAAGATCAACATCAAGAGTTACAAGTGAGGAGGAGAGTAGTTGCCACTGGCAGGATGTAATGAAAATGGTGGTTTACCCCTGGGCCCTTTCTCCTCAAAAGCTATCCCCCAAGTCTAATCATGAGAAAAACATCGGAAGGATCCCAGTTGAGGGTCATTCTACAAAATTCCTGATTAGTACCTCTCAAAATTTACCAAGGACTTCAAAAACAAGGAATGTTGAAAAGCTGTCCCAGACACCTGATGACTAAAGGGACATGATGAGTAAATATAAAGTGATATGCTGAATGGGACTCTGGATGCAATGACACTAGATTAAACTATGGAAATCTGAATCAAATATGAATTTCACTTTATCATAATGTATCAATATTAGTTCACTAATTATAACAAAATACCAAACCAATATAATATATGAATGATGTAGGAAAATTGGTGTGTCAGATATGGGAATACTCTATAATACCTTTATTATTTCCTATAAATCCAAAACAGTTTAAAAAATTTTTTTTAAAATTCTCATTTCTCAGAATGCAGCCAGAGAACACTTGGGGAAAAACAATCACCAGATTTCTCCTTCAAATGATAGTAATTGATTCAAAAAATTATTGTCATTGGATGCTAAAACTGTTGATGAAAAATTATTAGGGTAAAAGCAATTCACATGGTGTCCAGGTACCACCCTACAGATTAGATTTTCCTAGGAAGGAAATATGCTATCTTTATCTTAGAGCAGATGGTGATGGTACCACCTTAATGAAGTAATCAGTAAAAGGCTTCAGTTAACAAGGCAAGCTAATGTCATAGGCCTCACCTTAAAACAGTACACTTGTGATGGCTGAATTATTTAACCTAATCTAGTCATGAGGAAACCACAAAATATAGATATGGTGGCATATTTTACATGATGTCTGACACAGAGATTTAAAAACTTTTAAATGTCATGAAAGGAGAAAAAAGCAAGAGGTTTGTTCTAGATTACAGGAGATTGAAAAATGATAATACACTAAGTAGTGGCATTTAATTGAATTCTTGATGAAAAAATATATTGCTAAGAAGGACAATTTGGGCAAAATTTTAGTGTGAACATCATATTAGGTGATGTTAAATTTCTTGGGGGCAATAAGGATATGATGGGTGCCTGTGTGGCTCAGTCAGTTAAGTCTCTGCCGTTAGCTCCAGTCATGATCCTGGGGTCCTGGGATCAAGCCCCATGCACTGGGGGCTCCTGATTCTCCCCTTCCCACTTGTGCTCTCTCTTGCTCTCTCTCTCTTTCAAATAATTAAATAAAATCTTTAAAAAATTATATGACAGTGTAGGAAATGTCTTTGTTCTTTTGAGATATATATTGAAGAATTTTGGGTAAACTATCATAATCTCATATATATGTATAGTCACACATACATACATATTTTATATATATATATTCTACACACACACACACACACACACATTTTCCAGGTGAATTGTTAGGCAAATTTGGTGAAATGTCAATAATTACTAATCATGATTGTCAAAATTCATGGGCATTTTCTCAACTTTTCTGTAGGTTTGAAATTTCTCCAAAACAAATCTGGAGGAAAATGTCATTGATTCACATTTTTCTTGACTCTCTGCCCTGTTTCTCTATCCACTTAACAGCTTAGTTTCTTGAAAGTTTTCCTCTCCTCCTCCTTTCACTTTTCTATGTTGTGTACAATATGACTTAGTGGTTAAGAGCATGGACTTTGGATTGGATCCTTCAATTTGATCCCTGTGCTCCACCTTAATATTTCTGTAGACAAATTAGGAAACCTCTTTGTTCCCTATTTTTTCATTGGGGCTGTAGGAAATTAAAATATAGAAGTCAAAGTAAAAAATTTAAGAGATTTGCTGAGTAGTTAAATGGATACTGATGAAATGTTATTTACAAGCTAAAAGGGTGTCTTAGAACTAATTTAAAATAAAGCAAAAATGAAAGATGAGACGAGAGACATATGTGTATCTGTTAATATTTATTCAGTTGCATTAAAAGCATTTTTTCCAAATAAGGTTAACAGTAAGGAGATCTATTGGATTTTGAAATGAGAATGGGTGGTTAATTCCAGAAACCCTGGGTCTGCTTCTCTGTGATTCCCTCAGCGATGCCTTCCTTTGTGTATTGACTTCACCTACAGGCTGGTGTCTCTTTTGATGGCAAAATGATTGTAGACTGTGCCAGATTTTATAGCCACAAAACATGACATTCAGAGGAGGACTACTTTTTTTGGATCTCTTTTAAAACAAAGGAAACATATTTCCCAGGAACTTCCACAAAATTCCCTTTTTGGTCTCACTGGCCCCAAATAAGTCACAGACTCTTCCCTTAGCATACCTCTAGGCTTTAGTGTTACTAAGGGTTAGCAGTTGGTAGTACAGAAATATGTAAACAGAACTTGTGGTATGCCTGGAAAAGGGAAAGGGATCAATGCATGTGAATCTGGCAATGGAAAATATCTCCTAAAATAGAGAGTGTATGCAAAGAAACAGCATTCATGAGACTCGAGTGTCTGGATTCTTTTACACCCTTTAAAAAGTGTTTAGGACCTTGTAGAGCTTTGTGTCTGTGGGTAATATCTAACAGTACTTGCAATATTATAAATTAAAACCAAGAAATTAAAAATATTTATTGACTTGTTAAAAATAAAAATAACAAACCTATTATATATTAACTTAAATGATTATCTTAAAATATATAAAAGTTATGGCTAGTGAATGGCCAAATGTGTCATGTACCTTTTTAAGTATTAGTGAAGGAAATCAGTTATAACATGGTTGGTACTCTCAGGGGAAGATAGGCCTTCATTTTATTATCAAATAGTTATAATTTATTATTTTCCCTTTAAAATGTTGCTTATATCTGTGCACTCCTCTTTTATCCTCCAATTTCAACTCTCATCATCTGGTATAAGAATTCTTGAAGTTAGCCTTATTGCTTCAAGTCTCATTCTGATCACCAGATTACTTTTCTGAAAAATACAAAATCATATTACCTGGATCTAGGAAGTATTCAGTGTTTGAGGCGTCTAAGATAAATTCAGATTGTTAAGGGTTGACATTGAAGATTCTCAGTAACCTGACTCCCTCCCACCCTTATTTCCCATATTCTACAACAACTTTTTTTTTCTTTTTCTTTCTTTCTTTCTTTTTCTTTTTTTTTTTTTTTTTAAGAAAAGTTTTGTCAACTTCCTGACTCTCTTCATGGTTCACCTCCTCACCCCAGTTCCCAGTGTCACACTAATTTCCATAAACATTGACTGTGGTCATACTCATTCTTTTTTTTCCTCAAAACATCATATTTTAAAATCATTTTCAAGGCACATCTCACTTCTGATGCTGCATAAGGTCTAAATAGCCCAGGGGACAAGTGTCTCCATTTTCTGAACTCCCAAGCATCATTGATAAAAATTCTAGCTCAATCTCAATCACCTGGCTGAACTTGAGCAAGCCACTCAATGTTTCAAAGTATGAGGATTTTACTGAGAAGATACATGAAAAATCATTTCTAACCAATTGGTAGGTAATATATATGAAAGGTGTAGTTTTGTGCCCAGCAGATAACATGTTCTCGGTAATATATGGTTTTCTTTCATACTTGCATAAATAAATGATCAATAAATATTTTTGTTTAGGAATTTAGAATCTTCACTGTTTTGTGCCTCATTTATGCTTTATAGCAACTCCAACTTTTTATTATTGCTGAGAATGTATCAGTAATTTATACTAGAATAAGTACAGTTTGGTGGAATTCCTGGTAACAAAAGAGATAAGTAATATCAGAGAGAAAAACCCCTTCGTTTAATTTAGTGTATTCAGGAATACTGCATTTCTGATGGACACCTTAATCAAATTATATGAAAACAGCCAAATCCATATGGACATTCAATCCATAAATACCATTTATGGAAACTACAGAGTGCTAAATCAACAGTATACAAATACTCTATTTCAGAGAACTTTAAAGTAAAATTGACTAACACTAAAGATGAAAATAGTCTTTTTTATTATACATTTTTACTAGCATTCTTTTCTTGGTTTCAACATTGTGGTAAAATATATATAACAAAATTTCCCCTTTTAAAGGTGAACATACTCTGGATTTGAGAATATTCTGTGTGAAATAATATTCAAATATATTCTCTTGAATAAACTCAAAGAAAATTAAGAATCAAAGTTATACAGTTTACTTCTGACAGTTGGTGTTTTTTAAGAAGGGATTAATTCTTGAGAACCTGGAATGTGCCAGAGATTGTAAGATTATGCTTTGGAATTCCAGAAATTTGTCAACAATATTATTTTTTGTAAATTTTTGGTTCCAAGAGTCATTGTTTTAAATGAATTAAAAGGAGGTGATCTAACTGACTTCTATTCATAATATTTGTTGTATTTGTTGAATATTGTAATTCATTATCCATTGAAATATTAGCTAATAGTTTAGCTAATATTTTGGTGACAAGTGTATAACCTGAAGAAGAATTATATAGTTCAGTCTTGCTGGGAGCTAAGCAAGAGCTTAGCTTTTGCAATACATCATACCAGAATCTCTCCTTGTTGAACTTATTTGAGTCCTATAATATCTTGTTTTAGTAATTGAAAATTCTATGGGCAACACAGTCCTTTTCTTTCTCAATATTCCATGATTTCAAAAACATTTTATCAAATTTAAGTTAATTTTCCACCGACGATAATATTTCTTTTAGAATGTTATAAAATATTCTTTATAATTTTTTTCATAGCATTTATTATTTCCTTATTTCTTAGACTATAAATAAAAGGGTTTAATAAAGGGATCACTAGATATTAACAAAAAGCAACAGGTATATCTTCTTCCTTTAACTGAATGTGGTCAAATGTACACAAACAGAAGAGAACAATAGAATATTGAGATAGAAAGTGGGATGCACAAGTAGATAAGGCTTTGCCTCTTCCCTCTTTGGATTTCATTTTGAAAATAGTAAAGAGTATATAGAAGTAAGATATTAAGACACTACCAATGGTGAAGACTTGAACTGAACCTGCAAAGATAAATATTATCAATTCATTGACATAAGGGTTAACACATGAAAGTCAGTATAATGGAAGAACATCACAAAAAAAGTGATTGATTTGACCCACAGAAAGTTAACCTAAAGAGAAACTCTGCATGAATAATGGAATGCAGGTTTCCAGCTATGTAGGCCCCTGTGGTCATCTGAATGTGCACTTTCTTTGACATGGTGTTGTGATACTGCAGTGGGCTGCATATGGCCACATGGCGATCATAGGCTATTGCTGCCAGGAGAAAGCAGTCTGTAGTTTCAGCAAGGCAGAGAAAATAAAATTGTGCCATGCATTCATAAAGGGAAATCATTCTGTCCTTTGAAAAGAAGTTCTCTAACATTTTGGGGGTAATGGCACAGGAACAACAGTAATCCATCAGAGCCAGGTAGCCCAGAAAGATGTGAAGGTGTGAAGACGATGCTCCATAAAAATCAATGCCACCAGGCCAAGATTCCCCACCATAGTGATCACATAGATAGTGAGAAATACCACAAACAGGAGACTCCTCAACTGTGGGTGGTCTGTAAATCCTATGAGGATAAATTCAGTAGTCAAGGAGTAGTTATCCTCAGTCATATCCACCTTCTCTGTTGAGATAGGAATTCTGGAGATATAAGATTATTATTTAGAGTATGTATAACTTTCCTTCCAAATTTTTCTTTTTACAACAAAGAGTGGTGCTTTTTCAAACTCCCGTGGTATCTCCGGATTCAGGCACCCAAACCTCTATGGTATAGTTATTCCCTAAAAATGTTAGTTTTATAAGCTCAAATCTGAAAATCAGCATTCCCATGAATATATTTGTATTCCAAGAAGAATGCTTATGGAGGAAAAGGTTTGCCTTTATGAATTCATACATGAATAGTGTACGATCTTGCATTCCAATATTTGGTTCAATGTTGACAAACAATATCATGTCAGTTTTGTTTAAAGATCCTCATAATAAATTTACTATCCATCTTCATGTATACACATTTTTTTAACTGAACAAAGTTTTCATATACTCTCCCAGTGGAATGAATGCTTGAAAAGAGCATACAACAGATATGTTAAATTTCTATCCTAGGAATTCTATGAAGATCACAAAGGATTATGATAGGACTTTCATCTTTAGAGAAAATTACTTGAGATATCCAAGGAAATAAATATCTATGTATTTTCACCTCTCTCATCCCTGTTCCCGGTATTAGATCCATTTCCATAAAAACTGATTTTGTTTGTGCCATCATTCCTGTTGATTTTTGCCCAGATCTCTAAATCCTTTCCATCTTTATGTAAAACATATGTCACTTAAGAAAGCTTTAACTAAATGCTCTAGACCACACTGATTTTCACTTCTTGCATCCTCAAGCATAACCTATATACCCAGCACAATCTAGAGTTGTTTATGAATAATACACATGGCTTTTTAAAAAATATGCATGTACAGTTTCTTTATTAGAATTGTAGAGATTTGAGTTCAGCTATGACTTTTACTTCTTGTAAGAGGTATTTAATGCTATTGAAGGGGAAAAAAAAAAGTACTGACTCCAGTCCTAGCTTCAAAGACCCGAGATAGGTGACCATGTCAGTATACTATCACTGATCCTTAGTGATCTCTTTGGTCTCCACAAATTGAGACAGCTAATTTTGAAAAACAGGCTACGAAGCAAATTCTTGGAAATTTATCATGAAAAATCTTATGTATTATTCTCTTACTGGAAGTGACCCAGATACTATTTTCCCACTTCCTAAGAAACGTATGCAATATTTTCTGAAGTATATCACAGTAGTTTTAAAGCTAATAAAAAAAAAGCTTGCCTGTATATTTTAGTTTTATAACGCTTAGAGAAAGAGAAAAATCTTAAGTCTTAGTATGCTTTTTGAGATGGGTTGCCTGGATGGCTAAGATATTTAAGCATCTTCCTTTGGTTTAGGTCATGATTCTCTAGGTCCTGGGACTTAGCCCCATGTCTGGCTCCCAGCTCAGTGGGAGTTCTCCTTGTTCCTCTCCCTCTGCCTCTCCCTCTACTTGAGCTCTGTCTCTCTGTTTCTTTCTCTCAAATGAATACATTTTAAAAATCTGAAAATAAATATGATTTTTGAGAACGAATTTTGTTTTACCTCAAAGGCTATCTTCTTTTATTACTTAGGGATCTGTTAGGATATTTTGACCAATGTGTCTAATTATGTGAATTCTATGGTCAGAATGGGCTTATTTTTCCATACTCAAAACATCAAAATAAAAGCACAGGCTGAATGTTTTATTTTCTTGTTTTAAATTATTAAAGATAAGCCATTTAATTATTCAACTATGTTAGTAATAACTTTAAATTTACTTCCCTGAATTATGTAACAGAATTAAACTGTATTCTTACCAGGATGTTTTGAGATCTACCTTATAATCAGAAGGTTGGCATGAACTGAATTTAAATCTCATGCTACTTTGCCAGAGCCTTCACCTGTGGGAAGACCTAGAAAGGTGAGAAGGTGAAATCTGAGAACAATTAAAAAATGCCAACTAATTGAGATAAATCAATACTTATGGACACTAATAGTAAGGTAAAGATAAATATGAATACTTCCTTTACCTGAATGTTCTGAGAAGAGTTTTATAACATCACATTGCTTTTGTGTGTGTCTGCATGGTGTTAACTCTCATATAATTTCAGGATATAAGTTTTTGTCTCAGAAACCTTTGGGATTAAAACAGTGAATATCTTGGAGACTACTAATAAGTCAGTGTCAATAATTATGTTCCTAACAATGCAAAATTAAACTTTCCATCAAATGCTTATGGGACTTGCCTATGATGACATCAGTGTATTTCTGTGGGGAGATTCAGTTCCCAAAACATATTAACTCTGTGACATGAGTTAAAGATGACCTGTGAGACAATGAGGTTAAAGTAAATGAGCTTTGCTAAACTCATTAAGTCATTTGATAATCATCTTGCTGTTTCTTATGTAATTGACATCATTTCTAGAATTCTGTACTTTATCCTGTGTATAAAATATAAAATGAGCCTAAGAGAGTCTCAGGTCGGTTTGGACAGTTACTGGAGAGAATAATAGGCTTTATGAAAGATGATTAGCATTTAGAGAGGAGAACAAAAGTTGTGGTAGTGTTAGCTAGTCTCATCAACTCCTTTACCCTGAGTCAAAGTTGTTCCCATGTACTGCAAAATCCTTTTATCCGATATTTCATTTGCAAATATCTTCTCCCATTCTGTCAGTTGTGTTTTGGTTTTGTTAACTGTTTCCTTTGCTGCGCAAAACTTTTGGTCTTGATGAAGTCCCCATTGTTCATTTTGCCCTTGCTTCCCTTGCCTTTGGCAATGTTCCTAGGAAGAAGTTTTTGCAGCTGAGGTCGAAGAGGTTGCTGCCTTTGTTCTCCTCAAGGATTCTGATGGTTTCCTTTCTCACACTAAGGTCCTTCATCCATTTTGAGTATATTTCTGTGTGTGGTGTAAGGAAATTGTCCAGTTTCATTTTTATGCATGCGGCTGTCCAATTTTCCCAACACCATTTGTTGAAGAGATTGTCTTTTTTCCATTGGACATTCTTTCCTGCTTTGTAGATTAGTGGACTATAACGTTGAGGGTCAATTTCTGGCCTCTCTATTCTGTTCCACTGATGTATGTGTCTGTTCTTGTGACAGTACCATGCTGTCTTGATGACAGCTTTGTAATAGAGCTTGATGATCGGAATTGTGATGCCACCAACCTTGGATTTCTTTTTCAATATTCCGCTGGCTATTTGAAGTCTTTTCTAGTTCCATATAAATTTTAAGATGATTTGTTCCATTTCTTTGAAAAAAGTGGATAGGATATTGACAGGGATTGCATTAAATGTGTAGATTGCTTTAGGTAGCATAGATATTTTCACAATATTCGTTCTTCCAGTCCATGAGCATGGAACATTTTTCCATTTCTTTGTGTCTTCCTCAATTTCTTTCATGAGTACTTTATAGTTTTCTGAATATAGATTCTTTGCCTCTTTGGTTAGTTTTATTCCTAGGTATCTTGTGGTTTTGGGTGCAATTGTAAATGACATTGATTCCTTAATTTCTCTTTCTTCTGTTGTGTTGTTGGTGTAAAGAAATGCAACTGATTTCTGTGCATTGATTTTATATCCTGACACTTTACTGAATTCCTCTACAAGTTCTAGGATATTTGGAGTGGAGTCTTTTGGGTTTTCCATATAATTCGTATATCTTCTGTACTTATCATCGTTTCTGATTCTGCTTATGTAGTTTGTCTCTTTCCTGCCATTGAAACAGCTCAGATATCTACAACACAATAAACCATCTTACACCTTCTCACAAAATTACAGTCCCTTGTACATTCCTGTTCCCATCCTCTCTCTGTCACCCATATTAGGGCCCATTCTTCTCTCCCAGGACCCATTGGTAGAAGGTAACCATCAAGCAGATATCCTGACATGTCCTATTTTCACTTCACCTGCAAATGAAGCCTCGGTTTTACATACTAATGCTAATCAACTGCAAAACTGTTACCACATTTCCCTTCAAACAATTCATAACATTGTTCAATCCTATCCTATTTTTGTGCCTTTGCACCATCACCCACACTCCTCAGCAGCTAATCCTCATGGCTCACAAGCCAAGGAACTATGGCAAATGGATGTAACTCATTTCCATCTCTTTCCTCGTCAACCTTATTTACATGTTATTGATACATTTTCTAAAATTCTTTGGGCAATTTTCTAATCCTCCAATTCCCTTTCTGCTGTCTCCTCTACTCTATTGCAATGTTTTATTGTTATGGGGGTCCCTAATACCATAAAAACTGATAACCCACCAGTTTACACAAGACACAAATTACTGCCTTTTGTTCTGATTGGCAGATTCATCATATTACAGGCATACCTTATAACCCACAAGGACAAGTTATAGTTGATTGAGCTCATCATACACTAAAACTTCAATTATTAAAAAAAGGGGGGGGTCTCAAGGAAGTTTCAGCACTCTATTTACTCTTAATTTTTGGAATTTACCCCAAGGTGACATACAGACAGCAGTAGAAAAACACTTCTCACAATCACAGTAATCCCTTGAAGCATCTATTCCTATTTGATTCATATCTTTTAATGAATGGCTCCCTGGACTCCTTTTAAGAAAAGGAAAAGGGTCTGCTCTTAATTCCTCTGATTCCAGTGATGGACCCTCTGAAACACTATGGCTTCCTCTTCAGCTCATCAGGGCCGAAAAACCAATGACCCAGCTGGTAACCACTGCATCCGTGATCTACGAGAAAGATGCAGAAATACAAGAGAGACAGGTGGTCACTCACAAGATAAGTGTTGTCTCTTCATAAGAGGAGACCCTGACCATATCAGCATAGGACCGATCCAGATTAAGGCCCTGTCAGCTAAAGGAGAAGCAGTTTATGATCTACTTAAAGCCCACAGACCCACGAGAACTTGTTTTTGGCTATCGTTGCTCTTCTGATCTGTAAATCAGTGAGTACTGTCTCCTAAAATGACTAGTGAACAAATAACAGGCATGGGGCTGGGAACTGGCTCTTAAGATGTTGCAATTAAAAAACAAAAAAAAGGGGGAATTGTTGAAACACAGCCTGGATCCTCCTCAATGTGACCGAGGTCCTGTCGAATCCTGTGAGAAAACTCCAGGAAATGGAGGGCAAGCGTCTTCCCAGGCCCACGCCCGGAATAAACATGGGAGGATCCATGGAGTATTTTCTTGTCCTCCTCTAGATAGATCTGATAAGTGTTGAGAATCCTTAAGTTGCTCTTGTCATTAAAAGCTAAGAGATATTGTCATTTAAAGCTACGCGATAATTATTGTTGTTCACTTGTCTCACTTGATTGCCTGCATGTAAATCACATCCCACATGTAGCCCAAACCCTGCACATAAATCTATATCCTGTTTATAATCGGATCTCAAGAAAGGTATAAAAGAAGTCATTGTAAGAAATAAAGACATTTACTGATCATCAGTCAGTAGGCTCCCTATCACATCGGCTTTGATCCCCAGGTTCCCCACCTCAGGAAGGTGACACCCCTTCACTCCACTAATCGTATAAATATACTGTATGTTTAATAAAAATACTATACATAAAGAATGTCTATAATCCATCACTTATTGCCTGTTGGCTACCATTAGTTATAGACATAAGAGGGAAGGGATTTCTCTGTTACGTTCATTCCTTCATTTCTTTTTTTTTTTTTTTTTTTTTTTTTTTCCCCAATTTATTTATTTTCAGAAAAACAGTATTCATTATTTTTTCACCACACCCAGTGCTCCATGCAAGCTGTGCCCTCTATAATACCCACCACCTGGTACCCCAACCTCCCACCCCCCTGCCACTTCAAACCCCTCAGACTGTTTTTCAGAGTCCATAGTCTCTCATGGTTCACCTCCCCTTCCAATTTACCCAAATTCCCTACTACTCTCTAACGCCCCTTGTCCTCCATGCTATTGGTTATGCTCCACAAATGAGTGAAACCATATGATAATTGACTCTCTCTGCTTGACTGATTTCACTCAGCATAATCTCTTCCAGTCCCGTCCATGTTGCTACAAAAGTTGGATATTCGTCCTTTCTGATGGAGGCATAATACTCCATAGTGTATATGGACCACATCTTCCTTATCCATTCATCCGTTGAAGGGCATCTTGGTTCTTTCCATAGTTTGGCGACTGTGGCCATTGCTGCTATAAACATTGGGGTACAGATGGCCCTTCTTTTCACGACATCTGTATCTTTGGGGTAAATACCCAGGAGTGCAATTGCAGGGTCGTAGGGAAGCTCTATTTTTAATTTCTTGAGGAATCTCCACACTGTTCTCCAAAGAGGCTGCACCAACTTGCATTCCCACCAACAGTGTAAGAGGGTTCCCCTTTCTCCACATCCTCTCCAACACATGTTGTTTCCTGTTTTGTTAATTTTGGCCATTCTAACTGGTGTAAGGTGATATCTCAATGTGGTTTTAATTTGAATCTCCCTGAGGGCTAATGATGATGAGCATTTTTTCATGTGTCTGATAGCCATTTGTATTTCTTGATTGGAGAAGTGTCTGTTCATATCTTCTGCCCATTTTTTGATGTGTTTGTCTGTTTCGTGTGGGTTGAGTTTGAGGAGTTCATTATAGATCCTGGATATCAACCTTTTGTCTGTACTGTCATTTGCAAATATCTTCTCCCATTCCGTGGGTTGCCTCTTTGTTTTTTTGACTGTTTCCTTTGCTGTGCAGAAGCTTTTGATTTTGATGAAGTCCCAGAAGTCTATTTTCGCTTTTGTTTCCTTTGCCTTTGGAGACGTATCTTGAAAGAAGTTGCTGTGGCTGATATCGAAGAGATTACTGCCTATGTTCTCCTCTAAGATTCTGATAGATTCCTGTCTCACGTTGAGGTCTTTTATCCATTTTGAGTTGATCTTTGTGTACGGTGTAAGAGAATGGTCGAGTTTCATTCTTCTACATATAGCTGTCCAGTTTTCCCAGCACCATTTATTGAAGAGACTGTCTTTTTTCCACTGTATATTTTTTCCTGTTTTGTCGAAGATTAATTGACCATAGAGTTGAGGGTCCATATCAGGGCTCTCTACTCTGTTCCACTGCTTCATTTCTAACACCTTGAACAGCGTTGGAAATGAAAGAGTGTTAGAAAAGAATTGTTAAGCACTACTGATTAAAAAGATGATAGTCTACCTTTCAGGAATTTGCAGTGGTCTCTGTTTAGATTTCAAACCAAATCCATTTTTCTTTTTTTAAAAAATATTTTGTTTTAGTTTTTTTTGGCTTTGTTTTGTTTTGTGTGTGTGTGTGTGTGTGTGTGTGTGAGTGTGTGCTTTAAAAAAATTTTTTTTTTAAGATTTTACTTATTTACTTGAAAGAGAGTATTGAGAGAGAATGAGTGGAGGGATAGGTCGAAGGAGAGAAAGAAGCCAACTATCTGCTCAACAGAGAGCTGGACATGTGGCTCTGGGGCTTGATCTCAGGACTGCAGGATCATGACCCAAGGTGAAGGCAGATGCTTAACTGAGTGAGCCACCCAGGCACCCCCAAATTCATTTTTCTTATTTTGATATTCCAGATTCTCCATAGTCAGACTGTGTCTTATCTATTTCCTTATCAGTTTCCTTTCTTCCTCTTATATAAGGGCACTTGGCCATGTGCATCCCTTCACAGCCCTTCTGGGCTGTTGCTTCAACTAATTCATTTAGCATTGTTTCCCTCATTTTAAACTCCTCCCTGTCCTTCTATCTCAGTACTACTCATTTTTGAACTCAAGTCATATATCCTCCATGAGGGCATTCCTAGGTCCTTCAAATAGAATTGATTCTTTCTTTTCCTGATTTACATGATACATCACTGCTTTTATAATGCATTCACCACCATACCAAGTGTGACTCATATGTGTCTTGATTTGTAAAAGTCGACTGCCTATTAAGTCACCAATCATATCATGCATCTTTTTGAAAAACTGACTACAAACTGAGCTAGGTCTTGCTACATTAACTTCTAACATTTCCATTCTGTTTTTTATCAAGGACTTTCAATATACAGGGTATTGGAAAAGATAATGGAGAGTGTGTGCATAGGATGTGAGACTGATGGGGATAATTTCCTAGTTGTTTATATATGGCTGCTGACAAGAAGCTCTTCATCTAGTGGGGAGAAAGAAAGGCCCTTACATTGCTAACTAGTGTGCGATTTAGGCTATAATAGAAAAGAAGTGTAAACATGTTATGTTAAAAATATAGTGAGGGAAGTGAATGGTGATCTGGAGGAAGAAAAACGCTTCCCAGTGGAAGTGTAATTTCAGATAACTTTACAGGATAAGCATGATAAGAATTGGGGAAGAACATGAGGAAAAGCAGTAGACTAAGGGAACCGTGTATAAAAGCCTAGACTCTTAAAAGAGCCAGACCAAAAAAAATTTTTTTAATGGATAGTAAGCTAAAATGGCTGAAGTTTATTCATACATGATACAAGGAGATACAACAGGTAACATAAAAAGAATAAGAAAAGAGATTGGAAATTATGCTATTTGTTCCTTTGCCTTCATTTTCTCTGCTCTGCCTATTCATTAAAACCTTCTTTCTCCAAGGCCACAACCAAATTTATGCCAAAAGTAATGAATATTTAATAATTTTCCTAACAAAGTATACTGTTTGGTACTATTAAAGTCTTCTCTGGATTCTTATGGTAACCCTCTCTGCTTCTGTCCTTGATTGCTGCATCTCAGTGTTTTATACTAGGTCATGTTTCCCTCTTTGCTCTGAATGATGCTTCTTTCTGATTGATCTTTGACCTCCCTCTTCTTTCATTTTAGAGTTTTCCCCATATTATCTCATCTACTCTTGTGTTTTCAACTATGTTTCATGTACTCATGGCTTCACTAGAGAAGATATTTCAAACCATTCTGGTGTATATTTATATTTTTTTATTAACATAAAATATATTATTTGCCCAAGGGGTACAGGTCTGTGAATCATCAGGCTTACACATTTCAGAACACTCCCCATAGCACATACCCTCCCCAATGTCCATAACCCAGCCACGCTATCCCTCCCCTCTCACCCCCCTCACCAGCAAACCTCAGTTTGTTTTGTGAGATCAAGAGTTTCTTATGGTTGGGGTGCCTGGGTGGCTCAGTGGGTTAAAGCCTCTGCCTTTGGTTGAGGACATGATCCCAGGGTCCTGGGATTGAGCCCCACATTTGGCTCTCTGCTCAGTGGGGAGCCTGCTTCTTCTTCTCTCTTCCTGCCTCCCTGCCTACCTGTGATCTCTGTCTGTCAAATAAATAAATAAATTCTTTAAAAAAATTAATATCTTCTTATGGTTTTTGTCCCTCCAGATCCCATCTTGTTTCATTTTTTTTCACTCCCTACCACCCAAGGCCCTCTGCCCTGCCTTCTGAATTCCTCATATCAGAGAGATCATATAATTGCCTTTCTCTGAATGACTTGTTTAGGTTAGCATAATACCCTCTAGATCTATCCAGGTCATTGCAAAAGGCAAGATTTCGTTTTTGTTTTTGTTTTTTTGTTTTTTTATGCTGCATAGTATACTAGTGTGTGTGTGTGTGTGTGTGTGTGTGTATCATATCTTTATCCATTCATCTGTTCATGGACTTTAAGGTTCTGTCCATAGTTTATCTATTGTGGACATTGTGCTATAAACTTTTGGGTGCATGTGCCCCTTCAGATCCCAACATTTGTATCTTTAGGTTAAATACCCAGTAGTGCGGTTACTGGATTGTAGGGTAGCTCTATTTCAAACTTTTTAGGAACCTCTGTACTCTTTTCCAGAGTGGCTGCACCAGCTTTCATTCCCACCAACAGTGTAGGAGGGTTCCCCTTTCTCTGCATCCTCTCCAGCATCTGTCATTTCCTGACTAGTTAATTTTAGCCATTCTGACTGTTGTGAGGTGGTATCTCATTGTGGTTTTGATTTGTATTTCTTGGATGCTGAGTGATGTGGAGCACTTTTTCATCTGTCTGTAGGCCATCTGGATTGCAGAAATGTCTGTTCATGTCCTCTGCACATTTCTTGATTGGATGTTCTTTGGGTGTTGAGTTTAATAAGTTCTTTATAGATTTTGGATACTAACCCTTTGTCTGGTATGTCATTTGCAAATATCTTCTCCCATTCTGTCAGTTGTCCTTTGGTTTTGTTGACTGTTTCCCTTGCTGTGCAAAACTTTTGATCTTGTTGAAGTCCCAATAGTTCATTTTAGCCCTTGCTTCCTTGCCCTTGGTGATGTTCTTAGGAAGAAGTTGCTGCAGCTGAGATTGAAGAGCTTGCTGCCTGTGTTCTCCTCAAGGATTTTGATGGATTCCTTTCTCACACTGAGGTCCTTCATCCATTTTGAGTCTATTTTCGTGTGTGGTGTAAGGAAATGGCCCAGTTTCATTTTACTGCATGTGGCTGTCCAATTATCCCAAGACAATTTGTTGAAGAGACTCTTTTTGATTGGACATGAATTTTTTACAAAGAAGCTTAGAAACAGAATTTTATGACCTACATGAAAAAATGACCTTCCCAAGAATTTCATTGAGGTTTGATATTTATTTATTTATCTTTTTTATCATGTTGTGTTGATCAACATACACTATGTCATTAATTTTTGATGTAGTGTTCCAAGATTCACTCTCCACATATAACACGAAGTGCTGTATGCAGTACGTGCCTTCCTAAATACCTACCCAAAATACCTACCAAAAATACCCTCCCGTCCAAAACCATCAGTTTGTTTCTCATAGTCCACATTCTCTCCTGTTTTATCTCGTGTTTCATCTCCCCCACTAATTTATCCCACTTCACTCTTCCTTTCCTTCTCCAAATGTCCTCCATGTTATTCCTTATGCTTCACAAGTAAGTGAACCCATACGATAACTGACTTTCTCTGCTGGTCTTATTTCTTTTTGCCTTTTTAAAAGAGATTTTATTTATTTATTTGACAGACAGAAATCACAAGTAGGCAGAGAGGCAGGCAGACAGAGTATTCATTGTTTTTTACCACACCCAGTGCTCCATGCAATTCGTGCCCTCTCTAATACCCACTGCTGCTGCCCCTCGGAACAATTTGTTACTTAAACTGTAACCCCTGGAGGATTTTACTAGTTACCAAGCACATTTAGATATGGCCTTAAGAATACATATACTGGGGCGCCTGGGTGGCTCAGTGGGTTAAGCCTCTGCCTTTGGCTGGGGTCATGATCTCAGTGTCCTGGGATCGAGTCCCGCATCGGGCTCTCTGCTTGGCAGGGAGCCTGCTTCCTCCCCCTCTCTCTCTGCCAGCCTCTCTGCCTACTTGTGATCTCTCTCTGTCAAATAAATAAATAAAATCTTTAAAAAAAAAAAAAGAATACATATACTGGCAACAGGTCTTTGAGGAGAAGGACGATGTACGACCGTGAAGCTGGGCAGCTGGGGATGCCCGGCTCACTCAGGGTGGAATGCTGCCCCTTCACAGAAGCTGGGCAGCTGGGGATACCTGGCTCGCTCAGGGCGGAAGGCCGGCCCTTCACTGAAGCCGGGCAGCCAGGAATGCCCGGCCTGCCCAGGGTGGAACGCCACCTGCTTCCAGGAAGCCCAGCACAGGGGTGGGGTGGGGGGGAGCTCAGGGTGGAACGAAAACCGCCTGCTTCCCTTTGTGTTATCGTTCCTTTCTCTTCCCAGAAGCGCCCATTGTTAGTTAGATGAGTCCTTTGAATGTGCTTGTTTAACTATAAACCTTACCCTCCTCCTTGCTTGCCTGCAAGACAGGACTAACGTTTGACATTCATCAATCCTTCTGTTGGCTATTGTTTTCTATCTAATAAAAGTGATACTGAGGAGTTGCCTGTGGCAGCAGTCCTTTTCGACTATTGTCCCCTGCTCCCAATCTCTTGCAGCTGACTTATTTGTGCCTATTTTTTCTCTCATCGCTGACTGGAAGTGGCAACCCACCACCTGGTTCCCCCACCCTCCCACCCCCCCCCCACCACTACAAACCCCTCAGAATGTTTTTCAGAGTCCATATTCTCTCATGGTTCCCCCCCCCCCAATTTCCCCCAACTCCCTTCTCCTAACTCCCCATGACCTCCATGCTATTTGTTATGCTCTACAAATAAGTGAAACCATATGATAATTGACTCTCTCTGCTTGACTTATTTCACTCAGCATAATCTCTTCCAGTTCCATCCATGCTGCTACAAAAGTTGGGTATTCATACTTTCTGATGGAGGCAGAATACTCCATAGTATATATGGACCACATCTTTCTTATCCATTCGTCCATTGAAGGGCATCTTGGTTCTTTCCACAGTTTGGCGACCATGGCCATTGTTTCTATAAACATTGGGGTACAGATGGCCCTTCTTTTCACTACATCTGTATATTTGCCGAGTAGTGCAATTGCAGGGTCATAGGGAAGTTCTATTTTTAATTTCTTGAGGAATCTCCCCACTGTTCTCCAAAGAGGCTGCACCAACTTGCATTCCCACCAACATTGAAAGAGGCTTCCCCTTTCTCCACATCCCCTCCAACACATGGTGTTTCCTGTCTTGCTAATTTTGACCATTCTAACTGGTATAAGGTGATATCTCAATGTGGTTTTAATTTGAATCTCCCTGATGGCTAGTGATGATGAACATTTTTTCATGTGTCTGATATCCATTTGTATGTCTTCATTGGAGAAGTGTCTGTTCATATCTTCTGCCCATTTTTTGATATGTTTGCCTGTTTCGTGTGTGTTGAGTTTGAGGAGTTCATTATAGATCCTGGATATCAACCTTTTGTCTGTACTGACATTTGCAAATATCTTCTCCCATTCTGTGGGTTGCCTCTTTGTTTTCTTGACTGTTTCCTTTGCTGTGCAGAAGCTTTTGATTTTGATGAAGTCCCAAAAGTTTATTTTCGCTTTTGTTTCCTTTGCCTTTGGAGACATATCTTGAAAGAAGTTGCTGTGGCTGATATCGAAGAGGTTACTGGCTGTGTTCTCCTCTAGGATTCAGATGGATTCCTGTCTCACATTGAGGTCTTTTATCCATTTTGAGTTGATCTTTGTGTACGGTGTAAGAGAATGGTCGAGTTTCATTCTTCTACATATAGCTGTCCAGTTTTCCCAGCACCATTTATTGAAGAGACTGTCTTTTTTCCACTGTATATTTTTTCCTGTTTTGTCAAAGATTAATTGACCATAGAGTTGAGGGTCCATATCTGGGCTCTCTACTCTGTTCCACTGGTCTATGTGTCTGTTTGTATGCCAGTACCATGCTGTCTTGGTGATCACAGCTTTGTAATAAAGCTTGAAATCAGGTAGCGTGATGCCCCCAGTTTTATTTTTGTTTTTCAACATTTCCTTAGTGATTCAGGGTCTCTTCTGATTCCATACAAATTTTAGGATTATTTGCTCCAGCTCTTTGAAGAATACCAGTGGAATTTTGATGGGAATGGCATTAAAAGTATAGATTGCTCTAGGCAATATATTCCATTTACTATAGCACCAAGAACCATAAGATACCTGGGAATAAACCTAACCAAAGAGGTAAAGGATCTGTATTCGAGGAACTACAGAACACTCATGAAAGAAATTGAAGAAGACACAAAAAGATAGAAGACCATTCCATGCTCTTGGTTTGGAAAAATTAAAATTTTTAATACCATTTCTTTAGTCTAATTTTTTAAAATTTCTTTTTCATATCTTATAATACATAATAGCTTAGTATAGTGGTACACCTACCTAATTTGTAGGTAAGAATATATATATATATATTTAGATTATACTGCAAATGGTCTTATTAATATGAATGTATACGAGAGTCAAAACCATAGTGAGATACCACCTCACACCAGTCAGAATGGCTCAAATTAAGAAGTCAGGAAATGACAGATGTTGCCAAGGATACAGAGAAAGGGGAACCCTCCTACATTGTTGGTGGGAATGTAAGCTGGTGCTGCCACTCTGTAAAAGAGTATGGAGGTGTCTAAAAAGTTTGAAGTAGAGGTACCCTACAATCCAGCAATCGCACTACTGGGTATTTACCCTATAGGTTAAAATGTAGAGATCTGAAGATGCACAAGCACCCAAATGTTTATACCACTATGTCCGCAATAGCCAAACTATGGAAAGAACCTAAAAGTCCATGAACAGATGAATGGATAAAGATCTTACTATGCAGTATCAAAAAATGAAATCTTGCCATTTACAATCACCTGGATGGAACTAGAGGGTATTATGCTAAGCAAAACAAGTCAATCAGAGATAGACAATTCTCATATGATCTCTCTGATATAAGGAATTCGAGAGGCAGAGCAGAGGGCCTTGGGCAGTAGGGAGTGAAAAAAAAAATGAAACAAAATGGTATCTGGAGGGACACACACCATAAGAGACTCTTAGCCTCACAAAACAAAGTGAGGGTTGCTGAATGGTGAGAGGAGAGGGATGGGATGACTGTGTTATGGACATTGGGGAGGATATGTGCTATGGGGAGTGTTCTGAAATGTGTAAACCTGATAATTCACAGACCTGTACCCCTGGGGCAAATAATACATATTATGTTAATAAAAAGATATAAATGTACACCAGAATGATTTGAAATATCTTCTCTAATGAAGCCATGAGTACATGAAACATAGTTGAAAACACAAGAGCAGATGAGATAATATGGGGAAAACTCTAAAATGAAAGAAGAGGGAGGTCAAGGATATAATCGAAAGAGGCATCCAGTGAAAAGAGGGAAACATGAGCTAGTATAAAACACTGAGATGTAGTGGTCAAGGACAGAAGCAGAGAGGATTACCATAAAAGCCAGAGAATATTTTAATAGTATTGAACACTACACTTGGTTAGGAAAATGATTAAATATTCTTTTCTTTTGGCATTTAAAATTGGTTGTGGCCTTGGAGAGAGAAGGTTTTAATGAATATGCAGAGCAGAAAATATAAAGGTGAAGGAACCAAATAGGACAATTTCCAATCTCTTTTCCTATTCTTTTTATGTTACCTGTTGTGTCTCCTTGTATCATGTATGAATAAACTTCAGCCATTTTAGTTTACTATCCATTTTTTAAAAATTTGATCTGGCTCTTTTAAGGGTCCAGGCTTTTATACATGTTTCCTTCGGTCTACTGCTTTTCCTCATGTTCTTCCCCAATTCTTATCCTGCTTATCTTGTAAAGTTATCTGAAATTGTACTTCCATTGGGAAGTGTTTCTTTCTTCCTCCAGGTCACCATTCACTTCCCTCACTATATTTTTAAGATAAAATGTTTACATTTCTTTTCTATTACAGCCTAAATCACACACTGGTTAGCAACGTAAGGGCCTTTCTTTCTCCCCACTAGATGAAGAGCTTCTTGTCAGCAGCCATATATAAACAACTAGGAAATTATCCCCATCAGTCTCACATAATGTGTACATACTCTCCATTGTCTTTTCCAATACCCTGCATATTGAAAGGCCTGATGAAAGTTAAACAGAGTGGTAATGGTAGCAGTTAATGCAGCAGGATCTAGTTCAGTTTGTAGTCAGTTTCTCAGAAAGATGCATGACATGATTGGTGATTTAATATGCAGTCAAGACTTTTATAATCAAGATACATATGAGTCACACTTGATACAGTGGTGAATACATTATAATAGCAGCAAAATATCATGTAAATCAGGAAAAGAAAGAATCAATTCTATTTGAAGGACCTAGGAATGTCCTCATGGAGGAGATCTGAGTTCAGAGATGAGTTGTATTGAGATGGAAGGACAGAGAGGAGTTTTAGATGAAAGAAACATTGTTAAGTGAGTTAGTTGAAGCAACTGCCCAAAAGGGCTGTGAAGGGATGCACATGGCCAAGTGCCCTTATGTAAGAGGAAGAAAGGAAACTGATAAATAAGACACAGTCTGACTGTGGAGAATCTGGAACACCCAAATAAGAAAAATGGATTTGGGTACCTGGGTGGCTCAGTCAGTTAAGTGTCAGCTTGGGTCATGAGCCTGAAGTCCTGGGATCAAGACTCAGGGCGACTGTCCAGCTCTCTGCTGAACAGAGAGTTGGCTTCTCTCTCTCCTTCTCCTTCTTCCCATCCCTCCACTCTTTCTCTCTCTCTCACTTACTCTCTTTCAAGTAAATAAGTAAAATTTTAAAAAAGAGAAAATTTTACAAAAACCACAAAATAAAAGAAAAATGGATATGATTTGATATCTAATCAGAGACCGCTGCAAATTCCTGAATGGTAGACTATCATTGTTTTAATCATTCAACAAATACTCTTTTCTAACGCTCCTTCATTTCCAACACTGTTCAAGGTGTTAAAAATGAAGGAATGAAATGAAGGAATGAACATAACAGAGAAATCTCTTCCCTCTTATGTCTATAGCTAATGCTAGCAGCAGGCAACAAGTGATGAATTATAGACATTCTATATGGTATTTTTATTAAATTAAATTTTATTAAATATATGGTATATTCATACGATTAGTGGAGTGAAGGGGTGTCACCTTCGCAAGGTGGGGATCCTGGTGATAAGAACCAATGTGATGGGGAGACGACCGACTGATGATCAGTAGATGTCTTTATTTTTCACAATCACTTATTTTATACCTTCCTTGAGATCCGATTATAAACAGGATGTAGATTTATGTGCAGGGTGTGGGCTACATGTGGGATGCGATTTACATGCAGGCAATCAAGTGAGACAAGTGAACAACAATGATTATCTCATAGCTTTAAATGACAATATCTCTTAGCTTTTAATGACAAGAGCAACTTAAGGATTCTCCACATACACTAGATCTTCCTAAAAGAGGACAAGAAAACACTCCATGGATCCTCCCATGTTTATTCTGGGCGTGGGTCTGAGAAGATGCTTGCCCTCCATTTCCTGGAGTTTTCTCATAGGATTCAACAAGACCCCAGTCACATTGGTGAGGATCCGGGCTGTGTTTCAACAATTCCCCTTTTTTTTTGTTTTTTTTTTTTTTTAATTGCAACATCATAATAGCCAATTCCAAGCTTGATGCCTATTATTTGTTCACCCGTCATTTGAGGAGACAGTACCCACTGATGTACAGGTCAAAAGAGCAACTATAGCCAAAAACAAGTTCTCAGGGGTCTGTGGGCTTCAGGTAGATCACCAAACTGCTTCTCCTTTAGCTGACAGGTCCTTAATCTGACCCCATGTGTGTGGATCGGCCCTACACTGATATGGTCAGGGTCTCCTCTTACAAAGGGACAGCACATGTATCTTGTGAGTAACCTCCTGTGTCTCTTGTATTTCTGCATCTTTCTCGTAGATCACAGATGCAGTGGTTATCAGATGTGTCATGGGTTTTCTGGGCCTGATGAGCTGAAGAGGAAGCCATAGTGTTTCGGAAGGGTCCATCACCGGAATCAGAGGAAAAAAGAGCAGACCCTCTGCCTTTCCTTAATAGGAGGCCAGGGAGTCATTCATTAAAAGATATGAACCAAATAGGAATAGAGGCTTCAAGGAATTACTGTGATTGTGAGATGTGTTTTTCTGGTGCTGTCTGAATGTTGCCTTGGGGTAATTTTCAAAAATAAAAGTAAATAAAGAGAGTGCTAAAATATCCTTGTGGGATCCCCCCTTTTTCTTTTTATAATTGCAGTTTAAGTGTATGATGAGCTCGTTCAACTATACCTTGTCCTTGTGGATTATAAGGTATACCATAATATGATGAATCTGCCAATCAGAACAAAAGGCAGTAAATTTGTGTCTCGTGTAAGCTGGTGCATTATCAGTTCTTATGGAAGTAGGGACCCCCATAACACTAAAACATTGCAATAGAGTACAGCGGACAGCAGAAAGGGAACTGGAAGATTAAGGAATTGCCCAAAGAATTTTGGAAAATGTATCAATAACATGTAAATAAGGTTGACAAGGAAAGAGTTGGAAATGAGTTACATCCATTTGCCATAGTTCGTTGGCTTGTGAGCCATGCTGATTGGCTCCAAAGGGTGTGGGCAACAGTGCAAAGGCACACAAACAGAACAGGATTAAACAATGTTATTTGTCTGCTCCAGAATCTAAAAGCCCTTCAAATATTCATTCCTTAATAGAAAGTTTCACTTGGGATTGACTTCCCACAAACAGTTTCTTAGAAAAGGAATCTTTTTATTAGTACTGCCGAATCCTCTTTCCCTAAAATTTGAAGATTGAATAGGCATAAAATAGGGAAGTAGCAAAAGTTGGGCGGCTCATTCGCCTGCTGAAAATGTCCTAAGAACAGTGACAGAAACCATAATTTGAATCTCACCATAATAATCAAGAGTCTGTAACTCCAGTAAGTACTGTATCTCCTTTCATAGTTAAACTACTCCGTTCAAGTAGGAGACCAACCGTATTTGGGGGTATAGGTCCATATAGGTTTGTGGACAATTTATAAGGACACTGAGATTGATGTATAAAGCAAGTCTTAGAGAGAGGGATATCAAGAGCAGCACTCCTTGTCCCTGAGTAGCAGGGACTAAGTCCATTACTGAGAGTCACTGTTGGGTACAAAGAGAATAGGATAGTTCCATGACCTCATATTTATTGGGGCCTGGGGTTGGCCTCTTAGGGAATTTCCCTGATGAGGGTTCCCCAAAGGATTTCCATCTTTCTCGTTTTTAGACTTACATTCGTTGGCCCAGTGTGCCTCATTGAGAGCAGGGACAAACATTAGGGGGTTGAATCTTGGATTTATTCAGGTGATTGGTGGGAAAGGAGACAACCAGACAGAGAGGGAGATGGCATTGTTTTTTCATGTGTCCTGTTTGTCCATGATTAAAACATTTTGTCTGCAATTGTTTTTGAACAGCCATAGCCATGGTTTCTAACGCTGTTATTCGGGCCTGAGTTTTAAAGGGTCCTACATTATGAGAAGCTTTTAAATAATCCATGACATCGCCAGATTCTCTAAGAGGTCGAATCAGGGCCTGGCAGTCTTCGTTAGCATTATCATATGCTAGTTGTCTTAAGAGTATTTCCTGAATTTGTCCTCCTCTTATCTGTTTTTCCAATGATTCTTTTAACCTGCAGATAAAATCAATGTATGGCTCTTTAGGCCCTTGTATTTTTGTATACCTGGCAGTATAATCGGTGTCTGAATTAATTTTTTGCCAGGTTTGTAAGGCCACATCACGTACTGGGGAAGGGCTGCAGGAGGGATGTTATGACTTTGATGATTAAAAGTCGTCCAAACTCCTGTTCCCGTGAGTATATCATAAGTAACAGCAGCTATATTCCCTCTCTGTCCTAAACTCCTTTCCTTTTCATGTGGCCTCCTCAGAAAGCCACATCTTCCATTGTAGACATTCAGAAGAGGTTAATAACATTTTAGCTATGAGTTGAAAATCATAGGGAATCCAGCGGGCGTTATTGCTCCAACTGGATAAATATTTATAACAATAAGAAGAAGTAGGCCCCTACATGGAACATACCTTTTCAATTCTCTTATTGTCTCCATCAGCATCCTATTGTAAGTATTTGGCCTGTTAGTATGAAAAATTACAGGGAAAACTAAGAGAAGCTCATGGGGGTGAGACAGTGTAGAAATAGAATTTTGTTTTTTTAGATTTTGTTGGACCTAATTGTAACATGCATAAATTAACATCCAACCCAGTGTCACTTCGCTCATTCCCAAAGAGGTCTGCTGCTCTTTCCTTGTCCTCATCCCCATAGGAAATCAAGGTGCAGTGGCCAAAGGAGAAACATGGCATTTGTCCTTTTTGCCAAAAAATAATTTTATACTTTCGGTTTGAATTTGTTGGGTCGTTTCATCATCTAACTCATATGTATGCAGAGAGGCGCTGTTTCAGCCTTAAGATCCTCTTTGTTATGTTCCCTGCTAAGAATTAAACCAACGTCCATGTAACCCAAAACTTCACAGGAATTTTTGCACCTTGTTTAGAGGCCTTTTCCACATTACCGCGTGTGCGCTACCAAATTGTCTTTTCCAAGGTTCTTTCATTGGGAAACTAAGGAGTATAGTTGCTAATAACACCCAGACAAGTTCTTAACTGACATCTGGATACTGGAGCACCTTCCCAAGATAAAAGGTGTTGTACTAATGCTAGAAAAGGCTGGGGGCAACTTTGATTCTGCCCCATCGTTCTCACTTACCTCCTTCTGTGAAGATCTCTGGATCCCTGTGTGACTCTTCCTTGATTTCAGTTTCCTGTTCAGGTGCCACTTGTCACCTTCCCGAGGTAGGGATCCTGGTGATCAGAGCCTGCGTGATGGGGGAACTACTGACTGATGATCAGTAGACGTTTTTATTTCTTACAATCACTTCTTTTATGCTTTACCTAAGATCCCATTAGAAACAAGATATAGATTTATGTGCAGGGCATGGGCTACATGTGGGATGTGATTTACTGCAGGCAATCAAGTGAGACAAGTGAACAACAATGATTATCACTTAGCTTTAAATGAGAATATCTCTTAGCTTTAAATGACTAGAGAAAGTTAAGGATTCTCCACACTTACCAGATCTATCTAAAGGAGGACAAGAAAACACTCCAGGGATCCTGCCATATTTGTCCCAGATGTGGGCCCAGGAAGACGCTTGCCCTCCATTTCTTGGAGTTTTCTTACAGGATTCGACAGGACCCCATTCACCTTGGCGAGGATCCAGGTTTTGTTCCAACACAGGGGCAAAATAGGGTAAGAAAGGTAAAGGAATTGGGGTGAACTGAAAAGAACATAGATTAACTCAGTAAATCGTATGTGTGGCTAAAGGGTAACTGCAAACTTCCCATGAAGATTTTGCAATACATGGGAACAACTTCTGCTCAGGCTGAAGGAGTTGATGACACTAGCTAACACTACCACAACTTTTGTTCTCCTCTCTAAATGCGAATCATCATTCATAAGCCCTATTATTCTCTCCATTAACTGTCCAAACTGACTTGAGAGTCCCTTCAGCTCATTTAACATTCTATGCACAGGTAAAGAACAGGATTCTAGGGACACCTGGGTGGCTCAGTTGGTTAAGCAGCTGCCTTCAGCTCAGGTCATGATCCCAGCGTCCTGGGATCGAGTCCCGTATCGGGCTCCTTGCTCGGCAGGGAGCCTGCTTCTCCCTCTGTCTCTGCCTGCCATTCTGTCTGCCTGTGCTGCTCTAGCTCCCTCTCTCTCTCTGACAAATAAATAAAATCTTAAAAAAAAAAAGAAAAAGAACAGGATTCTAGAAATGATGTCAGTTTCATAAGAATCAGCAAGATGATCATCAAATGATTTAGTGACTTTAGCAAAGGTCATTTACTTTAACCTCATTGTCTCACGGGTCATCTTTATTTATGTCACAGAGTTAATATGTTTTGGGAATTGAATCTCCCCATAGAAATGCACTGATGTCATCATAGGCAAGTCCCATAAGCATTTGATGGAAAGTTTAATTTTGCATTGTGAGGAACATAATTATTCACACCAACTTATTAGTATAGTCTCCCAGATTTTCATTCTTTTAATCCCAAATGTTTCTGAGAAAAAAATTATATCCTGAAATTATGAGAGTTAACAACACGCTGACACACACAAAACTAATATGATGTTATAAAAGTCTTCTCAGAGCATTCAGGTAACAGAAGTATTCAGATTTATCTTTACCTTACTATACTTTACCTTACCTACTATACTTTACCTTACTATTAGTGTCTGTAAGTATTGATTTATCTCAACTAGTTAGCATTTTTAAATTGTTCTTAGGTTTCAACTTCTCACATTTCTGGGTCTTCCCACCCTGAAGGCTATGGCAAATCAGCATGAGATTTGAAGTCAGTTCAAATCAACCTTTTCTAATTATAAAATAGATCTTCAAAACATACAGGTAAGAGTGCACCTTAATTCTGTTAAAGAATCAAGCAAGTACATTGAAAGTTAATTCTAACATAGCTGAATAATTAAATTTCTTATCTTTAGTATTTTAAACCAGAAAGTGAAATGTTCAGCCTCTGCTTTTATTTTGATTGGAAAAAGAAACCCATTTTGACAGCAGAATTTACATAATTAGTCACATTGGTCATAATATCCTAAGGGATACCTAAGTAGTAGTAGAAGATAGCCTTTGAGGTAAAACAAAATTTGTTCTCAAAAATCATATTTATTTTTAAGATTTTTTTTTTCATTTATTCATTTGAGAGAGAGATCCAGAGAGAACTCAAGTAGAGGGAGAGGCAGAGGGAGAGGAGCAAGGAGAATTCCCAGTGAGCTGGGAGCCAGACATGGGACTAAGTCCCAAGACCTGGAGAGTCATGACCTGAACCAAAGGAAGATGCTTAAATATCTTAGCCATCCAGGCAACCCATCTCAAAAATCATATTAAGATTTAAGACTTTTCTCTTTCTCTGTTATAAAACTAAAATATACAGGCAAGCTTATTTTTATTAGCTTTCAAACTACTGTGATATTTCAGAAAATATTACAGAAGTTTCTTAGGAAGCAGGAAAATTATAGCTGGGTCACTTCCAGTAAATTCTTTTCCAAGAATTTGCTTTGTAGCCTGTTCTTCAAAAATAGCAGTTTCAGTTTGTGGAGACTAAAGAGGTCACTAAGGATCAGTGATAGTATACTGACAACAAGTTCACCTGTCTCAGGTCTTTGAAGCTAGGACTGGAATCAATACTTTTTTTCCCCCCTCTATAGTATTATATAACTCCTTTTATTTTTTTACAGATTTTATTTATTTATTTGACAGAGAGAGATCACAAGTAGGCAGAGAGCCAAGCATAGAGAAAGAGAAGAAAGCAGGCTCCCTGTGGAGCAGGGAGCCCCATGCGGGACTCAATCCCAGCACCCTGAGATCATGACCTGAGCTGAAGGCAGAAGCTTAACCCACTAAGCCACCCAGGCACCCTAGCAATAAATAACTCTTATGAGAAGTAAAAGTCATAGCTGAAATCAAATGTCTACAATTCTAATAAAGAAACTGTACATGCATATTTTTTTAAAAAGCCATGTGTATTATACATAGTTTGTGTTGGGTGTATAGGGTATGCTTGAGAATGCAAGAAGTGAAAATCTGTAGCCTAGAGCATTTAGTTAAAGCTCTCTTAAGGAGCATAATATGTAAACTATGCTTTACATAAAGATGGGAAAGATTTAGAAATCTTGGCAAAAATCAACAGGAATGATGGCATGGACAAAATCAGTTTTTTTTTTTTTTCCTACATCTCTTTTTTTTTTTTTACATTTTTTTTTCCAATTTATTTATTTTCAGAAAAACAGTATTCATTATTTTTTCACCACACCCAGTGCTCCATGATGCAAGCTGTGCCCTCTATGATACCCACCACCTGGTACCCCAACCTCCCACCCCCCCACCACTTCAAACCCCTCAGATTGTTTTTCAGAGTCCTTAGTCTCTCATGGTTCATCTGTGGGTTGCTGGGGGGAGGGGGGTTGGGAGAAAGGGGGTAGGGTTATGGACATTGGGGAGGGTATGTGCTTTTGGACAAAATCAGTTTTTATGGAAATGGATCTAATACCAGGAACAGGGTTGAGAAAGGTGAAAATACATAGATATTTATTTCCTTGGATATCTCAAGTAATTTTCTCTAAAGATGAAAGTCCTATCATAATCCTTTGTGATCTTCATAGAATTCCTGAGATATAAATTTAACATATCTGCTGTATGCTCCTTTCAAGCATTCATTCCACTGGGAGAGTATACGAAAACTTTTTGCTCAGTTAAAAAAATGTGTAGACATGAAGATTGACAGCAAATTTATTTTAAGGATCTTTAATACCAAAACTGACACTGATATTGTTTGTGAGCATTGAACCAAATATGCGAATGCTAGATTTCTACACTATTCATACATGAAATCATGAAGACAAACCTTTTCCTCTATAAGCATTCTTCTTGGAATTACAAAAGTATTTGTGGGAATGCTGATTTTTGGAGCTGAGCTTATAAAACTGACATTTTTAGGGGAATGATTATTCCCTAGAGATTTTTGTGTCTATATCCAGAGATACTGAGGGGAGGTTGAAGAAGCTTCTCTCTTTGTTGTATAAAGAAAAATTTGGAAGGAAAGTTATACACACTCTAAATTAGAATCTTATATCTCCAGAATTCCTATCTCAACAGAGAAGGTGAATATGACTGAGGATAACTTCTCCTTGAACACTGAATTTATCCTCATAGGATTTACAGATTATTATCCAGAGTTGAGGAGCCTCCTGTTTGTGGTGTTTCTCACTATCTATGTGATCACTATGGTGGGGAATCTGGGTCTGGTGGCATTGATTTTTATGGAGCATCGTCTTCACACACCAATGTACATCTTTCTGGGCAACCTGGCTCTGATGGATTCCTGTGGTTCCTGTGCCATTACCCCCAAAATGTTAGAGAACTTCTTTTCTAAGGACAAAATGATTTCCCTTTATGAATGCATGGCACAATTTTATTTTCTCTGCCTTGCTGGAACTACAGAATGCTTTCTCCTGGCAGCAATGGCCTATGATCGCTATGTGGCCATATGCAGCCCTCTGCAGTATCACACCATGATGTCAAAGAAACTCTGCATTCAGATGACCACAGGGGCCTACATAGCTGGAAATCTGCATTCCATAATTCATATAGGGTTTCTCTTTAGGTTAACTTTCTGTGGTTCAAATGAAATTAATCACTTTTTTTGTGATGTTTTTCCATTATACAGACTTTCCTGTGTTGACCCTTATATCAATGAATTAATGATATTTATCTTTTCAGGTTCAGTTCAAGTCTTCACCATCGGTAGTGTCTTAGTATCTTACTTCTACATTCTCTTTACTATTTTCAAAATGAAATCCAAAGAGGGAAGAGGCAAAGCTTTATCTACTTGTGCATCCCACTTTCTCTCTGTCTCAATACTCTATGGCTCTCTTCTCTTTGTGTATCTTCGCCCACACTCAGTTAACGAAGAGGATGAAGATATACCTGGTGCTGTATTTTATACTCTAGTGATCCCATTAATAAACCCCTTTATTTATAGTCTAAGAAATAAGGAAGTAATAAATGCTATGAAAAAAATTATGAGGAATATTTTATAACATCCTAAAAAATATATCATCCCCTGTGAAAAATTAGCTTAAATTTGATAATATGTTTTTCAAAATCATGTAATATTGAGAAAGGAGGAAAAAAAACCACTCTGCCCATAGAATTTTCAATTACTAAAACATGATATTTAGGAGTCAGATAAGTTCAACAGGAGAGATTCTGCTACAATGTATTGTAAAATCTAAGCTCTAGCTCCCAGCAAGAATGAAATAAATAATTCTTCTTCAGGTCACACACAGTGTCCCAAAGAAATTAGTTAAATTATTAGCTAACAGTTTCAATGGATAATGAATTATACTTTTCAACAAATACAACAATTATATGAATGAAAGTCAGTTAGATAAAGATCACTTCCATTTAAATTAATTTAAAACAATGAGTCTTGGAACACTGAAAAAATTAAAAAAAAAAATACTGTTGGGGCCCCTGGGTGGCTCAGTGGGTTAAAGCCTCTGCTTTCAACTCAGGTTATAATCCCAGGGTCCTGGGCTCGAGCCCCACATCGGTTTCTCTGCTCAGCAGGGAGCCTGCTTCCCTCTCTCTCTCTGCCTGCCTCTCTGCCTAATTGTGATCTCTCTGTCAAATAAATAAATAAAATCTTTAAAAGAAATTATATTGTTGACAAATTTCTAGAATTCCAAAGGATAATCTTACAATCTCTGGCACATTCCAGGTTCTCAAGAATTAATCCCTTCTTAAAAAACACCAACTGTCAGAAGTAAACTATATACCTTTGATTCTTAATTTTCTTTGAGTTTATTCAAGGGAAGATATTTGAATATTAGTTCACAAAGAATATTCTCAAATCAAGAATATGTTCACCTTTATTTTTTTAAATTAAATTTATTTATTTTCAGCATAACAGTATTCTTATTTTTTCACCACACCCAGCGCTCCATGCAATCCGTGCCCTCTATAATACCCACCACCTGGTACCCCAACCTCTCACCCCCCCTCCACTTCAAACCACTCAGATTGTATGTTCACCTTTAAAAGGGGAAATTTTGTTATATATATTTTACCACAATTAAGAAATGTTGAAACCAAGAAAAGAATGCTAGTAAAAATGTACAATAAAAAAGACTATTTTCATCTTTAGTGTTAGTCAATTTTACTTTAAAGTTCTCTGAAATAGAGTATCTGTATACTGCTGAGGTAGCACTCTGTAGTTTCCATAAATGGTATTTATTGATTGGATGTCCATACGGATTTGACTGTTTTCATATAATTTGATTTGGGTGTCCATCAAAAATGCAGTGTATTCCTAAATACACTAAATTGAACGAAGGCGTTTTTCTCTCTGATATTACTTATCTTGTTTTTACTAGGAATTCCACCAAACTGTACTTATTCCAGTGTAAATTACTGATACATTCACAGCAATAACAAAAAGTTGGAGTTGTTATAAAGCATAAATGAGGCACAAAATAGTGACAATTCTAAATTCCTAAACAAAAATATTTATTGATCATTTATA
Source organism: Neogale vison (assembly GCF_020171115.1). Lineage (NCBI taxonomy): Eukaryota > Metazoa > Chordata > Mammalia > Carnivora > Mustelidae > Neogale > Neogale vison. The sequence goes on along the minus strand of NC_058096.1, from coordinate 46,514,574 downwards.
TATGCAAATATGAAAGAAAACCATATATTACTCAGAACATGTTATCTGCTAGGCACAAAACTACACCTTTCATATATATTACCTACCAATTGGTTAGAAATAACTTTCCATGCATCTTCTCAGCAAAATCCTCATACTTTGAAACATTGAGTGGCTTGCTCAAGTTCAGCCAGGTGATTGAGATTGAGCTAGAATTTGTATCAATGATGCTTGGGAGTTCAGAAAATGGAGATGCTTATACCCTGGGCTATATAGACCTTATTCAGCCTCAGAAGTGAGATGTGCCTTGAAAATGATTTTAAAATATGATGTTTTGAGGAAAAAAAAGAATGAGTATGACCACAGTCAATGTTTATGGAAATTAGTGTGACACTGAGAACTGGGGTGAAGGAGAAGAACCATGGACAGAGTCAGAAAGTTGACAAAACTTTTGCTAAAAGCTGTTGTGGAATATGGGAAATAAGGGTGGGATGGAATCAGGTCACTGAGAATTTCAAAGCCAACTCTTAAGAATTTACCCCAGAGGCCTCAGACACTGAATACTTCCTAGAACCAGGTAATATGATTGTATTTTTTGAGAAGAGTAATCTGGTGATCGGAATGATGCTGGAAGAAATAAGGCTAACTTCAAGAATTCTTATACTAGGTGATGAGAGTTGAAATTGGAGGAAAAAGGGGGAGGAGTGCACAGATATAAGCAACATTTTAAAGGAAAATAATGAATTATAACTATTGGATAATAAAATGAAGGCCTATTTTCTTCTGAGAGTATGAATCATGTTATAACTTATTTCCTTCACTATTACTTAAAAATGTACCTGACAGAATTGGCCATTCACTAGCCATTTATTTAATATACATTTAAGTTAATATGTAGTAAGTTTGTTATTTTTATTTTTAACAAGTCAATAAATGTTTTTTAATTTCTTGGTTTTAATTTATAATATTGCAAGTACTGTTAGATATCACCCATAGAAACAAAGATTTACAGGGTCCTAAACACTTTTTTTAAGGGTGTAAAGGAATCCAGATACCTGAGTTCGATGAATTATTTTGTTTGTATCCACTCTCTGTTGTAGGGGATATTTTTGGTTGTCAGATTCACATGCTTTGCTCCCTTTCCCTTTTCCAGGCATACCACAACTTCCATTTACATATTTCTGCACCACACACTGCTAACCCTTAGTAACACTAAAGCCTAGAGGTATTGCCAAGGGAAGAGTCTGTGACTTATTTGGGGCCAGTGAGACCAAAGAGGGAATTTTATGGAAATTCTTGGGAAATATGTTTTCTTGGTTTTAAGAGATCCACAAAAAAGTAGTCTTTCTCTGAATGTCATGTTTTGTGGATATGAAATCTGGCACAGTCTACAACCCTTTTGTCATCAAAAGAGACACCAGCCAGGAGGTGAAGTCAATACACATGGAGGGCATAGCTGAGGGAATCACAGAGAAGCAGGCCCAGTTTTTCTGGAATTAACCACCCCTTCTCATTTCAAAATCCAATAGATCTCCTTACCTTGTTTGGAAAAAAATGCTTGTAATGCCAATGAATAAGTATTAACAGTTACATTTATGTCTCTTGTTTCATCTCTCATTTTTGCTTTATTTTAAATTAATTCTAAGACTCCCTTTTATCTTGTAAATAACATTTCATCAGCATCCATTTAACTACTCAGCAACTACTCCTATGTCTCTTAAATTTTTTACTTTGACTTATATATTTTAATTTCCTATAGCCCCACTGAAAAAAATAAGGGAACAAAGAGGTTTCCTAATTTGTCTACAGAAATATTAAGGTGGAGCTCAGGGATCAAATTGAGGAATCTGATCCAAAGTTCATGTTCTTAACTACTAAGTCATATTGTTCACAACATAGAGAAGTGAAAGTAGCAGGAGAGGAAAACTTTCAAGAAGCTAAGCTGTTAAGTGGATAGAGAAACAGGGCAGAGAGTCAAGAAAAATGTGAATCAATGACATTTTCCTCCAGATTTGTTTTGGAAAAATTTCAAACCTACAGAAAAGTTGATAAAATGCCCATGAATTTTGAAAATAATTAGTAAATATTGACATTTCACCACATTTGCCTAACAGTCTACCTGGAAAACGTGTATATATACATATTGAATACACATATGTATATGTGATTTTACATGTATATGAGATTGATAGTTTACCCAACATTCTTCTATATATATCTCAAAAGAACAGAGACATTTCCTACACTGTCATACCATTTAAAAAATATTTTATTTATTTATTTATTTGAGACAGAGAGAAAGCAAGAGGGAGCACAAGTGGGAAGGGGAGAAGCAGGAGCCCTAGGTGCATGTGGCTTGATCCCAGGACCCCAGGATCATGACTGGAGTTAAATGCAGACTTAACTGACCGAGCCACCCAGGTATCCCATCATATTATTATTACCTCCAAGAAATTTAACATCAACTAACATGATGTTCACACTAAAATTTTGCCCAAATTGTCCTTCTTGGCAATATATATTTTCATCAAGAATTCAATTAAATGCCACTGCTTGGTGTATTATCATTTTTCAATCTCCTGTAATCTAGAACAAACCTCTTGTTTTTTCTCCTTTCATGACATTTGAAAATTTTTAAATCGTTGTGTCAGACATCATGTAAAATATCCCACCATATCTATTTTTGTGATGTTTCCTCATGACTAGATTAGGTTAAATAATTCAGCCATCACAAGTGTGCTGTTTTAAGGTGAGGCCTATGACATTAGCTTGCCTTGTTAACTGAAGCCATTACTGATTACTTCATTAAGGTGGTACCATCACCATCTGCTCTACAATAAAGATAACATTTCCTTCTTATGAAAATCTAATCTGTAGGGTGGTACCTGGATACCATGTGAATTCCTTGTTCCCTAATAATTTTTCATCAACAGCTTTAGCATCCAATGACAATAATTTTTTGAATCAATTATTATCATTGGAAGCATAAAACTGGTGACTGTTTTTCCCCAAGTGTTCTCTGGCTGTGAATTCTGAGAAATGAGAATTTAAAAAAATTTTTTGAACTGTTTTGGATTTATAGAAAATAATATAGTATAGAGAATTCCCATATCTGACATACCCATTTTCCTGTGTCATTAATATCCTACATTGGTATGGTACTTTTGTTATAATTAGTGAGCCAATATTGATACATTGTGATGAAGTGAAATTCATACTTGAATCAAATTTGCATGGTTTAATCTAGTGTCCTTCCATCCAGAATCCCATTCAGCACATCAGTTTATATTTAGTCACCACGTTCCTTTAGTCATCAGGTGTCTGCAATATCTTTTCAACATTCTTTGTTTTTGAAGTCCTTGGTAAGTTTTGAGACGTTCTAATCAGACATTTTGTAGAATGTCCCTCAACTGGAATCCTTCTGATGTTTTTCTCATGATTAGATGGGGGGACGGATAGCTTTTGAAAAGAAAGGCCCCAGAGGTAAATCACCATTTTCATTACATCCTGCCAGTGGCAACTACTGACCTCATCACTTGTAACTCTTGATGTTGACCTTTACCACCTGGTTGAGGTAGGTTAGGTTCCTCCATGGTGAAGCTGCTTTTCCACTACCCTCTCTTACTGTGTTCTGTGTAAGGAAGTAACTATCCATAGTCCACACTTACAGAAAGGAAAGAAATGGACCACCTCCCTGGGGCAAAGTATCTATACAAACTGGAAATCTTCTGCATGGAAGATTTATCTAGTCACCTCACTTATTTATATTTTTCATCCTCTATTTACATAAGTATGGAATCATGGATATTTATTTTATACTTTGATAAAATTACACAGTACTTTATTAATTTTGCTGCTCAAATCATAGGAGCTTTGGCCACAGGGAGCTGTTTCTGTTGGTTCCTTTGTCCATTTGACATACATGCATCATTGTGTATGCAGGGTGGGTTTGTGTTTGTTTGTTTGTTGTTTAGCTTTTGTGTTTTGTTTTTGTTGTAGCTGATGGTTTTTTCTGGCATTCCAAGATGTCCCAGGCTCGTCCTGCATATTTACTTCCTGCCCTAGTCAGTGAGCCAGATATTTTTCCAAGTAGATCTAATTCCTTTGCCTGGAAAATGATATTAAGAAACAAAATCTTGGCGGGGGGGAAGTCAAGGTGGCAGAGGGGTAGCAGACTGAGATGACATCAGGTAGCAGGACATCAGCTAAATAGTTTATCAAAACATTCCAAACACTTACAAATCCAAGAGGAGATCAAAGAAGAGCAGCAATTGTAGAAAGAAGAAATTAACCACTTTTTGAAAGGTAGGACCTGCGGAGAAGTGAATCCAAAGCAACAGGAAGATAGACCTCAGTGGGACGGATTGGCTCCTTGCAAGTGTTGGAGCAACAGAGCACAAAAATCAGAACTTTTTAAAGTGTGCTCCACTGAGGGGCATAGCTCCAGAGGCTAAGCACGGTCTCAGGTCCTGCAGGGTCACACAAGGACCAGGGGTGTCTGAGTGTCTCAGAGCTCACAGGTATTAGAGTGGGGGAAGCTGGCTATAGAGGTGGAGTCAAGGAGTGAGCTCTCAACTCAGGGGTACCTTAAACTGTGATCCATAGCATAGTCAGGCCACTGTTCTTTGAAAAGGGTCCCCACAGCATCCTAGAGGTCTCCCTGGAAGAGTTCAGGAATCTGCTGGGTTTGAGACTCCAGGCAGGGCTGTGTGACAGAGAAAGAGATGCCTGGTCATAGGCTGGGTGAGCTTGGAGCATGGCTGGATGCCAGGGAGACAGGAATGATTGAGGGCTTTTCTCTGAGGGCATACCGAGAAGTGGGGCCTGAGCTCTCAGCTCCTCCAGGCCAGAGATTGGGAGGCTGCCATTTTCATTAACCATCCTCCAGAACTCTAAGGAAAATATTCAGGGAACAAAAGCTCCCCAAAGCGAACCGAAGCAGATTACTTAGCCCGGTCCCTGGTAATGGCAGTGCAATTCCGCAGTGGGCAAAGGCACTTGAGAATCACTACAACAGTCCCCTCCCCTAGAAGATCAGCAAGAAATCCAGCCAAGACCAAGTTCACTTACCAAAAACAGCAGAATTCCAGAGGAGGAGAAAGCAAAGCACAGAATTCATGGCTTTCTCCCATGATTCCTTAGTCTTTCAAAGTTAATTAGTGTTTTAAATTTTATTTTTCTTTCTTAAGCTAATATTTTTTAACTTTTACTCTTTCCTCTTTAAAGTTTTTTCACTAGTTTATCTTAACAATACCTTTCATAAAAAATATTTTTGAACCTTCATTTTTATAGTCATATTTTATCCCTCATTGTATCTAACTTTATATTTTGTATACACATAGAGTTTTTCTTCTAAAAAATTTAGGATACAACTTCTCCTAAAACATCAATATATATCCTAATAACAAACAAACAAACAAAAAACACAGGACTTTGTTCTAGTCTCCAACCTGAGGGAATTCTCTCCACTTTCTTTTTTTTTATTCTCCCAACTAAGTTATCAACTCCTTTTTGGAAATATATTTTGAAAACTATCATCTTTATAGTCATATTCCATCCCTTCATCATGTTCACCATATATATACACATATTTTCATTCTTCTATTCTATTCTTCTATTCTATTTCTATTCACCAGTTTAATATATATATTTTCTTCTTTATACTTCTTCTTTCTTTTTCTTTTTTACATTTTTTTAACTTCTTTTTACCCCCTTTCTCCCCACCCCTTGATTTGGGGTCTCTTCTGATTTGGTTAAAGTACATTTTTCTGGGGTCTTTGCCACCCTTTTAGTATTTTATTTGCTTCTTTCCATATTCTTATCTGCATAAAATGACAAGGCAGAAAAACTCACCACATACACACAGACAAAAAGAACAAGAGGCAATATCAAGGGTTAGGGATGCAATCAATATGGACATTGGTAATATGTCAGGTCTAGAGTTCAGAATGACAATTCTCAAGGTGCTAACTGGGCTTGAAAAAGGCATGGTAGATATTAAAGAAACCCTGTCTGGAAGATAAAAGCCCTTTCTGGAGAAATAAAAGAACTAAGCTCTAACCAAGAAGAAATGAAAAAAGCTATTAATGAGGTACAATAAAAATGGAGGCTCTTACTGCTAGGATAAATGAGGCAACAGAGAGAATTACTGATATAGAAGACCAAATGACAGAGAATAAAGAAGCTGAGCAAAAGAGAGACAAACAACTACTGGACCATGAGGGGAGAATTCGAGAGATAAGTGATACCATAAGACAAAACAACATTAGAATAAAGGGATTCCAGAAGAAGAAGAAAGAGAGAGGGGAGAAGAAGGTATATTGGAGAGAATTTTTGTAGAGAATTTTCCTAATATGGCAAAGGGAACAAGCATCAAAATCCAGAAGGCTCAGATAACCCCCCACAAAATCAATAAGAATAGGTCCACACACCCTCATCTCATAGTAAAATTTACAAGTCATAGTGACAAAAAGAAAAACCTGAAAGCAGCCTGGGACAAGAAGGCTGTGACATACAATGGTAAAATTATTAGATTAGCAGCAGATTACCCACAGGGATCCTCTAAGCAAAGAGAGAGCCTAAAAGTGGTAGATCAGAAAGGAACAGAGACAATATATAGAAATAGTCACCTTACAGGCAATACAAGGCACTAAATTCATATCTCTCAATAGTTACCCTGAATGTAAATGGGCTCAATGCCCCAATCAAAACACACAGGGTAGCAGAATGGATAAATGGGTAAAATGGATAAAAAACCAAAACCCATCAATATGCTGTCTACACAAAACTCATTTTAGACCCAAAGACACACCAGATTTAAAGTGAGGAGGTGGAAAACAATTTAACATGTTAATGGACATCAAAAGAAAGCTGGGGTGGCAATCCTTATATCAGATCAATTAGATTTTAAGCCAAAGACTCTAATAAGATTAGGAAGGGCATTATATCATACTCAAAGGGTCTGTCCAACAAAAAGAGATAACAAATTTAAATATCTATGCCCCTAACATGGGAGCAGCCAACTATGTAAACCAATTAATAACAAAATCAAAGAAACACACTGACAATAATACAATAATAGTAGCGCCTTTAACACTCCCCTCACTGAAATGGACAGATCATCCAGGCAAAAGATCAACAAGGAAATAAAGTCCTTAAATGACACACTGGACCAGATGGACATCAAGATCTGCTCAGAACATTCCATCCCAAAGCAACAGAATACACATTCTTCTCTAGTGCACATGGAATATTCGCCAGGATAGATCACATCCTGATTACAAATCAGGTCTCAACTGGTATCAAAAGACTGGGATGATTTCCTGCATATTTTCAGACCACAATGCTCTGAAGCTAGAATTCAATCACAAAGGAAATTTGGAAAGAACCTATATATGGAGTTCTTTCCAATATGGAGACTAAACAGACTAAAGAATGAATGCATCAAACAGAAAATTAAAGAATATTTGAAAAATTCATGGAAACAAATGATAATGAAAACACAACAGCTCAAAATATGTGGGACACAGCAAAGGCAATCCTGAGAGGAAAATATATAGTGACAAAAGCCTTTCTCAAGAAAAAGAAAGATCTCAAATACACAACCTAACCCTACACCTAAAGGAGCAGGAGAAAGAACAACAAAGAAAGCCTAAATCCAGCAGGAGAAGAGAAATAATAAAGATCAGAGCAGAAATCAATGAATTAGAAACCCAAAAAAATAATAGAACAAATCAATGAAACTAGGAACTGGTTCTTTGAGAGTATTAATAAGACTGATAAACCCCTTGCCAGACTTATCAAAAAGAAAAGAGAAAGGACCCAAATAAATAAAATCAGGAATGAAAGGGGAGAGATCAAAATCAACAGCAACAAAATACACACAATTATAAGAATATATTATGAGCAACTATATGCCAGCCAATTTGACAATATGGAAGAAATGGATGTATTCCTAGAGACATATAAACTACCACAACTGAACCAGGAAGAAATAAAAAACCTGAACAGACCCATAACCAGTAAGGAGATTGAAACAGTTATCAATAATCTCCCAAAAGACAAGAGCCCAGTGCCAGACAGCTTCCCAGGGGAATTCTACCAAACATCTAAAGAATTCCTATTCTCCTGATAATGTTCCAAAAAATAGAAATGGAAGGAAAACTTTCAAACTTATTTTATGAAGCCAGCATTACCTTGATCCCAAAACCAGACAAAGCTCCCATCAAAAAAGATACAGACCAATATCCTTGATGAACAAGATGGGAAAATTTTCACCAAAATACTAGCCAATAGGATCTAACAGTACATTAAAGGATTATTCACCATGACCAAGTGGGATTTATTCCAAGGCTGCAAGATGGTTCAACATCCACAAATTAATCAATGTGATACAGCACATTAATAAAAGAAAGAATTAATAAAAGAAAGAATAAGAACCATATGATCCTCTCAATAGATGCTGAAAAAAGATTTGACAAAGTACAGCATTCTTTCCTGATCAAAACTCTTCAAAGTGTAGGAATAGAGGGTACATACCTCAATATCATCAAAGCCATCTATGGAAAACCCACTGCAAATATCATTCTCAATGGAAAAAAACCGAGAGCTTTTCTGCTAAGGTCAGGAATATAGCAGGGATGTCCATTATCACCACTGCTATTCAACAGAGGACTAGAAGTCCTAGCCTCAGCAATCAGACAACAAAAAGAAATTAAAGGTATCCATATCGGCAGAGAAGAAGTCAAACTATCACTCTTTGCAGATGATATGATACTATATATGGAAAACCTGAAAGACTCTACTCCAAATCTGCTAGAACTTGTACAGGAATTCAGTAAAGTGTCAGGATATAAAATGAATGCACAGAAATCAGTTGCATTTCTTTACAGGACAGAAGAAAGAGAAATTAAGGAGTCAATCTCATTTACAATTGCCCTTAAAACCATAAGATACCAAGGAATAAACCTAACCAAAGATGCAAAGAATCTATACTCAGAAAACTATAAAGTACTCATGAAAGAAATTGAGGAAGACACAAAGAAATGGAAAAATGTTCCATGCTCCTGGATTGGAAGAACAAATATTTGAAAATGTTTAAGCTACCTAAAGCAATCTACATATTTAATGCAATCCCTATCAAAATCCCATCCTTTTTTTTTTTCAAAGAAATGAAACAAATAATCCTAAAATTTATATGGAGCTAGAAAAGACCTCAATTAGCCAAAGGAATATTGAAAAAGAAAGCCAAAGTTGGTGGCATCACAATTCCAGACTTCACGCTCTATTACACAGCTGTCATCATCCAGAAAGTATTGTAATGGCACAAAAATAGACACATAAATCAATGGAACAGAATAGAGAGCCCAGAAATAGACCCTCAACTCTATGGGACCATGACCCGAGCTAAAGGCAGACACTTAACTGACTGAGCCACCCAGGCACCCCCAAATCCATCTTTCTTATTTTGGTATTCCAGATGCTCCACAGTCAACCTGTGTCTTATCTACCTCGTTCTTTTCTATTCCTACATCAGGGCATTTGGCCATGTGCATTCCTTCACAGCCCTATAGGCAGTTGCTTCAACTAATTCACTTTCAGTGTTTCCCTCAACTAAAACTCCTTCTCTCTTTCCTTCCATCTCAGTACTACTCATCCTTGAACTCAAAGCAGATCTCCATGGAGACTTTTCTAGGTCCTTAAAATAGAATTGATTTTTTCCTTTACATGATACTTTACTTCACTGCTTTTATAGTGCATTCACTTCCATATCACGTGTGACTCATCTGTGTCTTGATTGTAAAGGTCTTGACTGCATATTGAGTCACCAATCATGTCATACATCTTTCTGAGAAACTGACTACAAATTGAGCTAGATCCCACTGCATTAACTGTTAACATTACCGTTCTGTTTATCTTTTATCAAGTACTTTCTATATACAGGATATTGGAAAAGACAATGGAGAGTGTGTCCACGGATGTGAGACTGATGGAGATAATTTCCTAGTTTTTATATATGGCTGCTGACAATAAGTTCATCCTCTCATGGGGAGAAAGAAAGGCACATACATTGCTAACCAGTGTGAATTTAGCCTATAGTATATAAGAAGTGTAAACAAGTTGTGTAAAAATATAGTGAGGGAAGTGAATAGTGACCTGGATGAAGAAAGAAATGTTCCCCAGTGGAAGTATAATTTCAGATAACTTTATAAGATATGCAAGGTAAGAATTGGGGAAGAACATGAGGAAAAATAGTGGACTGAGGGAACCATGTATAAAAGCCTGGAATCTTAAAAGAGACAGACCAAATTAAAAAAAAAATGGATAGTAAGCTAAAAAGCCTCAAGTTTATTCATACATGATACAAGGAGACAAAACAGGTAACATAAAAGGATAAGAAAAGAGATTGGAAAATGTCCTGCTTGATTCCTTCGCATATTTTCTCTGTTCTACCAATTCATTAAAACCTCTCTCCAAGGCCACAACTAAATTTAAATGCCAAAAGTAAAGAATATTTAATCATTTTCCTAACCAAGTGTAGTGATTGGTACTATTAAAGTCCTCTCTGGCTTCTTATGATAACCCTTTCTGCTTCTGTCTTCTTGATAGCTGCATCTCAGTATTTCACACTAGTTCATGCTTCACTCTTTGCCCCTAATGATGTTTCCTTCTGATTGTTCCTTGACCTCCCTCTATTTTTATTCTAGAGTTTTCCCCATATTATCTTGTCTACTCTCTGTTTTCAACTCTCTTTCATCTACTGATGGCTTCACTGGAAAAGATATTTCAAACTATTTAGCTGTACACTTATGTTTTTTTCATTAACATATAATGTATTATTTGCCCCAGGGGTACAGTTCTATGAATCATCAGGCTTACATATTTTAGAAAACTCACCACAGCACATACTCTCCTGAATGTCCATAACCCAGTCACCCTATTCCTCAACTTCCACACTTAGCAACCCTCCATTTGTTTCATGAGATTAAGAGTAAGAGTCTCTTATAGTTTGTCTCCCTCCTGGTCCCATCTGGTTTCATTATTTCCCTCCCTACCCACCATGACCTGTGCCCTGCCTCTCAAATTCCTCATGTCAGAGAGATCATATGATAATTGTCTTTCTCTGATCAATTTGTTTCGCTTAGCATAATACCCTCTAGTACCATCCAGGTCATTGCAAATGGCAAGATTTCAATTTATGATATTGTATAGTATTCTATTGTATACATATACCACATCTTCTTTATCCATTCATCTGTTCATGGACATTTAAGTTCTTGCCATAGTTTGACTATTGATGACATTGCTGTTATAAATGTTTGGGTACATGTGCCCCTTTGGATCCCCACATTTGTATCAAAAGGTACAAATAAAGGGCCCTTGGTTGGCTCAGTTGGTTAACCCCTGGTTTGGGCTTTAGTCATGAGCCAAATGTCCTGAGGTCTAGTTCTTTGTCAGGCTCCCTGCTCAGGGGGGAGTCTGCTTCACGCTCTCCTTCTGCCCTTCGCCCCTACTCATGCTTTCTGTCAAAAAAAAAAAAATTAAAAAATCATTTAAAAACATCAACAAACCGCAACCTAAGCATATTTTAAAAGCTTAGACATGTCTAACCAAAAGACAGATAAAGGGCATGAAAATGGTGTGAGAATTGATATTTCTTCCTTAAAAACTGTGAAGTTTTATGGGGATAAAGTGATCTTGAATAAGTGGATGAGATATTTAATGAATACTTATAATTAAGAGCAAGGATGAGTTGGCCCAATATGCCACAGTTTGTAAGTGACAGAACCTGGGTTGAGACGCAGGGAAAGGTTGGGAGAACTAGAGCAGAGTAAAAACCAGTCAGTAACCTAGGGCTAAATGGGGAATTTTTCAAATTCCTGAAAAATTTCTGAAAAAGCCATAGCGTAGGTCGACTTCTGAATGGCAGTATGAAAAATTCCATGGCTCAGTTCCCAATAGAACAGTATAAATGGTGACAATTTTATGTTAAAAAACATGATTTAAAAAATCTTTGGGAAGTGAAGGCGATGGTGCTAGTGCTCTGGCTGGTTCCCAACCCAGATTCGGTGCTGCCACAGGACCTCGTGACAGGGGCCAGGGCACCACAGGGTGGTGAGGACTGGCTCGGGGTCCCCCATGGGCCTGGGGCTCCTAGGATGAGCTGGTGGGTGCATACATCCATGTATAAGGAGGAGGTAAAAGAGAGCAGCTACTACAGCTGTAAGCGCCTCTGCGTGCTCAATAATGTGCTTGCATCCAGTGCAGGGGCGAATGTGCTGACCTCTGGCTTTACCCTGGGCCCCCTGCAGATGCAGCTGAGCCTACACTATGATGAGAACTACCACCAGGTGAAGTATGGCAACATGGGGCTACCTGACATCAACAGTAAGGTGAGGATGGAAATCAACATGGTGCCTACACCATTTGCTCTACACACCTGTGCTCATCAGAGGCCAAGAAAGGCTTGTGCTTTGGACTCTGTGCCCACACTAAGCTGTGAAAGCTGAAGTATTGTGAGCACAGGACTCACCTGAGAGCACCAGTGAGTCCATATCTATGCTATTTCATCTTAGGGATCCTGACTCCAAGATCAGGGATTGCTGCAAACCTCACACTTCCTCATGAGCTGAGACCTAGAGCTGTGGCCACTCTGGTTTCAGGCCATAGCAGTCTGGGTAAGCTCATGGTGTCTGCATCCCTCCCACAGCCTACAGGGTTTTCTTTGGCACCAAGTGGATGATCTTCTGGACTGTGGGTATTTATGTCCTCTAAAAAAAATAAAATTAAAAAATTAAAAAAGGAAGGAAGAAAAGAAGAGTCTCTGACTGGAAATTGTCCTAGGGTATGCAGCAAATGAAACAATCATTCAAGAAAATGTATTAAAATTTGGTAAGAACAATGAGAATCTACAGCATTTGAATCATATTTGATTCATAATATTTGATTGAATCAGCATTTGAATCATAATTAAATAAATAAATTAAAAAAATAAAAAATGGGCAAAAGGTCAGAATAAGCATTTTATCAAAGAAGAAATATAAATGATAAATAAGCATATGGAAATCTGTCCACAGTGTTTGCCATAGAAAATTGCAAATTAATACAATAATGGTATATGTAAAACATTGGCTAAAATTAAGAAAATAAATACCAGTTGCTGGCAAGAATATGGATGATAGAAACATACATACCCTCACTCTGTCAGCTGAGAGAGCACAAAAGCAATGACTTTGCAGAAGCAATTAACATACCTATAGCCCAGATTTTGGTTCTTTTTTTTTTTTTTTAATTTTTTTAATTAACATATAATGTTTTAGCCCCAGGGATACAGGTCTGTGAACTGCCAGGTTTACACACTTCACAGCACTCACCATAGCACATACCTTCCCCAATGTCCATAACCCCACCACACTCTCCCTGCCCCCCTACCCCCAGCAACCCTCAATTTGTTTTGTGAAATTAAGTCTGTTATGGGGGTACCTGGGTGGCTCAGTGGGTTAAAGCCTCTGCCTTTGGCTTGGGTTATGGTCTCAGGGTCCTGGGATCGAGTCCTGCATCAAGCTCTCTGGTCAGCGGTGAGCCCTCCTCTCTTTGCCTGACTCTCTGCCTACTTGTGATCTCTGTCAAATAAATAAATAAAATCTAAAAAAAAAAAAAAAAAAGGTCTCTTATGGTTTGTCTCCCTCCCAATCCCATCTTGTTTCATTTATTCTTTTCCTACTCCTTAACCCCCCCACATTGCCTGTCAAGTTCATCATTTCAGGGAGATCATATGATAATTGTCTTTTTCTGATTTACTTATTTCCCTAATCGTAATACCCTATAATTCCATCAATTTCATTACAACTGGCAAGATTTCCTTTCTTTTGATGGCTGCATAGCATTACATTGTGTATATATACCACCTCTTCTTTACCCAATTATCTGTTGCTGAACATCTAGGTTCTTTCCATAGTTTGGCTATTGTGGACATCGCTACTATAAACATTTGGGTGCACATGCCCCTTTGGATCACTACATTTGTATCTTTAGGGTAAATACCCAGGAGTGCAATTGCTGGGTTGTAGGGTAGCTCTATTTTAATCTTTTTGAGGAACCTCCACACTGTTTTCCAGAGTGGTTGCACCAACTTGCATTCCCACCAACAGTGTAGGGGGTTCCCCTCTCTCTGCATCCTCGCCAGCATCTGTCATTTCTTGACTTGTTAATTTTAGCCATTCTGACTGGTGTGAGGTGGTATCTTACTGTGGTTTTGATTTGTATTTCCCTGATGCTGAGTGATGTGGAACACTTTTTCATGTGTCTGTTGTCCATCTGGCTATCTTCTTTACAGAAATGTCTGTTCATGTCCTCTGCCCATTTCTTGATTGGATTATTTGTTCTTTGGGTGTTAATTTTGATAAATTCTTTACAGATTTTGGATACGAGCCCTTTATCTGATATGTCATTTGCAAATATCTTCTCCCATTGGGTCAGTTGTCTTTTGGTTTTGTTAACTGTTTCCTTTGCTGTGCAAAAGCTTTTGATCTTGATGAAGTCCTCATAGTTCATTTTGCCCTTGCTTCCCTTGCCTTTGGCAATGTTCCTAGGAAGAAGTTGCTGTGGCTGAGGTCAAAGAGGTTTCTGTCTGTGCTCGTGGAAAGGATTTTGATGGATTCCTTTCTCAGATTGAGGTCCTTCATCCATTTTGAATCTATTTTTGCACGTGGTGTAAGGAAATGGTCCACTTTCATTTTTCTGCATGTGCCTGTCCAATTTTCCCAACACCATTTGTTGAAGAGACTGTCCTTTTTCCATTGGACATTCTTTCCTCCTTTGTCGAAGATTAGTTGACCATAGCGTTGAGGGTCTATTTCTGGGCTCTCTTTTCTGTTCCACTGATCTATGTGTCTGTTTTTGTGCCAGTACCATACTGTATTGATGATGATAGCTTTGTAATAGGGCTTGAAATCTGGAATTGTGATGCCACCAGCTTTGGCTTTCTTTTTCAATATTCCTCTGGCTATTGGAGGTCTTTTCTGGTTCCATATAAATTTTTGTATTATTTGTTCCATTTCTTTGAAAAAATGGATTGGATTTTGATGGGGATTGCATTAAACATGTAGATTGCTTTAGGTGGCTTAGGCACTTTCACAATATTCATTCTTCCAATCCAGGAGCATGGAACATTTTTCCATTTCTTTGTGTCTTCCTGAATTAATTTCATGAGTACTTTATAGTTTTCTGAGTATACATTCTTTGCCTCTTTGGTTAGGTTTATTCCTCGGTATCTTATGCTTTTGGGTGCAATTTTAAATGGGATTGAGTCCTTAATTTCTCTTTCTTCAGTCCTGTTGTTGGTGTAAAGAAATACAACTGATTTCTGTGCATTGATTTTATATTACATTTTATATCAATGACACTTTACTGAATTCCTGTGCAAGTTCTAGCAGATTTGGAGTGGAGTCTTTCAAGTTTTCCACATATAGTATCATATCATCTGCAAAGAGTGATAATTGACTTCTTTGCTGATTTGGATGCCTTTAATTTCTTTTTGTTGTCTGATTGTTGAGACGAGGACTTCTAGTCCTATGTTGAATAGCAGTGGTGATAATGGACATCCCTGATGTATGCCTGACCTTAGCAGAAAAGCTCTTAGTTTTTCTCCATTGAGAATGATATTTGTGGTGGGTTTTTCATGATGGATTTGATGATATTGAGGTATGTGCCCTCTATCCCTACACTTTGAAGAGTTTTGTTCAGGCAAGAATGCTGTACTTTATCAAATGCTTTTTCAGCATCTATTGAGAGGATCATATGGTTCTTGTTCTTTCTTTTATTAATGTATTGTATCACATTGATTGATTTGCAAATGTTGAGCCATCCTTGCAGCCCTGGACTAAATCCCACTTGGTCATGGTGAGTAATCCTTTTAATGTACTGCTGGATCCTATTGGCTAGTATTTTGGTGAAAATTTTTGCATCTGTGTTCATCAAGGATATTGGTCTGTAATTTGATGGGATCTTATTCTGGTTTTGGAATCAATGTAATGCTGGCCTCATGAAATGAGTTTGGAAGTTTTCCTTCCCTTTCTGTATTTTGGAACAGTTTCAGGAGAATAGGAATTAATTCTTCTTTAAATGTTTGGTAGAATTCCCCTGGGAAGCCATCTTGCCCTGGGCTCTTGTTTGTTAGGAGATTTTTTTTTTTAAAGATTTTATTTATTTATTTGACAGACAGAGATCACAAGTATGCAGAGAGGCAGGCAGAGAGAGAGAGAGGTAAGTAGGCTCCCCGCTGAGCAGAAAGTCCAATGTGGGGCTTGATCCCAGGACCCTGGGATCATGACCTGAGCTGAAGGCAGAGAGTTTAACCCACTGAGCCATCCAGATGGCCCTGTTAGGAGATTTTTGATGACTGCTTCAATCTCCTTACTGGTTATAGTTCTGTACAGGTTTTATATTTCTTCCTGGTTCAGTTGTAGTAGTTTATATGTCTCTAGGAATGCATCCATTTCCACGAGACTGTCAAATTTGCTTGTGTATAATTGCTCATAATATGTTCTTACAATTGTGTGTATTTTGTAGGTGTTGGTTGTGATCACTCCTCCTTCATTCATGATTTTATTTATTTGGGTCCTTTCTCTTTTCTTTCTTATAAGTGGCCAGGATTTTATCAATCCTATTAATACTTTCAAAGAACCAGCTCCTAGTTTTGTTGATTTGTTCTATTGTTTTTTTGAGTTTCTATTTCATTGATTTCTGCTCTACTCTTTATTATTTCTCTTCTCCTGCTGGGTTTAGGCTTTCTTTGTTGTTCTTTGTCCAACTCCTTTAGCTGTAGGGTTAGGCTGTATATTTGAGACCTTTCTTGTTTCTTGAGAAAGGCTTGTATCACTATATATTTCCTCTCAAGACTGCCTTTGCTGTGTTCCACAGTTTTTGAACCATTGTGTTTTCATTATTATTCGTTTCCATGAATTTTTTCAATTCTTCTTTAATTTCCTGGTTGACCCATTCATTCTTTAGAAGGATGCTCATTTGTCTCCATGTATTTGGGTTCTTTCCAAATTTCCTCCTACGATTGAGTTCTAGCTTCAAAGCATTGTGGTCTGAAAATATATAGGGAATGATCCCAATCTTTTGATACTGGTTGAGACCTGATTTATGACCCACGACGTAATCTGTACTGGAAAATGTTCCATGTGCGCTAGAGAAAAATGTGTATTCTGTTGCTTTGGGATGGAATTTCTGAGCAGATTCGTGATGTTCATCTGGTCCAGTGTGTCACTTAGGTCTTTATTTCTTTGCTGATCTTTTCCTTAGATGATCTTTCCATTTCAGCAAGGTGAGTGTTAAAGTCCCCCACTATTTTTGTGTTATTGTTGATGTGTTTCTTTGATTTTGTTATTAATTGGCTTATTTAGTTGGCTGCTTCCACATTAGGGGCATAAATATTTAAAATTGTCAGATCTTCTTATTGGACAGACCCTTTGAGTATGATATAATGTCCTTCATCAGGTCTTATTATAGTCTTTGGCTTAAAATCTAATTGATATGATATAAGGATTGCCACCCCAGCTTTCTTTTGATGTCCATTAACATGGTACATTGTTTTCCACCTCCTCACTTTAAATCTGGATTTGTCTTTGGGTCCAAAATGAGTTTCTTGTAGATAGCATATTGATTTTTTTTTTTTTTATCCATTCTGCTACCCTGTGTCTCTTGATTGAGGCATTTAACCCATTTACATTCAGGATAACTATTGAGACATATCAATTTAGTGCCATTGTATTGTCTATAAGGTGACTGTTACTGTATATTGTCTCTGTTCCTTTCTGATCTACTACTTTTAGGCTCTCTTCTTTGCTTAGAGGACCCCTTTCAATAGTTCCTGTAGAGCTGGTTTGTTGTTTGCAAATTCTTTCAGTTTTTGTTTGTCCTGGAAGCTTTTAATTTCCCCTTCTATTTTCAATGATAGCCTAGTTAGATATACTATTCTTGGATGCATGTTTTTCTCATTTAGTGCTCTGAATATATCATGCCAGTTCTTTCTGGCCTGCTACATCTCTGTGGGTAAGTCTGCTGCCAATGTAATATTTTTACCATGGTATGTTATAGACATCTTGTCCCAGGCTGCTTTCAGGATTTTCTCTTTGTTACTAAGACTTATAAATTTTACTATTAGATTATGAGGTGTGGTCCTATTCTTATGGATTTTGAGGGGGTGTTCTCTGTGCCTCCTGGATTTTGATGCTTGTTCCCTTTGCCATATTAGAAAAATTCTCTACAATAATTCTCTCCGTATACCTTCTGCTCCCCTCTCTCTTCTTCTTCTGGAATCCCAATCATTCTAATGCTGGTTCATTTTATGGTATCATTTATCTCTCAAATTCTTCCCTTGTGGTCCAGTAGTTGTTTGTCTCTCTTTTGCTCAGCTTCTTTATTCTCTGTCATTTGGTCTTCTATATCAGTAATTCTATGACCTCATTTATCCTAGCAGTAAGAGTCTCTGTTTTTTATTGCACCTCATTAATAGCTTTTTAAATTTCATCTTGGGTAGAGTTTAGTTCTTTTATTTCTCCAGAAAGGGCTTTTATTTCTCCAGACAGTGTTTCTCTAATATCTCCCATGCCTTTTTCAAGCCCAGCTAGCACCTTGAGAATTGTCATTCTGAACTCTAGATATGACATATTACCAATGTCTGTATTGATCAGTTTCTTAGCCTTAGGTACTGCCTCTTGTACTTTGGTCTGTGGTGATTTTTTCTGCCTTGTCATTTTATCCAGATAAGAATATATGAAGGAGCAAATAAAATACTAAAAGCCCATCAAAGACCCTGGAAAATGTACTTTAACCAAATCAAAAGAGACCCCAAATCATGGGGGGTAGAAAGGGGGTAAAAAGAAGTTCAGAAAAAAATTAAAAAGAAAAAAAATAAAGAAGAAATATAAAAAAGAAAATATATACATATTAGACTGGTGAATAGAACAGAGTCACCCACTTTATTTTGGGAGTATTTTGGTCTCTTAGGAGAAATTAACTTCTAATATTTTAAAGAATGAGAAACTTCTATATTTCTCTCTCTCTTTCTATACACACACACACACACACACACACATGAAATTAAGTTAAACACAACGAAGGGGTGGAATATGACTACAAAGTTGAGAATTTTAAAAAAAATATTTCTAAAATTTGTATGGATTCAGAAGAGACCCCGAATCACTAAGGAAATGTTGAAAAACAAAAACAAAGCTGGGGGCATCATGTTACCTGATTTCAAGCTTTATTACAAAGCTGTGATCACCAAGACAGCATGGTACTGGCATAAAAACACACACATAGACCAGTGGAACAGAGTAGAGAGCCCAGATATGGACCCTCAACTCTATGGTCAATTAATCTTCAACAAAACAGGAAAAAATATACAGTGGAAAAAAGACGGTCTCTTCAATAAATGGTGCTGGGACAACTGGACAGCTATATGTAGAAGAATGAAACTCGACCATTCTCTTACACTGTACACAAAGATCAACTCAAAATGGATAAAAGACCTCAACGTGAGACAGGAATCCATCAGAATCCTAGAGGAGAACATAGGCAGTAATCTCTTCGATATCAGCCACAGCAACTTCTTTCAAGATATGTCTCCAAAGGCAAAGGAAACAAAAGTGAAAATAAACTTTTGGGACTTCATCAAAATCAAAAGCTTCTGCACAGCAAAGGAAACAGTCAAAAAAAAAACAAAGAGGCAACCCAAGGAATGGGAGAAGATATTTGCAAATGACAGTACAGACAAAAGGTTGATATCCAGGATCTATAAAGAACTCCTCAAACTCAACACACACAAAACAGACAAGCATATCAAAAAATGGGCAGAAGATATGAACAGACACTTCTCCAATGAAGACATACAAATGGATATCAGACACATGAAAAAATGTTCATCATCACTGGCCATCAGGGAGACTCAAATTAAAACCACCTTAAGATACCACCTTACACCACTTAGAATGGCCAAAATTAGCAAGACAGGAAACACCATGTGTTGGAGGGGATGTGGAGAAAGGGGAACCCTCTTCCACTGTTGGTGGGAATGCAAGTTGGTGCAGCCTCTTTGGAGAACAGTGTGGAGATTCCTCAAGAAATTAAAAATAGAGCTTCCCTATGACCCTGCCATTGCACTCCTGGGTATTTACCCCAAAGATACAGATGTCGTGAAAAGAAGGGCCATCTGTACCCCAATGTTTATAGCAGCAATGACCACGGTCGCCAAACTATGGAAAGAACCAAGATGCCCTTCAACGGATGACTGGATAAGGAAGATTTGGTCCGTATACACTATGGAGTATTATGCCTCCATCAGAAAGGATGAATACCCAACTTTTGTAGCAACATGGACAGGACTGGAAGAGATTATGCTGAGTGAAATAAGTCAAGAGAGAGAGTCAATTATCACATGGTTTCGCTTATTTGTGGAGCATAACAAATAGTATGGAGGACAAGGGGTGTTAGAGAGGAGAAGGGAGTTGGGGTAAATTGGAAGGGGGGGTGAACCATGAGAGACTATGGACTCTGAAAAACAATCTGAGTGGTTGGAAGTGGTGGGGGGGTGGGAGGTTGGGGTACCAGGTGGTGGGTATTATAGAGGGCACGGCTTGCATGGAGCACTGGGTGTGGTGAAAAAATAATGAATAATGTTTTTCTGAAAATAAATAAATTGAAAAAAAAATTCTAAAAACAGAGTTGATAAATTAGTTGGGAGAATAAAGAAAAAGAAAGTGGAGAGAATTTGCTCAGGCTGGAGACTAAAACAAGCCCTATGCCAGATTTAGGGTATATTTTGATCTGTTAGAAGAAGTTTTATCCCAAATTTTTTTAGAAGAAAAAACTCTATATGCATACAAAACCAAACCAAACCAAACCAAAAAACATTAGATACAATGAAGGATAATATATGACTATAAAAATGAATGTTCAAAAAAGATTTTTTTAGGAAAGGTATTGTTAAGATAAATTAGTGAAAAAACTTTAAAAGAAGGAAGAGTAAATGTTTTAAAAAAGTAGCATAAGAAAAAAAAATGAAAAAAATTATTTAACTTTGAAACACTAAGGAATCATTGGGAGAAAGTTATGAATTCCATGCTTTGCTTTCTCCTCCTTTGGAATTCCACTTTTCTCTTTGATAAGTGAACTTGGTCTTGGCCTGATTTCTTGCTCATCTTCTGGGGGAGGGGCCTGTTCTAGTGATTCTGAAGTGTCTTTGCCTGAGGTGGAATTGCACCGCCCTTACCAGGGGCCATCTAAGTAATACGCACAGGTTTGCTTTTGGGAGCTTTTGTTCTCTGAACACATTCCGAAGAGTTCTGGAGAATGGGAATGGAAATGGCGACCTCCACATAGCTGGCCTGGAAGCGCCAAGAGCTCAGGGTCCCACCTCTTAGTGTGCCCTCGAAGAAAAGCACTCAGTCACTCCAGTTTCCCCAGCCTCCATCTGCACACCAAGCTCACCTAGCCTGTGACCAAGCATCTGTCCCTGGCACACTATCAGCCTGGAGTCTCCAAACCCAGCAGATCCCTTTGCTTTTTTTCTACTTCTCAGATCTTGTGAAGTCCCTGTTCACAGAGCAATGGCCTGATTGTGCCATGGACCACAGTTTAAAGTACCCTGAGTTGAGAGCTCATTCTGTAGCCAGCTTCCCCACTCTAATACCTGCGAGCTCTGAGACACTCAGACACCCCTGATCTTTCTCTGACCCCGTGGGACCTGAGAACATGATGTCCCTACGTTGGCTTCACCCCGTCTTAGCTTCTCATGTGATGCCCATCAGTGGAGCAGGCTTTAAAATGTTCTGATTTTGTGCTTCATGGCTCTGCTACTGCCAGGAGACAGGCCCTCCCTCATGGTATATCTTCTTGTGGCTTTGGATTCACTTCTCAGCAGGTCCCACCTTTCAGAAAGTGGTTGATTATCTGTTTCTAGAATTTCTGCTTCTTCTCTTCAATCTCCTCTTGGATTTGTAGGTGTTCAGAATGGTTTTATAAACTATATAGTTGATCTCTTGCTATCTGATGTCATTGCAACATGCTACTTCTCTGCGTTTTGACTCAACCCCCCAGATTTTGGTTTTTAATATCATTTTCCAGGCAAAGGAATTAAGCAAAGGAATTGGATCTACTTGGAGAAGTAGTTGATAGAGTGACTAGGGCATGAGGTAAATATGCAAGATGAGCCTGGAACATCTTGGAATGCCAGAAAAAACCACCACCACCACCAACAACAAAACACCAGAGCTAAAGCACAAACAAACACAAACCCACCCTGCATACACAATGATGCTTGTATGTCAAAGGGACAAAGGAGCCAATGGAAACAGCTCCCTGTGGCCAAAGCTCCTATGATTCGAGCAGCAAAATTAATAAAAAGTACTGTGTAATTTTATCAAAGTATAAAATAAATATCCATGATCCCATACTTACGTAAATAGAGAATGGAAAATATAAATAAGTGAGGTGACTAGATAAATCTTCCATGCAGAAGAATCCCAGTTTGTATAGATACTTTGCCCCAGGGAGGTGGTCCATTTCTTTCCTCTCTGTAAGTGTGGACTGTGGATATTTACTTCCTTACACAGAACACAGTAAGAGAGGGTAGTGGAAAAGCAGCTTCACCACAGAGGAACCTAACAGCACTACCTCAAACAGGTGGTCAAGGTCAACATCAAGAGTTACAAGTGAGGAGGACAGTAGTTGCCACTGACAGGATGTAATGAAAATGGTGATTTACCCCCGGGGCCTTTCTCCTCAAAAGCTATCCCCCCAGTCTAATCATGAGAAAAACATCAGAAGGATTCCAGTTGAGGGACATTCTACAAAATGTCTGATTAGAACGTCTCAAAACTTACCAAGGACTTCAAAAACAAGGAATGTTGAAAAGCTATCACAAACAACTAATGTCTAAAGCGACGTGATGATTAAATATAAAGTGATATGCTGAATGGGATTCTGGATGAAAGGACACTAGATTGAACTATGCAAATCTGAATCAAGTATGAATTTCACTCCATCACAATGTATCAATATTGGCTCACTAATTATAACAAAAGTATCATACCAATGTAGGATATTAATCACATAGGAAAATGGGTATGTCAGATATGGGAATTCTCTATACTATCTTTATTATTTTCTATAAATCCAAAACTGTTCAAAAAATTTTTTTTAATTCTCTTTCACAGAATGCAGTCAGAGAACACTTGGGGAAAAACAATCACCAGTTTTATGCTTCCAATGATAATAATTGATTCAAAAAATTATTGTCATTGGATGCTAAAACTGTTGGTGAAAAATTATTAGGGAACAAGAAATTCACATGGTGTCCAGGTACTACCCTACAGATTAAGTTTTCATAGGAAGGAAATATGTTATCTTTATTGTAGAGCAGATGGTGATGGTACCACCTTAATGAAGTAATCAGTAAATGACTTCAGTTAACAAGGCAAGCTAATGTCATAGGCCTCACCTTAAAACAGCACACTTGTGATGGCTGAATTATTTAACCTAATCTAGTCATGAGGAAACATCACAAAATATAGATATGGTGGCATATTTTACATGATGTCTGACACAGAGATTTAAAAACTTTTAAATGTCATGAAAGGAGAAAAAAGCAAGAGGTTTGTTCAAGATTGCAGGAGATTGAAAAATGATAATACACCAAGCAGTGGCATTTAATTGAATTCTTGATGAAAAAATATATTGCTAAGAAGGACAATTTGGGCAAAATTTTAGTGTGAACATCATGTTAGTTGATGTTAAATTTCTTGGGGGTAATAATAATATGATGGGATAACTGGGTGGCTCGGTCAGTTAAGTCTGCATTTAGCTCTAGTCATGATCCTGGGGTCCTGGGATCAAGCCCCATGCACCTAGGGCTCCTGCTTCTCCCCTTCCCACTTGTGTTCCCTCTTGCTCTCCCTAGCTCTCTCTCTCTCTCTCAAATAAATAAATAAAATCTTTTAAAAACGATATGACAGTGTAGGAAATGTCTTTGTTCTTTTGAGATATATATTGAAGAATTTATGGCAAACTATCATAATCTCAAAACAAAACAAAACAAACAAACAAAAAATCTCATTTATGTATACTCACATATACATACCTGTATTCAATATGTATGTATACACATTTTCCAGGTGGATTGTTAGGCAAATGTGGTGAAATGTCAATAATTACTAATCATGATAGTCAAAATTCATGGGCATTTTTTCAACTTTTCTGTGGGTTTGAAATTTTTTCAAAACAAATCTGGAGGAAAATGTCATTGTTTCACATTTTTCTTGACTCTCTGCCCTGTTTCTATATCCACTTAACAGCGTCATTTCTTAAAAGGTTTCCTCTCTTGCTACTTTCACTTCTCTATGTTGTGTACAATATGACTTAGTGGTTAACCACTTAGTGGTTATTGACTTTGGATTGGATCCCTCAATTTGATCCCTGAGCACCTCCTCAATATTTCTGTAGACAAATTAGGAAACCTCTATGTTCCCCATTTTTTCAGTGGGGCTATAGGAAATTAAAATATAATAGTCAAAGTAAAAAATTTAAGAGATTTGCTGAAGTAGTTAAAGAGAGTGATGAAATGTTATTTAAAAGCTAAAAGGGTGTCTTAGAATTAATTTAAAATAAAGCAAAAATGAAAGATAAGACAAGAGACATAAATGTATCTGTTAATATTTATTCAGTTGCATTAAATCATTTTTTTCAAACAAGGTTAACAGTAATGAGATCTATTGGATTTTGAAATGAGAAGGGGTGGCAGACCCCAAAACCCTGGGTCTGCTTCTCTGTGATTCCCTCAGCTATGCCCTCCACGTGTATTGAGTTCACCTCCAGGCTGGTGTCTCTTTTGATGGCAAAATGGTTGTAGACTGTGCCAGATTTCATACCCACAAAACATGACATTCAGAGGAAGACTACTTTTTTGTGGATCTCTTTTAAAACAAAGGAAACGTATTTCCCAGGAACTTCCACAAAATTTGCTCTTTGGTTTCATTGGCCCCAAATAAGTCACAGACTCTTCCTTTAGTATATCTCTAGGCTTCAGTGTTACTAAGGGTTAGCAGTGGGTGGTGCAGAAATCTGTAAATGGAACTTGTGGTATGTCTGGAAAAGGGAAAGGGATCTTTCCTTTTCCATGTGAATCTGTGAATCTGTGAATCTGACAGATTCACATGTGAATCTGACAAATAAAAATATCCCCGAAAATAGAGAGTGGATACAAAGAAACAGCCTTCATCGAACTCAGGTATCTGGATTCCTTTACACCCTTAAAAAAAGTATTTAGGACACTGTGGGTGATAACTAACAGTACTTGCAATATTATAAACTAAAACCAAGAAATTAAAAATATTTATTAACTTGTTAAAAATAAAAATAACAAACCTATTACATATTAACTTAAATGTATATTAAAGAAATGGCTAGTGAATGGCCAAATTTGTCAGGTACCTTTTTAAGTATTAGTGAAGGAAATCAGTTATAACATGGTTGGTACTCTCAGGAAGAAGATAGGCCTTCATTTTATTATCCAGTAGTTATAATTCATTATTTTCCTTTTAAAATGTTGTTTATATCTGTGCACTCCTCTTCTTTTATCCTCCAATTTCAACTCTCATCATCTGGTATAAGAATTCTTGAAGTTAGCCTCATTGCTTCTAGCATCATTCTGATCACCAGATTACTTTTCTGAAAAATACAATCATGTCATCTGGTTCTAGGAAGTATTCAGTGTCTGAGGCCTCTGAGATAAATTCAGATTCTTAAGGGTTGGCTTTGAAGATTCTCACTAACCTGATTCCCTCCCACCCCTATTTCCCATATTCCGCATCAGCTTTTAAGAAAAGGTTTGTCAAATTTCTGACTCTGTCCATGGTTCACCTCCTTCACCTCAGTTCCCAGTGTCATACTAATTTCCGTAAACATTGACTGTGGTCATACTCATTTTTTTTTTCCTCAAAACATCATATTTTAAAATCATTTTCAAGGCACATCTCACTTCTGATGCTGAATAAGGTCTATATAGCTCAGGGGACAAGCATCTCCACTTTCTGAACTCCCAAGCATCATTGAGGCAAATTCTAGCTCAATCTCAATCACCTGGCTGAACTTGAGCAAGCCACTCAATGTTTCAAAGTATGAGGGTTTTGCTGAGAAGATGCATGAAAAGTCATTTCTAACCAATTGGTAGGTGATATATATGAAAGGTATAGTTTTGTGCCTAGCAGATAACATGTTCTGAGTAATATATGGTTTTCTTTCATATTTGCATATATATATGATCAATAAATATTTTTGTTTAGGAATTTAGAATTGTCACCATTTTGTACCTCATTTATGCTTTATAGCAACTCCAACTTTTTGTTATTTTGTGAATGTATTAGTAATTTACACTGGAATAAGTATGGGTTGGTGGAATTCCTGGTAGCAAACAAGATAAGTAATATCAGAGAGAAAATGCCTTCATTTAATTTAGTGTATTCAGGAATACACTGCATTTTTGCTGGATGCCCTAATCAAATTATATGAAAACAGCCAAATCCATATGGACATCTAATCCATAAATACCATTTATGGCAACTACAGAATGCTACATCAGCAGTATACAGATACTCTATTTCAGAGATCTTGAGAGTAAAATTGACTAACACTAAAGATGAAAATGGTCTTTTTTTTATTGTACATTTTTACTAGCATTCTTTTCTTGGTTTCAACATTTCTTAATTGTGGTAAAATATATATAACAAAATTTCCCCCTTTTAAAGGTGAACATATTCTGGATTTGAGAATATTCTTTGTGAACTAATATTCAAATATCTTCTCTTGAATAAACACAAAGAAAATTAAGAATCAAAGTTATACAGTTTACTTCTGACAGTTGGTGTTTTTTAAGAAGGGATTAATTCTTGAGAACCTGGAATGTGCCAGAGATTGTAAGATTATGCTTTGGAATTCCAGAAATTTGTCAACAATTTTTTCTTTTTTAAATTTTTGCAGTGTTCCAAGACTCATTGTTTTAAATTAATTTAAATGGAGGTGATTTTTATCTAGCTGGCTTCTATTCATCGTATTTGTTGTTATTTGTTGAAAAATTGTAATTCATTACACATTGAAACAATTAGCTAATTGTTTAGCTAATATTTTTGTGACACAGTGTGTGACCTGAAGAAGAATTATATAGTTCAATCTTGCTGGGAGCTAGAGCTTAGATTTTGCAATACATTATACCAGAATCTCTCCTTTTTGAACTTATTTATCTGACGCCTATAATATCATGTTCAGTAATTGAATATTATAAGGACAAAGTGGTCCTTTTCTACTTTTTCAATATTACATGATTTTGAAAAACATATTATCAAATTTAAGTTAATTTTCCACAGGGTATTATATTTCTTTTAAATTGTGAGAAAATATGGGTCACCTGGGTGGCTCAGTGGGTTAAGCCTTTGCCTTCCGCTCAAGTCATGATCCCAGGGTGCTGGCTCTCTGCTCAGCGGGGACACTGCTTCCTCCTCTCTCTCTGCCTGCCTCTCTGCCTACTTGTGATCTCTCTGTCCAATAAATAAACAAAATCTTTAAAAATAAATAAATAAATTGTTAGAAAATTTTCTTTATAATTTTTTTCACAGCATTTATTACTTCCTTATTTCTTAGACTATAAATAAAAGGGTTTAATAAAGGGATCACTAGAGTATAAAAAACAGCACCAGGTATATCTTCATCATCTTCTTTAACCGAATGTGGTCGAATATATACAAAGAGAAGAGAACCATAGAATATTGAGACAGAGAGAAAGTGGGATGCACATGTAGATAAGGCTTTGCCTCTTCCCTCTTTGGATTTCATTTTGAAAATAGTAAAGAGAATGTAGAAGTAAGATATTAAGACACTACTGATGGTGAAGACTTGAACTGAACCTGACAAGATAAATATCATTAATTCATTGATATAAGGGTCAACACAGGAAAGTCTGTATAATGGAAAAACATCACAAAAAAAATGATTAATTTCATTTGAACCACAGAAAGTTAACCTAAAGAAAAACCCCACATGAATTATGGGATGCAGGTTTCCAGCTATGTAGGCCCCTGTGGTCATCTGAATACAGAGTTTCTTTGACATCATAGTGTGGTACTGCAGTGGGCTGCATATGGCCACATAGCGATCATAGGCCATTGCTGCCAGGAGAAAGCATTCTGTAGTTCCAGCAAGGCAGAGAAAATAAAATTGTGCTATGCACTCATGAAAGGAAATCATTCTGTCCTTAGAAAAGAAGTTCTCTAATGTTTTGGGGGTAATGGCACAGGAACAACAGGAATCCATCAGAGCCAGGTTGCCCAGAAAGATGTACATTGGTGTGTGAAGACGATGCTCCATAAAAATCAATGCTACCAGGCCCAGATTCCCCACCATAGTGATCACATAGATAATGAGAAATACCACAAACAGGAGGCTCTTCAACTCCGGTCGATCTGTAAATCCTATGAGGATAAATTCAGTGGTCAAGGAGTTGTTATCCTCAGTCATTTCCACCTTCTCTGTTGAGATAGGAATTCTGGAGATATAAGATTCTACTTTGGAGTGTGTATAGCATGCCTTCCAAATTGTTCTTTTTACAACAAAGAGAGGAGGCTTTTCAAATTCCCCTCAGTATCTCTGGATATAGGCACCCAAACATCTAGGGGATAGTCATTCCCCTAAAAATGTCAGTTTTATAAGCTCAACTGTGAAAATCAGCATTCCCATGAATGTTTTTGTAATTCCAAGAAGAATGATTACAGAGGAAAAGGTTTGTCTTGATGACTTCATGCATAAATAGTCGAGAAATCAAGCATTCCTATATTTGGTTCAATGTTGATAAACAATATCAGTGTCAGTTTTTGTTTAATAATCCTTAAAATACATTTGCTATCAATTTTCATGTATGCACATTTTTTTAACTAAGCAAAACATTTTCATATACTCTCCCAGTGGAATGAATGCTTGAAAAGAGCATACAACAGATATCTTAAATTTATACCTTAGGAATTGTATGAAAATCACAAAGATTTAAGAATAGGACTTTAATCTTTAAATGAAATCCTTGGGATATCCAAGGAAATAAATATCTATGTATTTTCACCTCTCTCATCCCTGTTCCTGGTATTAGATCCATTTCCATAAGAACTGACTCTGTCCATGCCATCATTCCTGTTGATTTTTCCCCAACATCTAAATCCTTTCCATCCTTATGTAAAGCATAGTTTACATATTATGCTACTTAAGAAAGCTTTAGCTAAAGGCTCTAGACCACACTGATTTTCACTTCTTGCATTCTCAAGCATAACCTATATACCCAACACAATCTAGAGTTGTTTATGTAAAATACACATGGCTTTTTAAAAAAAATATGCATGTACAGTTTCTTTATTAGAATTGTAGTCATTTGAGTTCAGCTATGACTTCTACTTCTCATAAGAGTTATTTAATGCTATGGTGGGGGGGAGTATTGATTTCAGTCCTAGCTTTAAAGACCTGAGACAGGTGAACTTGTTGTCAGTATACTATCACTGATCCTTAGTGACCTCTTTAGTCTCCACAAATTAAGACTGCTAGTTTTGAAGAACAGGCTACAAAGGAAATTCTAGGAAATTTATCATGAAAAACCTTATGCATCATTCTTTCACTGGAAGTCACCCAGCTACTATTTTCCTGCTTCCTAAGAAACTTACGTAATATTTTCTGAAGTATATCACAGTAGTTTTAAAGCTAATAAAAAAAAGCTTGCCTGTATATTTTAGTTTTATAACACTTAGAGAAAGAGAAAAATCTTGAATCTTAATATGATTTTTGAGATGGGTTGCCTGGATGGCTAAGATATTTAAGCATCTTCCTTTGGTTCAGGTCATGATTCTACAGGTCCTGGAACTGAGCCCCATGTCTGGCTCCCAGCTCATGGGAATTCTCCTTGTTCCTCTCCTCTGCCTCTCCCTCTGTTTGAGTTCTCTCTGGCTCTCTCTCTCAAATGAATAAATGAAAAAATATCTTAAAAATAAATATATTTTTGGGAACAAATTTTGTTTTATCTCAAAGGCTATCTTCTATTACTACTTAGGGATTCCCTTAGGATATTTTGACCAGTGTGTCTAATTATGTAAATTCTGTGGTCAAAATGGGTTTCTTTTTCCATACTAAAAACATCAAAATAAAAGCACAGGCTGAACGTTTCACTTTCTTGTTTTAAAGTACTAAAGATAAGTTATTTAATT
The DNA here is from genome assembly GCF_020171115.1 of Neogale vison. Classification (NCBI taxonomy): domain Eukaryota; kingdom Metazoa; phylum Chordata; class Mammalia; order Carnivora; family Mustelidae; genus Neogale; species Neogale vison. The sequence goes on along the minus strand of NC_058096.1, from coordinate 46,484,305 downwards.
ATTCAACTATGTTAGAATTAACTTTCAATGTACCTGCCTGAATTATGTAACAGAATTAAGCTGAATCCTTACCTGTATGTTTTGAAGATCTACCTTTTAATCAGAAAAGGTTGATATGAACGGAGTTCAAATCTCATGCTGATTTGCCATTGCCTTCAGCTGTGGGTAGACCTAGAAAGGTGAGAAGCTGAAACCTGAGAATATTAAAAAATGCTAACTAATTCAGATAAACAATACTTATGGACATTAATAGTAAAGTAAAGATAAATCTGAATACTTCCTTTACCTGAATGCTCTGAGAAGAGTTTTATAACATCATATTGGCTTTGCGTGTGTCTGTGTGGTGTGAAGTCTCATATAATTTCAGGAAATAATTTTTTCTCAGTAACATTTGGGATTTAAAAGAATGAAAATCTGGGAGATGACTAATAAGTCAGTGTCAATAATTATGTTTCTTTCAATGCAAAATTAAACTTTCCATTAAATGCTTATGGGACTTTCCTATGACGACATCAGTGTATTTGTATGGGGAGATTCAGTTCCCAAAACATATTAACTCTGTGACATAAATTAAAGATGACCTGTGAGACAATGAGGTTAATATAAATGACCTTTCCTAAAGCCAAATCATGATTTGATGATCATCTTGCTGATTCTTATGTAACTGACATCATTTTCAGAATTTATCCTGTGCATAAAATATAAATGAGCCAAGGAGAGTCTCAGGTCAGTTTGGACTGTTGCCTGAGAGGATAACAGGGTTTATGAAAGATGATTAGCATTTAGAGAGGAAAACAAAAGTTGTGGTAGTGTTAGCTAGTGTCATCAACTCCTTCACCCTGAGTTGAAGTTGTTCCCATGTGTTGCAAAATCCTCATGGGAACTTTGCTGTTACCCTTCAGCCACACATATGATTTACTGAGTTAATCACTGTGCTTCTCAGTTCACCTGAATTGCTTTACCTTTCCCTCCCTGTTTTCCCCCTTTGTGAGAATACCACCCCGATCCTCGCCAAGGTGATTGGGGTCCTGCGGAATCCTGTAAGAAAACTCCAGGAAATGGAGGGCATGCTTCTTCCTGGGCCCACACCCAGAATAAACAAGGGAAGATCCCTGGAGTGTTTTCTTGTCCTTCTTTAGATAGATCAGGTAAGTGTGGAGAATGCTTAACTTTCTTTAATCATTTAAAGCTAAGAGATATTGTCCTTTAAAGCTACGGGATAATCATTGTTGTTCACTAACTCACTTGATTGCCTGCACGTAAATCACATCCCACATGTAGTCCACGCCCTGCAAAGAAATCTACACCCTGTTTCTAATGGGATCTTAGGGAAGGTATAAAAGAAGTGATTGTAAGAAATAAACACATCTACTGATCATCAGTCAGTAGTTCCCCCATCACACAGGCTCTGATCACCAGGATCCCCACCTCACGAGGGTGACATGTGGTGCCCAAACAGGGCACTGAAATCAGGGAACAGTCACGCATGGATACAGAAACCCTCACAGAAGGAAGTAAGTGATAATGATGGGGGAGAATCAAAGTCGCCCCCAGCGTTTTCTAGCATTAATACAACACTTTTTATCTCAGGGAGATGCTCGAGTATCCAGATGTCAATTAAGAACTTGTCTGGATGTTCTTTGAGAATATAATCCTTGGTTTCCTGATGAAGGAACCTTGAAAGAGACAATTTGGGAGTGCACATGCCATACTGTGGAAAAGGCTTATAGACAAGGTGCTAAAATTCCTGTGGAGTTTTGCGTTACATGGGCATTGGTAAAAATGGTTATTTTAATTCTTAGAGGGGAGTATAAGGAAGAAATCATAAGGCTGAAACAGCTACCTCTCTGCATACATATGAGTTAGATGATGAAACAAACCAACAAATTCAAACTGAAAGTAAAAACTTATTTTTCAGCAAAAGGGACAAATCCTATGTTTCTCCTTTGGTCACTGTGCCTCCGATTTCTTCCAGAAATGAGGACAAGGAAAGAGCAGCAGACCTCTTTGAGAATGAGGGAAGTGACACTGTTCGAATGATAATTAATGCATGTTACAATTAGGACCAAAAAAACTAAAAAACAAAATTCTGTTTCTACACCGTCTCACCCCCATGAACTTCACTTAGTTTTCCCTGTAACTTTTGATACTAACAGGCCAACTACTTATGATAAGATGCTGATGGAGACTGTTAGAGAATTTAAAGTAGGGGCCTACTTCTCCCTATTATTATGAATTATGAATATTTATCCATTTGGAGCAAAATCGCCTGCCGGATTCGCTATGATTTTCAACTTACAGCTAAAATGGTATTATTAACCTCTTCTGAAATTTTACAATGGAAGATGTGGCTTTCTAAGGAGGCACATGAAAAGGTCAGGAGTTTAGGACAGAGAGGGAATATAGCTGCTGTTACTTATGATATACTCACGGGAACAGGAGTTTGGACGACTTTTAATCATCAAAGTCATAACATCCCTCCTGCAGACCTTCCCCACATATGTGATGTGGCCTTACAAACCTGGCAAAAAATTAATTCAGACACTGATTATACCATCAGTTATATAAAAAAAAAAAATACAAGGGCCTAAAGAGCCATACATTGATTTTTATTGGCAGGTAAAAAAGAATCGCTGGAAAAACAGATAAGAGGAGAATAAATTCAGGAAATACTCTTAAGACAACTAGCATATGATAATGCTAATGAAGACTGGCAGGCCCTGATTCGACCTCTTAGAGAATCTGGCAATGTCATGGATTATTTAAAAGCTTCTCATAATGTAGGACCCTTTAAACATCAGGCCCGAGTTACAGCGTTAGAAACCATGGTTGTTCAAACACAATTGCAGGCAAAATGTTTTAATCCTGGACAAACAGGACACATAAAAAAACAATGCCATCTCCCTCCCTGTCTGGTTACTCCCTCTCCCGCCAATCTCCTGAATAAATCCAGGATTCAACACCCTAATGTTTCTCCCTGCTGTTGATGAGGCAAACACTGGGCCAAGGAATGTATGTCTAAAAATGAGAAAGATGGAAATCCTTTGGGGAACCCTCATCAGGGAACTCCCTAAGGGGCAGCCCCAGGCTCCAATAAATATGGGGTCATGGAACTCTCCTATTCAGTTTGTACCCAAGAGCGACTCTCATTAATGGACTTAGTCCCTGCTACTCAAGGACTAGGAGCGCTGCTCTTGATATCCCTCTCTCTAAGGCTTGCTTTATACATCCATCTCAGTGCCCTTATAAATTGTCAACAAACCTATATGGACCTATACCTCCAAATACGGTTGGTCTCCTGCTTGAACAGAGTAGTTTAACTATGAAAGGAGTTACAGTACATACTGGAGTAATAGACTCTTGATTATTAATTATGGTGAGATTCAAATTATGGTTTCTGTCACTGTTCTTGGATCTTTTCAGCAGGTGAATGAGCCGCCCAATTTTTGCTACTTCCCTATATTATGCCTAATCAATCTTCAAATTTTAGGGAAAGAGGATTCGGCAGTACTAATAAAAAGATTCCTTTTCTAAGAAACTGTTTGAAGGAAGTCAACCCTAAGTGAAGCTTTCTATTAAGGAATGAATATTTGAACAGCTTTTAGATTCTGGAGCAGATATTGCTCTCATTTCTTGTCAATGTTGGCCACGCCAATGGCCTACAATGCCTGCTGATTATGCCCTTGAGGGTTTTGGCTATGTAACTACTCAGCAATTGAGACAAAGCAGCCATCCTCTGCCCTGTAAGGGCCCAGAGGGATTACTAGGTCATATTCAACCTTACATTGACCACATACCTATTAATCTCTGGGGATGAGATTTATTACAACAATGGGATGCTGAAATTCACATACCTACATCCTCACTTGTAAAAAACATGATGAAAAATATGGGGCATATTCCTAGGAGAGGCTTAGGTAAAAACTTACAAGGAGTAACCTATAGATCTTAATCCTAATGACAATTGTGCTGGGCTGGGTTTTATATAGGGGCCATTGGGGTTGATAAATCCCTTTCACTAATTCTAATCACCTGGAAAAGTAACAAACCGATTTGGACACCCCAGTGACCCCTCACATTAGAAAAGCTGAAGATTCTAAGAGGTTTAATTCAAGAACAATTGGAAAATGGATACATTAAACCTTCATTTTCTCCTTGGAATTCTCCATTTTCTATAGTAAAGAAAAGGTCAAGCAAATGGAGATTATAATGTATCTCCATAATATTAATGCTGTCATGGTAACTATGGGTTCATTACAACCAGGACTTCCTGCTCCCTCTTGTATACTTACTAAATGGCCTTTAGTAGTTTTGGATTTACAGGACTGCTTTTACACTATCCTATTCCTATTCACCCCTCAGAAAAAGAACACTTTGTGTTTTCAATTCCAACAATAAATCAATGAGAACATTTACAAAGATTTCAATGGAAAATTCTCCCTCAAGGCATGACAAACTCTCCCATGATGTGCCAGAATTTTGTTGGAAAGATTCTTGAGCCCATTCGACAATTATATCCCACTGTTATATTATCCATTACATGGATGACATCCTACTAGCAGCCCCAACCCCAGAGCTCTTACATCAAGTGTTTCTAAATACATAAGAATACCTACAACAGGGCAACCTTATAATAGCTTCTGAAAAGGTACAATTTAATCCACTCTTCTTCTATTTAGATCGTATTATAGACTGTACCACTGTTAGTTCTCAGTTTTCCATTCACTGAGACACTTTAAATATTCTAAATGATTTTCAAAAATTATTACAAGATATTAATTGGTTATGCCCAGTGTTGGTTACTCCTACACATCAACTTACAAATCTATTTGCCACTCTTGAGGGAGACCCTAACCTTGATAGTCTTCAAAGCTTAATACTGCAGCCTGAACAGGAACTTCAGTTCCTTGAAGAATGCCTTCATCAAGTCTTCTTGTGTTGATATGGTCTTGCATTACCTTTACTGTTATTTCTTTTCCCTACTTCCCATTCACCTACAGGGGTGATAGCTCAACAAGACTGTTCTTTAGAATGGATCTACTTGAAATACCAAGCTCCTAAGGTTTTAACTGCATATGTTGACCTTCTTGCAGACCTCATTATCCTTGGCCGAACCAGATGTCTTCACATATTGAGATACGACCCTCATGCTATCATTCTTCCTATTTCTATAAAACATTTTACTTCCCTATTTCCCTTGAATGATCATCTCCTTAATACTTTAGCAGAATATTCTGGAACCATTGGATATATTACCCTGTGGGTAAAGTATGGGATTTCCTAAAAAAGTCATCATTTGTAATTTCTACTATCAGTGAAACTAGTCCAGTTGTAGGTGCTCCCATGTATTATATTGACGGCTCCTCATCTGGAAAACGAAGTATACATGGACCTGGCTTAAACCTCTCAATTCAAAGCAAGTATGCATCAGTGCAACAAACAGAAATATTTGTTCTTACTATTCTGTTAATTCGTATATCTTCTGCACTTACATCTTTTCTGATTATGCTTATGTAGCTGGTCTCTTTCCTGCCATTGAAACAGCTCAGATATCTACAACACAAAAATCCATATTACACCTTCTCACAAAACTACAGTCCCTTGTACAATCCTGTTCCCATCCTCTCTATGTCACAGTATTGGAAATGAAGGAATGTTAGAAAACACTACTTTATAGTGCTTAACAAATATTTGTTGAATGATTAAAAAAAATGATAGTCTACCGCTCAAGAATTTGTCTCTGTTTAGGTTTCAAAGCAAATCTACTTTTATTTTTTTTAAAAGGGTTTTTTAATATTTTGTTTCAGTTTTTTTTTTTTAAAGGTCTACTTATTTGCTTGAAAGAGAATAAGTGAGAGAGAGAGAAGGAGTGGAGGGATAGAAAGATAGAAGGGGAGAAGGAGAGAAAGAAGCCAACTCTCTGCTCAGCAGAAAGCTGAACATGTTGATCTGGGGCTTGATCCCAGGACTGTGGGATCATGACCCAAGCTGAAGGCAGATGCTTAACTGAATGAGCCACCTAGGCACCCCCAAATTCATTTTTCTTATTTTGATATTCCAGATTCTCCACAGTCAGACTGTGTCTTATCTATCAGTTTCCTTTCTTCCTCTTACACTGGGGGACTTGGCCATGTGCATCCCTTCATGGCCCTTCTGGGCAGTTGCTTCAACTAATTCACTTAGCACTGTTTCCCTCATCTTAAACTCCTCTCTTTCCTTCCATCTCAGTACTACTCATCCTTGAACTCAAGTCAGATCTCCTCCATGAGGACATTCTGAGGCCCTTCAAATAGAATTGATTTTTCCTTTTTCTGATTTACATGATACTTCACTGCTTTTATAAAGCATTCACCACCATATCAAGTGTGACTCATATGTGTCTTGACTGTAAAAGTCTTGACTGCATATTAAGTCACCAATCATATCATGCAGTTTCTGAGAAAGAAACTGACTACAAACTGATCTAGATCTTCCTACATTAACAGCTAACATTTCCACATTCTGTTTTTTATGAAGGACTTTCAATATGGAGCGTATTGGGAAAGACAATGGAGAGTATGTGCACAGGATGTGAGAATGATGGGGATAATTTCCTAGTTTTTAATATACGGTTCCTGACAAGAAGCTCATCCTCTCATGGGGAGAAAAAAAGGCACTTACATTGCTATCTAGTGTGCAATTTAGGCTGTAAAATATAAAAGTATAAAAATGTTATATAAAAATATAGTGAGGGAAGTGAATGGTGACCTGGAGGAAGAAAGAAACGCTTCCCAGTGGAAGTATAATTTCAGATAACTTTACAGGATAAGCAGGATAAGAATTGGGGAAGAACATGAGGAAAAGCAGTAGACTGAGGGAAACATGTATAAAAGCCTGGACTCTTAAAAGAGCCAGACCAATTTTTTTTTTAATTGATAGTAAACCAAAATGGCTGAAGTTTATTCATACATGACACAAGGAGACACAACAGGTAACATAAAAAGAATAGGAAAAGAGATTAGAAATTGTCCTATTTGGTTCCTTCAGCTTTATTTTTTCTGCTCTGCTTATTCATTAAAACCTTCTCTTTCGGGGCACCCGAGTGGCTCAGTGGGTTAATCCTCTGCCTTCGGCTTGGGTCATGATCTCCTGGGGCACAGCAGGGAGTCTGCTTCCCCCTCTCTCTCTGCCTGTCTCGCTGCCTACTTGTGATCTCTTTCTCTGTTACATGAAGAAGTAAAAAAAAAAAAAAAAAAATCTTAAAAAAAGAAAACCTTCTCTTTCCAAGGCCACAACCAACTTTTCAATGCCAAAAGTAATGAATATTTAATCATTTGCAGTATGTTATATATATATATATTCTTACCTACAAATTGGGTAGGTGTACCACTATACTAAACTATTATGTATTATAAAACATGAAAAGATAAATTTAAAAAGAATTAGACTAATGAAATGTTATTAAAATTTTTAATTTTATGTATTAATAATATTTAAACACTGTTTTCTTCCCACTAACACTATTATATACTTAAATAATAATCCTTTTCAGAAAAAAATGTGGTATGTGTCTTATTGTTTAAATTATAACTTAACACTGTGATATTGCAATTCAAGAACTTGCTTAAATCTATTTCCAATCATCTGTCAATATCCTACAAAGTTGAAAAGATGATATACAGATTGATTCCCAAATAGGAGAAGAATGCATTTTTTGATTGGGTCCCACAAGAAAGCGCTCTTTAGCAGGTTACACTGACTGAGAAGGACCATAATATTAAAAATATCCAAGTTTGAGTTTATGGAAATAAATTATATATAGAATATCCATAATTATATTTTATGGAAAACTCTAATAGGAAAATCATAATATATACCCTTCTGGTTTTAGAACAAGACATTGTTTTCTACAGGAGAATAAACTATTCAAAAAATAACTTCTTGTTCTGCTATGAACTTTGCTAGAGGAAGACCTCCTAACCTTGGGACAGTATGTGAGCAAGAGGCCAGTATTACCTTCATGAGCTGGAATTAGTCAGACCCATAAGTATAAGATTGAAAAGGGAAAGAGCAAGGTGGCAATCAACAGACACATCTGCAAAGAACACATCCAAATGGCTGACAGACACATGAAAAAGTGCCCAACTTCACTTGGCATCAGGGAAACACAAATCAAAACTACAGTGGAAAAAAAAAAAAAAAACTGCACTGAGATACCACCTCTCACCAGTCAAAACAGCTAAAATTAGCAAGTCAGGAAAGGACAGGTGTTGACAAGGATGTTGAGAAAGGGGAACCCTTCTAAACTGTTACTAGGAATGCAAGCTGGTGTGGCGCCTCTGGAAAATAGTATGGAGGATCCTCAAAAAGTTGAAAATAGAAGTATCCTATGACCCAGCAATTACTCTACTGGGTATTTACCCCAAAGATCAAATGTAGTGATCCAAAGGGGCATGTGCACCTGAATGTTTATAGCAGCAAGGTCCACAATAGCTAAACTATGGAAAGAGCCTAGGTGTCCATAAAAAGTTGAATGGATAAAGAGGATGTGAATATATATATATACACACACATATATATACACATACACACATAAAATGTATATTACATATGAATATTAAAATTATATGCATATAATATGTATATAATAATATTTTTATTTTTTTCTTATGCTAAAAATTTTTAACTTTTACTCTTTCCTCTTTTAACGTTTCTTAACTAGTTTATCTTGTTGGGTCCCCCCAAATTGGGTACCCCAATAATGGATCCGTGATTAAAGGAGCGAGACTGATACAAAGCGAAGGTCAAGCAAAGCTTTATTTCATGCCAAGCATCAGGAATCAAACTGGCCGGCCAGAGCTGCACCTCTTACAGAGAGGGTGACCCCTCCCTGCTTTCCAAACTAACTTTTATAAAGCAAAGGCCATGTGGTTGGGCCTGGCCACACACAGGTGGCTAATTGAATTACAATTCACCCCACAGTAGCCATAGAAACTAGCCCATCACCTTGGTAGCTAGGAGACAGTATGCATCCCCACTGATTGAATACCACCACCTGGCCTGACCCACCCTTGTACTTGGACTTTGTTACCTGGGATTGGTTTCCAGGACTTGTTTTTAAGTAAGTTCCCCTGGAGGGGGGGCAAAGTCAATTTAAGTTTTACAACAAAATGACAGTTCAACCGGGTTGGGCCTGCTCTGGCTGAATAGGCCCTTACAATCCTAACAATAGCTTTCATAAAAAAATCTTTTTTGAACATTCATTACTATAGTCGTATTTTATCTTTCATTGTATCTAACTTTATTTTTTTGTATACACATAGATTTTTCTTCTAAAAAAATTTGGGATACACCTTCTTCTAATCAAAATATACCCAAAATCTAGCACAGGCTTTGTTCTGGTCTTCAGCCTGAGCAAATTCTCTCCACTTCTGTTTTCTTTATTCTCCCAACCAACTTATCTTATCAACTCCTTTTTTAGAATTTTTTAAAAAAAAATTTCATCTTTATAGCATATTCCATCCCTTCATTCTGTTTAGCCTTATATATGTTTTTCATTCTTTAAAATTATGGAATGTAGTTTCTTCTAAGAGACCAAATACTCCCAAAATTAAATGGGTGACCCTGTTCTAGTCACCAGTCTAATATATATATTTACTTTTTTAAATATTTTTTCTTTCTTTTTTTCTTTTTAATTTTTTTTTTTTTTTCTGAACTTCTTTTTACCTCCATTCTTCCCCCTATGATTTGGGGTCTTTTCTGATTTGGTTAAAGTACATTTTCCTGGGGTCTTTACCACCCTTTTAGTATTTTATTTGCTCCTTCATATATTCTCATCAGGATAAAATGACAAGGCAGAAAAACTCACCACACACACACAGACAAAAAGAACAATAGGCAGTACCAAAGGCTAGGGACCTAATCAGTACGGATATTAGTAATATGTGAGATCTAAAGTTCGGAATGATTCTCAACATGCTGGCTGTGCTTGAAAAAGGCATGGAAGATATTAGAGACACACTGTCTGGAGAAATAAAAGCCCTTTCTGAAGAAATAAAAGAAATAAAATCTAACCAAGTTGAAATTTAAAAAAGCTATTAATGAGATGCAATAAAAAAAAGAGGCTGGGGTGAAGTAAAGATGGCGGAAAAGTAGCAGGCTGAGACTACATCGGGTAGCAGGAGATCAGCTAGATTGCTTATCAATCCATTGCAAACACCTACAAATCCAATGGGAGATTGAAGAGAAGAAGAACAGCAATTCTAGAAACAGAAAATCGACCACATTCTGAAAGGTAGTACCAGCAGAGAAGTGAATCCAAAGTGACAGGAAAATAGACTGCGGGGGGAGGGGCCAGCTCCCAGCAAGCCACAGAGCAACAGAGCACTAAATCAAAACTTTTTTTTTCAGCTTTGCGCAGTGGCAGTATCGTAGCCAATGAGGTTTATCCGAGGCGCGATAATTGCTAATTGAAAATTTTTTTTTTTCTTTTTTTTTTAAATAATTTTTTTTATTTTTTATAAACATATATTTTTATCCCCAGGGGTACAGGTCTGTGAATCGCCAGATTTACACACTTCACAGCACTCACCAAAGCACATACCCTCCCCAATGTCCATAACCCCAACCCCCTTCTCCCAAACCCCCTCCCCCCAGCAACCCACAGTTTGTTTTGTGAGATTAAGAGTCACTTATGGTTTGTCTCCATCCCAGTCCCATCTTGTTTCATTTACTCTTCTCCTACCCACTTAAGCCCCCATGTTGCATCACCACTTCCTCATATCAGGGAGATCATATGGTAGTTGTCTTTCTCTGCTTGACTTATTTCACTAAGCATGATACTCTCTAGTTCCATCCATGTTGTCACAAATAGCAAGATTTCATTTCTTTTTTTTTTTTTTTTAAGATTTCATTTCTTTTGATGGATGCATAGTATTCCATTGTGTATATATACCACCTCTTCTTTATCCATTCATCTGTTGATGGACATCTAGGTTCTTTCCATAGTTTGGCTATTGTGGACATTGCTGCTATAAACATTCGGGTGCACGTGCCCCTTTGGATCACTACGTTTCTATCTTTAGGGTAAATACCTAGTAGTGCAATTGCTGGGTCATAGGGCAGTTCTATTTTCAACATTTTGAGGAACCTCCATGCTGTTTTCCAGAGTGGTTGCACCAGCTTGCATTCCCACCAATGCAGTGTAGGAGGGTTCCCCTTTCTCCGCATCCTCGCCAGCATCTTGTCATTTCCTGACTTGTTGATTTTAGACATTCTGACTGGTGTGAGGGGATATCTCATTGTGGTTTTGATTTGTATTTCCCTGATGCCGAGTGATATGGAGCACTTTTTCATGTGTCTGTTGGCCATCTGGATGTCTTCTTTGCAGAAATGTCTGTTCATGTCCTCTGCCCATTTCTTGATTGGATTGGTTTTTTTGGGGTGTTGAGTTTGCTAAGTTCTTTATAGATTTTGGACACTAGTCCTTTATCTGATATGTCGTTTGCAAATATCATCTCCCATTCTGTCAGTTGTCTTTTGATTTTGTTAACTGTTTCCTTTGCTGTGCAAAAGCTTTTGATCTTGATGAAATCCCAATAGTTCATTTTTGCCCTTGCTTCCCTTGCCTTTGGCGATGTTCCTAGGAAGATGTTGCTGCGGCTGAGGTCGAAGAGGTTGCTGCCTGTGTTCTCCTCAAGGATTTTGATGGATTCCTTTCTCACATTGAGGTCCTTCATCCATTTTGAGTCTATTTTTGTGTGTGGTGTAAGGAAATGTTCCAATTTCATTTTTCTGCATGTGGCTGTCCAATTTTCCCAACACCATTTATTGAAGAGGCTGTCTTTTTTCCATTGGACATTCTTTTCTGCTTTGTCGAAGACTAGTTGACCATAGAGTTGAGGGTCTATTTCTGGGCTCTCTATTCTGTTCCATTGATCTATGTGTCTGTTTTTGTGCCAATACCATGCTGTCTTGATGATGACAGCTTTGTAATAGAGCTTGAAGTCCAGAATTGTGATGCCACCAACTTTGGCTTTATTTTCAATATTCCTTTGGCTATTCGAGGCCTTTTCTGGTTCCATATAAATTTTAGAATTATTTGTTCCATTTCTTTGAAAAAGATGGATGTTACTTAGATAGTAATTGCATTAAATGTGTAGATTGCTTTAGGTAGCATAGACATTTTCACAATATTTATTCTTCCAATCCAGGAGCATGGAACATTTTTCCATTTCTTTGTGTCTTCCTCAATTTCTTTCATGAGTACTTTATAGTTTTCTGAGTATAGATTCTGTGCCTCTTTGGTTAGGTTTATTCCTCGGTATCTTATGGTTTTGGGTGAAATTGTAAATGGGATGGACTCCTTAATTTCTCTTTCTTCTGTCTTGTTGGTGTAGAGAAAATGCAACTGATTTCTGTGCATTGATTTTATATCCCGACACTTTACTGAATTCCTATACAAGTTCTAGCAGTTTTGGAGTGGAGTCTTTTGGGTTTTCCACATATAGTATCATATCATCTGCGAAGAGTGATAGTTTGACTTCTTCTTTGCCGATTTGGATGCCTTTAATTTCCTTTTGTTGTCTGATTGCTGAGGCTAGGACTTCTAGTACTATGTTGAATAGCAGTGGTGATAATGGACATCCCTGCCGTGTTCCTGACCTTAGCGGAAAAGCTTTCAGTTTTTCTCCATTGAAAATGATATTTGTGGTGGGTTTTTCATAGATGGCTTTGATGATATTGAGGTATATGCCCTCCATCCCTACACTTTGAAGAGTTTTGATCAGGAAGGGATGCTATACTCTGTCAAATGCTTTTTCAGCATTTATTGAGAGTATCATATGGTTCTTGTTCTTTCTTTTATTGATGTGTTGTATCACATTGACTGATTTGCAGATTATGAACCAACCTTGCAGCCCTGGAATAAATCCCACTTGGTCGTGGTGAATAATCCTTTTAATGTACTGTTGAATCCTATTGGATAGTATTTTGGTGAGAATTTTCGCATCTGTGTTCATCAAGGATATTGGTCTATAGCTCTCTTTTTTGATGGGATCCTTGTCTGGTTTTGGGATCAAGGTGATGTTGGCCTCATAAAATGAGTTTGGAAGTTTTTCTTCCATTTCTATTTTTTGGAACAGTTTCAGGAGAATAGGAATCAGTTCTTCTTTAAATGTTTGGTAGAATTCCCCTGGGAAGCCGTCTGGCCCTGGGCTTTTGTTTGTTTGGAGATTTTTAATGACTGTTTCAATCTCCTTACTGGTTATGGGTCTGTTCAGGCTTTCTATTTCTTCCTGGTTCAGTTGTGGTAGTTTATATGTTTCTAGAAATGCATCCATTTCTTCCAAATTGTCAAATTTGTTGGCGTAGAGTTGCTCATAGTATGTTCTTATAATAGTTTGTATTTCTTTGGTGTTAGTTGTGATCTCTCCTATTTCATTCATGATTTTATTTATTTGGGTCCTTTCTCTTTTCTTTTTGATAAGTCTGGCTAGGGATTTATCAATTTTATTAATTCTTTCAAAGAACCAGCTCCTAGTTTTGTTGATTTGTTCTATTGTTTTTTTGGTTTCTATTTCATTGATTTCTGCTCTGATCTTTATGATTTCTCTTCTCCTGCTGGGCTTAGGGTTTCTTTCTTGTTCTTTCTCCAGCTGCTTTAGGTGTAGGGTTAGGTTATGAACCTGAGACCTTTCTTGTTTCTTGAGAAAGGCTTGTACCGCTATATATTTTCCTCTCAGGACTGCCTTTGTTGTGTCCCACAGATTTTGAACCGTTGTGTTTTCATTATCATTTCTTTCCATGATTTTTTTCAATTCTTCTTTAATTTCCCGGTTGACCCATTCATTCTTTAGAAGGATGTTGTTTAGTCTCCATGTATTGGGTTTCTTTCCAAACTTCCTCTTGTGGTTGAGTTCTAGCCTCAGAGCATTGTGGTCTGAAAATATGCAGGGAATGATCCCAATATTTTGATACAGGTTGAGTCCTGATTTAGGACCGAGGATGTGATCTATTCTGGAGAATATTCCATGTGCACTAGAGAAGAATGTATATTCTGTTGCTTTGGGATGAAATGTTCTGAATATATCTGTGATGTCCATCTGGTCCAGTGTGTCATTTATGGCCTTTATTTCCTTGTTGATCTTTTGCTTGGATGATCTGTCCATTTCAGTGAGGGGAGTGTTAAAGTCCCCTACTATTATTGTATTATTGTTGATGTGTTTCTTTGATTTTGTTATTAATTGGTTTATATAGTTGGCTGCTCTCACATTGGGGGCATAGACATTGAAAATTGTTAGATATTCTTGTTGGAAAGATCCTTTGAGTATGATATAGTTTCCTTCCTCATCTCTTATTATAGTCTTTGGCTTAAAATCTAATTGATATGATATAAGGATTGCCACTCTGCTTTCTTCTGATGTCCATTAGCATGGTAAATTCTTTTCCACCCCCTCACTTTAAATCTGGAGGTGGCTTTGGGCTTAAAATGAGTTTCTTGGAGGCAACATATAGATGGGTTTTGTTTTTTTATCCATTCTGATACCCCGTGTCTTTTGACTGGGGCATTTAGCCCATTAACATTCAGGGTAACTATTGAGAGATATGAATTTAGTGCCATTGTATTGCTTGTAAGGTGACTGTTACTGTATATTGTCTTGTTCCTTTCTGATCTACCACTTGTAGGCTCTCTCTTTGCTTAGAGGACCCCTTTCAATATTTCCTGTAGAGCTGGTTTGGTGTTTGCAAATTCTTTCAGTTTTTGTTTGTCCTGGAAGCTTTTAATCTCTCCTTCTATTTTCAATGATAGCCTAGCTGGATATAGTATTCTTGGCTGCATGTTTTTCTCGTTTAGTGCTCTGAAAATATCATGCCAGCTCTTTCTGGCCTGCCAGGTCTCTGTGGATAAGTCAGCTGCCAATCTAATATTTTTACCATTGTATGTTACAGACTTCTTTTCCTGGGATGATTTCAGGATTTTATCTTTGTCACTAAGGCTTGTAAATTTTACTATTAGGTGACGGGGTGTGGGTCTATTCTTATTGATTTTGAGGGGCGTTCTCTGAACCTCCTGAATTTTGATGCTCATTCCCTTTGCCATATTGGGGAAGTTCTCCCCAATAATTCTCTCCAGTATACCTTCTGCTCCCCTCTCTCTTTTTTCTTCTTCTGGAATCCCAATTATTCTAATGTTGTTTCATCTTATGGTGTCACTTATCTCTCGAATTCTTCCCTCGTGGTCCAGTAGCTGTTTGTCCCTCTTTTACTCAGCTTGTTTATTCTCTGTCATTTGGTCTTCTATATCGCTAATTCTTTCTGCCTCATTTATCCTAGCAGTGAAAGCCTCCATTTTTGTTTGCACCTCATTAATAGCTTTTTTGATTTCAACTTGGTTAGATTTTAGTTCTTTCATTTCTCCAGAAAGGGCTTTTATATCTCCCGAGAGGGTTTCTCTAATATCTTCCATGCCTTTTTCAAGCCCGGCTAGTACCTTGAGAATTGTCATTCTGAACTCTAGATCTGACATATTACCAATGTCTGTATTGATTAGGTCCCTAGCCTTTCGTACTGCCTCTTGTTCTTTTTTTTGTGATGAATTTTTCCGGCTTGTCATTTTGTCCAGATAAGAGTATATGAAGAAGCAAGTAAAATACTAAAAGGGTGGCAACAACCCCAGGAATATATGCTTTAACCAAATCAGAAGAGATCCCAAATCGTGAGGGGGGAAAGGGGATAAAAAGAGGTTCAAAAAGAAAGAAAAAAAAAAAAAGAAAATAACTAAAAAAAAAAGAAAACGAATAAAGAAAAGTATAAAAAAGAAAAAATATATATATTAGATAAACTAGTTAAAAAAACTTTAAAAAGGAAAAGGTTAAAAGTTTAAAAAAATTTAGCAAAAGAAGAGAAAAAAAATGAAAAAGAAAAAAATTACTTTAACTGCAAGACTAAAAAATCACAGGGAGAAAGCTATGAGTTCTGTGCTTTGCTTTCTCCTCCTCTGGAATTCTGCTGCTCTCCTTGGTATTGAAACTGCATTCCTTGGTAGGTGAACTTGGTCTTGGCTGGATTTTTTGTTGATCTTCTGGGGGAGGGGCCTGGTGTAGTGATTCTCAAGTGTCTTTGCCCAAGGTGGAATTGCACCGCCCTTACCAGGTGCCGGGCTGAGTAATCCGCTCGGGTTTGCTTTCAGGAGCTTTTGTTCCCTGAGCGCTTTCTGTAGAGTTCCGGAGGACGGGAATACAAATGGCAGCCTCCTGGTCTCCGGCCCGGAGGAACCGATAGTCCAGGGCCCCACTCCTCAGTGCGCCCTCAGAGAACAGCTCCCAGTAACTCCCTTCTGCCTGACCTCCGGCCGCGCTCCGAGCTCACCGAGCCTGCAACCGGTTCAAGGTACCCCTGAGCTGCGAGCTTACTGTCGGCTCTCTCTCTGTAGCCAGCTTTCCCGTTCCAATACCTGCAAGCTCTGCGATACTCAGACACCCCCGATCCTTCTGTGACCATGCGGGACCTGAGGCCACGTTGACCCTGCGTGGTCTCGCCCCGGTTTAGCCTCTGGAGCGATGTCCCTCAGCGGAACAGACTTTTAAAAGTCCCGATTTTGTGCTCCGTTGCTCCACCGCTTGTCGGGAGCCGGCCCCTCCCCCTGGGGTCTATCTTCCCATCGCTTTGGATTCACTTCTCCGCCAGTCCTACCTTTCAGAAAGTGGTTGTTTTTCTGTTACTAGAATTGCTGTTCTTCTCTTCGATCTGCCGATGGATTTGCAGGTGTTTGCAATCTTTAGATAAGCTATCTAGCTGATCTCCTGCTAGCTGAAGTAGTCTCAGCCTGCTACTTCTCCGCCATCTTGACTTCTCCCCCTCAAATCAAAACTTTTAAAAGTCTGCCTCACTGAGGGACATCGCTCCAGAGGTTAAACCGGGGTGAAGCCCACATGGGGTTAGCGTGGTACCAGGTCCCACAGGGTCACAGAAGGATTAGGGGTGTCTGAGTGTCACAGACCTTGCAGGTATTAGAGTGGGGAAGCCAGCTACAGAGACAGAGCTGAGGACTGAGCTCTCATCTTGGGGTTACTTGAACCGGTTGCAGGTTGGGTGAGCTTGGAGCATGGTTGGAGGCCAGTGAGACGGGAGTGGTTGAGCATTTTTCTCTGAGGGCGCACTGAGGAGTGGGGCCCTGAGCTCTCGGCTCCTCTGGGCTAGAGATTGGGAGGTCGCCATTTTCATTCCCATCCTCTGGAACTATACAGGAAGCATTCAGGGAATAAAAGCTGCCAAAAGTGAACCCGAGCAAATTACTTAGTCCGGCTCCTGGTAAGGGTGGTGCAATTCCGCCTCAGGCAAAGACACTTGAGAATCACTACAACAGGCCCCTCCCCCAGAAGATCAACAAGAAATCCAGCCAGGACCAAGTTCACTTACCAAGGAGAAAAGCAGAATTACAGAGGAGGAGAAAGCAAAGCATGGAATTCATGGCTTTCTCCCCATGATTCTTTATTCTTACAGTTAATTTATTTTTTTAATTTAATTTTTTTCTTCTGCTAAATTTTTTTGAACTTTTACCCTTTTCTTTTTTAAGATTTTTAACTAGTTTATCTTAACAATATCATTCATTAAAAAAATCTTTTTCGAACCTTCATTATTATAGTCATATTTTATCCTTCATTGTATTTAACTTCATTTTTTGTATACACATAGGGTTTTTTCTTCTAAAAAATTTAGGGTACTTATTCTAATAGATCAAAATATACCCTAAATATAGCTCTGGGCTTGTTTTAGTATCCAGCCTGAGCAAATTCTCTCCATTTTCTTTGTCTTTATTCTCCCAACCAACTTACTTTATCAACTCCTTTTTTAGAAATTAAAAAAAAAAAATTTTTCATCTTTATAGGCATATTCCATCCCTTCACTGTGTTTACCGTTATATACATTTTTCATTCTTTAAAATTTTGGGAGATAGTTTCTTCTAACAGTCCAAAATACTCCCCAAATTAAGTGGATGACTCTGTTCTAGTCACCAGTCTAATTAATATATATTTTTTCTTTTTTATATTTTTTCTTTATTTGTTTTCTTTTTTCAAATTTTTTTTCCTGAACTTCTTTTTATCCCCTTTCTCTCCCCAACAATTTGGGGTCTCTTCTGATTTGGTTAAAGTGCATTTTCTTGGGGTCTTTGTCATACTATTAGTATTTTACTTGCTCCTTCATATACTCTTATCTGGAAAAAATGACAAGGCAGAAAAAAATCACCACAAAAAAAAAAAAAAGAACGAGAGGCATACTGAAGGCTAGGGGCCTAATCAATACAGACATTAGTAATATGTCAGATCTAGAGTTCAGAATGACGATTCTCAAGGTTCTGGCCAAGCTCAAAAAAGGCATGGAAGATACTAGAGAAACCCTCTGTGGAGAGATAAAAGCCCTTTCTGGAGAAATAAAATCTAACCAAGTTGAAATAAAAAAAGTGATTAATGAAGTGCAATCAAAAGTGGAGGCTCTTACTGCTAGGATAAAGGAGGCAGAAGAAAGAATTAGTATTATTGAAGACCAAATGACAGAGAATAAAGAAGCTGAGCAAAAGAGGGACAAACAGCTACAGGACCATGAGGGAAGAATTCGAGAGATAAGTGACACCATAAGATGAAACAACATTAGAATAATTGGGATTCCAGAAGAAGAAGAAAGAGAGGGGAGCAGAAGGTATATTAGAGAGAATTATTATAGAGAATTTCCCTAATATGGCAAAAGAAACACGCATCAAAATCCAGGAGTTGCAGAGAACCCCCCTCAAAGTCAACAAGAATAGCTCCACAGCCAATCACTTAATAATAAAATTTACAAGTCTTAGCAACAAAG
Organism: Neogale vison; assembly: GCF_020171115.1. Classification (NCBI taxonomy): domain Eukaryota; kingdom Metazoa; phylum Chordata; class Mammalia; order Carnivora; family Mustelidae; genus Neogale; species Neogale vison. Next base: position 46,465,474 of record NC_058096.1, on the reverse strand, counting down.
AGAAAATCCTGGAAGCAGCCCGGGACAAGACGTCTATAACATACAAAGGTAAAAATATTAGATTCGCAACAGACTTTTCCACAGAGACCTGGCAGGCCAGAAAGAACTGGCATGATATATTCAGAGCACTAAATGAGAAAAACATGCAGCCAAGAATACTATATCCAGCTAGGCTATCATTGAAAATAGAAGGGGAGATTAAAAGCTTCCAGGACAAACAAAAACTGAAAGAATTTGCAAACACCAAACCAGCTCTACAGGAACTATTGAAAGGGGTCCTCTAAGCAAAGAGAGAGCCTAAAAGTAGTAGATCAGAAAGGAACAGAGACAATATACAGTAACAGGCACCTTAAAGGCAATACAGTGTCACTAAATTCATATCACTCAAGAGTTATCCTGAATGTAAATGGGCTAAATGCCCCAATCAAAAGACAAGGGTATCATAATGGTAAAATTTTGTTGCCTACAAGATTTTTTGTATGTATGATGTATGTTGCCTATAAGAAACTCATTTTAGACCCAATGACACCTCCAGATTTAAAGTGAGGGGATGGAAAACAATTTACCATGCTAATGGACATCAGAAGAAAGCTGGGGTGGCAATGCTTATATCAGATCAATTACATTTTAGGCCAAAGAATATTATAAGAGATGAGAAAGGATATTATATCATACTCAAAGGATCTGTCCAACAAGAAGATCTAACAATTTTAAACATCTATGCCCTGAACATGGGAGCAACCAACTATATAAACCAATGAATAACAAAATCAAAGAAGCACAATGACAATAACACAAGAATAGTAGGGGGCTTGAACACTCCCCTCACTGAAATGGACAGATCATCCAAGCAAAAGATCAACAAGGAAATAAAGACCTAAATGACACACTGGACCAGATGGACATAATAGATATATTCAGAGCATTCCATCCCAAAGCAACAGAATACACATTCTTCTCTAGTGCACATAGAATATTCTCCAGAATAGATCATATTGTGGGTCATAAATCAGGTCTGAAATGGTATCAAAAGATTGGGATGATTCCCTGCATATTCTCAGACCACAATGCTCTGAAGCTAGAACTCATCCAGAAGAGGAAGTTTGGAAAAAAACCAAATACATGGAGGCTAAAGAGCATCCCTGGGTCAACCAGGAAATTAAAGAAGAATTGAAAAAATTCATGGAAACAAATGATAATGAAGATACAACGGTTCAAAATCCATGGGACACAGCAAAGGCAGTCCTCAGAGGAAAATATATAGCGGTACAAGCCTTTCTCAAGAAATAAGAAAGGTCTCAAATACTCAACTCAACCCTACACCTGAAGGAGCTGGAGAAGGAACAAGAAAGAAAGCCTAAACCCATCTGGAGAAGAGAAATAATAAAGATCAGAGTAGAAATCAATGAAATAGAAGCCAAAACCAAAACAAACAAAGAAACAAAAAATAATAGAACAAATCAACGAAACTAGGAGCTGGTTCTTTGAAAGAATTAATAGGATTGATAAACTCCTGGCCAGACATATCAAAAAGAAAAGAGAAAGGACCCAAATAAAAAAAATCATGAATGAAAGAGGAGGGATCACAACCAACACCAATGAAATAAACACAATTATAAGAACATATTATGAGCAACTATATGTCAGCAAATTTGACAATCTAGAAGAAATGGATGCATTCCTAGAGACATATAAACTACCACAAATGAACCAGGAAAAACAAACAAACAAACCTGAACAGATCCATAACCAGTAAGGAGATTGAAGCAGTTATCAAAAATCTCCTAACAAAGAAGAGCCCAGGGCCAGATGGCTTCCCAGAGGAATTTTATGAAACATTTAAAGAAGAATTCATTCCTATTCTCCTGAAACTGTTCCAAAATACAGAAAGGGAAAGAAAACTTCCAAACACATTTTACAAGGCCAGCATTACCTTGAACCCAAAACCAGACAAAAGTTCCCATCAAAAAAGATAATTACAGTCCAATATCCTTGGTGAACACAGATGTGGAAATTCTTTCCAAAATACTAGTCAATAGGATCCAACAGTACATTAAAAGGATTATTCACCATGACCAAGTGGGATTTAGTCCAGGGCTGCAAGGTTGGTTCAACATTTGCAAATCAATCAATGTTATACACTACATTAATAAAAGAAAGAACAAGAACCATATGATCCTCTCAATAGATGCTGAAAAAACATTTGACAAAGTACAACATCCTTTCCTGATCAAAACTCTTCAAAGTGTAGGGATAGAGGGTACATACCTCAATATCATCAAAGCCATCTGTGAAAAACCCACTGCAAATATCATTCTCAATGGAGAAAAACAGAGCTTTTCCACTAAGGTCGGGAACATGGCAGGGATGTCCATTATCACCACTGCTAGTCAACATAATACTAGAAGTCCTAGTCTCAGCAATAAGACAACAGAAAGAAATTAAAGGCATCCAAATCAGCAAAGAAGTCAAACTATCACTCTTTGCAGATGATATGATAGTATATGTGGAAAGCCTAAAAGACTCCACTCCAAATCTGCTAGAACTTGTACAGGAATTCAGTAAAGTGTCAGGATATAAAATGAATGCACAGAAATCAGTTACATTTCTTTACAGGACAGAAGAAAGAGAAATTAAGGAGTCAATCCCATTTATAATTGCCCCTAAAACCATAAGATACCAAGGAATAAACCTTACCAAAGAGGCAAAGAATCTATAGATAGATCTACTTTATAGAAAACTATAAAGTACTCAAAAGAAATTGAGGAAGACACAAAGAAATTAAAAAATGTTCCATGCTAATGGATTGGAAGAACGAATATTGTGAAAATGTCTACACTACCTAAAGCAATCCACAGATTTAATAAAATTTCTATCAAAATCCTATCCACTTTTTTCAAAAAAAATGGAACAAATCATCTAAAATTTATATGGATCTGGAAAAGACCTCAAATAACCAGATGGATATTGAAAAAGAAAGCCAAAGCTGGTGGCATCACAATTCCAAACATCACGCTCTATTACAAAGTTGTCATCATCAAGACAGTATGGTACTGGCACAAAAACAGACACATAGATCAATGGAATAGAATAGAGAGTCCAGAAATAGACCCTCAATGTTATGGTCTACTAATTTTTGACAAAGCAGGAAAGAATGTCCAATGGAAAAAAGAAAGCCTCTTCAACAAATAGTGTTGGGAAAATTGGACAGCCACATGAATAAAAATGAAACTGCATCATTTCCTTACCCCATACACAAAAATAGACTCAAAATAGATGCATGGAGCACTGAGTGTGGTAAAAAAATAATGAACACTGTTTTTCTGAAAATAAATAAATTGGAAAAAAAAAAAGAAAAAAAAAAGAAAAAAAATTAAAAAAAAAAATAGATGAAGGACCTCAGTGTGAGAAAGTAATCCATCAAAATCCTTGAGGAGAGTACAGGCAGCAACCTCTTCAACCTCAGCCACAGCAACGTCTTCCTAGGAACATCCCAAAGGCAAGGGGAGCAAGGGTAAAAATGATCTTTTGGGACTTGATCAAGATCAAAAGCTTTTGCACAGCAATGGAAACAATTAACAAAACCAAAAGACAACTGACAGAATGGGAGATGATATTTGCAAACAACATATCGGATAAAACGGTTTTGCAATGCATGGGAATAACTTCAACTCAGGGTGAATGAGTTGATGAGACTAGCTAACACTATCAAAACTTTTGTTCTCCTCTCTAAATGCCAATTATCCTTCATAAACCTTATTATTCTCTCCAGTAACTCTCTCCAGGTCCAAACTGACCTGAGACTCTCCTCGGCTCATTTTATATTTTATGCACAGGATAAAGAACAGAATTCTAGAAATGATGTCAGTTACACAAGAATCAGCAAGATGATCATCAAATGATTTAATGACTTTATCAAAGGTTATTTACTTTAACCTCATTATCTCACAGGTCATCTTTAATTTATGTCACAGAGTTAATATGTTTTGGGAACTAAATCTCCTGATAGAAATACACTGATGTCATCATAGGCAAGTCCCATAAGCATTTGATGGGAAGTTTAAATTTGCATTGTAAGGACCATAATTATTGACACTGACTTATTAGTAGTCTCCAAGATTTTCATTCTTTTAATCCAAAAGTTTTCTGAGAAGACAGTTCCCAGTATTAGATCCAGTTAGATCCAGTTAGATAAAGATCATCTCCATTTAAATTAATTTAAAACAATGAGTCTTGTAACACTGCAAAAATTTAAAAAAGAAAAAATTGTTGACAAATTTCTGGAATTCCAAAGCATAATCTTACAATCTCTGGCACATTCCAGGTTCTCAAGAATTAATCCCTTCTTAAAAACACCAACTGTCAGAAGTAAACTGTATAACTTTGATTCTTAATTTTCTTTGAGTTTATTCAAGAGAAGATATTTGAATATTATTTCACACAGAATATTCTCAAATCCAGAATATGTTCACCTTTAAAAGGGGAAATTTTGTTATATATATTTTACCACAATTAAGAAATGTTGAAACCAAGAAAAGAATGCTAGTAAAATAAAAAAAAGACTATTTTCATCTTTAGTGTTAGTCAATTTTACTTTCAAGATCTCTGAAATAGAGTATCTGTATACTGCTGATGTAGCACTCTGTAGTTTCCATAAATGGTATTTATGGATTAGATGTCCATATGGATTTGGCTGTTTTCATATAACTTGATTAGGGCATCCAGCAAAAATGCAGTGTATTCCTGAATACACTAAGTAAACAAAGGCATTTTTCTCTCTGATATTGCTTATCTTGTTTGTTACTAGGAATTCCATCAACCTGTACTTATTCCAGTGTAATTACTGATACATTCACAAAATAACAAAAAGTTGGAGTTGCTATAAAGCATAAATGAGGCACAAAATAGTGACAATTCTAAATTCCTAAACAAAAATATTTATTGATCATTTATATATGCAAATATGAAAGTAAACCATATATTACTCAGAACATGTTATCTGCTAGGCACAAAACTACACCTTTCATATATATCACCTATCAATTGGTTAGAAATGACTTTTCATGCATCGTCTCAGCAAAATCCTCATACTTTGAAACATTGAGTGGCTTGCTCAAGTTCAGCCAGGTGATTGAGATTGAGCTAGAATTTGTATCAATGATGCTTGGGAGTTCAGAAAATGGAGATGCTTGTCTCCTGGGCTATTTAGACCTTATGCAGTATCAGAAGTGAGATGTGCCTTGAAAATGATTTTAAAATATGATGTTTTGGGGGAAAAAATGTATGACCACAGTCAATGTTTATGGAAATTAGTGTGACACTGGGAACTGGGGTGAAGGAGGTAAACCATGGACAGAGTCAGAAAGTTGACAAAGCTTTTCTTAAAAGCTGATGCGGAATATGGGAAATAAGGGTGGGAAGGAATCAAGTTAGTGAGAATCTTCAAAGTCAACCCTTAAGAATCTGAATTTATCTCAGAGGCCTCAGACACTGAATACTTCCTAGAACCAGGTAATATGGTTGTATTTTTCAGAAAAGTAATCTGGTGATCAGAATGACGCTAGAAGCAATATGGCTAACTTCACGAATTCTTATACCAGATGATGAGAGTTGAAACTGGAGGATAAAAGAAGAGGAGTGCACAGATATAAACAACATTTTAAAGGGAAAATAATGAATTATAACTACTGGATAATACAATGAAGGCCTATCTTCTTCCTGAGAGTACCAACCATGTTGTAACTGATTTCCTTCACTAATATTTAAAAAGATACATGACACATTTGGCCATCACTAGCCATTTCTTTAATATATTTTAAGATAATCATTTAAGTTAATATGCAATAGGTTTGTTATTTTTATTTTTAACAAATCAATAAATAATTTTAATTTCTTGGTTTTCATTTATAATATTGCATGTACTGTTAGATATTACCCACAGACACAAACTCTACATGGTCCTAAACACTTTTTTAAGGGGGTAAAATAATCCAGATACTCGAGTTTTACGAATGCTGTTTCCTTATATCCACTCTCTATTTTAGGGGATATTTTCAGTTGTCAGATTCACATGCATTGATGCTTTTCCCTTTTCTAGGCGTGCCACAGGTTCTGTTTACATATTTCTGCACCACCCACTGCTAACCCTTAGTAACACTGAAGCCTAAAGTTATGGTAAGGGAAGATTCTGTGACTTATTTGGGGCCAGTGAGACCAAAGAGGGAATTTTGTGGAAGTTCCTGGGAAATATATTTCCTTTGTTTTAAAAGAGATCCACAAAAAAGTAGTCTTCCTCTGAATGTCATGTTTTGTGGGTATGAAATCTGGCACAGTCTACAACCATTTTGCCATCAAAAGAGACACCAGCCTGGAGGTGAAGTCAATATACAAAGGGAGGCATGGCTGAAGGAATCACAGAGAAGCAGACCCAGGGTTTCTGGAATTACCCACCTCTTCTCATTTCAAAATCCAATAGATCTCCTTACCGTTAACCTTGTTTGGAAAAAATGCTTTTAATGCCAATGAATAAATATTAACAGATACACATATGTCTCCTGCCTCAACTCTCATTTTGGCTTTATTTTAATTTAATTCTAAGACAATCTTTTAGCTTGTAAATAACATTTCATCAATATCCATTTAACTTTTCAGCAAATCTCTTAAATTTTTTACTTTGACTTCTATATTTTATTTTCCTATAGGCCCATTGAAAAAATGAGGTTTCCTAATTTGTCTATAGAAATATTAAGGTGGAGCACAGGGATCATATTGAGGGATGCATTCCAAATTCCATGCTTTTAACCACTACGTCATATTGTACACAACATAGAGAAGTGAAAGTAACAGGAGAGGAAAACTTTCAAGAAATTAATCTGTTAAGGGGATAGAGAAACAGGGCAGAGAGTCAAGAAAAATGTGAATCAATGACATTTTCCTCCACATTTGTTTTGGAAAAATTTCAAACCTACAGATAAGTTGATAAAATGCCCATGAATTTTGAAAATCATGATTAGTAATTATTGACATTTCACCACATTTGCCTAACAATCCACCTGGAAAATATGTATATGTTCATATTGAATACAGGTATGTATATATGACTATACATATATATGAGATTATGATAGTTTACCCAAAATTCTTCAATATATAACTCAGAAGACCAGAGACATTTCCTACACTGTCATATCATTTTTTAAAGATTTTATTTATATATTTGAGAGTGAGAGAGAGAGCAAGGGAGAGCAAGAGGGAACATAAGTGGGAAGGGGAGAAGCAGGAGCCCCCAGTGCACGGGGCTTGATCCCACGACCCCAGGATCATGACTGGAGCTACAGGCAGAGACTTAACTAACTGAGCCACCCAGGTATCCCATCATATCATTATTACCCCTCAGAAATTTAACATCACCTAATATGATGTTCACACTAAAATTTTCCCCAAATCGTCCTTCTCAGCAATTTATTTTTTCATCAAGAATTCAATTAAATGCCACCATTTGATGTATTATCATTTTCAATCTCCTATAGTCTAGAAAAAACCTCTTGCTTTTTTTCTCCTTTTATGACATTTAAAAATTTTTCAAATCTCTGTGTCAGACATCATGTAAAATATCCCACCATATCTATTTTTGTGATGTTTCCTCATGAGTAGATTAGGTTAAATAATTCAGCCATCACAAGTGTGCTGTTTTAAAGTGAGGCTTATGACATTAGCTTGCCTTGTTAACTGAAGCCATTTACTGATTATTTCCTTAAGGTAGTATCATCACCATCTGCTCTTCAATAAAGATAACATATGGGCGCCTGGGTGGCTCAGTGGGTTAAGCCGCTGCCTTCGGCTCAGGTCATGATCTCAGGGTCCTGGGATCGAGTCCCGCATCGGGCTCCCTGCTCAGCAGGGAGCCTGCTTCCTCCTCTCTCTCTCTGCCTGCCTCTCTGCCTATTTGTGATCTCTCTCTGTCAAATAAATAAATAAAAAATAAATAAAGATAACATATTTCCTTCTTATGAAAATCTAATCTGTAGGGTGGTACCTGGACACCATGTGAATTTCTTGTTCCCTAATAATTTTTCATCAACAGTTTTAGCATCCAATGACAATAATTTTTTGGATCAATTATTATCAATGGAAGCAAAAAGCTGGTGATTGTTTTTCTCCAAGTGTTCTCTGGCTGCATTCTGAGAAATGAGAATTTTAGAAAAAAAATTTTGAACAGTTTTGGATTTATAGAAAATAAAAAGATAGTATAGAGAATTCCCATATCTGACACACCCACCTTCTTATATCATTAATATCCTACATTGGTATGGTACTTTTGCTATAACTAATGAGCCAATATTGATACATTATGATTAAGTGAAATTCATACTTGATTCAGATTTCCATAGTTCAATCTAGTGTCCTTCCAGCCAGAATCCCATTCAGCATATCAGTTTATATTTAGTCATCACGTCCCTTTATTCATCAGGTGTCTGGGACAGCTTTTCAACATTCCTTGTTTTTGAAGTCCTTGGTAAGTTTGGAGATGTACTAATCGGGAATTTTGTAGAATGTCCCTCAACTGGGATCCCTCTGATGTTTTTCTCATGATTAGGCTGGGGGATAGATTTTGAGGAGAAAGATCCCAGAGGTAAAACACTATTTTCATTACATCCTGTCAGTGGCAACTACTGTCCTCATCACTTGTAACTCTTGATGTTGACCCTGACCACCTGGTTGAGGCAGTGTTGTTAGGTTCCTCCATGGTGAAGCTGCTTTGTCTCCACCCTCTCTTACTGTGTTCTGTGTAAGGAAGTAACTTTCCACAGTCCACACTTAACAGAGAGGAAAGAAATGGACCACCTCCCTGGGGCAAAGTATCTATATAAACTGGAATTCTTCTGCATGGAAGATTTATTTAGTCAACTCACTTATTTATATATTCAATCCTCTATTTACATAAGTATGGAATCATGGATATTTATTTTATACTTTGATAAAATTACACAGTACTTTATTAATTTTGCTGCTCAAATCATAGGAGCTTTGGCCACAGGGAACTATTTCTATTGGCTCCTTTGTCCCTTTGACATACACACATCATTGTGTATGCAGGGTGGGTTTGTGTTTGTTTGTTGTTTAGCTTTGGTGTTTTGTTGTTGGTGGTGGTAGTGGTTTTTTCTGGCATTCCAAGATGTTCCAGGCTCATCTTGCATATTTACTTTCTGCCCTAGTCACTGAATCAGTTATTTCTCCAAGTAGATCTAATTCCTTTGACTGGAAAATGATATTAAGAACCAAAATGGGCCATAGATATGCTAATTATTTCTGCAATGTCATTGCTTCTGGGCTCTGTCTGCTGACAGAGTGAGGGTATTTATGTGTGTTCCTGTCATCCATTATCTTGCCAGTAACTGGTATTTATTTCTTTATTATTTTTTTTAATGTTAGCCAATCTTTACCTATGCCATTATTGTTTTAGTTTGCAATTTTCTATGGCAAATAATGTGGAGGAGATTTTCATATGCTTATTTACCATCTGTATTTCTTCTTTGATAAAATGTTTGTCCAAGGAGCACCTGGGTGGCTCAGTGGGTTAAAGCCTCTGCCTTCGGCTCAGGTCATGATCCCAGGGTCCTGGGATCGAGCCCCACATTGGGCTCTCTGCTCAGCGGAGAGCCTGCTTCCTCCTCTCTCTCTCTCTGCCTGCCTCTCTGCCTACTTGTGATCTCTGTCTGTCAAATAAATAAATAAAATATTTTAAAAAATGCTTGTTCAGAACTCTTGCCCAATTTTTATTGGATTGTTTGCATATTTTCTATTCATTGTTTATCAACAAACAACTTGCTTTTTTTTTAATACAAGTCTTTATCAGAAACACGTTTTCCTAGTACTCCCAAAAGCACATGCTGATGCACTTAGTGCTGGCTTTATTTCTCTGAGGGTATGTGCATGTCTCCTCATTCTTTCTTTCCTTTGCCCTTTAGATTGCATACTCTCTGTTGATAAAAATTCAATTTCACAGATCTCTCTTCTGTCAGTTTAAATCTATAGTTGAGTTTCTTCAGTGATTTTTTAAAATTTGAGTTGCACTTTTCAACTACAGAATTTCCACTTCATTTTTTCTTTAAACTTTCTCTTTATCGATAGTCTCTGCTTTATAGAATACTGCATTCATAACTTCCATTATTTATTTAATCCTGGTTTCCTTTAGCCTGTGACCATTTTTATCAAGATTATTTTTAAGGGTTTTTTTTTCTGTTAAATGCAGTATATTATTGCTCTCACAGGCAGTTTATGTTTTCTGATGGATGGGTGACACTTTTTGCCTATATCATGACTTTTTGTTGTTGAGAACTGGGCATTTAAGATAATATATTGTAGAACTCTGGATACTCATACATCCTTGAGAATTGTAATATTTTTCTTTGTTCAGTGGCTTGGTGGAGTGTGTGTGTGTGTGTGTGAAGTCCATTTCCTCTGCAGTATAAAGCCTCTGGTGCTGAGACTTCTGAGGATGCAGCATACACACAGTCCCTTGGGATGACCATGACTTTATCAGAAATCCTCTTATCTCCTTCTTTGAACACATCCAGCTTTTAGGCCCATGAACTCCCAGTAATAGCATGAGCATGCTCTCTCTCTCTCTCTCTTTAATGTCTTGGGGAAGAAGTTGTTCCACATTCATAAGCGATTAAATTTGGGCCCCTTTGAAGCATGGTTTTTGAGGCTAATGCTTGAGGTTCTGACTCAAGGCAAGCTCTTCCTTATTTTCTCCCATCCTGCATTTTTCTAGGTAAACCAGCTGGATGTTACACCAATAGTTCCACCATTCTCTCACTAATCATCTTTTGCCAATAGAATCACTTTCTTTGAGTGATCCTTTATAGGTCCCTGTTCTTAACACCTTTCTTCCCTTTGGGGTAAAATCTCTGAGACTCAACTTTTAGACATGGGAGTAGTGATAGTGACCCACTTCCCTCCATGTGATACCCCTGCTATCAAAGTCATACCTAAGATAGAGTCTCTACCTTAAGAGTGCAGACTGAGTAGAAGGGATCCCCAAACTCTTGGTCACAATTGCCTAGAATTTACCTTCCACAATACATAGCTGCAAAGAGGTGAGAAAAGCTGTTGGAAGTGGCCCTCCTGGGAGGTAACACAGTCAACTACTAGGAGGTAGAGGGGATTTGGGGAGGGAGTTTTGTGTTTTTGTCTGCACCTGAATAAAATGGACCTTTCCTCACACTGAGCTGAGAAGGCCCAGGTTATGATTCAAATGCTGTAAATTCTCATTGTTCTAACCAAATTTTAATACATTTTCTTGAATGAATGTTTCATTGCTGCATACCCTAGCACAATTTCCAGCCAGAGACTTTTTTCTTTTCTTTCTTTCATTCTTTTTTTTTTTTTTTTTTTTTTTTTTTTTAAAGAGGACATAAATACCCACAGCCCAGAACATCATCCACTTGGTGCCAAAAAAACCCTGTGGGCAGTGGGAGGGATGCAGACACCATGAGCTTGCCCAGCTTGCTATGGCCTGAAAGCAGAGTGGCCACAGCTCCTGGTCCCAGCTCAGGAGCAAGTGTGAGGTTTACAGCAATCCCTGAACTGGGAGTCAGGGTCCTAAGATGGAATAGCATAGATATGGACTCACTGGTGCTCTCAGGTGAGTCCTGTGCTCACAACACTTCAGTTTTCACAGATTAATGTGGCACAGAGCCCAAAGCACAAGCCTTTCATGTGCTTTGGCCTGATGAGCACAGGTGTGTAGAGCAAAGCAGCGGTGGGCGCCATATTGATCTCCATCCTCACCTTGCTGTCGATGTCAGGCAGCCCCCTGTTGCCATACTTCACTGGTGGTAGTTCTCATCATAGTGCAGGCTCAACTGTGTCTGCAAGTGCCCAGGGGGAAAGCACATTATTGAGCATGCAGAGGCGCTTGCAGCTGTAGTAGCTGCTCTCTTACTCCTCTTCCTTGAACATGGGGATACGCACCCACCAATTCATCCAGAGGAGCCCCAGGCCCATGGGGGACCCTGAGCCAATCCTCAACACCCTGTGGCGCCCTGACCCCTGTGGCACGGTCCTGTGGCCAGAATCTCCTCCGTGGCCAGAACCCGCCAGAACACTAGCACAGCCGCCCCCACTTCCCAAAAGTTTTTTTATCAAGTTTTTTAGCATAAAATTGTCGCCATCTATGCTGTTCTGTTGGGAACTGGGACATGCACTTTCCATGCTGCCATTCAGACGTGGACCTAAGCTATGGCTTTTTCATTAATGTTCTCATCAACTTGAAAATTTCCCCTTCTAGCCCTAGGTTAATGACTGGTTTTTACTCTTCTCTAGTTCTCCCAACCTTTCCCTGTGCCTCAATCCTGGTTCTGTCACTCACGAACTGTGGCTATTGGCAAGGTCATCGTTGCTCTTAATTATAAGTATTCATTAAATATTTCATCTATTTATTCAAGATCACTTTATGCCCATAAAACTTCAGAGTTTTTAATGAAGAAATATCAATTCTCACACCACTTTCATGTTATTTGTCTGTCGTTTGGTTAGACATGTCTGAACTTTTAAATATGCTTATGTTGCTATTTATGTTTTCAAGTGACTTTTTAAAATTTATTTGACAGAGAGAGAGAGAGAGAGCAAGCATGAGTGGGTGTGAGGGACAGAAGGAAAGGGAGATGCAGACTGCCCCCTGAGCAGAGAGCGTGACCAAGGACTAGACCCCAGGACCTTGGGTTCATGTCCAGAGCCCAGATAGACGGTTAACCAAATGAGCCAACCAAGGGCCCTTTATTTGTGCCTTTTGACCCTTGTCACTCATTTTGTCTAACCTCCCTCCCCAGGTAACCACCAATCTGTTCTCTTTATCTATCAGCTTAGGTATTGTTTTGTTTTAGATTTCACATATAAGTGAGATTTCACATGTAAGTGAAATCATGTATTTATTTCTCTTTTTCTGTCTGAATTTCTCATTTAGCATAAAGCCTTCAAGATCCAGACATGTTGTTGCAGATGGCAGGAGTTCCTTTCTTTTTTAGGCTATGTGATAGTCCTGTGTGTATCACATTTTCTTTAGTGGCTTTAGTGTGGAAAACATAGTGGCTATGACAATTTACATTGTTACTGATAATGCGCAAACGTTCTCCTTTTCTCCACATCCTCTCCAATACTTGTAATCTCATCTTGTCTGTATTAACCATTCTAATAGGTGTGAGGCAACAACTCATTGTGGCTTTGATTTGCATTTCCCAGATTACTAGTGATGTTGAATACTTTTTCATGTACCTCTTGGCCATTTCTGTATCTTCTTTCAGAAATGTGTCTACTCAAGTCTTCTACCTATTTTAAATCAAATTTTTTTTGCTATTGAGTTGTGTAAGTTCCTTCTATATTTTGTATAATAATCTCAGCAGACATGTGGTTTACAAAGATTTTCTCCCATTCCACAGTTTGCCTTTAATTTTGTTGATTACTTTTTTTGCTGAGCAGAAACTGTTTGATGCAGTACCAGTTATTTTGCTTTTGCTGTTTGTGCCTTTGTTGTCATGCAAAGAATCCTTGCCAATACCAATGCCCAAAAACTCTTTGTGTATTCTAGGACTTTTGTAATTTCAAGTGTTGCATTGGAATCTTTAATCCATTTTGAGTTACTTTTGTTGAGTGGTATAGGATTGGGACAAGCTGTATTCACATGTATGTGAATATGTAGGTTTTCCAACATCATTTATTGAAGACTATCTTTTATCTATTCAGTATTCTTGGCTTCCCTATTAAAAATTTGACTATACATGTGTGGGTTTATTTCTGGGCTCTTAATTCTATTCCATTGGTCTGCATAATTGTTTTTATGCCATTATGATACTGTTTTGGCTTCTATGATTTTGTAGCATACTTCAAAACTAGTGCAATGTCTCCAGTTTTTTTTTTTTCTTTCTCAAGATTGCCTTGGATTTAGAGCCTTTTGTGGATTCATATTAATTTTCGATTTTTTTATTAGTAAAAATGTCAATAAAATTTTGATAGGGTTTAAGAATCTTAGAAAGGGATTGTATTGAATGTATAGATGGTTTTAGATAGTATAAGATATTTTGACAATATTAATTCTTCAATAAATGAACATAGAGTATCTTTGCCTATATTTTTCTCTTCAATTTGTATTATTGATATCTTATAGTTTTCAGGTTATAGATCTTTCCCCTTCCTGGTTAAATTTTTCTTATTTTACTGTTTTTGATGCTATTGTAAAATATATATTTTTTGTCTTTTGTTTTATTTTTAACTTCTCTTTCAGATGTTCCTTGTGTGTGTATAGAAACACCACTGATGTTTATAATACTGAAATTTTATTCTGCGACTTCACTGAATTTGGTTAGTCCTAACAGTTTTTTGATAGTCTTTCGGGTTTTATATAAAATCACATCATATCATGTATAATGGGAGACAATCTTATTTCTTCCTTTCCTATTTGGATGCCTTTACTTCCCTTTCTTTCCTGATTGCTCTGGCTTGGACTTCTGGTACTATGCTGAATAAAAATGATTAATGTGGGTACACTGGTCTTGTTCCTGATCTTTGAAGAATAAGTTTCAATCTTTTGCCAGTGAGTGTTGTATTAGCTGTGTGTTTGTCATATATGGCTTTTACAGGTTGAGGTATATTCCTTCTATACCCATTTTTTAAAGCATTTTTATCATGAACTATTGAATTCTGTCAAATGATTTTTCTGCATCTATTGAGGTCACCAGGTAGTTTTTGTCCTTTGTTCTATTAATGTGATATTGATTTCTGTCTGTTGAACCATCCTTGTATCTCAAGGATAAATCCACTTGATTATGGTCATGATTCTTTTAATGCATTATTGAATTTGATTTGCTAGCATTTTGTCAATGATTTATGCATCTATATTCCTCTATACTCAGGGATATTGGCCTACAGTTTGCTTTTAGTGTTCTTATGTGGTTTGGTATCAGGGTACTCTGGCCTTGTCAAATGAGTTTGGGAATTTTCCTTCCTCCTCAACTTTTTGGAAGAGTTTGAGAAGGATTAGCCTTAATTCTTAAATGTTTGATAGAATTCACTGTGAAACCATCCAATCCTGAGCTTTTCTTTGTTGGTAGGTTTTTGGTTACTTAATCAATCTCCTTACTAGCAATTGTTCTGTTTAGATTTTCTATTTCTTCCTGACTCAGTTTAGATAAGTTACAAGTTTCTAGGAATTTATTCATTTATTTTTGGTTATCTAATTTCCTGGCTTATAAACACTCTTAAGTAGTTTTCTTCTATGATCCTTTGTATTTCCATGAATTCAAGTGTAATGTCTCCTTTTTGTTTATATATGTTGTTAGTCCACTCTCCTCTTTTCTTGGTTAATCTAGCTAAAACCTGTCAATTTTTTATGTGTTTAAAAACAGCTCTTAATTTCATTGGTCTTTTCTGTTGTCATTTTAGTTTCTGTTTTTATTAAATAAAAACTTTTATTTCTTCCTTTCTGTTCATTTTGTGTTTAGTGTGTGCTTCTTTTCCAGGTCTTTAAAGTGTAATGCTAGATAGTGTATCTCAGATTCTTTTTTAGTAATATATACATTCATTCATTCATTCATTCATTTATTTATTTATGTAGAATTTTATTTTATTTTTTCATTGCTCCAAAAATCATTGTTCATGCACCACACCTAGTGCTCTACGCAATACATGCTGTCCTCAGTACCCATCATCAGGCTCACCCAACCACCACCTCCTCTGCTCCAAACCCTGTTTGCTTCTCAGAGTCCACAGTCTCTCACGGCTTTTCTCCCCCTTCAATTTGTCCCAACTCACTTCTCTCCATCCACCTTGGTGTTATTCCTTATGCTCCACAAATAAGTGAAACCATATGATAATTGATTCCCTCTGCTTGATTTATTTCACTCAGCATAATCTCTTCCAGTTCTGTCCATGTTGAATGCAAAAGTTGGGTATTCATCCTTTCTGATGGTTGCATAATATTCCACTGTATATATGGGCCATATGTTTTCTATCCATTCATCTGTTGACGAATAGATAGGCATCTTGGCTCTTTTTAGTTTGGCTACTGTGGCCATTGCTGCTATGAACACTGGGGTGCATATAACCCTTCTTTTCACTACATCTGTATCTTTGGAGTAAACATCCAGTAGTGAAACTGTAGGGTCATAAGGTAGCTCAATTTTTTTTTTTTTTAAGATTTCATTTATTTATTTGACGGAGAGAGACCACAAGTAGGCAGAGAGGCAGGCGGAGAGAGAGGGGGAAGCAGCCTCCCCGCTGAGCAGAGAGCCCGATGTGGGCCTCGATCCCTGTACCCTGAGATCATGACCCGAACGGAAGGCAGAGGCTTAACCCACTGAGCCACCCAGGTGCCTGGGTAGCTCTATTCTTAATTTTTTAAGAAAGGAATTGCTACACTGTTTGCTGTTCGCAAATGACAATACAGACAAAGGTCTGATATCCCTGACCTCAAATTCAACACTCAAACAACAGATAATCTTGTCAAGAAGTGGGTAGAAGACATGAACAGACACTTCTCCAAAGAAGACATACAAATGGCTAACAGGCACATGAAAAAATGTTAATCATCATTTGCCTTCAGAAAAATTCACATCAAAACCACATTATGATATCATCTTACAACAGTTAGAATGGCCAAAATTAACAAGAGAGTAAACAACAAGTGTTGGAGAGGATATGGAGAAAGGGGAACCCTGTGTGTGGGAAGGCAAGTTAGTGAAGCCATTTTGGAGAACAATGTAGAGATTCCTTAATAGCTATATTTATATCAACATGTATCTTAGATTGATTTTCCTGCATCCCTTAAGTTGTTCAATGTGTACTTCCATTTTTATTTGTCTTGATTTTTTTCTCTTTTATTTTTAATTTGATCTAATTGTAATTATCATGTATTTGTGAATGTTCCAACTTTTCTCCTTATTAATTTCTATTTTTGAACCATTGTGGCTGGGAAAGATACTTGATGTAATTTATATCTTCTTGAATTTGTTGAGACATGTTTTCTGACCTAATTAATAATATATCCTAAAATGGTCTATGTGCACTTGGGAAGAATATGTATTCTGTTGTTGTGGGATGGAATGTCCTGTATATAACCACTAGGTCCACTTGGTATATAGTATTCCTCAAACCCACAGTTTCCTTACTGATTCTCTTTCTTGACTATACTATCCATTGTTGAGAGTGGGGCATTAAACTTTGGAATTATTGTTATATTTTTATTCCTCCTTTTAGTTCTGTTAGTATTTGCTTTATATATTTACATGCTGTAATGTCAGGTGCATGTCTACCTACAATTGTTATACCATCTTGATACATTTACCTTTATTATCATATAATGACCCTCTTTGTCTCTTGTAACCATGTTTAGCTTACATTCTATTTTATCTAAGTATAGACACCCCTGATTCCTTTTGTTTACCATTTGTTTGGAATACGATTTTCCATCTCTTCACTTCAAGCTTCTCTGTGTCCTTAATGCTAAAGTGAGTCTCTTCTAGGCAGCATGTTGTTGGATCTTATTTTTCATTCATTAAACCCTTCTATGTCTTTGGCTTAGAGAATTTAATCCATTTTCATTTAAAGTTATTATCCATGCCCCCTCTCTTGGCTGTCTTCTTTTGTAATTTGATGACTTTTTGTCGTGGTATGCTCTGACTCCTTTATTATAATCTTCTCTGTATCTACTAATGGGTTGACGTTTGTGGCTGCCCTGAGGATTACATAAAACTTCTTACAATTATCCTGTTTTAAGTTAACAACAACTCTGACAGCATAGAAAACTTTGTAGTTTTCTCTTCTCTTCAACATTTTAGGCTAGTCATGTTATAATTCACATTTTTAAAAATTTCTATATGTAATGTCGATTATTACTGAGTAATTTTTCATACATTTGCTTTTTAGCTTTTAAACCAGAGCTTGATATTTTCTAATTAAACTTTTTTATTTTTGTATAAATATATACTGTATTTTTACCCCCAGGGGTACAGGTCTGTGAATCGCCAGGTTTACACACTTCACAGCACTCACCATAGCACATACCCTCCCCAATGTCCATAATCCCACCCCTCCTCCTGGCCCCTCTCCCTGCTAGAGCTTGATTTTTATACTGCCATTACAATATTAGAGTATCTTAATTGGACTATATTTTTACTAACTTTGTTGATGAGTTTTACATGTTCATATATTTTTAAGGTGTTAATTAACATCCTTTCATTTCAGATGTAGAACACCCCTCAGTGTCCTTGTAAAAAAGGTTTAGTTGTGATGAACTCTGTCGGTTTTTGTTTGGGAGCCTTTATGTCTCCTTCATTTCTGAAGAATAGCTCTGCTGGGTTTATTATTTCTGCTTGACAAGTTTTTTTGTTTTTGTTTTTGTTTTTGTTTTTATATAACGTCCCAATTTCTCTTGGCCTACAAAGTTTCTGCTAAGAAGACCACTGATAGTCTTTTATGCATTCCCTTGTATATAATAAGTTACTTTTCGCTTTCTGGTTTCAAAATTCTCTTTTGTTTTTTGACATTTTAATTATAATATGTTTCAATGTAACCCTTTTGGTGTTCAACTTATATGACGTCCTTTGAGCCTCATGAATCCTCCTGAAATATCCATTTCCCTCCCCACATTTAGGAACTTTCCATCCCTTGTTGTTTTGCCATTTTTTTTCAATATGCCTTCTTACATTTATCTTTTTCTTCATCTCCCAAGATTTCTATAATGTCTATATTATTTCTGTTATGGTGGCCCATAAGTCCCATAGGCTTTCTTCACTCTTTGTTTTTTTTTTTTTAATTTTTTATTTCTTTTCAGTGTAACAGTATTCATTGTTTTTGCACCACACCCAGTGCTCCATGCAATCCGTGCCGTCCCTAATACCCACCACCTGGTTCCCCCAACCTCCGACCCCCTGCTCCTTCAAAACCCTCAGATTGTTTTGCAGAGTCCATAGTCTCTCGTGGTTCACCTCCCCTTCCAATTTACCCCAAATCCCTTCCCCTCTCCATCTCCCCTTGTCCTCCATGTTATTTGTTATGCTCCACAAATAAGTGAAACCATATGATAATTGACTCCCTCTGCTTGACTTATTTCACTCAGCATAATCTCTTCCAGTCCCATCCATGTTGCTACAAATTTGGGTATTCATCCTTTCTGATGGAGGCATAATACTCCATAGTGTATAAGGACCACATCTTCCTTATCTATTCGTCCTTTGAAGAGCATCTTGGTTCTTTCAACAGTTTGGCAACCGTGGCCATTACTGCTATAAACTTTGGGGTGCAGATGGCCCTTCTTTTCACTACATCTGTATCTTTGGGGTAAATACCCAGGAGTGCAATTGCAGGGTCATAGGAAAGCTTTATTTTTAATTTCTTGAGGAATCTCCACACTGTTCTCCAAAGTGGCTGCACCAACTTGCATTCCCACCAAGAGTGTAGGAGGGTTCCCCTTTCTGTTCCCCTTTCTCCACATCTTCTCCAACACACGTTGTTTCCTGTCTTGCTAATTTTAGCCATTCTAACTGGTGTAAGGTGGTATCTCAAAGTAGTTTTAATTTGAATCTCCCTGATGGCTAGTGATGATGAACATTTTTTCATGTGTCTGATAGCCATTTGTATGTCTTCATTGGAGAAGTGTCTGTTCATATCTTCTGCCCATTTTTTTTTAGATGATTGTCTGTTTTTTGTGTGTTGAGTTTGAGGAGTTCTTTATAGATCCTGGATATCAACCTTTTGTCTGTACTGTCATTTGCAAATATCTTCTCCCATTCCGTGGGTTGCCTCTTTGTTTTGTTGACTGTTTCCTTTGCTGTGCAGAAGCTTTTGATCTTGATGAAGACCCAAAAGTTCATTTTGCTTTTGTTTCCTTTGCCTTTGGAAACATATCTTGAAGGAAGTTGCTCTGGCTGATATCGAAGAAGTTACTGCCTATGTTCTCCTCTAGGATTCTGATGGATTCCTGTCTCACATCGAGGTCTTTTATCCATTTTGAGTTTATCTTTGTGTATGGTGTAAGAGAGTGGTCGAGTTTCATTCTTCTACATATAGCTGTCCAGTTTTCCAGCACCATTTATTAAAGAGACTGTCTTTTTTCCACTGTATATTTTTTCCTGTTTTGTTGAAGATTATTTGACCATAGAGTTGAGGGTCTATATCTGGGCTCTCTACTCTGTTCCACTGATCTGTGGACTTCACTCTTTTTCATACTATTTTTTGCTTGTCCATTTAGATAATTTCAAACAACTTGTCTCTAGGTCATGGATTCTTTCTTCTGAGTCATCAAGTCTGCTATTGATATTATTGGATAATTCAGTCATTATATGCTTAAGCTCTATGATTTCTGCTTTTTTGTATTTTATGGTTGTTTTAGTATATGTGCTGCTGAAGCGAGCACTGTATTTTATGGTTTTTGTTTCATTGTTGAACTTCTCATTTTGCTTATGCACTACTTTCCCAATTTCATTTCGCTGAACTGAATTATAGTTCACTGAACTACTTTAAGATGATCATTCTGAACTATGTGTCAGGTCATAGATCTGCATTTCTTTAGGGTCAGTAATTGGAGCATTATTAGTTTCTTCCAGCGGTATCAGGTTCACCTAATTCCTTGTGATCCTTGTATCCTTATGTTTGTATCTGTGCATTCAAGTAAGTGGTTTGTTCTTCCATACTTTATATATTTGTTTGGAAAGACCTTCCCTAGTTGTGTCTGCTTGAGGTCCTAGATGGGTCAACTGGTGGCATCCATAGGCAGGTGGGATTTGTTTTGGGGATCTTTGTTGGATGAGCCTATAATCTGAAGTGGTGTTATGTATGTGTTTGGGGGCAGAGTGCAATCTTGTAAGCTTCGTGGTAGGGTGGGACTCTAGGCTGCGCTCTGTGCTCAATCGGGCTCAGTGTATGAGCTTCCTAGCTGGGCATGATGCCTAGCTATATGGAATCAGATAGGGTTACTAGTTGAGCTCTCTGCTATTACCTCGATTGCCAGGTTTCCATGTTGTGCTGCCACTTGTTGTATTCTGTTATAGGTCACAGCTATGAGGTATGCTCCATGATCACTACTGGACAATATGGCCCTCAGGTTGTGTTCCCCACCTGGATTGTGTCACTACTTGGACTCCATATTTGGATGGAGGTAGTCACAGGTCAGACTTTGAAGTCAGATGAATACTCAGACTGTGCTCTGTGATCAGGCAGGTGACAAGTTGTGCCCTGACACTGGGCAGGCTGTTAAGCTAGACTTTGTGATCAAGTAAACTGTTGCTGTGCTCTGCAATTGGGTGACATGGCTGGCTTGTCTTTCTGGTCATGTGGGGCTTCCAGCTGTACCCTAAAACTGGGTGGCACTAGAGACTATGCTCTGTGGTTAGGAGGGTTCACTGTCCAGGCTCTCTGATCAGGTGACACTTCAGGCTATGTTCTGTGATTAGATGGGGTCATTGGGTCTCCTGCCTGGGCAGTTTCTAGGCTATGTTTAGCAATCAGGCATGGCCATATGCTGAACTCTCTCCAATGCTGGGTGGAGTTTTACGCTTGGCTCCATGGTTGGGTGGCCTTGTAGTCTGGGATCCAAAGCTGCTCAAGCACACCATTCCGTTTCCCTGGATATAGAGGCCAGAAATTATGCTCAATGGTTAAGCAAAGCTTTTAGCTTGGCTCCCTGACCAGCCAGGCTGTAGGATATGCTCTGTGGCTGGCAGGGGTCTGTCACCATGCTTCTTGAAGCGGTGAGTCCTGAGAAGTTGGGTGCAATTGAGAATTTGCTTTCCTCCTCAGGGAACCAGTAGGACGTGTTTCATGACTGCTGGATATAGACTGACCCATTCTTAAAGAAGTGCTTGGTAGAGGCCATTCTGATTAGGCTACTTTAGTGACATCTTCAGGTCAATCTCCATAAATAGATTTTATTTCTATTTATAATATAGAAAATAAAAATTGTAAATATGATGCATATAAAAAGTAAATAAAGAAAAAATACAAAACACGATGAATTATAAGGGAGTGAAGACCCTGCAATAATCATAAAGATCAAGACATGGAATATTAAATTCACATAAGATGTTTCCCTGTGTATATTTTTCAATCCCAAATTCCTTCCTTCAACTCTTGTCCACAAAAAATGGCATTCTTCTTTCCTCATTCTTAATTCTTTTCTTTCTACTCATTTTTTTTCTTTTTCTTATTTGATCCTATTTCAGTGGCTATAACATTCATTATGAAACTGTCACAGTGACAATTTATTGTCAGTGATGACAATAGATATCATAGTGTCACTCCTGAACACAAAAGGAAGCATACACTGTTTACTATTAAGGCAATATTTATTTAAGTTATTGGTACTTCACTTTTTAATTAAAGAACTTCTTTTCAATTCCAAATTTGTTACGTGTTTTTTCATAACAGATGACTAAATGTGTTATGCCTCTATCAGAAAGGATGAATACCCAACTTTTGTATCAACATGGACTGGACTGGAAGAGATTATGCTGAATGAAATAGGTCAAGCAGAGAGAGTCAATTATCATATGGTTTCACTTATTTGTGGAGCATAAGAAATAACAGGGAGGACAGGGGGAAATGGAGAGAAGAGGTGAGTTGGGGGAAATTGGAGGAAATTGGAAACAAATTCATTGTTTATGCACCGCATCCAGTGCTCCATGCAATATGTGCCCTCCATAATACCCACCACCAAGCTCACCCAAACTCCCAACCCCATCCCCTCCAAAACCCTCATTTTGGTTCTCAGAGTCTATAGTCTCTCAAAATGAGGGTTTTGGAGGGGATGGGGTTGGGAGTTTGGGTGAGCTTGGTGGTGGGTATTATGGAGGGCACATATTGCATGGAGCACTGGATGCGATGCATAAACAATGAATTCTGGAACACAGAAAAGAAATTAAAAATAAATAGATATAATTAAAAAAAAGAAGGTGATTAAATCTGACCAAACTCTTTTTTTTTTTTGCATCTATTTAAACTGCCATATTATTTTCTTTTAATCTACCAATGAGACCAACTATACGGATTAATTTTCAAGCACTAAAGCATATTTAAATCCCTGGAAGATGCCACTTTGGTCATATTATATTTTTCATAGAATGCAAGATTCAGTTTGCAAATTTGAAGAATCTGAGAAGGTATAGGTTTATGAGTCAGCCTGTCCTACAATTTTCCTTTCTCGTGTCCAGGTTGTGGTAACCTCACAAATGTATCTGGGAGTCTATCCTCTCTTTGGATTTTCTGTTTTTTAACCAGTGCAGTATTCATGAGAAAGATTGTAAGCTTCCATATGACATCATGTTCCTTCATTTTGTAACATTCATTAGTAACTGAGGCAGCGTGCTTTGCATTAACAGAGAGTTTACTATTTAGAAATTAGTGCTGGCCATTGTTTGAGAGGGTCTACTGATAGTCCCAAGGACCTGGATCTTTGCCAAACTGATCCATTCTTACTAGAATGTATCTGTGACATTGCCAATTACATGACAGGCATTTAAGGTATTAAAATTATTTGGTTTCTTTTGGTGATGAAAACTGGCTCTCTCAAAATACTCTAATGGACCAACCATTTTCTTTTGAAATAACTGTAGTTGCTAGTTTCTGATGAATACATTTTCTGATGACTCCAAAATCACATTATTCCTTGCTAGAGGCTGAGGGTTCAGTGGAAAACTTTTGCCGAAGATTGTAGTTTGCACACATGGGGATATTTGCTTAAGAAGTCATTTATGTCATATGGCCGTTAAAGCACTGTTTGGGATATAGCCTGTGCCACAGCACTCAGAACATGTTTTTTGTTCCAGACTAAATTGAAAAATAGATTTCATTTTGGTACCTTATGCCCAAAAGTGAGTTAAGGATGGAAAATGGGGGTGCCCGGGTGGCTCAGTTGTTCAAGCATCTGACTTTGGTTCACATCATGATCTCAGGGTCCTGGGATCAAGCCTCAGGGTGGGCTCCATGCTTAGCAGGGAGTCTGCCTATCCCTCTGCTTCATAAGTTTTGATGTAATCTTCTTTCATGGTTCCTCTCTCACTCTGATTTCCCCCCTTCATTTCTCCTTTCTCCTAATGCTTAGGAGACAGGAACAGAATTTAATGATTCAGCACTTAACATATAATACCCAGTGCTCATCCCAAGTGCCTTCCTTAATGCCCATCACCCATTTACCGCATCCCATCACCCATCTCCCCTCCAACAAGCCTGCTATTCCTCTCTATATAAGAGTGTCTTATGGTTTGCCTTTTTTCTGTTTTTATCTTTTTTTTCCTTCCGTTGCCCTGCATTCATCTGTTTTGTTTCTTAAACTCCACATATGTGTGAAGTCATATGCTATTTGTCTTTCTCTGAATGACTTATTTTGCTTAGCCTAATACACTCTAGTTCTGTCTATGATGTTGCAAATGGCAAGATGATCTGATGAATGAATAAAGAAGAAATTACACACACACACACACACACAGTGGAATATTAGCCATATTAGGCTTATTAGCCAATAATAGCCAATATTAGCCAGAAAGAATAAAATCATGCCATTTGGGTGATGAACCATGAGAGACTCCTTCATATTTCTGTATGTAACGGTTCAATAAATATTTATATTTAGGTATTTAGAATGTCCCCAATTTGTGCCTCATTTATGCTCATAGCATCTCCAAATTTTTCTTAATGCTCTGAATGTATCAGTAATTTACAGTGGATTTAGTACAAGTTGGTGGAATTTCCAGTAACAAACATAATAAATAATATTAGAGAGAAAGAAATAGGGATTTCTGCATAAATTCCATCTATTTCAACTACATTTTGATAAATCATGAGGATACAGATACTCTATTTCAGAGAATCTGAGGGTAAAGTTGACTAACAATAAAGATGAATGTAGTTTTTCCTTATTATACAGTTTTTTTTTGTACTAGTACATGATTCAATAAGGAAAACAGATAGGTAAAAATAAATTTATACAAATGTGCATCTATGTATGATATTTGCTATAATAAAACATTTTGTTTTATATATAAAACTTTTTTTTCCAATTTATTTATTTTCAAAAAAACAGTATTCATTATTTTTTCACCACACCCAGTGCTTCATGCAAGCTGTGCCCTCTATAATACCCACCACCTGGTACCCCAACTTCCCACCCCCCCGCCACTTCAAACCCCTCAGATTGTTTTTCAGAGTCCATAGTCTCTCATGGTTCATCTCCCCTTCCAATTTACCCAAAAGCACATAACCTCCCCAATGTCCATAACCCTACCCCCTTCTCCCAACCCCCCTCCCCCCAGCAACCCACAGTTTGTTTCGTGAGATTAAGAGTCACTTATGGTTTGTCTCCCTCCCTATCCCGTCTTGTTTCATGGATTCTTCTCCTACCCACTTAAGCCCCCATGTTGCATCACCACTTCCTCATATCAAGGAGATCATATGATAGTTGTCTTTGCCCACTTGACTTATTTCACTAAGCATGATACGCTCTAGTTCCAACCATGTTGTCGCAAATGGCAAGATTTCGTTTCTTTTGATGGCTGCATAGTATTCCATTGTGTATATATACCACATCTTCTTGATCCATTCAACTGTTGATGGACATCTAGGTTCTTTCCATATTTTGGCTATTGTGGACATTGCTGCTATAAACATTCGGGTGCACGTGCCCCTTTGGATCACTACGTTTGTATTTTTAGGGTAAATTCCCAGTAGTGCAATTGCTGGGTCATAGGGCAGTTCTATTTTCAACATTTTGAGGAACCTCCATGCTGTTTTCCAGAGTGGTTGCACCAGCTTGCATTCCCACCAACAGTGTAGGAGGGTTCCCCTTTCTCCGCATCCTCGCCAGCATCTTCGCAGATGATATGATACTCTATGTGGAAAACCCAAAAGACTCCACTCCAAAACTGCTAGAACTTATACAGGAATTCAGTAAAGTGTCAGGATATAAGATCAATGCACAGAAATCAGTTGCATTTCTCTACACCAACAACAAGACAGAAGAAAGAGAAATTAAGGAGTCCATCCCATTTACAATTGCACCCCAAACCATAAGATACCTAGGAATAAACCTAACCAAAGAGGCACAGAATCTATACTCAGAAAACTATAAAGTACTCATGAAAGAAATTGAGGAAGACACAAAGAAATGGAAAAATGTTCCATGCTCCTGGATTGGAAGAATAAATATTGTGAAAATGTCTATGCTACCTAAAGCAATCTACACATTTAATGCAATTCCTATCAAAGTACCATCCATCTTTTTCAAAGAAATGGAACAAATAATTTTAAAATTTATATGGAACCAGAAAAGACCTCCAATAGCCACAGGTATATTGAAAAACAAAGCCAAAGTTGGTGGCATCACAATTCCGGACTTCAAGCTTTATTACAAAGCTGTCATCATCAAGACAGCATGGCACTGGCACAAAAACAGACATATAGACCAATGGAACAGAATAGAGAGCCCAGAAATAGACCCTCAACTCTATGGTCAACTAATCTTCAACAAAGCAGGAAAGAATGTCCAATGGAAAAAAGACAGCCTCTTCAATAAATGGTGTTGGGAAAATCGGACAGCCACGAGCAGAAAAATGAAATTGGACCATTTCCTTACACCACACACAAAAATAGATTCAAAATGGATTAAGGACCTCAATGTGAGAAAGGAATCCATCAAAATCCTTGAGGAGAACATAGGCAGCAACCTCTTCGACCTCAGCCGCAGCAACGTCTTCCTAGGAACATCGCCAAAGGCAAGGGAAGCAAGGGCAAAAATGAACTTTTGGGATTTCATCAAAATCAAAAGCTTTTGCACAGCAAAGGAAACAGTAAACAAAACCAAAAGACAACTGACAGAATGGGAGAAGATATTTGCAAACGACATATCAGATAAAGGACTAGTGTCCAAAATCTATAAAGAACTTAACAAACTCAACACCCAAAGAACAAATAATCCAATCAAGAAATGGGCAGAGGACATGAACAGACGTTTCTGCAAAGAAGACATCCAGATGGCCAACAGACACATGAAAAAGTGCTCCATATCACTCGGCATCAGGGAAATACAAATCAAAACCACAATGAGATATCACCTCACACCAGTCAGAATGGCTAAAATCAACAAGTCAGGAAATGACAGATGCTTATTATACAGTTTGATTAGCATTCTTTTCTTGTTTTTAATATTTTTTAATTGTAAAAGACACATAACAAAATTTCCTCTTTTAATGATGAAAATATACTTGATTTAAGAATAGATACTTCATTTGAATTGATATTCAAATATATCCCTTGAATAAACCCAAATAAAATTAAGAATCAAATATATACATTGTACTTCTGACAGATGGTGTTGTTTAAGAGGGGATTAATTCTTGAGAACCTGGAATGGGACAAACTTTGTAAAATTATGCTTTGGAATTCTAGAAACTTGTCAATAATATTAAATGGGGGTGATCTTTACATATACAGACTTGTATTCCTAGTATTTGTTGAAAATTATAACTCATGACTCTTTGAAACAACTAGTTAATAGTTTAGCTAATTTTTCTGTGGCACAGTATGTGACCTCAATAATAATTATTTAATTCATTCTTGAAGGGAGCTAGTAGCTATGATTTTGGGATACATATTAGCAGAATCTCTCCTTGCAGAATTTATTTATTTGATTCCTATACTAAGATGTATTAGTAATTGAATATTTTATGGACAAAGTGGTCCTTTTCTACTTTCTCAATATTCCATGATCTTGAAAAACATTTTATCAAATTTAATTTTGCACAGGTGATGATATTTACTTTAAAATGTTATAAAATTTTCTTTATAATTTTTTTCATAGCATTTATTACTTCCTTATTTCTTAGACTATAAATAAAAGGGTTTAATAAAGGGATCACTATGGTATAAAAAACAGCACCAGGTATATCTTTATCCTCTTCTTTAACTGAATGTGGTCGAATGTACACAAAGATAAGAGAACCATAGAATATTGAGACAGAGAGAAAGTGGGATGCACAAGTAGATAAGGCTTTGCTTCTTCCCTCTTTGGATTTCATTTTGAAAATAGTAAAGAGAATGTAGAAGTAAGATATTAAGACACTACCAACGGTGAAGAGTTGAACTGAACCTGCAAAGATAAATATCATCAATTCATTGATATAAGGGTCAACACAAGAGAGTCTGTATAATGGAAAAACATCACAAAAAAAGTGATTAATTTGATTTGACCCACAGAAAGTTAACCTAAAGAGAAACCCTATTTGAATCACAGAATGCAGATTTCCAGCTATATAGGCCCCTGTGGTCATCTGAATACAGAGTTTCTTTGACATCATCGTGTGGTACTGCAGAGGGCTACATATGGCCACATAGCGATCATAGGCCATTGCTGCCAGGAGAAAGCAATCTGCAGTTTCAGCAAGGCAGAGAAAATAAAATTGTACCATGCACTCATAAAGGGAAATCATTCTGTCTTTAGAAAAGGAGTTCTCTAACATTTTGGGGGTGATGGCACAGGAACAACAGGTATCCATCAAAGCCAGGTTGCCCAGAAAGATGTACATTGGTGTGTGAAGACGACGCTCCATAAAAATCAATACCACCAGGCCAAGATTCCCCACCATAGTGATCACATAGATAGTGAGAAACACCACAAACAGGAGGCTCCTCATCTCTGGGTGATCTGTAAATCCTAAGAGGATGAATTCAGTGGTCAAGGAGTAATTATCCTCAGTCATATCCACTTTCTCTGTTGAGATAGCAAGTCTGGAGATATAAGATTAAGGGAAATTAGAGAATCGATTCCATTTACTATACCACCAAGAACGATAAGATATCTGGGAATAAACCTAACAAAAGAGGTAAAGGATCTGTACTTGAGGAACGACAGAACACTCGTGAATGAAATTAAAGAAGACAAAAAAATTTGGAGTAGTATTCCATGCTCATGGATCAGAAGAATAAACATCATAAGATTGTAATTTAAAGTGTGTAAAACTCTGCTTCCAAATTTTTCTTTTTACAACAAAGAGAGAAAGTTCTTCAAACTCCTCTTAGTATCTCTGGACACAGGCACACAAACCTCTAGGGGATAGCCATTCTCCTAAAATGTCAGTTTTATAACTGAACTCTGAAAATCAGCATTCCCATGAATATTTCTGTAATTCCAAGAAGAATGCTTACAGAGGAAAATGTTTGTCTTTATGAATTCACGTATGGATAGTGTAGAAATCTAGCATTCTCATATTTGGTTCATGGTTGACAAAAAATTTCAGTGTCAGTTTTGGTATTACAGATCCTTAAAATAATTTTAATATCATTTTTTATGTATACATTTCTTTTTTTTTTTTTTTTTACTGAGCAAAAATTTTCATATACTCTCCCAGTGGAATGAATGCTTAAAAAGGGCATACAACGGATATGTTAAATTTATACGTTAGGAATTGTATGAAGATCACAAATGTTTAAGAATAGGACTTTTATCTTTAGAGAAAATTCCTTGGGATATCCAAGGAAATAAATATCTATGTATTTTCACCTCTCTCATCCCTGTTCTCAGTATTAGATCCATTTCCCTAAAAACTGATTTTTGCCCATGCCATCATTCCTGTTGATTTTTGCCCAGATCTCTAAATCCCCTTCATCTTTATGTAAAGCATAGTTTACATATAATGCTCCTTAAGAAAGCTTTAACTAAATGCCCCAGACTACACTGATTTTCACTTCTTGCATTCTCATACATATCCTATATACCCAACACAATCTAGAGTTGTTTATGTATAATACTCATGGCTTTTTTAAAAAGTGCATATAGAGTTTCTTTATTAAAATTGTAGACATTTGAGTTCAGCTGTGACTTTCACTCCTCGTAAGAGTTATTTAATGCTATAGAGGGGGGAAAAAGTATTGATTCCAGTCCTAGCTTCAAAGACCCGAGATAGGTGAACTTGTTGTCAGTGGACTATCACTGATCCTTAGTGACCTCTTTGGTCTCCATAAATTGAGACTGCTAGTTTCGAAGAACACGCTACAAAGGAAATTCTTGGAAATTTATCATGAAAAACCTTATGTATTATTCTCTTATTGGAAGTGACCCAGCTACAATTTTCCTGCTTCCTAAGAAACTTATGCAATATTTTCTGAAGTATGTCACAGTAGTTTGAAAGCTAATAAAAATAAGCTTGCCCCTAGTTCCATCCATGTCGTCGCAAGACAACTATCATATGATCTCCCTGATATGAGGAAGTGGAGATGCAATGTGGGGGGTTTTGGGAGTAGGAAAAGAAAAAATGAAAGAAGAGGGGATTGGGAGGGAGACAAATCATAAAAGAATCTCAAAAAACAGACTGAGGGTTCCTGGGGGGAGAGGGGACGGGAGAGGGTGGTGGGGATATGGACATTGGGGAGGGTATGTGCTATGATGAGTGCTGTGAAATGTGTAAACCTGGCGATTCACAGACCTCTACCCTTGGGGATAAAAATACATTATATGTTTAATTAAAAAAATAAGCTTGCCTGTACATTTTAGTTTTATAACACTTAGAGAAAGAAAAAAATCTTAAATCTTGATATGATTTTTGAGATGGGTTGCCTGGATGGCTAAGATATTTAAGCATCTTCCTTTGGTTCAGGTCATGATTCTCCAGGTCCTGGGTCTGAGCCCCATGTCTGACTCCCAGCTCAGTGGGAGTTCTCCTTGTTCCTCTCCCTCTGCCTCTCCCTCTACTTGAGTTCTCTCTGTCTCTCTGTTTCTCTCTCTCAAATGAATAAATTTGTAAAAAATCTTAAAATAAATATGATTTTTGAGAACAAATTTTGTTTTACCTCAAAGTCTATCTTCTTTTATTACTTAGGGTTCCGTTAGGATATTTTGACCAATGTGTCTAATTATGTAAATTCTATGGTCAAATGGGTTTCTTTTTCCATAAACATCAAAATAAAAGCACAGGCTGAAAACATCAAAATAAAAGCACAGGCTGAACGTTTCACTTTCTTGTTTTAAAGTACTAAAGATAAGCCATTTAATTATTCAGCTCTGCTAGAATTAACTTTCAATGTACTTGCCTGAATTATGTAACAGAATTAAGCTGTACTCTTACCTGTATGTTTTGAAGATCTACCTTATAACCAGAAAAGGTCAATGTGAACTGAGTTCAAATCTCAGACCTAGAAAGGTAAGAAGTTGAAACCTGAGAACAATTTAAAAATGCCAACTAATTCAGATAAATCAATACTTACAGTCGCTAACAGTTAGGTAAAGATATATCTGAATACTTCCATTGCCTGAATGCTCTGAGAAGAGTTTTATAACATCACATTGCTTTTGTGCGTGTGTGATGTTAAGTCTCATATAATTTCAGGATATAAGTTTTTGTCTCAAAAACATTTGGAATTAAAAGGATGAAAATCTGGAAGGCTACTAATAGTTCAGTGTCAATAATTGTGTTTCTTACAATGCAAAATTAGCTTTCCATCAAATGCTTATGGGACTTGCCTATGATGACATCAGTGTATTTCTATGGGGACATTCAGTTCCCCATACATTTTAACTCTGTGACATAAATTAAAGATGACCTGTGAGACAATGAGGTTAAAGTAAATGACCTTTGCACAAGTCACTAAGTCATTTGATGATCACCTTGCGGATTCTTATGTAACTGACATCATTTCTAGAATTCTGTTCTTTATTCTGTGCCTAAAATGTAAAATGAGCTGAAGGGACTCTCAGGTTGGTTTGGACCATTACTAGAGAGAATAATAGGGTTTATGAAAGATGATTAGCATTTAGAGAGGAGAACAAAAGTTGTGGTAGTCTTGGCTGTCTCATCAACTCCTTCATTCTGATCTGATATTGTTCCCATGTATTGAAATATCCTCATGGGAACTTTGCTGTTACCCTTTAGCTGCATATAGGATTTACTGAGCTATTCTCTGTGCTTTTCAGTCACACCAATTCCTTTACTTTCTTACCCTGTTTTCACCCTTCACCCCACTAATCGTATAAATATACTGTATATTTAATAAAATTTAATTTAATAAAAATACTATACGTCGGGACACCTGGGTGGCTCAGTTGGTTAAGCAGCTGCCTTCGGCTCAGGTCATGGTCCCAGGGTCCTGGGATCGAGTCCCACAGCGGGCTCCTTGCTCAGCAGGGAGCCTGCTTCCCCCTCTGCCTCTGCCTGCCATTCTGTCTGCCTGTGCTCACTCTCTCTCCCTCTCTCTCTCTGATAAATAAATAAAATCTTAAAAAAAAATACTATACATCGTAAAATATGTCTGCAATCCATCACTTTTTGCCTGCTGCTACCATTAGCTATAGACAAAGGAGGGAAAGGATCTCTGTTATGTTCATTCCTTCATTCCTAATACCTTGAACATTGTTACTTTGTAGTGCTTAACAAATGTTTGTTGAACGAGTAAAAAAAATGATAGTCTACTGCTCAGGAATTTGGAATGGTCTTTAATTAGTTTCAAACCAAATCCTTTCTTCATTTTTTTAAGGGTTTCTTAAAAACTGTTTTAGTTTCTTTTTTTGTTTGTTTGTTTTTCTTTTTTTCTTTTTTTGGATATTACTTATTTAGTGAAAGAGAGTAAGAGTGGATGTGGGGTAGAAGGAGAAGGAGAGAGAGAAAACAATTCTCTGCTGAGCAGAGATATGGACATGTGACTTTGGGGCTTGATTCCAGGACTCCGGGATCATGACCTGAGCTGAAGGCAGACACTTAACTGACTGAGCCACCCAGGCACCCCCAAATCCATTTTTCTTATTTTGGTATTCCAGATTCTCCACAGTCAATTTTTGTCTTATCTATCTCTTTCCTTTCTTCCTCTTACATCAGGGCAGTTGGCTATGTGTATTCCTTCATGGTCCTTCTGGGCAGTTTTTTCAACTAATTCACTTTCAATGTTTCCCTCAACTAAAACTCCTTCTCTCTTTCCTTCCATCTCAGTACTACTCATCCTTGAACTCAAATCAGATCTCCATGGGGACTTTCCTAGGTCTTTCAAATAAAATGGATTCTTTCCTTTCCTGATTTACATGATCCTTCACTACTTTTATAATGCATTCACCACCATATCAAGTGTGACTCATATGTGTCTTGATTGGTAAAAGTCTTGACTGCATATTAAGTTACCAATCATGTCATGCATCTTTCTGAGAAACTGACTACAAACTGAGCTAGATCCTGCTGCACTAACTGCTAACATTACCCTTCTGTTTCACTTTTATCACGTACTTTCAATATGCAGGGTATTGGGGAAGACAATGGAGAGCGTGTGCACAGGATGTGAGACTGAAGGGGATAATTTCCTAGTTTTTATATATGGCTCCTGACAAGATGCTCATCATCTAGTGGGCAGAAAGAAAGGCACTTACATTGTTAACCAGTGTGCAATTTAGGCTGTAGTATAAAAGATTATGTTATATAAAATATAGTGAGGGAAGTGAATAGTGACCTGAATGAAGAAAGAAATGTTGGAAGTATAATTTCAGATAACTTTTCAGGATAAGAAGGGTAAGAACTGGGGAAGAACATGAGGAAAAGCAGTAGACTGAGGGAAACATGTATAAAAGCCTGGAGTCTTAAAAGAGACAGACCAAATTTTTTTTTTTTAAAAAAAGGATAGTCATCTAAAAAGTCTCAAGGTTGCTCATAAATGATACAAGGAGATACAACAGGTAACATAAAAAGAATAGGAAAAGAGATTGGAAATTTTCCTATTTGATTTCTTTGCATATTTTCTCTGTTCTACCAATTCATTAAAACCTCTCTCCAAGGCAACAACTAACTTTAAATACCAACAGTAAAGAGTATTTAATCATTTTCCTAACCAAGTGTAGTGACTGGTACTATTAAAGTCCTCTGTGGCTTCTTATGGTAACCCTCTCTGCTTCTGTCTTCTTGATTGCTGCATCTCAGTGTTTCGCACTAGGTCACGTTTCCACCTTTGCCCTGAATGATGCTTCTTTCTGATTGTATCCTTGACCTCCCTCTTCTGTCATTCTAGATTTTTCCCATATTATCTCAACTACTCTTGTGTTGTCAACTATCTTTCATCTACTCATGGCTTCACTAGAGAAGATATAGCAAACCATTCTGGTGTACATATATATTTTTTATTAACATAAAATGTATTATTTTCCCCAGGGGTACAGGTTTGTGAATCATCAGGCTCACACATTTCAGAACACTAACCACAGCACATACCCTCCCCAATGTCCATAACCCAGCCACCCTATCCCTCCCCTCCCACCCCCCAGCAACCCTCAGTTTGTTTTGTGAGATTGAGAGTCTCTTATGGTTTGTGTCCCTCCAGATCCGATCTTGTTTCATTTTTTCCCCTCCCTAACACCCAAGCCCCCTGCCTGCCTCTCAAATTCCTCATGTCAGAGAGATCATATGACAATTGTGTTTCTCTGATTGACTTCTTTCACTTAGCATAATACCCTCTAGTTCCATCCGGTCAGGGCAAATGGCAAGATTTCGATTTTTGATGTTGCATAGTATTCTACTGTATATATATACCACATCATCTTTATCCATTCATGAGTTCATGGAATTTTAGGGTCTTTCCATAGTTTGGCTATTGTGGATATTGTGCTATAAACATTTGGGTGCATGTGCCCCTTCGGGTCCCTACATTTGTAACAAAAGGTACAAATAAAGGGCCCATAGCTAGCTCGGTTGGTTAACCATCTGGTTTGGGCTCCGGTCATGAACCCAAAGTCCTGGGATCTAGTCCTTTGTCAGGCTCCCTGCTTAGGGGGGAGTCTGCTTCTCCCTCTCCTTCTGCCCCTCACCCCTACTCATGCTTTCTCTCTCTGTCAAATAAATTTTAAAAAGTCATTTATAAATATCAAAAAGTAGCAACATAAACATATTTAAAATTCAGACATGTCTAACCAAAGGACAGATAAATGACATGAAAGTGGTGTGAGAATTGATATTTCTTCATTAAAAACTTTGAAGTTTTAGGAGGATAAAGAGATCTTGAATAAGTAGATGAAATATTTAATGAATACTTATAATTAAGAGCAAGGATGAGCTTGCCAATATGCCACAGTTCATAAGTGACAGAACCTGGATTGAGATGCAGTGAAGGGTTGGGAGAACTAAAGAAGAGTAAAAACCAGTCAGTAACCTAGGACAAGAATGGCAACATTTTCAAGTTGATGAGAACATTTCTGAAAAAGCCATAGCTTAGGTCCACTTCTGAATGGCAGCATGGGAAATTCCATGGCCCGGTTGCCAACAGCATATATGGTGACAACTTTGTGTTAAAAAACATGATTTAAAAATCTTTGGGAAGTGGGGGCTGCTGTGCTAGTGTTCTGGTGGGTTCTGGCCACGAAGGCGGTACTGCCACAGGACCATGCCACAGGGCCCAGGGTGCCACAGGGAGGTGAGGAGGACTGGCTCGGGGTACTGCATGGGCCTGGGGCTCCTCTGGATGAGCTGGTGGGTGCGTGCCCCCATGTACTAGGAGAAGGAGGAAGAGAGCCACTAATACACCTGCAAGCACCTCTGCCTGCTCAAGAACATGCTTGCAATCAGTGAGGGGGGTGTGCTGATCTCTGGCTTTCCCCCCGGGCCCCTGCAGATGCAGCTGAGCCTGCACTATGATAAGAACTACCTCCAGGTGAAGTATGGCAACATGGGGCTGCCTGACATTGACAGCAAGGTGAGGATGGAGATCAACATGGCACCTACCACTGCTTTGCTCTACACACCTGTGCTCATCAGAGGCCATGAAAGTCCTGTTCTTTGGGCTCTGTGCCCACATTAAGCTGTGAAAGCTGAAGTGTTGTTAGCACAGGACTCGCCTGAGAGCACCAGTGAGTCCATATCTATGCTATTCCATCTTAGGGACACTGACTCCCAGATCAGGGACTGCTGCAATCCTCACACTTTGCTCCTGAGCTGGGACCAGGAGCTGTGGCCACTCTGCTCTCAGGCCATAGCAGTCTGGGCAAACTCATGGTGTCTGCATCCCTCCTACTGCCCACAGGTTTTTTTGGCACCAAGTGGATGATGTTCCGGGCTGTGGGTATTTATGTCCTCTTAAAAAAAAAAAAAGAAAGAAAGAAAGAAAAGAAAAAGGTCTCTGGCTGGAAACTGCTAGGGTATGCAGCAATGAAACATTCATTCAAGAAAATGTATTAAAATTTGGTAAGAACAATGAGAATCTACAGCACTCAAATCATAACCTGGGCCTTCCCAGCTCAGTGTGAGGAAAGGTCCGCTTTACTCAGGTGCAGACAGGAACACAAAACTCCCTCCCCACATCCCTTCTACCTCCTAGTAGTTGACTGTGTTACCTCCCAGGAATGCCACACCCAACAACTTTTCTCACCTCTTTGCAGCTATGTATTGTGGAAGGTAAATTCTAGGCAATTGTGATCAAGAGTTTGGGGATCCCTTGATATCCCAACTCAGTCTGCACTCTTAAGGTAGAGACTCTATCTTAGATATGACTTTGATAGCAGGGATATCACATGGAGAGAAGTGGGTCACTCTCACTACTCCCATGTCTAAAAGTTGAGTCTCAGAGATTTTACCCCAAAGGGAAGAAAGGTGTTAAGAACATGGACCTACAAAGAATCACTCAAAGAAAGTGATTCTATTGGCAAAAGATGATTAGTGGGAGAATGGTGGAACTATTGGTGTAACATCCAGCTGGTTTACCTAGAAAAATGCAGGGTGGGAGAAAATAAGGAAGAGCTTGCCTTGAGTCAGAAAGACCCTCAAGCATTAGACTAAAAAACCATGCTTCAAAAAAAAAAAAATAAAAAAAAATAAAAAAATAAAAAACCATGCTTCAAAGGGGCCCATATTCAATTGCATTTGAATGTGGAACAACTTATTCCCCAAGGCATAAGGGGAATTATTCCCTGAGAGTGAGAAAGAGAGAGAGAGAGTGTATGCTCATGCTATTACTGGGAGTTCATGGGCCTAAGAGCTGGATATGTTCAAAGAAGGAAATAAGAGGACTTCTGATAAAGCCATGGTCATCCCAAGGGACTGTGTGCATACTGCATCTTCTGAAAAGCAGCAACAGAGGCTTTACACTGCAGGGGAACTGGACATACACACACAAACACTCTCCACCAAGTCACTGAACAAACTAAAATATTACAATACCCAAGGATGAATGAGTATCCAGAGTTCTACAAAATAATATCTTAAATCTCCAGTTCTCAACAACAAAAAGTCATGATATATGCAAAAATTGTAACCCATCCATCAGAAAATTAACAGAAAACATAAACTGCCTTTGAGAGCAATCTTATACTGGATTTAACAGAAAAAAATTTTAAAATAATCTTGATAAAAATGGTCACAGACTAAAGGAAACCAGGATTAAATAAATAAAGGAAGGTGTGAATGCAGTGCTATATGAAACAGACTATCAATAAAGAGAAAGTATAAAGAAAAAATGAAGTGGAAATTCTGTAGTTGAAAAGTACAATTTAAATTAAAAAAATCACTGAAGAAACTCAACTGTAGATTTAAACTGACAAGAAAGATTGTGAGGGGGTGCCTTGGTGTCTCAATGGATTAAGCTTCTGCCTTAGGCATAGGTCATGATCTTAGGGTCCTTGGATCAAACCCAGCATCAGGTTCTCTGCTCTGCAGAGAGCCTGCTTCCCCCTCCCCTACTCTCTCTGCCTGTCTCTCTGCCTACTTGTTATCTCTGTCAAATAAATAAATAATAAAATCTATTAAAAAAAAGAAGAAAGATCTGTGAAATTGAAGTTTTATCAATAGAGAGTATGCAATCCAAAGGACGAAGGAAAAAAGAATGAGGAGAAATGCACAGACCATCAGAGAAATAAAGCCAGCACTGAGTGCATCAGCACATGCCTTTGGGAGAACCAGGTAAACACATTTCTGATAAAAGACTTGTATACAAAGATGAAAGTTGTTTGGTGATAAACGATGACAAAAAATAACAAACAATCCAATAAAAATTGGACATGGGGAGTTAGAGAGGAGAAGGGAGTTGGGGGAAATTGGAAGGGGAAGTGAACCATGAGAGACTATGGACTCTGCAAAACAATCTGAGGGTTTTGAAGGGGCGGGGGGTGGGAAGTCGGGGTACCAGGTGGTGGGTATTATAGAGGGCACAGATTGCATGGAGCACTGGGTGTGGTGCAAAAATAATGAATACTGTTATGCTAAAAATAAAAAAATAAATTAAAAAAAAAGTAGTCAGAGAAGACTTTAATAGGACCAAACACTACTCTTGATTAGGAAAATGATTAAATATTCGTTTCTTTTGGCACTTAAAGTTGGTTGTGGCCTTGGAGAGAGGCTTTTAATGAATAGGCAGAGCAGAGAAAATGAAGGCAAAGGAACCAAATAGGACAATTTCCGTTCTCTTTTCTTATTCCTTTTATGTTACCTGTTGTGCCTCCTTGTAGCATGTATGAATAAACTTCAGCCATTTTAGTTTACTATCCTTTAAAAAAACAAAAAACAAAAAACAAACAAAAAAACACATTGGTCTGGCTCTTTTAAGAGTCCAGGCTTTTATACATGTTTCCCTCAGTCTACTGCTTTTCCTCATGTTCTTCCCCAATTCTTATCCTGCTTATCCTGTAAAGTTATCTGAAATTATACTTCCACTGGGAAGCGTTTCTTTTTTTCCTCCAGGTCACCATTCACTTCCCTCACTATATTTTTACAGAACGTGTTTACACTTCTTTCCTATTATAGCCTAAATTACACACTACTTAGCAGTGTAAGGACCTTTCTTTCTCCCCACTAGATGATGAGCTTCTTGTCAGCAGCCATATATAAAAAACTAGGAAATTATCCCCATCAGTCTCACATCCTGTGCACATACTCTCCACTGTCTTTTCCAATGCCCTGCATATTGAAAGTCCTTCATAAAAAAACAGAAAGGAAATGTTAGCTGTTAATGTAGCAAGAACTAGCTCAGTTTGTTGTCAGTTTCTAAGAAAGATGCATGATATGATTGGTGACTTAATATGCAGTCAAGACTCTTATTTTAATTTTTTTAATTTATTTTTTATTTTCAGCATAACAGTATTCATTGTTTTTGCACCACACCCAGTGCTCCATGCAATCCATTCCCTCTATAATACCCACCACCTGGTACCCCGACCTCCTACCTCCCACCCCCTCAAAACCCTCAGATTACTTTTATAATCAAGACACATATGAGTCACACTTGATATGGTGGTGAATGCATTATAAAAGCAGTGATGTATCGTGTAAATCAGGAAAAGAAAGAATCAATTCTATTTAAAGAACCTCGGAATGTCCTCATGGAAGAGATCTAAGTTCAAGGATGAGTAGTACTGAGATGGAAGGAAAGAGAGGAGTTTAAGATGAGGGAAACAGTGCTAAGTGAAGTAGTTGAAGCAACTGCTCAGAAGGGCTGTGAAGGGATGCACATGGCCAAGTCCCCTGATGTAAGAGGAAGAAAGGAAACTGATAGATAAGACACAGTCTGACTGTGGAGAATCTGGAATATCAAAATAAGAAAAATGAATTTGGGGGCACCTGGGTGGCTCATTTAGTTAAGCATCTGCCTTCAGCTTGGGTCATGATCCTACAGTCCTGAGATCAAGCCCCAGATCCACATGATCAGCTTTCTGCTGAGCAGAGAGTTAGTTGGCTTCTTTCTCTCCTTCTCTCCTTCTATCTTTCTATCCCTCCACTCCTTCTCTCTCTCTCACTTACTCTCTTTCAAGAAAATAAGTACATCTTAAAAAAAAAAAACTGAAACAAAATATTAGAAAAACCTTTAAAAAAAAGAAAAATGGATTTGGTTTGAAATCTAAACAGATACTGCAAATCCTGAGAGGTAGACTATCATTTTTTTTTTATCCTATACTGCAAATTCCTGAGAGGTAGACTATCATTTTTTTTAATCATTCAACGAATATTTGTTAAGCACTACAAAGTAGTGCTTTTCTAACACTTCTTCATTTTCAACACTGTTCAAGGTGTTAGAAATGAAGGAATGAACATAACAGAGAAATTCCTTCCCTCTTATGTCTATAACTAATGGTGGCCAACAGGCAACAAATGATGGATTATAGACATTCTTTATGTATAGTATTTTTATTAAATTAAATTTTATAAATATACGGCATATTTATACAATTAGCGGAGTGAAGGGGTGTCACCTTCGTGAGGTGGGGATCCTGGTGATCAGAACCAATGTGATGGGGAGACGACTGACTGATGATCAGTAAATATCTTTATTTCTCACAATCACTTATTTTATACCTTCCTTGAGATCCGATTATAAACAGGATATAGATTTATGTGCAGGGTGTGGGCTACATGTGGGATGTGATTTACATGCAGGCAATCAAGTGAGACACGTGAACAACAATGATTATCCCATAGCTTTAAATGATAATATCTCTTAGCTTTTAATGACAAGAGCAAGCTAAGGATTCTCCACATATATTAGATCTTCCTAAAAGAGGACAAGGAAACACTCCATGGATCCTCCCATGTTTATTCAGGGCGTGGGCCCAGGAAGACGCTTCCCCTCCATTTCCTGGAGTTTTCTCACATGATTCGACAGGACCCCAGTCACACTGGCGAGGATCTGGGTTGTGTTTCAACAATTCCCCCTTTTTTGTTTTTTAATTGCAATATCCTAAGTGCCAATTTCAAGCTCGACGCCTGTTGTTTGTTCACTCGTCATTTGAGAAGAAAGTACCCGCTGATGTACAGGTCAGAAGAGCAACGTTAGCCAGAAACAAGTTCTCAGGGGTCTGTGGGCTTTAGGTAGATCATAAAACTTCTCCTTTAGCTGACAGGGCCTTAATTTGACCCCATATGGGTGGATCAGCCCTACACTGATATGGTCGGGGTCTCCTCTTACAAAGGGACAGCACATGTATCTTGTGTGTGACCTCCTGTGTTTCTTGTATTTCTGCATCTTTCTCGTAGATCAGGGATGCAGTGGGTCATTGCAGATCAGCTGGGTCATTGGGTTTTCCAGGCCTGATGAGCTGAAGAGGAAGCCATAGTGTTTTGGAAGGGTCCATCACCGGAATCAGAGGAAATAAGAGCAGACCCTCTACCTTTCCTTAATAGGAGGCCAGGAAGCCATTCAATAAAAGATATGAACCAAATAGGAATAGATGCTTCAAGGGATTACTATGATTGTGAGAAGTGTTTTTCTGCTGCTGTCTGAATGTCACCTTGGAGTAAATTCCAAAAATTAAGAGTAAATAAAGAGAGTGTTAAAACATCCTTTTGGGCTCCCCCTTTTTTCTTGTATTAATTGCAGTTTTAGTGTATGATGAGCTCATTCAACTATACCTTGTCCTTGTGGGTTATAAGGTGTACCTGTAATATGATGAATCTTCCAATCAGAAAAAAAGGCAGTAAATTTGTG
The DNA here is from genome assembly GCF_020171115.1 of Neogale vison. NCBI lineage: Eukaryota > Metazoa > Chordata > Mammalia > Carnivora > Mustelidae > Neogale > Neogale vison. Next base: position 46,424,074 of record NC_058096.1, on the reverse strand, counting down.
TCTCGTGTAAGCTGGTGCATTATTAGTTGTTATGGTATTAGGGACCCCCATAACACTAAAACATTGCAATAGAGTACAGCGGACAGCAGAAAAGGAACTGGAGGATTAAGGATTTGCCCAAAGAATTTAAGAAAATGTATCAATAACATGTAAATAAGGTTGACAAGGAAAGAGATGGAAATGAGTTACATCCATTTGCCACAGTTCGTTGGCTCGTAAGCCATGAGGATTGGCTCCTGAAAAGTGTGGGCAACAGTGCAAAGGCACACAAATAAGACAGGATTGAACAATGTTATGTGTTTTTTGAAGTGGAACGTGGTAACAGTTATGCAGTCGATTAGGATTAGTATGTAAACCGAGTGTTCTTCTGCCGGTGATATGAAAATAGGACATGTCAGGATATCTGCTTGATCATTATCTTCTACCAATGGGTAGTGGGAGAGAAGAATGGGCCCTAATATGGGTGACATAGAGAGGATGGGAACAGGAGTGTACAAGGGACTGTAGTTTTGTGAGAAGGTGTAATATGGATTTTTGTGTTGTAGATATCTGAGCTGTTTCAATGGCAGGAAAGAGACCAACTGCATAAGCACAATCAGAAGTGATGTAAGTGCAAAAGATATACGAGTTAACAGAGTAGTAACAATGAATATTTGTGTTTGTTGCACTGATGCATACTTGCTTTGAATTAAGAGGTTTAAGCCAGGTCCATGTATACTTCGTTTTCCAGTCAAGAAGCCATCAATATAATACATGGGAGCACCTACAACTGGACTAGTTTCACAGATAGTAGAAATTACAAATGATGACTTTTTTAGGAAATCCCATAATTTACCCACAGGGCAATGGTTTCCAATGGTTCCAGAATATCCTGCTAAAGCATTAAGGAGATGATCATTCAAGGGAAATAGGGAAGAGAAATGTCTTATAGAAATAGGAAGAATGATAACATGTGGGTCATATCTCAATATGTGAAGACATCTGGTTCGGCCAAGGATGATGAGGTCTACACAAAGGTCAACATAAGCAGTTAAATCCTTAGGAGCTCGGTGATTCAAGTAGATGCATGATAAAGGACAGTCTTGTTGAGCTATCAACCCTTTAGGTGAGTGGGAAGTAGGGAATAGAAATAATAGTAATGGTAACACAGGATCATATGGACACAAGGACACTTGATGAAGGCATTCCTCAAGGAACTGAAGTTCCTGTTCAGCCTGTGGTATTAAGCTTTGAAGACTATCAAGGTTAGGGTCTCCCTCAAGAGTGGCAAATAGATTTGTAAGTTGATGTGTAGGAGTATCCAACACTGGGCAAAGCCAATTAATATCTCCTAATAATTTTTGAAAATCATTTAGAGTACTTAAAGTATGTCAACGAATGGAAAACTGAGGACTAACAGTAGTACAGTCTATAATATGATCTAGATAGAAGAAGGGTGGAGTAAATCGCACCTTTTCAGGAGCTATTATAAGACTGCCCTGTTGTAGGTATTATTGTGTATTTGGAAACAGTTGATGTAAGACCTCAGGGGGTGGGGCTGCTATTAAGATTTCATCCATGTAATGGATAATATGACATGTGGGATATAATTGTCAAATGGGATCAAGAATCTTTCCAACAAAATACTGGCACATCATAGGAGAGTTAGTCATGTCTTGAGGGAGAACTTTCCAATGAAATCTTTGTAAAGGTTCTTGTTGATTTACTGTTGGAATTGAAAACACAAAATGCTCTTTGTCTGAGGGGTGGATAGGAATAGGGTAAAAGCAGTCCTGTAAATCCAAAACTACTAAAGGCCTTTTAGTAGGTATACAAGAGGGAGCAGGAACTCCTGGTTTTAATGAACCCATAGTTACCATGGCAGCATCAATATTACAGAGATCTATTATAATCGCCATTTGCCTGACCTTTTTTTTTTACCACAAAAAATGGAGAATTCCAAGGAGAAAAAGAAGGTTCAATATGTCCATTTTCCAATTGTTCTTGAATTAAAACTTTTAGAGCCTTCGGTTTTCTAATGTGATGGCCAACTGGGGGTGTCCAAATACGCTCGTTACTTTTCCAGATGATTGGAATTGATGAAAGGGCATTATCAACCCCAATGGCAGCTACAACCCAGCCTGGTGCGAGTATCATTAGGGTTAAGATCTATAGGTTCAGGCACTCCTTGTAAGTTTTTACCTAAGCCTCTCCTAGGAATATACCCAATGTTTTCCATCATGATTTTTACAAATGAGGATGTAGGTATGTGAATTTCAGCATCCCATTGTTGTAATAAATCTCGTCCCCAGAGATTAATAGATATGGGGGCAATGTAAGGTTGAATATGACCTTGTAAGCCCTCTGGGCCCTTACAGGGCAGAGGTTGGCTGCTTTGTCTCAACTGTTGAGTAGTTACATAGCCAAGACCCTCAAAGGCATAATCAGCAGGCATTGTAGGCCACTGGCATGGCCAACATTGACAAGAAATGAGAGAGATATATGCTCCAGAATCTAAAAGCCCTTCAAATATTCATTCCTTAATAGAAAGCTTCACTTGGGGTTGATTTCCTACAAACAGTTTCTTAGAAAAGGAATCTTATTAGTACTGCTGAATCCTCTTTCCCTAAAATTTGAAGATTGAATAGACATAATATAGGGAAGTAGCAAAAGTTGGGCAGCTCATTTGCCTGCTGAAAAGGTCCTAAGAACAGTGACAGAAACCATAATTTGAATCTTACCAAAATTATCAAGAGTCTGTAACTCCAGTAAGTACTGTATCTCCTTTCATAGTTAAACTACTCCGTTCAAGTAGGAGACCAACCGTATTTGGGGGTATAGGTCCATATAGGTTTGTTGATAATTTATAAGGACACTGAGATTGATGTATAAAGCAAGTCTTAGAGAGAGGGATTATCAAGAGCAGCACTCCTTGTCCCTGAGTAGCAGGGACTAAGTCCATTACTGAGAGTCACTGTTGGGTACAAAGAGAATAGAATAGTTCTATGACCCCATGTTTATTGGGGCCTGGGGTTGGCCCCTTAGGGAATTTCCCTGATGAGGGTTCCCCAAAGGATTTCCATCTTTCTCATTTTTAGACTTACATTTGTTGGCCCAGTGTTTGCCTCATCGAGAGCAGGGACAAACATTAGGGGGTTGAATCTTGGATTTATTCAGGCGTTTGGTGGGAAAGGAGGCAACCAGACAGGGAAGGAGATGGCATTGTTTTTTTATGTGTCCTGTTTGTCCATGATTAAAACATTTTGTCTGCAATTGTTTTTGAACAGCCATGGTTTCTAACGCTGTTACTCGGGCCCGAGTTTTAAAGGGTCCTACATTACGAGAAGATTTTAAATAATCCATGACATTGCCAGATTCTCTAAGAGGTCGAATCAGTGCCTGGCAATCTTCATTAGCATTATCATAAGCTACTTGTCTTAAGAGTATTTCCTGAATTTGTTCTCCTCTTATCTGTTTTTCCAATGATTCTTTTAACCTGCAGATAAAATCAATGTACGGCTCTTTAGGCCCTTGTATTGTTGTATATCTGGCAGTATAATTGGTGTCTGAATTAATTTGTTGCCAGGTTCATAAGGCCACATCACGTACTGGGGAAGGGCTGCAGGAGGGATGTTATGACTTTGATGATTAGAAGTCGTCCAAACTCCTGTTCCCATGAGTATATCATAAGTAACAGCAGCTACATTCCCTCTCTGTCCTAAACTCCTTTCCTTTTCATGTGGCCTCCTCAGAAAGCCACATCTTCCATTGTAGACATTCAGAAGAGGTTAATAACATTTTAGCTATGAGTTGAAAATCATAGGGAATCCAGCGGGCATTATTGCTCCAACTGGATAAATATTTATAAAAATAAGAAGTAGGCCCCTACATGGAACATACCTTTTCAATTCTCTTACTGTCTCCATCAGCATCCTATTGTAAGTATTTGGCCTGTTAGTACGAAAAGTTACAGGGAAAACTAAGTGAAGCTCATGGGGATGAGACAGTGTAGAAATAGAATTTTGTTTTTTTAGATTTTGTTGGTCCTAATTGTAACATGCATAAATTAACATCCAACCCAGTGTCACTTCGCTCATTCCCAAAGAGGTCTGCTGCTCTTTCCTTGTCCTCATCTCCATAGGAAATCGAGGTGCGGTGGCCAAATGAGAAACATGGCATTTGTCCTTTTTGCCAAAAAATAATTTTTTACTTTCGGTTTGAATTTGTTGGGTCTTTTCATCATCTAACTCATATGTATGCAGAAAGGCACTGTTTCAGCCTTAAGATCCTCTTCGCTATATTCCCCGCTAAGAATTAAACCAACGTCCATGTAACCCAAAACTCCACAGGAATTTTTGCACCTTGTCTAGAGGCCTTTTCCACATTACCGCGTGTGCACTAACAAATTGTCTTTTCCAAGGTTCTTTCATCGGGAAACTAAGGATTATACTTGCAAGTAACACCCAGAGAAGTTCTTTTTTTTTCTTTTTTTAAATTAAATTGATTTATTTATTTTCAGGAAAACAGTATTCATTATTTTTTCACCACACCCAGTGCTCCATGTAATCCGTTCCCTCTATAATACCCACCACCTGGTACCCAAACCTCCCACCACCCCCCTCGCCACTTCAAACCCCTCAGATTGTTTTTCAGAGTCCATAGTCTCTCATGATTCACCTCCCCTTCCAATTTCCCCCAACTCCCTTCTCCTCTCTAACACCCCTTGTCCTCCATGATATTATTTATGCTCCACAAATAAGTGAAACCATATGATAATTGACTCTCTCTGATTGACTTATTTCACTCAGCATAATCTCTTCCAGTCCTGTCCATGTTGCTACAAAAGTTGGGTATTCATCCTTTCTGATGGAGGCATAATACTCCATAGTGTATATGGACCACATCTTCCTTATCCATTCCTCCATTGAAGGGCATCTTGGTTCTTTCCATAGTTCGGTGACCGTGGCCATTGCTGCTATAAACATTGGGGTACAGATGGCCCTTCTTTTCACTACATCTGTATCTTTGGGGTAGATAACTAGGAGTGCAATGGCAGGGTCATAGGGAAGTTCTATTTTTAATTTCTTGAGGAATCTCCACACTCTTCTCCAAGGAGGCTACACCAACTTGCATTCCCACCAACAGTGGAAGAGGGTTACCCTTTCTCCACATCCTCTCCAACACATGTTGTTTCCTGTTTTGTTAATTTTGGCCATTCTAACTGGTGTAAGGGGATATCTCAATGTGGTTTTAATTTGAATCTCCCTGATGGCTAGTGATGATGAACATTTTTTCATGTGTCTGATAGCCATTTGTATGTCTTGATTGGAGAAGTGTCTGTTCATATCCTCTGCCCATTTTTTGATATGTTTGCCTGTTCGTGTGTGTTGAGTTTGAGGAGTTCATTATAGATCCTGCATATCAACCTTTTGTCTGTACTGTCATTTGCAAATATCTTCTCCCATTCCGTGGGTTGCTTCTTTGTTTTGTTGACTGTTTCCTTTGCTGTGCAGAAGCTTTTGATCTTGATGAAGTCCCCAAAGTTTATTTTCGCTTTTGTTTCCTTTGCCTTTGAAGACATATCTTGAAAGAAGTTGCTCTGGCTAATATCGAAGAGGTTACTGCCTATGTTCTCCTCTAGGATTCTGATGGATTCCTGTCTCACGTTGAGGTCTTTTATCCATTTTGAGTTTATCTTTGTGTATGGTGTAAGAGATTGGTTGAGTTTCATTCTTCTACATATAGCTGTCCAGTTTTCCCAGCACCATTTATTAAAGGTGTCTTTTTTCCATTGTATATTTTTTCCTATTTTGTCGAAGGTTTATTGACCATAGAGTTGAGGGTCAATATCTGGGCTCTCTACTCTGTTTCACTGGTCTATGTGTCTGTTTTTATGCCAGTACCATGCTGTCTTGGTGATCACAGCTTTGTAGTAAAGCTTGAAATCAGGTAACGTGATGCCCCCAGTTTTATTTTTGTTTTTCAACATTTCCTTATTGATTCGGGGTCTCTTCTGATTCCATACAAAGTTTTGGATTATTTGCTCCAGATCTTTGAAGAATACCGGTGGAATTTTTATGGAATGGCATTAAAAGTATAGATTGCTCTAGGCAGTATAGACATTTTAACAATGTTTATTCTTCCGATCCATGAGCATGGAATGGTCTTCCATCTTTTTGTGTCTTCTTCAATTTCTTTCATTAGTGTTCTGTAGTTCCTCAAGTCAAGATCCTTTACCTCTTTGGTTAGGTTTATTCCCAGGTATTTATGGTTCTTGGTGCTATAGTAAATGGAATCAATTCTCTAATTTCCCTTTCTGTATTTTCATTGTTAGTGTATAAGAAAGCCACTGATTTCTGCACATTGACTTTGTATCCTGCCACGTTGCTGAATTGCTGTATGAGTTCTAGTAGTTTGGGGGTGGAGTCTTTTGGGTTTTCAATATAAAGAATCATGTCATCTGCGAATAGAGAGAGTTTGACTTCATCATTGCCAATTTGGATACATTTTATTTCTCTGTTGTCTGATTGTTGTTGCTAGGACTTCTAATACTATGTTGAACAAGGGTGGTGAAAGTGGGCATCCTTGTCTTGTTCCTGATCTCAACGGGAAGGCTGCAAGCTTTTTCCCGTTGAGGGTGATATTTGCTGTGGGTCTTTCATAGATAGATTTGATGAGGTTCGGGAATGTTCCCTCTATCCCTATACTTTGAAGCGTTTTAATCAGGAACAGATGCTGGATTTTGTCAAGTGCTTTTTATGCACCAATTGAGAGGACCATGTGGTTTTTCTCTCTTCTCATATTAATTTGTTGTATCTCATTGATTGATTTGTGAATGTTGAACCATCCTTGTAGCCCAGGGATGAATCCCACCTGGTCATTGTGGATAATCTTTTTAATGTGCTGTTGGATCCTGTTGGCTAGAATCTTGTTGAGAATCTTAGCATCCATATTCATCAGTGATATTGGTCTGAAATTCTCCTTTTTGGTAGGGTCTTTGCCTGGTTTGGGGATCAGGGTAATGCTGGCTTCATAGAAAGAGGAAGTTTTCCTTCTGCTTCAATTTTTTGAAAGAGCGTCAGGAGAATAGGTGTTATTTCTTCTTTGAAAGTTTGGTAGAATTCCCCAGGGAATCCATCAGGTCCTGGACTCTTGTTTTTTGGGAGGTTTTTGATCACTGCTTCAATCTCGTTACTAGATATTGGTCTATTCAGGTTGTTGATTTCTTCCTGGTTCAATTTTGGTAGTTTATATTTTTCCAGGAATGCATCCATTTCATCTAGGTTGCTAAGCTTATTGGCATATAACTGTTGATAAAAATTTCTGATGATTGTTTCTACTTCCTTGGTGTTAGTTGTGATCTCTCCCTTTTCATTCATAATTTTATGAATTTAGGCTTTCTCTCTTTTCTTTTGGATTAGTGTGGCCAATGGTTTATCGATCTTATTGATTCTTTCAAAAAACCAGCTTCTAGTTTCATTGATACATTCTACTGTATCTCTGGTTTCTACCTCATTGATCTCAGCTCTAATCTTGATGATTTCCCTTCTTATGTGTGGAGTTGGTTTGATTTGTTGTTGATTCTCCAGTTCTTTAAGGTGTAGAGACAGCTGGTGTATTCTAGATTTTTCAATTTTTTTGAGGGAGGCTTGGATGGCTATGTATTTTCCCCTTAGGACCGCCTTTGCTGTATCCCATAGGTTTTGGACCGAAGTGTCTTCATTCTCATTGGTTTCCATGAATTGTTTCAGTTCCTCTTTGATCTCCTGGTTGATCCAAGCATTCTTAAGCAAGGTGGCCTTTAGCTTCCAGGTGTTTGAGTTCCTTCTGAACTTTTACTTGTGATTGAGCTCCAGTTTCAAAGCATTGTGATCTTAGAATATGCAGGGAATAATCTCAGTCTTTTGGTATTGGTTGAGTCCTGATTTGTGACCCAGTATGTGGTCTACTCTTGAGAAGGTTCCGTGTGCACTTGAGAAGAATGAGTATTCTGTTGTTTTAGGGTGGAATGTTCTGTATATATCTATGAGGTCCATCTGGTCCAATGTGTCATTCAATTTTCTTGTTTCTTTATTGATTTTCTGCTTTGATGATCTGTCTATTTCTGAGAGAGGCGTGTTAAGATCTTCTACGATTAGTGTATTCATATCAATATGACTCTTTATCTTGATTAACAGTTTTCTTAAGTAATTGGCTGCTCCCATATTGGGAGCATAGATATTTACAATTGTTAGATCATCTTGGTGAATAGTCCCTTTAAGGATTATGTAGTGTCCTTCTGTATCTCTGACTACAGTCTTTAGTTTAAAGTCTAATTTATCTGATATGAGAATCACTACCCCAGCCTTCTTTTGAGGCCCATTGTCATGAAAGATGCTTCTCCATCCCTTCACTTTCAGTCTGCGTGTATCTTTGTGTTCAAAATGGGTCTCTTGTAGACAACATATGGATGGGTCCTGTTGTTTTATCCAATCTGCAACCCTGTGCCATTTTATGGGCACATTTAGGCCATTCACATTGAGAGTAATTATTGATAGATATGTTTTTATTGACATCGAGTTACCTTTGAAGTCTTTCTTTCTGTAGACTGTCTCTATATTTCTGTTCAATGCCATTCTTAGGATTTTTCCTCTTTTATTGAACCCCCCTTAATATTTCCTGCAGTTTCGGCTTGGTGGTTGCATAGTCTTTTAAGCTTTGCCGGTCTTGGAAACTCTTTATCTCTCCATCCATTTTGAATGTCAGTCTTGCTGGATAAAGTATTCTTGGCTGCATGTTCTTCTCATTTAGTGCCCTGAATATATCTTGCCAGCCTTTTCTGGCTTGCCAGGTCTCTGTAGACAGGTCTGACGTTATTCTGATGGGCTTCCCTCTTTAAGTAAGGAGCCTCTTTGCCCTGGTGGCTTTCAAGAGATTATACCTACAATTATAATTCCTCAATTTGACTATCAGGTGTCGTGATGTTTTTTTGGAATGTATAATCTTGGGTGGAGACCATTCAGCCTTTAGTACATGAACGCTGGTTCCATTTGCGAGGTTGGGAAAATTTTCATGAAGGACTGGTTCCACTGTATCTTCTAGACTTCTTTCTTTCTCCTCCCTCTCAGAGATTCCAATAATTCTGACGTTGGAATGCCTCATGGCATCATTTATTTCCCTGATTCTGTTTTTGTGGTTTCTAAGCTGTTTGTTCCAGGCTTCCTCCTGATCCTTTCTCTCTAACTGTTTATCCTCCAGATCACTAATTCTATCTTCTGTCTCAGTTACCCTAGCTTTGAGAGAGTTTAGATTAGATTGGAACTCATTGAGAGCATTGTGAACCTCCTCCCTGGTAGCTTTAAGCTCCACCCTAACATTGTGAACATCCTGTCTGGTCGCTTTCAGTTCGGCCCTAATCAATTCCGTTTGGTCATCCATGGCTTTCTCCAACCTAGCTATTGCCTGGATAATTGTTAGCCTGAATTCTCTTTCCGACATATTGTCTATGTTGATAGCCATTAGCTCTGTTGCAGAAGGTCCATCCTCTGTATTTTTCTTCTGTTGGGCATTCCTCCTCCTAGTCATTTTGGTGGGAGATGACTGAACAGATGTAGCTGGATGTATCAACTGTGGTGCAGTCAAGGTGCACCCTGGAACACTTCTGAGCAATCAGGATTCCCCACCCAAATGAGAGACAAAAGAAAAGAAAAAAAAAAGAGAGAGAGAGAGAGACAGGAAAGAAAGGGAAGATAAAAGAGAAGGTTCAGCCCAGATGTGCCCCAAGGTAAGATTTATGAAGTAAACAAACAAAAACAGACAAACAAAAAGACTGATACAAGTATATGACAAGAAAAAAATATATATATATGCAAATAAAGAAAGAACCTCATCAAGAAGAACCCCAAGTGTAAGATTTATATGCTATCAGGACAAACACAAAAACACAGAAACACTGGTGGAAGAAGAAGATGGGAGAGTGGTTATAAATTCTCAGTGTGTGCAAGGAAGGTTGTTTTGATTCTTCCTGGATGTATCATGTTATCTTTGTTAAAGGACTCAACTCTCCTAAGATAAAGGGGATTAAAAATTGGTTTACCTATAGGGGTAGTATTGATTGGGGAAAGGGGATTACTTTGAAGTTTAACTCTATATGAATTTAGAGAATAAAAATAAAAAGGAATAAACTAGACTAAACTAAACTAAAATTTAAAAAGTGGAGTTCAAAAAATAAAAATGCGAAAGAAAAACATAGGTGTATGTATCAAAAAGTTTAGCTTAGAAGGTTATTATGGAGTTTGATGTACTGTACAGCTCGCTGTGATGGTAAATAGGTTAAAAAAATTACCTATGTGTAAAAAAAAAAATGAACCAGAATAGTGGGAACACGTGAAAAATAAAAATTTTCCTATGAAGGAGTGGTTGTTCTCTTGTAGTCCTTTTTTTTTTTTCTTTCTTCGTTTGTTTTCTGGGGGAGGGGCCTGCCACGTGGGTTGTCATGATGTTTCCTAAGTTAAGTCCTCCTGCCCCCCTCAAGGGGGTGGGCTCTGAGGAAACTGTTTTTTTTTTTTTTTTTTTTTTTTTTTTCAGGCTTTTGTTCTCTGGCGGTTTTTATGTTTGTTCACTTTTTTTTTTCTTTCACCTTGACCGCTTTTGATGGTTTTTGTAGTTTTAGAGGAAAACAAACTGCACCCTGATCTCCCTCTCAGAGAGAAGCCTCAGTCTGGGTGCAGAGCCTAAATAAGTTCCCCCTTGGCTGCTGGCAGAGCAGGTTCCAAGTTGCAGACGCAGGATCTTTTGCTTGTATCCAAAGCCAAGGCAGTGGTGGCTGTCTGGGAGCTCCCGACCATCAGAGAGGTTCCAAGCAGCAATCGCACACTGAGATTTTCCCGCTGGCCCCGGGCTGGGAGTGCCTGGTCTTGTTGGGTCTAAGAGTGCCCGGCTTGCGCGCACCTCTTTCAGGAGCGGCTATGGGTTGCGCGTGCATCTCAGGCACTGAGAACGGGGCGCAGGTCCGAAAGCACGAGGCTGGGCTTTTGCGCACCTCTGTCAGGGGAGAGTTTGGGGCGCGCAGCTTAGGCTCTGAAACAATGGCGCGGGTCAAAGAGCACCGGTCGGGCCTTTGTAACTCTCTCAGGGGAGCATGAGGGACGTGCGCGTGTATCTCAAGCTTTGTAGCAGGGCTCGCGCGTTGTGCCCACCGGCGTGGCTCCCATCTCCTCACAGGAGCCAGAATCCACACATTCTCTGGCGCGCTGGAGGCTTAGGGACGAAGAGCTGGTTTCTCTGCCACACTCTTTCTGCCTCAGCACCAGGGGAGGCTGTCCTGGGACTGGGGACTTAAGCCCCTGTCCCTAGCTTCCCCAATTCCCACCATTTCCCCCTGAGATCCTTTGCTCTTTTGGAGTGCTTTCAACCAGTCTCCAAGTTAATGCTGGTCCCCAGACTCAGGGCACTCTGGCTCGTATTGGGGTATTACTTTCCAACTGGTTGCCTTTGGTGGCTCCCTCCCCCTTTTGTTTATCTTCCGATATCAGTTGCCATTTCCACTCCGCTTTACCTGTCCACTGGCGTCTTCTGCCCCTGTAGAGAGCCAGACGTGTATGATTCTGATCTCAGGCTGATTTCATGGGTGAACGGAGTTCTTTGGTAGGTAATCAGCTCACTTTGGGGTGGGTACAGGCTGAAAAGGTGCCTCCTCCTACTTCCCCGCCATCTTGTGCCCCCTCCCCAGACAAGTCCTTAATTGACATCTGGATACTCGAGCACCTTCCTGAAATAAAAGGTGTTGTACTAATGCTAGAAAAGGCTGGGGGCAACTTTGATTCTGCCCCATTGTTCTCACTTACCTCCTTCTGTGAGGATTCTGTATCCCTGTGTGACTCTTCCTTGATTTGTTTCCTGTTCAGGTGCCACTTGTCACCTTCCCGAGGTGGTGATCAGAGCCTGCGTGATGGGGGAACTACCGACTGATGATCAGTGGAGATCCTTATTTCTTACAATCACTTCTTTTATACCTTCCCTAAGATCCCATTAGAAACAGGATATAGATTTATGTGCAGGGCGTGGGCTACATGTGGGATGTGATTTACATGCAGGCAATCAAGTGAGACAAGTGAACAACAATGATTATCACTTAGCTTTAAATGACAATATCTCTAGCTTTAACCATGAGAAACTATGGACTCTGAAAAATAATCTGAGGGTTTTGAAGGGGTGGGGGGTGGGAGGTTGGGGGAACCAGGTGGTGGGTATTAGAGAGGGCACGGATTGCATGGAGCACTGGGTGTGGTGCAAAAACAATGAATACTGTTATGCTGAAAAAAACAATTTTTTTTAAAAAAGCGTATAAATTTTTAAAAAATGATTAGAGAAAGTTAAGGATTCTCCACACTTATCAGATCTATCTAAAGGAGGACAAGAAAACACTCCAGGGATCCTCCCATGTTTATTCCTGGTGTGGGCCAAGGATGACTCTTGCCCTCTGTTTCCTGGCGTTTTCTCACAGGATGCGACAGGACCCCAGTCACACTGGTGAGGATCCGGGTGGTATTCCAACACAGGTGGAAAATAGGGTAAGAAAGGTAAAGAAATTGGTGTGAACTGAAAAGAACATAGATTTACTCAGTAAATCATATGTGTGGCTAAAGGGTAACTGCAAAGTTCCCATGAAGATTTTGCAATACATAGGAACAACTTCAGCTCAGGGTGAAGGAGTTGATGAGACTAGGTAACACTACCACAGCTTTTGTTCTCCTCTCTAAATGCTAATCATCATTCATAAACCCTATTATTCTCTCAGGTAACTGTCCAAACCGACCTGAGAGTCCCTTCAGCTCATTTAACATTTTATGCACAGGTAAAGAACAGAATTCTAGAAATGATATCAGTTATATAAGAATCAGCAAGATGATCATCAAATGACTTAGTGACTTTAGCAAATGTCATTTATTTTAACCTCATTGTCTCACAGGTCATTTTAATTTATGTCACAGAATTAATATGTTTTGGGAACTGAATCTCCTCATAGAAATACACTGATGTCATCATAGGCAAGTCCTATAAGCATTTGATGGAAAGTTTAATTTTGCGTTGAAAGAAACATAATTATTGATATTGACTTATTAGTCATCTCCAAGACTTTCATTCTTTTAATCCCAAAAGTTTCTGAGACAAAAACCTATATCCTGAAATTATATGAGACTTCACACTACACAGACACACATCAATATGATGTTATAAAACTCTTCTCAGAGCATTCAGGTAAAGGAAGTATTCAGATTTATCTTTACCTTACTATTGGTGTCCAGAAGTATTGTTTTACCTGAATTAGTTAGCATTTTTTAATTGTTCTCAGATTTCATCTTTGCACCTTTCCGGGTCTTGCCACAGCTGAAGGTTCTGGCAAATTAGCATGAGATTTAAATTCAGTTCATGCCAACCTTCTGATTATGAGGTAGATCTTCAAAACATCCTGTAAGAATACAGCTTAATTCTGTTAAAGAATTCAAGCAAGTACATTGAAAGTTATTTCTAACATAGCTGAATAATTAAATGGCTTATCTTTAGTGATTTAAAACAAGAAAATAAAACGTTCAGCCTGTGCTTTTATTTTGATGTTTTGAGTATGGAAAAATAAACCCATTTTGACCATAGAATATACATAATTAGACACATTGGTCAAAATATCCTAAGGGATCCCTAAGTAATAATAGAAGAGAGCCTTTGAGGTAAAACAACATTTGTTCTCAAAAATCATATTTAGTTTAAGATTTTTAAAAATGTATTCATTTGAGAAAGAGAAACAGAGAGACAGAGAGAGCTCAAGCAGAGGGAGAAGCAGAGGGAGAAGAAAAAGGAGAATTCCCATGAGCTGAGAGCCAGACATTGGGCTCAATCCCAGGACCTGGAGAATCATGACCTGAACCAAAGAAAGATGCTTAAATATCTTAGCCATCCAGGCAACCCATCTCAAAAATCATATCAAGATTTAAGATTTTTCTCTTTCTCTAAGTGTTATAAAACTAAAATATACAGGCAAGCTTTTTTTTTTTTTTTTTTTTTTTTTTTAGCTTTCAAACTACTGTGATATACTTCAGAAAATATTACATAAGTTTATTAGGAAGCATGAAAATAGTAGCTGGGTCACTTCCAATAAGAGAATGATGCACAAGGTTTTTCATGATAAGTTTCCAAGAATTTTCTTTGTAGCCTGTTCTTCAAAACTAGCAGTCTCAATTTGTGGAGAGCAAAGAGATCACTAAGGATCAGTGATAGTATACTGACAACAAGTTCACCTATCTCAGGTTTTTGAAGCTAGGACTGAAATCAATACTTTTTATTTTTTTCCCCCCTCGATACAAGAAGTAAAAGTCATAGCTGAACACAAATGTCTACAATTCTAAAAAGGAAATTGTACATGCATATTTTAAAAAAGCCATGCATATTATACATAAACAACTCTAGATTGTGTTGGGTATATAGGATATGCTTGAGGATGCAAGAAGTGAAAATCAGTGTGGTCTAGAGCATTTAGTTAAAGCTTTCTTAAGTAGCATAATAGGTAAACTATGCTTTACATAAGGATGGAAAGGATTTAGATATTGGGGAAAAATCAACAGGAATGATGGCACGGACAAAATCAGCTCTTATTGAAATGGATCTAATACCAGGAACAGGGATGAGAGAGGTAAAAATACATAGATATTTATTGCCTTGGATATCTCAAGTAATTTTCTCTAAAGATGAAAGTCCTATCGTAATCCTTTGTGATCTTCATAGAATTCCTGAGATGTAAATTTAACATATCTGTTGCATGCTCCTTTCAAGCATTCATTCCACTGGGAGAGTGTATGAAAACTTTTTGCTCAGTTAAAAAAAATGTGTATACGTTAAGATTGATAGTAAATTTATTTTGAGGATCATTAAACAAAAACTGACATATTTTTTGTCAACATTGAGCCAAATATGGGGATGCTAGATTTGTACACTATTAATGTATGAATTCATAAAGACAAACCTTTTCCTCTGTAAGCATTCTTCTTGGAATTACAAACACATTCATGGGAATGCTGATTTTCAGAGTTGAGCTTATAAAACTAACATTTTTAGGGGAATGACTATTCCCTAGAGGTTTAGGTGCCTGAATCCAGAGATACCGCGAGGAGTTTGAAAAAGCTCCACTCTTTGTTGTAAAAAGAACAATTTGGAAGGAAAGTTATACACACTCTAAATTAGAATCTTATATCTCCAGAATTCCTATCTCAACAGAGAAGGTGGATATGACTGAGGATAACTACTCCTTGAACACTGAATTTATCCTCATAGGATTTACAGATCACCCAGAGTTAAGGAGCCTCCTGTTATCATATGGTTTCACTTATTTGTGGAGCATAACCAATAGCATGGAGGAAAAGGGGCGTTAGAGAGGAGAAGGGAATTTGGGTAAATTGGAAGGGGAGGTGAACCATGAGAGACTATGGACTCTGAAAAACAATCTGAGGGGTTTGAAGTGGCGGGGGGGTGGGAGGTTGGGGTACCAGGTGGTGGGTATTATAGAGGGCACGGCTTGCATGGAGCACTGGGTGTGGTGAAAAAAATAATGAATAATGTTTTTCTGAAAATAAATAAATTTTAAAAAAAAGGAGCCTCCTGTTTGTGGTATTTCTCACTATCTATGTGATCACTATGGTGGGGAATCTGGACCTGGTGGTATTGATTTTTATGGAGCATCGTCTTCACATACCAATGTACATCTTTCTGGGAAACCTGGCTCTGATGGATTCCTGTTGTTCCTGTGCCATTACCCCCAAAACTTCAGAGAACTTCTTTTCTAATGACAGAATGATTTCCCTTTATGAATGCATGGCACAATTTTATTTTCTCTGCCTTGATGAAACTACAAACTGTTTTCTCCAGGCAGCAATGGCCTATGATTGCTATGTGGCCATATGCAGCCCACTGCAGTACCACAACACGATGTCAAAGAAAGTGTGCATTCAGATGATCACAGGGGCCTACATAGCTGGAAACCTGCATCCCATAATTCGTGTGGGGTTTCTCTTTAGGTTAACTATCTGTGGGTCAAATAAAATTAATCACTTTTTTTTTTGTGATGTTTTTCCATTATACAGACTTTCCTGTGTTGACTCTTAAATCAATGAATTGAGGATATTTATCTTTTCAGGCTCAGTTCAACTCTTCACCGTTGGTAGCGTCTTAAAATCTTACTTCTACATTCTCTTTACTATTTTCAAAATGAAATCCAAAGAGGGAAGAGGCAAAGCCTTATCTACTCGTGCAGTCCACTTTCTCTCTGTCTCAATATTCTATGGTTCTCTTCTCTTTGTGTACATTCAACCACAGTCAGTTAAAGAAAAGGATGAAGATAAACCTGGTGCTGTTTTTTATACTCTAATGACCCCTTTATTAAACCTTTTATTTATAGTCTAAGAAAGAAGGAAATAATAAATGCTATGAAAAAATCATAACGAAATTTTTATAACATTTAAAAAAATATAAAATCTCCCATGGAAAATTAATTTAAATTTGGTAAAATGTTTCTCAAAATCATGGAATATTGAGAAAGTAGAAAAGGACCACTTTGTCCATAAAATATTCAATTACTAAAACATGATATTATAGGAGTCAGATAAATAAGTTCAACAAGGAGAGATCCTGGTATAATGTATTGCAAAATCTAAGCTCTAGCACCCAGCAAAATTTAACTAAATAATTCTTCAGGTCACACACTGTGTCTCAAAGAAATTAGGTAAATAATTAGGTAATTGATTCAATGGGTAATGCACTACAATTTTCAACAAATACTATGAATAGAAGTCAGTTAGATAAAGATCACCTCCATTTAAATTCTGTATACTGGTGACATAGCACTTTGTAGTTTCCATAAATGGTATTTATGGATTAGATGTCCATATGGGTTTGGTTGTTTTCATATAATTGATTAGGGCAGCCAGCAAAAATGCAGTGTATTCCTGAACACACTAAATAAACAAAGGCGTTTTTCTTTCTGATATTACTTATCTTGTTTGTTACTAGGAATTCCACCAACCTGTACTTATTCCAGTGTAAATTACTGATACATTCACAGCAATAACAAAAAGGTGGAGTTGCTATAAAGCATAAATGAGGCACAAAATAGTAACAATTGTAAATTCCCAAACAAAAATATTTATTGATCATTTATATATGCAAGTATGAAAATAAATCAGATATTACTCAGAACATGTTATCTGCTAGGCACAAAACTACATCTTTCATATATATCACCTACCAGTTGGTTAGAGATGACTTTTCATGCATTGTCTCAGCAAAATACTCATACTTTGAAACATTGAGTGGCTTGCTCAAGTTCAGCCAGGTGATTGAGATTGAGCTAGAATTTGTATCAATGATGCTTGGGAGTTCAGAAAATGGAGATGCTTGTCCCCTGGGCTATTTAGACCTTATGCAGCATCAGAAGTGAGATGTGCCTTGAAAATGATTTTAAAATATGATGTTTTGGGGGGAAAAATGAATGAGTATGGCCACAGTCAATGTTTATGGAAATTAGTGTGACACTGGGAACTGGGGTGAAGAAGGTGAACCATGGACAGAGTCAGAAAGTTAACAAAGCTTTTGTTAAAAGCTATTGCAGAATATGGAAAATAAGGGTGGGAGGAAATCAGGTTAGTGAGAATCTTCAAAGACAGCCCTTAAGAATCTGAATTTATCTCAGAGGCCTCAGACACTGAATACTTCCTAGAACCAGGTAATATGGTTATATTTTTCAGAAAAGTAATCTGGTGATCAGAATGACGCTAGAAGCAATATGGCTAACTTCAAGAATTCTTATAACAGATGATGAGAGTTGAAATTGGAGGATAAAAGAAGAGGAGTGCACAGATATAAGCAACATTTTAAAGGGAAAATAATGAATTATAACTACTGGATAATACAATGAAGGCCTATCTTCTTCCTGAGAGTACCAACCATGTTGTAACTGATTTCCTTCACTAATATTTAAAAAGATAGACGACACATTTGGCCATTCACTAGCCATTTCTTTAATATATTTTAAGATAATCATTTAAGTTAATATGGAATGGGTTTGTTATTTTTTTTTATTATTTTTTAAAGATTTTATTTATTTATTTGACAGACAGAGATCACAAGTAGAGAGGCAGGCAGAGAGAAAGCAGGAAGCAGACTCCCCACTGAGCAGAGAGCCTGATGTGGGGCTCAATCCCAGGACCCTGGATCATGACCTGAGCTGAATGCGGAGGCTTTAACCCACTGAGCCACCCAGGTGCCCCTGTTATTTTTATTTTTAACAAGTCAATAAATACTTTTAGTTTCTTGGTTTTCATTTATAATATTGCAAGTACTGTTAGATATTACCCACAGACACAAACTCTACATGGTCCTAAACACTTTTTTAAGGGGGTAAAATAATCCAGATACTTGAGTTTCACGAATGCTGTTTCCTTGTATCCACTTTCTATTTTAGGGGATATTTTCAGTTGTCAGATTCACATGCATTGATCCCTTTCCCTTTTCCAGGTATGCCACGGGTTCTGTTTACATATTTCTGCACCACCCACTGCTAACCCTTAGTAACACTGAAGCCTAAAGTTATGGTAAGGGAAGATTCTGTGACTTATTTGGGGCCAGTGAGACCAAAGAGGGAATTTTGTAGAAGTTCCTGGGAAATATGTTTCCTTTGTTTTAAAAGAGATCCACAAAAAAGTAGTCTTCCTCTGAATGTCATGTTTTGTGGGTATGAAATCTGGCACAGTCTACAACCATTTTGCCATGAAAAGAGACACCAGCCTGGAGGTGAAGTCAATATACAAAGGGAGGCATGGCTGAAGGAATCACAGAGAAGCAGACCCAGGGTTTCTGGAATTACCCACCTCTTCTCATTTCAAAATCCAATAGATCTCCTTACTGTTAACCTTGTTTGGAAGAAATGCTTTTTTTTTTTTAATTAAATTGATTTATTTATTTTCAGAAAAACAGTATTCATTATTTTTTCACCACACCCAGTGCTCCATGCAATCTGTGCCCTCTATAATACCCACCACCTGGTACCCCGACCTCCCCCCCCCGCCACTTCAAACCCCTCAGATTGTTTTTCAGAGTCCATAGTCTCTCATGGTTCACCTCCCCTTCCAATTTCCCCCAACTCCCTTCTCCTCTCTAACACCCCTTGTCCTCCATGCTATTTGTTATGCTCCACAAATAAGTGAAACCATATGATAATTGACTCTCTCCGCTTGACTTATTTCACTCACCATAATCTTTTCCAGTCCCGTCCATGCTGCTACAAAAGTTGGGTATTCATCCTTTCTGATGGAGGCATAATACACCATAGTGTATATGAACCATATCTTCCTTATCCATTCGTCCGTTGAAGGGCACCTTGGTTCTTTCCATAGTTTGGCGACCGTGGTCATTGCTGCTATAAACATTGGGGTACAGACGGCCCTTCTTTTCACTACATCTGTATCTTTGGGGTAGATAACTAGGAGTGCAATGGCAGGGTCATAGGGAAGTTCTATTTTTAATTTCTTGAGGAATCTCCACACTCTTCTCCAAAGAGGCTGCACCAACTTGCATTCCCACCAACAGTGGAAGAGGGTTCCCCTTTCTCCACATCCCCTCCAACAAATGTTGTTTCCTGTCTTGTTAATTTTGGCCATTCTAACTGGTGTAAGGTGATATCTCAATGTGGTTTTAATTTGAATCTCCCTGATGGCTAGTGATGATGAACATTTTTTTATGTGTCTGATAGCCATTTTTATGTCTTCATTGGAGAAGTGTCTGTTCATATCCTCTGCCCATTTTTTGATATGTTTGCCTGTTTCGTGTGTGTTGAGTTTGAGGAGTTCATTATAGATCCTGCATATCAACCTTTTGTCTGTACTGTCATTTGCAAATATCTTCTTCCATTCCGTGGGTTGCCTCTTTGTTTTTTGGCATAAAAACAGACACATAGACCAGTGGAAGAGAGTAGAGAGCCCAGATATGGACCATCACTCTATGGTCAATTAATCTTCGCCAAAACAGGAAAAAATATACAGTGGAAAAAAGACATTCTCTTTAATAAATGGTGCTGGGAAAACTGGACAGCTATGAAGAAGAATGAAACTCGACCATTCTCTTACACCATACACAAAGATAAACTCAAAATGGATAAAAGACCTCAATGTGAGACAGGAATCCATCAGAATCCTAGAGAAGAACATAAGCAGTAATCTCTTCGATATCAGCCACAGCAACTTCTTTCAAGATATGTCTCCAAAGGCAAAGGAAACTAAAGCAAAAATAAACTTTTGGGACTTCATCAAAATCAGA
The DNA here is from genome assembly GCF_020171115.1 of Neogale vison. NCBI lineage: Eukaryota > Metazoa > Chordata > Mammalia > Carnivora > Mustelidae > Neogale > Neogale vison. The sequence goes on along the minus strand of NC_058096.1, from coordinate 46,403,761 downwards.
AGCTTCTGCACAGCAAAGGAAAAAATGCTTTTAATGCCAATGAATAAATATTAACAGATACACGTATGTCTCCTGTCTCCACTCTTATTTTGGCTTTATTTTAATTTAATTCTAAGACAATCTTTTAACTTATAAATAACATTTCATCAGTATCCATTTAACTAGTCAGCAAACCTCTTAAATTTTTTACTTTGACTTCTATATTTTATTTTCCTATAGGCCCACTGAAAAAATGGGAAACAAAGAGGTTTCCTAATTTGTCTACAGAAATATTAAGGTGGAGCACAGGGATCATACTGAGGGATCCATTCCAAATTCCATGCTTTTTTTTTTCCCCCGGCATAACAATATTCATTATTTTTTCACCACACCTAGTGCTCCATGAAATCTGTGCCCTCTATAATACCCACTACCTGGTACCCTAACCTCCCACCCACCCATCAATTCAAACCCCTCAGATTGTTTTTTAGAGTCCATAGTCTCATGGTTCACCTCCCCTTCCAACTTCCCCCAACTCTCTTCTCCTCTCTAACTCCCCATGTCCTTCATGTTATTTGTTATACTCCACAAATAAGTGAAACCATATGATAATTGACTCTCTCTGCTTGACTGATTTCACTCAGCATAATCTCTTCCAGTCCAAATTTAACCACTAAGTCATATTGTACACAACATAGAGAAGTGAAAGTAGCAGGAGCGGAAAACTTTCAAGAAACTAAGCTGTTAAGAGGATAAACAGGGCAGTGGGTCATGAAAAATGTGAATCAATGACATTTTCCTCCACATTTGTTTTGGAAAAATTTCAAACCTACAGATAAGTTGAGAAAATGCCCATGAGTTTTGAAAATCATGATTAGTAATTATTGACATTTCACCACATTTGCCTAACAATCCACCTGGAAAACGTGTATACATTCATAATGAATACAGGTATGTATATATGACTATACATATATATGAGATTATGATAGTTTACCCAAAATTCTTCAATATATAACTCAAAAGAACAGAGACATTTCCTATACTGTCATATCATTTTTTAAAGATTTTATTTATTTATTTGAGAGAGAGAGCGAGCAAGGGAGAGCAAAAGGGAACATAAGGGGGAAGGGGAGAAGCAGGAGCCCTTGGTGCATGGGGCTTGATCTCAAGACCCCAGGAACATGACTGGAGCTACAGGCAGAGACTTAACTGACTGAGCCACCCAGGTGTCCTATCATATCATTATTACACCCCCCCCAGAAATTCAACATCACCTAATATGATGTTCACACTGAAATTTTCCCCAAATTGTCCTTCTTAGCAATTTATTTTTTCATCAAGAATTCAATTAAATGCCACCACTTGAAGTATTATCATTTTCAATATCCTGTAGTCTAGAACAAACCTCTTCCTTTTTTTATCCTTTCATGACATTTAAAAATTTTTCTAAATCTCTGTGTCAGACATCATGTAAAATATCCCACCATAACTATTTTTGTGATGTTTCCTCATGAGTAGATTAAGTTAAATAATTCAGCCATCACAAGTGTGCTATTTTAAGGTGAGGCCTATGACATTAGCTTGCCTTGTTAACTGAAGCCATTTACTGATTACTTCATTAAGGTAGTACCATCACCATCTGCTCTACAATAAAGATAACATATTTCCTTCTTATGAAAATCTAATATGTAGGGTGGTACCTGGACACCATGTGAATTTCTTGTTCCCTAATAATTTTTCATCAACAGTATTAGCATCCAATGACAATAATTTTTTTAATCAATTATTATCAATGGAAGCAAAAAGCTGGTGATTGTTTTTCCCCAAGTGTTCTCTGGTTACATTCTGAGAAACGAGAATTTTAGAAAAAAATTTTGAACAGTTTTGGATTTATAGAAAATAAAAAGATAGTATAGAGAATTCCCATATCTGACACACCCACCTTCTTATATCATTAATATCCTACATTGGTATGGTACTTTTGCTATAACTAATGAGCCAATATTGATACATTATGATTAAGTGAAATTCATACTTGATTCAGATTTCCATAGTTCAATCTAGTGTCCTTCCATCCAGAATCCCATTCAGCATATCACTTTATATTTAGTCATCACGTCCCTTTAGTCATCAGGTGTCTGGGACAGCTTCTCAACATTCCTTGTTTTTGAAGTCCTTGGTAAGTTTTGAGATGTACTAATTGGGAATTTTGTAGAATGTCCCTCAACTGGGATCCTTCTGATGTTTTTCTCATGATTAGGCTGAAGGGATAGATTTTGAGGAGAAAGGTCCCGGAGGTAAATCACCAATTTCATTACATCCTGTCAGTGGCAACTACTGTCCTCAACACTTGTAACTCTTGATGTTGACCTTGACCACCTGGTTGAGGCAGTGTTGCTGGTTCCTCCATGGTGAAACTGCTTTGTTTCCACCCTCTCTTACTATGTTCTGTGTAAGGAATATCTTTCCACAGTCCACACTTACAAAGAGGAAAGAAATGGACCACCTCCTTGGGGCAAAGTATCTATACAAACTGGAATTCTTCTGCATGGAAGATTTATCTCGTCACCTCACTTATTTATATATTCAGTCCTCTATTTACATAAGTATGGAATTATGGATATTTATTTTATACTTTCACAAAATTACACAGTACTTTATTAATTTTGCTGCTCAAATCATAGGAGCTTTGGCCACAGGGAGCTGTTTCCATTGGCTCCTTTGTCCCTTTGACATACACGCTTCATTGTGTATGCAGGGTGGGTTTGTGTTTTTGTTTGTTGTTTAGCTTTTGTGTTTTGTTGTTGTTGTTATTTTTTTTTTCTGGCATTCCAAGATGTTCCAGGCTCATCTTGCATATTTACTTACTGCCCTAGTCACTGTATCAGCTATTTCTCCAAGTAGATCTAATTCCTTTGACTGGAAAATGATATTAGAACCAAAATCTGGGGTAGGGGGGTTGAGTCAAAATGGTGGAGGAGTAGCAGGCTGAGATGACATTAGGTAGCAGGAAATCAGCTAGATAGTTTATCAAACCATTCTGAATATCTACAAATCCAAGAGAAGATTGACGAGAAGAAGAGCAGCAATTCTAAAAACAGATAATCAACTACTTTCTGAAAGGTAGGACCTGCCGAAATGTGAATCCAAACCAGAGGAAGATAGACCGTGGGGGAGGGGGCGGCTCCCAGCAAGTGGCATAGCCACAGAGCACAAAATTAGAACTTTTAAAAGACTACTGCACTGAGGGGTATTGCACCAGCGGTTTAGCTGCGGTGAAGCCGACATCGGGATAGAGTGGTGTCAGGTCCCATGGGGTCACAGAAAGATCAAGGGTGTCTGAGTGTCTCAGAACTCACAGGTGTTAGAGCGGGAAAGCTGGCTACAGAGACAGAGCCGAAGAGTGAGCTCTCAACTCGGGAACCTTAAACTGTGATCTGTAGCATGGTCAGACCATTGCTTTGTGAACAGGGACTTCACAAGATCTGGGGAGTAGAAGAAGAGCAAAAGGACCTGCTGGGTGAGGAGACTCCAGGCGGGTAGTGTGTCAGAAACAGAGATGCTTGGTCACAGGCTGGGAAGTTTGGTGCTTGGACGGAGGCCAGGAAAGCTGAAGTGATTGAGTGCTTTTCTCTGAGGGCACACCGAGTGGTGTATATATAGATAGATAGATAGATAGATAGAGAGGGAGGGAGAGAAAGAGATAGAAATATAGAAGTTCTCATTATTTAAAATTTTGAAAGGTAGTTTCTTCTAAGAGACCAAAATACTCCCAAAATTAAGTAGGTGACTGTTCTATTCGCCAGTCTAATATATATATTTTCTTTTTTTATATTTCTTCTTTATTTTTTCTTTAAAATTATTTTTTCTGAACCTTTTTTTACTCCCTTTCTTCCCCCACAATTTGGGGTGTCTTCTGATTTGGTTAAAGCACATTTTCCTGCAGTCTTTAAATGCCTCTTAGTATTTTATTTGCTCCTTCATATATTCTCATCTGGATAAAAAGGCAATGTGGAAAAAATCAACACAAAAAATAAATAAATAAATAAATAAAGAACAAGAGACAGGACCTAAGGCTAGGGACCTAATCAATAAGGACATTGATAATATGTCAGATCTAGAGTTCAGAATGACAATTCTCAAGGTGCTAGCTGGGCTCAAAAAGGCATGGAATATATTAAAGAAACCCTGTCTGGAGAAATAAAAGCCCTTTCTGGAGAAATAAAAAAACTAAACTCTAACCAAGATGAAATTTAAAAACGTATTAATGAGGTGCAATCAAAAATGGAGGCTCTTAATGCTAGGATAAATGAGGCAACAGAGAGAATTACTTATATAGAAGACTAAATGACAGAGAATAAAGAAGCGAGCAAAAGAGAGACAAACAAGTGGTGGACCACGAGGGAAAAATTCGAGAGATAAGTGATACCATAAGATGAAACAATATTAGAATAATTGGGATTTCAGAAGAAGACAAAAGAGAGAAGGGAGCAGAAGGTATCTTGGTTAGAATTATTGCAGAGAATTTCCCTAATATGAAAAAGGGGACAAGCACCAAAATCAGGAGGCGCAGAGAACTCTCCTCAAAATCAATAAGAATAGGTCCACACCCCATCATCTCATAGTATAATTTACAAGTCTTAGTGATGAAGAGAAAATCCTGAAAGCAGCCTGGGACAAGAAGTCTGAAGCATACCATGGTAAAATTATTAGATTGGCAGCAGACTTACCCACAGAGACGTGGCAGACCAGAAAGAACTGGCATAATATATTCAGAGCGCTAAATGAGAAAAACATGCAGTCAAGAATATGATATCCAGCTAGGCTATCACTGAAAATAGAAGGAGAGATTAAAAGTTTGCAGGACAAACAAAAACTAAAAGAATTTGTAAACACCAAACCAGCTCTACAGGAAATATTGAAAGGGGTCCTCTAAGTAAAGAGAGAGCCTAAAAGTAGTAGAGCAGAAAGGAACAGAGAAAATACACAGTAAGAGTCACCTTACAGACAATACAATGGCATTAAATTCATATGTTTCAATAGTTACCCTGAATGTAAATGGGCTAAATGTCCCAATCAAAAGACACAGGGTAGCAGAATGGATAAAAAACAAAACCCATCAATATGCTGTCTACAAGAAACTCATTTTCGACCCAAAGACACCTCTGGATTTAAAGTGAGGAGGTGGAAAACAATTTACCATGCTAATGGACATCAAAAGAAAGCCTGGGTGGCAATCCTTATATCCAATCAGTTAGATTTTTAGCCAAAGACTAGAATAAGAGATGAGGAAGGACATTATATCGAACTCAAAGGGTCTGTCCTACAAGAACATCTAACAATTTTAAATATCTATGCCCCTAATATGGGATAAGCCATCTATATAAACCAATGAATAACAAAGAAACATATCGACAATGACACAATAATAGTGGGGGACTTTAACACTCACTTCGTTGAAATGGACAGATCATCTAAGAAAAAGATCAACAAGGAAATAAATGTCTTAAATGACACACTGGATCAGATGTACATAATAGATATATTCAGAACATTCCATCCCAAAGCAGCAGAATACACATGCTTCTCTAGTGCACATAGAACATTCTCCAGAATAGATGACATCCTGGGTCGTAAATCAGATCTCAACCAGTATCAAAAGATTGGAATCATTCCCTGAATATTTTCAGACCACAATGCTCTGAAGCTAGAACTCAATCACAAGAGGAAATTTGGAAAGAACCCAAATACATGGAGACTAAATAGCATCCTTCTGAAGAATGGAAATTAAAGAAGAATTGAAAAAAATCATGGAAATGAGTGATAATGAAAACACAATGGTTGAAAATCTGTGGGACACAGCAAAGGCAATCCTGAGAGGAAAATATATAGCGATACAAGCTTTTCTCAAGAAACAAGAAAGGTCTCAAATACACAACCTAACCCTGGACCTAAAGGAGGTGGAAAAGAACAACAAAGAAAGCCTAAACCCAGCAGGATAACAGAAATAATAAATATCAGAGCAGAAATCAATGAAATAGATACCAAAAAGAACAAAAGAAGAAATCAATGCAACTAGGAGTTGGTACCTTGAGAGTATTAATAAGATTGATAAATCCCTGGCCAAACTTACTAAAAAGAAAAAAGAAAGGATCCAAATAAAGTCATGAATGAAAGAGGAGAGATCACAACCAACACCTACGAAATACACACAATTATAAGAACACATTATGAGCAACTATACATCAGCAAATTTGACAGTCTGGAGAAATGGATGCATTCATGGAGACATATAAACTACCACAACTGAACCAGGAAGAAATAGAAAACCTGAAGAGACCCATAACCAGTAAGGAGATTAAAGCAGTCATCAAAAATCTCCAAACAAACAAGAGCCCAGGGCCAGACGGTTTCACAGGGGAATTCTACCAAACATTTAAGAAGAATTAATTTCTATTCTCCTGAAACTCTTCCAAAAAAAAGAAAGGGAAGGAAAACTTACCAACTCATTTTATGAGACCAGTATTACCTTGATCCCAAAACCAGACAAAAGATCCCATCAAAAAAGAGAATTACAGACCAACATCCTTGATGAACATAGATGCGAAAATGTTCACCAAAATACTAGCCAATAGGATCCAACAGTACATTAAAAGGGTTATTCACAGACACCTGGGTGGCTCAGTTGGTTGAGCGGCTGCCTTCAGCTTGGGTCATAATCCCGGTGTCCTAGGATCGAGTCCCACATTGGGATCCTTGCTCGGCGGTGAGCCTGCTTCTCCCTCTGCCTCTGCCTGCCACTCTGTCTGCCTGTACTCTCTCTCTCTGACAAATAACTAAATAAAATCTTAAAAAAAAAAAAAGATTATTTACCTCAACCAAGTGGGATTTATTATAGGACTTCAAGGTTGGTTCAACATTTGCAAATCAATCAATATGATACACTACATTAATAAAAGAAAAAACAAGAACATATGATCTTCTTAATAGATACTGAAAAAGCATTTGACAAAGTACAGCATTCTTTCCTGTTCAAAACTCTTCAAAGTGTAGGGATAGAGGGTACGTACCTCAATTTCATCAAAGCCATCTATGAAAAACCCACTGAGAATATCATTCTCAAAGGACAAAAACAGAGCTTTTCTGCTAAGATCAGGAACACAGCAGTGATGTCCATTACCACCAGTGCTATTGAACATAGTACTAGACATCCTACCCTCAGCAATCATACAGCAAAAAGAAATTAAAGGCATCCAAATAAGCAAAGAAGAAGTCAATTATCACTCTTTGCAGATAATATGATACTGTATGTGGACAACCCAAAAGACTCCACTACAAATCTGCTAGAACTTGTACAGAAATTCAGTAAAGTGTCAGGATATAAAATCAATGCACAGATATCAGTTGGATTTCTTTACATCAATAACACGACAGAAGAAAGGGAAATTAAGGACTCAATCCCCCATTTACAATTGCACCCAAAACCATAAGATACCTAGGAATAAACCTCACCAAAGAGGCAAAGAATCTATACTCAGAAAACTATAGTGTACTCATGAAAGAAATTGAGGAAGACACAAAGAAATGGAACAATGTTCCATGCTCATGGATTGGAAGAATAAATATTGTGAAAATGTCTAAGCTACCTAAAGCAATCTACACGTTTAATGCAATCCTTATCAAAATCCAATCCATTTTTTTAAAGAAATGGAACAAATTTTACAAAAATTTATATGGAAACAGAAAAGACCTCAAGTAGCCAGAGGAATATTGAAAAAGGAAGCCAAAGTTGGTGGCATCACAATTCCAGACTTCAACCTCTATTACAAAGCTGTCATCATCAAGACAGTATGGTACTGGCACAAAAATAGACACATAGATCAGTGGAAAAGAATTGAGGACCCAGAAATACACCCTCAACTCTATGGTCAACTAATCTTTGACAAAGCAGAAAAGAAAGTCCAATGGAAAAAAGAAGGTCTCTTAAACAAATGGTGTTGGGAAAATTGAACAGACACATGAATAAAAATGAAACTGGACCATTTTCTTACACCACACACAAAAATAGACTCAAAATGGATGAAGGACCTCAATGTGAGAAAGGAATCCATCAAAATCCTTGAGAAGAACACAAGCAGCAACCTCTTCCACCTCAGCTGTAGCAACGTCTTCCTAGGAACATTGCCAAAGGCAAGGGAAGCAAGGGCAAAAATGAACTATTGGGATTTCATCAAGATCAAAAGCTTTTGCACAGCAAAGGAAACAGTTAACAAAACCAAAAGACAACTGACAGAATGGGAGAAGATATTTGCAAATGAGATATCAGATAAAGGGCTAGTATCCAAAATCTATAAAGAGCTTAGCAAACTCAACACCCAAAGAAGAAATAATCCAATCAAGAAATGGGCAGAGGGGTTGCCTGGGTGGTTCAGTGGGTTAAGCCTCTGTCTTTGGCTCAGGTCATGATCTCAGGATCCTGGGATCGAGTCCTGCATCGGGTTCTCTGCTCCGCAGGGAGCCTGCTTCTTCCCGTCTCTCTGCTTGCCTCTCTGCCTACTTGTGATCTCTAAGTGTCAAATAAATAAAATCCTAAAAAAAAAAAAAAAGAAAAAAGAAATGGGCAGAGGACATGAACAGATATTTCTGCAAAGAAGACATCCAGATGGCCAATAGACACATGAAAAAGTGCTCCACATCACTCAGCATCAGGGAAATACAAATCAAAACCACAATGTGCTACCATCTCACACCAGTCAGAATGGCTAAAATTAACAAGTCAAGAAATGACTGATACTGGTGAGGATGCTGAGAAAGGGGAACCCTCCTACACTGTTGGTGGGAATGTAAGTTGGTGCTACCACTCTGGAAAAAAACATGGAGTTTCCTCAAAAAGTTGAAAATAGAGCTACCCTACGACCAGCAATTGCACTACTGGGTATTTACCCTAAAGATACAAATGTAGTGATCCAAAGGGGGACATGCACCCAAAATTTTTAAAAGTATTTTATTTATTTATTTGATAGAGAGAGATATCACAAGTAGGCAGAGAGGGGGGCAGAGAGAGAAGGAAGAAGCAGGCTCCCTGCTGAGCAGAGAGCCTGATGCGGGGCTCAATCCCAGGACCCTGGGATCATGACCTGACCTGAAGGCAGAGGCTTTAACCCACTGAGCCACCCAGGCACCCCCCAAATGTTTATAGCAGCAATGTCCACAATAGCCAAACTATGGAAAGAACCTAGACATCCAGCAACAACATGCATGGATAAAGAAGAGGTGGTATATATACACAATGCAATACTATGTAGCCATCAAAAGAAAGGAAATCTTGCCATTTGCAACCAATTGGATGCAACTAGAGGATATTATGCTTAGCGAAATTAGTCAATCAGAAAAAGACAAATATGATCTCCCTTAAGTGATGAAGTTGAGAGTCAACGTGGAGTATTTAGGGGTAAAAAAAGAATAAATGAAACAAGATGGGATTGGGAGGGAGACAAACCATAAGAGACTTTTTTTTTTTTTAAGATTTTATTTATTTGACAGACAGAGATCACAAGTAGGCAAAGAGTCAGGCAGAGAGAGGAGGGCTCCCCGCTGAGCAGAGAGACTGATGCAGGGCTCAATCTCAGGACCCTGAGACCATGACCCAAGCCAAAGGCAGAGGCTTTAACCCACTGAGCCACCCAGGTACCACATAAGAGACTCTTAATCTCACAAAACAAATGGAGGGTTGATGGGGGGAGGCAGGTAGGGAGCAGGTGGTGAAGTTTTAGGCACTGGGGAAGGTAAGTGCTATGGTGAGAGCCATGAAGTGTGTAAACCTGGTGATTCACAGACATGTATCCCCAGGGCTAATAATACATTATATGTTAATAAACAAATTAAAAATTTAAAAAAAATGAACCAAAATCTGGGCCATAGGTATGCTAATTGCTTCTGCAAAGTCATTGCTTCTGTGCTCTGTCAGCTGACAGAGTGAGGGTACGTATGTATGTTCTTATCATCCATATTCTTGCCAGCAACTGGTATTTATTTATTTTTTTAATTTTAGCCAATGTTTTACATATGCCATTATTTTTTAAAAATTTTTAAAGTTTTTTAATTTCTTTTTGGTGTACCAGAATTCATTGCTTATGCACCACACCCAGTGCTCCATGGAATATGTGCTCTCCATGATACCCACCACCAGGCTCACCCAACCTCCCACCCACCGCCCCTTCAAAACCCTCAGTTTTTTTCTCAGAGTCCACAGTCTCTCATGGTTCATCTTGGCCTCCAATTTCCCTCAACTCCCTTCTCCTCTTCATCTCCCCATGTCCTCCGTGTTATTGCTTATGCTCCACAAATAAGTGAAACCATATGATAATTGACTCTCTCTGCTTGACTTATTTCATTCAGCATAATCTCTTCTTGTCCCGTCCATGCTGCTACAAAAGTTGGGTATTCATCCTTTCTGATGGAGGCATAATAGTCCATAGTGTTACCTTTCTTTTAATTTATTAAAACTGTGGTTTGAAACATAACATAAAATTTACCATTTTAGTTATTTTAAAGTTACAGTTCAGTAGTGTTAAGTATGTTCACATTGTACAATAGAATATCAATTTTTAAGGAATTATGTTTCAATAGTTAACTCTAATATTAATACATAAAAATTTGTTTCATGTATTTCTATAGTCTTAACATATAGATTGTAGATAGATGATGGAGAGTTAGATGATATGAATATGTATATATGAATGTGTGAGTGTTAGTGTGTCCTATGTATTCTATTTTCTCATTGAAGCTAGACTTTTCCCTTATTTCCTTAAAGGTATTGAAAATATTTTGATTATTATGGGTAGTACAGGATTTTTGCACTTTTTTCTTTTCAGCGTAACAGTATTCATTGTTTTTTGCACCACACCCAATGCTCCACGCAATCTGTACCCTTTCTAAAACCCTCCACCTGGTTCCCCCAACCGCCCACCCCCAGCCCTTCAAAACCCTCAGATTGTTTTTCTGAGTCCATAGTCTCTCATGGTTCACCTCCCATTCCAATTTCCCTCAACTCCCTTCTCCTCTCCATCTCCCCTTGTCCTCCATGCTATTTGTTATGCTCCACAAATAAGTGAAACCATATGATAATTGACTCTCTCTGCTTGACTTATTTCACTCAGCATAATCTCTTCCAGTTCCATTCATGTTGCTACAAAAGTTGGGTATTCAATTTTTCTGATGGAGGCATAATACTCCATAGTGTATATGGACCACATCTTCCTTATCCATTCATCCGTTGAAGGGCATCTTGGTTCTTTATTTCATTAATTTGCAATTTTCTATGGCAAACACTGAGGAATAAATTTTCATATACTTATTTACCATCTATGTCTCTTTTTTGATAAAATGCTTGTTCAGACTTTTTGCCCAATTTTTATTGGATTGTTTGCATACTTTCTGTTCATTGTTTATCATTGTTTATCCACAAACAGCTTGGATCTTCTCGTACAAATCTTTTATCAGAAACATGTTTTCCTGGTACTCTCAAAAGCACATGCTGATGGACTTAGTGCTGGCTTTATTTCTCAGAGGGTACGGCATGTTTTCTCATTCTTTTCTTTTCCTTTCTTCTTTGGATTGCATACTCTCTCTTGATAAAACTTCAATTTCACAGATCTTTCTTCTGTCAGTTTACATCTACAGTTGATTTTCTTCAGTGATTTGTTTTTTTAATTTCAGTTGTGCTTATCAACTACAGAATTTCCACTTCATTTTTTCTTTAAACTTTCTCTTTATTTATAGTCTCTGCTTCATATAACAGTGCATTCATACCTTCCTTTGTTTATTTAATCCTGGTTTCCTTTAGTCTGTGACTATTTTTATCATGATTATTTTTAAGTTTTTTTCTGTTAAATCCAGTATATGGTTGCTCTCACAGGCAGTTTATGTTTTCTGTTAATTTTCTGATGGGTGGGTCACACTTTTTGCCTATCTCATGACCTTTTCTTGTTGAGAAGAGGGCATTTAAGATAATATACTGTACAGCTCTGGATTCTCACTCATCCTTGGGTCTTGTTATATTTTTGTTTGCTCGGTAATTGGTGGAGTGTGTGTGTGTGTGTGTGTGTGTGTGTGTGTGTGTGTGTGAAGTTCATTTCCTCTGCAGTGTAAAGCCTCTATGCTGCCCTTCAGGGGATGCAGCATATACAGTCCCTTGGGATGACCATGGCTTTATCAGAAGTCCCCTTATTTCCTACTTTGATCAAATCCAGCTCTTAGGCCCCATGAACTCCCAGCAATAGCATGAGCATGCTCTCTCTCTCTCTCTCTCTCTCTCTCTCTCTTTTTAATGCCTTGGGGAAGAAGTTGTTCCACATTCATAAGCAATTGAATTTGGGTCCCTTTGAAACATAGTTTTTGAGGCTAATGCTTGAGGGTCTTTTTGACTCAAGGCAAGCTCTTCCTAATTTTCTCCCATCCTGCATTTTTCTAGGTAAACCAGTTGGATGTTACACCAATAGTTCCACCATTCTCCCACTAATCATCTTTTGCCAATAGAATCACTTTCTATGAGGGATCCTTTGTAGGTCCCTGATCTTAACACCTTTCTTCCCTTTGGGGTAAAATCTCTGAGACTCAACTTTAGACATAGGACTAGTGAAAGTGACCCACTTCTCTCCATGTGATACCCCAGCTATCAAAGCCATATCTAAGAAAGAGTCTCTATCATAAGAATGTGGACTGGGCAGAAGGGATCCCCAAACTCTTGATCACAATTGCCTAGAATTTACCTTCCACAATACATAGCTGCAAAGGTGAGAAAAGCTGTTGTAAGTGGCCCTCCTGGGAAGTAACACCTAGGCTCTCCTAGTTAACTACTAGGAGGTTGAAGGGATGTGGGGAGGGAGTTTTGTGTTCTTTTCTGTACCTGAATAAAGTGGACCTTTCCTCACACTGAGCTGGGAAGGCCCAGGTTATGATTCGAATGCTGTAAATTCTCATTGTTCTAACCAAATTTTAACACACTTTTTGAATGAATGTTTCATTGTTGCATACCCTAGCACAATTTCCAACCAGAGACATTTTTCTTTTCTTTCTTTCATTCTTTTTTTTTTTTTTTTTTTTTTAAAGAGGACATAAATACCCACAGCCCAGAACATCATCCACTTGGTGCCAAAAAAACCTGTGGGCAGTGGGAGGGTTGCAGACACCATGAGCTTACCCAGACTGCTATGGTCTGAAAGCAGAGTGGCCACAGATCCAGGTCCGAGCTCATAAGGAAGCGTGAGCTTTGCAGCAAACCCTGATCTGGGAGTGTCAGGGTCCCTACGATGGAATAGTATAGATATGGACTCACTGGTGCTCTCAGGTGAGTCCTGTGCTCACAACACTTCAGCTTTCACAGCTTAATGTGGGCACAGAACCTAAAGCACAAGGCTGGCATGACTTCTGAGGAGCACAGGTGTGTAGAGCAAAGCAGCGGTAGGTGCCATGTTGATCTCCATCCTCACCTTGCTGTCAATGTCAGGCAGCCCCATGTTGCCATACCTTACCCGGTGGTAGTTCTCATCATAGTGCAGGCTCTGCTGCATCTGCAGGGGTCCCAGGAGAAAGTCAGAGGTCAACACATCCCCCTGCACTGGATGCAAGCATGTTCTTGAGTATACAGAGGCGCTTGCAGCTGTAGTAGCTGCTCTCTTCCTCCACCTCCTCCTTATACATGGATGTATGCACCAGATCATCCAGAAGAGCCCCAGGCCCCTGGGGACTCTGGGCCAGTCCTCCTCACCACCCCTGGTGCCCTGGCTCATTGCACAGTCTTGTGGCAGCACGACTCCAGGACAGGAACCAGCCAGAGCACTAGCACAGTTACCTTCACTTCCCAAAGATTTTTATGTCATGGTTTATAACATAAAATTGTCACTACTTATGCTGTTCTGTTGGGAACTGGGCTGTGGAACTTCTCAAACTGCCATCCAGAAGTGGACCTAAGCTATGGCTTTTTCAGAAATATTCTCATCAAGTTGAAAAAGTTCCCCCTCGAGCTCTAGGTTACTGACTGGTTTTTACTCTGCTCTAGTTCTCCCAACATTTATCTGTGTCTCAATCCAGGTTCTGTCCCTTATGAACTGTGGCATATTGGGCCAGCTCATCCTTGCTCTTAATTATAAGTATTCATTAATTATTTCATCTACTTATTCAAGATCACTTTATCCCCATAAAACTTCACAGTTTTTAACAAAGAAATATCAATTCTCACACCACTTTCATGTCCTTTATCTGTCCTTTGGATAGACATGTCTGAGCTTTTAAATATGCTTAGGTTCCTATTTGTTGATGTTTTTAAATGACTTTTTAAAGTTTTTTTTTTTTGACAGAGAGACAGCATGAGTAGGGATGAGGGGCAAAAGGAGAGGGTGAAGCAAACCCCCCGCCGCCACCCCGAGCAGGGAGCCTGACAAAGGACTAGATCCCAGGACCTTGGGTTCATAACTAGAGCCCAAACCAGACGGTTAACCAACTGAGCCAACCAAGGGCCCTTTATTTGTACCTTTTGATACAAATGTAGAGATCCAGAGGGGCACATGCTCCCAAACGTTTATAGCAGCAACGTTGTCAATATCCAAACTACAGAAAAAAACCTAGAAGTCCATGAACAGATGAATGGATAAAGAAGATGAGGTATATGTATACAATAGAATACTATACAATATCAAAAATTGAAATCTTGCCATTTGCAACAACCTGGATGGAACTAGAGGGTATTATGCTAAGTGAAACAAGTCAATCAGAGAAAGACAATTATCATATGATCTCTCTGACATGAGGAATTTGAGAGGCAGGGCACAGATCAAGGGGGTAGGGAGGGAAAAAAATGAAACAAGATGGTTTCAGGAGGGAGACAAAGTATAAGAGACTATTAATTTCTAAAACAAATGGAGGGTTGCTAAGGGGTGGAAGATTAAGAATAAGATGACTGGTTTATGGACATTCGAGAGGGTATGTGCTGTGGTGAGGTTTCTAAAATGTGTAAGCCTGATGATTCACAGACCCATACCTCTGGGACAAATAATACATATGTTAATGAAAAAAGCATAAATGTACACTGAAATAGTTTGTAATATCTTCTCTAGTGAAGCCCTCAGTAGATGAAAGATAGTTAAAAACAGAGGGTGGAAAAAATAATATGGGGAAAATTCTAGAATATAAGTAGAGGGAGTAAAGGAATAATCAGAAGGAAGCATCATTATGGGCAAAGAGGGAAACATGACCTAGTGTGAAATACTGAGATTTAGCTATCAAGAAGAAAGAAGCAGAGAGGGTTATCATAAGAAGCCAGAGAGGACTTTAATAGTACCAATCACTACACTTGGTTAGGAAAATGACTAAATATTCTTAACTTTTGGCATTTAAATTTAGTTGTTGCCTTAGAGAGAGGTTTTAATGAATTGGTAGAGCAGAGAAAATATGCAAAGGAATCAAACAGGACATTTTCCAATCTCTTTTCCTATTCCTTTTATGTTACCTGTTGTGTCTCCTTGTATCGTGTATGAATAAACTTGAGCCTTTTACTATCCATTTAAAAAAAAAATTTGGTCAGTCTCTTTTAAGAGTCTAAGCTTTTATACATGGTTCCCTCAGTCTACTGCTTTTCCTCATGTTCTTGCCCAGTTCTTACCTTACATATACTATAAAGTTATCTGAAATTTTACTTCCACTGGGGAACATTTCTTTCTTCATACATCACTATTCACTTCCCTCACTATATTTTTACACACTTGCTCTTAGCCAAAAGGCCGAGAATACACAACTTGTTTACACTTCTTATACATTACAGCCTAAATTGCACACTGGTTAGCAATGTAAGTGCCTTTCTTTCTGCCCGCTAGATGATGAGCATCTTGTCAGAAACCATATATAAAAACTAGGAAATTATCCCCATCAGTCTCACATCCTGTGTTCATGCTCTCCATTGTCTTTTCCCATACCCTGCATATTGAAAGTACTTGATAAAAGTTAAACAGAATGGTAATGTCAGCAGTTAATGCAGCAGGATCTAGCTCAGTTTGTAGTCAGTTTCTCAGAAAGATGCATGACATGATTGGTGACTTAATATGCAGTCAAGACTTTTACAATCAAGACACATATGAGTCATAAGTGATATGGTGGTGAATGCATTACAAAAGCACTGATGTGTCATGTAAATCAGGAAAAGAAAGAATCAATTCTATTTGAAGGACCTAGGAAAGTCCCATGTAGATCTGATTTGAATTCAAGGATGAGTAGTACTGAGATGGAAGGAAAGAGAGAAGGAGTTTTAGTTGAGGGAAACATTGAAAGTGAATTAGTTGAAACAACTGCCAGTAGTGCTGTAAAGGAATGCACATGGCCAAGTGCCCTGATGTAAGAGGAAGAAAAGAAAGAAATAGATAAGACACAGGTTGACTGTGGAAAATCTGGAATACCAAAATAAGAAAAATGAATTTGGGGATGCCTGGGTGGCTCAGTAAATTAAATGTCTGCCTTCAGCATGAGTCATGACCCTGGAGTCCTGAGATCAAGCCCCAGAGCCACATGTCCAGCTCTCTGCTCAACAGAGTTGGCTTCTCTCTTTCCTTCTCCTTCTACCTATCCCTCTGCTCCTTCTTCCTCTCTCACTTACTCTATTTCTTTTTTTTTTTCCAATTTATTTATTTTCAGAAAAACAGTATTCATTATTTTTTCACCACACCCAGTGCTCCATGCAAGCTGTGCCCTCTATAATACCCACCACCTGGTACCCCAACCTCCCACCCCCCCGCCACTTCAAACCCCTCAGACTGTTTTTCAGAGTCCATAGTCTCTCATGGTTCATCTCCCCTTCCAATTTACCCAAAAGCACATACCCTCCCCAATGTCCATAACCTTCCCCCCTTCTCCCAACCCCCCTCCCCCCAGCAACCCACAGTTTGTTTCGTGAGATTAAGAGTCACTTATGGTTTGTCTCCCTCCCTATCCCATCTTGTTTCATGGATTCTTCTCCTACCCACTTAAGCCCCCATGTTGCATCACCACTCCCTCATATCAGGGAGATCATATGATAGTTGTCTTTCTCCGCTTGACTTATTTCACTAAGCATGATACGCTCTAGTTCCATCCATGTTGTCGCAAATGGCAAGATTTCGTTTCTTTTGATGGCTGCATAGTATTCCATTGTGTATATATACCACATCTTCTTGATCCATTCATCTGTTGATGGACATCTAGGTTCTTTCCATAGTTTGGCTATTGTGGACATTGCTGCTATAAACATTCGGGTGACAGATGCTGGCGAGGATGCGGAGTAACTGGGTCACTTCCAATAAGAGAATGATACATAAAGTTTTTTTAATGATAAGTTTCCAAGAATTTCCTTTGTAGCCTGTTCTTCAAAACTAGCAGTCTCTATTTGTCGAGACCAAAGTGGTCACTAAGGATCAGTGATAGTCCACTGAAAACAAGTTCACCTATCTCAGGTCTTTGAAGCTAGGACTGGAATCAATACTTTTTTTTTTTCCCCTCTATAGCATTAAAAACTCTTATGAGAAGTAGAAGTCATAGCTGAACTCAAATGACTACAATTCTAATAAAGAAACTGTACATGCATATGTAAAAAAAAAGCCATGTGTATTATACATAAACAATGCTAGATGGTGTTGGCTATATAGGATATGCTGGAGGATGCAAGAAGTGAAAATCAGTGTGGTCCAGGGCATTTAGTTAAAACTTTCTTAAGTAGTATTATATGTAAACTATGCTTTACATAAAGATGGAAAGGATTTAAAGATCTGGGCAAAAATCAACAGGAATGATGGCATGGACGAAATCAGTTTTTATGGGAATGGATCTAATACCGGGAACAGGGATGAGAGAGGTGAAAATACATAGATATTTATTTCCTTGGATATCCCAAGGAATTTCCTCTAAAGATTAAAGTCCTATTCTTAAATCTTCATACAATTTCAAAGATATAAATTTAACATATCTGTTGTAAGCTCTTTTCAAAGATGCATTCCACTGGGAAAGTATATGAAAACTTTTTGCTTAAAGAAATGTGTATACATGAAAATTGATAGTAAATTTATTTAAAGGATTTTTGGGGGAAAGATTTTATTTATTTGACAGAGAGAGACAGACCACAAGTAGGCAGAGAGGCAGGTAGAGAAAGAGGGGGAAATAGGCTCCCTGCTGAGCAGAGAGCCCAATTCGGGGCTCCATCCCAGGACACTGGGACTATGACCTGAGCCACAGGCAGAGACTTAACCCACTGAGCCACCCAGGCACCCCAAGGATCTTTAATACCAAAACTGACACTGAAATTTTCATCAACAATGAACCAAATATGAGAATGCTAGATTTCTACACTATTCATATGTGAATTCATAAAGACAAACCTTTTCTTCTATAAGCATTCTTCTGGAAATTACAAAAATATGTTCAGTTATAAAACTGACATTTTAGGGGAATGGCTATTCCCTAGAGGTTTTTGTGCCTGTATCCAGAGATACTAGGAAGAGTTTGAAGAAGCTTCTCTCTTTGTTGTAAAAAAGAAAAATTTGGAAGGAAAGTTTTACACACTCTAAATTACAATCTTATAATGTTTATTCTTCTGATCCATGACCATGGAATGCTCTTTCATCTTTTTGTGTCTTCTTCAATTTCTTTCATGAGCGTTCTATAGTTCCTTGAGAACAGACCCTTTACCTCTTTTGTTACATTTATCCCCAGGTATCTTATGATTCTTGGTGCTGTAGTAAATGGAATCAATTCTCTAATTTCTCTTATTCTTATATCTCCAGAATTCCTATCTCAACAGAGAAGGTGGATATGACTGAAGATAACTACTCCTTGACCACCGAATTTATCCTCATAGGATTTACAGATCACCCAGAGTTGAGGAGCCTCCTGTTTGTGGTGTTTCTCACTATCTATGTGATCACTATGGTGGGGAATCTGGGCCTGGTGGCATTGATTTTTATGGAGCGTCGTCTTCACACACCAATGTACATCTTTCTGGGCAACCTGGCTCTGATAGATTCCTGTTGTTCCTGTGCCATTACCCCCAAAATGTTAGAGAACTCTAAAGACAGAATGATTTCCCAAAGAAACTCTGCATTCAGATGACCACTGGGGCCTATATAGCTGGAAATCTGCATTCCATTTATCATATATGGTTTCTCTTTAGTTTAACTTTCTGTGGGTCAAATCAAATTAATCACTTTTTTTGTGATTTTTTTCCATTATATAGACTCTCTTGTGTTGACCCTTATATCAATGAATTGATGATATTTTTCTTTGCAGGTTCAGTTCAACTCTTCACCATTGGTAGTGTCTTAATATCTTACTTCTACATTCTCTTTACTATTTTCAAAATGAAATCCAAAGAGGGAAGAAGCAAAGTCTTATCTACATGTGCATCCCACTTTCTCTCTGTCTCAATATTCTATGGTTCTCTTATCTTTGTGTACATTCGACCACATTCAGTTAAAGAAGAGGATAAAGATATACCTGGTGCTGTTTTTTATACCATAGTAATCCCTTTATTAAACCCTTTTATTTATATTCTAAGAAATAAGGATGCAATAAATGCTATGAAAAAAATTATAAAGAATATTATATAACACTTTAAAAGAATTATCATCATCTGTGGAAAATTAAATTTGATAAAATGTTTTTCAAGATCATGGAATATTGAGAAAGTAGAAAAGGACCTCTTTGTCCATAAAATATTCAATTACTTATACATGTTAGTATAGAAATCAAATAAATAACTTCTGCAAAGAGAGATTCTGCTAATATGTATTCCAAAATCATAGCTAATAGCTCCCTTCAAGAATGAGTTAAATAATTATTATTAAGATTATATACTGTACCACAGAAAAATTAGCTAAACTATTAACTAATTGTTTCAAAGAGTAATGAGTCACAATTTTCAACAAATGCTAGGAATACAAGTCAGTATATGTAAATATCACTTCCATTTAATATTGTTGACAAGTTTCTAGAATTCTGAAGCATAGCATGTCCCATTCCAGGTTCTCAAGAATTAATCCCTTCTTAAACACCATCTGTTGGAAGTACACTGTATATATTTGATTCTTAATTTTCTTTGAGTTTATTCAAAGGACTATATGAGAATATCGATTCAATTCATATGAAGTATCTATTCTTTTTTTTTAAAGATTTTATTTATTTATTTGACAGAGAGAGATCACAAGCAGGCAGAGAGGCAGGCAGAGAGAGAGGAGGAAGCAGGATCCCCCACTGAGCAGAGAGCCCGATGCGGGGCTCGATCCCAGGACCCTGAGATTATGACCTGAGCCAAAGGCAGAGGCTTAACCCACTGAGCCACCCAGGCGCCCCTGAAGTATCTATTCTTAATTCAAGAATAATTTCATTATTAAAAGGGGAAATTTTATTCTATATCTTTTACCACAATTAAAAAATATTAAAAACAAGAAAAGAATGCTAGTCAAAATGTATAATAAAGAAAAACTACATTCATATTTATTGTTAGTCAACCTTACTCTCAGATTCTCTGAAATAGAGTATCTATATCCTCATGATTTAGCAAAATGTAGTTGAAATAGATGGAATTTATACGGAAATCCCTATTTCTTTCTCTCTAATATTACTTAATATGTTTTTTGCTGGGAATTCCACCAAGTTGTACTGATTCCAATGTAATTTACTGATACATTCATAGCAGTAAGAAAAAGTTGGAGATGCTGTAAGCATAAATGAGACACATAATTGGGAACATTCTAAATACCTAAATATAAATATTTATTGACCCATTACATACAGAAATGGGTCAGAGAAGGAGTTTCTCATGGTTCATCACCCAAATGGCAATATTTTATTCTATCTGATGGCTAATATTGCACTTTATATATATATACCACTTGTTCTTTATTCATTCATCAGCTCATCTTGCCATTTGCAACATCATAGACAGAACTAGAGTGTATTAGGTTAAGCAAAATAAGTCATTCAGAGAAAGACAAATAGCATATGACTTCACACATATGTGGAGTTTAAGAAACAAAACAGATGAATGCAGGGCAATGGAAGGAAAAATAAGATGAAAACAGGAAAAAGGCAAACCATAAGACACTCTTATGTAGAGAGGAATAACAGGCTTGCTAGAGGGGAAATGGGTGATGGGATGGGGTAAATGGGTGATGGGCGTTAAGGAAGGCACTTGGGATGAGCACTGGATATTATATGTTAACTGATGAACACTAAATTCTATTCCTGTCTCCTAAGCATTAGGAAAAGAGAAAAATGAAGGGGGAGAAATCAGAGTGGGAGAGGAACCATGAGAGAAGACTATATCAAAACTTATGATGCAGAGGGATAGGCAGACTCCCTGCTAAGCATAGAGCCCACCCTGAGGTTTGATCCCAGGATCCTGAGATCATGATGTGAGCCAAAGTCAGATGTTTAACCAACTGAGCCACCCAGGCACCCACATGTTCCATCCTTAATTCACTTTTGGGCATAAGGGACCAAAATGAAATCTATTTTTCAATTTAATCTGGAACAAAAAACGTGCTCTCAGTGCTGTGGCACAGGCTATATCCCAAATGGTGCTTTAACGGCCATATGACATAAATGACTTCTTAAGCAAATATCTCTATGCGTGCAAACTACAATCTTTGGCAAAAGTTTTCCACTGAACTCTCAGCTTCTAGCAAGGAATAATGTGATTTTGGAGTCATCAGAAAATATATTCATCAGAAACTAACAACTACAGTTATTTCAAGAGAAAATGGTTGGTCCATTAGAGTATTTTCAGAAAGCCAGCTCTCATCACTAAAGGAAACCAAGTATTTTAATACCTTAAATACCTGTCATATAATTGGCAATGTCATAGATACATTCTAGTAAGAATGGATCAGTTTGGCATAGATCAGTCACAGGTCCTTGGGACTATCAATAGAACCTCTCAAACAACTGCCCGCACTAATTTCTAAATAGTAAACTCTCTGTTAATGCAAAGCATGCTGCCTCAGTTACTAATGAATGTTACCAAATTAAGGAACATGATGTCATTTGGAAGCTTACAATCTTTCTCATGAACACTAAACTGGTTAAAAACAGAAAATCCAAAGAGAGGATAGACTCCCAGATACATTTATGAGGTTACCACAACCTGGACATGAGAAAGGAAAATTGTAGGACAGCCTGACTCATAAACCTATACCTCCTCAGATTCTTCAAATTGGCAAACTGAATCTTGCATTCTATGAAAAATATAATATGACCAAAGTGGTGTCTTCCAGGGATTTAAGGATGCTTTAGTGCTTGAAAACTGATCAGTATACTTTGTCTCATTAGTAGATTAAAAGAAAATAATATGGCAGTTTAAACAGATGGGAAAAAAAAGAGTTGGTCAGATTTAATAATCTTTTAAAAATATTTATTTATTTATTTTAATTTTTTAAAATTTATTTTCAGTGTAATAGTATTCATTGTTTTGGCACCACACCCAGTGCTCCATGCAATCTGTCCCCTCTCCAATACCCACCACCTGGTTCCCCCAACCTCCCACCCCCTGCCCCTTCAAACCCCTCAGATTGTTTTCCAGAGTCCATAGTCTCTCATGGTTCACCTCCCCTTCCAATTTCCCTCAACTCCCTTCTCCTCTCTAATTTCTTTTGTGTTTCAGAATTCATTGTTTATGTACCACACCCAGTGACATGCCCTCCATAATACCCACCATCAGGCTTACCCAACCTCCAATCACCCTCCCCTCCAAAACCCTTAGTTTTTATCTCGGAGTCCACAGTCTCTCACGGTTTTTCTCCCCCTTGAATTTCCCCCAACTCACTTCTCCTCTCCATCTTCCTATGTCCGCCGTGTTATTTGTTTATGCTCCACAAATAAGCGAAACCATATGTTAATTGACTCTCTCTGCTTGACTTATTTCTCTCAGCATTGTCTCTTCCAGTCTCACCCATGTTGATACAAAAGTTGGGTATTCATCCTTTCTGTTGGAGCCATAATAAATTTAGTCATCTTCTATGAAATAACACTTAACAAATTAGGAATTAAAAAGAAGTTCTTTAATAAAAAAATTAAGAACCAATAACAAATAAATATTGCCTTAATAGTAAATAGTGTATGCTTCCTTTTGAGTTCAGGACTGACACTAAGATGTCTATTGTCATCACTTGTATTCAGTTTCATAATGAATGTTACAGCCACTAAAATAGGAGCAAAGAAAAAAAATGAATAGAAAGTAAAGAATCAAGAATGAGGAAAGAAGAATGCCATTTTTTGTAGACAAGAGGTCAAGGAAGGAGTTTGGGATTGAAAAATATATGCAGGAAACCTCTTATGTGAATCTAATATTCCATGTCTTGGTCTTTATGAATATTGCATGGGTGTTCACTCCCTTATAATTCATTGTGTTGTACATTTTTTCTTTATTTACTTTTTATATGCATCATATTTATAATTTTTATTTTTTATATTAGAAAAAGAAATTAAGTTATATTTACTGAGATTAACCTGAAGATGTCATTGCAGAAGCCTAATCAGAATGGCCTGTACCAAGCACTTCTTTAAGAATGGGTCAGTCTATATCCAGCAGTCATGAAGCACTTCCTACTGGTTCCCTAAGGAGGAAAGCAAATTCTCAATTGTACCCAACTGCTCAAGACTCACTGCTTCAAGAAGCATGGTAACAGGCCCCTGCCAGCCACAGAGCATATCCTACAGCCTGGCTGGTCAGGGAGCCAAGCTAAAAGCTTTGCTTAATCATTGAGCATAATTTCTGGCCCTCATATCCAGGAAAACTGAATGGTGAACTTGAGCAGCCTTGGATCCCAGACTACAAGGCCACCCAAACATGGAGCCAAGCGTAAAACTCCACCCAGCAGTGGAGAGAGTTCAGCATATGGCCATGCCCAATTGCTAAACATAGCCTAGGGACTGCCCAGGCAGGAAACCCAGTGACCCCATCTAATCACAGAACATAGCCTGACCACAGAGCATAGTCTCTAGTGCCACCCAGTTTTAGGGTACAGCTGGAAGCCCCACATGACCAGAAAGACAAGCCAGCCATGTCACCCAATCACAGAACACAACAACAGTCTACTTGATCACATAGTCTAGCTTATAGTCTGCCCAATGTCAGGGCACAGCTTGTCACCTGCGTGATGACAGAGCACAGTCTGAGTATTCATCTGACTTTAAAGCCTTACCTGTGACTACCTCCATCCAAATACGGAGTCCAAGTAGTGACATAATACAGGTGGGGAACACAACCTGAGGCCCATTTTGTCCAGTAGTGATTGTGGAGCATACCTCCTAGCTGCGTCGAATAACAGAATACAAAGAGTGACACTGCCCTACAAGGCAGCACATCATGGGACTCTGGAAATCAGAAGTAATAGCAGAGAGCTCATCTAGTAACCCTACCTGATTCCATACAGCTGGGCATCATGCCCAGCTAGGAAGCTCATACACTGAGCCCACTTGAGTACAGAGCACAGCCTACAGTTCCACCCTACCATGAAGCTTACACGCTTGCACTCTCCCCCCAAACACATACATACCACCACTTCAGATTATAGGCACTGGTCTCATCCAACAAAGATCCCAAAAACAAATCCCACCTGCCCATGGATGCCACCAGTTGAAGCATCTAGGACCTCAAGCTGACACAACTAGGGAAGGTCTTTCCAAACAAATATATAACATATGGAAGAACAAACCACTTACTCAAATGCATAGATACAAACACAAGGATACAAGCTTCACAAGGAATTAGGTAAACATGATACCCCCAGAAGAAACTAATAATGCTCCAATAACTGACCCTAAAGAAATGCAGATCTATGACCTGACAGAGTTCAGAATGATCTTCTTGAAGTAGTACAACAGAGTATAAGAAGACTCAGGCAACTAAATGAAATTGGGAAAATAATGCATAAGCAAAATGAGAAGTTCAACAATGAAACAGAAACCATAAAATAATTTAAAAAAAACAGAAATTGTAGAGCTGAAGCATGTAATGACTGAAATATTCAATAGTATCAATAGACTTAATGAGTGAGAAGAAAGAATCCATGACCTGGAGACCAGTTGTTTGAAATTATCTAAATGGACAAGCAAATAACAGTATGAAAAATAGTGAAGAAAGCTTTTGGCACTTACGAGACACCATCACAGAAATAACATAGACATTATGGAAATCTTGGATGGTGAAGAAAAAGATAAAGTCAAAAAGGCTTATTTAAAACAAACAAACAAACAAACAATGGGTGGATCCTTCTTAAATGTGGTGAGGGAAATGGATATCAGAATTCATGAGGCTCAAAGGACCTCATATACATTGAACCCCAAAAGGGATACATTGAAACATTACAATTAAAATGTCAAAAAGCAAAAGGAAAAGAGAATTTTGAAACCAGAAAGAGAAAAGTAACTTATATGCAAGAGAGTGCCTAAAAGACTATCAATGGCTTTCCTAGCAGAAACTTTGTAGGCCAAGAAAGATTGGGACATTATATTAAAAATAATAAAAAAACAAAAACAAAAACCTATTAAGCAGGAATAATATATCCAGCAAAGCTATTCATCAGAAATGAAGGAGACATAAAGGCTCCCAAACAAAAACCGACAGAGTTCATCACCATTAAACCTTCTTCACAAAGAATACTGAAGGGTGTTCTATATCTGAAATGAAAGGATACTAATTAATACTTTAAAAAGTACATGAACATGTAAAACTCATCAATGAAGTTAGTAAAAATGTTGTCAAATTCAGATACTCTAATACTATAATGGCAATATAAAAATCAAACTCTAGTTTAAAAGCTAAAAAGCAAACGTATGAAAAATATTAATAATTTGACATTGCATATAGAAATTTAAAAAAATGTAAATTATAACATCACTAACCTAAAATGTTGAAGAGAAAAGAAGTAAAGGTACAAAGTTTTCTATGCTCTCATAGTTGTTGTTACCTTAAAACAGGATAACCGTAAGAAGTTTTATGTAATCCTCAGGGCAGCCACAAAAGTCAACCCATTAATAGATACACAGAAGATTATAATAAAGGAGTCAGAGCATACCACCACAAAAAGTCATCAAATTACAAAAGAAGACAGCCAAGAGAGGGGGCATGGGTGAATGGATCTACAGTCAGAAAATAATTAACAAATGGCAGTAGTAAGCCTTAGCATTCAATAATGACTTTAAATGAAAATGGATTAAATTCTCTAAGCCAAAGACATAGAACGGTTTAATGAATGAAAAATAAGATCCAACAACATGCTGCCTAGAAGAGACTCACTTTAGCATTAAGGACACAGAGGAACTGGAAGTGAAGAGATGGAAAATCATATTCTAAACAAATGGTAAACAAAAGGAATCAGGGGTATCTATACTTAGATAAAATAGAATGTAAGCTAAACATGGTCACAAGAGACAAAGAGGGTCACTATATAATAATAAAGGTAAATGTATCAAGATGGTATAACCATTGTAGGTAGTTTTGCACCTGACATTACAGCATGTAAATATATAAAGCAAATACTAACAGAACTAAAAGGAGGAATAAAAATATAATAGTTCTGAAGTTTAATGTCCCACTCTCAACAATGAATAGTATAGCCCAGAAAGAGAGTCAGTAAGGAGGGGTGCCTGGGTGGCTCAGTGGTTAAGCCACTGCCTTCGGCTCAGGTCATGATCTCAGGGTCCTGGGATCAAGCCCCGCATCAGGCTTTCTGCTCAGCAGGGAGCCTGCTTTCCTCCTCTCTCTCTGCCCGCCTCTCTGCCTGCTTGTGATCTCTCTCTGTCAAATAAATAAATAAAATCTTTAAAAAAAAAAAAAAAAAAAGAGAGTCAGTAAGAAAACTGTGGATTTGAGGAATACTATACACCAAGTGTATCTAGTGGTTATATACAGGACATTCCATCCAACAACAACTGAATACATATTTTTCCCAAGTGCACATAGACCTTTGTAGGATAGATTATATATTAGGTCACAAAAATTGTTTCAACAAATTCAAGAAGATATAAATTACATCAGGTATCTTTCCCAGCCACAGTGGTACAAAACTAGAAATTAATAACAGGAAGAAAGTTGGAACATTCACAAATACATGAAAATTACAATTAGATCAAATTAAAAATAAGAGAGAAAAAAATCAAGACAAATAAAAATGGAAGCATACATAGAACAACTTAAGGGATGCAACAAAATCAATCCTAAGATACATGTTGATATAAATGTAGCTATTAAGGACTCTCCATACTGTTTTCCAAAATGGCTGTACCAAATTCCATTTCCACCCACAGAGTAAGAGGGTTCCCCTTTCTCTACATCCTCTCCAACACTTATTTTTTACTGACTTTTTAATTTTGGCCATTCTTACTAGTGTAAGATGGTGTCTCAATGTGGTTTTGATTTGAATCTCCCTGATGGCTAATGATAATGAATATTTCTTTATGTGTCTGTTAGCCACTTGTGTGTCTTCTTTGGAGAAGTATCTTTTCATGTCTTCTGCCCATTTTTTGACATGATTATCTGTTGTTTGAGTATTGAGTTTAAAGAGTTCTTTATACATCTTGGATGTCAGCCCTTTGTCTGTAGTGTCATTTGTGAACAGCAAGCAGTGTGGAGATTCCTTAAGAAATTGGGAATAGAGCTACCCAGGCACCTGTGTGGTTCAATGGGTTAAGCTTCTGCCTTCTATTTGGGTCATGATCTCAGGGTCCTGGGATTGAGACCCACATCAGGCTTTCTGCTCACTGGGGAGCCTGCTTCCCTCTCTCTCTCTCCACCTGCCTCTCTGCCTACTTGTGGTTTCTCTCTGTCAGATAAATAAATATACCTTTTAAAAAAATAGTCTCTGAAAAACAATCTGAGAGTTTTGAAGGGGAGGGGGGGTGGGAGGTCAGGGTACCAGGTGGTGGGTATTATAGAGGGCACGGATTGCATGGAGCACTGGGTGTGGTGCAAAAATAATGAATACTGTTATGCTGAAAATAAAAAATAAATTAAAAAAAAATAGAGCTACCCTATGCCCTGCAATTGCACTCCTGGGTGTTTACCCCAAAGATACAGATGTAGTGAAAAGAAGGGTCATGTGCACTGCAGTTTTCATAGCAGCAGTGACCGAAGTAGCCAAACTGTGGAAAGAGCCAAGATGCCGTTCAACAGACGAATGGATAGAAAAGATATGGCCCATGTATACAGTGGACTATCATGCCTCCATCAGAAAGGATGAATACCCAACTTTTCTATTCAAAGTGGACAGGACTGGAGGGGATTATGCTGAGAGAAATAAGTCAAGCAGAGAGAGTCAATTATCATATGGTTTCACTTACTTGTGGAGCATAAGGAATAACACCAAGGTAGATGGAGAAAAGTGAGTTGGGGAAAATTGGAGCGGGAGACAAGTCATGAGAGACTGTTGACTCTGAGAAATAAACTGAGGCTTTGGAGGGGAGGAGGGTGGAGGGTTGGGTGAGCCTGGTGATGGGTATTGAGGAGGGCACGTATTGCATGGCACTAGGTGTAGTGCATGAACACTGAATCTTGGTACATTAAAAAAATAAAATAAAATTATAAATAAATAAATAAATAAATAAATGTATATATTACTAAAAAAAGAATCTGTGATACACAATCTATCATTACACTTCAAAGACCTAGATAGAAGGACACACTAAACCCAAAGTGAACAGGCAGGCAGAAATAAAAGTTTGGAGCAGAAATAAATAAAAATAGAAACTAAAATGACAATGGAAAAGACCAATGAAATTAAGAGCTGTTTTTAAACACATAAAAAAATTGACGGGTTAGCTAGATTAACCATGAAAAGAGGAGAGAGGACTAAAAACATATAAAAATAAAAAGGGGACATTACACTTGAATTCATGGAAACACAAAGGATCATAGAAGATAACTACTTAAGAGTGATTATAAACCAGGAAATTGGATAACCAAAAATAAATGAATAAATTTCTAGAAATTTGTAACTTATCTAAACTGAGTCAGGAAGAAATAGAAAATCTAACAGAACGATTGCTAGTAAGGAGATTGGTCTTTTTCAACTTGATGAGAACAATTCTGAAAAAGCCATAGCTTAGGTCCACTTCTAAATAGCAGCATGGGAAGTTCCATGGCCCAGTTCCCAAAAGAACAGCATACATGGTGACAATGTTGTGTTAAAAAACATGATTTAATAATCTTTGGGAAGGTGGGGAGGAGTGGCAGGCTGAGATGACATCAGGTAGCAGGAGATCAGCTAGATAGCTTATCAATCCATTGTGAACACCTACAAATCCAACAAGAGATTGAAGAGAAGAAGAGTAACAATTCTAGAAACAGAAAATTGACCACTTTCTGAATGGTAGGACCAATGAAGAAGTGAATCCAAGGCAATGGGAAGATGGACCATGGCGGGAAGGATCAGCTCCAGGCAATTGGTGGAGCAATGGAGCATTAAATCAGAACTTCTAAAAGTCTGCTCCACTGAGGGACATCACTCCAGAGGCTAACCCAGGGTGAAGGCCACGTGGGGACAGTGTGGCATCAGGTCCTGTGGGGTCACAGAAGGATCAGGGGTGTCTGAGTGTTGCAGAGCTCACCGGTATTAGAGTGTGGAAGCTGGCTACAGAGACAGAGCCAAGGAACAAGCTCTCAACTTGGGGTTACCTTGAACTGTAATCTGCAGCACACACCACTTCTCTGTTAGTAGGATCCCCACAAGATCCAGGGGACACCCCCCCCCCGGAAGAGCTCAGGGATCTGTGGGGTTTGGAGACTTCAGGCAGAGCGGTGTGTCAGAGACAGAAATGCTTGGTCAAAGGCTGGGTGAGCTCGAAGCACAGCTGGAGGCCAGGGAGATGGGAGTGACTGAGGGCTTTTCTCCAAGCGGGGACCAGAGGCCGGAGAGATGGGAGTGATTGAGCACTTTTCTCCGAGGGTGCACTGAGGAGTGGGTCCCCAAGCTATTAGCTCTTCTGGGCCAGAGATTGGGAGGCTGCCATTCTCATTCCCGTACTCTGGAGCTCTACGCAAAGTGTTCAGGGAACATATGCTCTCGAAAGTGACCCGGGTGGATTGCTTAGCCCAGTCCCTGAAGGCTGGTGCAATTCTGCCTCTGGCAAAGACACTTCAGAATCACTACAACAGGCCCCTCCTCTAGAAGATCAATAAGAAATCCAGCCAAGACCAAGTTCACTTACCAAGGGGAACAGCAGAATTCCGGAGGAGGAGAAAGCAAACCAGGGAATTCATTGCTTTCTCCCCATGATTCTTTAGTCTTGCAAAGTTAATTAATTTATTTAATTTTTTTTTTCTTTTGCTAATTTTTTAAATTTTTACCCTCTACTCTTTTAAAGTTTTATTTTCTTTTAACGATTTTTAACTAGTTTATTTTAACAATATCTTTCATTAAAAAATTATCTTTTTTGAACCTTCATGAGTATAGTCATATTTTATCCTTCATTGTATTTAACTTTATTTTTTGTATACACATAGAGTTCTTTCTTCTAAAAAAATTGAGGTACAACTTCTTCTAATACATGAAAATACACCCTAAATTGACCACTGGATTTGTTCCAGTCTCCAGCCTGAGAAAATTCTCTCTACTTTCTTTTTCTACATTCTCCCAACCAACTTACCTTATCAACTCCTTTTTTAGAAATTAAAAAAAAAATTTCTTTTCATCTTTATAGTCATATTCCATCCCTTCATTGTGTTTACCCCTATAAATGTTTTCCATTCCATAAAATTTTGGGAAGTAGTTTCTTCTAAGAGACCAAAATACTCCCAAAATTAGGTGACCCTGTTCTAGTCACGAGTCTAATATATATATTTTTTTTCCTTTTTATATTTTTTTCTTTATTTGTTTTCATTTTTTTTTCTTCTGAACTTCCCTTTCTCCCCCATCATGATTTCAGTTCTCTTCTGATTTGGTTAAAGCACATTTTCCTGGGGTCTTTGCCACACTTTCAGTATTTTATTTGCTCCTTCATATATTCTTATCTGGACAAAACACAAGACAGGAAAAACTCACCACAAAAAAAAAAGAACAAGAGGCAGTACCTAAGGCTAGGTACCAAATCAATACGGACATTGGTAATATATCAGATCTAGAGTTTACAATGATGATTCTCGAGGTTCTAGCTGGGTTCGAAAAAGGTAGGGAAGACATTAGAGAAACAATTTCCAGAGAAATAAAAACCCTCTCTGGAGAAATAAAAGAACTAATGTCTAACCAAGTTGAAATCAAAAAAGCTATTAATGAGGTGCAATAAAAAATGGAGGCTCTTACTGCTAGGATAAATGAAGTAGAAGAACGAATTAGTGATATAGGAGACCAAGTGACATAAAATAAAGAAGCTGAGCAAAAGAGGGACAAACAACTGCTGGACAATGCAGGGAGAATTCGAGAGATAAGTGATACCATAAAATGCAACAACATTAGAATAATTGGGATTCCAGAAGAAGAATGAGAGAGAGGAGCAGAAGGTATATGGAGAGAATTATTGTAGAGATTTTCCCTAACATGGCAAAGGGAACAAGCATCAAAATTCAGGAGGTGCAGAGAACTCCCCTCAAAATCAATAAGAATAGGTCCTCAATCCATCATCTCATAGTAAAATTTCCAAGTCTTAGTGACAAAGAGGAAATCCTGAAAGTAGCCTGGGAAAAGAAGTCTGTAATATGCATTGGTAAAAATATTAGATTGGCAGCAGACTTATCCACAGAGACATGGCAGGCCATAAAGAATTGATAGGATATATTCAGAGCACTAAATGAGAAAAACATGCAGCCAAGAATACTATATCCAGCTAGGCTATCATTGAACATAGAAGGAGAGATAAAAATCTTCCAGGACAAAAACTAAAAGAATTTGCAAACACCAAACCCGCTCTACAGGAAATATTGAAAGGGGTCCTCTAAGCAAAGAGAGACCCTAAAAGTGGTAGATCAGAAAGGAAGAGAGACAATATACAGTAACAGTTACGTTATAGGCAATACAATGGTACTAAATTCATATCTCTCAATAGTACACTGAATGTAAATGGGCTAAATGCCCCAAACAAAAGACACAGTGTATCAGAACGGATTTAAAAAAAAAAAACAAACAAAACAAAAAAACAAAAAAAAACAAAACCCATCAATATGCAGCCTACAAGAAACACATTTTAGACCCAAAGACATCTCCAGATTTAAAGTCATGGCATGGAAAACAACTTACCATGCTAATGGACACCAAAGGGAAGCCTGGGTGGCAATCCTTATATCTGATCAATTAGATTTTAAGCCAAAGACTCTAATAAGAGATGAGGAAGGACACTATATCATACTCAAAGGGTCTGTCCAACAAGATGATCTAACAATTTTAAATATCTATGCCCCGAACATGGGAGCAAACAACTATATAAACAAATTAATAACAAAATCAAAGAAACACATGGATAATAATACAATAATAGTAGGGGACTTTAACAATTTCCTCACTGAAATGGAAAGATCATCCAAGCAAAAGATCTACAAGGAAATAAAGGCCTTAAATGACACACTGAACCAGAAGGATATCACAGATATATTCAGAACATTCCATCCCCAAGCAACAGAATACACATTCTTCTCTAGTGCACATGGAATATTCTCCAGGATAGATCACATCCTGGGTCATAAATCAGGTCTCAACCACTATCAAAAGATTGGGATTATTTCCTGCATATTTTCATACCACAATTCTCTGAACTAGAACTTAATCATAAGAGGCAATTTGGAAAGAACCCAAATACATGGAGACTAAATAGCATCCTTCTGAAGAATGAATGGGTCAAACAGGAAATTAAAGATTTATTCAAGAAATTCATGGAAACAAATGATAATGAAAACACAATGGTTCAAAATCTGTGGGACACAGCAAAGGTAGTCCTGAGAGGACAATATATAGCGATACAAGCCTTTCTCAAGAAACAAGAAAGGTCTCAAATACACAGCCAAACCCTACACCTAAAAGAGCTGGAAAAGAACAACAAAGAAAGCCTAAACCCAGCAGGAGAAGAGAAATAATAAAGATCAGAGCAGAAATCAATGAAATAGAAACCAAAAAACAATGGAACAAATCAATGAAACTAGGAGCTGGTTCCTTGAAAGAATCAATAAGATTGATAAAGCCTTGGCCAGACTTACCAAAATGAAAGAGAAAGGACCCAAATAAATAAAATCATGAATGAAAGAGAAGAGATCCAACCAACACCAAAGAAATACAATTATAAGAACATATTATGAGCAACTATATGCCATCAAATTTGACAATCTGGAAGAAATGGATGCATTCCTAGAGACATATAAACTACCACAACTAAACCAGGAAGAAATAGAAAACCTGAACAGAGACATAACCAGTAAGGAGATCAAATAAGTCTTCAAAAACCTTTGAAAAAACAAGAGCCCAGGGCCAGAAGGCTTCCCAGGGGAATTCTACCAAACATCTAAAGAAGAATTAATTCCTATTCTCCTTAAACTGTTCCAAAAAATAGAAATGGAAGGAAAACGTCCAAAGTCATTTTATGAGGCCAGCATCACCTTGATCCCCAAACCAGACAAGGATCCCATTAAAAAAGAGAATTGCAGACCAACATCCTTGATGAACACATATGGGAAAATTCTCAACTGAATACTAGCCAATAGGATCCAACAGTACATTAAATGGATTATTCATCATGAACAAGTGAGATTTAATCCAGGGCTGAAAGGTTGATTCAACATTTGCAAATCAATCAATGTGATACACTACATTAATAAAAGAAAGATCAAGAACCATATGATCCTCTCAATAGATGCTGAAAAAACATTTGACAAAGTACAACACCCTTTCCTGATCAAAACTCTTCAAAGTGTAGGGATAGAGGGTATATACCTCAATATCATCAAAACCATCTGTGAAAAACCCACTGCAAATATCATTCTCAATGGAGAAAAAGTGAGAGCTTTTCCCCTAAGGTTAGGAACATGCCAGCAATGTCCATTATCACCACTGCTATTCAACATATTACTAGAAGTCCTAGCATCAGCAATCAGACAACAAAAAGTAATTAAGTGCATCCAAATCGGGAAGAAGTCAACTATCACTCTTTGCAGGTGATATGATACTATATGTGGACAACCCAAAAGACTCCACTCCAAATCTACTAGAACTTGTACAGGAATTCAGTAAAGTGTCAGGATATAAAATCAATGCATAGATTTCAGTTGCATCTCTTTACACCAACAACACGACAGAAGAAAGAGAAATTAAGGACTCAATCCCATTTACTATTGCACCCAAAACCATAAAATACCTAGGTTTTTAAACCTCACCAAAGAGGCAAAGAATCTACTCAGATAACTATAAAGCCCTCATGAAAGAAATTGAGGAAGACACAAAGAAATGGAACAATGTTCCATGCTTCTGGATTGGAAGAACAAATAGTGTGAAAATGTCTATGCTACCTAAAGCAATCTGCACATTTAATGCAATCCCAATCAAAATCCCATCCTTTTTTTTTTTTTTCAAAGAAATGGAACAAATAATCCTAAAATTTATATGGAACCAGAAAAGACCTCCAATAGCCAGAGGAATATTGAAAAAGAAAGCCAAAGTTGGTGGCATCACAATTCCATACTTCAATCTCCATTACAAAGATGCCATCATCAAGACAGTATGGTACTGGCATAAAAACAGACACATAGATAAATGGAATGGAATAGAGAGCCCAGAAATAGACCCTCAGCTCTATGGTCAACTAATCTTCAACAAAGCAAGAAAGAATGAACAATGGAAAGAAGAAGGTCTCTTCAACAAACGGTGTTGGGAAAATTGAACAGCCACATGAATAAAAATGAAAGTGGACCATTTCATTACACCACACCTGAAAATAGACTCAAAATGGATGAAGGACTTCATTGTGAGAAAGGAATCCATCAAAATTCTTGAGGAGAACACAGGCAACAACCTCTTCGACCTCAGTCGCAGCAACTTCTTCCTAGGACCATCACCAAAGGAAAGGAAAGCAAGGACAAAAATGAACTATTGGGAGTTAATCAAGATCAAAAGCTTTTGCACAGCAAAGGAAACAGTTAACAAAACCAAAACACAACTGACAGAATGGGAGAAGATATTTGCAAATGAGATATCAGATAAGGGGTTCGTATCCAAAATCTATAAAGATCTTAGCAAACTCAACACCCAAAGAACAAATAATCCAATCAAGAAATGGGCAGAGGACATGAACAGACATTTCTGCAAAGAAGACATCCATCCAGATGGCCAACAGACACATGAAAAACTGCTCCACATCACTCGGCATCAGGGAAATACAAATGAAAACCACAATAGATACCACCTTAAACCAATCAGTCTCATAAAATTAAGAAGTCAAGAAATGACTGATGCTGGCAACGATATGGAGAAAGGGGAACCCTCCTACACTGTTGGTGGGAATGCAAGCTGCTGCAACCGCTCTGGAAAACAGTGTGGAGTTTCCTCAAAGAGTTGAAAATAGAGCTACCCTATGACCTAGCAATTGCACTACTGGGTATTTACCCTAAGGATACAAACGTAGTGATCCAAAGGGGGACGTGCACCCAAATGTTTATAGCAGCAATGTCCACAATAGCCAAACTATGGAAAGAACCTAGATGTCCATCAACAGATGAATGGATAAAGAAGATAGTGTGTGTGTGTGTGTGTGTGTGTGTGTGTAATGGAATACTATGCAGCCATCAAAAGAAATGAAATCTTGCCATTTGAGACCACATGGATGGAACTAGATTGTATTATGCTGAGCTGATCGAAATAAGTCAATCAGAGAAAGACAATTATCTTGTGATCTCCCTGATATGAGGAAGTTGAGAGGCAACATGGGGGTTTGGGGGTTAGAAAAGGAGTAAATGAAACAAGATGGGATTGGGAAGGAGACAAACCAAGAGACACTTAATCTCACAAAACAAACTGAGGGTTGCTGTGGGGAGGGAGTTAGGGAGAAGGTGGTAGGGTTATGGACATGGGGGAAGGTATGTGCTATGGTGACTGCTGTGAAGTGTGTAAACCTGGTGATTTACAGACCTGTAGCCCTGGGGCTAATAATACATTATAAGTCAATAAAAAAATTAAAAATTAAAGAAAATATGCAGATCTGAAAAAAATTTATATGTTACTCATATAATTTTTCACTAGAAAATCCTATCAAGATATATGGGAACACCCCAAATATGTTTTCATAATTCTATCTGTATTGCATGGTTTCTTTTTGGAAAATAATTGCTTTCTACTTAAATATGACAATTATATCAAAGGACAAAATAAAAATGTTAATGGCTTTTGAAGCAGCAAATTTAGAACACTTGTCATTTATTAGCAGAAAAGTATATAACTCCTCCTAAAATTAACAAATTTTTAAGTATTAACATAAAGATCAAGAGGACAAGAAATAAAAAGTATTTTTGAGGATGTAGAGAAGGGGGAACAGTTGTGCACTTTTTTTAGATTCTACATTTTAGTGAGAAACAGGATTTGTCTTTCTCTGTCTAACTTATTTCATTTAGCATAATACCCTCAAGGTCCATCTATGTTGCCAAAAATAGCAGGATTTTTTTCTTTTTTATGGCTGAATATTTCATTGGATGTCTATATCTATGTGTCTGTGCATATTTATGTGTATATACTTACATATACATACCCACACACATATTTTCTTCATTTGTTGATGAACACTTAGGTTGTTTACATGTTTGACTATTGTGAGTAATGCTGCAATAAATATGAGGATGAAGGTACATTTTCAAAATAGTTAGTTCATTTTCTTTGGATATATACCCAGATAGGGATTGCTGGATTAGATGGTAGTTCTATTTTTTTAATTTTTTGAGAAACTTTAATAGTGTTTTCCACAGTTGCTATACCAATTTACACTCTCACAAATAGTGTAACAAGTTTCCTTTTCTTCACATCCTCACCAATGCTTCTTTCTTGTCCTTTGAAAATAATCATTCTGATAGGTGTGAGGTGATATCTAATTGTGGTTTTGATTTGCTTTTCCCAGATGATGAATAATGGTGAGCAACTTTCCACAGGCTTGTTGGCCATTTGTATGTTTCCTTTGGAAAAAAGTCTATTCAGGACCTCTGCTCATTTTCAATCAGATTATTATTAGTAGTATTTTGCTAATAAGTTAAAGGAGTTCCTTATGTATTTTAGATATTAACTTCTTTTCAGATATATGGCTTGCAAATATTTTTCTTTTCTTCCATGGTTTCCCTTTTCATTTTGCTGATCGTTTCTTTTGGTGTACAGAAGCTTTTTAGTTTGAAGTCACGTTTTTTTTTTTTTTTCTACTTTTATTATTTGTGCTTTTTGGCAATACATCCAAAATATCATTGGCAAAGGCACTACCAAGAATCATTTTCCTATGTTTTTTTCTAGGAGCTTAATGATTTCAGGTCTTACATGTGTACATCTTAAATCCATTTGGAGTCAATTTTTGAGAGTTGTGTAAGGTAAAGATTAAATTTTAGTATTTTGCATGGGAATATCCAGTTTCCCTAACATTATTTGCTGAAAAGATCTTGGCTTCTTTTTCAAATATTAATTGACTGCTTGTGTGTGGTTTTATATCTGGGCTTTCAAATCTGTTTCATTCATTTATGTAACCATTTTTATACCAGGGTTCCATACTGTTTAGATTATTATAGATTCTTAGTTTACAATCAAGAAGTATGATGCTTCTAATTTTATTCTTCTTTCACAAGATTACTTTTGCTTTTGGATTCTTTTGTGGTTGCATAAAAACTTTAGGATTTTTTCTTTTTATGAAAATTGCCACTGGAGGTTTTATAAGAATTGCATTGTATCTACATATGACTTTGGGTAGCATGGACATATTAACAATATTAATTCTTCCATTCCAAAAACATGAGCTATTGTTCCACTTATCCACATATTTTCCAGTTTCTTTCATCAATGCCTTATAGTTTTCGGTGTACAAATTTTTCACCTCCTTGGTTCAATTTATCCCTTAGTATTTTTTGGTGTTCAAAGATATTGATAAATGATATTATTTTATTTCTTTTTCAGCTATCTTGTCGTTAGTGAATAGAAATGCAACTGATATTTGTATGTTGATTTTTATTATCATGCAATTTTAGTTACTTTGTTCATTACTTCTGTTTTTGTGGTGTTCTTAGAGTTTTCTACATATAAGATTATGCTATCTGCAAACAAGGACAATTTTATCTCCTCCTTTCCTATCTGAATTCCTTTTATTTATGTTATTCTTTTAACCTAATTACTATGGCAAGGATTTCTAGTACTGTGTTGAATAGAAGTGATTAGGGTGGCAACTTTGTGTTCTTCCTGATTTTTAAGGGTAAATTTCAGCTCTTCACTGTTGCACAGGATGTTAGCTGTGAGCCTGTTGTATATGTTTTTTATTATGTCGAGACAAAATACTTCTAATTCAAAGTGTTGAGAGCTGTTGTCGTGAAAGGATATCGAATTTTGTCAAATGCTTTTTCTGCGTCTATTGAATGATCATATGATCTTTATCTTTCATTCTATTAATGTGGTATATCACACATTGATTTGTGGATGTTGAACCATACTTGGATCCAAGGGAGAAAGCCCACTGGATCATGGTGTATATGATCCTTTTAATGGATCCTGTTGAATTTAGTTTGCTGGAATTTTGCTGTGTATTTTGCTTAAGTATTTATCGGGATATCATCTTGTAGTTTTGTTTTCTTCTAGTGTTCTTATCTGATTTTGGTATTAAGGTAATGCTGGCTTTAAAAAAACTTGAGTTTGAACATATTTCTTCCTTTTTTGGAAGAGTTTCAGGACTGACATTAACTCTTCATTAAATGTTTGGTAGACTTGCCCAGTGAAACCACCTATTCCTGAGCTTTTCTTTGTTGGGAGGTTTTTGATTACTAATTCA
This sequence comes from Neogale vison, assembly GCF_020171115.1. NCBI lineage: Eukaryota > Metazoa > Chordata > Mammalia > Carnivora > Mustelidae > Neogale > Neogale vison. Next base: position 46,364,806 of record NC_058096.1, on the reverse strand, counting down.
ATTTTCTTACTTTGTTATTGGCCGGTTCATGTTTTCTATTTCTTAATGGTTCAGGCTTGGTAGAATGTATGTTTCTAGAAATTTATCCATTGGTTTATTTTATCCAACTTGATTCCTTATCATTGTTCCTCATGCCTTCTTATAATCCTTTATATATTTGTAGTGTCAGTCATATTGTCTCCTTTTTCTTTTCTTTTTTTTTTTTTTTGAAGATTTTACTTATTTATTTGACAGAGATCACAAGTAGGCAGAGAGGCAGGCAGAGAGAGAGAGGAAGAAGCAGGCTCCCTGCTGAGCAGAAAGCCCGATTCCGGACTCGATCCCAGGACCCTGAGATCATGACCTGAGCCGAAAGCAGAGGCTCTAACACACTGAGCCACTGAGCCACACAGGCACCCCATATCTCCTCTTTCATTTAAAACTTTATTTAAGTCCTTTTTCTTTTTCTTGGTTAATAGAGCTAAAGGTTTTTTGTTTGTTTGCTTACCATTCAAAAAACAAACTTATTTTTACTGGCCTTTTCTGTTGTATTTCTGGTGTCTTTTATTTATTTCTGCTCTAATCCTTATTATTTCCTTCCTTTTCCTAACTTTGGGATTAATTTTTCTTCTTTTTCTAATTATTTGAGATTTAAGATGAGGTAGTTTATTTGAGATATTCCTTTTTTAATTACACATTGCTCACTCTAAACTTTCACCTAAGAATCATTTTTGCATTATCTTGTATGTTTTAACATGTTGTGGTTTTGTTGTCTAAAAAAGCTTTCTGATTTCGCTTTCATTTCTGCTTTGAGTTCAGTAGTGCATTGCTTAATTTCCACATATTTGTGGATTTTCCAGTTTTATTAATATTACTAATTTTCAGCTTCTTATCATTGTGGTTGGAAAAGATACTCAATATGATTCTGCAATTCTTTTTTTTTAATGATTCTAATATTCATAAAATTGCTAAGGCTTACTTTGTGGCCCAACTTATGATCTATCCTACAGAATGTTCCATGTGGCTTGAGAAGTAGGTATATTCTGGTGTTATGAAAGAGAATTTCCTGAATAAAGCTCTTACATTCATTTTCTCTATCGTGTTATTAAGTTCTGCTATTTACTAATTGATTATTGGTCCGGATGATCTATCCAGTGCTGAATGTGAATTATTGAAGTTCCCTTCTATTTCGTAATGGCTGCATGTTTCTCTCTTCATTTCTGTTAATATTTGTGTTATATATTCATGTGCTCCAATGTTGGGTGGGTATACATTTAGAACTGTTGTATCCTCCTGATGAACTGACACATTTATCATTATATAGTGACTTCTTTGCCTTCTCTTATTGATGTTGACAGAAATTCTGTTCTATCTGATATCACTGTAGCCATTTTGGTTATCATTCTTACGATTCTAAGTGTATTTTTAAAGGTAAAATGAATTTCTTATTGGTAGCATATTGTTGGATCTTGTTTTTTGTTTCTACTTTTATTCATTCAGCCACTCTGTCTTTTAATTGTAAAATTTAGTCCATTTACATTTAAAGTAATTATTGATAAGTAATGACTTACTATTGCCATTTTGTTAATTGCTCTCTCATTTTTTAGTGCCTTTGACCCTTTCTTCCTCCCTTGCTGTTTTCCTATGTGATTTACTTTTTATAGTCATATTCTTTGTTTCCTTTTTATCTTTTATGTATCTACTGTAGGTGTTTTGTTGTTGTTATCATGAAGATTAAATAAAGCATTTTGTAGATCTAACAGTCTATTTTAAATGATAAAACTTCCCTTCAGATGCATATGAGAGTATACTTTGGTTTCTGTTCCCACATCTTATGTTATTGTCACACTTTGCATCTATTTCTATAATGCATCCATTTTTTAAAATTTTATTTTATTTTTTCAGTGTTCCAAGATTTATTGTTTATGCACCACACCCAGTGCTCCATGCAATACATGCCCTCCTTAATACCCACCACCAGGCTCACCCATCCCCTACCCCCTCCCTTCCAGAACCTTCAATTTGTTTCTCAGAGTCCACAGATCTCTCATGGTTTGTCTCACCCTCTGCTTTCCCCCAGTTCACTTTTCCTTTCCTTCTGCTAATGTCCTCCATGTTATTCCTTATGATCCACAAGTAAGTGAAACCATATGATAATTGACTCTCTCTGCTTGTCTATAGTGCATCCTTTAGGAAATTATTGTGTCTATAGATATTTTTAATATTATTACTTTCTCACTTTTCTACTAGAGATAAAAAAAAATGGTTTATATATCACCATTATAGCATTAGGACAGTCAAAGTTTGGCTACATATTTACCTTTGTAGGTCAGTTTTATACTTATATATGTTTGCATGTTGTTGCTTAGTGTCCTTCCATCTACTCCTGAAAAACTCTCTTTAGCTCTTCTTGTAAGGCAAGTCTAGTGGTGATGGAATCCCTTAGCTTTTGTTTGTCTGAGAACGTCTTTATTTCTCCTTCAGTTCTGAAGGATAATTTTACCAGGTATGGCATTCTTAGTTGGCAGGATCTTTTTCTCTCAGTCTTTGACTATATCATTATACCCCCTCCTGGTGTATAAATTTTCTGCAGAGAAATTTTCATATAGCCTATGGGGGTTCCTTGGTAGATCACAAGTCGTTTTGCTCTTACTACTTTCAACATTCTCTTATTGTCTATTAATTTGACACTGTGTTTATAATGTGTCTCAGACTAGTCTTCTTTGGGTTGATCTTGCTTAGGGTCCTTGGAGTTTCTTGTCCTTGGATATCCATATCTACCAAGATTTGGGAAGTTTTCAGCTATTATTTCTTTAAATAAGTTTTCAGGCTCTTTCTTTCTCTTCATCTTCCTGAACTCTAGTGAAGCAAGTTTTCATTCACTTCATGATATTGTATAGTTAACGTAAACTCTTTTCATTCATTTTCATTGTTTTCCCCTCCTTTTTGTTCCTTTAATGGGCTTATTCCATATAATCTGTCTCCAATTTTGTTGATTCTTTCTTCTGAATGAGTAACTCTGTTGTTAAAACTCTTTATTGAATTTTTCACTTTGTATTCTTCACATTGTATTCTTCAGGTCCAAGATTTGCTTGGTTAATTTTCATGGACATTATTTTTAAAAAATATTTTATTAATTCGTTTGAGAGAGAGTGAGAGCACAAGTTTGGAAGGGAGCAGAGGTAGAGGAACAAGCAGACTCCACACTGAGTGGGGAGCCTGATACAGGGCTCAAACCCAGGACCTTGAGATCATGACCTGAGACTAAGCAGACACGTAAGTGAATGAGCCACCCAGGTGCCCCTATTGCAGCTATTTTTCTATGAAACTTCTGATTTTGTACATTGTTCTTCATTTCATTTTGTTATCTGTTCTGTTGCATTGCTTTGCATTTCTTTTAGATAATTATTTTGAATGCCTTTTCAGGCAAACTATAGAGCTCTATTTCTTTGGAGTCAATTACTGGGTTAACTAGTCCTTTGTTGGTGTTATGTCTGCATGATACTTCATGATCTATATAGTTTTACATTAGTGTCTGTGGATTTGAGGGAACAAGCACTTCTTCTAGTCATCATTGATAATGTTGACAGGTAAAGATTTCTTTTCCTTATTGGTTCCCCATGTCAATAGGATTAAACACAGAATTGTAGTTGTGCTGGTTTGTAACCAGCTATGAAGCTGTTGCTGAGCCTGCAGTGGGGACCATGATTGGCAGTCTTTCTACCAGGCTTTAAGGAAGTTGTGGATCCTGTCTGGTACAGGGTGGATGGGACTTCCTTCTGTACCTTGTTTGGAGGAATTGTACTGGGATAGCTAACTGCTTCAAGGTAAACAATTGGGTTCTCAGACATTAGGCCCATTAACAGGTATGAAGACATGTGTAGATCCCACTACACTCCAAGAGGGCTCCTTCCAGGTGACTGCATAGGTTCCTGGGTGGGTCCTGGACCATGGCTGAGAGGGGCTGGAAGTGACCGAACCACAAGACTTGTTATCTGTTCTACAGCCAAGATTGAGATCTTCAGATATGACTCTAGATGCATGGACAGGCATGTCTCATGCCAGTTTCTGGGAAGACTGGTCTACTCTCTGACCATGGCTGAGGAGGCTAGAGTTTAGTATAGGTACTTACAGTATCTCTGGAAGTACAGATGGAAAGATCTTCAGCTGGACCCTGTACTACTACGACTTCTCACAGATTGTAGCTAGAAAGTGATCTCTTGCAATTCCTGGGTGCAGACACACTGTCTGCTGCTTCTTCCCTGGGCAAGCAATTCTGCTGATAGGTTGAACTATCAGGGATGAAGCTGAGTAAGGTCCCTTTAAGATCTCTGAGGGCTCATCTGTGAGCATCTCCTATCTTGTCCCTGTGCCAAAAGAACTGCTTATGAATTATGACTGGGAGATCAAAGCCAAGTATAGGGCATTTTAGCATCTTCAGGGCTGTAGACAGGTGTTTCTCCCATTAGAACACTGGACTCTCAGGACTTCTGGAAGACTGTGACTAGAAGTATGCAGGAGGTGTTTAGGGCCCTTTCACGACCTCTAAAGTTGTACAAGAGTGTCTCCTTTTGAGAGTCTCTGCCAATAGAATTGTTCAAGGAGTACAACAGGGTGGACTGGAACTCAGTTCCAGGGTCAATAGTCATATCAAACCTGGTGAGCTTATCTCTAGTGGCCTTTGGATCACAACTGAGAGGAGCTGGAAACTTTTCATAGACGACTTCAGGGTCCATAGCAGGGACAGAGGTTTGTGTGCCTATATCCTGATGCACAGGTGATTGTGAGGACTCCTGGGTCCTTTTGGTGTATGGTGCTGGTAACAGAACTAAAGCTAAATAAAGCTGTATCAAGTCTTTAGAAGTGAAACTACTTCTGGGTCTGTAGCTGGGATCAGAGTTAGTGAGTTAACTTTCTTGGTACAAGACTGCTTTCTCAAAGCAGTTCTCCTAGGTTGTAGAATGCACCAGGGTTTCACAGTCTCTTACCTGGATCTGAAGGCACTCTAGTCTGTGAATGGATGTGAAATTGTCATTGAGCAAGAGATGTCTTATTCAGCCATTTTGATGATGTCCCATGGCAAATTTTTGAGAGTGAAATTAATGAGATTGAGGAGTTTAAATAAGGCAGCCAAGAGAACAGGAAAAATCAGGTTAAAACCCAGCTTTTTTAAAAACATTTTTTTACAGCTTTATTGAGGTATAATGTATATGTGGTAAGATCTATTTAAGAGTATTATTTGATAAATTTTAGAAATGGTATGCAGTTGTGACACTACCATCATTGAATTTTAGGACACTTTCATTACCTAAATGTTTTCGAATACCTCTTTGCAGTCAGTTTCTGCCTCCAGAAATTGCTAGGCCCCAGCCAATTACTAATCTGGCATCAATCACTAGCATTAAATAGAATAATTAATCTTAGAAATTTTCACAACAAATATCTACAGTCAATGATATTATTCTACTCACCCCCAACTTAACAAATGAGGAAACAAAGGCGCAGAGAGTTTGTGACTGAGGATTCTACAGCTAGTAAGTGGCAAAGCCAAACTTCAAAAAACCCAAGGTTCTAAATTTAGAGTTTATGCACTTCACTACTCTATTGTGATATCATTAATAATTGAGGGGTTCCTGGGTGGCTCGGTCAGTTAAATGTCTGCCTTTGGCTCAGGTCATGATCCCAGGGTTCTGGGATCAAGCCCCACATCAGACTCCTTGCTCAGTGGGAGTCTGCTTCTCCCTCTCCCTCTGCCCCTTCCCCTTCTCCTGCCCTCTGTCTCTCTTTAAAACAATAAAGATAAAAAAAGAAATAACTGAGTATACTGCTGACCCAAATCAGGCCACTATCCAATTTCTTATATATGAATAGTTCCTGGAGATTTTAGGGGGACTTGGAAATACAGTTGGTCCCTGAACAACATGGATTTTAACTCATGTGGGTCCAATTATATGTGAAAATTTTTTTTATGTAACTCAGTACAGCAATGTAAATATATTTTCTCTTTCTTATGATTGTTACAAAACATTTTCCTTTCTCAAACTTACTTTATTGTAAGTATACAGTATATAATATATACAACATACAAAATATGTGTTAACTGTTTATGTTATCAGTATGCTTTTCAATTAACAGCAGATTATTAGTAGTTACATTTTTGGAGGAATCAATAGTTCGTTGTGGATTTCCAATTGTGCGAAGGCTCAGTGCCCCTAACCTCCACATTTTTCAAGAGCCAATGTACTAATGAACTCCCAGTGCAGATTTCTATTAATGTAATCTGGGGTCAACTTTTAATTCAGATGAAGAAAAAGAGACATCTCCTTTGGAGTACTTAGAACTCAGGATTACCAAATCTAAGGAATTCCCAAGAAGGTATGGAATTGAGAATGGAGTCAGATGTTAGAGGGAACAAGCATAAGTGCTGACATGCAGAGAGTAGGGTTATAAAAAATTTCAGAAAGCATTCATTACCATTAGGATCTTGCTCTAACCTCAGCTTGATAACAGGTGAGGGATGGTAGGATGTGCCGTCAGTTTGGCTTTAGTCCAGAACAGAGGAAACACATCTCTGTCCTTAATGCCAAGATTGACTTTTGGGTCTTATTAATACTATATAAACACATTTTACATATCAATATTACATAAAATGAGGTTTATGTTTTCTCATTTGGTGACAACAATGTTACCTTCCATAAGAAATCCCTATTGATTTCCTAATAATATCCTCTGAACATTGCAGGTAAGTTACATATACACATTTATAATTACATAAATTTCCCTAGTCCCAGTCTCTAATCATCAAACTTTTAATAGGGTCTCTAGAGAAGAGTCTCAGATTCACTACTATATCTTTAATAGAGAATGTTAATTGTCTATGTATGTCACCATGTAGCAAGTGAATGAGAGCATTAAGCATAGTACTGTCCTTAATGGTTCTCACTGATGGATTATTTTTCAAAGACTGATGATAGTCTTGGAAAGGGAAATGTGTTGACCATTTATGTTCTAGAAATAATTGAAGAAACCCATCTACCTGTTTCATAATAAAATGAGAGATGAATTTCTGGGTCTTCTGTATGAGATTTGTGGAAGCTATTAATTTATATTTAGATTACACAAAAAATCAGTATAAATATTGGAAACTGGTCTAGTAGTGAACTTTGAGATATTGAATAAAGGGGAATAAACTTTTGGAAAACCGTAATTTCATCCATTATAGTGGTATAATGGTAAAGCATCTAAGACATCATGGAGTGAGTTCCACACCTCTTTTTTTCCCTTCTAAAGCCCTTCTTCTTCCCTTTTCCAAGTTCTAGCTCTACTTTTATCACTTACTCTGGCCTAAATATTTCTCTTCTGTCTTCCATTATTTCCTCTCTCCATGTTTATTTTGTAGTTGCTTTTCTTGTACCTCTTATTCCTGTGCTTTGTTCTCCTGACTTGTCTCCAGGTGTGAGAGCGAAGCTAGGAAGATTCTGCTGACAATCAGGGTAATCTTTTCAAATATTTCAATCTATATATTGAGGTCTATTCTGGGTGTTTTAACTGTTTTAAGGATAAAGATAGCTGATTTGGATTTGTCTTGGGTCTAATTAGATCATCTCCAAGGGAAGTTGGTCTAGCTTAAGAGAAGAGTCAAAAATTCATTTTCTTCTCAAAACAAAGTTTTGTCCCAAGGAGCACTAAAGCTAGTTCTTCAGTTATAAACTGTCAAATTCATCATGTTTTATATCCAGCTGCCTACTTGATATCCCTATGTAAATGTCTAATAAGCATTTCAAATTTATCATGGTCAGCTTGAGTTTTGTTACTACTATCAATGTCCAATTCTATTTCTCCTGTGTCATCTCTATTTTAGAAAATGGTCACCCAATTATTTCAATTACTCGGGCAAAATATGATCCAGTCATCAAATAAATGTTAGCATTACTATCAAAATGTATTCAAAATCCACAGTTTGGCGACCGTGGCCATTGCTGCTATAAACATTGGGGTACAGATGGCCCTTCTTTTCACTGCATCTGTATCTTTGGGGTAAATACCCAGGAGTGCAATTGCAGGGTCATAGGAAAGCTCTATTTTTTATTTCTTGAGGAATCTCCACACTGTTCTCCAAAGAGGCTGCACCAACTTGCATTCCCACCAACAGTGGAAGAGGGTTCCCCTTTCTCCTTCTCCACATCCTCTCCAACACATGTTGTTTCCTGTCTTGCTAATTTTGGCCATTCTAACTGGTGTAAGGTGGTATCTCAATGTAGTTTTAATTTGAATCTCCCTGATGGCTAGTGATGATGAACATTTTTTCATGTGTCTGATAGCCATTTGTATGTCTTCATTGGAGAAGTGTCTGTTCATATCGCCTGCCCATTTTTTGATATGATTGTCTGTTTTGTGTGTGTTGAGTTTGAGGAGTTCTTTATGGATCCTGGATATCAACCTTTTGTCTGTACTGTCATTTGCAAATATCTTCTCCCATTCTGTGGGTTGCCTCTTTGTTTTGCTGAGTTTCCTTTGCTGTGCAGAAGCTTTTGATCTTGATGAAGTCCCAAAAGTTCATCTTCACTTTTGTTTCCTTTGCCTTTGGAGACATATCCTGAAAGAAGTTGCTGTGGCTGATATCAAAGAGGTTACTGCCTATGTTCTCCTCTAGGATTCTGATGGATTCCTGTCTCACATTGAGGTCTTTTATCCATTTTGAGTTTATCTTTGTGTACGGTGTAAGAGAATGGTCGTTTCATTCTTCTACATATAGCTGTCTAGTTTTCCCAGCACCATTTATTGAAGAGACTGTCTTTTTTCCACTGTATATTTTTTCCTGTTTTGTCGAAGATTATTTGACCATAGAGTTGAGGGTCTATATCTGGGCTCTCTATTCTGTTCCACTGTCTATGTGTCTGTTTTTATGCCAGTACCATGCTATCTTGGTGATCACAGCTTTGTAGTCCAATCACTGTCTATCCAAATGCAAACTACCATTTCTTACCTGTTAATGAAAACGCATGTAATGAATTTCCCAGCTTCTACCCATGCATCTTACAGTCTTATCCTAATAAAGCAGCCAGAGTTATAAGTTATGAAATGTCACTGCTCAAGACACTTCAGTGGAACTCCATTTCAATTAGTGTAAAGACCAATGGACTCTGCCCATTTTTCACTGAAAGACTCATTTTTTTTTCTAATTGTATTGTAGTAGCTTTTTATATTTATATTGTTTGTCTGTTGGCTAGTATAGTTTTACAACTATTTGCTCCCAATTTTTGACCTACCTATTCACTTCTTTTTTTTTTTTAAGATTTTATTTATTTATTTGACAGAGAGAGATCACAAGTAGACGGAGAGGCAGGCAGAGAGAGAGAGAGAGAGAGGAAAGCAGGCCCCCTGCTGAGCACAGAGCCCGATGTGGCACTCAATCCCAGGACCCTGAGATCATGACCTGAGCCGAAGGCAGTGGCCTAACCCACTGAGCCACCCAGGCGCCCCACCTATTCACTTCTTAATGGCATCTTTTCATAAACAGAAAACTGCATTTTGATGGTCTAATTTATCATTTGTAAGATGCTATTTCTCTCTATGTCCTTTTTAAGGACATAGAGATTATTGCATACCCACAATTCTTGAAGATAATTTTACTTCCAGAAGATTCATGGTTTAGCTTTTAGTTTTAGTTCTATGATAAATCCTGAATTAGTTATTGTGTGTGATAAGAGTTAAAGACCAAGGGTTTTGGGGGGTTTTGTTTGTTTGTTTGTTTTGTTTTTGTTTTGTTTTTTAACTATAGGCTGCTAGTTTTTCAAGCATAACAGATTGAAAAGACATTCTTCCTTCATGGAATGCTTTCAAGTCTTTTATTTAAAAAAAATTTCTTCATATGTGTGAGCCTATCTTTGCTCTGTCTCTCACACATCTACTTGTAGAAACTTATTTCCATAGCACACTGTATTAATTACAATAGCTTTATGGTTAGCATTGAAATCAATCAATAAGTCCTTCAGTCATTTTTTAACTTGCTTTAGATATTCTAGATATTTTTACATTTTCATTTAAATTTTGGAATTTTCTTGTTAATTTCCATACAGGATCATAGTTTATTTTTTAAATTTGTTAATTCACATACAGTTCAATATTGGTCTGGAGTGGAATTTAGTAATTTATTACTTTAATACAGCACCAGTGCTCATCACAAGTGCCCTTATGGGGCATAATACCTATCACCCATCTAGCCCATCCCTCACCTACCTCCCTTCATCAACCCTCAGTTTGTTCTATAGCAATAAGAGTCACTTATGGCTTGTTTCCCTTTCTCCTTTTTTTTTTTTTTTAAATTTTCCTCCTTCCTATATATTCATCTGTTTTCTTTCTTAAATTCCACATATGAGTGTGATCAAATGGTATTTGTCTTTCTCTGACTGACTTATTTCACTTAGCATAATACACTATCTTCATCCACATTGTTGCAAATGACAAGATCCCATTCTTTTTGATGGCTGAATAGCATTCATTGTATATATATATATATATATATACACACACACACACCATTTTTCTTTATCTTTTCATCAGCTGATGGTCATTTGGGCTCTTTCCAGAGTTTGGCTATTGTTGATAATGCTCCTGTGAACACCAAGGTGCACATACCCATTTGAATCTGTATTTTTATATCCTTTGGATAAATACATAGTAATGTCATTGCTGGATTGTACGATAGTTCTATTTTTAACTTTTTGAGGAAACTTTAAACTGTTTTCCAGAGTGACTCCACCAGTTTGTTTTCCCACCAACAGTGCAAGAGTGTTCCCCTTTCTACACAGCCTCACCCACATCTGTTATCTCTTGTGTTGTTAATTTTAGCCATTCTGACAGGTGTGAGGTATTATCTTATCATGGTTTTTATTTGTATTTCCCTGATGATAGTGATGTTGAGCATCATTTCATATGTCTGTTAGCCATTAGCCATCTAGATGTCTTCATTAGAAAAGTGTCTATTCAAATCTTCTGCTCATTTCTTTTTTTCTTTTTTAAATTTATGTATTTTTTTCAGCGTAAGAGTATTCATTATTTTTGCACCACACCCAGTGCTCCACGCAATCCGTGCCCTCTCTAATACCCACCACCTGGTTCCCCCAACCTTCCAACCCCTGCCCCTTCAAAACCCTCAGATTGTTTTTCAGAGTCCATAGTCTCTCATGGTTCACCTCCCCTTCCAATTTCCCTCAACTCCTTTCTTAATTGGAATATTTGTTTTTTGGGTGTTGTGTTTGAGAAGTTCTTTATAGGTTTGGGATTGTTTTTTAGAGTCCATAGTCTCTCATGGCTTACCTCCCCTTCCAATTTCCCTCAACTCCCTTCTTAATTGAATTTTTAGTTTTTGGGTGTTGTGTTTGAGAAGTTCTTTATAGGTTTGGGATACTAACCCTTTATCTGATACGTCATTTGAAAATATCTTCCTCTTGAAAATAGCCTTCCTTTTAGTTTTATTGATTGTTCATATGTATTTAAAGAGATTAAAGAGAAAATACTCATTTCTATTTATTTACAGAATTATTATCTTCAGAGTTGTTTCTTCCCAAATATCTGACTTTCCACATGGACTCATTTCCATTCATTCTTAAGAAATTCCTATATCACAGTGATATCCATGGTAGGTTTTCTTAGTTATTATTAACAAAAATATCTTTACTGTGTTTTATTCTTGAAACATATTTATAACAGATATATAGTTCTTCATTGAGATATTTTATTTTCTTTCATCCCTTTAAAGATGTTCCTACTGTCTTTGTGGCTCTATTTCTGATGAGAGGTCCGTGATCTTTTTTTGTTGTTGTTACTGACCATTTGTGTCTTGGTTCCCTCTAGGTTCCATTGTCATAGAAAACAATTCAAAGTTTACTATATCTTCCAGAACCAAAATATTTAAATTTTTTAGTTATATGTATATTTTTTGGTAAATTTTCTTAATGGTTCATAAAGATGTCTAATATTGTAATAAAACTTACCTAAATATTTTTATATTATAAACAATATAGAAATCATAGCAAATACCTCAGAAGAAAATAATGGAAGTCATAAATGTCAAGGTGAAGAAAGATTTATTTATAAAATATTCTTTATGTGTGTGATTAAAGTTAAACAAGTTTCCATTAAATTTGTCTTTATTATCATGAAATATGCAATATGCAATAAATTATGCAATATGGTGCAAAAATAAAGAGGAAAAATTTATCCCAGTTCAGTATCTCACAAGAAGGGTCATACTTACATGAAACAAGTTTCATCTCCACCGATTAGCTATGCCAAACTCAGAATGAATTAACAGAGAAGAATCATGAACTCAAGGGACCAGAACAGATCACTACATAAGAATTGTAAAATTGGGGCGCCTGCGTGGCTCAGTGGGTTAAGCCGCTGCCTTCGGCTCAGGTCATGATCTCAGGGTCCTGGGATCGAGTCCCGCATCAGGCTCCATGCTCAGCAGGGAGCCTGCTTCCTCCTCTCTCTCTCTGCCTGCCTCTCTGCCTATTTGTGATCTCTCTCTGTCAAATAAAAAAAAAAATTGTAAAATTGTGGATTTAAAAAATATTGCTGAAGAATGACTAGATATAAAAGTAAAAGTGTGGAGTATTTTTCTGTTTAAAAAGCATTTTCTTGGGCCACCTGGCTGGCTCAGTCGTTAAGCCTCTGCCTTAGGCTGAGGTCATGATCTCAGGGTCCAGGATTGGGCCCTACATAGGGCTGTCTCTTCAGCAGGGAGACTGCTTCTCCCTCTTCCACTCCCCCTGCTTGTATTCTCTCTCTTGTTATCTCTCTGTCAAATAAATAAAATCTTTTAAAAAAACCACATTTTTTTCATGTATTATTTCCTTTAAGCCTCACAACAGTTCTGGAAGGATACTACTGTTTTCCTCATTAGCAGATGGGATAGGTTTTTTATAATTTCCCCAAATCATGCACCTAATTGTTTCTAGGTATTCAGATTCTAAATCTAGTTATCTTTTGATTATTTTATAAACTTCTTAAAAATTTATAGGATACAAATCAATTTTAAGCATCTATAATTTGTTGATTGACTGATAGTTTTCTGGAGGCTATTGTAGTTAAGTGATGGTGTTAGCTTCAGTTCAACAGGGGTATTTGATGACTACCTTCTTCCAACAGTATAAATTATATCCTAGTCCACTGGTGCTCTTATTTGTGCTTAAATAATAGGAAGCTTGTCCTTTTACTGCAATTTTTTTTATCACTATGAAACACTCTGTTCTTTTTCATGTATTTCTCTATTTTGTTGAATCAAGATAGTTATTTAGTTATTTTAAAGTTATAGAAATGTGTTCTAAGAGACTCTGATGTTTTGATGCAAAAAACAGAAACCTTTATCCAAATAGTGGGAGAAGTAGGGAATTAGGTGTATTCAATCAGGTACTATGTATTTACCCCAAAGATACAAATGTGATCCAAAGGGGCACCTTCCTCCCAATGTTTATAGCAGCAATGTTCACAATAGCCAAATTATGCAAAGACCCCAGATGTCCATTGACAGATGAATGGATAAAGAAGATGTGATATATATGTGTGTATATGTATATATATATATATATATATATATATATATATACTACAAAGCCATCAAGAAAACTGAAATCTTGCCTTTTGCAATGACATGGGAGGAACTAGAAGATATTATGCTAAGCAAAATAAGTCCATCAGAGAAAGACAATTATCATATGTGCTCACTGATATGCAGAATTTAAAAAACAAAAAAGAAGATCATAGGGGAAGAGAGGAAAAAATAAAACAGGATGAAATCAGGGAAGACAATATATAAAAGACTCTTAATCATAGGAAACATAGGGTTGCTGGAGGGGAGAGGTTTTGGGAGATGGAGTAACTGGGTAAGGGACATTAAAGAGGGAAAAAAGAGTGAATTTTACTCTATGTAAATTATACTCTAATAAAGCAGACTTTTAAAAAATCAGATTTTTAAAAAGATTTATATTTATTTATTTGACAGAGAAAAGGACAGTGAGAGAGGGAACACAAGCAGGGGGAGTGAGAGGAGAGAAACAGGCTTCCAGCCAAGCAGGGAGCCCAATGAAGGGCTCAATTCCAGGACCCTAGGCTCATGACCTGAGCCAAATGCAGATGCTTAATGACTGAGCCACCTACGTGCTGCCCAAAAGTCAAATATTAAAGAAAAACAATCACTGGAAGGGCTAGAGGATCAAAAGCCAGGATTTGACCATTGGTCTTTATTTTCAAGGTCACAGCCCTATTGCTGCCTCTAGAGTTCAGGAAACTGCTACTACCACTACTAGCACTGTGACTACAACCCCACGTTCCCATTCCCAAAAAGTTGATTACTAGACAATGAAACATGGAAGATATCTTCTGTCCTGCTCATGTCATCCTGAGCCTGCTTACATGCACTGTGAATGAAAGCGGGCATCTGCCTTACTTTCCTTTCCAAATGTTACATGAATTTGTCAAATTGGAAGAATCTAATCCATTTAGAAAACACTAGTTATCAATGAGTCTACATAAAGTTGCTGAAAACTAATAGGACATTGTTAATTATGCCTCAATTAAAAAAAAAAAAAAGACTTGGCTGAGAATGATCTGGCTGTGACATCGGTCACCCCTTTGATTTTCAGGGTTGATTTAGCCGATCTGGCTGGTTATCTAGGTGTCCCCTTCCTCCCTCACTGCTTCATGAGCATTTCTCCTGAAGCTGCATGCTGGGTCAAAGAGGACGAACTTCCCAGCTAGAGGAGGATTGTTCAAGGGCATACAAATAGCAGTGCTTCTCTGTTAGAACCTTCAAAGAAGCTCCTAAGGTCCATTTGTAGGAGAATGTAGGGTAGTCAAGCTTCCAATGCTCCAGACACATGGGAATGAGGCACTGCTTGTTGGCCGTCTGCATTTCTTATGGGTGGGGTGGGGGTGGCGGGGAACTTCAATTTAAAAAACAATGTTAAGTTTTTTAATGACTCCCTATAGGGAAGTAAAAAGAGGAAAGAAAGGAAGGGGGGAAGGAAAAAAAAGAAAGAGAAGGAAAGAAAGGGGGAAAAAGGACAAGAAAAGAAAGAAACCAACAGTATAAAAACTTTGCTCCTTTGTTTTGGAGCATTGATCTCCTGTAAAAGGCAAATTCTTTTGGGAAGCATAAATTGTCTGGTTTTAATTTGTCAGTAACTTTTTCTTCAATGAAGATAATGAGTTTGAGATTCTATCTTGATAAAGAATTAGCATTAAAAATTAAAATGTCCTTCCATGGTTTAAAATCTCTCTCCAATTTAATTTATTTCAAAGGAGAGTGGAATGCAATGGAATATTTCAAACAAACAAAAAGCACATGTAAGTAACATATCCAACTCAATAATTGATTATATCTTGATAGATTTTAGTTGTGTGTGTCTTAAAATACTATGCATTCTGCTGCTGTTGGGAGAAGTGTTCAGTAACGTCAATAATATCAAATTGGTTGATACTGATATTCTTTCCTAATATTTGCATGACATGCTTATTTCCCATCCTTTTATACTTTCCTTGAGTGTGTATATTTCAATTAGTATTCCTGTTTACAGTGTATAGGTGGTTTTCGTTTTTGCTTGAATCTTATAACCTCAGACATTTTGAAATTTCTTTAACCCTGACTATACATTTAATGAATTTCTTGTCCTTGAAAAATACAGGATGTCATAAGGTTGCCAGTTATTGCTGTCAAATAAGAGGGTTATCTCCTCAAAAGAGATAAACTTCATATTATTGCAGCAGTGGAAAATCTTAAATATGAATTTTTGGGGGAGGGATGGCACAAATGTGGATCCAACCTTACAATTTCTTTTCTAATAAACAGATTTCCCTCCTATTATCCTTGTTGAAATGAAGCAATCGTGTTATGTTTGATACTATCACTGTGTATCATGCTTCCTAAGAAAAAGTTATAAAAAGATCCAAACATCTTCATCCTTTGTAATAGATGTCCTATTGAAATCTACATCTACCTACCCAAAACAGAAAGGAAAGTAGAAGACAGAGAGTGGAAACTTTTAGAATATTTGCATAGGGGTATTTAAATAAGAAATAGAAGGTGTATACATACTCCATTTTGACTGGTCCCTAAATATCTTATTATTAGAGTTTTGCTTCACTGATTATTTTAAAACAGTGGTTGTCTCAGCCTGGTTGTTTGCTATAAAAATACCACACACTGGCTAACTTAAACAACAGATATTTATTTCTTACAGTGCTGGAGGATGGGAAATTCAAGATTAAGGTGTCACATGGTGAGATCTTGGTTCTTGGCTTATAGACAGCTGCCTTCTCAGTGTGCTTACATGACTTTTCCTAGGTGAGTACTCAAGTAGAGGGAGAGGACTGTCCTCTCTCTTCCTCTTCTTAAGAGGACACTATTCACATTGTGAAGTTTCCATAAGGTTCCTTATGATGACATAACTTAATACCTCCCAAGGCCCCACTCCAAGTACCAGTACATTAGGGGTTAGGACTACAACATATGAATTTAGGGAATATTCAAGATTTAGTCCAAAGCAGGGATTCTATAAATATGGGCCTAAACCAATAAACAACATAAACATTGCTGAATCAAAAACTCTTGGTAGTGTCTGTCAATCTGTGTTTTAAAAAGCTTTCTATTCTAGTTGATTCTAAGCTGAAGTTTGAGAACTTTCTTTTTAAAAAAACTAAAAAGAAGCCTAGAACAGAGAGATTTTAACACGTACCTAAATGCACTCAGTGAGATTGTGCCATAGTCTGTCAACAAACCAAACTTCAGTAATACAGTTCCAGTTTTGATCGGTGCTTCTTTGTGTGAATCTAAATTTAAATTCTTTTGTTTTTTTTTTAATACAATTTTAGAGATTCTGTCAGAAATCTTCTGAAGGGTATAAAGTATTAGAAAATGATAAGAAAAAAAGATAAAAAAAATAGATAAGTACATTCATGTATGTAAAATGAGAGGGATTATGAGTTCTTTTAAATCCCCAGGTTAAGAAAATGAATACATCTGCATAATGAAGAGAATTTCATGTATATTGTTGGTAGTTTCATGAGATGGTTTAGTCAACATCATCAGTGTTCCAGACAACTGGGTAAACTTAGCAATGTGATATTATATTTTATACTTCAATAATCATTAAATAATACATATGTAATTTTATAGTTTCTTTTTAAAGGAATCAGCAGAATATCTTGTCCAAACTGTGTATTTTGCACAGATATATATTCTATCTTTTTCCCACATGTCACTGAAGCAATAAAAGTAAAGTACAATAGAAATATCTATAAGAGAGAATGGGAACACACCAGTGGACTAGGGACTTTGATGGATTCCTGAAAGACATAAAGTAGTTGGTATTGCACTGATGGTCAAATTAGAGCAGAGGAATCTATAGACCAGACATACACAAGAGGTTGCAGAGGAGGTATGAGCTTCTGAGAGGCCCCCAATTTTCTGACCTATACTCATAAAACCTAAAGTAAGACTTTTCAGGTAACATACCACACTCCTATACTCCGCTTGATGTGAACCTTCTCATTCAAGGAAAATACCACTTAGGGAACTGGACTGTTATGATGGCAGGAGATACTAATTGTTGCATTATCAATCCAGTCCTTGGGTTGTAATAATGAATGAATAAGTAAAAATCAAAACAATTAAAGGAAGCTGTCAGTACAGTGAGAATATTATACAGAAACAAAAATTTTAAAAACTATAGACATAACAACAATATGGATTTTTCTGGGAGAAAAGCATAAAAACAGCTTTGCTGTGATCCACTCCTCCCCTTCCTAGGGCTTGGTGATATTCCTCAGGAGCAGATGATCTGCTCTAATCTTGTGATGTGGACTTCCAGATTATAGAATAGTTACAATTTTTGAATGCTTATCTATTTTAAAACATCTTTTAAACAAATAGCTGTTTAAACCACACAGCTAATTGAAGCCCAGAAGCCAATCCTAGCAATAAGAACAGAAATAATTCACCTTAAGTGTATGACATATGTAACTGTCATTAAAGAAGCAAGAAGGTGAGCTAGGCTGCAGCAGCCATCCCAGGGCTGGTAATCTCCTGGGGCTCGTTGCCATATTGAAAATGAGTGATGTACTCTTACTGCATTCTGTTCATTTGGGCTCTCAGATTCAATTCACTTTTACAAATATTTTACAAATACTTATTTAGGACCTCATGTGTGTAAGCCATCATCCCAAACACTGGGAAAAATAGAGACTAGGACATTGAATTCATAATAATCATCTTGAAAAGCCTGTAGCCCAGAAATAAGTATTATACAAAGTCAAGTGTGACCTAACAAGAATAAGCTGCTAAATGTTTCAAACACAAAAACTAAGTGTTTCAAGTGAACATTACTATCCTCTTCAAGATAATCAGGAAAGCTGTAATATTAGAGATAGACCTTGAAGAAAGTTCCTTTCTCTGTGAAAGAGACCTGTATTAGCAAAAGCATGTATTGGAAAGAGTAGAAAGTATTCAGAAAGCTTTCTGCAACTCATTTTGGGTATAAAACAAGGAGAATTAGGAGAATTTTGGAAGAAGCAACTTCAGAGTTAACTAAGGTTTTATTTGAAAGGACCTCAAATAATACCAGGATGGCAAACCAGAGTGATGAAGATAAATATATAGAGAAGGAATGAATGGATAGATATATATGGAAAAATATACATGTAATATATATAAAATCTGCTTATCTAAATAAATATATAAAATGTATAATAAATATATAAATCTAGACATACACATGAACACAAACATACATGTGTATATATGGAGAGCTAGAAATACTGTACTTGCACATAATCTGGTAGCAATGATAACCCATTAAAAATTATTGAAAAGAGATATGATTTAGTCAGAGTTTTTTTTTAAGAATAACAATGTGACTATGTTATGGAAGGAATAGTATCAGGATGTAAAAGATAAGTAACTAAATTTTTATAAAACACGGAATCGGGGCCAAGGCTTCAGGAGTATCAATAGAAAAGTGTGTAGATTTTCCATGTTGAGAAAGGAAGGACAGGACTAGACTTGAAAATGGTTTATTCATTATACTTAGAGTATGGAGTAGAAGAAAGTTAATATTTAAAAATTCTTAGAACAAAAAAAAATTAAAATTAAAAATTCTTAGAACAGAAAACATCCAAAATTTTGCTCATTTTCATGTCTTTCCCAGACACCCACTAGGCACTCTGACATCATATTATCTTACCATTATTTGAATTTTGGAAACATGCTTTTGAAGCCCACACATCAACAACACATTAAAAAATTACATATTACTGATATATCTTACTAGCTTCATTCTTAAAAAAAAAAAAAAAGAAAAGAAAGAAAGATTGACCATTTTCTTTCTCTTCTGCTTCTTCTCTTTTTTTCTCCCTGACCATCCCACTTAAAATTCTGTAGTCTCCTTTCTTAGCTTTCTCAATTAGCGTACCTTTACAGATTACCCTACAACATCCAAACACAGCTAGAAAGGGCATGTAGAAGGCATCATAGACAATGAGAGGCAACATTCCTCTTCCCCCTGCCTGGCTCCATTTCATTTCTCATAGACACTGGGCTAAGACTCTCTTTCTTACAATTTGGCCGGACCCTCACTGTTTTAAGTCCCTTCTTATATTTTCCTCATGGCTCCCCCATTTCTTTTTACTTCCCTTAGTGCTTTGAGAATTATTGAATACCCAGATGAAGTAAAATTTACTATGCCCCAAATAAAGTGGAATGAGAGACCTTTAAATGGCTAGCAGAATTCTTGGGATTTGTTGTTGATTCAACCATAAACCTGCCTCCTCTGGTATGTATGGCCAATGTGTATGACCAAATGTGCATGGCCCTCCCTCCAGGCTATATGGCTATATAATTATCAAAGACATCATAATCAATTCCTGTTCAGAGGAAGTACACTCTATAGTACTGAATGATTTTATAAAACTACAAGGAAGAATATGTAAGCATATAAAATACTTTTATTTGTTTCATGCTTCAATGATTCTAGTATGATATGAACACATGTAATAAATCATTAAAACCTAGGGCAATTATAATTGGAAAGTCTTTGCACACTTACCAAACAGAACACATATAACCTGCATAATTTGTGATGCTTTAAATGAAAAAGAGAACAGATAATAGTGTAAGATCTAAACATTTCTCTTTAACATTTTTCTTAGTGAATCTATGACTTTTTTATTTCTCAGGCTATAGATCATTGGATTTAACAAAGGAATTATGACAGTATAAAATAGAGAGTCCATCATATCTTGATCATCTGATTGTGCAGATCCAGGACAAACATATCTGAAGAGAAGAGGGCCATAATATAAAGACACAGATAAAAGATGAGCTCCACAGGTGGAAAAGGCTTTTTTAATGCCTTTCAGAGACTTCTTTCTTAAGATTGTAAAGAGAATAAGTATATAAGAGACCAGAACAATCAGAATGGTAAATACCTGTATTGACCCAGAGAAAATAAAAACCATCAGAACATTAAGTGAAGGGTCAGTACAGGAAATCTTAAACAATGGCATGATGTCACAGTAAAAGTGATATATTATGTTAGAATTACAAAAGGTTAATCTGAATAAAAAACCTATATGAATCACAGAATGAACAAAGCCACCTACAAATGATGAGACTAACAGCAAGGTACAAAGTCTATAGGTCATAATCACTGGATAAAGTAACGGTTTGCATATGGCTACATAGCGATCATATGCCATTGTTGCCAAGAGAAAACATTCTGTTGTTCCACCGAATGCAAAGGAAAAAAACTGTATCATGCATTCAGAGAGAGAGATCATCTTACTCTTAGCTAGGAAGTTGACCAGCATCTTTGGGGTCACTGTGGATGATATCCAAGCATCTATAAAAGCTAAACTCCCAAGGAGTAAGTACATGGGGATGTGAAGGTGAGGGTCATTGAATATGAGAGCAGTTAGTCCAAGGTTTCCAACAATGGTGATGAGGTATATCACCAAGAACACCAGGAACAGGGGGATTTGCCACTGTCGTTGATATGTGAATCCTGTGAGAATAAACTTTGTCACCAATGTTCCATTTTCAGTATCCATCTTGTTACAGGATGACCCCTGAAATGAAATGCAGTAAGTATAAAAAGAGCATTCACTAGGATTATATAGAAAGAAAAGAGGAAGAAAGTAGTTGAAATAAAGCCATAGACTAATCAGAATGCTCTTACTTTTATTTACTGCTACTATAAAATATGAAAACTATTTGGGGAACTGAGGTAATAGAAAATGAAATTACTTCAGTTCAAAAAATGTACAGGAATTAACAGATTCAGAAGAAAGGAAAGACATTTCAAATATTTTTATTAAATTACTAAATTTATGGAGATACCTGAGTGTGTTAGAGAATTTATGGGGAAAACTGAGTGTCTTAGATAATTCTGACACATGGTTAAGGGGAAAAGAAGGGAAAAGAATTTTGAATTGTGACAAAATGAATTGAATGACATGTGAAGAACGTTGAAATTTATTCCTCAGGCAATAGGCATACACCCAAAACTTTTAAGACAATCAGTAGCACCATAGATAATTTTTTAAAAAACATTTTATTTATTTTAGAGAAAAAGAGAGAGAGAGAGCACGTGAGGAGGGGGAAAGAAAAAAGGAGAGGGAAAGAATCTCATGCAGACTCTGTGCTGAGCACACAGTTGGATGTGGGGTTTGATCTCTCAACTCTAATATCATGAATGGAGCAGAAACCAAGAGTCAGACACTGACTGAACCATTTAAGTGCCCCACAATAATTTTCAAATTAAATATCTTGTAGTGAAGAGAATATGCTGCAGGGAGGGGAAACTAGAGTCAGGAGTACTACTTAATGAGTTTTTAATATGGTTCAGTGATTCTCAAACCAGATTACACAACAGAATTTTGGGGGAACTTTTTGTACAAAATATAGATTGTGAGGTATTACTCTAGACATTGACTCAGTAGGTAAAGAATGATGTCTAATAATCTGCATTTTACAAATCCCTTCTAGTTGATTCAAGTGTATGTAAATTTCTTGGTTTATGTGTAATGTAATATTGGAAAGGATGAGGAGAACAAAGAGATAAAAATAAATCAGTAGGTAGTCATCATACTAGATGTGAAGGAGAGAAGAGACACATGGAGACTGGGTAGATGTTGAGACTGAGAAGTTGAGATTGAGAAGTCAAATGCCTTGTTTGTGGAGAAAGAACCCTCTGGACATTTAGGTGAGAGAGCTTAATAGTACAAGTCTACTGAAGCTTAGTAGAAACAATGACTTGGGAGTCATTTTGGTAGCTGAAGGCATACTTACAGATGACCTATCCACTGGAGAGTAGATAAGGTAAACAGAAGAAGGGCACAGAAAGAAACTTGAGAAAAGACATTAAAGAGGTTGTACAATAGATACATGTGTTTTTTGGATAGCTGGGAACTGATCCTCTTTGCCACACAAGTATGGGTTTAACCAAAGTCTACCACTCTAGAAGTCAAAAGAGCCAGAAACTTAGTTTCCCATCCCCATCATATCTAGTGTGACAGGACTTGATGTAGGTTTAAGCAGCCAGTCACCTGCTGCTTTCTCAAGAAATCCTGCTGGTTTCACTTGGAGTACTAGTTCTCCACCAGTTTTTTCAGCAGAATAAAATTGAGTTAAACTCTGGAACTTAGTACAGGTGACACAAATAACCACTAACAAAATTCCAGTGGTTAATTGTATTTTTGTTTAGAATGGATTCTCTTAAATGCAGTTCAAAATCCCAATTGAAAAATCTCAGATTTAATTTCTGTGATGTATGTATTAAGTCATATGGTGTAAAGAGTATTAGAGGCACATTTTTCTATAAATTTCTTACTAATATGTTTTTAAAATACTCAATGAAATTGTTGCTAGAAGTGGGAGAAAGCTAGAGGAGTTAATATGTATATGACTTACCTTAAAACTTATATCACAGAATGTGATTAATTAAAAAGGATAAATCATCTAGTCAGCATAGTCAGAAAGACTTGTTATGTAGGATACATGACCTGATATTAAAATTCAGCTTAAATAGTTTAGCATTCTAGTTCACTAAAATTTATAAAGTCATTATAGTTATCTTAGAAAGATAGTAAATTATGTTAAGGTGAAAATTTCAGTTTTACAGGTATTTTGCTTATCCAGATTTAGTCCTGAAAATAAGATAAACAGATAATTAAGAGTTTTACATTTTTCCATGCCATTTTTTGCATCTAGTAAGTTGATCTAAAGTTATTACAAATTATACAGTATTTTGAATTTTTATACAAAGAGTGAATGTTGTAGATACTATTTCTCTCTTACCCATATCTTATAACAAAATGTGGAGATCCTTTGGAGAGTTACACTTTCTAAAGTAGAAAAAATATAGTAACATTGGAATGACAAAACACAAGTAACAACAGTTATTCATTTTGGATGCTTCGTTTGCCAAGTTCAGGAAAATGTTGTTTATATCAGTTTTCTTCAAACACAAGAGTCAACCAATTGTACAACTGTGTGCTTTTGCCAGAAGAGGAAGGCATGAAGAGCTAAAAATCCCCTAATAGCTCCCACAGGTTCCCTTTAGGACAAAACTAAGCTGTTCCTCTGGGCGTTATAAATCTGAACACGTGTGAGAAGTCCAGGTGTCCCACTGGGCATTATGGATTCTGAAATCATTAACATCAAGTCACTCTATACAGTACTAATGCTAACAATTGAAACTACTTTATGCTATTTTCCAGCACAGATGACACTTCTGACAGGTTTGTGCAAACTTCTATTTATCTAAAAATTTTGATGTTCTTATTTCTTTGATTAGTATGATCTTCTGAGCTAATCAACCATATACCAATTTAATGAGACCAAAGTCCTTGATTGTCTTCATGATCTAAATTTAAATTCAGTTGTCAACCCTCATACAAACTGCAGACCACATTCCAGACCTACAATGAACTTCCCACTTTAATATGAAAACACACGGAAATCTTTGTTAGGCATAGGGCAGAGGAGAAGAAAAGGAAAACAAAACAAAGGACCACAGGGGAGGTGGCATATATCAGTGCTTCTCAAACTGTAATGTAGGTAAATACTCTGTTGTTGTTTTCTGAAAATGCAGATTCCACTTCAATAGGTCAAGAGTGAGGCTGAGAAATTTTGTGTCTAAAAAGGTGATGCTTATGAAAATTTGTCATCCCAGAGCCTTCCATCATTAGAGGGTCTAGATAATCTCAGAGACAGAAAACTGCAGAAACATCAGCAACAACAACAAAAACAGGTAAATGTAGCTGACATGAAAAAAGGAAGCAAGAGGAATTGGATGGGGCAAGAAAGACCAGCATAGATGGGATCACCTGGGGCACTTCGGTTCTTTACCCCAGTTTCTTTTTTTTTTTTTAATTTTATTTACTTTTTAAATTTCTTTTCAGTGTTCCAGAATTCATTGTTTATTTACCACACCCAATGCTCCATGCAATATGTGCCCTCCATAATGCTCACCACCAGGCTCACCCAGCCTTCCACTCCCCTCCCCTCCAAAATGTTCATTTTGTTTCTGAGAATCCACAGTCTCTCATGCTTTGTCTCCCCCTCCAATTTTCCCCAACTCCCTTCTCCTCTCCATCTCCCCATGCCCTGTGTTATTCCTTATGCTCCACAAATAAGTGAAACCATATGATAACTGACTCTCTCTTTTTGACTTATTTCACTCAGCATAATCTCTTCCAGTCCCGTCCATGCTGATACAGTGTTGGGTATTCATCTTTTCTGATGGAGGCATAATACTTCATAGTTTATATGGACCACATCTTCCTTATCCATTTGTCTGTTGAAGGGCATCATGGTTCTTTCCACAGTTTGGCAACTGTGACCATTGCTGCTATGAACATTGGGGTACAGATGGCCCTTCTTTTCACTACATCCATATATTTGGTATAAATACCCAGTAGTGCAATTGCAGGGTCATAAGGTAGCTCCCTTTTTAATTTCTTAAGGAATCTCTGCACTGTTTCCCAAATTTTAAGAATTACTGAGATATTTTGAACATAGTGGTAAGGTGTTCATCTTTGTCTTTCATCAATAAAAGAGAAGTGGCAATGAAAGTTCATTCAGGAAATAATGACATTATTAATGTCAAAGTATTAGTATGTAGAAATAGTAACATTTTCATTTGATATGTGAAGAGTAGGAAAATTGCTTAACCTCCAAATGTGACTTGATAAGAAGCTGGGGAAATCAAAGTGTCTATATTTTGGTACTCATTAATCATTTAGTTTGTGTCCTTATAATTTGTTCATGAAAACCAAAAAGAGAAGAAATAAAAAACACAGATAAAAGAAAAATCATTGTGAAAACTGAACAGAAGGGTAGATCTAATGCTGCTTCCAGTATGAGTAGTAGTCTCATTTTTTGGTCATTTTTATAGGTAGTTCATGATATTTCACTATGGTCTTCATTGCATATCCCCACTGATCAATTATATTGAAAATATTTTTGTGCCCTATTTGATGTCTATATGTATTGTTTCCCGAAGTACCTGTTCAAGTATTTCCCTTTTTAAAATTCAGTTATATACATATTATTCAGTTTTGAGAATTCTTCATATAGTCTGGGTACAAAGTTCTCATCAGGTATATGATTAGCAAATATTTTCTCAAGGATCTTGATCTTCTTTCATTCCCATAAGACACCAGTATCTTATGCTGATTGGACCTAATGAGTAAGAAGTAATAATTACTGTGGACTTTCTGGTAGACATTTTCATACTAGAGGTTCAGAAATAAATCCATCAAAATTCAGGGCCTATTTATCTCAGTGACATTTCTAGAGGTCCAGTGGATATGTCATGTGGAGATATATATTCTTTTTTTTTAAGATTCTATTTATTTATTTGACAGACAGAGATCACAAGTAGGCAGAGAGAGGCAGGCAGAGAGAAGGAGGAGGGAAGCAGGCTCCCCATTGCAGGGTTTGATCCTTGGGCCCTAGGATCATGACCTGAGCTGAAGGCAGAGGCTTTAACCTACTGATCCACCCAGGCACCCCTGGAGATATAACTTCTAAGTAAAAGATAAATTGTTGCATCTAGCCCTTCTGTGGCCAAAGAGGTGCAACACATAGTGGATTTTGGAGGCAACATCATCTTTATTTGAGTATATTATTAGAACCCACTTACTAGATGTACAGAAAAGCTGCTAGTTTTTTTTCTTTTTATTAAGATCATTTACCCAACATATGGTACATCATTAGTCTTTGATGTAGTTTTCGTTGATTCAGTTGCATATAACACCCAGTGCTCATCAGATCAGGTGCCCTCCTTAATCCCCATCACCCAGTTACCATCTCCCTCCTCCCTTCCACAACCCTCAATTTGTTTTCCTGAGTCTGCAGTCTCTCATGGTTTGTCTCTCTCTCTCTGATTTCCTCCCATTCAGATTCCCTCCCCTACCCCATGGTCCTCTGCACTATTCCTTATATTCTACATATTAATAAAACCATAAGATAATTTTGTACTATTTTTGAGTATGATTCAGAAAAGGAGGACTTACAAAAGGTGTGGGCTGCTATGCAAGTTGCGCTGGCACTTGGGTTACCTGATCCACCAAAAACAGTGGTGGTCCAGTTGGCAATAGCTGTATGGGAATGCTGTATGCAAGGGAATTCCCTGCAAGGGAATGCTGTATGGAGTCTTGGACTGCTATATGTGGGTAAATCATAGCACAGATGCTAAATTTCATGTTAAGTTCTGCCATCACTGTGGACAACTACTTTTCATTTGATAAAAAGCTATTGGTATGCTACTAAGCTTTGGTAGAGATTGAACGCTCAACCGTGGACCAGCAATTTCCCATGAAACCAGAGCTGCCTTTCATGAATTGTGTATTGTATTACCCACCAAGACATAAATTTCAGAGTACACAGCCACAGCATCATCAAATGGATGTGATATACACATGATGTAGCCTGATCAGGCCCTGAAGGTATCAGTAAGTTACATGAAGAAGTGTTCCAAATGCCCATGTCCCCCATGCCTGTTAGACTGGCTTTGCTATTTGAGCAATAGTTATGGGCTCATGGAGGTTTCACTGTAATCAGTAGACAGAGGGAGAGATGACCCAGGCCTGGCTTACTGATAATTCTGCAAGATATGTAGACACCTTTCAAAAGTGGACAATTGTAACACTACTGCCATGCTCTGAAACATCCCTGAATAATGATAGAAAAATTCCTCCCAGTGGGCAGAATGTTGAGTAGTGCACCTGGTCTTTCACCACAGTGGGTGGATTTGTGATGGTTCATTGTATATGCCAATTTGACTAGTGCACAAGATGTCTAGATAACTGGTGAAATATTAGTTCTTGTTGTATGTGTGAGGGTGTGTCCAGAAGAAATTGGTATTATGTCAGTTGACTTGAGTAAGTAGAGGGGTCTACCTAATGCTGGTGAGAATCATCCTAATCCACTGAGAGCCTGAATGGAGCAAAAAGCCAGAGGAAGTTGAATTCACTCTGCCTGACTGGTTGATCTGTGACATTGATAGTCTCCTGCCCTCGATGCTCTTGATCCTCGGTCCTTCCTTCAGACTTGATGGATGGAATTTTTACCTTTCATTCGCTCCCCTATTCTCACATTAGAACTACAACATCATCTTTCCTGGGTCTCAAACCTTGCAGACAATAGATCATGGGACTTCTCAGGCTCCATGTTCACATGAGCCAACATCTTATATAAAATGTCATATATATTTATATAGAAATATATTCATATTTCTATATATAATATATGTATATATGTGTATATATATGTGTGTGTGTGTATATATATATATATATATATAACTTATAGATTAGTATATCTTATTGGTTCAGTATTCTGGACAACCCTGAGCAATATAAACTTTACCTGTACATTAGTGACTTATTCTTAATCTGAGAAAGAGACTGAAGTATGATGCAATTGTTAGTTATTGAACTCAAATAACTCTTAGAAGGTAACTTTTATGAAGACGTATCATTACATGTTCCAACATGTGTATTAAAATTAATTTGAGAAAGATGACTCAAAAGTTGACCCAGCATGACATTACATTTTCTAATGAATGGATAGCCTTGTCATTAACCTTTGAGACGGTAGGCTCTTAATTGGCTATCATCATTGTTAATCATGTTTTCAAGGAAAAAACTATAGAATCATCCACAATATTTCATTTTTTGAAGCCTATGTTACCTTGAAACCTGCATTCAGCTGCCCAAACAGAGAGAAAAGTATAAAAGTCCTAGAGGACAGGAGAAGCTGTTGCCTTCACCCCTTCTCCTCTCTGTAAACCCTGCCCTTCCCTTCTAAGGATCTGTGAGACTTCTCCTTGATGGCCCTTGCTCTCTTCCTTGCACAAGTCCCACTACTAACTGCTGCCCCTCCCTGGGGAGCTGGTGCTTTTTTTCCCCCTCCTTTCAGAGAGGGGAAAAGCTGAGGTTGGAGAAGGGGCAAAAGCAGTGAAGGCAATGGTATAGCATGTTCATAAGGTGATGTTGTTTGGGGTCAGGCCCTAACTGTTGTCCTATCAGAGGAAAACAAGACAAGGGGAGCCAAAGAAAGAACCACTAGAGCCAGAGGCAGGACCAGAGATAGAACTCCAGGGTTCCAGGGTAAACAGAGGGAGATCCAGGGATTAGGCATGCTTCCTGGGGATGAGGGAATACAGCCACATGTCCCCGACCTTTCTTTCACCCCAGCTCCAGCTCTGGTCTTTTCTCTTCATCCTTCTTCCTCATGACAAAAGCTGTGGCCCTAGCCATGTCCTCATGTTCCTGTGTCCCCTGCATGTTCTCTACTCTTTCCTCCCTCTTTTTTTTTCATAGATCCCATTACAATAAATTTTAAATAAAAACCAGTCTCTGGAAAAAAAAAAGTGGAAATCTTCACAATACTTGCAGAGTGTTATTTGAGTAAGGAATAGACAATATGCAAAAACTGCATTTTAAAAGGTCTAATATTATTTAAAAGAGGAATAGACAATATGCAAAAACTGCATTTTAAAAGGTCTAATATTATTTAAAAGAGTAGTTATCTAGTATGATCCCAACCAAACAACATAAACTACTGAAGAAAGAAATCTAGAGATGGAACCCATCAGTCTTTGTTTCCACAAATGCTCCATGTGATTCTGAGGTCAACTAAAGTTTAAGAACCATTATTTTAAAAGAAGAACAATAACAAAAGATGGCCTAGACTACAGAAGTGTTCACACACACCTAATACATATGTACTGATAAGATTGTATCCTAGCTAGCTTACAACACAGGTTGTGAAAAACTGTTCAGGATTTGATTGGTATTTTTTTGAATTTAAAAATAAGCTCCTTTATCTTATTTTATTATTTGGGGGTATTATTTTTTTTTTCTTGGTTTATTTTCTTGTGTTGTTTTTTTTCTTCTTTTGTAGTTTAAAGTTTTGATTTAAATTCCAGTTGGTTAACACACAGTGTAATATTATTTTCAGATGTAGAATTTAGTGATTCATCACTTATATACAACACCTAGTGCTATCAGAAGTGCCCTACTTAATACCCATCCCCCATGTAGCCCATCCCCTGCCCATCTCCCCTCTAGCAAGCCTCACTTTGTTCTCATAGTTAGGAGTCTCTTTTATTGTTTGCCTCTCTCTTTTGTTTCCCCCATCTTCCTTTGTTTTGTTTCTTAAATTCCATATAAGAGTGAAATCATATGGTATTTTTCTTTCTCTGACTTAGTCAAGTTCTTCTACATCATTGCAAATGGCATGATTTCATTATATATATGTATATATACATATTTGTATATATATACGTATATATATATACATGCGTATATATACATATATGTATATATATACATATATATACATATATAATGGAATAATAATTTCATTCCACATTCTATATATAATGGAATAATAATATTCCATATAATAATACATTCTATATATTACATTCCATATAATAATATTATTCCACATGTATATTCCGTGTGTGTGTGTGTGGAAATATCTAAGCTTTTCTTTCTCTATTCTTCATTCAATGACTCAATGTTCATTTTGGGCTTTTCCCACAATTTGGGTATTATTGATGATACTGCTGTCAATATTAGGGTACATGTATTCCTTAGAATTGGTATATTGGTATCCTTTGGGGAAATACCTTGTAGTGAAATTGCTGGATCATAGGGTAGTTCTATTTTTAACTTTTTAAGAAACCTCCATACTGTTCTCCAGAGTGGCTGCACAAGTTTGCATTGCCATCAACCACATCCTCACCAACATCTTCTGTTTCATTTATCTTTAATTTTAGCCATTCTGACAGGTGTGAGGTGATATCTCATTGTAGGTTTGATTTTTATTTCCCTGGTGTTGAACATCTTTCCATGTGTCTGTTAGCCATCTATATGTCTTCTAGAGAAAAATGCCAGGTTTCTTTTGTTTTTTAGTTGTTGAGTTTGATAAGTTCTTTACAGATTTTGGATATTAACACTTTATCAGGTATGTCATTTGCAAATACCATTTCCCATTCTAAAACTTGCCTTTTAGTTTTGTTGATTGCTTCCTTTGCTGTGCACAGGGTATTCTCTTGATGAGGTCCCAATACCTCACTTTTGCTTTTGTTTCCTTACCTCCAGTGTCTAGTTAGAAGTTACTACAGACAATGGAAAGCCCAGATGCCTCAGTCAGTAAAGTGGCCAACTCTTTTTTTTTTCCCTTAGGAAATCTTATATTTTATTAGAAAGTTGTGCATTTCATGCATATTTTTATTTTTGAATATATGTCCTAAATAAATTTAATTTAATTTATTTTTTTTCAGTATTCCAAAATTCATTCTTTTATGCACCACACCCAGTGCTTCATGCAATATGTGCCCTCCATAATACCCACCACTAGGCTCACCCAACCCCCCATCCAAAACTCTCAGCTTGTTTCTCAGAGTTCACAGTCTCTTATGCTTTGTCTCCCCCTCTGATATCTCCCAACTCATTTCTCCTCTCCATCTCCCCATGTCCTCTGTGTTATTTCTTATGCTCCACAAGTAAGTGAAGCCATATGATAACTGACTCTCTCTGCTTGACTTATTTCATTCAGCATAATCTCTCCCAGTCCTGCCCATGTTGATACAAATGTTGGGTATTAATCCTTTCTGATGGAGGCATAATATTCCATTGTATATACGGACCATATCTTCCTTATCCATTCATCTGTTGAAGGACATCTTGGTTCTTTCCATAGTTTAGTGACTGTGGCCATTGCTGCTATGAACATTGGGGTATATATGGCCCTTCTTTTCACTACATCTGTATCTTTGAGGTAAATACCCAGTAGTGCAATTGCAGGGTCATAAAGTAGCTCTCTTTTTAATTTCTTAAGGAATCTCCACACTGTTTTCCAAAGAGGCTGCACCAACTTGCATTCCCAGCAAGAGTGTAAGAGGGTTCGCATTTCTCCACATCCCCTCTCCCATTTGATCGTGGCGAATGATCTGTTTAATCTACTGTTGGATTCAATTTGCTATTATATTGTTGAGAATTGTTTACACCCATGTTCACTAGGGATAGTGATCTGTAATTCTCCTTTTTAGTGGTGTCTTTGGTTTTGGGATCAAGGTAATGCTACCCTTATAGAATGAGTTCCAAAGTTTTCCTTGCATTTCTGTTTTCTGGAATAGCAGGAGAATAGGTATTAACTCTTCTTTAAGTGTTTGGTAGAATTCCCCTGTAAAGCCATCTTCCCCAGGCTTTTGTGTGCTGGGAGATTTTTGATTACTGATACAATTTCTTTCCTGGTTATTGGTCTGTTCCGGTTTTCTAATTCTTCTTCTTTCAGTTTTGGTATTTATATGTTTCTAGAGATGTACCCATGCCTTCCAAATTGCCCAATTTCTTGGCATATAATTTTCAATAATATACTCTTTTAATTGTTTGTATTTCTGTAGGGTTGGTTGTGATTCCTCATCTCTCATTAGTGATTTTATTTACTAGGGTCCTTTCTATTTTCTTTTTGGTAAGTCTGGCTAGAGGATCATCAATTTTATTAATTTTTTCATGGAACCATCTCTTGGTTTCATTGATCGGTGCTACTAGGTTGTTTCATTTTTATATCATTTATTTCTGCTCACATCTTTATGATATCTTCTTCCACTGGCTTTAGGCTTCATTGGTGGTTCTTTTTCCAGCATCTTTAGGTTTAGGGTTAGGTTGTGTATTTGAGATTTTTCTTGCTTCCCGATGTAGGCATGCATTGCTATATATGTCCTTTTTATGACCTCTTTTTCTGCTTCCCAAAGGTTTTGGATCATTGCATTTTCATTTTTCATTGTTTCAGTGCAATTTTTAACTTATTCTTTTATTTCTTGGTTGATGCATTCATTCTTTAGTAGGATGTTTTTTATCCTCCATGTATTTGTGTCCTGTCCAAATTTTTTCATGATACTGACTTCAAGTTTTATAACTTTCAATAGGCATGATATGATCGCAGTCTTTTTGTATTTATTGAGCCTGATATGCAACCTAGTATGTAATCTATTAAGGGGAATGCCCTTGTGTACTTAAAAAGAACGTGTATTCTGCTGTTTAGAATGAAATGTTCTGAATATATCTGGTAAGTCGATCTTGCCCACTGTGTCATTTACTGTCATTGTTTCCTTGATGATTTTCTACTTAGATGATCTGTCCATTTCTGTAAGTGGGGTGTTAAAACCCCCTACTATTATTAGTACCAATGAGTTCCTTTATGTTTGTCATTAACTGTTTTATACACTTGGGTATTTCCAAATTTGAGGCATAAATATTTGCATTTGTTAGATCTTCTTGTTGGATAGATCCCGTTATTTGGATGCAGTCACCTTCTTCTTCTCTTTTTACAGTCTTTGTTTTAAAATCTAGTTTTCCTGGTAAAGTATGGCTATTCTAGCTTTCTTTAGTCATCCTTTTGTGTTCTAAATATTTCTCCATCCCCTCACTGTCAATCTGCAGGTATCTTTAGGTCTAAAATGAGTCTCTTGTAGGCAACATATGGATGTGTCTCTTTAAATTTATTCTGATACCTTGGTCTACTTTTTTTGTTTTATTCAAATTCAAGTTAGTTAACATGTAATGTATTATTAATTAGGGGATAGAATTTAGTGTTTCATCAGTTGCATGTAACACCCCGGCCTCATTACATCAAGTGCCCTTCTTATGTCCTTGACCTATTTACCCTATCCCCCTGGTACCACCCCCTTCCCCAGGAAATCCTCTGTTTGTTATCAGTAGTTAAAAGTCTCTTATGGTTTGTCTCCCTCTCTGTTTTTATTTTATTTTATTTTTCCTTCTCTTCCCCTATGTTGGAATTAGAGTGTATTATGCTAAGCAAAATAAGTCAGTCAGAGATAGACAAAGTATGATTTCACTCGTGTGGAATTTAAGAAACAAAACTTATCTCTTTTGATTGGTACATTTAGTCCATTTATATTGAGAGTAATTATTGATAGAAATTTTCTGCCATTTCATTACTTTTTTTTTTTTTTTTTTTTGTCGTTGTTTCTGGACATTTTCTTTTCTCGACTAGCCTTTGTTGCTTTTGGTTTTTCTGTTCCCCTCACAGTTCCCTTTAATATTCCTTGCAGGGTTAGTTTAGTGGTCATGAGATCCTTTAATTTTTGTCACTTTCAGTTCTGAATGATAGCCTTGCTAGATAAAGCATTCTTGCCTCCATATTTTTCCCATTCAGTAGAGTGAATACATCTTACCACTCTCTTCTGGCTTGTCAAGTTTCTGTGGAGACATCTGCTGCTAACCTTATTTCTCTTCCCTTGTAAGTTAGAGACTTCTTTTGTCCTGCTGCTTTTAGGATTTTTTTTCTTTATCTCTGTATTTTGCAAATTTAACTGGTATGTGCTGGTGTTGGCCTGTTTTTGTTGATGATGTGGGGGTTCTATGTGTCCCCTGGATTTGAATGTCTGTTTTCCTCCCTTGATTGTGGAAGTTTTCAGGTAGAATTTGCTCAAATTGCACTTGGATGGGAGGGGGCTGGGAAATTGGATGAGCCTGCTGGTGGGTATTATGGAGGGCACACATTGTATGGAGCACTGGGTGTGGTTTATAAACAATGAATTCTGGAACACTGAAAAGAATTTTTTTTAAAAAGGCTACTTGAGAAAAAAAAAAGAAAATCATAAGGAACATTGGGGGTACATATGGCCCTTCATCTCACTAAATCTGTATCTTTGGATGAACCATGAGAGACAGTTGATGCTAAGAAACTGGGGGTTTTGAAGGGGAGAGGCTTGGGGGGATGTTGAGCCTGGTGGTGGGTATTAAGGAAGGCATGTATTTCATGGAGTACTGGGTATGATGCATAAACAATGAATCCTGGAACACAAAAAATAAAATTAAAAAAATAAAATTATGTAAGCATAAAAATCAAAAGGAAAATGCATTTATAGTACAGTATATAGTTATTGAAATAAATTCACAAGTAAGTGGCACTCTGCAGTTCTAACCTGTGTTGTTCAAGACTGAACTGTATAGCAGTTATACATAAATACTGGCTGAGGTCTGTTCTTGTTGGGGAGGTGTGTCCTCAGTTCCCTGGCACTTCTGACCTCACCTAAAGGAGGACGGAATGGGCTCTGTGGCCGAAGAGAAAACAGGTCTGAAAGTTGGAAATCTGAAAGGTTTCCATGAGGGAATATATGTACTTTGTTTTCTTCTTCTTGCTTCTGGAACTCCTATGATATAATGTTATTATGCCTTATGGAGTCACTGAAGTCTCTAAATTTACTTTTGTGATCCAAGACTTCTCTTTTCCTCTTCTTTGAAGTTGCATGGTTTTCCATAATTTAACTCTATACAGCTTATTCTTTCTCTGCTTCTTCCATCCTTGTGGTCATTACACTCAATCAGATTCAAAACTTGGGTATTCCATTTTTCATTTTGACCTGATTAGTTTCTAACTCTTTTATTTAGTGGTGAGGGACCCCTTGATGTCTTTTAAGCTTTTTTCAAGCGCAGCTAGTATCCTTATATGATTGCTTTAAATTCTGCATAAGGCATATTTTATCTGTTTTGATTAGATTTCTGGCTGTGACCTTTCCTTGTTATTTATTTTGGGATGAAATCTTCCATCTTGGCATTTTGTTTAGGTCTCTGTGTTCTTCTGTATGTTTGCAAAGCCTGTGACATTAACTATTCCTGAAAGTAATGGCTTTATGAAGAAGAGGTCATAAGCTGTCCAGGGCCTGGCACTTCAGGAAGTGTCTCTGGTGTCTTCTGTGTATACTCTGCTGCTGTGTCTTTCCCACAGCTCAATCTTCTGCAGTTTCTCCTTGCCTGTAGTGGGGAATGTCTGGACCTTGACCAGATTATGCTGAGTTTTTACTTGGTGTGCTCTGGTTTGCTTGTTAAAAAAGAACTGATGCTATTTCCACTAGAGCTGAAGTTTTGCAGAACTCTATGGTCAGTAGATATGGTATGTGCAGGGGATTGTGCTGGTCTTTGGGTGGGGAGGGTCCCGCTGCTCTGGTTCTCAGGCACACTTGCCCAAGAAAAGCAGTGCTAGCAGATCTTAGGTGGGGGTGCTGTTTGGTGTAAGCAGTTTAGGCCACCAGTGTTGGCACTGTACTACTTATTGAAGTTAGTTTATGCTGAACAGCATGGGAGGGAAATGGCACCAGCCTTTTTCCTTGTCACCAGAGAGGAGAGTTCACACCTGTTTCTATCCAGGAAGACCTCACAGAAAAGCATACAGCCGACCCTTATGTGTCTCAGGTGTTTCTCAAATCACTGTCTTCATACTGTTTGTGCCTGGGCCATCTGCCTGCCTTGCAGTCCAGTGCACCTTGTGTTCTATCCCAGGCAGGCCCACTGAGTTTTAAAACTCCAAACTTTAAGGACCTGGCATGGCATGGTGCCCACTTGTTCTTTATGACAGGGTCTTGTCTTGCTGGACCTACTGCAACTTGACCCAGAGGGGCAATCATATCAAAGCACAGGAGCATAGGTTTTGCACAGCAAAGTACAGCAAAGAAACAGTGTCCAGGTTAATGACCCTCAGTAAGTACCTCTTCACCTGTGTTGAAGGGTGGTGTTGGGAAATGATGCTCAGGCTCTATTCTCCATGAAGAGACCATTTCATCTTATCCAGGTCACTCCAAGAAGGAGGAATCATCTCTCTGAGTGTCCCAGGGGATTCTCAGTTCATGCCTTTGCCCCTGGGCTATCTGCCCACCATTTCCACAGGAGCACTGCAATGCCCCCAGGGCTCCACGCCAACCATACCACAGACCTTTATAAACTCCAGTCTTTGAGCCCCACTGGTTGTAAAACTTCATAGAAAGCAACCTTTTTCTTTGTTCTAGTGAATGGCTTTGGGAAGGTGTTTTCCTTGTGCAACCCCCTGTGTGCGCCTCTTTCCTTATCTCATTCTCTCTCTCTTCTTTCTTTCTCTCACCTTTCTCTGTGACAAGAGCACAGCCCCTCCACAGCACCTGTGATCCCTTTCTCCTCCAAACTGCAGCTCTGCACCTCCACTTGCAGGATAATGCCCTCTTTTCTCCTTCTAGTTGTGTGCAGTTTGTTCTGTCAATCCTCAGATAGATCTTTTGGGTATTCACAATGATGTGCTATTAATCTAGTTGTGTTTCATGGTCAAAGAAAGTTTAGGGTCCTCCTACTACTCCACCATCTTAGCTGCCTACCACTGGTATCTGCTTTTTGGTTTTTGGGTTTTTTTTTTTAATATTTTATTTATTTATTTGACAGAGATCACAAGTAGGCAGAGAGGCAGGCAGAGAGAGAGAGAGAGAGAGAGAGAGGAGGAAGCAGGCTCCCTGCTAAGCCCATGTGGGGCTCAATCCCAGGACCCTGGGATCATGACCTGAGCTGAAGGCAGAGGATTTAACCCACTGAGCCACCCAGGTGCCCCTGGTATTTGTTTTTGCCTAAGTACTAAGTGTGGTGATTCTTTGAGCACAGCGTAGGATAATGTTGTCAACATCTCAATGGGTATAACATGATAAAGACAAAATATATATATGTTTTCTGAAAGAGGTACAATGAATTCTTTTAAATCTCCAAGTAAGAAAATCAGTATGTTCATAAGAAAGGGTGTTTATGTTATAATAGTATTACTTTAAAGGGGTGGTTAATCTACCTTCAGCATTAGTCCAGACAACTGGATGAACTTCGCATTGTGATGCCATCCTCCACAGGTAAATATTCATTAAGAAATACATACATAATTTTATAGTTTACTTTTTAAAAATTTGCAGAATAACTTGTCTAAAATGTGGGTTTGGCAGAGATATATATTTTAGATCTTTCCCAACATGACACTAAATTGACAGAAATGATGTACATAGATGAAAAATTCTATAAGAAAAAAGAATGGGGACACACCAATGAACAGAAGATTTTTGTGAATTTCTGGAAGGCATAAATTAGTCAAAAATTTAACAAAAGAGACATAGGGTAGTGGAATCTATAGATGAGACATGAACAAGAGAAGTCTGCACAGGAAGTCTGAGTTTCTGAGACCCCCAAATCCTATGCCACACACACCCAACCTATTGTAGGACCAGTCAGTATATACACCACACTCATATACTCATGGGTTGATGTAAACTGCTTCATTTAAAGAAAAAACCAGTTGGGGAGACAGATATTTATGGTTATAAAAGAAATACACACCAGTTGTTTTTATTGCCAATACAGTCTTTGGTTTATCATGTTACATGAACAAGCAAAAATGTAGATAATTTAAGAAAAAAATCAGCACAATCGAAATGTTATATAACAATAAGAATTAAACCACAGACCTATGCAATAACATGGATTCTCTAGTGAAAAGTAGTAACAATGTCTGGACTCTACTGTATTCACTCCCTTTCCCTGGACTTGAAGGTATCGCTCAGAGAAACAAACACATAGCAGTTGTTCTGGTCTAATCTTGTGATCAGAAACTCCAGGAATACATATTAATATTTGTTTTAAATGTTTTCCTGTTTTGTATCTTTAAACAAACACCTAATCAAAGAGTTTCTCCCTGAGGTTGTGCTGTACTCTGTCCCTGGGGCTAATTCTCATGATAAGAAGAATACGAATGATTCACTTTAGGTGTATGATACTCGTGATTGTCCTGGAAGAAGTTCAAGAAGGTGAACTGGCATGTCGCATGCACTCCAGGCCTAGTAATCACCCAAGACTCATTACAGTATGATAATGAGTGATGGAGGGGCACTTGGATGGCTCAGAGGGTTAAGCCTCTGCCTTCAGCTCAGGCCATCATCTCAAAGTCCTGGGATCAGCCCCACATCCAGCTCTCTGGAGCCTGCTTCCCCCTCTCTCTCTGCCTGCCTCTCTGCCCACTTGTGATCTCTCTCTCTCTGTCAAATAAATAAAATCTTTAAAAAAAAAAAAAAAAGAATGAGTGATGCATTCTTACTTCATTTGAAATATTTGTGCTGTCAGTTTCATTTTCAATTTACATATGTTTTGTAAATAGTTATTTACTAACTCATGGGTTTCAGCCACTGTGCTAAACACCACAAAAGATTGGAAGAGTACTAGGACTTCTAAAGTGTAATTTATGTATAAGCTAAACGTAAGTATTACACAAGAGCATTTGTGACCTAAAAGAATAAAGGAAATATACAATGCCTCAAACAATACCTCTGGAAATACATCAAGGAAGCTGTAACATTTAAGACAGATCTTGAAGAAAGGACCCATTTCAATTATAAGTGAAGGTGGGTGAAATTGAGAAAGGATTCCTTGCAGAAAGACCTGTATCAACAGAACTGTGTACTTAAGAAGAAAGAGTCCAGAAGGATTTCAGTTAACTCATTTCAGCATAACACAGAATCCATTAGGAGTGTTTTAGGAGACTTCAGAGTGAAATCAAGGTTTTGGGGGGATGAATCTCACATAATGCCAGGGAGAACAAGTGTATATGTCCACAAACATACACAGATATTAAAGATGGGAATAAAATGACTTTAGGACTGAAGTCATTAACACTAGGGCAATTATAACTACAAAAATTGTTTAAAGCTAGTCAACACAAGAGCATCAAAGTGACTCAGTCAGTTGGGTTTCTGACTCTTGATCTCACCTGAGATTTTGATCTCATGGTCGTTAGATCAGTCCCTGTGTTGGGTCCCACACTAGGTGTGGAGACTACTTTAAGACAACAACAACAGCAACAACTACAGTGACATCTGGGTGGTTCAGTTGGTTAAGCTCATTTGGTTCTGCTGTTGGCTCAGATCATCATCCCAGAGTCCTGGATTAGAGCCCTATATTGGGTTCCCTGCTGGGTGGAGAGTCCACTTCTCCCTCTGCCCATCTCCGCCACTCCTGTGTGCTCTCTCTTCCTAAAATAAATAAATAAAATCTTTAAAATTTATTTATAACAACAACAACTTACTAATCAACACATAGCAAATATATAATCTGCCAGGGTTATATACAATCTATATAATAGGTATGTAGGTATCTTTGTATATCATCCATTTTGTACATATACATATATAAGTAAAATATGCATATGCATATATACAGTTCTAGGTACATATGCCATATATAATAATCTAGTAGATATGACAATCCATAAAAAGTTGCTGAAGTGGGATATTATTTAGTCAATGTTTTGGAAGTAAGAATATCAATAGAATGTAGAAGAAGCAACAAGACTATAGCAAATGGCAGAAATGAGCAGTCTTAGTGTGAAGACCTCAGTTATAACAGTAGAATGGTGTAGGTAATCAGTGGTGAGAGAGGAAGGGCAGAGGTGAACCTGAAATCTGATCACTCATTATATTTTTGGTCTCTGTTCACTCAAATATAACCCTGACTCCAATGTGGAATGAATGTAATGTGAGTATTCAGGGTACATAGCTGTATGGTTGTCAGATATATCATATTCAAATTCTTTTTTAAAGTAATTACCCTATTTCAATGCTTAATACATTTATGAATCCACATTGAAACACGCAATCATGTGAAATATTTTGTTTCCTTTTAAATTATTTTTATGTCATGAACACTTGATTAAGATTCCCTCTATTTTTTAATTCATATACATATATTTGTTTTGTAATCTCACCTTAAGTCATTTAAACATTAAGACAATTACAACTGCAAAAAATGAACACTAATAAACACCTAGAAAGAATGAAATCTGTACAATTAGTCATTCTAGTGAAACGAGAACAAATAATAATGTGAATTCTAAGAATTTCTCTTCAATATTTTCCTCAATGAATCTATGACTTCCTTATTTCTCAAATGGTAGATAATTGGATTTAACAAGGGAATTATGATAGTGTAAAATAAAGAGTCCATCATATCTTGGTCTTCTGATTGTGTAGATACGGGGCACACATACATGTAGACAAGAGCACCGTAGTATAAGGAGACAGATAAGAGATGGGCTCCACAGGTAGAGAATGCTTTCTTTATGCCTTGTAGAGACTTCTTTTTTAAGACTGTAGAGAGAACTAGTGTGTAGGAGATAAGAACTATCAGAATGGTGAACATCTGTATTGATCCAGCAAAAACAAATACTGTCAGATAATTGACAGAAGGGTCAGTGCAAAAAATCTTAAGTAATGGTATAATGTCACAGTAAAAGTGATGTACTATGATGGAATTTCAGAAGGTTAATCTGAAT
Source organism: Neogale vison (assembly GCF_020171115.1). Classification (NCBI taxonomy): domain Eukaryota; kingdom Metazoa; phylum Chordata; class Mammalia; order Carnivora; family Mustelidae; genus Neogale; species Neogale vison. Next base: position 46,324,125 of record NC_058096.1, on the reverse strand, counting down.
AAAAAAGAACTACGAATTATGGCATGACATAGGCCATATAAAGTGACAAAACTAACAAGCGGATGCACAGTGTCTTGGACATAATCACTGGATAATGTAATGGTTTGCAAACGGCCAAATAGTGATCATCTGCCATTGTTGCCAGCAGAAAGCATTCCACTGTTATACTTACTGCAAAGGAAAAAAATTGTATCATGCATTCTGAAAGAAATATCATTTTGGTCTGCCAAAAAGTTGACCAGCATCTTGGGGGATACTGTGGATGATATCCAAGCATCCACAAATGCCAAACTCCCAAGAAATAAGTACATAGGGATGTGAAGCTGAGAGTCATCCCATATGACAGCAATTAGGCCAGAACTTTAGGAACAAAGGGATTTGCCACTGAGGTTCAGATGTGAATCCTGTGAGAATCAAATCTGTCAGCAACGTTACATTTCCAAGTCCTTTTCTATGTTCCTTTTCCATATCCTCACTGAGTGTTGCCTGAAATGAAACTTAGTAAATTGGAAAAAAGTCTCTCAATTTATAACAAGAAAATATAGAAAGGAGAGTTGAAATAAAATTATGCACATCTCAATTTTGTTTATTGCCTCTCTATTGATTGGAAACTATTGTAAGATCTTTGAAATAAGTGGAATCATTTCAATTTTTAAAATGTGCAACAATGAACAGAGTTGGAAAAATGAAGGACATTGTAGTACATCCTAAATTTATGGGACAGGATCTGTGTAATTTGGAAATTTTATGTTTGGAATGTGGATGTAGGGTAAAGGGAAAAGGATCTTGAAGGGTTTCAGTAATAAAATGAGTTAAATGGCATGTGGAGGATCATGATTTTTCATCAGGGAATAAGCATGCACTGAAACTAAGAAAAAAGAGTAGTAGTGGTAGATTCTTTCTAAAATGAATATATGGAGGTGTAGGAAATAGACTGCAGAGAGTTTGAAATTAGGGTCAGGAATATTAGTAAAAATGTTACTACTATTCAATGTTCTCAAATGAGAACCTATACAAAAACATCAAATCTATATTTTGCATTAAAGGTCCTCCAGATCACACATTTGGGGAAAGTTTTATGCAAAATATAGATTTGAGGTTTCCCTGTAGACATTGATTTAGTGAGTCAATTATTAAGGCTAATAATCTGTATTCTCTTTGAACTCTAAGTGAACCAAACACATGTGACGTGGCTAATCTGTGTGTGAAATGACATTGATATTGGTGGGAAGATGAAGAGGCAGAAGGAAAGTGTTCAGAAGATAGACACAGTGCCTCTCTGACACATTACAGTGTTGGTCAGTGAAGAATAGAATCATCATTTGGCAACTGGGTAGATTTTCATCAAAATTTGATTGAGAACTCAGATGCAGTGGCCAGTTTGTGGGCATCAGTGCTTGTGTACTTTGTAGTTTGAGTCTACTGCAGATCATGAATTGAAAATCATTGGGTAGATTGAAGGCATAGTTATGTATGACCTATCTATTAGAGAATACATAAAGTGAAGAGAATGGTGAATAACTAAACTGACAACGTATACTAAAGTGAAGTGAAGTTATATATCTCCTTTAGATAGCCAAACTGATCCTCCTTTCTACCACATAATTTTGATGCTAGCAAACTCTAACACCCATTGTGGGGCCCAAGAGTGCTATGGTTGGCTTTCCTAGCACCCTGACATCTAGGGTGAGGGGACATGATATAGGTTTGGCAACTCTACATCAGTCACACTAGAGTTGAAATATGGAATGAGGGAGGAAAAGGGACAAGGACAAAAGGTAATCTGAATTGCAAAGACAGCCAAGGCACAATATGAAATTTCCAGCAAATGCACCCTGTACCCACACCAGTGACTCTGTCCATGAGAACAGTGGAATTCTCACATAGCAGTGGTGACAACAGCCCTCATGGAGTCAATGTTGGAATATAATTTTTGCTATTGGTGGATGACCATGCTTGCTTCTGTTCCTGCCCATTTTTTTCTCAGAAGACTCCTTTAATTTCCCAGCATTTCCATGTAAGATTCCATTCCAAAAAATAATTTCTTGTTGAAACTAATAGTTCTGACTGGCAGAGAATAAAGACAAGGAGAGACCAGGAAAGGATACTGAGCAGAATGATCAAGATGGGTGTCATGAACACAAAGAGTGGAAGATAGTCAAGAACGTCAAAGAAAATTATGGTACCAATCACTAAAATAAATGCTCTGGCAGGATAAGGAGTGAACAGGTGTGATTAAGCATGGAAACTGAGAGATGGCTTTAGTGAGACCAATTTCTGTCATGTGATGCAGTAAAGGCCAGAGCATAATGAGCAGTGAGTGGGAAACAACTGCACAACAGTGAGAAGGGAAGCAAGATTAAAATATTCCAAGAATTTGGACAAGAGTTGTTATAAGTCTATTGCGGGTAGACAAATAGAACATTTTTCATTGATATTGCTTTATTAAAATTTTTCAAAAGAGAGAAATGGAGAGAAAGCCATAAAAAGAAGAAAGAAGACCGCATAAGAAGTTTGGGTGGATGAAGATCACAAGATGCAGGAACAGAAATAAGCAGAGAATAATACACGCATGGTTAGTAAGTGTGGGAAAGACAAGCAGAAAAGAAAGATTAAGAATCTATCAGAGGTGACTGGGTGGGTCAGTGGGTTAAGAGGCAGACTTTTGATTTCACTTCAGGTCATGATCTCAGATTCCTGGGATTAAGCCACACATTGGACTATGCACTCAGTGGGGCATCTTCTTGAGGATTCTCTCTCTCTTTCACTTTGCCCTTTTACCTACTTGCACTTTCTCTCTCTCTTTTCCTAAAATAAAGAAATAAATCTTTAAAAGAAAAAAAGAATGTATCAGAGAAAGACTATAGACAACAAAAATGTAAAGGCCCAGTGTTTAGGGACAAATGTTTATTGTAACCCTGGGTGTTGTTTAAAGTTGTCAACAATAGGAATCTTTTCTTTCCTTATTTTATTCCAATTTCCAAATTTATTTTTCTATGGAATATGTGTATGTAACAGATTTTCTGGTAAAATTTTACGTCACAAACTTTGCTCATAAATATATTAGCACTGCCTGAAACGTTTTTAATATTTAAAAGTTGCTTCACATTTTCTATAACAGTGATTAGGACTGACTTTTTCTAGAAATCCTTATGGTTTTACTTGAGAACACCTTTTCTCTACCAGTGTTTTCACAGAATAAAACTGAGGCAGAATGGAGTAGAATACAGGTGATATAAATAACAAAGCTACTAATTTCACATGATAAAGGTATTTTTATTGGGGAAAAAAAAACTCCTTTCTAGGCAATTCCAGATCACTAAATAATGAAAAAATCTCAAATTCAGTTTGTGTGGGTACTTATTAAGGTATAAATGCTGGAAAGAGAAGCGAAGAAGCACCTGCTGCCTGTTTCCTGCTACATGTATATAAATAGTCAATGAAATGCTTGTCAGAAGTGGGAGATAGGATAGAGTTAATACACAATTGGCCTACATTAAATGTCTGAATGAGAAAATGTGATCAGTTAAATGTAATGGAGCTTTTAATCAGAATAAGCAAAAAGATTACTGATGTAGGAATCATTATGAAATGCTATTTAAATGTAGTTTAAATTGTTTAACACTCTAGTTCATGAATACTTATAAATACCTTAGAGATATGTTAAGAAATAATAAAACATTGTTAAAGGAAGTAATTCAGGATTACATCTATGTTGCTTACTAGAGGAGAGTCATTAAGATTTGATATGTAAATTATTCAGTATTTGTTTTCCATTTCTCACCTGGCTTATTGGCTCTTGTAAACCCAATGTAAAATTATTATAAATGTAAGAGTGTATCAAATTTATATATAAAGAATAACAAATTTTATAGTAATCATTTCTGTCTTACCCATATCTTATAAGAAATTGAGAAAATTCTTTTGAAGTGTTAGGTTTTCTAAAGGAGATAAGAAATACAGTAGCACTGAAACAACCACAACATGTGTAGTAACCTCTCGCACACTGATTCACTTTGGAGCTTCCTTTAAGAAGCTCAGGAGAATGTTGTTTATACCAATTTGTTTCAAGCACAAGAGTCAACCCGTTGTACAACTGTGGGCTTTTTGTCAGAATAAGAAGGAATGAAGAACTAAAATTCTCCCAATAGCACCTAAGGCTTCCCTTTAGAACAAAACTAAATTGTTCTTCTGGACAATGTAAACTTGAACATGTGTGAAAAGTCCAGGTAACTTATAGGGCATTATAGACTCTGAAATCATAAACATCAAGTCATCATTGATATTATATTTTATGCCCCTATTTTCCACTATTAATGACACCTCTGACATATTTATACAAATTTTAATATATAAATGTTGATGCTCTGAGTGCTTTGATTAGTATGATCACATCTGAGACAATCATACATGATTTTAATGAGGCCAAAGTTCTGCATTCCCTTCAGGGGAAACTCAAATACAGGTGTCCTTCTCTTGAAAAATGCAGGTCATGTTCCAGAACTACACTGAACTTCCTACTTTCATTTGTAAATAGGTGAGAAATCTTACTTCACAGAGGTACAAAGGACCATAGTAGGAGGTGCCATATAGCAATGCTTCTCAAATATTAATGCCTTTAAATTTCCTAGGAATTTTCCTAAAATGAAGATTCTCTTTTGATTGGTCAGGGAGGATGTCCAAAGTCTTCATTAACAATGTGATGACCTGGACATTTGCCACCTTTAGGGCCTTCCATCCTTGGAGGGCCTAGATGGTCTCAGAGCTAGATCATTGGAGAAGCACATAAAGAAAAGTGGCAAATGTAGCTGGCATCCAAAGAGAAGCAAGAGGAGCCAGATAGGATGAGGAAGTCCAAAATGGTTGGGCTCACATGGGGTCTGGAGGCTAGGTTAGGCCCTTTGTTCTTGTTCCCACTTTTAAGGACAACTAGTGAGATATTTTGAACATGGTGGTAAAGTGTTCATATTTACCTTTCAACATGAAGAGAGAAGTTACATAATGTTCACTCAGAAAATAATGACATTATATGTGTCAAAAGAGTACAATGTACAAATAGCAACATTTTCATTTAGGATCTAAAGAGGAGTAAAAGTGCTTAACCTCCACATGGGACTTGATGGAAGCTAGGGGGAAACAAAGGGCTTATATTTTGGTGGAGTCATAAATCATTTATTGTGTGCTTAGACTTTGCTTGTGAAAGCCAAAGAAAATGGGGGAAATAAACTACATAAATAAAATAGAAGCCCTGTCAAAACTCAGTAGGAGGATGTGTAAACAATATGTGTACCGGAAATTTCAACATAATCCAAATGTGAGTTAAAATTAATTCTTCTCGGGGCACCTGGGTGGCTCAGTGGGTTAAAGCCTCTGCCTTCAACTCTGGTCATGATCCCAGGGTCCTCGGATTGAGCCTTGCATTGGGCTCTCTGCTCAGCAGGGAGCCTGCTTCCTCCTCTCTCTCTCTGCCTCTGCCTACTTGTGATATCTGTCTGTCAAATAAATAATAAAATCTTTAAAAAAATAAATAAATAAAATTAATTCTCTCTTCAATTTTGTGTATTTATCTCTCACCTCATATTGTGGTCCATCTATGCGTACAAAAGTCTATATTGTTGCTTTCAATATTAGAAGTCTTCTCAACTTTACTTATTCTCTTGAAGATATTTATTTATTTATTTAAGAAAGAGAGAAAGAGCACAGAGGAAGCATGAGAGGGAGAAGCAGACACCCCACTGAGCAAGAGCTGGATGCAGGACTCAATCCCAGGACCCTGACATCACGACCTTATCAGAAGACAGATGCTTAACCAACTGAGCCACTCAGGTGCTGCTCAACTTTAGTTATTTTAAATGGTGGGCCAGTGTATCTCACTATAGTCATGTGCATTTTCCCAATGATGAATTTTGATGAACATATTTTTGTGTCTCTGTTTGATATCTGCATATCTTGTTTACAGAAGTGTCTACTGAAATATTTTCTATTTCTAAATTGAGATATATTTCTTATTTTTTAGCTTTGAGATTCTTCTTATATTCTGCTTATGAGGCTCTTATCAGATACATGATTTGCAAATATTTATTCAAGGACCTTGATCTTCTTTCCCTGCCATAAGCTATCACATTTATTCTTTATGAAGCAGCAACTGTAGACCTATTGGAAGACACTTGTGTACCAGAAGTTGAGAAATATATTCAACAAAATTCAAGGCTCTTATATCTAGGTGAAATTTCTAGCAATCCAGCAATGGGTCATGGGGAGACATCTCTTCTAAGGTAAAGGATAAGTTGCTGCATCTGGCCCTCTTACAGCCAAGAGAAAGGTAAAACACCTTTTGGGGTCTGTGGATTTGGATCCAATGTCATCTTCATTTGGGTGTATTATACCAACCCACTTACCAAGTGTCCAGGAAAGCTATTAGTTTTAAGTGTGACTATGAACAGGAGAAGGATTTACAAAGGTGTAAACAGCTGTACAAGGTGCTCTACTCCTTGGGTCACATGATCCACCAAAACTAATGGTAGTTCAAGGCATAGTGGGAGATAAGGACACTTTTGGGGGACTTAGGCAGGTCTCTGTAGGCAAATCACAGCACAGGTCCCTAGGTTTAGAACTCAGCCATGCTATCACTACAGACAATTACTCTCCATTTGAAAACCAGCAAGATGGAACTAGAAAAAACTAGAACTGGAAGGATGGATTTATCATTAACTGAAATGGGTAAGAGGGTGGTTTGAGGAGTAGCTTTGACAAAGAAAATCAAAGTTCCTATTCATATAGGTCTTTGTCTTCTCCTCCTTCCTAGTCTTCTTGCATATCTATTCTCATTCATTTTACTGCTCCAACTTTTCTTTTCCTTCCTTCTGCCCATGACTTTAAAGCCTGAGAACTACTGGCATTCATTGAGCATCAGTGAATCCTGTGTGTCACTCAAGGCCAAAGAGGTTGTTGTCCTCTGGGAACATCTTTCTATATCACTTTTTATTTCAGAGAATAATTACTGAAAGGGATTTTTGTTAAAGATTTATAATGCAAACAACAAGCAGTCATTGATATTTGTGTTGCAGATTTATTTGATGTAGTCACAAAGTGCATAAGTTTCACACTAAATGAGCAGTTCATGGAGAAATTTGTTGATCTTAGAAACCATAGTAGAGGGATTGATCTGCTTCAAACCTATGAGTACATTGATCTCAGCAGTACAGTTGGGGGAAAAAGGAAATAAATATGCTGGTTGTTGATCTTTGTTATTGACCCGGATGAGTCAGTACATTGCCTCAGCTTGGAATAAGTGGTATCCCAGTAAAATCTGTTCTGTTGGTAATATACTTTAAAGTTAGATAATAACTTACCAAATTGGAAATATGAAGTTGAGAGAAGCATCAAACATTGGATGAAGAATATACACATCCCCAAAATATGTCATTACTGGGCCATTTTAAAGAGTAAATTTTTATTTTATTTTAACTTACAAAGAAATTTTACTTTCTGTTCTTTTTTTTTTTTTTAATTTATTTTCAGTGTGACAGTATTCATTGTTTTTGCACCACACCCAGTGCTGCATGCAATCCATGCCCTCTCCAATACCCACCACCTGGTTCCCCCAACCTCCCACCCCCAGCCCCTTCAAACCCCTCAGATTGTTTTTCAGAGTCCATAGTCTCTCATGGTTCACCTCCCATTCCAATTTCCCCCTTCTCCCTACTCCTCTCTAACTCCCCTTGTCCTCCATGCTATTTGTTATGCTCCACAAATAAGTGAAACCATATGATAATTGACTCTCTCTGCTTGACTTATTTCACTCAGTATAATCTCTTCCAGTCCCATCCATGTTGCTACAAAAGTTGGGTATTCATCCTTTCTGATGGAGGCATAATACTCCATAATGTATTTGGACCACATCTTCCTTATCCATTCCTCCGTTGAAGGGCATCTTGGTTCTTTCCACAGTTTGGCAACTGTGGCCATTGCTGCTATAAACATTGGGGTACAGATGGCCCTGCTTTTCACGACATCTGTATCTTTGGGGTAAATACCCAGGAATGCAATGGCAGGGTCATAGGGAAGCTCTATTTTTAATTTCTTGAGGAATCTCCACACTGTTCTCCAAAGAGGCTGCACCAACTTGCATTCCCACCAACTGTGTAAGAGGGTTCCCCTTTCTCCACATCCCCTCCAACACATGTTGTTTCCTGTCTTGCTAATTTTGGCCATTCTAAGTGGTGTAAGGTGGTATCTTAAGGTGGTTTTAATTTGAGTCTCCCTGATGGCCAGTGATGATGAACATTTTTTCATGTGTCTAATAGCCATTTGTATGTCTTCATTGGAGAAGTGTCTATTCATATCTTCTGCTCATTTTTTGATATGCTTGTCTGTTTTGTGTGTGTTGAGTTTGAAGAGTTCTTTATAGATCCTGGATATCAACCTTTTGTCTGTTGATAACAAGTAAATGGATCATGATCAGCAACTCATGAATCTTCTCTTCATATTCTTTTCTCCCCCCTATTAGAACAGTGCACCTTGTAATAAGGTTTTTTCCCCTCCTCCCATCCCTCAGCGGCATCCAGGAAAAATAGTCAATTGAAGTTTGTGCCCATGAATTATTAAGATATTTCCAACTTCTCTGAGGTAAAGAGATTTATGTGATGAAACTAATAGCTTTGTTTTTAATTTTTAATTAACATATAATGCATTATTTGCTTCAGGAGTACAGTTCTGTGAATCAACAGTCTTACATGAATCCCAGCACTCACCATAGCACATACCTTCCCCAATATCCATAATCCAGCCACCCCATCCCTCTCCCACCACCATCCCCAGAAATCCTCACTTTGTTTCCTCAGATTAAGAGTCTCATGATTTTTCTCCCTCCCCAGTCACATCTTATTTCATTTTTCCCCCCCTTCACCCTAGGACCCCTACCTTGCCTCTCAAATTCTGCACATCAGAAAGATCATGTGATAATTGTCTTTCTCTGATTGACTTATTTGGCTTAGCATAGTACTCTCTAGTTCCATCCAGAACGTTGCAAAAGGCAAGATTTTGTGGGGTTTTTAATGACTGCATATTATTCCATTTTATACACACACACACACACACACACACACACCACATCTTTATACATTCATCTGTTGATCTACACCTAGGTTCTTTTCATAGTTTTGCTGTTGTGGACATTGCTGCTATTATCATTCCTGTGCACATGCCCCTTCAGTTCACTACATTTCAATCTTTAGGGTAAACAGCCAGTACTGTGATTGCTGGACAGTGAGGTAGCTCTATTTTCAACTTTTTCATGAATCTTCACTCTGTTTTCCAGAGTGGCTGCATCAGCTTGCATTGCCACCAACAGTGTAAAAAGGTTCCCCTTTCCCTGCATCTTTGCCAACATCTGTCATTTCTTGACTTGTTAATTTTAACCATTCTGACTGGTGAGAGGTGGTATCTCATTGTGGTTTTGCTTTGTAGTTCCCTGATGCTGACCACTGTTGAGCACATTTTCATGTATCTCTTGGCCATTTTGGATGTCTTCTTTGCCGAAATATCTGTTCATGTTTTCTGCCCATTTCTTGATTGGATTATTTGTTCTTCAGGTGTTGAATTTGATAAGTCCTTTATAGATTTTGGATACTAACCTTTTGTCTGATATGTCATTTGCAAATATCTTTCCCCATTCTGCCAGTTGTCCTTTGGTTTTGTTTACTGTTTCCTTTGCTGTGCAAAAGCTTTTGATCTTTTTTTTTAATTTATTTTTTATTTATTTTCAGCATAACAGTATTCATTATTTTTTCATCACACCCAGTGCTCCATGCAATCCACGCCCTCTACAATACCCACAACCTGGTACCCCAACCTCCCACCCACCTGCCAATTCAAACTCCTCAGATTGTTTTTCAGAGTCCATAGTCTCTCATGGTTCACCTCCCCCTCCAATTTCCCATAACTCCCTTCTCCTCTCTAACTCCCCATGTCCTCCATGCAGTTTGTTATGCTCCACAAATAAGTGAAACCATATGATAATTGACTCTCTGCTTGACTTATTTCACTCAGCATAATCTCTTCCAGTCCCGTCCATGTTGCTACAAATGTTGGGTATTCATCCTTTCTGATGGAGGCATAATATTCCATAGTGTATATTTATAGCAACAATGGCCACAGTTGCCAAACTGTGGAAAGAACCAAGATGCCCTTCAAAGGACAAATGGATAAGGAAATGCTTTTGAACTTGATGAGGTCCCAATAGTTCATTTTTGCCTTTTCTTACCTTGCCTTTGGCAATGTTTCTAGGAAGACGTTGCTGCAGCGGAGGTCAAAGAGGTTGCTTCCTGTGTTCTCCTCAAAGATTTTAATGGATTCCTGTCTCACATTGAGTCCTTCATCCATTTTTTAGTCTATTTTTGTGTGTGATATAAGGAAATGGTCCAGTTTCATAATTCTGCATGTGGCTATCCAATTTTCCCAAGACCATTTGTTGAAGAGGCTGCCTTTTTTCCATTGGATATTCATTCTGGCTTTGTCAAAGATTAGTTGACCATAGAGTTGATGGTCTAATTCTGGACTCTTTATTCTGTTCCATTGATCTCTGTGTCTATTTTTATGCCAGTAGCATACTGTTTTGATGATGACAGCTTTGTAATAGAGTGTGAAGTATGAATTGTGATACCATCAATGTTGGCTTTCTTTTTCAACATTCCTCTGGCTATTTGGGGTCTTTTCTGGTTCCATATAAATTTTAGATTATTCATTCCATTTCTTTGGGGGAGAAAAGGTGGTATTTTGATAGGGATTGCATTACATGTGTAGATTGCTTTAGGTACCATGGACTTTTTCACAATATTTGTTCTTGCAATCCATGAGCATGGAATGTTTTTCCAGAAATTGTGTCTCGCTCAATTTCTTTAATGAGTAATCTATAGAACAAGAAAGGTCTCAAGTACACAACCTAACCCTACACCTGAAGGAGCTGAAGAATAAATAGCAAAGAAAGCCCAAATCCTGAAGGACCTGGAGAAAGAACAGCAAAGAAAGTCTAAACCCAACAGCAAAGAAGGCCTCAACCTAAACCAGAAGTAATTAAGATCAGAGTAGAAATCAAGGAAATAGAAACCAAAAGAACAATAGAACAAATCAACGAAACTAGGAGCCGGTTCTTTGAAGGAATTAATAAGATTGATAAACTCCTGGCCAGACCTATCAAAAAGAAAAGAGAAAGGACCCAAATAAATAAATAAATAAAGTAATGAAATAAATAAATAAATAAATAAAGTCATGAATGAAAAAGGAGAGAGCATAAGCTTTTGATTTTGATGAAGTCCCAAAAGTTTATTTTCGCTTTTGTTTCCTTTGCCTTTGGAGACATATCTTGAAAGAAGTTGCTGTGGCTGATATCAAAGAGATTACTGCCTATGTTCTCCTCTAGGATTCTGATGGATTCCTGTCTCACGTTGAGGTCTTTTATCCATTTTGAGTTTTTCTTTGTGTACTTTGTTCATCAAAATCAAAAACTTCTGCACAGCAAAGGAAATAGTCAAAAAAACAAAGAGGCAACCCACGGAATGGGAGAAGATATTTGCAAATGACAGTACAGACAAATGGTTGATATCCAGGATCTATAATGAACTCCTCAAACTCAACACACATGAAACAGGCAAACACATCAAAAAATGGGCAGAAGTTATGAACAGACACTTCTCCAATCAAGACATACAAATGGCTATCAGACACATGAAAAAATGCTCATCATCATTAGCCCTCAGGGAGATTCAAATTAAAACCACATTGATATATCACCTTACACCAGTTAGAATGGCCAAAATTAACAAAACAGGAAACAACATGTGTTGGAGGGGATGTGGAGAAAGGGGAACCCTCTTCCACTGTTGGTGGGAATGCAAGTTGGTGCAGCCTATTTGGAGAACAGTGTGGAGATTCCTCAAGAAATTAAAAATAGAGCTTCCCTATGACCCTGCCATTGCACTCCTGGGTATTTACCCCAAAGATACAGATGTCGTGAAAAGAAGGGCCATCTGTACCCCAATGTTTATAGCAGCAATGGCCACGGTCGCCAAACTGGAAAGAACCAAGATGCCCTTCAACAGATGAATGGATAAGGAAGATGTGGTCCATATACACTATGGAGTATTATGCCTCCATCAGAAAGGATGAATACCCAACTTTTGTAGCAACATGGACGGGACTGGAAGAAATTATGCTGAGTGAAATAAGTCAAGCGGAGAGAGTCAATTATCATATGGTTTCACTTATTTGTGGAGCATAACAAATAGCATGGAGGACAAGGGGCATTAGAGAGGAGTAGGGAATTTGGGTAAATTGGAAGGGGAGGTGAACCATGAGAGACTATGGACTCTGAAAAACAATCTGAGGGGTTTGAAGTGGCGGGGGGGTGGGAGGTTGGGGTATTAGGTGGTGGGTATTATAGAGGGCACGGCTTGCATGGAGCACTGGGTGTGGTGAAAAAGTAATGAATACTGTTTTTCTGAAAATAAATAAATTGAAAAAAAAAAGAAAAAGGAGAGAGCACAACCAACAGCAAAGAAATATAAACAATTATAAGAGCATATTATGAGCAACTATACACCAGAAAATTTGACAATCTGGAAGAAATGGATGCATACCTAGAGACATATAAACTACCAAAACTGAACTAGAAAGAAACAGAAAACCTGAACAGACCCATAACCAGGAAGAAGATGGAAGCAGTCAACAAAAATCTCCCAATAAACAAGAGACCAGGGCCAGACGGTTTCCTAAGGGAATTCTACCAAAGATTTAAAGAAGAATTAAAAGCTATTATCCTGAGTCTGTTCCAAACAATAGAAATTGAAGGGAAACTTCAAAACTCATTTTATGAGGCCAGCACTACGTTGATCCCAAAACCAGACAAAGACCCCTCCAAAAAGGAGAATTGCAGACCAATATCCTTGAGGAACACTGATGTGAAAATTCTCACCAAAACTCTATCCAATAGGATCCAGCAGCACATTTAAAGGATTATTCACCACGACCAAGTGGAATTTACTCCTGGACTGCAAGTTTGGTTCAACATCCATTATATCAGTGTGATATAATACATTAACAAAAGAAAGAACAAGAATCATATGATCCTCTCAGTAGATGCTGAAAAATATTTGACAAAGTACAACATTCTTTCTTGATCAAAACTATTCACAATGCAGGAATATGGGGTACATACCTCAATTTCATCAAAGTCATCTTTGAAAACCCACAGTGAATATCATTCTCAATGGGGAAATACTGAGAGTTTTTCCCCTAAGGACAGGAACACAGCAGGACTGTCCACTATCACTACTGCTACTCCCAATAGTACTGGAAGTCCTAGTTCAGCAATCAGACAACAAAAAGAAATAAAAGGCATCTGAGTCAGCAAATAATAAGTCGAACTCTCACTCTTTGCAGATGATGTGATACTTCAATGTGGAAAACCCAAAAACAACACTCCAAAGTGCTAGAATTCATACAGGAATTCAGTAAAAAGGGTCAAGATATAAAATCAATGCACAGCAATCAGTTGCATTTCTATACACCAACAGGAAGATGGAAGAAAGAGAAATTAAGGAATCAATCCCATTTACAATTGCACCTAAAGCTATAGGGTACCTAGGAATAAACTTACCTAAAGAGGCAAAAAAATCTTTACTTATATAGGAAATTTAGATAAATAGTAAATTACTGGATTTGAGATAAACATTTCAGTAATCTGAGTTCAGATAGGGATATCTGAAATATGTTGATTTAAAGCTCTATGTGAGTCAAAGTTCAGGGCTATGAAAAATGTTAATCCAGTCTTATGCAGTATTAACAAAAGTATAGATATCAAAATAATGAATATATTTATTAGGAGCATTCTGTTCTTTGATGGTCAGACTACCTAGGAAATATTGTTTTCATATTTGGACCTAATATACAGGCCGCAGAGACTTTCTGGAGCTTATGCATAGAATGACCATGTCGCGAGAAGGAGTATTGAATAAATATGGCAAATAAAGTTGTCCCTTGAATAATGTAAAACTTAGGAGAACTGTCTCTTTCACTTAGTCAAAAATCCATGTGTAGCTTTTAACTCCCCCAAAGCATAACTACGAACAGCCCACTGTTGATCAGAAGACTTGCCAAAATTAACAAAACAGGAAACAACATGTGTTGGAGAGGATGTGGAGAAAGGGGAACCCTCTTACACTGTTGGTGGGAATGCAAGTTGGTGCAGCCTCTTTGGAGAACAGTGTGGAGATTCCTCAAGAAATTAAAAATAGAGCTTCCCTACAACCCTGCAATTGCACTCCTGGGTATTTACCCCAAAGATACAGATGTCGTGAAAAGAAGGGCCATCTGTACCCCAATGTTTATAGCAGCAATGGCCACAGTCGCCAAACTATGGAAAGAACCAAGATGCCCTTCAACGGATGAATGGATAAGGAAGATGTGGTCCATATACACTATGGAGTATTATGCCTCCATCAGAAAGGACGAATATCCAACTTTTGTAGCAACATGGACGGGACTGGAAGAGATTATGCTGAGTGAAATCAGTCAAGCAGAGAGAGTCAATTATCATATGGTTTCAATCATTTGTGGAGCATAACCAATAGCATGGAGGACAAGGGGCGTTAGAGAGTAGTAGGGAATTTGGGTAAATTGGAAGGGGAGGTGAACCATGAGAGACTATGGACTCTGAAAAACAGTCTGAGGGGTTTGAAGTGGCGGGGGGGTGGGAGGTTGGGGTACCAGGTGGTGGGTATTATAGAGGGCACAGCTTGCATGGAGCACTGGGTGTGGTGAAAAAATAATGAATACTGTTTTTCTGAAAATAAATAAATTGGGAAAAAAAAAAAAAGAAGACTTACCAATAACATAAAATGGTCAATTGAGACTTATTTTGTATATTATAATTATTATATGCTGTATTCTTACGTAAAGTAAGTTAGAGAAAAAAGAAATCCTTACAAAATTCATAAGGAATCCTTATGAAAAAGAAATCCTTATGAAAATCATAAGGAATAGAATATACATTTACATCAGCAATGGCCACAGTCGCCAAACTATGGAAAGAACCAAGATGCCCTTCAACTGATGAATGGATAAGGAAGATGTGGTCCATATACACTATGGAGTATTATGCCTCCATCAGAAAGGATGAATACCCAACTTTTGTAGCAACATGGACGGGACTGGAAGAGATTATGCTGAGTGAAATAAGTCAAGCAGAGAGAGTCAATTATCATATGGTTTCACTTATTTGTGGAGCATAACAAATAGCATGGAGGACAAGGGGCGTTAGAGAGGAGTAGGGAATTTGGGTAAATTGGAAGGGGAGGTGAACCATGAGAGACTATGGACTCTGAAAAACAATCTGAGGGGTTTGAAGTGGCGGGGGGGTGGGAGGTTGGGGTACCAGGTGGTGGGTATTATAGAGGGCACAGCTTGCATGGAGCACTGGGTGTGGTGAAAAAATAATGAATAATGTTTTCCTGAAAATAAATAAGTTGGAAAAAAAATAAATTTTAAAAAATATACATTTACAGTACTGTTTTTTTTTCCAACTTATTTATTTTCAGAAAAACATTATTCATTATTTTTTCACCACACCCAGTGCTCCATGCAAGCTGTGCCCTCTATAATACCCACCACCTGGTACCCCAACCTCCCACCCCCCCGCCACTTCAAACCCCTCAGATTGTTTTTCAGAGTCCATAGTCAGCCTGTACACTTAAACCATGTTATTCAAGGTATTCAATTTTGTATTCCAAATATATAGGAAAAAGTTTATTATTGACAGAGTTTGAAGGGAAACTGGAGAAAAGACTTGTGTAGTTCCAAAAAATAAAACGAGCCCTAGAAAGTTGAATTTGGTTTAACGTTGATATTAAGACATTTCCAATAATTAAAATAATGTAAAAATGGGAGTTGTTGGTTTGTAAAGTCATCAGCTATCATCCCATGTTGTTGAGATATTTATGGTAATTAAAGCTACCATTTATTGAGTGCTGAGATCCTCTGTTTTATGCTTTATGTATATTCTTTCAATAAGTCTTTTACAATCACCATTCATTTACTTTTTATTCCTGTCTTGAAAACCTATAAGGATATAGACTTATTTGTATGTGGAGCCAAAAGGTTTTGCTTCAAATGCTGGATCTACCATTTACTGTGCTATCTTGTACAAGTTATTTGTACTTCTTGCCTCATTCCCTTCATTTATAAAATTTATAAATCCTTCATAGGGCTTTAGGGAGGATTAATACACAGAGCATGTGCAGAACAGTGCCTGACAGAGTGAGCCTCGGTAATTGTTAACTGTTAGTATCCTTTTACTTTTATCAGATAGCATCTGTTTGAACAAAGTGCTTTAAAGAAGAATCCCTGGGGTGCCTGGGTGGCTCAGTGGGTTAAAGCCTCTGCCTTTGTCTCAGATCATGATCCCAGGGTCCTGGGATCGATCCCTGCATGGTGCTCTCTGCTCAGCAGGGAGCCTGCTTTCTCCTCTCTCTCTCTGCCTGCCTCTCTGCCTACCCGTAATTTCTGTCAAATACATGAATAAAATCCTTTAAAAAACAAAGAAGAATCCCCAATATTAATGTATTACTTTCTCACTATTTTTAAAAAAAGATTCTAAAATTTATTTTAGAGAGAGAGAGAAGGAGAGCGATAACATAAGCAGGGGGAGGGGCAGAGGGAGAAAGAGAGAGAATTCTTTTGTTTTTAATCAAATTCTTATTTTTTTTATAAACATATAATGTATTTTTAGCCCCAGGGGTACAGGTCTGTGAATCACCAGGTTTACACACTTCACAGCACTCACCATATCTTCCCCAATGTCCAGAACCCCACCACCCTCTCCCGAACCCCCTCCCCCCAGCAACCATCAGTTTGTTTTGTGAGATTGTCTCTTATGGTTTATCTCCCTCCCGAGTCCATCTTCTTTCATTTATTCTTCTCCTACCCCCTTAGCCCCCCATGTTGCATCTCCACTTCCTCATATCAGGGAGATCATATGATAGTTGTCTTTCTTTGATTGACTTATTTTGCTGAGCATAATATACTCTAGTTCCAACCACATCATCGTAAATGGCAAGATTTCATTTCTTTTGATGGCTGTATAGTATTCCTCTGTGTGTGTGTGTGTGTGTGTGTGTGTGTGTGTGTATACCATCTCTTCTTTATCCATTCATCTGTTGGTGGACATCTAGGTTCTTTCCATAATTTGCCTATTTTGGATATTGCTGCTATAAACATTCCGGTGCATGTGCCCCTTCGGATCACTACATTTTATATCTTTAGGGTAAATACCCAGTAGTGCAATTGCTGCGTTGTAAGGTAGCTCTATTTTCAGCCTTTAGAGGAACCTCCATGCTATTTTCCAGAATGGTTGAACCAGCTTGCATTCCCACCAACAGTGTAGGAGGGTTCCCCTTTCTCTGCATCCTCGCCAGCATCTGTCATTTCCCGGCTTGTTAATTTTAGCGATTCTGACTGGTGTGAGGTGGTATCTCATTGTGGTTTTGATTTGTATTTCCCTGGTGGTGAGTGATGTGGAGAACTTTTTAATGTGTCTGTTGGCCATCTGGATATCTTCTTTGCAGAAATGTCTGGTCATGTCCTCTGCCCATTTCTTGATTGGACTATATCTTCTTTGGGCATTGAGTTTGCTAAGCTCTTTATATATTTTGGATACTAGCCCTTTATCTGATATGTCATTTGCAAATATCTTCTCGCATTCTGTCAGTTGTCTTTTGGTTATGTTAACTGTTTTCTTTGCTGTGCAAAAGCTTTTGATCTTGATGAAATCCCAATATTTCATTTTTGCCCTTGCTTCCCTTGCCTTTGGCGATGTTCGTAGGAAGAAATTGCTGAGGTCGAAGAGGTTGCTGCTGTGTTCTCCTCAAGGATTTTGATGGATTCTTTTCTCACAATGAGGTCCTTCATCCATTTTGAGTCTATTTTTGTGTGTGGTGTAAGGAAATGGTCCAATTTCATTTTCCTGCATGTGGCTGTTGAATTTTCCCAACACCATTTGTTGAAGAGGCTGTCTTTTTTCCATTGGACATTCTTTCCTGCTTTGTCAAAGATTAGTTGACCATAGAGTTGAGGGTTTATTTCTGGGCTCTCTATTCTGTTCCATTGATCTATGTGTCTGTTTTTGTGCCAGTACCATACTGTCTTGATGATGAAAGCTTTGTAATAGAGCTTGAAGTCCAAAATTGTGATGCCACCAATTTTGGCTTTCTTTTTCAATAATCCCTTTGGCTATTCGAGGTCTTTTCTGGTTCCATTTAAATTTTAGGATGATTTGTTCCATTTCTTTGAAAAAAAAATCAATGGTATTTTGATAGGGACTGCATTAAATGTGTAGATTGCTTTAGGTAGCATAGACATTTTCACAATATTTGTTCTTCCAATCCAGGAGCATGGAAAATTTTTTCCATTTCTTTGTGTCTTCCTCAATTTCTTTCATGAGTACTTTATAGTTTTCTGAGTATAGATTCTTTGCCTCTTTGGTTAGGTTTATTCCTAGGTATCTTGTGGTTTTGAGTGCAATTATAAATGGGATTGACTCCTTAATTTCTCTTTCTTCTGTCTTGTTGTTGGTGTAGAGAAATGCAACTGATTTCTGTGCATTGATTTTATATCTTGATACTTTACTGAGTTCCTGTATAAGTTCTAGCAGTTTTGGAGTGGAGTCTTTTGGGGTTTTCCGCATATATAAACTCATATCATCTGCAAAGAGTTATAGTTTGACTTCTTCTTTGCCAATTTGGATGCCTTCAATTTCTTTTTGTTGTCTGATTGCTGAGATTAGGACTTCTAGTACTATGTTGAAAAGCAGTGGTGATAATGGACATCCCTTTTATGTTCCTCACCTTAGCGGAAAAGCTTTGAGTTTTTCTCCATTGAGAATGATATTTGTGGTGGGTTTTTCATAGATGGCTTTGATAATATTGAGGTATGTGTCTTCTATCCCTACACATTAAAGAGTTTTGATCAGAAAGAGATGCTGTACTTTTTCAAATGCATTTTTAGCATCTGTTGAGAGTATCATATGGTTCTTGTTCTTTCTTTTATTTATTTTTTTAAAGATTTTATTTATTTATTTGACTGATGGAGATCACAAGTAGGCAGAGAAGCAGGCAGAGAGAGTGGAGGAAGCAGGCTCCCTGCTCAACAGAGAGCCCGACATGGGGCTCAATCCCAGGACTCTGGGATCACGACCTGAGCCGAAGGCAGAGGCTTTAACCCACTGAGCCACCCAGGCATCCCTCTTCTTTCTTTTATTAATCTATTGTATCACATTGGTTAAGAGAGAGACTCTTAAGCAGGCTCCTTGCTGAGCATGGAACCCAGCACAGGACTCTTTCTCAGGACCCTGAGATCACCACCTGAGCAGAAACCAAGAGTGAGATGCTCAACCAACTGCACCATCAAGGAGCCCTTCCTTTTTGAGAAAAGATCACTTTTTGAGAAAAGATCTAATTAGCCCATGAAACTGTCATTGTGAAAAAACTGTCTGAAATTGTGGTAATATATCTTTTTTTTCCCATTTTTCAAAATCAGATCTTTGACCCTTTTCAAAATCAGATCTTCAGTCTTGCCAGTTCCTTTCACCTTTTTTGTCTAGATTTGATGTGCTTTGGAGCTGTGATTGGATCTTATGCTTGCATTTGCCAGAGTTTTTATACCACCATTGCCACAGGAATTCTCCATCTCCTTGCAGGTTAGTCTTGTCATTATACATAACTTTTATCTTCTTCCTGTTTCTGTAGAGACAGAGTTATCATTCTTTTTTTTTTAATTTTTTTTCTTTTCAGTGTAACAGTATTCATTGTTTTTGCACCATACTCAGTGCTCCATGCAATCCGTGGCCTCCCTATTACCCACCACTTGGTTCCCACAACCTCTCACCCCCGACCCCTTCAAAACCCTCAGATTGTTTTTCAGAGTCCATAGTGTCTCATGGTTCACCTCCCCTCCCAATTTCCCTCAACTCCCTTCTCCTCTCCATTTCCCCTTGTCCTCTATGTTATTTGTTATAATTCTTAAACAATCCCATATTGTTGCCCTGTCATGTTGCCTGAAATCTCCTACTATGCTCTTTTTTTTCCACTGTATTTATTTTCAGAAAAACAGTATTCATTATTTTTTCACCACACCCAGTGCTCCATGCAATCCATGCCCTCTATAATACCCACCACCTGGTACCCCAACCTCCCACCCCCCCGCCACTCCAAACCCCTCAGATTGTTTTTCAGAGTCCATAGTCTCTCATGGTTCACCTCCCCTTCCAATTTACCCCAACTCCTTTCTCCTCTCTAATTCCCATTGTCCTCCATGCTATTTGTTATGCTCCACAAATAAGTGAAACCATATGATAATTGACTCTCTCTGCTTGACTTATTTCACTCAGCATAATCTCTTCCAGTCCCGTCCATGTTGCTACAAAAGTTGGGTATTCATCCTTTCTGATGGAGGCATAATACTCCATAGTGTATATGGACCACATCTTCCTTATCCATTCATCCGTTGAAGGGCATCTTGGTTCTTTCCATAGTTTGGTGACTGTGCTCTTATTTAGTTAAGTTTTGTTTTCCTCCAAGGTCTGTGTACACTGGGCTCACTGAGTTATGTTGCTGGAACTGAGCTACTCCACCAGAAGCTAGAGCTGCCTGAGAATGTGTCTGGTGAATCTGGATGGTTCTTCTGCCTGGCTTGTGTCTCAGTTCCCTTACAGTTCATGGCTTCTGATCTCTTCATCTGGGTTGCTCATACCAATAGGAAAGAGTAAACCTTAATGAAAGCATTTCATGTGGAATGGGTGAGAAGCTGCCTGCTTTGCAATTGCCATTTTGTTATTTCTCAATATTAATATTTCCCCTTGTCTCCCCCCCTGCATTGTTTTTAATTTTTTTTCTTTGTGGATATTCCATTTTATCCTGAAAATCCATTCTATTTATTCAGACATTTGTTTCTTAATACCACTAAAACTTATATGGATTATTCTGAATTTGAGCCCATCTTTTAAACAAACTAATCTGGGTTTAGAGTCCAGACAGCAAGAAATGGGTAAACACTTGCCACACATTTGTGAAAGAAAACTGATAGTGGGAAATTTATCCAAACACATCTACTGAAGTCTGTTAGACTTTTCAGTAAATAACTATCTGTTGAACTAGAAACCCTTTAGTGTCTCTGAGAAACCTCTCATTTTTGTCAGAACCTATGGTCGCTTTGCCATTGTAGATAGCCAGTCAGCCAGAGCATTAATGCTCTTTTCAAAGACTTAAGTGATATAAAATAAGGAGCTTATCTAAGATCCTTTTCCCCAAATATGTGCATACAGCTTTATTCAAAGTGAAGTATGGCAGCTGTCTAACCAAACTGTGTCTGTCTACAAGAATGGAAGCTAAAAATAGTGTTTACTTGAAATTTTAACTTTGTAAACTGTAAGAATTCCAATTCAGCCAGACAAGAGGATTAATCTTATTTTAATTTACTTTTTTTAAAAGCTCTCCTTAATGTCAGTAGGATTTTTAGTACAACCAAACCATTTTGGATTTTGTTCCTTGCCTCCTCACAGATCAGGCTTATTAAGAGTGCTTTCTTTCTAACACTACTGTGGGATCACAGAGTAAAATTTTCCAACTCCTATCTTATTTAATCTAGCTCAGTACCATGAAGAAGTTTCCTCCATAATGACCCACTGGAGCTTAGAAAACCTACCACAAGACCTAAAGCTTTGGGTGCTCATTGATTTACAACTAAGGTTTTTATTTCTTGTGGTGAAATAAAGTGCCTTCCTTATCTAAATCTCTTCCTGGTGTGTATCAACATTATTTAACATTTTCTAATTCAGTCATTTTTAAATAAATATGTCTATAAATATTGAACTTTAAAAAAATCTTATTTATTTATTCCATTACTGTAGACTTGACAGGTTTTTAAAATGTAACTTAGTAACTTATTATAATATCCTAAATCTGTCCTTTTTAAAAATAAAATTAAAAAATGAGAAGAAACTCAATTGTGTGTCATGTTTGAGTTGATTTAAATGTCAATATTTTAGGATAAAGAAGTACAGGATTCTGAGCAAGTATCTCTGTGGTTCTTCAGAAAATGCCTTGTTTCTGGCGTCTCTGTTTTGTGTTCCAAAAAATATGGGAACTCCTTGCCCCATTAGGAAATAAGAGCCTCTTTATCCATTATGTTTCAGAGTTTTAAAAACATGTTTTCAGTGTATTTTTGTGACCCTGTGTGTCCTGTTTAATGTGGCTAGATTTTAAAAAAGTCATATAAAGGCTGTGGGTATTTGTGTTCTATAGCACAGAAATAATCAAGTCTGCTTCTGACTTACAGTAGAGCCAGTACTACTCTGCAGCTGATTATTGCCTATGCAGTTGCTGGTTACTCACTTTTCTACCTCTTCCTCACTCCTCAAGTATCATGCCTTTCATCACCTTCCGTAGAAGGCAGAAAACCTAAACAAAGATGCAAAGCATTTGACATGGGGTTTTAAAATTATTGACTAACATAGCATTTTTGTATTAGGAAGTTATTTATTTAGGACAATGTCCCTGCCTCTTGTCAGCCCAAAGCTGTCTGTGAATGTCAGTCCAACATCAGCTTTTAATATGCACTGTGGAAGTCAGGTACTATTGGACCTTGTGAGTTACAGCCTCACTGGTAGCATCCTGAAGCATGGAATGCTGGCACCATAAGCCCTGGTGTTGAATATATGTTGTGGTTGATATTTCTTTCTTTTTTTTTTTTTAAGATTATTTATTTATTTATTTGACAGACAGAGATCACAAGTAGGTAGAGAGGCAGGCAGAGAGAGAGGGGGAAGTAGGCTCCCTGCTGAGCAGAGAGCCCGATGCAGGACTCGATCCCAGGACCCTGAGATCATGACCTGAGCCTAAGGCAGAGGCTTAACCCACTGAGCCACCCAGGCGCCCCTGTGGTTGGTATTTCAAGCACATTTCAAAATAGCTGAAGTCACCCTCTCTTGCAAAGACTTTATTTGTTACAACATATGGGCTGGGTTGTTTCGTTTGATGTGAAAATTAGTTTTCCAGCTGTCTCTTGCTTCTAATTGGGTAGAACCATATGAATTTGCCGATATTTGACTATTTTTGATTAAAACAAATAGTAGAAAATCAGTTTCAAATCAAGTTTTGTTAATTTTTTTTCACCTAACCTTTGATAGCAACTTCCAAAGTTAAAACATAATTTTCAGATTTTTCTAAGTATGATTTTTATGGTAATTTAAGAAACATGTTTGAAAGTCTTAATTTTATTGTTCGTAATCTTACTAAATAATGTGAATAAACATTTTTATATCCTTTTAGGAAAAGATTCATTTCTTTTTTTTTAAACTTTTTTATTATGTTCAGTTAGCCAGCATGTAGTACTTCATAAGTTATTGTTGTAGTGTTCAATGATTCATTAGTCATGTATAGCAACCGCCAAAGTGTCCCTCAAAGAAGGTGACTTTATTGGCAAAAGATGATTAGGAGGAGATTGGTGGAACCATTGGTGAAACATCCTGCCGGTTTTCCTGGAAAAATGCAGGAGAAAATAGGGAGGAACTTGCTTCAAGTTAGAAAGACCCTCAAACATTATCCTCACAAACCATGCTTCAAAGGGGCCCAAATTAAATTGCTTATGAAAGTAGAATAACTTATTCCCCAAGGCATTTGAGAGAGAGTGATAGAGTGCTCATGCTATTGCTAGGAGTTAATGGGACCTAACAGCTGGTTGTGGTCAAAGAAGGATAGAAGAGGACCTATGATAAAACCATGGTCATCCAAAGTGACTGTGTGCACACTGCATTCTCTGAGGAACAACATCAGAGTCTCTACCCTGCAGAGAAATGGACTTCTCTCTATCTTTTTATCTCTCTTTCTCTTCTCTCTCTCTCACACACACACATACACACACACAAAATATCCACACAATTCCTAAACAAATAAACAGAGCTATAACAAGATCCAAGGATGAATGAGTATCCAGAGTTCCATAATGTATTATCTAAAATGCCAAATTCTCAACAACAACAAAGTCGTGAGATAGGGAAAAAGTGTTACGTATACACCACAAAGTTAGCAAAGAACACAAACTGCCTGTTAAAGTAATAATATATTGGATTTAACAGGAAAAACAAAACCTTAAAAATAATCATGATAAATGTGTTCATAGAACTAAAGGAAACCAGGATTAAATAAGAGAAAGGAAGATATGAATGTAATATTATATGAAATAGACTATCAATGTAGAGAAACTATAAAGAAACAAGGAAATGGAATTTCTGTAATCTAAAAGTACAACTGAAATTTTAAAAGTCACTGTGGAAGCTCAACTCTAGATTTAAACTGATAGCAGGAAGATTGGTGAATTTGAAGTTATATCAACAGAGAGTATTCAATCCAAACGATGAAGGAGAAAAAGAATGAGAAGAAATGCACAGACTCACAGAGAAATAAAGCCAGCAGTAAATGCATCAGCATGGGCTTTTGGGAGTACCAGAAAAACACATTTCTGATAGAAGACTTGTATAAGAAGATCCAAGTTGTTTGTTGTTTGTTGATAAACATTGAACAGGAAGCACAGAAACAAACCAAAAAAAAAAATTGGACAAAAGTCCTGAACAAGCATTTTACCAAAGAAGAAATACAGATGGTAAATAAGCATATGAAAATCTGCTCCATATTATTTGCTATAAAGAATTACAAATTAAAACAATAATGGCATAACATAAAAGAAATCTAAAAAAATTTAAAAAGATACCAGTTGTTGGCAAGAATATGGAATGAT
This sequence comes from Neogale vison, assembly GCF_020171115.1. Taxonomy (NCBI): domain Eukaryota; kingdom Metazoa; phylum Chordata; class Mammalia; order Carnivora; family Mustelidae; genus Neogale; species Neogale vison. The sequence goes on along the minus strand of NC_058096.1, from coordinate 46,299,285 downwards.
AGGAGCACACACACATACCTTCACTCTGCCAGCTGACAAGACCCAGAAGCAAAGACATTGAAGAAACAGTTATCTTCCACTGGTCTATGTGTCTGTTTTTATGCCAATACCATGCTGTCTTGGTGATCACAGCTTTGTAATAAAGCTTGAAATCAGATAACATGGTGCCCCCAGTTTCATTTTTGTTTTTCAATATTTCCTTAGCGATTCGGGGTCTCTTCTGAGTCCATACAAATTTTTTGGATTATTTGCTCCAGCTCTTTGAAGAATACCAGTGGAATTTTGATCAGAATGGCATTAAAGTATAGATTGCTCTAGGCAATATAGACATTTTAACAATGTTTATTCTTCTGATCCAAGAGCATGGAATGTCTTCCATCTTTTTGTGTCTTCTTCAATTTCTTTCATGAATGTTCTGTAGAGCCCAGATATGGACCCTCAACTCTATGGTCAATTAATCTTCGACAAAACAGGAAAAAATATACAGTGGAAAAAAGACAGTCTCTTCAATAAATGGTGCTGGGAAAACTGGACAGCTATATGTAGAAGAATGAAACTCGACCATTCTCTTACACCGTACACAAAGATAAACTCAAAATGGATAAAAGACCTCAATGTGAGACAGGAATCCATCAGAATCCTAGAGGAGAACATAAGCAATAATCCTTTCTATATCAGCCACAGCAACTTCTTTCAAGATATGTCTCCAAAGGCAAAGGAAACAAAAGAGAAAATAAACTTTTGGGACTTCTTCAAAATCAAAAGCTTCTGCACAGCAAAGGAAACAGTCAAAAAAAAAAAAAAAGAGGCAACCCACGGAGTGGGAGAAGATATTTGCAAATGACAGTACAGACAAAAGGTTGATATCAGGATCTATATTGAACTCCTCAAACTCAACACACACAAAACGGGCAATCATATCAAAAAATGGGCAGAAGATATGAACAGACACTTCTCCAAAGAAGACATACAAATGGCTATCAGACACATGAAAAAATGTTCATCATCACTAGCCCTCAGGGAGATTAAAATTGAAACCACATTGAGATATTACCTTACACCAGTTAGAATGGCCAAAATTAACAAGACAGGAAACAACATGTGTTGGAGGGGATGTGGAGAAAAGGGAACCCTCTTACACAGTTGGTGGGAATGCAAGTTGGTGCAGCCTCTTTGGAGAACAGTGTGGAGATTCCTCAAGAAATTAAAAATAGAGCTTCCTTATGACCCTGCAATTGCACTACTGGGTATTTACCCCAAAGATACAGATGTAGTGAAAAGAAGGGCCATCTGTACTCCAATGTTTATAGCAGCAATGGCCACGGTCGCCAAACTGTGGAAAGAACCAAGATGCCCTTCAACGAACGCATGGATTGGAAGATGTGGTCCATACACACTATGGAGTATTATGCCTCCCTCAGAAAGGATGAATACCCGACTTTTGTAGCAAAATGGACATAACTGAAAGAGATTATGCTGAGTTAAATAAGTCAAGCAGAGAGAGTCAATTATCATATGGTTTCACTTATTTGTGGAGCATAACAAATAGCATGGAGGATATGGGGAGATAGGAGAAGGGAGTTGGGGGAAATTGGAAGGAGAGGTGAACCATGAGAGACTATGGACTCTGAAAAACAATCTGAGGGATTTGAAGAGGCGGGGGGTGGGAGGTTGGGGTATCAGGTGGTGGGTATTTTAGAGGGCACGATTGCATGGAACACTGGGTATGGTGAAAAAATAATGAATACTGTTATGCTGAAAATTAAAAAAAAAGAAGTAATACAAACAAAAAGAAAAGAAAAAAAGAAACCGTTATCTTACCTATGGCCCAGATTTTGGTTCTTTTTTTTTTTTTTAAAGATTTTATTTATTTATTTGACAGAGAAAGATCACAAGTAGGCAGAGAGGCAGGCAGAGAGAGAGAGAGAGGGAAGCATACTCCCTGCCGAGCAGAGACCCCGATGTGGGACTTGATCCCGGGGCCCTGAGATCATGACCTGAGCCGAAGGCAGTGGCTTAACCCACTGGGCCACCCAGGTGCCCCCCAGATTTTGGTTCTTAATACCATTTTCCAGTCAAAGGAATTAAGTCTACTTGGAAAAATAGCTGATGTGGTGACTAGGATAGGGTAGGGTAGGTTAGAAAAAAATATGCAGGATGAGCCTGAAACATCTTGTAATGCCAGAAAATTAAAAAAAGAAGAAAGAAGGAAGGAAGGAAGAAAGTGAGAGAGAAGAGAAAGAAAGAAAAAGAAAGAAAGAAAGAAAGAGGAAAGAGAGAGAAAGAAAGGAAAAAAAGAGAGAGAGAGAGGGAAGAGGGAGGGAGGAAGAAAAAAATCAAAGCTAAAGAACAAACAAACACAAAACTTCCCTGCATACACAGCGATGGATGTATACCAAAGGGACACAGGAACCCATGGAAACAGCTCTCTGTGGCCAAAGCTAGAATGATTTGAGCACCAGAATTAATGGAGTAGTATTTAATTTTATCCAAGTATAAAATAATTATCCATGATTCTATACTCATGTAAATAGAGGATTGAATGTATAAATAAGTGAGGTGAATAGACACATCTTCCATGCAGAAGAATTCCAGATTATATAGATACTTTGCCCAATGGAGGTGATCCATTTCTCTCTTTTCTGTAAGTGTAGGCTGTGGATAGTGACTTCTTCCTTACCCAACACAGTAAGAGAAAGTGGAGAAAGAGCAGTTCCCCCATGGAGAAACCTGGCAAACTCTACCTCAACCAGGTGGTCAAGTTCAACATCAAAAGAGTTACAAGTGATGAGGACAGTATTTGCCACCAGTAGGATGTAAAGAAAATGGTGATTTACCTCTGTGGCTTTTCTCCTAAAAAGCTCTCCCCCCAGACTTATCATGAGAAAAACGTCAGAAGAATCCCAGTTCAGGGACATTCTACAAAATGCCTGATTAGTACTTCTCAAAACTTACCAAGGACATCAAAAACAAGGATTGTCTGAAAAACTATGACAGACACCTGATCACTAAAGGGATGTGATGACCAAATATAAAGTGATATGCTGAATGGGATTCTGAATTCAAGGACAATAGATTAAACTATGGAAATCTGCATCAGTTATGAATTTCACTTCATCATCATGTATTAATATTGACTCATTAATTATAACAAAAGCACCATACTAATGCAGGATATTAATGACATGAGAAAACGGATGTGTCATATAAGGGAATTCTCTATACTATCTTTATTATTTTCTATAAATCAAAATTGTTTGCAGACCTTTAAAAAATGTATTAAAATCTTTGAGGTAAAGTTTTTTTTCTCAGAATGAATCCAGAGAACACTTGGGGAAAAACAATCATCAGTCTTCTGCTTCCAATGATAATAATTGATTCAAAAAATTAAAGTCATCAGATGCTAAAACTTGATGAAAAATTATTAGAGAACAATAGAAATTCACATGAATTTGTGAACAATAGACAATTATGAACAATAGAAATTCACATGAATCTTCACATGAAGAAATTCACATGACCTTAATATATCACCCTAAAGATTGATTTTAATAGCAAGGAAATAAGTTATCTTTATCATAGAGTTGAGGGTACCACCTTAATGAAGTAATCAGTGAACAGCATCAGTTAACAAGACAAGTTAATGTGATGGGTCTCATGATGGGAGAAGAAAACAGCACACCCATGGGGCGCCTGGGTGGCTCAGTGGGTTAAGCCTCTGCCTTCAGCTCAGGTCACGATCTCAGGGTCCTGGGATCGAGTCCCACATCGGGCTCTCTGCTCAGCAGGGAGCCTGCTTCCTCCTCTCTCTCTCTCTGCCTCTCTGCCTACTTGTGATCTCTCTCTGTCGAATGGATAAATAAAATCTTTAAAAAAAAAAAAAAGAAAACAGTACACCCATGATTCCTGAATTATTTAATTTAATCTAATAATGAGGATATATCAAAAAAAGAGATGGTGGGATACTTTCAATGATGTCTGACACAAATGTTTAAAAATTTTTAAATGTCATAAAAGGAAATAAAAAGCAAGAAATTTATTCTACATTACGGGAGATTACAGAATGATAATAAAGCAAATAATGGCCCTTTATTGAATTCTTGATGAAAAAATAAATTTCTAGAAAGGACAATTTTGGGAAAATTGGGAACAATTTTAATATGAACACCATATTAGATGATGCTAAATTTCTTGGGGATAATAATGACATGATGGGGTGCCTGGATGGCTGAGTCAGTTAAGTATCTGCCTTCATCTCAGATCATCATCTTCTCGAGTCCTGGAATCAAATCCCAAGCACCTAAGGCTTCTGCTTCTCCTCCTCCCACTCATGATCCCTCTCTCTCTCTCACGTAAATAAACAAAATCCTTAAAAAAATGATATGGCAATGTACAATTGTCTTTGTTCTTTTGAGATTTATGTTGAGAAATTTATGGATAAACTGTCATAATCTTACATATGTACATATAGACATAAATTCATGTATTAAATGTGTATATATACACATTTGCAAATGTGATATTGGGTAAATGTGGTGTAAGGTTAACAATTAATCATCTTGATTTTAAAAAAATTCATGGACATTCTCTCAACTTATCTGTAGGTTTGAAATTTTTAAGAATAAATCTAGAGGAAAATGTCATTGATTCACATTTTTCTGGATCCTCTGCCCTATTTCTCTGCCCACTTTACACATTAGTTTCTTGTAAGTTTTCCTCTCCTGCTACTTTTACTTCTCTATGTTGTGTATAACATGACTTAGTGGTTAAGAACATGGATTTTGGAATTAATCTCTATATTTGATCCCTGAGCTCACCTTAATATTTCTGTGGACAAATTATGAAACCCCTTTTGTCTCCCATTTTTTCAGTGGGCTTGTAGAAAATTAAAATATAGAAATAAAAGTAAAAAACTCAACAGATATGTTGAGTAGTTAAATGGATATTGATGAAAGTTATTTGCAAGTTAAAAGGGTGTGGGTGAATTAATTTAAAATAAAACAAAACTGACATGAGGCAAAAGACATGAATGTATCTGCTAATATTTACTCAATTGAAATAAAAGCATTACTTCCAAACAAGTTTAATGATAAGAATATCTACTGTTATTTTTGAAATGAGATTAATTCCAGAGACCCTGGGTCTGCTTCTCTGTGATTCCCTCAGTTATGCCCTCATTAGTGTGTTGATTTCATCCAGGCTGGCTTCTCTTTTGGTGGCCAATGGTTGTAGACTGTGCCAGATTTCATATCCACAAAACATGGCATTCAGAGGAAGAAAGCTGACCTTTTATGGTGAATCTCTTTTAAAATAAAAGAAACATATAACCCAGAAACTTTCACAAAATTACCTCTTTTGACTCAATGGGCCCAAGTAAGCCACCGACTCTTCCCTTAACAGACCTCTAGGTTTCAGTGTTGGTAAGGGTTGGAAGCAGGTGGCGCAGAAATACATAAACAGAATCTGTGGTATCCCTTGAAAAGGGAAGGGGACCAATGCATGTGAATCGGACAACCCAAAGTAACTCCTAAAATAGACAGTGGATACAAAGGAACACATTATTTGAACACAGGTATCTGGATTCCTTTACACTTTTAAAAAATGTGTTTAAGACCCTGTAGAGCTTTGTGTTTGTGGGTTACAGCTAAAAGTATTTACAATATTAGAAATTAAAACCAAGAAATTAAAAATATTCACTGACTTATTTAAAAATAAAAATAACAGACATGTCAGACATTAAATTAAATGATTATATTAAAATATATTAATGGAAATGGCTAATGAATGACCAAATGTGTCAGGTACCTTTTCGAGTATTAGTGGTAGGAAATCAGTCACAACTAGGTTGGTACTCACAGGAAGAAGACAGGCCTTCATTTTATTATTGGGTAGTCACAGTTTACTACTTTTTCTTTAAAATGTGCTTATATCTGTGCCCTCCTCCCCTTTCATCCTCCAGTGTCAGCTCTCATCATCTAATATATGAATTCTGGCAGTTAGCCTCATTGATTCTAGCCTCCTTCCAATCAATTGCCAGATTAGTTTTCTGAAAAATACAATAATATTACCTGGTCCTAGGAAGAATTCAGTATCTGATGCCTCTAAGATAAATTAAGATTCCTTAGGTTGGCATTTAAGATTCTCAGTAAACTGATTCCCTTCCATCCTTATTTCCCATATTCCACATCTTTTAAGGATAGTTTTGTCAGCTCTCTGACCTTGTCCATGGTTCACCTCCTTCATCCCAGTTCCCAGTGTCACACTTATTTCCATAAACACTGTGGTCATACTCACTCCTTTTTTCCTCCAAACATCATTTTCTAAAAATCATTTTTAAAGCACATCTTACTTCTGATCCTGCATAAGGACTAAATATCCCACGTGACAAGGCTCTCCATTTCCTAAACTTCCAAGCAACACTGATACAAATTCGAGCTCAATCTGAATCACCTGGTTGAATTTGAGCAAGTCACTCAGTGTTTCAAAGTATGAGGATTTTTACTGAGAAAATTCGTGAAAAATTATATCTAACCAGTTGGTAGATAATATCGATTTAAAGTGTAGCTTTGTGTCTCGCAGATAACATGTTTTCAGTAAATTATTCTTATTCGTATCTGTATATATAACTGATCAATAAATATTTATGTTTAGGAATTTAGAATTTTTACTATTTTGTGCCTCATTTATGCTTACAGCATCTCCAATTTTTTCTTAATGCTATTAATGTATTAGTAGTTTACATTGGAATAAGTACAGGTGGGTGGAATTCTTAGTAACAAACATGATAAGTAATATCAAAGAGAATAACACCTACATTATGTACAATGTATTCAAAATTGCACTTCATTTTTGATGGACACCTAATCAAACTATATAAAAATATCCAAATCTATATGGATTTCTGTATGAATACCATCTATTTCATCTAGAGATTGATAAATCACAAGTATACAGATACACTACTTCAGAAAATATGAGAGTAAAATTGACGAACACTAAAGATCAAAGTAGTCTCTTTTAATTATAAATCTTTAATAGTATTCTTTTTTTGTCTTTAATAATTTTAATTGTGGCTAATGATGTATAACAAAATTTCCCCTTTTAAGGGTGAAAATATTCTTTTTTTTAAGATTTTATTTATTTATCTGACAGAGAGAGAGAGAGAGAGATCACAAGTAGGCAGAGAGGCAGGCAGAGAGAGAGAAGGAAGCAGGCCCCCTGATGAGCAGAGAACATGATGCGGGGCCCGATCCCAGGACCCTGAGATTATGACACAGGCCAAAGGCAGAGGCTTAACTGACAGCCACCCAGGTGCCACAAGGATGAAAATGTTCTTCTTTTTCAGAATAGATATTCCATGTGAATTAATATTCAAATATAGTCTCATGAAAAAGACTCAAAGAAATTTGGGAATCAAATACATACAGTGTACATCTGACAGATGTTGTAGTTTAAGAAGGGATAAATTCTTGAGAACATAGAAGGTGCCAGACTTTATAAGATTATGCTTTGGAATTCCAGAAATTTGTCAACAATATTAAATGGAGGTGATCTTTACATATACTCACTTGTATTCCTAATATTTGTTGTATTTGTTGAAAATTATAACTTATTACTCTTTGAAAGAATTAGTTAATAGTTTAGCTAATCTTTTTGTGACCTCAAGAATAATTAATTCATTCATTCTTAAAGGGAGCTAGTAGCTAAGATTTTGGAATACAGTGTAGCAGAATCTCTCCTTGCAGAACTTATTTATTTGACTCCTATACTTACATGTATTAGTAATTGAATATTTTATGAACAAAGTGATGCTTTTTTACTTTCTCAATATTCCATGATTTTGAAAATCATTTTTTTCAAATTTAAATTAATTTTCCACAGGGGATGATTCTTCCTTTAAAATTTTACAAAATTTTCTTTATAACTTTTTTCATAGCATTTATTACTTCCTTATTTCTTAGACTATAAATAAAAGGGTTTAATAAAGGGATCACTAGAGTATAAAAAACAGCACCAGGTATATCTTCATCATCTTCTTTAACTGAATGTGGTCGAATGTACACAAAGAGAAGAGAACCATAGAATATTGAGACAGAGAGAAAGTGGGAGGCACAAGTAGATAAGGCTTTGCCTCTTCCCTCTTTGGATTTCATTTTGAAAATCATGAAAAGGATGCAGAGATAGGAGATTAGGACTATTATAATAGAGAAGACTTGAATTGCACCTGCAAAGATAAATATCATCAATTCATTGATATAAGGGTCAACACAGGAAAGTCTGTATAATGGAAAAACATCACAAAAAAAGTGATTAATTTGATTTGACCCACAGAAAGTTAACCTAAAGAGAAACCCTACCTGAATCATGGGATGCAGGTTTCCAGCTATGTAGGCCCCTGTGATCATCTGAATGCACACTTTCTTTGACATCGTGTTGTGGTACTGCAGTGGGCTGCATATGGCCACATAGCGATCATAGGCCATTGCTGCCAGGAGAAAACAGTCTGTAGTTTCAGCAAGGCAGAGAAAATAAAATTGTGCCATGCATTCATAGAGGGAAATTGTTTTGTCTATAGAAAAGAAGTTCTCTAACATTTTGGGGGTAATGGCACAGGAACAACAGGAATCCATCAAAGCCAGGTTGCCCAGAAAGATGTACATTGGTGTGTGAAGACGACCCTCCGTAAAAATCAACATCACCAGGCCCAGATTCCCCACCATAGTGATCACATAGATAGTGAGAAACACCACAAACAGGAGGCTCTTCAACTCTGGATGATCTGCAAATCCTATGAGGATAAATTCAGTGGTCAAGGAGTAGTTATCCTCAGTCATATCCACCTTCTCTGTTGAGAGAGGAATTCTGGAAATATAAGATTCTAATTTAGAGTATATATAACTTTCCTTCCAACTTTTTCTTTTTACAACAAAGAGAGGAGCTTCTTCAAACTTCCCTTAGTATCTCTGGATGAAGGCACACAAACCTCTAGGGGATAGTCATTCCCCTAACATGTCATTTTACAAACTCAATTCTGAAAATCAGCATTCCTGTGAATATTTTTGTAATTGCAAGAAGAATGCTTACAATTGAAAAAGTTTGTCTTCATGAATTCATGTATGAATAGTGTAGAAATCTTGCATACCCATATTTATACATTGTTGACAAAGAATTTCTTTTTTTTTAAAGATTTTATTTATTTATTTGACAGAGAGAAATCACAAGTAGATGGAGAGGCAGGCAGAGAGAGAGAGGGAAGCAGGCCCCCCTCTGAGCAGAGAGCCCGATGCGGGACTCGATCCCAGGACCCTGAGATCATGACCTGAGCCGAAGGCAGCGGCTTAACCCACTGAACCACCCAGTCGTCCCGACAAAGGATTTCAATATCAATTTTTGTATTAAAGATTCTTAAAATAAATTTACCATCAATTCTCATATATACACATTTTTGTAACTGAGCACAAAGATTTCATATACTCTTCTGGTGGAGAGAATGACTGAAAATAGCATTCAAGAAATATTAAATTTATATCTTAGGAATTGTATGAATATCACAAAGTTTAAGTATAGGACTTTCATCCTTAAAGAAAATTACTTTGGCTATCCAAGAAAGTAAATATCTGTATATTTTCACCTCTTTCATCACCTTCTCTAGGATTAGATCCATTTCCATAAAAACTGATTTTGTCCATCCCATAATTCCTGTTGATATTTCCCAGATATATAAATCCTCTTCTTCTTTATGTAAAGCATAGTTTACATATAATGTTACTTAAGAAAGTTTTAACTAAATGCACCAGACCACACTGATTTTTACTCCCTGCATTCTCAAGCATATACTATATATGCAACACAATCCAGAATTGCTTGTGTATAATCTACATGGCTTTTTTTCTATATGCATGCACAGTTTTGTTATTAGAACTGTAGATATTTGAGTTTAGTTATGACTTGTGAGTTGTTTGTGCTATAGAGGAAAAAGGTACTGATTCCAGCCCTAGCTTCAAACACCTGAGATAGGGGAACTTGTCAGTATACTACCACTGATCCTTAGTGATCTCTTTGCTTTTTGCAAATTGAGACTGCTAATTTTGAACAAGAGCCTACAATGGAAATTCTTGGAAATCAATCTTTAAAAAAGTTTTATATCATTTTCTTATCTGAATTGACGCATCCACTATTTTCCTGCTTCCTAAGAAACTTATATAATATTTTCTGACGTATATCACAGTAGTTTGAAATCCAGCAAAAATAAGCTTGCCTGTATATTTCAGTTTCATACTACTTAGAAAAAGAAAAAAAAATCTTAACATGATTTTTGAGATGGGGATCCTGGGTGGCTCAGATAGTTAAGTGTCCCCATTTAGATCAGGTCATGATCTCCAGGTCCTACAATTGAGCCCCATGTCTGACTCCCAGCTCAACAGGGAGTCAGCTTCTTCCTCTCTCTTCCCCTCTCCCCCAGCTTGAGCTTTCTGTGTCTGCCCCTCTATCAAAAGAATAAATTTTTTAAAAATTTAAATATGATTTTCAAAGACAAATTTTGTTTTACCTCAAAGGCTATTTTTTATGATGACATAGGGATCCATTAGGATATTTTGACCAATGTGTATAATTATGTAAATTCTCTGGTCAAAATGGGTTTATTTTTCCATAATGAAAACATCAAAATATAGGCACAGGTGGAATGTTTTATTTTCTTGTTTTAAAGTACTAAAGATAAGCCATTTAATTATTCAGCTATGTTTAGAATTAACTTTCAATGTACTTGCCTGAATTATGTAACAGAATTAAGCTGTACTCTTACCTGTATGTTTTGAAGATCTACCTTATAATCAGAAAAGGTCAGCATGAACTGAGTCTAAATCTCATGCTAATTTGCCATAGCCTTCAGTTGTGAGAAGAGCTAGAAAAGTGAGAAGTTGAAATCTCAGAACTAATTCAGATAAATCAATATTTATGGATGCTAATAGCAAAAGTAAAGATAAATTTGAGTACTTCCTTTACCTGAGTGCACTGAGAAGAGTCTTGCAACATCAGATTGCTTTTTTTAATGGTGGTAAGTCTTGTAGAATTTCAGGATATAAATTATGCTCTCAAAAACATTTGGGATTAAAAATGAAAATCTAGGTGACTACTAAGAAGTCAGTGTCAAGAATTACATTCCTTACAAATGTAAAGTTAAACTTTCCCATCAAATGCTTATGGGACTTTCCTCTGATGACGTCAGTGTATTTCTATGGGGAGATTCAGCTCCCAAAACATATTAACTCTGTGACACAAATTAAAGATGACCTGTGAGACAATGAGGTTAAAGTAAATGACCTTCACTAAAGTCACTAATTCATTTGATGATCATCTTGCTGATTCTTATGTAACTGACATCATGTTTAGAATGGTGTTCATTATCCTGTGCATAAAATGTAAAATGAGCCAGAGAGAGTCTTGGGTCAGTTTGGACAGTTACTAGAGAGATTAATATGGTTTATAAAAGAAAATTAGCTTTTAGAGAGGAAAACAAAGGTGTAGGAGGTTTAGCTAGGCTCATCAACTCCTTCACTCTGAGTTGAATTTGTTCCATATATTGCAAAACCCTCGTGGAGACTTTGCTGTCACCCTTTAGCCACACATATGATTTACTGAGTTGTGCTCTGTTCTTTTCAGTTCTTCCCAGTTACATTATCCTTCTTACCTTGCTTTCCCCCTTCATTCCATTATTCATATAAATATACTGTATCATTAATAAAATTTAATTTAATATAAATACTATATATAGAGTATATATAACATAGACAACATAGAGTTGCTTCTAATCCATCACTTGTTGCCAGCTGCTACAATTAGCTATAGGGATTTCTGTTATGTTCATTCCTACATTTCTAAACCACGAAAGATGATACTTTGTGGTGCGTAAACAATATTTGTTGGATGACTATAAAATGAAGTCTACTGCTCAGGAACTTGCAATGCTCTCTTTTTAGAGCATTTGTTTCTTTACTTATACTGCTGCTGCTTAATTATAAGTTTATAGAAATGTAACATATTTCTGTATGTAGATTTTGTATTCTGTGACTTTGCTAAATTCATATACCGATTCTAGCCATTTTTTTTGATGGAGTCTTATGGGTTCTCTACACAGAGTATCTTGTTGTCTGCAAAGAGTGAGTGTCTGACTTCTTCCCTGCTGGTTTGGAAGCCTTTTATTTCTTTTTGTTGTCTAATCACTGACGTTAGGACTTCCAGTACCATGTTAAATAATAGTGGTGAGATTGGACATCCCTGTTTTCCTCTTGACCTTAGAGGAAAAGTTCTCAGTTTTTCCCCAGTATGGATGATTTTAGCTTGGGTTGTTCATATATGGCCTTTATGATATTGAGGCATATTCCCTATATCCCTACTTTGCTGAAAGTTTCTATTGAGAAAGGATGCTGTACCTTATCAAAAGCTTTTTCTGCATCTATTGAGAAGATTGTATGGTTCTTGTCCTTTCTTTTATTAATGAGGTGTATCATGTTGATTGATTCATAAATATTGAACCACCCTTGTAACCCAGAAATAAATCCCATTTGATCGTGGTGAATGATCTGTTTAATCTACTGTTGGATTTGATTTGCTATTATATTGTTGAGAATTGTTTACACCCAAGTTCACTAGGGATAGTGATCTGTAATTCTCCTTTTTAGTGGTGTCTTTGGTTTGGGGATCAAGGTAATGCTGCCCTTATAGAATGAGTTCCAAAGTTTTCCTTGCATTTCTGTTTACTGGAATAGCAGGAGAAGAATAGGTATTAACTCTTCTTTAAGTGTTTGGTAAAATTCCCCTGTAAAGCCATCTTCCCCAGGCTTTTGTGTGCTGGGAGATTTTTGATTACTGATACAATTTCTTTCCTGGTTATTGGCCTGTTCTGGTTTTCTATTTCTTCTGGTTTTGGTTTTGGTATTTATATGTTTCTAGAGATGTATCCATGTCTTCCAAATTGCTCAATTTCTTGGCATATTATTTTCAATAATATGTTCTTTTAATTGTTTGTATTTCTGTAGTATTGGTTGTGATTCCTCATCTCTCATTAGTGATTTTATTTACTAGGGTCCTTTCTCTTTTCTTTTTGGTAAGTCTGGCTAGAGGATTATCAATTTTATTTTTTTCATGGAACCATCTCCTGGTTTCATTGATCGGTTCTACTAGGTTGTTTCATTTTTATATCTTTTATTTCTGCTCACATCTTTATGATTTCCTTCTTCCGCTGGCGTTAGGCTTCATTGGTGGTTCTTTTTCCAGCATCTTTAGGTTTAGGGTTAGGTTGTGTATTTGAGATTTTTCTTGCTTCCTGATGTAGGCATGCATTGCTATATACGTACCTTTTATGACCCATTTTTCTGCTTCCCAAAGGTTTTCATCATGTTTTCATTTTTCATGGTTTCAGTGCACTTTTTAACTTATTCTTTTATTTCTTGGTTGATGCATTCATTCTTTAGTAGGATGTTCTTTATCCTCCATTTATTTGTGGCCTGTCCAAATTTTTTCTTGAGATTTACTTCAAGTTTCATAGCTGTCAATAGGCATGGTATGACCACAGTCTTTTTGTAGTTATTGAGCCTGATATGGGACCTAGTATATAATCTATTATGGGGAATGCCCCTTGTGTACTTAAAAAGAATGTGTATTCTGCTGTTTTAGAATCAAATGTTCTGAATATATCTGGTAAGTTGATCTTGTCCACTGTGTCATTTAATGCCATCGTTTCCTTGATGATTTTCTACTTAGATGATCTGCCCATTCCTGTAAGTGGGGTGTTAAAACCCCCTACTATTATTAGCACCAATGAATTCCTTTATGTTTGTCAATAACTGTTTTATACACTTGGGTGCTTCCAAAGTTGAGGCATAAATATTTGCGTTTGTTAGATCTTCTTGTTGGATATATCCCTTTATTTGGATGCAGTCACCTTCTTCATCTCTTTTTACAGTCTTTGTTTTAAAATCTAGTTTTCCTGGTAAAGTATGGCTATTCTAGCTTTCTTTAGTCATCCTTTTGTGTTCTAAATATTTCTCCATCCCCTCACTGTCAATCTGCAGGTATCTTTAGGTTTAAAATGGGTCTCTTGTAGGCAACATATGGATGTGTCTCTTTAAATTTATTCTGATACCTTGGTCTACTTTTTTTGTTTTATTCAAATTCAAGTTAGTTAACATGTAATGTATTATTAATTGGGGGGTAGAATTTAGTGATTCATCAGTTGCATATAATACCCAGGGCTCATTACATCAAGTGCCCTTCTTAATGTCCTTGACCTGTTTGCCCTATCCCCCTGGTAACACCCCCTTCCCCAGGAAATCCTCTGTTTGTTATCAGTAGTTAAGAGTCTCTTATGGTCTGTCTCCCTCTCTGTTTTTATTTTAGTTTATTTTTCCTTCCCTTCCCCTATGTTGGAATTAGAGTGTATTATGCTAAGCAAAATAAGTCAGTCAGAGAAAGACAAAGTATGATTTCACTCGTGTGGAATTTAAGAAACAAAACTTGTCTCTTTTGATTGGTACATTTAGTCCATTTACATTGAGAGTAATTATTGATAGAAATTTTCTGCCATTTCATTACTTTTTTTTTTTCATTGTTTCTGGAGATTTTCTTTTCCGGACTAGCCTTTGCTGCTTTTGGTTTTTCTCTTCCCCTCACAGTTCTCTTTAATATTCCTTGCAGGGCTGGTTTAGTGGTCATGAGATCCTTTAATTTTTGTCACTTTCAGTTCTGAATGATAGCCTTGCTAGATAAAGCATTCTTGCCTCCATATTTTTCCCATTCAGTAGAGTGAATACATCTTACCACTCTCTTCTGGCTTGTCAAGTTTCTGTGGAGACATCTGCTGCTAACCTTATTTCTCTTCCCTTGTAAGTTAGAGACTTCTTTTGTCCTGCTGCTTTTAGGATTTTTTTTTATCTCTATATTTTGCAAATTTAACTGGTATGTGCTGGTGTTGGCCTGTTTTTGTTGATGTTGTGGGGGTTCTATGTGTCCCCTGAATTTGAATGTCTGTTTTCCTCCCTTGATTGTGGAAGTTTTCAGGTAGAATTTGTTCAAATAACACTTGGATGGGAGGGGGGTGGGAGGTTGGGTGACCTGCTGGTGGGTATTATGGAGGGCACGTATTGCATGGGGCACTGGGTGTGTTGCATAAACAATGAATTCTGGAACACTGAAAAGAAATTTTTTAAAAAGACTACTTGAGGGGAAAAAAAAGAAAATCATAAGGAACATTGGGGTACATATGGCCCTTCTTCTCAGTAAATCTGTATCTTTGTATAAACCATGAGAGATTGTGGACTCTAAGAAGCTGGGGGTTTTGAAGGGGAGAGGATTAGGGGGATGTTGAGCCTGGTGGTGGGTATTAAGGAAGGCATGTATTGCATGGAGCACTGGGTATGGTGTATAAGCAATGAGTCTGGAACACAAAAATAAAATTTAAAAAAATAAAATTACATAAGTAAAAAAATCAAAAGGAAAATGCATTTGTAGTATGGTATGTAGTTATTGAAAAAATCCACATATAAGTGGAACTCTGCAATTCAAACCTGTGTTGTTCAAGACTGAACTGTACAGCAGTTCTACATAAATATTGGCTGAGGTCTGATCTTGGTGGGGAGGTGTGTCGTCAGTTCCCTGCCACTTCTGACCTCACCTGAAGGAGGACAGAATGGGCTCTGGTGGCCAAAGAGAAAACAGGTTCTGCTAGTTGGAAATCTGAAAGATTTCCATGAGGGAATATATGTACTTTGTTTTCTTCTTTTTTTCTTCTGGAACTCCTATGATATAATGTTATTGTGCTTTATGGAATCACTGAAGTCTCTAAATTTATTTTTGTGATCCAGGACTTCTCTTTTCCTCTTCTGTGAATTTGTGTGATTTTCCATAATTTAACTCTACACCGCTTATCTTCCTCTGCTTCTTCCAAAAAATGTAGATAATTTAAGAAAAAAAATCAGCGCAATGGAAATGTTATATAACAATAAGAATTAACCACAGACCTTTGCAATAACATGGATTCTCTAGTGAAAAGTAGTAACAATGTCTGGACTCTGCTGTATTCACTCCCTTTCCCTGGACTTGAAGGTATCACTCAAAGAAACAAACATATAGCAGTTGATCTGGTCTAATCTTGTGATCAGAAACTCCAGGAATACATATTAATATTTGTTTTAAATGTTTTCCTGTTTTGTATCTTTAAACAAACACCTAATTGAAGAGCTTCTCCCTGAGGTTGTGCTGTACTCTGTTCCTGGGGCCAATTCTCATGATAAGAAGAACACAAATGATTCACTTTAGGTGTATGATACTCGTGATTGTCCTGGAAGAAGTTCAAGAAGGTGAACTGGCATGTCGCACGCATTCCAGGCCTAGTAATCACCAAAGACTCATTACAGTATGAGAATGAGTGATGCATTTTCACTTCATTTGAAATATTTGTGCTGTCAGTTTCATTTTCAATTTACATGTTTTGTAAATAGTTATTTACTAACTCATGGGTTTCAGCCACTGTGCTAAACACCGCAAAAGACTGGAAGAGTACTAGGACTTCTAAAGTATAATCTAAGGAAGTTCATAAGCTAAAAATAAGTATTACCCAAGAGCATTAGTGACCTAAAAGAATAAAGGAAATATACAATGCCTCAAACAAACAATACCTCTTTGAGGTAATCTGGAAATACATCAAAGAAGCTGTAACATTTAAGACAGATCTTAAAGATAGGATCCATTTCAATTATAAGTGAAGGTGGGTGCAATTCAGAAAGGATTCTTTGTAGAAAAGCCTGTATCAACAAAATAGTGTACCTAAGAACAAAGAGTCCAGAAGAATTTCAGTAATTCATATCAGTATAACACAGACTCCATAGGCGTGTTTTAGGAGACTTCAGAGTGAAATCAAGGTTTTGGGGGAATGAATCTCAAGTAATGCCAGGGAGAACAAGTGTATATGTCCACAAACATACACAGATATTAAAGTTGTGCATAAAAAGACTTTAGGACTGAAGTCACTAACACTAGAGCAATTATAACTGCAAAAATTGTTTAAAGCTAGTCAACACAAGAGCATCAAAGTGACTCAGTCAGTTGGGTTTCTGACTCTTGATCTCACCTGAGGTTTTGATCTCAGGGTCATTAGATCAGGCCCTGTGTTGGGTCCCATACCAGGCGTGGAGCCTACTTTAAGACAACAACAACAACAACAGCAACAACAACAGTGGCATCTGGGTGGCTCAGTTGGTTAAGCTCATTTGGGTCTTCCATTGGCTCAGATCATGATCCCAGAGTCCTGGAATATAGCCCTGCATTTGGCTCCCTGCTAAGTGGAGGATCCACTTCTCCCTCTGCCCATCTCCCCTACTCCTGTGTGATCTATCTTCCTCAAATAAATAAGTAAAATCTTTAAAATTTGTAATCATAACTTATAACTCATATTATATTATAATTAATATTAATATAATTAATATTAATTATACTATTATTTTATATATTTATATATAATATTAATTATAATATAATTAATATAATTAATTATGACTTGTATATAACTTATAATTTGTATTATAACTTATAGTAATTTGTATAATAACAACAACATACTAATTAACACATAGCAAATATAAAATTTGCCAGGAATATATACAATCTATATAATATGTATGTAGGTATCTTTGTATATCACTCATTTTGTACACATACATATATGAATAAAATATGCATATGCATATATAAAGTTCTAGTTATGTATGACATATATAATAATCTGGTAGATATGACAATCCATAAAAAGTTGCTGAAGTGGGATATTATTTAGTCAATGTTTTGGAAGAAAGAATATTAACAGGATGTAGAAGTAACAGGATTACAGCAAATGGCAAAAATGAGCAGTCTTAGTGTGAAGAGCTCAATTATAACAGTAGAATGGTGTAGGTAATCAGTGGTGAGAGAGGAAGGGCAAAGGTGAACCTGAAATCTGATCGCTCATTATACTTTTTGGTCTCTGTTCACTCAAATACAACCCTGACTCCAATGTGAAATGAATGTAATGTGAATCTTTGGGGTACATAGCTGTATGGTTGTCAGATATATCATATTCAAATTCTTTTTTAGAGTAATTACCCTATTTCAATGCTTAATGCATTTATGAAGCCACATTGAAACATGCAAGCATGTGAAATATTTTGTTTCCTTATAAATTATTTTTATGTCATGAACACTTGATTAAAATTCCCTCTATCTTTGACTTCATATACATATATTTGTTTTGTAATCTCCCCTTAAATCATTTAAACATTAGGACAATTACAACTGCAAAAAATGAACACTAATCAACACCTAGCAAGTATGTAATCTGTACAGTTTGTCATTCTAGTAAAACGAGTACAGATAATAATGTGAATTCTAAGAATTTCTCTTCAATATTTTCCTCAATGAATCTATGACTTCCTTATTTCTCAAATGGTAGATAATTGGATTTAACAAGGGAATTATGATAGTGTAAAATAAAGAGTCCATCATATCTTGGTCTTCTGATTGTGTAGATACGGGGTGCACATACATGAAGACAAGAGCATAGTATAAGGAGACAGATAAGAGATAGGCTCCACAGGTAGAAAAGGCTTTCTTTATGCCTTGTAGAGACTTCTTTTTTAAGACTGTAGAAAGAACTAGTTTGTAGGAGACAATAACTATCAGAATGTGAACATCTGCATTGACCCAGCAAAAACAAATACTATCAGATACTTGATAGAAGGGTCAATGCAAGAAATCTTAAGCAATGGTATAATGTCATAGTAAAAGTGATGTACTATGATGGAATTGCAGAAGGTTAATCTGAATAAAAAAGAACTATGAATTATGGCATGAAGAAGGCCACCTAAAAGTGACAAAACTAACAAGCGGATGCACAGTGTATTTGACATAATCACTGGATAATGTTGCAAACGGCTAAATAGCGATCATATGCCATTGTTCCCATCAGAAAGCATTCCACTGTTATACTCACTGCAAAGGAAAAAAAATTGTATCATGCATTCTGAAAGAGATATCATTTTGGTCTTGGCAAAAAAGTTGGGCTGCATCTTGGGGGATTCTGTGGATGATATCCAAGCATCCACAAATGCCAAACTCCCAAGAAATAAGTACATGGGGATGTGAAGCTGAGAGTCATTCCATATGAGAGCATTTAGGCCAAGGTTCCCCACAATGGTGAGAAGATAGATAACCAAGAGCATTAGGAACAAGGGGATTTGCCACTGTGGTTCATATGTGAGTCCTGTGAGAATCAAATCTGTCAGCAATGTTGCATTTCCAAGTCCTTTTCCATTTTCTTTTTCCATATCCTCCTGGAGTGTTGCCTGAAATGACATTTAGGAAATTGGAAAAAAGTCACTCAATTTATAACATGAAAATAAGGAAAGGAGAGTTGAAATAAAATTATGCACATCAAAATATCATCTCAAGGGGCGCCTGGGTGGCTCAGTGGGTTAAGCCGCTGCCTTTGGCTCAGGTCATGATCTCGGGGTCCTGGGATCGAGTCCCGCATCGGGCTCTCTGCTCGGCAGGGAGCCTGCTTCCTCCTCCTTCTCTCTCTACCTGCCTCTCTGCCTACTTGTAATCTCTCTCTGTCAAATAAATAAATAAAATCTTTAAAAAAAAATCATCTCAATTTTGTGTATTGCCTCTCTGTTGATTGGAATCTATTTTGAGGGCTTTGAAATGAGTGCAATTATTTCAATTTTTAAAATGTGCAGCAATGAACAGAATTGGAAAAATGAAAGACATTGTAGTACATCCTAAATTTATAGGATAGGATCTTCATAATTTGGAAATTTTATGTTTGGGATGTGGGTGGAGGGTATAGGGAAAAGGATCTTGAAGGGTCTCAGTAATACAAAGAGTTAAATGGCATGTGGAGGATCATGAACATTATTCATTAGGGAATAGGCAAGCACTGAAACTAAGAGAAAAGAACAGTAAATTCTTTTTAAAGTGAATATATGGAGGTGTAGAAAATAGTCTGCAAAGAATTTGAAATTCGGGTCAGGAATACTTGTAAAAACATTACTATATTCAGTGTTCTCAAAACAGAACCTATAGTAGAACATCAAATGTATATTTTGAATTAAATGTCCTCTAGATCACACATTCTGAGGAAAGTTTTATGAAAAATATATATTTGAGGTTTTACTGTAGACATTGATTTAGTGAGTCAAGTATCAAGGCTAATAATCTGTGTTCTATTTGAACTATAGGTGACCCAAACACATGTGACATGGCTAATCTATATTTGAAATGACATTGAGATTGGTGGGAAGATGAAGAGACAGATGGAAAGTTTTCAGAAGGTAGAGGCAGTGCCTCTGACATTGCAGGGTTAGTCAGTGAAGAATGGAATCTTCACTTGGCCTCACTTGGCATCACTTGGCAACTTTCATAGATTCTCATCAAAATTTGAGTGAGAACTCAGATGCCGTGGCCAGTTTGTGGACATCCAGTGCATGTGTACTTTGTAGTTTGAGTCTACTGCAGATCATGAATTGAAAATCATTGGGGTAGACTGAAGGCATAGTTATGTATGACCTATCTATTGGAGAATACATAAAGTGAAGAGAATGGTGA
Source organism: Neogale vison (assembly GCF_020171115.1). Taxonomy (NCBI): domain Eukaryota; kingdom Metazoa; phylum Chordata; class Mammalia; order Carnivora; family Mustelidae; genus Neogale; species Neogale vison. The sequence continues at coordinate 46,278,651 of NC_058096.1, read as the reverse complement.
ATAACTAAACTGACAATGTATATTAAAGTGAAGTTATATATCTCCTTTAGATAGCCAAACTGATCCTCTTTTCTACCACAGAATTTTGAATCAGCAAACTCTACCACCCATTGTAGGACCCAAAAGTGCTACAGTTGACTTTCCTATCTCTCTGACATCTAGAGTGAGGAGACATGATGTAGGTTTGGCAACTCTACATCACTCACCCTAAAGTTGAAATTTGGAATGAGGGAGGAAAAGGGACAAGGACAAAAGATAATCTGAATTGCAAAGGCAGCCAAGGCACATTATGAAGGCTCCAGCAAATGCACCCTGTACCCACACCAGTGACTCTGTCCATGTGAACAGTGGAATTCTCACATAGCAGTGGTGACAACAGCCCTCATGGAGTCAATGTTGGAATATAATTTTTGCTATTGGCAGATGGCCATGCTTGCTTCTGTTCCTGCCCATTATTTTCTCAGCAGAGTCCTTTAATTTCCCAGAATTTCCATGTTAGATTTCATTCCAAAAAAATATATCTTGTTGAAACTAATAGTTCTGACTGGCAGTGAATAAAGACAGGGAGAGACCAGGAAAGGATACTGAGCAGAATGATAAAGATGGGTGTCATGAACACAAAGATCGGAAGATAGTCAAGAACGTCAAAGAAAATTATGGTACCAATCACTAAAATAAATGCTCTGGCAGGATAAGGAGTGAACAGGTGTGATTAAGCATGGAAACTGAGAGATGCCCTTAGTGAGAGCAGTTTCTGTCATGTGATGTAGTGGAGGCCAGAACATAATGAGCAGTGAGTGGGAAACAACTGGACGACAGTGAGAAGAGGAGCAAGACTGAATATTCCAAGAGTATGGACAACAGTTGTTATACATCTACTGCAGGTGGACAAATAGAACATCTTTCCTTGATATTGCTTTATTAAAATTTTTCAAAAGAGAGAAGTGGAGAGAAAGCCATAAAAAGAAGAAAGAAGACCGCATAAGAAGTTTGGGTGGGTGAAGATCACAAGATGCAGGCACAGAAATAGGCAGAGAAGAATAGACACATGGCTAGATGAGTGTGGGAAAGACACAGAAAAGAAGGATTAAGAATCTATCAGGGGTGACTGGGTGGGTCAGTAGGTTAAGAGGCAGACTTTCAATTTCAGTTCAGGTCCTGATCTCAGATTCCTGGGATTAAGCCACATATTGGACTATGCACTCAGTGGGGCATCTTCTTGAGGATTCTCTCTCTCTCTGTCTGCCCTTCTATCTACTTGCACTCTCTCTCTTCCTAAAATAAATAAATAAATCTTTAAAAGAAAAAGAGCATATATCAGAGAAAAACTATGGACAACAAAAAAATAAAGGCCCAGGATTTAGGGATAAATGCTTACTTTAACCCTGGGTATTGCTTAAAGCTGTCAACAATAGGAATCTTTTCTTTCCTTATTTTATTCAAATTTCCAAATTTTTTTTCCATGGAATATGTTTATGTAACAGATTTTCTGGTTAAATTTTACATCATAAACTTTGCTCATAAATATATTAGCACTGCCTGAAAGTTTTTTAATATTTAAAAGTTGCTTCACATTTGCTATAACAGTGATTAGGACTGACTTTTTCCAGAAATCCTTATGGTTTTACTTGAGAACATCTTTTCTCTACCAGTGTTTTCACAGAATAAAATTGAGGCAAAATGGAGTGGAATACAGGTGACAGAAATAAGAAAACTACTAATTTCACATGATAAAGGTATTTTTGTGTGTGTAAGTGTGTTTTTATTTTTATTTTTATTTATTTATTTATTTATTTACTTTTTATTCATTTTCAGTATAACAGTATTCATTATTTTTGCACTACATCTAGTGCTCCATGCAATCCGTGCCCTCTCTAATACCCACCACCTGGTTCCCCCAACCTCCCACCCCCTGTCCCTTCAAAACCCTCAGGTTGTTTTTCAGAGTCCATAGTCTCTCATGGTTCACCTCCCCTTCCAATTTCCTCAACCTCCTTCTCCTCTTCATCACCCCATGTCCTCCATGTTATTTGTTATGCTCCACAAATAAGTGAAACCATATGATAATTGACTCTCTCTGCTTGACTTATTTCGCTCAGCATAATCTCTTCCAGTCCCATCCATGTTGCTACAAAAGTTGGATATTCATCCTTTCTGATGGAGGCATAATACTCCATAGTGTATACCGGCCACATCTTTCTTATCCATTCCTCCGTTGAAGGGCATTTTGGTTCTTTCCACAGTTTGGCAACTGTGGCTATTGCTGCTATAAACACTGGGGTACAGATGACCCTTCTTTTCACCACATCTGTATTTTTGGGGTAAATCAAAAGCTTCTGCACAGCAAAGGAAACAGTCAAGAAAACAAAGAGGCAACCCACGGAATGGGAGAAGATAAAGGTATTTTTATTGGGAAAAAACCTCCTTTCTAGGCAATTCCAAATAACTAAATAATGAAAAAAATCTCAAATTCAGTTTGTGTGGGTACTTATTAAGCTACAAATGCTGGAAAGAGAAGTGAAGGAGTACCTACTGCCCATTTTTATATAAATAGTCAATGAAATTCTTGTCAAAAATGGGAGATAGGAAAGAGTTAACATACAATTGACTCACCTTAAAAGTTTGAATCAGAATATGTGATCAGTTAGACACAATGGAGCTTTTAATCAGAAGAAGCAGAAAGATTGCTTATGTAGGAATCACTATGGAATGATATTTAATGTAGTTTAAATTAACTGACACTCTAGTTCATGAACACTTATAAATTCTTTAGAGACATGTTAAGAAATAATAAAACATTGTTAAAGGGAGTAATTCAATCTTACAGCTATTTTGCTTACTAGAGGATAGTAATTAAAATTTAATAAGTAAATTATTCACTATTGGTTTTCCATTACTCACCTGGCTTATTGGCTCTTGTAAACCCAATGTAAAATTATTATAAATCTAAGAGTATATCAAATTTATATATAAAAAATAATGAATTTTATAGTAATCATTTCTCTCTTACCCATATCATATAAGAAACTGAGAAAATTCTTTTGAAGTGTTAGGTTTTCTAAAGTAGATAAGAAATGCAGTAGCACTGAAACGACCATAACACGTGTAGTAACTTCTTGCACACTGATTCACTTTGGAGGCTTCCTTTAACAAGCTCAGGAGAATGTTGTTTATACCAATTTGTTTCAAGCACAAGACTCAGTCAATTGTACAACTGTGGGCTTTTTGCCAGAATGGGAAGGAATGAAAAACTAAAATTCTCCCAATAGCACCTAAGGCTTCCCTTTAGGACAAAACTAAATTGTTCTTCTGGACAATGTAAACTTGAACATGTGTGAAAAGTCCAGGTAACTCATAGGGCATTATAGACTCTGAAATCATAAACATCAAGTCATCATAGATATTATATTTTCTGCCCCTATTCTCTACTACTAATGACACCTCTGACATATTTATGCAAATTTCCATGTATAAATGTTGATGCTCTGAGTGCTTTGATTAGTATGATCACATCTGAGCCAATCATACATGATTTTAATGAGGCCAAAGTTCTGCATTCCCTTCAGGGGAACCTCAAGTACAGGTGTCCTTCTCATGCAAAGTGCAGCTCACATTTCAGAACCACTGAACTTCACACTTTAATTTGTAAACAGGTGAGAAATCTTACTTCACAGACGTCAAGGGAAGATGAAAGGGAAAACAAATTAAATGGACCATAGTGGGAGGTGGCATATACCAATGCTTCTCAAACATTAATGCCTGTGAATCTCCTAGCAATTTTCTTAAATTGCAGATTCTCTCTTGATAGGTAAGGGAGGATGTCTGAGAGTCTTCATTAAGAAGGTGATGACCTGGACATTTGCCACCTTTAGGGCCTTCCATGCTTGGAGGACCTAGATGATCTCAGAGCTAGATCATTGGAGAAGCACATAAAGAAAAGTGGTAAATGTAGCTGGCATCCAAAGAGAAGCAAGAGGAGCCAGATGGGATGAGAAAGACCAACATGATTGGGCTCACATGGGGTCTGGAGGCTAGGTCAGGCCTTTTATTCTTGTTCCCACTTTTAAGGACAACTAATGAGATATTTTGAACATGGTGGTAAGGTGTTCATATTTACCTTTCAACATGAAGAGAGAAGTAACATAATGTTCACTCGGAAAATAATGACATTATATATGTCAAAAGAGTACAATGTACAAATAGCAACATTTTGATTTAGTATCTAAAGAGGAGTAAAAGCCCTTAACCTCCTCATGGGACTTGAAGGCAGCTAGGGGGAAAGAAAAGGGCCTATATTTTGATGGAGTCATTAATCAGTTATTCTGTGTGCTTAGACTTTGTTTGTGAAAGCCAAAGAAAAGGGGGGGAATAAACTATGTAGATAAAAGAGAAGCCCTGTCAAAACTCACTAGAAGGGTGTGTAAGCAATATGTGCACTGGAAATTTCAACATAATCCAAACTTGAGTTAAATTTAATTCTTCTCTTCAATTTTGCGTATTTTTCTCTCACCTCATATTGTGGTCCATCTACGGGTACAAAAGTCTGATAGCTAATTCCAATATTAGTAGTCTTCTCAATTTTAGTTATTCTCTTAAAGATACTTATTTATTGGGGCACCTGGGTGGCTCAGTGGGTTAAAGCCTCTGCCTTCAGCTCAGATCATGATCCCAGGGTCCTGGGATCGAGCCCCGCATCGGGCTCTCTGCTCAGCGGGGAGCCTGCTTCCTCTTCTCTCTCTGCCAGCCTCTCTGTCTACTTGTGATCTCTGTCTGTCAAATAAATGAATAAAATCTTAAAAAAAAAAGATACTTATTATTTATTTATTTGAAAGGGAGAGAGCACAGAGGAAGCATGAGAGGGAGAAGCAGACACCCCATTGAGCAAGAGCTGGATGCAGGACTTGATCCCAGGACCCTGACATCATGAACGGAGCAGAAGGCAGATGCTTAACAAACTGAGCCACTCAGGTGCCCCTCAATTTTAGTTATTTTAAATGGTGGGTCAGTGTATCTCACTATGGTCATTTGCATTTTCCCAATGATGAATTTTATTGAACATATTTTTGTGTCCCCATTTGATACCTGTGTATCTTGTTTACTAAATTTCTACTCAAATATTTTCTCTTTTTTAAATTGAGTTATATATTTCTTATTTTTTAGCTTTGAGATTCTTCTTATATTCTTCTTATGAGGCTATTATCAGATACATGACTTGCAAATATTTATTCAAGGACCTTGATCTTCTTTCCCTGCCATAAGTTATCACATTTATTCCTTACGCAGCAACTACTGTAATCCTATTGGTAGACGTTGGTGTACCAGAAGTTGAGAAATACATTCAACAAAATTCAAGGCCTATTTACCTAGGTGAAATTTCTACCCGTCCAGTGGTGGGTCATGGAGAGACATCTCTTCTAATGTAAAGGATAAGTTGCTGCATCTGGCCCTCTTACAACCAAAAGAAAGGTACAACACCTATTGGGAGCCTGTGAATTTTGGAGCCAATGTCATCTTCATTTGGGTGTATTATTCCAATCCATTAACCAAGTGTCCAGGAACACTGTTAGTTTTAAGTGTGACTCTGAACAGGAGAAGGATTTGCAAAGGCGTAAGCAGCTGTACAAGGTGCTCTTCTCCTTGGGTCACATGATCCACCAAAACTAATGGTAGTTGAAGGCATAGTGAGAAATAAGGATGCTTTTAGGGGACTTAGGCTGGTCTCTAGGCAAATCATAGCACAGGCCCCTAGGTTTAGAGCTAAGCCATGCTATCACTACAGACAATTACTCTCCATTTGAAAACCAGAAAAATGGAGCTAGAAAGAACTAGAACTGGAAGGATGGATTTATCATTAACTGAAATGGGTAAGAGGGTGGTTTGAGGAGCAGTTTTGGCAAAGACAATCAAAGGTCCTATTTATTTAGGTCTTTGTCCTCTCCACCTTCCTAGTTTTCTTGCATATCTATTCTCAATCATTTTACTGCTTCAACTTTTCTTTTCTTTCCTTGTGCCCATGAGTTAAGCCTGAGAACCACTGGCATTCATTGAGCATCAGTGAATCCTGTGTGTCACTCAAGGCCAAAGAGGTTGTTGTCCTCTGGGAACATCTCTCTATATCGCTTTTTATTTCAGAGAGTAACTACTGAAAGGGATTTTTGTTAAAGGTTTATAATTCAAACAACAAGCAGTATTGTTAGTCGTGTTGCAGAGTCATGTGATGTGGTCACCATGCATGAGTTTCATACTTAATGAGCAGTTTGTGGAGAAATTTGTTGATCTTAGAAATCATTACAGAGGGATCCATCTGCTTCACACCTGTGAGTACATTGATCTCAGCAGTACAGTTGGGGGAAAAAGAAAATAAATCTGCCAATTGTTGATCTCTGTTATTGACCTAGATGAGTCAGTACATTGCATCAACTTGGAATAAGATCTCTAATAATATCGCAGTGAACTCTGTTCTGTTGATAATATATTTTAAAGTTAGATACATACTTACCAAATTAGAAATATGGAGTTGAAAGAAGCAGTGAACACATTGGATGACAGACTACAGACGTCCCCAAAAGATGTTGAGGGAAATTGGAAGGGAAGGTGAACCATGAGAGACTATGGACTCTTAAAAACAATCTGAGGGTTTTGAAGAGGTGGGGGGTGGGGAGTTGGGGGAACTAGGTGGTGGGTATTGGAGAGGGCACAGATTGCATGGAGCATTGGGTGTGGTGCAAAAACAATGAATACTGTTATGCTGAAAATAAATTTAAAAATTTTTCTTTAAAAAATGTCATTAGTGGACCATTTTTTTTTCCTATTTATTTATTTTCAGAAAAACAGTATTCATTATTTTTTCACCTCACCCAGTGCTCCATGCAAGCTGTGCCCTCTATAATACCCACCACCTGGTACCCCAACCTCCCACCCCCCCGCCACTTCAAACCCCTCAGATTGTTTTCATTAGTGGGCCATTTTTTAAAGGGAAAATTTATTTTATTTTTATATTTTATTTTATATTATTTTAAATATTTAAATTTTAAATATTTTATTTTATTTTTAATGTACAAAGAAATTTTACTTTCTGTTCTTGATAACAAGTAAATGCATCATGATCAGCAACCCCTGAATCTTCTCTTCATATTCTTTTTTTTTCCCCCTAATAGAACAGTGATCCTTGTAATAAGGTTTTTCCCCTCCTCTCTTCCCTCAGTGGCATCCAGGAAAAATAGTCAGTTAAAGTTTGTGCCCATGAGTTACTAAGATCTTTCCATCTTCTCTGAGGGAAAGAGATTTATGTGATGAAACCAATAGCTTTTTAATTTTTTTTTTAAATTTAACATGATTTTTCTCCTCCCCAGTCATTTCTTATTTTATTTTCCCCCCTTCCCCCCATGATCCCCCACCCTGTCTTTCAAATTCCCTACACCAGAAAGATAATATGATAATTGTCTTTCTCTGACTGACTAATGTTCCTTAACATAACACATACTCGTTTCATCCACAATGTTGCAAATGGCAAGATTTTGTGGCTTTTTTTTTAATGGATGCATATTATTCCATTTTATATATACCACATCTTTATCTATTCATCTGTTGATCGACATCTAGGTTCTTTCCATAGTTTGGCTATTGTGGACATTGCTACTATAACCATTCAGCTATAAGTGCCACTTCGGGTTTAGGGTAAATAGCCAATAGTGTGATTGATGGGCCATGGGATAGCTCTATTTCCAACTTTTTCAGGAATCTTCATACTGTTTTGCAGAGTGGCTGTATCAGCTTGCATTCCCACCATGACAGTAAGAGGGTCCCCCTTTCTCTGCATCCTCTCCAGCACCTGTCATTTCCTGACTTGTTAATTTTAGCCATTCTGACTGGTGTGAGATGGTATCTCACTGTGGTTTTGATTTGTAATTCCCTGATGCTGAGAGATGTTGAGCACCATCTCATGTATCTGTTGGCCATTTTAGATGTCTTCTTTGCCAAAATGCCTTCTCATGTTTTCTGCCCATTTGATTGGATTAATTGTTCTTTAGGTATTGAGTTTGATAACTTCATTATAGATTTTGGATACTAGCCTTTTATCTGATATTTAATTTGCAAAAATCTTTTCCCATTCTCTTCATTGTCTTTTGGTTTTGTTGACTGTTTTCTTTGCTTCTTTGCTTTGCAAAAGCTTTTGGTCTTGATGAGGTCCCAATAGTTCATTTTTTCCCCTTCTTCCCTTGCCTTTGGTGATGTTTCTAGGAAGAAGTTGCTGCAGCTGAGGTCGAAGAAGTTGCTGCCTGTGTTCTCCTCAAAGATTTTGATAGATTTCTTCCTGTCTCACATTGAGTCTTTCATCCATTTTTGAGTCTATTTTTGTGTGTAGTATAAGGAAATAGTCCAGTTTAATTGAAAGCATGTGGCTTTCAAATTTTCCCAACACCATTAGTTGAACAGGCTTCCTTTTTTCCATTGGATATTCTTCTGGCTTTGTTAAAGATTAGTTGACCATAGAGTTGAGGGTCCAATTCTGGGCTCTCTATTCTGTTCCATTGATCTATGAGTTTATTTTTGTGCCAGTAGCATACTGTTTTGATGATTATAGCATTGTAATAGAGCATGAAGTTTGCATTGTGATATCATCAATGCTGGTTTTCTTTTTCAACATTCCTCTGGCTATTTGGGATCTTTTCTGGTTCCATATAAATTTTAAGGTTATCTGTTTCATTTCTGTGGTAAAAAAAAAAATGTGGTATTTTGATAGGGTTTGCATTACATGTGTAGATTGCTTTAGGTACCATAGACCTTTTCACAGTATTTGTCCTTGCAATCAATGAGCATGGAATGTTCTTCCATTTCTTTGTGTCTCGCTCAATTTCTTTCATGAGTAATTTATAGAACAAGAAAGGTCTCAAGTACACAACCTACCCCTACACCTGAAGGAGCTGAAGAATGAACAGCAAAGAAAGCCCAAATCCTGAAGGACCTGAAGGAAGAACAGCAAAGAAAGCCTATACTCAACATCAAAGAAAGCCTCAACCTAAACAGAAATAATTAAGATCAGAATAGAAATCAATGAAGTAGAAACCAAAAGAACAATAGAACAAATCAATGAAAGTAGGAGCTGGTTCTTTGAAGGAATTAATAAGATTGATAACCCCCTGGCCAGACTTATCAAAAAGAAAAGAGAAAGGATCCAAATAAATAAAATCATGAATGAAAGAGGAGAGAGCACAACCAACACCAAACCAAAGAAATATAAACAATTATAAAAGCATATTATGAGCAACTATACACCAGAAAATTTGACAATCTGGAAGAAATGGATGCATACATAGAGATGTATAAACTATCAAAACTGAACCAGAAAGAAACAGAAAACCTGAACAGACCCATAACCAGGAAGGAGATGGAAGCAGTCAACAAAAATCTCCCAACAAATAAGAGACCGGGGCCAGATGGTTTCCCAAGGGAATTCTACCAAAGATTTAAAGAAGAATTAATAGCTACTATCCTGACTCTGTTCCAAACAATAGAAATGGAAGAGAAATTTCCAAACTCATTTTATGAGGCCAGCACTACCTTGATCCCAAAACTAGACAAAGACCCCACCAAAAAGGAGAATTACAGACCGATGTCCGTGAGGATCACAGATGCTCACCAAAATTCTAGTCAACAGGATCCAGCAGTACATTAAAAGGATTATTCACCACTACCAAGTGGGATTTACTCCAGGGCTGCAAGGTTGATTCAGTATCCGCAAATCAATCAATGTGATACAATATATTAATAAAAGAAAGAACAAGAAACATATGATCCTCTCAATAGATGCTGAAAAAGGATTTGACAAAGTACAGCATCCTTTCCTGATCAAAATTCTTCAAAGTGTAGGGATAGAGGGTACATACCTCAATATCATCAAAGCCATCTATGAAAAACCCACTGCAAATATCATTCTCAGTGGAGAAGAACAGAGTTTTTCCAATAAGGTCAGGAACATGGCAGCAATGTCCATTATCACCACTGTTACTCAGCATAGTACTAGAAGTCCTCACCTCAGCAATCAGACAACAAAAAGAAATAAAAGGCAACCAAATCGGCAAAGAAAAAGTCATACTCTCACTCTTTGCAGATAATGTGATACTTCATGTGGAAAACCCAAAAGACTCCATTCCAAAACTGCTAGAACTCATACCGGAATTCAGTAAAGTGTCAGGATATAAAATAAATGCACAGAAATCAGTTGCATTTCTATACACCAATAGCAAGATAGAAGAAAGAGAAATTAAGGAGTCAATCCCATTTACAATTGCTATAGGGTACCTTGGAATAAACCTAACCAAAGAGGCAAAGAATCTGTACTCAAATATTAAATTTAGATAAATAATAAATTTCTATATTTGAGATAAACATTTCAGTTCCTGAGTTCAGATAGGGATATCTGAAAAAAGTTGATTACACGCTCTATATGAGTCAAAGTTCAGGGCTATGAAAAATGTTAATCCAGTCTTTTGTAGTAGTAACAAAAGTATAGATATCATAATAATGAAAATATTTATTAGGAGCATTCTGTTCTTTGATGGTCAGACAACCTAGGAAATAATGTCTTCATATTTGGACCTGATATTCAGGCCATAGAGACTTTCTGGAGCTTATGCGTAGAATGACAATGTCATGAGAAGAAGCATTGAATAAAGATGGCAAATAGAGTTGACCCTTGAATAATGTAAGGGTTAGGAGCACTGTCTCTTTCACTTAGTCAAAATTCCACGTGTAGCTTTTAACTCCCCCAAAGCACAACTATGAACAGCCCGCTGTTGATCAGAAGCCTTACCAATAACATAAAATGGTCAACTAGATAATCTGGGTTCTCTACTCTGTTCCACTGGTCTATGTGTCTGTTTTTATGCCAGTACCATGCTGTCTTGGTGATCACAGCTTTGTAATAAAGCTTGAAATCAGGTAACGTGATGCCCCAGTTTCATTTTTGTTTTTCAATATTTCCTTAGTGATTCGGGGTCTCTTCTGATTCCATACAAATTTTTTGGATTATTTGCTCCAGCTCTTTGAAGAATACCAGTGGAATTTTGATCAGAATGGCATTAAAAGTATAGATTGTTCTAGGCAGTATAGACATTTTAACAATGTTTATTCTTCCGATCCAAGAGTGTGGAATGGTCTTCCATTTCTTTCATGAATGATCTGTAGAGCCCAGATATGGACCCTCAACTCTATGGTCAATTAATCTTCGACAAAACAGGAAAAAATATACAGTGGAAAAAAGACAGTCTCTTCAATAAATGGTGCCGGGAAAACTGGACAGCTATATGAGGTGAATGAAACTCGACCATTCTCTTACACCGTACACAAAGATAAACTCAAAATGGATAAAAGACCTCAATGTGAGACAGGAATCCTTCAGAATCCTAGAGGAGAAAATAAGCAATAATCTTTTCTATATCAGCCACAGCAACTTCTTTCAAGATATGTCTCCAAAGGCAAAGGAAACAAAAGAGAAAATAAACTTTTGGGACTTCTTCAAAATCAAAAGCTTCTGCACAGCAAAGGAAACAGTCAAATACTGTTTTTCTGAAAATAAAAAAAATTGGGAAAAAAAATTCTAAAACATTAACAGTAGTTTTCTCAGAATAATAAAACTATTAGTATTTATATAAAAAAAAAACAAAGAGGCAACCCACAGAATGGGAGAAGATATTTGCAAATGACAGTACAAAGGTTGATATATAATGAACTCCTCAAACTCAACACACACAAAACAGACAAGTATATCAAAAAATGGGCAGAAGATATGAACAGACACTTCTCCAATGAAGACATACAAATGGCTATCAGACACATGAAAAAATGTTCATCATCACTAGCCATCAGGGAGATTCAAATTAAAACCACATTGAGATATCACCTTACACCAGTTAGAATGGCAAAATTAACAAGACAGGAAACAACATGTGTTGGAGGGGATGTGGAGAAAGGGGAACCCTCTTACACAGTTGGTGGGAATGCAAGTTGGTGAAGCCTCTTTGGAGAACAGTGTGGAGATTCCTCAAGAAATTAAAAATAGAGCTTCCCTATGACCCTACAATTGCACTCCTGGGTATTTACCCCAAAGATACAGATGTCGTGAAAAGAAGGGTCATCTGTACTCCAATGTTTATAGCAGCAATGGCCACAGTCACCAAACTGTGGAAAGAACCAAGATGCCCTTCAACGAACTCATGGATAAGGAAGATGTGGTCCATACACACTATGGAGTATTATGCCTCCATCAGAAAGGATGAATACCCGACTTTTGTAGCAAAATGGACGTAACTGGAAGAGATTATGCTGAGTGAAATAAGTCAAGCATACAGAGTCAATTATCATATGTTTCACTTACTTGTGGAGCATAAGAAATAACACAGAGGACATGCGGAGATGGAGAGGAGAAGGGAGTTGAGGGAAATTGGAGGGGGAGATAAAACATGAGAGACTATGGACTCTGAAAAACAATCTGAGGGATTTGAAGGGATGGGGGTGGGAGGTTGGGGGAGTCTGGTGGTGGGTATTAGGGAGTGCACGTATTGCATGGAGCACTGGGTGTGGTGCATAAACAATGAATTCTGTTATACTGAAAAGGAATTAAATTAAAGAAAAAAACAACAAGATCAGAAGCTGAAAAAAATATTTTAGAGAGAGAGAAGAAGAGAGAGCATGAGCAGGGGGAGGGACAAAGGGAAAAAGAGAGAGAATCTTGAGCAGACTCCCCACTAAGCATAGAACCCAGCACAAGGCTCTTTCTCAGGACCCTGAAATCACCACCTGGGCAGAAACCAAGAGATCGATGCTCAACTGACTGCACCATCAAGGAGCTCTTCCTTTCTCACTTTTTGAGAAAAGATCTAATTAGTCCATGAAACTGTCATTGTGAAAAAACTGTCTGAAATCATGGTAACATCTTTCTTTTCTCTTTTTCAAAATCAGATCTTTGGCATTTCCAGTTCCTTTCACCATTTTTAATCTAGATTTGTTGTGCTTTGGGGCTGTGATTGGACTTTGTGCTTGCATTTGCCAGAGTTTATATCCCACCATTGCCACAGGCATTCTTCATCTTATTGCAGGTGAGTCTTGTCATTATACAAACCTTTTATCTTCTTCCTGTTTCCATAGAGACAAAGAGTCATAATTCTTAAACAATCACATATTGATGCCCTGCTCTGTCACTTGAAAAGCTCTTACTATGCTCTTACCTAGTTATAATTTGTTTTCCTCCAACATCTGTTTACACTGGGCTCAGTAAGTTGTTATGATGCTGGAACTGAACTACTCCACCAGAAGCTAGAGCTGTCTGAGAAGGTGTCTGGGGAATTTTAATGGTTCTTCTGCCTGGCTTGCATCTCAGCTCCTTTACAGTTCATGGCTTCTGCTCTCTTCATCTGGGTTGCTCATACCAATAGGAAAGAGTAACCTTAATGAAAGCATATTGTGTGGCATGGGTGGGAAGCTTCCTGCTTTGCAACTGCCATTTTTATTATTTCTCAATATTAATATTTCCCCTTGTCTCCCCTCCCCCGCATTGTTTTTAATTTATTTTTTTTTCTTTGTGGATATTCTATTTTATCTTGAAAATCCATTCTATTTATTCAGACATTTGTTTCTTAATACTACTAAGAGTCCATCTTTTAAACAAACTAATCTGGGTTTAGAGTCCAGACAGCAAGAAATGCGTAAACACTTGCCACACATTTGTGAAAGAAAACTGATAGTGGGAAATTGATCCAAAAACATCTACTGAAGTCTGTTAGACTTTTTTTTTTTTTTTGAAGTCTGTTAGACTTTTCAGTAAATAACTATCTGTTGAACTAGAAATTCTTTAGTGTCTCTGAGAAACCTCTCATTGTTGTCAGAACCTATGGTCACTTTGCCATTGTAGATAGTCAGCCAACCAGAGCATTAATGCTCTTTTCAAAGACTTAAGCAATATAAAATAAGGAGATTATCTAAGATCCTTTTCCCCAAATATGGGCATACAGCTTTATTCAAGGTGAGGTATGGCAGCTATTTAACCAAACTGTGTCTGTCTACAAGAATGGAGTGAATAATACAGTGTTTACTTGAAATTTTAACTTTGTAAACTGTAAGAATTCCAATTCAGCCAGACAAGAGGATTAACCTTATTTTACTTCACCTTTTCTGTTTTTTGTTTTTTTTGTTTCTTAGCTTTCCTTAACATCAGCAGGATTTTCAGTCCAACCAAACCATTTTGGATTTTTGCTCCCTGCCTCCTCACACATCAGGCTCATTAAGAGTACTTTCTTTCCAAAACTACTTTGGGGTCACAGAGTAAAATTTTCCAACTCCTATCTTATTTATTCTAGCTCAGTACCATTAAGAAGTTTCCTCCATAATGACCCTCCGGAGCTTAGAAAACCTACCAAAAGACCTAAAGTTTTGGGTTCTCATTGATTTACAACTAAGGTTTTTATTTCTTGTGGTGAAATGACATGCCTTCCTTGTCTAAATTCCTTCCTTGTGTGTATCAACATTATTTAATCTTTTAATTCAGTCATTTTTTAATAAAATGTCTATAAACAATGAATTTTTAAAAATCTTATTTATTTATTCCATTACTGTAGACTTGACAGATTTTTAAAAAATGAAATTTAGTAATTTATTAAAATATCCTAAATCTGTCTTTTTTAAAATAAAAAAATATATATAAGAAGAAACTCAATAGTATATCACATCTGAGTTGATTTAAATCTCAATATTTTAGGATAAAGAAGTACAGGATTCTGAAAGAGTGTCTCTGTGGTTCTTCAGAAAATGCCTTGTTTCTGGAGTCTCTGTTTTATCTACCAAAAAATATGGGAACTCCTTGCCTCTTTTTAGAAAATAAGAGCCAGGGCGCCTGGGTGGCTCAGTGGGTTAAAGCCTCTGCCTTCTGCTCAGGTCATGATTCCAGGGTCCTGGGATTGAGCCCTGCTCAGCAGGGAGCCTGCTTCCTCCTCTCTCTCTCTCTCTGCCTGCCTCTCTGCCTACCTGTGATCTCTGTCTGTCAAATAAATAAATAAAATCTTAAAAAAAAAAAAGAAATAAAAGAAAAGAAGAGCCTCTTTAACCATTATGTTTCAGAGTTTTAAAAACGTGTTTTCAGGGGAGTTTTGTGATCCTGTGTGTCCTATTTAAAGTGGCTAGTTTTTTAAAAAGTCATATAAAGGCTATGGATGTTTGTGTTCTATAGCACAGAAATAGTCAAGTCTGCTTCTGACTTACAGCAGAGCCAGTACTACTCTGCAGCTGATAACTGCCTATGCAGTTGCTGCTTACTCACTTTTCTGCCTCTTCTTCACTCTTCAAGTATCATGCCTTTCATTACCTTCCATGGAAGGCAGAAAACCTAAACAAAGATGCAAAGCACTTGGGCATGGGGTTTTAAAGTTACTGACTAACATGGAAATTTTGTATTAGGAAGTTATTTATTTAGGACAATGTCCCTACCGCTTGTAACCCCAAAGCTGTCTGTGAATGTCAGTCCAACATCAGCCTTTAATATGCACTGTGGAAAGTCAGGCATATTGGACCTCGTGAATTACAGCCTTACTGGTAGCATCCTAAAGCATGGAATGCTGGCAATCCATTCAATGCTGGCAAAGCATTCAATCCTCGTGTTGAATATATGTTGTGGTTGGTATTTCAAGCACATATCACAATAGCTGAAGTCATTCTCTCTTGCAAAGACTTTATTTGTTACAACACATGGGCTGGGTTGTTTCGTTAGGTGTGAAAATTAGTTTTCCAGCTGTCTCTTGCTTCTAATTAGGTAGAACCATATGAATTTGCTGATATTTGACTATTTTTGATTAAAACTAATAGTAGAAAATCAGTTTCAAATCAAATTTTGTTAATCTCTTTTCACCTAATCTTTGATTAGGTGAAAACCCCCAAAGTTAAAACATAATTTTCAGATTTTTCTAAGTATGAATTTTATGGTAATTTAAGAAACATGTTTGAAAATCTTAATTTAATGATTCCTTATCTCATTAAATAATGTGAATAAATATTTTTATATCCTTTCAGAAGAGATTCATTTCTTTTTTTTTAATTTTTTATTATGTTCAGTTAGCCAGCATGTAGTACATCATAAGTTATTGTTGTAGTGTTCAATGATTCATTAGTCATGTATAGCAACCACCAATGTGTCCCTCAAAGAAAGTAACTTTATTGGCAAAAGATGATTAGGAGAAGATCGGTGGAACCATTGGTGAAACATCCTGCTGGTTTGCCTGGAAAAATGCAGGAGCAAATGGGAGGAGTTTGCTTCAATTTAGAAAGACTCTCAAACATTATCCTCACAAACCATGCTTCAAAGGGGCCCAAATTTAATTGCTTATGAATGTAGAACAACTTATTCCCCAAGTCATTTGAGAGAGAGGAAGAGAGTGCTTGTGCTATTGCTAGGAGTTAATGGGACCTAACAGCTGGTTGTGGTCAAAGAAAGATAGAAGAGGACCTATGATAAAACCATGGTCATCCCAAGGGACTGTGTGCATACTGCATCCTCTAAGAGCAACATCGGAGTCTTTACACTGCAGAGAAATGGACTTTACACACACGCGCGCACACACACACACACACACACACACACAAAATATCTACCCAATTCCTAAACAAATAAACAAAGATATAACAAGATCCAAGAATGAATGAGTATCCAGAGTTCTACAGTGTTTATTATCTTAAATGCCAAATTCTCAACAGCAACAAAAAAGTCACGAGATAGTGAAAAATTAGCAGAGAACATAAAACTGCCTGTAAGGGTACTAATATATTGCATTTAACAGGAAAAAGAAAAAAACTTAATATGGGAATGCAAGTTGGTGCAGCCACTTTGGAGAACAGTGTGGAGATTCCTTAAGAAATTAAAAATAGAGCTTCCCTTTAACCCTGAAATTGCAATACTGGGTATTTACAAAGATACAGATGTAGTGAAAAGAAGGGCCATCTGTACCCCAATGTTTATAGCAGCAATGGTCACAGTCACCAAACTGTGGAAAGAACCAAGATGCCCTTCAATGGACGAATGGATAAGGAAGATGTGGTCCATACACACTATGGAGTATTATGCCTCCCTCAGAAAGGATGAATACCCAACTTTTATATCAACATGAATGGGACTGGAAGAGATTATGCTGAGTGAAATAAGCCAAGCAGAAAGAATCAATTATCATATGGTTTTACTTATTTGTAGAGCATAACAAATAACATGGAGGACATGGGGAGATGGAGAGGAAAGGGAGTTGAGGGAAATTGGAGGGGGAGGTGAACTATGAGAGACTATAGACTCTGAAAAACAATCTGAGGGTTTTGAAGGGGCAGGGGGTAGGACATTGGGTGAGCCAGGTGGTGGGTATTATAGAGGGCACGTATTGCATGGGGCACTGGAGGCAGTACAAAAACAATGAATTCTGTTTTGCTGAAAAGAAATTTTAAAAAATAAAATAAATAATCATGATAAATGTGTTCATAGAACTAAAGGAAACAAGGATTAAATAAAATAAGGAAGGTATGAATGCAATGTTATGTGAAATAGACTATGAAGGAAGAGAAAGTATAAAGAAACATGTGGAAATTCTGTAATTGAAAAGTACAACTAAAATTTAAAAAATATCACAGAAGCTCAACTGTAGATTTAAACTGATAGCCAGAAGATTGGTGAATTTGAAGTTATATCAACAGAGAGTATGCAATCCAAAGGATGAAGGAGAAAGAGAATGAGAAGAAAAGCACAGACCCACAGACAAATAAAGCCAGCAGTAAGTGCATCAGCATGGGCTTCTGGGAGTTCCAGAAAAACACATTTTTGATAAAAGACTTGTATAAGAAGATCCAAATTGTTTGTTGTTTGTTGATAAACAATGAACAGAAAGCAAAGAATCCAATAAAAATTGGACAAAAGTCCTGAACAAGCATTTTACCAAAGAAGAAATACAGATGGTAAATAAGCATATGAAAATCTGCTCCACATTATTTGCCATAGGGAATTATGAATTAAAACTATAAAGGGCATAACATAAAAGAAATCTAAAATTAAAAAAATAGAAAAAAGATACCAGTTGTTGGCAAGAATATGGAATGATAGGAACACACACACATACCCAACTCTGCCAGCTGACAGGACCCAAAAGCAGTGACATTGCAGAAACAATTAGCATACCTATGTCTCAGAATTTGGTTCTTAATACCATTTTCCAGTCAAAGGAATTGAGTCTACTTGAAGAAATAGCTGATGTGGTGACTAGGGTAGGAAATAAATATGCAGGATGAACCTGGAACATCTTGTAATGCCAGAAAATAGAAAAAAAAAAGAGAAAAATAATAAATAAATAGAAAGAAATGAATAAAGAAAGAGAGGTAAGGAGGAAGAGAGAGGAAGGGAGAAAGAGAGAGGGAGGAAGGGATGGAGGGAGGGAAGAGGAAAAAAAATCAAAGCTAAAGAACAAACACAAAACTTCCCTGCATACACAGCGATGGATGTATGCCAACGGGACACAGGAACCCATGGAAACAGCTCCCTGTGGCCAAAGCTAGAATGATTTGAGCACCAAAATTAATGGAGTAGTATTTAATTTTATCCAAGTATAAAATAAATACCCATGATTCTATACTCATGTAAATAGAGGATTGAATGTATAAATAAGTGAGGTGAATAGACACATCTTCCATGCAGAAGAATTCCAGATTATATAGATACTTTGCCCCATGGAGGTGATCCATTTCTCTCCTTTCTGTAAGTGTAGGCTGTGGATAGTGTCTTCTTCCTTACCCAACACAGTAAGAGAAGGTGGAGAAAGAGCAGTTCCACCATGGAGAAACCTGGCAAACTCTACCTCAACCAGGTGGTCAAGTTCAACATCAAAAGAGTTACAAGTGATGAGGACAGTATTTGCCACCAGTAGGATGTAAAGAAAATGGTGATTTACCTCTGTGGCTTTTCCCCTAAAAAGCTATCCCCCCCGCCAGTCTAATCATGAGAAAAACATCAGAAGAATCCCAGTTCAGGGACATTCTACAAAATGCCTGATTAGTGCTTCTCAAATCTTATCATGGACATCAAAAACAAGGATTGCCTGAAAAACTATCACAGACACCTGATTACTAAAGAGTCATGATGACTACATATAAAGTGATATGCTGAATGGGATTCTCAGTGCAAGGACACTAGATTAAACTATGGAAATCTGCATCAAGTATGAACTTCACTTCATCACAATGTATCAATGTTGGCTCATTAATTTTAACAAAAGTACCATACTAATGTAGGATATTGATGACATGGGAAAGTGGGTATGTCATTATGGGAATTCTCTATATTCTATTATTTTCTATAAATCAATATTGTTTGAAGAACTTTTAAAAATGAATGAGAATCTTTGAGGTAAAGTTTTTGTTTCTCAGAATGAATCCAGAGAACACTTGGGGGAAAACAATCACCAGTTTTCTTCTTCCAATGATAATAATTGATTCAAAAAATTAAAGTCATGAGATGCTAAAACTGTTGATGAAAAATTATTAGGGAACAAGAAATTCACATGACCTCAATGTATCACCCTAAAGATTAGATTTTATTAGCAAGGAAATAGTTATCTTTATCCTAGTGCTGAGGGTGCCACCTAACTGAAGTAACCAATGAACAGCATCAATTAACAAGAAAAGCTGATGTGATAGGCCTCATGATGGGAGAAGAAAACAGTACACCCGTGATTGTTGAATTATTTAATTTAATCTAATCATGAGGATACATTACAAAAATAGAGATGGTGGGATACTTTAAATGATGTCTGACACAAATATTTAAAAAATTTTAAAATGTCATGAAAGGAAAAAAAAAAGCAAGAAGTTTGTTGTACATTACAGGAGATTAAAGAATGTTAATAAAGCAAATAATGGCCCTTAATTGAATTCTTGATGAAAAAATAAATTGCTAGGAAGGATAATTTTGGGAAAATTGGGAACAATTTCAATATGAACATCATATTAGATGATGCTAAATTTCTTAAGGATAATAATGACATGATGCGGTGCCTGGATGGCTTAGTCAGTTAAGGTCTGCTTTCAGCTCAGGTCATGATCCTGGAGTCCTGGAATCAAACTCCAAGCACCTAGGGTTCCTGCTTCGCCTCCTCCCACTCGTGTTCCCTCTTCCTCTCTCTCTCTCTCCCTCTCAAATAAATGAACAAAATCCTTAAAAAAATGATAGGACAATGTAGGAAATCTCTTTGTTCTTTTGAGATGTATGTTTGAGAATTAATGGATAAATTGTCATAATCTTATATTTATATGTATAGACATAAATATGTATATTAAATACATGTATATACACATTTGCAGATGTATTATTGGGCAAAAGTGGTACAAGTTTAACAATTAATCATCTTGATTTAGAAAATTCATGTACATTCTCTCAAATTTTCTGTAGGTTTGAAATTTTTCAAAAAAATCTGGAGGAAAATGTCACTGATTCACATTTTTCTGGATCCTCTGCCCTATTTCTCTATCCACTTAACAGCTTAGTTTCTTGTAATTTTTCCTCTCCTGCTACTTTCACTTCTCTATGTTGTGTATAACATGACTTAGTGGTTAAGAACATGGATTTTGGATCTGATCTCTAAATTGATCCCTGAGCTTGCCCTAATATTTCTGTGGACAAATTTTGAAACCTCTTTGTTCTCCATTTTCCTGTGGGGTTGTAGAAAATTAAAATATAGAAATAAAAGTAAAAAATGTGATAGATATGTTGAGTAGTTAAATGTATACTGATGAAAAGTTATTTTCAAGTTAAAAGGGTGTCTGTGAATTAATTTAAAATAAAGTAAAAATGACAAATGAGGCAAGAGACATGAATGTGTCTGTTAATATTTATTCAATTGTAATAAAAGCATTTTTTAAACAAGTTTAATGGTAAGAAGATCTACTGGACTTTGAAATGAGAAGGGATAGTTAATTCCAGAGACCCTGAGTCTGCTTCTCTGTGATTCCCTCAGTTATGCCCTCATTAGTGTGTTGACTTCATCTCCAGGCTGGTTTCTCTTTCGATGGCAAAATGGTTCTGGACTGTGCCAGATTTCATATCCACACAGCATGACATTCAGAGGAAGAAAGACTACCTTTTCTTGTGGATCTCTTTTAAAATAAAGAAAACATATAACCCAGAAACTTTCACAAAATTACCTCTGTTGACTCACTGGGCCCAAGTAAGCCATGGACTCTTCCCTTAACAGACCTCTAGGCTTCAGTGTTGGTAAGGGTTGGAAGCAGGTGGCGCAGAAATACATAAACAGAATTTGTGGTACCCCTTGAAAAGGGAAAGGGACCAATGAATGTGAATCTGATAACCAAAAGTATCTTCTAAAACAGAGAGTGGATACAAAGAAACAGCATTCATTGAACTCAGGTATCTGGATTCCTTTAATGCTTTTAAAAATGTATTTAAGACCCTGTAGAGCTTTGTGTTTGTGGGTTACAGCTTAAAGTATTTACAATATTAGAAATTAAAACCAAGAAATTAAAAATATTCACTGACTTATTTAAAAATAAAAATAACAGACATGTCATATATTAAATTAAATGATTATATTAAAATATATTAACAAAAATGGCTAATGAATGGCCAAATGCGTCAGGTATCTTTTTGAGTATTAGTGATAGGAAATCAGTCACAACTAGGTTCGTACTCACAGGAAGAAGACAGGCCTTCATTTTATTATTGGGTGGTCACCGTTTACTATTTTTTCTTTAAAATGTTGCTTATATCTGTGCCCTCCTCCCCTTTCATCCTCCAGTGTCAGCTCTCAACATCTAATATATGAATTCTGGCAATTAGCCTCATTGTTTCTAGCCTCCTTCCCAATCAATTGCCAGATTAGTTTTCTTGAAAAATAGAGTCATATTATCTGGTTCTAGGAAGAATTCAGTATCTGATGCCTCTGAGATAAATTCAGATTCATTAGGTTGGCATTTAAGATTCTCAGTAAACTGATTCCCTTCCATCCTTATTTCCCATATTCCACAACACCTTTTAAGAATAGTTTTGTCAGCTTTCTGACTCTGTCCATGGTTCACCTCCTTCATCCCAGTTCCCAGTGTCACACTTATTTCCATAAATATTGACTGTGGTCATACTCGTTCCTTTTTTCCTCCAAACATCATTTTCTACAAATCATTTTTAAAGCACATCTTACTTCTGATCCTGCATACGGACGAAATATCCCACGTAACAAGGCTCCCCATTTCCTAAAGTTCCAAGCAACATTGAGCTCAATCTGAATCACCTGGTTGAACTTGAGCAAGCCACTCAATGTTTCAAAGTATGAGGATTTTTATTGAGAAAATTCATGAAAAATTATATCTAACAAGTTGGTAGGTAATATCTATTTAAGGTGTAGCTTTGTGCCTAGCAGAAAACATGTTTTCAGTAAGTTACTTTTTCATTATATTTGTAAATGAAAGTGATCAATAAATATTTATGTTTGGATATTTAGAATTTTTACCATTTTGTGCCTCATTTATGCTTACAGCATCTCCAATTTTTTCTTAATGCTATTAATGTATCAGTAGTTTACATTGGAATAAGTACAGGTGGGTGGAATTCTTAGTAACAAACATGATAAGTAATATCAAAGAGAATAACACCTACATTATGTACAATGTATTCAAAATTGCACTTCATTTTTGATGGACACCTAATCAAACTATATAAAAATATCCAAATCTATATGGATTTCTGTATGAATACCATCTATTTCATCTAGAGATTGATAAATCACAAGTATACAGATACACTACTTCAGAAAATATGAGAGTAAAATTGACGAACACTAAAGATCAAAGTAGTCTCTTTTAATTATAAATCTTTAATAGTATTCTTTTTTTGTCTTTAATAATTTTAATTGTGGCTAATGATGTATAACAAAATTTCCCCTTTTAAGGGTGAAAATATTCTTTTTTTTTAAGATTTTATTTATTTATCTGACAGAGAGAGAGAGAGAGATCACAAGTAGGCAGAGAGGCAGGCAGAGAGAGAGAAGGAGGCAGGCCCCCTGATGAGCAGAGAACATGATGCGGGGCCCGATCCCAGGACCCTGAGATTATGACACAGGCCAGAGGCAGAAGCTTAACTGACAGCCACCCAGGTACCACAAGGATGAAAATGTTCTTCTTTTTCAGAATAGATATTCCATGTGAATTAATATTCAAATATAGTCTCATGAAAAAGACTCAAAGAAATTTGGGAATCAAATACATACAGTGTACATCTGACAGATGTTGTAGTTTAAGAAGGGATAAATTCTTGAGAACATAGAAGGTGCCAGACTTTATAAGATTATGCTTTGGAATTCCAGAAATTTGTCAACAATATTAAATGGAGGTGATCTTTACATATACTCACTTGTATTCCTAATATTTGTTGTATTTGTTGAAAATTATAACTTATTACTCTTTGAAAGAATTAGTTAATAGTTTAGCTAATCTTTTTGTGACCTCAAGAATAATTAATTCATTCATTCTTAAAGGGAGCTAGTAGCTAAGATTTTGGAATACAGTGTAGCAGAATCTCTCCTTGCAGAACTTATTTATTTGACTCCTATACTTACATGTATTAGTAATTGAATATTTTATGAACAAAGTGATGCTTTTTTACTTTCTCAATATTCCATGATTTTGAAAATCATTTTTTTCAAATTTAAATTAATTTTCCACAGGGGATGATTCTTCCTTTAAAATTTTATAAAATTTTCTTTATAACTTTTTTCATAGCATTTATTACTTCCTTATTTCTTAGACTATAAATAAAAGGGTTTAATAAAGGGATCACTAGAGTATAAAAAACAGCACCAGGTATATCTTCATCATCTTCTTTAACTGAATGTGGTCGAATGTACACAAAGAGAAGAGAACCATAGAATATTGAGACAGAGAGAAAGTGGGAGGCACAAGTAGATAAGGCTTTGCCTCTTCCCTCTTTGGATTTCATTTTGAAAATCATGAAAAGGATGCAGAGATAGGAGATTAGGACTATTATAATAGAGAAGACTAAAACTGCACCTGCAAAGATAAATATCATCAATTCATTGATATAAGGGTCAACACAGGAAAGTCTGTATAATGGAAAAACATCACAAAAAAAAAGTGATTAATTTGATTTGACCCACAGAAAGTTAACCTAAAGAGAAACCCTACCTGAATCATGGGATGCAGGTTTCCAGCTATGTAGGCCCCTGTGGTCATCTGAATGCACACTTTCTTTGACATCGTGTTGTGGTACTGCAGTGGGCTGCATATGGCCACATAGCGATCATAGGCCATTGCTGCCAGGAGAAAACAGTCTGTAGTTTCAGCAAGGCAGAGAAAATAAAATTGTGCCATGCATTCATAGAGGGAAATTGTTTTGTCCTTAGAAAAGAAGTTCTCTAACATTTTGGGGGTAATGGCACAGGAACAACAGGAATCCATCAGAGCCCGGTTGCCCAGAAAGATATACATTGATGTGTGAAGATGATGCTCCATAAAAATCAATGCCACCAGGCCCAGATTCCCCACCCTAGTGATCACACAGATAATGAGAAACACCACAAACAGGAGGCTCTTCATCTTTGGGTGATCTGTAAATCCTATGAGGATAAATTCGGTGGTCAAGGAGTAGTTATTTTCAGTCATATCCACCTTCTCTGTTGAGATAGGAATTCTGGAGATGTAAGATTCTAATTTAGAATGTGTATAACTTTATTTCCAAATTTTTCTTTCTATAGCAAAGAGAGAAGCTTCTCCAAACTCCCCTTACTATCTCTGGATACAGGCACACAAACCTCTAGGGGATAGTCATTCCCCTAACATGTCATTTTATAACCTCAATTCTGAAAATCAACATTCCCATGAATATTTTTGTAATTGCAAGAAGAATGCTTACGATGGAAAATATTTGTCGTCATGAATTCATGTATGAATAGTGTACAAATCTTGCATACTCATATTTGGTTCATTTTTGACAAAGAATTTCAGTTTCAATTTTTGTATTAAGGATCCTTAAAATAAATTTACCATCAATTTTCATGTATACAAATTTTTGTAATTGAGCACAAACATTCCATATACTATCCTGGTGGAGTGAATGCCTGAAAATAACATTCAACAAGTATTAAATTTCTATCTTAGGAATTGTATGAAGATCACAAAAGTTTAAGAATAAGACTTTCATCCTTTAAGAAAATTACTTTGGTTCTCCAAGGAAGTAAATGTCTGTATATTTTCACCTCTTTCATTACTTTCTCTGGTATTAGATCCATTTCCATAAAAACTGATTTTGTCCACCCCATCATTCCTGTCTATTTTCCCAGATATCTCAGTCCTCTTCTTCTTTATGTAGAGCAAAGTTTACATACAATGTTACTTAAGAAAGTTTTAACTAAATGCACCAGACCACACTGATTTTTACTTCCTGCATTCTCAAGCATACCCTATATACGCAACACAATCTAGAATTGCTTCTGAATTAAGCTGCATTCTTACCTGTATGTTTTGAAGATATACCTTATAATCAGGAAAAGTCACCATGAACTTAGTTTAAATAGTTAAGCAAACTAAGTTAAAATAGCCTTCAATTATGAGAAGAGCTAGAAAGGTGAGAAGTTGAAATCGGAGAACAATGTATATAGGCTAACTAATTCAGATTAATCAATACTTATGGATGCTAATAGTAAAGGTAAAGATAAATTTGAATACTTCCTTTACCTGAGTGCTCTGAGAAGAGTCTTACAATATCAGGGTTTTTTTTTTTTTTTTAATGGTGGTATATCTTGTAGAATTTCAAGATATTAACTATAGTCTCAAAAACATTCGGGATTAAAAGAATGAAAATCTAGGAGACTTAAGAAGTCAGTGTCAATAATTATGTTTCTTACAATGCAAAATCAAACTTTCCCATCAAATGCTTATGGGACTTCCCTACAATGATGTCAGTGTATTTCTATGGGGAGATTCAGCTCCCAAAACATATTAACTCTGTGACATAAATTAAAGATGACCTGTGAGACAATGAGGTTAAAGTAAATGATCTTTGCTAAAGTCACTAAGTCATTTGATGATCACCTTGCTGATTCTTATGTAACTGACATCATGTTTAGAATGGTGTTCATTATCCTGTGCATGAAATGTAAAATGAGCCAAAGAGAGTCTTGGGTTAGTTTGGACAGTTACTGGAAAGATTAATATGGTTTATAAAGATGATTAGCATTTAGAGAGGAGAACAAAGGTGTGGGAGGTTTAGTTAGGCTCAACAACTCCTTCACATCAGTCCTTCACTCTGCGTTGAATTGGTTCCATGCATTTTCACCAATCATGTCATGAACCTTTTTGAGAAACTATCAACAAATTGAGTTAGATCTTCCATACCTGCTGTACTAACTGCTAACATTTCCATTCTGTTCAACTTTTATCAAGTACTTTCTGTATATAGAGTATTGGAAAAGACAATGGGGACTGTGGCACAGGATGTGAAAATGGTGGAGATAAGTTCTTAGTTTTTATATATGGCTCCTACAAGAAGCTCATCCTCTAGTGGGGAGAGGGAAAGGCACTTTCATTGGTAACTAGTGTGCAATTTAGGCTGTAATACTAAAAAAAGTGTAAACATGTTATATAAAAATATACTGAGGGAAGGGAATGGTGACCAGGAGGAAGAAAGAAAGGTTTTCAAGTGGAAGTATAATTCCAGATAACTTTATAGGATAATCAGGATAATAATTGGAGAAGAGCTTGAGACAAACCAATAGGTTGAGGGAACCATGTATAAAAGCCTGGACTCAGAAAACAGTCAGATCTAATTTTAAAAAGGGACAGTAAACTGGAGTGGCTGAAGCTTACTCATACATGATACAAGGAGACCCAACAGGTAATATAAAAGAAAAGAAAAATAGATTGGAAATTGTCCTATTTGATTCCTTATCATTTATTTTCTCTGCTCTGCCAGTTTACTAAAACCTTCTTCAAGGACACAACCAACTTTAAATGCCACCCCCAAGGAATATCTAATTATTTTCCTAACCAACTGTAATGTTTGGTACTATTAAAGTCTTCTCTGGTTTCTTACGGTAATGCTCTCTGCCTCTGTCCTTGATTGCTGCATCTCAGTGTTTTACACTAGGGCATGTTTCCCTCTTTGCCCTGAATGATGCTTCTTTCTGATTGTATCCTTGACCTCCCTCTTTTTTCATTCTAGACTTTTCCCCATATTAGCTCATCTGCTCTTTTGTTTTCAACCACCTTTCATCTGCTGATGGCTTCGGTAGAGGAGATATTTCAAACCATTTTTGTGTACATTAATACTAATAAGATCATTGGTAGTATGTCCTAAATATATATACTCTTACCTACAAATTAGATAGGTGTACCACTATACTAAAATATTATGCATTATAAAACATGAAAAGAGAAATTCAAAAAGAATTAGACTAAAGAAATGGGATTAAAATTTTTAATTTTGTGTATTAATAATATTAAAACATTGTTTACTCTCCACTACCACTATTATTAATTAATCATCTTGGTCAGAAAAAATGTGATATATGGCTTATTATTTAAATTGTAGCTTAACACTGTGATACAGCAATTCAAGCACTTGTTTGAATTTATTTCCAAACATCTTAAAATCCTACAAAGTTGAAAAGATAGTAGACCTGCTCAAATGGGAGAAGAATACAAATTTTGAGTGGGTCTCAGAACAAGAAAGAACTCTTCAGCAGGTCCATACTGACTCAGCAGCCAATAGTATTAGAAATATCTGAGACACAGCAATAATATGGATGTTCTAGGGGGGAAAGCATTTGCTGTGATACACTCCTCCCTTTCCTAGGGCCTTGGGGATATCCCTCAGGAGCATATGATCTGGTCTAATCTTGTGATATGTACTTCCAGATTGTAGAATAGTTGAATTTTTTGAATAGTTAAACATCTTTTAAACAAATAGAGTTTAAACCAAACTAATTGAATAGCTTCTCCCCACTATTTTGTCATGGTCCATCCCAGAAGCCAATCCTAGCAACAGAAACAAAAATAATTAACTTTAAGTGTATTTTATATGCAGCTGTTATATATATTCTATAAGTATATATTATATATTTATTTATTAAATCTAGACATACACATGAACACAAACATATACAAGTGCATATATGCAGATCTAGATATATACTGTATTTGCACATACTCTGGTAGCAATGACAATAGAATTTATGGAAATAAATTGGATATAGAATATCCAATATTACAGCTTATGGAAAACTTTAGTAGAAAAATCATAATATATACCTTTCTGGTTTTAGAGCAAGTCTTTGTTCTCTGCAGGATTTATTCAAAAAATAACTTCCTTCTCTGCTATAAATTCTGCTATATGAAGAGCTCCGAGCCTTGGGACAATATGTGACCAAGAGGCAGAATTCTTTCATGAGCTGGAATTAGTCAGACTAACAAGTATAAGGTTGAGCAGGCCCAGTAGTAATTCACTGGAAGGTGAAAGAAGCACACCTAAGGATCTGGCATGAGCAGAGTCTGAGAATAAAATAGGTTGGACAAGCAGGTAACCTAGACTTGTGTCATCTTTCACTGATGTCTCCTGACAGCACATGGGAGAAAAATTAAGTACAAACAAGTCAGTTGCAAGAGAATGGAAGCAGGGGATGACAGTAGAAAAGACTGTAGACCCAAACAACTCCTCAGTCTCATATTTATTAGAAAGTGAGTAACAGCCAACAAAGAAGCTGGAGTAGATTACACAATGACTATGAGTCTTGTGGATACGTAAGAAGGAAGATAAAATATGACTGGTTACATGACCTATAGTGAGCAGTCCAAATGAAAGGACTGTCTGACTAACTGATGATGCTCCAGGGAAGGGGAGATAATGGAAAAATGAAGCAGGTGGTGTTCCACCTTGAGCAGGCCGGATGTTCCCAGCTATTCAGCTTGAAGAACCTATATCGTCCTTTCCCCCAGAAGCCTATTGCCAGTACATGCTTTTCTTAAGGCTATATCTAAGCATGTTTGGTCTAGTATAACTTCTCATAGGTTACATTGTAAGCAATATGTTGTTCTGAGGGATGGTTACACTTCACCATTGCTGTGGCCTCTTGCCCTCATCTCACATGTCTGACTTCAAAGGCCAAGTTGGTTCCTAGTCACCTTGGTATGTTGAGACAAATCAAGATGCTTGGCTGCTAAAGCCTAGCTCCACCCAGCGTGACCTTAAAAGGCAACAAATAAGGGGAAATCCTCCCTTCAAGTAGTGTCCTGATTACCTATATTCGTTGTAAAGAAAGAAGTGGTCCAAGGTGAGAATGTATAGATTCATAGTAGAGATAATAGCTTGGATCTTGGTAAATAGCCTAGAGGCAGACAGAGTAAAAGGTCAGTGACCAGAAAATCTGAGGAAAAGGCATACAGATGGATGTACTGGAGTGGATATGAAGTGTGGAGTTCCTTATATTACATGTGAAGGTATACCAGAGAGCATCTATCATCAAAAAAAATACTAAACTACCAAGTACACAGAATGATAGCTAATGGAGGCCACCCAGTTTTGTTCATCAGCACATGAATGAAGTGCTATAGTGCCTGGGTGGAGCTTGCATGTGCCTAATAGCATAGGCTCCAACTTTTCAAAGCTAAGCCAGCTACTGTTCTTGCCAGGCTCTAACTTGTCCAAAACAGAGATCGTTTTAGAGCCCCCAGTAAAGACAACATGCCTCAAGTCAGCCACGTGGAGGCAACTTTGTTGCTTTGAAACTCTCAACCAAATTTCTGTTGTTTCTCAACAGAAACAAAAGAAAATCACAAGATCAGACAACACAATTAAACCTATTTTTCAGAGATAAACCATCTATTAAAGGAATAGTGTATCATTATATCAGCAGAAAAGTCTATTCCCAAAGTAGTAACTTCTTAAACTACAGTACAGCTTCCCTCCTGCTAAATAGAATCCTCTGTCATTACTGATTCAGAAAAAAAAAAGTAGGCATTTAAAAATAGGGAGAAAAATAGGCTATGTCTCCACAAAACCAATATAAAAAGAAAACTGAAAATATGAATAGAAATATTTCATTTAATGAAAATTCTTCGAGGAGAGACTGTGGACTCTGAGAAAAAACTGAGAGTCTTGCGGGGGGGTTGGGTGAGCTTGGTGGTGGGTATTATGGAGGGCACATATTTCATGGAGGAGTGGGTGTGAAACAATGAATCTTGGAACACTGAAAAAAATAAAATAAAATTACAAAAAAAAAAAACAGAAAAAAATTATTTTCAGAAAAATAAGCATAGAAAGAGAAAAATTCTAATAGTTTTCAACCTGAACTCCTTATCCTTAAACAAGCATTTAGATATGAGAAAAGCACCTTTTATGAAAAATTAAAAAACAAAATAGAGATGGAGAAAAATAAATGCACAAGATTAAAGATGACTAAATGTAGAAAAGATATGGAGAAAAAGACACAATCACTTTAGATATTAATAAATTATAAGAACCTCAAGGAGTAAGAAAACTGTATTATCTATAAAAGGGTCTTTGAAGAATGGAAAGGAAATAGCCAAGAGAATGAAAGTGAAACAAATAAAGGAGTAAAAGATTTAGAGCAGGTATAAGAGTATGAAAAATTAGCAAAGATAATACACAAACATAAAATTGGAGTCCTGATGAAGAAAAGAAATAATGGAACAAAAATAGTATTTAAATTGATAATCCAAAAGACTTTTGGGGAAAACCAGAAGAATTTAGCCATATTTGTGATAACTGACCCAGGAAAGTAAACTCCAAGATATATCTTAGTAAAGCATCTGGCTTCAAGTTAAAATGGTCTACACCTCACTTTCAAAAAGGAAATCGTTTGGTATCTCAATAGTAACATACAAAACAAGACAAGTATAACTCAGGACTTTCAATAAACTCATGGGGAAAAGGTGTGAGCCAAGGATTTTCCATCCAGCTATAGTTTCTAGTTAATATATGTAGAAAGAATCAGGGAAGTAGAAAATTCCTGTGAGAATACACAGTAATAATGTCGCAGGCAAGGTCTACAGGTAGGCAAAACTTTGAGAAGTAAGGTATTGTAGAGTCTCAAAATGTCTCCCCCCAACTATTTATTACTTACTGGAGTGTTGTTAATATATTTTCACAGAAAAGAGCATAACTATTTTCCTCTTGAGTGTAGCCTATACCAAGTGACTGATCTCTAATGAATGGAGTATGAGAAGGGAAAAATAGTTAACTTTACAGTGGAGAAACCTAGCAGACTCCACCTTAATCAAGTGGTCAAGGTTAACATCACCAGTAATAAACCCTGTTGTTATCATGTATCACTGATATGACACAATGAAAAAGAATCTTTGCTTCTGTGATTGTCATCTCCCAAATTTATAACACAAGTACAATCATCAACAAATACCAGACAAACCAGAATCTAGAGACCTCCTACAAAATATGATCAGTAAATACTCTTCACTATTGTCAAGGTCACAAAAACAACAACAACAACAACAAAAAAAAAAAAAAAAAAAAAAAAAAAAACAAGGAAAACACTGAGAAACTGTCAGATTGGAGGATATTAAGGAGACATGAAGCTAATTCCAAACTGGCATCCTGGGACAGAAAAATGACATTGCTGGGAAAAAAAAGTTAAAATCCAAAATGAGGTGCATAATTAAACATCTTATTTTTAATGTAAGTGCAATGATTATTTAAGATGTTAACATTAGTAGAACTTGGGTGAACTACCAGAGAACTCTGTAGTCTCATTCTAACTCTTCTGAAAATACTTATAAAATAAAAGGCTAATTTTTTTTTAATAAGCAGAGGTAGAGAGCTAAATTTAAGCTCATTAACACGCAAACACTAGTCATATTGAAGTAATATTATTTACAGCTACCAGACCAAAAGTAGCATCAAAAATGTGGAAAAGGGGATTGGATATGTAATAAAGATATTAACATAAAGGTAACAACCAAAATGAAAATACAAACCATCTCAAAAACAAAAGGAAATAGAAAACACGAGAAAAACAAGTCATATAAATAAAAAATAAAATAGTGTAATAAGATGTTATTTTTTAAAAAAATAATATGAAAGAGTTTGGACCAGCTGCAGAAGTTAATATAAATTAATTAATTCACCTATTGCAATGAAACATTTTCAGATTTGCTCTAGAAGGAAAACTCAGCTCTATACTTTGTACAACAGATACAAACAAAGTGACTCAAAAAGTTACAAGTAAAGGTAATGAGTGTTGGTGTATCAAATAAGTATAAAAAATAAGCTAAAGCCCATTAAAAAAAAACAGCTCAATATTCACATAGAAGAGTCCTACTGTTTGAAAAAGAAAAAAAGAAAGAAAAAGAAGAGTATCACTACATACTGATACAGAATGATTTTCCTGTCATGTTTAAAGTAAAGGAAAAAAAATCAGTGTAGTATGTGAGTGTGTGCACACATGCACGCATGGATTCCTTACCACTTGAGTAAGGAAGAAGGAGAAATATGATTGTTTAAATATGCCTGCATATT
This sequence comes from Neogale vison, assembly GCF_020171115.1. Lineage (NCBI taxonomy): Eukaryota > Metazoa > Chordata > Mammalia > Carnivora > Mustelidae > Neogale > Neogale vison. The sequence goes on along the minus strand of NC_058096.1, from coordinate 46,246,073 downwards.
TTTGTATTTGTTTTCTTGTCTTTTTAAAAGAAACAGAGGAGATATAAACCATAATTTATTGACTTATTATTGCACATTGGGCTTCTTTGGAAAAAGGTCTAATTACCACACTGCAGTAAAAAGCCCCCAGGTTTAGCCTAGACATCTTGTACAAGAGAGCAAGAAATCTATCAGAGGCCACTGCACTCTTATGAGAAAGACTCAGGAACTATCTTTTTGTGTTTTGTTTCTACTAGCCAAAGATGAGATAATTTTGGCATCCAAAAGAATAATAATTATAATGGATTTAAGCTGATAAAACATATTCAAATCTACAAGTTCATAATGATAATTTTCAAAATGTTAATGGTCTTAATAGGATATTGAGAAAACACTTTGATTTGTTTGAAAACTGGTAACTAGGTTTCTTGGCTTTCTCTATGTGAATTGTATCTATTATGTATTCTCAGTTTGTCTTCACTGAGGAAGTAAAACCATGAGTATTCAATGTGAAAAAAGGAAAGAGGATGAGACGGGAAGAATAAGAGAGGCAAAGGAAAATAGGATGTAAAAAGGAAGAAATAAAAGGAAGGGAAGAGAAAGGAAGGCAAGGCAAAAGGAAAAGAGAGCCAAGCAAGACTTAATCAAAAAGAAAAGAGAAAGGACCTGGATGTAAAATCACAAATGAAAGAGGCGAGATCACAACCAACACTACAGAAATACAAACAACTATAAACTATAAAACTATAAACTATAAAAGAACTCTATGAAAAATTATATGTCCACAGACTGGACAACCTGGGGGTGCCTGCATGGCTCAGTTGGTTAAGCTTCTGACTTTGGCTAAAGTCATGGTCTCAGGGTGCTGATATTGAGCCCCATGTTGGGCTCCCCCTAACCCTCCCCTACTTGTTCTCTCTCACTCTCTCTCCCTCTCTCTCAAATAAATGAAATCTTAAAAAAAAAAAAAAAACAAAACTGGACAACCTGTGAGAAATGAACAAGTTCCTAGAAATGTACAAACTATCAAAACTGAAAGGAAAGGAAACAGAAAATTTGAACAGACTCATCACCAGCTAAGAAATTGAATCAGTAGTCAAAACCCAGAAATCATACAAAATAACTGGGCCAAGTGTTTCCCAGGGGTATTCTACCAGCCATTTAAAGCAGAATTAATATGTATTCTTCTCACACTGTTCCAAAAAGAAAAAGAAACAGAAGAAAAACTTCCAAACTCATTATATAAAGACAGCAGCATTACCTTGATTCAAAAACCAAAGATACCAATAAAAGGAGAATTATTGGCCAATATCCCTGATGAACATGGATTCCAAAATTCTCAATAAAATATTAACAAATAAAATTCAACAGTACATTAAAGAATTATTCACTATAGTCAAGGAATTTTTATTCCTGGGTTGCAGGGTTGGTTTAATATTCACAAATCAATCAACTTGATACACCACATTAATAAAAGAAAGAATAAGAATCATATGATCCTGTCAAAAGAAGCAGAATAAGCATTTGACAAAACCTATGGTCAGGAATAGAGAAGGATGTTGACTTTCACCATTACTATTTAACATGATACTGGGAAGTCTTAGCTTCAGCAATCAGACAACAAAAAGAAATAAAAAGGGATCCAAATCTACAAGGAAGCCAAATGTTCACTCTTTGGAATGAGATGATCATCTATGTAGAAAATCCAAAAGACTACACACACACACACACACACACACACACACACACACACACAAATTGCTAGAACTCATACACGAATTCGACAAAGTTACAGGATAGAAAATCAATGTGTATAAATCTGTTGCATTTCTATACATCAATAATGAAGCAGCAGAAAAAGAAATCTAGGAATAGATACCATTTTGTAATGGCACCAAAAACAATAGGAATAAACGTAACTAGAGAGGTAAAAGATCTGTACTCTAAAAATCATAGGACACAAAGAAATAGAAAAACATTCCATGCTTATGGGTTGAAAGAACATTGCTATAATACTATACTACCCAAAGCTATCTAAACGTTTAATGCAATACCTTTCAAAATAACACAGAATTTTTCACAGAGCTAAAACAGAACATCCTAAAATCTTTATGAAACCACAAAAGACCTCACATAGCTAAAGCAATCCTGAAAAAGAATACAAAACTGAAAGCATAATGATTTCACATTTCAAGCTATATTACAAAGCCATAGTGTTCAAGACTGTATGGTACTGGCACAAAAACAGATGCATAGATCAATGGAACAGAAGAGAGAACCCAGAAATGGACCAACAACTTCATAGTCAACCAAGCTTAGACAAAGCAGGAAAGAATATCTGATGGAGAAGAGTCTCTTCAAAAAACGGTGTTGGGAAAACTGGACAAAAACATGCAGAGTAATGAAATTGGAACATTTTCTTACACCATATGTAAAAACATATTCAAAGTGGATGAGTGACCTAAATGTGAGGTAGGAAACCATCAAAATCCTAGCAGAGAGAAAGAAAGAAAGTAGACAGAAACCTCTTTGACCCAGGCTGTAACAATTTCTTATTAGACATGTCACTGGAGACAAGGAAAACAAAAGCAAAAATGAACTACAGGGACGTCATCAAGAGAAAAATCTTGTGCACAGCGAAGGAAACAATAAAAAAAGAAACAAACAAACAAACAAACAAAGAAAATCTAAAAGGCAACTTACAGAATGGGAGAGATTTTCAAGTGACATATCTGATAAAGGGTTAGTACCCCAAATCTAAAAAGAGCTAACAAAACTCAACACCCAAAAAACAAATGATCCAATTAAGAAATGGACAAGAATAAATAGACACTTTGCCAAAGAAAACATCCAGATGGCTAAGAGACATGAAAATATGTTCAACTTCACTTATCATCAGGGAAATACAAATCAAAACCATGATGAGATAACACCTCACACATTAGTCAGAATGACTAAAATTAATAACATGAGAAACAACAGGTGTTAGTGAAGATGTAGAGAAAGGGGAACACTGTTTCTCTGTTGGTGGGATGCAAACTGGTATAGCCACTCTGGGAAGCAGTTTAAAGTTTCCTCAAAACGTTAAAAATAGAACTATCCTACAATCCAGCAATTGCATTCTTATGTATTTACCAAAAGGATACAAAAATACAGATTTGAAAGGGGGACATGCACCCCAGTGTTTATAGCGGTTTTATCAGTAGTAGCTAAACAATGGGGAGAGCCCATATGTCCAACAACTGTTGGATGAATAAACAAGAAGTGCTACATATACAAAATGGAATATTACTCAGCCATCAAAAATAATGAAATCGTGCCATTTACAACATTGTGGATAAAGAAAGTGTATTATGCTAAGTGAAATAAGTCACTCAGAGGAAGACAAACACCATATGATCCCAACTGTATGTGAAATTTGAGAAACAAAACAGATGAATATGTGGGAGGGGGGAAAAGGAGAGGGAAATACGTCTTAAGAGTCTCAACTATAGAGAACAAACTGAGAGTTGATGGGGGAGGTAGGAGGTAGGAATGGGCTACATGGGTGATGGGTATTAAAGAAGGCACTATAATGAGCACTGGGTGTTGTATGTAAGTGCCAAATCACTGAATTCTACTCCAGAAAACAATTTAAAAATTAAAAAAAAAAATCATGAAAGAAATTGAAGACACAGAGCAATGGAAAATGTTTCATTCTCATGGATTAGAAGGACAAATATTAAAATGTCGATACTACCCAAAGCAGTCTACACATTTAATTCAATCCCTATCAAGATACCAACAGTATTAGTCACAAAACTAGAACAAACAACTGTAAAATTTATATGGAACCACAAAAGACCCTGGATAGAAAAAGCAATCTTGAAAAAGAAAAGCAAAGCTAGAGACATCACGATTCCAGACTTCAAGATATGTTACAAAGCTACAGTGATCAAAACAGCATGGCAGTGACATAAGTATAGACAGATCAATGGAACAGAATAGAAAAATCCAGAAATAAAACTAATTATATGACCAAATAATCTTCAACAAAGAAGTCAAGAATGTGCAAAGGGAAAAAGTCTTTTCAACAAATGGTGCTGGGAAACTGAACAGCAACATGCAAAAGAATGAAACTGGACCTTTTTTCTTACACCATACACAAAAATAAATTCAAAATGGGCTAAAGACCTAAACGTGAGACCTAAAACTATAAAAATCCTAGAAAAGAACACAGGCGGTAATTTCTCTGACACAGGCTGTAGCAACTTTCTTCTAGATGGATCCCCTAAACAATATAAACAAAAACAGGATTAAACTATAGAGACTATATCAAAATAAAAAGCTTCTGTACAGTGAAGGAAATAATCAACATAACTAAAAAGCTGCCTACAGAATGGGAGAAGATATTCACAAATCACACATCAAATAAAGAGTTAGTCTCCAAAATATATAAAGACCTTCTACAGCTCAACACCCAAAATACAAATAATCCAATTGAAAAAAAATGGGCATATGATATGAACAGCCATTTTTCCAAAAAAAGACATACAGCTAGCCAACAGACACATGAAAAGGCTCTCATCGTCACTCATCAGGAAAACATAAATCAAAACTACAATGAGATATGATGTCACATCTGTCAGAATGCCTAAAATAAAAAAAACAAACAACTGCTGTTGAATGTGTGGAGAAAAAAGAAACACTCTCACACTGTTGCGAGGGGGAATGTAAACTGATGCAGTGCTGTGGAAAAGAGTATGGAGGGCTCTCAAAGAGTTAAAAATAGAACTACCATATTATCCAGCAAGTGCACTACTGGGTATTTACTCAAAGAAAACAAAACACTAATTCAAAGAGATGCAGGCACCCCTATGTTCATAGGGGAATTATTTACAATAGTCAAGATATGGAAGCAGCCAAAGTGTCCATCAATTGATGGCAAAGAAGTTGTGATATATATGTATATCACAACTATATAAATATATCTGTGTGTGTGTGTGTGTGTGTGTGTGTGTAATATTATTCAAACATCAAAAATAATGAAAACATGCCATTTCAAGGACATGGATGGTGCTAGAGCATATAATGCTATGTAGAATAAGTCAGAGAAAGACACATACCATATGATTTCACTCATATGTGAAGTTTTTTTAAAGATTTTATTTATTTATTTGACAGAGATCAGAAGTGGGCAGAGAGGCAGGCGGGGGGGTGGGGGGGAAGCAGGCTCCCCACTGAATAGAGAGCCTGATATTGGGTTCAATCCCAGGACCCTGGGATCATGACCTGAGCTGAAGGCAGAGGCTTAACCCACGGAGCCACTCAGGTGCCCCTCATATGTGAAATTTAAGAAACAAACCAAAGAAGCAAAGGGTGAAGGGGGAAGAGAGTGAGAGAGACAAACCAATAAACAGACTGTTAACTAGCGAAAACAAACTCATGGTTACCAGAGGGGACGTGGGAAGGGGGGTGAAATAAGTAATGGGAGTTAAGGACTGTACTTAAGGTGAGCACAGAGTGATTAAAATAAAAACTTTTAAAAAGAAGACATAAAAATGGCTAACAGACACATAAAAAATGTTCATCATCACTAGCCATCAGGAAAATTCAAATCAAAACCACATTGAGATACCACCTTATACCAGTTAGAAAGGCCAAAATTAACAGGACAGGAAATAGCATGTTGGAGAGTATGTCAAGAAAGGGAACCCTCTTACACTGTTGGTGGGAATGCAAGTTGGTGCAGCCACTTTGGAAAACAGCATGGAGATTCCTTAAGGAATTAAGAATAGAGCTACCCTATGACCCTGCAATTGCACTACTGGGTATTTACCCCATAGATTCAGATGCAGTGAAAAGAAGGGCCATTTTTACCCCAATGTTCATGGCAGCAATGGCCATAACCACCAAGCAATGGCCATAACCACCAAACTGTGAAAAGAACTGAGATACCTTTCAACAGATGAATGGATAAAGAAGATATGGTCCTTATATTACAGTGGAATATTACACAGCCATCATGAAGGATGAATACCCAACTTTTGTATCAACATGGACAGGACTAGAGGAGATTATGCTGAATGAAATAAGTCAACCAGAGAAAGTCAATTATCATAGGGTTTCACTTACTTGTGGAGCTTAAGGTGTAACATGGAGGACATTAGGAGAAGGAAAGGAAAAGTGAATTGGGGGAATCAGAGGGGGAGATGAATCATGGAAGACTGTGGATTCTTAGAAACAAACTGAGGGTTATGAAGGGGAGGGAGGTGGGGTATGGGTGAGCTTGGTGGTGGATATTAAGGAGGGCACATATTGCATGGAACACTGGGTGTGGTGCATAAACAATAAATCTTGGAACATGAATAAAAAAATAAAATTAAGATGCTAAACTTTAAAAAAAGGAAAAATAAATAAAAAATAAAAAAGTTTAGAGATGAAAATTCAGTATTACATATAGCATTAGTGGCTTAAAAGAATAAATAAAATAGGCAATGTTTCAAATGAGTGAGCATTTTTATCTTCTTCAGTGTAATCTGGAAATGCATTAAGGAAGCTGGAACATTTAAGAATGACCTTGAAGAAAGGACACCATTTAAATTGTACACGAAGATAGGTACACTTGAGGAAGCATTCTGTGTGGAGAAACCATATGAACAACAACAGATATCAAAAGAAGGTATCCAGAAGGCTTTCAGTAAATTATTTGGGGTAAAACACAGGGTCCAATAGAAGAATCATAAGGAAGGAGAGTTCAGAGTCAAATCGAGATTTTTATTGGGAAGTACCTCAAGTACTGCCAGGGTCACAAATGCAGGGTAATATATAGATGTAGATGCGTTTATGTAATCCATTCATGTACTTGGACATTAAATATATACATACACATAATAGAGTTCTAGATATGTATGCTAGATATATACAAAATCTGGTAGATATGACAATCCTTGTAAATCTATTCAGGAGGGATATTACTTAGACTTCTGTTTATGAAGAATAGCCTAACAGCAATGCTTAGGAAATAAAAAGAATATCAATAGGATGTAGAAGTAACAAGAATGTAACAAATGACTGATGTGAGTAATCTTAGTGAGGGACCCTTAGCAGTATCAGAAGGGCTGTATATGGAAGCGGTGGTGAGAGAGGAAGGGTAGGAGTGGACTGAAATTTGATAATTCATTATACTTTTTTGCCTCTGTTCACTCAAACATAAACCTGACCCCACTGTGAAGTGAAATGTGATGTGAGGCTTCAGGCTGCACAACTGTATCCCTATAAAAGACTCATATTCAAATTCTTTTCAGAGGAATTAGAATATTACGGTGGTTAATACACTTATGAAGCCACATAGAAAACATTAAAACATGCAAAATTAACAACACAGTAAACAATGTGTGTTGAAGAGGATGTGGAGAAAGGGGAACCCTCTTACACTGTTGGTGGGAATGCAAGTTGGTGCAGCCTCATTGGAAAACAGTGTGGGGATTCCTCAAGAAATTAAAAATAGAGCTTCCTTATGATCCTGCAATTGCACTCCTGGGTATTTGCCCCAAAGATACAGATGTGTTGAAAAGAAAGGCCATCTGTACTCCAGTGTTCATAGCAGCAATTGTCATAGTCGCCAAACTGTGGAAAGAACCAAGATGCCCTTCAACGGACAAATGGATAAGGAAGATGTGGTCCATATATCTATGGAGTATTATGCCTCCATTAGAAAGGATGAATACCCAACTTTTGTATCAATATGGCCGGGGCTGGAAGAGATTATGCTGAATGAAATGAGTCAGGCAGAGAGAGTCGATTATCATATGGTTTCGCTTATTTGTGGAGCATAGGAAATAATATAGAGGACATGGGGAGATGGAGAGGAAGAAGGGAGTTGGGAGAAATTGGAGAGGGAGACAAAATATGAGAGACTGTGGACTCTGAAAAACAATTTGAGGGTTTTGGAGGGGTGAAGGGGTGGGAGGTTGAGTGAGCCTGGTGGTGGGTATTATGGAGGGCACTTATTGCATAGAACACTGGGTATGGTGCATAAACAATGAATTCTGGAACACTGAAAAAAATTTTAAATAAACAAAAATTTTTAAAACATGTAAAGTATTTTTCTTAATTATTTCAGTATGACATGAAAACTTGAGTAAAATTCTATGTTTTTCAATAATATACACACATATTTAAGATAGTTATTTGTAGTCCCACCTTAAGTCATTTGAATGAAAGGACAATTATAACTGCCAAAACCTTTGAACACTAATCAACACATAGCAACATCTAATCTGCACAATTTCATATTATTCTAGTGGAAGAAGAAAAAAATGTTCCATAAGTACTAAACATTTCTCTTTAACATTTTTCTCAGTGAATCTATGACTTTCTGATTTCTCAGGCTATAGATCATTGGGTTTAACACGGGAATTATAATAGTATAAAATAGAGAGTCCATCATATCTTGATTATCTGCTTGTGCAGATCTAGGGCGCACATACATAAAGAGAAGGGGGCCATAGTATAAAGACACAGATAAAAGATGGGCTCCACAGGTGGAGAAAGCTTTCTTTATGCCTTGTAGAGACTTCTTTTTTAAGATTGTAAAGAGAACTAGTGTGTAAGACACAAGAACAGTCAAAATGGTAAATACTTGTATTGACCCAGAGAAAATAAATACTATCAGATAATTAATAGAAGGATCAGTACAAGAAATTTTAAATAATGGTATAATGTCACAGTAAAAGTGATGTACTATGATGGAATTGCAGAAGGTTAATCTGAATAAAAAAGAAGTATGAATTATGGCATGAAGAAGGCCACCTAAAAACGACAAAAGTATCAGCTGGATGCATAGTGTATTGGACATAATCACTGGATAAAGTAATGGTTTGCATATGGCCACATACCGATCATATGCCATTGTTGCCAGCAGAAAACATTCTGTGGTTACGCTGATTGCAAAGGAAAAGAACTGTATCATGCATTCAGAGAGAGAGATCATCTTGCTCTCGGAAAAGAAGTTGACTAGCATCTTGGGGGATACTGTGGATGATAACCAAGCATCCACTAATGCCAGACTTCCAAGGAATAAGTACATAGGGATGTGAAGCTGAGAGTCATTCCAAATGAGAACAATCAGCCCAAGGTTCCCCACAATGGTGAGTAGATAGATAACCAAGAACAACAGGAACAGGGGGATTTGCCACTGTGGTTCATATGTGAGTCCTGTGAGAATCAATTTTGTCAGGAATGTTGCATTATCCTTTTCCATGTCCTCAGTTGATGTTGCCTGAAATGGAATTGAACAAATGACCAAAAAAACCAGTCAGTTTGTAACATGAATTATAGGGAGAAGAGTTGAATAAAATTATGTACCTCATAAATACCCTCTCAATTTTTTGTGTTACCTCTGCAATAGATGGAATTGTTTGGGGGTCTTGGAAATAAATGCAATTATTTCCATTTTTAAAATGTGCTACAATGAACATAATTGGGAAAATGAAAGATACTGTATGTAAATGCTAAATTTATGGGATAGGATTGAGTATGAAAGAGAAATTCTGTATCTAGGACATGGATGTAAGGTGAAGAGGAAAGCAACTTGAAGAACCTGGGCAATAAAATGAGTTGAATAACATGTGAAGGATCTTGAACATTGCTCATCAGGGAAGAAGCATGCACTGAAAAAAGGGAGTGGCACTGTAAGGCTTTTCTTTTTTTTTTAATGAGTATGTTATAGTATAGGAAATAGGTTGCAAGGATGTAAAGTTGGGGTCATGAGTACTAGTCAGGAGGATGTTACTACTGCCCACTGGTTCTCAAACCAGGTTATACCCTGAAATTCTCTGAGGAACTCTTGTACAAAATATAGATTGTAAGGCTTTCTTTAGAATTAGATTTAGTGGCTCAATAATGAAATCTAATAATCTGCATTTTACCCTTGCTTCCCAAGTGTTACAAATACATGTGACATGGCTTGTCCATGAATAAAATGACATTGGGATCGATGGCGAAGATGAAAAGGGAAATGGAAAGGATTTCAAAATGTAGAGACACCACTTCTGTGACACATTGGAGGTAAAGGGGTGCTCAGTGTGGAACAGGAGTCACTTGGTGACTGGGTAGGTTTTCATTTACCCAAAGAAAATGAAAACACTAATTTGAAATGTACACGCACCCCCTACATTTACTGCATCTTATTTAGAGTGGCCAAGATATGGAAGCAACCTATGTGTCTATCTACAGACAAATGAATAAGCAATATTTGGTGTGTGTGTGTGTGTGTAAAACTATAGATAGACAGATAGATAGATAGATATGTATAGATATATATATATATGTAAAATATAACCCAGCTATAAAAAAAGATAAGATCATGCCATTTGACACAACAGACTAATACAGGCTATTACATTAAAAGAAATAAGTCAGAGTGAGAAAGACAAATACCATATGATTTCACTATGTGGAATCTAAAAAAATGAATAACAAACAAAGAGCAGAATCAGACCTATAAATACAGAGAACAACTTATTTGCCAGAGAGATAGGAGTTGGAGGGGTTTGCAAAATGGGTGAAGGGGAGTGGGAGATATTCCAATTATGGAATTAATAAGTCACAGTAATAAAAGTCACAGCATAAGGAATATAGTCAACAATATTATTAAGAGCAATGTGTGGCGACAGATAGTAGCTATAGGTGTGGTGAACGTAGCAGAAGGTATACATTTGTCAAATAACTAAGTTGTACACCTGAAACTAATGTAACATTGTGTGCCAACTATATTCAAATTTTTCAAAATTCATTGAAATTAGGATGCAATATCAGTTTGTAGAGAGAATGTTCTCTGAATATCCAGGTGGTATATACTTTGTTGTAGAAGTCTACCACATGTAATGACTTGGAAGTCATTGGGGTAGCTCAAGGCATACTTATGTAAGACCTAACCATTGGAGAATACACTAAGTGAAGAGAAGACAGAGGAACTAAACTGACAAAGTATATGGACATGGTTATGGAGGATATATGTCATTTTCAGATAGTCCTCTTTCTACCACATAATCATGGAGCCAGACAATCTACCACCCACTCTAGGAGCCAAAAGAGCTACAATAGACTTTCCTATTCCTCTAACAAGCACAGTGAGGGGAACTACAATGTAACTTTGGCAACTGAAACCCATCTACACTGCATTTGGAATTTGGAATGAGGGAGGAAAAGGGAAAGAGATTTTGAGTTGCTAAGGCAACCAAAGCTAAACATGAAGTTCCAGCAAATGCACCCTGAATCCACATCCGTGACTCTGTCAGTGTGAGCAGTGGCATACTCACAGAGCCCTGGTAACTGATAGCAGCCTTCATGGAGCCAATGTTGGGACATAATTTTTGCTATTGACAGACTACCTTGCATCCTTCTGTTTCTTCCCATTTTTTCTCCAGCTGTGATTCCTTTAATCTCCTAGCATTTCTGTTAAATTTCAATCCAAAAAAATAATTTATTCCTGAAACTAATAGTTCTGACTGGCAGTGAATAAAGACAGGGAGAGACCAGGAAAGGATACTGAGCAGAATGATCAAGAAGAGAAGGGAAACAGGAAAGATGAGTGTCATGAACATAAAGAGAGGGAGATACTCAAGAAGAACAAAGAAAGTTATGGTGCCAAATCACTTTAAAATAAATGCTCTACCACTGGGGTGCCTGGGTGGCTCAGTCATTAAACATCTGCCTTCAGCTCAGGTCATGATCCCAGGGTCCTGGGATCAAGCCCCACATCGGGCTTCCTGCTCAGTGGGGAGCCTGCCTCGCCTGCTTGTGTTTCTTCTCCCACTCCCCTGCTTGTGTTCCCTCTCTCCCTGTGTCTCTCTCTGTCAAATGAATTAATAAAATCTTTAAAAAATAAAAATGAAATAAAATAAATACTCTAGTAGGACAATGAGCAAACAGGTGTGATTGAGCATGGAAGCTAAGATGTTTTTAGTGGTTTTAGTGTGAGCAGTTTTCATCATATGATACAGTTGAGGCCAGAGAATAATGAGCAGTGAATGGGAAACAAGTTGCACAACAGATAGCAGGGAAACGATATCAAATATTCCAAGACTGTGGAGGATAGTTGTTAGATGTCTGCAGTGCTTTGACAAATATATATATATATATATATATATATATATATATATATATATAATATTGTTCTAATAAAGTTTTCAAAGAGAGAAATGGAGAAGAAGGCATCAAGAAGAGAAAAGAGACAAGACAAGAAGGAGGAGAAATTTTGGTGGTGAAAAGATCAGGAGAGGGTGCCCAGGTGGACAGTTGGCTAAGCATGGTTGGAACTGAAGGGGATTATGCTAAGCGAAATAAGTCAAACAAAGAAAGACAATTATATGGTTTCGCTCATATGTGGAACATAAAGAATAGCATGAAGAACCACAGAAGAAGGGAGGGATGGTAAGAAATCAGAGAGGGAGACAAACTATGAGAAACTCTGGACTCTAGGAAGCAAACTGAGGATTACCGAAGAGAGGAGGGCTTGGAGGCTGGGGTAACCAGGTGATGGGTTTTAAGGAGGGCATGTGTGGTGATGAGCACTGGGTGTTACATACCACTAATGAATCATTGAACACTGCATCAAAAACAAATGGTGTATTGCATGGAACACTGGGTGCAGTGCATAAACAATGAATCCTGGAACACTGAAAAAATAAAATTAAAAACAAACAAGCAAACAAAAAACTAATGTACTATATGCTGACTAATTGAACATAATAATAAAATAATTTTTAAAAAAGATCAGGAGATGGAGGAAGAGAAATAGGCAAAGAATAACAGACACACAGATGGTTAAGTGTGAGAAAGACTACAGAGAAAAAAGAGGAAGGACATCAGAGAAAGGACACAAAAATGGAACGGCCCAGAGAGTTTGGGGGGGCAAATATTTATCTTCCATTAGTTTTCATTAAGTTGTCAACATTGGAATCTTTTCATTTTCTCTTCTTCAAATTTCCAAATTTACGTTACTATGGAATATGTGTATGCAAGAGTTTTTCAGTTTAACTTTATAAACTTTATGCTGTTCATATACATATCTGTATATATATACATATATGTATATATATACATATATATGTATATATATACATATATAAGCACTGCTTATATACTTACATACTGCTTACATATAAGCACTGCTTATATACTTACATACTGCTTGAAAATTCCACTCATATTTAAAAGTTGTTTTATATTTAATATTTTATATTAAAACTTTTTATAGAAATCCTGCTGGTTTTACTTGAGAGCACGTTTTCTCCATCAGTGTTTTTAGCAGAATAAAATTGAACCAAAAACCAGAGTAAAATATTAGGGACACAGATAACCAAAGTCAGTAACTGCATTTACTAAAGGCATATTTATTTGGAAAGGACTTCTTCCCATGCAATCCCAAATCACTAAATAATTGAAAATTCTCAAATTCAATTTGTGTGTGGTAATTATCAAGCCATAAATGTTGGTGCTATGAGGGGATACTTACTGCCTATTTCTTGCTACATATACATATAAATAAAATAGTTTAAAAAATCTTATAAAGTGGGATAAAGGATAGTTAATATCCAAGTGACTTACCTTGAAAATTTTAATCAGAAGATGTATTCAGTTAAACAAAATGGACTTTTAATCACAATAACCTGGAAGATTTCTTACACAGGAATCATTAAGACCTGATACTTAAAGGCAGTTTAACTTTTAAATGTTTTCCATTTTAATTCACTATACTTATAAAGTCATTATAATTATATTAGGGATAATAAAATATTTTTAAAGAGAGTAATTCAGTCTCAGAGCTATTTTGCTTATCTAGATTATGGCTATCAACAAAAATATATAGATTATTCACCATTTGCTTTATATTATTCATCTGGTTTTTGGTAACTGTAATCCCAATATGAAACTATTATAAATGTAACAATATTTCCAACTTATATATAAAGAATAACGAATATTATAGAAATCATTTCTGTCTTACCCATATCTTACAAGAAATCTGGGGAAATCACTTCAAAGTGTTGGGCTTTCAAAACAAGAAAAAAATACAGTAGCTCTGCAATGGCCATAAGGCAGCAACTCTTTACACACTGATTCATTTTGGAGGCTTCATTTGCCAAAATCAGCAGAATGTTGTTTATATAAATTTGCTTTAAATGCAAGAGTCAACTAATCCTCAGAAAACTATATGCTTTTGCCAAAAAAAAAAAAAAAAAGGAAGGACTAGAAAACTCAATTTCTTCTAATAGCACCCAAGGGTTCCCTTTAGGACAAAACTAAGTTGTTCTTCTGGGCACTGAAGATTAGAATCTGGATGAGAAGTCCAGGTGTCCCAATAGGCTTTACAGATTGAGAACATCATGTCACATATACAGTTCTAGTTGCAACAGTTGAAATTGCACACTGTGCTGCTTCTTTCCACCACTAAGGACACTTCTGGCATGTTTAGGCAAATCAGTTTATCTATAAATTGGTGTTGCTCTGAGGACTTTGATTAATATGTTCTTGTCTGAGCTAATCATACATGATTTTATTGAGGCCAGAGTTCTAGGTTCCCTTCAGGAGCCATCCCCAAGGAAAGCTGTCCTCATGCAAACTGTAGCTCACATTCCAGATATAGACCTGACTCCACACTCTAAGCTGAAAGTTGGTGAGAAATCTCAGTAGGCAAAAGTCAGTTGAAGTGCAAAGGAAATAATGATAAAGCATTACAGTGAGAAGTCCCATAGCTCAGTGCTTCCCAATTTTTTTTAATTTTTTTAAAATATTTTTCAGTGTTCCAGAATTCATTGCTTATGCACCACACCCAGTAGTCCATGCAATATGTGCCCTCCGCAATACTCACCACCAGGCTCACCTAACCTCCCACTCCCCTCCCCTCCAAACCCTCCGTTAGTTCCTCAGAGTCCACAGTCTCTGGGATGGTTGGTCTACCCATTCAATTTCCCCAACTCCCTTCTCTCCATCTCCCTTTGTCCCCCTTGTTATTCCTTATGCCCCACATAAGCAAAACCATATGATAATTGACTCTCTCTGCTTGACTTATATCACTCAGCATAATCTCCTCCAGTCCCATCCATGTTGATGCAAAAGTTGGGTATTCATCCTTTCTGATAGAGGCATAATATGCCATACTATATATGAACCACATCCTCCTTATCCGTTAGTCCACTGAAGGGTATCTTGATTCTTTCAACAGTTTGGCGACGGGGGTCATTGCTGCTATGAACATTGGGGTACAGATGGCCCTTCTTTTCACCACATCTGTATCTTTGGAGTAAATACCCAGTAGTGCAATTGCAGGGTCATAGGGGAGCTCTATTTTTAATTTCTTAAGGAATCTCCACATTGTTTTCCAATGTGGCTGCACCAACTTACATTCCCACCAACAGTATAAGAGGGTTCCCCTTTCTCCACATCCTCTAACACTTGTTGTTTACTATCTTGTTAATTTTAATGCCTGTGAATCTCCTAGAGAGAGAGCTTATTAAAATGCAGATTCTGTGTGAGTAGGTCTGGGTGAGGCCTGAGGGTCTTCAGTTCTAACCTGGTGATTGCTGCCTCTGGACTTGTATCACCGACAAAGCCTATGTCCTTGGAGGGCTAGATTTTCAGAGAGCCCAGATCATGGGAATAGCACAATCTAACAGAAATCTAACAGATTACAAAGGGAGAAGCTAGGAGTAACCAGATGGTGTGGGGGAGGCCAGCATGGATGGGATCACACATGCCCTTGGAGGCTCATTCAGAGACTTTGTATTTTACCCCAGCTTAAAGGAAATGAGGGATTTTGAACATGGTGGTATATGTGTTTGGGTTTGCCTTTTGTGCATTACAAAGTAAGTTGTCAATGAACTTTCTTCAGAAAAATAAAAATTTACTTCTTTGAGACATTGTGATTTACTACTTGAAGAGTAGAAAAAATGTTCAGGCTTCACAAGAGACTTGATTGGCAGCTAGGGGAAAGCAAACAGCATCTGTTTTGGCAGACTGATTGATCAATATTCTTGCTTCCTTATAATTTTGCTTGTGCAAGCCAAAATGGAGGAGGGAAAGCAGCACTGATAAAATAATGTCATTCTGAAAACTTAGTAGAAGGGTGGAGGAAGCAGGGTGGCGTGCAGAGGTGGCTTCAACATAACGCAAATGGCTTAAACCTACTGGCCCCTTCAATTTTGTATAAATACCTCTTAACTCATTTTGTTGCCTCCCTTGAGCACAGAAGGTCTGTGATGTTGCTTCCAGTAAGAGTAGTCTTCTCAACCTTGGTCCTTTATACAAATGAGTTGTAGTTTTCACATGCATTTTGCTGATAACACACTGTATAAAGCATCTTCTTGTGTCCTGTTTTGATATCTTTATATCTTGCTTGGTGAAGTATGTTCAAATCCCAGCCAAGTTTTTAATTGAGTTAATTCTTTTGAGTAAATTGCTTTTTAATTAGTGTGTTTTGTAAATTCTTCCTATATACAAGTTCAAGTCATTATCAGATATATGATGTGCAAATATTTCTCAGGATTCTTGTTGTCTTTCTTTCCCACAAAGATATCAAACTGGCCCAATCCACACATGGCATTATGATGTTTGACACCAGTGAGCAAGAAGTAGCAACTGTTCAGTGCTTCCTGGTAAGAAATGTGCATGACAGAGGGGGAGAAATAAACCCAACAAAATCCAGAGTACCTGGCTGGGTCACTGCATAGAGCATGCAATTCTTGATTTGAGGGTTGTGAGTTCCAACCCCCACTGGGGTTGGTCTCTAAGTATTAGAGTATTAAATGTAATGGGGTTGGTCTCTAAGTATTAGAGACCTTATACTTGTGAAATTCCTAGGGGTCAGTGATATAGGGCACATGGGCATTTCCATTCTGAGGTGAAGGGTAAGTTGTGTATGTGGCCGTTCCTGTATCCGAAAAAGAGTCACAACACCTAGTGGGTTCCTGTGGATTCTAGGCACTGTATCATCCTCATTTAGGTGTATCATACCAGCCCATTTATGAAGTGACCAGATAAACTGCTAATTTTGAAATGGGCTCAGAACAGGAAAAGGCTTTGTAACAAGTATAGGTTGCTGTCCATGACGCTCCACCAACTGGGCCATGTGATTCCTTTTGTTTCCTTTACCTTTGGAGACATATCTGAAAAGATGTTGCTATGGCTGATGTTGAAGAGGTTACTACCTATGTTCTCTTCTGGAATTCTGATGGATTCCTGCCTCACGTTGAGGTCTTTTATCTATTTCGAGTTTATCTTTGTGCATGCTGTAAGAGAATGATCAAGTTTCATTCATTTATTCTACCAAAAGCATCATCTTGGACTTTTCAGAATTCCTTATCCACTGCCCCAAATCATAGGATTACATGCCGTGTATCTTCTGAACAAGGAATTTACTTCACATCCAAAGACTGCAGCAAAGGACCCATGACCATAAAATTCACTGGTCTTATCCTATTCCCTTCCATTCTGAAGCAATTTGTTTGATAGAATGTGGAATAGCCTTTTTGGAGACTCATTCATAGCATAACTACATGTGATACCTTACAGCATTAGAGTATTTCCAGAAGGCTGTATGTTTTCTGAGTCAGCAACCAGTGTATTATACTGGTTCAGTGGGACCACTCACTGTTACCCCTAGGAATACACTAGCATTTTTTTTTTAATTTTTTTGGCCACCAGCATAATTTTTGATTCATGTACCCTTGATCTTACCCTCTGGTGGTCTAGAGGTCTTGGAGCCAAAATGAGGAACACTGTCATCAGGATACACAACAGTGATCCATGTAGCTGGAAGGAGAGAAGCAGACTCTCCACTGAGCAGGAAGTCTGATACAGGACTGTATCCCAGCATCCTGAGATCATGACTAAGCCAAAGGCAGATGATTAACAGACTGAGCCACTAGGTGTCCCTGGAATATGTTGTATATGAAATTTCATTGAGAATGATCATCCAAAAGTTCGTTCTACTTAAAAAGTTCATTTTTAAACTAAACATAATTAAAAAAAAAAAAAGAAAGAAATCTGATGCATTAAGAAAAGCTTGCTTTTGAATGAACTAAGGTCTCATCTATTAACCTTACCCAAATGAGGCAATGGAGTTTTCATTGGCTATCATCACTTTCAATCATGGTTTCCAAGAGAAAGTTATAAAAGGTCCACAATTCTTCATCCTTTAAAACAAGAGCCCCATTGAAATTTGGACTCACCATCCCAAAGCAGGAAGGAAAGTACAACTGTGGTGTCTTTTAGAAGTAGGTAGATACCTTTAGAATATTTAGAATATTCACATATTGTGATTAAGTAGGAGAGAGAGGATGTTCAGAAACTCCATTTTAACTGGTCTCTAAATGTTTGTTATTATAAAAACTTTGCTTCACTGAGTATTTTAAAACAGTGGTTCCTAAGTATGGCTTCAAGCCAGTAGCATTAGCATCACTAAATCAGAAACACTACTGATGGAGCCTATCAATATGCTTTCACAAGTTCTCCCCATGATCTTGATGCCCACTATAATTTATGAACCACCATTGTGAAAGAACAACATGAATGTCTATGCCAGAGAGATTTTGACATATACTGAATATACATACTCAGTAAGATTTTGTCATAGCTGGTCTACAATGCAGACATTGAGAAATACTTGTTCTAGTGTTGACTGATGTTTTTCTTAACCTAATTACATTATTTCCTTGAATACGATGTAAGACAATTTTGTTAGCAATCTCCTGAACAGTAGAAAGTAAAGTGATGAGAAAAGTGTATGTATACGACATTATTTACATTTAAAGAGATATTAAATATGAGTTGCTCTTTTTGAGACTTTTATTCAAGATAGTTAACATACATTATTATATTATTTTCAGGTGTACAATATCGTGCTATATATTTCTCAGTTCTCATCAAGATAAGTACACTCTTAATCTCCTTTATCTATTTCACCCATCCCCCACCCCTGCTCACCTCCCATCTGCAGGATGTTCTCTATATTTAAGTCTACTTTTTATGTATGTTTGTCTTTTTTGTTTTATTTTTTCATTTGTTTTATTAAATTCTACATATGAATGAAATCTTATGATATTTGTTTCCCACTGATTTATTTCACTTAACATTGTGCCCTCTAGGTCCTTCCATGTTGCTGCACATCACAAGATGTCATTCTCTTTTATGGCAAAATAATATTCCATTCTGTGTATGTGTGTGTGTACTTCTTCATTATCCATTCATCAACCAATGGACATGAATTGCTCCCATATCGTGGCTATTTTAAATAATGTTGCAATAAAATCGAGTTGCATATAGCTCTCTGAAATGGGTTTTCACTTTCTTTGGATAAATACTCAGTAAGGGAATTAATGTATCACATAGTAGTTCTACTTTTCAATTTTTTTAGGAACCTCCATACTGTTTTTTATAGTGGCTGTACCAATTTGTGTTCTCACCAAGTGCACAAGTTTTCCTTTCTATATACATGTTAACCAACATTTACTATTTCTTGTGGTTCTGATTATAAGTATTGTGACAGATGTAAGGTGATATCTCATTGTTTTCATTTGCATTTCCCTGATGATTAGTGATGTTGAAAATCCATCCATTTATGTGTCCGTTGGCCATCTATGTCTTCTTTGGTGAAAATTCTATTCCAGTCCTCTGCCCTTTTTTTTTTTTTTGAAGATTTTATTTATTTATTTAACAGACAGAGATCACTAGTAGGAAGAGAGGTAGGCAGAGAGAGAGGGGGAAGCAGGCTCCCTGCCAAGCAGAGAGCCCAACGCGGGGCTCAATCCCAGGACCCTGGGATCACGACCCGAGCCAAACCTCTGCCCGTTTTTAATCAGAGTATTTGGGTTTCCTTGGTGTCCAGTTGTGTAAATTCTTTATATATTTTGACTCCTAACTGTTTATCAGACATATCATTTAGAAATATCTCCTCCCTTTCAGTAAGGTGCCTTTTGTTGTTGGTGGTGGTGGTAGTTTCCTTTGCTGTGCAGAAGATTTTTACAGGAATTATGAGTTCTTTTAAATCTACAACTTAAGAAAATGAACCTTCATAATAAAAAATATGCAAGGTATGTAATCTGTGTTTCCAGGGGATGGCTGAATCCTACATTAGCAGCAGTTGTTCTAGACAAATACACAAACTTAACATTGTGATATCATCCTTTACATCTAACTATCTATTAAATAATACATATGTAATGTCATATATTCTTTTTAAAGGACTGATAGAATATCTTGTCTATAATATGGACTTTTCACAGATATATATTTTTTACCTCTTTCCCAACATGCTACTTACATCACAAAAAGAGTATACGAAATGAATAGCGCTGTAACAGAAATGAGAATGGGAATACATCAGTGGACAAAGGATTTTGGTGGATTTCTGGAAGGAATAAGATAGTTGGTATTTTACTGAAGTTCCAACCAGAAGAAATGAATCTACAGACCTGAAATATACAAGAGGAGGCTAGAGGAAGTCTGAGCTTCTGAGAGACCCCCAGCTCTCTGTCCCATACTCATCCAGCCTACAGCCAGACCTGAGAGGTAACGCACCATTCTCAGACTCACAGGTGGATGTCAGACTTCTCATTCAAAGAAAAAGCCAATTAGGAAAACAGACCTTTCTGAGACTGGAGAAATACACAGTAGTAGTTTATATTACTATTTTTGTCTTGGGGTCATAAAAATGAAAGAACAAGAAAAATCTAGATAATTAACAGGAAAAATCAGAATGATAGGAATATCATAAAGCAAAGAATCAATAAGCTGCACTCATAAGCAAGATATAAATTCTCAAGCTTAAAGAGTAAAAACAGCTGCACATTAATCCATTCAGTTCCTTTGCTAGGTCTTGGGAGGATCTAAAGCACGAAGGAACAGAGGGAGGTGGAGGAGATGTAGAGGGAGAAGCAGGCACCCCATTGAGCAGGAAGCCTGATCTCTGGACTCTGGGATAATGACCTGAGCTGAAGGAAGATGCTTAAGGAACTGAACAATTTAGGCACCCTGTCCTTCTTTTTTTAATAATGATATTTTTCTTAAATACTTATATGTGTTATAACTTTAAGGAAGCATCTACTGAAAGGGCTTCTCCTTGATATTGTCTCATACTCCATCCAAGGAACTAATTCTAGTGATAAGAGGAAGAATTCACTTTATGTCTATGATGCTCAAGATTGTCATGAAAGAAACAGGAAGAGGAGTTGGTCTGCAGCAGCCATTCCCAACCTAGTTATTTCCCTGGGCTCATTAACTTACTGAAAACGAGTGACACATTCTATTGTGTCTTATGTGTTCATGCTGTTATATTTTTAAGATTTCACAGGTAGTTCACAAATACTTACTTAGGACCTCCTGTAAGTCACTCTCCTACGTGCTGCACAAGTACAAGAGTACTAGGACTTCTAAGTTATATTCTTAGAGAGTATGTAAACCAAAAACAAGTACTACACAAGGCCAGGTGTGATCTAAGAAGAATAAATAAACTAATGTGCTTCAAATGAGTATGAATTCCTGTCTTCTTTGTGGTAATCTGGAAATGCATCAAGGAAGCTATAACACTTACTTTGCTAAACCTTAAAGAAAAAGCATCACATCCATTACAAATAAACATGAGTAGTTTTGGAGTGATATGGAGGATTTTATTCTTTATGGAGAGACCTAAATAGGCAAAAGTTTGAACCTGAAAGAATGAGGTGTTTCCAAAAGGCTTTCAATAATAACTCTATATGGGTATAAAACATGGTCTTGGAGAATTGGAGGAAAAGCACTTCAGTGTTAAACCAAGGTTTACTTACAACTAAAACCTCAAGGGTGCAAGGGTGCACCTGGGTGGCTCAGTGAGTTTAAAGCCTCTGCCTTCAGTTCAGGTCATGATCTCAGGGTCCTGCAATGGAGCGCACATTGGGCTCTCTGCTCAGCAGGGAGCTTGCTTCTCTCTCTTCCTCTGCCTGCCTCTCTGCCTACTTGTGATCTCTCTGTGTCAAATAAATAAATAAAATCTTTTATATATATATATATATAAAACCTCAAATAATGCCAATGTGAAAAAAATGCAGTGTGATGAAGAAGTTGATAGATATGTGGATATATATAAGTGTAGATCTAAGTAGATCTATACCACATATTCTGGACTTACACATGAGCAGACAAATATATGCATATGTATACATATATATGCATTTGCATATATATACATATATATGTCCATATACATATTGCCTATGTTCTATATATATATCTCTCTAAAAAATTATACCATATATGATACTATGTAACCTAGTAGCAAAGACAATCTATTAAATGTTATTGAAAATGGTATAATGGTATCATTAATATCAGTTATGTTTGAAAAGTTTGGAAAGTAAGAGAATATCAGTAAGAAGAGGAGCAAAGTAATTAGAGTTTTGCAAATCACAGAAGTGGGTAGTTATGGGGATGACAGCCTCAGTGTTATCAGTTGAACTGTGTGTGAAATCAGTGTTGAGAAAGAAAGGGTAGGGGTAGACTGAAGATGGATTACTCAATATAGTTTGCAAATGGAGTGTGATAAAAAATAACATTTATGGACTTTGAGGCATAAAACATCATAATGTGTATAGATATTCATATCTCTCAGATACCCACTATGACATTCTATCACCTTAAGATTATTTGGACTTTGATAACATGCATTTAAAGCCCCTCATTGTCAATAGCACATTACAAAAAACTACATATCATTGATTTTTTAAATCTTTCTAGCTTAATTTTTTTTTTTTAAATTCTGTGAATATGAGACCACTTCCTTCCTAGTTGGTTACTTTTGTCTATGTATACACCAATGTAAGTCTTGGGTGAATGCGTTAGCTTTCTTTATTAATGAAGTTTTCCAGAGTGCCTAACAACACATACAAACACAGCTAGAAAGGGTCTATAGTAGGCATCATAGACAGTGAGAGGCCACTTGCCTCTCACTTCCTCTAAGAAGCACACTGGCCTAAAAGCATCTCTTAAAGCTTGACCCTCTTTCTTCATTGTCTTAAAACCCTTGTCATTTTCTTCCCTCATTGCTCTCTTTTCTTTTTACTTCTCTCCGTGATATCAGAGTTGAAGCCACACGAGAGGTAAAATTCACCATGCCTTAAATAAAGTAGAAAGAAAACCTTGATGGCTGGCAGAACTCTTGGGGTTTTCCTCTGTTCACTCAAACACAAGTCTGCCTCTACTATCCAGTTAAATGGAACATGGGTCTTGGCTATATAGCTGTGTAAGTATCAAAGACATCAAAATCAAGTTCTGTTCAGACGTACTATACTATTTTAGTACTTAATGCATTTATAAATCACACCAAGGAACAGACAAGCCTGTGAAATGTCCTCATTTTTGTTTTCTATTCTATTTAAGTATGATATTAAGACTTGATTAAAATTCGTTGTGTAGGTGCTTGGGTGTCTCAGTCATTAAGCTTCTGCCTTCAGCTCAGGTCATGATCTGTGGGTCATGGGATTGATCCCCACATTTGGGGGGTCCCTACTCAGCAGGAATCCTGTTTCTCCCTCTCTCACCCTGCCTGCTTGGGTTTGCTCTCTCGCTGTCTCTTTCTCTCTCTGTGTCAAATAAATATATAAAATATTTTTAAAATTTTTTTTAAATAATAAAATTTCTTGTGTGGCTTAAAAATATACACAAATACTTTTATGAAATTTTTAGGTTCTCCCTCCTAGTCATTGAAAGACTAAGGTAATTATAACAGCAAAAAAAAAATTGAGTACGGCTCCACACATAGCAACATTAGTGCACGGAATTTTGTCATTTTAATGAAAAGAGAATAGGTATTACTATGAGATCTAAACATTTCTCTTTAATATTTTTCTCAGTGAATCTATGACTTTCTTATTCCTCAGGCTATATATAACTGGATTTAAGAAAGGAATTATGACACTGTAGAACACAGAACCCATCATATCTTGATCATCTGCCTCTGCAGATCCAGGGCGCACATACATGAAGAGAAGGGGGCCATAGTACAGAGAGACAGATAAGAGGTGGGCTCCACAGGTGGAGAAGGCTTTTCTTATACCTTGTAGAGACTTCTTTTTTAAGATTGTAAAGAGAACAAGGGTGTAAGACACAAGAACAGTCAAAATGGTAAATACTTGTATTGACCCAGAGAAAATAAATACTATCAGATAATTAATAGAAGGATCAGTACACGAAATCTTAAGTAACGGTATAACGTCACAGTAAAAGTGATGTACTATGATGGAATTGCAGAAGGTTAATCTGAATAAAAAAGAAGTATGAATTATAGCATGAAGAAAGCCACCTAAAAATGACAAAAGTATTAGCCGGATGCATAGCATATTGGACATAATCACTGGATAAAGTAACGGTTTGCATATGGCCACATACCGATCATATGCCATTGTTGCCAGCAGAAAACATTCTGTGGTTGCACTGATTACAAAGGAAAAAAATTGTATCATGCATCCAGAGAGAGAGATCATCTTGCTCTTAGCAAAGAAATTGGCCAGCATCTTGGGGGATACTGTGGATGATAACCAAGCATCCACAAATGCCAAACTGCCAAGAAATAAGTACATGGGGATGTGAAGGTGAGGGTCATTGCGGATGACAGCAATCAGACCAAGGTTCCCCACAATGGTGATGAGATATATAACCAAGAACACCAGGAACAAGGGAATCTGCCACTCTGGTTGATATGTGAGTCCTGTGAGAACAAACTCTTCCAGCTCTGTTGCATTTTTAGTTTCCATATTCTTAACAGATGGTCTCTGAAATTAAATGTGGTATACAAAAAAGAATATTCATTAATGATTTATAAGACAGTTCGGTGAGGGTAATTGAAATAAAACCATACACTAGCGTGAAGACACTTTAATTTTATTTCCTCTAATATGGCAACTTTTGGGGGGAATTGCTATATTGGAAAAATACAACTACTTAATTTCAAACTATGTGCATAATAAACAGATTTAGAAGATAAGAAAAACATTCTGAACATGACAAATTCATGGAGTCATATTGAATGAGGTAGACAAGTTCTGTGTATAGGACATTAATGCACCATGAAAAGTAAAAATGTTAGAAAGGCCTGGATCATCAAGTGATCAGTTCCCTGTGAAACATCTTCAGCTGTGTCCTTCAAAAATAGGCTGGGACTGAAACTTTTATGAAAGGGAGTGTCATTCTCAAATGTTTATTAAATTAAATATTTGATTGTAGGAAATAGGCTGAAAGGAGTGGAAACTAGAGTAAAACAACTAATCAGGTGGGTCAGGTGAGGGTGGTGGGGTTACAGACATGGGGAAGGTATGTGCTATGAAGTGTGTAAACCTGGCGATTCACAGACTTGTATCCCTGGGGCTAATAATACATTATATGTCAATTTTAAAAATTTTAAAAAACTGGGGTGCCTGGGTGGCTCAGTGGCTTAAGCCGCTGCCTTCGGCTCAGGTCATGATCTCAGGGTCCTGGGATCGAGTCCCGCATCGGGCTCTCTGTTTGGCAGGGAGCCTGCTTCCCTCTCTCTCTCTGCCTGCCTCTCCATCTACTTGTGATTTCTCTCTGTCAAATAAATAAATAAAATCTTTAAAAAAAAAATTTTTTTAAAAACTAATCAGTAAGACAATATTATTGTCCAGCAATTACCAAACCAAATTACATAAGAAAATTGGCTAAGACAGTTTTTGTACAAAATATAGGTTTTGAGATATTACTATACAAATTGATGCAGAGCTCATGAATTGGTTGGAATAATGTGCATTTTATAAATGCTCCCGGGCTGCTTGAACAGCATGTGCAGTTCTTGCTCTGTGTGCAATACGACACAGAGAGTAAAGAGGGGACAAAGAGTTAGCTCAAAGTAATCACAATGTACAGTCATTAGGACTCAGTGACATATTGGATGTGAAGGGAGTTGGTCGGTGTAGGAAAAAGAAGACACTTGGTGCTTGGGTAGATGGTCATCAAACATTGTGATTGAGGACTCAAGTGTGGTGGGCAGTTTTTTCAAGGAGCATTCTGAAAACATCCAGGTGAAATGCACTCAGCAGAATAGTTCTATAGGAGCTTAATAGAAATGATGACTAGGGAGTCATTAGAGTGACTAAAGGCATAGTTTTGTATGACCTATCCATTAAAGTGTATAAGGTAAAAGAGAAGGAGGAGAAAGAAACTTGTGGAAGTTAAAGAGATTACAAAATGGATATACATCATGTATGCATTGGCTAACATTTGATCATCTATTCTACCATATGACTCTTGGTGAAAACAGAAGCTGTCATTAAGTCCAGAAGCCAAAAGTTCTATAAACTGACTTTTCCATCATAGAGGACTTGCTTAGGTTTGACAGTAAAAGTCACCTATGCTGGATTTAGTAAATGGAGAGAAGGGGACAAAGGGCCAGGGGGAAAAAGGAGAATTTGGGTTACGAAGTCAACCAAGGAAACAATATCATGACCCTAGAAAATGTATCCTACACCTCAATGGTGTGGGCATATCAAAAGAAGCTGTTGCATCTGCATCTAGTAGCAAGCACAGCAGCTCTTAGCGAGCTAGATAGACTAGGACAGATTTTGGCTGTTTCACAGGCTTTCTTGCATTGTGTTCCTGCCCATTTCTCCAGTGGGTTTCTCCAGTCCCCTAACATTTTGACATGAAAGCCAATTTCCTTTCAATCAACTCATTTCCTTTGACAACCAAGAGCTCTGGCTTACACAAAGTGAGAAAAGAAAATAAACAGAAAAGAACACTGAGCAGAGTGGCCAGAGATGCATGAAGGAATTGGAAAGCTGAGTGTTGCAGAATTAAAGGGAGAAAAAACCTCAACCAGGACAAAGTGAAGTACAGTGCCAAAAGTGAAATAAGTGCTCTAGTGGAATAGGAGAGAGCAATGATCATTAAGTGTGGGAATTAATAGATTCCTGGTGGCTTGTGTGAGAGCAATGTCCATTTTCTGATGGAGTTGAGGTCAGAGAGCAGAGAGGAGAATGGGAAACATGGGGCACAACAGTGAGGAGAACGAAATACGGTGTGCTGAGGAATGTGGGGTGGAGATGGCAATCAGCTGCTGTCCACTGAGTATCCATGGTGTTTTTGTAGGTGGGTAGAGATAGGAAAGGCCAAGACATGAAGAGAGAGAAAGAGGAAGTATCAGAGAAAGGCTGAAGATGAAACTGGGGGAAAAGCTCAGACACTCCAGGTAAATATTTGTCTTAACTGTGGTTTTCATTAAAACTTGTCAGTACTGGGTATGATTTCTTTTTCTTTCATTCCAAATTCCAACTTTATTTTTCTATGGAAAATGTGTATGAAATAGAGATTTTCATTTTAATATGAGGCTTTGTATTGGTCATAAATATATCAACATTGCTGAAAGCACGCTCCACATTTAAAAGTCACTTTATTTTGCATTTACAGTAGTTAGAACTGAGTTTCTCTAACTACTCTCATTTGATTTGAGAGCCCTTTCCTCTCCACTAGGTTTTAGCAGAATAAAATTGAGCTAAAGTCTGGAAGCTACTCCTAGCAGTATAAATGACCTATGCCAATAATTGCAAATTGGTAAATGTATATTTATTTGGAATTGGTTTCCTTCCATGCAATCCCAAACTACAAGATAATTTAAAATTCTCAAGTGCAATCTGTGGGCCTTTATTAAGTCAGAAAGTAGAAAAAACACTAGAGGGACATTTTCTGCATTTTCTCATATACATACATACATATTTATACGTATATATATATTATATATATGAGATACTCAATGAAATTATTGTCAGAAGTGGGTGAAAGGAGACACAGGTGAGTAATTAAGTGATTAACTTAAAAGTTTGTCAGAGAATGTGGTTAATTAAATGGAATAAACATTTTGAACAGAATCATCCGAGATTTCTTTACATAGGAAACATTATGACCGAAGTCCTTAAACCCATTTTTAAATCGTCTAACTTTCCAGTAACCAAACTCATCCTAGGGAGTCATTGTAATTTTGCTAGCCAGATAATTAACTATGATTAAAGAGTGCAATTTAGTGGTAGAGCCATTTTGCTTACCCAGATTTACTCACAATAGTAAAATACTATTAGGTTATTCACTATTTGTTTTCTTTTCTTTTTCATTTCAACTTTTTATATAAATTCTAGGTAGTTAACATATACTGTAGTACTAATTGTTTTCATTTTCAACCTGCTATTTGGTCATCTTATAAACCGAATCGAAATTATTTCCAAATATAACAGTACTTTTAATTTTCTATAAAAAATAGTAAGTATTACATAAATCAGTCTCTTACCAATATTTGTTAAGATATTGTGAAGATCTTTTCAGGGTTAGGCTGTCTCAAGCAGAAAAAAAAATAAGAGTTGCACCAGAATGACAACAGCACTGCCACAATTCTTTGCACACCGATTCATTCTGGATCCTTCATTTACTAAAAAATCAGCAAGTGCTGTTTATTATAAATCAGGGGTGTGCCTGGGTGGCTCAGTGGGTTGAAGCCTCTGCCTTTGGCTAGGGTCATGATCCCAGGGTCCTGGGATTGAGCCCTGCATCAGGATCTCAGCTCAGCAGAGAGCCTGCTTCCTCCTCTCTCTCTTTCTGTCTCTCTGCCTACTTGTGATCTCTGTCTGTCAAATAAATAAATAAAATCTTAAAAAAAAAAATCTTCTTTGAACTCAAGAGTTAACCAATTCTACAACTGTGTTCTTTTGCCAGAAGAGGAAGGCATGAAGAAGAATTCCCCTAATTGCACCCAAGGGTCCCCTTTAGGACAAAACTACATTGTTCTTCTGGGCACTGAAGATTAGAATCTGTATGAGAAGTCCAGGTGTCCCAATAGGCTTTACAGACTGAGAACATCAAGTCACATATATAGTTGTAGTTGCAACAATTGAAATTGCACACTGTGCTGCTTCTTTCCACCACTAAGGACACTTCTGGCATGTTTAGGCAAATCAGTTTATCTATAACTTGGTATTGCTCTGAGAGCTTTGATTAATATGTTCTTATCTGAGTTAATCATACATGATTTTATTGAGGCCAGAGTACGATGTTCTCTTCAGGACCCAACTCCAAGGAAAGTTGTCGTGGCCGGCACGACAAATTGACCAGGAACGTGAGGGTAAGAGGATGGTGAAAAGAAATTAAGAGAAAAAGAGATGGAGGCAGGAGGAGCACTGAGGAGGATGTCCAACAGTGCCGATTTTATTCCACATCCTACAAGCATTTATAAGGCAGATCACAATAGAAGGAGTAACCGCAAGTTCCTATAACAAGTTTTACATTAACTACAAACAAATCTCCTGATGCCAGGTAGTCACAGCTAATGCCATTAGCTACTATTGATACAAGAAGTTACAATCAAACAGGGAGTGGGTTATGGGAAGTACAGGAACAACAAGGACCAACTAAGAATCCATGCCCCTGAACACATTGTTCCCTTCTGTAGGGAGAGGGTATGGGAAGTCACGTAGGCGAGCACACGACACATAGCACAGACACTTTCTCAGTGCTACTCAACCTTTCCTGTCCATAACCCTTTATTAAGGCATTTGGACTTAATGGTTTGGTCCTCGTCTCAAGCCTTATTGTGGCCTCCAACATCTCCCCCTTCCTTTTTTAAATAAATCAAGCATATGAATTTGTGCCTGAGCATGCAGTCGTTGTTGTCCTGTGCGAAATAAGGAAACTCCCCATCCTACAATCAATATAACCAAGACAAGGAATATAATGATAAAAACCCAAAAGGAATATTTCATTATATTTCCAGAATTAAACCCGTGCAACCCATCTAAAATCTGAGATACCATAGTAGCAGGATTTTGTACATCTAGTTGTGAATGTCCTTTATTAACAATTTCCTTTTGCAACTCTGCAAGATCTAGACTTACATTACTATGAAACCATAATTAGCATACCAAGGTTCTTCTACTTCCACAGGTAATAACATATATGGAGGTTGCATAGTTATAAACACTATCATGGGACCTGTGCCTGATGAAGGCAGGGACACAGGTAGACAATTTGATAACACACAATGGTCACAATGGATATTATACAATAGATGTCCCCCGAGGAAAGAGGTGAGATCTATTGAGCCCACTACCAGTAAAAAAGGTCCAGGAACACAGGCCTGCAAAGTCAGATTGAAGTCTTTTGTGGCAGTAACCACTCCTGGCTATTTGCACTCTGATTGGTCCCAGGGCAGCAACCAGTTTCCACAGTTCTGCATGAAACATCCCTCCTGTTCTGGCCATTCAACCGTGAGGCGAGAGCGATCCTCTGTTGGAGATGCGAGGATTTGGCACCACCTTTCTGGCATCCAGAAAGGGTGTCCTCATCCTTCGGAAGAACACAAACAAAATCGCATCCTCTGTGGAGGACAGGGTCAGGACCCGTCCAAATGCCTGTCAGGGGGTCTTTCCACGTCACATAAGGAAGAGGAGAAAAGTCTGGATGCCAAAAGCGTTCAGCTGCTGTGCGACCTGTATCATCGACGTTCAAAAAATTTTAAAATATAAAGAGTTAAAATTAAATACATATGAGGAGAGTATATCACTGTTCCCTGTAGTATCTCCCCCTCTTTTAATTTTTTAAGATATTATTTAAGGGTACCATTAGCTCTTTCAACATTGGCTTGTTTTTGTGAATTATGGAGGATGTCCATTGAATGTTCTGATTTGTTTGCAAATAAGTATTTTTACATTTTTGTAAGTCACAGATATCTTAAAAATATATCCCTAGTCTGGAAGAGCAAACATTAGAGAACCAGCAATGTTTAAAATAAGACAAAACATTAAGAGACCACCACATTACAACTTCCTTCAGCTCAGCTAGTCCCATGTTACTAATTCTGGCTTACTCTGAATGCAGCTTTTACTTCTGGAAATTTTTACCCATTTCAGATCCCAGGATTTTAACATATCAAAGACCTGTATTTGTCCCGAACATCTCCCATTTGACTTTCCTTTAGGGTGGTGACCCAAATGTAACTCCAGGTTTATCCTTGGTTTAGCAGTACTGAGTAACTTAGCATATCAAGGAAAAGCCTTGAGTCAAAGAGGCCTCATTTACAACTCTGGGCAGGCAAAGAGAAAACCATTTACATTTTCTTTTTAACAGTAGATTAATTAATCCAGGAAAGTTTTGTACTTGAGTGGATCATCAATAAAGATTTGCCATGACATAGGGCTTTAGTCTTTCTTTCTTAAATACTATGCCTCATTTGAACAGAAACATTTTTTTTAAAGATTTTATTTATTTATTTACAGAGAGAGATACAAGTAGGCAGAGAGGCAAGCAGAGAGAGAGGAGGAAGCAGGCTCCCCGCTGAGCAGAGAGCCCGATGCGGGACTCGATCCTAGGACCCTGAGATCATGACCTGAGCCGAAGGAAGCGGCCCAACCCACTGAGCCACCCAGGCGCCCCTGAACAGAAACATTTTACAGGAAAAGATTCATTAGTCCTTTTTCTCCTCTTGTGAATAAATCCACCAAAACTGATCTAATATGGTCAAATTTTTAACATATTTCATTTGTTTCCTTTAAAACCTATAAACCAAAGCAAATAAAAGTCACTTCCCCTAATTCTATTAGGACTTACTATATACCCTCAGGTTTATCTGCTTTCATGTTCTGGTGTAACCAGACATTTTCACTTTAAGACAAAACTACTCATTCTTTTAGGCCCTCCTTTTTGTGTGTACAGTTAATCTTAGTCCATCCTGACCATACCTAAAATTCTTTTTTGAAGATTTCCCCTCATGCACCTTCTACAACTTGCTTTTGCATTCAGGTTTTGTCCCAAGCCATTTCCTTCCAAACAACCATCTCATTTAGGACAAAATTACCTTCTCTTACTTTTAACAAAATGTACTCCCATTCCTTAAATCTTTCTTATGTATCTCTTACTTTCCTACATATAGGGTTGCTTTCTCATTTCCATCAGCCTTTCTATACCAGTGTCTCCGCTATTCTTCCTAAGACTGAGTTTTCTGGGTTTCCCTCCCATCGTAAATGATGACACAGACAAAGGGAGGGGGATCTCTCAGATGCTGTCCTGCTCCCGTCCCTCGCAGGAACTTAGGAGCGTCTTAGCTAAGATCTGTCCATATAAACCCCGGACCAGGCTACTCTGTGGAGTAGATGCCGTTATGCCATATGACAACCCATGAGACTCAGGGTGCAGCCCACTCAGACTCCGTAGCCAAAGCGGTGGAGCCATACAAGACACATTCACACAGTCAGGCACTCTTCAGATTCAAACAGGTTGGACACCCTCCCCTTTGGGTATCCCTGGCTAATGGGAGGTGATCAGTCTCCCCTTCCATTCTTTACGAATGGGTCTAGCTCAGACAGTGGCCCCGGGGCTGTTACAACAGTTATTCAGTTAAGCACAAAAGATGTTTACCAACAGATTTCAAAAGCACAATCCTAGTTCCAGTGACCAGCACGCTAGCATTTTATCCCATTTGATTTAAAGTTTCAGGTTAGCAAAGACTTTGAAATCTACTTTAACAATTACCCATTAAAACTTTGAGACAGACAATTAACCATCAGTTTAGTCATCTCTTTGCTAACAGATTTTAACAAATAACACGAGCTTATTTGACTTTAAGTAAAAACTCTGAAGTTTCACATTTACTACTGTTAACTCAAAAGACATGTTTACCCTAATTAACCCAACAAACTTAATTTAGTTCAAATATTGATTTACATTCCACCTGGTTCCACTCTGTTTCGAATGTTTACCTGAGACCTGGGTGGGAAGATCTGGAGTGGGGGGTGTTAGGTCCAGGGGGCGCTCTTCTTGTTAGACTCATGAGAAACTATAGAGATTAACTCTATAGAATGTTGCAGATCTAAAGCCTCTGGAATATCTTCCCAAACTTTCATGGTTCCTTCAGGGTAAGCACACGGTCCTCTAATTCTCAATTGATTTTTAATTTCTTGCCTTACTTTCTGCCAAATTTGTAAATTTACCGTTCCTTCTTTAGGGAACCAAGGACAAAGATCAGACTCCACACCAAAAAATTGCTGTAAGGCCTTCTTTGAGTGCTTAGACCCCTTCTGCTTTAAAAGGACCTGCAATGCCGTAACAAAAAGATCCTGTTCCATAGACTGCGATTGCCCCATATTATTTTACTCCTGCTGTAGCCCGTCAACCTAGGCTCCTCCTACCTGACTGTCCAGCAACTACTTGCCTGTATATGCGCACTCCCTTGAAATGTGCTCACGTCCCTGTTCGGGCGCCACTTGTCACGGCCAGCGCGACAAATCGACCAGGAACGTGAGGCTAAGAGGGTGGTGAAAAGAAATTAAGAGAGAAAGAGATGGGGGCAGGAGGAGCACTGAGGAGGATGTCCAACAGTGTCGATTTTATTCCACATCTTACAAGCATTTATAAGGCAGATCACAATAGAAGGGGTAACTTCAAGTTCCTATAACAAGTTTTACATTAACTACAAACAAATCTCCTGATGCCAGGTAGTTACAGCTAATGCCATTAGCTACTATTGATACAAGAAGTTACAACCAACCAGGGAGTGGATTATGGGAGGTACAGCAACAACAAGGACCAACTAATACAATCAACCAGGGAGTGGATTATGGGAGGTACAGGAACAACAAGGACCAACTAAGAATTCATGCCTCTGAACACATTGTTCCCTTCTGTAGGCAGAGTGTGTGGGAAGTCACGTAGGCGAGCACAGACCCTTTCTCAGTGCTACTCAACCTTTCCTGTCCATAACCCTTTATTAAGGCATTTGGACTTAAAGGGAGACACAAGTCAGGGCTTGGTTTGGTCCTTGTCTCAAGCCTTATCTTGGCCTCCAACAGAAAGTTGTCTTCATGCAAACTACAGCTCACATTCCAGATCTAGACCTGACTCCACACTTTAAGCTGAAATCTGATGAGAAATCTCAGTAGGCAAAGGTCAGGGGAAATGCAAAGGGAAACAAAGACAAAGCACCACAGCGAGAAGTGCCATAGCTCAGTGCTTCTCAAATTTTAATGCCTGTGAATCTCCTAGAGAGAGAGCTTGTTAAAATGCAGATTCTGTATGAGTAGGTCTGGGTGAGGCCTGAGGGTCTTCAGTTCTAACCTGGTGATTGCTGCCTCTGGACTTGTATCACCCACAAGGCCTCTGTCCTTGGAGGGCTAGATTTTCAGAGAGCCCAGATCATGGGAGTAGCACAATCTAACAGATTACAAAGGGAGAAGCTAGGAGTAACCAGATGGTGTGGGGGAGGCCAGCATGGATGGGATCACACATGCCCTTGGAGGCTCATTCAGAGACTTTGTATTTTACCCCAGCTTAAAGGAAAAGAGGGATTTTGAACATGGTGGTATATGTGTTTGCGTTTGCCTTTTGTGTATTACAAAGTAAGTTGTCAATGAACTTTCCTGCAGAAAAATAAAAATTTACTTCTTTGAGACATTGTGATTTACTACTTGAAGAGTAGAAAAAATGTTCAGGCTTCACAAGGGACTTGACTGGCAGCTAGGGGAAAGCAAACAGCATCTGTTTTGGCAGACTGATTGATCAATATTCTTGCTTCCTTATAATTTTGCTTGTGCAAGCCAAAATGGAGGAGGGAAAGCAGCACTGATAAAATAATGTCATTCTGAAAACTTAGTAGAAGGGTGGAGGAAGCAGGGTGGCGTGCAGAGGTGGCTTCAACATAACGCAAATGGCTTAAACCTACTGGCCCCTTCAATTTTGTATAAATACCTCTTAACTCATTTTGTTGCCTCCCTTGAGCACAGAAGGTCTGTGATGTTGCTTCCAGTAAGAGTAGGCTTCTCAACCTTGGTCATTTATACAAGTGGGCTGTGGTATTCACACGTATTTTGCTGATAACACGTATAAAGCATCTTCTTGTGTCCTGTTTTGATATCTTTATATCTTGTTTGGTGAACTATCGGTTGAAATCCTGGTCAAGTTCTTAATTGAGTTAATTCTTTTGAGTTAATTATTTTTTAATTAGTGTGTTTTGTGAATTCTTCCTATATACAAGTTTAAGTCATTATCAGATATATGATGTGCAAGTATTTCTCGGGATTCTTGTTGTCTTTCTTTCCCAAAAAGATATCAAACTGGCCCAGTACACACATGGCATTATGATGTTTGACACCGGTGAGCAAGAAGTAGCAACTGTTCAATGCTTCCTGGTAAGAAATGTGCATGGCAGAGGGGGAGAAGAGACCCAACAAAATCCAGAGTACCTGCCTGGCATGTAATTCTTGATCTGAGGGTTTGAGTTCCAACCTCCCCATTGGGTGTGGTGTCTACTTTAAAAAAAAAAAAAAAAAAAGAGAGAGACCTTATACTTGAGTGAAATTCCTAGGGGTCAGTGATATAGGGCACGTGGACATTTCCCTTCTGAAGTGAAGGGTAAGTTGCTTCATCTGGCCCTCCCACCACCGAAAAAGAATCAACACCTAGTGGGTTCTTGTGGATTCTAGATACTGTATCATCCTCATTTGCGTGTATTATACCAGACCACTCACAAAGTGACCAGATAAACCCCTAGTTTTGAGATGGGCTCAGAACAGGAAAAGGCTTTGTAAAAGTATAGGTTGCTGTCCATGGCTCTCCACAAATTTGGCCATGTGATTCAACAGAGGCAATGGTGCTTGAAGTAGCAGATCCATTAAGGAGACTTTGGAGCCTTTGATAGGCCTCCTAGATGGGCCACAATGCAGGCTGTTAGAATTTTGGAGCGAAGCCCTGCCATCCTCAGTGGATAACTACTCTAGCTTTAAGAAACACCCATTGGTCAGCAACAGGCTCGTAGCTAAGACTGACTGCTTAGCCACAGGCCACTAAGTAGACATGCAACCAAATCTGTCCTTACAAGCTGGATGTCATTTGATCCTCCAAGACATTAAGTTGGGAAATCACGGGAACACTCTACAGTGAAATGAAATGAAACTGACTGCTGTATGTGTGTCAGAGCCAGAACAGGCCCTGAAGACACAAGCAGTTGCATGAACAAGTGGCCTAAATTCTCATGGCCCTTTTTCCTTCTACACGGGCCTCTCTCTCCTAGCCTGATCCTATGGTCTCATGGGGAATTCTTTATGATCAATTGACAGACAGGGAAAATTGGAGTCCTGGTGGATAGATGTTTCTGCACAAAATGTAGACATCATCTAAAAGTAGACAGCTACCGCACTACAAATCCTCTCTGTGATTTTCCTGTACAACAGAGGTGAATGGAAATCTTCCAGGTGGCAGTACTTGGAGCAGGGAACCTGGTTGCTCACCCTGGAAAGAGAAATGGCCAGATGTGTGATTATATACCAATCCATGAGCTATGACTAAAGGTTTGCTGGGTGATCAGAGACTTTGAAGGAATTTTACTAGGAATTTGGAGACAAGGAAATTTGTGGAAGAGGTATGTAAACACATCTCTCCAAAAATCATGAAGATATTTGTGTCTCATAAAAACTATCATCAAAGTGTGACCTCAGCAAAGAAGGATTTAAAAAATCAAGTAGATGGAAAGACCTACTTTTGGACAATCATCATCTTTCTTCAGACATTTCTGTCATCATCCAGTGGATTCATGAACAAAATGATCCAGTGTCAGGGAAGGAAGTCATGCATGTGTTCACATCATGGACTTCATTTACCTAGGCCACCTTGGCTACAGCCATTGCTGAGTGCTCAGTCAGCCAGGAGCTGAGATAATACTGAGTCTCTTAAATATTAGTATCTATTAGAATCATCAGCTAGCTACCTCGTGGAAGGTTGATTACATTAGAAAGTTTCCATCATAAAAGGGAAGTGGTTTTTATCTTTTACTGGAAAAGATATCTATTCTATATACAGATTTACCCTATGTTAATTCATTTATTCTACTAAAAGCATCAGCTTTTAAAAAAATTTTTATTTATATTTAATTTCTTTTCAGTGTTCCAGAATTCATTATTTTTGCACCACACCCAGTGCTCCATGCAATACGTGCCCTCCATAATACCCACCACCAGGTTCACCCAAACTCCCACCTCCCACCTCTCCAATACCCTCGAACTTTTTCTCAGGGTCCACAGTCTCAATGATTCATCCCCCCCTCCAATTTCCCCCAACTTCCTTCTCCTCTCCATCTCCCCATGTCCTCTGTGTTATTCCTTATGCTCCACAAATAAGTGAAACCATATAACTGACTCTCTCTGCTTGACTTATTTCACTCAGCATAATTTCTTCTGGTCCCATCCATGTTGATACAAAAGTTGGGTATTCATCCTTTCTGATGGAGGCATAATACTCCATAGTTTATACGGACCACATCTTCCTTATCCGTTCGTCCGTTGAAGGGCATGGTGGTTCTTTCCCCCATTTGGCGACCGTGGCCATTGCCTCTATGAACTTTGGGGTACAGATGGCCCTTCTTTTTACTACATCAGTATCTTTGGGTTAAATACCCAGTAATGCAATTGCGGAGTCATACGGAATCTCTATTTTTAATTTCTTAAGGAATCTCCACACTGTTTTCCAAAGTGACTGCACCAACTTGCATTCCCAACCAACAGTGTAAGAGTGCTCCCCTTTTCCATATCCTCTCCAACACTTGTTGTTTACTGTCTTGTTAATTTTCACCATTTTAACTGATGTAAGGTGGTATCTCAATGTGGTTTTGATTTCACTTTCCATGATGGCCAGTGATGATGAACATTTTTTCATGTGTCTGTTAGCCATTCGTATATCTTCTTTGGAGAAGTGTCTGTTCATGTCTTCTGCCCATTTTTTGACATGACTATCTGTTTTGTGTCTTTTGAGTTTGAGTTCTTTATAGATCTTGGATATCAGCCCTTTGTCTGTAGTGTCATTTGTAAATATTTTCCCCCTTTCCGTGGGTTGCCTCTTTGTTTTGTTGAATGTTTCCTTTGCTATGCAGAAGATTTTGATCTTGATGAAATCCCAAAAGTTCATTTTTGCTTTTGTTTCCTTTGTCTTTAAAGACATATCTTGAAAGAAGTTGCTGTGGCTCTTTGGAGAACAGTGTGGAGATTCTTCAAGAAATTAAAAATAGAGCTTCCCTATGACCCTGCAATTGCACTACTGGGTATTTACCCTAAAGATACAGATGTAGTGAAAAGAAGGGCCATCTGTACCCCAATGTTTATAGCAGCAATGGCATGGTTGCCAAACTGTGGAAAGAACCAAGATGCCCTTCAACAGAAGAATGGATAAGGAAGATGTGGTCCATATACACTATGGAGTATTATGCCTCCATCAGAAAGGATGAATACCCAACTTTTGTAGCAACATGGACGGGACTGGAAGAGATTATGCTGAGTGAAATAAGTCAAGCAGACAAAGTCAATTATAATATGCTTTCACTTATTTGTGGAGCATAACAAATAACATGGAGGACATGGGGAGATGGAGAGGAGAAGGGAGTTGAGGGAAATTGGAAGGGGAGGTGAATCATGAGAGACTATGGACTCTGTAAAACAACCTGAGGGTTTTGACCGGGTGGGGAGTGGGAGGTTGGGGGAGCCAGGTGATGTGTATTGAGGAGGGCGCATATTGCATGGAATACTAGGTGTGGTGCAGAAACAATGAATACTGTTACACTAAAAAGAAATTAAAAAAAAAAAAAAAGAAGTTGCTGTGGCTGATATCGAAGAGGTTACTGTCTATCTTCTCCTCTATGATTCTGATGGATACCTGTCTCACGTTGAGGCCTTTTATTCATTTCAAGTTTATCTTTGTGTATGGTGTAAGAGAATGGTCGAGTTTCATTCTTCTACACATAGCTATCCAATTTTCCCAGCACCATTTATTGAAGAGACTGTCTTTTTTCAACTGTATATTTTTTCCTGCTTTGTCGAAGATATTTGACCATAGAGTTGAGGGTCCATATCCGGGCTCTCTACTCTGTTCCACTGGTCTATGTGTTTGTTTTTTTCCCAATACCATGCCATCTTCGTGATCACAGCTTTGTGGTAAAGCTTGAAATTAGGCAACGTGATGCTGCCAGATTTGTTTTTCTTTTTCATCACATCCTTAGCAATTTGGGGTCTCTTCTGATTCTGTACTAATTTTAGGATTGTTTGCTCTAGCTCTTTGAAAAATGCCAGCAGAATTTTGATCTGAATGGCATTGAAAGTATAGATAGTTCTAGGCAGTATAGACATTTTTTTTTAATTTGATAGATAGAGATCACAAGTAGGCAGAGAGGCAGGCAGAGAGAGAGGGGGAAGCAGGCTCCCTGCTAAGCAGAGAGCCCGATGTGGGGCTCGATCCCAGGACCCTGAGATCATGACCTGAGCTGAAGGCCGAGGCTTAAACCACTGAGCCACCCAGGCGCCCCAAGGCAGTATAGACATTTTAACAATGTTTATTCTTCTGAACCATGAGCATGGAATGGTCTTCTATCTTTGTGTCTTCTTCAATTTCTTTCATGAATGTTCTGTAGTTCCTTGAGTACAGGTCCTTTACATCTTTGGTTAGGTTTCTTCCCAGGCATCTTGTGATTCTTGGTGCTATAGTAAATGGAATTGATTCTCTAATTTCCCTTCTGTATTTTCATTGTTAGTGTATAAGAAAACAACTGATTTCGGTATTTAGATTTTGTATCCTGCCACATTACTGAATTGCTGTATGAGTTCTCATAGTTTGGGGATGGAGTCTTTTCTGTTTTCCATATAAAGTATTATGTCATCTGCAAAAAGGTAGAGTTTGACTTCTTCATTGCCAATTTGAATACTTTTTATTTCTCTTTGTTGTCTGATTGCTGTTGCTAGGACTTTTAATACTATGTTGAACAAGAGTGGTGAGAGTGGGCATTCTTGTCATGTTCCTATTCTCAACAGGAAGGCTTTGAGCTTCTTCCCATTGAGAATGATATTTGCTGTGGGTTTTTCATGAATAGATTTTATGAAGCTCAGGAATTTTCCCTCTATCCCTATACTTTGAAGCATTTTAATCAGGAACGGATGCTGGGTTTTGTCAAATGCTTTTTCTGCATCAATTGAGAGGACCATGTGGTTCTTTTCTCTTCTCTTTTAGATTTGTTCTATCACATTGATTGATTTGCAAATATTGAACCATCCTTGCAACCCAGGATGAATCCCACCTGGTCATGGTGGATAATCTTTTTAATGTGCTGTTGGATCCTATTTGCTAGGATCTTGTTGAGAATCTTAGCATCCATATTCATCAGGGATATTGGTCTAAAATTCTCCTTTTTGTTGGGGTCTTTGCCTGGTTTGGGGATCAAGGTAATGCTGGCTTCATAAAAAGAGTCTGGAAGTTTTCCTTCTGCTTCAATTTTTTGAAACAGCTTCAGGGAATAGGTGTGTTATTTCTTCCTTGGAAGTTTGGTAGAATTCCCCCTGGAATCCATCAGGTTCCAGGCTCTTTTTTTGGGGGAGGTTTTTGATCATTGCTTCAATCTTGTTACTAGATATCATTCTATTCAAGTTGTCAATTTCTTCCTGACTTAATTTTGGAAGTTTATAGTTTTCCAGGAAAGCATCAATTTCATCTAGGTTGCTTAACTTATTGGCATATAACTGTTGAATAATAATTTCTGATGATTGTTTCTACTTCCTTGGTGTTAGTTGTGATCTCTCCCTTTTCATTCATAATTTTATTAATTTGGGTCTTCTTTCTTTTCTTTTGGATTAGGTTGGCCAATATGGGAGCAGCCAACTACATAAGACAACTGTTAATCAAGATAAAGAGTCATATTGATATGAATACATTCATAGTAGGGGATCTTAACACACCACTCTCAGGAATAGACAGATCCTCTAAGCAGAAAATCAATAAATAAACAAGAGCATTGAATGACACTTTGGACCAGATGGATCTCATAGATATATTCAAAACATTCCACCCTAAAACAGCAGAATACTCATTCTTATCAAGTATACATGGAGCTTTCTCCAGAATAGACCACATATTGGGTCACAAATCAGGTCTCAATCTATACCAAAGCATTGAGATTATTCCCTGCATATTCTCAGATCACAATGCTTTGAAACTGGAACTGAACCACAAGAAAAAGTTTGGAAGAAATTCAAACACCTGGAAGCTAAAGACCACCTTGCTTAAGAATGCATGGATCAACCAGAAAATCAAAGAAGAACTTAAACAATTCATGGAAACTAATGAGAATGAAGACACTTTGGTCCAAAACCTATGGGATACAGCAAAGGTGGACCTAAGGGGGAAATATGTAGTCATCCAAACCTCCCTCAAAAAATTTGAAAAATCCAAAATACACCAGCTGTCTTTATACCTTAAAGAACTGTTGAATCAACAACCCCACATACAAGAAGGGAAATAATCAAGATTAGAGCAGAGATCAATGAGGTAGAAACTAGAGATACAGTAGAATGCATCCACGAACCTAGAAGCCGGTTTTTTGAAAGAATCAATGAGATCAATAAACCATTGTTCAAAAGCATCATCTTGAACTTAACAGAATTCCTTATTGACTATCCAAGGTCATAGGATTAC
This sequence comes from Neogale vison, assembly GCF_020171115.1. Taxonomy (NCBI): domain Eukaryota; kingdom Metazoa; phylum Chordata; class Mammalia; order Carnivora; family Mustelidae; genus Neogale; species Neogale vison. Next base: position 46,204,601 of record NC_058096.1, on the reverse strand, counting down.
ATGCAACATATCTTCTGACCAACGAATTTACATCACAGCCAAAGAATGCAACAAAGGGGGGGCGCCTGGGTGGCTCAGTGGGTTAAGTCTCTGCCTTTGGCTCAGGTCATGATCTCAGGGTCTTGGGATCGAGCCCCGCATCGGGCTCTCTTCTCAGCAGGGAGTCTACTTCCCTCTCTCTCTCTGCCTACTTGTGTTCTCTCTCTGTCAAATAAATAAAAATTAAAAAAAAAAAAAAAAAAGAATGCAGCAAAGGGCCTATGACCATAAAATTCATTGGTCTTATCCATTCCCCATAATTCTGAAGCTATTTGTTTGGTAGAATGGTGAAATAGCCTTTTTGGAGACTCATTTATAGAAGAACTACATGTGATACCTTATAGCATTAGAGTATTTCCAGAAGGCTGTATGTTTTCTGAGTCAGCGTCCAGTGCACCATACTGGTTCAGTGAGACCCACTCACTGTTACCGCTAAGAATACACTAGCATTTTTTTTTTATTATTTTTTTGGCCGCCAGCATAATTTTTGCTCCACGTACATTTGATTTTATCCTCTGGTGGTCTAGAGGTCTTGGAGCCAAAGTGAAGAATGCTGTCATCAGGACACACAATAGTGATCCCTGTACCTGGAAGGAGAAGCAGGCTCCCCACTGAACAGCAAGTCTGATACAGGGCTGTGCCCCCAGACCCTGAGATCATGACCTAAGCCAAAGGCAGATGCTTAACAGACTGAGCCACACAGGTGCCACTGGAACATGTTATATATGAAATTTCATTGAAAATGAGGATCCAAAAGTTCATTCTACTTAAAAATTTATTTTTTAACTGAACATAATTTTAAAAATAAATTTGACACATTAAAAAAAACCTCACTTTTTTAATGAACTAAGGTCTCATCTATTAACCTTACCCAAACAAGGCAGTGGGGTTTTCATTGACTATCATCACTTCCTTTTTTTTTTTTTAAGATTTTATTTATTCATTTGACAGACAGAGATCACAAGTAAGCAGAGAGGCAGGCATAGAGAGAGGAGGAAGCAGAGTCCCCTCAGAGAAGAGAACCTGATCCAGGGCTTGATGCGGAATTCGATCCCAGGACCCTGGGATCATGACCCGAGTCAAAGGCAGAAGCTTTAACCCACTGAGCCATCCAGGCACCCCAGCTATCATCACTTTCAATCATGGTTTCCAAGAGAAAGTTATTAAAAGGTCCACAATCTTTCATCCTTTAAAACAAAAGCCCCACTGAAAGTTAGACTCACCCTCCCATAGCAGGGAGGAAAGTGCAAACCAGAGGGTAGAAACCTTTAGAATATTCACATATTGTGGTTAAGTAGGAGATAGGGGATGTGTAGAAACTCCATTTTGACTGGTCTCTAATATTTTGTTTTTATAAAAATTTTGCTTCACTGATTATTTTAAAACAATGGTTCCTAAGTATGGTTTCAAACCAACAGCATTAACATTGCCAAATCAAACACACTAATGATGGAGCCTATCAATATACATGTTCTCCAAATGATCTTGATGCCCACTATAGTTTAAGAATCACCATTATAAAAGAATAATATGAATGTCTATACCAGAGAGATTTTGACATGATGGATATACATACTCACTAATATTTTGCCATAGCTGGTCTACAATGAAGACATTGAGAAATAATGTTCTACCATTGATTGAAGTGTTTTAACCTAATTGTGTTTTTTCTTTGAATACAGTCTAAGATAATTTTGTTAGCAGTCTTCTGAATGGTAGAAAGTATCATAAAGTGATGAGAAAAGTGTTTATATACTACATTATTTACAGTTAAAGAAATGGTAAATATGAGTTATTTTAAAACTTTTATTCAAGACAATTAACATACAGTACTATATTATTTTCAGATGCAAAATACCATGACTCTACAATGCTATACATTTCTCAGTGCTCATAAAGATAAGCATATTCTTAATCTCATTTATCTGTTTCACCCATCCCCTCACTCACCTCCCACCTGCCAGAGTGTTCTCTATATTTAAGTCTCCTTTTTATGTTTGTTTGTCTCTTTTTTTTGTTTGTTTTGTTCATTTGTTTTGTTTCTTAAATTCCACATGTGAGGGGTGCCTTGGTGGCTCAGTCATTAAATGTCATGATCTCCGGAGTCCCCGGATTTTATTTATTTGTAAGATATAGCACACAGGAGCAGGGGCAGGGGGAGGTGAAGGAGATGTACAGGGAGAGGGAGGCATCCCACTGAGTGGAAAGCCTGAGCTGAGCTGGGCTTGATCTCTGGATTCTGGGATAATGACCTGAGCTAAAGGAAGATGCTTAAGGAACTGAGCAATCCAGGCACCCCACCTTTCTTTTTTCAATAATGGTGTTTTTATTAAATAGTTATATGTGTTATATCTTTAAACAAACATCTAATGAAAGGGCTTCTCCTTGATACTGTCTAGTGATAAGAAGAATTCACTTTATGTTTATAATGCTCAAGATAGTCATGAAAGAAACAGGAAAAAAGCTGGCCTACAGCAGCTATTTCCAGTAATTTCCCTGGGCTCATTAACTTGCTGAAAAAGATTGACACATTCTATTGTGTTTTATGTGTTCATGCTGTTACATTTTTAAAATTAGTACTAGGACTTCTAAGTTATATTCTAAAAGAGTGTGTAAACCAAAAATAAGTACTATACAAGGCCAGGTGTGATCTAAGAATAAGTAAACTAATATGCTTCAAATGATTATGAATTCCTATCCTCTTTGTGGTAATCTGGAAATGCATCAAGGAAGCTATAACACTTATGTTGCTAGACCTTAAAGAAAAAAACATCACTTCTATTGCAAATAAACATGAGTAGTTTTAGGGTGTCATGGAGGATTTTATTTTCTGTGGAGAGACCCACAGAGGCAAAAGGTTGAACCTGAGAGAATGAGGTGTTTCTAGATGGATTACAATAACTTTATAAGGGTATAAAACATGGTCTTGGGTGAATTGGAGGGAAAGCACTTCAGTGTTAAGCCAAAGTTTATTTAAAAATAAAACCTCAAGTAATGGCAGAGTGAACAAAGGCAGGATGAAGAAGATACTGATAGATATGTGAATATAGATATAAGTGTAGATCTATATCAAATATTCTGGACTTACACATGAGCCAACTAATACATGCATATTTGTATATAGATAGTTATATAGATGATAGATAGAAAACAGATTGCTAGATCTACATAAATATACCATATATTATACTACATAACCTAGTAGCAAAGACAATCTAGTAAATGTTATTGAAAATGGTATCATTGATATCAGTTATGTTTACAGATTTGGGGAAGAAAGAGAGTTATCAGTAAGAAAGAAGAGATAAGTAATTAGAGTTTTGCAAATCACAGAAGTGGGTAGTTATGGGGATGACAGCCTCAATGGTATCAGTGGTGAAAGACAAAGGGTAGGAGTGGATTGAAGATGGATCACTCATTATACTTTGCAAATGGAGTATGATAAAAATGAACATTTATGCACCTGGAGGCAAAAAAATCATAATTTGTATAGATATTCATATCTCTCAGATACCCACTATGACATTATATCACTTTAAGATTATTTGGACTATGGAAACATGCATTTAAAGCCCCTTATTGTCAATAACATATTCCAAAAAACTACATATTATTGATTTTTTTAATCTTTCTAGCTTAATTTTTTTAATATTCTAGGAATATTGAGAACACTTCCATCCAAGTCTATATCCATGCCAACTTAAGCCCTGGGTGAATGTGTTAGCTTTCTTTATTAATGAAGTTTTCCAGATTGCCTAACAACATACAAATACAGCTAGAAAGGATCTATAGTAGACATCATAGATAGGGAGAGGCAACTTGCCCCTGCCTTCTTCTAAGAAGCACACTAGCCTAAAAACATCTCTTAAAGCTTGACCCTTTCTTCATTGCCTTAAACCCTTGTCATTTTCTTCCCTCATTGCTCTCTTTTCTTTTTATTTCTCTCCATGATATCAGAGTTGAAGTCACATGAGAGGTAAAATTCACTATGCTCCAAATAAAAGAAAGAAAGAAAACCTCTTGATGGCTAACAGAATTCCTAGGATTTACCTCTGTTCATTCAAACACAAATCTGCCTCTATTATCCAGTTAAATGTAACATGGGTCTTGGCTATATAGCTGCATAAGTATCAAAGACATCACAATCCAGTTCTGTTCAAAGCCTCTATACTGTTTTAGTACTTAATGGATTTATAAAATCACACCAAGGAACAGACAATCCTGTGAAATGTTTTCATTTTTGTTTTCTGTTTTATTTAAGTATGATATGAAGACTTGATTAAAATTCCTTGTGTGGGTGCTTGGGTGTCTCAGTCATTAAGCTTCTGCCTTCAGCTCAGGTCATGATCTGTAGGTCATGGGATTGATCCCCACATTGGGTGGGGGGGGGTCCCTGCTCAGCGGGAAGCCTACTTCACCCTCTCCCACTTTACCTACTTGTGTTCCCTCTCTTGCTGTCTCTTTCTCTCTCTGTGTCAAATGAATAAATAAAATTTTTGAAAAAATAAAAAATATATAATAAAATTTCTTGTGTGATTTGAAAAATACACACAAATATTTTAAGGAGATTATTAGATTGACCCTCCTAGTCATTGAAAGACTAAGGTAATTATAACTGGGAGAAGAGATATTTGTATGAAATCTAAGCATTTCGCTTCAACATTTTTCTCATTGAATCTATGACTTTCTTATTTCTCAGGCTATAGATCATTGGATTTAAGAAAGGAATTATGACAGTGTAAAATAGAGAATCCATCATATCTTGATCATTTGACTGTGCAGATCCAGGACGCACATACATGAAGAGAAGCGGGCCATAGTACAGAGAGACAGATAAGAGATGGGCTCCACAGGTGGAAAAGGCTTTCCTTATGCCTTGTAGAGACTTCTTTTTTAAGATTGTAAAGAGAACTAATGTGTAAGATATAAGGACAATAAGAATGGTGACCATCTGAATTGATCCAGAAAAAATAAATACTATGAGAATATTAATAGAAGGATCAGTACAAGAAATTTTAAATAATGGCATGATGTCACAGTAAAAGTGATGTATTATGTTAGTATTACAGAAGGTTAATCTGAATAAAAAGCCTATATGAATTAAGGCATGAAGAAGGCCACCTACAAATGATGAAACCAACAGTTGCATGGATAGTCTGTAAGTCATAATTACTGGATAGAGTAAAGGTTTGCATATAGCCACATAGCGATCATACGCCATTGTTGCCAGCAGAAAACATTCTGTGGTTGCACCAGTTGTAAAGGAAAAAAATTGTACCATGCACTCAGAGAGAGAGATCATCTTGCTCTTGGCAAAAAAGTTAACCAGCATCTTGGAGGATACTGTGGATGATATCCAAGCATCCACAAATGCCAGACTCCCAAGAAATAAGTACATGGGGATATGAAGGTGAGGGTCATTGCAGATGAGAGTAATCAGACCAAGGTTCCCCACAATGGTGATGAGATATATAACCAAGAACACCAGGAACAAGGGAATCTGCCACTCTGGTTGATATGTGAATCCTGTGAGAACAAACTCTTCCAGCTCTGTTGCATTTTTAGTTTCCATATTCTTAACAGATGGTCTCTGAAATTAAACGTGTAAATGAAAAAGAATATTCATTAATGATTTATAAAAGACAGTTCAGTGAAGGTAATTGAAATAAAACCATACACTAGCTTGAAGGCACTTCAATTTTATTTCCTCTAATATGGCAACTATTGGGGGGAATTTTTATATTGCAAAAATATAACTTAAGTTCAAACTATGTACAAGATAAACAGATTTAGAAGATAAGAAAAACATTCTGAACATGAGCAAGTTCTGTGTATAGGACATTAATGCAGCATGAAAAGTAAAAATGTTAGAAAGGCCTGGATCATCAAGTGATCAGTTCCCTGTGAAACATCTACAGCTGTGTCCTTCAAACAATAGGCTGGGACTGAAAGCTTTTAAGAAAGGGGGTGTCATCCTCAGATGTTTATTAAATTAAATATTTGGTTGTAGAAAATAGGCTGAAGGGAGGAGAAACTAGAGGAAAAAACACTAAACAGGAAGCCAATATTATTGTCCAGCAATTCCCAAACCAAATTATACTGAAAATTGGCTAGGACAGTTTTTGTACAAAATATATGTTTTGAGATATTACTATACAAATTGATTCAGAGCTCATGAATTGGTTGGAATAATGTGCATTGTATAAAAGCTCCCGGGCTGCTTGAGCAGCATGTGCAGTTCTTGCTCTGTGTGCAATAAGAGTAAAGAGGGGACAAAGAGGTAGCTCAAAGTATATCAGAATGTGCAGTCAATAAAACTCAGTGACATAATAAATGTGAAGGGATTTGGTCGGTGTAGAAAAAAGAAGACACTTGGTGCTTGGGTAGATGGTCATCAAGCATTGCAATTGAGGACTCAGGTGTGGCGGGCAGTTTTTTCAAGGAGCATTCTGAAAACACCCAGGTGAAATGCACTCAGCAGAATAGTACTATAGGTGCTTAATAGAAATGATGACTTGGGAGTCATTAGAGTGACTAAAGGCATAGTTTTGTACGACCTATCCATTAAAGTATATAAGGTAAAAGAGAAGGAGGAGAAAGAAACTTGTGGAAGTTAAAGAGATTACAAAATGGATATACATCATGTATGCATTGGCTAACATTTGATCATCTATTCTACCATATGACTCTTGGTGGCAAGCAGAAGCTGTCATTAAGTCCAGAAGCCAAAAGTTCTATAAACTGACTTTTCCATCATAAAGGACTTGCTGTAGGTTTGCCCATAAAAGTCACCTATGCTGGATTTGGTAAATGGAAGAAGGGGACAAACGACCGGGGGCGGGGGCGGAAGGAGAATTTGGGTTGCGAAGTCAACCAAGGAAACAATATCATGACCCTAGAAAATGTATCCTACACCTCAATGGTGCAGGCATATCAAAGGAAGCTGTTGCGTCTGCATCTAGTAGCAAGCACAGCAGCTCTTAGCGAGCTAGATAGACTAGGACAGATTTTGGCTGTTTCACAGGCTTTCTTGCACTGTGTTCCTGCCCATTTCTCCAGTGGGTTTCTCCAGTCCTCTAACATTTTGACATGAAAGCCAATTTCCTTTCAATCAACTCATTTCCTTTGACAACCAAGAGCTCTGGCTTACAAAGTGAGAAAAGGGAAAAAAAAAAAAAGAAACAGAAAAGAACACTGAGCAGAGTGGCCAGAGATGCATGAAGGAATTGGAAAGCTGAGTGTTGCAGAATTAAAGGGAGAAAAAACCTCAACCAGGACAAAGTGAAGTACAGTGCCAAAAGTGAAATAAGTGCTCTAGTGGAATAGGAGAGAGCAATGATCATTAAGTGTGGGAATTAATAGATTCCTGGTGGCTTGTGTGAGAGCAATGTCCATTTTCTGATGGAGTTGAGGTCAGAGAGCAGAGAGGAGAATGGGAAACATGGGGCACAACAGTGAGGAGAACGAAATACGGTGTGCTGAGGAATGTGGGGTGGAGATGGCAATCAGCTGCTGTCCACTGAGTATCCATGGTGTTTTTGTAGGTGGATAGAGATAGGAAAGGCCAAGACATGAAGAGAAAGAGGAAGTATCAGAGAAAGGCTGAAGATGAAACTGGGGGAAAGGCTCACACACTCCAGGTAAATATTTGTCTTAACTGTGGTTTTCATTAAAACTTGTCAGTACTGGGTATGATTTCATTTTATTTCATTCCAAATTCCAACTTTATTTTTCTATGGAAAATGTGTGTGAAATAGAGATTTTCATTTTAATATGAGGCTTTGTATTGGTCATAAATATATCAACATTGCTGAAAGCACATTCCACATTTAAAAGTCACTTTATTTTGCATTTACAGTAGTTAGAACTGAGTTTCTCTAACTACTCTCATTTGATTTGAGAGCCCTTTCCTCTCCACTAGGTTTTAGCAGAATAAAATTGAGCTAAAGTCTGGAAGCTACTCCTAGCAGTATAAATGACCTATGCCAATAATTGCAATTGGTAAATGTATATTTATTTGGAATTGGTTTCCTTCCATGCAATCCCAAACTACGAGATAATTTAAAATTCTCAAGTGCAATGTGTGGGCCTTTATTAAGTCAGAAAGTAGAAAGGACACTGGAGGGACATTTTCTGTATTTTCGTACATGTATATGAAATTATTGTCAAAAGTGGGTGAAAGGGTACAAGGATACACAGGTAATAGCTAAGTGTTTTAACTTAAAAACTTAGTCAGAGAATGTGGTTAATTAAATGGAATAAACATTTTGAACAGAATCATCAGAGAGATTTCTTACTTAGGAAACATTATGACCTAAATCCTTAAACCCATTTTTAAGCTGTCTGAACTTTTAGTAACAAAATTCATCCTACGGAGTCGTTGTCATTTTACTAGCCAGATAATTAAATATGATTAAAGATTACAGTCAGTCTTAGAGCTATTTTGCTTACCAAGATTTACTCACAATAACAAAATATTATTAGATTATTCATTATTTGTATTCTTTTCTTTTTCATTTCAACTTTTTATTTAACTTCTGGGTAGTTAAAATATAGTATAATACTAGTTGTTTTCCATATTCAACCTGCTATTTGGTTATCTTATAAACCAAATCAAAATTATTTCTAAATGTAACAGTATTTTCAGCTTTCTATAAAAAATGAGGAGTATTACATAAATCAATCCCTTACCAATATCTGTTAAGACATTGTGGAAATCCTTTCAGGGTTAGGCTTTCTCAAGTAGAAAAAAAGTAAGAGTTGGACCAGAATGACAGTAGCACCAGTAGCAATTCTTTGCACACCGATTCATTCTGGAGGCTTCATTTACCAAAACAGCAAAATGTTGTTTATATAAATCTGCTTTGAACGCAAGAGTCACCAAGTTGTACAACTGTGTGCTTTTACCAGAAGAGGAAGGTGTGAAGAATTCCTAATGGTTCCCTTTAGGACAAAACCAAGCTGTTCTTCTGGGCATTGCAGATTAGAATCTGTATGAAAAGTCCACATGTCCCACTGGGCATTACAGCCTGCAAAATCATAATTACGTCATGTATACAGTTCTAGTTGTAACAGTTTAATTTGCACACTATATCATTACTTTCCACCACAAATGACATTTCTGGCATGTTATGCAAATCAATTTAACTATAAAATAGGTGTTATTCTAAGTGCTTTGATGAATATGTTCTTGTCTGAGCTAATCATACATGATTTATTGAGGCCAGAGTTCTAGGTTCCCTTCAGGAGCCAAGGAAACTTGTCCCCAAGGAAAGTTGTCCTCATGCAAACTGCAGCTCACATTCCAGATCTAGACCTGACTCCACACTCTAAGCTGAAATCTGATGAAAAATCTTAGTAGGCAAAGATCAGGGGAAGTGCAAAGGGAAACAAAGATAAAGCACCACAGTTGAGAGGTACCCTAGCTCAGTGCTTCTCAAACTTTAATGCCTGTGAATCTCCTAGAGAGACAGCTTGTTAAAATGCAGATTCTGTGTGAGTAGGTCTGGGTGAGGCCTGAAGGTCTTCGTTTCTAACATGGTGATTGCTGCCTCTGGATTTGTGTCATCCACAAGGCTTTTGTCCTTGTAGGGCCTAGATTTTCAGAGGGCCAATATCATGGGAGAAGAAATGCATTGTAAATGTAGCTGGCATGTTAGGAAAGTAGCAGACAAGAGCCAGTTGGGATCTGGGAGGCCAGCATATATGGATCACAACGGACTTTGGAGGATGGGTTAGGGGCTTTATTTTTTTAACCTAATATAATGGAAAACTATTGAGGGATTTAAAAGTTGGTTCAGATTTGTTTCTTGTTCATTAACAGAGAAAGTTACTAATGAACATTTATTTAGAAAAATAAAACTTAATTTACCTGTTTATGATGATTTGATATCTTAAAAAAAATTAACATCCAGTTGCATCATGGCTACCAACATAAGCAAGGAAAAGAGATGTATTTTTTGATAGATTTTTTAATCCATTTTCCTGGATTTCCAACATTCTTTAGAATGTTAACAGTGAACGGCGCCTGGGTGGCTCAGTGGGTTAAGCCTCTGCCTTTGTCTCAGGTCATGATCTCTGGGTCCTGGGATGGAGCCTTGCATTAGGCTCTCTGCTCAGTGGGGAGCCTGCTTCCCCCTCTCTCTCTGCCTGCCTTTCTGCCTACTTGTGATCCCTGTCAAATAAATAAATAAAATCTTTTAAAAAATGTTAATAGTGAAAGAAGAAGTGAAGAAAAAATAACATAGATAAAAGGAGTCACTGTGAATAATCTGCAAAATGGTTGAGTATTTAAGCAGCATGATGTGCAGAGGTAGATTTTTTTTTTAAGATTTTATTTGTTTATTTGAGAATCTGTACTCAGCTGGCCAGAGCTCCATTCCTAGACCCTGACATCATGATCTGAGCTGAAATTAAGAGTTGGAGGCTTAACTGACTGAGATACTGAAGTGCCCCCAGAGGTATCTTTTACCATAACCAAAGCTTGACTGAAATTTCCTGCTGCCTTAAATTTTTTATCCTTATCTCCTAACTCATTTTGTTGCATTTCTATGAGTACAAAATATGTGTATTGCTGCTTTTGGTGATCGTCTTTTCAGTTTTAGCTATTTTCATAGGTAGTTTGTGGTGGTTCACTGTAGTTTTAATTTGCACTTTCCTCATGCAAATTCTTTAATTATGGTTAGCATTATTTTGTGCCCTAATTTGACTTCTGTATGCCATCTGCAGTGAAGAGTCAATTCAAATCTTTTGCCAATTTTTAATTGGATTATTTATCAGCTTTTTTTGGAGTTTTGATAGTACTGCATATATCTGAATATGAATCCATAATTTATCAGCTAAATAATTTATACATATTTTTTGAAATACTCTGTTTTGTCATTTTATTTTAGAAATATTTTTTGAATAGCAAGTATTTTAATGAAATTAATTATCTTTTTTTATTTTGTGGATGGTGCTCTTGGTGTTGTATTTCTTTTATTATATATTTATGTCTATTATCCTTTTTGTGTATTCTCTGGATCAAAGTTCCTCTTTTGCATATAGATACCCAATTTGTTTCTACATAATTTGTTGAAAAAACTATCTTTTTCTCTGCCAAATTACTTTTGCACCTTTGTAAAATCAGCTGTCTATATGTTTTTTTAATTCTGGGATTTATTCTGTTTCACTGATCTATTTGTCTATGTTTACAACAGTATGACACTGTCTTGATACTGAAGTTCTATATGAAGTCATAGAATCAGGTATTATTAATCCTCTAACTTTGTTCTTTTTCAAGGTTGTCTTGACTATTATTATATATCCTTTGCATTTCCATGTGAGTAAAGGAATCAGCTTTATCAGTTCTATAAGAAAACCTCCTGTGATTTTTACTGGGTTTTTATTATATTTGTGAATGCATTTAGGGAGAATTGATATTTTTTTCAATATTGAATCTTCCAACCCATCTTTCCATTTATTTAGGTACTCTTCAATTTCTTTCAGAAAAGCTTTTTTTTTCTTTTTCTGGGAAGAGATTTTGCACATTATTAGTCATATTTACGACAGCTCTCATATGCTTTTAAGTGCACAGTGTCCATGCATACATACATCCACATGTTTGCAATAGGAAAATTTGCAGTATACCTCGTTTTATGAACTGCTATTTATGCTTAATAAAAGAGAGTGAAAGCTCTAGAGAAAGGAGTTTAAGTCCTGCCTCTGATACCTCTGCACTTCCTCTTTTCCTTCTCTTAGGAAATTCATTTATTAAAATCAAAGGATAAAGACTCCACCAAAAAGGAGAATTAGACAAATATCCCTGATGAACATGGATATAAAAATTCTCAACAAAATACTAGCCAAGAGTATCCAAGAGTACATTAAAAGGATTATTCATCACGACCAAGTGAGATTTATTCCTGGGCTGCAAGGTTGGTTCAACATCCACAAATAAATCAATGTGATACAATACATTAATAAAAGAAAGGACAAGAACCATTTGATGCTCTCAATAGATGCTGAAATAGCATTTGACAAAGTCAAAACCCTTCAAAGTGCAGGGATAGGGGGTACATACCTCAATATCATTAAAGCCATGTACGAAAAACCCACAGAGAATACAATTCTCTGTCAGGAACATGGTAGGGCTGTCCACTATCTCCACTGTTATTCAACACTGATTGCCTCAGCAATCAGACAACAAAAAGAAATAAAAGGCATCCAAGTCAGCAAAGAAGAAACCAAACTCTCACTCTGGAGATGATATGCTACTTTATGTGGAAAACCCAAAAAATCTCCCCTCCAAATCTGCTAGAATTCATGCAGGAACTCAGTAAAGTGACAGGATATAAAATCAATGCACAGAAATCAGTTGCATTTCTATACGCCAACAACAAGACAGAAGAAAAAAAATTAAGGAGATGCTTTTTTCATTTATTTATTTATTTATTTATTTGACAGAAACAGTGAGAGAGGGAATACAACCAGGGGGAGTGGGAGAGGGAGAAGCATGCTTCCCATTGAGCAGGGACCCTAATATGGGGATTGATCCCAGGACGCTGGGATCATGACCTGAGCTGAAGGCAGAGGCTTAATCCACTGAGCCACCCTGGCGCCACAGATGATTTCTTCTTTATAAGCTTTGGTAGTTTGTATGTTTTTAGAGAATTTGTTCATTTCATCTAGTTGACAAAAGTTTTGTACATAAAACTATTCAAACTATGTATTTAGTGTCCTTTAAACATTTATAATGTCTCTAATGATGTACCTTCTTTCTCTACAGATATTTGCATTTTCAATCACTCAGTGACTTAAATATTTTCTTTTCTTGACCAGTTTGGTTAAAAGCTTATAAATTTTATTGGTCTTTTCAAGGAACAAGGTTTTTCATTTGATTGATTTTTCTGTTATTTTTCTATCAATCTAATTGATTTCTGCTCTTAACTTATAAATTTATTTTTGTTTGCTTTGGGTTCAATTTGTTCATTTTATAGTGTCAATGTAGAAACATTGAGCATTAATTCAATGCTTTTTTAATTTAAATTGAATTGGTCAACACATAGTACATCATTGGTTTCATAGGTAGAGTTTAGTTATTCATCAGTTGCATATAACGCCCAGTGCTCATCACATCACTCCTTTTTTCTTTTTTCAATAAACATTAATGATATAAATTTCTCTATAAGCACCATTTTAGCTGTATTCCACGCATTTACATATTTGTATTTTCATTTTCATTGTATTTAAAATATATTATTCTTCACTTGTTACTGTCGCTTTGATCCATGGATATTTGGCAGGCTCTTCTTTTTTTTTTTTTTAAGATTTTATTTTTAAGTAATCTCTACACCCAACATGGGGCTTAAAGTTACAACCCCAAGAACAAGAGTTGCATACCACCAACAGAACAAGCCAGGCACTCCTAGAAGGATGGTTTTTAATTGCTAAATATATAAAAACTAATGGGTATCTTTGTCTTACTTATTTCAAGTTAAATTCTGTTATGTTTTATATTTTGCATTAATTTCATAATTTTAAATATTACCCAGAATAGGGTGTATTTTAGTGAACATTCGGTATGCACATAAAAATACTGTATATTTTGCTGCTGCTTAATGGAATATTCTATAAATATCATGTTAGTTAATAGTATTTCTTGGGTTTTCTCTATTCTTACTAATGTCCCCTCAACTTGTTTTATCAATTACTAAAAAGGAATACTATAGTTTTATTCTATAATTGTGAATTTGTATATATCTCCTTTCCATTCTATCAGTTTTTTGAAGCTCCATTGATCAGTGCTTACATATTTAGTATTATTTTGTTTTCTTGGTGAATTGAACCCTGTATAATTTTTCAATGACTCTCTTTATCACTGGTAATATTTCTTTTTTTTTTTATTTTATTTTCTTAGTGTTCCAAGATTCATTGTTTATGCACCACACCCAGTGCTCCATGCAATATGTGCCCTCCTTAATACCCATCACCAGGTTCACCCATCCCCCACCCCCCTCCTTTCTTGAACTCTCAATTTGTTTCTCAGAGTCCACAGTCTCTCATGGTTCATCTGTCCCTCCAATTTCCCCCAGTTCACTTTTCCTTTCCTTCTACTAATATCTTCCATATTATTCCTTATGCTCCACAAGTAAGGGAAACCATATAATTAATTTTCACAGTTTGACTTATTTCACTCAGCATAATCTCCTCCAGACCCATCCATATACAAAAGTTGTATTCTTGTATTGGACCCATCCAATACAAAAGTTGAGTATTCATCCTTTCTGATGGAGGTATATATGTTTCTGTTGTATATGTGAGCCATATCTTCTTTACCCATTCATCTGTTGAAGGGCATTCTGGCTCTTTCCATGGTTTGGTGATTGTGGCAATTGCTGCTATGAACACTGGAGTACCTGTGGTCCCTTTTTTCCCTGCATCTGTATGACCACTCTTGCCACTGTTGTTCAACATAGTACTAAAAGTCCTAGCAACAGCAATCAGACAACAAAGAGAAATAAAAGGTATTCAGATTGGCAAAGAAGAAGTCAAGCTCTCTCTCTTCACAGATGACATGATACTTTATATGGAAACCCCTAAAGACTCCAGCCCAAATTACTAGAACTCATACAGCAATTCAGTAATGTGGCTGGATACAAAATCAAAATACAGAAATCAGTTGCTTTCTTATACACTAACAATGAAAATACAGAAAGGGAAATTAGAGAATCTATTCCATTTACTATAGCACCAAGAACCATAAGATACCTGGGAAGAAACCTAACCAAAGAGGTAAAGTGTCTGTACTTGAGGAACTACAGAACACTCATGAAAGAAATTGAAGAAGACACAAAAAGATGGAAAAGCATTCCATTCTCATGGATCAGAAGAATAAACATTGTTAAAACGCCTTATACTGCCTAGAGCAATCTACACTTTCAATGCCATTCTCATCAAAATTCCACCAGCATTTTTCAAAGATCTGGAACAAACAATCCTAAATTTTTTATAGAACCATGAAAGACCCCAAATTGCTAAAGAAATTTTGAAAAAGAGACACAAAACTGGGGGCATCATGTTGCCTAATTTCAAGCTTTACTACAGAGCTGTGATCACCAAGACAGCATGATACAAAAACAGACACATAGACCAGTGAAACAGAGTAGAGAGTTCAGATACGGACCTACAATTCTATGGTCAACTAATCTTCAACAAAGCAGGAAAAAATTTCAGTGGAAAAGAGACAATCTCTTTAATAAATGGTGTTGGGAAAATTGGACAGCTATGTATGCAAAACCAAAACATGACCATTCTCCGTACACAAAGATAGACTCAAAATGGATAAAATACCTCAACAAGAGGCAGGAATCTATCAAAATCCTAGTGGAGAAGGCTGTAACCTCTTTGATATCGGCCACAGCAACTTCTTTCAAGATATGTCTCCAAAGACAAAGGAAACAAAAGCAGAAATGAATTTTGGGGACTTCATCTAGATCAAAAGCTTCTGCATCGCAAAGGAAACATTCAACAAAACAAAGAGGCAATTCATGGAAGGGGAGGAGATATTCACAAATGACACTACAGACAAAAGGCTGATATCCAAGGTCTATAAAGAGTTCCTCAAACTCAATACCCCAAAACTGGATACTCATGTCAAAAAATAGGCAGAAGACATGAACAGACACTTATCCAAAGAAGACATACAAATGGCTAATAGACACATGAAAAAAAAAATGTTCATCATCATTAGCCATCAGGGAGATTCAAATCAAAACCACATTGAGATACCACCTTACACCAGTTAGAATGGCCAAAATTAACAAAACAGTAAACAAGTGTTGGAGAGGATGTGGAGAAAGGGGAACCCTCTTCCACTGTTGGTGGGAATGCAAGTTGGTGCAGCCACTTTGGAGAACAGTGTGGAGATTCCTCAAGAAATTAAAAATAGAGCTTCCCTATGACCCTGCAATTGCACTACTGGGTATTTACCCCAAAGATACAGATGTAGTGAAAAGAAGGGCCATCTGTTCCCCAATGTTGATAGCAGCAATGGTCACAGTCATCAAACTATGGACAGAGCCATGATGCCCTTCAACAGACGAATGGATAACGAATATGTGGTCCATATATCTATGGAGTATTATGCCTCCATTAAAAAGGATGAATACCCAACTTTTGTATCAATATGGGCGGGACTGGAGGAGATTATGCTGAGTGATATAAGTCAAGCAGAGAGAGTCAATTATCATATGCTTTCACTTACTTATACAACTCAACACACAGAAAATAAATAAACATGGGGCATGTGGGTGGTTCAGTGAGTTGAGGATCCAACTCTTGATCTTACCTCAGGTCTTGTTCTCAGAGTTGTGAGTCCAAGCCCCAGTTAAAAAATGGGCAGAAGTCATGAATAGACATTTTTCCAGAGACATGCGGAGAGCCAACACAATTAAAAAGATGCTCAAAAAAATCACTGATCATCAGGGTAATACAAATTAAAACCACAGTGAGATATCACCTCACACCTGTCAGAATGGCTAAATTTAACAACACAGGAAACAACGGATGTTGGTGAGGATGTGGAGAAAAGGGAACGCTCTTACACTGTTGGTGGGGATATAAACTGGAAAAGCAGCAAGATTTTTGATATGCAGGCTCTAGGCAATTGTCTTCGTTCAGTCACACCAGCTTCAACAAAGAAACATGCTGCCAAATGTCTGCCACAATAAAATTATAAACTATTATATCTAATTTAGAGGAAATTTACAGAGTAAAAAAGCACAAATTCTAAATACTTAATTTTAAAAAGATGTTCTATTTTTCATAAAGAATTCAGTTCTGTGTAATATTAAAATCTTCCTCCATTGGAATAAATATCCACTGAAGTTGACTTTCATCACACAGCTCTCAGAAACTACCCTAGACTTTGCCTTCTAGCAAAATTGTAAATCCAGGGCTAATTTATGTAACTTCAGATCCCTTGTATTTTGCAGAGTTTGAAAAGAACAAGTTTAAAATTTGCCTTAAGAACTATTATGTATTTATTATTCTCCTCAAGGCACCTATCACCTCTTTGTTTCTCAGACTGTAAATAAAAGGATTTAACAGGGGGATTAATATTGTATAAAATACAGAATATATTTTATCTTGATTTTCAGCTAGTCCAGACCCAGGACGCACATACATGAAGAAGAGAGTGCCATAGAACAAAGAGACAGAGAGTAGGTGGGCGCTGCACGTGGAGAAAGCTTTGCTCCTGCCCTTTTCAGACTTCTTTTTCAGAATTGTGAGGAGGACATAGGAGTAAGAGATGATAATTGTCATAAAAGTGATAGATTGTATAAAGACTGAAAATATAAAAATCAGGAGCATATTAACTTTAGGATCAGTACAGGAAATCTTAAACAGTTGTAAAATTTCACAGTAGAAATAATGTATTACATTGGACTTGCAGAAAGTTAATCTAAATAATAAACTAACATGCATCATAGGATGAAGAAACCCAATAATATACGAAACACTTAATAATTGAATGCAGAAGATATTGGACATCACCACTGGGTAAAGCAAAGGTTTGCATATGGCTACATAGCGGTCATAGGCCATCACTACCAGAAGGAAACATTCTGTGTTGGCACTGGAAGCAAAAATATAAAATTGGGTGATGCATTCAACCAGGGATATCATATGATTGTTAGATAAAAAATTCATTAGCATCCTGGGAGTCACAGAGGATGAGGAACAAGCATCTGCAAAGGCCAAACTGCCAAGGAGTAAGTACATGGGGGTGTGAAGGTGGGGGTCCTTCCAAATAAGAAAAATTAGTCCAAGGTTGCCCAACATGGTAGTGAAGTAGATGACCAAGAACATCAGGAACAGGGGGACTTGAAGCCCTGGAAGATTTGTAAGTCCTGTGAGAACAAACTCAGTCACCTGTGTTTTGTTTCCATCAGATTCACTGAAGCTAATCACTGAAATGAAAGAATAAGAACACAGTCATAAAATACCATGAAAATAGTCACATTTTATTTGAAAATAAATTTATCTTCCCTGTTCATGTATCCCTTTTAATCAGAACATATACTTTTACATTTGAATATTCTATACAAACAATGTGTATTTGGACAACTGTCCCTAAAAATTAGGGGGAATATATATGGTATATATATGGAATTAATTACTATATAAGAGAAGTGGGCTTATTTTTTTTATTTGGAAAAAATTATTATAATTTAATAATCATCCTCTAATTTTAAAATCTTTAAAAATAGAAATAGAATTTTAAAAATATGCTAGGTGCACCTGGGTGACTCAGTTGATTAAATGTCCAACTCCTGATTTCAGCTCAGGTCATGATTTCAAGGTTGTGAGGTTGAGCTCCCCATGGGGCTTTGCACTGGGCATGGAACCTGCTTAGTATTCTCTCTCCCTCTCTCCCTCAGCACCTCCCCCAACTCACATGTGCACCTGAGCTCTCTCTTTCTGTAAAAAGAAAAAAATTGAGAACTAAATATGCTAAAGATTAGTTATCAAAACCAATCTCATACATTCTAAATAAAGTAGCATCTCCCTCAAATTAAGAACAGATTGAAATGCTTACTTTGACCATTATTATATGGTATTTTTTTGGAAACCGCAATACATCTAAGATATGAAAGTAATATAATAAAGATATAATAAAATGTCATAATAATGGTAGGAAATAAATTCATTATTTTTCTATCTTTATATTATTATACTAAAGAACATTATGACTTTAACAAGCACCAGATGAAGGATGAATACATATAGAATCACTAGATTTTTTTCTTTGCAAGCAAGGAAGAGAAATAAAAGGGAAATATATCAATTATAATAATTGTAAACTTTAAAATACATTGAAATATTTTTAAAATATGTGAGACCTATGTGAATTAAATAGTAAAAACTTACCAAAGAATCTGATTTTAATTTCTAAAAAAATAGACAGCCAATATGTTCTCAGATATGAATACTTAGTATTATAAATATGTCAGTAGAATTCAATTTATTTTTAGTTAGAACCCTAATTGCTTTTTAATGTGATAGCATAAGCATAAAATTCTTATAAAATAAAGGTATTTTGAGACAAGGAAAATATGAAAGTCAAGTATGCAGTAGTGTTAAAACATAAAGCCATTTAATAGAATGTAATGTGACATGGAAATAGGAAAATATAGTAGTAAAACCAAATAAAGACTCCAAAGATTGATTCAAGCGTATTTGTTGGAATTTAATATAGTACATGGATGATTTTTCAATTGAGAATGATGATTTATTCAACAAATATTATGACTATATTTGCCTATCTTGGAAAAAAGTAAGAATGGCTTCCTTTTCTATGCTTGCTTTAAATTGCAACTGGATTGTGGTACCTGGGTATCTCACTTAGTTAAGTGTCCAACTCTTGATTTCAGTTCAGGTCATTATCTCAGGGTCCTGAGATTGAGCCTTGCATCAGGCTCCATTCTCAAACTGGAGTCAGTTTGAGATTCTCTCTCCATCTCTGCCCCTTCCCCTGCTCTCTCTCTCTCTGTCCAAAAATAAATAAAATCTTGGGCACCTGGGTGGCTCAGTGGGTTAAGCTTCTGCCTTTGGCTCAGGTCATGATCTCAGGGTCCTGGGATGGAGGCCCAAGTCTACTCAGCGGGGAGCCTGCTTCCCCTCTCTGTTGCTGTCTGCCTATTTGTGACTTCTTTCTCTGTCAAATAAATAAATAAAATCTTTTTAAATAAATAAATAAATACAATCTTTTTAAAAATAAAAAATAAAATCTAAAATTGCTATTGGATCAAGGACTTCAAAGTAAAAAAATTAAAAAAAAACTTTCTAAGAAAATTCATAAAATAAATATAATCAAATATATTACAAAACCTTTGACTAGGGGTGCTTGGGTGGCTTAGTTATCTAAGCATCTGCCTTCCACTCAGGTCATGATCCCAGGGTCCTAGGATTGAGTCCCACATAGGATTGCTTGCCCAGTGGGGAGCCTACTTCTACCTCTCCCTATGCCTGCTGTTCCCCCTGCTTGTGCTCTTCTCTCTCTTTCTCTCTCTCTCAGTCAAATAAATAAATAAAATGAAAAAAAAAAAGACTAATATAAGAAAGCCATAACAAAGAAAGATAAAATATGGATATATTTAATCTAATGCTTAAATTCATGAAAATAGAGTATATATCAAATCTTTCACAAGATAAAAGATGAATAAGACTTTGGAAGAATATGTGTAATTAATTTAGGAGGTAAAATATTAGTATTTCTCAAATGCAAAGAAATATTATTTATTGGTAAAAAATGTCAAGTAAGTCAATGAAAAAATAAAAACAGAATTGAAAGGGCAGGTCACAGAAGAATATGCCAAAACATTCAATAAATGTGGGAAAAGATGTTCACATTTCCCAATACTCAAGATGTGCAAATAAAATAAGACATTATTTTTCATCTCTCAGATTAACAAAATCTACTGGTTGTCAGAATACGAAAAGATCATTCTCACACTTACTGGTAAAAATGTAAATTACTAACACTTTGAAAAATAATTTGGCAATTTTTTTTTAAATTTTCAGCATAACAGTATTCATTATTTTTGCACCACACCCAGTGCTCCATGCAATCCGTGCCCTCTCTAATACTCACCACGTGGTTCCCCCAACCTCCCACCCCCCCGCCACTTCAAACCCCTCAGATTGTTTTTTCAGAGTCCATAGTCTCTCATGGTTCACCTCCCCTTCCAATTTCCCCCAACTCCCTTGGAAATATTTTTTTAAAAATAAAAATGCACATACTTTTCAACTCAGTGATCCATGCCTTCAATCCATTCTATAGCATTAACATATCATTTCATAGGGAGAGAAGTCTACTGCAGCATTGTTCATGGTGGCAAAATACTGGAAATAATATGTAAACCGACAGGATGAAGCAATAGTTGAATGAATCCTTGTATAATCATACTAATCAATAGTATGGCAGTCATTTAAAATGTTATTGCTCTACCACTTTTCTCAAAGTAATTTCCATAATTATTAGGAATGTGAGAAAAGTAAGATGCAAAGAATTTTTTTAATATTATCCCTTTAAACACACTGGCAACAAAGTCTTAAAATTCCCACTCTGTATACCTACGAACACATCCACACATTTGCAAATGTATATTTGCAAATAACTGTATGAACAGAAAGCCTGTGTGAAATGATAGACCCTAGCTTGTTAATATTTATTTTCTGCTATAGGTGATAGGAGAATAATAAAACAAAGGAGGGAGAATTAAACAGAAGAATCAAAAAATTAAAATTAAAAGAAGAATTAAACAGAAGAGATCACAAGATATTTAGAAGGGAATGCACTTAGGTCTTAGATTCTTAGATCATCTACAAGAAAAAATCTGCCTGTAATTTGATGTGTAAATTCATTGTTTCTCAGAGTAAAATGAATAACCCAATTTTATATATTTACTTCCTGCTGATTAAAACACAAAAATTTTACCTATTTACCAAAATTGTATTGTTTGCCTTTAAAATAGGTACATAGGCAAGGTTTTTCTTAATGGTTCAACATTAGGGAGAAGAGTGGATTATTTTCTATCTTCTCTGAGAATAGAACAAGAAAATTTTATCTTTAAAAATTTGTCTTTGGGGTGCCTGGGTGGCTCAGTCATTAAGCGTCTGCCTTCGGCTCAAATCATGATCCCAGGGTCCTGGGATAGAGTCCCACATTGGGCTTCCTGCTTCACAGGAACCCTGCTTCTCCTTCTCACACTCCCCCTGCTTGTGTTCTCTCTCTTGCTGTGTTTGTCTCTGTCAAAAAAATAAATAAAATCTTTTAAAAAAATTATCTTTTAAAGTATGTACCCCTGAGAAGCCGTGGAGACATAATACATGCAGCACAGAGACTGACTGAAATGTCTCCTCTAAAAATTGTCCTTAATGGACACTGATGGCAAGTCATTTAATTTCCAAGGGGGAGGTTTTGTTCTGAATGAGCCTACTCTGATTCCTTGACAACTTTAAACCCATACTTGATATACCCTATTTTCCTAATTAGTCAAGGGTTATTAAGGACTTGGATTTTTTTATACCTATCTATCTATCTACCTATCTATCTCTATATTATATATATTTATATGTGTGTATAAGTATATATATTTTTTATATAGATGATAGATAGTTGTAGATATACACTCTGTGTGTGTGTGTGTGTGTGTCCCTATGAACACACACACACATAGATATATACACACATATACCCATTTGGAATTAAGAGGCTGAACAATATTATCAGTGGTGACTTTAGTTATTTTTTCACAATTCCATTAACAAATTAAGGAAGTTTAAGCAATATAACTTAATTGTCCTTAGCCTGACAAAGAAATTTGTCCATAATATGAAATAATCTTTGAAACTTTTCATTTATCATTGTTTTTTTCATTTGTCTCATTTTTCTTTTATCTTGTTACTATTAAAAAGAAATATCATATGTGTCTCTTCAACAGTCAAACATTTAGTACTCATGACAAGCATCCAGAATTGTCTATCTTGAAGAGAAACAGAAAATCTCATAGGGTTGCTAGGATTTTCATTTCTGACCTGGATATTTCATTATCAAATAAGCAAATTGAAAACTACATATAATGGAAATTAGATCTTAGTGCTCTCGCTCAGTTTCTTTAAGTCTTTTGGAGAGTGAGGAATGATGGGTAACTTTAATGAAATATGGTGGGTTTCCAAAGGAAAAACAATGTAAATTTCCCTCTACCATACTTTACATTGTTGGGGCCAGTCATCTTTATGAATTACCAAACTGATGAAGCTGCTGGCTGTTTTCATGTCCACAGCTGTACTTCATCTTGGAAACTTTAAATGAAGAAAAGTGGAAGGAGCAGAATGAAGCAGTGATTACTTGGCAAAGATTTTCCTTGGAAACCTCAACAGTGGGGACATGTTTATTTGTACTCTTTTTGAAATCTATTCATGAAAAAGAAAAAAAAAATAACTTTGGAATTCCCTCAGTGAAAGCTACCAATGGATTCCCTGTAGGACTCAGGTGAAGCTGTTCTACTGGGCATTGGAGCTAACCAGGGAATAACACAGACACACCAGGTGTGACAATTAGAAGCACACTTTGTGTCAATGGAGTGCCCTGCAAGGGCGACTTGACAAACTGCCCCTGAGCAGTTTTTAGGTCATATGACTTTCCTTTTTCTTATTTCTCTTGATGTTGTCACATTCCAACCACCTGATAGTGTCTTTCAGTGTCTCTAAGACTCATGAAACTCAGAATGTACAGATCCAAATTCAGTCTTTTCCAACACTATCACCAAATGTGGCCTCATCCTGCCTTCCTATTTACAGTTAATGGCATCATCGTTATCCCATTTTTAAAGAAAGAAACCTGATATTCATCCCTTGAAACTGAATTCCCCGTTGAAACCCTGTCAAAACTATTATCAAACCCATGGCTTTTATCTCCTTAATATCTGTTGTAACCATCCACTTCTCTCAAAAGTCTATCATCCACCTAGAATACTGACATAACACTTTCCTAATGTATGTGCACTTTCTAGTATTTTCTCCTACCACTGTCTGCATTTGGGCCAATGTCACCTTTATAAAATACCAAACCACTAAGATCAGCACCATTCTCACACCCATGGATGCAACTGCATTTAAACCCTTAAATATAACTTATGATCACTCTTAGAATAAAGATCAAAATCTTTAAGCCTGTATATCCCTTCCCTCATCCTAAAATTTATCCTATTATCCTCTATACAAAAGTTCAGTCTGATATAACTAATATCTTCATTTAGGTGAATGACTCTGATATTTCAGAATTGATCTAAAGAGCTGAAATTAAAAATCAAAATTACAGTTAATTAAAAAGTTAAAATATCAATGGCTATCAGACACATGAAAAAGTGTCCATCATGACTAGCCATCAGGGAGATTCAAATCAAAACCACATTGAGATACCACCTTACACCAGTTAGAATGGCCAAAATTAACAAAACAGTAAATAAGTGTTGGAGAGGATGCGGAGAAAGGGGAACCCTCTTCCACTGTTGGTGGGAATGCAAGTTGGTGCAGCCACTTTGGAGAACAGTGTGGAGATCCCTCAAGAAATTAAAAATAGAGCTTCCCTATGACCCTGCAATTGCATTACTGGGTATTTACCCCAAAGATACAGATGTAGTGAAAAGAAGGGCCATCTGTACCCCAATGTTTATGGCAACAATGGCTACGGTCGCCAAACTGTGGAAAGAACCAAGATGCCCTTCAACAGATGAATGGATAAGGAAGATGTGGTCCCTATATACTATGGAGTATTATGCCTCCATCAAAAAGGATGAATACCCAACTTTTGTAGCAACATGGACGGGACTGGAAGAGATTATGCTGAGTGAAATAAGTCAAGCAGAGAGAGTCAATTATCATATGGTTTCACTTATTTGTGGAGCATAACAAATAGCATGGAGGACAAGGGGAGATGGAGAGGAGAAGGGAGTTGAGGGAAATTGGAAGGGGAGGTGAACCATGAGAGACTTTGGACTCTGAAAAACAATCTGAGGGTTTTGAAGTGGGGGGGTAGGAGGTTGGGGGAGCCTGGTGGTGGGTATTAAGGAGGGCACATATTGCATGGAGCAATAGGTGTGGTGCAAAAACAATGAATATTGTTATGCTGAAAAGAAATAATTTTTTAAAAAAGTTAAAATAGCATGACTTTTGTATGCAGTGTTGATGAGGAAAAAATTCAGAGTTTGTCTGTTTTTCTAATCTTAGTGTAATTGTAATTTTATTTTACAGATTTTCTGTACTGTAAAATAGAGAAAAAATATTGGGGCATCTGGGTGGCTCAGTCGGTTAAGCATTTGACTATTGATTTTGGTTCAGGTCATAATCTCAGGACCCAGAGATTGAGCCCTGCTTTGGACTTGCATGGAGCATGGAGCCTGCTTCAGATTCTCTCTCTCATCTCCCTCTCCCCTCTCCAGCTCTCTCTCTTTCTCCCTCTCATAAAAAAAATAAATAAATAAAAGAAGAAGAAGAAGTAAGTCCTCCTTAAAAAGTGGCTGAATTGCCAGCATTTCTCCATCCCATTAGAACTCTACCTGACATGCTGCATCTGTGAGAGGAGTACACACACCCTTTTGTGATAAGGCTGACAGGGCTCAAGAATCCAGTAGAAGTCTGACAGTGCCCACTAGTTGGCAGTACATTTTCTGCAGTAATCTGAACAGGTCATAAGATCTTCAAACAGGTCATAAGATAATGAAAAACAATAGTTATAAACTTGTCCTTCCACTGTCTTGGACATAGTAAAGCATAACAAAAAAATCTGATCTAGGTATGAGATAGTAAAATCCTGAGTTTCTGGCAGATAATAGGATTTATGGCTCAGCTGTCTTGAGCTGCAAAGGCTTCCTGTGATAAATACCTGTGATGTAGTAACCATGAGATTCACCCAGTGAAAAGGGAAATTATGCTATGGGTAGTTTTTTGGATTATGCAAATTTAATACCAAGGGCTTTATAGTTTCTTGTTAGAGTAGTAACTCTTAAACTCTTGGCCACAGAGACTTTCTTACCAGTTTAGCCGAAAGCTTCATTCCCCCCACCCTCCTTCAGAATAACCCAATTCTCTCTTACTCAACCAGCGTCAGGGCCTTCATTCCAACTTCAGACTTTTGGTGTTGTTGACTTGTATCACCATTTTATACAACACAAATCCTGGGCCTGATGACTGCACCAGACTCCTGAATTCAGTTAATTAATGAAGTCTCTTTTTCCCAGGTGGTAGTTTGTTGAATATACATAGAGGAAGCCTGGTGTGTTAAAATGAGAATTGGAGTTATAAGGAACTGCCTCTGTTATTTCTGTGTCCTATAGCACTACCACTCCTCATTTGCAAAAAATGAAGTTGTTTGACCAAAGGATCCTAACTGCTTTACAAAGCTACTCTTCATTGTACCTGGAATTCTAAGGATTTTTTGCTTTTTGGGATCTAGGACCACTTAGGAATTAGGAAAGTAGAGATGGGAAAAAAATGTTTATTCTTTCTTGATTTGGCTGTAATTCAGCTCCCCCACCCCCTTTTTAGTGTATCACTGAGAGTGGGAAGGTAGAAATTTATGGGATAGATTTCCCTATGTAAGAAGCAACCTTATTCCTAACTACTAGAAGAAATAAAATATCCTTCTAAATAAGTATGTTCCATGCACTGAGTTTTTAATCTTTTCTTCAGACCTTGGATCAATGAGAAAGTGACATAGCAGCAACTTTAAGTTTTATTCTTCTCCCTGTAGCCTAGAATACTAATTAATATTTAACATATTGACATAAATTCACCCCACAATATTTCCATTGAACTGCTATAATTTTGTCTCAGTACAATGAAATGTCCTGGAGAAATCAGATCAGTCCACTATTGATAGGGCAGTTTTTCTTAATGATGACATTCATAGAAACAAGGTTCCATTAGGTTGGGTGATGGGGTGTGGAGGTAGATTTACATTTATCACCTAATTTTCCTTTTTCTCAGATTTCTTAGTATGGCTAGGGCATCATATTTCTTCATTGATAATGTTGTCTAACAGTCCATGGGCATGCCCATATATAAGATCATGCATTCAAATATAGTTCAGCTCTTACCAAGTTACTCTAGTCAAAAATCTTCCGAGTCCTTATTGCAACTTGAATAAAGCCCCAAATCTTCAGCCATTCCAAACTTCTTCAAACCTTTTTTTCCAACCTACCTTTTCAAGTCCATCTCCAAAATTTACATGCGCCAAAGCTACAAAAGATATTCAGATATCTTAGGGTAATGAACAATCTCTAATAGATAATTTGTTTTGGGTTTTTTTTTTAAATTTTGCTTGTTTGTTTGAGACACAGAGAGGGGGCAGAGGGAAAGGGAGAAGCTAAACAGGGAGTCTGACACAGGGCTCCATCCCAACACCCTGAGCATGACCTGAGCCTACTGCAGACTCAACCAACTGAGCCACCCAGGTACCCCATCTAATAGGTAATTTGTGATGAATTCTAACATTCAACAACTTATTTCATACATGTCAAATGTCCATTATCATTTCTTCTATCAGTTTTATTACAAATAGGTAATATTTCCTCTGCTATATGATCACTGATTTACATCATAAGATGACCACTCATCTGGTCCCTACAGAAATTTTAGTACTTTTGAGTAACTAGCCTTATTAATATCATAGTCTCAGATATTTTTAACTAAACATGGCATTCATAGTGACGATGTAAGCCATAGTCACATGACCTGATCCCATGCATTAGTAGGCATGAATGGATGTATATAGAAATAGAAAAAACAGAAACAATAAAAAAAATGATGAGAGGACTATAGATTGAAAGGTCATGAATTATGTGACTTCCTGAATCCACTGTTGCCAAGGTGGTACCCACACATAATACCAACTGAACACCTAGTCCCACAGACCTACTTTGGGTCCAGTGGAAGCAGTGGTATAGAAGGCACATAGAGTTTAATAGACTATTCTCCAGTATAAACACTGATTTATAAACAGAATTTTCTGTAAAAATGTATATTAAGCAATATAGAAAAACTGGGTATTGCTATCTAAGAATCATATATAGGAAAGAAATATAGCCGAAACAGAAAAACATCATTCATTTGTTTAGACAAATATTTTTATATTTTTATTTTTCATGAAAATACAAGAATATAAATAACGAAGTCAAAAAGCATACAATAGATACCATGCTCTAAGGAAAAAAGCATAAAGACATAGGAAAATATAAGAAAGTTTTTAATTTAATCAGTCTCTCTAAAATGAAGCATCATTATTAGAAGACCAATTAGAAGCCTGAAAATTTTCAAGTGGTTTGTAATTACTATAAAATAATTTGGGAGTGCCTAGGTGGCTTAGTCTATTAAGCCTCTGACTCTTGATCTCAGCTCAGGTCTTGATCTCAGGGTCCTGAGTTCAAGCTCCATATTAGGCTCCACACTGGGCTTGGAGCCTACTTTAAAAAAAAATAATAACTTTGTACAAATAGTAATTCTAATAATGATTTTTTTCATTGATACTATCTGTCAGAATAAAAGTGGCAACTATTACTTATCAGAAATTTTTAACTATTTGTGAAACTTATTGCTAGGTATTTGTCTATGTGCTTAGACAAATATTTTAATGTTAGCAGGGAGGATACTTATTTAAAAGTACTTTTTTAAGTGGCTGTAATTACCTTAAATTGCTATCAAAACTTTTGTTTTTAAAACTCATGAACTTGGTATTATTTAATCACAAATAATAAAAAGTCTTACAAAGCAAGAATAATGCAAGTGGAAATGGTTTGGTTTTATGAAAGGCTTTTAAAAGACTACATCTGCTTCAGTTTCCAAAAGTGCTATTATTGGAGGTAGAGTTCTCATGCATTTACTCATTCAATTATTATCTACTGAGATGATGATATAATAGTAAATGCAACTGAAATATTGCTTATAATAGTAAATGCAACTGAAATAATCAAAATCATACATTCTGACAAACTATCTGGGTATTTAGAAGACTAAATTACTTAACATCATCAACGATATTTTTATGACATAATCATATAAAGTTTACACATTTTCCATTTTTTCAAATAAAAAATCTATTGAATGTTATCAATATGCAAGATGTCCTATTAGGTGTCATGCTTATTTAAATAAAAATTGAAAAATAGTAGGAACATTTTATTTGAGAAACAAATATTCCTCTCTCATTTTATTAGTCCACCTTAAATTTGTTTCTTCTGCTGTATAAAAAGAGATTTAGCAGAAAATTGCAATAATGTACAGCAAAGAATACATTTTGTCCTACTCTTCATCTGGGCCAGATTCAGGACTCATGAATCTGAAAAAGAGCATTATAGTAGAACAAGAGAACAGTGAACATACAAGCACCACTGTGGGGAAGGCATAGCTTCAGCCTTTTTCATAATTCTTTTTCAGTATGGCAAAGAAGACATGGATGCAAAAGACTTAATTGTTCAGAGGAACGAAATTTGAATAGAGACAGAAAACGAAAAGAATCAGTGCATTAATAGATTCATTTTTTTGGAAATTTTATATGACAACAAGATTTCAAAGTAGAACTGATGTTTTATGTTGGACCCATAGACAGTTCACATAAGTGAAAATTCCATATGAGCAATGAGAGGCAGAAAGTAAAAAAAAAAAAGTAAAATACTCAGCAACTCATTCAGTTTGGAAGAAAGCACAATATAAAATACAAATGCATACAATATCAATAATAAAGCTAAAATGAAATCAACAAATTCAACTCTAAATATAAAAACTAGAAGAAAAAAAATATTATAAGAGGACCAATAGAAAAAAATTTAAAATATGAGAAATTAATGAATTAGACAAGAGCAAAGTTAGATATGATTTTTAAAATCATAACCTAGTTCTTGTAAAACACCTACAAAATAGAAAAATTACTAGTTAACTTTAATTTTTCTAAGTGGAAGAAAAAAATAAAATGATAAAAGGGAAATAACCTTTCAAACCCAATAAATGTAAAAACCACTATGTGGGTCTTTGTCTAATTCAAGGCAAATATATGTCAAAATCTAGATGAAATGAATAGTTTTATTAAGAAATAAAATCTAGAATTTTGTTCTTAATGGCAAACAATAGGAAGTCCTCAACAACTAGAACAAAGTAAAATTAAAATACTCTGGACTTAAGCAAGTTTGTAGATCTAATTCCTTCTATCAGTTCACAAAGTTACCTTTATCACAAAGATACTATGAGCCAGATCCAAAATGTGAAAAATTCTACAGGACAACTAAACCAGTTTCTTCAACAAATGACATTAAAAATGGAGGAAGAGAAAACTGTTGTAGATTAAAAGAAATTTAAAAACCCATCAAAACCAATTATGTACTATACAGTGGTTAACTGAAAGAACTAAAAAAAAAAATAAAGACAGACAGACATGATACATAATTTTTAAAAAATCATCAAAATGCACTGGCTGTACTTTGTTTAAATCCTGATTCAAACAAAGAAACAACAAAATTTTTGAGACACATTGGGAATATTGAACACATTAATATTAAATAATGTTAAGCAATTAATTTTGTTATGTATGATAACTGTACTGTGGTTATGTTAAAACACAGTCTTTTTACTTAGCATTAATGTATTAAAAGGTTAATAATTTTTTAATAATAGTTTGTGGATTTAACAATTCTGTCATGAAATATTGCAGAAATTAGAAACATTATGTAGGGCAATACACTCAAACTTAAAAAAAATTTTGAGATGCATATATGGAAATAAATTTTTTTTCTCAAAATAATAAGAATTTAAGAGATTGTAAGAGAATATAACAGTAAATTATTGGAATAGAGCTCTAACCAACAGTAAAGAAAATGTAATAGCAAAAATCAATCCTAAATTATGAAATAAAGATATCCTGTATTATTGTTAACCACCAAGAGAGTAAAATTAATCAGAATTTTCTGCAGTAAATAGTATTTTTCAAAAGAACACATTCAGTTGTCTATCTTTTTTAAAAAATCATTTGTCAGTGAAAACCTGTAGACCTATAAAAATAAATTGAATATTTTCATTTATATTCATGAGTCAAATAATAAATTTATGTTTCTTACTATGTCTTCTTAGACAAGTGTTTTGATGTTCATTGGAATTATAGGAAAAAAATCTAAATATAAATTTTAAAATACTTCAAAAAGAAGACCTTTTTCACTCCTGCTTCAATAACTAGAATTTAATTTTTATTTTCTATGAATCCTCCTTTCCTAAACAGTGATTAAACAAACAGACTTCTCAAGGAACATAATTAAGTCTTCCCCAAAAAAGAAAAAGGAATCTATATCAATTCTATTATACTGAAATAAATTAGTCTATGTACTAATATAGTCCTGTCACTGAATTAGAAGTAAATTGGTGGCTGAGATCATAAGAGCCTAGTCTCAGCTTTGAGACCACTATCTCAATTTTTCCTCTACATCATATACTTAACCAGTTTCTCATCCTTGCTTTCTGCTTTGCCTTCTATCTATTGTAAGGATAGCAACGCAATCCCTATGCAAATGTTTACCAGGCTTACTATTGCAAACAAAATAATCATATAAATAGAGTACAGGATATCTATAATATTTGAGAAAGATTTATCTTGAAATATTTCCAAATCAGAAAATTCCTGAATACCATTGTATTATAATGTTCTGTGTGACAGTTAGTATGTGCACTTTTAGATATGGGAAGTTTTAAATTTTGATGCTCCACTATTTAATTCAAACCAACTTCCTTTTTTTTAATTGTTGTTACTAAGATGCACCAATTTTTAAATATTTTTTATTTAAATTCAATTAATTGACATTAAATATTAGTTTCAGAGGTTGAAGTCAGTGATTCACCAGTCTTATATAATACTCAGTGCTCATTACATCACTTGCCCTCCTTAATGTTCCATCACCAGTTACCCTACCTCTCTACCTCCCTCACCTCCAGCAACACTCAGTTTGTTTCCTATGATTAAGAGTCTCTTATAGTTTATTTCCCTCTTTGATTTTGTCTTGTTTTGTTTTTCCTCTTTTTCCCTATGATCCTGTTTTGTTTCTTAAATTCCACATATGAGTGAGATCATATGATAATTGTCTTTCTCTGACTGACTTATTTTGCTTAACATAATACCTTCTGGTTCCATCCACATCATTGCAAATGACAAGATTTCAATATTTTGATGGCTGAGTAGTATTCCATTGTATATACAAATACCACATCTTCTCTCTCCATTCATCTGTTGATGGACATCTAGAAGATGCACCGATTTTTTAAATCTCGTTTTTCTTAATTTTCCTCATTTTTATTTCAGAAACATTTTTTTGCCAAAAATCTAAGGTTTTTTTTCATTTTATCATGTTGTGGTAAGCCATCACAGAGTTTTATTAACATGCAGATCTAGTTCAGTGAGCAAGGATTAGTCATGAACTAAATGATTCCCACTTACATAACAGCCTGTTACTGTCAGTTATTAAATGGAATTTGAAGGAGTCCCTTAAAGATATCAAATTTTCAGACTAAATGTTCCCATAAAAAAATTACAATATTTTTAAATAAATCAACTTTGGTAATATGAGTCATAACTGGACCCTCATCCAAGTAAACATTGTGTTAACCTGAGTTCGTTCACCCAGTGCTCAATAACTACACTGACAACTAGATCTTTAGGAAAAGGGCAAGACCATGGCTAATCTGCAAGACTTATTTACACGAAAAGTGAAAAGAGAAACAATTTGAAATTTCCTTTGGGAACTGTTAACTTCTTTGTAGCTCTTCTGAAGTCACCTATAACCTCTTAATTTCTCACATGAATCAGGCTGTGCAGAAAGCCAATTGTATACGAAATATTTATCAGTTGAGTGCAGAGTCTATTGGACATTATCACTGGATAAAGCAAGGAGTTAATATGGCTACATAGTGGCCATAAGCCATGACTACCAGAAAGAAACATTCTGTAGTTGCATGGAACCAAAAAAATAAATTTGGGGAATGCACTCAGGTAGGGATTTCATTGCATCTTGTCTAAGAAATCGGCCTACATCCTGGGTGTTACAAAGGTTAAAGTGCATGCATCTACAAAGGCTAAACCACCAAGAGAGAAGCACGTAGGCATGTGAAGATGGGAATCAGTCTGAGGCTGCATTCCATAATGATAAGGTAGATGACCCAGAACATGAGAGAAATGAAGGAACTGCAGCCGTGATTGCTCTGTAAGTCCTGTGAGGACAAACTCAGTTACTAGAGTCTTGTTTCCTTCTGACATATCCACACCTGATCACTGTAATGAGAAAATATGTATCAAAGAAATTTACTAAAGATAACACAAAATAATGACATTTTGTTTGCAAATTACATTGTACCTTAGTGTTGTTTTCCACCTAATTAGTAATATTTTTTATTTTTATTATGTTATGTTATGTTAGTCACCATACTGTACATCATTAGTTTTTGATGTAGTGTTCCATGATTAATTGTTTGTGCATAACACCCAGTGCTCCATGCAATCAGTGCCCTCCTTAATATGCATCATCAGATTCACCCATCCCTCCATCCCCCTCCCCTCTGAAACCCTTTGTTTGTTTCCTGGAGTCCATAGTCTCTCAAACTTAACTTTCAGCCTATAGTAAGATGGTTTAAAAATTCTTTAAGTATCTAACCCCAAAATTGAAAAAACCTGAAATAAATGCAAATTTTAAGGCAATATTAAAACTATGTGGAAGACTATCACAAGTAGAAGAGATGCAAATATAAAACTCTTGTATGTGGAAGAGAAATAGACTAATAACTTTTACATAGGTATGACCATGTAATAATTTTTACTACATAAATTCATAAACAAAGGGAAAGGACAAAAACATATTTGAAACATATTCTGCATATGTAGGGTTAATACTTATAACACACACATACACATACACAACCTCTTACAACTAGGTAAAAACAAGTTAAATAACCCAATGGAACAAATGGGGAAAAAATACGAAGAGACATGTTTATGGGAGAGTAAGTTGACTTGGCCAATAAATATATGAAACAATGTTCATCCTCCATATTCATTAGGAATATTTTTAAATTGATACATCATTTTCAGTTGTCAGATAGGCAATAAACCAAAATGAGAGATAATATCTACTGATAACAGAAAAGTGATAAAAAAGCATTTATCTGTCAAGATTAGAAGTTTATATAAACTTTGATCACCAATCATTTTTATTAATTAATTAATTTTATTATGTTCAGTTAGCCATTATACAGTACATTAGTTTTTGATGTAGTGTTCAATGATTCATTAGTTGTGTGTAACACCCAATGCTCATCACAACATGTGCCCTCCTTAATACTCATCACCCTGTTACCCCATGCCCCTCGCCTCTGTAACCCTTGTTTGGTTCCCAGTCTCTCATGGTTTGTCTCCCTCTCTAATTTCTTCACATTCAGTTTTCCCTCCCTTCCCCTATGGTCCTCCACACTATTCCTTACGCTCCACATATGAATGAAATCATATGGTAATTGTCCTTCTCTGCCTGACTTATTTCATTCAGCATAATCCCTTCCAGTTCCACCCGTATTGATACAAATGGTAGGTATTCATCCTTCCTGATGGCTGAGGAATATTCCTTTGTATATATGAATCACATCTTTATCCATTCATATGTTGAAGGTCATCTCGCCTGCTTCCACAGTTTGGCTATTGTGGACATTGCTACTATAAACATTGGGGTGCAGGTGCCCCTTCTTTCCACTATTTCTGTATCTTTGGGGTAAATACCCAGTAGTGAAATTGCTGGGTAGTAAGGTAGTTCTATTTTTAACATCTTGACGAACCGCCACACTATTTTCAGAGTGGCTGCACAAGCTTGATTTCCCACCAATAGCATAGGAGGGTTCCCCTTTCTCCCCATCCTTGCCAACATCTGTCATTAAACGACTTGTTAATTTTGGCCATTCTAACTGGTGTAAGGTAGTATCTCATTGTGGGGTTTTTTTATTAACATATACTGTATTATTAGCCCCAGGGGTACAGGTCTATAATACATCAGGCTTATACACTTCACAGCACTCACCATTGCACATACCCTCCCCAATGTCCATAACCCAACCACCCTCTCCCTGCCCCCCCACATCCCAGCAACCCTCAGTTTGTTTGTGAGGTTAAGAGTCTCTTATGCTTTGTCTCCCTCTCCATCCCATCTTGTTTCATTTTTTCCTTCCCTACCCCCCAAACCCCCCACTCTGCCTCTCAAATTGCTCCTATCAGGGAGATCATATGATAATTGTCTTTCTCTGATTGAGTTATTTTGCTCAGCATAATACCCTCTACTTCCATCCATGTTGTTGCAAATGGCAAGATTTCATTTCTTTTTATGGCTGCATAGTATTCCATTGTGTGTGTGTGTGCGTGTGTGTGTGTATGTATACCACCTCTTTTTTATCCATTCATCTGTTGATGGATATCTATGTTCTTTCCATAGTTTGGCTATTGTGGACATTGCTGCTATAAACATTCAGGTGCACGTGCCCTTTTGGATCATTACATTTGTACCTTTAGGGTAAATACCCAGTAGTGCCATTGTTGGGTTTAGGGTAGCTCTATTTTCAATTTTTTTTTAAGATTTTATTTATTTATTTATTTGACAGACAGAAATCACAAGTAGGGGGAGAGGCAGGCCGAGAGAGAGAGAGAGAGAGAGGAGGAAGCAGGCATCTCACTGAACAAAGAGCCCAATGCAGGGCTTGATCCCAGGATCCTGGGATCATGACCTGAGCCGAACGCAGAGGCTTTAACCCACTGAGCCACCCAGGTGCCCCTATTTTCAATTTTTTGAGGAACCTCCAAGCTGTTGCCCAGAGTGACTGCACCAGCTTGCTTTCCCACCAACAGTGCTTTCCCACCAACAGAAGGTTCCCCTTTCTCTACATCCTCACCAACACCTGTTGTTTCCTGAATGGTTAATTTTAGCCATTCTGACTGGTGTGAGGTGATATCTCACTGTCTTTTGATTTGAATTTCCCTGATGCCAAGTGATGTAGAACACTTTTCATGTGTCTTCTGGATGTCTTCTTTGCAGAAAAGTCTGTTCAGGTCCTCTGCCCATTTCTTGATAGGATTATTTGTTTTTTGGGTATTGAGTTTGATAAGTTCTTTTTACATTTCGGGCACTATCCTTTTATCTAATATGTTGTTTGCAAATATCTTCTCCCATTTTGTCAGTTGTCTTTTGGTTTTGTTGACTGCTCCCTTTGCTGTGCAAAAGCTTTTAATCTTGATGAAGTCCCAATAGTTCACCTTTTCCTTTGCTTCCCTTGCTTTTGGCGATGTTTCTAGGAAGAAGTTGCTGCAGCTGAGGTCAAAGAAGTCCTGCCTGTGTTCTCTGTAACATGGATGGATTCCTGTCTTACACTGAGGTCTTTCATCCACTTTGAGTCTATTTTTGTGTTTGGTGTAAGGAAATGGTCCAGATTAATTCTTCTGCATGTGGCTGTCCAGTTTTCCCAACACCATTTGTTGAAGAGAGATTGTCTTTTTTCCATTGGACAGTCATTACTCCTTTGTCAAAGATTAGTTGACCATAGAGCTGCGAGTCCAGTTCTGGGCTCTCTATTCTGTTGCATTGATCTATGTGTATGTTTTTGTGCCAGTACTATACTGTCTTGATAATGATAGCTTGTAATAGAGGTTGAAGTTTGTAATTGTGATGCCACCAACTTTGCTCTCTTTTTCAACATTTCTCTAGCTATTCGGGGCCTTTTCTGGTTCCATACATTTTAGGATTATTTGTTCTATTTCTTTGGAAAAAATTGATGGTATTTTGATAGGGATTGTGTTACACATGTAGATTGCTTTATGTAGCACAGATATTTTCACAATATTTTTTCTTCCAATCCAGGGGCATGGAACATTTTTCCATTTCTTCGTGTCTTCCTCAATTTTTTTCATGAGTACTTTATATTTTTCTGAGTACAGACTTTTTGCCTCTTTGGTTAGGTTTATTCCTAGGTATCCTGTGATTTTGCATGCAGTTGTAAATGGGATCAACTTCTTAATTTCTGTTTCTTCTGTCTTGTTGTTGGTGTAGAGAAATGCAACTGATTTCTGTGCATTGATTTTATATCCTGAAACTTTCCTGAATTCCTGTACAACTTCCAGCAGATTTGGAGTGGAGTCTTTTGGGCTTTCCATATAAAGCATCATATCTGCAAAGAGCGAAAGTTTGACTTCTTTGCTGATTTGGATGCCTTTAATTTCTTTTTATTTTCTGATTGCTGAGGCTAGGACTTCTAGTACTATGTTGAATAGCAGTGGTGAAAATGAACATCCCTGCTGTGTTCCTCACCTTAGTGGAAAGCTCTCAGTATTTCCACACTGAAAATTATATTCCCTTTAACGGATGAATGGATAAGGAAGATGTGGTCCATATACACTATGGAGTATTATGCCTCCATCAGAAAGGATGAATACCCAACTTTTGTAGCAACATGGACGGGACTGGAAGAGATTATGCTGAGTGAAATAAGTCAAGCAGAGAGAGTCAATTATCATATGGTTTCACTTATTTGTGGAGCATAACCAATAGCATGGAGGACAAGGGGCGTTAGAGAGGAGTAGGGAATTTGGGTAAATTGGAAGGGGAGGTGAACCATGAGAGACTATGGACTCTGAAAAACAGTCTGAGGGGTTTGAAGTGGCGGGGGGGTGGGAGGTTGGGGTACCAGGTGGTGGGTATTATAGAGGGCACGGCTTGCATTGAGCACGGGGTGTGGTGAAAAAATAATGAATACTGTTTTTCTGAAAATAAATAAATTGGAAAAAAAAAAGAAAATTATATTCCCTATGGGTTTTTCATAAATGGCTTTGATGATATTGAAGTATGTACCATCTGTCCCTACATTTTGAAGAGTTTTGATCAAGAATGGATATTATACTTTGTCAAATGCTTTTCAGCATCTATTGAGAGGACCATATGGTTCTTGTTCTTTCTTTTATTAATGTATTATATCACATTGATTGATTTGTGGATGTTGAACCAACCTTGCAGCCCTGGAATAAATCCCACTTGGTCGTGGTGAATAATCCTTTTAATGCACTGTTGGATCCTAGTATTTTGCACTGTTGGATTGCTAGTATTTTGGGGAGAATTTTCACATCTGTGTTCATCAAGGACATTGGTCTGTAATTCTCCTTTTTGGTGAAATTTTTGTCTAGTTTTGGGATTAAGGTAATGTTGGCCTCATAAAATGAGTTTGAAAGTTTTCCTACCCTTTCTTTTTTTTGGAACGGTTTCAAGAGAATAGGAATTAATTCTTCTTTAAATGTTTGGTAGAATTCCCCTGGGAAGCCATCTCACCTTGGACTCTTGTTTGTTGGGAGATTTTTGATGCCTGCTTCAATCTCCTTACTGGTTATGGGTCCATTCAGGTTTTCTATTTCTTTCTGGTTCAGTTTTGGTAGTTTATATGCCTCTAGGAATGCATCCATTTCTTCCAGATTATCAAATTTGCTGGCCTATAGTTGCTCATAACATGTTCTTATAGTTTGTATTTCTTTGGTGGTGGTTATGATCTCTCCTTTTTTGTACATGATTTTATTTATTTGGGTCCTTTCTCTCTTTTTTTGATAAGTCTGACCAGGGGTTTATCAATCTTATTAATTCTTTCAAAGAACCAGCTCCTCGTTTTGTTGATTTGTTCTATTGTTCTTTTGGTTTCTATTTCATTGATTTATGCCCTGATCTTTATTATTTCTCTTCTGCTGCTGAGTTTAGGCTTTCTTTGCTGTTCTTTCTCCAGCTCCTTTAGGTGTAGGGTTAGGTTGTATACTTGAGACCTTTCCTGTTTTTTGAGAAAGGCTTGTATTGCTATATGTTTTCCTCTCAGGACTATCTTTACTGTGTCACACAGATTTTAAACAGTTATTTTCCTTATCATTTGTTTCCACGATTTTTTTTTCAATTCCTCTTTAATTTCCTGGTTGACCCATTCATTCTTTAGTAGGATGCTCTTTACCCTCCATGTATTTGGGTTCTTTCCAAATTTCCT
The DNA here is from genome assembly GCF_020171115.1 of Neogale vison. Lineage (NCBI taxonomy): Eukaryota > Metazoa > Chordata > Mammalia > Carnivora > Mustelidae > Neogale > Neogale vison. Next base: position 46,165,961 of record NC_058096.1, on the reverse strand, counting down.
CTTGTGATTGAGTTCTAGCTTCAGAGCATCATGGACTAAAATATGAAGGGAATAATCTCAATCTTTTTAGTACCAGTTGAGACATGATTGGTGACTTAGGATTTGATCTATTCTGGGGAATGTTCCATGTGCACTAGAGAAGAATGTGTACTCTGTTGCTTTGGGATGGAATGCTCTGAATAGATCTGTGATGTCGACCTGGTCCAGTGTGTCACTTAAGGCCTTTATTTCCTTGTTTATCTTTTGCTTGGATGATCTGTCCATTTAAGTGAGGTGGGTGTTAAAGTCCCATACTATTGTATTGTTTTCAATGGGTTTCTTTGATTTTGTTATTATTTGGTTTACATAGATAGCTGCTCCCATGTTAGGGGCTGAGATATTTAAAATTGTTAGGTCTTCTTTTGGACAGTCCCTTTGAGTATGATATAGTGTCATTCCTCATCTCTTATTATAGTCTTTTCTTAAAATCTAATTTATCTGATATAAGGCTTGCCACCCCAGCTTTCTTTTGATGTCCATTAGCATGATAAATTGTTTTCCACCCCCTTACTTTAAATCGGGAGGTGTCTTTGGGTCTAAAATGAGTTTCTTATAGACTGCATATTGATAGGTTTTGGGTCTTTTTAATCCATTCTGATACCCTGTATCTTTTGATTGGGGCATTTAGCCCATTTGCATTCAGGATAATGATTGAGAGGTATGAATTTAGTGCCATTGTATTGCCTGTAAGGTGACTGTTACTGTATATTGTCTGTATATTATTCAATATTGTATATTGTTCCTTTCTGGTCTACTACTTTTGGGCTCTCTCTTTGCTTAGAGAACCCCTTTCAATATTTCTTATAGGGCTGGTTTGCTGTTTACAAATCTTTTATTTTTTGTTTGTCCTGGAAGCTTTTTATCTCTCCTTCTATTTCTTTTTAAGATTTTATTTATTTATTTGACAGAGAGAGAGAGAGATCACAAGTAGGCAGAGAGGCAGGCGATCGTGACATGAGCTGAAGACAGAAGCTTGTATGTCTTCTTTGGAGAAATGGCTGTTCATGTCTTCTACCCATTTATTGACAGGATTATTTGTTTTGGTGGGTATTGAGTTTGATAAATTCTTTTTAGGTCTTGGATACTAGCTCTTTATCTGATATGTCATTTGTAAATATCTTCTCCCTTTCCATAGGTTGCCTTTTAGTTTTTTTAACTGGAAGGTATTATGCTGAGTGAAATAAATCAATTAGAGGAAGACAATTACCATATTATTTCACTCAAGTGGAATTTAAGAAATAAAAGAGATGATCATAGGGGAAGGGAGAAAAATAAAATAAGATGAAATCAAAGAGGAAGAAAAACCATAAGAGTATCTCAACAATAAGAAACAAACTGAGGATTGCTAGAGGGAGAGTGGGTGGGGGAAATGGTATAACTATGTGATGGGCATTAAGGAGAGCACTTGATGTACCTGAGCACTGGGTGTTATATGCAACAGATGAATAACTTATATCTACATCTGAAACTAATGATACACTATATGTTAGTTGAATTTAAATAAAATAATTTAATAAATTAAAAAGAGTAATGTGAAAGAAACATCTCCATGTTGGAATAAAGGAGACAGTGTTAGCTATATATATTATATATTATGTCGTATAAGGGCTATATCGCAGCCCTTATTCCCTCACAATTGCATGAAATTTTAAGAGCTATGTGTTACAGACAGCCACCAAACTCAAAGTTTAGGATTATCTTCATTCTGCAAAGTTACAAATAAGGTAAATACAAGCTACATGGCTCTCTGAATTCTAAAGTCTCTGAATTATAAAATAAAATTTAAAGCTCTTGAATCATTCTTATCATGATTAATTTTTCCTATTTACTTCATTTTTCTATGAATTACTTATGAAATTTTGTAGTAAATTTGTCTTCTCTACAATATATCATCCTTTTCAATCCATCACATTTTGATCACTGATTGAGAAAAATCTCAATGCCTCACTGGGATTTGAATTTCTTACATAGATATCTTACATAGATACTTTGTTATCTAAAGACAAATGGCAAAACACTATTTTTGTTTTGAAGAAGATTGTGTCATGTACAAATATATTGTCATCTACAAATATATTGTTTCTAAGTAATAGAAAATGTAGAAATCACTGCACTCTCATCCAATTCCCAGAAAAATTGGGAAATTAGAAAGTGATGGTTTTCAGAAGCAATGTCAAAAATGCAGAAATGAGGCAGTGATTGCTGGCATACTGATTTTCACCAGTAACTTTACATGAATGAAGATATATATTACCTCTATTTTAAAACTTGTTCTTTAAACAATCTGAGGGGTTTGAAGTGGCGGGGGGGTGGGAGGTTGGGGTACCAGGTGGTGGGTATTATAGAGGGCACGGCTTGCATGGAGCACTGGGTGTGGTGAAAAAATAATGAATACTGTTTTTCTGAAAATAAATAAATTAATAATTTTAAAAAAATAATAAAAAAAATAAAAAATAAAAACAAAAGGTAAAAGGGGGTAGGGTTATGGACATTGGGGAGGGTATGTGCTTTTGGGTAAATTGGAAGGGGAGATGAACCATGAGAGACTATGGACTCTAAAAAACAATCTGAGGGGTTTGAAGTGGCAGGGGGGTGGGAGGTTGGGGTACCAGGTGATGGGTATTATAGAGGGCACAGCTTGCATGGAGCACTGGGTGTGGTGAAAAAATAATGAATACTGTTTTTCTGAAAATAAATAAATTGGAAAAAAGAAAAAAAAAAGGTAAGGAAGAAAAAATAATCCCTCTATGCTTCAAAAGATTTCCCTGTAGGATGAAATCATATTCATTCTACAGGGCTTTGTGAGTTAATCATCATTTCACCCCTACAACTAGCTGTAAGAATTAAAAACTGCATTTCTAATCCACAGGGATTACTGTGAGACATCACAGTATCAATGAATAGGCTTCAGGAAGTAATTGTTTTCCTTTTTCTTGGTTCTCTTAATGACGCCATCATCCAAATACCTACTTTACCTTTTCCTTAAAGTCTCAAAGGTACCTTACAGTTACCATGTCTAAGTTTGAAATCAAGATCTTGTGTTATCCCACCTGAGATCATAGTTGAATTATATCTATTATACCTCTTACCTTTTAATAGTCAAGCCCCAGTTCTCCCTCCTTCAGTCATAGCCAACCACTGATCTACTCTCTGTCTTTATAGATTTATAGATTTTGGACATTTCACATATATAGTATTATACAATGTGTGGTTTTACTGACTTCTTTCACTGAGCATAATGTTTTATAAGGTTTTTATATTGTAGCTAATAACAGCACTTTATTCTTCTACATTGCTGAATAATTCTCCATCATACAATTTTTTTTTTCACCCATTCATTAGTTGATGGACATGGGTTTTCACTTTCTGGCTTTAATGAATAATGTTACTGTAAACATTCATGTACAAGATTTTTTGTTTGGACATATGTTCTAATTTCTTTTGATGCTATTATAAATAGGATTATTTTTCTTAATTTTATTTTTTGATTTCTAATTGCTAGTGCATAGAAATACAATTGATTTGTTTATCAATATTGTATCCTGCAACAACGCTGAATCCATTTATAAGTTCTATTTGTTCTTTAGCATATATCTTGGGATTTTCTATACAAAAGATTGTGTCATCTACAAATATATCATTTTCTTTATTTTCTTTCTTTCTTTCTTTTCCAACTAGGTGACTTTGATTTGCCTGATTCTAAGATCATAAGGTGTATTTTTAGTTTTATTTTCTTGTGATGTCTTCGCATTTGTTATCAGGATAGTGCTGGTTGTCACAGTTCAGGCTGCTATAGCAGAATGTCATAGACTGGGTGGATTACAAACAACAGAAACTTATTTCTTACATTTCAGAGAAGTCCAAGATTAGAGTTGAGTCCAAATTGGTTGAGTTCTGGTGAGAGCTTTTTCTGGTGAGAGTCAGTGAAGACCACTGACTTCTAGCTGTATCTTCACAGAAGAGCAGGGAGAGGAAGCAAACTGTCTTGTGACTCTTTGAAGGGTACTAATCCCATTTATGAGGGCATCACCTTATGGTCTCATCAAATTCTATTTACCTCCAGAAAGCCCCATCTCCAAATACCCTCACTTTGAGGATTCAATTTTAATACATGAATAGTGTGGGGAGGGGAACAAACATTTTATCTGTAGCACTGGCCCTAGTGAATGAGCTGGGAAATATTTCCTCCTCTACATTTGGAAGAATTTGTAGAAAATCACTATTAATTTTTTTTAACTGTATGGTAGAATTCACCAATTAAGCCATCTGAGATTTTCTTTGTGGAAAGTTTTAAAGTTACTGATTCATTCTCTTACTAAAGTTTATTCAGATTTTCTATTTTTTCTGGAGTTAGTTTTGGTAATTTATTACTTCCTACTAATTTATCCACTTCCTCTAAATTATCTAATTACTGGTATGGGGTTGTTCATACTATTCTTCAATAATTCTTTTCATTTCTGTATGCTTAGTAGTGATATCTCCTTCTTGATAACTGACCTTAATTGTTTGGTTGTTGTTGCTGTTGTTTTGGTAGAGGGAAGATTTTATTATCTTCATATTTTTATATAAAAAAGATATTACAAAGCCATTGTTATAGGAGGAGAATAACTCATTTTCTATTGCTGCTGCAAAATTACCACAAATTTGGTAGCTTATACAATACAAGGTATATTATCTTATAGTTCTGGATGTCAGAAATCCAAAGTCAGTATCACTGGGTTAAAATCAAAGTGTGACTGCTAGTGCCTTCTGGAAGTGCTAGGTGAGAATCTGTTTCCTTGGCTTTTTCAGCTTCTGGAATCTGCTTTCATTCTTTGGTTCATAGCCCCTTCCTCCACCTTCAAAACCAGCAATATAGCCTATGACCTTTTCCATGTTCACATCTCTTTCACTGACTAGATCCAGGAAATTTCCTCTCATTTGAAGGATTTATGTGATTAGATTGGGCTCCCTGGATAATTCTGGATAATCTCCCCATTTCAGATTCTGTACCATTAATCACATCTGAAAGACTTTTTTGCCAAAAAGGGAAACATTCATATGTTACTGAGATTGGGATGTCAATATCTTTGGGGACCACTATTCTGTCTCCCACAGAGAGATAATATCAATATTTATAATTTGTACTTTTTCTCACAATACATATTCTCCTCAATATATAATTATATACTTGCAATATGTATTTTTTTCTTTTTGTTTAAATTTGAGTATAGGTGACACACAATGTTAAATTAATTTCAGGTGTGCAACTTAGTGTTTTGACAAACTTATACATTATGCTATGTTTACCACAAGTGTAGCTACCATCTGTCTCATTACATTTCTATTACAATATCATTGATGGTATTCTAATCTTAGTTTTTAAAATCATCTCTATTTTATTCTTGCTCAGTCTAACTAAAGAAATGTCCTTTTTATAAAATCTTTTCAAAGAATCAGCTTTTGGTTTTGCTAGCTTTCTCTACTATTTTTCTGTTCTCTGTTTCATTAATACTTGGTCTTCTCTCTATTATTTGTCTTCTATGCTTGTTTTGGGTTTATCTTGTTTTTCTTTTTCTAGTTTCTTGAGATAGACGTTTAGGCTGTTCTTTTCTATTTCTTTCCACTTTTACAGCTATAAATCTCCCTTTAAGTCCTACCTTTGGTTATATCCTGTAGTTTTGTTGTGGCTTTTTTCCATTCATCCCAAAATATTTTCTAATTTACCTTTTGTCTTGAAGTCTCTTTTGTCTGATATTAGTAAAACCACTCCAGCTTTCTTATTGTTGCTATTTGCATCATATATCATTTTATATTTAGAAGAATGGAAGCCATTTGTGTTTTTTAATCTAAAGTACATTTCCTATAAACAGCACATGGTTGTATCTTGTTTTTATGGTGATGATAATGATGATGATGTCCAACAATCTTTGCCTTTGGGGAATTGTTTCATCTATTCATATTGAATGTTATATTGATATAGTTTGATTTATTTCTGCCACTTGCTTTTTGTTTTCAATACATCTTGTGTCATTTTTCCCCCATTCCTCCTTTGTTATCTTTTTCATATTAAGTGGATATTTCCTAGTGTTTCAATACTTCTAATGATTTTTAATATATTTTGAGTGATTTTCTTAGTGATTGGTCTAGAGCTTATGATATGCATCTTCTCTTATCATAATCTACTTCAGACTTATACTAATTTAAGACCATAGAGATAAGAAAGACATATACTGATATATCTATATGTTACAAACCCATTGTTACAATGATTGCTTAATATAATGTTTTGACTCTTAAATTAGCTGTGACATAAAAAGGAAAGAAAATATATACTTATAAAATCTGTTTTATTAACCTTCTTAATTACCATTTCTGGTTATCTTCAGTTACCATAGAGTATAATTTCCTTATTCTAGTATATGTTTGTTCCCACATGTTACCTTTGGTTGTGGTAGTCAAACATATTACATTTCTATGTTATATATATATATATATATATATATATATATACCCAATACATATACCCAATATATATATATATATATGTATGTATTATATATATATAATTATTTATTTATATACACACACATATGTATATAGTAATTCATATATAAACATAATAATTCAATTTCATACATATCATTTAATGCATTGCTTTTTAAATCAGCTCACAGAAGACAGGAAAAGAAAAATGTACTATGCTTTTTTTTTTTAAAGATTTAATTTATTTATTGGACGGAGAGAGAGATCACAAGCAGGCAGAGAGGCAGGCAGAGAGAGAGGGAGAAGCAGGCTCCCCGCTGAGCAGAGAGCCCAATGCAGGGCTCGATCCCAGGACCCTGAGATCATGGCCTGAGCTGAAGGCAGAGGCTTAACCCACTGAGCCACCCAGGCGCCCCTGTACTATGCTTTTTTAATTACAACATAGTTACCTTACTGCCACTCTGTTATTTTGTGTGGATATAAGTTACTGTCTGGTATTACTTATTTTTAGCCTAAAGAATTTCCTTAATTAAGGCATGTCTACTACTACTACTAGGTATGAATTCTCACATTTTGTGTTTATTCTCAATATTTCTGTCTTACTTTTATTTTTACAAGATAGTTCTGCTGGATAGAAGATACTTGGTTGAGAGTTTTTTTTCCTCTAAGTGCTTTGAATATATCATCTTACTTCATTCTAGTCTTTATTGTTTCTGAGGAGAGTTGGCTGTTAATCTTTGTGGTTCTCTTATACATTATGAGGTATTTTTATCTTTCTACTTTCAATATTTTTTCTTAATTTATGGCTTTCAGCATTTTAAATATGTGTCTAGAGATAAATCTCTGCATTTATCCTACTTTGAGTTTGTTAAGCTTCCTCATTGTGCATATTGATCATACACATTTTGACCACGTTTTTTATGATATTTGGAAAGTTGTGCCAGTCTTTGAGGGTTTATCCTATCTCCTGTAGGCAGAATCTCTGTCTTAGGGAACTAGAATTGTAGGATAGAAAAGTCACTTTTCATCAGCTTCCACCCATATTCTCTCTACAGAGGAGAACCTATAAAGGTTAGGGGTATAATGGCAAAGACTGTGCTACCACTTTGCCAAAACCACTGTCCTATATAAAATTCTGGAGCATAGACCTGGGGGAGAGGAAATCTTTCAATATTCTCTGAGTGCCAGATCTACTCAAAATACATCTGGAGGAAATACCATTTAGCTGCTAAGTTTGCTGGAATAGCTCTTTGGCAACATAGACTTGCATGAGTGAAGTACCCAACTCAAGTTTCATGGACTTCCATACTTCTTATCAAGTTTTCATATATTTTGTTAAGTAAGTGCTTCTCAATTTATTGTAAGCACTTTGTTCATCTCCAGAGACTTTGAATGATTGCCCTGCTAATTGAGCCATGTTCTTTACATCATTCTGGCAGCCTCCCTCCAAGAAAGATGGGTTTTTTGTCATTTACATTTATCATATTTGTCATTCACATCACATCACATCGCTGAAGAAATTAAGCATTTGGCCACTTGGACTGACATCAAATACTGTTTTTATTACTTATATCTATGTGTGTAAAAATATAGCTAAGACTAGTGTGATCAACAAAGTCTGTGGAATCTTATTCCTATCATCATCTAAGGCTCAGGAAAAATGACATATTTTACAATTTAAATATTTTTGTTCTATCTACTACAACATGCTGTCATATCTAAAAATAGAAATTTCTGGAATAAGCAAGTAAAACGTTCACTATGTGCAGATGACATGATGCTCTATATAGAAAACCCTAAATACTCCACCAAAAAAACCACTAGACTGATAAATGAATTCAGGAAGTTTGCAGAATACAAAACCAATATACAGAAATCTGTTGCATTTTTATACACTAATAATAAAGCAGCAGAGAGAGAAATTAAGAAAACAATCCCACTTATAATTGCACCAAAAAATAATAAAACGTCTGAGAATAAACTTAACCAAGGAGGTGAAAAACCCTGAAAACTTTAATGAAAAGCATTGACAAAAGAAATTGAAGATGACACAAATAGAAAGATATTCCATGCTCATTACTTGGAAAAACAAATACTGGTAAAATGTCCATAGTACCCAAAGCAATCTACAGATTTATTGTAATCCCTTCAAAATGCCAGCAGAACCAGAATACATTTTTTTCCACAGAACTAGAACAAATAATCCTAAAGTTTCTATAAAACCACAAATACCCCCAAATAGTCAAAGCAGTCTTGAAAAAGAACAAAACTGGAAGTTTTACAATCCCAGATGTCACTATATACTACAAAACTGTAATATGGTACACATAAAGTAGAATAGAATAGAAAGTCTAGAAATAAGCCCATGATTATATGGTCAGTTAATCTTCAACAAAGGAGGCAAGAATATGCATTGTGAAAATGACAATCTCTTCAAAAAATGGTATTGAAAAAACTGGACAGCTACATGCAAAATAATGAAACTGTATGACTTTCTTACACCATACACAAAAATAAACTCAAAATGGGTTAAGTACTTAAATGTGAGATCTGAAACCACAAAAATTCTAGAAGAGAGCACAAGAAGTAATACCTCTGACATTGGCCATAGCAAATTTTTTCTGGATTTGTCTCTTGAGGCAAGGAAAAATAAAGCAAAAGTAAACTTTTGGAACTTCACCAAAATAAAAGGCTTCTGGCAGCAAAAGAATAGTCAACAAAAGTAAAAGGCAGCTTACTGAATGAGAGATGATATTTGCAAATGACGTATCTAATAAAGGGTTAGTATCCAAAATATATAAAGAACTTCTATAACTCAACATCCAAAAACTAAATAATCCAATTTAAAAATGGGCAAAAGTCAAGAACAGCCATTTCTCCAAAGAAGACATGCAGATGGCCAACAGACACATGAAAAGATGCTCAACATTACTCATTATCAGGGAAATTCAAATAAAAACCACAATGAGATATCACATCCCACCTGTCAGAATGGCTAAAATAAAAATCACAAGAAACAAGTATTGGCAAGGATGTGGAGGAAAACACTCACTCACTGTTGATGGGAATGCAAACTGGTGCAGCCACTGTGGAAAACAGTGTGGAAATTTCTCATAACTAAAACTAGAACTACCCTATGTGCTACAACATGGATAGAGTTAGAGAGTATAATGCTAAACCAAAAAAGGCAGTGAGAGAAAGATAAATTCCATATAATTTCACTCACTTATGGAATTTAAGAAACAAAACAAATTTAAAAAGAAAAAGAGATGAACAACAAAAAAAATAGACTCTTAACTACAGAGAGAAAAAAAAATGGTTACCAAAGGGGCGGGGGTTAGGGGAATGTAGGAAATAGGTGAAAGGTTTTAAAAGTATATTTATCATAAAGAACACTGAGTAATACATAGAATTGTTTAATCACTATATTGTACACCTGAAGCTAATATAACAGTATGCTAACTATACTGGCATTTTTTAAAAGTACAGAGACATATATCATGAGAAAAGTAGATAATGTGAAGAATCTATTTGTGCATTTATCAAGTAATATAGACACATTTTGAGATTAGAAGATTAGCGAGAAAGAGGAAATGTGCAAAAAAGTCTCATTGAGCAACTGACTACAAATTTTTTTTTCCAATTTATTTATTTTCAGAAAAACAGTATTCATTATTTTTTCACCACACCCAGTGCTCCATGCAAGCCGTGCCCTCTATAATACCCACCACCTGGTACCCCAACCTCCCACCCCCCCGCCACTTCAAACCCCTCAGACTGTTTTTCAGAGTCCATAGTCTCTCATGGTTCACCTCCCCTTCCAATTTACCCAAATTCCCTACTCCTCTCTAACGCCCCTTGTCCTCCATGCTATTGGTTATGCTCCACAAATAAGTGAAACCATATGATAATTGACTCTCTCTGCTTGACTTATTTCACTCAGCATAATCTCTTCCAGTCCCGTCCATGTTGCTACAAAAGTTGGGTATTCATCCTTTCTGATGGAGGCATAATACTCCATAGTGTGTATGGACCACATCTTCCTTATCCATTCATCCGTTGAAGGGCATCTTGGTTCTTTCCATAGTTTGGCGACTGTGGCCATTGCTGCTATAAACATTGGGGTACAGATGGCCCTTCTTTTCACGACATCTGTATCTTTGGGGTAAATACCCAGGAGTGCAATTGCAGGGTCGTAGGGAAGCTCTATTTTTAATTTCTTGAGAAATCTCCACACTGTTCTCCAAAGATGCTGCACCAACTTGCATTCCCACCAACAGTGTAAGAGGGTTCCCCTTTCTCCACATCCTCTCCAACACATGTTGTTTCCTGTTTTGTTAATTTTGGCCAACTGACTACAAATTTAAAGAAAAAGACCTATATCCCAAATTCACAACATTCTTAAAGTCACAATTATTTTTTGGAGAACCATGATTTTCATGTGAAGAATGAATTTGTAAATATGGAATGTCTGAGGAAAGACAAATTCTGAGCACCCAATGGAAACTGCAGGTGCTGGTATGAGATGCCAGATTCTTTTTTTTTTTTTTTAAATTTAAAAAATTTTTAATTTTTTTAATTTTTTTTTTATTTGACAGACAGAAATCACAAGGAGACAGAGAGGCAGGCAGAGAGAGAGGGGGAAGCAGGGTCCCGCTGAGCAGAAAGCCCTACAGGGGGATTAATCCCAGGACCCTGAGATCATGACCTGAGCAGAAGGCAGAGGTTTAATCCACTGAACCACCCAGGCACCCCAAGATGTTAGTTTCTAAACACTGTTCCTCACATGAAAAAATGATGTTCCATAGAACAATTACTACTTTTATGCTTGAGGAACATTAGTATCTAGTGAGTATGAAAAATCTTGTTCATAAAAAAGAAAAAAGTATTTTTCCAAAAATCATTAGACTTTTCAAGAAAATGCAGAGGCCAGCATGAAAGAAATCCTACTGTGAAAATTTGAAACAACTTGAGGAGCCAAGAAGTTTATGGTGTTATAACAGGTTAAATGAAAAATATTCTTGAATAGTTTTTGATAATTAAAAAAAGTGCAGGGATGAGGTAAACTTCTACCTTATTGAGGGATATTAATTACTACAAAGAACGATAGAATCATAGAGTACAATTTAGCAGCTACAGTGTGAGAAATGATTCAATATTGTTTTAATTTTGAAAGAGACAATGTCAGTATTTCTAGTGTACTTGTTTCTATAAAAGTCTAAGTTTTTGCCTTACAACATTGGACACATTTAACTTGTAGCAATAAAGTCTGACAGTGAAATATATAAATAAAATAAAATAAAAATGGAATAAATGCAAGCTGCCTTCCCTTATTTTGAAGACTGATTAATGGAGGAGTTTAAACGCCATTTACTATTATTTAAATATGATTTAAGGATGAAAAACTTATAATTACAGTTATCCTCAGGATTGCTTAAATAATTTGCAGTAGGTTATTTCTAAAACCATAATCCAAAGTCCATAAGAATCATAATTGCCTAGATGTTTATTACAGTGCAGAAACCCTGACTCTATCAAAGATCTGGTGAATCAAATAAGTCTAAATATGTGCATACTCTACCATTTCTTCCCTTAAGCTGAAGGTTGCTAATGTTATATAAAAATAATTGCAAATGTTACATAGGTGTATATAAACAGAGTAAAAAATAGACACATTTTAAAAGCTCAACTGATAGTGAATTAATTTATTTCACTGTAATATAAACAAAAATGGAGTACTATTTAACAAAAATAAAACACCTTCTACAATAAGGAACTCTGAAAAGGCATTAGAAATAATCATTCCGCGCAGTTGGTTGGACGACTGCCTCCGGCTCAGGGCGTGATCCTGGAGTCCCGGGATCAAGTCCCACATCAGGCTCCCAGCTCCATGGGGAGTCTGCTTCGCTCTCTGACCTTCTCCTCGCTCATTCTCTCTCTCACTGTCTCTCTCTCTCTCAAATAAATAAAATAAAATCTTTAAAAAAAAAAAAAAGAAAAGAAATAATCATTCCAGAAAGAACTACACTCACTTTATCTGAATAGTCTATGACTATTTGATGATTGTTGAACAGAAATTAGTGTTAGCCATTTTATACATATTTCTTTTCAGAAAACTAAATTTTGTGTCAATTTTTACTATTTACAATCGTTTGAAGATTTTTCTCCTCCCCTGAAGTAAAGAATATACTTTTTCCTTTTTTCGAAAAAAAAAAAAAAAAAAACCTCAATGCTTCATTAATCATAAAAACCCAGAACAATGAAGAGAGGTACCATAGGAACTTACCTAAATCCCCCATGAGATTTCCATTTTGATGTAAGTGTCACAGTAGTCATTAAACAGGAAAAGTTCTGACTTAATTATAATCGCCTAATCTTCAGCAACTTGTTTCTCAAGGTTTAAGAAGTAACTATTGTCAAGAACTGGATATTTGCAAATGACAGTACAGACAAAAGGTTGATATCCAGGATCTATAATGAACTCCTCAAACTCAACACACACAAAACAGACAATCATATCAAAAAAATGGGCAGAAGATATGAATAGACACTTGTCCAATGAAGACATACAAATGGCTATCAGACACATGAAAAAATGTTCATCATCACTAGCCCTCAGGGGGATTCAAATTAAAACCACACTGAGATATCACCTTACACCAGTTAGAATGGCTAAAATTAGCAAGACAGGAAACAACATGTGTTGGAGGGGATGTGGAAAAGGGGAATTTGTTGGTGGGAATACAAGTTGGTGCAGCCTCTTTGGAGAACAGTGTGGAGTTCCTCAAGAAATTAAAAATAGAACTTCCCTATGATCCTGCCATTGCACTCCTGGGTATTTACCCCAAAGACACAGATTTTGTGAAAATAAGGGCCATCTGTACCCCAGTGTTTATAGCAGCAATGGCCACGGTTGCCAAATTGTGGAAAGAACCAAGATGCCCTTCAACGGATGAATGGATAAGGAAGATGTGGTCCATATACACTATGGAGTATTATGCCTCCATCAGAAAGGATGAATATCCAACTTTTGTAGGAACATGGATGGGACTGGAAGAGATTATGCTGAGTGAAATAAGTCAAGCAGAGAGAGTCAATTATCATATGGTTTCACTTATTGTGGAGCATGGAGGACAAGGGGAGTTAGAGAGGAGAAGGGAGTTGGGGGAAATTGGAAGGGGAGGTAAACCATGAGAGACTATGGACTCTGAAAAACAATCTTGGGGGTTTGAAGGGGCAGGGGCTGGGAGGTTGGAGTACCAGGTGGTGGGTATTATAGAGGGCACGGATTGCATGGAGCACTGGGTGTGGTGAAAAAATAATGAGTACTGTTATGCTGAAAATAAATAAAAAATAAATTTAAAAAAAAAAAAAAAAGAACTGGTGTTAGTCTGCTGTATTCATGCTGCCAGAAGATTTGAGTCAACCAGGTTAGAGGCAAAGGATTTTATTACTCACAGCATTATTCAGCTTTTGTGCCAGTTCCTTGAAACTTTAAGACCCACGGGAAATTGTATTCCAACAATCATTATAGATAATTCTCAACCCTGGATGGACATTAGAGCCATCCAGGGAACTTTGAAAAAATACTGAGCCTAACCCTTAACAATTCTGATTGTATTTAACCTGTTGGGTCCTGATGTTACTATTTCTTACAGTTGCTCCAGATAATTCTTTTTGCAATCAAAAATGAAAACCACCAACTTATATTCTTTAGAGGAAGGTATGGTAAAAGAAGGCAAATAAGAAAAAATCCAATACTTTTCATTAATCACATTACTGCTTATCTCCAGGGTCTGATGAGTAAGGGGATTATCTAGCTTTAAAATAATCCTGTGAACTGGTAGCACCTGAAATGCTCCTACTCACATTTTCCAGTTTCCACCACAAACTCCAGTTTCCTCATTTGTAAAATGAGAACAAAATAGTTCTACTTTATAAGGTTCTCTGATGATTAAGTGAGGTAATACTTATACTTGGAACACTGCCTTAAATGGATGTCATATAAATGTTTGCTAAATAAATAGATCTTTATATGGTATATCTCATATGGTAAAAATGTTTTCAAAATGCGTAAATTTTATGTTTATACTTTAAAATTACATAAAAACATATGTATATTCTTTTTTAAAAAAGAACATATGTATTCTTCACTAAATATCTATGTATGATTCTTCTATATTCTGAGACTTATGGTAAGCTGTGTCACTTGAGAATATTCAACTCAATCACATTAGTGACTACTGAAAGAAGAAATAGCTCAGTAAATTCTTATAAAGTAGTTCCCTAGAAATTCACTTTAGCACCATGTTCCTTCCAAGAAAACATTTTTATTCAATCTATAAAAGGAGAGAACAGAATAGAAAAAGAACATATAAATAGTTTTCCAGAATAGTTTTCCTGAATAGTTTTATGTCCTTTTATTCACTCTGCTAAAAATCTAGCGAGTACAATCCAAATAACTATGATTAGAGTTACAAAGTACATATGTAACTGGGAAATGTACCTTGTGCCATAAGTAATTTAGAATGAATCTTTTAGTCTACTTCTTCTCAGTGTGCTGGGATATACACCCTCTGGGAGAGGGAGAGGGCATAAAATGCTGGGTGGGTATCAGTAGAACCTAAAAAAATGTTACTGAGGATTTCTGCACTCACGAATGATACAGGAGGCTATTGTCATCATGTACTGTTCTTTAAAGGAATTTAAAATTAATGTGAAGCACAAAGAAAAATAACTTGAATACAATGATGTTCATTTGAGTGGAGAAAAAAATTGTAAAATGCTCAAGATTAAAATTTTCTACAACAAAAAAAGAACACTATGGAAAGCAAAAAATATAGATTGAAGAATTAAAGGATGAAGACAGCAAAATTTATATGGAATTGTAGGAAGCTACTAAGAAGATAAAAAGGGGAATTTCATGTCAGAATAAATTAGCCAAACATCTTTAGGTGTAGGAGGGTGGATGCAGGATACTTTGTAAAGGAAGCTAAATAACTACTTACCTAAGCAGAGTTGAGAAATTTTGGACAAGATTTTTTGCTTTTCTCTTCGGTAGACCTGGGAGAAGATATGTGAACTAAAAATGTTACAGAGCAAACAATATATAGAGCAAACAAGGACAAAAAAAGGAAAATCATAGGGATCCTTTTTAATGTTCAGCAGTCTAGAATAAGTATGATGTAATTATTTCATTAATTTTTCTTCTCTCTGTTCTCTGTTGAAAGTTGCAGAAATAAAGAAAAGCACTTTACAATAGTTCCTCCCTGAATCTGACAAACCAAATTATAGCTATGTTCACTTTAAATATTGTTTTGCTATCTTGCTTCTCAGAAGTACCTTCTGAAGAGGTTCATTTTTGAATGGTGGGTCAAAATGATTGAGAAAGTTTCTGAAGTCAATAATATGAATTTGATAATGTGTGCATATTAAAGATTGAGAACTGGTCATTTCCAAATATATTGTAGAAGCCAGTTGACTATAGCTATCAATTTATTCCATAATTGAGTTGTAAAGGGCCAGGAATGTTGACATTGATGGAGCTCAGGAAAGAAGAAGCAAGTAAGAATCCGTAGTTGACAAGGACCTGATTTGAATCAAGATTAATAAGGGTTGATATTAATAATGATTGAATTAATCAATACACTATGTAATTTGAATCCCAATTTAAAGTCTCTCATTATTAGCCCAGCACTCATTAGAAGAGATGTTTGGGGATTGGTAATGGAAATGTCAGCTAATAATGCCCATTGCTCCTCACACAAGAATTGGAAAGTTATTTAGTGAAACTGTTATCTAATTTCCTGTCACCAAACTTTTGCAAATTTCCCTTGGGTAGTTCCTCATTATTTCAAATAATTACCATTCTCTTGGCACCCTGTTAAACTTTTTTTTCCCCATAGAAGCAAAGATGATCACTCTCAAGGCTAGTATAACAGAAGTCATAACATAAGCTATATTTCAATCATTATAGTTGTTGGCTTCATCCTTACTCTCTAAAAGCCCTGAATAAATTTGCACTGAAAGGAGAGCTCCCTTGTGCCAGTTTCTCCTCAGGTCAAGACCAAGTGACTTTTCCCTGAACTAGTCTCTTCTCAATTACCCACCTGGGATATTGACCTAAGGTTACCTGTTCAGAGGGTAGTTAACTAACCCAAAAGACTGACTCTGACATTTCCTGAGCCTTTTATTTAAAAATTCAGTTTTATACCTCACCAAAGTAAGAGATAGAAGGTTTTTTATCTTTTTTTTTTCCAATTTATTTATTTTCAGAAAAACAGTATTCATTATTTTTTCACCACACCCAGTGCTCCCTTGAAGTGGCGGGGGGGTGGGAGGTTGGGGTACCAGGTGGTGGGTATTATAGAGGGTTTTTTATCTTTTATTTCTAATTTATCTTCATTCCCCTTATTGGATACATGATAATTTGTAGTTTTCAATGCTCCAAGAATCCATTAATAAGAGTTATACACATATTGACAGCTAAATAAGTAACTGTGAAATCTGACAGTAGTAAATTTGTCCTAAAGTATTTACATATGCAAATTTTCAAGTGTTACATGTGCCCTCCCTACCTTTGTTTAACACCCTCTTAAGGTTACCCTAAAGAGGACCAATCCTCTATGCTTACAAAGTGATAACCAAAACAAACATGCTGTCTGACTAGTGATAGCCTTATATGTTGTTTAACGTGAATAAATAGTTATGGAACTTATAGATGACATGGATCAGTCTTGCTGTAGAATCCAAGTATCATATTGTTTGAGGATTCAACTTTTATGGTCATAGAGAATGTTAACATATTTGACTTCTTTGTCCTTCACTTGAATTTTAATATCATATTGATGCCAGGTTTTATTAATTACCATTATCCACTCCATTAAGAACAGGATCACCATATTGATTCAGTTCTCTGCTTGTTAACAGTGTCTGATGTATTTAACATTACACTAAGTTTAATTTCTGTGGAATTTATGACTAGATTGACAAATACTAGTCAAGAGGTGTACAGAATTCTCCTAAGGCAGCAACAGAATTTCAACATCTTCTTAACCTTAATGAAGATAAAAGTCCTGAAAAGAATAAAGTAAATGTACTATAGCCCAGCTATGGCCTTTATGAATGGACACCATGGTTGACACAGACTTGGGAAATTATAAATCCAAGACTTGACATTATTTCTGTTTAAACAGTAAAGAATGCATGGAGTTCCTTATTTTGCTCTAAAAGATATATAGTAAAATATGGAGATCTATGAGGGTCAAAATGTCCCTAACATCATTATCATTTAGAAAGATATAGTGGTTTCTATCCTGAGCCCTTAAAGTGGATTTGACTCACCTTCATACCAGAAAAGTTTTTGTTTTTGTTTTTGTTTAAGGCCTACAATAGATTTAGTTGATTTATTTGTGCCCTGTGTCATCTAAACATAATTAATGTTGGTTCCTAAAAATTAATTTAATCCTTTTATCCATATGGTTTCCATGAGATACTGGAAACCAGAAGAATACAAATTTCTCCCACACATCCTCAAACTTTAAAAAAAAAATACTGTTGAAAAAAAGAAAACAAAAATATCCACAAAAAGAAACCTGGGTGGTTCCATTGGTTAAGTGAAAGACTTTTGGCTCTCTTGGTTTCTGGTCCTGTCATGATCTCTTGCATTGTGAGTTGGAGCCCCCTGCAGTGCCCTCCGTGAGGCTCCATGCTCAGCAGGGAGTCTTCTTAAGGATTGTCTCCCTCTGCCCCTTTCCTGACTCACATGTGCATACGTGCATGCACTCTAAAATAAATAAATAAATATCTTAAAAAATAGCCATAAAACATATCTCCCACATACCTAGGAAACAGAGAATACTATGAACTTTAATTTACAGGTAAGCAGTAAACTATACCCAAAAATTCACTCTGGAGCCTGGAGCTGACTACAGAAAAGACAGAAACTCTACAGGGAAAAAGAGAGAAAGAGGGAGAAAAAAAAAAAAAAAGTAGAACTGATGCCCCAGGGTAGCAGAACATAGATAAATTCAATCCCAAAAATATAAATTTCCATCCTGAGTGAAGAAAATACCAAGAACCAGCCTGAAACTTGATAGTTAAGAGCAAAGAGAAAATCACAAAATCACAAGATATTTAAAACTCTCCTCCAAGGAAGGTCCTAGAAATTTGAAACTTTCACTTTACTATAGACCACCAGAAGAAGGGTATGGTGAACTACAAAAATCTAGTAAACTAACCAAACCCATTCTATACATATGTCAACACGTATAAGTGATGGTCCTGGAAAAATAACTTTTCAAAAGACCAGAACACTACCGAGAATATACACAGTAAGCTATGACAATATAAAAATTAATTCATTCCTACATTTTCCCCCTAAAAACACCCAAACAGGACAACATGATTATAACATAGAATCACATGATACAAACAAATTAAACATCCTTAAATATGCAGATATATAAGAAAAATAATTTAAATAAAAAATTCTTAAACTAACAACTGATATGGACCAATATTAAGATCTGAAATAAGGTGACCAGATTCAGGAAAGAATTAAAGAAAAAACATTCTTTGATATAGACTTATATATAAGGTGCCAAGAAAAATAGATTTTTTTTGCAAAAAATTGAATGTGATAACCGGTTTCCAAAAAATTATCTACATGTCCTAGTACTCACGCTCTTGTGTAGTCCCACCTACATGGAATCTGGGCTGGCCCAGTGACCCTATTTAAACAATAGAATGCAGCAAAAGTGATGCAGTGCAGATTCAAGCCTAAGGAGTTGCTTTTACTTTTGGATCCTGAGAGATCACATGGAGAGAGAGAGGCCCAAAGACTCCAATATATCAGCTGATCCCAGTGTTCTAGCCATCTTCACCAATTGAACAGATTTATCAATGAGCCATGTTGGAAAATCTAAAACAATTATGCCTACAGATTACTGCTGATCAGCTGACATTATGTGGAGTAAAATAACAGCCCATATGAGCCTGGTCAATCCACAGAATTGTGAGAGATAATAATTAGATTGTTGGTAGGTCACTAAATTTTGGTGATTTTTTACAAATAAATAAATAAGAGAAATATTCAGAAAACTTATGAAAAAGCCAAGGGAGAAAAAAAAAAGTAAAAAGAGGTAAAAATGATTAGAGAAAAAATTATTGATATAGCTGATATGCGAGTCCCTGAAGAAGAAAAATAAATCAATTAAATAGAATCATGAATATTATAATCTAAGAATACTTTTCAGAAATAAGAATATATTTATGCATCATTAATAAGTTCATTATATGCTTTGGAAAGTTAAATAAACTGTTTGAGTCATAGTATATTAAAACTATTAAATTTTAAAGTTAAAGGAATAGATACCCTCTGGGCTTCCAGACAAAAGAAAGAATATCAGGTTGGCCTCAGATGCTTTCAATGGCAATATATAAATCCAGACATACGCAGTGGAGCAATATTTCTAGAAATTTGGGAAAAGAAATTTTTAATGATTTGTATCTATGACATTATTTTTCTCTTTGTGTTTAATCTGACCCTGGTTTCAATCTGCTTTTCATGCTATCACAAGAAATGAACTTCCAAAATGTATTTTTTTATCTTGCTCATCACCTTTCAGTTGTACCTCCTTTGCCTATAATAAATCCAATTCATTAGCATGACGTAAGTGGTTTTCCATTGTTTAATCCCTGCTTACATCTCCAGTATTATCTATGATGTCGCCATCTTCCATCGCATTCTGTTTCAGCTAGATTTAACCACAAGATTCAAACTTGGAGCATTATTTTTATATATTATGCTCCCTCATTCTGGCATGAGTGCCTTGTGGACTCTTGCTAACTCATATACTTCTAGTCCTGCATTAATGCCATCTCTTCTAGGAAGTTATTTATGATCCCCCCCCATTACTACCATA
This sequence comes from Neogale vison, assembly GCF_020171115.1. Classification (NCBI taxonomy): domain Eukaryota; kingdom Metazoa; phylum Chordata; class Mammalia; order Carnivora; family Mustelidae; genus Neogale; species Neogale vison. The sequence continues at coordinate 46,145,532 of NC_058096.1, read as the reverse complement.
AAGTAGAATTGTGCTGCATCTGTTTTATACCAGCTCTATTTCTTGTACTTCTTTTTAATTTTTTTTAAGATTTTATTTATTTATTTGACAGACAAAGATCACAAGTAGACAGAGAGGCAGGCAGAGAGAGAGGAAGGAAAGCAGGCTCCCTGCTGAGCAGAGAGCCCAATGTGGGGCTCGATCCTAGGACCCTGGAATCATGACCTGAGCCAAAGCCAGAGACTTTAACCCACTGAGCCACCCAGGTGCCCCGCTTTATAATTTTTTAAAGGATTTTATTTTTAAGTAATCTCTGTACCCAACATGGAGACTGAACTCACAACCCTGAGATCAAGAATTGTACACTCCACCAAATGAGCCAGCCAGGTGTCCCCCTTATACTTCTTTTATGGCACTTTCATTCTCTATTACAGTCAAAATTTTTACAAACGCATTTCTTTCTCTAGACTGTAAGTTCTTTGAAAATAATAACTGGCTAAATTTATCTATTAGATGTTTAATAAGTTTTCCTAAATAAAAACATGAATGAATGAATAAACTAATTTGGCATGAGTAATAATAAAGTTGAAAGAAGCAACTGAACACTTTCAGGATGGTCAATCTTCTTAGAATTCTACTGGACACACTTTATTATTTATTTATTTGAGAGAGAGAGAGCACAAGCAGGGGAAGAGGCAGAGGAAGAGAGAGAAGCAGGCTCCCAGCTGAGCAGGGAGCCCACCTGGGGCTCAATCCCAGGACCCTGAGCTCATGACCCGAGCTGAAAGCAGACAGATAACCAATTGAGCCACCCAGGTGCTTCTGAAGGACACACTTTAGAAATGAAAGATGAAGAAGGTTTTCCATTTGAGAAAGAAGGGAGCAATAGGACCAAAGTCACAGAAACAAGTAAATTACCTATTTAATGCAAGATCGCAGAATATTTGCTTGGTTCCTTTAGGGATCTTCTCAGTATGCTAAGAAATGTAGACTCTATTAGATAGCCAAAAAAGTACTAGGAGATTTTAGTCAGGGGTAAGAAATGATAGAAAACAGTGTCTTATATTTCAGTTTTCCGCAGGGAAAAAGTAACTGTTGTGAGGCTTGAACTTCCACTACACACAGAAAGCTGGACAAATATATGAAAAGCTGTTTCAGAAAGCAGACAAGAGGCAGCATAGAACTGCTGTGACACCTAAGAACATATGAAGTGAGCCTTGTCATGTTCAGTTAAATGCTAGTCTAGATATTGCTGTGAAAGTATTTTCTAGATCAAATTAATATTTACGGTCAGTCAACTTTTAAGTAAAGGAGATTACTGTAAATAATCTGAGTGAGCCTCATCCAGTCAGTAGAAGATCTTAAGAGCAAAAACTGCCTGGAGATAAATTCTTCCTAAAGACTATAATAGAGAAATACTGCCTGAGTTTCCAGCATGCCCTGTGAATTTCAGACTTGCCAGTCCCCATGATCATGAGAACTAATTCCTTAAAATAAATATCTTTATTGGTTCTGCTTCTCTGGAGAACTCTAACTGATATATATGGTCAGATGATTTTTTTTTTCAAGACTACCAGTGTAATTCAATGATAGAAGAGATAATCTTTTTCAAAAATCCAAAAAAAAGATAATCCAAAATCAAAAAAAGACAGTCTTTTCCAAAAATCCAAAAAGATAATCTTTTCCAAAAATTAAAAAAAAAAAAGGATTTTTAAAAACTGGATATTTGTTTGAAAATAAATACACTTATCCCATAAATAAAAAGTAAATTAGAATAATTCTCAGAGCTAAATGTTAAAATTTAAACTCTAAAACCTCTAGAAAAATACAGAGGATGAAACTTCCCTGACCTTAAGGTAAGGCATAGGTTTCTCAGATGATAAAATATGCAGTGACCAGTTAAAAAAAAATGATACATGGGACTTTAATAAAACAGAAACTTTTGTAGCAACATAATAACTAGAATTAAGTGTTAATTATGGCATCATAATATTAGCTGACATAATACTATTTACCAAACATTATTTTATTTTTTTAAAGATTTATTTATTTTAGAGAGAATGTGAGCAGGAGTAGGGGGAAAGGGAGAGAGAGAGAAACAGACCCCACAGCTGAGTACCCAGGTACCCCTAAACATTATTTTAATCTCAAATCCACACAGATGCTGAAATACAGTATTTGGTGGTTCACATATAAACCTAAATTAATGGCGCCTGGGTGGCTCAGTTGGTTGTGACTGCCTTCAGCTCAGGTCATGATCCTGGAGTCCTGAGATCAAGTCCTGCATTGGGCTCCCAGCTCCATGGGGAGGGAGTTTGCTTCTCCCTCTGACCTTCTCCCCTCTCATGCTCTCTCTCACTCTCTGTCTCCCTCTCTCTCTCAAATAAATAAATAATATCTTTTTAAAAATATACTGAAATTAAAATGTAAATTATCTAGACATTAACCCTGTGGATGAAAAGATACTTTGGGAAATTATCCTTACTCTCTAGTTTGTGTAATACATCCGGAAAAGGTAATCTTAAAATACATCTGGAGGAAAAGGTAAATTTAGATTAGTGAAAATTACATATACAACTGAATGCTTCTATTCTATATCTACAAAAATTTTAAGTAATAATGAATAATGGGGGAAAAGGATGATAGAGTTCCTGCTTTTTCTTGTAGTTTTGGTTTGTCTATTTTTAATCCATCAAATATTTAGAAATTGGGGTATTGAAAAATATAAGAATTGTGGCCCCTGGATGGTTCAGTCAGTTAAGAATCTGACTCTTGATTTCAGCTCAGGTCTTGAGTTCAAGCCCCATGTTGGGCCTCCATGCTAGGCATGGACCCTACTTTAAAAAAAGGGGGAGGGTAAAAAAAGTATAAGAACCATGTATATATGGTCAATTAATTTACTACAGAGGAAACAAGAATATGTAATAGGGAAAGGACAGTTTCTTCAAGAATGTTGGGAAAACTGGACAGCCATGTGCAAAAGAATGAAATAAGACCACTATATTGTGTATTGAGGCCATACAAAAAAATCAGTTCAACAAAGAATAAGGACTTGGATGTAAGACCTGAAGCCATAAAATTCCAGAAGAAAACAGAGAGTAAGGTCCTTGACATCAGTCTTAGCAATGACGTTTTGGAGTTGACTACAATTGCAAAGGCATCAAACAAAAGGAAAGATATTTGCAAACTATATATCTGATAAGGAATTAGTATCCAAAATATATTACAATCTCATACAATTAATAGGGGGAAAAAAAAACAAACAATCCAGTTTAAAAATAGACAGAGAACCTAAAAATAAATGAATGAATGAATGAATTCTCCAAAGAAGACATACAAATGGCCAATACCTACATGAAAAGACTCTCAACATCACTAATCATTAGAGAAATGCAAATGAAATCTGCAGTGTAAAATCATCTCAGACCTGTTGGAATGGCTATTATCCAATAAACAAGTGCGGGTGAGGATGTGAAGAGGAAAGAAAGAACCCTTTGTGCACTGTTGATGTAAATGTAAATTAGTACAGCCACTATGGAAAACAGTAAGAAGATTCTTTTTTTTTTTTTTTTTTTTTTTTTCTTTAAATCACAAGTGGAACTACCATATGATCCACGAATTTCACTTCTGGGTATGTGTCTGAAGGAACTGAAACTCTTATTTTAAAGAGATTGTTTTAACTGCGTTATAAGTTTTTTGAATGTTCAGTTTGAGAAGTTCTTTATAGATCTTGGCTATCAGCCCTTTATCTATAATGTCATCTGCAAATATCTTCCCCCATTCCATGGGCTGCCTCTTAGTTTTGTTGACTGTTTCCTTTTGCTGTGCAGAAGCTTTTTATCTTTTTTTTTTCCAATTTATTTATTTTCAGAAAAACAGTATTCATTATTTTTTCACCACACCCAGTGCTCCATGCAAGCCGTGCCCTCTATAATACCCACCACCTGGTACCCCAAAAAAACAGTCTGAGGGGTTTGAAGCTTTTTATCTTAATGAAGTCCCAAAAGTTTATTTTTGCTTTTGTTTCACTTGCCATTGGAGACATATCTTAAAATAAATTACTGTGGCCAATGTCGAAAAAGTTACTGCCTATGTTCTCCTCTAGGGTTTTAATCAATTCCTGTCTCACATTGAGGTCTTTCATCCATTTTGAGTTCATCTTTGTGTATGATGTAAGGGAATGGTCCAGATTCATTCTTCTATATGTAGCTGGACAATTTTTCCAGCATCACTTATTGAAGAGACTGTCTTTTTTTTCCATTGGGTATTTTTTCCTGATTTGTCAAAGACTGGCTGATCATAGATTTGAGAGTCCATTTCTGGAGTCTCTATTCTTTTCCACTGTTCTATGTGTCTGTTTTTGTGCCAATACCATGCTATCTTGGTAATCACAGCTTTGTAATATAGTTTGAAGTCAGGCAATGTGATGGCCCCAGCTTTGTTTTCCTTTTTCATCATTCCCTTGGCAATTTGGGGTCTTTTCTGGCTCCATACAAATTTTAGGATTTTTTGTCCCAGCTTCTTGAAAAATGCCAATGATATTTAAATAGGGATGGTATTGAAAGGGTAAATAGCTCTGGGGAGGATAGACATTCTAACAATGTTTGCTCTTCCAATCCATGAGCATGGAATATTTTTCCACCTTGTGTCTCAATTTCTTTCACAATTGTTCTGTAGTTTCTAGAGTATAGATCCTTTACCTCTTTAGGTGCCTTATGGTTTTTGTTGCTATTGTGAACAGAATTGATTCCTTAATTTCTCTTTCTACAGTTACAACATTAGTGTATAGAAAAGCCATTGACTTCTGTGCATTGATTTTGTATCCTGCCACATTGCTGAATTGCTTTATGAGTTCTAGTAATTTAGAAGTGGAGTCTTTCGAGTTTTCCTCATAAAGCATCATGTCATCTGCAAAGAGGGAGAGTTTGACTTCTTCTTTGCCAATTTGCATGCCTTTATTTTTGTTGTCTGATTGCTGAGGCTAGGACTTCTAGCACTATGCTGAACAATAGTGGTGAAAGTGGGCATCTCTGTTGTGTTCCTGACCTCAAGGGAAAAGCTCTCAGGTTTTCCCCATTGATAATGATATTCGCTGTGAACTTTTCATAGATGGTTTTTATGATATAGAGGAATGTTCCCTCTCTATATATACTCTGAAGAGTTTTAATCAGGAACAGATGTTGTATTTTGTCAAATGCTTTCTCTGCATTAATTGAGAGGATCATATGGTTCTTGTCTTTTCTTTTATTGGTGTGCTCTACCAAGTGGATTGATTTGTGAATGTTGAACTACCCTCACATCACAGGCATAAAACCTACTTGCTCGTGGTGAATAATCCTTTTAATGTACTGTTGGATCCTACTAGGTAGGATCTTGTTGAGTATTTTGGCATCAATGTTCATCAGGGAAATTGGTCTGTAATTCTCCTTTTTGATGGGGTCTTTGCCTGGTTTGGGGATCAGAGGAATGCTGGCCTCATAGAGTGAGTTTGGAAATTTTCCTTCTGTTTCTATTTTTTGGAACAGCTTCAATAGAATAGGTATTATTTCTTCTTTAAATGTTTGGTAGAATTTCCCTGGGAAGCCATTTGGCCCTGTGCCTTTTGTTTTCTTGGGAGGTTTTTGGTTATTGCTTCAATTTTGATACTGGCTATTGGTCTATTCAGATTGCCTATTTCTTCCTGTTTCAGTCTTGGTAGTTTGTAAGTTTCCAGGAAGGCTTCTGTTTCTTCCAGGTTGCTTAATTTGTTGGCATACAGTTGTTGTTATACTTAACTAATGAATCACTGAACACAGTATCAAAAATAATACATAATAAAAAAATAATAAAAACATAATTTAAAAAGTCAAAATTTCATAGGCTAAAATGTGAATTATAATTGAGTAGAAAATATTCTCTATTTGCTGGTAATAAGGGATTGTGTTAGTTACTAAAAGTTTATGAATAAATGACTGAATAAGAACAAAAAAATTTTTAAAAAGATATGTTTACCCTCATATCCATTGTAGCACTATTTCAATAGCAAAGACATGGAAACAACCTAAGTGTCTATCAACAGAAAAATGCATAAAGAAAATGTGATACACACACACATACACACACACACACATTGTTCAGCCATATGAAGAAGCAGGAAATCGTACCATTTGTGGCAACATGGATGGACCTTGAGGGCATTATGCTAGGATGAAATAAGTAAGAGGAATATCATATCTCATATGATATGATCTCACTTATATATGGAATCTAAATAAACAAAAAAAATCTTCATAGATACAGAGAACAGATTGGCCATCACTAGAAGCAGAGGCTGAGGGATGGACAGAATGAGTGAAGTGGGTCAAACATATTAACTTCTGGTTATAAAATGATGGCATTCTGGGGCTGTGGTTTACAGCATGTGACTATAGTTAACAATACTGTATTGTGTATTTGAAACTAAGGGAGTATAGCTTAAAATTTGTCATCACAAGAAAAAAATGTAACTATATGTGGTGACTGGTGTTAACTAACTTATTGTAGTAATCTTTTCCTAATATATGCATATATCAAATCATTAAGTTATACATCTAAAACTAACACAATGTTGTATGTCTGTTATACTTCAGTAAAAAAAAAAAAGATAAGTTTCAAATGATTTTTTTTAAGTGTAGAAAAGCTTCACTCCCTCATTCCTATCTTTATATCTCAACAACCTGACAAAGGTGTCCCCCACTTCACTAAACCACTGTCAATGAGCATTCCTATATACACTTTTCAATTAATTAATGAGCTATCTTGAATTGTCTTATTTTGGAAGACATTTCTCTAGCATTGATCATACACAGTAGTTATCTCAAGTTTTAAAATTGTGTGCTGTCTTTCTATTTCCACCAGAGCCTAATAACAGACTGCCTTTAGCTTTCAAAAGGGCTGTTCCTTGTTGTGCACCAAGTAATTTATAATCTCTTTCAATGGATGCCATGTGTGTGGTAGTATTGATGTTTGCCAGAGACTCCAATCTTCATGTAACTGGGTAACAAATGCCTTCGAAATCATTTGTGACTTGGAAGGATGTGATTCCAGAGAGACTGTCTGGGTTCAGTGTGAGTATCTAAGAGTTGGGTTTTTTTTTCCCCCAATTCCAATAAAATTCAGATTTATTTGAATACCTAAATACATGGCTTAATAAAATGTTCAAGTGCAGTATATACTCTTAGCAACATGTAAATAGACCTCTTCTTATCTCGAGGTTCTGAAAAGACAGTAATTTATTCTGTATTATCTGTAAAATGTCTATTGTGGTTCCAGTTCAAATTATTCTGCCAAATTTTACGGCTAAGCCAAGGCCCAATATTTTAGCTGGATAGATCAACCATTTTGGATTAGTCATGTGTCACCACAATTCGTAGTTCCTAGGTGTCTTCCTCTTCTCAGAGATAAATTATGATAGAATATATTTTCAATGTAATGACCTAGTATTCTTTTTATAAGGATTGAATCTATATCTTATCTAACCAGGTTGTAAGGCTATATTGGAGTGATTAACATATCTCAAACATGTATGGGAGACCTTGTCAAATGATAGAAAATTGTTTCATTTCCAAAATTATTCTGAAACTGGAATAAAAACATGAATCTTTGACCAAATCTGTAGTAGCATACCAGTCACCTTTAGTTCGCTGGCCTTCTTCTTAAATGGCTTTTACCAGACTTAGTGGAGAGAAGCTGAACAGTGAAACTATTTTATTTAGTCCTCAGTAGTCATAGTAAATCTTCATTAAATCTTTTTTCCTAAGTACCAGACAGGGTCTTTATATAGTTAGTTAATAATGCATTAATATCCCTATTTCCACCATATCTTAATGCAGGAATGGGTTATTGTCCTCCAAGGATTTTGTATTGTTTGATATTCACTACATAGGAGAGTTTGCACAATTCAACAGGTTCTATTTGTGTGTAGAATTAGAAATGGGTGGAGGAAGTCTTGACCTGATTAGATATTGGCAGGCAATGGCAAAAACCTCCAGTCTCTCTTGTATGACTCTGCAATTGCACTACTGGGTATTTACACCAAAGATATAGTTGTAGTGAAAAGAAAAGCCATATGCACCCAATGTTCATAGCAGCAATCACCAAACTGTGGAAAGAGCCTTGATACCCTTCAATAGATGAATGGATAAGGAGGATATGGTCCATATATACAATGGAATATTATGCCTCCATCAGAAAGGATGAATACCCAACTTTTGTATCAACATGGACAAAACTGGAGGAGATTATGCTGAGTGAAATAAATCAAGCAGAGAGAGTAAATTATAATATGGTTTCTTTTACTTGTGAAGCATAAGGAATAACATGGAAGACATTAGGAGAAGGGAAGTAAAAATGATTTAGAGGAAATTGGAGGGGGAGATAAAAGATTAGAGATTGTGGACTCTGAGAAACAAACTGAAGGTTTTGGAGGGGAGAGGTGTGGGAGATTAAGTGAGCATGGTGGTAGGTATTGTGGAGGGCATGTATTGCATGGAACACTGGGTGTGATGCATAAATAATGAATCTTGGAACACTGAAAAAATAAGATAAAATTAAAAAAAAATTAAAACCTCCAGTCTCACAACATATCAAATCCAATAAAACACTCAGATAGAGGTGACAATTCTACAGGTTATTCTTATACTCACTTATTCCAATTTATAATTTACTGTAACCCTGATACTTTCTACTACAGCATCACATTATCCTCAGAGTTTTATCTTTGGCTCTCCAATGTTGTACCCCCTGCCTCTTGTTGATATCATCATGTACCATGTTCTAGTTTCTGGTAATCCCAGAAAACTCTGTTCACCACCTCAAAGCCATTCAGCTTAGACCAGTCATTCATGTTTGGATTTCTCTGCTGATATTTTGTAAGTAGAGCTCAATCTTCTTATTCTATTGCCTTAACAAATGGAATATCCCCACACCCATGCTCACTCACTTTATTTTACCACGTACATTTTGACATATCCCAAACAACATATCCCATACAACAAATCTGGCTTGTTCTTTTTAACAAGGCAAGTGCAGTTGCCCAAACTATCAAGTATTTTCCACCTCCCAACCAGTAATCACCATCAGTTATTATATAGTCCCTTCACCAATTTATTTCTTTTTGATCCAACTTTCACGAGGCACCAAAATAAATCCATGTGACTATGCCATCTTTGGTTATTCCTTTTCTTTTGAAAGGCACAGAACTTTTTTCTGTCACTGATATCCAGGAAAAAGAGATTGCTAACAAGTTTTCTATAGCTGTCTTTATATTTTGTTTTCCTACAAGATTGTATAAGGGTTCCAAGCATAATGAACTGCCCTTATCACTGAATTCTCAAAGTTTGCATCAAGCATTTTTCATTAGGAGTGATATTATTGTTATCTATATACAATCTAAGATATCTCCAGTTAGAACATATCCACTACCATTTCTGCAGGGATATTTTATGTATCATTAGGTTAAAAAAAAAATGGGGAGATAAACCATGAGAGACTGTGGACTCTGAGAAACAAGAGGGTTTTTGAAAGAGGGGGTGGGGGATGGGTGAACCTGGTGGTGGGTATTAAGGAGGACATGTACTGCATGGAGCACTGGGTGTGGTGCATAAACAATGAATCTTGGAACACTGAAAAAATAAAATAATTTTTTTGAAAGCATTAGTCATAAAAAAAAAAATGGGCAGTTACCCTTTTCAATGGAAGCTTGTTAGATTTCTACCTTAACCATGGTAGTATCATTATTTAGAAAGAAAATGTATACTGAAGTCCACATTTATCAGGCCATTTAATCATCTCCATTCAGACTCAATGGATTTTCTACCATTGAAATACAATGCCCTTGATCATGTGGTTTGAGTGTCTGGACTAACAAAAAATCATCAGGTTTCTAGTGTTTATTTATTGGAAAAATGTCCCACTTATTTAACAATGTCCCCCCATCTCTATGGTAACCTGGTTTTGTCCTTCGTTCTCAAGGACAGTGAATATGTTGGCTTCCAGGTGAATATAATATCAGCCAAGCAAAAAACTTTATGACTCATCTTCTATTTTATATATTTGTCTCATCTCTCCTAAGTCAGTCTACTTCTTTGTGTTCTTCTGATAGAATTACCATTTTGTTAATGCTATTGATAACCAACAAGCAATGTTTCTAGCCATTATCCCTATTTGTCTTTGTTTATTGTCCATTAGTCCATCGAAGGGCATCTTGGTTCTTTCCATGGTTTGGGAACTGTGGCCATTGCCACTATGAACATGGGGGTAAAGGTGGCCCTTCATTTCATTACATCTGTATCTTTGGGGTAAATACCCAGTAGTGCAATTGCAGGGTCATAGGGTAGCTCTATTTTTAACTTCTTAAGGAATATCCACACTGTTTTCCAAAGTGGTTTATTAACCAAACCATTTTGCTAAATCCTAGATGTTTGAAACTATGTAACTTAAAAAAATTTTTTTCCACTATCGTGAACCAGGGGTTAGTTTCAGCTATCCTGGCACCAAAGTCTCAAAAGAGGATTTTCCCCCTACCTATCCTTCTTCACAAGGGCCATTCAAGTAAATTTCAAGTGTAGAATGACTTCAAATTCACAAGATAAAATAGGTTTATCCACTGTTTATTTACCCAAGTTTATTATCCAAGTTCACGTAGCTTAAGCAAGAATACACAACAAGTAAAACAGCAGCATGCATAACAGTAACATGACAGAAGCTTTGAATACTCTGATAGTTTACAAAGCCTCATTCACTGAATACAAACTCTTGTATGCACAGATCACTCAGCACAGGAAAGGTACCATGTTGGGGGACTCCCAGCTTAGATAACTTGCTTATAACCAAGCACTTAGAGGGATGTTTACCTCACATCCAATTTTAGTGCAACTGCATACCATAAAAACAGGCTCTACAATGAACAATCTTGATAAACTTGACACACTTGATGTACAACATACTTAAGAGCATTTTGGATCAGTAATAAGTTCATACTAACCTCAGGAGGAATCTAATTTATCCCAAGTTAATATATCTATTGGGTTGGCTTTGGAAGACTATATAAATATCAGTTTCTTAGAGGGTCCTCAAACTGGCATAAAATATGCTGAGTGAAATAAGTCAAGCAGAGAGAGTCAATTATCATATGGTTTCACTTATTTGTGGAGCATAACAAATAGCATGGAGGACAATGGGAATTAGAGAGGAGAAAGGAGTTGAGGGAAATTGGAAGGGGAGGTGAACCATGAGAGACTATGGACTCTGAAAAACAATCTGAGGGGTTTAAAGGGGCGGAGGGTGGGAGGTTGGAGGAACCAGGTGGTGGGTATTAGAGAGGGCACGGATTGCATGGAGCACTGGGTGTGGTGCAAAAACAATGAATACTGTTACGATGAAAATAAATTAAAAAAAAATTACAGTTCAACTCTTAACTGTTTACTTTCAAAGTAATATAATACCCAGAATATTACTGAAAATATCTCCTGACAAAATCATACATTACTTGTGCAATTATGAAGCTAGTAAAAGAGTGTAAATATCATAGCATATGATTGTTTTTGAAGACATTTCAAGTAAAATGTGTTCCATGTACATTAAGAAACAAATATACTTACATTTATGTAAATAATAAAAAGTATTTTAGAATTACTTTTAAAAGACCAATCATAATTATAGAAAAAGGGTTTAATCAAAAAGAAAATTAAAATGTTAAATAAAGGTGTAGTTTATAGTCCTTGTAAAATGAGTCACAAATACTGTGAAATTGCTGAAATCACCCTACTACTAGAGATGGTTTTTAAAAAGAATAAACTTAATCATGTGGAATATTTTTAAAATAAATTTTGTTATTGGGGACCAACAGAAATTAATTTTAAGACCATATAAACAAGTTGATTTTTTTCCAATAATGTTTATATGAGAGATAAATAAATTTAAGTGATAAGAGATATTTATCATATGCCTATAATACTTTTACTATATTTGTTGGAACTATTGGCAAGATCTAAAGTGTTTTAAAAATACTAGAACAACAGGCATATTCTCATGCCTCTACAATTTAAACTTAATTCTCATTTTGTATAATTGTTTTTCCCTAAGTGAGTGTGTTCAAAAAAGAAAAAAAAATCAGACTGTTCAAGGAATATAATTGTTTTGCCAAAAGAAGACTTAAAACATCTATGCCTATATAATTCTAAAGTAAATTAGAATATATATATATATATATATATATATATATATATATAATCTTTTAAGTGATCATATCTCTGAATTGGAAGTAAATTAGTGAAAGAATATTCACTGATAATTCTATATCTCTACATGCAAAGTCAGGTTCTTATCTCTGATATAACCTCTTTGCCTTTCCCTTAGTTACTCTAACTAAAACTGATAGGAATAGTAATGCAACCACGAGGCTGATCAAAATTGCATTATATTGCACTCAAATATTCCTAAATTTATAAATTATTGAATGTCATGCTGCATGCAGTATCCCTGATTTAAAAAAAAAAAAACAGTGCATGAAATTACAGCTCTGAGCTGTGGTTAATTTTGATATTTCATTCTTTAATTCATGCCAACTTTCATTTTCTTCCTAACATCCACAATTTTCTTAGAAATTTTCATTTTTTTTTTCTTAACTTTATCACCAAACAGTACATTTCTTCTTAAGAAATATTTTTCCAAGAAGTAGAATTTTATTTTATTAGTCAACTGAAGTAACTATGTGTGGCAGAAAACAACAAAGCCTTATTGATTTGCAAGTCCAGAGCAATGGGCTGGGCTCATTCATGAACTAAAAAACTAACTCTATATGGCAGCATCTATTACAGCTATTTCCCTCCGTAATTGTCTGTATCTATCTGGAATTTTGGAAAGTCCTAGAAAATAACTAATTTGAAAAAGCTAAATGCTTCAGATAAAAATAAAGCACAATATTTCTAATTAAGCAAGTTCTAGACGTAATGTTCCCAAACTATCACTGGACCCATTCCAAGAAAGCTTTATTGGGAAGCTGGGATGCTTCACACACACTTTATTAATTCCTCTGACCGTTAGCCTTCTGGTGGAATGACAGTCGGGACTTGGGGTGTTTTTTCAGCAGATGATAAAAAAGAAACATTTTGAAAATTGGCAACTATTTATTTCTTCATTATTCTTCTCAAGGCACCTATAACTTCTTTGTTCCTCAAGCTGTAAATAAAAGGATTTAGCAGAGGAATTATTATTGTGTAAAATAAAGAATACATTTTGTCATGATCATCAGTGTGGTCAGAACCAGGACGCACATACATGAAGAAGAGAGTGCCATAGAACAACGAAACAGAGAGCAGGTGGGCACTGCATGTGGAGAAGGCTTTGCTCCTGCCCTTTTCAGACTTCTTTTTCATGATGGCAAAGAGGATACGGATATAAGAAACCATGATGGTCATAAAAGTAAAGACTTGTATAAAGGCCGAAAAGATTAAAACCAGAAGTGTATTAACTGTAGGATCAGTGCAAGAAATTTTGAAAAGTTGTAAAATTTCACAGTAGAAATAATGTATTTCATTGGACCTGCAGAAAGTTAATCTAAATAACAAACCCACATGAATTGCTGAATGTAGAAAACCCATGAAATATGAAACACCAATGAACTGAGTACAGAGGTTCCTGGACATTAAGACTGGATAAAGCAAAGGGTTGCATATGGCTATGTAGCGGTCATAAGCCATTACTACCAGCAGGAAACACTCTGTGGTGGCACTAGAACCAAAAATATAAAATTGAGCCATACAGTCAAAAAGTGATATCACATGATTCTTGGATAAAAAATGTGTAAGCATCCTCGGAGTTACAGAGGATGAAGTACAAGCATCTGCAAAGGCTAAACCACTGAGGAATAAGTACATGGGGGTGTGAAGATGGGGATGCTTCCAGATGAGAAAAATCAGTCCAAGGTTGCCCACCATGGTGGTGAGATAGATGACTAAGAACACCAGGAACAGGGGTACCTGCAGCCCTTGAAGATCTGTAAGTCCTGTAAGAACAAACTCAGCCACGAGTGTCTTATTTTCTTCTGCCATATGTAACCTGTCCAGATGGTAAAATGAAAGAAAAATATTGTTGAAACAGTCACAAAATAATCATAAAAATTGTGTATTTTTTTGTGTAACTGATGTAAAAGATGCCTCTCATATATTACCAATTTTTTAATTTTTACCTTCATATGTGTCCTTTAATATACATTCAAAAATGTCCATAATAAAAAGTTTTAAATGATAATTCACCTAAAGTAACAAGTAAATTAAATACAAATCCTTCTCAATCCAACAGAGGTTTTAAGAACTGTATATGTTCATCTAAACATTATATGAAAGAAAGAAATTTCCCATTTTACCCAAGAAAAATGTAAATAGTTAAGAGCAGTCAAGAGTCCTTTAATTTCTACTGAACTACAATATAAAGATATAATAATCAAAACATTAAGATAGTGGAATAAGAATACACAAGAGGATCAATGCAATAATAGGCAGCCAGCTCAGAAATAGATTCCATTATATACAGAAATGTGGCATAAGACAATACGATGTTTCAGTTCAGTAGGAGAAAGATGATGGATTTAATGGATTGTGCTGCCATTCTTGGCTATCTGTCTGGATATGAACAAGGTTAGGCTCCTAACTCACAGCATAGATACTTTCTAAGAAATTTGGGAGCCAACAATATAACATAGTGATTAGAGAAATTCTTATCCAGAAAAGAGTATTGGACAGAGTCAGAGGGCATATAATAGGTTGGGAAATACATTTTACAGTGTATATGAAAGATACAGATTTATGAATAACATAATACATAATATAAGAATAACACCAAATAGATAAGAAAAAGGCAAACAATCTAAAAGAAGAATGAATAAAGGATATGAACAAGCAAGTTTACAGATGAATAACCAGCAAATAAAATGAAAAGATGCCTAGTTTCCTGTGTGTCACACATAAACACACATGTGCAGGTGCAGGCATACACACACAAACACATACACAGATACTTCCTTTCTCACATATCAGATTAGCAGAAATTAAAGTGAATAGATACTGCTGACTGAGGTGAGAAAAGTGCTCCTTTCATGTTAATTGTGGATCTATGAATTGCAACAGTCTTCTAGAAAGAGCAGTTTTATATGACACCATTTAAATTTTAAATAAATACATATACCCTTTGACTTACCATTTTGCCTTACATATACCCAAGAAATAAAAGCACAACTATTCAAAGATAGATATACAAAGAATATCCAATGCATTATTTTTCAAGGTAGCAAAGACCAGACACATCTACAGTGAGATGGCTAAATAAATCATATTTATGTATACTTATGTTTTGTAATACAATTCAACCATGAAAAAAGGAGTCATTCCACTTGAACTGGGAATTTTCATGATGTAATTTTTACCTGAGAAGAATAGGATACAGAGAAGTGTAAATAAGATTTCATTATTGTAAGATGGGCAATGCATTTTTAAATCTTCTACCTGGAAAAAATGTGGAAATTAGAAATTAAGTTGATAGCATTGGGCTTTCTAGAATAGAAGTAGAGGTAGAAATGAGGGGAAAGGAGAAGAGGAAAAGAGAGAAGTCAAAATAAATGTTCTATGAGAACAGCAGCATATATATTATGATCTCTTTCACATAAAATTATGTAATTGATTTATTTGTGTGTATGTCTATGTAGGCCTTTATACATACATAAAGAGATGTGTGAAAGAGTCTCCAACATTTTAATAATGGGGAAAAGAAACAAGTATGATGAAATCCTATTGTTTTCTTTTTCAAGATTTTCACTGAAGAGTGCATTATAAAATTAGGATGCAATTATCTGTTAATTTTTGCATATATATATCAGTTAAGGACAGAAGTAGTCTTCAGAGAAATTAACATTTTCTTTTGGAAATTGTCAATGGGAAACAACATTTAACCACTGAGTGTAGATAGAATTTTTTTAATACCCCCAAATTACCTGTAATTGTATAAAATAGGGATTCAAATAGAACAAGAGTTTTTTGGAGGGTTTTTTTCAATTTTAGTAATTTTTTTTATTAATCTTATTTCTCCATACTTACTTTTTAGTCACTGTTGTGATTTTAACAAGTGGTGTTTTTATGAAGTAATGACATTCATTTTTTTTTCATGATTTATAAATAGTCTCTGAAAGTAGTCTAAAAAGTTTTCCAGTGAATACAGTTTCTTTTATATTACCATAAAAAGAAAAAGGAAAACATTCAGATATACAGATTGTTATGGTATTTCCTGGGATGAAAAAAACATTTTTATAATTTTATAGTCATATCTCTCAATACTGATAGAACACACAAAAAAGTTTTTTTACCATTAGAATATATTTGAAAAATTGAGTTTGTTTAATGTAGAAATAGGAACAAAGGCTCTTTTTCAATGAATCAGGATCAACATAAGAGAAGACTGTGAGATATTATTCTACTCCCACTAAAAATAAAGGAAGAATTTATGAGCTTTAGAATTTTTACTTTTGAGTGTATACCCACCAGGAACCCCAATATAGACAACACAGACAAAATATTAATTGAAAATTTAGAACATAGGAGATTTTTGCTCTGCATACACTGGTCCAACTTTATAGTCTCAAATAACCCAATGTTGATTTTCCTAGTTTTAGTTCCTACAGCATGTAACTTAGCCAATTAGTAATCTCTGTGAATTTTTTTTCTCAAGTTATGTGATAAATGAGACAAGGAGCAATTTTGAAGTTACCACCAGTGACTTTAGCCCATATTCTCATGATTTCATGAAATTAAAGAATTTGTGTTGTACGCAGCAACAAACCTTAGGCCAGAAGTTCCCAGTCTGAAAAAGTTACAAATAAGTTCGATTTGAGCTGCTTAACTTATATCTCAATTAAGCAAACTTCACCTTATGAAATGAACTCTGAATTTTTCTTACCACAATTATTGAATTTTTCTATTTTTCTTTCTTCTGTTAAGCAAAGTTTATTATTTAAAAACTCCCTCCAGGGGTGCCTGGCTGGCTCAGTGGGTTAGGCCTCTGCTTTCAGCTCAGGTCATGGTCTCAGGGTCCTGAGACCGAGACCAGCATCAGGCTCTCTGCTCAGCAGGAAGCCTGTTTCCCCCTCTCTCTCTGCCTGCCTCTCTGCTTCCTTGTGGTCTCTTTCTTTCTCTCTCTCTCTCTCTCTCTGTCAAATAAATAAATAAAATCTTTTAAAAAATAAAATAAAATAAAAAATGAAAAATAAAAACTCCCTCCAAAATGTGTTATTTATCTATCCAGTAAAAATTCTAACTAAAATATACATGTTCAGACAGACATTTACTTCTGTCTGTCTAGATTTTGGTTGCTGGTTTAAAAAGAAAAAAGTCCTTTCCAGGACATTAATTTCTTACTTAGGTGTTTGTTATCATACAGACAAAGTGCAACACTATATTAATGAAAATCTCTGCTCTCTCACCTACTTCTTGTAAATCATAGGAAATTGGAAATGTTTTCTTGAAGTAACATAGAAGATACAGAAATGAAGCAGTATTACTTGTGCATTGATTTTCCTTAGAAACTCCAAACTGGAGATAGATAGCATTTCTTCCTACTATCTGCAAATCTATTCTTTAAAAAATTCTGAAATTCCCTTAATGCTTCAGAAAGATTCCCAATAGGATGAAGTCAAAGTTGTTCTACTGGGCCTTGTGAGCTAATCCTCAAATCATCTACACACCAATAGTTATAACAATTAAAACGGTACATTCTGTCTCCAGGGTTTACCATAGGGGCATGTTTATAAAATGTCACCGAATAGAGTTTAGAATAAGCTTGTTTTCCTTCCTCTTATCCCTTTTAATGGTCCCACTATCCAAATACATTCTTGTCCGCTTGGAAATCCCAAAGGTACATTAGAATTAAATATCCAAATCTGAAATTAAGATCTTCCTCCATTCCATCCCCAAACCTGGTATTCTTCCAATGTTCCCTGTCTCAGGGAATAGGGTTTGCAAACAAGTATTTGTGCACACCATAAATCAGGAACATATTCATGAAACTAACTTCTTCCTCAATTCCATTTTTTTTACTACTACCTCTAGATGTTATGTACCAAAGATGTCTTAAGTCCAACTATTTGTACAGTTAATCGTAAAATCCAAAATGCATTCTTCTCCTGCCTGGACTTATTAAATAAATTCCTAGCAACACTATCCATATCTGCTCACATAGTCATCCACTTCATTTTCCATTTTCCACACTGATGCCAGACTGATTTTTATAAAATGCACACCATTTCACCATCATCCCATACACACTCTCCCCACTCGACATGTATAAATAACTTCTCATTCCACATAGAATAACAACTAAAATTGGCAATCCTAAATATCCATTTCTGGATATTTCTGAGAAATAGACCCAGTAATTAACTGTATACAGTTGAAGAAGGTTTTTTGTATTACATGTATATATTATTTACAGTAACACTAATTGAATTCACAAATAATAGCCAATATTTTACTTGATCGACATAATAGAAGTTTAGTTCTCCTTTATGTAACTATGAAGTACATGTTCTTAACTGAACAGCTGTTCCTTCCATTTGATGATTCAGAGTAGCAAACTCTTTCCAACTTGTCACTCAAGCATTTTCCACACATGATTTCCTTCAGGATTGGTGTTTCCATTTGGATCAAGCTAAAATGGGGAAGTTCAAGGGGATTCCAAATGTGAGGTTCTTATGACCCAGATATGTAAGTGATATACATCACTTTCAATCCTAAACTCAATCATATCACTATAGTCAACTTAAAAGGGGGTCTGTGAGTCTAGGATAAAAAGAAAATAGATTTGGAGGTCACCTAACATTTTCTTCTCCTGATTTGACTATAGTTTCTGATTCTCATTTACCTGTTTTGCCCTCCTTCCCCTGTAGACAGTACTTTCAACATCTTCCCAAGGGAGTCAAATCCAATTCCCATCTAGCCTGTAATCTAAGAAAAAGCTAGGATCTCCAGTTGATACTCTGGCCTCTCCATCAAATCCAGGTGTAGCTGTTCTGTGTCTGGAAACCAAGAAATTTTTATAATTACACATTGACAATATGCAATTTTTGTAGGATTTATCTGTCATCCTCTGGAGAACATGAACTTTGCACAATATCCAGTCTTTATCAACATAATATTGTCAATATAAATGAACCAGCCTGTGCTCTACAAAATGTCCCCCAAATAAATATTCCTTCTGTCCTCTTAACCCATTACATTCTCTTCTTAGTAAACTTTATGCCACTCAAAAGACTTTTTTTTTTTTTTGAGGGATCTATCCACCACAAGAAGACCTCTGTCCTTAATCTGATTTTCTGACTATGTTACAGATAAACAACATTTTGCTGAGTTAAACTGGATATTGGATGTTCAGAAGCTGTCCCCAACCCCAGTGTTTAGTCTGTCTCTATTCCAGGGATCTCACTATGTGGCCAGCAAGTCTACCCCTGTGTAGGTATAGATATAGGGTGGGTCTGAAATATCTCGAGATTTAGCAGTTGTCTCTGATAAGATGTCAGAAAGTGTATAATGTCACCCCAACCCCAATTTCTCTGTGAGTTCTCCTCTCCTACATGCTCATTCCTACTTCCAATTTGTAGCCCCATCTCTGCCATACCTGTCTGGCTTGAGTGAAAACAGGTACTGGATGAGCTGATTGTTGGAAGATTAATATGACTTCACTTGCTAATTTCACAGGATTTCCCACACTGGCTTTGGCTGTTGCCTGACAAGCTTCAGGTTCTTTTTCACACTTGACTAGAGACTCCAGTCATGTCCTCCCACATCTGGTCTTCACAAATATATCCCAGGCTATCTCTCTGAACTGAGTTATCACTGTTGGAATTGATCTGTTCTCAGGAAAAAGTGAGTCTCAAAAATTCAGAGTCCAAAAAGGGGATTTAATTCCTTGTCCCTCATCTTGCTACCTCCCATTCTTTCTGTCATGAGGTGATGTCTTCAGCCTGGAGATGACCTAGATCTATGATTCTAGTCAATAATTTGTTGAGCAATCCATGGAATAGGTACAGCAATATCCACTGCATTCTACATGGCAGAAAAGAAATTAATTTAAATCTTTTCCATCTTTGGCTCTGAGATGGTATATGAAAATATGGGCATGGGGAAGTAGCATGTGAAATGTTGGAAGTAGAAAGACGGTCCCTAAAATGTTTTATCCTACTAATATCCTCACACTCTTGTGGACTGTTCGTGTTTTCAGCTTTTGCACCAAAGTCTGTTGGAACTTGTGATCTGGTCTCTTAAATGGAATAGGGCTTGTCTATCCTGAAATGCTTTCTGCCTCTCCCAGCTTTCTTTGGTCTGGCAACCCATTAGCCCCTCTTTTATACCCTCTCTCTACATGCCCCAGCCCGTCCTCTACAGTTACTGAGGAGTAAGTCTCTCAGCCACTCTCAAACACTGCAGGAATTTCCAGGTGTTGGCCATGCAATGCAGTAAGGGGAAGCATCCTCCAAAACAAAACATCAAGGCTGTCCGGCCTGCACACTCTGCAGGACAAAGTTCATTGTGATGTAGCCACATATGGAAGGAACACAGTGAGAAATAGTTTTTGTTTTTTTTTTTCCAGTGACTGAAATGGGAATCTGGGCAAAAGTTCTTCTCTTCTAAGGCTACTTATGATAGGCAAAATAACAGCCATCAATGACATGAAACTGAAAATACATTAAGTTGCATGAAAAGGAAGAATGGGGGTGCCTGGGTAGCTCAGTGGGTTAAGCCTTTTCCTTTTGTTTGGGTCATGATCTCAGGGTCCTGGGATCAGGCCCCACATCAGGCTCTCTGCTCAGCGGGGTGCCTGCTTCCCTCTCTCTCTGCCTCACTGCCTACTTGTGATCTCTCTTTCTCTCTCTGTCAAATAAATAAATAAAATCTTAAAAAAAAAAAAGGAAGAATGAAGACTGTAGACAGAATGACAGTTGCTCATCAGCTGACCTTGAAATAAAGAGATTTTCCTGAATTATCTGGAAAGGTCTAATGTAATCACAAAGGTCCTTAAAGTGGAACGGGGAGGGGGAAGAATCAGGGTCTAAGGAAACTGTGACAGCAAAAGGCAGGTACCAAGAGATGCAACCTTGCTGGCTTTGAAGCTGCAAGAAGGGGCCCATGAACCAAATGAAGTAGACCACTTCTCAAAGTCGGAAAAGGGGAAGAAGCAAAGTCTTACCCAAACCTTCCAGAAAGGAATTCACCCTGCTAACACTTTGATTTTAGTCTAGTGAAATTCATGTCAGACTTCTGCACAACAGAACTAATATAATACGTGTATATATTTTTAAAGCCACTATTCATGGTTATTTGTTAACAGCAATAGAGAATACAATACCTCATACATTAATTTGCTTCCCTGCCTTCCAAATACCAGTCCTCTCTAGAGGGGGAAATTAAAAACGACATGTCTTATTTCTCCTCTACTGTTGCCATCCTCTGTCTCCCTTGTAACCTCCCAGAGCCAGAAGAGGTAAACTTGTCCCCTTCTAGGACGTGTCCTCCTTATATCAGGGTAGCAAGTATAAGACCCTCTAATCATAGAGAAAACGAGAAGTGGTGAGATCACCAAACCTGGTATATCTCTAGTGAAAAGAAGGAAATAAATAAATTTAGATAGTCTCCACTTAAAGAATCCCTAAACAGTCAAGAACTAGCTTTTTCCAATTTTGAATACCATGAAAAGAAACATAAAATTGAATCTTTATTTATTTATTTTAAAGACTCTATTTATTTATTTGTTAGAGAGAGCAAGCACAAGCAGGGGGAACAGCAAAGGGAGAGGGAGAAGCTCCCTGCCTAGCTGGGAGCCTGCTGTGGGACTCAATCCCAGGACCCTGGGATCATGACCTGAGCTGAAGGCAGTTGCTTAACTGACTAAGCCACCCAGGTGTCCCTAAAATGGGATATTTAAATTGCATGGTTTAATATTTGCAAGAAATTTATCCCCAAGAACTATGGAACTTCTGCGGTTGTTTCTCCAGGGTAACTGTGAAGATGGCATTTCAGCTATATATCACCTGTGCTGACAAAAACATAGAGAATGTAACAATTTGCTACTGGATTACACCTCACCTTAGTAACAGTGTTGCTTGAAAAAATAAAGAAGACTTTGACATATATTGACATATATAGACAGATAACAATTATACACAACCAATACCTAAAACAGTCTGCATCACACATAGAGGGAGAAAAAGAGAAAGTCTTGCCGCTGCTCTGGAGTGTAAAGAGGTGATGACAGAAAGTTAACAGAGACTTGACACTCACAGAGAGCAACATGGTTCGAATGAGCCCACACAACAGTGCTCGCTTCGGCAGCACATATACTAAAATTGGAGCCCACACAACAGAAGCAGGGCTCGGATGCAGTGAGAAGAGCAGAGTCTGAGCAAACTGAGCCCTAGACACACAGTGCTGAAGCCAGTCAGCCCCACCACCAGCTTTGCTGTTCCATGAGACAACAAATTGTGTCTATCCTCAAATCAAAATAATAGGGATGTGTCATGAATATGGGGATATCTTTTCTTATTTTTCACTACAGTATTCACAAGTCTATATGTAATAAAGACAGAAAGCCAGACAGAAAACACAGAAGACTTTTGTAAGGGGAAAAAAAATGGTTTACGTTACATAATTATGAGATGATCAAGCACACCTGCTATTTCAGGTTGTTGTCAACTCCAGGGGCGGGAGAGGTGGGGGGGGGAATGTATTCAACTGGTATATTAGTGCTGGAAAGAAGGTGCCTGGTGAGATTATTCAATAAATTAAAAAGTAGAAATTTTTAAGAGCTCAGAATTATTCATTATATTGCAGGAAGTAATTATTTTAAGTACTTAATTGCTAAAGTGTTGTATATTTCAATGAATACAATGCAAATATAAGTTAATTTTCAAAATTACTTATAAACCTCCTAGATATATTCATATTAAATGAGGAATATATGTTGTCATATTTAGTCTAACAGTATTACTTTGGCATATATAGTGTTTGCATCATTATAAACATCTATCAAAGATATTTATATCTACAAACTCTTGAAAATTACTTGTTCAAGAATTATCTAGGAGGGCATGAGTAGTTTCTCGACAGAGGATTTACACAAGCTAATTCTTCCTATAAAATAATAGAAGTTCAAGGCCACCTGGGTGGCTCAGTTGGCTGGGTGTCCAACTCTTGATCTTTGCTCAGTTCATGATCCCAGCATCATGGTATTAAGCCCTGCTTTGGACCCCATGCTCAGCAAAGAGTCTTCTCTCCTCTTGCTCTGCCTGTCTCCCCACTCATGTTCTTTTTCTAAAATTTAAAAAAAAAAAAAGATATAAGTTCAAAAAGTTTTAAAATGTGTGTATCTGGAAACACAAAGGTCATTAAAGTTACAAAGATACAATAATTTGGATATTCTGTTTCATTTTTATCCTTGAGGATGGATTATAAACAATAAGAGCACAAAGTAAATGGAACCTGTCTTTACCATGCTCATTAATTGTTTTGATGATCACAAGAACTTAGGATAAAAATAAGTCTATCTACTCTGAATTTTTTATTCATTCATTTAACAAGTATATTAAGGCCCTACTATGTGCTAAACCCAAGGACCCATGCTTTATTTTTTTTTAAGATTTTATTTATTTATTTGACAGACAGAGATCACAAGTAGGCAGAGAGGCAGGCAGAGAGAGATAGAGAGAGGAGGAGGAAGCAGGCTCCCTGCAGAGCAGAGACCCCGATGTGGGGCTCGATCCCAGGACCCTGGGATCGTGACCTGAGCTGAAGGCAGAGGCTTTAACCCACTGAGCCGCCCAGGCACACCCCATGCTTTATTTAAACAGAATAAAATTTAAGAAATAATGAAAGTTTTCCTGAGAAATATTTATTTCTTTATAATTTTTCTCAGTGCCCCTAAAACTTCCTTATTTCTTAGGCTATAAATAAAGGGGTTGAGCAGAGGGATGATAATCGTGTAGAACAGTGAATACATTTTATCCTGATATTGATCTGGGCCAGACCCAGGACGCACATACATGAAGAAGAGAGTGCCATAGAACAAGGAAACAGAGAGCAGGTGGGCGCTGCATGTGGAAAAGGCTTTCCTCCTGCCCTTTTCGGACTTCTTTTTCAGGATGGCAAAGAGGACACAGGTATAGGACACTATGATGGTCATAAAAGTAAAGGCTTGTATAAAAGCAGCAAAAATGAAAACCACCAGTGCATTAATAGATGGGTCAGTGCAAGAAATTGTATATAGCAGCAAAATTTCACAGTAGAAATGGGGTATTATATTGGACCTGCAGAAAGTTAATCTAGATAATAACCCTACATGAATTGTGGGATGCAGAAAACCAATTACATAAGACAAACTTATCAACCAAGTACAGAGCCTGTTGGACATCACCACTGGATAAAGTAAGGGGTTGCATATGGCTGCATAGCGGTCATAGGCCATCACTACTAGGAGGAAACATTCTGTGGTGGCACTAGAACCAAAAAAATAATACTGGGCCATGCACTCAAAGAGGGATATCATTTGACTTTTGTCTAAGATGTTGACAAGCATCCTGGGAGTCACAGAGGATGAGGAACAAGCATCTGCAAAGGCCAAACTGCCAAGGAGTAAGTACATGGGGGTGTGAAGATGGGGATGCTTCCAGATGAGAAGAATCAGTCCGAGGTTGCCCACCATGGTGGTGAGGTAGATGACCAAGAACACCAGGAACAGGGGTGCCTGCAGCCCTGGAAGATCTGTAAGTCCTGTGAGAATGAACCCGGTCACCCACGTCTTGTTTGTCTCCATCAGATGCACACGGGCTGATCACTACCAGGAGAGAATATGTAAGGGAAAAACTTTTTATTATTTTCTTTTATTTTTTCAGTGTTCCACGATTCATTGTTTATGTACCACGGCCAGTGCTCCATGCAATATATGCCCTCCTTAATACCCACAACTGAGCTCACCCAACCTCCCACCTTTCCCCTCCAAAACCCTTAGTTTGTTTCTCACAGTCTTTCATGGTTTACTCCCTCTCCAATTTCCTCCAATTTACTTTTCCATTCCTTCTCCTAATTTCCTCCATGCTATTCCTTATGCTCCACAAGTAAATGAAACCATATGATAATTGACTCTCTCTTCTTGATATATTTTACTCAGCATAATATCGTCCAATCCCATCCAGGTAAAGGAAAAACTTAATCAAGGATCAGGAAAACTTGTATTATATGTCAATATCATATCCCTCTATTTCTGATGGCCCTTACTCAACAAATACTAAAGTTTAGAGTTACTCTTTTTTAAAACACACTAATGATGTTAAATATAGGTAGTTTCAGGAAGTAAAATTCATTAAAAAGACTTTTAAATGTGTGTATATACTAATTTATGTGTGTCTGTGTGTGTGTTTGTGTGTGTGTGAAATACTTGAAGAGACACTGGTTCAGGTTCAAATGTATTTTCACCTTTTCTCAGGCACTCTTTCATATCTTTTCTATTGAATAAAAACTGGACTATATATTTGGTATTGATATATATCATTCTCTCTCTCTCTAAGACATTAATGTATAGAATAATGAAAGAGTAACTTAAAATCCCATTTCAGCTATTTTCTGTCTATTACCATTATGTCATTTGAGTCTATATTCAACAAATTCTCCTCAGATTCCTAAAAGACCCTTTTGACTCTACATTCTTCTAAGTCACTCCAAACTTAGAATCTTTAATTTTCCCAATAAATTGTCATATGTGAACATAATCATTCATTCAGTTAACAAATATTTATTTAGTGCCTCCTGCATTATCATTCTTAGCTCCATTATGCATAGATCTTCTAATCCTGGTGTCATACTTGAGAAACTAAAATAACCACCCTTTCAAGACTAGAGAAGAAACAAAAACACTAGCCAGCTTATTGGCACATTTGGAATGGATCTGAGAGCTCCCATTAAACATGCACATGTATACGATTATCATGTGGTTAACCAAAAATGTTTTTAACATTTTACAGTCTCATTATTTTTTAGAGGCTCATAATTCTAAAATGATTAATAGGATTTTTTTCCTGCTCTTTTTGAGATTGCAAGTGGGACTATCAAACAGTGTGGAGATTCCTCAAGAAATTAAAAATAGAACTTCCCTATGACCCTGCCATTGCACTATGGGGTATTTGCCCCAAAGATACAGATGTAGTGAAAAGAAGGGCCATCTGTACCCCAATGTTTATAGCAGCAATGGCCACGGTCGCCAAACTGTGGAAAGAACCAAGATGCCCTTCAACGGATGAATGGGTAAGGAAGATGTGGTCCATATACACTATGGAGTATTATGCCTCCATCAGAAAGGATGGATACCCAACTTTTGTAGCAACATGGACAGGACTGGAAGAGATTATGCTGAGTGAAATAAGTCAAGCAGAAAGAGCCAATTATCATATGGTTTCACTTATTTGTGAGCATAACAAATAGCATGGAGGACATGGGGAGATAGAGAGGAGAAGGGAGTTGGGGGAAATTGGAAGGGGAGGTGAACCATGAGAGACTATGGACTCTGAAAAATAATCTGAGGGTTTTGAAGGGGCGGGGGGTGGGAGGTCAGGGTACCAGGTGGTGGGTATTAAGGAGGGCACGGTTTGAATTGAGCACTGGGTGTGGTACAAAAATAATGAATACTGTTATGCTGAAAGTAAAAACTAAATTTTAAAAAAAAGTCAGGGTGAATGAAACATTACAAATGGAACCACAGTTGAAAAAATGACCAGTGTTTTGAAAATGTGGATTTAATGTAAATAGTAAAAATTATAAAATCTGTTTAAAAGGTAAATCAAATGAGAAAAGATGAACCACAGTAATAGGCAATGACTAACATAAAGACAGTCAAGGCAGATAAGAGCCCCTAACTATAAATGGATCCATGAGGTTTATAAGCCTGAGAAGCAAGGGAGAAGGCTGGGTCCTGCGGAGACCCAAGAGAAAAAACCTGAGTCCTCATCATCACAGTATATTTCATCAATGACAAATTATGCACAAGTCTGAACATAAAATGTTTTATGGCCTCCCTTAGTATCTAAAGCAGGGTCTACCCATTTACACACAGCTGATCTAAATATATAACCATTCACAGGACTATTTACCACTCTTGGACTCACAGCTTCCAGGCTTTGATGACAAGACCATCCAAGTGGGTGTCATTCCAACACATACATTTACTTCTACACCAATTCCACATAGCTGAAGATTCCCTGCCTGTATGTGCTAGCCTAAAATATCTCAAACCTCCCATTTGGTAATTCAAAAGAAAGAATAACAGTATTTGTGAAAAATTCAGTTCTGGTGAAAATAATCTTTGAACAGTAAAAATATAGAGAAGAATTGGGATATTTTCTATAAAAAGGCACCTGGAATTTCTCTCTTTAAAAAGGAGGGTATATTGAGGAACAGAGTTCTTCATCTCCAGTGGAAAAAGACAGAATTTGGGATTGATTTTAGACACAAAGAAACACCAGCAGAGAGTCTGGTCACAGAGGCAGTTATCATCAAATAAGCACATAGCTGTCAAGTCACTGCACGTACCCGATTATCCTTATTCACACTCTTCTAAGAATACAACAGTAAGGTGTGGGTCTTGGCAAATATGGTTAATTCTTTTCTGCAGATTTCCTGACTAGAACTATGTAAAAAAGAGCCACACTGAAGGGGAAAGTATAGACTCTCTTTAAAAGTCTATAACTCTCAGACTGTGGGGGGGTGGGAGGTTGGGGTACCAGGTGGTGGGTATTATAGAGGGCACGGCTTGCATGGAGCACTGGGTGTGGTGAAAAAACAATGAATAATGTTTTTCTGAAAATAAATAAATTGGAAAAAAAATTTTAAAAAAAGTCTATAACTCTCTAATTCTTATCTATTTGAAAATTTCCCTACTTCTATGAGGTTTCCCTAATAAGGTGAAAGAATGAATTTTACTTTCAAAGACAAATTATTAGATTTATTCTATAATTCATTGTCCTGGCAAAGAAAATGTTAACAGAAATGTAATAATGTTCCGAAAGCTGGAGTCTCAAGTCTGCCTCTAAACTACTAAGTGAGGTGTCTAAACCATTTTATGACCTTCATTTTAAGGTTCTCTTCTGTAAACACGAGATTTGCTGAGGTGCATTTCTGCTCACAGTCTATGAGATTCTAACTTCTAGTGTTATTCAGTAGGTAACAGAGCATGGTGGTGAAGCACACAGATGCTATAATCATTTGAACCCTCATTCTACAATTATATAGTGTCTTGCCACAAGGGGTTAAAGTAATCAAACATAATTTTTATTTAGCTGTTCAGTTAGGATTCCTTTCTGTTCCATTTGATAGATAAAACATCTCAAAAAACTTTTCAGATATTTTGACAGCTCATGAGAAACTCTTGGTACTAAAATAATATGTTCTGTCATTTTTGGTGGAAAGAATAATGACAATAAAATAAAGCACTGTATTCTCACCCAATTCTTATAAGAAGATGCAGAGATGTGATGAGAAATAAATGTTCATGAAGAACTCATAAGATACAAGAAGAAAGATGTCAAAGACAGCTACTTGTCTCATGTTAGTTTTCTTTGAAAAATGCAGTTTGGAAGGAAAGATATTTATTTCTTACCATCTTCAAACCTGTTTGCAAAGAGAATATCGAAATTCCCTCAATGCCACCAAAAGATTCCCTGTAGAATGAAGTCAATCTACTGGGCATTATAGTCTAGTCAACAAATCATTTTTAATGTACTTTTTTAGCTATATTTTTATAGCTTGTTTCTTCTACAAACAAAATCAGATTAATTGGAGCAAAAAATTAAAATGTAGAAAAGCACAAAGAAACCAACTTGTTTTAATCTCACTAAACACTATGAATACAGTTAAGTTTTTGGTGTATATTTCTCCTATCATTTACCCATGTGTGTAGTTACTATTTATATATATATATAAAAATATTTATAGATAGAGAGATACATAGTTTTATATGAACATTTTAAAATAAAATAATGCCTCTGCTATACATGGTTTTTCATAAACTATGTTTAACTTAATAATACACCATTTATAATTTTATTTTCTTAACTTTATTTATTTATTTATTTATTTATTTATTTATTTGAGAGGGACAGTGAGCATACACATGCATGACAGAGAGAGAGCACACAAGCTGGGGGAGAGACAGAGGGAGAGTGATAAAAGACTCCTCATTGATCAGGGAGCCCAACCTAGGCCTTGATCCCAGGACCCTGGAATCATGACCTGAGCCAAAGGCAGATGCTTAACCAACTAAGCCATCCAGATGCCCACATTTATAGTCTTCTATATCATTACTCTTGACTCTTTTTTTAAATTATTAATTTATTAATTTTTAAAATTTAATTTTATTATTTTCAGTGTTCCAAGATTCATTGTTTATGCACCACACCCAGTGCTCCATGCAATATGTGCCCTCCTTAATACCCACCATCAGGCTCACCTAACCCCTCATCCCCCTCCCCTCCAAAACCCTTAGTTTGTTTCTCAGAATGCACAGTCTCTCGTGCTTTCTTTCCCCCTCCAATTTCCCCAACTCCCTCCTTCTCTCCATCTCCCAATGTCCTCCGTGTTATTCCTTATGCTCCACAAGTAAGTGAAACCTTATGATAATTGGCTGTCTCTGCTTGACTTATTTCACTCAGGATAATCTCCTCCAGTCCTGTCCAAGTTGCTACAAAAGTTGGGTATTCATCCTTTCAGATGGAGGCATAATATTCCATTGTATATATGGGCCATATCTTCTTTATCCATTCTTCTGTTGAAGGGCATCTTGGCTCTTTCCACAATTTGGTGACTGTGGCCATTGCTGCTATGGACATTGGTGTACAGATGGCCTTTCTTTTCACTCTGTCTGTATCTTTAGGGTAAATACCCAATAGTGAAATTGCAGGGTAATAGGGTAGCTCTATTTTTAATTTCATAAGGAATCTCCACACTGTTTTCCAAAATGGCTGCTCCAACTTGCATTCCCACCAACAGTGTAAGAGGGTTCCCCTTTCTCTACATCCTATCCAACAGTTGTTGTTTACTGTCTTGCTACTTTTGGCCATTCTAATTAGATTGAAAGAATAAACATTGTTAAAATGTCTATACTGCCTAGAGTAATCTATACTTTCAATGCCATTCTGATTGAAATTTCACCGGCATTTTTCAAAGAGCTGAAACAAACAATCCTAAAATTTGTATGGAACTAGAAGAGACCCCGAATTGCTAAAGAAATGTTGAAAAAAAAAAAAACCTGGGAGAATCACATTGTCTGATTTCAAGATATACTACAAAGCTGTGATCACCAAGACAGCATGGTACTGGCACAAAAACAGACACATAGACCAGTGGAACAGAGTAGAGAGACCAGATATGAACCCGCAACTCTATGGTCAACTAATCTTTGAGAAAGCGGGAAAAAATATACAGTGGGAAAAAGATAGTCTTTTTAATAAATGGTGCTGGGAAAATTGGACAGCTATGGAGAATGAAACTAAACCATTCTCTTACACCACACAGAAAGATAAACTCAAAATGGATAAAAGACCTCAACGTGAGGCAGGAATCTATCAAAATCCTAGAGAAGAACATAGACAGTAACCTCCTTCGCATGGGCCACAGCAACTTCTTTCAAGACATGTCTCCAAAGGCAAAGGAAACAAAAGTGAAAATGAACTTTTGGGACTTCATCAAAATTAAAAGCTTCTGCACAGCAAAGGAAACAGTTAACAAAACAAAGAGGCAAACCATGTAATAAAAGAAGGTATTTGCAAATGACACTACAGACAAATGGCTGATATCCAAGATCCAAAAAGAACTCCTCAAACTCAACACACACAAAACAGATAATCACATCAGAAAATGGGAAGGAGACATGAACAGACACTTCTCCAAAGAAGACATACAAATGACTAACAGACACATGAAAAAAAGTTCATCATCATTAGCCATCGGGGAGATTCAAATCAAAACCATGTTGAGATACAGTTGACTCTTGAACAACATGAGGGTTGGGGCACTGATCATCAGTGCAATTGAAAGTCTGTGTATAACTTTCAACTCCTCAACAATGTAACTACTGTAATATCTTGTTGTTGACTGGAAGCCTGACCAATAACACAGTTAATTAGTACATATTTTGTATATTACATGTATTATACACTATATTCTTACAATACAGTAAGCTAGAGAAAAAAGGTATTATTAATAAAATTATAAGAGAAAGTACATTTATAGTTATATACAGTATTTGTTGATATTCTAAGCTGACATCCTTTGTTTACAAAATGCATAGTCTGTCAGTACCTACATTAATATTGTCTTATGATACAAAACAATATAGATGTTATATGTGTGACTAACTCTAGACATTGAATATAGAAATGTGAAAAAGAAATTCATATTTATTTGCAAGAATACAATGCATGCACTGATACAAAGAAGTAGCAATATTATTGCTTTATGGTAGCCTACTATAATTAATATGACTGCTTCATGGTAGTCTAGCCTATACACTAATGAATGAATTGTTCCTAATTTTTTATGGCATACCATATTATCACCATATTCATAATATAGTATTAGAAACATTGTTACATTTTTTTTAGAAACCACTTACCTGTGATGATAGGCTGAGAAGAAGTTTCTCCAATTATGAAAGAGAAAGAGACATATTATTGATAATGTAATTCTTTGAAAGCAAAGTTGTAAAACTAACAAGTTATTAATTTTATATTAAATATCACTTACCTTATTCCTGTGTAAGGATAAGCTGTCTTCTTCCACACAGGACTTGCACATGATATTCTACAGGATGAGTACATAGATGATGATGATGACAGGAGAATATCTCACACAATTCTTGCTGTACAGTTATTAAGCTTTTCACACAAAGACACATAAAAAACGGGTTTTTTAACAGTTTGGCATGATGATTACTTACTGTCCATGAAGTAGAGGTTGGTCATCATACGGGTATTCATTCTCATCTTCACGTGGAGTAGGTTGAGAAGAAGGAGGAAGAGGGGGGTTGGTCTTGCTGTCCCAAGGTCACAGAGGTGGTAGAGGTGGAGGAAGTAGAGGAAGTGGCAGGAGAGGCCGGCCTACTCTCATCAGATCTCTAAAAAGAATGTATAGTAAAATATCAATGGGCTGTGTAAGATCTCTCTCATTTTATTTCCCTTACTTTTCCCTTTAGAGTGATTCCCCCCACTCCCTCCCTACCTAGCCCACCCTCTGGCACCCACTGATGTGTCTGGTTTATATTTTTAAATTTGTATATGTCTTTACAAATTGTACAGGGTTGCTTTGTGTATATGGTTTTAAAATTTGTGCTTTTTTTTTTTTTTTTTTTTTGTTTGTTACATTTTTTTTTTTTAATTTTTTTTTCCCAATTTATTTATTTTCAGAAAAACAGTATTCATTATTTTTTCACCACACCCAGTGCTCCATGCAAGCTGTGCCCTCTATAATACCCACCACCTGGTACCCCAACCTCCCACCCCCCCGCCACTTCAAACCCCTCAGACTGTTTTTCAGAGTCCATAGTCTCTCATGGTTCACCTCCCCTTCCAATTTACCCAAATTCCCTACTACTCTCTAACACCCCTTGTCCTCCATGCTATTGGTTATGCTTTTTAATTAAAAAATAGCATTGTGTTATAGAAAAAAATTCAGAATACCTTGTAATTTCTTTCTCATTTTTTTGCTTTTTCATTCCTCTAAAAGTGTTTCTACCCAGTGCCAATCCTCCTTCTACCAGTCACTTTATTTTCAGTCCCCATATCATGGAAGGGTGCAGATCATTAAAGCCAAAAGCAGTCTTGAATAATTTGAAACTTCTGCCAGATGGTCTAGTGCTAGTTTGTTTTCTGGCATTGTTTCTTCTATGTCTGATTCCTCATCATCTGGAGCTGGTTCAGTAGCACTCATCTTCGTCAAGTTGTCTTCTATTAATTTCTCTGGTATGGTGTCTATCAGCTCTTGAATTTCTCTAAGATCCATATCTTAAGACCCTTTACCCACTTTTTTTTTTTGGCCATACACAGAATTTCTTTCATGATTTTCCTTGACTATCTCTGTCATAAATCCTGTTGTGCACAATAGCTGAAGTTTTTTCCAGCAGATATTGTTTAGGGCTGGATGGCTTTCATGGCTTTTTCCTATCACAATGGTGGCATCTTCCATGGTATCATTGTTCCAGACTTTCATATTTTTCATTTAGGGGTTCTCTTCCAAACTGTTGATAATCCTTTCCATAGATTATTGTGTATAACAAGCCTTAAATGTTTTTATGAACCCCTGATCTAGAGGCTGAGTTAGAAGCATTGTGTTTGGGAGCAAGTACACACTTCAGTGCCTTTGGTGTTGAACACATGGAGTTCTGGGTGGCTGGGGTATTGTCCATATCAAAAGAACTTTAAATGCAATCCCTTACTGGCAAGGTACTTTCTGCCTTCAGGAACAAAGCAAGGATGGAACCAATTCGGAAAAACTCTTCTCTTTGTCCAGGCTTTCTTTTACAACCAGAAGATGGGAAGTTGGTGTTTCTCTTTTCCCTTCAAGAGTCAGGAGTTAGCAGCTTTATAGATAAGGGCAATCCTGATCATAAACCCAACTGCATTTGTGCAAAACAGTAGATGTGGACCACCTTTTATTGCCTTAAATCACAGTGCTCACTTCTCTTCCTTACTAATAGATAACCTTTGTGGCATTTTGTTTCTAAAATAGGACACTTTGATCTGCATTAAAAACCTTTTTTCCCTCAATGATTTTTTTAATGGCATCTGGGAACTCATCTGCTGCCTTTTAGTTGGCAGAGCTGCTTCTTCTGTTATCCTGACATCTTTTAAGCCAAACCTCTTTCTAAAATTATCAAACCATCTTTTGCTGGCATTAAATTCTCCAACTTTAGATCTTTCACCTTCCTTTTGCTTTAAGTTTTCATATGACTTTGTTTTTTCTGAAATCAAATTAGAGTATACAGGAATGCCTTTCTTTTTTTTTTTTTTTCCCAATTTATTTATTTTCAGAAAAACAGTATTCATTATTTTTTCACCACACCCAGTGCTCCATGCAAGCTGTGCCCTCTATAATACCCACCACCTGGTACCCCAACCTCCCACCCCCCCGCCACTTCAAACCCCTCAGACTGTTTTTCAGAGTCCATAGTCTCTCATGGTTCACCTCCCCTTCCAATTTACCCAAATTCCCTACTCCTCTCTAACGCACCTTGTCCTCCATGCTATTGGTTATGCTCCACAAATGAGTGAAACCATATGATAATTGACTCTCTCTGCTTGACTTATTTCACTCAGCATAATCTCTTCCAGTCCCGTCCATGTTGCTACAAAAGTTGGATATTCGTCCTTTCTGATGGAGGCATAATACTCCATAGTGTATATGGACCACATCTTCCTTATCCATTCATCCGTTGAAGGGCATCTTGGTTCTTTCCATAGTTTGGCGACTGTGGCCATTGCTGCTATAAACATTGGGGTACAGATGGCCCTTATTTTCACAAAATCTGTATCTTTGGGGTAAATACCCAGGAGTGCAATTGCAGGGTCGTAGGGAAGCTCTATTTTTAATTTCTTGAGGAATCTCCACACTGTTCTCCAAAGAGGCTGCACCAACTTGCATTCCCACCAACAGTGTATGAGGGTTCCCCTTTCTCCACATCCTCTCCAACACATGTTGTTTCCTCTTTTGTTAATTTTGGCCATTCTAACTGGTGTAAGGTGATATCTCAATGTGGTTTTAATTTGAATCTCCCTGAGGGCTAATGA
The DNA here is from genome assembly GCF_020171115.1 of Neogale vison. NCBI lineage: Eukaryota > Metazoa > Chordata > Mammalia > Carnivora > Mustelidae > Neogale > Neogale vison. The sequence continues at coordinate 46,110,680 of NC_058096.1, read as the reverse complement.
TGATGAGCATTTTTTCATGTGTCTGATAGCCATTTGTATTTCTTGATTCGAGAAGTGTCTGTTCATATCTTCTGCCCATTTTTTGATGTGTTTGTCTGATTCGTGTGGGTTGAGTTTGAGGAGTTCATTATAGATCCTGGATATCAACCTTTTGTTTGTACTGTCATTTGCAAATATCTTCTCCCATTCCGTGGGTTGCCTCTTTGTTTTTTTGACTGTTTCCTTTGCTGTGCAGAAGCTTTTGATTTTGATGAAGTCCCAGAAGTTTATTTTCGCTTTTGTTTCCTTTGCCTTTGGAGACGTATCTTGAAAGAAGTTGCTGTGGCTGATATCAAAGAGATTACTGCCTATGTTCTCCTCTAAGATTCTGATAGATTCCTGTCTCACGTTGAGGTCTTTTATCCATTTTGAGTTGATCTTGTGTACTGTGTAAGAGAATGGTCGAGTTTCATTCTTCTACATATAGCTGTCCAGTTTTCCCAGCACCATTTATTGAAGAGACTGTCTTTTTTCCACTGTATATTTTTTCCTGTTTTGTCGAAGAATAATTGACCATAGAGTTGAGGGTCCATATCAGGGCTCTCTACTCTGTTCCACTGGTCTATGTGTCTGTTTTTATGCCAGTACCATGCTGTCTTGGTGATCACAGCTTTGTAATAAAGCTTGAAATCAGGTAAGGTGATGCTGCCAGCTTTATTTTTGTTTTTCAACATTTCCTTAGCGATTCGGGGTCTCTTCTGATTCCATACAAATTTTAGGATTATTTGCTCCAGCTCTTTGAAGAATGCCGGTGGAATTTTGATGGGAATGGCATTAAAAGTATAGATTGCTCTAGGCAGTATAGACATTTTAACAATGTTTATTCTTCCGATCCAAGAGCATGGAATGGTCTTCCATCTTTTTGTTTCTTCTTCAATTTCTTTCATGAGTGTTCTATAGTTCCTCAAGTATAGATCCTTTACCTCTTTAGTTAGGTTTATTCCCAGGTATCTTATGGTTCTTTATATGGAAAACCCAAAAGACTCCACCCCCAAACTACTAGAACTCATACAGCAATTCAGCAGCGAGGCAGGATACAAAGTCAATGTGCAGAAATCAGTGGCTTTCTTATACACTAACAATGAAAATACAGAAAGGGAAATTAGAGAATCGATTCCATTTACTATAGCACCAAGGAATGCCTTTCTTATAGCACTTCTGCACTGACATAAAGGCTGCATTTTTAATACGACATAAAAAGATATTTTTTTAAAAATGCAAGGTTTTTGTGTCTGCTGGCATAGCTGTAATGATGGTTTCAAGAATTCTCTTTTGGGGGGATCCTGAGGGACTCAGTCAGCTGAGCAACCAATTTTGGCTCAGGTCATGATCTCAGGGTTATGAGATCAAGCTCCATGTCATCACGCCTCATGCTAGGTGTGGAGCCTGCTTAGAATTCTCTCTTTCCCTCTGCCCCGCCTGCCTTTCACTCTTTCTCAGTCTCTCTCTCAAAATGTTATTGGGGGAACCAGGTGGTGGGTAGTAGAGAGGGCACGGATTGCATGGAGCACTGGGTGTGGTGCAAAAATAATGAATACTGTTATACTGAAAATAAATAAAAAGTAAATAAAAAAAGATGTAGTAAAAATCAAAATTAATTAATTAATTCTTTTTTTTTTCCCTGACAATGGTTCTTACATTGCTTTAAATGGTGGCAATCACAGCTGCAGACCTCAATCTACTGTACATTTTAAGCAATTCAACTTCGTGTTGTAGTGTCATGATTCTTCTCTGCATCTTTGGAGAGAAGCACTAATTGCACTAATTGGAGCACTAATAGCATCACTACTGGTACTTCATAGGTGTCCCATAGTGTTAGTCAAGGTTTATGGTGATTGCACTAAACACGAAAAATACATGAGATCAGTTTGTACTGCAATATGCAATATACTAGAGAAACCAATTGCTCATGTAAAGATTAGCATGGTAGGTTGTTCTAAGCAAGTACTCGACATTTGAGCTCCCTGTAACAGCAAAAAAAAGTGACTATGAAATTACAGTAGTGCATTATGTATTACAGTTAACTTCATGCAGTTATGATTTAATGCTACTTTCTCTCAACTGCCATTGGTTCCATATACAGTCTCTAAGTGTTGATTTGGATAAACTTTAATTTTTTATAATAGATTTTTGTACATTTTATGGTGGTAAGTGATAAATAGACTAGTATCACATATATTTTATGCATCTGTAACATACCTTTTTCTTAAATTTTTTTGACATTTCCAGACTATGAAGTTCATCCGAGAGTTTTTTCAAATTATCACAAATTTTCCAACACATTTCTTGGAAAAATATATGTATACATATACACATATGTGTGTATATATATGTATATGATTGAACTTGGCAAGAAATATGCCTGACCTTTATGTATTTGGTAGAAATGAAAAAACTACTGAGGGGTATAAAAATGTGTTTACTATGTGAAAAATCATCATTTTATCAAACAGAAAGACTTGGCTAGAAAAGACATTAATTTTTCTAAATTAATTTATAAATTTAATGAAATATTAAATAAAATCATAGAGAAATAGTTGAACTAGGAAATTAATTCATCTGTAAGAGCAAAGAGATTTTTTTAATGCCCTAAGAATTCTTCTAAAAAAATAAAGATGGGAGATGTCCCATGCCAGGTTTGCAATATATCATAAAGTTAACTGTGATAACTGAAACTATGCTTGATGTTACCAAGATTCACTATGGATACAAATTCACTAAAATTTGAATACCTACTTCCAAACATGGGGAAGAAGAGTAGCAATGTTGACTAAAAATACAGACTTTGGAAAGAGACAGATTTTGGTTCATTGGGCTTTGCCTCTATGACTTTGATCAATAACAAACTTTCTAAGCTTTGACGTCCTCATTTGCAAGATGATGTTAATAATGTGCTCTTATGAATCCTCTCACACTGTTGGTGGGATTGCAAGTTGGTACAGCCACTTTGGAAAACAATGTGGAGGTTCCTCAAAAAATTAAAAATAGAGCTACCCTATGACCCTGCAATTACACTACTGGGTATTTACCCTGAAGATACAGATATAGTGAAAAGAAGGGCCATATGCATCCCAGTGTTCATAGCAGCAATGTCCACAATAGCCAAACTGTGGAAGAAGTTGAGATGCCCTTCAACAGACAAATGGACAAAGAAGATGTGGTCTATATACACAATGGAATATTACTCAGCCATCAGAAAGGATGAATACCCAAACTTTGTATCAACATAGATGGGACTGAAGGAGATTACGCTAAGTGAAATAAGTCAAGCAAAGAAAGTTAATTATCATATGGTTTGACTTGTTTGTAGAACATAAGGAATAACAATGGAGGACATTAGGAGAAGGAAAGGAAAAATGAAGGGGGAGAACTCAGAGGTAGAGACAAACCATGAGAGACTGTGGACTCTGAGAAACAAACTGAAGGTTATGGAGGGGGGAATGGGTTGACCTGGTGATGGGTATTAAGGAGGGCACATATTACATGGAGCACTGGATGTTATACATAAACAATGAATCTTGGAACACTATATCAAAAACCAACAATGTACTGTATGGTGACTAACATAACATAACAAAAAATAATAATAAAATAAATAAAGTGCCCTTACAAGGTTTTTGCAAGAATCAGGCCAGAGGGTTAATGCCAAGCCCTTAGCACGATACTTGACAGATAAAAAAGCTTATTAATTGGTAATTTTATCTATTTGTGATAATTATTTTAATTATGCAGAAGTAAAGCAGTTAAGCTCTTTTGTTAAAGAATGGTTTTGGAGAGAGCATATTGAGATGTGTTGATAACAATTTATAACAATGGCAGTTTAATTTTGTACATAAAATACTCTTACAATTAGCTCAATCCATCTGCAGGTTGGCACACAGACCAGTAAGTAGTGTGATTTATGTGGAGTCACAACTTCTAGAAGAAAGAACTTATAGGCATAACACATTTTAAAGAGAACCTTTATTTTAATGAAAATTACAGATACATTTCATAATTAAACATTTCACACTGCATCATGAAGAAAGGACATTTTTTTTCCTAACCACGATACCACTTGACCATCAGATCAAATGAATAAGATTCTTCCAATACCATCAAATAATCAGTCTATATTCAAATTTCTTCAATTGTTACCACATTTTTTACAGCATTGCATTTGTTTGTTCTACCTATCAAGATTCTTTTAATCCAAAACAGTGTCATTTCTTTCCACTTTCTTTACTTTTTGGTTGTTGTTATTAGTCATAATGGCTTTCTTATTTTTCCCCCTAATGAAATGACATGGAGAGAGTGGGCCAGTTGTTTAATTGTTTTATGAAATTTCCCACATTCTGGATTTTTCTGGCTGCTTATTTGACTTGTTCTCCTACTCTTCGCATTTTTCCATTCTCAGTGGAATTTATAGCTAAAGGTTTGATTAAACATTTTGGCATGAATTCTTTATAAATAATGCTAATAAATTTCATATGGCATAACATCAGGAAGTGCAGGGAGCCTGTTAGTTTCACTACTGGTAGAGTTCAGTGTGATCCCTGGGTTAAGGTATTAATAGTCACATCTCTCCACTATAAAGTTTATCTGTTTTCCCTTACATCTGGCAAATAACTCGTGATATGATACTTTCACACCTTCCAGCTCTCCAGGTTCCCATCCACTTATTTAGCTAAAGTTTTTAGCTTTCTTTGGTGACTCTTGCCAGAACCAATTATATTATTAGGGATTTTTAAATGGTAATGTTCATAACAGCAATGGCCACAGTCGCCAATGGAAAGAACCAAGATGCCCTTCAATGGATGAATGGATAAGGAAGATGTGGTCCATATATGCTATGCAGTATAATGCCTCCATAAGAAAGGATGAATACCCAACTTTTGTATCAACATGGATGGGACTGGAGGAGATTATGCTGAGTGAATAAATCAAGCAGAGAAAGTCAATTGTATGGTTTTACTTACTTGTGGAGCATAAGGAATAACATGGAGGATATTAGGAGAAGGAAAGGAAAAGTGAATTGGGGGAAATCGGAGGGAGAGATGAACCATGAGAGAATGTGGACTCTGATAAACAAACTGAGGATATTGCAAGGGAGGGGGGTGGGGGAGATGGGTGAACCTGGTAGTGGGTATTAAGGTATTACTCCACATATTGCATGGAGTACTGGGTGTGCTGTATAAGCAATGAATCTTGGTACACTGAAAAAATAAAATAAAATGTAAAAATCATTAAAAAATAAATAAATAAATAAATGGTAATTTTTTAATTCTGTCATTTGTTCTAAATTTTCTTAAAAATATTTTACTTATTTGATGAGAGAGAGTGAGAGAGCAAGCACAAGCAAGAAAGAGCAGCAGAGGGAGAGGGAGAAGCAGGCTCTCCACTGAGCAGGAAGCCTAATGTGGGGCTCCATCCCAGGACCCTGAGATCATAACCTCAGCCAAACGCAGACGTTTAACCGACTGAGGCATCCAGGCACCCCCTGTTCTACATTTTCTTAAATGAAATACTTAACACAACTATTAAAAAAAAGAGGAAAGTAGGAGAAAATGTTTTGACATTTATCATGAAAATTTTTAAACAAATGTCTAACCATTTGTTTAGTTTTATTTGACCTAGCCAGAAGTTCATAGTTTCATAAGCTCACCTTCTTTCTTGGAGGCAAATTGTTGGTGATTTTAAAAGGCTTACTTTGAATAGCTTAGTAATTCATTCCAAAAATACTTTTAAGTGTCTGGTATAGTAAACCCTAGTCAGGAGTTTTCTTCAAAAGGAAAAAAGTGAGTCAATAAAAATGCATGTTGGGTCAAGTTCTTTCTCGTCAATGTTTCCTGTTTCTCACTTTGTAAGAAACTGCCTTTTCTCTCTCATGAGTGATCCAATTATTTTTTGTCAGAAACAGTTCATTTGGGGCAATGTTACTTTTCAAAGCCTTCCTCCCAAAGAAGGATTTTACAGACACTTGCTTTTTAAGGTCTCCTAAGACTAATTTTTTAATGTACATATTTAATAAAAATATAATAATTATTATCATAAGAACATATTTTTGTACTTTACTTTCAACAAAAACATATTCATATAAACTTTCTTAATTTCTCAACAGTATTGGAGCACCTGACATTTCTCACATTACCTTATATAATGAAAAGAATTCTGGTGTGGACACATTGGCCACCTGTGACAGTACAGTTTTAACAGTGTTTCTTCTCTTAGCTTAGCCTCTTATTATTTATATAACTTTAGGAAGTTATATAACTTCCTCATAAAAACAAAACCTATATTTATACAGTGATTTGTGGTCTGTAAGGTACCTTCACATATACTGTCTCTCCCAATCGGCTAAATAGGGACACAAGTGCGTATTATTATCTCCATTACCTAAATGAAAAAATTGAGGCAGTGCCCATTTAAATATCATCAAACACTCATTGTTTCCTCCTCTGTATGACCCAGAAATTTTAACGAAGGTGCTTGTAGTCACTTTTAGCTTCACCTAAGACTCAGGAATAAAAGAACAGATCATCTGATCTGACACACTCTGCTTTTGTGTTACTCCAGGTGGCCTCACCTGTAAAAGGGAGAAATACCACCTCCCTTTCATTTTTCCAAAGTGACTGAAAGGATCAATTAAGATGATTCCGATGAACCCACTCTAAGAGTCCTGAAGTAATATTTAAATAGGAGGAAGTGCCTTAGTCCACTCAGGCTGCCATAAAACATACCACAGACTGGCTGGCTTATAAACAACAGAAACTGATTTCTCATAGTTCTGGAGGCTGAAAGTCCAAGGTCCAGCTGTCAGCATCATCACATTCTGATGAAGATCCTCGTCCTGATTCATAACATTGCCTTTTCACTGTGTCCTCACATGGAGGAAGAGGTTGGGGATCTGTTCAGAGCCTCTTTTATAAGGCACTGATCCCATCATGAGCTCCCCCCATATGACTTCAGCAACTTCCACAGGGCCTATCTTTTCATATCATCATCTTTGGGGGTTGGGATTTTAAAATACAAATTTGGGGAGTACACAAATATTCAGATGAGAACAGGTAGGCTTTCCTATTAAGAAATCAAATTTCAAAGTCTAAAGTGATCATCATGTATGTTTGAACAATTTTACTGCTTTGCCTTTCAAAATATAATCCAGGCCCACCTGCCTCAGAGGTGTCTGGGCTTCTTGTGAATAGTAAAGACTCTCACACCAACCAACAATCTACTGCATTCAATATCTTTGGGCTCATGCACACAAAAGTTTAAGAATGAAAACCTCATCACATCGTTGGTTGTTCTTCTGCTTCACTAAACCAGTTATGAATGTTATATTGAGGCTATACTCTCCAACCAAATAAAGTATGTAGACACTTTGTAATATCCCCACTAACATTCAGTGGGTTGATTATACTATGTGACAGTATGGACAAGAATGGAGAACTGTCCAATATAAATAAAATACCTGCTGAAATATGAAACTCTAACAATGCAGGAGAAACATTTGTTAGCAAAGAATTGCAAGTAACTTTTTATGAGCTGTCTGGCTATGCATAGCCTGTCTCCCCAAACTGTTTTTCTGGTAGGAATTTGAAAGAAATTAGTGCTATCTACAACTTTTTTATGAATGAATTTGTTTTCAGAAAGCAAACTGTAGATCAGACTTCCAAAACCAACTGAAGAATCAAGAACTATACGAAGATTCTATTTTCCCCTTATGCCAGTAGTTTTCAACCTGGGTTATACTTTTATCACCTGGAGGGATAAAGGTCGACAAATAGCTGGGTCACATTTCCAGAATAGCTGAATTCACTGGTCTGAGATTGGATCAGAGAATTTTAATTTCTAAGGACCTTAGACGATTCCAGGAAGGATTGAGAATCACTGCCTTAAATTTTAAAAAGCACACTGTTGGGACACCTGGGTGGCTCAAGTCATGATCCCAGGGTCCTGGGATCGAGCCTCATATCGGGCTCTCTGCTCAGCAAAGAGCCTGCTTCCTCCTCTCTCTCTGCCTGCTTCTCTGCCTACTTGTGACCTTCATCAGTCAAATAAATAAATAAAAATCTTTAAAAAAAAAGCACACTATGCAATAAACATATCATTTATGCATCATTATTCCCTTTGTTCCATCAAAATGGAGGGAATAAAGATAAAAACATATCAAAAATTGCATAAACTATGATAAAGTAGCCATTTGGCAAAACAGTCATTGTAATAGTCATACAGGGACGTTTCTATACTCAATTATCACCTAATCTTCATTGGAAGCTTGCCAAGTTTCACATGAGGATTTTCCCTAGTGACTGTCAACACTGGCTGAATATTAGAATCACTCAGAGTGGTTTAGAAAACTACCCTCTTCTTAAAGATCCTAGTTTGTTTGGTTTGAGGTGGGAACCAAGAGTGAGAACCATGGATCCATACCATCAGGGTGAGGAAGAAGATATGCAAGACTTGATTGGTGACATTTAGTCACTAATTCTGCTACTTGTTATCAACAGGGTGTGATATATTCAGTTTTACAATATGTTATAAACCCAAGAAACACCTGAAATGCTGTCATTCTCATGGATTATGCAGCTAGTAGTTGGATTCCAAACCATCTTTTGCATAAAATATAAAACCATGAAAAATAAAAGTTTCTGCAAAGAACTCACAGTACCCTATAAAAACCTAGCACCATGACCAGAGCTTTAGAGGAAAAGAAGAAGTCAGGAAGCACATCTAGAGGCTTACTTCCATTCTCTTAGCCACAGGGCACACTGGTGGAACAAAGGGACATCTGGATTTGGCCAGTACTATCTCCTTCCAAGTGCCTCTTCAGCCAGTGTTGGGTTTCACATAAGACGTTATGATCTAATAGAAGCACCATAGGGTAGTGGTTAAAAGCATGGACTCTGGCACCATGCTGCCCGAAATAATAAAGGTGTAAAGAAGACAGAGAATATCTATATATTGACAGACAGCAATTGTATGCAGTCAATACCCAAAACGGGCTGCATGACACATAAGGAAAAAAAAAAAAAAAAAGAGAGAGTTTTGCCACTGGCCTTGACTGTGGAGAGGTGGAGGTAAGAACTTCCACAGAGATTCTGCATCCACAGGGAGTAACCTGCTTCCAACGAGCCCACACAGCAGAAACAGAGCCAGATGCAGCAAGAGGAGCAGGGGTCTGAGGAAACAGCCCCAAACACAGTGCTGAAGCCAGTCGGCCCCACCTCAGGCTTTTCCATTCCATGACTCAGCAAATTGTTTCTATCCTCAAATCAAAATAATAGGGTAGGTGTTAGAAGAATGGCCATGTATACAGAAATACTTTTTTCTTTTCTTTTTCTTTCTTTCTTTTTTTTTTTTCTACAGTGCACCAAGGTCACTACCCATGCTCCTTTTCCCTTCTATGGCCTATAAGAGACATCTAAGGGTTATGAGAATTGGCTCCATCAATAACATACTATGGATCCAACTACATATTTTTCCTTTGTTTTTGACTAAAATATTCACAGAGCCTTATATAATAAAGCCAGGAGCTCAAAAAATGCAAAAGGGCCAGACAGAACACATATATAATTTCTATAAAGAAAAAAATCAGTTAATTTGCATAATTACAAATTTACCAAGAACATCTGCTCTTTCAGGTAGATGTCCATTCCAGGAGAAAAAAAATTCAATTTGTATGTCGGTCAGACACAAGATGTTTAGGAAGATTGGTTATAAATTAAAAAGTAGAAGTTTTTAAAGAACTCAGAACTTTTCATTACATTGCAGGAAAACTAACTTTCTCTTATATATGTAATTGTTAATTCTTTATACCTTTCAATGATTGCAAAGCAAATATAATTTAACCTTGAAGAGAATGCCTCATGAGGTTATATACTGTCACAGTCAGTCTAACAAGATTACTTTGATGTACATATTTTTTGGATAATTATAAATCCTCAAGAGGTGGTTTCAAAAAATTCCTTGCTCAAGAATTATTTAACAGGCATGAGAACTTTTTAAAAAGAAGGTTTACAGAGATTCCCTTAAAAAAAATAAGTGCAAAAGGGTTTTAAAGTGTGTTTATCTAGAGGGGTGACTGGGTGGCTCAGTCAGTTGACCTTCTGCCTTCGGTGCAGGTCATGATCCCAGGGCCCGAGGATTGAGCCCCACTTTGGGTTCCCTGCTCAGTGTCTCCACTTCTTCCTCTTCCTCTGCCCCTCCCTCTGCTTGTGCTTTCTCTCGCACTCTCTCTCAAATAAAAATAAATAAATAAAATATTTATTCTAAAAAGTGTGGATATCTGGAAACACAAAGCTCATTAAAGTTACCAAAATATATAATTTGAAGATTTCATTCTAGTTTCATCCTTGAGAATGGATTTAAAACAACACAAGGTAAGTGGAGTCCATCCTTATGAGGCTCATTAATTATTTTGATGATCACAAGAACTTAGGATGAAAGCAAGTCTATCTACTCTGTTTTTTTTATTCATTAACTTAATAAGTACATATTAAGGCCCTACTATGTGCAAAACCCAGGGACACATGTTTTATTTAAACAGAATAAAATCTAAGGAATAATAAAGTTTTCCTGAGAAATATTTATTTCTTTATAATTTTTCTCAGTGCCCCTAAAACTTCTTTATTTCTTAGGCTATAAATAAAGGGGTTGAGCAGAGGGATGATAATCGTATAGAACAGTGAATACATTTTATCCTGGTATTGATCTGGGCCAGACCCAGGACGCACATACATGAAGAAGAGAGTGCCATAGAACAAGGAAACAGAGAGCAGGTGGGCGCTGCACGTGGAGAAGGCTTTACTCTTGCCCTTTTTGGACTTCTTTGTCAGGACGGCAAAGAGGACACGGGTATAAGACACTATGATGGTCATAAAAGTAAAGGCTTGTATAAAAGCAGCAAAAATAAAAAGTACTAATGCATTAATAGATGGGTCAGTGCAAGAAATTGTATATAGTGGCAAAATTTCACAGTAGAAATGGGGTATTATATTGGACCTGCAGAAAGTTAATCTAAATAATAACCCTACATGAATTGTGGGATGCAGAAAACCAATTACATAAGACAAACTTATCAACCAAGTACAGAGCCTGTTGGACATCACCACTGGATAAAGTAAGGGATTGCATATGGCTGCATAGCGGTCATAGGCCATCACTACTAGGAGGAAACATTCCGTGGTGGCACTGGAAGCAAAAATATAAAATTGGGTGATGCACTCAAAGAGGGATATCATTTGACTTTTGTCTAAGATGTTGACAAGCATCCTGGGAGTCACAGAGGATGAGGAACAAGCATCTGCAAAGGCCAAACTGCCAAGGAGTAAGTACATGGGGGTGTGAAGTTGGGGATGCTTCCAGATGAGAAGAATCAGTCCGAGGTTGCCCACCATGGTGGTGAGGTAGATGACCAAGAACACCAGAAACAGGGGTGCCTGCAGCCCTGGAAGATCTGTAAGTCCTGTGAGAACAAACTCAGTCACCTCTGTCTTGTTTGTCTCCATCAGATGCACAGGGGCTGATCACTACCAGGAGAGAATATGTAAAGGAAAAACTTAATCAAGAATCAGGAAAACTGGCTTGGGATGGTAATGTTTGCTCCCTATTTCAGTTGTCAGTTTCTCAACAGATATGGAGGTATAGGTTTTTTAAAAACATACTTAAGACTATGAAGTATATAAAAATAATTTTGAAAAAGATTTTTAAAAGAGGGCTTTAAGCATATATATTTAAAATTGAATATATTAACAATGAACTGTTTTCCAGAATTTAGAATAAAAAAATACATTTTATAAGAAAATCTGTAGAAGCAGCAGTGGTTCAGTTTCAAAGGTGTCATCACCCTTTCTCAGAAAATCTTTTCCCTCTCTTCTATTGAATGAAAAATGGACTCTATCTCTGACATCAGCAATATACATCATTCAGTCCTTTTAAGACATTAATAGGTTGAGGTATAAGATAGTAAATCAATATCCCATTACTGTTTTATTATCCATTATCATTATTATTTGATTATATATTCATCAAAATCACCCCAAATTCCTAATCAAGTCTTTTGATTACACATACTACAAACTCCTCCAAATTTTTAATTAATTCTTTTTAAATATCCCCAACAAACTCTCATATGTGAACATAATCATTCATTCATTCAATCACCAACTATTTATGGAGTACCTCCTAAGTTAAAGCACTGTTGTTCTGAGCTTATAGAACCTCTGTCATTAAACCAAGGATGATAAAATACCCCTCTTTTAAGAGGAGTGAAGAAACAAATACACTACTGTATTATTTGCAGGTGTGGGTAGGATCTAAGGGCTGTCATTTTCAGGCCTGGATTTACCATCCAGTTAACTGAGGGTGTGTTAATATTTCAGAGGCACAAATTTTTAAATGATTAAAAAGATTTTCCTTTTCCTGCTCTTTTTGAGGTTGCAAGTGGGACTATCAAAGTCAGGGTGAATGAAACACTACAAATGGAACCACAGTTGAAAAAATAACCAGTGTTTTGAAAAGGTGGATTCAATTTAAATAGTAAAAATCATAAAATCTGTTTAAAAGGCAAATCAAATGAGAAAAGATGAACCACAGTAATAGGAAATGACTAACATAAAGACAGGCAAGGCAGATAACAGCCCCTAACTACAAATGGATCCATGAGGTTTATGAGCCTGGGAAGCAAGGGAGAAGGCTGGGTCCTGCGGAGACCCAAGAGAAAAAAAACTCAGTCCTCATCATCACAGTGTATTTCATCAAAGACAAATTATGCACAAGTCTGAACATAAAATGTGTTTTATGTCCTCTCTTACCATCTAAGGCAGGGTCTACCCATTTACACAGAGCTGATCTAATATATAATCATTCAAGGGACTATTTACCAGTCTTGGATTCACAGCTCCCAGGCTTTTATGAAAAGACTACCCAAGTTGGTGTCATTCCAACACATGTTAACTTCTATGCTTGTCACCAATTCTGTACAGAAGTGAAGACTTTATTCTCCAAGTCTCTGCTGGCCTGAAACATGTCTCTAACGTGCCTGCTTGGTCATTCAAAGGTAGGAAATGTACAGAAAATTGAGGGAAGACAGGGTTTGTGAAAAACTCAGTTCTAATGAGACTAATGCTTGAACATTAAAAATCTATGGAAAAATTGGAGTATGTTCTATAAAAAGGCACCTGGAGGTTTCCCCCCTGTAAAAGAGAAGCTAGTTTGAGCAAAACTGTTCTTCTCCTTTTTCACTAGAAATAGGAAAAGAGAAAATTTGTTTGAGACTTATTCTAAACATGAAGAAACACCAGCAGAGAGGCTGGTCACAGTGGCAGTAATCATTGATCAAACACACTGCTGTCAAGTCCCTGCAAGAACCTGATTATCCTTTATAACAAAGGGTGGTGCTTCTCAATACTTGTGGTAAACTTTCTTTTTTTGCTATTTCCAGCGAAATATCATCTTAAAGATTCAAATTGAAGAAGTCATACATTCCCTTAAAATGCCCCATAATTCTATGATTCTTAAGTCAGAAATATTCCTCATTCTGTTTGAGTTCCGATGTAAGTTAAATGACAGAATGAATTTTAATTTCCAAAGACACAAAAAATACTAAAAATTGCTTTTGTAATTCATTATCCTGGCCTCCCCAAAAAAGTTAATAAAAATGTAACAGAATTTCAGATGCCTTGAATCTCAGTTCTACCTCTAAATTACCACATGATTATTAGCTTTATGACCCTTGTTTTGAGATTCTCCTCTAAAGCACTGTATTTTCTGATACATTTCTACCCACAGCCTGTGTGACCATGACTCCTCTCTGCTACTTAGTAGGTAGGATGACATGGTGGTGAAGCACACAGTGCTATAATATTTTTGCATGGGTTCAATTCTTCATTCTACAAACATATATCTTCATATCCAAAAGTTTTCAGAGGAAATAAACATAATATTTATTATCTATTTAATATAGGATATTCCATTTGAAAGATAAATCATCTGAAAAATATTTTTCATTAATTTTGTTACATCATGCAAAACTCTTGGTATTAAAATGATATTTCCTATCATGTTTTTATGAAAAGAATAATTGTAATAAAATAAAGCACCACATTCTCACCCAATTCTTGTAAGAAGATGCAGAGATGCCATAAAATATAAACTTTCATGAAGAGCTCTTAAGATACAAGAACAAAAATGTCAAATGAATTTTGAAAAAAGCCCACTATTTTTCTCCCATTATTTTTCCTTGAAAAATGCAGTTTGGAAGGAAAGATACTTATTTCTTTCCATCTTCAAACCCATTTATGAGGAGAATACTGAAACTCCCTCAATGGCACCAAAAGATTCCCTATAGAATGAAATCAACCTACTGGGCATTATAGACTAATCAACAAATCATTTAGAACATTCTTTAGTAACTATTATTTTAGTAGCTTATTTCTTTTTTCTGCAAACAAAAGCATTACTGGTTAATGGTAGGAAAAAATGAAAATGTAAAAAAGCAAAAAAACAAGAAATTACTTTCATTTCACTAATCACTGATAAGTATAGTTAACTTTTTAGTATATATTTCTCCTATCAATAACCCATACATGTATTTATGTATACTTCATTATAAGTAATTAACATATATTTGTATTTACATAGTATATAAACATTTTATAGATACGTATAAAAATAAAATTATGACACTACTGTACATAATTTTTCATAAACTACTTTTTATTTAAGTATGACATACAATATTGTATTAGTTTCAGGTATACAACATGGTGGTTTGACATTTATGTACATTATGAAATGATCACCATCTAAGTATAGTTAACATCTATAATCATATATAGTTATTACAATATTATTGACTGTGTTCCTTATTTTGTTACATCTCCATGACTCATTTATTTTGTAACAGGAAATTTATAGCTCTTAGTTGCTACTGATTTAGCCCATCCCCCAATCTTTTTCCTTATTTGTTCCAATATTTTTGGTGGAATTGTTAGGATTTCTATGTATAGTATCTTTTCATTTACAAATAGTAAGAGTTTTGCTTCTTCTTTCCCAACTTGGGTGCTTTTTACTTCTTTTTCTTGTTTCATTTGTAAGTTAAACTTTCCTATTAAGAAAAAAAGAAGAATTCAAAATCTAAGGTGATGGTTATGAATATTTGAGCAATTTTAGTGCTTTGTCTCTCAAAATGTGACCAAAATCCCATTGGCAACAGAATCACCTGGGATGCTTCTGAATAATGCAGTATCTCAAGCCCACCAATGATCTATTAAATCTAATACCTATGGGCTCATGTACACTGAAGATTAAGAACAAAAACCTCAAATGAAAATCTTTGTACCATTGGATTCTCTTCATTTAACTGGCCAGTTATAAATGCTAAATAGAGGCTATTCACTTCACTCCAACTATATAAATTAAGTTACTAGTGTATGCTTTGAATATCCCAACTGATAGTCAATGAATTTATTTATATACTTCATTATAATAAAAACAAAAAAGGAGAACTGTCCCTCATAAATAAAATATTTGCTGAAATATGAGACTCTTAGAAGGCAAGAGAAATATTTCTTAGGAAAGAATTCCAGTTAGGTTTTTGTGAACTGTCTGTATATGTATAGCCTTTCACCCCAAACTGATTATCTGATGACATACTGAAAGAAACTAGTGTTATCTGTAATTTTTTTATGAATGTATTTGTTTTTAGACAGCAAATTCCAGGTCCATTCACTACCATAGAGACAGTTGTTTTGGATCTCCAAAAACGATAAAAGAATATTCATATGGGATTAAATGGTAATACTATGTATAAATCTTATATCATTGCATTTAAGTTTTTATTTATTGGAGAAAGAGACAGGGAGAGAGGGAGCACAAACAGGGGGAGTGGAAGAGGGAGAAGCAGGCTTCCCACCAAGCAGGGAGCCAGAGGCAGGGCTCAATCCCAGGACCCTGGGATCGTCACCTGAGCAAAAGGCAGATGCTTAACAACTGAGCCATCTTGGTGCCCCTATCATTGCATTTAAAACAACTAAGGTCATATCTTTCTTTACGAGGCATTTATTTCAGCACCTACAATTTCAGCACTTACACAAGCTATGCTCTGCGGTTTCATACCTACTCAACTCACAATCACTGGTGGTTACTAAAAATTATGAGTGATAGGCTTGCTACATTGTCATAAGAAATTCAAGAATTGAAATGATAATGACTGAGAATTTTCACAAAATTAATATCAGACATCAATCCACAGATCCAGGAAGCATTGAAAACACCAAGCAGAAAAATTCCATAAAACTATACCTAAGCTTATCATTTTCAAACTCTACAAATCAAAGATAAATTTCCAAAAGATCATCTAGGTTCTTTCCATAGTTTGGCTGTTGTGGACATTGCTGCTATAAACATTCGGGTGCACGTGCCCCTTTGGATCACTATGTTTGTATCATTAGGGTAAATACCCAGTAGTGCAATTGCTGGGTCATAGGGTAGTTCTATTTTCAACATTTTGAGGAACATCCATGCTGTTTTCCAGAGTGGTTGCACCAGCTTGCATTCCCACCAACAGTGTAGGAGGGTTTCCCTTTCTCTGCATCCTCGCCAGCATCTGCCTGACTTGTTAATTTTAGCCATTCTGACTGGTGTGAGGTGATATCTCATTGTGGTTTTGATTTGTATTTCCCTGATGCTGAGTGATATGGAGCACTTTTTCATGTGTCTGTTGGCCATCTGGATGTCTTCTTTGCAGAAATGTCTGTTCATGTCCTCTGCCCATTTCTTGATTGGATTATTTGTTCTTTGGGTGTTGAGTTTGCTAAGTTCTTTATAGATTTTGGACACTAGCCCTTTATCTGATATGTCGTTTGCAAATATCTTCTCCCATTCTGTCAGTTGTCTTTTGGTTTTGTTGACTGTTTCCTTTGCTGTGCAAAAGCTTTTGATCTTGATGAAATCCCAATAGTTCATTTTTGCCCTTGCTTCCCTTGCCTTTGGAGATGTTCCTAGGAAGATGTTGCTGAGGCTGAGGTCGAAGAGGTTGCTGCCTGTGTTCTGCTCAAGGATTTGGATGGATTCCTTTCTTACATTGAGGTCCTTCATTTTGAGTCTATTTTCGTGTATGGTGTAAGGAAATGGTCTAATTTCATTTTTCTGCATGTGGCTGTCCAATTTTCCCAACACCATTTATTGAAGAGACTGTCTTTTTTCCATTGGACATTCTTTCCTGCTTTGTTGAAGGTTAGTTGACCATAGAGTTGAGGGTCTATTTCTGGGCTCTCTATTCTGTTCCATTGATCTATGTGTCTGTTTTTGTGCCAGTACCATGCTGTCTTGATGATGACAGCTTTGTAATAGAGATTGAAGTCTGGAATTGTGATGCCACCAACTTTGGCTTTCTTTTTCAATATTCCTTTGGCTTTCGAGGTCTTTTCTGGTTCCATATAAATTTTAGGATTATTTGTTCCATTTCTTTGAAAAAGATGGATGGTACTTTGATAGAAATTTCATTAAATGTGTAGATTGCTTTAGGTGGCATAGACATTTTCACAATATTTATTCTTCCAATCCAGGAGCATGGAACATTTTTCCATTTCTTTGTGTCTTCCTCAATTTCTTTCATGAGTACTTTATAGTTTTCTGAATAGATTATTTGCCTCTTTGTTTAGGTTTATTCCTAGGTATCTTATGGTTTGGGGTGCAATTGTAAATGGGATTGACTCCTTAATTTCTCTTTCTTCTGTCTTGTTGTTGGTGTAGAGAAATGCAACTGATTTCTGTGCATTGATTTTATATCTTAATACTTTACTGAATTCCTGTATAAGTTCTAGCAGTTTTGGAGTGGAGTCTTTTGGGTTTTCCACATATAGTATCAAATCATCTGTGAAGGTGATAGTTTGACTTCTTCTTTGCCAATTTGGATGCCTTTAATTTCCTTTTGTTGTCTGATTTCTGAGGCTAGGACTTCTAGTACTATGTTGAATAGCAGTGGTGATAATGGACATCCCTGCCGTGTTCCTCACCTTAGCAGAAAAGCTTTGAGTTTTTCTCCATTGAGAATGATATTTGCGGTGGGTTTTTCATAGATGGCTTTGATAATATTGAGGTATGTGCCCTCTATCCCTACACTTTGAAGAGTTTTGATCAGGAAGGGATGCTGTACTTTGTCAAATGCTTTTTCAGCATCTATGGAGAGTATCATATGGTTCTTGTTCTTTCTTTTATTGATGTATTGTATCACATTGATTGATTTGCAGATGTTGAACCAACCTTGCAGCCCTGGAATAAATCCCACTTGGTTGTGGTGAATAATCCTTTTAATGTACTGTTGAATCCTATTGGCTAGTATTTTAGTGAGAATTTTTGCATCTGTGTTCATCAAGGATATTGGTCTGTAGTTGGTCTTTTCTGTATTGGTCTTTTTTGATGGGATCCTTGTCTGGATTTGGGATCAAGATGATGCTGGCCTCATAAAATGAGTTTGGAAGTTTTCCTTCCATTTCTATTTTTTGGAACAGTTTCAGGAGAATAGGAATTAGTTCTTCTTTAAATGTTTGGTAGAATTCCCCCGAGAAGCCGTCTGGCCCTAGATGTCCATCAATAGATGAATGGATAAAGAAGATGTGGTATATATACACGATGGAATATTATGCAGCCATCAAAAGAAATGAAATCTTGCCATTTGCGACAATGTGGATGGAACTAGAGGGTATCATCTTAGCAAAATAAGTCAATCGGAGAAAGACAACTATCATATGATCTCCCTGATATGAGGAAATGGAGATGCAACATGGGGGGTTAAGGGGGTAGGAGAAGAATAAATGAAACAAGATGGGATTGGGAGGGAGACAAACCATAAGTCACTCTTAATCTCACAAAACAAACTGAGGGTTGCTGGTGGAAGGGGGGTTGGGAGAAGGGGGGTGGGATTATGGACATTGGGAAGGATATGTGCTATGGTGAGTGCTGTGAAGTGTGTAAACCTGGTGATTCACATACCTGTACCCCGGGGGATAAAAATATATTATATGTTTATAAAAAATAAAAAATTTTTAAAAAATCATCACACTGCATACTTTAAATATGTACAATTTTGTTTTTAATTATTCCTCAATAAAGATAGAGAAGACATTAAAAATGTTTCTAATACAATGCAAGTCATGTGGAAACTAAAAAAAAAAAAAAAATTCCAAAAGAAGCCAGAGGAAAGAACACCTCACCTTTAGAGAAATTAAGAGAAGAATTACATATGTACCAATGCTTTGGCATTTATTTTGTGTGGCTAAATGCCTGCAGAGGCTTTGAACTGATTCTAGCAACTTTTGTGAATGCATGCCCTAGATAATACCCCACACAGTAAAGAATGTTAAGTTCCTCTTTGACTTCCACCATACTCCTGGTGGATAAACAGTCTCTCCTAATTCCCAGCTACTTCTTATGCACTCCTTAGATAAGACCCCTCAGAGCTTACCAAAACCTCAATATTTTTTATTTGAATTGACCAATCAAGCCTTAGGTTAGGGACCCCAGAAACACTTTAACCAAAGACCTCAATAAAGGCATAAGCCTCAGTTCCCTTTGCTAGCATTCTGCCTGTACCCTGCCTTGATATCCTTGTGTGGCTCCACAAGCATGTTGTGTACTTCTTCCAGGACCTGTGAGTAATAAACTTTTCAATCTCAATTTCTCCTGTGGTCTTTGTTGACCAGTGGCTCACCATCCAAAACTCCACATAAGGCTCTACTAAACAAATTTTAATTTAACAAAATTACAACAATCCAACTTCTTCTCAAAAACCATGCAATGAATGAGTATAGAGTGAAACATTTTAAGTGTTGAGCGAAAAAAAATCCATATGTACCCTGCAAAATATCCTTCAAATGTGAAAGACAAATAAAGACATTCTTAGGCAAATAAAAATTGAGGGAATTTGTTCGCAGTTAAGCTGCCTTGTAAGAAATGTTAAAATTCTTTAGAGGGAGGGGAATGATATAGGTCAGAAATTCATATCTACATAAAGTAAGAGAAAAGATCAAAGAAGGAATAGGTGAAGGTAAGATAAAAACTTCTATTTTTGTTATACAAAATTGATCTAACAGGCAATAGTGTATTCAAAATAATATCACCAACAATGTATTTGATTATGGTTGCTTATATATATATATCATATATGTATTTCATATGTATATGAAGTGAATGATAATAATTCTACAGGGATGAGAGGCAGGAATAAGGAATCTTTTGTTATTGTAATGTCTCACACCACCCATGAAGTGGTATAAATGTACTTGGAAGTGGACTTGGATTAGTTGTAAATGTATATTGCAAACTCTAGGGCAACCACTAAAAAGTTGTTGTCTTTTTTTAAAGTATAATTAATAAGCTAAGAAGAATAGTTGGAATCATATAAAGTGCTCAATTAAAACCACAAAAGCCAGAAAAACAATAGATGAAAAAGTGGGAAGAACAATGGCAACAAAGAGAAAACAGTTAATGACGTGGTAGATTTTTTTAAATTTTAATTCCAGCGTAGTTAGCATACAGTGTCATATTACTTTCGGATGTGCAATATAGTGATCCAACAGTTCTGTACATTTCTCAGTGTTCATCATGATAAATATACTCATAATCTCCTTCACCTATATCACCCATTCACCCACCCATCTCCTCTCTGGTAACCATCTGTTTGTTCTCTATTATTAAAAGACTGTTTTTTGATTTGTCTCCCTTTTTCTGTTGTTGTTCATTTGTTTTGTTTCTTAAATTCCACATATGAGTGAAACCATCTGGTATTTGTCTTCCTCTGATTTACTTATTTCACTTTGCATTATACCCTCTGGACCCATCTATGTTGTTGCAAATGACAAGATTTCATTCCTTTTTCACAAAGGAACTGCAAAAGAAATTTTGAAGGAAAAAACAAATTTTTTTAAAAAAGAAAATCTTTATAATACCTGGATTGCATGGAGCACTGGGTGTGGTGAAAAAATAATGAATACTGTTATGCTGAAAATAAATAAATTAATAAAAAAATAAATTAAAAAAAGGTAAAAAGTGGGGAAAAAAAGAGAAAATCTTGAAAAGGGAAGGATCAAAGATGATTTCAAATTTTTGAGACTGGGAGACCGGGAGAATGGTGATAGCATGATCTAAATCATGACGTTGGAAATGCAGACTATATTAGTAGAGAGCAATAAGATTGGCAGCTAACATGAATTATGATTGCTATATTTCAATGGACTAGACATGGAGCTAAATGCAATTTGTTTTGATAGAAAGCTTCTGTTCCACAGTGTTAACTTATTTTTTTAATATTTTTATTAATATATAATGTATTATTTGACCCAGGGGTACAGGTCTGTGAATCGTCAGGTTTAGACACTACAGCACTCACCATATCACATGACCTCCCTAAAGTCCATAACACAACCACCGTCTCCATATCCCTCCTCTCCCCAGCAACACTCAGTTTCTTTTGTGAGATTAAGAGTCTCTCATGGTTTGTCTCCATAACAATCCCATCTTGTTCCATTTTTTTCCTTCCCTACTCTCCAAATCCCCCCACTCTGCCTCTCAATTCCTCATATCAGGAAGATCATATGATATTTGTCTTTCTCTTATTGACTTATTTTGCTCAGCATAATACCCTCTAGTTCCATCCATATCGTTGCTAATGGTAGGATTTTATTTCTTTTGATGGCTGCATAGTATTCCATTGTGTATATATACCACCTCTTCCTTATCCATCATCTGTTGCTGGACATCTAGGTTCTTTCCATATTTTGGCTCTTGTGGACATTACTGCTATAAACATTCAGGTGCACATGCCCCTTCAGGTCACTACATTTGTATCTTTAAGGTAAATACCCAGTAGTGCAATTGCTGGTCATAAGGTAACTCTATTTTCAACTTTTTGAGGAAACTCCATACTGTTGTCTAGAGTAGCTGTACCAGTTTGCATGTCCACCAACAATGTAGGAAGATTCCCCATTCTCCACATCCTCACCAACACCTGTTTCTTGACTGGTTAATTTTAACCATTCTGACTGGTGTGAGGTGGTATCTCATTATGGTTTTGATTTGTATTTCCCTGATGCCAAGAGATGTGAAGCACTTTTTCATGTGTCTGTTGGTCATCTGGTTGTCTTTTTTTCATAAATGTCTGTTCTTGTCCTCTGCCCATTTCTTGATTGGATTATTTGATCTTTGGGTATTGAGTTTGATAAGTTTTTTATAGATTTTGGATATTAGCCCTTTCTCTTATATGTCATTTGTGAATGTCTTCTCCCATTCTGTCAGTTGTCTTTTGGTTTTGTTGACTGTTTCCTTTGCTGTGCAAAAGCTTTTGATCTTGATGAAATCCCAATAGTTCATTTTTGCCCTTGCTTCCCTTGCCTTTGGAGATGTTCCTAGGAAGATGTTGCTATGGCTGAGGTCGAAGAGGTTGCTGCCTGTGTTCTCCTCAAGGATTTTGATGGATTCCTGTCTCATATTGAGGTCTTTCATCCATTTTTTGAGTCTATTTTCGTGTATGGTGTAAGGAAATGGTCCAGTTTCATTCTTCTGCAAGCAGCTGTTCAATTTTCCAAACACCACTTTTTTAAGAGATTGTCTCTTTTCCATTGGACATTCTTTCCTGCTTTGTCGAAGATTAGTTGACCAAGGAGTTGAGAGTCCATTTCTGGGCTCTCTATTCTGTATCAGTGATCTGTGTGTCTGTTTTTGTGCCAGTACCATACCATCTTGATGATTACAGCTTTGTAATAGAGCTTGAAGTCTGGAAATGTGATGCCACCAACATTGGCTTTCTTTTTCAACATTCCTCTGTCTATTCAGGGCCTTTTCTGGTTCCATATAAATTTTAGGATTATTTATTCTCTTTCTTTGAAAAAAATTGATGGTATTTTGATAGGGATTGCATTAAATGCATAGATTGCATTAGGTAGCATAGGTGTTTTCACAATATTTTTTCTTCCAATCTATAAGCATGGAATGTTTTTCCATTTCTTTGTGCCTTCCTCAATTTCTTTCAGCAGTACTTTATAGTTTTGTGAGTACAGACTCTTTGCCTCTTTGGGTAGGTTTATTCTTAGGTATCTTATGGTTTGGGGTGCAATTGTAAATGGGATTGACTCATTAATTTCTCTTTCTTCTGTCTTGCTGTTGGTGTATAGAAATGCAGCTGATTCCTGTGCATTGACTTTATATCCTGAAACTTTACTGAATTTCTGTATGAGTTCTAGCAGTTTTAGAGTGGAGTCATTTGGGTTTTCCACATAAAGTATCATATCATCTGCAAAGAGTGAGAGTTTGACTTCTTCTTGGCCGACTTGGATACCTTTTATTTCTTTTTGTTGTCTGATTGCTGAGGCTAGGACTTGTAGTACTGTGTTGAATAGCAGTGGTGGTAGTGGACAGCCCTGCCATGTTCCTGATCTTAGTAGAAAAGCACTCAGTGTTTCCCCATTGAGAATGATATTTGCTGTGGTTTTTTCATACCTTCGATGATATTGAGATATGTACCCTCTATCCCCACACTGTGAAGAGTTTTAGTCAAGAAAGGATGTTGTACTTTGTCAAATGCTTTTTCAGCATCTATTGAGAGTATCATATGGTTCTTGTTCTTTCTTTTATTAATGTGTTATATCACATTGATTGATTTGCAGATATTGAACCAAACTTGCAGCCCAGGAATAAACCCCACTTGGTCATGGTGAATAATCCTTTTAATGTCCTGCTGGATCCTATTGGCTAGAATTTTGGTGAGAATTTTCACACCTGTGTTCATCAAGGATATTGCTTTGTAATTCTCCTTTTTGGCAGGGTCTTTGTCTGGTTTTGGGATCAATGTAATACTGGCCTTATAAAATGAGTTGGAAAGTTTTCCTTCCATTTCTTTTTTTTTTTAACAGTTTCAAGAGAACAGGTGTTAATTCTTCTATAAATGTTTGGCAAATTACCCTGGGAAGCTGTCTGGCCATGGGTTCTTGTTTCTTTGGAGACTTTTGATGAGTGCTTCAATCTCCTTATTGGTTTTGGGTCTGTTCAGGTTTTCTATTTCTTCCTGGTTCAGTTCTGGTAGTTTATATGTCCTTAGGAATACATCTATTCCATAGCTTAGTTGGTTAAAGCGCCTGTCTAGTAGGAATACATCCATTTCTTCCAGATTTTGCTGGCGTATAGTTGCTCATAGTATGTTCTTATAATTGTTTGTATATCTTGGATGCTGGTTGTGATCTCTCCTCTTGCATTGATGATTTTATTTGGGTCCTTTCTCTTTTGTTTTTGATAAGTCTAGCCAGGGGTTTATCAATCTTATTAATTCTTTCAAAGAACCACCTCCTAGTTTTGTTGATTTTTTCTACTGTTCTTTTGGTTTCTATTTCATTGATTTCTGCTCTGATCTTTATGATTTCTCTTCTACTGCTGGGTTTAGGCTCTCTTTGCCATTTTTTCTCCAGCTCCTTTAGGTGTAGGGTTTGGTTATATACTTGAGACCTTTCTTGTTTCTTGAGAAAGGCTTGTATTGCAATATACTTTCCTCTCAGGACAACCTTTGCTGTGTCCCACAGATTTTGAATAGTTGTGTTTTCATTTTCATTTGTTTCTGTGAATTTTTTCAATTCTTTAATTTCCTGGTTGACCCATTCATTCTTTAGTAGGGTGCTCTTTAGCCTCCATGTATTCGGGTTCTTTCCAAATTTCCTCTTGTGTTTGAGTTCTAGCTTCAGAGCATTGTGGACTGAAAATATGCAGGGAATGATCCCAATCTTTTGGTACCAGTTGAGACCTGATTGGTGACCCAGGATTTGATCTATTCTGGAGAATGTTCCATGTGCACTAGAGAAAAATGTGTATTCTGTTGCTTTGGGATGGAATGTTCTGAATATATCTGTGATGCCCATTTGGTCCAGTGTGTCACTCAAGGCCTTTATTTCCTTGTTGATCTTTTGCTTTGGTGACCTGTCCATTTCAGTGAAGGGGGTGTTAAAGTCCCATACTATTATTGTATTGTTGGTGATGGGTTTCTTTGATTTTGTCATCAATTGGTTTATATAGTTGGCTTCTTCCATGTTAGGGGCATAGATATTTAAAATTGTTAGATCTTCTTGTTGGACAGACTCTTTAAGTATGATATAGTGTCTTTCCTCATCTCTTATTATAGACCTTGGCTTAAAATCTAATTTATCTGATATAAGGATTGCCACCCCAGCTTTCTTTTGATGTACATTAACATGGTAAATTGTTTTCCACCCCCTCACTTTAAATCTGGAGGTGTCTTTGGATCTAAAATGAGTTTCTTGTAGACAGCATATTAATGGGTTTTGTTTTGTTTTCATCCATTCTGATACCCTGTGTCTTTTGATTGAGGTATTTAGCCCATTCATATTCAGGATAACTATTGAAAGATACGAATTTAGTGCCATTGTATTGCCTGTAACGTGACTGTTACTGTATATAGTCTCTGTTCCTTTCTGGTCCACTACTTTTTAGGCTCTCTCTTTGCTTAGAGGACCCCTTTCAATATTTCCTGTATGCTGGTTTGGTGTTTGAAAATTCTTTTAATTTTTGTTTGTCCTGGAAGCTTTTTATCTCTCCTTCTGTTTTCAATGATAGCCTAGCTGGATATAGTATTCCTGGCTGCATATTTTTCTCATTTAGTGCTCTGAATATATCATGCCAGTTCTTTCTGGCCTGTGAGGTCTCTGTGGATAAGTCTGCTGCCAATCTAATATTTCTACCATTGTATGTTACAGACTTCTTGTCCCGAACTGCTTTCATGATTTTCTCTTTATCACTGAGGTTTTTAAGTTTTACTATTAGATTATGGGGTGTGGACCTATTTTTATTGATTTTGAGGGGGGTTCTCTGTGCCTCCTGGATTTTGATGTCTGTTCCCTTTGCCATATTAGGGAAATTCTCTACAGTAATTTGCTCCAATATACCTTCTGTCCCCCTCTCTCTTTCTTCCTCTTCTTCTAGGATCCCAATTATTTTAATGTTGTTTTATCTTATGGTGTCACTTATCTCTCAAATTCTCCCCTTGTGGTCCAGTAGTTTTCTCTCTTTTGCTCAGCTTCTTCTTTTTTTTTTTTTTAAGATTTTATTTATATATTTGACAGACAGAGATCACAAGTAGGCAGAGAGGTAGGCTGGGTGGGAGAGGCTCCCCACTGAGAAGAGAGCCTGATGTGGGGCTTGATCCCAGAACCCAGGGATCATGACCTGAGCTGAAGGCAGAGGCTTTAACCAACTGAGCAACCCAGGTACCCCTATTTTGCTCAGCTTCTTTATTCTCCATCATTTGGTCTTCTTTATCACTAATTCTCTCTTCTGCCTCATTTATCCTAGCAGTAAGGGCCTCCATTTTTTATTGTGCCTCATTAATAGCTTTTTGATTTTAACTTGGTTAGATTTGAGTTCTTTTATTTCTCCAGAAGAACTTTTATTTCTCCATACAGGGTTTCTCTAATATCTTCCATGCCGTTTTTGAGCCCAGCTAGCATCTTCAGAATCATCATTCTGAACTCTAGATCTAACATATTACCAATGTCCATATTGATTAGGTCCCTAGCCATGTGTACTGCCTCCTGTTTTTCTGTGGTGAGTTTTTCTGCCTTGTCATTTTATCCAGATAAGAATACATGAATGAGAGAATAAAATATTAAAATAAATAAAAATAAAATAATAATAATAAATAAAATAATTTTAAAAGGGTGGCAAAGATCCCAGAAAAATGTACGCTAACCAAATCAGAAGAGACCCAAAGCATAAGAAATAGCATGGAGGACATGGGGAGATGGAGAGGAGAAGGGAGTTGAGGGAAATTGGAGGGAGAGATGAACCATGAAAGACTATGGACTCTGAAAGACAATCTGAGGGTTTTGAAGGGGCAGGGAGTTTGGGTGGGAGGTTGGATGAGCCTGGTGGTGGGTGTTATGGAGAGCACGTATTGCATGAAGCACTAGGTGTGGTGCATAAACAATGAATTCTGGTACACTGAAAAGAAATTTTAAAATTTAAAAATTTAAAAAAAAAAAAAGAGAGAGAGACCCAAAACTGGGGGGAGACAAAAGGGGGAAAGTATATATATATATATATATATATATATATATATATGATTGATGAAAAGAGCAGAGCCACCCACTTGATTTTGGGTGTATTTTGTTCTCTTACAAGAAACTGCCTTCCAAAATTTTAAAGAAAGAAAAACTTATATATCTATAAAAATAAGGGTAAACGTGATGAAGGGATGGAATACAACTGTAAAGATGAAAATTTTTAAAAGTTATAAAAAAGGAATTGATAAGATAAGTTGGTTGGAAAAAGAAAAAGAAAAAAGAAAGAGAAGAAAATGTGCTTAGGCTAACTAGAACAAAGCCATGTGCTAGATTCAGGGTATATATTTATCTATTGGGAGAAATTGTATTCTAAAATTTTTTAGAAAAAAAAAATCTATATGTATACAAAAATAAGGTTAAGTACAATGAAAGGATAAAATATGACTATAACAATGAAGGTTTAAAAAGGATTTTTTTTTACAATGGTATTGTTAAGATAGACTAGTTAAAAATGTTAAAAGAAGAAAGAATAAAAGTTAAAAAAATAGAATAAGAAAAAAAATTTTTAAATTATCTTTGCAGTACTAAAGGATCATGGGGGGAAAGCCACAAATTCTATGTGTTGCTTTCCCCTAGCTCTGGAGCTCAGCTGTTCTCCTTGATCAGTGAGCTTGGTCTTGGCTGGATGTTCTTGCTGATCTTCTGGGGGAGGGGCCTGTTGCAGTGAGTCTCAAATGTCTTTGTCTGAGGTGGAATTGGACCATCCTTGCCAGGGGCTAGGCTAAGTAACCTGCTCAGGTTCACTCTCAAGAGATTTTGTTCCCTGAATGCTTTCCATAGAGCTCTGGAGGACAGGAATGAAAATGGCAGCCTCCCAATCTCCAGCCCAGAGGAGCCAAGAGCTCAGGGCCCTACTCTTCAGTGTGCCCTCAGAGATAAGCAGTCAATCACTCCCATCTCCCTGGTCTCTGTCCATGCTCTGTGCTCACCTTGCCAGTGACCCAGCATTTTACCTCTGGCAAACAGCCCCATTTGGAGTCTCCAAACCCAGCAGATTTCTGCCACACAGCTCCTCCCAGAGGAGGAAGGTGAGTCTCCCCAGATATGCCACTTGTGGGGTCCCTGCTTGAAGAGCAGTGGCCCAGCAGTGCCTTGGATCACAGTTTAAGGTAACCCCAATCTGAGAGCTCACTCCTCGGCACTGTCTCTGTAGTCAGTTTCCCCACTCTGATACTTGGGAACTCTGTCACACTCAGGCACCCCAGTCTTTTCATGACCCCACAGGACCTGAGACCACACTGTTCCCAAGAGGGTTCCACCCCCGCTTCACCTCTGAAGTGATGTCCCTCAGTGGAGCAGACTTCTAAAAGTTCTGATTTTGTGCTCCGCTGCTCCACTGCTTGCCAGGAGCTGGATGCCCCCCTCCCCGCCCCCGGTCTATCTTCCAGTCAAATGGATTCACTTCTCTGCACGTCCTGCCTTTCAGGAAGTGGTTAATTTTCTGTTCCTAGAATTGCTGCTCTTCTTCTCTTCTATCTCCTGTTGAGGTGGTAGGTGTTTGAAATGGTTTGATACTATCTAGCTGAGCTCCTGGGACCTGATGTCATATCAGTCTGCTAGTCCCCCACCATCTTGCCTCCATTCCAACCACAGTGTTCAGTTCTACCTCCTAGCTGTCCCAGAGATAAAACAAAGTGTCATTCTTACATGTAGTAAGAAGTGAAACCTTCAAAATATGTTCACTATTCAGAGAAACCACATCATTAGTCAATCTACATTCAAGGTAAATAACTGTCTTTTCCTCTGATAACAAGGACCTTTTCTCTTTGAGTCATTTGGCATTGTGCTATTAATCCTTTCCTTTAATTTTGTCTGTGCTGTTAAGCGCAAATCATGGAGATTCCCCTTTCTTCAGGGAGAGGACACTAATAGTGGGATCTGGATGGGTATGTGTAGTCTATGCTGCCATCTAGTGATCATATTGTACTATTGCACGGTGGATGAATGCTCTGCTTTAATGTCACCCACTTTCCTCTAAAGCTGAGCAAGATTCTTCAGTCTCCTCTCCTTCCTCAGCTCATTCTGTATCTCAGAATTGAAGTTGGGAGGGGGGAATAAAATGGTGGTAAAAAGGATAGAAGCTTTACTGGGGCTTGGAATTCGGGGAAACAAGAGAAAACACCATTTCTGAATGAGAACAAAGATTCGGGAGGAGCAAGTGCCCCTACTGGCTGCTCTTGGCATGGCCAGGTTTTATTTCCAAAGAACCAAAGAAATAAATGAGAAAACAAACGCAAATGAAATGTGTATAATCTCTCCAATCTCAGTTTCTTCATATATTGAAAAGAGGAAGGGATAGTCTAAATGCTCTCCAAAGTTTTTTTCTATAACAACATCCTACAACTCTATGATTTTCATCTCAGGATATTCACGCAGATACATCAGGAAATTTCTGGAGGCTTGGACTTTATGGTTGTTTTTCAGATGTTCTCAACCCAGTCTAAATAAGATTTTCACTTCACTTTCCTTTTCCCTCTTTGGAGGCAAAGTCATAGCTACATGACCCATGATGAATACATTGAGGACACAGCCAGACTGAGTTTTCTCTTTGGCTCCCTGTCAAAGGGATAGTAACTGGCTGATACCTTTAGGGTGGACAAAGAGTGAACAAGAGGCAATTTATTCGAGGGGGACTTAAACCATTACACAATTCTCCAGTGACCCTGTGATTCATTTTGTTTCCTTGTAGTTGCCACTTTCTAATTTTGACAGATGTGGTTTTCTGCTTTTCTCTTAAGAAGCTTACTGGGCTTTCACAGAAAGTACTACAGGGATAATGTTAAGGAGTCGATTCAGTATCAACAGAGACAGATGTCTTATTGTAATTGAACTGAAACCCTTCCACAGGCCAACTCTTTGTAGCCTAGGCCAGTGCCTTATTTTATTTTGATGCAAACCATTTCCCACTTAAAATTCATAGCTGAGAAAATATAAACTACTTTTATTCCTCCCTTAATGTTACTATTGATATGGGTAGTTGGTCTAGCAAAGATCATTCAGTAAAGTGGTTGGAAGGATTTTCACCATTGATTCATCCCTACAATGTGAAGAGGGGCACACCACTGTGATTTAAGTGATAGTGGAAGGCATATGATCTGCCAGATGTATCTAAAAACATGTGCTCCAAAATAGCTCCACTACCACCAAAAATGTAGACAATTTCTGCTTTAGTGCCTCATTCCTTTGGGTCAAAATACTGCTTCAAAATCCCCTTTTAATGTCTTGCTTGATTTTTTTTAAGATTTTATTTATTTATTTGATAGAGACAGAGGTCACAAGTAGGCAGAGAGGCAGGCAGAGAGAGAGGAGGAAGCAGGCTCCCTGCTGAGCAGAGAGCCCAATGCAGGCTCGATCCCAGGACCGTGAGATCATGACCCAAGCCAAAGGCAAAGGCTTTAACCCACTGAGCCACCCAGCTGATTTCTTTTTAATCAGCTACCACTATTATGCTATGAATTCAAAAGTTCAGCAGTCATCAAAAGTAGTCTCAAGATGATGGGACATAACATTTTGATAGGGAGGATGTGTAAAGCAGAGCCTATAAATCAGAATTTCCCAGTGGGTGTTCTAGAGGAGCACTCTATTTGAGGAATATTATAAGTCCTGTAGATTGTCCCCTCCTGACGGTGCATGGGGGAAAAATGAGGCACAAACAAGTAAACTGTAAGAGAATGGGAGCAGGGGACAACAGTAGAAAAGACTGTCGTCCCGAACAACTCCTCAGTCTCATAGTTACTAGAAAATGAGTAATAATCAACAAAGCCGGAGTAGATTACACATTGACCTCATGGTACCTGGTCTTGTACATATGTAAGAAGAAAGGCAAAACATGTCTGGTCATGTAGTACATGACCTACAGTGAGCAAGCTCAAATGAAAGGATTATCTGACTAACTGCTGATGCTCTCTGGGGAAGGGGAGATAACAGAAAAATGAAGCAGGCAGCAGTCTGCCCTGAGTGAGCTGGGCATTCCCAACTGCTCGGTTTCAAGGACGTATATCGTCCTCTCCCCCAGAGGCCTGTTGCCAGTACATGCTTTTTTTAAGGCTATATCTAAGCATGCTTGGTAACTAGTATAATTTCTCATAAGTATATTTTAAGCAGTACATTGTTCTGAGGGACGGTTACATTAGTTTTTGTTTTTTGTTTTTTGTTTTTTTTTTTAAAGGAGATCTGAGGTCAACCAAGTTTGGGAAACAGAATTCAGGAAAACTAAACAGCTCTTTTAATAAGGCTTTTGATGTGTTAATAATCATTCAACAAATATTTATTAAACACAGACTATTTCCCAAAAATCGTTGTGTTTGGAATACTCCAAGGTACAAACAAAGAAAGATTGCTCTCTTGTACAGCTTACATTCTAGCAAGGTTAGACAGAAAACAAACAATAAACATAACAATTAAGCTGTATAAAACGTGCTAAGGGCCATAAAAGGTCGACTGTAGCACAGGTTGTTGGAAGAAAGGGAACATACTACTTTTTTTTTTTTGAAGAGTGGTCAGGGCACATACCATTGAGGTAAATGACATTTGATCAAAGATAAGGAGTTACCTGGATACCTGGATAAAGAGTGTGTCAGGCAAGTGTAATAACCTATTTCCATCTCAGTTTCCTAAGGTGGAAACATTCTTGCTAACATTCAAGGAACAACAGAGGTCTGTGTTTGCAGAACAGCTGATGGGAACCAAGGAACATAGGAGTCAGAGAAGCCGAGAAGGAGGGAGTTGTAGATTATGTGATGCTTTCCTAGCCATTGTAAAGACTCTGTAAATTGAGAAAAAGAGGAAGCCATTCCAGGGTTTGGAAGAGAAGAGTGACTTTACTTGATCTTTATTTTGAAAGAATCACTGGTTGTCATGAATTAAATGAAACAGAGCAAGGGAAGAAGCAAGCAGACCACTTAGGTCAGTGTTGCAAAAATTCAAGCAAGATGGTGACTGAAGACCAGAGAAGTGGCTGAGGTGGTAGTGAGAAGCATTCGGGTCCTGGATGTATTTTTAAGGTGGATTGGACATGGAGTGCAGAAGAGGAGTCAAGAAAGGACAGTATTGTTATAAGTTGAGATAGAGGAAGTTGTAGGTGAATCAGAACAGAAATATTAATTAGCTTACTTTTGGACATGTTGAACTTAAGATACTTATCAGACGTCCAAGTGAAAATATTAAGCAGGCAGTTGGATGTGTGTCTTAGTCCATTCAGGCTGCTCTAACACAATACCATCAACAGGGTGACTGATAAATGACAGAAATTTGTTTTTCACAGTTCCAGAAGCTGAAAGTTCGAGATCAGGGTGCTGGTGTGGTCAGATGAGAGTCTCTTGGGTTGAAGATTTTTCACTGTATACTCACATGGTGGAAGGAGATCCTCTGGTGTCACTTTAATAAGGCCATTAATCCCATTTTTTGGAGGGCTCCATCCTCATGACCTAATTACCTCCCAAAGGACCCACTTACTAAAACCATCACCTTTGGGGGTTAGGATTTTAACATATGAATTTGGGGGGCCACAAACACCGAGACCATAGCAATATGAGATGGAATTTTGGAAGAAAGACCAATGATATAAATTGGGGAGTGTCGGTATGGTTTCTAAAGACTTGAGACTGGATGAGATCCCTAAAGAAGTGAGTTGACAGGAAAGACCAGTGCTACAGTACTGGGGTACTGAGGGTGGGAACTTTCCAATATTATGCAGTTTGATGGAGGAGAGAGAATCAGGTAACAGGACTACAAAGAATGACCAGAGAAGGAAACAGGAGAGTACAGAATTCCAGAAGGCAGGTGAAGAAAACGTTTCAAATAGAAGGGAGATCAGGTGCGTCAATACTTCTAATAGACCAAACAAGATAAGGACTGAGACTAAGACCATGGAACGAACAACCTCCAAGTTGTTATAGGACAGGAATACTTCCACTGTACCGTGTAATGTGAACTATAAATCCCTGAAAGGGTAGTAAAAATCTATTTCCCAAACTCACTTAGCACAAACCAATTTTTCACAAAATATCTCGTGTAGCCATGAACTACTTTGGGAAATACTGGTGCAGATAATGGTACTAAGTGAAGAGAACAGACCTATGTAGCATAGGGTGGTAGGCTCAAGGGGTCAGGTCCTGCATCCCACCACAGCACTGAGGGGCAGAACAGACTGTGACCACAAGGAGGTCCTCCAGCAGCCAAAGTGACAGTAGTTTAAGACCGACGACTCTTCTGGCATGTCTTCTGTTTACAGGCTCTTTGCAGAAGAGGAAAGCTTAGTGGCCCAGAAATACATGAGAAAAGTGCTGACCTGTGGGAAAAGGAGTGAAAGGAAACCGTCTTTAGAATGGAATTCCGGGGCCAGCAGGGGGCGCTCCCACGCCAACCAGTCCTTGTCAACGGCGGACCCAATAGGAAGACAAACCACACCAGAGGATCCTGCTTGAATATCCCAATATCCCAGCCGGAGGAAGAAAGGCTCACTTGCCGCCGGCCAGTGAGAGACTGTCACAATTCTGGCAATGAGAAGCCCCTACACTTCGAATTCCCAGCTGATTCCAGTGGACTGTTTATAACAGCCCCTCCCAACGTTCCCCTTTCCTCCACAAAGGTGAGTTCGTCCCCTTTTTCTACGGACTTGCAGATAACTTGCTGGGGCTTGCTTGTCCCGGACTGCAATTCTCTCCCTGTTCTGGAATAAACCTGGGTCTGACAGTAAAATAACAGACAGTTTTATTTCTAAGGTTGACACTTCTCTAGCCAGTAGGGAAATTAAAATTAAAACGAAAGCCGCGGGGTGCCTGGGTGGCTTAGTCGTCAACCAGCTGCCTTTGGCACAGGTCATGATCCCCCCCCCCCCGGGTCCTGGGATCAAGCCCCCACATGGGGTCCTGGGATTGAGCCCCACATCCACCTCCCTGCTCAGAGGGAAGCCTGCTTCTCTCTCTCCCACCCCCAGCTTGTGTTCCCTCTCTCGCTGTGTCTCTGTCAGATTGAAAACAAAAACAAACAACAGCAACAACAACAAAAGAAAAACTACAACAGCCATTGGATTAGGTAATATTTAAAAACCTGATAATACCAAGCTTAAAATAAGATTTTTTTTTAAGATTTTATTTATTTATTTGACAGAGAGAGATCACAGTAGACAGAGAGGCAGACAGAGAGAGAGAGAGAGGGAAGCAGGCTCCCCGCTGAGCAGGGAGCCCGATGCGGGACTCGATCCCAGGACCCTGAGATCATGACCTGAGCCGAAGGCAGCGGCTTAACCCACTGAGCCACCCAGGTGCCCCTAAAATAAGATTTTTTAAAATGAGGACTCTCGTGTTTTAGGGGTGGGGGTGTGAATTGGTATATTGGTTTTATGAGCAATATAATAGTATCCAGTAAGTTTGAAGGTGTGAAAATTGTTCAGCCTCTCAGTTTTACTTCTGGGTATGTACCCTACACACCTAGAAACTCATACACCTGTGCACAAGGAAATATTTACAAATATTCACTGCAGAATATAATAGATAGTTTATAATAGATAGTTTATGATAGCAAAAGAAGAAATAATGTCTTCCAATAAAAGAATAAGTTAAATGTTAGTTATTCACACACACTGAAATGCCATATAGCAATTAAAAAGTGACTTAACTAGAGTTATATCTATCAGCATAATAAATCTCTAAGCAAAATGTTAAGAGAAAAAGTAGGTTGCAGAAGTAACAGTAAAATAGGTCACCGTTTCCTTAAAGTTTCTGAAACATACAAAAAGTTTGTAAATAGTTTAACTGTATATGATTATAAACCCTAGAGGTTAAGGGGAGAGGTAAGAATTTATTACATCATTCTGCCTATTTGTAATATTTTGTATTAAGCACATATTTTAAAGAGAATGGGCATGGCTAAGAAACATACAAGAAGGTTTTATGACATTGGCTAAGAGAAGATGTAACCTAAGGAAAAATAAATTAATGTGCCAAAGCAATATCATAGGATACAAGGTGTCAAGGAGACCAATCAATTCCAGGAAATTTAAGAATTTCCTTCAACTCTAGCTCTGAGAAGAAAATGGTATTCTTCCTCAATTCTGGTAAACAGGTCAGCTGTTGCTATATTGCTCACTTTGTGATATTCCTGTTGGAGAAATTTAATTTCACTGACATACTTATTCTTTGGACGTTTGCATACATAGAGGAAATGTTTCCAGGGAATATTTCTACTCTATGCGTGCAGAGAACTTATAGGAATGTGTATGATCATAATTTAACAGTGACAGTGTTCCTTACGCACAGCCCATGCTAATTTCTTTCTTATTTATCAGGCTGCTTAACATATTAAATGTTAAATTGAACCACTTATGCTTTCAATGGAATACACAATCATCTTAAAATATGATTATTTGCCCGACAAAAATAATAATTTATTTTTTGTATGCACTATGGCAATCTGTATGCCTTTAGGGAGAGAAAGATTAATTTCTGGTTAAAAGGGAGCCAGGAGAAAAAAAGGTCTTTGAATAAATAATTAAAATTAAATTAATCATCTTTGTTCTTTTTAAGCATATTATTTTGCTGGATCATTAAATATATTCAAATGATATTGCGTTGGATTAAGGGGATTTAATGCCTAACCTCTCTTCTTTGTCTGCGAGGACCAGGACATTGAGTAGAGGATCAGGCATCCCACTAAGAACCTTCCCTGGAAAGAGGAACTAAAGGATGGAAACTGAAAATGAAAAGATCTGCTTTGTTCTCCCTAAACTGCGGATGAGCCAGACAGATGTTTGCCTGTAAGTGATGTGAACCTATTTAAGCTACTAAAACAGAAGACACCACATTGAAGGCAATGCCTCTCCCTTTTCCTTGATACCTTTACTTTGCCCTCTATTTCCTTTTCCTTTTACTTGGCACTCTATTTCCTTTTAAAGAGACGCATGAAGAAGCACTACGGGTCGCAATATTGGCTGCATCCATCTACGTTCCTTTCTTTCGGAAGAGATGATCCTGGCTTCCCCGTTGGTCTCCTTCACCAGCTTCTGGATCGCACTGATGCCGGTTAAATGTGCTGCTTCTGAAATCACGAAGTCCCACCCGCAGTGCTCCTCTTCAATGAAAAGATCCCGGTAAGAGAGTCATAGTATATCCTCTCCTCAGTCACTGCCCTCCCGCACCAGCTGCCTTAGACCTATGGGAAACCTGGAAACAAATCTCCACAGGTATCACATATTTGTGGGTGACTGTCTCTAGAGATAGCATTCACCCATCAAAATAAATCACTTCTGGGTAGCATCAGGAAGAGCCAAAGCCTGGGTCTGTCTCTGGCAATTGTATGCTTATTTTTGGAGAAAATAAGGGCTTGCCTAGAGATCTTCTTTCAGGGAATGTATTTCTTCAATGAATAATGCATTTATTACTACTGATAATGACACAAGTTGAAAGTTTCCCCAAATTTGTTTGAGTAGGAATTGGTCTAAGCAACAACTTCTAAAGTCAAGGACTTCCAAGAGTGGATAGTTCCATATATCGATAACATAGTAATGGAAAGCATTAAAGCCATTTGTTGCCTTCCAAGGTGAGTTTTAATACCTTTGAAATATTACCCTGAATGTCAATATATTATCATTATTATCTTACCATGAATAATTGAGAGCATGTGCACTCGTGCTAGCAAAGGCACATGAGCTGGTAGAGTGTTCATCCTGCTTTACCCATGGGTTTTAGTACTAGGGGTCCCAGGCAAAAGGAATGGTTAGTCACCCTCCCACACAAGTGCCTTTAATAGCCAAAAAGTGACTTCTTGCCTTGGGGGAAGTCTCTCCTTTTCACCAAGTGCAATACTTTGAAAAATACCCAGGAGGGGAAATTGAGGAATTTAGGTGAGTGACGTCACCCAGCCAACCTTGGCAATGAATGAGGTGACAGCTGTTTCAGCCAGATTGCCCTCTCATCTTGAATATTTATGAAGCACTCCCAATAAGATCAGGAAAATGAACATGAAATTTTAATAAATCCTTGTGAAGCCTCAGGTTTGATGACCAGAAACAAAGGAAGCGACTGGGAGCTGAGGGGGGGCTAGGCAGGAAAAATTTACTAAGCTCCTGATTTCTGCTCTGCTCTTAAAAATCAAGGGCCAAATTAAAAAAAAAAAAAAAAGAAAAAAATCAAGGGCCACCTCTCACACTCTTTTTCTATGCTTTTTTTCCCCACACTCGGATCTGAGATAATAAGAAGTTTTGTCCAGTTTAGTCACTTTCTGAGTCTTCTTCAAGGCAGTTAGGCAAGCAGTATTTGGGGAGCATAAGGTTACACCACCAGACTGAGGAAAAGAGAGATTGTCATAGGAGCCAACCCATCACACGGACTCACTATGAATAAAGAGTTGCTGCAGAAACATCTACTATGTGTGGTCTTTTAGGTGTTCTTTAAGGGGCAAGAGGAGAACGTCAGTTGTTTGTGGTGAGGTGCAAATTTTTTTGTTCTTATATTGGAGGTATCCTTGTTAGACCATATTTAAATGAAGAGGGAATCTCAAGGTGTCTGCTTCTCGGGTCCAAACATGTGTTTTCACTTCTCCATATCCTAAGTGAGGTACCCCTTTCAGCAACAAGCTAGAATATAACTCACTGAAATTTCTATTAGTGTCTTTTGTTCTTCAGAGAAAAATCCTCTTGGGCAATAAGGATTGAATAAACCATTAACCATGGTTCAAAAGTAGCCACTTAGAATGAAAGCCATCATTTTCCCTGAGTGAACCGAGTAATCCAGCCAGCCAATTTCTGAGCTGTCACTTGCCAATCTCTCATGCAGATTTGAAGGCATTTTTGACAAAAACACAGAAGTTACTCTATTAAGGTAGTTTCTAGAGTAAGGAGCCCAGGATTCTTCAGACCTTAGTATGTGAATAAATACTGTGAGGTTCTTTGCCCTCACCCAATCTGATTATCAGTAACTAAGTAAGTAATGAATTAGTTAATTAAAATCCATTCTTTTATAACACAAGAGAACTAATAGAATGAGCATTGAAAAAAGGCATGATCTTTCTTTAAAAACTAAGAAGTGGATGTATTTACATAACCTGGCATTCCTGTGTATTATTTTGAGCTGGTTTTCATACAATCAGTCCCTTAAATGCTTTGCTATTAATTATTTTCTTTCAGAATATCATCTTACTCTTTACTCAAATATTCCTCTTTTTATCCAAATATTGTGAAAATTGTTTACCTAAAGGTACCTTTTGTTTCTTAAAAACAAAACAGGAGGAGAAGGGGAATTGGCGAATAAAGTAAATTTTGGCTGGTGATAAGTGTCCCTGTTTTGCCTAGGGAAGAGATTTGGCTCCCTGGTGATACAAAGAGGATTAGGCATATAGACTCATTGAATATTTATTCATTCTTCCAACAGTTGTATTGAGTGCCCTTTTATATGCCAAGTGCCCAGTCCGGGATTAAGGATGCTAGGGGAAAGATGCAGTGTCTCTGGCCTCCAGAATAGTGAGTAGAGTGCTAGACTCAGCCTATATTGGCTTGCAAGAGCCAAGTGTTACCATTTCCAAGAAATCTGTTTGCTAGCTGTTGAAAATAAACATCATTAAAAATTAAACTATGTGTATAATTGATAAACATACAATTAAATAATTATTTCTTAAAAAGGTAATAAGGGGCACCTGGGTGGCTCAGTGGGTTAAGCGGCTGCTCAGGTCATGATCTCAGGGTCCTGGGATTGAGCCCCACATTAGGCTCTCTGCCCAGCGGGGAACCTGCTTCTCCCTCTCCCTCTGCCCGCTGCTCCCCCTGCTTGTTCTTTCTCTCTCTCTGTCAAGTAAATAAATAAAATCTTAAAATATCTTAAAAAAAAGATAATAAATACTTAAAACTCACCACTTCCTTATTCCTTTACTATATTTTACTATTACCTCATTCTTTCAGTTATTTACATCTATCCTGCCTGTAAGATAGATATCCTATCTATTACATTATATCATGT
The DNA here is from genome assembly GCF_020171115.1 of Neogale vison. Taxonomy (NCBI): domain Eukaryota; kingdom Metazoa; phylum Chordata; class Mammalia; order Carnivora; family Mustelidae; genus Neogale; species Neogale vison. Next base: position 46,071,595 of record NC_058096.1, on the reverse strand, counting down.
TAAATTACATTATGTTATGTTATATTTTATAGCACTACACTATGCCATATGCACATCTTGGTCATGTCAGTACCTTGAAATCAGCCACATGGAAGTATTGACATTATGGAAATCAGCAAACACTACAAATAGGGCTGGGGTTTTTTTTGGTTTTGGTTTTGTTTTTGTACTCCCAGAGAACAACTTGCTAAACATTTACCAGCACATCCGTGAATCTAACATAAAGGGATGGTCCTAGGGATGGCAAGTGCAAGTGCTCCTGCAAGGAAGACAGAAGGCAGTGGTAGAGGCTGGGCCAGCTACAGACAGAGTGCTCCTCTGAAGCCCATAGATGGTCATGTCCAGCCTTTTCTTGTTGCAAGAAAACTTGACCCCGGTCTTGCCAGATTCTTTGATTTTGTAAAAGACGCAGGAAAGTAAGATTTTCATGTGAAATTTTCCAATTTAATATAACATATGGGCTATACAAAAAAAAATACCTGCAGACCAGCTCTTAAACTGGTAATTTGCTTATTTTACAGATAGGGAAACTGAGGCCTTATCACTGAGCTCATGATTAGATAGAGACCCAAGTAAGATATAGAAACTGTCATATCTCAAATGGGGCCTTCTCTCTGGGTGGCTCCTCCACAGAAATGTTTCTCTGTATGGGGTTTTTTCCTTTATAAGAGACGGTATGTTGACTAAAGTCAGGTATGTCTTTCCAGAATTGGAGAATGCAGGAACAGCTCAGTCAAAGCCATAAGACTTGCTCTATAAAATGCACCATGTCCTCCCTAAGAAAGTGCAAAAGCCTCAGGGACCTAGATATAAGCATCAGACCCAGAAGTATGAAGGTGGTCTTAGTGATCAAAAACTGGATCACCTTACGATCCTACTTTATTGCGTTCATGGATTTACATCTATGTAGCCCAATAGGACATTTTTGCTTCATTTAGTATTTTTAAAAGGAAAATAATAAATCTATGCAAGGAGTTTTTTAAATGTTGCCTACACATTATTTGAGACTACTGGATTCCTTTGGTGTATTGGTTCATAACAGAGCTCCAGTGAGAGAGAGAAAAAAAAAAAAAAAAAAAAAACTCCATGTTAAGCAGCAGGACATGCTTCTGGAATGACAAGGAGAATGGAATGATCAGGTGGAGAGTGGTGCCTGAATCCTTCTTTGGAAAAGATCCAAGATGGCAGGTTCAGCTTGTTCCAGATAATTTATAAAGCATTTATTACACAAATTCAATAACGGAATTTTACATGGATACAACACAAAGAATCTCAATTATGTTCTCCCTTTTCCAAGTTCTAATCCTTATTCATATAGCTCCATGATTTTTCATGTTTAAAATTATGGTATGGAAACTGTTTTGTATTTTTTTAACTTAATCACTTTCTACATTGTTTCATGGACATTATAATGGTTGGTAATTTTAATCACTCCATAATATTACTTTGAATTAAAGGATCAATTATTATTGAACATTTATTTTCAGTTTTGCACTGTTGTGAATCACAGCAGTAAATATTTTTATGCATGTAGTTTTCCCTGTACCAATAAAAATTACAAAATTCCGGGAAATGAAAAGCATATGAATTATCTTCATAGCACTTGAAATTTATTTCTAAAAGGGTTTTGCAAATATTTGCACTGTCACCTACAAAGTGTAAATGTTTCCATTTTGTCATACCATTTTAACATGGTTTTAACATGGTTGGCTACTGAGATTTTGTGTTTGGGGCTCATTTAATAGGTATAAAATGGTATTGTTCTTAATTGATATCTTGCTGTTAACTCTCTACATTAAATGTTTTTTATTTTTATTTTTTAAAGGTTTATTTAGTAGAGAGAGGGAGAGAGAGAGAGTGGGTGCACTCACCACACACAGGAGAAGGGGCAGGAGGGGAGGGAGAGAGACAATCCAAGCAGACTCCCCGTGAGACCAGAACCTGATACTGGGCTAGATCCCAGGATCCTGAGGTCATGACCTGAGCTGACATTAAAAGTCAGATGCTTAACCGAATGAGACACCCAGGCACTCCTAGATTAAACATTTTTTTTTAATATGCTTGTTAATTATATCCTTCCTTGGGTAAATAGTCTATTCATTTCAGCTTACTTGTTTTCAACTAGTTTCATCCTAGTAAATTAAATATATAGACCCTTGGGAAAGCAGCTTTGTAAATAACCTGCTGAGTGTTAGTGTCTCAACTAAAATGAGTTTTGTCGGGACGCCTGGGTGGCGCAGTTGGTTGAACGACTGCCTCCGGCTCAGGGCGTGATCCTGGAGTCCCGGGATTGAGTCCCACATCAGGCTCCCAGCTCCATGGGGAGTCTGCTTCGCTCTCTCACCTTCTCCTCGCTCATTCTCTCTCTCACTGTCTCTCTCTCTCTCAAATAAATAAAATAAAATCTTTTAAAAAAATAATAAAAAAAAATAAAAAATAAAAAAATAAAACGAGTTTTGTCATTCCATTTATTTAACCCCAGTGCCTCAGAATGACTTAGATGTATTTACTTTTCCTCATCTGGCTCTAGTACTTTTTAATTCTTTGCATAACATATCCTCCTCAAAGACTCCCTTAATCTCTCTGAATCCACTCAAAATCCAGTCTTTTCTTCCCCCACTTTCTTAATCACAAAATTAGAGTTTCTGATACCAAGAAAAGGGAGAGCATGAAAATAGGTTTCCTTTGTTTCATCCAGGAAGGAAAAGATTCTAACTCAAAGCGAGAAGTGATGACAATTACAAGACTTAAACCTACTCTTCCTCGATATTTGTTGGCAAAGACAAAGATTGAGAGTTCTCATGTAAGACTCTTCCGTGAACTGAGATTTCTTTGCTCAACCCTATCAGCACTGAGCCTTTTAGAAGATCCTCTTCTCAGATGTTATCCAAAAACCTTCTTTCAGTCGCTACTAAAAATGAAGTTACTTTTTCTAGAAAAGGGGAGAGGGCAGGAGACACAAAGTAGTTTAAAGTGATATATATATATATATATATATATATATATATATATAGAATTAGACCAGAAAGTTCTGAGCTAAACCTGGTGCTCCATCATATACTAACCCCCTTATTAGGCATATTTGCTTCTCTTGCCTTTGTCCTATTTTGGTCTTCACTTTATTAATTTTTATGCATATCTTATTTTATAAGCCAGGGTCTTCATGGCAGGACACCTATACTCCTAAAGGTACATGCAAGCTATCAGAGGGGCATGTGGACAGAGATAGTTTTAAAACAATCAATTTCTGGAACTTTGACTTCCTCTGACCTCTTTCTTAGAATTAATCTACCTGAAAACTTGACTGCAGTCTCCTTCATGATGGCTCTGTCTCATTTGGCAAAATAAAGGCATACCTCTCCCTCTTCCTGAATATAAAATCCTCCTAGGTACAAAGATATCATTATAAATATTATTGTTGATTGGTAGTGCATGACACTAGTGTAAATAACACATGGTCTTCCAAACTAGGTGATTTTTTTTCCTTTGTTTTCAATAAAATCGAAGAACCTAATTAATCTGTCAGGTTATAAATCACTAGAAATAATTATGGATGATAGATCACAATGTGAGTTTTGGAAAGTAAGAAAGAATTTAAGTTATTGCTGAAACAATGCTGAAACAGAATTTCTTCAAAATTCATGTATGTAAAAGTTTTTTAATAATTTCATCTATAAAGTAAAGAATGGGAATATAATTTATGCTAGATCTGATTTCATTATAGCAAGAAGTAATATCCATATACATGATGTAATTAGGGAAAATATACAATCATTTCATCAAGAAATACCTTTCTAATAAATTTCGTTCATAATTTTCATAAGTATCAACATTTATATGAGTTATATTTTGCTTCATTTGTAACAGTCATAGATGCTAAGAATTCATTTCAAAGTGAATGCATATATTCTTGCAAAGAAATATGTGAGGTGATAAAATTCTATAAAGAAAATAAAATGGAAATACAAGTTCAAAGAAGTAAAGAGTAATAGAAAATTTCTTATTTTTAAAGAGAAGCTTGTTTCGTGTATTTTTTTTTTTAAGATTTTATTTATTTGAGAGAGCGAGAGCAAGCACGAGTGGCGGAGGTGGAGAGGAGAGGGAGCAACAGACTCCCTGATGAGCCCAGTGTGGGCTGGCATCAAGACCCGAGCCAAAGGCAGATGCTTAATCAACTGGAGCCACCCAGGCACCCCATTTCATGTATTTTTAAATGTATAATGTGAATATGTAGAGTCATTGAATAGATTAAGGGTAGGAATATGAGTTTTCTTTTAAATTATCAATATTTGTCAATATTTGAGTAAATTTAAATTTTATAATGAGAAAATTATAGACATCTTTTTAAATGTATGAGTACATAGGTTTTCAAAATTCTTTTAGAGGGTATATAAGCCACATAATCCTTTTTGCAAAATAGGCAAGGTAAAGATAAAGTAAAAGATAAATAGGTATGGGACATCTCACTGTGTATCAAAAGAGCCCTTGAAGTAAGAACAGGTGTGTGTCCTTTCAGTACTGCCAAGAGTGTGCTTCTTAAGAGGCTCTGTGTTCAGTGTTCTGGTGATTCTTAATTAAGATTGATCCTTTCCAATCTCATGATGCTTCTGAAAATGTATGCTCTGAAAAGCCACATGAGTGATGACCATTTAGTTGTATTATATTACCAAAGAGTTCACATATTTTCATGGTTTTCACCAAATTCACATTTTATTTTTCCTAAGATAGTAACAATTAGCTAGCTTTGATGATATGTCTACTATTTTCCAGACCAGTGGTTCTCCTAAAAAATGTTATAAATGTAAACTCTGGGCATGGGTCCCAGCAAGCCAGGTGATTCAAATGCATGCCAAAGAAGATAATATTTAATATTTACCAAATATCCTGGCATGAGACCTTGAACATAGTAGGCATTTAATAAACATATTAGCTGCTATTACTTTTTCAATAAATAGCTCACTCTTGCTCCTGAAAAGAAATGTTCTAATTAATTTGAGATCCTTGGAAGATATAGTTCTATGTATTCAGTTATTTGTAGGATATAATGATTTCATATGTATAGAATCAAACTCATTGTCTTCTACCCAAGACAGATTTCATCTTCCAACTTCCCCCATTTCTCTCAAAGGCAAAAATAAATCTCTGAGGGTCTGTACCAGAAACTTTCCTATTGAAAAACCACCCTGGATGGTGATAGACGCCCATAAACCTAGACATATTTCTTCATCCAGCTGTTTCAGGATGTGAAATTCTCACCATCACAGGCACTTTATTGAGCTAAGAAATTGCACCTACAAGTCTTCCATTAAAGTTCACCATGCTTTCTGGAGAAGACATTTATGAATGCAAAAGCATATCAGGAATTCAGAGTAACTGAAATTCACTTAGTAGACCCCTTAGTGTCTGGCTTGTTATTGCTTCAGCTGCTGCTGCTGACAGTGAGGTTGGCAGGCATCATCCTCAGGACAGAGCTGAGCAGAGTTGCTAGCACCTGGGACAAAAGGATTGCTCCACTTCCAGAGGAGCTGTGTTTCCACAGACATCCTGCCTCCACACTTAGCAAACTACTGCGAAGTCTGGATCACAGGACCAAAAATGAGTCAAGGAGATTCAGCAACTTTTCCAAGTTCACAGACCCAGGGAGTAACAGAGTAACTCCCAGATCAGACTCTGGGGGTGAGGGGAGGGAGTGTGGTGGGGAAGACACCCAAGAGACCACACCCCACTTTGCCTTTACCCCAAAGAACTGTAGATGAAAATTGACTTCACCTACTTCACAACTGGACCGGACATCAAGTACAATCCAAATACAAAAACAAGTACAATGCCAAATCCATCCATTTTTGCTCTGAATTCCTCTCCATTCCCATTGCCATCCCTCAGGTTCTAGAACCTACTACAGACATTCTGCTCTTATCTCAACTTGCACGCACACTTTCTGCTCATTTTGTCTTTGTAAAACACTATTTTCATCAGTCTACAATTTTGCAGTGTTGTTTTTGTTTTTATCTTTGTTTTTGTTTTACTGTCTTAGTGCAGAAGTCGTTTGACTTTGGTGGCCCCAAGAATCACTTAAGTAACATGTTTAATGCAGATTCCTAGGCCCTGTTTCCTTGGGTTCTGGTTTAAGTGATCTGGGGTGGGATGCGTGAATCCAAGGTGGTAGTGACAAGGTTTTCCTGGTCTAAAAACCCATATTCTGAGAAACATTACCTGCCAGTGCTTTACATCCAGACTTGGTTTATCACCTAAGTTGCTCCAAATTTTGGGTTACCTTACCTGCCCACCATTATATAAATAAAGAGTAAATGTTGTCAGCTCTTTAGTTATGTGTAGTATAAGCTGAGAAAATGAGCTTTACTGGTTATATTTCAGAGGATACCAAGTTGAATGCAGAAGGCTAATCTAAATTAAATTACCCAGAACATGTATATCTCAAAAGTATTTTCCCCCTTTTGGAGGGATAACAAACAAGAAGCCAGAATGAGGAAAGATGACAGTACCAAAGCTTGGCTCCTGCAATACGAGCAACTTCTCCATATAGAGGAACACGACTTTGCAATGAGACCTGGATTTGGAGGTAAGTATTATCTTTACAAAACTCTTATGCCGCAATCCCTTGCACTGTGAAAATGAAGTCGAAAATTTGAAGCAATTAAGACAAAACACAAGACCATCAATTAAGAAAAAAAAAAACTTACAATGATATTCTCTTGAATGAGAAAAATTGATAAATTTTAAATTGATCAAAAAAGATAGATAAATGTCTCTAGTATGTATCCACACTATTTATAATTCGTAAATAATAATTTACGAATTATAAATAGTGTGGATAAATAGTGTAAATAATAATTTACTAATTATAAATAGTGTGTGTTCGGTAAATAGTGAGTGAGTAGATCATGCCTATACAGCAACTTACTCTCCAACTAACACCTATAAATTGGATTCTGTGATGATAGCCATAATATCTTATTGAATAACTTTATGAGCTTGAATGCCTGGCTTTGGTGAAAGGACTAACACACCAAATGCCATGGCTTCCTATGAAACCCTCTGTTCAGGTTTTTCTTTTTATTACTTCCAGCACCTTCCAGAATGTTGGAGTGTGCAGGCACTGGGCTGAGCCTGTTAAAGCCCTAACTTATTCCACCTTCCCAGTGCCTCGTGAGTAGGCACGATCATGATCCCTAATACTCCAGTGTGGAAACTGGGGCGTAGAGAGCTTAGGAGATTTGCTCAAAGCCATAGAAAAACCAATATGTGTTGCAACCAAGGTGCAAGGGCAGGTAAGCAGGACCGAAGGGCTCCCTAAAAGGACATACTTGGAACAAAGTCTTTCCTGCCCTCAGATTGCTTAATGTGAATCCAGTTGTATCCCTGAGGGTACCAAGTTTTCCAGAGACCCACAGGATGTGGTGGGATCAAGCAGTGAATCTGAACTCTCCGCCTTACTGCTCAATCCATCCTGACGCTTCTGTCATTGACCTAAGTCTCCACTCCCACTATGCCTGAGCTAACAACTTTCCAGACTACTAGGTGTGGCTATAGCAAAAGTGACTGTGAGGCTGAGGAAGGGGCGGGGAGGTGGGGGGGGCACTCAGCTATAGGACAGGTGCAGCTTTTTCATAAACAACTCATACTTTTAAGTTTTCAGAGTGAGGTAACACCCGTTGCACTGGCTTTCTTGTGGTTATGACCAAGGGACGCACAGCAGGAATGCAGGGACCTCAGAGAACTCACTTGTTAGCAGGTAAAATAAAACAGCAGGTCAGGAGTTGTGATGTTGAGGGATGTTTGTTGTTTTTTAATTTCGTGGAATCCATTGGGTTGCAATTCTGAGGGTCTGGCTTTGATTTTATTAGGTTCCTGACTAAAACATTAACAAGCATCAAAGTCACGGAGGGGTTCTTAACAACAGATTGCAGAGCCACCCCCCTACACCCAGGTGGCAACTCCCAGATCTGGGTGGGCCAACAATGTGTTTTTCTAATCATCTCCTGGGTGATGCTGATACAGCGGGTCTGAGAACCACATTTGATAATTGCTGAATTAGATTCTCAGCATCACATTAAATCTTGGGGCATTTCATTTTGTGGTTTTCCAGAATATTTCTAACACTTATTAAAGTTAATTTAAGCATTTAGAAGCCTCGCAATTAATCAGGTTTAAAGATGTGTTTATGTTTACTTCCGGGACTGCTCCTTTATCTTGTTTTCTTCTTGATGAAACCCCAATAGTTCATTTCTGCCTTTGCTTCCCTTGCCTTTGGCGATGTTCCTAGGAAGATGTTGCTGCGGGTATCTTGTTTTCTTCAACATCACTGCTCCTCAGACAAGTCTTCCTTACTGGAATTCTCCCCAAAATGCCTGACCATTCCCAACAGAACGTTTCTTTCCCCCAACAAAAGTTTGCCCAAAGTTTGGATCATATACTCTACAGCCATCACGCAATTATTCTGTTCCTTGGTGTCCATGATTCTATAAAAAGTTTCTAAAGTTTCTCCTACCAACTTTAGCTGGAGAAAATGTTAGAAGATAAACTTGCCCCGCCGTGGGCCTTTCAGGCACTAGAGGGCGCCAGTCGCACAGAAATGGCTTGGACCTGGCCTCCCCTGAACAGCAATTAGAAGCTCAAAATGATGTACGCTCTTCAACACCAGTACAAAAAAACCGCCTTAATTCCTGTCACTTTAGGTTCCTCAATTAAATGAATTCCTATCTTAGAAGAAAGGGTTCTGTGGGTCTATTTGAGTCCACTGAAAACCAGAAAGATTGAAAGAAAAATGGCTGTCCTTGAATTTGGACCTTGAAACAAGCACTCTAGAAAGGCTTTATCACTCCATGTGTAGTTCCAGGACTGGCAGCAGAATCACCTGGGAGTTAGTTAAAAATACAGAAGCTCAGGCCCCACGCTCGGGCTTTCTGAATCAAAATCTGCATTTTAATAAGATCCCCAGGTGATTTGAATCCACTTTACAATTTGAGAGACACTGGGACAGAGGACTGGAGGAGGACTTTCTGCTCTTACCTTAAAACACTGAAATCTTCATTCTCCCTCCCCTAGATCATCCCGGTCCCCCAGAAAAACATAAAACTGACCTTAAATTTCCACTTCTTTTGATCTGTTCGAGATACATGTTAAGATTTGATTTTGAGTGGGAATGCTTTATTAAGAAGCAATTATTTTTCCTGAGGCTACATTGTGGGGTTATTAAAAATGCAATTGAAACGTGCTACTTAGTGGCATGTGGCAAATCATCCCACGATGAAGAAATTTTTCTGACAATCATGGACTGGGGCTAAATGGTGTCCAAATGTCTTATGTGTTCAGTCAGCTCAGGCAGAAAAATCCATAAATTCAGGAAGAATTGTCAGCCTGGTAGTTCTGTGAAAAACAGTCCTTAACCATATCTTGTCTTGGTCAGAACACCTTCTACCAGTGACCCATTTCTCTGTTCTCTTAAAGCTGCCTTCCCAGGAAATCAGGCTGCAGGATATACAAGCCAGGCTTAATTTATCTTCTTCTTTATACTTGTCCATAATATAAACACATGCACATACTTCTTTCCTCTTGAGCTAAATGTAACTTCAGCACTTCTCCTGCCTTAATGTGTTTTCCTAATTAGCTTTAACATTAAAACCAGCTGCTACTGCAGTGTTTTTTACTTTTATAAAGCATTAGAAGATTAATTGACTCATTATGTGGAAACAGGAGGATATAAATTTAGGGGAACTTTTTGTTTAACTTGGGTTATAAATTGCAGCTCATTTTCTTTATGTTTTTCCTACCCTTTACATCTCTCATCATGGAGGGCTTTTGGTTTCGGTCTTAGAAATGATGATTTCTTTGTTCCTTTAAAATGAAATCAATTGAGCATCTAGATCGTGGTTCCTGAGTCAAGACAAAAGCTAACTTTGTGAAAGCCACCCATGGAATCTATGTTTGTCAAGCACAAGGGCTAGTCTGGGAGCCAGAGGGAACTGGCTGTGTTCCTTCATTAACTAGCCTTGGGTTTCAGGCAAGGCTGCTAACATCTCCAAGTGAGTTACATCATAAGTCAGATGGAGCTAATATGGGTTCTCCCTACCTACCTAACAAATGGCTGTAATGGTAATATGAGATAATATATTGTATCATGTATTTTAAGTGCACTGTATACATAAGATTTATGACTGTTATTTAACAATCTTTATCCCAGCATGGATAAAAAAAGACTGATGGTCTATCTTTATGTATATAAAAAAGACTACAAATGTGTGTGCTACTACCTACGTATTGCTTCTGGGAAATTAACACATAATGATAATGGCTAATGTTTCCTTATTTTCACTATATTCCAAATGCTTTATATATGGAATTAATGTGAGTATTTGTGAAATTGTTATTGTTAGTGGTGTTCTACGCATTACTGATCCACCCAATGCTAGACAATTTGGTTGGTAAGATGTTTGAACATTTAGTCCCACGGCAAGGCTAGTAGGTAAGTACCATAGATTTATTTCCCCTATTTTACAGATAAGCAAACTGAGACTTGGAGAAATTAAAGGATTATGGAAGTTTTGGCTTTAAAATTCCATGATTTTAATCCATCCGCTTTATTACTACCCTCTCTCTAAGATTCAGCTCCTTATCTGTAAAAAGAATGGTATTTGGAATGATAGCCAGCTCCAAAATTCTGTAATTTTACATCTTGCTTTTACATGGCCCTCCCCCTCACACTGACCTTGAGAATATATAGATTCCTAGACCCCAAAGTAAGGTACACTTGGGCATGAAGTCCAGAAGAGCCAAAAATGAAGTCAGATGGCATCTGAGGGCAAACACTTTTCTTCAAAACGGAAGCGCTCATTCCCCCAAGAATAGAATTGAATGGAGGAAGAAAGAAATCAATAATGTTTCCAGGCATCCATTCCTAAAAGACAAGCCATGTTTTTGCCCCAGTCTTTACCCCAGACCAGTCTTCCAACAACCCTGAGGGTCTAGTGCTTTTCAGTGGTGGTGTGAATATCTCCATGTGTGGTGACTTTATATGACTTCCCCCAGCCTTGCAGGAATAGTCATTAGCAATTAGGCTCTGCTTACAAGTCACAAGACTCTACATGCAAATTGTTCACAGGTTTTTTTTCATAAAGTAAGTGCTCTGTGAGAAGCACTGAATCATCTTCTCGTCAGGAGTGGACTGATTATCTAAATGTTTGAGTGCAGGATTGGGACTAGTAGCTTGTGTTCCTATGAACAGGTTTGCATTTTTGCTGAATTGCAATAGTAATAACATATATTTTGTACCATTTATGGAGCACCAATTAAGTCTAGTAACTGTGTATTTTTCTAGTCTTCAAAAAGCCTCCACAGTGAGTACTGCTACTAGAATTTTATAGGTGAGGAAACTAAGCTTAGAAATGTCACTTACCCTGGATCATGGATGAGTGGTAGAGCTGGGTTCGAACTCTACTCTGTGGCTCTAATGCCAGAATTTTAACCAGGACATTTCTGCTACCTCTCTAAGACTTCGCCAAGCCTTTCAATCCCCTGGACTATTGGAATTAATGGGAATATTTACTCATCCTGAAGCCATCCTGAAAGGCCATGAATTTTTATTTTGATATCTCTACTAATTAAAGAAAAAAGTAAACAAAACAAAAGCATCAGAGCTGAACTCAGTATGTAATAGAGTAATCCCCGAAGAGTTCCCAAGTTAATGCATAACCATAATTATTATTAAACAATTCTTAAATAGAATTGTCATAATTAATGTATAGAAGGTAATTGATCTAATACTGCAGGAAGTCATTGGTGGTTAAGATGCATGCAAAGTGTTCCTGAAGCCCAGAGTGAGAAATGTAGTTGGGTGACAAGCCCAGGGCCTCTCCAGCTGGAATCCCTGTAAGTAATGATATGAGGGCATATTATGGAACATAAAAGGAAATCTGTCTTGATAAAGTGACAGTAACTTCAGCCAATTAATGAGGGAAGTCCTAGATGGTGAACAGAGACGAGGCATAGCTCATTTTATAATGTGTTGTGCATTTATTTTTTATCTATTTTTTAAAAAGATCTTGTTTATTTACTTGACAGAAAGAGTGAGGGCTCACAAGCAGGGGGGAGCAGCAGGCAGAGAGAGAAGCAGACTCCCCGATGAGCAAGGAACCAGACTCAGAACTGGATCCCAGGATCCTGAGATCATGACCTGAGCCCAAAGCAGCCACTGAAATAACTGACCGTGTGTTGTGCATTTAAAACACGATCATTAGGCACTTTGTTGAATGATAGGCACATGTATGTCTCATATCACAAATCCAGACATTAGTTAGCCTCAAGAAGCAAGTTTTCTAGACCGACTGTCTCAATCTTAGAATCGTGACTCAAACAGCCACCTGGGATTCACGTAGGCAGGATGTCTGTTTCTTCAAAAATAGTTGAAAGCATTTTTTAAAATTCAGAATTCTACAGAGACAATAAAATTTCATTGAGAATTGGTTACTATGAAAAGAAAACATATAAAGACTACATGTATAAACATATGAATTATTTAACATATATACACCAAATTCCATGCACAGTACTAAAGAAGAAAGTTGTTATCATTGGTTTACCCTCACACAGGAACTGATGAAACCCTTGGTGAGGTGTAGCAAGGAAACACCTTGGTCTCGGTCTGGTCTAGATTCTCTTATGGCATTGTCATCCATGTTCTCGGGACCCATGAACTGGATATATTGAGACCCAACTTCAAATAAATCTTGGCACTTGTCTGAGTTTTCTCCAGTTCTGACTTAAAATACATTCTCATCAAACACATTTCTAAGGATGTTTGCTTCCTCCCAACTGCAGATTATAGTTACTGACGTCCTGCAAAGAGACGATTGTGAATGTGTGGCATCCCTGCTTAGCACTGTTCTATCTATGGTCTCTTATCTAGCCTGCCACGCCCTGCCAAATGAAAGAAGCTGATTTACTGGCAAGGGAGAAAAGGCTCCAACATTTTCAGAGTCATGACCTCCATGACTACTTCAGTCCCTGACTATAAAATATGATCCTTATAATCAAAAATACATAATTCTATACACTCTTGGACACGGTTTTTAAACATTGTTCCATTTTAAATCGCTGCTAGCTAAAACAAAAAACAAAAATTGGACTTGCTACTTCTATACTCTAAGTATACTATAAGAAGGAAAATATTGAGTTGTTTCTAAGCAAATGTGCAATGCTTATTGAAATAACATTTATTTACATGTGCCTTTTTATTGTAATTGACTATATAATAATATATCAATAGATAATGGAGAAATTTATTGTTAATTTTTTTAATTAATTCTCTTACATTGTTCTATCTCTGCTTTGAACATTTCCAAAATAATTTTAATGATTTCTCAATATATCATTCATTCTTCTTTCTGAAGGGTCTCCAGTGCCAGTAGGTATAGATGTCCAGGTTGAAAGCATTGACAGCATTTCAGAGGTTAACATGGTAAGTTTCTCTGAGATACTGGTCTTTTCCTGAAAGGATAGAGAATAGTGTCAAAATCACTGGTGTTTTAGTAAACCAATTTAATTATGTATGTTACTAATATGTATTTTTTCATAGAGTTGCAGTTACTTTGCTCTCTATTCACTTCTTTCTGCTTGAATTTAGATTTTATATGTTACTTTATGCAAATACTACAGTTAAAGATAAAATGTAAAAAAAAAAAAAAAAGGTAGGAAATCTCTTTAGGAAACCAGACCTAGAAAATATAAATCAATTAAATTGGAAGATCAGTAATCTTTTTATATATGTACTTAATACTTTTATTTATAGTGATTCCTCCAACTAGTCATTGACTAACTGAATGAAAAATTATAGAACATATAAAAATTCCAGCAAATTCTAAACAAACTTTCTATGATTTGTTATACTTGTTTCAACCTTCAGTTAATGTTTTTATAGTCCTTATCATTATTGAATTCAGTATTTATTTCAAGTTTCACTATGAAACTTCCTTCATTTTAACCACCCTACTCCTAAAGGGAATAACACCAATAGTACTCACTACTCAAAAATGCCTTGTTTAGAAAGTTTTGGCTCTTCCTTGACCAAAACCACCTTCCACCAACATTTTCTTGAGTCTGTTGTACTCCAGGAACAAGTATTCTTTTCCTCTTCACTGGCATAATCTCTAAATCATCGCTGAATGACCCTGTCTGCATCTAAAATCTCATTGTCCCCACCCCAGTGCCCCTAAAACTAGGTCTCATCCTTCTCTCCTAAATAAGATGAGCTATGGGACTCAGTATCAGCTAAAATGGGACTGGATTCTCCATGCCCAAGGTGAAAATGCTTTCTAATTATCAGTGGCCCCCAGTGTTGGCTTCTTTTTCTTCTCATTTCTCATCTTCCCACCCTGAATTCACTTTTCCTTGAAGTTTTACCCCACTCTCCTCTCAACATGGTGTTCAGCCTAATTTCTCGTGATGGTGCCCACTAGTGGTGGTGTTGATGTGTCACTGAAATGTACCAATCAATGTCTGTTATTTGACTACATAAGCTCAAATCAGATTGAGCACCTAATTGTAAATATATGCTTACTAAAGCAATCCATGCAGTAACCCACACAACTCCCTGTAGAGCAGTGTTATGGTAATGAATGAATCATTCTATTTATTTGCTCTCAACCTAATTCAAAATTACACATCTCTGATGTTCCCAGATTAACCTAGAGCAGTAATACAATATACCTCTATTCTGAACCTTAAAAAAAAAAAAAAGCTCATCATTAATTGGTGACTTATCTGTAGTTTACTGAGTTTTGTCTTTCACTTACATAATAAATGTCAAAGTTCTGTCTCATGTGCTAGTTCAAGAATAATTTGAGTATTGTTGGGAAATAAATGTTAGTAAGAAGTAAAGAGTTGTGCAAGGTAAAACATATCGTCATCATCCACACCCAGTGACTTAGATGTAGCTGGGGGAGTTTTTGTTCAAACAAACAAGATGTTAAATGTAGCATCTGAGAGCCAAACAAAGCTCAAAGTATTGACCAACCATTTTTTTTTTCCTAATAAAATAATGCTAATATTGCTCTGCCCATCCACCATCTTTATCTCTTCACAATTGGGTTACACACTAACAATCCAGTTCCCTGAGCCATTTTGGGTCAGAATCTTAGAATACTAGCTTCTGGGGAATGTGCTATTTTAAAAGATTCACAAGTAAGTCTTTTGCACACTAGATTTTGAGAACCACCATTTCTTGGTATTCTTTCTCTCTCTCTCAAGCTGAGGAAAATCATTGTCTCCATCTCGGGATCTCTGACAGCATGCTTTCTATGATCAACTCTAATAAATGCTGTATCCAAGTTTATTCAACTTGGGGTCAGAGCTTCTTTAACAAAAAAAAAAAGAATTTATGGATAGAGAAATCATTATAAAGGTAAATGTTTATATACAAAGAAACAATAAGTCAAAATAAAATACTGGGCCATGTAGTTCCAAACACTTTACTTCCAAGATCTCTTTAGGTGGTTTACCAGTGCTTATGAAGATATATTTCCTAGTTATAACCTGGCTTCCCTTCCCCAATTCAAATTCTCTCTGGTTCCTAGAAATCCAACATTCACCAGATTCCAGGTGAAGGGGAGGCTTTGCAATTCAAACTCACTGGCTTCATCCTAAATCTTCCTGAAAATACAATATAAGCCATTCATTTTATAGGTCATTAATACCCATGCCAATCAATCTAGGACTAATGGTATTAATTGATCATCCTGAACCATAGTCCTACTGGCTTTGACTTGTCTCTTTTTCTCCCTGCCTAGGACTTTACAATGACTTTTTATCTCAGACATTACTGGAAAGATGAGAGGCTCTCCTTTCCTAGCACAACAAACAAAAGCATGACCTTTGATCATAGATTGATCAAAAAGATTTGGGTGCCTGACATCTTTTTTGTCCACTCCAAAAGATCCTTCATTCATGATACAACTATGGAGAATATAATGCTGCGCGTATACCCTGATGGAAATGTCCTCTTCAGTCTCAGGTAAGGTGGGCTGTGTACCTTTGGCTTCCTGGGCTGTCTACACCAAAGCTTAGTGGATCTCACTTCTGACTAAACTCACAATATTACTGTTTGTTTAGTCATGTTGAAGATTGGGACACAAGCAGAAAATGTGATTATTCCTTGTTCTAGCTTTCACATTTTAAAGACTAGTTTTCTACTTTAGTCAGCATATCGTTGGAGAATAATAGAAAATAAGGTTGGACAGAGTGGAGCTGGATTATGGAAATCCCTAAGAGTCTGGCCCACAATTTTATAGGCGCACAAAATTGCTTTTCTTTTTTATCAACTGAACATGACCAAGCAGTCTTGGAACCTTGGGTTAATTAAATAGTTTTCTTAATTATCTCCTTCATTTTTTACAAGAAGGTATAGTCATCATTCAAAATTACCACGCATCTGTTTACTCCCTTTTCATTTTTTTAATTCAAAACCTTGTTTTCTGACACTATGCTATAACAGCCCTCCATTTTTAATTCACAATATGTTCTTTTAGCCTAATGATCCTGTGCATACTGAATAGCTTATCACTGGTAATTCTAAAAATGTCTAGTAAATCCAAGTAATTCAATGTTTTTCATGTCTTAGAAATCCCAGAAAGTCTCCAGTAAGACTCTGAAGAAAAAAAATAATAAAAAATGGTTCCCAATGGATTCCACATCCTCGTCCTTGGAACGTGTGAAAATTTCTCTATTTGGGGGAGAAAAACAAAATCTTTGCAGATGTGAGTAAGTTAAGGATCTTGAGATAGGAAAATTATCCTGGATCAATTGGTTGGGACCCAAATGCTATCAATCAATCGTAAGCCTCTTTGATCAAGAAAGACAATGTGACCATTGAGACAGAGATTGGAATGATAAAACCACTTGCACAGGTCTGCCAGCAGCTGCCAGAAGCTGTAAAAACCAAGGAATGGATTTGTCCCTGAGAGCTTCTGGGGGAACAGAGCCTTTCTGACACCCTAATTTTAGCATAGTGATACTAATTTCAGACTTCTGTCCTCCAGAACTGCAAGAGAATAAATTTCTGTTGTCTTAAGCCACCAAGTCTGTGGTAGTTTTTTACGGTGGCAATAGAAAATTAATACAGATTCTTTTTGTTCACCAGAAACACCATGCTCACTTTAGGACAAAGATGCTGTTGCCATATTGCTGTCAATGTTTTTAAAAATGCAACGAAAGGAAAGTATTACTTTCGATAGAACTTTTAAGTCAGGAGTGCATTGGGACTCGAATACGTACTGGAGTCAGGCCTCACTAGGAATCAGAAGCAGAATGACAGCTTCTGGCCATGGAATCAACTGTTAAAAACTTTTAACTTTTTAAAATTAATTATTGTGATGAAAGAATTAACTCTAGTAGATTGTCCTTACCCTGCACATTCCAAAGAATGATTTCTGGCTCAGTCTCCAAGCCCTTGAAATATCCCGCCTGATAAGAGGATCTTTGTTGACCCTGAGGCTTTGGACCATAGCAGGTAGTCTATGCTAACAACGGGATTTATGGAGGAAGTTTTGAGCTACTTGGTATCAGCTTGACCTCTGGACCAGCTGGAGACCAAGGTCAGCTAGACCTATGGAACCAACTCCTCAGTTAATACCTTGGACCCCAGGGCTCAGGTAATTTCTCTGGTTGGCAGTACCTCACGGTCACACATCAATGTTGGGACAGTAGCACTGCCCACGTAACTCCACTAGAATAGGACAGCTGGAAACTTTCTTTGGTCTCTACTGGACCCTGTTCTCTGTGACTTTTCCATTGTTGGTTTTTATCTATGTCTTTCTCATTGTAATAAACCATAACTATGTTAGTGTAACAGCTTTGATGAGTTCTGTGAGTGCTCCTAGCAAATCATGGAACCGGAGGGTGGTCTTGGGGAATCCCCAAAAATAGGACTAAAATTGTTGTCCACACAGTTATTCTATTTGGCAGCACAGCCAGTCCAAGCCTGGAGCCAGGTTACCTGGTTCCAGGCTTTGTTCTGACACCATCGACTGACAAAGCTTCTCTCTTTGGCCAAACTCTGCTGGGCTCCTCTGAACTTTCTTCTCACTTAATCCCTGACTTTTGAGCTTCTGTGTTTGTCTCTCTAAGTGCATTCAGCCAGAATCTTCCATCCGCAATATCTGATCACCCTCCAAATCTGATTAGATTCCTCATCTTCCACCACCCCAGGCAATGTCTGATCACCCTGGCCTGCCATTAGCAAGAATCCTTTTAGGACCTTTTAGCCAGAACTCCCCACCCCCACCAACTAGCGGTGATGTTTCCTCTGAGTAATGTTTCTGTTCATTGCCCCTGGTTATAACCCTGCTCCTTGGCTATAATTTCTACTTTTCCTTGTTGTATTTGGAGTTGACCCCACTCCTCTCACCCTTGTTAATAAACCAAATTACAGTAGTCCCCCTAAATAAAATTTCCCTTACTATTCTTGAACAAGGGTTATGAGTAATTTTTTCTTTTTTTTTTTAAAGATTTTATTTATTTACTTGACAGAGAGAGAGATCACAAGTAGGCAGAGAGACAGGCGGGGTGGGGGGAGCAGGCTCCCTGCTGAGCAGAGAGCTCAATGCGGGGCTGGATCCCAGGACCCTGAGGTCATGACCTGAGCCAAAGGCAGAGGCTTAATCCACTGAGTCACCCAGGCACCCCATGAGTGGTTTTTTTCTTTACCACCACTTATTTAACCACTGTGGTTGTTAACTTATTCATATCTACTATGAAGGAGGTAAACTCAAAGATTTCACAGGTCCCTTCTGTACATGTCTACTTATATGTGGATTTTTTTTGTAAATATAATATGGTAATGTGAATGTATTTTCTCCTATGATTTTCTTAATATTTTCTTCTTTCTAGCTTTACAGTAAGAACACAATATAAAATGCATATACAAAATATGTGTTAACTATGTTGTCAGTAAGGCTTTAATAGTTAAGTTTTTAGGGAGTCAAAAGTTATACATGATTTTCAACTGTGCAGACGTTGGTTCCCCCAACCACTGCATTGTTCAAAGTTCAGGTGTACCAGGAATATACCAAAATGAGTATGTTTTGTGACACAGTGTCATCCAGATACCTCCTTGGCTTTCATTTTGCTGCATGACCATTGAAAATAAATTGGTTCAACTTCTCTGATTAGCTTGGGGTCACGGGGGTACCTGGGTGACTCAGTTGGCTAAGTGACAGCCTTCAGCCCAGGTCATGATCCTGGAGTCCCAGAATCAAGTCCCACATCTGCCTCCCTGCTCAGCAGGGAGTCTGCTTCTCCCTCTGACCCTACCCCATTTCACACTCTCTCCCTCAAATAAATAAATAAATAAATAAAAGCTTTAAAAACAAAACAAAACATAAAAACAACTTGGGGGCACCACAGGTAGGAGCAGCTGTTGCCTTCGTTTTGTGCAGCCTTGCTCAGGGGTCTTTTGTAAACCTCTGATCTGCTGTTGTGTATACCAGAGTCTGTACTTTGAGGCAGGATCATAGCATAGCAGCCTCTGCCTAAAGCCAGAAAAACCTAGGAGAATATAAAATTTGAAAAAACAATTCTCATCAGTATGCAAGCCTTAATGGCACCTGAATTATGCATTGTGCACATAAATCTATAACTGAAAATGCTCCAGGCTTTCTCCTTCCTCCTGGAAAAAGAATTTTCTCAAGTAAACTTGTTTTGTGAGAGAAACCTTTACCCATAGGTTTTTATTACCACCATCCCAGCCCTTTTTGACTAGAAACAAAGTTTGGATCTTCCAAAGAGCAGAAAATATTTAAATCTACTTAAAAGTCGTCTCCCTTTGAAGTATGTTTTTCTGAAGACATCAGAGCCAAATAATACAGAGGGCATAGACTAGGAGACAGGAACAATCTTTAGAGCAGGAATTCCTGCATTAACCCTGTGTTTTCGGCAAACCACACACCTCCTGGGTTCGTCTCCTTAGACATTACTTCGATAGAGGATGGCAATGCCTGTTTCCCATTATTCTTGAAAGGCACACAAAACAAACATCCCAGTAAGGGAGCTTCAATATTGCATGTTTATTTGGCCATATGGTGACATGATCTGCACTTTTTGTTCTCTCTCTCCTTTTATAGGGTAACTGTGTCAGCCATGTGCCTTATGGATTTCAGCAGATTTCCTCTTGACACTCAAAGCTGTTCCCTTGAACTAGAAAGCTGTAAGTCTTACTTCCTGATGGAGTGAGTACTCATGATCTGAACATACCATCACATATCCGCATGTATATAAGCATGTACTTACCAAGCATTTACAAATCTTGATATAAGTTAAATATATTGATTCAAAATAATTTCTTCTTTTTTTTAAACCAAAGATGATGCAGATTGTCTCTCAAAGGAGAACACCCAGGGAAAGGATGTTTTCATAAGTATGTATTCTGTAGTTTCCACCTGATTATAAAGGAGCAAGTTCCCTTAAAGGGTATATTCTTGCTAATCTTATTAACATAGACTGACACACCTCCCAAATTTGGAAAGCTCTGGAATTCATTTTCCCAAATAAGTCACAATCTTCCATTAAATGTACATGGGCTCCCCAGAAAAAAGGCAGCTATAGACATAGACCCTCTAATCAAAGCTGTCGGGGGGCTTCTGAGCTGCCTCCTTGTCAATCACTGGTGCTGAGCCCTCAGTGGTTTTGGACACCACAGTTTAAAAGCTGACTGCAGATTTTCATAATGTGGCCAAAACGCTGGAAATCTCAGTGGATGCTCCTCCCCAAGTGCATGAGGAGCTTTCTATAACACTATTTGATTTCAGAAGAAAATTCATTTTTGTTTTTGCTTTTGTTTTTCTGGTGAAAAGTTCCTTTTTATTGACACATTGAGTTTTTTAAAACTGTCCCTTGGTCTCTCTTCATCGCCTCATCCCTCCACATGACAATCTCCATTCTTTTTAGATTTCTTGTCAGCTAGATATTAAGTACCCTAAAACAAATGAAACTGAGGTTAAATGAGACTTTCTAAGGGGATTTTTTAAATTAACATCTACTCTATCTTCAGGGGTCAGATCTGTGAATCATCAGTCTTATACAATTTACAGCACTTACCGTAGCACTTACCCTCCCCAGTGTCCATCACGGAGCCGCCCTATCCCTCCACCCCCCCCCCTCCAACAACCCTCAGTTTGTTTCCTGAGATTAGGAGTCTTTTGTGGTTTGTCTCCCTCTCTGGTTTCATTGTGTTTTATTTTTCCCTCCCTTCCCCTATGATCTTTGTCTTGTTTCTCAAATTCCTCATATCGGGGAGATCACATGATAATTGTCTTTCTCTGATTGACTTACTTCGCTTAGCATAATACCCTCTCGTTCCATCCACATCATTGAAAATGGCAAGATTTGGGGGGTTTTTTGATGCTACATAATAATTCATTGTGTGTGTGTATATATATACATATGCATATATATATATATATATATATATATAAAATCACATCTTCAGAAGAAAATTCTTTATGAATTCAGCTCATTTTGGAATTTCATCCAAGAGAGCTGCAAAACTAGAGGGCCCTGATGAACTGGGGTCAGGCCTCTGACTTGGAGCAGGTGGTTCTGTGTGTGAGGACTCGGGGCACACAGGGAGGGGAACAGTGATTTGGAGAGTTTTAACAGGACGTGTGGGCACGAGAAAGACCACCACGCTATGCCAGTGACTAGGCCCAAGTTTTGGAGACTATTCTTCTCTTTTTTTGATATGGGTATTATTAGTCTATCAGCAAACGTTTTTCAGGATCCCATATCTACACCAGACCAGGCACCTCATGATTCCGATGATTCCAGTGACAGGAATACTATTCTCTTGTTCTAGATGCCTACAATGAAGAAGATCTAATGCTGTACTGGAAACAGGGAAACAGATCCCTAAATACTGATGAGCATATTTCCCTTTCTCAGTTCTTCATTGAGGATTTCAGTGCATCAAGTGGATTCGCTTTCTACAGCAGCACAGGTGCCTTATATTATGTGGACAGTTCATCAGCATTTACTGAACACCTACTGTTTGCAAAGCACCACAATCTGGGAAAAAACCTGAATCCAAATGCATGTCCCGTTTGGCCAGTACCCTCTTTCCTTCTTCACAGGCAGCCTCCTCCACCTTTCCAGTACATGACTTCTCTTCCTTGTGCAGTCACCTCTGAATAAACACCTTGCTTCCACGCCTGGCCTCCACAGTCTCCTCTGAACACAGCAGACAGAGTGATCTTTGAAAATATAAAGACCACAATCCTTTCTTACTTAAAACCTTCCAGTGTGTTTCCACCACACTTACAACAAAACTCAAGTGTCTCAAATGGCCTACAAGACGCTCATGATCTACCTCTGACCTCACCAGTACCCCCGCCCCCTCCGCTCTCTGCACACTGGCCTTCTAGCCTGTCCTCACACACACACGCCTGTCTCATTCTCCCCACACAGCTTCTGCTTTGGCCTTTTCCTCACTCTGCCTGGAATGATCTTCCCCCAGTTTTCTCATAACCAGCTCCCTCCTCCCATCCAGGGTGTTATTCAAATACCATCTCGCAGAGTGCTTTCTTAACCATCGTGTCTAAACTGGGCCTCCTTCCTCACCATTCCCTGTCTCTGTTTGTCTCCACAACACTTAACACTACCTGAAATATCTCTCTCGTTGACTGCTTTCTTTCCTGAGGGCCTTACTAGAAAGAGTGCACGACATCTGTCTGCCTTGTTCACCGTTTCTTCCCCAGCACCTGGAATGGGCACGGCACCTGATAGATACTCAATAAATATCGCCATGCCTGCTTCGGCGGCACATACACTCAATAAGAATGGCTGGGGGAGTCAGGCAGAAACACAGAAAGTCTGTTCAATATCAGGCCTATATTGTATACTCTTCACTATGACAGATATACTTGTCATTTGGCAACATGAATTCTTGGTATTTTTTGAATTATACTTGATCCCTGTTGATTAAAGTTGGAAGTAGCTTCCTCTTCCCTGGTTATTAGCATTCTAGGTCATTTAAGGAAGAATCCCTATAAAATGCCATTTCAGATTTTTGAAGCCTGGAAAATGTATGCTGCCACGGAGTTTCAGAGCCGTCCTGCCTAGAATCTTTTTACCTACTGACTTTTCTCCCTGGAGGTGCTCTATTCTGCCCTTAGACTCTGGAGAGGGTTCTCTGGGTGTTATCTAAAAACCTGAACCATTAAGAGAGCAATCAAAAATGTACATCACAGGGAAGGTAAAGGTCTTTTTAGAACCAACAGCTATGTAACCATTTAGATCCAGAACAAATGCTCTGTTTCACTTATTTGTCTATAAAGCTTGGGATACAGCAGGTAATGCTACTAACTGTAATAATGTAAGTAACACACATATTATTTGTTTTAATCATTTGTATACCCTTGGTACATAGTGGATGCTCAAGAGGTAATTGCTAAATGAATGAATGAGAGGTAAATAATTTGAAAAAAAAATTCAGAGATGTTTAAAGAAAAAGCCTTTGTAATCCTACCTTCCTAGAGATAAAATATTATTTTTATAAATTTCCTTCTCCTTTTTGTTTTTTCTCTTTGTATTTCTCTATATAGATAGATACAGTTGACCCTCAAACAATACAAGTTTGAGCTGCATGGTCCACTTAAATGTGAATTTTTTTTTATAAATACAGTATGGTTCTGCACATGTATTTTCTCTCCCTTATGGTTTTTTTTTAACAATTTTTTCTCTACTTACTTGATTGTAAAAATACACTGCATAAAATGTACAAAATAGGTTTTACTCAACCGTTATGTTTACTGAGGCTTCTAAGCAGCAGTAGACTGTTAGTAGTTAGGTTTGGGGGACTGTAAGTTTCTATATAGATTTTCAAAAACACCAGGGCCAGCACTCCTAACCCCTACATTATTCAAGGGTCAACTGTCTGAGTATTTTTTATCAGGATTTTTAATGCTCTGAGTCCTAAATTTAATTAATATTTAAACAAATGAATGTGTGTAATGAACAATGATACATACCAAGTATAATTTATAACTATTTTCATTTTGCTGTTATGATGAAATAACTTTGGCACATGATAGGTTAGGACTAAGTCTCTTCAGTGTTTGAAGCTATTACAATGTCATATATATGAAGCATAGAAATTCAAGAGTATTGCTTCCTGCACAGAATATATGCTTCATATATAAAATGGAAATATCTCTTCAGATTTTGAAACACAAGTATCCAAAATATACACCCAACCATCGTCTTATAAAGAAAAGTTTAATTTTCATTTCCAAATTCTTATTTCACCAGTATGCCATTCCTTTGGCCTCACCATCTTTTTATTTGTCCTAGTGAGACTTTTTAAGCCCTACCAGACAGGTCCAACACTAGCTGATTTTTTTCTTCTTCTAGTCATGTTTTCTTAGAGTCTACCTAAAGCCACACAGAATACTTATACTGTAAAGCTTATATTGTAAAACTCAGAAAGATGCTTTTAAGTGTTTTAAAATCCACTAAAAATTCTTAACAGTCCAGTATGGTTACAATTTTAAGAAAAAAACATTTTTATTTCTAAGAAAATTTTAAAAAAGAAAAGAATTAGGTTTAAATATACATGGTTTGTATAGCATAATAGAAAATTATCCATGATAATTTTTAAAAATTTTAAATAATGTTATAGAAGAATATATATATAATCCCATATTTGCTATTTTAAAAAGCACTTACTTATAGAGGGGAACCTGGGTGGCTCAATCAGTTAAACATCTGCCTTTAGCTCAGGTCATGAGCCCAGGGCCCTGGGATATAGCCCTGCATCATGTTCCCTACTCAGTGTGGAGCCTGTTTCTCCCTGTCCCTCTGTCACTCCCTCTCTTTGTGCTCTCTCACTCTCTTTCTGTCAAGTAAATAAATAAAATCTTTTTTTAAAGGATTTTTATATGTGGTTTTTGAATGTCCAGAAAGATTTATAGTTGATACTTCTGAGAGTTGAGTACAGAGCGGCGATATTTTCAATTTTATTTCAACACGTCTGTATTTTTAAATTGTTACAACTTATACATTTCTAATAAGAAAGATTAAAATCTGTTTTAAGACTATAAAAATATAAGAGTGAAGCATTTTGGAAGTTGTAGTCAAATATCTTTTTTTAAGATTTTATTTATTTATTTGAGGGAGAAAGAGTGGGAGTGTGAAGGGTAGAGGGAGAGGGAGAGAGTCGTAAGCAGACTCCTCACTGAGTGTGGAACCCGACATGGAGCTTGATCTCATGACCCTGAGATCATGACCTGAGCTGAAACCAAGAATGGGAAGCTTAACCAACTGCATCACCCAGGCACCTCCAAATATCAAGTTATTAATCATATATGTGTTTATTCAATGATGCTTAGGTTTCAGAAAGATTAACACTTCCAAATTCATTTTAGCTTACAAGTATATGATAGTTCTGCCTCACATTATCCACGAATTATTAAATATGGCCTCTTGAGACCTAAACCCAAATGTTTTTCTTAGATTAGTATCCTGTTTAAACATATGAGCTTCATCAGAAATAATCTGTTCATATTTATATTCCTAGCATTATAACAACCCCCATAACCTCTGTATAGCCAAATCAGCTATACAGGAAAAACTGCACTTCTGGTTCTGGTTAGAAGAGCCAGAAATAGAGTTATAATTATACAACTTTAGTTTCCATTTGATAGCTGAACCATCAGTTCCCACTTTTTCCTTGGCATCTTTACCACCTCCCAAGAATGTTAATAAGCAGGGGAGGGCTTCTGCCCTCTCTTAACTTTCAATGTCTCTCACAATCATGCACTATAAATTTACAAAGAAAAACGAAAATGACTCCTGCCCCTAAAGAATGCATTGATCATTACTCTTTATTGCAGCATAACATAGTGGCTAAAAGTTCAAGTTTTGGAGACAGACTGCATGAGTTCAAATTCCGCCCCTGCCTCTTACTAGAAATGTAGGCAAGTTGCTTAGTCTCCCTAAGCCTCAATGTCTTCATCTTTAAATTGGTTTTATAACACTCTCTACCTCATAGAGTTGTGAAGATACATGATTTAATACTTTTAAATAATTTAGAATACTGTACACCATAAATACCTTTGAATACTGTCTGCCATACTCAGGAAATATTAGCTAGTAGAGCTAGTATTAGCTCATCACTGTTTTCAACAACAACGTCACCAGGATCCTTTCAAAACAGAATGAGGCCTTTAGTGTCACAGGTCATTGAAGGTGACAGTGTCCACATATAAAAACCTTCTCGAACATTGTCTTGAGACTGACTCCTCAAGTCTCCCTAGGGGAGACAAGGGATGGTATTGTGGTTGAAGCTATAGGCCAGGAAGAGCTCAACCACAATACCATCCCTAGTCTCCCCTGCCCTGAAGAACCACACAACAGAACAGGGTTTCTCCTGCTCAGTTGACAAAAACAAAGTTATTATTCAGAAAATTACGAGTAAAGAAAGGACCCTGTTCATAGTTAAAACCACATAAACTAACAGTGTCTTTCTTTATGAAATTCTTCCACAACTTTTCCTTATCTCCTTTATCTCATGATAATTATATGAAGGTATAATATCAGAGAGGCTGTTATCCCACTTTACAGCTATAATCAAAAATTCTCAGCTGCACACAATAATGGAGTAGGACTGTAACATGGGAAATATTAGACAATGAATAGTTCAAAAAATAGTGTATATTCTGACTTTACAATGCACTATGTAATGTGCCTTTTCTTTCCCTTGGGAATGAAACTTTTTGCTATTCCTGGAACATATATCAACTGATGGTGAGAGAGAACTCCAGAACAGATAAGGACACGAAGGGTCATCAGCATGTAACTGAGAATAGAATACTAAGAGGAGAGTTTGCCAATTTAGGGTGGGTTTGCTAGATTTATGTTTGGGCTGAATGCCCAAATAGTGACCTGATCCATCTATTAAGTGTGCCATCTTGAGTTTCCTAAGAAACTACTACTGAGACTGGTACAAAATGTTCTCTAAACCCTTTTGCAGTGCTTGTGATTTTGCTTTGTAATTTTTAACCTATAGTTTCTTGGGTTTGATTTTGGCTTTACACTTCCTTCCAGCCAGTGTGAAAAAGGACACCTGAACAAAACTGTGTGAATGTGACCACAATTGTTGCTTCTGATCAGCATGAACCAATCAATATTACCAACATGAGTTTATATAATTCCAACCAGAAGCAAAGAAACATCATCATTTGATTATTTTTTTCAGATTTATTATAGATAAATTAATGGTACCCACTAGTCTTTATGAATCCTTTTATGAATCCCTTGCTACCTAGATTCCAACTTGGAATCCAATGACTCAGTAGCCACTGTGAATCTTTTCCTTCAGATAAAATGTTCCCTTTCATTCGTTAAAGCTAATAAATGGTTTATTGGCTGTTGCCCCAGTCATTAGTCATGTATTGAAGACTTGCCCACTTGCAGAAACAATGCAAACACAATATATTTTGGAGAAAGGTTTTTAAAGGCCAATCCACAAAATAGAATTACCAGTCATTCCTGAATAACAGCTATGAAATTTAAGGGGAATCTTTGAATCACATAACTAAGCAGAATACAGGTCAGTTCAACAAACACAGATAGGGCGACAGGCTCAGGCCCTGTCCTCCTGCTGGGTAAACAAGGATGAGTATGTTCAGTTCCATGTTCCCTTAGAGCTTAGAGTTTAAAGAAGCACGGATTTCACTTAGTGTCAAGTTTACATGAGGACATCTGTTCTAAGGAAAACTCTGAATTTTTCTCATAGGTTGGTACAATAGGCTTTTCATCAACTTTGTGCTAAGGAGGCATATTTTCTTCTTCGTGCTGCAAACCTATTTCCCAGCTATGCTGATGGTGATGCTTTCGTGGGTTTCATTTTGGATTGACCAGAGAGCTGTTCCTGCAAGAGTTTCCCTGGGTAAGTACCTTTGTGAAATGTTAATATCAGAGAAAGTTCAAGAAGGTTAAAAAAAAAAAAAAAGTGGAGAAGAAAAGAGTCATGGTTTACCAGGGGTGGTTAGAGACACGCATTCAGGTTACAACATTTATCTTCACAACCTCAGGGGCAAACTGTAATTGGACTCTTTCCTTGGGAACTGAGGCATTAGGTACGAAGCCTGCACCAGCTGACCAAAAGGGAAATAATAAGGAGAAATTATGAAACTACGGAGCATAAACAGCCTCACTTTAGAAACCTATCTCCTCACTTTCAGGGAAACCTCCTCATCCTTTCCCCAACCCTCTTCTCTTTGTGTGACAAACTTTTGCATCATAAAAAAAAAAGATCCTTCAAACTAACTCACACTGTGCTATTGGTATTTGAATACATGACTTCTTGGGTAGGGGGCAATGTTAATTAGAAATCAGGGCTTAACCTAAACACCAAAATCAGAACCAACCCCAGTGAAATTCCAGTTACTGTGGTCCTCTACTTGGCAAGAGATTCAGGGGCGGGGGGCTGGGGGCAGACATTGCCAGCTTCATTAAGTCATCACACAGGTATGATTATCTACTCCATCTAGCATGCACGTGCCACTGTCACACATACTGATTTATGGGAACGATTTCAGGCCTGCTTAGCGGTGACTGAGCTCTTATAATGTGGAAGATGCCTGGCTAAGCACTTGGATAACCTGTTACTGAATCAGAACCCGAGAGACAATTCCACTTGCCTTCTCAGTTAGTTTAGGGCAGAGCTCCCTCATTTCAGCTGATTTTGTTCTTTGACCTGTAATGCTCTACCCAGACAGAAGATTGTTATAAGTGCTTCCCAATCATTGTAATTATCACACAATTCATTCCAGAAAGGGTGATTTCTAAGCTAATGTTCACAAATTATATGCATACTTCAAAAGATCATTTGAAAGACATAAATTGTCATTAATATTAATAATTTGTTCACCTCTTTCCCCTATTAAAAGCTTCAATCTATAAGCAGTTGAGGCTTGACTATCTTCATGGGAAAAAATACCACCTGAATGAGTAATTAAATTATTGCGGCTGGACCTTCACATCGGAGCAGTCACGCCCTGACCTCACGACGCAGTGGGGCAGGGGAGAGCTGCACAGGAGATGAGAGGCACATTTCCGGCCCTCAAGACAGAATGAGAAAGGCGTTCAGTCTCTAAAGGTTTATGAACATGATTTTCAATCAGATTCCTGAAGCCGACGGCTCAGCTCTTACACTTTGAAAATGACAAGTAATAAAAGCTGGTTCCAGGGCGGGCTGGGGAGAATGGAGAACACTGAAGTGCCTTTAAGTCGCCCCTGAAATTCTGTGCTTCTTGCATCTACATCTGATTCCCTAAGGTGTTGGGAACTTGCTATGCAGATTTATGTAAAATAATATATGAATCAGAACTGTCTCTCTCCCCTCTTAATAAAGGGAACTGTAGTATTCCTATTCCACTGTTAGCCTCTCAGGCTTTGGCTTCCTAACACCCTCAAGTTTTCTCAGAGATAGTTTGTGCTCTGGGGGCACCTGGGTGGCTTAGTCTGTTAAGCATCCGACTCTTGATTTCAGCTCAAGTCGGGAGATCGAGCCCTACATCAAGCTCTGTGCTGGGCCTGGAGCCTGCTTAAGATTTTCTCTCTCCCTTTCCCTTCCCCTCAGTTCTCTTTCTCTCTCTCTGTCTGTCTTGCTCTTAGAAAAACAAAGTAAGATAAAGATATTTTGCACTCTGCTTTACTGGCTGTTTCCAAATACTGAGCCAACTGATTCTCCAGAAGTTCCTTCTGTCTATCTCATTTGCCTTTTCTCAGTTGTTTCCCCTTCATCACACCCTGAAGTATTTAGTACTATTAAGCCTTCTTACCAAATTCAGAACCAAGGGTAATGGTCAAAACCCTAGCCTCCTCTTTCTCATCTGCAAAATGAGATGATTAATACAGCCTTCCAAGGTCACCGTATGAAATGAATGGGAGCTTTCGTCTCAATGGCCTGCCCCATAGTGTTTGATAAAACTAAACAAACTAGCAATAAATTTGTTTGCAGTACTCTGTGCTAGCCTACGTTTTCTCCTCTTTTAGACTTTTCTTTCACTTGTCTTCCTTGCACTCCTTGAGTCTGGGATAACTCCCTCCCAAGGTTTTGCTTGTTTTTGATTTGCTCATCAAATGGAGCAAGCCTCTTGTTTCTGACTACTGTCTCTATGGAAAAAAAGAAAAAAAAAATCCCAAATCTAAGTCTTTATCTCAGATCTTTCTCTCAGGTTCCAGGTAGTAATCCCAGCTGCCTGCTGGAACTCATCTCCAGGTTCTGCAAGTGTTCCACTTGTTCAAAACCCAGCAGATTGTTATTGCCCCCTCTACAACCCCTTCCCTAACTCCATTTTTTTCTCTTGGTTTTTCTTGTTCTTTTAAAGGCCCCCAAGGTGTTGAATCTTTCATAGTTGGAGCCTCAATTTCCTTCTTAGTCTTTAGCAGTCATTCTTAGGTATTATCCAGAACCCCAGAGAGATTTGTTTTTGTGGGTTATATCTATCATTATTAGCCATGTTGGATATTAAAACAGAATTTTTAAAATATGTGTAAGTCCATTTAAACAACAATAATCTCATTACAAATTAACACATTCTATGAAAAATATCTTTTTTCTAAAACAAAAAATTAGTGAGAGGAGAATTATTGTTGTACATTTTTGCAGATCTTTAATATCTGGCCTTCTGGAGAGCAGTTGGATTCTCACCTCTGCTTCTTCAATCTGTTGTAAAAGTTTCAGATGAAATACAGGGGAAAAAAAATGACCTTGCTCAGATATGTGGTTGGAGAAAAAAAGCCACATTTCAATAGTGTTTTCCAGTAATTGTGCATAGTCTTCCGTGACACTGTACCAAAACTCAGCAAGTGACAGTTTTTTAAAGGTTAGTTACAGTGTGAAATCTGAAACCATATCATTGAATTTCTTTCTATTCTATTAGATTAAAATGCATTGATCTACCTTGCATTTTGACTGGATCTTTTTACCTAGGCATCAATCATTTGAAAACTATTAGTGCACTGAACTATATCTTCCCAAAGCTCACGTAATTCACTATACAATGTCAAAAAATCACATTTGGGGCATCTGGGGGTGGTCAGTCAGCTAAGCGTCCAACTCTTTATTTTGGCTTAGGTCATGATCTCAGAGCCCTGTGTTGGGCTCTGTGCTCAGTAGGGAGTCAGCTTGAGATTCTTTTTCTTCCTCTCCATTTGCCCCTCCCCAGCTCACACTAAATAAATAAATAAATAAATAAATAAATAAAATCTTCTAAAAAGTCACATTTATTAATGCCACCATTAATCTCATGAAAAAGTGTTTGAGTAGTGGGAAGCTCTCAAGCTTATAGTGATGAATAGGTATTTAACATCATTCGAGTTTTGATTTGAAAGCTCAAATTTTATTATTAGATAACAAATATCAGGGTTGTTTTACCTCAAGTGAGAGGCTTACATTACTCAGTTTTGAGAAATGTCTGCTAGATACCCAAATCTGGACAACCATAATTTGTCTGTGAGTTGTTATTTTAAGTGAAAGTGGTGTTCCATTTTTCAAAACGTCTGGTGTTCAGTGTGTAACTCAATGGCCTGAGTCCTTTTCCTCCAGACAGCCATTGCTCTTTGGTATGCAAAAGTGCCTTCTATATATCTCTCATTTCATCAACCAGAATATTAAGAAGGGATATACACAAGGGTTATAATGTAATAAAATTAGCGACTTTTCCTGATTTTTTTATTGTGTTGCTAAAAGCTAAAGAACACAGTGACTGTTAGATTAGTTGGGTGCTTCTGCCTTAATTCATGTGAGGCAACAATAGCTTTTCCCACCAGTGCTTCACACCGTTGAAAATATCAACATAATGAAAAAGGTAAATAATATCTTAGTGTGAAACCCATCTTCACTACACAGACCCTCTGAAAATGTCTTGGAGAGCCCAAAGGGCCCACTGACCACACTTTGAGAACTGTGGCTATAAGGTATCTAAATCTTCAGAGTCAGCCTTCTTTATAATATCCTTGTGCTTTCTTTTCCATTCCTCTTGCCTTGACCAGACCTGGGATCCTTATTAATTTTCCTGGATTCCTCTAACCTCTATCTGCCCAGGGTCATCTTGCAAGGCTGTGAAATCTGACCCAGATGGGAGTAGGGAGCAGAAGTCCAGCCAAGCTCCATGGGACATGGTTTGGGGTGACATCCTTCAGAAAAAGCAGGTGATATCCACCAAAAATTTTATTAATTTGCACAAAGCTGTAGTCTGGGCTTGTAAAGGCCTTACAGTTGCTTATTTCATTTCCTACTCTTCTTCCTGCAATTCAACCCTACTACCAGAGTAATATCTCAGAACTCAACTATGATCACAATACTCTCATCTCAAATGCCATTGGAATAAATACTCTCAGTTTGGAATCCAAGGGGTCACTTGAAAGTTGCCAAATGAAATAAGGGACACTTGGTTAAATCTGAGTTTTAGACAAGAATTAAATAATGTTTTATAAAAGTATATCCTAAATATTGCATGGGATATACTTATACTAAAACATTACTTGTTGTTTATCTGAAATGCAGATATAACTGAGTGTCCTGTATTTTTATTTGCTACATCTTCAACCGTATTCCTGCCCCAGTAGAGTTGCCCTAAGCTTCAACTAGTTTGAATATTCAGTGTTCTCAAACAGCTACCCATGCCTAACTGCTTATTTTCCCTATAGTACTTCGGTACCTTTGTTCTTGTTCTTACTCTACCTAGGATGTTCTCACTACCTACTGTTCTCTGTCAAAGTCTTGCCATTTCTCAATGGTCACAAGCTTTTACTAATAGCTCCAGGCAAACATGGTGTCTCCCATATTTGAACTACATGGTGCTTTGTATCTCTCCTAAGGTATCTCTTCTACTTCCTCTATTTCGTATGTAGCCATGGAGTGCCTTGATAGCTTATCTTGTGTCCTCTATTAGAAGGTGAATTCCTTAAGGACAAGGATCATTATGACCACCTTTTTTGTTCCTGAGGGACTAAAATAATACCCTACACATATTTGTGCTCAATACATAGTTGTTAAATTGCCAATGTGTAGCCTATCATGTTTTTAGCTAACTATATTTTAGTTACTAACTGAAAACAATGATGATTCATTGCTGGCTAAGACCTTTCCACATTTGGACTCATTTGTGAATTAAGGATGAATCATTTGCTGGTTAAAATCATTTCACATTTGTCATGTTTCAAATGAAAAACAATAGAGGCTAAACAGCATAGAAGTATCCCTTGTGACTTAAGACATAATAGCTACCATAACTTGGAATGTGGGATGGGTTAAAAAACTAATGTATCTTCCTGTTTTATTTGGTGTAGAGAGGAAGTGAGACTATTAGAAAGCTGTCCAATGGTGTCCTAACCCTCATGGAAGGATGAGTAATATTGTACTTTCATCTCTTCCTTCTATGTCCTTCCTTTCCTTGACTCCATTTTTCTCATTTGGCCCCTCTGCATGGGGTATGCCATCTGTGTACAGCATATTAAATCATGGGGTCATATACCAGGAAACAGACAACTAAAGTGTCTCCTAACAGGGAATATGACATATAACTGAAAAAGTAAGTACTTAGGAGCAATTCATTAAACCATCAAAGAGGTTACCAGAATTTCAGGCACTGGACTCTGGCACCACCTTCGTGGGATAATGCTTGTGGTTTCTGGCCATAGAGTGATGGTGGTAGGATATCCAGCCTGCCTTCCTTTCTCTCACATCACTTAAAATTTTCTTTCTGCTTAGGCTTACACGGAAAGTATTTTTATTCATTTAAAGGCGAATGTAGATACCTATCCCTTCAAAAGAGCTGCCCGCAACACAACTACTGAAGGGATGAACTGACTCAGTAGTTCTACAAGTCATGCCTACATGCTTTACTATCATCACACCAGCCAATGAACCTCCCCTTCATATATGGCCCAAAATGGCCAATGAAACACAAAGAGGAGTAACTCTTGACAGAGCAAAGGGTTTTGTAGGGCCCTAGACATGTCCTTAAGAGTTAATATAGTGAAACACTGCGGGCTAGGGGAGTTGAGTCCCATGTACCAGACTAAATATAGTGTCCTAACGTTTTCCTGACCAGGCCCAGCAATATCAGTAGGTGAGAAAATAATTTTCTAATTCCAGCATAGAAACTTTACTTGACTAAATGGTCACTTTATATATTTAAAATGCCTTTACTAGGATATTAACTTAAATGGATTTGAAAAGAATACATTTTGTTAAGATCAATGTATTTCTAAGGAGTGGCTCAAGACGTAAGTGTGTTTAATTAGTAGCTGTAATACTCCTGACTCAAATTCTTTTGCGTTAAATAATTTATGGATCAGCTTTCCCATCCTTTACTTGCAAACTCAAACAATCCCTCCTCCCACTCTCAATTTTTTTTTTTATTGCTCATTTTAAACAAGGTAAATCTAAAATATTGGTTTCAAAAGAAATAAAGCTATGGTAAATTAGCTGCACTAAGTACCCTTTGAAGGAAAATGACTGATAGTTACTGCTCTCTGGCAAAAAAAAAAATAGATAATGCAGTTTCCTTTACTGGCCCCATAATCATCTATTTAAA
Organism: Neogale vison; assembly: GCF_020171115.1. Taxonomy (NCBI): domain Eukaryota; kingdom Metazoa; phylum Chordata; class Mammalia; order Carnivora; family Mustelidae; genus Neogale; species Neogale vison. The sequence continues at coordinate 46,036,985 of NC_058096.1, read as the reverse complement.
ATGCATGACAAGACCTGCCTGGCATATATACTCACGTGTTTGTTCTAAATCCTTATTTTGTCCATTAAGCTCCATGTTACTGTCCATTGAAAAAAATCAAGTTCTATCTTAGAAGACCAGTAAGAAAAGACATTGAAAATTTTTTTTTAATTTAATTTAATTTTATTTTTTTTTCCACATTGAAAATTTTTTGAACTAATAAGGAAAGCTACTGAATATGAATGTTAATGTAGGATTCAGTTTTAGCAGTAGTGTCTTGAAAAGAGTGAGACTTATAGCTTTTTGAAAAACACACAGTACCTTCATGCTTCCTACATAATTGTACCCCGTTTTCTTTTCTTTTTTTTTTTTTAAGATTTTATTTATTTATTTTGAGAAAGAGAGAGAGTATGGTAGGGCGCAGAGGGAGAAGGAGAATATCTCAAGCAGACTCCACACTGAGTGCAAAGCCCAATGTGGGGTTCGATCTCATGATTTGAGGTCATGACTTAAGCCAAAAACAAGAATCAGACGCTTAACTGACTGAGCCCCCCAGGCACCCCTTTACCCTCAGGTGTGTAGTGTCTTCTCTCAGAGATGCTTCATGTAAAGAGATTGGTTTATAACCCTTTTTAAAAAAGGTTTTATTTATCTTAGAGAAAGAGAGAATGAGAGTGAGTAGGGAGAGGGGCAGAGGCAGAAGGAGAGACTCTTAAGCAGACTATGCTGAGGGCAGAGCACGAGATGGGGCTCAATCCCACAACCCTGAGATCACGACCCCTGTGGACATCAAGAGTGAGATGCTCAACCAACGGTTGAGGCACCCAGGTGCCCTGAGATTGGTTTATAAGACTAAAAACAAAAAGAGATTCCCTTTACAGATCTAGAATAAGAGGCAGCAGCTTTGCCTGTAAAAAGTATGGGTTCTGCATTCAAACAGAAATGTTCCGATCCTGCCCCTGACAAAACTCAGGCCAGTTACTTTACCCAGTCCCAGCTCACATTTTTTTTCTGCACCGTGTGGCTAATATTTACCTAGGCGGTGGGTAAACATTCAATAAAGGCAAGGAAGCTGTATTTAATAATCTTGGCTTCAGCTACATGTACACCTGTAATGGGAATAAAAATTTCACATCTCCACGCTTATGTAGCAAGGACTGCAAACAGCATCCCCCGATACGCAGACTGTCGATATTACAGTTGTTGGGGAAGCCTGGGACTCAGTGAGACCATGGCCTGCATTCAATGGTATGAGCTAGAAAGGCACTCGGGTGTCTTCTCCCGGAGTTCAAATCAGGGTGAAGGTGAGATCCCTGGGCCCTCCTGTGGTGACTGCCAAATTGCCACGTCTTTGGTCTGGATCATACAAACACAAAAACTTAATTTGAAATTGAATAGCTCTGTAGATTCGTCATTGTCTTTGATATGGGCTCCCTCAGAGGAGAACCTTGAAGAATTATTGTACAAAGGGTAGAAATGTGTTGGTGAAAGCTGTCCACATGCTGTGTCTGTACATTTAGGAGTAAATCACGGCGTTCTTCCTGCTGTTTGGGACTCTGTCTGTTGACATTAAAATGTCCTCACAACTTATAAAAATCATTAAGGACTCCATTTGCGCCTCCCTGGTGGGAAGTTAGGAAATAAAGCCATGCCAGCTAGTGTACATTTCAAATATTTACAATACTGTACTTTCTCTCCAGGCAGCACTCACGCAGCAACCCTCTGAGAAATCAGTGCAGACACAGACTAGCCCTCCCCCAGGCCAGCATTTTATTAAGGAAATCTCAGAGTCAGTCTTTCTCCATTGTCCCCCAGAAAGCTGATCTCATCACCTCTGTAGCTTATGCCAGAGAATAAAGAAAGGAAAGGAAGGGAGAAAAGGAGGGGGAAGGGGAGAAGAACAGGGAGGGAAAGGGAGAGTAACTGGCATTTCAGAGGTTCACAGTAAGTATTTACACTGAACTGAGTCTCCGCCAGCACATTTCCATTCTAAATCTCAATTGAAATATAGTTTCAGTAACAAAGGACAACATAATAGCAATACTGATGGCTCATAAGTATTCTATTCGAAAGAAAAATATGAAACATGACAAGAGGACTCCCTGATGAATGAAAGATAAAAGACTGACTCAAAGACAATTTCTTTAACAGGAAAAGTGTAAAATGATGGGAAAGGGTAATAGGAAATGTTTTAGAATTTGCTTCCCAGGAGATTTTAAAAATTGAACACATTTTTATTTTTCTGGGTTGTTTTAAAGAGGCCCAACGGAGACAAAGGAATGCATCCTTAGAGATATGTATGAGCCTGTGAAGTCTTTCCATGGAGGGAAGGAAACACTATGGACAGTTGGGGTAAGGGTAAGAAAAAGATGGAAAGACAAATCCAAGGAGAGCATCTTGCTAAGGCTCATGGTGTATATGAGGGTAATGTGCAGGGATTCCACCCCCCCAACCTTGCTCACCAAATATTGTGGGCAAATACATCCACTGGTATAATCCAGCACCAGATCCCAGAACGGAGTGGCTATGTCTCTGATCTTGTCGCTACTCTCCAATGGCAGGAATCACGACAGTGCTGACCATGTCCACCATCATCTCTGGCATGAGCCCCTCCATGCCCCAGGTGTCTTACATCAAGGCCGTGGATGTGTACCTGTGGGTCAGCTCCCTGTTTGTGTTCCTGTCAGTCATTGAGTATGCAGCTGTGAACTACCTCACCACCATGGAAGAGCGGAAACATTCCAACAAGACAGGGAAGGTACTGCTTGGCTTTGGGAATGTGAAAAAGACTATCTTTACCTATAATCCTCTCCTGACAGTGTCGTAAGCCCTTTTATTAAGTCTCCATGCCTTGGCCAGATACAAGTTTACAGGATTTAATATTGAACCTTATTCTGTCTGTGCTGGCTGCTTTCCTCAGCATCCTTACTCACCTTTGCCAGGAGTTTTTTTGTGTGAGGATTTCTCTCAGTGTGCCCTCTCCATTGACTCTATCCTTTGAAAAGAAGTGTTGATGTGCAAACTATACCTTTCAAGTAGGTGATGACGATGATGATAATGATGATAATAGCTCCCATGTAAGGTATTGATATCATACCAACCACCTACCATACAGTATGTCCTTTAATTCTGAGTAACCCCAAGAGGTTATATCTTTCTATATCACCTTCATTTTACAGAGGGGAAATGGGAGCAGATAGGGAGTAACTTGGCCAAGGTCACACAGTGCAAGAGGAATCAGGATTTGTTTCTGGCTCTTTCTCACTCCAGTGGCTGTGCTCTCAATCCCTAAATGATATATTTTTCTCCACGAAAGCTGGGATTTCTGTTTCTCTTTTTGTCACTTGGGGGAGTGGTAGAACATAAAAGAGAGGTTCTCCTCTCCACAGTATACTGGGAATAAAAGGTGTCTTTTGGGTTTTAAATGTCATCACGTGTTTCTTGAGCGATTGTTTAATAAATATGGATAGATTGACATCTACCTGCTTCATTTCACAAAAGACTGGGGCACAAGTTTGCTGTTATAATGAGAACTGATATAAGATATTGTACTTCAGAAACCTAATTGATCATATCAATTTGTTTGTAGTCTACACTTGAGACTATATGTGTGTGTGTGTGCATACACACAGATATACACATAATTTTAATGTAGTATATTCACATTGGTTTAAGAAATTCTTATATGCACAGTTATACACGCCCAAAACATTATTTAATATTTGTTACACTTGTAGTGAGAGCATTTCTTATTTTCAGAGAGTTTTATAGCCTCTTTTCAAATTAAGCCTTCATATCAGCTCCATGAGGTAGGCCTAGAGATTAGTATCTCTATTTTTAAAATGAAGCAGCAGAGTTTTAGTGAAGGAAAGTGATTTGCCAAAAGACTCACAGCCAAGAGAGGCAATTGCAATTCAGATCTCCTGTAATGCTCCTTCATTCTTCTATTATATATCCTTTGAGTTAAAGCTGTAATAGGAGCTGATTTTGCTTTATTGCTGATGCTTCCATTTCTTTTGTTGACAACGTGTGAGTATGTGTTCCTGCCACATACATTCCCACGGTGACGTCTTGGCAGGTGTGAAGAAACCAGGAACTTTTAGATAAGTATGCAGTAATGGGTGTGTACACATCACCTGGGATTTGTTCAGATTTTTGTTCAGTAGATCTGGGGTGTGGGATCAGGGAGTCTGCATTTCTAACGAGCCCCAGCTGCTGTTGGTTCATTACACACACTGCGGATAGTCATAATTTGGATAATTCATGAAGTAAAGTGACAGAGAAAAAATGTGTGATGAGGAAAAGAATTTTTTGTTGTTCTGTTTTGTTTTATGTAGGAAGTGGTTAACCTAAGTAAGAGGCACTGTAGTAATCCAGGCCCACCTCTCTCTAGTCTTTTGACTCCAAACTTGTCTACATCTCCCCACCCCCACCAGCCACAGAACATATGTGTTCACACTACTGAATTTCCTTTTTCATTAGATAGATATTCAATTCTTCTTGTATAACACTAAGAAGAAAATCTTTTGAATTAATAAGCATCGTATGTTTTTGAAGATTTTTTTTTATTGGGGTAAAATCCATATAATGTAGCAGTTGCTATCTTAACTGTTTGTAAATAGTGTTAAGAATACTTACCTGGTTGTACAAGCAATCTCCAGAACTTCTTCATCTGACGAAACTAAAACACTATGCCATTACACAACTCCCCATTTTCCCCTTTTCCCCAGCCTCTGGAAACTATGAGGCAGTACCTTCCCTGTCTTTACAAGGTGAGTCCTGAATTGTCTAGCTTCACCAGTGACCAAAAGAATAAGTAGGTTTAGTACAGTGATGAAGTATTAGTGAGACCTCCTGCTCACATATTTAAGGCACTTCCTCCCCACTGTTTTATCAACAACAAAGGTGACATCATCCTCTCTATCTGTCTGGCCCCTACATCTTTCTCTCTCTAAAACTCAGGTATAGAGGAGAGAAGTGTCACTGGTTATCTCCCAAAACTATAGACATGTCTTTCTACCCTGCGCCTCACCAGGGCATCCTATCCCTTTAACCGTTTCTCATCTCAGACAGCTGGTCCCACTATCCTTGTTAAAACTGCTGTTCTTTCGCCTCTGCTCTGGGCACTAGTCACAAAAAGAACTTAGCATTTGTGTAGCATTTTATAGTTTGCAAAAGTTTCGTACTCATTTGTTACACCATTTACAACTGCCTTGTGAGATAAATAAGACAGAAATGCCAACATTCTGAAAATTAAGAATGATGTTTAGGAAACAACCTAAAACGCAGAGCTAGGAAGTAGTGGCGTTAGGTTTGGCATCACTTTTTTGGACTCCAAATCTTGTACTCTTTCATCTTGCCCCACAAATACAGGAATGGCAGGTCAGACACTGCTTTGAGATAATTGTGCCTTTGAAGGAGGTGGTTTCACTAGTGTGAAAAATTAAAGACCCGTTCTAAAACTGTTTCTACTAGAACAACCAACTTACACATTTGTGGAAATTAGCACCTTACTGGTAAATTGTATACTCTAAGATTTAATCAATTATATAATTGTTCTAAATTATCATAATGACCAGTAGGATAAGCCAGCAGTGTTCTGGATGACTATAGTGAAACCACTGAAGAGACTGTATTAGTTATTCTATTCTCAGATCCAGAGTTCAAAGTATTATTAATGTTATTTCTGCTCTCTGAAGTTAGTTTTTGAGTCTTGGTCCATTTTCATTTTACTATGAAAAGTTTCTATGGCTAAAACAAAAAAAGAGGACAACATAACTTGAGTATGGGTCTTTGGTTAGTTTACTGACTACAAAAAATATTCTCTGTCTCTTGAATTCAGTAGAATATTGGGTTTTTAATTGCTATGAACCAAATACATGTTCTGGCAGAACTCACTCTGTAGCCTCCAATTTGAATTCCAAATAATTTCATCCAGTGGTAGCCTGTTCATATTTGTTTGTTTTTTAAATTCACTGTAGTTCAAGAAGTGATTCAATTTTCTCAGAAAGAAATTAGTAACAGCTGCTTTGTAGACACTGTTCTGTATCAGCAAGAACCAAGATTTCCTTCAAAGTAAAATTTAAAGGAAAATGGTAGTTCAAATTCAATCAGGTAGTTCAAATTCAATTTCTGGAGCCAGAAAGCACTGATAATTCTCTCATTCTATAAGCAGTTTCAAGTTGTTTAATTGGGCCATGATAGTATCATTTATAGGTATTTACCAGCAAAAATGGGAAGACTTGGCCAATTTGCATTTAAAAAGAGCAGCTAAAATAATTTCTGTCCCCTACTTCAAATTTAAGCATAAATGGATCACCAGATGATATTGTTCTGGTTTTGGGAAAACAAAACAAAACAAAACAAAACAAAACAAAACCCTACACTTACTGGGTGTATTGCTATGTTTTCTCTAAAAAGAAAAATATGTTGAAAAGCAAATCCAACTGGCTTATATTACTCTTCTGATAAATCATATTCAATTTCAACTTAAACTTAGGGCAAATAATTCATAATACTCAGAAACAAAGGGGATACCTGAAACAGTGTTCCTTTCTGGAGAAACATTTGAGTGTTCCAGTCTACCAGGCCAGAACTAAATTAGAAGACATTGACATTATAATTGTGAAACATTTATTTGTATAATGTTCAAATATCTCTATAGAGATAATAATAAACCTTGCTAAATCCTTATTAAAAACAAATCTCTATGATGATGTTTTCCATTTATTATTAAAATGACTTTTAGCCAGATACCAAAAACAAAACTAGAATTCTATTCTCTAAAATAAATAAAATGTTCTTAGCATTTCTTGGAACTATTTTAAAAATCTGATTGTTTAGACTTTTACTGTAATTCCTACATACCAAACCATATTCATGACTTACTAACAAAAGTCTTTTTGTCAGCCTTCTGGAATGTATAATATTGATAGAGTTGAAGCCATGGCCTTCGATGGTTGTTACCATGACTGCAAGACTGAAATGGACCAGACTTCCTTTTCTCTACACTCAGAAGAGGACTCCGTACAAGAAAGATCCACAGGCAGTGCCAGCACAAATTCATCTCAGATAAAGAGAAGGCAATCCTTAGGAGAGGATGTTGGTAGAATCATTCTGGAGAATAACCATGTCATCGACACATATTCAAGGATTTTTTTCCCCATTGTGTATATTATATTTAATTTGTTTTACTGGGGCATATATGTGTGAAGAGAAATTCCCAATATATAATACTTGTTTGGGAACAGATTATGTTAAAAACAACAACAGCTACAAACAACTCTTCACTATCAGTTTGACAGTACTAGACTAAACTGGGAGTCAGCCAGTCAAGTCTCCTGGATTACAAAAGATTTGAAAGTTGACTGATTTACATCCAGGCAAGAGTTTAAGGCCCCAGAAGAATTTGACTCCATATATAAGAGTCACAGGCATGCATATGACAGAAAAACAATTTCCATAAGGAAGGACTTTGTAACTACATCCCCTAGATCTTCCTTGCTTTATAAATATATATTTGTATTTACCTGAGGAATAAAGCTATGACAATAATTTGAGAAACATTTATTCCTTAGTGCTAGTAAAGTACCAGATTTCCTAACAGAGTTGAACCCTTGTAAGGAAGAACATGAGCATCAAGGCGGTTCTATGGACACTCAAACAGCTGAGATGCCCATGAAGAACCTCCCTGTGCGTCTCCAACCAAGTCTTTTATCTCATTTCAGTATTATGTTTCATAGATTGTTGACTCCAAGAGCAGAAAATCTAAACTTAGCTCCTATCCTAATATTAAATTAATACATCAATCTTCAATAATAAGATCTTATATTTTGTAGTTGCGTTATAGTTTTATAGCTTTGGGGAGGCATTTAATTAATTAGTTACTATATTCACCAAATATTTATTGACTTCCTATCTGTGCCAGGCACTTTATTAGGTGTTATGTAGTTTAAAAAAAAATACAAAATGACGTTCCTGCTGTCAGTGAGTACACAGCCTATCAGCAGTAGTGAACTGGTAGCTTTCATAAATAATAAATGCAATAGCTGTAAAAGTAGAGGTTTATACATTATACTATCTGAGTTCTGAAAAGCAGATGCCAAAAGAAGGAAAAGAACATGCATGAAGGGTTGGACTCTCAATTTATAAGCAGCTAAAAATGCTTCCAGACATGACATTGAGTGAAAATTGAGTGAAATTTATGTACCCCGCAGTAATCCCATAATAACTTTGGTTGAACCAAATAAATCAGGTCTAGTGGGTATTAAATAAATGTATGTTAAGTAGAAAAACCTCCAATGATCAGCATTCATTTTGTAGACTGGGAGTGTGCATGCTTTTTTGTTAAGTATTTTGTGAAAAAATTCCATTTAGAGATCAGCCCTCAGTAGAAAGTATGAAATAGTCCCCTTCCTATTTTGATTTCTGGCATTGAATTAAGGGAAATAAATTAAATGGTGTGTTACTTTCAGTGTATTGCCATTTATTTCTCCATAAAGTGAACCAAAATCATTTGAGTTATTTTGTGCTGGGTGAAGAGATAAGTAACTTCCTGGTTATTTACCAATAACATTGATTTTGGTTCTTTGCTGTGAATAGACATAAGGTACTAGAAAACTTATTTTCCTTTTTGGTGCAAAAGATTTTAAGGCAAATTCCATCTCTATCATAACTTCTCTAAGTATCTGGGATACTTCATTCTATTGTTTTTTCTTTTTTTTTAAAGAGATTTTTTAAAAAAATTATTTATTTTTCAGAGAGAAAGAGAGATAAGCAGGGGGAGCAGCAGGCAGAGGCAGAAGAAGCAGGCTCCCTGCTCCACAGGGAGCCTGATGTGAGCCTTGATCCCAGAACCCTGGGATCACGACCTGAGCCAAAGGCAGAGGCTTAACCGACTGAGCAACCCAGGAGCCCCCTCATTCTATTTTCTTTTTTTAATTTTTATTTATTTTTTTAAACTTCTTTTCAGTGTTCCAGAATTCATTGTTTATGCACCACATCATAATTCCCACCACCAGGCTCATCCAACTTCCCATCCCCCTCCCCTCCAAAACCCTCAGTTTGTTTCTCAGAGTCCACAGTGTCTCATGGTTCATCTCCCCCTCCAATTTCCCCCAACTCACTTCTTATTCTGTTTTCTTAACACAACTTCAGCAATTCTTTCGAAACTTTTCAAGGATTATATTTTTCTAAGAAACTGCCCGAAATTGAGCTAATATAATTTATTAAAACCCTTCTCCATTTAATTATAGATAGACCATAAATACATTTTTAAACTATTTATCTAATAGTTTGAAAGTTTGATTTAAAAGGAATAGTTAATTTTGTAGGATTATATTTTCAAAATATAGAACTGGTTAATATCCTGGGTGGTCCTATGAGAATGCATCATTATTATTTGAGCAGAGCACTACAGTTGGGTTAATACTTCTGATTCTGACATACTCTGTATATAACTGATGTTAAGAAAAAAAAACAGACAAATCTATAAATGAACAGAACAAATCTACACCGTTCACTTCTAACTCTGGTTCTTCAGCTATGACTGTTTTTCTTCTACTTTGAGCTATGCCATTCAGGATGTCTAAAGCTTCCCCTGCACATATTCTCTTCACAACTTCAAATCAAATGGATCCCTGAATACATTTGGCAGTCTAGGCTAGAAGAATAGGTCTCCACCATACTACTCATACACTCGGCGTTCCTCCTGAGAAGCATTAATGCACAATTGTTAGCCAATCAAACGTAGCTTTTGTTAATGTCTAGAAATGGTCTTTTCACTCTTTCGTAATATCTAAAATATGTTTACAGCTCAAGAGAATTATTAGCATTCAGAATGAGCCCCTGGGACTTTGGCCAGTTTTCATCTCCTCAAATCAGTGGTTTGTGAAGACTGTGAAGACAGAACGGTTTCTGTGAACTTGATTTCTACCAGGGAGCACCAAGGCTTCTGGTTCTGTTATTACAGAAAGAATGAAATCACAGCTACCTGAGAAATGTATGAGTGACAGCATATAATAGTTACCTCATTTTGATTTTCGCTTCATTTACTGATCACAATCCAGAACAGATTGCGTGTGATTGTTCAGTGAGAGATAAGCTTGGATAAAATGTGAGGATTTAAGAAAATAAGCTGCTTTCCAAGATTTAAGAAAAAGCCAGCCAGCTCTGTAAACTGCCTAAATATAGAAATGGGGTATTTTATAGGGACTGCTCCGGAAAAATCTATGCAAAGATATATTTTTAACTTATTTTTTATTGTTTTCTGATTATAAAAAAATATAATTTCATTATAAAAATTAAAAATAGCAAATGGCAAAAAAAATCCACTCAGAATAAATTAACATTTCAATACATATTCTTAGGGTTTTTCTATGACAACATACATTTTTTTAATAGAATCATTTTTTATACACTTGCATGTATTAATTTAAACCCTTATATCATACCAAACACTGTGTTGGGCATATAGTAAGGTGGACACTCCCTAACCCATTGAACTTACATTCTAATTGGGAATGTGTCTAACTTATGCAATTTGTAGCCAGATTTTCTTCTTTGGATCATAAGCAACATTTCTTTTAAATTATTTAAATTTTTTTCATAAACAACTTATGTTATTTTTTTCCTGCAAAATAACTTTTATATGCAGCACACCAGCCCATTGAATGAGTATACTGTAGTTTATTTAACCCATCTCTTCTTGTGGAACATTTGCTTTATTTCCTACTGCCTGTGATTATAATGGGCTGCAATTAACAACTTAAAGAATATTTAAAAGTAGGGGTGCCTGGGTGGCTCAAGTCAGTAGGTTCAGTGGTTAAGCATTTGTCTTTGGCTCAGGTCATGATCTCAGGGTCCTGGGGATCCAGCCCCATGTTGAGCTCCTTGGTCAGTGGGGCGTCTGCTTCTCCCTCTCCCCCATCCCTCCCCTTCCTTTGTGCACTCTGTCTCTCTGTCTGAAATAAATAAATAAAATCTTTTAAAAAAAGAATATTTCAAAGTAAAATTATTTTAGAAACAAATACAATTTTTAGCCATATCCGAATTTCAATGTTTATTTCCTTTATAAGAATTCCTATGCCACTAGAATCTGCCATATCAGACTCACTTACCTGTCTGTTTAAATGGGTATATATTCCATTTAGACATTGTATAAAACATCTATATTAAACCAGTCCTATTTATTGAAATTCTACTTTCTTCCATGACTGTGATTTCCATCACAAGCCCTTTTGGTAAGTAGGAAGTGAGATTGCAAATATTTGTGTATGAGTGGCTACATAATCATAATTTATGGTTACATTGCCTTAATCCTTGCAAGTGGATTAGTTTTCATGAATCAGGTCTATCATTTTGTATTGTGCCACTCATAATCCCATTCCAGTTACTCACACCCACACATATAATTTTTTAACATGGAGATTAATTAGGAAAGGAATCATACCTAATTCTATAGTCATTACTAAAGTCAAAATTCCACTGAGATTATAACACCCTCAAAGAAGTAAGAGAAAAAGGTGGTAAGGAAATTGCTATTTCAACCTCAATCCTATACCTGGTGCTGCTGTTACTTCCGGCAGCATCTTAGGCAACACAGTCAATGTCACAGCCCATCTATCTCATTTGTGAAATGGAGCCACCTAATCGCTCTTTGTAAAACACTGCTTTAAAAGAGCCAAACTATAATGTCCTGGTCATTTATTCATTTATTTTTTCATTTTATTTTATTTCTTTTCAGTGTTCCAGCATTCGTTTTTTATGCACCACACCCAGTGCTCCATGCAATACGTGCCCTCCATAATACCCACCACCAGGCTCACCCAAACCCCTACCCCACTCCCCTCCAAAACCCTCAGTTTGTTTCTCAGAGGCCACAGTCTCTCATAGTTTGTCTCCCCCTTCAATTTCCCCCAACTCACTTCTCCTCTCCTTCTCCCCATGTCCTCGGTGTTATTCCTTGTGCTCCACAAGTAAGTGAAACCATATGATAATTGACTCTCTGCTTGACTTATTTCACTCGGCATAATCTCTTCCAGTCCCGTCCATGTTGCTACAAAAGTTGGGTATTCATCCTTTCTGATGGAGGCATAATATTCCATTGTATATATGGACCATATCTTCTTTATCCATTCATCTGCTGAAGGGCATCTTGGTTCTTTCCACAGTTTGGCGACTGTGACCATTGCTGCTATGAACATTCGGTTACAGTTTACCCCAAAGATACTGATGTAGTGAAAAGAAGGGCCACCTGGTTATTTTAAAATTATATCACTCTCCTACTGCAGTTTGACTTCCCTGAACTTGACAAAGAACTTGACATTTTGTTTTCTCTTGTGAGGAAACTGAAAGACAAAATGCGCTGGGAGGATATTTGTTAATGAGCAACATCTCAAAATAAAGGAAGGGGCCCCAGAAATCAAAAAAAAAAAAAAAAAAAAACAGAAAACAAAAAACCAGAAAAACAAAGGAGTCTAATCCAGAGGTGGAGGTGGAAGTGGTCGAGGCAACCCTTAAGTTAGAATATATGACAGCAAGGGACGCCTGGGTGGCTCAGTTGGTTAAGCAGCTCCCTTCGGCTCAGGTCATGATCCCAGCGTCCTGGGATCGAGTCCCACATCGGGCTCCTTGCTCGGCAGGGAGCCTGCTTCTCCCTCTGCCTCTGCCTGCCGTTCTGTCCGCCTGTGCTCACTCGCTCTCCCTCTCTCTCTGACAAATAAAAAAAAAAAACGAATATATGACAGCAGCATGGTCATTTCTCAGAAGATAAAATAATGTGGGGGTGGCCGATTTTTTGTTCTTGCTTCTTTCCAGGAACTCAGGGGCTTTAGAAAAAGTTCAACATTGTCACTTGTTTTTCCAATTCTAATCTACTGCTGAATCACAACATTTTTTGATCAATAATGGGGCCAAGTGCGGAAAAGAGATTTCAGTCACTGAGAAAAATTACCATAGTTTTCTTTTCAATATATTGATACTTAATGTGATGTAGGAAACATTGAACTACATTTTGTTATCAATTAGGTCACTTGATGGATGAGCTATTATTTTTGGTCCCGGGATCGATACAGTTCATTATAGAAACTTATTTTCTACAAGAGTGCTCCAAAGGCTTTCTACAAAATTATGCAGCTAGTTGTTCACTCCTTGCCTTAGGCAATCAAAAGGAGATGAAGTTATAATATCATTAGCTAGTATTCTTAAACCTATTGGGAAGCAATAACAGTTTCTCAAGTTTGATAGATAAGCCCGAGTCCTTTAAAAGGGACAGATAGGTTTTAATATTTCCAAGAAGACTAGCTACTGAACCAGGCCCCTTAGGAAACAAACTGGTTGCACACATTCATTTCTTCTCTTCTTTAGAGAACATTAATGCAGGTGTTTCAAGTGTTTTACACTTTTAAGAAGTATTACGAACACAAACCTGCACATCAGATAAATTTTTAGAGCAATCACACCACCCCAGAATAACTTAAAAGGGGTTTTGTTAATTGGGTTGTAGTGTGGATGAAGTCATATTTAAATTTAATGCTGAATCATTGTGAAAGAAGCCTCAGAACCTGCTAAAGAGCTTTTAAATGAATATGCAGTTCAGGAACACAGTAAAGAAAGAGACGGTTTTGTGAAAATGAGCTCTAATAATTTAATGTGACTTACAAAGATAATGTGAATTTGAAGCAGGAGTGAAAAATAAGGCAAAAGAAAGAGAACGGTAGGAGCAAAATATGTGGTTGATTCATAAAATGAACTCAGAGTTCCATAGTGTGTGTCTTAAGGGAAGATTTGGATTTGAAGGTAGAATTAATTATATTATATTATTTTGGATAATATCCTGGTCTAGATTAATGCAATCAGATGATTATTGCTCATTTGTACAAAAGATGGCATGTCTTTGGGCAATCAAAGTAATTAATTGCATGTTGGTCCCCAAGTAATCAATGTAATATGCCATCCTGACCGAAATAATCCAATTATTCAAGTTATTAGGATCATTTGATTCTCTCTTAACATTATCTTTTACCCCTTTTATGCAGTATATTTCGTGGTAGAATTTCTACTTGATTCTTGTGGATTAACCATTTATTATATGGCAGAACCCTATTTTGTATGAAATAATCTGAACTTGTTGGGGGTACAGATAGAATGACTTTATTTTTAATATATTTTATTGGCTATTACTTCTCTGCCCCTTGCTGGCATCTCAGGTAGATCCCACAGCTTTTTGGATACTTTTGAGTTATTGATCAACCAGCCAACCAATCAACAACCATATATAGACACACACACATGCATACATACATACATAACATTCACTTTGATGATGGAGATTCAAGTATAAAGTATAGACTGATTTAAGTGTGTCTTCACTTTTCTCACCTCAGTATTAAATCCTGAACTGTGGAAATTGTCCTAGAAAAAGGTAAAATCTGCTCTAGTACATGCCTCTCTCCTACCCTCCTCCATTCCACCAGGTTCAGGGACAAGAGATGGATGGGAAGGATTAGGGAAAGAACTGGCAAAAGTCTTTTCAGTAACATGTGTTTTAGTTCTTTTGGTTGGTTGATGTCCATTGGGTGGCAGGTAGGCTTGGTGTCATGGGCGTTAAACCCCATCCTTACACAAGGCCTCACCCATGGGTTTAATGCTCATGGTTGCCATCTTGAATTTTTTTTTTTTTAGATTCTATTTTTTTTCCAATTTATTTATTTTCAGAAAAACAGTATTCATTGAATTTCTTAATAATGTAATCTTTGAATGCCTTTTGTAAGTGAAGTCTGTTGGAACAATGGCCCACGTACCAAGGCCCAGGACGTGCAGTTCTGCTTCTGGCCCTGTGGGATGGGTTCTGGACCTTGCTTTCCTGCTTCCCTCTTCCAGCCCCACTGGAGCCCCACGTTACCCCCGGCCCTGATGGGGACCTATATACCAATCCACACATCCCACAGTGCTTCCCTGACCTAGTGTGTCGGTGCCATGCTGTGTTTAAAGAAGTCCTGGACTGGAGCAAGGCTCTCACCCATCCCCTATGCAGGGATGGTATGAGCCCTAGCTAAGAGGCGACAATTTCTTGAGTTTGGCCCATCTTCTTTGGGTTGGGGCCCTGACCAGTGCACCAGGAAGATTTATTACCCCATCCCCGGCCTGGGCACAGCTGTATTGGTCCAGTGGTTAGCAGGAGGGGGTACTCAGTAGCCTGTGCGCCATGGGCTTCTGTGCGAATGTGGATGCTGAGTGCCACTGCAGGGCTGTCCTATGCCTGTGAAGGGACGCACTCACCTTTCAAGTAGTCCTGTGTTTGCTAGAACATGAGATAGAATAGCAAAAAAAGCCCCAAAGAACAAAAAACAAAAAACAAAAAAACACCACCATTATAGTGAAGAGAGAATCTGCAAAGGAAATAAATCATTCTATATTTTAGTACCTTTAATGGCACTTCCCCTTGCCTTTGGAGCAAGGCATTTATGTTTTAATTTTTTACACAGCTCTGCCAATGATGTAGTTGTTCCTGGTGGTGGGTCTTTAGAGGTCTACACACTGTGGTTCATTGAAGTTAATCCTGAGATCTCTAACTGACCTCATGTGATTTCATACTCCTTTTCCATCCATGCCAAAGTTTATGCATCTATTTTTATAAATAACAGGAGTCTATAATTTTCTTTTTTTAAGAGTTATTTTCCTTTTCTATATTCAGAAGCAGTTTATATAAAGTATATTTTTCTCTTCCTTGAAAGTTCAAAGATTCATTAGTAGTTCTGTCAGTTCCCAACTACCGCCACCTTAGAGATCAAGCAATTGGTCATTATTAGGTCATTATGATAAAATTTTTAAGGAAAAATAAGTTAATGAACGTGCCATCGCAGTGTGAGTTTCTCTCAACCATCTCTACATGCTGTGTTAGTGTCCCAGGAAACATTTTCAGTGGAAGCCTGTTTACTTTTTTTTTTTTTTTTTAAGATATTATCTTTGACAGATTTTATATTTGACAGAGAGATCACAAGTAGGCAGAGAAGCAGGCAGAGAGAGAGGGGGAAGCAGGCTCCCTGCCGAGCAGAGAGTCCAATGCGGGCCTCGATCCTAGGACCCTGGGATCATGACCTGAGCCGAAGGCAGTGGCTTAACCCACTTAACCCAGGCGCCCACCTGTTTACTTTTTAACAAAGCAATCCAAGAAGCATGAACGTAAAGGACCTGTGTGGGAGCGTATCTTATTTTTATAAGAATCATGGACAAGGGCCACCTGGGTGGCACAGTGGGTTAAGCCTCTGCCTTCCACTTGGGTCATGATCCTAGGGTCCTGGGATAGAGCCCTGCGTCAGTTTCTCTGCTCAGCGGGGAGCCTGCTTCCTCCTCTCTCTCTGCCTGCTTCTCTACCTACTTGTGATCTCTGTCAAATAAATAAATAAATAAATAAATAAATCTAAAAAAAAAAGAATCATGGACGAGCTTGTTTCAGGGTTTATGGGTAACATATTTAGTGACAAAACTCTGAGGAAAACAGTCACTGGTCCAAACCCAGGGTGTACTTTATTTATTTACTTTTTAAATTTTTAAAAAAAAAGATTTTATTTGAGAAAGAGAGAGAGAGAGCACAAAAAGGGGGAGGAGCAGAGGGAGAGGAAGAAGCAGACTCCCAACTGAGCAGGGAGCCCAGTGCCAGGTTGGATCCCAGGACTCAAGATCATGACCTGAGCCAAAGGCAGAAGCTTCATCAACTGAGCCATCCAGGCGTTCCCCAAGGGTGTATTTTAATCTGCAGGTGCTTGGCTATTGAAAAAGGGAGGTCTGAAGTATCATTTATTTAAAAAGTTAAACAGCCTATCACTGACTTTCCTGTAGATGTAGGCTGTAAAAGAAATTAGACTGTAAGCAAGACAAGAAAATGGGAATACAAACCCAATCCAATTTTGTAAGCATTGAGTAACTACACTGTGCAAAGCTCTGTCCTAGTTTTCAGAACAAATGAAAGCAATTTCCTGGCTCCAAAGAGTTTATTTATTTAAGATTTACTTTTTTATATTTAGAGAGAGAGAGGGCAAGAGAAGCTTCATCAGACTCCCTACCAAGCATGGAGTCCAATGGGAGGCTTGATCTCAGGACCCTGAGATAGTGACCTGAGCCAAAACCAAGAGTTGGATGCTCAACAGACTAAACCAAGCAAGTGCTCCATAGCTCCATGGAGTTTAAAACATAGTTATATAAATATGTAAAATATAATTCCAAACAGTAATTGTATACTTTTTTCAAGTCAGTTGGATTGATTTCAATGAGATGTATCATAGCTATAACTTTGGGATACTTCAGCCTGGGTCATTAAAAAAAAATGTGGTGCTTCCGAAGTTACTATAAGTCCAACCAAGATTATTCCACAGTAATACGACTATGTTGGTTAGAAGGTGACTTGCTGGAGGAGTGTAGTCAATGAAGTGAAACATATATGTGTAAAAGGCTCAGTTGCATTTAATTCATTCTATGAATCATGTTCAAGATATTGTAGTGGATTTAACAATAATGCCTCTGAGAATAGCATTTGAAAGTTTTTTCTAAAAGATTTTATTTATTTATTTGACAAAGACAGTGAGAGAGGGAATACAAGCAGGGGGAGCAGAAGAGGGAGAAAGAGAAGCAGGCTCCCCGCTGAGCCGGGATCTGGATCTGGGGCTCAGTCCCAGGACCCTGAATTCATGACGTAAGCGGAAGGCAGATGCTTAAGGACTGAGCCACCCAGGTGCCCCTAGCATTTTAAAGTTTTAACATTCTTCTGCCTGCCTTATCTCACCTGAGACTCACAGCAGCTTTGTGAGTTGGACAAATTAAGCAAAATTAAGCATTTTTACACATGCAGAAAATGAGGTCCGAAAAGAGTCGATAGCATGGGTTTGTTTTTTTTTTTAAAGATTTTATGTATTTATTTGACAGAGAGAAATCACAAGTAGATGGAGAGGCAGGCAGAGAGAGAGAGAAGCAGGCTCCCCGCTGAGAAGAGAGCCCAATGCTGGACTCGATCCTAGGACCCTGAGATCATGACCTGAGCTGAAGGCAGCAGCTTAACCCACTGAGCCACCCAGGCGCCCCAGTAGCATGGGGTTTTGACTTAAGTCCCAGATCTGCTCTCCAGTGGTTGTATAACTTTGAGCAAGTTATTTGTTATGTTACTTGTTATGCTTTGGCTTCCTTATATTATATAAATTGTTTCCAAAAGTTAGGATGATAGTAATTATGGCACAGATATTTAATAAAATCATATATAAGAAAGAAATTACTTAGATCTTTTCTGGACCAAAGTGAATACAAATACATAGGGGGCACTATTCACACAGTTTAAAACAATGTCCATGCTTTCTGGAATTCTGCGATGTCATAGCCTATAAAATAAAAGTAAGTTTGGAAACAAAAATTCCTAATACAAATATTAGTTACCTTACAAGCTCCTCCGTGTATATAGACTGAATGAATGATTCCATCCAGACTGATTTTTCTTGTAATATCCTGTGGAAATTGGTGCACAGACCCTTAGGCTTATAGAATCTGAGAGCCAATAGGGATAAGAATTGTTTGGTTCAATCTCACTTTATAAGTGAGGAAATTGAGCATTAGCAAAAAGAGGAAGCTAAGTTCATATACTGGGCATCTCCTCCCTTGAGTTAGATCCAGTAACCTTAAAAAGGACACTCACACAGCATGATTCTAAGATTCTTCATGCCCATCCTGAGTGGAGGTGGAGGAAGGACAGAGATGTGCTGGTGCAGCCTGAAGCCCAGGCAGGGCTGCCTCAATGGGGAGCAGCAGTGAGGTGCTCCCTAGGAGGAACTGCTTAGGAGATCACAGGAGAGGATGACAAACTTGGCTTTTAAAGGGCAACACAAAGTTCATAAACACAAAGCACCCCTGCAGGACTGCAGTTTATTTTTTGTAAGAATCCTAGACAAGTCTATTCAGGTTTCTGTCCAAGACAAGGTAAGGCTGGAAACCTCTGCTCTGTCCTATCATCTCAGCATCTTGCTCCCAGGCTCCACAGGAGGATCACTAGGCTACTTGATTCAGATATGTGGGGGCTTCTGCAGGCTTTTATGGGCAGGGCTGGGTCCCTAACCATCCATGACTTGGCTATCTCTGACATTGTTTTCATGAGGAAATGGATTACAGAAACAAAATAACCAACTTTTTAATAACTCTGGAATAAATAAGCTGGAGACAGAGGAGCAGTCTGCTGCTTGTCCTCTGGAAGAACTTTAAACTCAAAGGACTAAAAGCAAAAGATGAACAAACCAATTACTCCCACAGTAGGTTAGGAAGGTCATAGGTGCTGGAAGCTCTTCTCTCTCCTCCTCTCCTTTTCCTTTCTCTCCCTCCTCCTTTTCTTTATAGGCATGCCAGCCACCATGTTTAGATCTAAAAGAATGAGCATGACTTTTGTTTCATTTTGTTTTGTTTTGCCTGTCGTGTTAAGAAATCTGGATTATAATGAAAATATCAGAGAGAACACACTGAAAGACAAAATTTGCAACAGGAGAACTCCTATACACGATGTATGATTTTCCCCAGCAGAGCTGACTTCAATATGTACTTTCGTTCAGTTAGACATCTTAGGGGCTATTCTGTATTCTGGGAAATGGCTTTTTGTGTTGACATTGAGACTTTTCTTTACGACAAACACAAAGTACTGCTTTTCCATGTAATGGACATGGGTAAGAATTTACTATTTTTTGAATCCTTGTAACATCAATACTGTTCTTACATTATCTTGAGTGGATGTTTTGTAGTCAAAATAAAAAGGAAAGGACATTACCAATATAATGTCAACTGGATTAGAGGGATTTTTTTTTTTTTTGTAGTCTTTTACGAAGACAGATCTTTCTGAAAAAGTCTTTCATGAAAGACAGATCTTCCAGATCTAAACGTGATCTTGCAGACCTCTGCAGACTCTGCTTCCTCTGCTGTAAATGGAGGTAAGCACAAGGTTGAAGAGAGGATGAAGAGCAGATGAAACACTTGTCAGGGTCCCTGCTAGCAAGAACTCAATTCAAGTTTTGCTATTACTGTTAGTTTTGGAGAAGTGTTAGACAAGGATATACTTTGTTTCCATTTGCTCACCTGTCAGAAATAGGCATTGGTCTCAATCATTTTGACAGAATGAAATAATTTCCTTTGGGTCTTCTTTGGTGGTCTACAGAGCAAAGGAAACAGGCCAGAGCAGAGATGGGCCCTTGAACCCGATGTCCAGTTGGTCCAGCTTCCCTACCCAAACGTTTCTAATAATGAGTCAGACGTACAGAGCCTTAGGCTGAAATGAAAAAAATTGCTGAACTTGCAGTATCCTTTTAAACCAAGATTAATTCTCACTGCGGGAGCAACGCGATATAAATTACCGGTGACAATACAGAACAGCACATCATAGCATAGAGAGCCCAAAAGAAAGCGATGGGATCACCTGGACCTCTAGCTCCCTAAACTTGGACGGCTCACCTCGCCTCCCTGGGCTTCAATTTCCCCATAGTAAGAACCCGGTTGTACTAAAACTGTTGCCCCAAATCCAGAGGCTCATCCGCCTCCAACTAAAAAAAAAAACAAAACACAAACACAAACACAAGAACCATCTATGTCCTTTAACACTAAAGGGAAAAACAGGCTGGCGTGAACACGGAACCCGCACGGGTAGCCGGGAGCCAGAAGCATGCACCACGGGATCGAAGGGGAGGGGCGGGAAGGCGGCGGCGGGAGCAGGAGCCTGAGCGGGCCGCCCCCCAGCGTGCGCACGCCGCCCCGCCCCGCCCCGCCCCGCCCGCCCCTCCCCCAGCCACCGCCCCGCCCGCTCGCGGCCGCGCGCAACAGGCCGAGCTGGGTGAGTGCTGCGGGTTCCGCCTGCTGCTGTCCCGCGCCGCCCCTGGCGGGGTCGTGAGCGCCCCCGGGATCCTCGGGGGCCCGGGCTGACGGGTGCCGGTGCTTTCGGGACCGGGGACGCGCGCTGACGCGCTCCGTGATTACGGGGACTGGGGCAGGGAGGACACGCCGGGTCTGGTGCTGCCGGATGGAGGGGTCGGGTCACGAGTGACCTGGGCACCGAGAGTGGCCCCCGTGAGCCGCCCGTGGTCTGGAGACTGGGACGAGCGCTCGGAAGTTTGGAGGCTCCGCAGGGAGAGTGACGCTCGCCCTGGCCCCGCGGCAGGCTGCCTGGGAGCGCGGCCTCCACGTGGGCTGTGCTCCTGGAGTCTGGTCGGGCCTAGGAGACAGGCTTCCCAGCCAGGGAACCTGCAGCCCGGGCTGCGGAGCAGGGCAGCCGCGGCCCTCTGTCTCGCCCTAACTTTAAAATTCCAGCCCCCACGTGCAGTTCACTCAGCACGTGTGACTAGCCTGGTGGCCCGACAGTGGGTTGTCCAACAGGTTAGTGAGGCCAGGTTGCTGACTGTTTTCAGGAAGCAGGGGCCTGAGAGTCACAGGATGTGATTAGTCCACTAATTAATTGTAAATTCGACGCCAGGCCATTGATTTCACTGGACTCGCGTTTAAGTGGAGGAGCCTGATTTTCCCAGCCTATGCCACAGTCTCTTGGATGGATGCTTTTGCCTCTCCCGCCTCATCCTTTGGAACGTCCTACATCACCAAAATACATGAATGTGGTATAATCCATTTTCTCCTTAAAATGCAGGAAAGAAGATAACTGCCAATTAGAGCTTTAGGTCAACAAGAGAACCAGTTTTCCCTTTGGATAAACGTTCCTGTTGAGCAAAAAATGGTTTAGGTCAGCCTAGGCAACCTCCTTACAGGTGATATTTCTGTCCTGTGTGTGTGTGCCTTTGAGCAGAATTTGACTATACTCGGTGTGAATGGATCCAGAATTCCTATGGGGAATTTACTACATTCATGTGGATTTCTAGTCCCCAGCTACCAGAAGGACTAATCCAATGGGCTTCATATGGGGCCCAGAAGTGTGTATGTGAACAAGTGTTCCTGGTGACTACCCTGTAAAACACACCTCTGGAGACTATAAAGACACACCACTGAGGGCTAATGTGCCATTCAGCTCTGACAGTGCAGTGGAAAACCCAAACTACAACTGCCATCAGAACAATCCCCACTGAATAAATTGTTTTCCCCAACCCTGTTTTGTGTAAGGGTTTTGAGGACTTTTCTCTAAAATTATATATAAAAGATGAAAAAGGAGAATTCTGCAGACATTTCTTGGGGACCCATGTGCCACGTTCTGTGCTGGGCTCTGGGAACGTGCAGATAGCTGTTGTTTTCAAGAAGCTGTGTTGACTTCTTGTCAGGGAATATTTCTACAGAAAAGGAGGTTAGGACACTTAAAAATATAAAGGCTCTGTTTATATTTATCAGCCATGGAATGGTTATCAGTATTGATTTTATTGTAGAGTTCATTCTTTAAAGTTGGTTAGATCAATTTTTTTTTTTAATTTATGGACAGCTAATAAAATATGAACTGAGTTTTGGTTTAATCTTTTTATACTTTAATGTTTATAGTCAACTCAGATTGGGAACATTTGTTTTAACCTTAAAAATTGAAATATAATTGATATATAACATTACTTTCAGGTATATAACATGATTTTCTATTTGTATACATTATGGGATACCAGTGTTGCTGTTTGTTTTTTGTTAAGATTTAATTTATTTATTTGAGAGAGAGTGAGCAAGAGAGGAGAGAGCATTACCAGGAGTGGAGCACAGGGAGAGGGAGGGGCAGACTCCCCACTGATCAGGGAGCCCACTGTGGGACTGTATCCCGGGACCCTGGGATCATGAACTGAGCTAAACGCAGCTGCTTAACAGCCTGAGCCACCCAGGGACCCCTCCCCCCACATTATTTTCTCTTTCTTTCTTTTTTTTTTTTTTTTTAAGATTTTATTTATTTATTTGATGCAGAGAGGCAGGCAGAGAGGGGGGAAGCAGGCTCCCTGCTGAACAGAGAACCTGATGCTGGGCTCATCCCAGGACCTTGAGACCATGACCTGAGCTGAAGGCAGAGGCTTAACCCTCTGAGCCACTCAGGCACCCCCGCAATTACTTTTTTAAAGCTTTTTTTTTTTTTTTTCCTGTAGCTTTATAAAAATATTTACTCTAACTTCTGTTTGGGTGGTCTGTGAAGTTTATGGTCTGGCTTGTGTTGGCTTTACTTTTCTAGACAAAGGTTGTTCTTGTTTAATTACTATATTTTTTAGATTCTGAGATAGGCTTTTTTACTTTTTCTGAAATTGTGATGCATCTTAAGATTTTTACATGTTTAATGTGCTAGGGTGTGTCATCTCTTCTCCCCTCCACCCCCAAAAGCTGTTAAAAAGAATGGTTGTCTTACAATATGGGTAGTGTGAGAATCAGAGAAATAGTATATTTTCCCAGTAACCTCTTAGCCAGTTTCCAATTAACTGAGCCTCAAATCATTTCAATATGAACATAGAAAAACAAGATATGCTGTAACTTTTGGCAGTGGGAGTAGTGAAATTTATATTCTAACAAAAGCATTTGTTATGCAGTCAGTGCTGGCTTTATTTTATTGGTGATTATAGATGGGAAAAAATGCTTTAAGTGATTTTATTTTCAGCTTAAGTATTTTTTGTACTTCGTTTAACCACACTTCCTGGAGAATGTGCTTATACTGTATTTATAAATTGGGCTTAAAGATAAGCCTTTTATTGTCCTCTTCCTGCTCTCCGCATCCCTTAGATAAATTTTAAACTGACCAGTTGTGAGAGATAAGACATGTATGGCTAACTATGAAATTACTTTTTCATTATAGGATACCTTAATGACACAAACCTTCTGAACCAATTTAACACTTTTTAAAAATTGGGAGCAATGTGTTGGGGGTCTCTAAGACCATCCCTAGGTTCAGTCATTTGCTGGGACTCACAGCTGATTTATTAAAGCAACAGACTAGGTGCTTAATTGGCCCAGCAACTAGTTGTGACTATACCTGTGAAATATTGCCAACCAGGGAGGCTCAACAGACACTTCAGAACTCAGGGTTTTTATTGGGGGCCGACCATGTGGGCATCCTCTGCCTGGTGCTAAGCCCCAACCAGAATTCCAGACTCCCAGAAGGAAAACTGGTCTTCATTATAAACCACAGTGCATAAACAATATAGGCACAGTGAGTTATTTTTATTAATTAAAGGTGGTGGGAATGCTCCTGAAATCTAAGTTCTCAGACAATAGCCAAACACGGGACCTTTCGAAGGACAGGCAGTAACTCTTCTGCACTAGTTGTGGTCTTTACTGAATCTGTCTTCATAGCTCCTTGTCTCTTTACCACATCTGGGTTCTAAGTACTAGCAATACTTTGTCTCACTGAACCCTTGATTCTTCAGTTAAGAAATCAAACTGGTCTCGGGAACTTAGGAGGAATAGGAAACATTTTCAGAAAATGTGACTTAGGGATGACATATCCTAAAACTTCAAAAAAAAATTTTTCCCCTAAGCTTAAGCCCTTACTCCTCCAATGCAAGCTTTTAGTGTCTATTTGTAACCGTTTTCCTCTTCAGTCCTGTGTTTTCCTATCAAAAGCACTTGATTTGAGCTGTTTATGGGTACAAAGTTTAGAAGCTAAAATGAGGCCACTAGAGTTGTTGTATATTTTGATGTTTCCACTTCCTAAATTGCTCCATTTACATTTGGGTTGCATTCATTTATAAATTAGTTGTTACAGTGTGTAACACGTATTTCCAGGTTGCCAGGCCAGACCACTAATTCTCCTTAGTTCACTATATAGCTGAAATACACCTTAGTTATAATAACAAAAGAGCAGAAAACAGTGTGCTTACAATTCTGCTAGCCCTACAAAACAGAAAGCCATAACATCTATTAAGTTACTGGGAAAAATTGTTTTTTATAAACATAATGGTTCTTAGCCTTTTTAGGGGGCCAAAAACTCCTTTAAGAATCGGCTGAGGGTTTTGAAGTGGCGGGGGGGTGGGAGGTTGGGGTACCAGGTGGTGGGTATTATAGAGGGCACAGCTTGCATGGAGCACTGGGTATGGTGAAAAAATAATGAATAATGTTTTTCTGAAAATAAATAAATTGGAAAAAAAAAAAAGAATCGGCTGAGAGCAATGTGCCTACACCCCAAATATACAGATACACATACACTTTGAAATAGAATCTTGCAGTTTCTGGAAAGTAATTTGAAATACCATCCTTGAATCCCAGGTGAAGGACAGCAGCATTATAAATGTGACGGTAGTTGCGGTTTGGGGGCAGTTCCGAGAGAGGCTCAGCAACGCTGGGAGTGTCGCTACTCAGATGTGGGCTGTGGACTAGCAGCAGCATTATTACCTGGGATCTTGTTAGAAATGCAGAACCTCAGCCCTGCCTCAGCCCTAGATGCCCAGGTGATGGGCGTGCATGTTAAAGTTGGGGGGAGCACTGTGTCTGAGGTTACTGATGTTGGTATTTTATTGTGTCTTCTCTTCGTTTAAAAAGTTAAAGCTTTTTAAAGATGGGGTATACCTATCTTTAGCTTTTACTCTGCAGCCTCTAACTCGTGTTTTTTGGGTTTTTTGTTTGTTTGTTTGTTTTTTAATGGGAGCGGGGTTTCCCATAACGTAGCAATTTTCAAGAATAAGCTGCAGATCAAAAGTGAGGAGATTTATGTGGTGAGGAAAAGATTTGGGAACAGGCAGCTTCTCGCTGCCGCCACCAGGTGACGCCACTGGCCCAGGGCACATTGGTCGCCTTCCTGAACAGCAGTTGGGGGTGGTGCTGTGCCGAGGAGCACTTGGCAGTGGGCCCCTCTTGGTAGTTCTTGAGGCAAGTGTTTGTAACTCAAGAGTACATCTAATTAGGTTTGGGACCTGGTGCTGACAGAAGCCAAATTTGGGATTTTTAACTGCTGTGTCAGCGGCCGCCGGCTGAACCTGTGACCCGGAACTGCCAAGATAGCAGAACCATTCATTTGGGATCATTATACCTCCTAATAAACAGACAACGAATTTCATGACTTAGTGCTGATGTACAAGAAAAACATGCTTTCCTTTAGATGAATATGTAATCGGAGAGTGGTTGAGGCTGAATCCTATCTTGGGATTTGTGGTGTTGGCTGGAGGCTCTGTCACATCCCAGAGGAGATGGCATTGACTTCCAGATTCTCCTGAAAGTGTCATGGTCACACAAGCTGTGTGTGCATGATCTGCTAACACAGACACTGGCACTCCTAGTTAGCCTAACCATGCGTGTGCTTTGTTCTTTGGTAGGTCCATTTCCTCACTGCTTTGTCTTGAGGACGCAATGATGCGGAAGAAAGCAAAGCCCACAGGGAAGGGGAAGGAAGAGGGATCTGTTCCCTGTAAGCAGTTGAAGATGGAGGCAGCTGGTGGACCCTGCTCCACTTTGAATTTTGAAAGCCCCAGTGATCTTTTTGAAAGTTTAATCTCCCCCATCAAGACAGAGACTTTCTTCAAGGAATTCTGGGAGAAGAAGCCCCTTCTCATTCAGAGAGATGACCCTGCAGTGGCCACATATTACCAGTCTCTGTTCAGGCTGTCAGATCTGAAGATTCTCTGCAGCCGGGGTATGTACTATGGAAGAGACGTGAATGTTTGCCGCTGTGTCAACGGGAAGAAGAAGGTTTTAAATAAAGATGGCAAAGTGCACTTCCTTCAGCTGAGAAAAGATTTTGACCAGAAAAGGGCAACAATTCAGTTTCACCAACCTCAGAGATTTAAGGTAACAAGTTCTCCTCATCACAGAATCGTTTTGTGTGTTAAAGTGCTAACATTTGGCCCCAGATCAGCTCAGGGATGAACCTGGGATGATTAGCGTCCTGCCAGTTTGAATGCTCTTTAAATCCATTCCAAATTAGGAGAGCCTGTGTTATCTTTTAGCTAAACTGTTAGAATCACCCAACAACTCAGGGGGACATAATTCGGTGTCATCACACCGTAAAAACGGTATTGCAAGTTTATAAATTAACATTAAACCTCCAGGAGCATGTTCTGTGGGTGGTTGATGTTTCGGTGTGTATGGTAGACATTTCTATTTGGTTTGTCCTGTCATTATAATTTAAGACATGATAGTGTCAGGGTGATCATTTTCTTCTTGAAGTTGGTTCCCTTTACTGCTCACAACGAGCTAAGTAGAGGCTTTGGAGCTGTGACCAGATAAAGTACCAGATGCATGTTTAAGAATGAGACTTTACCCTTATTAACAGCCTCCAGGTAACTTGGAGGGTGTGGGTCCTGGAACTACTCCCAGGGAGGCCATCACAGGTGGAAAGTAGCTTTGATTTGCAAGTCTGGGAGTCTTGGCTCATTTTTTATTTATTTTTTATCAGGCTTAACATTCAAGAAATAATTGACTTTCTCTCTGCTCAGTTTCTGCTTCATAAAATAGAATCTTAGCTAATCTGCTTTTGTAGATGTTTGAGATCTTTAGATGACAGGTGGCCCAGAACAAATGAGGGCCTCTTTTCAGTTCAGAAATCCCCTTTCATGACCCATGGCTGAACCAAAATGGCAGCATGGGAGGAGGAGGAGAGCTGTCTTTGAGCTTCCCTGGTGAGGATTCTGGCTGTGTGATGGCTCCTGGGACTTTGTCATCAGTTATCTGTACTGTTTCCTATGACTGAATTTAGTTGCTTTGTTAGAGCCCATTGGCCAGATCTAGTGAATGCCTTTTCCTCTCTTGTCCAGAGTAACTTGAACCTATTTGTGCTCCGGATAAAGTATAAGTATTATTAGATGTTTCAGTACAAGTCCTGATTTCAGATAGTCCATCTCATGCAGTCATAAGAAGTTGAATTGTTCCTGGAGTGCCAACCTTTTGGCCCAAACACTGAGAAAGAATTTATAAATAACTTGCCAGACCAAGTCATGATTTTAATTCAGGAAATATGGATACCATGGTGCTTCTCTCTGAGCTAGTCGTTGACTCTTTTGTTGGATAGAAGCAGCACTTTTTTTAAAAAGTGGGTTTTAGACACTTAATAACTATGAACATAAAAGGTCAATGGAGCTGATTATATGTAATTTGGTAACAAACTAGTAAAAGGTTATCATTTGCCATATGAGTGGTGTCCTTAGTGGCTGTCATTACTCTACTCTAGAATCATCTTGGGCTTTTCCCTGCTCATCTCTTAAGTCCTGCACATTTCTCCTCTGATTCCAGGTGGCCAAGAATGTATTTTCTTTGCCCTGTTGACTCAGCTCTTTAGCCAGGTTTAGGAAAGTGGGAAGAATGAGCTTTCTCGGTCGAAAGTCAGCCCCCAGGCTAGACTGGGATGTACCCTTCTAATTTTCTCTTTTCACCACCTGAGAGACCTATAGGAGCTCACCCTCTTAGAGTGGATGCTGGCTTCTAAATAGTTTATTATGAGAAGGTTTAGTGAGTGTGTGTGTGTGTGTGTGTGTGTGTGTGTTTAGGAATGTGCATATTAATATCAGGATAGTAAAAGTCTAGAGGCAGTTCATCGCTGGCTAGGTTGAGAGACTGTTAAAGTAGACAGTGTCTTATTTGTTGAGTTTCAGAATGTGTACAAATCCTTTTCTAGTTGGTCTGGAAATGAATAAGGAGGTTATCAGAGAGCCCTAAGTTGTTTCCCACCTTCTTTGGATATCCATATGTCAGAGGTCTGAGTGTGTTTACCAAATCCACATAATGTTCACTTTTGAATTGTCTTTTTTTATATTATTTATTTATTTGAGAGAGAGAGAGAGAGAGCAGGAGCGGGGGAAGTGTGGAGGAAGAGGGAGAAGTAGACTCTCCCCATAGAGCACAGAGCCCAATCTCAGGAGCCCAAGATCATGACCCTAGCTGAAGTCAGACGCATAACCTACTGAGGCACGCAAGTGCCCCACTTTGGAACCTTCTAACAGACATTTGAAATAAGGCATTCACTGTGGTCTCTATTTTGTATGTGAAAACATTGGAGTTCAGAGCTATGGGCCTTTTCCATAGCTGCTAAGTAAGGACTTCTGACTCCAAATCTAAGGCATTTTCCTGCCATACCTTTAAAGATGTTGATCGCTACGTAGCAGGGCTTTGCCATGTTTGTTTTTGCCTTTCTTTAGGTGTACCCATGGGCTTCTGGTTCCACAAGCAGTAGCATTCAGTTTTGATTTTTATGAGTAGGTCAGTGGAGAGAGAAGGTTGTACCTAGCTAGGGGAGAAGCTTCCACCTTCCCTTTTCTCTGCTCTGGGGTCCTCACTGGCATCGCCAGACAAAGTTGGGAGTCCTGACTTAAAGAAGACAAATTTTGATTGCCTGGGTGGCTCAGTCAGTTAGGTGTCTGCCTTTAGCTCAGGTCATGATCCTGGGGTCCTGGGATCGAGTCCTGCATTGGGCTCCCTGCTCTGCAGTGAGCTTGCTTCTCCCTCTCTCTCTCTCTCTGTCTCATGAATGAATACATTTTTTAAAAAATCTTTTAAAAAAGACAGGTGTTTTGTTTTGTTTTAAGATTTTATTCATTTATTTGACAAAGAAAAGAGCATAATCAGGAGGAGCAGGAGAGGGAGGAAGAGGCTCCTTGCTCGGCAGGAAGCTGGACATGGGGCTCGATCCCAGTACCCTGGGATCATGACCTGAGCCAAAGGCTGACATGTAATGACTGAGCCACCCAGGTGCCCCAGAAGACAGGTTTTAAGAGCCTTTTTGTGCCTAAGTAAGTCAGTGTTGGTGAGGCAATAACACTTGTATATTGCCTTGCAATTAAGTTGTTTTATCTGTCTTAGTGGGGGAGTACTCATTTTACAATAAAGATGCTAAAGTCATTTAGTTTGTAGCTACAACTTGTATTGAGGTGGTTTGACTTTATGTCTCTTTCTACTAGGCTATACTTAGCAGAATCAGGAGCTAAAGGTCCAGGAGAATTGAAAAATTATGCAACTGATAGACCCAGATGCTTGAGCTGGGAGCCATAAAGTCACCCATCTGGTCCTGAGATGCCTCTCAGGCCATCAGAAGGAGTAGCCCTGGTTTTCTAATGGTTCCAGTTATAGTATGGCTGTAATTACAGAGCCAGATCCTGCTGGCCCCTCCCTGGTATAAATTAGGCTCTTTGGGGGCTCTCTTAACTCCTTAGAGCTAATCAGAAGCCATTAAGTTATTCTTCCTCTGTTAAGTAGAACCCTTGATCTATAAATGGATCAGTAGCCCAGTGGTCTTTATAAAGGTGTCTTCCAAAGTGCTTTTCCTACTGACCTAATTCTTTCCCACTTGATACTTTTAATACTGTAGATCCTTTTTCAGTCAAATGGTAAGACCGACTCCCAAGCTGTAGTCATTGGCTGACTCCCCAAATTTTTAAAAATACATTTTAGTGTCTTTTGTATACTAAGCACTGTACATTCATATCCTTGAGACTGAATGTCTTTAGTAACTGCTAGTGTCCTTGAAGTGACTTGTGTTTCCTTTCAGATGATTCCTAAAGAGGCAGTATGGGGCCAGGGCTAAAGGGCTCCAGCCAGGCTGCCTGGATTTCAATCCTGGCTCCATCATATGTTAGCTCTGTGTTCTCGTGCTTTGGTTTCCTCATCTGTGAACCGGACATTAAGACATTGCTCCCCTTACGGGACAGGGTTGTTGGGAGGGTTATTTAACCAGTGTATGTAAAGCACTTAGAAACAGGGCCTGGCAGAGAAGGGGGGCTAATACCTTCCTGGCCTGATTGCTCCCCTCCTCTCCTCAGCATTCTTAGTCTCTCTCTCAGGAAGTACTGTAGAACTCTCCCTGCACACCCCCACACCACTGCAAAAAAATTCTTGTACTTTAACGAGTCTTTCCCATTTCAGTAAGGTGAAACAGGCACTAATTAATTACCCAGCCAAATCTAGAAGGGTTTTAATCCCCTTTCTCTTCCCAAACCCCATTGTAGTTCATCATAATCCCTCACAGCCTGTGCTACTTCCAGGGTGCATCTCCACCTCCTCTCCCCCCACCACCCTGCTCATCTCTGGCCTGGGCTCCTGCCTTAATAGCTTCCCAACTGATGTCTTTTCATTTTTTCCAGGCCACTCTCCACACAGTAGCCAGAGTGAGCTTTCAGAAATGTACATTAGCTCTCAACTCTATGGTCAACTAATCTTTGACAAATCAGGAAAGAATGTCCAATGGAAAAAAGACAGTCTCTTCAAAAAATGGTGTTGGGAAACTTGGACAGATACTGCATAAAAACGAAACTAGACCATTTCCTTACATCACACATGAAAATAGACTCAAAATGGATGAAGGACTTCAGTGTGAGACAGGAATCCATCAAAATTCTTGAGGAGAACACAGGCAGCAACCTCTTCAACCTCAGCTGCAGCAACTTCTTCCTAGAAACATCACCGAAGGCAAGGGAAGCAAGGGAAAAAATGAACTACTGGGACTTCATCAAGATCAAAAGCTTTTGCACAGCAAAGGAAACAGTCAACAAAACCAAAAGACAACTGACAGAGTGGGAGAAGATATTTGCAAATGACATATCAGATAAAAGGCTAGTATCCAAAATCTATAAAGAACTTATCAAACCCAACACCCAAAGAACAAATAATCCAGTCAAGAAATGGGCAGAAGACATGAACAGACATTTCTGCAAAGAAGACATCCAGGTGGCCAACAGACACATGAAAAAGTGCTCCACATCACTTGGCATCAGGGAAATACAAATCAAAACCACAGTGAGATACCACCTCACACCAGTTAGAATGGCTAAAATTAACCAGTCAGGAAATGACAGATACTGGCAAGGATGCGGAGAAAGGGGAACCCTCCTACACTGTTGGTGGGAATGCAAGCTGGTATATCCCCTCTGGAAAACAGTGTGGAAGTTCCTCAAAAAGTTGAAAAGAGAGCTACCCTATGACCCAGCAATTGCACTACTGGGTGTTTACCCTAAAGATACAAATGTAGTGATCCGAAGGGGCACGTGCACCTGAATGTTTATAGCAGCAATGTCCACAATAGCCAAACTATGGAAAGAACCTAGATGCCTATCAACAGATGAATGGATAAAGAAGAGGTGGTATGTATATACAATGGAATACTATGCAGCCATCAAAAGAAATAAAAATTTTGCCATTTGCAATGACGTGGATGGAACTAGAGGGTATTATGCTTTAAGTCAATCACAGAAAGACAATTATAATATGATCTCCCTGATACGAGGAAGTTGAGAGGCAACGTGGGGAGTTTGTGGGGGCAGGAAAAGAATAAAACAAGATGGGATTGTTAGGGAGATAAACCATAAGAGACTCTTAATCTCACAAAACAAATTTAGGGTTGCCAGGGAGAGGGTGGTGGGGTTATGGTCATTGGGGAAGGTATGTGCTATGGTGAGTGCTGTGATGTGTGTAAACCTGGTGATTCACAGACCTGTACCCCTGGGGCAAATAATACATTATATATTAATTTAAAAAAATAAAAGAAGCTTCCACCCTAGTGAAGAATAATATAGAAAACCGAGAAATTGGCAAGGCAGGGATCAGGAGTCATGCAGGATTTTACACAGGGCCATGAAAGATCTAATGTATATATATATTTTTTAATTTTTTAATTAACATATAATGTATTATTAGCCCCAGGGGTACAGGTATGTGAATCATCAGTCTTACCCAATTTATAGCACTCACCATTAGCACATACGCTCCCCAGTGTCCCTCACCCAGCCACCCTGTCCCTACTGCCCACTGCCATCCAGCAGCCCTCAGTTTGTTTCCTGAGATAAGGGTCACTTATAGTTTGTCTCCCTGGTCCCATCTTGTTTCATTTTTCCCTCCATTCCCACCACGAACCCCTGTCCTGCCTATCACACTCCTCATATCAGAGAGATTATATGATGATTCTCTTTCTCTGACTTAGTTTGCTTAGCATACTACCCTCTAGTTTCATTCACGTTGTTGCAAATGGCAAGATTTCGGGTTTTTGATGGCTGCATAGTATTCGTGTGTGTGTGTGTGTGTGTGTATGTGTGTGTGTACCACATCTTTATCCATTCATCTGTTGATGGACATCTAGGTTCTTTCCATAGTTTGGCTGTTGTGGATATTGCTGCTATAAACATTCGGGTACACGTGCTCCTTTGGTTCAGACATATGTATCTTTAGGATACATACCTAGTAGTGTGATTAATGGGTCATAGGGTAGCTCTCTTTTCAACTTTTTGAGGAACTTCCATACTGTTTTCCAGAGGGGATATACCAGCTTGCATCCCCAACAACAATGTAGGAGGGCTCCCCTTTCTTGGCATCCTCGTCCAAACCTGCCATTTCCTGACTGGTTAATTTTAGCCATTCTACTGGTGTGAGGTGGTATCTCACTGTGGTTTTGATTTGTATTTCCCTGATGCCAAGTGATGTGGAGCACTTTTTCATGTGTCTGTTGGCCACCTGGATGTCTTCTTTGCAGAAATGTCTGTTCATGTCTTCTGCCCATTTCTTGACTGGATTATTTGTTCTTTGGGTGTTGGGTTTGATAAGTTCTTTATAGATTTTGGATACTAGCCCTTTATCTGATATGTCATTTGCAAATATCTTCTCCCACTCTGTCAGTTGTCTTTTGGTTTTGTTGACTGTTTCCTTTGCTGTGCAAAAGCTTTTGATCTTGATGAAGTCCCAGTAGTTCATTTTTTCCCTTGCTTCCCTTGCCTTCGGTGATGTTTCTAGGAAGAAGTTGCTGCAGCTGAGGTTGAAGAGGTTGCTGCCTGTGTTCTCAAGGATTTTGATGGATTCCTGTCTCATATTGAGGTCTTTCATCCATTTTTTGAGTCTTTTTGTGTGCGGTATAAGGAAATTGTCCACTTTCATCCTTCTGCATGCGGCTGTCCAAGTTTCCCAACACCATTTTTTGAAGAGATTGTCTCTTTTCCATTGGACATTCTTTCCTGCTTTGTCGAAGATTAGTTGACCATGGAGTTGAGGGTCCATTTCTAGGCTCTCTATTCTGTGTCAGTGATCTGTGTGTTTTTGTGCCAGTACCATACCATCTTGATGATTACAGCTTTGTAATAGAGCTTGAAGTCTGGAATTGTGATGCCACTAACTTTGGCTTTCTTTTTCAACATTCCTCTGGCTATTCAGGGCCTTTTCTGGTTCCATATAAATTTTAGGATTTTTTATTCTCTTTCTTTGAAAAAAATTGATGGTATTTTGATAGGGATTGCATTAAATGCATAGATTGCGTTAGGTAGCATAGGCATTTTCACAATATTTTTTCTTCCAATCTATGAGCATGGAATGTTTTTCCATTTCTTTGTGCCTTCCTCAATTTCTTTCAGCAGTACTTTATAGTTTTGTGAGTACAGACTCTTTGCCTCTTTGGGTAGGTTTATTCTTAGGTGTCTTATGGTTTTGGGTGCAATTGTAAATGGGATTGACTCCTTAACTTCTCTTTCTTCTATCTTGCTGTTGGTGTATGGAAATGAAGCTGATTTCTGTGCATTGATTTTATATCCTGAAACTTTACTGAATTCCTATATGAGTTCTAGCAGTTTTAGAGTGGAGTCATTTGGGCTTTCCACATAAAGTATCATATTATCTGCAAAGAGTGAGAGTTTGACTTCTTCTTGGCCGACTTGTGTTGAATAGCAGTGGTGATAGTGGACAGCCCTGCCGTGTTCCTGACCTTAGTAGAAAAGCTCTCAGTGTTTCCCCATTGAGAATGATATTTGCTAGGGTTTTTCATACCTTTGATGATATTGAGGTATATACCGTCTATCCGCACATTGTGAAGAGTTTTAGTCAAGAAAGGATGTTGTACTTTGTCAAATGCTTTTTCAGCATCTGTTGAGAGGATCATATGGTTATTTTTCTTTTATTAATGTCTTTTATCACATTGATTTGCAGATACTGAACCAACTTAAAGCCCAGGAATAAATCCCACTTTGTTGTGGTGAATAATCCTTTTCGTGTATTGTTCGATGCTATTGGCTAGTATTTTGGTGCGAATTTTTGCATGTGTGTTCATCAGGGATATTGGTATGTAAATTCTCCTTTTTGTGGGGTCTTTGTATGGTTTTGGGATCAAGATAATGCCTCATAAAATGAGTTTGGAAGTTTTCCTTCCATTTCTACTTTTTGGAACAGTTTCAGGAGAATAGGTATTAATTTTTCTTTAAATATTTGGTAGAATTCCCCTGGGATGTCATCTGGCCCTGGACTCTTATTGGGAGATTTTTGATGACTGCTTCAATCTCCTTACTAGTTATGGGTCTGTTCAGGTTTTCTATTTCTTCCTGGTTCAGTTTTGGTAGTTTATACACCTCTAGGAATGCATCCATTTCTTTCAGATTGTCACATTTGCTGGTGTATAGTTGGTTGGATTAATTGTTTGTATTTCTTTAGTGTTGGTTGTGGTCTCTCCTCTTCATTCATGATTTTATTAATTTTATTAATTTATTTTATTAATTTATTAATTTGGGTCCTTTCTCTTTTCTTTTGGGTAAGTCTGGCCAGGGGTTTATCAACCTTATTAATTCTTTCAAAGAACCAACTCCTAGTTTCATTGATATGTTCTACTGTTCTTTTGGTTTCTATTTCATTGGTTTCTGCTCTGATCTTTATTATTTCTCTTCTCCTGCTGGGTTTAGGCTTTCTTTGCTATTCTTTCTCTAGCTCCTTTAGGTATAGGTTAGGTTGTATACTTGAGACCTTTCTTGTTTCTTGAGAAAAGCTTGTATTGCTGTATGTTTTCCTCTCAGGACCACCTTTGCTGTGTCCCACAGATTTTGAACAGTTGTGTTTTCATTTTCATTTGTTTCCGTGAATTTATTCAATTCTTCTTTAATTTCCTGGTTGACCCATTCATTCTTTAGTAGGATGCTCTTTACCCTCCTTGTATTTGAGTTCTTTCCAACTTTCTTCATGTGGTTGAGTTCTAGTTTCAAAGCACTGTGGTCCGAAAATAGGCAGAGAATGATCCCAATCTTTTGGTAACAGTTGAGATCTGATTTGTGACTCAGGATATGATCTATTCTGGAGAATGTTCCGTGGGTACTAGAGAAGAATATATCTTCTGTTGCTTGGGGATGGAATGTTCTGAATATATCTGTGATGTCCATCTGGTCCATTGTGTCATTTATAATCTTTATTTCCTTGCTGATCTTTTGCTTAGATTATCTGGCCATTTCAGTAAGGGGACTGTTAAAGTCCCCTACTATTATCGTATTATCCTCAATGTGTTTCTTTGAGTTTGTTATTAATTGGCTTATATAATTGTTTGATCCTATGTTAGGGGCATAGATATTTAAAGTTGTTAGATCTTCTTGTTGGATAGACCTTTTAAGATTGATATTAGTCCTTTTAAGATTGACATTAGTCCTTCCTCATCTATTATTGTGGTCTTTGGCTTAAAATTTAATTGATCTGATACAAGGATTGCCACCCCAGCTTTCATTTGGTGTCCATTAGCATGGTAAATTGTTTTCCACCTCCTCACTTTAAATCTGAAGGTGTCTTTGGGTCTAAAGTGGGTTTCTTGCAGACAGCATATCAATGGGTCTTTTTTTTTTTTAATTCATTTTGATATCCTGTGTCTTTTGACTGGAGGCATTTAGCACATTTACATTCAAGGTAACTATCGAAAAATATGAATTTAGTGTCATTGTATTGTCTGTAAGGTGACTATTACTGTATATTGTCTCTGTTCCTTTCTGTTTTATTACTTTTAGGCTCTCTCTTTGTTTAGAGGATGCCTTTCAATATTTCCTGTAGGACTGGTTTGGTGTTTGCAAATTCTTTTAGTTTTTGTTTTTCCTGGGAGTTTGTTCTATCTCTGTTTATTTTCAGTGATAGTCTAGCTGGATATAGTATTCTTGGCTGCATATTTTTCTCATTTTGTGCTCTGAATATATCATGCCAGTCCTTTCTGGCCTGCCAGGTCTCTGTGGATAGGTCTGCTGCCAATCTAATATTTCTACTATTGTGTGTTACAGACTTCTTGTTCTGAGCTAGTTTCAGGATTTTTGCGTTGTCACTGAGACTTGTGAGTTTTACTATTAGAGGACAAGGTGTTGACCTATTTTTATTGAATTTGAGGGGGGTTCTATGTGTCTCCTGGATTTTGATCCTTGTTCCCTTAGCCACATGAGGGAAATTCTGCACTGTAATTTGCTCTAATATACCTTCTGCCCCCCTCTGTCTTTTTCTTCTTCTTCTGGGATCCCAATTATTCTAATATTGTATCACTTATCTCTTGAGCTCTCCCCTCATGGTCAAGTAGTTGTTTGTCTGTCTTTTTCTCAGCTTCTTTATTCTCCATCATTTGGTCTTCTGTATCACTAATTGTCTCTTCTGCCTCATTTATCCTAGCAGTTAAGAGCCTCCATTTTTTATTGCACCTCATTAATAGCTTTTTAGATTTCAACTTGGTTAGGTTTTAGTTCTTTTATTTGTCCAGAAAGTGTTTTTTTCTTCCCCCCTCCGGAAAGGGATTTTCTAGTATCTTGTGCATCTTCTATGCTTTTTTCAAGCTCAGCTAGCATCTTGATAATCGTCATTCTGAACTCTGGTTCTAACATACTACTAATGTCCATATTGATTAGGTTCCTAGCCGTCAGTTCTCTCTCTTGTTCTTTTCTTTTGAGGTGACTTTTCCTGCCTTGTCATTTTACCCAGATAAGAATAGATGAATGAGAGAAAAAATACTAAAAGGGTAGCAATGACCCCAGAAAAATCTACTCTAAGCAAATCAGAAGAGACCTGAAATTGGGGGGAAAAGAAAGGAGAAAGAAGGAGAAAAATACACACACACACACACACACACACACACATATGCTTATATATATGTATATATATGATTAGAACAGAGCCATACACTTGATTTTGGGTGTATTTTGGTCTGCCTCCCCAAATTTTAAAGAAAGAAAAACATACATAGAAAGAAAACATATAAAGAATGAAAAACATATGTATACAAAAATAAACATGATGAAGGAATAGAATATGACTGTAAAGATGAAAATGAAAAAAAGATTCTAAAAAAGGAATTGTTAAGACAAGAAGTTGGTTGAGTAAAGAAAGAAAGAAAGAAAGAAGAGAATGTGATCGGCCTGGAGACTAGAACAAACCCATACGTTAGATTTAGGGTATATTTTGATCTGTTAGAAGAAACTGTATATCAAATGTTCCCCTATGTCTGGAGTTCTGCTGTTCTCATTGATCGTGAACTTGGTCTTGGCTGGATGTTCTTGTTGATCTTCTTGGGGAGGGGCCTGTTGCAGTGATTCACAGATGTGTTCATCCTAGGTGAAACTTCACCACCCTTGCCAGGGGTCAGGCTAAGTAATCTGTGTGGGTTTGCCTCTGTAGCTTTTGTTTCCTGAATTCTTTGCATACAACTTTAGAGGATGGGAATGAGGATAGCGGCCTCAAATCTCTAGCCCCATAGGAGCCAAGAGCTCAGAGCCCCACTCCTCACTGCACCCTCAGAGAAAAATAGTCAATCACTCTTGTCTCCCTGCTCTCCGGTTGCACTCTGTGCTCTCCCAGCCTGTGACCAAGTGTTTCTGTCTCTGGCACACAGCCCCATTTGGAGTCTCCAAACCCAGCAGATTCCTACAACACACTCCCGCACTGCTCCTCCCAGAGGGGGAAGGAAGGAGTCTCCTGGGATCTGCCACTTGTGGGGTCCCTGCTCAAAGAGCTGTGGCCCAGTGGTGCCAGAAATCATGGTTTATGGCAACCCTGAGGTGAGAGCCCACTCCTTGGTTCCGTCTCTGCAGCTGGCTTCCCTACTCTAATACCTGAGGGCTCTGCCACATTCAGGTACCCCCAGTCTTTCTGTGACCCTGAGGGTCCCGAGACCACACTGTCCCCATGAGGGCTCCCCCAACCCCCACCGGAGCAATATCCCTCAGTGGAGTAGACTTCTAAAAGTTCTGTTTTTGTGCTGCACTGCTATACCGCTTACTGGGAGTCGGCCCCTCCCCCCATGGACTATTTTCCTGTACGTTGCCTTGGATTCACTTCTCCACACATCCTACTTTCCAGAAAGTGGTTGCTTTTCTGTTCCTAGAATTGCTGCTATTCTTTTCTTCGATCTCCTATTGAGTTTTCGGTGTTCAGAATGGTTTGATAACTATCTAGATGATTCCTGGGACCTGATGAAATTTAGATCTCCTATTCTTCCACCATCTTCAGGATGGAAGCCTCTTGAGCACAGAGCTATTGGCTCTTTCACTGCTGAATTCTCAGGCATCTGGAACATGATAGCTGTGCAGTAAAGACTTGCTAAGTGAATAAGAACATGTTCTTGCTCTTGTTTCTGACATATTTTTCACCTCTTCTTCCACCTTTCTTCCTTCGTTTCTTTTTAAGGATGAGCTTTGGAGGATCCAGGAGAAGCTAGAATGCTACTTTGGTTCCTTGGTTGGCTCGAATGTGTACATAACGCCTGCAGGATCCCAGGGCCTCCCACCCCATTATGATGATGTGGAGGTAAGAGGAAGAAAATTGTTCTGCTCAGGGAAGGAGTCAGTGCGAGTGACTGAGTTAGATGTTGGGATTCAGTTCAGCTTCCTGTCCTTCTTGCTGTGTGGCCCCAGAGATCTTGACCTCACCTAGATGTTGTGTCAGATCAATTCCACCAAACTAGTTTCCTGCTCCTTCTCAAAGGGGAGAGGTGGTTCCTAGGTTTACTAATATAAAGAGCTACACACTCCTATGAACAGATATTTATTGAATCTGTCTATAGAAAAGCGTGATTGGCTTTTTCTCTAATTTCACAATGTAAGACTTTTAGTAAAGTGAGGTCACAAGTAATCCTTACATCTGCTTTCATTCTGTCCTTTTTCTGGAGCTGCCAAAAATAGATAATTTTTTCCATTTGTGAAAATCTTGGGGCAGCTTGAACGGAGATCATGGTTTCACTTAAGGTCTGGCCCCTTGACAAGTGTTGGTTCACTGTCATGTGGCTGCCAAACAAGTTTGGCCTAGGGAGTCTGTTGCTTTCCTTTTATGCTAAGACAGGTTATGAACACAGAGTTATTAGGAAAAAGCCCCTTTTCGCCCCTTTGAAAGCACTTTCATACCAATACATTGCCTGAAAGTTTTTGGTTTTGTTGTTAATATTTTAAGCAGAGCTTTGAGATACCTTTGGCTGAGTGAAGAATAAAAAACTTGAAGTTTTCCTGTCTGCCAAGGATGTTATTCAGGATCTTAGACCCTGAGGAATATATGAAGCTTGGCTTTTCCATCGGAGATTATGGGCTTTCAGCTGTCTGATGGAAGATTTAAAGGCAGGAGATCGGGGGATATAAAGAACCCAGTGAGGCTTTATTACAGTGAAGAGAATGAATATCCTTCCAGTATCGGGGCTCATGGTCACCTGTTTTTAAAAGTGGAAACCGGTGGTGGCAACTTTTAAGTGTTGAGTGAAATGCCTCACTAATCTCTCATTTTTATTTTTTATCTGAAACTTGTAATCCATCTGAGCCTTTGGAGGGCTAATGCTCTAGCACCACTCTGCCACGTGAGTTGTCAGGAAGCTCACTGACACTCCTGGGCCCTGTGGCTCTCTGTAGGTCTTCATCCTGCAGCTGGAAGGAGAGAAACACTGGCGTCTCTACCATCCGACTGTGCCCCTGGCCCGGGAGTACAGCGTGGAATCCGAGGACAGGATTGGGAGGCCGACCCACGAGTTCACGTTGAAGGTAAGCGACTTCCGTCCTGGCTGCTGCTCCTGACACAGGTTTCCATTTGGGTTTTAGTGTGTGTTCAGTGGTCCCTGTGGGAATATATGCAAGAGTGTGGGGTCGAGCTGGCTCTCGCTCATTAGCATGTGCAGCTTCTTTTTTTTTTTTTTTTTTTCTTAAAGATTTTATTTATTTATTTGACAGAGAGATCACAAGTAGTCAGAGAGGCAGGCAGAGAGAGAGAGAGGAGGAAGCAGGCTCTCTGCAGAGTAAAGCCCAATGTGGGACTTGATCCCAGGACTCCGAGATCATGACTCGAGTCGAAGGCAGAGGCTTAACCAACACTGAGCCACCCAGGCACCCAGCACGTGCAACTTCTAAAGGAGACTTGGTGTTTGTATGTAGAACGACTGAGGAAACGTTAAGTTCATTTTCCAAACAACCCGTCTCCAAATATAATCCAAGTTCCACAGGAATGGATTGTGAATTGGCTGACCACCAGCTTCTCCAGAGTAGAAGTGGGAGGTTTGGCCTTGGGCAGCTTCACCAAATCTAAGCCAGCCCACGGGACCTGGCTATAGCTTACTTAGGCAGAGCACAGCCAGGGACCCCTTAGTTTTTTTGTTGGTGAAATTCTAGCATGACCCAGTTTCTTCCTAAGAGTACAGTAGACTCTCTGGACTCAACTTTATGTTGAATTAAGATAAAACAGCTCAAATCATTCCAAAAATTCTACCAACCTGATAGACTTGCATGTAGTTATTATTGCATTTCTTGTGTCTTGAACTTGTAATTAGTTATTACTCAATGATTTATGGCTCTTCCTTGATTTCAAAAGCTTTTCCTGTTTGCCTGTGACTGGGAGAAATAATCTCCTTTTGTAGATGTGTGTTTATATTACGGGAGATTTGAATAAATACAATTAAAGGTAACTTTTTTTTAAGTTCTTGGTCAGCAGTCAGCAAACTATAGCCCATGGGCCAAAAATATGCCCTGTTGCCTTTTTTTCGAAAATCAAGTTTACTGGAACACAGCCACATCCCTTTTTTATTTGCCATCTCGGGCTGCATTCACATCACACCTGCAGGGTTGGCTGGTTGCCATGGAGATCACGTGACCTGCAAACCACAACTATTTACTGGAGCCCTTTACAGAAAGAGTTCACCAACCCTCTCTCTTGGTGAAGCATGTTTAATAGGCTCTTGGTTGATTATTTTTAGGCCATAGACTAAGCTGTCCATGGTGTCTAAGGCCAGCGCTGAGTTACCTAGCCTGACGACTGGCTACTTGCTATGCCCAAGAAGGTGGGTCTTCCTAGGTCTTCAGGTATAGATGGTGTGGGTTCTGGGAGGCAGTGGTGGGAGACTGGGAGGAGGTGTGGTGATGCCCATTAATCACACCCATCCTGTCTCAGTTCATTAAGAACAGCCCCAAGTCTCCTGGGAGGAGAAACAAGCATTGTGTACCATGGGTTTTTTTTTTTTTTTTAAAGTTATCCGATTTTAAAAATCTTTTTTTTTTTTCCAATTTATTTATTTTCAGAAAAACAGTATTCATTATTTTTTCACCACACCCAGTGCTCCATGCAAGCTGTGCCCTCTATAATACCCACCACCTGGTACCCCAACCTCCCACCCCCCTGCCACTTCAAACCCCTCAGATTGTTTTTCAGAGTCCATAGTCTCTCGTGGTTCACCTCCCCTTCCAATTTACCCAAAAGCACATACCCTCCCCAATGTCCATAACCCTACCCCCCCTTCTCCCAACCCCCCTCCCCCCAGCAACCCACAGTTTGTTTCGTGAGATTAAGAGTCACTTATGGTTTGTCTCCCTCCCTATCCCATCTTGTTTCATGGATTCTTCTCCTACCCACTTAAGCCCCCATGTTGCATTACCACTCCCTCATATCAGGGAGATCATATGATAGTTGTCTTTCTCCGCTTGACTTATTTCGCTAATGGGTTTTTATTCAAGTTGCATGTCTGTATACATATGGGGTTTAAATCAATGATGCTCTTCAAATGAAATCTTGTGTAAATGTCCCGTGTATGAAACAGAGAAGCTGAGTCACTCTGGGTGGGGAGGGCATGAAGGCCACAGTGAGGGTCACCAAACCCAGGGTCTCAGGATGAAGACCCCTCCTACAATGGAAACACCACTCTGGTTTGGGGATCTGACACACCTAGGTTTGAATTCAGCTGCTGTTACTTAAGAGCTGTGCGTTCTTGGGCATCTTATTTATCTCAGTCTCAGTTTCTCCTTTTTTGAAAAGGAGATCATAATAGTTACCTTGTAGGTTGTAAGAATTAAAAAATGTTTCAGTGCCTCTTTGTAATGAAATTCCTTGGAAGAGATGGCTCTATGTCAACATATTTATTGCTGCTTATCAAATTCCCACAAATTCTCACAAATTCAGTGGCTTAAAACAACACAGATTTATTAACTTATAGTTGTGCAATTCAGCAGTACAAAAGGGATTTGGTTTCACTTGGCTGAAATCATGTGTTGGCAGGACTGATTCCTTCCAGGGGCTCTAGGGAAAATTCATTTCCATGCTTTCTCCAGCTTCCAGAGGCCACCTGCATTCCTTGGCTCATGGCCCCTCCTCCATCTGCAAAGCCAGCAACGCAGAGCCTCGCCTTTCTCCCACTGCCATCTCTGGTTCTCTCTTGCCGTACCCTCTTCCACTTTTAAGTACCTGCCTGGATAATCTGGAATAATTTCCCTGCCAGCAGCCTTCATTGGCCTTGTCCATGTGCCCTAAATATTCATAGGTGCCCGGGGTTAGGACATAGACAGTAGGGAACTTGTCACAATTCCTGGTCTTCTCTCCTGCTCTCAGGCACTCCTCCCACCAGGCTTTCCTCCATTCCTCCAGAACCATTCTCCCCAAGGTTACTGGAGGCCTCCATGTTGTCAAGACCAGTATAGGCTTACCTCCGAGTCTGCATCCAGCAGCCCCTGGTCAGCCTTGCTGGACACAGTGGGTCATTCCTGCCTTCTTCACTAGGCTTCCGGGATGCCACCCTCTCTTCTCTTGCCCACCTACTGGCTGTTCTTCTTCATTCTCCTTTGCTCTTTTGCCCTCAGTCTTTGTGTCTCTGAAAGTTAGGGTGCCAGGTCTTATTTCCTGGACCTCTTTCCTCAATCCATACCTACTCCCATGGTTTTAAATTCCCTCTAGACTGTCCTATTTGCTGTGCTATGTTCTGTCTCTAGCCTACATATCTAAACTTTAGACTTATATCCAGCTACCTACTTAATATCTTCACTAAAAAGGTAAAAGGTATTGCCAGTTTAATATTCTGCAAAGCACACTCCCATTTCCCACCCTCTCCCTAGCCTCCTTTCCTGTAACTGGCTCTCCATTTTCCTGCTTGTTCAGGATAAAACCCTTGGATGTGGATCTATACAAAAGCCTCCTATTTGGTATCCCCATTGCAGACTTTTCTGACGTAGCAACCATATGATCCTTTCGAGTTCCATTGAACCCTTTGCCCAGACCTCCTTTTGAGAGCCATTGAACCCTTTGCCCTTTCTTTTAAATCTAGAATAAAAGCCGAAATCCTTAAAACAGCCCAGAATGCCCTGTCATCTGGCCCCTCTGCTGCCTTCTCACTTCATCTCCCATCATTTCCACCCTCGCTACTCTCCTACCACGTTGACCAATGCTTTTCAAAGGTGCCAAGCACATTTTCAACCTCAGGACCTTTGTGCTGCTCTTCCCTCTCCCTGGAATCTTTTCTGCCCAGGTAGTCCCATGCTGGCTTGCTCATTTCCTAAAGTCTCAACTGAAATGTCATTGTAGCAGAGTGAGGTATCAGTGCCCATCCTGAATTAAAATGGCACCCATTACCCCAGGCACACCCTGCCCCCCCCCCACTCCCATTTGCTTCATTCCTCTCCTTTTGCTTCTTTCATTTTCACTGCATTTACCACCGCTGGACCTTATTTATTTAATGCTCTATCTGCCTTGCTCCACTAGAATGTTTTTATGGTATCCGTTGACTCTTCCTTCTCCTCATGTTTGCTCTTTGTCTTGAATGAACTACCAAAAGGCAGGCCTGGTTTTGTTTACCACTCTATCCCCAGTGCCTAGCATGGTGCCTGGCATGGGAAGAGGGTGGAGATTGGTTAATCAGATGTTTGTGGTATGAATAAATGCACAAATGAAGGTCCCATTCAGAGGGGTGGTGCAGAGACATTGAGTGAATGATAGGTGTAATTGTGAGTAAAGCATTTGCTTGAAGGAGTGATTTTCCTGTCAGCTTGGGGTCATTCAGGGTGCGTGAGCTACCAAGATAGCGCTCGCAAATATGTTTCATTGTATATTGTTTCTTGCTTTAAGGAAAATCTTAACATTAAGAAAA
Source organism: Neogale vison (assembly GCF_020171115.1). NCBI lineage: Eukaryota > Metazoa > Chordata > Mammalia > Carnivora > Mustelidae > Neogale > Neogale vison. The sequence goes on along the minus strand of NC_058096.1, from coordinate 45,992,080 downwards.
GTTTTGTTTTGTTTTTGTTTAAATCTGCTGTTTCTTGAGCTGCCTCTGCAGGGCCCATGCTCTTCATCAGTGAGCTGACTGCTTCCTGTGGTGGCAGTTTTGGGGTTTTTTAAATCCGGGTGGGATTAGGGAGGGTATAGCCTCTGGAGTGATTTAGGAAGGATACTTCTGCCCCTGGCTTGGGCAAGACCTGGGACAGAGTAGAAGAAGTTCACCTGCCCAAGAGAGTGACTAATCTTCCCTCACATCTGGTTTTTAGGTTCAAGTGAAGGGTTAAACATTCATTGAGCCTCTGTTGTATACCTGATGCTTTGGTGGCTTAGGCTCTGGGGAATACATAAAGGACCTTGACCCTGCCTAGAAGAGCTCACCAACTTGATGGTGGGGGTGAGGGGTGGCAGGTAGAAGAGTAAATACAGGACAACCTCCTGCCGTTATGACTCCAGGAAATCTGGAAATGGCATCTCCTTTAATCCTGAAAATATGTCTGTGATTGTTGGGCCAGTGTCTCTGTTTTACAGGTGGAGGAGCTGAGGCTTATGGGGGTTCAGTAATTTCCTGGGGTCACTAGCCTGTAAGTGGCAATGTCTGTTTGACTCTAAGGTTCCTACTGTTCACCACTTGAAGGATAGAGACAGGGGAGGGTGCAGGCTTCCCACGGTGTCACCTGCTTGATCCCTGGATTGGGGCAGGACAGTTTCAGTGTACCTGCTCTTAGCTTGTGAGTAAAGAAAGTGGATACTGAAACACTCTCCAGGTTTGGGGTTCACAGTGACAGGCTCATAGGCATGGTGAAGCTAGACTAGTGGGACCCCAGGAGCCCAGCACACAGACCACCTCAGGAATCACAAAGTAGGTTTCTAGAGTGGAAGACTGAAACCCAGAGCCTATTTTTGTCTCTTTAAGACATGGAGGATTGAAAAGACACTCTCCTTATTAACTCCCTTCTCTCATATTTTTTTTTTAATTTCCTTCAGCCAGGTGATTTCCTGTACTTTCCCAGAGGGACCATTCATCAGGCGGACACTCCTCCAGGGCTAGCCCACTCCACTCACGTGACCATCAGCACCTACCAGAACAAGTAAACACTCTCCTCCCAGCGGTCCATCCCAGGGAAGCTCAAGTTGTGGCCCATGGCAGCCACATGCAGAAGGGAATGAGGGGGTTGGCCACTGCTGTCCTGTTTACCCAACCTCGGGGGTTTCCTTCAGGCCCCCGTTGCTAACTTCCAGTTTCTTTATAGAGTCCTGCCCATGCTGCAGGTCCATCTGGGGTTCCTCCTGGGAACATCCTGAGCCTAACTGTATAGAACATTGGGAGTTGGCCCCTGAGGCTCCCAGAGTTCGGGAAGAAAGAACCAGAGCTGCGGTGCTGTGTTAGTGAAGCCGGGCTGGGCTTGTGGCCTCTCTAACATTTTCTTATTGCAGTTAAATATTTATAACATAGAATATGCCACTTTAACCATTTTTAACTGTACAATTTGGTGACATTAATTATATTCACACTGTTGTGCAAGCATCACCACTGTTTCCAAAACATTTTCATCACCCCACACAGAAAGTCTGTATCCACTGAAACCTCCAGATCTCTTTTAAGGCTTCCACTTTATATAAAGTTCATGAAATTGAGTAGGAAAGGAAGTCTGGAACAGTGAGACCTAAAAGCACATGTGCTGAACACAGTTCTAATTAAAACCGTGTTTCATTTTGGTGAGTGCCGCCTCACAGGACCTGGGCGGCAGCAGCCTCCCGCGAGCCGTGTCCTGCCAGCCGCCGCCTTCCTCGCACCTGCCAGTCGCCGCCGCCCTGCAGCGCGCAGGCACCAGACCCTGTGCAGTTGCTGGGACTGCGGCCTGGGACTGAAGGCGCTGGAACTTGCGCTCTGGAAGTGGTGGTGGGAGGGGACACGGACTGGGAAATAGTTAGCAGTGGGATAACTCCATCATGGGTGTGCAGAGGAGACTCCTGCGGAGCACAGGGAAGGCTTCAGAAATGACACCTAGGCTGAGTGAGTCTTAAAGGATGAGAAAGCAGAGGTGGGTCAGATGGTCAGGGTGGGAGAGGCATCCCCGTCCCAGTGGACAGCAGGTCCCCTCCTACCTTCAGAGCCATAACTTGAAAAACAAGTAAGCATGACTTCTTCCTCATCTAGCTTTTCTGGGTGACATGAACCCATGTGTTTCAGAGGCTGACCAAAGCAACTAGCTGGAGCCTGGCCTATAGTTAGTGTAGTCCCTGCCCACAGTAGGCCAAAGCTTGTGTTATGCTTCCTTTATGAAACTTGCTCTTCTCACTGTCGCTAGGCATAGCCAGGAACAGAAGGTCATCGCGGCAGGCTCAAGAAGAGCAGGAAAAATTGGGAGAGTGGGGTCGTAAGAACCGGAGAGGGGCCAGCCCCAGGGAGGCTGGAACCAGGAGTTCACAGTGGGTGTCAAGCAGCTCGGGCCTTAGCAGCCAGTTTGGCCCTGTCAGTGTCTGTGTAGCTTCTAGTGTCCTGCCGTTAATGTGACTGAGCTACTCCCCCATTCTGGGATTCTCTGTCTTTTGCATTCACTTGATGCCTCCAACTAGTTTTCTAGTCAGCGGCTTTTCATGCCCTTGTTTTCCTTCCTCATCTCCTATTTACTCACACCATTGACTGATCCATAAGCCATCTTCCGTTACTTATCTGACCTCCCTTTATATCCCTGAATCTAAAAGCTTCTACTTCTGCTAAACTATTTTCCAATCCTAAGAGCAAAGATCTGGTGGGCTGCCCCTGGGTACCACACATGCTTTCTCTGGTCAGTGGGGGAGGTGGACAGGCACCATAATTGAGGAGTCTCAGGTCAGACGCTGACCTGTGCCTTTATCAGTGGTGCTGGAGCTAGAATGGGACAAACTGGAACTCAGGAGCCATTGCTCCCCAGAGATGTCCCTGTGCCATGGGCCTGGTCCCCTGACACTGGCACGGTGAGGATTGGGGCCTTTCCCTAAACCCTCTCAAGGGTCAGTTGCTGGAAGTGTCTGAGATCTGGGACAGCAGCAGGTTAATTTGACTGTTTTGCCAAAGTGAACCCCTCACGAGATATTAATCTCAAATTTTGGCCCTAGATCCATTCTGACTCTAACAAGAGCACAGAGCTCAGTTTAACTGCAATGACCTCTCTTCACGAGCAACTGCCGCACAATTTCACCTAGGACCCTGCAAAAGAAGAGCTTCTTTTTGTGCTGGTAAAAGATCTCCAGGAGGCAGCTCATTCAGTCAGATGTGAGGCTGGGTGTAACATTAAGTTGCAGAGTGTGAGGACACCAAATGGTAGACATCTTAGGGAAAGTGTCACTAATGTGACTTTTGTCTTCTGACACTTTTTTGGAAGGAAGCATAAAAGTGTTAATTTTGCTTACTGAGTGAGAAGCAAAAGTCATACTGTGAATTCCCATTTTTGCACATAGCCAGCTATTTGAAATCTGGTGATACTGAGGGAAGATTTTAAACAGCTAGAAATATTTAAAGAGAGCAACCCCACAGAGTGTCTCTGCAGTGGCACACATTTAGGAGTGCGCCAACCGTAAATGGCCCAGGCAAATTCAGGTGATTGAACACTGATGTTCATCCCTAGATGTTATTTTTGGCCACTGGATTCTACCCTTCTAGCCCTGCTAGAGTTTAACAGGTTGCATATTGACTGTTTTGAAATTGATGTTGGCTATTTCACTGAGGAAGAGTGCCCCTCTTTTATAAGGGAAAAAGGAAAATGTGATGTTTAACAGTTCAGATAATGTATAACAGTCCAGGGGTTTTGCTGTTACCCTAAACGTATTTCTTTGGGAATTGTTTAACATAAACTATTTTTTAGGTGCCGTGATGGTTAACAATTTCCTACAGAGCTCCTCTCATAGACATTTGTGTTACAACTGAAAACACTAAAAATAAATTGGGCCCTTGAACTTCCTACTTACACCTGTATAGGATTGTGTGGTATCTTTTAAGAGAAGTCGTGAATTAAAGCCTAGCTTCTAACTTTCCACATGAGTGTCTGGGACCTGGGAAAGGGGGGCGGGGAGCAGCAGTGTGATTGATGAAGGCCTTCAAGTTTTTTTGTGCTGTGTAATGTCCAATTAATGGAACTCACTGTGCCTGGGGAGTCAGAATGTAGTTTGTAGCTTTGGGATTTACTAGTAATCGGTGTTTTATGTAGATTCTGTGGGTGTTCACAGTTTTCTTTCTGGGTGCATGTTGCAGTTCGTGGGGAGATTTCCTTTTGGACACCATTTCGGGGCTTGTATTCGACACTGCCAAGGAAGATCTGGAGTTCCGGGCTGGCATACCCCGGCAGCTGCTCCTGGTAAGGAGTAAAGACTTGGGTCGGGGGGTGGGCAGTGGCAGCCTGGGCCAGCAGACGCTGTGGCCTGCCTCCTCTGGACTCCAGGATCCTTCTTCCCACTGGAGTCAAGCTCATCTCCTGCGTCGATGTGTGGTTTGCAGAGACCGTGGCGCTGCGGGTTTTGTGGGAGCTGAAGGGCTGAGACTGTTGTGTCGGCTGCGCGGGGGCGCTAGAGGGCAGGGTGGGAACGCTGGCTGAGGGAGTGGCTGAATCGGAGTCCCGTGACAGGGAGAGCCCTAGCTTCCGTGCGCAGGAGCCCCACTGGCTGTGCGGGCTGGTGCCGCTCCAAGGGCTGCTCTGGAGACCAGGACATGCGCGGGACGCCCTGCTGGAGGTCGGGCCAGGACTCACTTCTCCTTCCAGCAGGTGGACGCCACGGCTGTTGCAAGGAGAAGGTTAAGTGGCTTTCTGAGGACCCTTGCTGACCGCCTGGAGGGCACCAAAGAGCTGCTTTCAGCTGACATGAAGAAGGATTTTGTTATGAACAGACTCCCCCCTTACCATATGGGAGACCCAGCGGAGCTTTCAACACCAGGTGCAGTATTTCAAGGCTTTCCTGGATGGGCTCCTCTTTGGACAGGTGGAAAGTGAGCATTTTAGAATTAAGGTGGACCTAGATCTGTCTTTAGCATGTTATGTTTGGATGAGACGTGCTGTTGCTTTAGGGATCCTGCATCTCACAAGTCTTTTTGCAAAGAACCTGCATCCCAGCATGATGGGGAGAAAGAGCCCTGTGATTGTGGGTGAGAAATATGTGAATTTATACTCTGGTAGTCACCATCTTCAGGAAGCTTTAAGAACTTGAACACTAAAATAATTCCAGCAAGATTATCTCAAGGATGAGTGAAATGTAAGAATACCCAAGGTTGTCACTCACATTCCCAGAGTTCCAAGTGACTATTTTGTGACCAGTTTAGGCTGCAAATGACCTAACCCTTCTGGATAGGTGGTGATAGCAGGCCATCGGTACAACTCCTGCAGTGGGACAGACGGATTTAGGACTTGTTACAACAGGGAAGACCACACACTGCTGGGAATTGTGGGGCATCTCAGAATAAGATTTTTGGAGGGATTTATATTTATAGCTTGAGTTAGGTGATTTTTCAGGAGGGTTGAGAAAGCAGGGCTTTGTTCTGGGATGGATGCCATCAGAAAATAAGGAGTCTGTTTGGTCTTGTGTAGGCAGGAGGGATGAAATGAGGCTGAGGTGGCAGTTAGTAAGGGAGGAGATCAGCTTGCTTCCGCCTGAGTTCGGACATGATGTTGGACTGGTCTTGCTTTTGCTTCGCCCTTTCAGAGTAGCCTTGTTGAATGTTGGTGTTCTGTGGCATGGTCTGTGTTCAGCAGGAGAACACGGAGACAGGGCTGTGAGTGCCAGGCCAGCTCTCCTGCTGCTTTTCTCCTTCTCTGTAGAGTTGAGATGATTATTTTTACTAAGGTTTATAAAAGCTTCCTTTCTCATGGTTGAGACCCACTAAAATAAGAAAATCTGTAAGGTCACCTTTAACATTGATTCCACTTTATAATTTTATAATAATTGATTCCACTTTATAATTTCATTTTTCGGGGAAGTTTAGAATGTGTTTTTGCACCTGTTCAAAATAGATTTTTACCAACATGTGTATTTTAATCTTTAGTAAAACAGTTTTCTGAGTATCAGCTTATAGCACAGAATATCTTACCAGAACTCTTATCTTAGCCGTTAGAGTCTGTAACACTATGTTCCCTCAAGACTCCTCCTTCAACCAGATGACCCCGTAAGTCTGGTCTCTTTTTAGTGGGTAACTTTTGTATGAAGTTAAATCCAACTTGGAAAAGACTTTTTTTCTGTGAGCTTAATTAGGTGGCTTTCATAACACAGTGCTTGACCTCCATGGATGGGTTAAGTTTCTAGGATTACACAACTAGTCCTTGGTGAGGTGGTGTGGTATGGACTCAGTTGTTGTACTGCTGGGCTTGACACACAGAGCAAATGGCAGATGGAGGCTGGAACCTGGGGAAGCCAGTGTTGGGTGCAGAAGGTGCGGCTACTCTGCTTCTGTGGCCTGGTTTAGATCCCTAAGAATGAGCTCCATAAGGTTGTAAACTGTACTTCAGTATCATTATAAATATGGGGTAAGCCAATACTAGAGTTGGAGGGCACCCCACAGTTGGATTCACTGCACACAAATTTGAGCCTGGGTTTTCTAGTGAAGGCTGGCTTTCCTCCTCTGGGTCTTCTAGGTGGACAGTTACCAAGGTTGGACAGCACAGTGAGATGGCAGTTCAAAGACCACACCATCCTCACAGTAGGGCCGGATCAGGATCAATCTGTGAGTATCCAGAGGGGAGGAGGTCTTCTCTCCTCCTAGGACATTTCCATCACAGACCTCAGGTTATCAAACTAACAGACGGCCCCTGCCTTTTCAGACCCGCTGGGCAGCCGTCTGTCCTCCTAACGTAGTGCCCTGACTTTCCATCAGAGGGTACCCAGATCTCACTATGCCAAGGATGCCTGCCTATTGGGCATTGGTGGTGGACCCGCATGCCCACAGATCCCTCCTCCATTTCCCTCGTACAGTGTTGGATGCCTGGTCTCTGCCTTCTGGCTCAGGCCACACTGCACTTGCTCAAACAACTGCAGACCCTTCCCTTGTTCACGCACCTCCCTCACGCACTCTCCCATCCTGTACCTTGCCCAGTCTGTCATTATGTACGATTTTGTTGATGTTCTATCTTCTAGACCTGGAGAAGGAAATTTATATCCATAACCTTGCCACCTAGCCCCATGGTTCCTAAAACTGGCATACTGATCCTAGACTCAACTGGAAAACTTTTAGAAATAATAAATTCCTGGGCTTCACTTGATCTGGGTTATAGCTTCCATGTTTATTACTAAAGCTCCCTCCATAATCCTAAGGACCTCGAGCTATGGCTTCACCTTCTTCCTCTTGGCCAGCCATCTTGGGAGGTACTCCAGGAGTGACTGGAGGGGCTGGGAGTGAGGGAGCTAGATGTGTGCATAACCAGACTGTCACAGCCATCAGGGTCACACCTGGACAGGACTGGTTTATAGTATATACAGAAAACCTCCAAACTCTCTTGTATTCTTTAAAAAAAAAAAAGTCCTAGTAACCCTTATCTAAGAGTGACAAGGACTGAGGTTCTGGTCACTGTGTAAGATGGATGGACGGGGAGTCTACAGTAATTGGAAGTTTTTATAGATCCCACAGCCAGTATTTCTCAAGAGGTAGCATTCACTCTGTGGTGTTCATAAATTGCTAGCTTACAACTGGGAATATCATATATGGATATAAAAAAAGTGTTGGCTGGATTAAATGAAACTTGAATGTTTCATTGATAAGCTGATATGTAAGTAGTTGCTTTTTCATTAAGCCACACTATTTCATCTTAAAAAAAGACCACTGCCTATTTGCTATATACAAATAGTAATCTGAGGTATATAGTTTGTGTGTATATATATATATATATACACACACACAAAATATATATTTATTTATATTATATATAAATATATAATATACAAAATATAAATAATATAAAATGGTGGTTAATATAAAAATAAAAAATATATATATATAATATACAAAAATATATATATATATTTATTTATTCTAACTTTGTGCCAAAAAGATTCTTGGTGTTGAATTTTGTTTTGGAGAACCCTCCTTGGGTTGACCTCCTCAATACTGTGTTGTTGACAACTCTTACCTTTTATTTAAGGATGAAACTCAGAAAAAGATGGTTTACATCTATCATTCCTTGAAGAATAGGAGAGAGACACACATGATGGGAAATGAGGAAACAGAGGTCTGTTCCAACCTAAAATGTCTTTCCTGTGATTTGGTGATGGCTGGGAAGAATGTTTTACCTTTAATTATGGGGGATGTGCTTTCTTGTGACTGCAGCGTGGGCTTAATGTTTCACACAATTGACAGAGCCCTTGCAAGGGATGATTAAGTCAGACAGTTCTGTGATATACATACACATATACCACCTTTAAAAGATATAAGCTGGGACCTGGTAGCCTGGTAGGAAATGTGTAATATAAATATGAAGCATTTTAAATGACTAATTTCTTAGGACCTTTTGTGAAGTCTGAGTTTTTATGTGGGAATTGGCAAATTCTATACATTGTCTAGTTGTAAGGGTACCAAAAACACTGAGAACTGTACAAGTTTTTATGAAAATACCACTTTAATATTTTTCATCTGACTAGTTTATCGTTTTTCAGTCCCATGGACTTCGCTTCCCTTTATCACATATGGATGCACTGAAGCAAATTTGGGACCACTCAGCTATTTCTGTCAAGGACCTGAAACTTACCACAGATGAGGAAAAGGAAAACCTGGTGGTATCCCTCTGGACAGAATGCCTAATCCAGGTAGTCTAGTGCCTTCCCAGAATCCAGGGTGTACCGGCTCACAGATACACACATGTGCAAAGAAGAGCAATGATTGATGTGGTGCTTTGAGTCAGTCGACTGGGACTGACCTGGTCTTACAACGATTTTCCTCACCGGTGTTTCTAATAGCATGAGCCGTACCTGTTTCAGGGAGTTAGGCATACAGAAGAAAGGTGTCTCAGTAACAAAACCACACTTCTGGCAAACTCATTTATTCCAGTGTGGTAGAAAAGGCACAACTCCAATAAATGTATCATTGAAAGTTAAAGGTCGTTACCTGGCTTTGTCGTTGTTCTTTGGAAGAAACAACTTCTTTAAAGAGCCTCATTGGCCCTACAAAAATCTTTCAAACAATTAACACAAAGAAAAATTTTAAATTGGTTTTTTACAATGAAAATATACATACCTTCATGTATACACAACCCCTCCCCCCATTAAAATAAAGTTACCCTGATAACATACGTTTTATTAAATACTGTCACACTAATGAGAGGACTCACATCTGTGCATATGTGAATTTTATAGATGCTGCTTCAAAGATGACAAAGAGCCTGAGACTGAAGGAAAAATATTCAGTATTTACATGGAAAGACCAAGTCCCTATAAAAAATGCTCAAAATAGTGGGTCTTTGCATTTAAACAATTCACTGTTATTTTACATTCTAAAGTGCTCATAGGCTGATATTTAAAAATATCACTGGAGTATTTAATCTTTCTATATAAAAATAGAGCAGTTTTCTGCTTTTTGGTAAAAGTTTGGGACAAAGGGAACAGTTGTCTCAACTTAAGAATTTTTCCCTCCTGAGTTGGTTTTAAACTTAAGAACTGTATAATTTTTAAAGGTGGTAATGATTACTTGATATCCTACCTGATTTTGCTTAAAAATGGAAATGAAAAACTGAATTTTCAGCCATTAAGTAAAATGGTATAGTCAAGGCTCAAATACTGCTTGGTTTTAATTTAAACATTTTGGAATTTCCCTTTACTACTTCAGGCAGACAAAGAACAATGTGACTAAACAACTCCTTGAGGGCAGGATGAGGCAAAATCTAGGGTGAGGTCTCAGCACCAGGACAGGTGACCACTGGTTAGTCTTATCACCCGAAGGGCGTCTATTACTAAAGAGAGCAAGGATGGTCACTAGTTATTTGTGCTTTTTTAGTTTGGCCATAGAAAATATACCAGTATTCAAACCTTTTTCCTGAACAAAGCTGAGGTCCTTCCCTGGGGTCAGTTACAAGTACGAATAGTTAACGGTGCTTCAGTTATAAAAGCCTCAGTAGAGAAGAACCTTTAAGGCTTATCTAATACAGCAGCTTAATAGGAAGCTTTATTAATAAATATGTTTTTAGGCATTGCTAAAAAAAAATTCATCTTCTTGCAAAAGGATGACTTGACCTAAAGGAATTTGTTTCCCTGTGCTTATTAGCACTCACATACCGTCTCCTAGGATATTAATAACTAATACAGGCTGACAGTCACCAGTGTCCTACAATGACAGTCAGGAATAGGACTTGTGTCTGGTAGGTAGGTGAGAAAACACACACTTGAGGGAACTTGCTCACCACACACTGGAGACCAAGCAGGACTAGAACCTTTCACAGAAATCAGAACATGCTTTTCCCAGGACACTACAACTGGTAAGAATACATGAGTGTTTCCATGGTTAAGAGCAATGGTCTTAGAAGCTGGAAGAAAACATCATTCTGCTTAGTGATGTAGGACCGTGAGGATAAGTTACTTCCTTTCTGAGGGGTGTGAGATTCCTTCTTTGTTCTTTCTAGAGATGGTGCAGATTCTCTCACAATATTTCAATGTCCCATTTCTGTGTTTCTTCTCCCTCCAGGGGTTGATTTACAATTACATGAGTCTTGTCATAATAATTTCCTCCTAAAATGGGAATTCCAAAAGAAATATTATTTGTTCACACAGAAGCTCAACAGTATTCAGCCCACTGTGTGGTGGATTAAGACTTCATTTCCAAAGCAGCCTGAAGTGGGAAGCTGAGTTTAAATAAGCTTAGCTATGATTAACCTCAAATCAAACCATAGTATGATTCAAATTGAAAAACTAAGAGGTAAAACCATTACCTGCAAAGCCGTGTGCCCAACAATGCAATGCTGGAGAGCAAAGTGCATGGAGAGAGCAGAGCTCGCCCTGAATGTCAGGCACTGTTTCTGTTTCCACAAGGACAGTGGCTGTGACTAAGCCAATTAAAGCAACAGCCCAGACCTTGCTCAATTCCAAACCAAGTTTAAATGATACCTACCATCAATTTTAAGTAAGGACTTTTAAGGACTACAGCAATTCATGGCAAAAAGAGATTTCTAAGAAATGAGACATTTTGTGGCTGATGAAGCTTTAATTTTAGAATTGTTCTCAAAGATCATGTACCAAATGAGAATTTTACAACTGTCCTAATGAACAAAACCTCAGATTTTGTCCTTAGGCTTTTCCTGCTTGATCCAAGTCACTGATTGTCTTGTTTGTTAAAATAGCATATCTTTTTTCCAGAGTAAGTAGAAATGAATTAGTATTTCTTTTGTGCATCAGGATTTCTTTTACCCAGGAGGAGGAGTTTTGGAATTTAAAATTCTACCCAGGGGCACAAAATTTTGGGTTTCTTCAAAGGCCCACCTTTAACATCCAGGACAAGTTGATCGCTGAGATAGGAGCTGATGGTGCCGTTTCGGTTCAGCCTCCACTTTTGCCGGAACTGTCCGTGTTCGGTCCACAGAGCCACTTTAGCTCCGGGGGTGTCCCGGCCTCCAATCACATCAAGGCATGTGTCACTGGCCTAAAGGTTAGGAAGCAGATTGGTGGTACTGTGTTAGCTCCAGTCAAGTGAACTGGGTCCCTTTATACGCTCTGATCTAAAAGAGAAGACTATCCAGCATAGTTACAATTTCACCAACTGCTTAAGTTGTCTTTAGGGCTACAGGAAGGAAATGGTACAGACACAAACCCACGCAAGTAGAGGTGCCTCTGGCAACAGATGGTAAATGAAGGTTTGCTGAATTACAATTAAACATTAAGTCTCTGTTAGCATAAATGTATCAGGTGGACCTTGGTTTCTCTCTTTTTTTTTAAGCAGGCTCCACACCCAATGGGGCTTAAACTCACAACCCTGAGTTCAAGACCTGAGATGAAATCAAGAGTCAGATGCCTAACTGAGCCATGCAGCCATCCCTGAGTGTGGTTTTCTTATAAAAGCATTGGATGATGTGCCAGATAGCATATAATAATTGCTTTGAAGTGCTTTTCATTTGTGTTTATGAGACAAAAGGAGAAAGTCCATTGGTGACATAATAAAACTGGTGTTCTCTTCCCCAGAACATCAGATGTAATGGAGGCATCATAAAGAAATGTAAACTTTATTTTCTAAGCTTTTTAGTAACTTCTATACTACTACTTCACTAGGTAGTGTGAAACTGAAAGTTTCAAGATGTTTAGAATCACAAACAGCTGACTTTATCTGGACCAAAGAGAAAGGAAGGTGTCACAAGAAAGAGCACAATGGCCTGTTGGATTCAGTTAGTTGTCACTGGTTTTAAAGCGTCAGTTAGGCAGAGCCATAGTATGTGATAACCTTAGTTTTTACTTTGAAACAGAAATTGAATTTTCTAGATAATTTTCTAATATTCTCAGTTAAAACCTTTAGTAATATGGTAGGTTTTTTTTTTTTAAATTTTATTTATTTATTTGACAGAGAGAGATGCAGCGAGAGAGGGAACACAAGCAGGGGGAGTAAGAGAGGGAGAAGAAGGCTTCCCGCCAGAGCAGCGAGCCTGACATGAGCCTTGATCTCAGGACCCTGGAATCATGAACTGAGATGAAGGCAGACACTTAAAGACTGAGCCACCCAGGTACCCTTACATGGCAGTATTGATATAATCATGCAACAGAGTGTTTCTAGGAAGTTGCATTATTTTATAATGCCATTTGATGAGGCAAGATTCTGGCTTCCAAAAAAAAAAAAAAAGTCAAAGGCCAAAAGATGGGGTGCAGAGTCCGGGGGGTGCCTGCTTACCTTGGATTTAAAGAGTCCTCGGCAGTAGTGCCAGATCTGAGTTGTCTTCCCGCTGTAGGGAGAAACGCACACGGAGGTGGCCCTTGTGTCAGCAATATTGCCAGTGACTGTCAGATACTCATCCTGGGCCCGGTTCTTTATCCTGATGTACACTGCAGGCTAGGACGGAGAAACAGCCATTTAGAAGGACTTGTGAACCTGGAAATCAGGTTTCATAGAAGGCAAGCATAGCGGCAAGGAGTAAGGGGATCTAGTTTACACACTTTCACTCCTCCTCCCTTTAGCCAGTAAGTGTGAATTGCTATTTTTCTGTTGATAGGCCTTAGACCACTGAACATGTAGGTTAAGTTGTACAATAATCTCTATTCTACTTTTTTGAAAAATGCCCTTCTGGAAGGGGAAAAGGTAATAGCTTCATCTACTGAATGCCACATGGCAAGGGGTGGTGCGGCGTTCCGGACTTGCTGAGTTTCATTCAGGAACCACTGTGTCCTAGCTATGCTGGGGGAGGCAGAGGACCCCGAGCAGGAAGGCAAGGTACAGGCCACCTGCAAGGCTCTCACAACAACCTAGCCAATGCTGCAGTAATCACACATACCATTTGAGCTATGGTTAAGTGCCAAATGCCTGCTCTGGGAGGTCTTGAAAAACCCAGGTGAAGCTGAGGGCCTGGGCAGCTGTGTTAATGTCTCTTTGCCTTTATACTTTGTGGACCTTTACACTAATTCAAGGGAAGAGACCATGCATGTTTAATCACTATGTAGGTATTCAAAAATTGGGTAACAAAGAACTTTATCCCCTGGGCTTGGAATATATACCCAAAGTTTTCCAATAAAATATTAAATCTAGGACTTGCTTCTAAGGATAATAGTTAATATTTATTGAGAGCTTAGTGTATGTCAAGCAGTGTGCTAAATGCTTTCTGGGCCATTGTATTATCTAAGTTAATAACCAGAAGAACCCTTTAAGAAAATCCAATTATCATTCCCGGTTTCAGCACCCCAAACATACACACACACACACACACACACACACACACACACAACACACACAGTCCAGTTATGATCTGAATTTTACAAAGTTACCACAGATGTGGAGAAGCTGGGTCAGCCTGCATCAAAACCATCCCTCTTAAGCAGGATGCTCTAAATAAAGTTGGCTGAAATATACTAGTTACCCTCAGACACAGGGAATAAGAGACCAAGTCCAAAGGTGGCAGTGTGAATTAAGTCAGATAATGAAAGGACATCACACAGGATGGAAACTCCCCAGAAACCATTCTTTTGGCCTTAAGCTTCCAGTCTTGATGAATTAAAAGACGGGATATTCAACATCCCCACCTTGGGTCATATGTTGGCATCCTAGGGGGAACTTTGCTAAATAACAAACTATTTACTAAGGAAGCACTTTCATTCTGAGAAATGTGTTAGGGAAATGCAATAATGTAACATGGTAAGCCCACCATATTCTACACTCTAAACCTTAGATCAACAGGAAGCCAGTTGAATTTTGGTGCACTGCTGCTATGTGAATTTTTTCCTTATTTCTATGGAAATAGACATTCTGGGACAAATTTTTATCTGGTAATTTAAAGCAGGTAAAAAAAGACCTCTACTAGGCAAAATGTTTTAAATGTTTTCAAAGCACTACTTCCACATTCATAATGCAACAGTAATGTACTTCAAAATCTGTGACTGATAGTACATCTATATAATTCAGTAAGTCTCCCACTGCAATTATTAATTTCTTGAGGCTTCAGTACATCTTTATTAGTTTCCTTACCTTATATGTAGAAGAAAACAGGTGTGACCTTCACAAAGGACAGAGTTCCAATTATGTTAGGACCAAACATCACAGTTTTAATCAATTAACTCAAGTAAGGTACTAATTACCCTTATTACACACTTGTAGTCTGACTCTTCTGTAATTATACTGTAAAATACTGGTTTGCATTATAAGTGCCTTAGTGATTCCCTAATTCCCAAACTCAAAGAGGATCGCATTTTAATTATTACTGATTTCCAAACAAGAATATGAACTACAGCAGTACCAGCAGCCTTACCAAAAAGAAAATGCCCCATAGTACCCTTTTAGAAGCCCAGAATTCCTTTGCTGGGTCTTAAAGCTGTGGCCTAAATAAGCAAAGGCAAAGGCAAAATAACCTGTAAAAATATTATTATTATTTTATAATATTATAAAAAATATTATTATTAAAATAATAAAATTAAAATATAAAATAAAAATATTATTTTTAAAATATTATTTTAAAATAAAATGTTAAACCAGAATATGAATCAGATGTTAAACCAGAATATGAATCATTATGAAGCATAATGAACAACAGCACAATGCTAATGGCCAAAAAAACTTTTACATAAACTTAGAAGCTATTTTTCTAGCTCTCCTTTATCGCAGGACCCTGAACAATCCCAGAGACATCCTTCCCCAGCAAGGAACCACAAAACAAATAATCATGTCAAAAAATGGGCAGAAAACATGAACAGATACTTCTCCAATGAAGACATACAAATGGCTAACAGACACATGAAAAAATGTTTATCATCACTAGCCATCAGGGAGATTCAAATCAAAACCACATTGACATACCACCTTATACCGCTTAGAATGGCCAAAATCAACATGACAGTAAACAACATGTGTTGGAGAGGATGTGGAGAAAGGGGAACCCTCTTATACTGTTGGTGGGAATGCAAGTTGGTACAGCCACTTTGGAAAACAGTGTGGAGATTCCTTAAGAAATTAAAAATAGAGCTTCCCTATGATTCTGCAATTGCACTACTGGGTATTTACCCCAAAGATACAGATGTGGTGAAAAGAAGGGCCATCTGTACCCCAGTGTTCATAGCAGCAATGGCCACGGTCGCCAAACTGTGGAAAGAATCAAGATGCCCTTCAAAAGACAAATGGATAAAGAAGATACTGTCCATATATACTATGGAGTATTATGCCTCCATCAGAAAGAATGAATACCCAACTTTTGTAGCAACGTGGACGGGACTGGAAGAGATTATGCTGAGTGAAATAAGTCAAGCAGAGAGAGTCAATTATCATATGGTTTCGCTTATTTGTGGAGCATACGGAATATCACGGAGGACATGGGAAGATGGAGAGGAGAAGGGAGTTGAGGACGAACCCTGAGAGACTGTGGACTCTGAGGAACTAACTGAAGGTTTTGGAGGGGACGGAGAGGGAGGTTGGGTGAGTCTGGTGGTGGATATTATGGAGGGCACACATTGCATGGGACACTGGGTGTGGTGCATAAACAATGAATTCTGGAACACTGAAAAGAAATAAAAAATTTAAAAAAAAAGGAACCACCTTTCGGAAGTGAGGAAAATCGTCTCAGCATCCAGCTTGGCTTGTAGAGTTCCTAGCAACATAGGATTAGGCATTATTATATAGTTGATAAAAGCTAAAGTGAATTCCCACTTCTGCCTTGCTGTTCCCCAGGGCTTTTCAGTGTGATTACCCCTCATCCCATGTGACAGGAGTGAGAAGTAAGCAATACGTGAGGGTCAGGAAATCCCACACCATAGCCTCTGCCAGAAAAGTCTGCTAAACCTTAGCACCCTCAGAAGAGCATCTCTGATTCTCTCAAGGGACACAATGAATGATGAACTTTCAAAATAAGTGTGTTACCACAGTAATAATATAAGCCAGATGTTGTGTCAGACTATTTGTATACATTTTTCTTATTCAATGTTCAAAGCAATACTGAGGTACGCAGTGTGATCACTGTCCCACTAGAGGAACTGGATTCCTCACACAGACTCACACTGCTTACAAGTGGCAGAGCTAGGATTTGAACCAAAAGAACCAGAGAGGGGTGGGAATGAGCATGGTGCACGTGTGTGTGCATGTGAGAGAGAGAGGAGGGCAGCAAGACCAATTAGGCTAATTGTTTATTGGCTACTATTTATTTAACACTTAATATGTCCAATGTGCACGTCAGAGCCTCAGCACTTACATCCACTCTGCTATCCTCAGCTTGGGGCCTGCAGTATATGGTGCCACTCTGCAAATACTGATCTTGTTTTGGAGGAAAGTAGGGTGTGGTTGCTCAACACAAAGTTTAGAAGATTAATCTGGGTTCAAGTCCTGGTTCTGACATTTGGATGTCTTTTGCCTATTTGCTTTTACCTCTCTGACCCTGATTTTCCCATCTGGAAAATGGGAATAACAATTCCTACCTTAAAGGGCTGTTGACATCAAGTGAGAAATGTTTCTAATTAGGCTTCAAATGGCATATCCACAGACCACTGCACCCAACAGCCAGGCTTCGGTTTCTCACCTTCTGTGAAACCTTCCACCACTCTGTACATGCTCATACTCCGTTTCTGTAAACCAGGCATTGCCTGTAGCTTTTTGATGGCTATACACTGTTTTGCATTTTATGATACCCTTTTGAGTTGGACTTGTTTTACCCAACGAACACGTAAAAGTTCCAGTAAAGCAGAGATCATGTCTATTCCTTAAATCTTCCACAATTCTTAGCCTCATGTCAAACATCCATTTATACCTTTACTTCTTCATTAAACAGCCCCTGAACTCTTACAATGTGCCAGACACTGTGCCAGATACTAGGGGTAGAACTACAAGCCAAACATGCACAGCCCCTGCCTTCCTGGGCATGTGGTAGTGTAAGAACATGCCCTGTCGAACTACAACATGTGGTTACAGACTTCATGCCTCATCTTTGTAGGAAAAGAAAGAACCAGGTCTTTTAGGATCTAATTCAGACTAGGAGAGAGGTTGAAAGAGGCATCCTGGAAGATGGGACACAGAGATGAGTAGAATTAGCCAGGCAAAGGAGGGAAGAAACTTCTAGACAGAGGACACACCTTAAGAACCTGAACAGGAAAGCAATCTGCACGTTGGTGGCTGTGTCATGGCCCCATCTGAGTGAGGAGGAGACCAGTGAGGGAACAGGCTGGAGAAGCAAGGGGGCCATAGACACAGGCACATTGAGAAGATCAGCTCATATCCCAAAGGATACAGGAAGATTTTGAAAAGAAGACTAACAAGCAGTAGGTGTGTCATAAATACCAAGATTTATCCCGAGTTTTACGTAAATAGAGGAAAAAAAGTCCCAATACTTAGAAAGTAGAACTAGGGCAGACCAGAGTTCATTGTTTTCTTTGCTTCCCACAGAGCTTATGCTGCTCATTTTTCCATGAGAAGTCAGTAGGGTCAATAAGACTTTGGACTCAAAGCTAAAATCCAACACTGACCTTAGATACAACTTAACAAACTGGTTAATGTCTCTAAGATTCCTCATCCTAATTGGAGCCCCTGTAACATAAACGTCAAACTAAATGATCAATATTTCAGTTTCTATGGTTCATGACATTTCTGCTAAAAAATCAAGCTATTTTGGGTCTTACGGGTTTTTTTTTTTTCTCCTTACCTGCTTCATAGGACGGAGGGAACCAATTGTTTTCCATCCGCTGAATGCTGTCCAGTTGGGGATCTCATTAGGCTCAAGTAAGATTTGTCTTCCTAAGAAATTGGATCCTTCATAAGCTATCCACCTATATGAGAGCAGGAAAAAAATTAGGGTACTTAAAATAAAATGCAAAACCTTGTCAAAAATACCTTCTTTTATACAAGGTTCATTCTTTAAAACTTCTAGGCTTATAGATTTTTAAGGGAAAAAAAGTATAATGGAAAGGCAGGAAGGACTAGGTGAAAGCCCATTGCACTGGGGGCTCAAAAGATTTGCATTCCAACTAGGATTCTGGTTTCTAACCTGCTAAAACAAAGTTCCCACCAGGTCTAAAATTCTGTGTTTCTTTGCTAATATTGTCTTTTTTCATAACTCTTCAACCTTCAAAGACAGACCATAGCCTCTCACTGTTTCCAGTTACACAGCACTAGTTCCTGCTCCCACGCCTGGCTGCGTCCTCCCCTGCGCTCCAGGGCCCCTCCTGGGGGCTTCAGAGACCACTCAGACACACCTCCTCCTATAATTTCCCCAAGGCCACCAGGGACAGCTTCATATGATCCACAGAAATCCCTTGTCTTGCTTCAAGGCCCAAGAGCTTTTGCAAATCCTCAGTACCCCTGCAGCCTTCCACTTGGGCCAAGTGAGAGCACATAGAAGCCTGCATGGCCCTGAGACGAGTCTTGAAACCTCTGGGGCATGCAGCCATGCCCGTTCCTTTACTGACCGACACCAGCTGCATTCGCCCCACAGCAGCACCCGAATAGTCGTGAGGGGGGGATGGGCGGGCCAAACCGAAAATGCCATCTGGTCCCTTCCAGACAAAGTGCTGAGCCCCGATGGAGGTGGTTATCAAGCTGAATAGCGAAGGGGAGTAAGCAGGGACTACCAAGAAGATCTAATTCTCAGGACTCCAGGTCACCACTCCAGGTGACCACAAACTGCTTTCGGAACTTACGTGTGGAAGACAGGGTGGCTACCTTGCTTGGTTCAGACAGAGCACCCTGCCCCCACAAGATCAGGCTTGGCCTGGTTTTTCACGGATGGATGATAGGACAGATGACCTTTCCTCTACCCCTTCTCGCCTACACAAATCTAAGCCATCAGACTAGTGCAGAGTCAGGAGAGCGTGACCATAGAAATGCTTATCTATCTCCCTAGCTGTGTAGACTTTTTAAATAGGCAGGGAAATTTCAGTTATAAAACCTAGGCAAGACTTTATAAATTGCACCTCTCTCTATATTAATCAGCGAATTCTACAACCAAAAGGCATTAAATCTTGACTGTTATTATAATCACAAATCAGAGATATGCGATAATATGGGGATTAAACAAAACAAAACTTGTCACTGAGGGTAGCTAGCTGTGCACTGTCATATTCTAAGCCATCTGTAGCCTAAGAAAACCTTTCGACAGCCTTCCCTATTCCTTACTCTGTGTTCCCATTCTCTTACCGAGAATCCAGAACAGGGAGAGTAGGTGGATAATAAGCTAAGGAGAAGAATTAAAGTCAAGGTTAAAAAGTGCCAGTTTTCTACAAAAGACTGAAATAAGTTGGTAAGAAATACAAGGGAGTAAGTAATTATCAGTTCCATGTAGGAGTATAAAGAAAAGTATAAAAATGCTGTACAAGTCCTATATCACAGGGATGTAGCTTTCAATGCCAACAGACTTAGTTCAGTGGTAAATAATGTACTGGTATATAGTATGGGGATTATTATGCTTAGAGACAGTGAGTCAATTTACATTTAAGAAACACCAATGTCAAATGCTTTGAAGAAGAAAAATTGCTATACATGTGAATAATTCAAAAGCCATTTATTATAATAGTTGACTTATTTTTCAAATCAATTTATATTCTTGGCTATGTTATCCCCAAATATTTATATAAGCAGAGTTGATTATCACTCAATTTAAAAGTCATAAGAAATAAAAACAATCATCTTTACATTAATCTTCGTGAGCTATGTGCTTTCTTTGAGCTGACTTCTGGTACCCAAACAGCAGCAGTAGGGGAGGAGGGGCGGCTTCCGTGCCCACACTCCAGAAACACCCTGAGAGGCAGATTCCCCAGGAGGCCTTCCAGCCTTCACCTCAAGTCCTCTCACTGGCAGGCCTTTACCAGTTTTGTTCTAAACAAATATGCAAGTTCATACCTAATTTATGTAACCATAATTGTTCATATCTTTTTCTAAAGCAGTCTCCCAAATTGTGTAAGTGCAGGCCCCACACACCCCGGATGCACCCTGACAGCCTATATGAACAGCAACACTGGTGGCTGGGCCGGGTCCACCAGGATCTTCAGTGTGAAGATAAGTACCTGGAACAAAGAGTTCTAGAGCAAACAAGATGCCAAATCAAAAGACAACAAAACACTAAGAGTCTTACAAATAGTTGTCTTAGGCAGGCAATGGTGTCAACCAAAGAAGTTACTGGTTTCATTACATATGTCCTGAAAGGGAAGTGGGCTCAACTGGTTAAGGTCATCTGGTCCACCTACACTAAGAAGCAGGCTCCGAGCACACGGCAACCCTTCTCCCCTTAAGGGCCCTTCTCTGAGACCTCCGCATGCCACTACATACTGGACCTGGTCTACAGTCTCACTGGAACAGAATCTACCATTATTACAGTGAGAGAGTAAAGGAGTGGCAGTATCTTCAGGTCACATAACAGCAGCAGTGGGGAAATCAAAAGCAACTGTGCAACTCTCTCCTAAGACAGTGACCGAAGCAGGCCAAGCACTGTCCCATACTTACAGTCCACTTTTTACCCAGACGGACTGGGTGTAGAAGTGCAGGTCCTTGTTCAGGACGGAGTTCACAGCGTCTTCTAGATGCAGCTCTCTTCCCTCACAATGTTCCAGAGCAAAAAGGCTAATGGAGGGTTCTTCAAAAACCTAAGAGCACAAAAAAGTGCAAGCATCAACGTACTTGGTGACCTCTTTTCAGTGACCTCCGAGGCAGCCTACCCAGTGTCCTCGAATGCAAACATCCACTGGTCTACCTTCTAATGACATTATAGTCAAAACTGCACTGGTGAGATTAAATCCTATTCATAATTTTTGTTCACTTCTTTAGTAAATTAAAATTAAAGTTCTAGAAGAGCAATCAATCTCATAATGAAAATGGACACTTGGTTCCAATTAAGGTCTGGTTGTGCTGTGATATGGACATCATGGTCTGGCCAGTGCTTGCAGCTGGTAACAGAATAAACATGGGATGGAATGACACCCTGGTTTCCCCAGAAGGCCACAGTAGCTGTCACTGACAATGCAACACTTGGTGACTCTAGATTCTTAAAAACATTCCTAGGAGGAAGAAAAAGACATTTTTAATTTACAGGGAAAAAAAAAAAAGCCAGAATGCCCAGGGACAGGATTGCTTTTTACATTAGAAGTTAATATTTCTCAACCTCTTGTGTCAAAGAACACAATCAACTTTGCTCTTTTCCATTCATTGTTCTATGCAGGACACCATGCTAGAAGGCTTTTCAGGTATGAGAGGACAAAGCAAGGTGCTGTTCCTTGTGTTTGGGGCATTAATAACTAAGTTAGGAGAACTGCAAAGACACTGAAATGGAATCCAGGGTAGGAAAGGATATGCCCTGAGAGTACTCGGAATCTAGAAGACTAGATTCTTCTTAGCAGAAGGGAGCAGGAATCGAGGAAGCTCCATGAATGTGGATGCTGAGGTATGTGAGTTTGGTCTTCAAGGAGGCAGTGGGTTTGGACAGGCCCAGAGAGAATGGAGGCAAGGCACTCTATACAAAGGAAGGGAGACAAATGCACAGAGGAACATGAAAGGCAAATAGATCCACTTGGCCAGATCAAGTCCGACAGAAAAGTGTCAGGTGCCCCCACTGTTTGCTATGGGTATTGAACTGTCTGCTTCTCCTTGCCACTGACAGGCAGAGACAGATTGACTGCCAACGGGGAGTCCTTGAAGGCTCTTGGATGGGGACCTAAGAGTGGGCTGGTACATGAGAAGCAGAGTACTGGTGGCAGGGACTGTGGATGTTCAAAGAACGGTAAATAAACAACTAAGAGCAAAATGAATTATGACAGCCTTACTCTTTCCTGCAGTGTTTGGAATAACAAAGGATGGGAAATGACTTAAATGTCCATCAAAAGGAAACTGGCTAGATAAGTTACGGTACATTCATAGAGAAATATGGCTGTAAAAAGAATGAGGAGATCTTTATGAAAGATCTCCAAAACGTATTCTTTAGAGGCGAATACGCAGTGAAGAGCAGTGAGGAAGGAGGTACCTCTTATGCTTCCATTTGTAGGAAAGAAGAGAAAACTCAGGCACATGTACACACATAATTTGCATGTATATACAGGAACAATTTTCTAAAACAAACAAACAAAAAAACCCATGAAACTACTCCATGACTACCCGTCAGGAGACTAGGATCTGAGAAGATAAAAGACACAAGTGAGAGCTGAAGTTTTGACTACATGCCTTTTGTACTTTTTGATTTTTGAACCATAGAAATATACTCATTCAGAAATTTAAGTTGGTGATTATTAATGTAAATTTTGCACATGTTTGGTTATTTTGTGTGTGATTTTCTTTAAATGGACTTCAAGAAATCTATCAGACAACAACATGAGTGAAGGATAAAGAATGGAATAAATGGAAGTATATGGGGGAAAATACTCTAGTCCAGATAAAAAGACCTACAAGTATGTTTTGGTGGGGGAGGCTGCTGGCAGGTTAGGACAGGTGAATAAGGGATACCCAGAATTACTATCACAGTGATAAAATAGATAGAAAAAGGCAAACATCTGGAAGGAGTAAACACAGAAAAAGATGTGAAAAGATGTGGCTAGGGCATGGTGGTATAATTTATTATATATGAGGAAATCTGGAGGCAAAATGTATCCAGAAGCTAAGAACTTCTATTTAGGACTGAATGTTTTAATGCTGAGGTAGACACAGGATAATCTGAACAGAAGTGTCTACCAAACACTGGACTGTTTGATCTGGAGGTCAGGAAAACAAATCCAATGTAGGCATGGTAAGTATGTATGGCAACTCCCCACAGCTGGGAAACACAAGCCAGCGGGGGGCTGGGGGGGATATGGAGGAGGACAGAGCTGTGAGGGGGTGGAATGTACTAGGAGAGGGGAGCCCAAAGACAAAACACTCCAGAAGACAAGGGGAAAGAGAAGGATGAGGAAGAGTTGTCCACAGTGTCAAATTCTCCCATGGTGAGGAAGAGGGCGGCTGTGATGAGGCTTCCGCAGTCTGGCGATCAGGTGGCAGCTGGAAACCTGTAAGAAAATTCTCTAAGTAGCACAGAGGAGAGGAGGGTGGAATCTAGGCTGTAAGAATCGTAGATGGGGTGCACAGGCTATTTTTCAGAGATCTTTGGTGAAGAGAAGGAGGGAAATGGGCTAGTGGCCTAGGCCCATGTTTGCAGGCACAGTGGAAGGTGACAGGGTGGGGGATTGGGGGTGGATAGAAAGAGGCTGACTACTGCAAGAGAAGAGGGAAGGTACTACAGAAGAAGTGAGTGGTCCAGCCCACTGCTTCCCATCAGTTCAGAACCTCTGACTGGAATCCGTCCATGAGGGAAAAGAGCACTTGAAAGGATGAAATACAAGGAAAGATAGAAAAAGAATGCCAGGGCGCCTGGGTGGCTCAGTGGGTTAAGCCGCTGCCTTCGGCTCAGGTCATGATCTCAGGGTCCTGGGATCGAGGCCTGCATCGGGCTTCCTGCTCGGCAGGGAGCCTGCTTCCTCCTCTCTCTCTGCCTGCTTGTGATCTCGCTCTGTCAAATAAATAAATAAAATCTTAAAAAAAAAAAAAAAAGAAAAAAGAAAAAGAATGCCAAAGAAATGTCCATGTTTTTAAATAGGTGAGTCATTTTCTCTTTACAACATGTGGCGAAGGTTCTCTGCTGACTAGGGAAGGTCTGAAGTGGTGTCCAACGGAACCATCTGCAGTGAGAGAAAGGTTGCGTATCTGCGCTCTTCCACATGTGGCTACTGATCATGTGGAATGTGGCTTGTGTGTGTGGCCACGGGACTGAATTTGTTTACTTTATTGAACTAAATATTAAATATAAATATTACAGATATAAATATTAAATAACCACATGTGGCTCATGCTGTGGTAATGGACAATACAGATTTAGGAAGTAGAGGATACTGGAAAAGAATGTACCAGTCACTGTGTGAAGTGAGACAATAAGGCAGCATAAATGGGCTGCCCAGAAGCATTGATTTTCCTTCAGTAAACACCATAAACTAGGTCAGGAATAGAAATTCATCTCTAGTCACTGGAAGACCACAAGCAAGATTTGGCACCTCCTCTGCTACCTATAAAATCAAAATTGGAAGCATCCCAAGAGCTTATAGAAGAAATATCCTTATAGGAGTCCAGAACAGCAGGTTAGAAACGTAAAAATGTAGCCAACATCAGACTTAAATTACCCACTAGAACTGGTAACTGAAGGTGGACAACCAGAATTCACACATAAGCGCCTGACTTTATTGTTGGACTTTCCCCAACATCCTCACCCTTAAATTTACTAACTAATTAGATAGATAGATAGATAGATAGATAGATAAATACATGCATTTCGGCTTTCCGCTTTACACACTTGGTTGAGTTATTAATTAGTAAGGAAGGGCAGACAGGCAAGGAGCCTGGTCAGGGCTCACAATCAACCATTAGCAACATTCTCCCAGGTAAAAAGTTCACTTGTGGTGGACTGACAGATGCCTGTATTTAAGACTCACATAATGTAACTGTTTTAAACCCAAGAGGGAAAAAACTAAAAGCTTACTATGAGAATGTAACTTAAATGCTAAATGTTATTCTGAGAAAAAAAGGACCTGTGTATATTTTTCTTCTTCCTTTTGCAAAATGCCCATAAAGACATTTTTTAAAAGACTGCCATTATCACTTAAATGGCGTCAAATTCACTCTCCAATTTAAAGACAATCTAGCAATTCTGTGTCTACAAATTTTAGCATACAATGTAAAAGTTGATGCTGGGGATCACAGAAGATAGGTTTTAAAATGATGACATGAGGAGACTGGGAATGAAATTATAGAAAATAACTAAGACAGTATTTTTTTATGAGTTTATAGAAATCAGTAAAAATACCTCACTCCTTCATTAACAACAATGGGGTCATGATGTGGCTCAATCCATCAGACTTTTTATCTGAGAACATCCATTATTTCCAAGCTTAAAGTCACCTACCCTTTAGAGGTTTAATACATATTTAACTTGATCTTTCTCTGATTAAATTGTTTAAATTTAAGTGGTTTTAATTTATAAAATATACTTAAATTTATAAATGCCCTTGATTTAAAAATGTACATAAAGGTTAGGAAGGTCAGTGTAAGTGCTAATGTGGACAGGATGATGGAGGGGAACTGGCAGGTCATCAGTCAGAAATAAAGAACCCTGAAGACCTATCTTAAAAGTCACATTTGTTTCTGATACATTTTCCAGACATGAAAGTAGGAATATAAACTATTAACAGTCTTCAAAACTGCAGACTACAGAATAATCTGAACTTTGCAATGACAATAGGAAACACCAGAACTTAACTACAATCTGAGCTCTACAAATGTCCTGGCCTCTGTCCATGTTAACTTAAAAGACAGCCCACCATTTGGGGCCAAAAGCTCTTCTTAGGTGTCAGCAGTAACAGGACATTCCTGCTGGGTCAAGTCTAAGCCAGGCAAAGGCCAGACACCTTTTCTAAAAAGAGGACATAGTTAAGAAAGAAAAGGAATACTTGAACAAATTGTATAAAAGAACTTTTAATAAGAAAAAAAAAAAAAAACCCTACACATCCCTCATCATCCCATCAAGTAAAATACATTTTAAATGACAATGCCAGTAATAACTAAGACATATAGCACCTTCCTGTGTGCCAGGAATTATATATAAAAATATCCACCCATAACCCCTCCCATCCAAGCACCAACCAGGCCCAACCCTGCTTAGCTTCCGGCATCCACGACCCCTTATCCATAATTCTGAAACCAAAGAAGCTCTAAAACCAATTTTTCCCCACTAATTCAATTGGCAACAAAATCTGACCTGAATAAGTGGAAGGCTACTTCTTCTTTTTTTTTTAAAAAAAAAAGATTTTATTTATTTGACAGAGAGAGATCACAAGTAGACAGAGAGGCAGGCAGAGAGAGAGAGAGAGAGAGAGGGAAGCAGGCTCCCCGCCGAGCAGAGAGCCCGACGCGGGACTTGATCCCAGGACCCTGAGATCATGACCCGAGCCGAAGGCAGCGGCTTAACCCACTGAGCCACCCAGGTGCCCCGGAAGGCTACTTCTAATATTTCTCTAATATGTGTAGCTATAAATATATTTGCTATAGTAATAGGAATGAGTTTATTATGTGGGGCTATTTCAAACCCTTTGGGACCCTTTGGGAATATTTCCTTAAAGGCTATGTGTGAATCATACCACTATTTAAAAGCAGAAAAATCCCAAATCCCCAAATACATTGAGATTAGGGGACTGTGAATTTGTTCACTTTTTAACCCATACAAGTTCTCACTGATGTGGGTGGTATTTTTGTCCTCACTTTACAGATGAAGAGTCAAGGCCCAGGTGACACAGAGCAGTGGAAGAGCTGGCATTTGAATCCAGAGAACAGGACCTGAGAGGCCATGTTCTTCACTCCTACATTATGGTTTAATAGATTCTAAAACCAGTGATTATAACATAGGATAGTATTTCTGATTGGCTTCTGTTGTCTGGAGCACTTGACTCCAACTTGCTTGACTGGGGAATACATATGTCCCCTATTCTTACCTCCCTCTGTGGCTTAAAAAGTGTGTCAACCACCTGAACTAGAAGTTCTGAGATCCTGGTACAAGTACTCTGCTACAAGGACCACATTTACATCTACATACTTTTTTTTTTTTAAGATTTTATTTATTTATTTGAGAGAGAGACAGTGAGAGAGAGAGTGAGTGAGGAGAAGGTCAGAGGGAGAAGCAGGCTCCCCATGGAGCTGGGAGCCCGATGCGGGACTCGATCCTGGGACTCCGGGATCATGACCTGAGCCGAAGGCTGTTGTCCAACCAACTGAGCCACCCAGGCATCCCTACATCTACATACTTTTAATATAATTGGATAAATCTAATTTTTTACTTGAAACTACAGATCTTTACTTTGGCAACTGTATAGTTCTTTTGAGTTGCAAATCACAACTTATCTGGAAAAGGTGTTTATAGTACCCTCAGGATTACATTACTTGGTTAGACTCTAAGTATAACGTACACTCTTCAAAATATTCAGCCATCAGCCACTGAAAACAGCCATATCTGTATGGCCTGACAACATCGCTTCATCTCAACCCTTTGCCAAAAGAACCATGGCTAAAACACTAAGTACAACTTAAGTGAATTAAAGAAAAATAACCATAATGCATACCTCTAATACCATTCTGTTCCAGAGCAGTACTAAACAGTGTGCTGGCAAAAAATTATGTGAAATGATATAAATTTAACAGAAGGCTCATAAAGCTCTCATAAGACTATAATCTGGAATCTTTTAAGTCTGACCTATTAAAAACAAAAACATATAAATCCCTTCAGCCTCACGAGCTCATGGTAGTCTTGATGTGCATAACACATATTAGTTATTGTCTGTGAGCTGTTCTAGTACTGAGTGCTTACCATGAGCTAAAGGACTCTTCAGTGAACTATAATCCTCCTCAGAGAACTGCTTTCATTTGGCTTAGATAATAGGTTTCATTATAGATCTACCTTTCCTAATTGGTTTCCCTTTAAAAATAAATTATGCTACATTTGAAAAAGAATGTATAGATGACCATGTAACCAACACCCAAAAATAATAAATTTTTTATATTTGTACTGAATTTTATAAATACATAAAACATAACAGGTATGGCTAAATTTGAACCTCTCTTCCTCTGTAAAGGTAACCACTATGCTGAAGATGTGAATCCTTCTAGCTCGTATTTTATACTTCACTAATGGTCATGCATCCTTCGTTTTTAAATATCACTGAAATGTATCTTACAATAACACCCTTTAGTAATAGCTGGATCTCACTTTTCATCCATCAGTGCTGCAACAGACATTCTTGTTCCACCACCCTGCTCCATGTAACCGACCCTCCTTCCAAAAGCTGTGCATGAATAATTCCATTTCTTTCCCACCCCACCAAACCCAGGTGTTGCCAGACATTCACATGTTGATATCTCAAGTAAGGTAATGTTACCTAATTATTGTTTTATTTTTCATTTACTTGATTACTAGTGAGGTTTAACATTTTTTGCATATCCTTAGCCATTTTCCTCTCTTCTACAAACTGCCTTTTTGTGTCCTCTTGCCAAGCTTTGAAATAGGCTTTCCTTTTTTCTCAACTGATTTGAAAGAGTTCTTTTTATATTCTGTACACTAAACCTTTACAGGTTTTATAAGGGCTGCAAATATATTCTCTCAGTCTGAGGCTTGCTGTGATAGGCTAAAAAATTAATATTCCCCCACCTCCACACCTCCCACCCCCACTCCACTGCCCAAATGTTCACATCCTCATCCCTGGAACCTGTAAATATGTTTCCTGATGTGCTAAAGGGGACTTTGCAGATGTGATTAAAAATTAAAAATCTTGAGTTGGGGATATTAGTCTGGATTATCTAAAGAGGCCTAAAATACAATCACAAGGGTCCTTATAAGAGAAAGGCAGGAGGGTCAGAGGACAGATAATGGCAATGAGCCAAGGAATGCTGAGGACCTTGAGAAGCTGGAAAATTCATAAGGAAACAGATACTCCCCTTAGCATTTTCTGGAAGGAATGCAGTCCTGCCGGCATCTTCATTTTACCACACTAAGACCATTGAGATCTCTAGAACTGTGAGACAGTTTGTTGCTGTAAGCCTCTAAGTTTGTGGTAATTGGATACAGCAGCAATAGAAGATGAATATACTTGCCTTTTACCTTTCTTCTACTGACCTGCACATTTTTTTTCCCCCAATCCATCGTGCTCCATTATCATTAGGTGAGTTTCCATATTTTCCTCTAAGTTTTAAAGCTTGTTTTTCACATTTAGATGGCCATTATCCATCTGGAACTTATTTTTGAGTTTGGAGTAAACCAAAATTCTAACTTTTGGGTTTTTTTTCCATGTTAAGAGCCAACTGTCCCAACACTATTTATTTAATAGCTCATAATATCCTCATTGTAATGCTATTTCGGTCAGCTTCCAATTCCATTATTCATGAAGGTCAGTTTCTATGCTCTCTGCTTTCACTCTTTCATTGTCTCTCCTTCCATGTCTACCCACCATCTTAATTATTATGGTTGTAGGTGCAATATATACTTGGGAAGACAAATGATCTTGCCTGTTGTTCTTAATAATTATCTTGGCTATTTTGGATCCCTGTCTTCTCCAAATCTAGGATAAGTTTCTCATGTGTTCCCATCCACCCTAAAAAGACACACTCCTAGAAAGACAGAAGATTCTATAAGCATTTTGCCTGAAAATGTATTAATTTGGAGAGGACCACAACTTCACAATATTGAGTCTTCTCAATCTATAAAAGGTTACATCGCTTCATCTTTTACACCCTTCAATAAAGTCTTCTAACTAACTTTCTGCATAAAGGACTTATTAGCACTTTGTTAGATTCTTAAGTACCTGGTAGTTTAATTGGCATTGTCTTTATATCCAGAAACTTTCTTTTTTTTTTTTTTTAAAGATTTTATTTGTTTATTTGACAGACAGAAACCATAAGTAGACAGAGAGACAGGCAGAGAGAGAGAGAGGGAAGCAGACTCCCCACTGAGCAGAGAGCCCAACGTGGGACTCGATCCCAGGACCCTGAGATCATGACCTGACCTATATCCAGAAACTTTCTAAAAATTCATATTAACTCTAAGAATTTGTCTGTACATACTCTTGACAATTTTGTTTCTTCTTAATGTTTTTGTTTGGTTTGGTTTTAATCTTATTCAAGTGGCTGTGGCTCCAGAATACTATTGAATGGAAATGGTGATTATAGGGGCACCTGGGTGGCTCAGTGGGTTAAAGCCTCTGCCTTCAGCTCAGGTCATGATCCCAGGGTCCTGGGATCAAGCCCCGCATCGGGCTCTCTGCTCGGCAGGGAGCCTGCTTCCCCCTCTCTCTCTGCCTGCCTCTCTGCCTACTTGTGATCTCTGTCTGTCAAATAAATAAATAAAATCTTTAAAAAAAAAAAAAAAAAGAAATGGTGATTATAGAGACCTTGTTGTTCTGCCTGAATTTGAAGGGAAATGCTTCAACTGTCTCACTAGAAACTGTGAGGTTTACTCTGCAGGGTTTTGCTAGCCTTCCTTTTTAAAATGTACAAAAGAGTTAATACTATTAACTCAATATGGATTCAGCTGAAAAATTTAATAGTAACCAAATTCTTCTACACTTTATGAGCTCATTGCTTCCTTTCATTCTGGGGATGAACTGACAGTCTTCTACTACTTCTAGCTGGGGCCCTGATTCAGCACCCTTGCAAGGCCTTGCCAATTCTTATTCTACCTCTAATATTATGTATGTCATCACAGTTATAATTTCATTTGAAGTTTTTCTACAGCCTCTTGTTACAATGTTTCTTTTGCTTTGGCTGCTGCTAGCAGCCAGGACTGGATTATTACTTCAAAAGAGGCCATGTCCATGCCAGGCTACCACGGAGACACTACAGAAGCAGTGGGTTGAAGGCCACTCACATGGAAACACAGTAAAGGCAGGTTACCCCACACACTACGAGGCCAATGCCTCAAGCATTTACGTGGGCTCCCCACTCACCTCCAGCTCCTGACTAACTGTTCTGGGACTGTTCTATGGCATAACCTTACTGAAAGCTAATATACTACGTTATTCCCTCAGATCACAGGAGTCCTAACACTGGATACCTGGTTTTTTATATTCAATTAGAAATATATCCAGATACTTATTTGCAACAGAACTAAAGACAGACAAAGGTTTGAAAATACCTATTCTAACAGTTTCTTCACAGATGAGTTAATGGAGGTACAAATAAATTAAGTGATTTTTCCCAGTGTCATGGTAAGTGAGAAGCAGAACTATCAACTATGCTCCCAAGGTCCTGTCACTGTAAAATTACTGCAAATTATCCATGAGTCTCTAGAATGTAACGTAAGTCTGGGCAAACAAATCAGCCTGGAGCAAACAGTCATTTGCAAAACATACTAATCTTGTATGAAGATGGAATCTTTAAAACTTCTCAATATTACACTGTTATGACTTTTCAACAGTAATTTATAATGTGTCTAGAAATGCCAGCTATAGGCAACACCTTCATAATTCTGCAGTTGTAACTAATTAACAGAATCATGAGGTTGGCTCATGTATATAGTAAAGGCAACTCAACTAGACAGAACCATTTCCTAGAATGAATCCAGAAACCCACTGGACTGTGGTTTATGTTATAGTATTAAGAAATCTGGAGAAAAAGGCCAGGGGAGAGGTGACTGAATCAGAGAAGCAGGATAGGTAGAGTATGTCTCGCATTTCCCAGGGAAAGACAACACAATTTGGAGCACGCACACAGCTGAGACCCCTAGGAGTCTCTTTTGTGGGGAATGTTAGCGGAGTTAACTAATCTCAAGATAACAAACTTCACTTTACCTAAAACTTATGCTCAACAAATAACCTTCTGAGGACTAATTCAGTTTCCCCTGTTCCCTTAGAGAGGGAGAAAAATGCTCAGGACAGAATTCCCAAGCACTGCAGCCATGAGAATCCAACTACTACAGATTAGTGTACTGACCTGGTTCACGTGTCAGTCTCCTAGGTCTGATCAACTCAGGGCATCAGGGCCACCAGGGGTAGCATGGTTGACTTCACCAAGAAAACGTTATCTCTGTTAAGGCTTCTTCATGCTCAATCTGGGTGTCTCTGCTGGGATGC
Source organism: Neogale vison (assembly GCF_020171115.1). Classification (NCBI taxonomy): domain Eukaryota; kingdom Metazoa; phylum Chordata; class Mammalia; order Carnivora; family Mustelidae; genus Neogale; species Neogale vison. The sequence goes on along the minus strand of NC_058096.1, from coordinate 45,959,891 downwards.
CCACCCTCACAACACATTCCCTCCAGTTCAAAACCAAACCTATTGCCTAAATGTATCCTCAACAAAGACTTTTCCAAGATTTAAAACACCCTATGTAAAGGCATTAAGAAGATAAATGTGTTGCCCTTACATAACCTGACTATATTCAGCTTTTTAAATCTCTTCTTGGAGTGAAACTTTAATCAGTTCTTGGAATGAAAAGGTTCTGTCTATAGCTCCCTGGCCCTTTCCAAGAGACACCTTCACTTATACTGCTTGGGTTCCATGGAACCCAAACAGTGACATGCAACTCTGCAGTAAAACTTAAAAACATTTTTCTATTTTCATTCTTAATTCTTCACTTTTGACTTCATGAATGTAAAACTGTAATTCTTCAAAGAAAAATAACACTTATTCATTTTGACTGTTTCTAAAATGCATTCACTAGAAATTTAGTTGGTTTAGCTTGCTGAATCAGAAGTCCTACAAAATCCTTTCAAGATGGTACTTTCATATTGAGAGCTATCTATTTTGCTTTTAGTTAATACCAAGTAAGTATCTGTCTGCTGGTTTGACCACAAAAATTGCTAAGCAAATTCCTTTCCCAGTAAATATGGACTGCTTTCCATGCCTTTTTCAGCCTTATCAATACTTGGGAGAGACTGACCAGACCACATTCTTTTTTCTCCACTGGTTTTTGTCCAACAGACAGGAAGTATCAATAGCCACTTAGTCTTTCCCAGTTGGTGTCTAAAGGGCCATGGAGAGAGACCACAGACTGTTTCTATTCTTGTTTCTCACCCAAGACTATTCTTAGCCTGATACCAAGAATACTCTATCCAGGAATGTCTTGTGAAATAAGACTACACTGCTTAGGTTGGGATCAAAGATTCTGAGTATGATGATTATCTTTGGAGTCAGCTCTGGTTGAAAGGTCTCAGTCACTACTACTGTTACACAGGGCTTCAAATCACCTCTGTGTAAACCTCAGCTCTGACTAAATGCCCTGATGAAATGATCATAATCAGACATCTCGATAATCCCAGATCCTCATTACTTCCTCTGCACAGACCCTATAAACATGGAGTGTGAACTAATGCTGCAAAGTAGTGATCCTGTTTTGCTCCAATTTAAAATTCTGAGTAAAGATGATAGAAGGGAGAAACTACCAACCCTAAAAATGTGGGTCTCCAAGGTGACACAGGTAACTCTGCACAAACCAGGCAGGAAATCCCTAGTTCCCCCAAACGAGGGTTTGAGATCAGTACCAGTGGCCATATCAAGATCTATGCCTTAAAGTAACACTGTACACCTGACTAGCAAATTATCGTGTGACTTATCTCCTAGAGTAATAAAATGAACAGGTTATTATTGTTATTAAGCAACTGCTACAATTATGGCCAAAAATTTACCGCTAATTAATAGCTAACATTTAATAAGTGCTCACCATGTGCTAGGCATTTTATAATAGTCATCTCATTCAATATCCCAGTGGCCTTACAAAATACTATTATTTTTCATAGATGAAGCAAGTGAGAAACTTTATTAAATGTCATCCAAAATGGTTAAAGTATCAAACTTGGATTTAAGCCCAGGTCTCTACACATTATTCTAGCTCCTGTGCTTTGAATTCTCACTTAAATATATAAATCAGTCTACATTTTGGTTGGATTTCATGAGTGAAACCCAACTTTCTAGTCCATGAGTAAATTATTGATATTTTTATATTTACCCATGTATCGCTTCTTCCAATGTCACGTCATTCATGGTAATTAAACTGCATAAGAAAAAATCTTGTAATTATGCATTCAAGCAAAGTACTTACATAATCAATGGGCTTGAGTGATTTCACCCTTGACGTTGGACAGCCACAGGAAGTAAGGTCAGCATAAAGGCCTTCTTCTAACACACACTGATTATCAGAAATGTCCTCTTGGTAATACAGGAGCCAGCTTAAAAACAGGCAGTGAGACAGTCAGTCAAATTGCATCAGTTGGGAGGGCAGGCTAATCATCGTGCTGTGGAAACCGGGGGAGGAGTAGGACACAAACAACCAAAACTATTCTTTACTGCTTACCTACCCTGTGCCATATGTGGGTTAGATACGTAACCTGTATTACTACATTGTGTCCTCAATTCTATGAAGTAGAAACACATCCTTATTTTTATAGGCAACAAAACCAAGGATTAGAAAGGTTGGATGATTTGCCCAAGGTCTTCTCAACTGCTAAATGGCAGAGCTGAAATTTGAAACAGGACATCTGCTTTAGGCTACCAATATTAGCTTCATTTAGTGTCCTCACGTACAAAACCCTGGGATCAGATTATAGTGATTATTAAGTACTTGAACAGATTAGAAGTCCTTTTAGGGAAAAAAATCACTTCTACCCTCATTTAATAATGGGCTTGCTGTCAGTCTGGGGAATACAGAAACTAGACTCTGAAAGTCACACAACAGTATATAAAATCTGACACCTATACATCTGGTAATGGAATTTTTTTTTTTTTTTTTACAAAAGAATTAAGTCCATTAGAATCGTTGATAGTGGTTATCATCAATATATCACTCATCAGAAGTTTGGTTAGGAAATACCTTTTTGAAAAGAAAGAGCCCAAGGGAGAAATGAAGGGGCTCTTCCTCCTTTCACATTCAGTGTGTTTAAGTCCTAGCCTGACACTCTTAAGACCACCAGAACTGTCTTTGTGCTAGGCCAGGTTCACTCTGGTCCACCAAAGAGATGCTCTGTAACATTATAACTTACTGTCATATCTCCTATGTAACTATGCATTTTATCAAATGTTTCTAATATGTCAGGCATGGAGTTTCAGCCCATCATATGCAATATGCATCATTTATTTGGCCCTTATAAAAATCCTTCGAGGGGTGCCTGGGTGGCTCCATAGGTTAAGGCCTCTGCCTGCAGCTCAGGTCATGGTCCCAGAGGGTCCTGGGATCGAGCCCCGTATGGGGCTCTCTGCTCAGTGGGGAGCCTGCCTCCCTCTCTCTCTCTGCCTGCCTCTCTGCCTACTTGTGATCTCTGTCAAATAAATAAATAAAATCTTTAAAAAAATCCTTTGACGTAGGTACCATTATTATCCCTCCTTTACAGGATGAAACAACTAATTTTGGATATTAATCCAATTTGTTTAAGGTTATGTATCTAGGAAGTGGTAGAACTGGGCTTCAATCCAGGTCTTCCAAGTACTTACACAACTGCCAGGGTTCCTATATTCTATTATTAAACTGCAGTTTAACAAACTACACATAGATATATACATATATAAAATGTATATTCTCTATATAAAGTGAACATATGGCTAATTTGTCCTAGATTTCAGTGTCAAGAAAAAACATTTTCAACCAGAAAACCTTCAATATTTCCCTTTATTAGAAAATGCAAATATATCTTATAAATCAATTTCTTTTATCTTAGTGGAGAAGAAACTCAGAGCCAAATACTAGTAACAAAGTTATTTCAGGTGCCCAGTATACATTTCTCTCTCACTAAAGAGTTGCTGATAGTCTAACTTATAGTGTCCTATCTTATGTGTTTTAATGTTAATATTATAATATTATAAATTTAATATTATTTAATAATTTTAATGTTATTATTAATATTAATATTACAATAAAGTGGAAGGGCCAAATAAATACCTTCATATCCTATAAATACCTTCATATCCTTTTAACATGCAGAGACAAGTTCGAACTAGGAAGAGCTATAGAAAATCTGGGAGAGAAAGACTGGTGGAATTAGGGTTAATCAAGAAGACTGACAGAGGGAATGGGGATGGGCTGACCCATAAAGATATACTTGGTTTAGTATTAAATGGGGGCCACAAGCTTACATACCTATAGGAGGCCAGGCAGGTAATGTACATGAAGAGTATACCAGGTTAAAAAAAAAAAAAAATCAACTTGGAATATATCCTATAGCTCATTGGAATCACATATGCCATTTAGTTAACACTCACTAATTACTCCCAAAGGTGAGTGCTTCTCAGTTTTCAAATCTTCTGATTTTTTTTTAAAAAGGTGAAAAAACCCTAACCCAAAATGTTGATATATTTTTTTAACAGTGTGTGTAGGCCAAACAAATAACATCTGCTGGCTAGGTTTCCCTGAAACTTAGAGCCATTCATAGGGAGCAGGGTTAGCAAAGTACAGCCTGTGGGCCATCTGTCCAACTGCCAGTTTCTGTACAGATCAGAAGCTAAGTCTGCCTTTCATGTGCTTAAATAATTTTAAAAAATTAAAAGAACAGCTTTTGATATGTGAATATGCTATATGACTGAGATTTCAATGCCCATAGAGTTTTACTGAAACATAGTTGAGCCACTCATTTGTGTAATGTCTGTGGTTGCGTCTGTGCTCGTAACAGCCATACTGCGTAGCTGGGACAGAGCCTGCAAGACTCACAAAGCCAAAAATACTTACTACCTGACCCTGAAAGAAAAGGTCTACCCCTGATATAGAGAGTAAGCAGAAAATACTCAGCAGAGTAAATGTGGGAAGGTGGGAAGAGGGGTAGAGAGGGAGACACTGGAAGGACAGAATGGGGAATGGGTAGGGCAGATAAGACTAACTGACAGTAAATCTGGAAAAGGACGCATCTGAACTCGATCTGGCTGGTAGTAGAGGAGGACTGGGGAATGTAAAGCAGAGTAATAAAAATAATAAGCTGGATTGTGGGACAAATAATTGGGTTTCTGGTAAAGGATGGAAGGAAGATAATACTGGAGTGAAGCTAACCAGGAGACTGGGGTTCTGCAAGGAGAAGAAATGATTCAAGAGGAAAAGGAGAACTGACAAATCCAAGACATCTTGAAGAATGAACAGAAAATTCTGATGAGTTATTAGGTAGATACTTGAAACAGACCTACCACTGAACTGCACACTTCAAATGGTTAATATGGTAAACTGTATTTTATGTATATTTTATAATTAAAAAATGAGGAAATATGTATTAGTCTTGGGAATCAAATACAGCTCATTTACATCTGAAAAAGAGCTAATAAACAGCTATAGCTCAAAGAACACAAGATTTAATTTAAATTTATTAGAATTAATTTAATTAATTTTTTAAAAAAGACTAAAGCGATCATGGGTCTAACATTTGGTATATGATCATGTGATCATAGGAAACCCTAACTTTGAAATCAGGAGTCCTCATCTGTGATATGAGATTGATACATACTTTAAACAATTTTTTAAATTTCAGTGTAATAGGTCTACTATGGACAAAACACTGGTTTTTACATAACATTCTATTATGCTATCCAATAGCATACAATATAAGTATTCAAAATATTTAGGAAATAATCTAAAATAACAGTAAGAAAATAAAATGTCCACAATGCTCCCAAAGTTAGCTAATCAGCATTTTTTCCCTCTGTATTACACAATGGCCCATAACACAAGACAGGCAAAATTACTATAGGCTAATTAGCAACTGACCAAGGACTAAAAGACTTTAATTCACTGTGAATCAAAAATAATACTAAAGCAAGTAAAATATCTGTAAATTTAAAGGAAAGTTAGTTATTAAAACATTAGTAGAAAACACTCAAAACAAGCATACTTACCAACCCCGAAGAACTTTAAAAGAACATGGTGTGAATGAAGTCAAATCAATTTCTTCTGTAAAATCTACGCATTCACCTTGGAATCCCGGTTTACTGAATGCTTTGAGCTATGAGAATAACACAACTAATTAACAGAAAACAACTGCTTGACATTATCACAAAAGCAAATGAAAACCTTTTATTTCTTATGTTTGTAAAAAAAATTCAGCAAAATTGGGGCACCTGGGTGGTTTAGTCAGTTAAGCGTCCAACTCTTGATCTCAGCTTAGGTCATGATCTCGGGCTCATGAGACTGAGCCCCCCATCAGGCTCCACGCTCATGGGGAGTCTGCCTGAGCATTTCTCTCCCTTTCCCTCTGCCACTCCTCCTGCTATACTCTAAAATAAATAAATCTTTTGTAGGTGCCTCATTAGCACAGCAGGTAGTGCATCAGTCTCATAAAATAAATCTTTTAAAAATTAAAATTCAGCAAAATATGAGTGTTTTATCTATTACCAATGGATCCTTGTTAAGGATAATATTCTCTTTAAACTCCCATTTTTGTTTCCTTACCCATTTCTGGAAATGTCACAGTTACCATTTTCATCCATCTTTTCCACCAGATTCTGGGCACAGAGGCCCAGAAAACAATTCTACCTGTAAGATTAAATCAGAATCCCTTCTCCACTAACATGTGGTCCCTGCCCATTGTATCAATTATCCCTTGTGCTGAGACTACATGTTTAAGATAAGAAGCAATTTAGTTCTAAATATGAAGGCAGTTTCAGTTAGTATGAGGAGTGGTTGGTAAGCCTTTTCTCTTCCCAAGTCTCACAGATCCAGTTAATAAAAGGTTGCAGGACAGAGTATGAGTGAATGCAGGCAAGTGGGCCTGAGAGAACAAGGGGGCAGATGGCAGAGAAGATAATGACAACGAGATGAGCAGAAGATTTATGGTGAAAAAAGAAAGACCTCCATGTATTTCAGCCAACGGGCTCCATTTTACTGTTCAGACTATCTTAAATATAAAGCTTACAAGCATATACAAGCACGTTTCTACTTTCGTCCCTTTTGTTGAAAAATCCATGAAATCTCAACTATGATTCCCTTCAGACCAGATACACAATGATCTGCAACTCTAGTGGCCTTGGATCTATATAATAGGGAAGAAAGAATTAATGAGCCCTATAAATATTTCAAAATACACTGGCGCTTTGAAATAAAACGGCCCACAGGTTCATCTTGCACAGGCTCGCATTGTAGCTAATAAACCATCATACTGAGGGCTGGACACCACTGTCCTTTCTCCCGCTCAAGTTGTATCAAGAACAAAGCAGCTTTGAGCCACTGATGTTTGCCTCCTTCATCTTCCCAAGAGTCCTCTTAGAGGCTGATAGTCTCTAAGTTCTGAGGAACCGCTTCTTGACTATCTCCTTCTGCTCTGACATCAAAGACCACCAAAAATCAGGAAAGGGGAGAATCAGTTCCCCTGGACCAACCATGGCGTGGTACAACCTGATTTGCCACTGTGAAACCAGACTGCATTTGAAGCATTCAAACACCAAGGGATTCCCTGCCTTATGGAGGTATAACCAGCAAGTTTCCATCATGGTCCTTCTGGTGGATACAGAGGCTAGCAACAATGAGAAAGTCCAAAATGAGACAGACTTCTGAAATAATTCCTTGTAGAAAAACAACTCCGTGTATCAGGGAAATTGCCCCTCATTTCCTTGACAAACACATATTTTGGTTAGTCATTTTACAAACTATGTGTTTTAACTTAAAGACTTATAAAACAAAAGACTGAGAAGTAAATCACAATTTTACTTCCAAAAAATGCAATTTCTTCTACATGCCAATATCTTAATTCATGATTAAGAGTTGGAAAAGCCACATGAGAACAGAGGTCACAGCTGCTTTGTTTACTCTGCAACTACCCAGTTTGTTCATTGTTTTTATGTTGCTGAGCATAAGATTTATACTTCACAATTTCACCATAAATCCAGACAACTGACCATGCAAGTTAAGCATATTTTGGATGGCATATATATATAGTAGCCAACTCTAGTGTTTAGTCTGTCTTCAGTCCCAGGAGCACTAATTAAAATATACACAGACACACAAACACATACACATTTGCCATAAAATACTTTTTGGATTTGGTGGGTTAATTCTTTGCCCGAACCGAAAAACCAGGCTTAATGCTGATCTGAGCTTTTTTAAAATTTTTACTCCCCAAATGATACACAGTGCCATAGGATTCACCCAAAATTTGATCAACCCCAGAGAAGTAATGCCTCATTCTGATTACCCTACAAATGTCTTGGAATAGAATTCTCATAATAATGTTCTGAGAATGGTCCATAAAGAAACCAATTCTGAAAAAAAAATTAAAAAAAAAAACAAGTCTGTGCTTATTAATTATAATAATTGTGATTGCTACTACTAGTGAAATTAATTAACAGTGCCTTGGCAAAATTAAGACCTGGGAAAAGCTAGGTGGAGAAGTCATATTCTGGTTTCCTTTTCAATATCAACCAGTCTCCCAAACAGAATTGTACAGATAAACACACACACACGGTACCTCGGTTTTGCAGTGCCAACTGCCTTTTCATATATATTACTTCTTGGAACCAGTTCATATAGAAACTACCACCATTTTATGAGGAACTTTTTGCACAGAGGCTTATTACATACTTTTCATTTATGATCTACATGAATATAAATGTAATAGCTCTTTAATCTTACAAACTGAGAACTCAGAATTTTAATTACTGACCAAACACATAAGTTGTGCTTAATTTCACAATATCAGAATAATTTCTTCAAAGTAACTTTATTTTTTCCAATGCTATGATAATTTCTATGAGAAACTTTCTATTGCATATTTGACTTTCTTCAGCCCTTGGACTTTCCTCACACAAACATGTTAATTGTTAAACAAGGAACAGTCTTGTTTCTATCAGTTTCTGTTCTTCTATTACATCATAGTGTCTCAGGTGGTAGTGTTATGTACTCCTCACATCAAATACTTACTACACAGTAATTTTACTTCCCTGATTACTCATAGAGGGCTTTTTTTTACTTAGAAAAGTAGCTATTCCTATTTCTGGTCTTTGAATTCTATAAAAATGGTCTGACTGCAACACCACGAAGAAATGTTTTCCTTTAATATTCTTCAATCTTAGTGATATTTGCCCAACACTGTCACTTTTCTATCCCCCATACATAGTAACTGTTAAAGATCCTATGACAACTCTAAAATTCAATGTGGCCAAATTATGCAATATAAAAAATATCCAGTTGCTTTTTTCTCAACTACAATCATGTATAAAATGGGAGGGGCTCAATATCCAAAGAAATCAAAGTTTGTAATAACATTTGCACATGGATTTGAAAAATATTTTAAGGGGAAAAAAGTCCTTAGTTGTATCAAAGGGAATAACTTGTTAGAATTTCTAGAGAACTGTGCCTGACTACAACCTCCCTGAAAACTAAACTCAATTTTATAGGATTTAATCTAGTGAGACATCTGATCTGCTAAGATAAAGAGATGATGACATTATGAACATAATCCATATTGTTTGTTTTTGTTTTCTTTGGAGAAAGTAAAAACAAAATTAAATTCCAGCTGCTATTATGAAGAACTACATAATGATGCTATATATTTTGAGTTGTCAGTTAGACTTGGTGATTGGTCTTCAGCCAGAGGACAAATAAGAATCTTTCAAAGGAGGTGTTCTGGATCTCAAATAAGACATACCTTATTATAATATGGTGACACATCAAAAATGATATATTTATCAGAGTAACACTCATGATGTTTATTTATATCTATATATATGCATATTCTGGCTTTTCCCTTCTTATGTTGCTTGAGGTTCCCTTTAAAATCACCAGCATTAAAAAAAAAAAAAAAAATCCTTGGACTTGAACTATGAGATGTCATTTCCTCCTTAGTCCTCAGGGAAAATAACTACTCCATCTGAGCACAGCATCTAAATAGTCAATCTGACTATGACAGCTATTTGTGAAGGAGAAAACACTTTCTAGTTACTGAATGGAACCAGAGTTTGCCAAGTTAGCCAAGAACCTCTTTCTCTCTCCAAGTGAAAACAAGCAAAACATTCTGAAAATTTGGTCCAGTGAAAACAGGACCAACTTTGATACTAGGTAAACTAAGGAGGCTTTGTCTGCATGTTATTAAATATCTGGCTATCATACACCTGTCAGAAACACTTATTTCACAAGGCGATGGCTGAGTCAGATCCAGAAATATGAAGTGGGGCTGATTTCACTCAGTGTTTTCTGCTGCTTCCTCTCTCTTCAAGTCAGACTGGAAATACTATAAAGAAAATCCTTCAAGCAATCTGCCCCAAACAAGGAAGTCCGTAAAAAAGAATAGGAATGTAGGAGGGAAAAAACAGAACTTACAAGAATGTGACTTTTATCTGCACTTAAAACTCAGAAAATGTGCAGTTAGGAATTATCCCTGCTTAACTCTTTAATTGCTCATGTTATGCTGATTCATGTACAAGTTCTTTACAAGTTCACCACTGGAGTTTTCAAAGATCTGAAATAAAGATCTCGCAGGAAGCGTCTCTAAGTATAACAACTTAATTATATTCGAAAAGGAAATGTTCCCAATAGGCCTGAGCTAATTAGAAAATAAGAAAACCTGAAAACATTATGAACAGAAACAAGGTTACAACTAAGCTAACCTGAAATAGAGAAACACTGACATGAACATGAAAAATAAAAACACTCAGAGAAAAAGATCTAGCATTATCTAAAGCCAGCAAATGTCAAATATTTAAAATTAATCACTCAATTGGGTTTTGACAGAAATTTTTCCAAATTTGTTAAAATAAGACAGAAGAAGCAAGGTCTCTCATCCCCTCTTACTCCTGTGGATGTACGGATTACATGATAGGTCTTTCTCTGATACAAAATCTTGAAAATGCTGAGTTGAGTGGAGTCAGATGCTAAAAAATGCCCATTTTCCTACTTCTAGCTGTGTGAAATGATACTTCCATTCTAAATCTTTGTTTTCTCATCAATAACTGGGATTAATTTTGACCTCACTGAGCTTTTAGAAGGATAAAGTAAATGCAATTTGTAGCCCTCAATGGGTAATAAATGTCAGGCTCCAGAGTATTGCCCAATCCTTCAAACCATTAACACACTAGAAATAAGGAAGCAGGGCTACAGTTTTACTCGTGCTTTTAAGAAATGTTTGACTTAGGTATTAAAAATACATTTACATAATAAGCATGCCCAGACAAACAGTTCTCCATGTTAAGTTTGCTCCTCTAAAGACAGCAGAAGGTGCTGTGCTGAACGAAAATGTGACACTGAAGAACGGACAGGCAGGAGGAAAGGAGGGGCAGAGGTTCAAAATGATCCCAAAGTGGTCAGAGCTAAAGCTCTATGGGGAGAAAACAAAAGGAAATATGACAAGTCCAGGCCAACAGAACCTGTCATGGAGATGGGTACTCTGCTGCCCATAGGTATCAAGTACCAAATAAACTGCCCTGATTTATAAACATAAGAAATTTATCTGATGGAAAGAGAAAGAACTAAGACAAAGAGCACAAATGCTTTTAATAAATAGTAAATTTAAAAAATTGTGAAACATACCAAATGTGGAGGCTCATTTATTCCACGTGGTTCCTGAAACATATATGAAAACATTTTAAAAACCATCATCATGTAATCTTAGTTTTCTTTTTGAAAGTTTTAAAATACCATTTTAAAAAATGGGGAAAAAAGGTCAAATTTACTAGATTTCTTGAACTGGTTATGACCCTCAAATAATTTACTGGATTATATTATAATAATTTTAGTATTTATTCCTTACTAATTCATTTTGAGTCATGTAGTTGGGGGAAAAAATATGTGTGTCAATGACCATCAGAAAGAGAGAGTCTGAGCTTCTTGCCCTTACCTTTCCCACACTGTATCATGGGCACTCTTCTTGGGGTATGTATTTTCCACACTGGCCACACTCTTTCCTAACTGCATGACTCTGCACATGAGGAGATTATTTCCCTCTTTGAGGATTGCCTTTTCTGCCCTACTCCATTGTCTAGCAAAAGTGCTTTTATCCCTTAAGATATCACTTAATACAGGAGTGGCATGATGCCCAACTCCCAGGCTCGGAGGGCTCCTTCACTGGCTCCCGCAGTGCTGCCTACACATCCACCTCCTCACTAATCATACCACAATCACCTACACATCAGTCTCCTCTAAGAAACAGAGGCCCATCAGGGCAATCTTATTCATCTTGTATCTCCAGTGATCAGTAGTGTCTGACATATGAGGCATGAAATAAATACTGTTAAAAGAATGATCAAATTATAGTCATTGATGAGCTACTGATGAGATACCAACTACTACAAGCTCTCTATAGAGTCTAAGAAAATTCATATGCTATTTCATTTTCTTTATATATTCACATAACATAATCCAGCAGTTTCGTTTTTAAAAAGCCTGTTCCACATAGTCAAGTGTATGCCATTATATGCTCTGGAATTGGTTATGGTCATTCGTAACTCACCAGTTGGATAGGTCGTATTGACATGATTATATTATTCGATCCTCCCCAGTCAAAAAAGCATTTGTATTTCCCTTTCTCTAAAATGTACTGTTCTCCACAAAAGAACTTCTGCTGGTAAGCAACCCATCTAGTAGGGGAAAAAAGGGAGAAAGAACAGAGGTAATACACATGTGAGCAATCAACATTTTTAAAACCAAAGAGAGTTTGGTTTTACCTCTCAAAGTTCCCAGAATAGGAGACAACTTACACTCCACTTTTAACATGAATGGATCTTGTTTCACTGCCAAAGCCGACTTCTTCCAAGTCAGAAATTTCCTGATTTGTAATGTCAATAAACTTCCCACTTTCTAGGTCAGAGTCAAATAATGTGATAGAAGATTCTATAAAATTCTAAAAAGAGGAAGAGGAAAGGTAAGGATTTTGTTTATTAGGCTGCTCTATCTTAAGCACAATTTCCACATGGGATAATTTTACACAAATAACTCCAGGAAAAATTTTAAATGGAACTGGAACAATTTTAATAGTTGCTACTCTTCAATAGTTTAAAGAAAAAATGAGTTTGGATTTACTTTAATCAGGAAAACAACATTTTTATATATAAGTGGGAATTAACCAAGAGTTGGTAAATTTCTGGGACTCACAAACTATTTATTATATGTTACAGTAATGATAAAGGAAACTAAAGTTTCAGTTGTACCTAAAGAGTAAAAGCCACAGCATGAAATAGAGTTCACATACAATGTGCAGTTGGCATTTTGGGGGAGAGGATTTATGAGCTTAAATGTAAAAGAAAAAATGATGGGTATTAAGGAGGGCACATATGGCATGGAGCACTGGGTGTTATATGCAAACAATGAATCATGGAACATTACATCAAAAACTAATGATATACTGTATAGTAACTAACATAAAAAATGAAACTTCCTTGAAAAAAGATAAAAAGAATAAAAATGAAAAAATTTTAAAGCCTTTATAGTTAGATGAAATATTTAAAACAAAAAATATCAGAAGAAATTTTAACCCCCTAGTTAATAAGTCAGCAAAAGACATAGACAGTTCATGAAAAAGATAAGCATTAAAAACAAATAAGCAACAAGGGCGCCTGGGTGGCTCAGTGGGTTAAAGCCTCTGCCTTCAGCTCAGGTCATGATCCCAGGGTCCTGGGATAGAGCCGTACATTGGGCTCTCTGCTCAGCAGGGAGACTGCTTCTTCCTCTCTCTCTGCCTGCCTCTCTATCTACTTGTGCTCTGTCTGTCCTAAATAAATAAAATCTTTAAAAACAATAACAACAACAAAATAAGCAACAATCTGAGGGTTTTGAAGGGGTGAGGGGTGGGAGGTTGGGGGAACCAGGTGGTGGGTATTGGAGAGAGCACGGATTGCATGGAGCACTGGGTGTGGTGCAAAAACAATGAATACTGTTACGCTGAAAATAAATGAAAAAAATTAAAAAACAAACAAACAAACAAAAAACCCCAAATAAATAGGGGTGCCTAGGTGGCTCACTGGGTTGAGCCTCTGCCTTTGGCTCAGGTCATAATCCCAGTGTCCTTGGATTTACTTTAATAATAGGGCTCTCTGCTCAGGGAGCCTGCTTCCCCCGCTCTCTGCCTGCCTCTCTGCCTACTTGTGATCTCTCTCTGTCAAATAAATAAATAAAATCTTTAAAACAAAACAGAAAACCAAATAAGCTAATGCCAAATTTCACCAGTAAAAATAAGGAAATTCAAATTAAAACCATTATACAATTTTCACTTTTTAAAGTAAGTTAAGAAGAACCTAAAAATCCAGTTTTGTCTGAGAACACTGCTGGTAGAAAAATAAATTGGATAGCTATTTTAGAAAATAATTCAGAAATACATTTAAAAAGACTAGTATTTTTAAACTCTCCAATACTGTTGAAATTTTTTTAGGGTAGAAAAAATTCCCTGAAACTAAACAATGGTCAATTTATATGCAAAGATGCATTTTTTAATAATACTGAAAAGCTATAAACAGTGTAAATGCCCAAATGATGTATAAACATATACCTTTATGCATCTTACCTACGGCTTGATGGAATATAATTAAGAAGAAGCTAACAGTACATTCAATACTACTGGCCAAGAGCTTTATGTGCCTTATTTCCAAAAGAACTACCACATGAGATTATATTACTATCATTCTCATTTTCCAGCTAAGGAAAGTAACTAATTTGCCTGAGGTTAACACAGCTACTGAGGGGCAGAGATTGAATTTGAGTCCAAATTTATCTACCTATCTACTACCCTAAGCTCTTAATCCCTGTCAGATAGAATGAAAGAACTTAACTTACATTTTTTCAACTCTTTATAATAGACTTCGTAGTTGGAAAACACAGAATACATTATTTTTTAAAAAAAGAAACATGGGTGCCTGGATGGTTTAGTTGGTTAAGCATCTACCTTCCACTCAGGTCCTGATCTCAGAGTCCTAGGATGGAGCCCCGGTTTTGGGCTTTCTGCTAAGTGGGAAGCCTGCTTCTCCCTCCCCACCCCACTACCAACTTGGGCTCTTTCACTCTACTCTCTCTCTCAAATAAAACCTTAAATAAATAAATAAATAAATAAACACAATCTCTTCTTCTGTCACTACTACTTTGTTGTAAGTTTCAGATCTATGGGAAATGTTATCAACTTCTATAAGTCTCAATATCAGTTTTTCTCCCCCCTTTAAAAATATTATAAATTTGGGGCTTGTGCTCTCTCTCAAATAAATAAAATCCACATATATATATACACATATATAAGTGTATATATATAGTATATATACTACAAGCCTCTGCCTTGTATATATATATATATATATATATATGTGTATATATATAGTATATGTAATCTAAGAAAAGATTTCTAGGATAAACATTCACTTTATATGAACAAGCAAAACAGTGTCAGAAACAAAAACCAAAGCATCTGTAAGAAGAGGGAAAATACACTTAAAATAATTTCCTCATTTACTACTCAGTTGTCAAATTCCAAGGACTTAAAGATTGTTCATGTAACTAGATCAAATTTCATTTGAGACTTTAGGATAAAAGATAACAAAGGATTTTTACCTGAAATCTTTATAATTCATAACCCATAATTATATTTTTAATTACCCCTGGAGAGTAAACCTTTGGAACCTGAAGATATGTGTTCCCTTCATTACCTTCACAAGGTTCTTAAAAAAAAAAAAAAAATGAGAGCTGTTGGGGCACCTGGGAGGCACAGCCAGTTAAGTGTCTGCCTTTGACTTGGGTCATGATCCTAGAGTTCTGGGATTGAGCCCTGCATCAGGCTCCCTGCTCAGTGGGGAGCCTGCTTCTCCCTGTGTCCTTCACCCCCCTCTTACTCTCTCTCTCAAATAAGTAAAATCTTAAAAAAAGAAAAAAATGAGAGCTGGGTGATTTTTTTTTTACCTCACTGTCCCCATCCCTCCTTCTATTAACGTAACATGTTATTCTCAAAACACCTGTACTTTTTTATCATTATTGAGCTCCCTTAAGCCCTGAAATTTTACATATATGTGTAATATACATGCATAAACATGCATATATATATACATATATAAGCACACACATTATCTATTTTGACTCATATTTGCTATTTTGCCAATATAAATATATATAAATGTAAATATGTGCGTGTGTGTGTGTGTATACCTTAAAGCAAGGCTTTAATAGCCCATGAGTGATTTGCCTTAAAGTCCTCAGGGCAAGCCTTCCAACTGAAATACATTTACAGCCTGGGAGGCACACCAGCAAATCTGGTTGTCCTGACAACATAAACTTCCATCATCTGAAGAACCTGAACATGACTGTTTCACATGAAAGTACGTAACTAGCTCAAGGTGGCCGTGAGGATACAATGTGATGAACCGAAGGGGGCCCTGTCTGGTCCTGGGCAGGAACCACTATCAACAGCCACTAACCAATCAGGCCCAACCATAAATGGGAGGGTGTTCAGCAGTTCTCACAAATTTATATGGCCCTCTCCTCCCCTACTCTGGTGACTCTGGAATGTCCCATCTCTGCTTCTACTTCTGCCCCTACAACTGTTCTGTACTCTCCATGAGGGCTACAGGAATAGGGGAGTGAGGATAAGCTGTAATGCCAAGGTTATTACTTTGTGTTGGAGTAAAACAGGACAAGACATTAAGAAATAAATATGGACATGTGCAGATGTGCTGTGTCTGTGCCCTTTCATTAACAAACAACTTATGATGTGCTGTACTTTACTTGAGCAATGATTTGCACAAGTCCTACCATGTGGGTTGTGGGGGAGTGAGCTGGCAAGCAGGCTGGGGCTGCTTGGCAACAAGGCTGGAGGTGAGCAGGGAAGGAAGAAGGGAAGTGCTATCACAGGACCCAGTCCAAGAGCTGGCAGCATACAATTTCACAAACAAATGTACTCGTGTGACTTGAGTTTGTGTCCTTTCTACTCTGCCTGCTACTCCTTGAGACCTGGCCGAGGGCCACAGGCACCTCTTCAGTGGCATCACTCTCTTCTTTACATTTGCTTTTGTGTATTCACGGCTTTGCTTGCCTTACAGCTTTTGCCTTCTATCTTATTTTTAAGCACCTTTCTGAGCCATTCTCCTGGTTTTCACACTCTCTGCATTTTGCTCTCAAACCTACCAAATGTACAGTGTCTGATCTGGTTGACTAGTTACCATCAATACGGTGTCCCTGAGCTCTAACTCTAAGCCAAATCCAATCACCTGGGGCTAAATCTCCAGGGATCACATGTATGAAGTGTGATATAAAACATGCAAAAATCTACAAAACGCGAAACCAAAACCTCTAACTGCCTTGTTAGGTGACTGCAACAGGCATTCAGAATCATGTCCATGGTAGGCACTATGAGGTTTTCATGTTACTAGCATCTTGCTTTACCAGGCACAGTTAAAATAATTATGAAAGTCTTAAGTGGAGTTCTGTTGCTTAAGAATGAATAATGATGAAACGAACTCAAATCTGTACTCTGCTTTCCATTTTGGAAGCATTTACATCCAAGGGAAAATCTGGATAGCTTACTATGGTCTCTAGTACAGAACTCCCCACTGTCAAAAACAAAAACAAACCAAAAACCAATGAGCAGATGCTTCAGGACCAAAGATATGCCTTTTTAAGAATTTATAATTTGGGTGTTCTTAAATTCCATAAGATCCCACAGCTGAACTGCCCCAGAGCCCTTGAGCTATAACCCTCTGGTGGACAAAGTAATATAAGACACCAGTGGAGATCTGGTATACCCATTAATTCAGAAGAAATAATAATCTCCATTGCATACCACCTGGTTTCAAAGATCTGAAAAGAGGCCCCAAGACTGAAAATCTTAATAAAAGCAAATCCAAAAGTTAAGCTAGTATAAAACTGAGGAAAAATAAGCATACCAAGAAAGTTTTATCCAGGAAGCCAAGGAAAAAAAATTCCTTTTTAATCCCTGGAGCCTAATACTCCTATATTCTTCTGGACCTCTCCTTTAAAAAAAAAAAAAAACTAACTCAAAGTCATTATGTATCTGCCTGACTCATTTGGAATTAGAAACATATTTCCTGTTGTCTTCTCCAAGTACTCTGTGACACAGATTACATTATCCCTAAGGAAAATGTCCAGAATTTGAACTTAGTGGATCCAGAGTGTTCTGCATACTGAAGCCAAGACATTAGAAAATTGCATTGTATTGTACAATTTCTCTCTCTATCCTTTTGTTTATATTATTTCAACTTAGATCTTACATATAGCCCTTCATTTCTTCCCAGGTTAGGAACACTAGGAGAACTGATATGAAAAGATGTCACATGTCAACTCTACCAGTTACCTTCAATAGACTATGAGAACCATAAGAGGTTTTTTTTTCTTTTTAAAGATTTTATTATTTATTTGATATAGGGATAATAGCAGGAGGGGGGGAGGAGAAGCAGATTCCCCACTGAGCAGGGAGCCCCTCTTGGGGCTTGATCTCAGGACCCCAAGATCATGATGACTTGATCCAAAGGCAGACGCTTACTTAACTAAGCCACCCAGGCACCCCAACAACCACAGAGTTTTTAAAATCCTATGCCTAACTACATCATAAACTTAAAATTTTCAGAGGTAGATCTTATGTTATGTCTTATCACAAAAAAATAAGGGGCAGAAGGAAACTTTGGGAGAAGATGGATAGGTCTGTCACTTGATGGTGGTGATGGTTTTACAGGTGCACACTTATCCACAAAGTCATTGAATTGTATATATTAAATATGTACAGGTTTTGTATAATATCTCAATAAAGTAAAAAAAAAACCAAACTCCTCCCCAACTATATGCTATATCTGGAGAATAAAAATATTTCAACTGAAAATATTTTAGTGAACATGAAATTACAAACTGTCTGAAAGCCATGTAAATATTTACTATACATATGTATTGGTCTGCAATGTGACCATATATTTATAGCTACAGATGAAATGCTAATAAGCCTTTGGTTGAATGAAATCCGGTTTTCTGCTAAGATTTTTTAAGTCTAATCATTCTATAACAAAAAAAAAAAAAAAAAAAGGATAATTTGACATGGGCTCTAGAGTAAGATATCACAGCTCTACACTTGGGCATGGTACCTAAACTTTCAGATCCTCTGTTTCTGTACCTGTAAGATAAAGATCATAAGAGTATCTCATGGTCTTTGTGAAGATTAAGTATAAGTATGCATGTAAGGCCATTAATAAGTTCTTGATAAATGTCAAGATTATAATGACGAGGACAAAAATATCTTTATAAGCTAGGAAGTAGTCTTTTAATTGTTAAAAAATCTTATTTTAAGAGAACAGAGGATTTTCTAAAAAGGGCATTTTCATTTACTTATATAAAAATGGCATCATTATTTTTGTAAATGCTCAAAACTTTTCTGTGTAACAGTAATCAATGTGCCAATTCCTGCCAATTTTTCCAATGTATATTATCATACTGTCTATACCAAATACCCTCTAATTATTTAACTATACAGTTACAGTATTTATATCTCTTCACATTTTCTACTATTGGGAGACTTCAAGGAGTGACCTGGGGTTTTCTTATTTGTTTGCGTGTTTTAGTCACAGTCATCCTGGGAAGGTGCCATCACATTCACTGTTGAACATTTCTAGAATCAGCAATGCTTCTGTTCAACTGCTTTTTAAATAAAGAGGGAAAAATTAAAAATTATTCAATATTAGGTGGAAGACACTTTGAATCACGACCCATAGTTCCTAAAATAAAAGATGAAGGTTCTATCTTATTTTGTCTTGCTTGCCTTTTAGTGGTCAAGTAAGGAAGAGCTAGGTAGAGAAAAACCCTTGAAGAATAGGATTGGTGGACTAAATACCTCAAATGTTATCCATTGCTCAAGCAAACTCAGTGTGCAGTCTTCAGTGGACTGTCCTATATGTCTTTTAGGTAGAACTGATTTCCAACTCACGTTCTTACTGAAAAAGATCATTCACCCACCCCACCCCACCCCACCCCACCCCAAAAAAACTCCCTTGTTCCCTATGCTACTTTTCCCATTCTGGCTCTTCCTGCCTGACTAGGTGAAGGGCCCTAACAGATGAAAACCTGAAGGACCAGAGCACACTACCAACCTGTGCTCACTCAAAGTCCATACAGACCCCATAATCACTCTTCACTTCAATATCAATTCCTTCAAAAAGGGCTTTGGAAACCATTCCAGACAGTTCAGGATTTATATGGATACAGATTACTATGGAAAAGAGACTACAGTGGTAATCTTAAGAAAGTATGTCCCTGTGAACACATTAAAAAGTCTCTAGGGCTGGTGAGGAAAATGAGCAATGTTTGATAAACCCTGATATCCTACAGAGCTCTCTAACACTTATCTCTTTTCTGTGAACTCATCAACTTCCACCTGGAGTCCTACAGTGTTCAGACTTATCTTCTTCACCCCAAACCTTTTCTCAAGAGTTACCAAGAAGATCTTGTGAAACTTCAAATCTAATCTTGCTCAGTAGGCCTAAAATCCATCAGAGGCTCAAGGTCAAATCAAGAAAAAAAAATCTGAACTCTTCAATATGCATAAAATACCCTTCATTATCTGGCTCTTGGTCTCATTTTCCCGAAGTTCTGCTTATTAACATCCTGACTTAATTGTATTTGCCAAACACACCAGTTTCACTTACATGAGGGTTTCTTAATCTCTGCACTATTAACATTTTGGACCTGATGACTTTTCTTTTTTTTTTTTAAGGTTATTTTTACAGAGAGAGAGAGTGAGCACACACAAGCAGGAAGAGCAGAAGGAGAAAGAGAATCTCAAGCAGACTCTGCCGTGCTCAGTGCAGAGCCCGATGAGGGCCTCGATCTCATGACCCTGAGATCACGACCAGCAGAAAGAAACCAAAAGTTGGACATTGAACCAATTGCATCATGCAGGTGTCCCTGGACCTAATGACATCTTATTGTGAGAAGGTTGTCCTATGAGCTGTGGAGGTTTGGCAGTACCCCTGGCCTCTACCCACTAGATGTCAGTATCACACCCCACCCCTCACCCCAAGTCATAACAATCCAAAATGTCTCCTGACACTGCCAAATGCAGTGGGGTAAAGTCACCTCTAGCTGAGAACCACTGACTCACATCCTTGCCTTTTTATATGTTAATCTCTTGCTAAAATAGCACCTACACCTTTCTTCTTCAGTCAGTCCTGTAACCTCTCAACTTGGCCAATTCTTGAACCTGAAATTTTGTTCAACTGTTATCTTTTCCTGTTCCCAAGTGGGAGCAGTTGACCTTTCTCTGGTGAGTACTTTGTGCCTAATCCGATCATAGGCAAACATTATCAAGCATTTATGAAAGGAAGATGGCGGGGTACTAGGAAGAGGCGTCTTTTCAGCTGGTACCCCAAAGTGAGCTGATTACCTACCAAAGAACTCCGATCACCCATGAAATCAGCCTGAGATCAGAATTATACACGTCTGGATCTCTACAGGGGCAGAAGACGCCAGTGAGCACGTAAAGCGGAATGGGAACAGCGGACTGAGATCGGAAGATAAACAAAAGGGGGAGGGAGCCACCAGAGGCGACCGGTGCAAAAGTAATACCCCGATACGAGCGAGAGTGCCCTGCGTCTGGGGACCAGCATTAACTCGGAGACTGGTTGAAAGCACTCCAAAAGAGCAAAGGATCGCGGGGGCAAACTGTGGGAATCGGGGCGGCTAGGGACAGGGGCTTGAGTCCCCGGTCCCAGACGGCCTCCCCGGCGCGGAGGCAGAGAGAGTGCGGCGGAGAAACCGGCTCCTGGTCCCTAAGCCGCCAGCGTGCCCCAGAGCGCGGGGTTCCGGCTCCTGTGAGGGGATGGGAGCCGGGCCAGTCTGCAGAACGCGCGCTAGCCCTACCACAAAGCTTGAGATGCGCGTGCACGTCGCTCCAGCTCTCCTGGGTTTCTAAGGCCCTGGGGCGCTTCTTGACCCGGGCCATTGTTTCAAAGTCTAAGCCTCGCGCCCGCGAAACTCTTCCCCCGACAGAGGCGCGCAAAAGCCCAGCCTGCGGCTTACGGACCAGCGCCCCGTTCTCAGTGCCCCAGACGCGCGCCCGACCCACAGCCGCCTCTGAAAAGAGGTGCGCGCAAGCCGGGCACTCCCAGCCCCGGCCGGCGGCAAAATCTCAGTGTGCGATCGCTGCTTGGAACCTCTCTGGCGGTCGGGAGCTCCCAGACAGCCGCCACTGCCTTGGCTTTGGGGACGAGCAAAAGATCCTGCGCCCCCAGGGTCTTTAACTTGGAACCTGCACTGCCAGCGTCCAAGGGGGAATTTATTCAGCTTCTGCACCCAGACTGAGGCTTCTGAGACGGAGATCAGGAAGTGTTCCAGGGTGCACCTTGACTGCACCAGAGTTGATACATCCAGCTACATCTGTTCAGTCTTCTCCCACCAAAATGACTAGGAGGAGGAATGCCCAACAGAAGAAAAATACAGAGGATGGACCTTCCGCAACAGAGCTAACGGCTATCAACATAGACAATATGTCCGAAAGAGAATTCAGGCTAACAATTATCCAGGCAATAGCTAGGTTGGAGAAAGCCATGGATGACCAAACAGAATTGATTAGAGCCGAACTGAAAGCGACCAGACAGGATGTTCACAATGTTAGGGCGGAGCTTAAAGCTACCAGGGAGGAGGTCCACAATGCTCTCAATGAGTTCCAATCCAATCTAAACTCTCTCAAAGCTAGGGTAACTGAGACAGAAGATAGAATTAGTGATCTGGAAGACAAACAGATAGAGAGAAAGGATCAGGAGGAAGCCTGGAACAAACAGCTTAGATCCCACGAAAGCAGAATTAGGGAAATAAGTGATGCCATGAAGCGTTCCAACGTCAGAATTATTGGAATTCCTGAAGGGGAGGAGAAAGAAAGAAGTCTAGAAGATGTCGTGGAACAAGTCCTTCATGAAAACTTTCCGAATCTCGCGAATGAAACCAGCGTTCATGTACTAGAGGCTGAACGGTCTCCACCCAAGATTATACACTCCAAAAAAACATCACGACACCTGATAGTCAAATTGAGAAATTATAATTGTAGGTATAATCTCTTGAAAGCTGCCAGGGCAAAGAGGCTCCTTACTTACAGAGGGAAGCCCATCAGAATAACGTCAGACCTGTCCACAGAGACCTGGCAAGCCAGAAGAGGCTGGCAAGATATATTCAGGGCACTAAATGAGAAGAACATGCAGCCAAGAATACTTTATCCAGCAAGACTGACATTCAAAATGGATGGAGAGATAAAGAGTTTCCAAGACCGGCAAGACTTAAAAGACTATGCAACCACCAAGCCGATACTGCAGGAAATATTAAGGGGGGTTCTATAAAAGAGGAAAAATCCCAAGAATAGCATTGAACAGAAATATAGAGACAGTCTACAGAAAGAAAGACTTCAAAGGTAACTCGATGTCAATAAAAACGTATCTATCAATAATCACTCTCAATGTGAATGGCCTCAATGCACCCATAAAACGGCACAGGGTTGCAGATTGGATAAAACGACAGGACCCATCCATATGCTGTCTACAAGAGACCCATTTTGAACCTAAAGATACACGCAGACTGAAAGTGAAGGGGTGGAGAAGCATCTTTCATGCCAATGGGACTCAAAAGAAGGCTGGGGTAGCGATTCTCATATCAGATAAATTAGACTTCAAACTAAAGACTGTAGTCAGAGATACAGAAGGACACTACATAATCCTTAAAGGGACTATCCACCAAGATGATCTAACAATTGTAAATATCTATGCTCCCAATATGGGAGCAGCCAATTACTTAAGAAAACTGTTAATCAAGATAAAGAGTCATATTGATATGAATTCACTAATCGTAGGTGATCTTAACACGCCTCTTTCAGAATTAGACAGATCATCGAAGCAGAAAATCAATAAAGAAACAAGAGCATTGAACAACACATTGGACCAGATGGACCTCATAGATATATACAGAACATTCCACCCTAAAACAGCAGAATACTCATTCTTCTCAAGTGCACACGGAACCTTCTCCAGAATAGACCACATACTGGGTCACAAATCAGGACTCAGCCGATACCAAAAGACTGAGATTATTCCCTGCATATTCTCAGATCACAATGCTTTGAAACTGGAGCTCAATCACAAGGAAAAGTTCCGAAGGAACTCAAACACCTGGAAGCTAAAGACCACCTTGCTTAAGAATGCTTGGATCAACCAGGAGATCAAAGAAGAACTGAAACAATTCATGGAAACCAATGAGAATGAAGACACTTCGGTCCAAAACCTATGGGATACAGCAAAGGCGGTCCTAAGGGGAAAATATATAGCCATCCAAGCCTTGCTCAAAAAAATTGAAAAATCCAGAACACACCAGCTGTCTCTACACCTTAAAGAACTGGAGGATCAACAACAAATCAAACCAACTCCACACATAAGAAGGGAAATCATCAAGATTAGAGCTGAGATCAATGAGGGAGAAACCAGAGATACAGTAGAACGTATCAATGAAACTAGAAGCTGGTTTTTTGAAAGAATCAATAAGATCGATAAGCCACTGGCTACACTAATCCAAAAGAAAAGAGAGAAATCCCAAATTCATAAAATTATGAATGAAAGGGGAGAGATCACAACTAACACCAAGGAAGTAGAAACAATCATCAGAAGTTACTACGAACAGTTATATGCCAATAAGCTTAGCAACCTTGATGAAATGGATGCATTCCTGGAAAAATATAAACTACCAAAATTGAACCAGGAAGAAATCGACAACCTGAATAGACCGATATCTAATAACGAGATTGAAGCAGTGATCAAAAATCTCCCAAAAAACAAGAGCCCAGGACCTGACGGATTCCCTGGGGAATTCTACCAAACCTTCCAAGAAGAAATAACACCTATTCTCCTGAAGCTGTTTCAAAAAATTGAAGCAGAAGGAAAACTTCCAGACTCTTTCTATGAAGCCAGCATTACTCTGATCCCCAAACCAGGCAAGGACCATACCAAAAAAGGAGAATTTCAGACCAATATCACTGATGAATATGGATGCTAAGATTCTCAACAAGATCCTAGCCAACAGGATCCAACAACACATTAAAAAGATTATCCACCATGATCAGGTGGGATTCATCCCTGGGCTACAAGGATGGTTCAACATTCGTAAATCAATCAATGTGATACAACAAATTAATAGGAGAAGAGAGAAGAACCACATGGTCCTCTCAATTGATGCAGAAAAAGCATTTGACAAAATCCAACATCCGTTCCTGATTAAAACGCTTCAAAGTATAGGGATAGAGGGAACATTCCTGAACCTCATCAAATCTATCTATGAAAGACCCACAGCAAATATCATCCTCAATGGGAAAAAGCTTGCAGCCTTCCCGTTGAGATCAGGAACAAGACAAGGATGCCCACTTTCACCACTCTTGTTCAACATAGTATTAGAAGTCCTAGCAACAGCAATCAGACAACAGAGAGAAATAAAAGGTATCCAAATTGGTAATGAAGAAGTCAAACTCTCTCTCTTCGCAGATGACATGATTCTTTATATGGAAAACCCAAAAGACTCCACCCCCAAACTACTAGAACTCATACAGCAATTCAGCAGCGTGGCAGGATACAAAGTCAATGTGCAGAAATCAGTGGCTTTCTTATACACTAACAAGGAAAATACAGAAAGGGAAATTAGAGAATCGATTCCATTTACTATAGCACCAAGAACCATAAGATACCTGGGAATAAACCTAACTAAAGAGGTAAAGGATCTATACTTGAGGAACTATAGAACACTCATGAAAGAAATTGAAGAAGACACAAAAAGATGGAAGACCATTCCATGCTCTTGGATCGGAAGAATAAACATCGTTAAAATGTCTATACTGCCTAGAGCAATCTATACTTTTAATGCCATTCCGATCAAAATTCCACCGGCATTCTTCAAAGAGCTGGAGCAAATAATCCAAAAATTTGTATGGAATCAGAAGAGACCCCGAATCGCTAAGGAAACGTTGAAAAACAAAAATAAAGCTGGCGGCATCACCTTACCTGATTTCAAGCTTTATTACAAAGCTGTGATCACCAAGACAGCATGGTACTGGCATAAAAACAGACACATAGACCAGTGGAACAGAGTAGAGAGCCCTGATATGGACCCTCAACTCTATGGTCAATTATTCTTCGACAAAACAGGAAAAAATATACAGTGGAAAAAAGACAGTCTCTTCAATAAATGGTGCTGGGAAAACTGGACAGCTATATGTAGAAGAATGAAACTCGACCATTCTCTTACACCGTACACAAAGATCAACTCAAAATGGATAAAAGACCTCAACGTGAGACAGGAATCTATCAGAATCTTAGAGGAGAACATAGGCAGTAATCTCTTCAATATCAGCCACAGCAACTTCTTTCAAGATACGTCTCCAAAGGCAAAGGAAACAAAAGCGAAAATAGACTTCTGGGACTTCATCAAAATCAAAAGCTTCTGCACAGCAAAGGAAACAGTCAAAAAAACAAAGAGGCAACCCACGGAATGGGAGAAGATATTTGCAAATGACAGTACAGACAAAAGGTTGATATCCAGGATCTATAATGAACTCCTCAAACTCAACCCACACGAAACAGACAAACACATCAAAAAATGGGCAGAAGATATGAACAGACACTTCTCCAATCAAGAAATACAAATGGCTATCAGACACATGAAAAAATGCTCATCATCATTAGCCCTCAGGGAGATTCAAATTAAAACCACATTGAGATATCACCTTACACCAGTTAGAATGGCCAAAATTAACAAAACAGGAAACAACATGTGTTGGAGAGGATGTGGAGAAAGGGGAACCCTCTTACACTGTTGGTGGGAATGCAAGTTGGTGCAGCCTCTTTGGAGAACAGTGTGGAGATTCCTCAAGAAATTAAAAATAGAGCTTCCCTACGACCCTGCAATTGCACTCCTGGGTATTTACCCCAAAGATACAGATGTCGTGAAAAGAAGGGCCATCTGTACCCCAATGTTTATAGCAGCAATGGCCACAGTCGCCAAACTATGGAAAGAACCAAGATGCCCTTCAACGGATGAATGGATAAGGAAGATGTGGTCCATATACACTATGGAGTATTATGCCTCCATCAGAAAGGACGAATATCCAACTTTTGTAGCAACATGGACGGGACTGGAAGAGATTATGCTGAGTGAAATCAGTCAAGCAGAGAGAGTCAATTATCATATGGTTTCACTCATTTGTGGAGCATAACCAATAGCATGGAGGACAAGGGGCGTTAGAGAGTAGTAGGGAATTTGGGTAAATTGGAAGGGGAGGTGAACCATGAGAGACTATGGACTCTGAAAAACAGTCTGAGGGGTTTGAAGTGGCGGGGGGGTGGGAGGTTGGGGTACCAGGTGGTGGGTATTATAGAGGGCACAGCTTGCATGGAGCACTGGGTGTGGTGAAAAAATAATGAATACTGTTTTTCTGAAAATAAATAAATTGGGGAAAAAAAAAAAAAAGCATTTATGAAAGTACTAGTTTCCCTATCAGACTGCCAGCTCTCTGAAAGCTAGGACAGAGACTCTGGCCACTGTTTCACCAGCATCTGACACAATCCGGCTCATGAAGCAGGTGTTCAACAAATACTTACGGAATTGATGGATGAAAAGCAAACCTAAGTATTCATTAAGAAAAGCAGGCAAGCCATATAAGCAGGTCAGCATAATGCTTTCAGGTATTCCAAACATTTGATAACCTCATGTTCTATCACAACTCTGTCTTTAATGGACAAAAAACCAACAGAAAACTAAGAACAATGATGGTAACTCACAGCTTGTAAGAACCGGAAAGACAAGATGGGGCCACTTAATGCCCCACAGGCATTACTGTCTTCAAAATCTCCTTCTTCAAGCAAGAATTGCTGGCCTTTAAAATGTTCTTTTTCATAGGCAACCCACCTAGAAATACAAAGAACATCCAAATGAGCCACTAACAAGATTAACTTTAAAAAAAGAGAAAATCATGATAAAGCACCTCATTGTGTATCATCGTATTTTAAAAAGCAACACATTTGTTTTGTTACCATTTATAAAGACAGACAGATGTTGTATGCTTCAAGGATCAACAGCTTTATAGTTTGGAGGATTTTCCCAACAAAAAGTTTTTACAGGATTGTGATAGAGCAATGCTAAATGTTAAATGTTTGTGGTATGACCTGATACCACATCTCAATGTGGAGAAAGGATAGTCTGCCAAGTAAAAAATAACGGAAAGCACCAATAGCCAATGAGTAAACTTATAAACCCATTTTGAAATTCAAAGATAATTATTCTTATTTTACTGACAAAGCCCTTCTGGAATCACAGAATGATTACTGTATTTAGCATTTATTTAGGTTGTAAATCAAAGGAACCTCTCACTGGGTTTCCTATCAAAAACACATTACTGGTGGGTTTAGCAGAGAAATGCAAATGGGCTGACATTAGCCCTGATGGCCTACACAATTAGAATACTTCTGTAAATATTTATAGGTGGGCAATGTTGTTCCCACCATATTATCAGTGGTGATAATGGCAATGGGTAGCACTTTCGCAGAGTACCTTCCAGGGCACAAGTTTTTTTGTTTTTTTTTGTTTTGTTTTTGTTTTTTTTAAAGTAGGCTCCATACCCGGCATGGAACCCAATGCAGGGCTTGAACTCCAGTGACCCTAAGATCAAGACCTGAGCTGAGATCAAGAGTTGGACACTTAACTGACTGAGCCACCCATCCAGAACACTTAAACTGACTGGACACTTTCTTGACTTCTAATCAAAAACTGTATAGAACACTGATAAAACCATTAGTCATTAAGTTCCTCCATGAAACTTACCTTTTTAATGGACTAATTCACAGCAGCTAATGAATGTAATGTGGGCATAGATGGTTCATCACACATGCTGACCTGCTTCAACCTGCCTTTTGAGGCACTTTGTTGTTAGAATGGGACCCCCTCCAATGGGGCAGATTCTAGGATGACTACTTTGAGCTCCTAGGTTGGGGACTTCTGAATTCTGGGGCTTGACAAACAAAGCTGGGTAGGGCTGACTACTATTGTTTTGAGAAAATGAAAAAAACTACTCCAAAAATTGTTTCCATAGGGTACAAAATAACAGTAACCACTCAGCAATCATGAATCCATCCTTGCCCTCACCACATAGGTGTGTATGTAACTGGGGAAGAAGAAGTCCACATGCATTGGAATAAACATCTTATACATCTTAGTGGGTTTGTAATATGTAAAAAGACCAACATTGGGTAAGACTTTGGTGGGTCTTTTACAAAAAGACCCACCGAAGCCTGGGTGGCTTCAGCTTAGGTCATGATCCCAGGGTCCTAGGATCAAGCCCCTTATCCGGCTCTCTGCTCAGCAGGGAGCCTGCTTCCTCCTCTCTCTCTTTGCCTGCCTCTCTGACTACTTGTGATCTCTGTCTGTCAAATAGATGAATAAAAATCTTAAAAAAAAAAAAAACAACATTATTTTATTCTTAAACTATTATGAGAAAATAAATTGCACAGGAAAACTTTCAAATTCTAAATGTGGCTTTCATTATATAAATGTGGCTACTCAGAACATGCCTTTAATATATCTGAATGGGAAAAATAATAAAATATATAGAAGACCTTAATATTAAAGACAGATTAATAAATTATTAATGATGATAGTTCAAAAATCTGCTCAGCTTTTAAAAAAAATTTTAAGAATCAATTTATATATCCATCTGGAATATTTAAAAACAGATGTTATCTGAGAAAAATGAAGAAACATCAACCTCACTTTCCCTAGATTCCTCAAGATGGGACAGAGTTCCTACTACCTGCAGTTAAACAGTTAAAAAAAAAGTGAAAAATGGTAGAAATCGAGGCAGGGGAGAGGGAGCAAAGGGAGAGGGAGAAGCAGACTCTGTGCTTAGCAGTGAGCCAAACACAGGACTTGATCCCATGACCCTGAGATCATGAGCTGAGCTGAAATCAAGAGTCAGATGTTTAATCGACTTAGTCACCCAGGAGCCCCTCAACTGTTCACTTTTAAATAAGGACATGGAATTTTTCTCCTGCGTTCTATTTCAAACAATAATATTTTCTTAAAATAAAAATTAAAAATTAAAAAAAAATTTTAAATTAAATAAAAATTAAAAAAATAAAATTAAATTACCAAAAAAAACCTCAGAAAACAATGCAAATCATGATCTAGTTAATGGGAAAAACATTCAGATCCCAAAGGGAAGAAAAGGCAAAAATATTTAGCAGGGTTAACAAGAAGGGTATGTATTCATAGATTAGAGTACAAATAAATAGGACACAATAAAAATTTATCCAAAACATATTTGTTCTTCAAGGGCCTAAAAAAATTTTTTTTAACTGAAGGATAAAGAATTAAATGGTTACATTACAATATGTTAGACCAATTTTGGATATGTTCTACATATCTAATATATGGCACATTCTCCTTTATATCCATATTGGCTAGTGTAGCCATCACTAGATTTACTGCCAGAAACTGCAAAGTCTAAGTCTTTAAATACAGTTTCTTGAGTGATCTTAGACCAGTCATTTAACACCTATGAATAAAATGGTTTAGTAGCATCTTATGATAGAAAAGCATAAACAAGTTTTATAATATTACTGCAAATAATAAGACATCAATACTTAAATTAAAATGAACTAATATTCCAAATAAACCATTGTATCAACAAAGAGACCAACAGTGTTTCTAGAGGAACTCTAGCACTGGGTCAACAATGGCAAATAAACTATGAAGAAAGCTTCTTCTGATTTTTATCTGCCAGGATACAAATACAAAGGCACATCCCAATGCACTCACAGATTTTTCTGGGGTACCTGCCCCAGAAACGGCTGACTGATACTAGGATGGTACCAATGATTGGTGACACTTGGGTTTACACTGAGAGGTTCTTGGGGGGTGCTTCCTCAAAAACAGTACAGGGCCAGAGGGTAACCAATGTTAAAAATCCTTGACTTGGTCAGGAAATGACAGATGCTGGCAAGTATGCGGAGAAAGGGGAACCTTCCTACACTGTTGGTGGGAATACAAGGTGGTGCAACCACTCTGGAAAAGAGCATGGAGGTTCCTCAAAAAGTTGAAAATAGATCTACCCTATGACCCTTCAATCACACTACTGGGTATTTACCCTAAAGATACAAATGTAGTGAACCGAAGGGGCACATTCACCCGAATGTTTAGAGCAGCAAGGTCCACAATAGTCAAACTATGGAAAGAACCTAGATGTCTATCAACAGGTGAATGGATAAAGAAGAGGTGGTGTATATATATACAATGGAATACTACGCAGCCATCAAAAGAAATGAAATCTTGCCATTTGTGACAACATGGATGGAACTAGAGGGTATTCTGCTGAGTGAAATAAGTCAATCAGAGAAATACAAGTATCATATGATCTCCCTGATAGGAAGAATTTGAGAGGCAATGTGAGGGGTTTGGGGATAGGGAAGGAAAAAACAAAACAAGATGGGATTGATAGGGAGACAAACCATAAGAGACTCTTAATCTCAGAAAACAAACTGAAGGTTGCTGGGGTAGGGGGGATGGAAAGAGTGGTTGGGTTATGGACATTGGGGAGGGTATATGCTATGTTGAGTGCTGTGAAGTGTGTAAACCTGGCGATTCACAGACCTGTACCCCTGGGGCTAATAATACATTATATATTAATAAAAAATTTAAAAAATCCTTGACTTGGGAAACACACAACCTAGGCTACTTCTTTAATGAAGGACTCACTGCCAAGATCCTCAGCAACAGAAGGTCAACTAAGATCCACAGAATAGAGAATAAAAACTGGGGTTCTCATTCATGTCCAAAGTTTGTAAATATAAATATATTTTTTTGTAATTTTTATCTTCTATATTGTGTTTAGAATACTGTTTTAAGTTTTAGAAACTATTTTCTACACTTAATCTACCTCAAACTCTCTAATAAAACAAGAGTTCACAGAAAAGCCAGTTGTGACTAATATTTTTTTTAAGAGTACCTTCCAGAAGGGAGGTAATATTTTTAGATTAAAACGCATTGTTTATGCTTGGCTTGGCACATTTTTTATGCTGATCTATAAAAATTGACTATCAAATCAAGTTTGTAAATATAACACTCACACTCCACCGATGACACGAATTGATCCAATTCCATGAAAATCCCCATTATTTTTTAAAAACTTAGGGACAGAATCTATGTGTTCACTAAACTCTTTGGCCTGTCCACGGAAGTGAGGTTTTTCATAAATAATAACCTGCAAGATATGAAAGAAAATTACTTAACATGCTTGTATTTTGGAATAGACACAAAACTCATTTACTTAAGTGAAACTAAAGACTTTGACATAGGGATCACTGTCCTTTTTATTAATATTTACAATATAGCATGCTGTCTGATATTCACAAGGAATATGTGAGTTATCATCATAAAGATAAAATATCTTAATAGCATGCTTCTCTCATAATAACAGTCAAATATGATGCCATTGTTCTGGTGACCCAAATCCTAGGACCATCTAGGATTAACGGTAAATGGTCTTATAATGGACGCTTAAATTAACCAAACTTAGCTCACTGTTTGGAATTTAATACAGACCTGCCTTCTGTGAATTTTCCCTATTAGAAAAAAACAAAACAAAACAAAACAAAAAAAACCCTCTCTACAGAGGTTCTATGGCACAATAAATTATCTACTTGATTGAGAAAACATGGCCGCTTCTTATAATACTAATTGTTTCTATGGCAGTTGCTAGTCACTGATAAAAGATATGTAAATTCCTGAATTTGAAAACAAAACTTTCTAATAAAAAGAAGTGATTGGAAAAATTATGGGTTTTTTTGGATACTGGGTTCATATATGTGGGGGGTAAGTACAGCGGGAAATCCATTCCTAGCATTTCATTTACTTCAAATTTGGATTGGTACAAATATTTCTCTTCCGCCATTTTGGTGCTCTTTACTTCCCAACTATGACCCACCTGCCTTTAGTATGTGGAAGTGACAATGGCGACAACAGCACTCATCTATCCACACTCTATCACCTAGTTCTATTTGTGGCTGATGGCATACATGGTGTACAAACAGCAAAATAAGGCCCCATGCTTAAAAGCACTGAACAAGTTATAGCTTCCCTGTTTCCAAAAATTGATAACATCAAACAAGCTGAAAAAAATATACACTACGGCTCCTATTTTCCAAATTTTAAATTTTCACAGGGTGCTATATTTGAAGTTATATTTAAGATTTTCTACATATGCTGAACCCAATCAGACTAAGAAGCAGTAATTCTTTGATGAGTAAGCCATCACTATATGATAGTTATTTCATTCATATACCTCTACAACCTGTCAAACTGCAAAAATCAAAGGAAAACCGAGCCTGTCACACCTGAAGAGCCTAAGAAAGAAGTCGCTGAGAAAGTGTCAGAGCTAATCCTGTATCTTTTAGGTCACTGGTTCGAAAACCTTGGCTGCATGTTATTAGAATCACCTGAAGAGCTCTGACCATATCCCAGACCAATACAGGACTAAGTATTTTTTTTTTTAACTTGGGTATATAGGTTACTAAGTCTTAAAAGATTCCACCTATGTGATTAAGAGAATGGTGGTCAGTTCGATCAATTAAGAAGCCTCCAAAAATGGGAGGATTGGAGGAGCTGTGTCTTGTTTTGCAGGACAGGAAAAGGATGGAAGAATCCTTCCCACGCTTGCCTCTGGAAGTGCTATAACCTAGACAAGCAGAGGTCTGTTTGCATCTTTGATCACTGCACTGGTTTTCTTTCCATCTCTTTTCACACACATTTTGTAATTCCATTTCCTTTTCTTTCCCCAAATGTGCTTAAACCTGGTGCCACTGCTGCTCCAATTTTCACTGCCTCCCTCAGCTGTTCCCTTCAGATACTTATACTTACAATGTTGTGAGCATTATTCCCAAACGTCTGCTAGATACCGCCACTAGAATGTCAAGCTGCCACCTCAACTGCCCCCTCCCCACCTAATCAAAAATCAAACATATCACCTTTCCATCCTGTATTTGGTGTTTGCTGTGCTTGACCTCCATCCTTGCACACTGACCCAATTTGCCCTCACAGCATGCATCCTCACTGGCCGTTCTGTGCTGTCACCTCACTCCAACATGCACTAGCTAGATATTATTACCATATATTCAGCTTTTTTTTTTTTTACTTTAAAAAAAAAAGTAAGGCCATCTTTAAGTATTTTGATACTTAAAATCAAAATACTTAAAGCTCAACACTCAAACTTTTTATCCTGCTATAAAAGTCCATTTGTAAGACTTACCTTTAAGTTCATAGGCATTTCCACTTTTAGTCCACCCTTAAGATAAGAAATTTTAATATTAGATACAGAAATATTTAGAACACTTGAAAGTAAGTGACATATGTAGGTTATACAAAAAAATCTGATTAGTTCAAGGTTATATGCCAGCCAACTTTAAGTTGTGGTAACTTTTAAAATTTAAGCACAGAACTCTATGGTAGTCAAACCAAGTCAGACAGCTCATCAATGTAGATGCAGTAAGAAATCTTTAAAATATACTTTCCAGATTAAAACTAGTACAAAGAAGGAAACTGAGCTGTTTGGTCCTTAAGCTCACATGACTGAGTAAAGATTTAAGACCAAGGCAGATTGTCCCAAGAAACAGAGTGGAGTTGCTAGATTTAAAACATCTCATTTGGCAGAGTAGATTTCCAAACCACTGACCCTGCATTTCCTCCCGACAACTGCTCAGGCTTTCTAAATTAGAGTGCTTCCAAGTTCCATCAACACTTTTTATCATTAACTATCTTTGTGACCTCAAGGTTGTACAGCATAAAAGTAACCCCTTCCTCAACAAACTAATTCTAGAATTTCCTGTTTTTAACGCTACTCCACACTGTGGTATTTCTTAAAATTTCTTAGTTTTTCCTAGTTTTTATTTTTTAAAGGCACAGAACAGCCAAAAATGGTTTATCACATAGCTAACATTTATTTGAAGAGTTTTCCCACAATTAAAAATGTTTGCAACAAAAATATTGTATACACTTATTAACTTTAAGCAATAAAAAAAAGAAAGCAACCACTGACAGAACTGTCCATTTATTATTAATTATTAATGCTGAGCTTATCATTCATTACTCTGATGGAAAAGCATAATTAGAAAAGTAGTTTTCAAATAAGCATCAAAAAATTTCAAAACTGTATTCAAAATTTTCACAGAACAGTACTTATAAGGAAACTGCATGCATTGTAATAACTCGCAGCACAAAGTAAATTCAGACATTTGTTTTCTAGAAAACATTAAATGTTTTTACATAGATATTCTCTATAATATAGAGGCACAGAAAAATAATGTATAGGTTGCTGATCCAATAGTACACATATTCATTTCTCAGAATAGACAGCATAAGCAATCACCACGGTTATTTTAGATTCATGGGCACTTTGGAAAATGCCAGTTTTTAAATTTGCTTACCATTTGAAGTGGATGCAATGATTTCATTTCTGTGGCAGAAATCTCAAAGAGTCCATGGTCTTCCTCCAGAATTGTAGCTTGTCCCTTAAAATTAATATCTGGGTAGGCAAGCCAACTAAATAAGAAATGAATGGTTTGTTAAAGTATAATAGGAACACTTTAGTCTGGTACTGTAACAGTTAAAAGTATAAAGGGCTATGAAACAAACAAAAACGAAAAGAACAAAACAAAAAAACAGAAAACCTTCATGGCAGAATCACAACCAGTAAAACACATTTGAAATGACTTCACTAGATAGCATATAACAAGAGTTAATGTATTTTTCAGTACTCATATTCAAACACTTTAAGTCTTATTATACATACTCCAAGCAGTACATATTACTTTTCTTAGAGTTTTCTAGTATTTAGGAGGTGTGACACCCTTGACTCAAGCAGAATATAACTGGAAGGAAAAAAAATTCCACTATTTTTTTTTTTTTTACAGTGGGGCAATCAAAGGTGGTATTCCATAAGGCCTTTTACATCTTTCCCCTCCTCCCCCAATCAAGGCATTTTACATCTTTGACCCACATTTTTAGAATCAATAACCAGTTCAACTGCCTGTTGCAGGAACAGTATCTGAAATGAGATTCCCGAAAGACAGACCTACCTTGTAACTAAATTTGGTAATTACAGACTTATCTCATGGGCAGGGTCAATTACTGGGTCTGCACACAGTTTTAATCTGTGGTTGGGAGAGATGAAGAAAGATGTCCTATGGTGACCCCCAAATATCTACACCAACCATCATCAAAGCAAATAAAAAAGAATGAAAGACAGAAAAGGAACCCATGTTGAACTGGCATCACAGAGTTGTGATTCGCGCTAATCTGGAACTAAATTAAGACTGAGCTCAGTCATACCCATAATCTAAAAGTTACCTTAGGAGTCAGAAAGGTTTGGTAGCAGACACAGGCTGAAGCAAATCATATAATTTCCTCATTTGTAAAATGAGTCGCTCCACCTACCTTACAGGAATACAACAAACAAAAAAAGCACTGCGTGTCCGTGCTGTGGAGGCACTCAGTAACTACTGGCACCGAGACACCCTTGAAATAGTTCAAGCTCCAGATTTTTAGGCCAGGACATGCTTTTATTTCTCAGTCCCCAAATCTGGTGGATGAAAACTTGATGAATGCATCTATCAAGAACTATGCCTGAGAATCTATCTGCTCCTGTGAGTCCTACATCAGAGACTTAATTGGATCCAAAGGAAGACAGAATTTGTTTTAATCCCTGCAATGGTATTTCTTGAGTATCCAGTAGCATAAATAAAATTAAAACTTCACAAATATACAGGTCATCCACTGAAATTTGAAGTAAAAAGTTAAGTTTGGCTGTAATAGGGAGAAACAGATACATACACTCCTGACTTCACAGTGAAGGACACAGATTTGGGGATATTCAGCTCTTCCAAATTGGGGACTGCTCGCTGTATATGGATAGGACAACAGGCTGGGTCAGCCTGTGGGCAAAGTTCTATCTCTGGGATGCTGCAATCCTGAAAAAAAAATAAAATAAAATAAAAAATTGGCTTTAAAATCATCTGGAGACACACACAATTCAGTATTCTCAATACCCTGGATACACAATTAAAATTATTTTCACTGTTCAGTTGAATTTCTTCACAAAAACACCATGAAGGAAATACTGTTTCACTTCACCAGTTTTTTAAAATGAATTTTTTTCTAAGAAGTTACATTGATAACATGAAAATTATAAATATTATCAATTGAAAAAGTATTACTCATTTTTTTCTTTGTTTTTAAAGTCTTGTTCTATTAAGCAATCAATGTTCAGTTACCAAACTCTGTGAGTGCCAAAAGTCTTTAAGCCTTCCTTCTCAGAAGCATAACAAAGCCATAAGGAGGAAGGGAGTTGAATAAAAGCTGATCTCATGGGGGATATAAAAAATAAATAACAGAGAGGCACACTACTCCCTCAGCGTGTTATCTAATTTACATTGACAAAAGAAGTAGGAATTAGAAGTGAGGGTAAAGGAAATCTGTTTTCCTACTTGTGGGATTCTGTTTATTTTAGAACAAGTTGGTCTGAAGAAGAAAGGCATTGTGAAATTTCCCCTCATCCTTCATCCCAAATTCACTGCCACCATGTCCTGTCAAACCTTCCCTTAAAATTTCACTTATGTATCTCTCTTTTCTATTCCCACTGTCAAGGCCGTTCATCAAGGCTAAGACTTTGATTATAGGCCTGTATCACCAGTCAAGTACTTGCCACGCTTTCTACAGTTGGGCTTGTTAGAGAACACTACTTTCCTCATGACACTCCTTGGCTCAACACCCAAGCATATCAAATTTACATTTGTTTAAAAAAAAATTACATTTATTTGCCTTTTTATAACATGATACCAACCCAGTGACCCTCAGGAACTCCACACATCTCTTCAGCCATACTGGTATCCATACTCTCCCCATTCCCTTCTTTATATGGCTTCTCTTTGTAAATGTTTTCTCCCATTGCAACTAAAGGGAGAATTTTCTATATTCTTACCAATGAAAATCTTCTAATAGTCAAGTTCTAACACAAAAAAGACTTCATCTTTTTCTTAGAGAATCAAAGCTACAATTATTTTTCCCTTCTCTGAAATTACGATGTGTTTCTGTCTGAACACACCAACTCCGTAATCATGAGTGCTTAATTATACAACTCAAACTTTCAGTAGCATAATTCTCACCTAAGAAATTGCAAAATTCAAGTGATTATGCTTTAATGAAACAGGTAAATGTGGTAACAATCAGAGGTGACATTAGGCTGAACAACTGTATTTTTTATTATAATCAGTTTTGCAATTTATAACTGCAATTTTGTGATTTTTTAACCTTCTAAACTGAGTTTTCCTATTAATCATTCTTAATCATTCCTATTAATATGTATAAGCAAATTAATATATTTTATTTTTAGAAAGCTAGTTCTAAAATGCAATACAGTAAAGAGGCATAACCTAAAATATCCTTTAAAGTTTAAAAGTATATATCTGTTTAAAATTTCCTTTCAAAGATAGTCAGGGGCGCCTGGGTGGTTCAGTGGGTTAAGCCTTTGTCTTCAGCCCAGGTCATGATCTCAGGGTCCTGGGATCGAGCCCCACATCAGGCTCTCTGCTCAGAGGGGAGCCTGCTTCCCCCTCCCTCTCTCTCTGCCTGCTGCTCTTCCTACTTGTGATCTCTGTTCCTCTGTCAAATAAATAAAACTTAAAAAAAAAAAAAAAAGATAGCCAGAAACATCCACAACAGTCACCCGTCAATCTTCAAGGCTTTTGTTTGTTATTAATAATAGAGTTCTAGTAACAGTATTTAAAATGCTGCCATATTAATGCTCCCCCAGGGATGGTAGGCACAGTAACAGAATACTTACACAAGTTAGTTTCCTCTGCATTGTGTTATACAAACAATGCATGGGTGGTGTGCTTTAAAAGGGAAAAAGCTAAAAGGCAATTGAGTCTGCCACAATGCAGAAGGAAACAGCATAATGGAAAAAAGTATAATGATGGCTAAAAAATGGAAAATAAACAAAAATAAGAATGTTTATGTCCTCAGCCAGAGTATCCATTTTTTCTCTAGTTAACTAAAAAAAATTTCACCAGTTAAGTTTTATCTTCTTCAGGGTAGCTATTCTCAAAGAAATAATGTCTCTTGCAAGACTTGCCTAATTCTTGATAGACCGGGGCAGTAAACACTAACAACTGAAGGATACTTTATAATAACCTAGCAACAATGAACACTTCATTCTTAGCAGTCTGTATGGGTTCCTCCCCAACTTTTCTAGTCACAATATACTTCACAAATATCTTGATGAAACTTGCAAGCTTAGACTACTAAAGCCTTTGTAGGCCTGAAGGCAAAACTACAGGAGAGAAACAGGCAGGAATGGATTATAGTTAACAAAACCAGTAAGAAAATCTAACTGACTTCACCTTCCATAAAACACCTTCAGTCCCTGATCTAACAACAGATCTCTCTTCTCAGCAAATTAATGAGGACAAAACCGAAGTAACTTCTGACCATAAGAAAAATGTCATTCCTTTAAAAAAATATTAGCTGCACCATAAACAGTAATTTGCAATATTCACTTCTAATTTTTGAGAAAAGAAATATCCGACTCAAGAATTACTGCAATGCTACCTCACCCCAATTATCTCTGGGAGCAAAGATGGCCCTTGAGCAGAATCTACAACCACTGCTAACTGCTGGCATCCCCCACAGCTCTTCACAGCGAATTGAAGACATGATCAAAAATTATCTTCAGAGAACAATGAAGTTTTGACTACTCAGATTAGAGCAAATGAAAGATGATGAAGCAAGATACAGTTAGTTCTGGGCTTAGGCCTAGGTGAATTTGAAATGGTAACAGTCCCCATGAAAACGAAGCAATCAATAGGGAGAATTTTGACAAGGCTGGAGAAAGGAAGCAGTTTGATGCCTGACTCTTACTTTGTAAAACGTTTAGAACAATGCTAATGCCTTTTCCATTAGATGCTCAACAGTTTTTCCTTCCTCACTGAAAGTTGCTAGCCTGTCCAAGACATGTGGGCACTCACACTGCGATTAAAAAATGACTCCAAGAACAAACACTGGAAGAAGGAAAGAATACAAGCAACACTTATTCTTTCTTTTAATGTAGTCTAAGCAAATAGCAGGTGTGCAAATACCCATTTATATATCCATTTTCAACAGACTGAGTTTTTTGCTTGATTTTATTGTAGGTGGATTTCTGGGTTGTGAGAAGGTTGCTATTTTCAACAACTTATCTTTTTCCTCCACTGGCCTTGGCATGATGCCTGACATTCAGAAGAACAGCACAAAACCGTAAGTTACTTAAATCTTAGAACACTCTACCTACAAATTATTCATATCAATTTCTAGTGAGTTAGCTAATTAAATGAGACTCAAATGCTCCTTGCTGAGCTGAACTGCTCAGTTAAATTTTTCAGTGAAAACGAACATTGCCCTCAACACTGTGGCCTTCTATCCCCCTGTAGTACCACCAACATTCACCTCTGCATCTAACACAGGCGGCTCTGCCAAGAACTTGCTCACATTTCCCACCCACCTAACCCTTGTTTACTTTCTCGAGATTCCAATCAGATGTCACCTCCTCCAGGTGAGTTACCCCTTTTTTGTGTACCCCGAGGGCCCTGCAGAGCATTTTTACTTCACATGGTTATGTGATTCAGCTGCCCTTCCCCTCAACTTTAAGGGATCTGGAGTATGAGATCGTATCTCACTTGTATTTCCATTCCTCATGTCTATCACAGTGCTGGGCCCAAAAGCAGAACACAAATTTATGAAGACACAGGTTTGTTTGCAGTTTTCCAGGAAGGATAAATCCACATAAAATACATGCAGATACCCCTTTCATGATGGCTTTTTCTATATGCTATCTTTAATTTTTCTCTATGCCATCTGCAACTATCAAGAATTTAATAACATCAACCCAAATCATTGTGATAGGGTCCACCTTAATTTGTATTTTTAGGCATATAAACAAAATCTCCATAACTTGAAAAAATATAGGGGACCCTGGGTGGCTCAGTGGGTTAAGTATCTGCCTTCACCTCAGGTCGTGATCCTAGGGTCTTGGGATCTAGCTCAGCATAGGGCTCCCTGCTCAGCTTGGAGCCTGCTTCTCCCTCTCCCTCTGCCCCTTCCTCTGCTCATGCTCACTCCTGCTTACGCTCTCTCTCACACGCACTCTCTCTTGGACAAAGTAAGTAAATCTTACAAAAAGTAAAAAATATATATCTGTGACTGTCATATTCATAACTGTAGTAAACCATGTGCTGTTTTCTTGCTAAGGGAACTCTTAAGAATATACTGGGAAAATTCTGTCCCTATTTGAGATCTTTCCTAATCACTAATTCACCTCTCCCCTAAACCACCACAGCACTTCCCATGAAATGTTTTACTATACTGGGAGACCTTCCTCATGCAAGTATTAAATGATATTTTCTAAACAGAAAATAAAAAAGCAATATACCTACCCTTTGTTTTGCCACTCTCCCTTCTCTGTTTTTCCCGTAACACTCATCATTCACCCACACTCACTCACTCTCTCTCTCTCTCTCCCCCCCCTACACTCAGGAGAGGAGATTACTAAAAAAAAAAAAAAAAAAAAAAATATATATATATATATATATATATACACACACACACATATATATAGGTAACAGTTTAAATTATCATTCACTCTAATACCTCATATGTATAATTCAAAAGATCATCATCAATATAATAAAAATTAGGAAAACTACCACAAATATTAGCAATCACTTCTAAACACTGCTAGGCCAAAGTATAGCTTTACTACATGACAAACGAAACAATACAGAAATTAGGGGAAAATCAATGATCGTGCTACCTTTAAGACACGTTTGATAGAACCCAATACAAAGTCTCTCTGTGGATGCTTTCTGTTCTGAAGGATCCAGTCACGATTTAACACCTTTTCCCCTTCTTCCAGCACACATTTCTGACCCTGGAAATGTGGCTTCTCATATAAAATCCAGCTGAGAAAAACAAAAAAGCATGATTATTTATAATTAATTTTCTAAGAAATGAGGCATAAAACAAATGATACTTAGACCACAGACTATCTCACCTACCTAACTTTTAAAACCTGAGCTATTTTCCACCATTAGCATATAATTCTATTTGAAATAATGATATATGCTAATTTAAGTAAAGACCAATAGCGTAAGAATAAAAGGACATACAACTTGGAAGTATTCCTGAACATAACCTATGCCTACACATATAAAAGGACACATGCACTTTCTAGATGGTGTATAAACAAACCAATACATTTCTATTAAAACAGCAGCTTAACAATTCCAAATTTTAAATAAAATGGGAGCACATGTATCCCATTTTATTACATGAAGACAACACTACACCCTATCACATACATCATGAATATTGATCAGTGAGTAACTGAGACACTGGACAAAGAAATCTTGGCTCCAGCCTATCCAAGGATAATGGTCGATTGAGGTTTTCCCTTATTTTTATACCACACAAAGAATCCTTCATTTCTTGACTATGTCAGCTATACAAATGACCCTAAGTATGTGCCCTTCACATTCCTTAGCATCCCACAAATTCTGAACTCACTTTCAAAGCTATGCTTCCTTCAACTCATGCCTTTAACGCAACTTGCCAAATCTATCCTGCTAACAGCATAATTTCGGAATGGTATTGATTATATATAATATATATACAAGGTCTTGTTACATATAGCTGGCTTTAAACACTAAGAACAACCTATATTTTCTGTCACAGTAGATAAAAAGAACAATTAAATTATAAAGCAGTAATAAGATTTCAAAATATTCTTTCAAAAACTAGACAAAAGGGGATGTGACTTCAATAAAAAATACAAAACACATAAACAGTAAGAAAACAGACTTAGTTGGGGGGAACACACTACAAAATTTTAAAAGCTCTCTTACCAGCCCCTTACAACTTTTATCAGTACCCCATTCGGAAAGGACCATGATGTAGCATCAGGAATACTACAGTAGATCTCTTGCTTGTATTTACTTCCATGGAGATCATAGATAACCATCTGCAATATACAGTAAGTAGGCACAATAACTAATTTTAAGAATGCATTTAAAATTTCAAAATGTCCTAGAATGTAGAAAATAAAAGATCCTAAATATATAAAGAAATTTTTACTTTAGATGTTAAATCTGTGAGTAAAATAATTCCTTTTAAAGTCAGTTATGGGCATCTGTGTGGCTCAGTTGGTTAAGCGTCTGCCTTCAGCTCAGGTCATGATCCCAGGATCCTGGGATGGAGCCCCATGTCAGGCTTCATCAAATATATACATACAAACATACAAACATACATAAATATCTCAAAAAAATAAAACTTTTTAAAAAGTCAGTTAAAAGTATTTAAACTCCTCAAATCTGAAAGTAACCTTACTTTTTTTCTTTTTTTTTTAAAGTCAACTCTGTACCCAGCGTGGGGCTTGCGCTGACAACCATGAGATCAAGAGTCGCATGCCTCCCAACTGAGCCAGCCAGATGCCCCTAAAATAACCGTACTCTTCATATTTTATCTCTGTCTATAAGAAACCTACACTTACTGAGGCGCCTGGGTGGCTCAATCATTTAAGTATCTGCCTTCAGCTCAGGTCATGATCTCAGAGTCCTGGGACTGAGTCCCACATCGGGCCCCTTGCTCAGCGGTGTCTGGTTCTCCCTCTCCCTCTCTCCCTCTCTGTCCCTCATGCTCTCTCGTGCACTCTCTCTCAAATAAATAAAATCTTTAAAAAGAAAACCAAACAAACAAGAAAAAAAACTTGGGCTTACCTTCCCAGGTCTTGGGTTACACCTCAAAATTTGTTTGTTAATACTCTGTAATAATAAAAGTGTAAGAAGGAAGCCTTAAGAAGGATCAACAGAAAGTTGTATATAGTTCCATTTCTTAGCAGTCACAAATTTAATTTATCACATATATACTTAGGGGCCATTAAATGCAAAGCACACCTCTAGGTTCTACAAGGGCTGTCAGGGCAAATATAAAGAAAAATAATGTGTTGTTTGTGCCCTCAAGAAGCTTAGAGCTACAAAGGGGGAAACAAATCACATTCACATGACTCTTCTAAGTGAAGGGCTTAGTTAATTACAGGTAAAACACAAAAAAGATACCAAGTGATGGCGATAAAGGGAAATGGCACCATCATAGAGGTCAAACGATAGCACAGGGAGGGGCCCAAAGGCTTGTCTGAGCAAGTGATATGGAGAAGACCTTGAAAAACAGTATTTCAATAAGCAAAGCAATGTGCCAGGTTGGGGTCAGGAGTAGAAGGAAAAAAACTTCCATGAAGAGAACATATTGAGGAAAAGTACAGTGATAGGAAACCCATGGTGCATGACCAGAGCATGAGACAAGGCTGGATAAAGAGGACCTGGGTGTGTTGTAATGCTGTGAAGATGTTCCACATGACTTGGTAGGTGATGGGGAACCATTAAAGAAACACTTCTTCAAATCCCACCCTTTCTTTCAAAAAGACTTTGCCTTGCATGCTACTGGTTGAAAGGAAAGTCCCCCATTAAGTGCATATTCTATGTTAGACATTTAAATATTTCTAAGGCAAAGAATACATATAGCTGGATTTCAAGGCATTCCCCAGCTATAATGCTCAGCTTTTTCTTTGAATTAGGCTGCTTATTGTCCTACTTTGTATGAACAACATGAGCAATTACAGTGAGAGGATACTGCGAGGCTGTCACTTAAAATATTTTAAAATATTATGAAATATCTTACTGAGATACATAGGCTCAATGGTTCCAGTAGCAAATTCCCCATATATAGTGCCTTCAGAAATTTGGAATGTTGTCACTTAAATTAGCTTGAAAACTAAATATTAACAAAGAATTA
The DNA here is from genome assembly GCF_020171115.1 of Neogale vison. Taxonomy (NCBI): domain Eukaryota; kingdom Metazoa; phylum Chordata; class Mammalia; order Carnivora; family Mustelidae; genus Neogale; species Neogale vison. Next base: position 45,915,340 of record NC_058096.1, on the reverse strand, counting down.
GAAAATAACATGCTTCACCCTATGCCTCTTAAATTCTGACTAGACAAATTTGTTTTCTCAATTTAACAGTCCAGCTAAAATACAGGAGTTATGATACACACTTTGATTAAAGGATAAAGTAACCTCTGATATATTTTTAAAACAATCTTTACACAACCTCAAAACACTAACTTTCTTAATAAGCTTTCATACCATTTCATGACCCAAAGCACTACCTCACTAGGTAACTAGTTAACTACCTCACTAGTTAATAATCAAAATAACTTACCTCTGTGAACGGGCTTAATCTGCCTGAAATGTCCTGAGCTTGGAAATATTTTGACACTGGTTCCTGAAAAATCCCACCAAATCGGGCTCCTTTCTCTGCGGAATGGGTTTTAGAAGTCTGCAAATACTGATGATAAGCACTCTTTAAAGAAGAATGTAGTTTGGAAGTAAGGTCAGATTTTTGTAGAAATGAAGTCTTTTCTGGCCACAGACCAACTTGCAGGGTGGAGGTAGTAGGTTCATTTGACATTACATATGAATTCTTAGAAATTCCAGTCCTTTCCTGGCTATCATCTGGGTAAAATGCGATGGAAGGGTCTGGCAGTTTGAAGGTTTCCTTCCTCCTAGCTCTCAGGCTTCCTTTATGGAATGGCTCCTCCTCCTCCTCCTCTTCTTCCTCCTCCTCTTCCTCTACTCCCTGTCTGTCTTCATCAAAATTCATCTTTAAACGCTCTGATACTGACTGGAGAAGGGATAAAACAGAAGAGGGCTGGCTTGCACTCTCTCTTGATTTTGTGGAGCCATGGTGACCAGGAGAGACTTCGCTGGACAGAATGTCCTCCTGAGAACTGTCATCTTCATAAATAGGAGACAAAGCTAAGGGATAAATTTTGTACCTTTTGGCCTCCACTGATAAGAATGACTCTGAACTATCACTATCAGATGTCTCACCTAATTTAGTATCCTTCTCAAAATGATGGACGAGGTCAGTTCTGCTCTCAGACCTCTCACATGCAAAAACAGGCATGCTGTCAGCGGATGTCTCAGGAAACAAGACAGAGTGTGTTCTTCTTACTTCTGCAGTAGCACACCTATCCTCATCTTGAAGGGGTTCTTCATACAGTATAGTAAAGGAAGAATTTTCTTGTTCATCCTGAGAAACAAAGGCTAATTTAGATTCTTCTTTTTCACCACTGTAATTATCATCTCTTATTTGATTAGCTACTGCAGTAACAGATAATCTTCTGTCTAGCTTCCCTATGGTACTCTCAGGTTGAAAATCTGGCATTGCTAAAGCTGGGTAGCCTTCATAATCCTTACTCAATGTCGGTGATTCATATCCCCTGAAATAGGAGGAGGCAAGTCTGTTGTCACACACTATCAAGCCTTCCTTTCTCTCAGGGGGAACTCTCTCCATTTCCCCAACACTCTGTCCACCAGACTCTTGTGGGGTTTCTTCAGCTTCATATATGGGAGGCATGGCCTCTGCTTGTGTAATAGGCAATTCCAGATCTGTTCCGTATGTTTTCTGAATGTTTATCATTGTGGATAACACTTTGTGTTTCCTGAGAGCCTCATCAGAATCTTGTGGAGATAGTTTTTCCATTTCTCTTGGAGAGGGCATGGACACCATCATGCCGAGAATCTCTTTGGCCTCTCTCTTACATGGTTTTTCCATTTCTAAGGAGGCAGAGTCTGCTGCCTTGTGTGCTTCTTCCACTTCAATCATTTCAGTTTTCCTAATACCCTCCCCAGCATCCTTCTGATAAGGTATTTCCAACACAGGTCTTACAGTCTTTCCAGTGATGCCTTCGACATCTTTTTCATAGATATTAACCACTTCTAACATAATGGGCATAACCTCAGCTTTGTCCATATCCCCTTCAGCATCCCTTAGGTAAGTATCTTCCATTTCTAATCCAACAGGTATCACCTCAGTCTCAATATCCCCTTCAGCATCCTCTGGGTAAATATCCTCCATTTCTAATGTGGCAGGTATCAATTCAGGCTTTTCAGTAATCCCCTCAAAGTCTTTTTGGTAGATATCTTCCATTTCTGACATAACCGCTGTAATCCCAGTCTTGCCAACATCACCTTCAGCATGCTTTTGGTAAATATTTCCCATTTCTAATCCAACAGGTATCACCTCAGTCTTTACAATATCCCCTTCAGCATCCTTTTGGTAAATATTTTCCATCTCTAATGTGGGAAGTATCATTTCAGTCTTTCCCGTAATTACCTCAACATCTTTTCCGTAGAGATTTTTCACTTCTGAAATAACAGGCAGCATGTCAGTTTTGCCAAGATCACCTTCAATATCTCTCTTTTTATAAGCTTTTTTCATTCCTAAAATGGCAGGTAATCCCTCAGTTTTTTCAATATACCTCTCAGCATCTACTTGGTATCTCTCTCTCACTGTAAGAATGTCAGCTATTGGCTCAGTTTTTGTGATATGCAATTCAGCCTCCTTTTCATATGCTCTTCCCATCTCTGACACAGGAGGGATTGCCTCATATTTCATAATATTCAACTCAGCATCCTTTTTGTTTGTTTCTCCCAGTTCTAACATGGAAGGTCTAAGCTCCATTCTCCCCATATTTACTTCAATATCTTTCTTGTGTACTTTCCCTACTTCTGATGTAAGGAGTGTGCTTTTATTACTGTGTCCCAGTGAGCTTTTTTCAGATATACACACAAGACTATCAGACAAACTGCTTTTGGATGTCCCGGGTACATGAAGGTCATCATTTGCAAATGGAGGCCATTTGAAATTTAATACAAGAGTCCTTGTATTCTCTGTCCCAGTGTTGTGATTATCCACACACTCTATTTCCACTTTCTCTTTAGAATCCTCTTTGAAAAATAAATGCGTTTTTACCTTATTATCTAACCCTGTATGGCATGTGTCTTCCACTAGCAAAACAGTATCTGATTTCAGCAAATTTCTACTATCAGACTGTTCAGCTCCATTTCCAGAAAAAGGGGACTTTTGGTAGAGAACAATTTCTCTTCCTTTAGCTGACTCTGGGTCATTAACTAGGTCACTTACAGAGAAGAACCTACCTAATACTTTATTTTCACTAATTTCACACGTGCCTTGATTTACTGCCTGTTCGGACACCAAGAACTCCCTTAATGTATCGTGTGGCTTAACATTATCACTGTTCAGAATTTTTGAAGTATTATCCTGAAGTTCAGAATCCCAGGTATCCTTAGTATCTTCAAAAGGATCATTTGTCAAATTTTCTTGGGCTGAATAAATAATCTCATTGACTAATTCCCTAGCTTGATCTTCTAACAAACAAGATAAATTCATTCTATCAGAATCAAAAAGGAGACTCTTCTCACCAGCTGTAGGTGAAACACAGACCTTTTCTTCCCCTTGGACAGCTGACCTGCTTTCCATACCCTGCTCTTCCAAATGCTCTGTCAATTGGGTCCCTGTCAGTGTCCCTTCTGATAGGTTATTCTCAGGGAGGTCTTCTTTCGGAGTACCTGGATTCATTATGCCGTCTGTGGCTATATGCTCCTGGCAGGTAGCAACTATGTGTTTAGATTTTAATTCTTCCCTGACAGAGGTAAAAATTTCACTAATCAATGTATCAGCCTTTTTTAGTAAACCGCTTTTGAGGTCCAAAAGTTGGTCATGTGCTCTCCTCCTTGCTTCTATGTGCTCAGTAGATGCTTCAGAACACTGCTGGCTTGAGCTGTTAACTGACGTTAAAGCCCCAGCAACTGCTCCACTCTCTGCTTCCATGGGATTGTCAAATTGGGCAGCAGTTGGGAAATCAAGAGATCCCTTCCCAGTAGGATTCCCAAAATATTTCTGAAGTGGGGTCACTTCTGACCCTGTTGGGACAGGTGTTTCCAATTCCAAATAAGAGCTCTTAGGGTACAGCAGGTTAGTTAAAGAGGCACCTTCATGTGTGGCATCCATGGTAACTTTTATAGAACTGAAATTATTTGGGGGATTATGTGAACTTAAAACCACACTAAGTTCTTCAGAGTTACTGGAGGAAGACATGCTATCAATACTATCACTTAGGAAATGAGGATTCGCTTTCTTTCTATGAAATAAGGCTTTCTTTTCTGATTTCAACACAGGAGCATTATGAAAGTGTGAACCCTCAGATGCAAAGGAATTTTTTTCTGAACTTTTATCAGAACCCAGAAAAGGTGAATTTACTTTTGTGCTGTCAGTTTCTTGGAATTGTGGGGAAGCACTAGTTAGGCTGAGTTTTGCCATTTCTGAGAAACCAGACATCTTTCTAGTCCCACAAATATCTGAAGATTGATGAATTACACAAACACTAGCTTCATAATTCTGTGCCATTTGCCTAGTGACTTTTTCATTAGGAACAGGAGGTAAAATCTCAAATGTATTAATTTTGGGAAAAGCAGGAAGATAAACTATGGCTTCTGCCTCTGTTTCCTGAATACCTTGGTATTTGGAGGCAGGAAGAGAAACTTCAGTTTGACGATTCTCTTCAGGGCCAGAAAATGAATACTTCTCTTTGCCCTCTTTACGGTCCATCAATTGAAAACTTTTGCTCTGTTCAACCTCTTGGGAACTTAATTTCAATAAAACAAGCTTTCCTGGAAGATCTGTAACTTCAAATGGAGAAGAAGTTTTATCCTGAGAAATGTCTCTGGGCTCTGTTTGGGAAACAGCTATCTTGGAGAGGGCTACAGTGTTCCCTCTTCCAGAATGCAGCTCAATAGGAACACTGTTCTGACCATCAACTTCCACTTCTGATAAAATGTTGGCAATGTTAGGTTTGGTTTCCAAGGAAAGAGAATGAGACTTCTCTATAGCGCTCTTACTTGGTCTTGTGTTTGAAAGCATCAATTCTGCTTTAGTAGGGTCTTGAAATGAAATGGAACTGTGGTCCTCAAAGAAGCTTTCAGACTCCAATCTCGAGTCTGCTCTAGTTACATGAACATCTCTGGCTTTAAGATCTAGTGGAAACTGACCTTTTTCGCCTTCAGGAAGAACGTCCTTGGATTCTAGAGCTGCAGAGGCATGCTTAAGATGAAGGCAAGCAGGAAGACTCTTCCCATCTGCTGCCTCAGCATGATTTGCCACATAACACTGACACTGACCGGGCTGAATGGAAATACCAACAATGTTGACATCCCCTGTTTCAGGGAGCACAGAAGAACATTCGTCTTTTAAAACAGGAATATCTAATTTGCTTAGAACTCTGGAAACAAAGGTAGGAGATGAAATACCTAAATCTGATTTTTTACAATCAAGGGTAAGAGATGTTCTGACACCAGAAGATGCTTTGGCTTGTTGAAGACTCTCAGAATCAAGAAGAGATTCTGAAATGTGCTTTCGGGTAGGTTCAAGACCCAGTTCAGGTGCTATTTTACTTTCTAAGCATGCTACAATGGCTGATTCACTGATCTGTTTTACAGAAGCAGGGCTGTTTTGATTTAATCTAACCACGTGAGACATTTTGCCATGTGGCCAAAAATCAGGCTTTTTGGCTTCTGTTACAGAAGACTGGTCAGTATCTTTGGGTAATGGCTCAATTCTACCTTTTAGAGCTTTTATGAGACTTGAAGCTGTGGGTTCACCAACCAAGGTGCTTTCTGTTTCTTGTTTGATTCTTCTAGCAACCAGTTTTTTCTGTGAGTCTTGGGCACACAATCTGTCTCCTTCATTTACAGGTTCTGTCACAGCACGTCTCTGAAGAGTGGGGATACTGGCATGACTGGCAGCCTGCTCTGCTGAGTTGTCTGCGGTTTGCTTGTCAGAACACTTACTCTCTGGCAACTGGGGATCTTCAAGCCTAGTTGATTTATTTGAATTTGGCAGATCTGTACTTCCCTGTTTGGTAGTGTTGCTCCCATCAGATTTCCTGTAAGAGAAGTCAGAAACAGCAGGGCTCATAGGCTCAACATGTTCTCTTTGCACCAAGGTCCCATCACTCATCACCGAGCTGGCTTCCTTCACTGGAGTTTCTGTTATCCCCTGAAAATCTGAACTGGAAGGAATTTTACTACCGTTACTTCCTGTAAACAACACTGAACATAATACCAAATTTCTGTCAGTCTGAGAAACTGGTGCACCATTTAAATGGTGCTGTGAGTCAGATTCTGTAACAGGGGAGCTGGAGTTAGTCCCAGAAGAAGGGGATGACCTACTTCTCACAGGTCCCCCAGGATCATTTTTATTTAAAACATCCTTAGAAAAAGCAGTATTTGGCAATTCTGGGTTGTTTGTCAGATGGCTTTCCATGTTAAGATTTATTTCACTACAATCAGAGTCTTCTAAAAGGCCTTCGAACAAATGTCCTTTCACAGATACATCTGTGCTAGCTGATGACAATGACGATGCCATCCTTGCCTCTGTCTCGCTTCCAGGGCCAATATGGATGCTTGTACTAGAGTCAGAACATTCACTTTCTCTATCCGAGGGAGTCACAGTTTCCAATGCAGTCTGGTGCTTCAAATATTTCCTGATTTGTCTGGGGCCTCGATATGTTGCATATGTTACTGAAGGCCTCTCTGGTTTGCCATCCAGTTGTCTGTAAAAAGCAACAGCACAATAGTATCAGGAAATATATTTAGTAACACTTAGTAGTAATCCTAGAAAGTGTGGGAAAGTCTATCTTTCCAATTACTCCAACTTTTAATATGTATTAATTGGAGAAGGAGATCCTAAAATGTTTTAGGTTAAACCTGTCTTTGTTAAAAAATAATAATAATAATAAAGATTTGACAAGCAGCATGGGAATGTCAAGGCAGCATGCATGTCAGAGCTCCTTAGAACCTTTCCCCCTTACCTGATTGTACATCTCTCTCACTGTGGTTAATGGAGAGAATGTGGACTGACAAGTCCAAGGCTTGGGCTTTAGTTATAATCTCAAAGCAGTGCTTCACTGGAAGGAACCACACTGCCTATATGTCTCATACTGGCAAGTTCATGGATACAGATTTATCCACCATATCAGAGGATCATAGTAAGCTTCTCTTCCTTTACTCTTAGATGTGAATTTAAACAGCAACTTTGAGCACACAGGGAGAGAACTTTTAAAGGAAAACAAGTGGTGAGATGTGTAGCCCATGTCAAGCACTCAGTATACATTAATGACGGTTAACTCAATGAGGAAATTGCTTTAAAAATCCTCTCATGTTAAGGTCTTCAAATATTTGATCAGTGTAGTGAGTATTAAAAACTGCTTGGGTAAGTGCAGGGACTTCTGGAAAAAGTTCTCTACTTCTCAGAGCCAACACAAAGTTCCTCGGCTCTCAGCACCCCACTTGCTTTGAAGAATCTGTCTCTGGAGTGCTCATGCTATCTGATGCTGCCTACTAACCCTTTATACATACCATTCTCTCCCCTTCAATTCCAGTCTGAGAGAGAAACTCTGGCATATTCTACGAGTTCACAAGTTATCTCCAGAGCATACCTATCCCAGGGGCCCTTTCCTAACAGGGCAGTTAGCTTCTGATCTATGGGTGCAAAGAACGCTGAGCACAGCATTTGCCATATTAAATTATAAAGATCTAGGCACTTATTAGTTTTCCCCCTGCTCACCTGGTGGCTATTTGAAGAAAGGCACAGTGTCTTAATCATCTTTATATTTTTAAATGCCCCGTACAAAATCAGGGAAACATGGGTAATAACTTTCTGTGAATTAACGAATGACTAAATAAAGCAATGACAGTAAATAACAGTAAATTCTTAGCTTGTAATTCATTCCAGACTGTCTTAATTATAACAGAAGACATAAAAGTGTTTTAAATTCTGAACTCTAGTTTCATTTTAGTGTCTTGACTCTAACGATGGATGGTAGAAAAATTTGATGTTCTAATTTTTTCAGATTAAACACATAATTAACAAAACATGATAGAATCCATGTGAATAAGTAATCCACTTACCAGTATCCCAGTATCTAAAATAATACATTTTCTCCCCAACTTTAGAGCAGCAATGTCAAGAACACTAGACTTGTCTACATGAAAAAGAGAAAGTAAACTTCCTTTGACACAATGTCAAATTTTCATCAACTGTGCCTCGTATATATTTCTTGAATTTTAGCTGAAATAATGTATTTCAATCTATTTAATTGCTGGCCCCTCAAATACTGTCACACCATTGTAAAACTTTGTATGGCAATATGCACGTTTTTACTGTCCATCAGAAAGCACCTGAAGGAGAAGTACAGAAAAAGGCTTTGCCTTACAAAAGTGGTTTTAGCTTCAGCATGTGTTAAGCCAGATCAAAGACTGTTATAAAACAAACTCAAGAGTAAATAAGATAACTGTCTATGGAAATACGGAAAAAGAGAAAAACCCATGTAGGTAAATTAATGTTACTGGTGAAATCTGGTATCAAACTGTACTAATGATTCAGAAAATACAAAAGCCTTCAGAACAACATATGAAGATCCAGAAGCCTGAATAAATTACAAGAAATTTTACTGTTTGGTGAGTTTTTCTCTCAAAGTTTTAATATTTTATACTTACAACCAACTTCCAACAGGCTGCAGTATTTTTTTCCTCAAAGGACTGATAAAATAAAAATGTCTACACAAAGAAATATATATTAATGTCCAAAGAAACAGGAAATGAGATAGGAATCAGAATTTTATTCTAGGAACCTTAGTTCTCTTACTACCAACTCCCTCCTGAAAACACCTCAACACATTTTATCCTGCACCAATCCAATAATGCACCTTTTCATCTAAAAGGCCTTCCAATAAAATAAACCAAACAGAAAAACCCATTAAATTTCAACTCACTCTAATAATGCCTTTTGGTGGTTTTGGAGTCCTTTTAGGGGCGAGGGAAATCATTTTTCCATTTTTTAGGACTTGCTGGGTAGTTTCAACCAAAGTGATTGATTTATATGAACTAGTTTAAATTTCTAACTAGATAATCTCCTGCAGTATCTGGGTGGAAATGTTATATGATTGTAACTAAAATATGCTCTGTTTATACTGAACAACTATATTATCATGATTAAAGTACTGAGCATCAAAGTTTCAAGCTTAGCTCCATATACTATAATTAGTTCTCTCAGGTACTGATGACCTGTACTCCCTCTTTTTAAAAGGTTAGTCATGCCAATGTAGTCTATTTTCTACATCATTCTTTCCCAGGATGCAGTTGAGTCTCCATAATTGAGTAGTATTAAGAATATAAAACTGTTCTTTTATTGCCATTTTCTCTAGTAAATAAATTGGAAATGTCAAAAACATGCAACTTTAAAAATAGACTGAAGATCAAAAATTAAAAAGATTTTTCATAAGCTGAAAATAATATTTAGAGAATATAGAGAAAAGGGAGTATTAATTTCATGTATTATGTAAATTGTGTATGGGACTTACAGTTCATCCCATATAACCAAAGGTATGTGATCCTAACATAGTAAAAACAAAGTAAAACAGGCTCTCTACTCCTCCCCCCTTGACAGAGAGTAATGTCTTCTTGTGCAATGCCAGCTGCATTCCCAAGACAGCAGGGTGAAGGTCAAGTCTCAGATGGACTGGTGTCTGATATCCAGGGCTGCTTTAACTCTGGCAAGGTGGATACCATTGCCACCAATGATCCCTTCATTGACCTCAACTCTATGGTCTATATATTCTGGTATGATTCCACCCATGTCAAACTCAATGGCACACTTAAGGCTGAGAACAGGAAACTCGGCATCAATGGGAAGTCCATCGTCATCTCAGGAGAGAGATCCTCCCAACATCAAATGGAGTGATGCTTGTGCTGAGTTTGTTGTGGAGTCCACTGGTGCCTTCACCACCATGGAGAAGGCTGGAATTCTCTTGAAGGGTAGAGCCAACAGGGTCATCATCTCTACCCCTTCTGCTCATGCTTCCATGTTTGTGATGAGTGTGAACCATGAGAAGTGTAACAACTCCCTCAAGATTGTCAGTGATGCCTCCTACACCACCAGCTGCTTGGCCTCTGTGGCCACAGTCATCCATGACAACTTTGGCATTGTGGAGGGACTCATGACCACAATCCATTCCATCAGTGCCACCCAGAAGACTGTGATGGTTCTTCTGTGATGCTGTAGTGTTTATAGCTAATGGGCTGCCCAGATCATCATCCCTGTTTCTACTGGAATCACCAAAGTTGTAGGCAAGGTCATCCCTGAGCTGAATGGGAAGCACCCTGGCATGCTGTTCCATGTCCTTACTCTCAACATGTCAGTTGTAGATCTGACCTAACACCTGGAGAAAACCTACAGAAATGATGACATCAAGAAGGTAGTGAAACAAGCATCAGAGGGCTGTCTCCTGAAACTTTAATAGTAACCCCCCCTCTTTCATCTTTGATGCTGGGACTGGCATTGACCTCAAATACCATTTTGTCTAGCTCATTTCCTGGTGTAACAATGAAGTTAGCTAGAGAAACCAAGTGGAGGACCTTAAGGTCCACATGGCCTCCAAGGAGTCTTAAAGAGACCCCTGGACCACCAGCTCTAGTAAGAGCACAAGAGGAAGAGAGAAGTTGTTAACTGCTGGGGAGTCATTGCCTATAACTCATCCCCAACACACAGAGACTATCCCAACCTTGATATTTGTGTTTCCATCCCAGGCCCCCTAAAGAACAGGAGGGGCTTAGAAAGCCCTACCTTTTCACAGAACAGATAAAAACACTGTATCCAGACAAAAGAAAGGGGGGCGGGAACAAATAATATACCTATACGTTTCAAGTACTTATGTAAACATATGTACATACTGGAAATCTGAAAAGGTTTTATACATTTTAGCCCAAGACATACCTAACATGTAAAGATTTATTAAGCCTCTAAATACCACACAGGGCTGTACTCTTTTTTGTATGTATTTGATATACCAAATATTTCAAAGGTCAACCAAAGACATGTGTCATTCTTCAAAGAAAATTCTAAATAACAGCCTAATAATATTGCCTTAGAGCAAAGTATCTAACTTATTTTTAGCAAAGTATGATTAAGCTACCTTTTCAGCAAAGACCTATTTCATTTCAAATACATAGTTAACAATAAAAAAAAAAGCTTGTAACTTTTCCATGTAAAGAAAAGTTGCAAATCCAGCAATTTTTAAATTTTATTTATTTGGGAGATAGGGGCAGGGGGAGAGCAAGAGACTCTTAGGCAGGCTCTAATGCCTAACACAAGGTGGGTGATGCAGGGCTCGATCTCACAGCCCTAAGATCAAGAGCCAAAATCAAGAACTGGATGCTTAACCGACTGAGCCACCCATGTGCCCACAGCAATATTTTTTAAATCGAAATAAAGCTTTGACAGAAAAAAAGTTCATTATGGATATGAATCTGTTGAAAACAAAAAAAACATAGAACTTTTTAAAATTTCAACCCAACAATGAAGTTGCTTCTTAATTATTCTGGAAGCATAAGTTAATGTATGGAAGACACTCTAAAAGTTGTTACCAAACAGGTTTAATGAAAGGCTTTATGGATATTAAAAATGAATTCTGCATAGTAAACTATACATAAAAACAATTAAAAATCTTTATTATATTTAAGTAAGTGAAGATGAAATCATTTACAATGACTATTGAGTAGGATTTTTTTTAAAAACACTCTTCAAATTATAGGTCATAACTTGTCCAAATTTTGAAAACTGTAATAGTGATTTCAAATGTATGTTTGATATTTTAGTAATAGACAGCATTATACAGCACAGAATATAAACCTGTCTAAATTAAGCTAATTATTAACCATTTTTAGTACATTCTAACTATAAAAGATCTATAGAGGAATAATAGTAGGGGCATTTTTATGTGATAAAGATGATGCAAAAACCTTAGTTAATTCACTCTTCCTTATATTAAAAAACTGAAATTTTTTGTGATGCAGAACTCTCCTACTAATTTCAGAAATATAGACTTTGAGAGAAAACACTCTCTAAAGGCCTAAGATACAAGAGGAGGCCATTTCAGATTTCTTTCTGAGTCAGCATGACTGTATGTTAACTTTGTTGAATCTGGAAGCCTGATTTAAGGCTCACCAAGCATACACTGTACACCTGCTTTATAAATGAGTGGCTAACAGAAAACCATCTTGTCCTTAAGATATTGATCAATGCTTCTACTCCATATATTCCCTGACGTTAAAACCTGTGATTCCTCCCTATATCCTAATCTATAATCTTTTGATGTCAAAAAGTATATAACCCTGTAAAAACTGTTCATTCCCCAGAGCATTTTCTTCCCTATGAAGTAGGTGTTTTACAGCCAGCTGTTCTAACTTGGGCTTGAATAAAACTCTTATTTTCAGAGATTCTACAGGTTTGTTAATTTTACATCAACAAAGCTTAATTTTAAATAACATTTTATATTTGGAATATTCCCATGATTTTGATTAAAAAATTAAATATATCCTTGCTTTTAGTAAATTTGTATCACAGAACTAAAAGAACTTTAATACTTCTAGTACAGTCTTAAAATTATTAGTAAATATCTTCCCCAGATACAAATTTCTAAAACTGGTTATAAGTAGTTCTTAATCATATTGTCAAGATAAACTGTTAAACAAAATGGTATTTAACTTTTATATAATTCCTAAACAAATTGACATTTGTCCATAGGAAGTTACTAACTGCTATTCTACAACCTGGTAATTTGTAGGACTTCTGAAGCTGGGCCAGAGGAAGCTTGTATCTTAGTCAAGACAAAAGCTTTGTGGGGCTGGTTCTGGTAATTGCCTTAAGCAATTGTTCCATTAATAAGGAAGGCTTTACCAACAAGAAATAAGAGGCATAGTATCATCTTCCATTTTCTTCTGTCTAGTACCAAAGAAATAAACCTGACCTACTAATTAAAACCAAAGGGGGATTAAAAAAAAAAAAAAAAGAGGAAAAAAACCACAAACTTTCCAAACCACCTAATTCCCATACAACAACCTCAAAATCCCTACCACTTTAAGTTCTCTGGTACAAAAAACTCTCTGGAGAGTTTGTTAGAAGACTGCTGGGCCCTACTGCCAAGGTAATTTGTATTTCTGACGATTCCCAGGGGATGCTGATGCTGCTAATCCAAATCCCACATTTTAAATAACACTACTTTAGACAATCCTTTATTACAGAGGTACCTCAATTTAACCATTTCTGCTGTTGGACATTCGTTTCAAATGATATGTTCCCGTAAATAATGTTTCAGCAACAGTCATGTATATCATTAGAAATAACCTACACACTTTTTGAGGTTCTTGACACACATTGCTCTGAACTGTGGCCTCTCCTCTGAGCACTTTATATCGAGCATCAGCTGCATCAACTCTGAGTAACGCTGAAAATCATCATTTAGTATTACTGTTATTGATTCAATAGGAGAAATGTTACTCCATTGTAGTTTGCATTTCCTTGACTGCTGGTGAGAATAAGCCTTTCTTCCACTTATGTATTAGCTCTTTATATTTATTTGTTTGTATCGGTTGCTGTTTTCTTCTATCATTGAGCTAGTGTCTAAAATGCTTATCAGTTAAAGCATTCTGACATTTTTTTGTGCCTAATTTATCACTTGCCCATATAATGTATCATTATTTCGTTTGACATAGGAGTTTGAAAATTAGAAGTGATCCAATCTACTAATCTCCTTCCTGACACTTTCCATTGCTATCATGCATAGAAAGCTGTTTCTCACCAACACAGAATTCTCATTTAGCTACTCTCAGTTGTGTATTTAAAAAAAAAAAAAAATTGTTCCTCCATTTTGTTTTAATATACCAATGAGTTAAGTATCTAGCTTTTATGTTTTTCTCCAAACTGTTAACCAATTTCACAAAGTCCGGTTTTAATTAGCAATAATCGCACCTCGGATAAACCTCATTGGCTACGATACTGCCACTGCACAAAGCTCAAAGTCCTATTTTATATAAACAGGAAAAAAAATTTAAAAATTTAAAAACATTTTTCTCCGAACTGTTAACCAGTTTCACAAAGTCCTCTTTTATATAAACAGGAAAAAAAAATTAAAAATTTTAAAAGGAACATAAAAACGCCACCACATCCTTCACATATATACAAGGGTCTACTTCTAGACAATCTATTCTGTTCCATTTAAATGTTTAGTAAATATTACATTAGTATGACACTGTTTCAAATTCAGCACACCTACGTCTCTTAGGGCAAGCCCTACCCCCATCAATCTTCATGGGCAAACTGAAATCTATCTGCATTTCAGTTTCTCACAAGTATCAGTTGGATCTGTGTCTATTTCTGGAGCTCGCTATGAGGAATTACCTCAAAATATATACATGAAGACGCTCTGAAACTATAAAGAACTACACAGATATATTTACTGATGGCCTCTTCAAATACAATTCACAGCTAGAACTTAAAAATAAAATATTAGCTAAGAATGAATACTTCTGTGTTACATAAAATGGTTAATGGACTAAACATTGTTATACATATTTCCTGTGTAGAAAATAATCCTTAAAGCTCATTTGAGTAAAAGACAAACAAGTTGGTGCCTGTTAGTCAAAGAAAGAAAAAAGGGATGGTAAAATAATCTTTATATGTTTGTAAGATTTCAGTTTCTCAGCTGTGGAAATGGATCCCAAGGCCAATTTTACAAATAGAGTCAATTTAACATTTCTAACCCCTCTAATTTGATTCCACAAAGATATTAACAGAATGTGAATACAAACCTTAGAATCATTTTTGTTCCCGAAATGCAGATCCTGAACTCACTGCCTGTCCTAATACAAGAAGAATTCAGACAACAGAAAACACTCTAATTCAAGGAAGTCTTAAATCAGAAATAAAATTTGCACTATAACAAAGTTAGCGCCTAAAAGGTATCAGTACTGCCCCTTAAAATAGGTCCTAAGGCCCTAGATGATATGTACAATACACAGAATCATTTTTTTTTTTTCTACCTAGTAGCAGGGACATTAGAGAATATTTTTTCCATTCCCCTTAATTAATAAGAGTATAACTGAGGCTTAAAAGTTAGGTCCAAAAGCTCACTTTTTTGGCTAACTGTAAACTTACTTTAGTAAATCACTGGCTTCCTGTTCACTGTCTTGTGTTGTATCCAAAGAAAAGGCATCTGAGGTTTCATCTGAGTTCTCTGCTTCTTCTGCTGGAAGCGCCTTTGTTCCCAGGTAGCCACTGAAAATCTCCCTCTCCCTTTTGACCTCTTCCTCAGGATGGTCACTGGGATTTTGTAGATCTTTTTCAGTTCTGTAATGGTCATCTTTGAAAGAAGACTGCTTGGCATCACTAAGAGATGCTTTTCCTGAGATATTGAATAAGTTACCAAGAAACTGAAAAAAGCTTTCTTTTGGCTGTCTATCGTTTTCTCCTATTTTGGTATCTGAGGTGGAACGGGAAAGGTCATTTGGCTTTTTGGAATCTTCCTGCGTTGGAAGAGTGATTAACTTCTCAGCATGGTTCCTTTTGTCCTCACTTTGGGGAATCTTTGAAAACAAAAGAGAGAAAAATAAACATCATCATTTGAAAAAAATCACACAGATCTACTAATAAAGTATCATATGACACACTTTGTGCCAGATGCCAGGGATACATCTGTGAGTAAGACTGGTGGCTTCTAATTCGTCAGGCTGTTTATAGTCTAGGGAAGGGCATGGTCAACACAACTTAAACAAGGCTATATAGTAAATGTCATGAGGGGAGAAATACACCCCATGTGGGAAGCCAAAACAGGAGTAACTGGTCCAGGTTTGGTGTCAGTGACAGCAGAGGATATAACACAGAGGAGTATTCCTAGAAGTGCCCTCGGAAGGATACCTACTACTGACTATGTGATGCTTGTTCATCCCTTTCCTTCCCTAGCTCTCTTCTTCCCTCCTCCCGACTCTATTTAGTCATGTCACAGCTTCTAAGAAGTTAAAGATGAATGGAGGTTAGGGTACAAAATGAGAAGAGTGAGAGATGCGTAGGGAGAGATAAATAAAGGGACAGATCACGGCAAATTTTAGGTATATTTAAATTTAGCCTTCATTACTCAGAACTAATGGACAGTACTTTCAAGTACTCTGTACAATAGGTAAACCTAAATAGACCTCATTTCAGCACTGTCCTAACCCACAAAGAACTGCTGCATTGTGTAAAATTCTCAAAAAGATGAGAAAAGACAGCAACATGGTGTATCAATTCAGAGGAAAAGCCCATTATCCTTAATAGTAAACTACCAAATCCTCAGATGTGCATCAACACAAACCTGCACAGTACTGGGAATTCCTGCAGATGTTCAACACCTCCCGGGTGTGTTCTACTGCTCATAATGAAATTACTAGCAAAACAGACTCACACTCATGCGTACTCTCTGTGAGGCAAGACGGAGCTGCTCTATCAAGGAGCTTGCTGGCATTCCTTGTCACACTCTTCCCTGAAGCTTCATTAACCTTAGGCCCTTGTGCCAACTCAGCCTGCCTTCCAAATATGCCTGCTCACCTACTTGTAGAAGGAATGCCTGCCTGACAGTATCTGTCAGATGTCATGCTCACTAGTCCTTATGAAAGAAAAGCTCCAGTGTGAGTCAGAAAAAAGATCAGTACAGCAAGGTAAAGTCACCTTAGGCCACTGTGAGTTCACATGACAGTTTTATGAGGCTGATCTTCAAGCAGGCAAGAGCATCATGATCTCAATATTATTTGTTTACCTCTTTCCATATTTTAATTCAAATTCAGAATAGTTTTAATTCAGTGTTCCATTAACCACTAACAAAACTTAGCATATGAAAGCTTGAGGAAAGGTTTATAACCTATTACCCCAGGAAATTAATTTCAAGCACTATTATTTTTTTTAAGATTTTATTTATTTATTTGACAGACAGAGATCACAAGTCAGCAGAGAGGCAGGCAGGGAGAGAAGAGGAAGCAGGCTCCCCACTGAGCAGAGAGCCTGATGTGGGGCTCCATCCCAGGACTCTGGGATCATGACCTGAGCTTAAGGCAGAGGCTTTAACCCACTGAACCACCCAGGTGCCCCACAAGCAGTATTATAAGTCTGTTCCCCACCTTCGGAGTCAGAGCGTATATTTGAGGAAACACACGGCATTTTTCTATGTGTTAGGAACTTAATAAAACTTGTGAGTCTCTACATTTAGAATATGACCAACCTTCTAGAGTCATTCTAAGTTTCACCTTTTATTGGTTTCAACTGCAACTCACTCCCACTTGTCTCCATCTCATCCCTCCAACCTTGTGCTCATTATCAGAGAATGCGTTATAAATTA
Source organism: Neogale vison (assembly GCF_020171115.1). NCBI lineage: Eukaryota > Metazoa > Chordata > Mammalia > Carnivora > Mustelidae > Neogale > Neogale vison. The sequence continues at coordinate 45,898,169 of NC_058096.1, read as the reverse complement.
GCTGTGTCCTCTCCTGACATAATGGCCCTCTCAGTTTAGCAAAAGAAATGTTAGCTGACATTCCTGAAAATATCTTGATACACATAAATATTTGCTGTCCTTTAACTATGCCATTTAATTTGTTGTAATTAGCAGCCACAACATTTCTTCCTGAGTCAAAATGAATTAAGACTGTAACATGAACAGAACAATGATTTTTTTTTTCTATATCTAGTACGAACAACTGCTCTTCCTGAGTAGCTTTCTGAAGGAAGTAAACTATAGGCTATTCGTTAGAATATCATAAATATTCTTAAAATTTTTCAGAAATTCATAAGAGTCAAAAATTGGGGCAGTGGTTTACAAGAGGGGGAAATTAAAAGAACATGGAATTACATTTTTAAAAAGATTTTATTTATTATTTGACAGAGAGAGACACAGTGAGAGAAGGAACACGAGCAGGGAGAGTGGGAGAGGGAGCAGCAGTGAGCAGAGCAGTGAGCCCTATGCAGTGAGCTGAGCAGTGAGCCCTATGCAGGGCTCAATCCCAGGACCTTGGGATCATGACTTGAGCCAAATGCAGACACTTAATGACTGAGTCACCCAGGCGCCCCAGGAAATTACATTTTTTGACATCAATAAAATCTCAAGATGATTTATCAAAATATTATTTCACTGCCTCAACTATTTTTTATAATTCCTTTCAAAACACAATAAACTGCTTTCTCAACAAGAGATACATTTTGCTAAACAATTGAAAACCTTTACATTTAACATTTTTATTTCTTACAAGATTTTATTTATGTATGTATGTATTTGAGAGAGACAGAGTGAACAGGAGAGAAACAGAGGGAGATGGATAAACAGACTCCACTGAGCACATGGAGCATGGGGCTTGATCTCATGACCCTAAGGATCATGACCTGAGCTGAAATCAAGAGTCAGAGGCTTAACTGACTGAGGCACCCAGATGCCCCCAGATTTAACTTTTATATATATAATTTGGGGTGCCTGGGTGCCTCAGTTGGTTAAGCAACTGCCTTCGGCTCAGGTCATGATCCTGGAGTCCCAGAATCAAGATCCCAGGATAGAGTCCTGCATCTGGCTCCCAGCTCAGCAGGGATTCTGCTTCTCTCTCTGACCCTCCACAGTTCATGCTCTTGCATTCTCTCTCTCAAATAAATAAAATCTTTAAAAAAAAAAATTATACATATAATCTTTTTAAAAATCACTTTTTCCTCCTTCCCTTTATTTTCAGCTTCTTTGCTATTCCAGAATCTTTTTATCATCAGTTTACTGAAGAGCACTTTTTGTCCTTGGAGGTCTTCATTTCTTAACTTTTCCCTAATACTCTTCTGAGAAACTTCTATCAGTGAAATACTCCCAACAAGAAAAAGGTATCTAAAATAGGAACAAAAACTAGCAGAAAAGAGCACTGCTATTTGAAGTAAACACAACAAATTTTTAATTTATAGAATTAAAATTTTAAGTCTGATCTAAAACAGCTGCTCTTTCCCCTCAGCCTAAACAACAATAAAATTCAGCCTGCCACGAGCGAGGGCCAATGCTGCCTGCCAACAAGACTGCCTGCCAATGTTCCAACAAGGAGAATGAAAGCAGTCAGGATTCAAGCAAACAAAACATCAATTCCAGTTGCTCTCAAAGATGTTGGTATTCCACATATAACAACAAAGGCTACTGAGAAGGCATATGTAAACTGGGAGATTTGAAATTTTTTCCCTTCACCCTCAATATGCTATAATGCACTGCCCTTAGGTCAATTTCATCCAACTATCTCCTCTATTTGCTATGTGCCTAATACAGGAAGCCCAGGAAAGCATCAGAGACACTGATTAGGAAGACGCAGTTTCAGCTTCAAGGAGCTTATAGTCTAGCAAGAAGCTCATTGCTGTATCACTGTGTGGGGCTTAGAAGAGAATCCACTGCATAGAAGACATAACATTTGAGCTTGCTCCTGAAGGATGAGAACAGCATCCTAAACATTCAGTATAGCATATCCAAAGATACAGAACTGTGAACTGTGTTTATCAAGGCAAGGGTGTGGTTGAAGATGAATGGGGTACAGGGAATAGAGAATGAGGTAGAGAAGATGACTAACAGAAGCAGACGCTGAGGGATAAAGTCCTAGATAACTAAGTTTTCTGAACTGGATAACAATTTGAGTAAAGTAAAAAATGGACATGGGAAATAGGAGAGGTGAGATCATGGCCTTTGTGGGGATGGGAGGAGGTAAGGCAACAAATTACGTAGATGTCACTGAATGTTTGGTTCCCTGCTGTTGTACAACAGGAGATGTCTGGAAAGCAGTCAGAAGCACAGTTTAAGAATGCAATTTGGCCATACACAGTGTACGCAGGATAAAAAGGGGACCAACAAAAAAGCTCTAGGGGAAAAAAAAAAAAAGAGAGAGAGAGATTAAAAGGAGGTGCAAATTAGAGAAGGAATCAGAGAGAGATGGAGAAGGCAAAAACCAGACCAGGTCATATCTCCAGAATACTGTCTCCAAAGGCAAAGGACAAAAAATATTTCCAAAAGCAAATGGGGAGTAAATGCCAAATGCCATTGTGAGGTCTAGAAAGATGACTATCCTATCCCACTGTTCTTCAAAAACATCAGGCACACTCATGCCTCAAGAATTGTACATCCACTCTTCTCTGCTTAGAATTTTCTTCTCCCATGTAGCAATATGACTCACTCCCCCTCACCTCCCTCAGATCTTTATTTACAAGTTATCTCTTCATTGAAAGCTTCCCCAGTCACTCCAAAATTGCCAATTACTCCACTCTGAAAGTGCCAATATCTTCTTTTTCTCCTTTGTACTTGCTAGTGTCAAATACACACACACATAACACACATTTTTAAAAATCTGTTTCTTCCTCTAGAAAGTAAAAGCCATAAGTGCAGGGATTTTTGTCTATTTTATTCAGTGCAATATCTCTAGCACCTCGAAATGTGTCTGACAATAAGAGGTGCTCCAACAGTTGTTAGATTAGTAAATAAGGAATAAGGACTACACAGAAGCACTAGGAATGCAGGAGAAATAGTCTTAACAGCTCAGGAATTTGTAAGTACAGCCCTAAACGCAAAGTGTTAAACTGTGAGTAGGTAGGCGAGGGGATAGAATAGTCAGTAAATAGACAAAAGGCAAAACTTAGAGAAATTAGGGGAAAAAAAGAATATGACAGTTTAAGGTCTAAGACAGAATGACTTTTTGTTCTTGTTTGGCAGATCAGCTCTACACCTATTAGAGAATAACTGTTGTACAAGAGAGAATGAAAGGCATAAATTGAGATAAAGAGACGAGTAAAGCCTCTAAAACTTTTTCTAATAAGAAAGGGAGGGGCACCTGGGTGGCTCAGTGGGTTAAAGCCTCTGCCTTCAGCTCAGGTCGTGGTCTCGGGGTCCTGGGATCTAGCCTCGCGTCAGGCTCTCTGCTCAGCGGGGAGCCTGCTTCCTCCTCTCTCTTTCTGTCTGCCTCTCTGCCTACCTGTGATCTCTATTGGGTAAATAAGTAAAATCTTTTTAAAAAAAAGAAAGGGAAAATATTAGCCTTGAAGAGGAGCATGGACACATCCTCTTCCAGGTAAAGAGTTAAGGAAGAGACAGGCCTGAGCATTTCTGTAAATGAAGAAGACGAAGAGCAAGGTCCAACAAGTGGCTCTGACCTCAGTAAGTGAGAGGAGAATGGCAAGCCCAAGGAGGGACAGGCAGGTGGAACTGGGGAACAGAGAAGACTTGGATTAATGTCTCTGGGGAATGCAGTAATAGGCTGAAATGGGTATAGCAAGTAGTAGGTAGGGTCCATGCAAGCTTGAAAGCATTCACTCATTCATTCAGTAAATAACAAACAGCACCATACCATTCCAGGTGTTTAGATGCAACAGTAAAAACAAACAAAAACCCACAACACCAATAGCCCTGCTTTCATGGAGCCCACACTGTAGTGATGTAAGAATTTATTTGCAAGTCCAACTGGTATTAGTTTGTCACCTCCTCAAATAGCCTAGAGCAGGTGGCAGGTGCTGTGCCAACATGGTAAGTGGCACAGGGAATAAGATCAAAAAGGTCACAGGATGGTCACCAAAGATCCTGTTGAATGGAAAATAATGAAGAGCCAGGTGACTCTTCTTTTACTGTGTCAAGCACTGGGCCTGTCATCCTTTCTACCTCAGACTCTGCCTTTATTGGACGTAGCAAGGATAATCCTTAAGAATACCCTGACTTCTAGTTCCTTAACATCCTCTGGTAACTTCTACTTCCACTCTTCTTGCCTCTTTCATAAACTCTGGCCCTAGTTAGTCCCCCATAACTGCATCTCCTCGCAAACTCAATCTCAGGCATTCCCCGTGCGCACACCCTCTCCCCGTTTCAGCTGTTTTACCCCGCTGTCCCAGGTAAACCCACCATACCACTCCTCCTGCCCCAATACAGATTCTGCCTTCCCTTACACTGTCCCTTTCAGTTCCCACAAAGTTTCCTAGCTTCTCTATCCAGCCATCAAATATAACCAGTAACCTCAAAGTGTCAGTTGTACTGCTTGATCATCCCCACTCAGAAAAATTCCAGTTTTATCTTTTTCTAACTAAGTGAGTGAGTCTTGCTTTAAAAAGCCACAAGGATATGCATACTGTGCAGATTTGGGCTACAAACAGTTCAAAATTTCAGCCCCAGCTGGAAATCTCTCTGTAACCTTTCCTCATTTTCTACAGCAGCTCTTTCACCTACCCCCCCCCATTCCACTATCCCACCACCTTGCTCAGCAGAGGTCCCTACTCTCCATTTCATGCAGACATTCCCTCATAGCCCTGACTCGCAACAGCATCGGCATGCCTCCTTCACTTACTGCCATTCTTCACCAGGAAGGATGGACTCTTCCCAAGGTGAATTTCCCCACCAGGACACCAGTGCACAATCCTTGAGGTCTCCTTGAGAACCACAGTTCCTCATCTGTCCCTTCCAGAAGCCCATCATTCAAAAGCAAATACACAAGGATAGCCCTCTCCTCTACCAACCTCCTCAGAAAAGGGTTCCTAATCTTCACCATCTTCATTCCCTTTCCTCACAATCACTCTCTAATCACTTACAATCTGGCTTCCTCTCTAGTTGTGCTGACCACTGTCTCTAAGAAACACTGTCCCACTTGCTAATTCAATACACTTCTTACACAGTGCATCTGCAGAATGTGAGACTGAATCTCCTTCTGATAACCAGTCTTCTATTCACTTCCATGACATTACTCTGAGATTTTCCTCCTTCCTCTCAAACACTTTCTCCATCTCCTTCAACTTCACATCATTCTAGCCATTCCTTACCAAACATATTTCTTCAATTTCTAGCCTGGGCCTGCTTTAGCTTCATGACCTTCTTACAAGGTTTTATTTCCCACAGATTAATCAGATGATTCCCAGGTTTTTATCTGCAGCTCAGACAGTAGGTTCAACTATCAATCAGGCATCCATAGCCACTTGGATACTTCACTGGAATCCAAAGCTCAGTACATCCAAAACTGAATGTGACCATGTTTTGTCTCCATTCTTTCATTTTCTGCAAATCTTAACATTTCCACTTGTTAAAAAGTCAGACAAAACATCATCTGTTTCCTTGCTTGCACTGTCCCCAGTCCATCCTCCAGACAAAAACTAGAGCAATCTTTTAGAATTCAAGTCTGACCAACCTTAAAGGACTTTAATCACAATCACAGCTCTGCTGTCAGGATAAAATCCCAACTCTCAAGCATCATTCAAGATGTTGGTGGGTCTAGTCCTGTGTGTCTTTCCCCAGTTTCACCTCTTGCTACTCACAATGCTTGCAAATACCTAATGTCATCATACCCAGCCTCACTCATTCTTTCCCCTTCTCTCTTCTCCTCTCTCTCTCTTTCTACAGAACATCTTTGCAATAACACTATTCCCACTGCTGAGACCACTTACTCTTTGGCCTCTTTGTCTGGGAAATTTCTACTACAACAGAAGTTTTTTCAGAATAGAAATTACCTATGTACATGTTCCTCTAGTGAACATTCCTAAGACTGTTTTCCTTGTTATCACAAGGTAAAGGCAAACAATTGTATACATTTTCATCCTGAATATGACTATCACCTAAATTATTAATACATACTAAAATCTGGTACTCATAAACTAAAACCAGCTGCTTACTTGAGAATTCAGTTAGTTTTCTCCTTAGACATCTGGCTGCAACATATTATTTGGCAAATTTGTCAATATTTGAAATTCTACCACCAACAGTTAAAATTTCCTCAATTTTGAGGAAAATAACTATTATCAGATTATTGCCAATATCCTGAAGGAAGCTATAGTTTAATTTTAAATCAAAATTACTGCTTACCGTCATCCTAATGGATTTAATTTGTGGTGGGATGCCAGATTAATTCCATATAAACTACCAATACATATTTGCATGAATGAAATTTCTCAATAAGTGGATTTAGGGACTAATGGTAAGGTGCAAAGATGAGTGATTTATACCCCCACTGTTAAAGTAATTTTGCTTGAAAGATAACATTACATTTTTATCACAGCATTATTTTTCCACTAAAAAATTAGAACAGGCCAGCAAGTTGGCCATCAACTATATTACTCTAAGCTGGTTATTATTTAACGTAACAAATTACCTGCAAATTTAATGTCATGATTCTGTGCTCAGCTCTGACATGTCACAAATAATTTGTTACTAAAGTTACTTAAAAGTTGAAATTTCACTTTTTAAAAATGCTCTAGAATGGAATTAAGATTTTAGCTGAAGCGTTACTTTTAGTTTTTCATTTCCATGTAATTTCTGATAAAAGGATGTAGTTATATATGGTATACCAAATAAGGGCCCTTAACCATAAGTGACCCAGGATAGTCCTCTGTTGTATGTGCCAGAACAAACAACACAGGAGTAAAAACTGTTGATGTGAAAGAGAAAAGTCTGTGGAGTGCCTGGGTGGCTCAGTCGTTAAGCATCTGCCTTCGGCTCAGGTCATGATCCCAAGCTCCTGGGATCGAGCCCCGCGTCGGGCTCCCAGCTCAACGGGAAGCCTGCTACTCCCTCTCCCTCTGCTTGTGTTCCCTCTATCACTGTGTCTCTTTCTGTCGAATAAATAAAATCTTAAAAAAAGAAAAAAAAAGAAAGAAAAGCCTTAACTATAGGATAGCAAAGGATATGGACAGGAAAAAGGGCTGTTGATGGTCCCTGGCACAATGGGGATAGAGACAAAATGATAGAATCATTTCCAAACATCAAGACTGGGTAATTGGTAGCATTTTTTAGCTGGACAGGAACACAAAAAGAGAAAAAAATTAGGATAAAATAGTCTGAGTTCAACTTTGAGTATGACAAATCTTATACCCAGCAACACTGGCAGGAAAGGTATAAAGAATTGGTTCTATTACCCTGATGCTCAGCAAAACATGTTGGGCTGGAAGGACAGGTGTGAGCTTTGTCACAGGCTATGATGCAGGTAGAAATCAAATCAACCAGAGCAGGTGTGGAAAGACAGAAGAAAAAAACAAAATGACACAAGATAGGAGAAAAGCCACTCCCTTCTGTTACCATATAAAGAGATCTCCAGTGAAAACAGTGGGAAGAATAATAAATGTTTTTGTTTCTAGGAGAGCTTTTCAGAACCCCCTCTTATGTTCTTGAGTCAATATCTGGCACCCATAGAGGTCAATGTACTCAAAAAATCTGCAGTATGTACATGACCTTCCTTAGTCTGTTTCCATTTTGACAAGGTATTCCATGATACCATAAAGTAGGACCACTACAGTTCCATGATAGAATGAACTGCTGCAAATCAAACCAGGTACTTCAAAACACCTGCAACACCCAGGAACTCAAAGATATCGAGGCCCCAGACTGACAGGCTGCAGCCCTGCCAGTCCCTTTGAGCATATGCACCACAGAGTGGCATGGTGGGATCTCTACTTTGGGCTCCCTGACACCACTCAGTCTTTATAGAAGTTTGAGTCAAGGGATGAAAATTTTTGACTTCTAGCTAAATTTCAATATGTGTATCTCCATGTATGCCCTCTTTTCAAATGTGATAGAGAATCAATGTTTTTAATAGCTTTTCTATACTATTCACCCAGAAAAAAACAGCACCATTTTCAAACAAAGAGTTATTTCTAAGTTTTAGCCAGACTTTATATGGCAAGAAGGCACCTCTTTCCCTGAGTACCCATTTTGTGCTCAGCATTGTGTAGTGCTCTATAGGTTATCTCATTTATTCCAAAACACTTCCATGAAACAGGATTGAACACCCCCCCGCCACACCCAATACAGATCAGCAAACCAAAGTTTAAATAGGTTGAGTAAATTTTCCTAGATTACAGAACTACCACATGGAAAGCTGGGATTTAAGCCCAGATTTGCCTGATTCCAAAGGCTGTTCTTTCCATCACTGCATATGTTAATTTTAAAACATTTCCAAGGGTGCTCATAGTTGGCAGAGGCAGAGAAATAGTGGCTCGCTATGAGACAACTCATTCCCCTCATCAACATTCCCATCAATTAAAGTTAATCTATTTATAAATGGGTTCCAAATGCAAATAAGTCAAAAATTTTTTAAAAGGAGTTCCAGTATTTGAAAATCTTTATAAGTTGATGTCATACTGCTTTTATTATCTATATTGATGAGAAAAAAGGATAGTCAAGCATTTATTAAGGCCACAATTTATTTTAAAAATTAGCTCAATAATCAATTTTTCCCTAACCTAACCAAGAAAAAATTTAATGCATTTAAATTTGACTATCATTTCACTTTTGGCCAAGAGAACGTTGAAAAACATCAGTAAGGAAAGAAGAGTTACACAAATCAAAATATGATCAGATGTATAAATTTAATATATCCATCTTCTAAATAGCACTGTTCATTCAATATAGGATTAATAAGCGGGCGTTGGTGGTATAGTGGTGAGCATAGCTGCCTTCCAATATAGGATTAATATAAAAAACAATGAGTGACTATTTTTCTTCAGTAAGATATTCTTGAGCTATAATGTTTCCATCTTTACCTATCAGTAAACAGAGGTAACAGTTAAAAAAAAAGTGTAGCTCTTCATTGTATATTATTTGCTTCTAAGATTAAAAATAAGTGTTATAGGGCGCCTGGGTGGCTCAGTGGGTTAGGCTTCTGCCTTTGGCTCGGGTCATGATCTCAGGGTCCTGGGATCGAGTCCTGTATCTGGCTCTCTGCTCGGCGGGGAGCCTGCTTCCTCCAATCTCTCTCTCTCTCTGCCTGCCTCTCTGCCTACTTGTGATCTCTGTCTGTCAAATAAATAAATAAATAATTAATTAAAAAAAAAAAGTGTTACAAATCTTAAGTAAAAATAATACACACTAGATTGATACTCTTCGATTACTCATAGAACATCATATGCATCTATCAACCACTGCCTTTTAAAAAACCACCCCAGAACTTTCATCAGATTTGTAGGATTAGTTATAAACAACAATTCTAAAATGGAACAAAAGTTAAATTTTATATAAAGCAGATGTCAAGCTGCTGAGAACAAGCCTAATGATCATCAATTTATTTAGGTCTGGGTTAGAGAATCTACAACCTATGATCCAGGTTTGATTCATTTTATTTAGCTCATGGCTCACTTCTGAAAATAGACTTACTGCCATAGCTCTCTAGATTTTATAATAAGATTTCTTTTTGGTAAATTTAGTTTATGAATATCTTATAAATTAAGTTCACAAATGGAAAACATTATACAGAACTGCATCTGAATTCTCCTGTCTCCTCTCACTAACTGTGGGTTTTGTTAAGTGAAAATCTCTGAGATTCACTTTATTCAATTACAAAAAGAGATAAAAATTCTGATTACCACATGTACTGATTGCTTCTTTTGTACAAAACATTCTAAAATGACAGTAAAGGAACTGTTTCAGTTATAAATACAAAGAGAGGGAGAGAGGAGATACGAGCAGATAAGAGATTTCAAAAAGGGTTTAGAAGGCACAGACAGATGAAGGCAGAGTAACTGACCACAGGAAGCTTCTACCCAAGTGTCTGCAAGGGGTAACTCTGATCATGAGAGAAACAATCTACTCCACAGACAGCCTGAAAAAGTTCAGGTTTTGAAGACACTAGGTACCACTTAGGACAGTGTGAAACACAGGATTAAAAGTAAAGAGTTTGAAAATCTCTAGATGGAAGGGCACCTGGGTGGTTTAGGTGGTGGTGTCTGCCTTTGGCTCTGGTCATGATCCCAGGAAACGCTGGGCTCCCTGATCAGCAGGGAGTTTGCTTCTCCCTCTGCCCCTCCCCCGGCTCATGTACTCTCTCATTCTCTACCCCCACTTTGAAACAAATTTTAAAAAGAAAAAAAAAATTTCCAGATGGAAGGGCTCTTCTCCCATCTCAAGCAGTTAAATGATCCTTCCTACCTCCCACCACCTCCACCTCCCAACCAAATATATGTAGAAGGAACATCTCTGAAGATACTGAGAATTTTGGGCAGACTGAATTTGAGGTATTAAAAGACATCCATACAGAAATGTCTGGAACCCCAAAAATCAAGCTTAGAGTACAAGAAGGATGCCAAGAAGAGATCTGAGAGCCAAAAAATGAAGCAATATGATTGAAAGATATAACTTTGGAAGACTGACATTGAGGAAGATGGAGGACTTTGAGAAACATCTATATGAAAAGTAACTTAACCAGAAAGTCAGGAGGAAACAGAAGGAAATGGCCAGAGGCAGGAATTGCAATGAAGTACAATATTAATGGAAACAAAGATAATAAAGCATATTTCTAGAAAGAAGACAAGACCTGGAAAATCAATGTCTCAACATTTTAAATAAGAACTAAGAGAGGACTATTGACTGTGGTTAGTAAGAGATCATTGGTTTCATGGAATGACTTTTACTCATTTAACTACTTATTGAGTACTTACAACACATGTACCAGGCACAGTACTAAGTTTCCCATGTCTGAGGGAACTAGAGAAAAGCCACGAATCAAATTGGAAAGGATTAAGAATTAAACAATGATTGGAAAAGACTTTCATAAGAAATTTTTGGGAAAAAACTGGGAGTGATATAAAACGATAGATTGAAAGGAAACCTAACCCACCAAAGGGGGGAAAAAAAACCTGATTTATTTGCTTATTTTTTAGAAAGGGGGAGAGAGGGAAGTGGGAGGAATCAGAGGAAGGGAGAGAGGGGAAAATCTTAAGCAGATCCACTCCCAGCCCAGAGTCCAACACAGGACTCAGTCTCACAACTGTGAGGTCATGACCTGAGCCAAAATCAAGAGTCAGACACTTAACCAACTGAGCCACCCAGATGCCCCGCCAAAACAATTGTGTTTCAGAAAAGAAATAGAAGCCAGTGAAGATGGAGGGATGGGTAATCAAGACAAGGTAAGAGAAGGCAGGAAGTAAGAAACCAAAACCAGGAGGATGAAAGCTGGATCAAAACCAAAAGCACGGGGCTTTTGGGAATTTATCCTAGGAAGGCAACAAGGGATGAAAATTCCTCTGAAGTAGGTAGATGGCAGCAGGGAATTAGAACATGCATTCCTACTCTTTTAAATAACAATAGATATGAATGCAACAGGACCAAGTATCTAAGACTATAAGACAAAATTGTAGAACCCACAGAAAAACAAAGGTAGAATATGGACTAAATATCTAGAAGTTTTGCCAGCTTGATACAAGAACCTAATTCAATAAAAATAAATTTATCTATCATTGGAATGATAAATGCTAGCATTAGAAATGGCTACAGGGGCACCTGGGTGGCTCAGTTGGTTAAGCAACTGCCTTCGGCTCAGGTCATGGTCCCAGAGTCCTGGGATCGAGTCCCGCATCGGGCTCCCAGCTCCATGGGGAGTCTGCTTCACCCTCTGACCTCCCCTCTCATGCTCTCTCTCACTTTGTCTCTCTCTCTCTCAAAATAAATAAATAAAAATCTTTAAAAAAAAAAAAAAAAAGAAATGGCTACAATGTTAAAAAACAGCAAACCTTGTATAGCATGTAAGTGATAACTAAGAATACAAGGATGTCCAAGGATAATATAAAGCTTCTATAGTCTTTAACTGTTTGAAAATATAATTGATTTTCATAGTTTAAACTTCTAACCAAACAATCATCAACATCCTGATTTGGCTTCTCAAAGTCAAATACAAAAAGAAAAGGATAAGAACATTTATTACTCATGAATCTGTTATGTTTCAGACTCAACAGGAAAAATGCTGTATATTTTTTTCTTATCATAGAAGGCATTATCATAAAATTCAGATTAACAAGATGGAAGCATGGGAACACAAATATCACATTACAGTGGAGTGCTGCTATAGAAAATTATTCATTAGAAAGAAAACACATGCACATTTTATTCCACTTGCTAATGAAAATACTTGAATTGAGACTATTTAGAATAACAAGACCATAAATATGGTTCTAACCCGTTTTCCCCAAGGTATGGTGCTACTGGTGTTATCAAAATATGTATTTCTGATGCCTGACAACAGGTATCTAAACCACTGGGGCCTATGTGGCTAGACTGAAGAAATCTTACTAGTAGTTTCTGGAAGATAAAGCAACAACAAGGGCCGAAATGCTCAGGCAACTGCAGTGAGAGAGACATGGCTCACTCTACATTACAAGCTAACTGCGCTGCCCATGTTTATGTAATGCAATGGGTCTCAAATCCTAAAAGAAACAATCTCATGACTATGAGCCATATTTGCTTGGGGACCCAGATCCCAAAGTGAAATTAACCTGGGCAATCAAACCAAGATATTAAGAATGCATAGAAAAGACGAATCATGGAGGCCCAGACACTATATCTGCCCAACGTATATATTTACTGCATCTACAAAGATGTGACTTTCTGGAACAAATCTCTGCAGGTATAAAGTAGGACTACAGGAAAGGCCAAGTCTGAAGGCTGAAGGTATTTTTTTTGTTGTTCTGTTTTTTTGGTGTTTGGTTTTTGTTTTTCAGTAAGAGCAGAGCCGAAGTAGTATAGTATCAGTTACAGGCTGAGTGGGGAAACAAACAGAGCCTCAGATGGGGGAAGGCAGCAAGGAGAGAATGTTTGGTGAAGGTCGGAAGCAATGAGGGATTAGGAGGTGGAGTGACAGGAGTTAGTAGCCAAAGAAACATCAAAGTTTGAGATCTCAAAAGAAAATATTTCTCATAAAACAACTCAAGAAAAAGGCTGCATATATACCATTAGAAGTAAAAGTCTTGACGTAAGGCAACTGAAGACATGCAAAAAGCCTTGCAGTGGTAAACCAGTAGGCTGGCTAACAGTTGGCTAAATTGATAGAAAAAGAGTAGGTAGAGATGTTATAAGGTCTGAGAGCAGGATTTTTTTTTTTAATTTTATTTATTTACTTGAGAGAGAGCGAGCATGGGGTGGGGCAGAGAGAGGAAGAAGCAGACTCCCCGCTGAGCAGGAACCCTGACACAAGACTTGATCCCAGGACCCTGAGATCATGACCTGAGCCGAAGGCAGATGCTTAAAGGAGTGAGCAACCATGGTGCTCCTGAAAGCTGGATTTAATAGCCAAACTAGCAAAGGAATGAAAAAAGATAAGGAAAGCAAGGTGATCTTGATTTTCTTTCTTTTAATAAAGTCAAAGAAATCAGATCCCTGCTATTTTCTCCCCAAAAATATTTATATTGTTAATTATGATAGGGGAAGAATGAAAACAGCTTTATCCTCACCATAACTAATGCCTTTGGACCTTATATAATGTTTAAAAGTCCCCTAATCAGTGATGAAGAATTCAGATGACTTTACGGTCCTTCCATTGACCAAGCTAATTTACTCTTTCATAGAAAGCACAAGCATTCTGCTTTACCAATTGTCACAAACTATGTAAAAAGAAAATTGCTGGGTCCAAACTCTATGACTGCGGGACAGATACGAAAGCTCGATCACATACTTGGCATCACACCACTGAAGAACAGAAACACTCAGGCTCTAGAAAATCACTTATGAGTAAAAAGAAATGGTACAAGGTTCAGTGATTTTTCAAGGATTTTTTTTTTAAGATTTATTTATTTTAGAGAATGGCAGGGAGCAAGAGCAGGGGAGAAAGGGAGAGAGAGAGAGAGAGAGAAAGCAAGTGGAGGAGAGAGGGGCGGAGGGAGAGACAGAGAATCCCCAAGCTGACTCCCCACTGATTGGGGAGCCCAATGCAGGCCTCCATCCCAGGACCTTCAGATCATGACTAGAGCCAAAATCAAGAGCTGAATGCTCAAATGACTGAGCTACACAGGCACCCCGATTTTCAAGGATTTTTAACCACACTTATCAGTAACTACCTAGGGAGGTGTGTAGCTTCTACTCTTTTCATGCTTGTCCTGTAGAAGCCGGTTCATATGTGAGCTGACCAAAATATCCATCACATACTAAGAACATGTTATTAACTTCCACCTGCCAAAAGCACTATCAGATGTTAGCAGTATTTGAAAAACACATCATAGGGGAGCCTGGGTGGCTCAGTGGGTTAAAGCCTCTGCCTTCAGTTCAGGTCATGATCTCAGGGTCCTGGAATCGAGCCCCGCATCGGGCTCTCTGCTCAGTGGGGAGCCTGCTTCCCTCTCTCTCTCTCTCCCTCTCTCTCTCTACCTGCTTCTCTGCCTGCTTGTGATCTCTGGCAAATAAATAAATCTTAAAAAAAAAAAAAAAAAAGAAAAAGAAAAACACATCATAAATCAAAGAACATCCTAGGAAAAGAAACTATGGAGGTCAGACAATCCAATTCACAGATCAGAAAACTAAGGACAAGGACATTAAATTCCTCAGGTGAAGGCCCCACAGCTGGTTAGTGGCAAAGCTAGAATAAGGACACTCCACTCTCCAACTCTCCCCAGTGACCCTCTCCCTCACCCGATCCCATCTAAATTCTAAGTCCCAACAGAGCTAGGCTGGATTGCCATAAATAATATAGTGCTCTTTTTGAAATGTAAAATATAAAATGAGACAACAGAATCTAAAAGAAGTAGGAACAAAAATTAAGAGAAACATTTGTTTAATATAAAATATTAAAACTATACCTTTACTGCTTCTGATGAAAGTACATTTTCCTTTTTCTGACTTGTGCTCATGGGCTCATTTTCAACACTGAAAAATAAAAACCACAGTTTCTTTGAAATTAAAAGAGAATTAACAAAATCATACAGCTTGAGTTTAAAGAAAAATCAAAAGGGCTTTTATATGCAATGCTCAAAAGACTCATGTACCAAATGTAAAAGAATATGCCAGGTGGTGGGTATTAAGGAGGGCACGTATTGCATGGAGCACTGGGTGTGGTGCAAAAACAATGAATACTGTTACGCTGAAAAGAAATTTTAAAAAAAAAATGTCTCTTGTGGGGCGCCTGGGTGGCTCTGTGGGTTAAGCTCTGCCTTCAGCTCAGGTCATGGTTCCAGGGTCCTGGGATCAAGCCCTGCATTGGGCTCTTTGCTCAGCGGGGAGCCTGCTTTCTCCTCTCTCTCTGCCTGCCCCTCTGCCTGCTTGTGATCTCTGTCAAATAAATAAATAAAATCTTAAAAAAAAAAAAAAAAAGAATATGTTGATTTGAACCTCCGCAGTTGAAAGCACATTCGAAAATATTCATCCAGGCCTCAGAAATTTTGGTGAGCCTATTATGTGCTACATTTTCTTATGCTGATAATCAGCATCACAGCAATGATGCACCCGAACAAAGAAGCAACACTGTACAACTATCACAACCTTGAAAATGATTAACACTCTACGATTTTATTTATATTAAGTTTCTCCATAGCCTTATCTTTTTTTTAAAGCCCATAGTGAGTACTATACGAGTAGAATCTATTTCTCCTTTGTCTTTATCAACATACCGGATCATCTAGTGAAGTTTGGGAATACTCAAATGTAAATGCAGGCTTATCTAGCCCCAAATGTGTCCCAGAGGGCACCTTAAGATCCTGATTTTCCAGACTGCCACTTCTAATTATCTTGTCTAGAATACCTTCACAGATGCCTTCTGAGAGGTTATAATAAATAGTGCTTCCTATTAGGCACACATACATTTCAAATACAAAAGTTTGTATTTCTAGGTTTATACATTATTTTGTTTTCATACTTAAGATGCTAGACAAACTGAACAGCTCCCCACTGAAGATTATCATGACTGTCTGCCATGCCCCAGGGATCACGTCTGGCCTTGAGTATGTGAGGACAAGTAGGTCAGGGTCTTTATAAAACTCAGGCTGGTAGGAGAGACTGATACACAAACTAATAATACAATTTGGTAAAAGTTATAGCTGCCAAATGAACAAAATACCATGGAGCACAAAGGAAGCAAGAACAGCAATTCTGCCTCCTCAGGAAAGTACCCACAGAGGAGACAAAGGAGGCAGGAATAGAGAACATGACATTTTCAGGAAACCATGTTTTGTTTGTTTTAATATAAGACTGGAGCACAACAACTTGGCAGAGTTGACTCTGCTAGATATGAGAATGATACCAGAAGCAGTGCCTGCCAGACTATGGAGAACCTGCCTGACCCGTTTCAGAAGTTGATCTTTGTCCACGAGCACGGGGAAGCCCTGAGCCAGGGGATAAGCATAAAGCAGGCGGAATGACTGAGAATGGGAAAACACGGGCAATTGTGGTGGCTGTGGCAAAGCAACTGAAAAGGAGTGGTCTCAATAGTTCAGATTAGACAGGATAGGAAGAGAAGACAGGATTTAGGCTACTTTTAGGTTTTCTATCCATAACGCCCAGTGCAGTTATGTAGACTAACCAAGGAACAAATGGTAATGGTTAAAACACAGACAGAAAGATGACAAGCATGTGGAAAATACAATGAAATTTAAATTTTATTAAGTCTCAGACTCTATGCAGAAATACACAGACCAACAAAACACAGTCACACTCACAAGCCTTTTAAATGTCAACAGCAAAAGCAACCAAGTAAAGAAGATGAATACATGAGCTGTGTGCTTAACAGGTGAAAACTCCATGTGAAAAATCAGGGACAGAAATGGAAAATATTGTACAATTCAGAATTATAACCAAATACATCTATATATCTATAAAATAAGAATGTCTCCAACACTGCTACTTTAAAAGTGAGTGGGTTTTTACCTCCATCTTCTATTTTAGCTTTATTTTTTGTCACAAGTTTGTTTACAATTCTTGTTTTAAATTAAATGTCAAATCTGGTCTATTTAAGCTCAAAAGAAAGAGAGAGAGAGACAGGTGCAATACATGTAAAAAGAGCACATCATAAGAATCTGGAGTATAATCAAGGATAATATTAACCTTAGTGATTTTATAAGTATATTCTCTAACTGTAATCTATTTTGAATGACCCATCTAAAAACTAAACATACAAGGATTTTAGTCTCCTAATTTTTGTGCCCTTTTTTTTTTTAAAGATTTATTTATTTGAGAGAGAGAGAGAGAGCACAAGCAGAGGGAAGAGAGGGAGGAGCAGGCTTCCGAGAGCAGGGAGCCCAATGTGGGGCGAGCCAAAAGCAGACAACTCAACTGACTGATTCACCCACGCGCCCCTAGTCTCCTAGTTCTTTTCAAGATTCCTGAAATTGTACTAAAGGGTGGTTATAGCACGTTCTGTAAACTTACTGCCTTAGTGAATTGGAAATGAAAATGGTAAGTTTCCTTTCCAGTACAAAACCTCTGTAGAAAATGTAGCTCCAGGTTCATGGGATTAACACAGATATCAGTATTCTCAAGTAGCTATAATTATATCCACTCTATAAACACACACAAAATGCCAGAAAAATATATTCATAGATCAGCACACAAGTATTCCATATTGAGCAAACAACTAAAAGAAACCCAAAAGAATATTTGACACTTCATAAAACGTTCTAAAACTTATAGCCTATGTTTAAGTCTCATGAATCTTACTGTTAAACAAAAATTTCAAAATGTGTTGAGTTCTAAAGTAAACAACACATTTTAAAGTTTTGGTTTAGCTATAAAAATCGATGTTTCAATTAAAGCTTTCCCCATCTCTTTTCTAGTTTACTAAAAAAAAAAAAGAATCCTTCTTAATTGATCTCTGGCATCTTCAAGATTGCTCTGTTTCAACACCTTCTTCCTGTCAAAATGATTGTTAAACTGATCATCCCACTGTGCAGTTTTAAAATCCTTTCAGTAAATCTCTTTCAGTTGATGAATAAAATGAGGAGTCCTTAGGATATAGAAAGTTATTCATATGGCTCCAGATACATGTGCCACATAGAACCACTTCACATTCTCAGAACATGCGAGGAAACCATTTTCTTCTCTGCCTCCTACATCCTTCAACACCTTGCCCAACTCTTAGCCCTTTACAATTTAATCCTAGCTTAATCTCTATTTGGGGGGGTTCTTATTGAACAATTCAATTGATACAATTGATACAATTCACACACTTCTGCTCTGGCTAACAAGAATTTGAACTCAAATTCAGAAATTGTATTATGCATGTCTGTATTCCAGGGCTAAGCACTGTCCCTGATACTCAAATATTTGTTAAATTTTTTTAAAAAATGATATCAAACAGGCTCTCCATTTGTGCCTGCTTAATCAAAAAATGTTGCATTGGGAACAATGTAATGCAAAACACACAAAAATAAAACAGAGTAGGTGAAAATACTGAAAACACTATACTTAGATGTCTGCTTAGTTAAAAAATATGTAACAGAAAAAGACTCGAAAGACTTGAAATAGTGTTCTCAGACTCTTTAATATATGAGAAAGAGAAACATGTCCAAATCCAGATGATCTCAAACCTTAAGAAAGTCGACCGACAATCCGTTCTTATTGTTCTTTCACAATTTAACCCCCTTTGGGACCTGGGGAATAGTTCAATAGCAGTATTTTTAGAAAGTACACATTTTGCTCATGGCAGGGGGTGAGGGGTAGGGATCATAACCACACGTAGGCAAGTAAGACTACATTGCATTTCTAAACAGCCGCATCTTAGCTAACAGAACTCTGGAAATTAATCCTTCAAAACAGCCCAGAAAAATATCAAGGTCAAAGTAACACTGAAGTTCCTCATTTTTGAAGCAACTTGAGTTAAACCATACCTGAAAACAAGGAACCCAACGTGCAGCCATTAACGTTTACCTTCCAGACAAACTAAGACAAACCTCTGGGCCAAGAAAAAAAACAGAGCACATTAACATTCTAGAGTCCAAATAATTTACAAAGAGGAAAGCCCCATCCTGTCAATGTATCTTATAGTCTTATTTTTTATTAAATCATAAGAGGGTTCCCCAACCACAGCAAAGCAGCAGCAGAAACTCACTCACCAGATAAGTACTGACCCCTCTGTTTTTAAATGCCCTTTAAGTGCTAGGCACTATTCTTGGCGCTGGGGTGCAGGCAACACACCACATGAAATCCTGGCCCTCACTCCTTCAGAATCCCTACCTAAATGCACCACAATCAGCTGGGCAATTGTATTTATAAAGCAAATCTGTGTGCCCAATTGTCAAGGATTCCACTTGGAGTGGATCCCAGGAATACACATTTCAATAACCGACGCCCTCTTCTTGGGGTTGTTGTGAAGCAGCTGGCCCTCTGACCACACTCTTGATAAACAATGGTCTGAGAGCCTTTCTATGTTCAGCAGAAGCCAACCACTGAGAGTTGTGTAAGGAAGAGAATGATCTAGTGTGAGAGATCTCCTGTTAGTACTATTTAAATGTGTTAAGTGTTGATAAAGTGTAAGTATCCATTATGTAGAAAACTCAGTCATGTAAAACATCACCGATTTTCCAACACCCAGGCCCTGCAGAGCTCCTGGCCCCCAAGAGCCTTTGCCCTAATGAGCATGAGAAGCATCGCTGAGTCCAGAGTGGGACCAACGAGAAAAAATACTCTCTTTCAGTGTGTACCACAGAATGAAGCACAAGGGATGCTGCTGGGCCTCACCCAGATTCAGTTCCTCACAGGGCAAGCACGCAACTTCCTAGATGGTCAACAGATAGACACGCAGGGACAGCACACAGACTCGGAGGATGGGGTGGAGACACAGTGAGGGAGAGGACGGCCCTCCACTCCTCCCTCTTCTGCAGCACGGCTGCTGGGCACTGCCTTTACTCTGCCTTTTCTCTCACACATCACTCCTGTGGCTGGATCAAAAAAATATGGAAATGTTAAAGAATTGAATACAGCTTTCATAACTGTCTTTTGGAGGCTTGCCCATTCTCTACAGATGCAGAAAATCTATTACTTCTTGCCATTTTTAGAAAGGAGGCAATGCTCGGTGCGGAAGATATCTGAATTACTGAATTACTGGCAGTAATTCTGACCATTTCTAAACACAAAGCCACTTAATAAAATGTAGTCCCCTATTTGGGAACGCCCTATTCATCTAAACAGTTCCCCAGATTCACTGTCCACGGGGACTTTCCACTGTCCCTAGGGAAATGAAGGACTTCCCTTCTCTCCTTCCTCTTTATCCCACTCAGCCTGATGCTGCCTGAAATCATTTTCCCACTGATTTTCACTTCCATTGTATGAGGTATGGTCTGCAATAGAGGAACCAGCGGACCCGAAGACAGGGAAAGAGAGTCAAGGCATATCTTGTTTTCTCGTCTGCCACTAACCTAAACTACTTCTGGGTCTACTAAACAACATCACCCTCTCCACCACAACTCCATCAGGCCTCCTGCCTGACATGTTGTTCTTCACCTCAGAGTCTACTTGTCACCATTCCTTTGATGAAACTCTAGAAGCAGCCAGAATCTGGCCTTCCTCTGAAATGTGATCAAATCATACTTGGTCCTCCAGGTATGACTTTACCATGGAAAAAATAATAGAGAACAAGAAGGGGTCTTTTACCTATCCACACCCTTTCCTGCTGTCATTAGTAGCGAAATGCTTTGCAAAATGGACTTATGTTTCAGGGACAGACCTTAGGGACAAAGGTCACTTCAGTCAAAATGCACCTTTCTAAATCCGATTTTTCAAATATGTGAAATGAAAGCATCAGACGAGCTCTCTGCTAGATCTAAAATCCCATATGATCCTCCAGTTGCAGAAAAAATGGAAAAGGAAACAGACTAACCTTGAAGTTTTTGTAGTGAAGGAACAGAGAGACTCTAACCAAGAAACCAGCTCAGTATCAAAATTAATGCTGGGACATTCTGAGAAAGAGACAGAAACTTGTGCAGTCCTTGTTTCCAACCTACTGAAGCCACCCCGGGGGCCTGTTCTGTATTCCCTTAGACTACCCTCTCCGCCCACACTTGGGTCCTTAAATACAGTATGGGCTTTCATCCCCACAAACTTTCAAAGGGTCTGCTTCTGCCTTGGAGGCATCTATACTACCTTGGAATTTTTTCTTACAAACACAGCTTCACAAGGCAAGCTTAGAGGTTCTCTTTGTTCAATATTTGACTGCAGGCATGTTATGGATTAAACACTTTTGTGCACTGGCCTGGTGCGGCCATCTACCATTTCCAACCCTGCTTCTATGGGGACAGAGTTCCACACTGATGATTTACAAACAGCCATCTGGAAAACTGTCCATTCATAAACAGTGACTGCCAGTGGCAGACTAGTACTTGTATTTTTCAAGTGACCATTAACAGAATATAAAACAGGCGGTTATGGCACTATTTCTGGGCTTCAAATTAAAAGGTAACTAAAAGCTACAATTTTAAGGCAGTCAAACAGCATGTATTTTAGCTCAGACATCTGGCAAACTCTTTGGAGAAAAACTGGGAGAAGGGAGGAAAGGTAATAAACATGATTATGAAGCTCTGTTGCTCTGCAGCCTTAGCCTCTTCTGACAGTCCCTCCCCATCATGTCCGCCTTCTCCTGTAATTTATGTTTCCACTTGGAAGCTGATTTACTTCCTGTCCCCTATTCCATGCCCCCAAAACAAGACCCATAATTGCAGTTCAGTCACAGGCTAGAGAGGACATTGGTATGTTTGATGTGTGCCTGAGCTGTCTACAGGTGACACCAGTAACTGCTCTCCTCTCCCAAAGTCCTCTACCCCACACCCTCCAGATTCTGAACATTTATGACCTACCCCACATAAATCAACACCCTCAATCTTTTGCTGTGACATGAACTCGAAACAGTGTTCTGGCTGCCCTCTAAAATGGGCACCAATTCATGTAGTATTCATCAAACTGTCCTAAGGAAGAGGCACTGGAGATCCAAGGACAGGCCAGACTGTGCCTTCCCAGAGCCTGACCAAGGCTGACCTCACTTCTAATCTCCAACTCAAATTCCTTCTCACTGCAAATCTTCCAGACATCAACAAGCCAGCAATCTTTGTGAGAATATATAAACATACACACATACATAAACATATATAAATCTGCATCCAAATGATACTTTCAAAAAGTAAACATCTCAACTCCCTACCTTTGCCTACCTCCTCTGGCCCCCAACTCCCTTCCCCGTGTCACTGACAGCCACTCTTCCTTCCATTCTGTTGGCTCTGCTCACTCTGGCATCTGTGCCAACATGATCCTGCCCCAGAGCCCTGGAATTGGCTGTTCCCACTGCCAGGAAAGCTCTTTTCTCAGATTTCTCTCCCACTCCCAAGTATCATCCAGGTCTTTACTCAAATGTTATGCAAGAAAGGGGTCTTTCATAACCATTCTCTCTAGACCTTACTCCAGTCTCATTACCTCCATCGTGTCCCATTCCATCATCCTGCTTTATCGTACTTCAGAGCACATTATGTATTATAGAACTTGTTAATTTTCTACCCTCTCCCATTCAAATGCAAACCCTACACAAGCAGAGGCACATTTAGATATTCAAACTGAATTCTGAAAAATGATGACAAAACAAATTTTTAAAGGACTAAATTTAGAATTATTTTATAATTTGTATAAATATAGATACTATTGCAGAAAATGTTAAAGCATCATTGTTGAGTGAAAAAAAAATAAAGTTCAAAATCCTGAAGAGAACTTCCACTTTTTGTAAAAAATATGTATATATGTGGACATATACGTAAGAACAGTATTTGTCTGAGTGGGTAGGGTTATGAGTTTTACTTCTTTTTTGATTTTATAGTTTCATACCTGTTTTATAATAGCATATGTTACTATTAAAAGGACAAAAAAATACAAAATATTGTAGTTGATTTCAAAAAGCAAACAAATGCAGGCTATTGGCAATGAATTTAGCATAGACAAATTACAAAATACTAATACCACAAATTACATAATGGTAATTCCTTTGTATCAATAATATATACAATATTGCCAAATGAGATCCTTATTTGCCTTCAGAGAACAAAGACATAATCGAAATTATTATAGTACATATTTCTAGTTCAGACTAATAGAGCAGAGTGCCACCCCTCCAACCAGGGTATATTCCTTGGTGATCTGACAAGACAATAAAAGGCTGAGAATTTACATCTTGCCTAACTTGTCCCCAGTTCATAAAATGGAAAACTCACAGTATTCCATTCCTTGTCATAAGAAGCATGGCAATTATAAGAATTATCCTCTGCCACTAAGGTAGTATCCATGTTTTGTATAAATTTTAATTCAAAGAATAAAGCACAAATTTCTAACATATCTTTAGAAATTACATGAAACTACTATTTGTGAGGGCACTAAAATGCCATTTTCACATCATTCCTCGCATTGTCATCTGTGCTACTTGTCATAAGGAAGATAGAGAAGCCAGTGTGTTGTGTTAATGAAACCAAAATTGTATTTCATAAAAATCTAAAGATTGGCTTTTCGATTTAATTCCAAAAGTATAACAATTATATAGGTTGGATGAGTAGCTAAATAGCTAAGTCCTCATCTATCATTACCAGAAGTCAGTATAAGTTATCTAAAGCTTATAAATCAAGAAAGAACAGCATGGCATTGTTTAGGCACATGTACAAAAATACCAGAAGAACCAGATTAAGCAAGATTAAAACTTTCCACTAGGGGCGCCTGGGTGGCTCAGCCAGTTAAGTCACTGACCCTTGGTTTCAGCTCAGGTCATGATCTCAAGGTGCTGACGTGGAGCCCCCAAGCAGGTTCTAGGCTTAGAGGGGAGTCAGCTTGAGGTTCTCTCCCTCTCTGCCCTACCTCCCAGTCACACATGTGAGCACTCTCTTTTAAATCTTTAAAAAGTTTCCTCTAAAAAGTGTGTCAAGAACGGGCCCACACCTGTCAAATGCTCCTACAGCCCTGACTGTCACCTCAGCACTTACTTTAAGGGAAGGAAGATTTATGCTATTATCTGCCTTCCCCACTAAAGTGCATGTATACTTTGAGCCAAAGACCATGTTTCAGTGTGCACACCACTGGATTCGCAGAGCCTAGCACAGTAACTTGTACACGGGGTACTGAATGAATTCTTGGTAAACATGGATCAAGTTTTCATCCCTGACTTTTCCAGTAAAACAAAAAAAGTCTTCCTAATATACAGGCATATTGATTTTGTACACACCTATTATTCCATGGAGTTTGGGCTGGTATGCTAAATCTGAAAGAGACTTTAGAGATGAGAGCCACCTGTCTCGATTTTTCACCAAAAGACTGAAAGTATTAATGACATGCCAGGATCATGCTGTTATTCAAAGTGTATGATGGGTGATCTCACAAAAATGAGGTAATATTTAACTGCACCCAGTTTTGCATTACAGATTAATAATATAGAAGCCTCACTCTTAGAAAAATATCAAAATACAAATTTCTCTGCATATAAATATTACTTTATTTACAGCCTTAATTGTAACTTTTCTCATCTGAACAAGTTAATGTAGTTCATTCTTTCTTTGGAAGATCTCTGCCAAGTCAGGATCCTAAGTTCTCTCGATTTTTACTCATTTATACACAGATATTCACCAGGACTTAAATTAGTGTTTCCTTCCCTGAAGTAGGTAATTCACATAATTTTTTTACATATAAAAATGTATAAAATGAGAAGTCTCCCTCCTGTTGCTCATTTCTTGAGCAAGTCTCCCATCCCCCCTTGTTAACACAGCCAGAGCAAGACTTATTTCACACTCCCTCATTTATATAAGAATGGGAACGTACTACACACAGTGATTTCCAGCTTGCTTTTTCTTCTTCTTAATGAATCCTGGAGGTATTTCCTTATCAGTACAAAAAAAAAGCTTTGTCATTCTTTTTGGCAGCTGTGTAATATTCTCTTACATGATTGGACCATGATTTATCCCTTCGTCTACTTGATGGCACACAGGTCTATTTCTTCTTTTGCTATTACAGTAACACTGCAATGGTTAGCCTTGCATAGGCAATGTCGGGCCTGTCTGCGAGCTATGTACATCTGATGGAATTCCTGCAGAGGAAGTGCTCAATCAGAGTATGTGAATATGTAGTACTGAGAAAACCTGTCCAAGGCTGGGGACCAGTTTATTCTCCCACCAGTCACCACTTCCAGTTTACCCACCTCTAACTCAAGTTTTACTTATCAATTAGACGGAATATGGTGTCTTGCTAATACTTCCAGTTTGCATATATTTGGAAGGAGATTGACCCTTTTCATGTGATTAAATGTAAATTTGTCATTTGATAGATACATACATTTGTTTTCCTTTTTTGTCGGTTGTCAGGACCACAAAGTCTTTATTGTACAGAGTGCTGACCTGAGCCATCTGGGCAGATGGCCAGCTGCATGCCATTGTTTTTTATTTCCATTCGAAACTA
Source organism: Neogale vison (assembly GCF_020171115.1). Taxonomy (NCBI): domain Eukaryota; kingdom Metazoa; phylum Chordata; class Mammalia; order Carnivora; family Mustelidae; genus Neogale; species Neogale vison. The sequence continues at coordinate 45,872,549 of NC_058096.1, read as the reverse complement.
TTTTCTAGGGCCAGCTTTCTTTTATGGGTCTTCCTAAGTTAAGCAGAGGAAGCAATCACATAATGCTGTAGACTCTGAGTTCAGGAAGGAGAATTTGACTCTACCACAGAGGCTGTGAGACTTCTGACTAACTATTGGACCTCTCCAAGCCTTAAATTATAGATCTGTAAAATGGTGTAAAGATACCTCTCTTAAAGGCTGCTAAGGATTAAGCAGATGTGTATATTTAAAGTCTCAGGCACAGGGCTTGGGTCTAATTAAGATCTTAATAAAGGACAATTTAGTTTTTGTCCTCTCTAATCTGTCAGGCAACAACACAACAACCCCCCCCCAAAAAAAAGCCAAGGGAAAAAACACTTGACTAAGCAGTTGTCTCACTGCTTTGGGGGTACCCGCAATTAAATATCCCCAAGGGATTACACTTTGAGGGATAGTCCTGATGGAGCTTTACCACTGGCCATTCACAACTGCCAACCAAATATTAAGACTGAGCTATTTCTGGTCGCAAAGCTTCAACTTGTTTTTCTATCAACATCAAGCTATTTTGTGTAAGGATCTCCACTCATGTGAAGTGTTAATTTCCAAGAGGATGTGCTTTTCTGCCTCCATCTAGAACTTGCCAAAGTTGTGGAGTCTAGGAAGAGCAAGAGGATTCCTAGAAGCACTTGCCACTCACCCTGCTGGTCCAGTTACTGTCCCATCTTCCCAGTATTCTGGTTAGCAAAGGATGTTAATCAAACTATGTTCAGAGAAAAGTTAATAATGTGGGAAGATATTCTGAAAGCCCAAATAAAGCTCTCATACAATATTTGATGGTCATGAAACAGTAAGTATGTTCTGAACCAAAAAAGTCACAAATGCCAAAAACATTTTTGGCTTATAAAAGAGCTCATCTTGAGAACAGAGATATACCTTTTTGTCTCTTCCACTAATTTATGAACTCTTCAAGAGCACTTTTGATTATTCACTGATCTTTATCCTTACTGCATGGTATATCTCACACATAGTAGCTATTCAAATTTATGGAATGAACAGAGTCCAAATAAATGATGTTTTAAGCTTTTGTTTCATGATGATCTTTTCTTTTCAGGAGATAGCCCAGATTATTTTTCTGAGTTTAAATTTACACCAACCTATGTTTTCTCACTACAACAGTTGTATCAGCATTTCTAGTATATTTAGGCTGCAGTGTGATCAGAACTCTAGTTAGGAAATGAAATATTTTATCTTGAAGGGAACATTATTTTCCTTTTCACAAAATCTGTTAATATCCCTTTACATATTTTCCTCTGAGATGAAAAAAATTCTATCATTGTTTCAATACAGTTAGAAGTTCTGAGAAGATAAGCTTATTGTGGGTCGTGAGGTACCTGCTACTTTAACATTTAGAATGTACAACTGAGTTAGTTTACAAGGAATGCCCTAACCAAGAAACAGAATCCCCAAATTAGGCAACTGGAAGACACCTTGTTAAATCCCAAAGAGAAATCTCACTTGAAAGAGGATATAGTTTCAATGCCTTAAAACAGTCTATATTTCGGGGCGCCTGGGTGGCTCAGTGGGTTAGGCCTCTGCCTTCGGCTCAGGTCATGATCCCAGAGTACTGGGATCGAGCCCCGCATCAGGCTCTCTGCACAGCGGGGAGCCTGCTTCCTCCTCTCTCTCTGACTGCCTCTCTGCCTACTTGTGATCTCTCTGTCCAATAAATAAATTAAAAAAAAAAAAGTCTATATTTCTACTCTATTTCCAAAGGTAGCTTCTGTGCTTTCAGTCAACCTGGGATTTCAAGATTCTCATTACATATATACTGCTGAGGACTTCTGGAATTTTCCAGTCATCTTTATTACAATGGATATGAACTGTTGATGGAGTCCTTCAAGACCACACAGGTCTCCCCTATTCAAATAAACTAGTTACCAAGTATTTTCTATACTGCTTTCAAATCAATGAAAATACAATCACCATGAAAGTCAGAGAACACAGCTCCTTTTCCTCACACACCTGATGCTGTGGTCAGCACTGGTTCTTTAAGTTGAAGGCCAGCAGCTCTCACGCATCAGGGGCACAGCTGATATTTTTTAATGAGAGTATCTCCTGCACAGCAAGCCCCTAAAGGCCTGGCTCCACCCATTTAACACCCTCAGCCATGGTGAGAAGCAAAAATTCTCTGAACTTTAACAGAGAGCCAAACACTGTAGAATCCTTTCAAGATCCCTCACATCTCTAAATGCCCAGCTCAAGACGGAGGGTACTACTGGCTGAAACCCACTAGTAAGTGCTTTAATACTCTATCAACAATGATACACTCCTCACCTGAGCGAGGTAAAAGAAATAAGACACAGTCTCCGTCCTTGGTCTAATGACTGTCTTACCTTTTTCAATAACAATATACTAGAACACTGAAAGGAACAGTTAAAAAAAAAAAAAGGTATATCTGAAATGGGCCACATTTCTGCCACCGATTCTGGAAGAGAGTTCGAAAAATTCCAATTGACTTACATATTCAAATGTTTTGAATGAGCCTAGTTCAGAACGGTGGTGGGCAAGATGATGTGGAAAAAAGAACCAGAGCTTTAGAGTCAGAGAAACAGAGGTTCAAATCTCTCCCCTGAAACTTACTACTCTCATGATTTGGGGTAAATATTTTTCTATTGGGAGAGGTATCATAACTCCCATCCACCTGGGTGGAGGTGTTTGGATTATCCCAATTACTAGAGGATGCTACTGGAAATTAATTAGTGGGTGGGGTCATGGATGAGAAATGACCTGCAAAGGACAGCAGAGTCCAGTTCCACCAAGAATTGTTCCACCCAAGATACCAACAGTGTTCACCATTGAGAACTTTTCACCCTCATTTTCCTCAATTGTCAGAATAGTGATAGGCATACCAACCTTCAAGGCTAAAGGTGAGGTTTAAATGAGATGCTGAAAGTAAAAGTACCCAGCCCAGCAGTACATGCACAATTAGCGATTGGTAAATGCTGATCTCACCTTAGTATCCCCTTTCCTGAGTTAAAATGTCATACAGAGCTCCTTTTAAACAGGTCTATCATGTGTGATATAGCAAAGAAACAAAAGTGAGCAATCATTTTCTCTAAGTGGAGAACATTAATAGGCAGGTATTCTCCAAATTTCACATTCTAGCAGTATCTGTTTAACAGGCTTTCACAATGGTCTAAAACTTAAATTGAGAACCAAATACTGTCTAGAGAATCCCGTGACCCACCTCCAATCTTTCTTATTACGTCTTTCACTCTGTCCCACTAATGTATATAGTCCCCAGAAGATCACAACCTCCTATAGGCCTTTGCTCAATGTAGAATACCTGTTCCCTATTTCTGTCTTCCTGGCTAAGTTCCCTCCTAAAACACTACCAATGTCTTGAAGAACCAGGTAAAACTCCCTCAACGGTGAAGCCCTCGCTGCTCACCCCTACTACTTGTAATGAGTCATTTCCTTGTGCGCACATAAATTGGGTTAAACATTATAGCAGTGATTCTCAAATTGGGATCCACAGAACTCAGAGTTCTCAAGTTTCCCATGAAAGCTTCAGTCACATTTTTCATTTCTATATGATCTAAAATATAAGCACCTCCTGGATCTGGTCAGTCATCCAAGGAAAGTACTAACAAGCAATTCAAGTGTCCATACCTAAATTCGCAGTGTTGATGTAAACAGACCTTTCTTAACTGCCAAGGATTAATGAGAATAGAATAATAGCAAACCCAATATATAAATGATGTGTTCGCACCAAATGAAGCCCAAATAACTTAGAGCGCATCATAAAAGCAAAGGTTTTCCTACAATTCAAATAAAGAAATATCAGAAGACCTGAATCATGGCAGAGTACAGAGCTGACGAGTCATGGCAACCACCAAAGACCTTGGGTTTGTTCCAGATGGTACCATTGCATTGTGTGGGTAACCAAAAATGAGTTTAAATGCTTAAAAATGGACTTTTATTGGTCTTATGGTTATGTTTAGTTTTCATTGTTCTTAAGGAATTCCGTTAAATCCCATTTCATATTTGTACATGCATAAATTATATAATAAAATTCACATAAGCAACACTGGGAGTGTAGAAAAGGAGACCGTACAAGTTGGCAGTCTGAGAGAATGCATTTTAAGTACATTGAAAAATCAGAAAGCAGTTACCAATCCTTAATGTATTTTAAGGGGTCTCAAAGTTCTAGGCACAGCATCCGACTTATTACTTGTTCACTGACTGAAAAGTAGCTATGTGCCTTTCTGCAACTTTAACTCTATTTTTTTACAGTAAAATGAGGACACTGATCACAAAGGTTTGTCCAACTTCAAGTGTAATATCCTTAAAACTACTTTTAAGTTGTTAAGTGCTAGATGTATACATGAAATGTACTAGTATGTGTTTGGAAATTGTCTTTTCAGCTTACTGTTCCTCAAGAGAAAGTATTTTTTTCAGTCATCTTTACATACCTACCACACTGCATGTCTGCTGTTGGGGTTACCAGTGTAAAAGGTAAACTGGGCTCCCATTAAAACTACAAGTTTTCACTGCGTCTAAGAGAAACAGCCAAAATACCCTTTCATTTTGAAAGAAGAACACAGTGACAGATCGCAATTCTGTTCCCAATCTGTTAACACCAGGGTGTTGTGTTACTAGGCCACTGGGTACTACTAAGAGTTTCCATTTGTTTCATTAAACTTTCAATAAAGGCTTTGTGTGTTTATATTCTTGAAAAGAAAGATTAAAGCTCATTTAAAAGGTAAAACACCCACAGAAAGGATTACTGCTGTCCCCTTAACAGCTGGCAAGTTCTAAAAAGATGAGGACAAAATTAGTGTTCATATAAGCACAATTAAAATTCTCAGTGTCCAAACGCCACAGCCTGTGCCTATAATGAGAATGGAGAAGTGCTAAATAGACAAGAGGCTAGTTGCTAGAGAGGTTATCCAGAGAGAGAGATTAGATTTGATAAGTGTCTGTAGAGTCAAATTAGGGCAGGAAGGTAGGCAGAGTTTCAGCACAATCCTGTTGTGAACCTGAAATTGGCCAGCTTATTCCTTTCTAACAGTGTTAGAATTGCCAACTTTTGCTGAGTTTATTTGGAGTTTTCCTTTAAACACTGCTTCCAGATTATCCAAGATTAGAGTTGTTGCAGGGATGGCAGGCACCTCGGGCTGTCTGCCCACATGAGCAGATCTGACATTCTGGTTGAACCCTGTCAGACTTCAAAACTATTTTTAACTACCATGTAACTTTGAATTTTAAATTCTCCCTTACCGGGGCAACAACAGCTGAAGCTTCCCAGGAAAAGTTTACCAGTTACAGGTGCTTTCTTGGAAAGATGGAGCATTAACAGACTTTCATAATGCAAATGTTTCACAAGTAGGGAAACTGAGGAACACATAAACGCCTAGAGTCAAATCACAAGACCTGCATACTAATGACACCAGCACACTCACACAGTTCTTCCTATCCATTTTCCTCTGAAGTCCTCCCAAAGTCTTTAAAATCTGAAGTGAACACAGCTTTCTAGAGAGCGGCCTTCTAATCAAAACGGATTGCACAATTCCGGTGCAATTTCGGAGAGGGCAGAGGATAAGCCTGTCTTCTCATCAAAAATTTAAAACAGTGGGATGTATTTCATTTGACGCCTCTTCCTTCCTCAAAATGGATGAAAAGACTCAGAAACAGGCATTTTAAGGAGACCTGTCTTTAAAAAAATTATATATATATAATTATATATATAATTATATATATATATAAAATTATATATATATATAAAATTATATATATATATATATAAATTCGATTTCACAGCAGGTGGAAGAAGGAGCAACGACTGCAGAGAATGGGCACATTTTCCACGCTGAAACCAAGACAGGAGTCGTCCTGGGGTTTTTCTGAAATCTGTTGGGGAACTAGAGGCAAATGTTTCCAAAGAAACAGGGGGAAGGAGGGCGACATCATTTAAATAAAACTAGCGAGGTTTTTGTATTTTGACGAAGTCCCAGGAACTCATTACCACAATTCTTTAAAAAAAAAAAAAAATCGCTTCGAGTGAATTTAACTAGGCTGGCAAAAGCTGAGGGGGTGGCGCTCCGACGCTTCACCTTTCCTCCCGAGTGGTTTGGGATCACGCCCGCTCTGCCCCGGCGGGTGGCTCGGCTCGCTCACAACTGTTTCCCATTACTGCCGGCAGGATGCCGGGGGACTCGCTTGTGCCACAGAACTTGGGAGCGCAGACGCCAGTGTGGAACGGGAACAGAATCACGTACGGGGAGGGGGAGGTGGGAAGGAAGAGCACCGCGCCGCCTGGGCCCGGTGGGAACGCACCCCGCCGCGGGTCACGAACTTCACCCGGACTTAACTAACCAAAGAAAAGGGAGTGAAGCGGCACGGGAACTGGGCGAGGAGGAGGAAACTTTTAGCAAAGGAGAACAGAAAGTGGCGAGCAGAGCCTGGCCCCAGAACTGCTGCCTGCAGGCGGTCGGGCTAGGGCCCCCGACGCCCCCCGCGGCTCCCACCTGGCAATGTCCTGGCCTGGAGCGGGCGGCTGGCTCGTCCCTGGCCTGTCCTCCTCTTCCTCTTCCTTGTCCCGCGAAGGGCTTCGGGGAGCGAAGAACCGGGAAAAGGTGTGCCAGGGGGCGCCGCCCCTCCTCCGGCCGCCCGACATCTCCCCGGCTCGGCTGCGGGTTCGGGGCAGTCCGCGGGGAACCGGCAAGGCGCTGTCCTGTGTCCGGAGCCCGGCGTAGCGCGACCCGGCAAAGGCAGGACGGACTCGGCACGGGCCGCCCGCGCGGCTCAGTCCATTCCCGGCGGGACGGGCGCGGGCGCGGGCGCGAAGCGCTCCCCGCGCGGCTGGCGCTCTAACCGCGCGCTGGCTCCTCCTACCGCCCCCGACTGGCCCGCCCCCGGGAGGAGCCAGAGGCCGCGGCCCCGCCCGGAGCTCAAGGCCCAGCGGCAGTCCGCCGGGCTGGCGGGGTCCTCACGGGAGGCGGAGGCAGGAGACCCCGGGTGGGGGGAACGCTGAGTCCGGAACGCCGGGCTGCCGGTTTCCCGCCCAAACGAGTTCAGGCTGCAGCTCTTTTGGCTTTGCGCTCAGTTTTTACTGTGTATTACTGATTTGTTTTCCATTCTCCGGCCAGTGAGCGAAAACAGTACTCAGACTTTTGAAGGAAGCCAGTGAACTAGTCTGTGAAAACACCTGGTAAAGTGTGGTATCAGAGTGCCTCGGGCTGTCTTTGAGCTAACAGCTACTCCAAAAACACTTTCCACCGGGGTTGCAAAAGAAGTGGTACCCCACGGCGGAGCCCCAGAAGTGAGGGTGGGGGCATAGGTGTCCTGTAGGTCTGTCAACTCCCTTAAGTTTGCAGAAACTTTTCGTAACCCAGAGGCACTTTAAATTTCTCACACTCCATGTTCTCTAGTACTCTGCGAACTTCCTACAAAAACGACACTGATTAAAAACAAGAGATTTAAATTTGTACGTGTTGAAACCTATTTTGTAGTCGTTACACAGACTTAACTGAAATCTGGAAGCCAGTCTTTAAGAATGCTTTAAAAAAGGACAGTCTAAATATGGTACTATGGAGGTTTTTTTCATGTTTTATATACAGAAAGCCCTACATAATTCATGTATATATCTTGATGAGTTTGGAGATATGCACCCGTGAAACTGTCATCACAATCTATGCCATAAACGTCCAGAAGTTTCCTTCTGCCCTCTTACTGTTTGAGAACACTTAACATAAAGTGTGGCTTTTTAGGAAATTTTTAAGTGTACAATACAGTATTGTTAACTATAGGCACAGTGCTGTACAGTAGAACTCCAGGAAGTACTCATTTTTCAGAACTGAAACTGCACCCTTTGACTAAGAGCTCTCTGTTTCCACCCTCATTCCACTCTACAACAATTTTGGCTATATTCGATGGATCATCTAAGTGGTATCATGTAGTATTTGTTCTTCTGTGTCTGACTTATGTGTCACTAATAAAAATAATACGGATTTTCTTAGTTTCTTAATACACTACTGGCTAGCACAAACAACAATGAAGCCCCTTAACCCCAGGTGTTTATTTGCTTGCTTTAAAACTAAATTGCTCCTGAGACCCTGAGACTGTGGAAATCAGAGATATTTACAGAGCTATCACACATTTACTTGTATAAAAATTGTATACAAGTAAACGAAATGCCCAAAGCAGTTTTGTCTTGGGGGAAAGGAAGAAAGTTACCTTGGGGGTCATCCCTCCTCTATTATTTTTTTTAATATTTTATTTATTTATTTGACACAGAGAGATCACAAGTAGGCAGAGAAGCAGGAGGGAGTGGGGGGGAAGCAGACTCCCTGCTGAGCAGAGAACCTGATGCGGGACTCTATCCCAGGACCCCAAGATCATGACTGGAGGCTTAACCCACTGAGCCACCCAGGTGCCCCCTCCTCTGTTTTGTCGTGCTAGAGAAGAGAAGGTTGTTTATGAGTAAATTATCCATCTATAAGCCCGAGTCATTTCAGCATCAGCTGGTGACTGCTGAGCTTCCCCACTATCCTACAGCTGCCTCCTAGAAGCACTCTTCCCCTACTAACTGCAGTAGAGCCCAAGGCACGCATTCTAATTTGTTCTGGCTTTGATTGAACCCACCAAATCTAAATCAGCAGTTTCCTTCAGCTTGGATTCAAGACTTACCAGTGTTTTCTCACTTGGGAATATTTCCTCCTCCTCTGTGAGTCTGAGAAAATAGGAAAAAGCTGGAATAATATATAGGACAAGTAAAGTTCCCAGTTCTTGCCTTATTATTTTGGGGGAGAATCTCCATTAAAAACCAACTTACTAGAAAGCCCAGAGAACATGAGAACAAAGAGAAAACGAAGCAAACTGTTCTCTTCCACTAGAAGGCCCGCAGAATAATTTATTTCCCCAAAGAAAGTTAGGGGACTATCAGATGTATACCCCATTTGTACTGTGAAAAGTGGAAAAGTGGGCCCTATACCCTAATACCCACCCAGCAAGTTAATTGTTTGGGAAGTCTTTCTGGGGATTAAATTGGGTGGAAGCCATCAAGACTTAGTACTGAATTTTGATTTTAACTAATAACAGTTTTCTAAGAATAAGAGCTTCTCTGAAAAAGAGCTCTCAAGAAAAATGCTGTGATAGTCCTATTTCTTCAATAGTCAATACTATCCTGCCTAAGTGAGAAGGCATCAGAATCATAATGTGTAACATCCATCATAAAAAAATTTTCCAGTGTTGGTAAGGATAGTATAAGTAGTGGAAATAATGCTACTCCTCCTCCAGCTAGAATCCCTTCTGTTGATGGACAGCTTATAAAGGTATAAGATATTATAGATGTTATTAAAGGTGCCTAAAGTGAACAGCTGGCCCAATTCATATCTATGATAGATTTTTTTTTCTCCAAAGCAACAACTTCATGAAGGAAATGATATCTAATGATACTCTAATATCTACTCCGTGGTAGAACAAAGCAACATTCTGAATGAATTGTAAATACAAATGGTGTCCTGCCTCCATTAAGGCAAACTTTGTATATGAAACATTAGTTTAAAACCATAAAACAATGACACCTACATTTTCATCCATTTACTTTTCTAGTATTTATCGGTTTCTAGATATCTTACATTCTTATATTCTAACACATAACTTCTGAATACAAAGTTATTAGTATTCCTTGCATTAGGAAGTCTGTAAAAAAGTTGCATTTTAGAGTTATGAGGATGTTAGAGATGAAAATTTAGCAAAGTTGTCTTCATTTGATAATTCAGTTGTTCCACAGACATTTAGTGAAGGCCTACAGTACCAGCAGTCTCTTCCAATGTGAACTTGGGAATGTGATCACATGGTCATGTGTTTTTGTGAAAATTTATAAAAGTAACTCGATTTAGATCACCATTTAATCGATTTAGATCACCATTTCTTTCTGCCTGGATTCCCACACCCCTGCCCCCAGTATCCCACTTCTCCTAATGTCAGTTGGTGTTGAATTTTAGGGGGACATTTTGGCATCTTCTGGGGAATTTGAGTAGAAAATATATTTACTTTAGATTTAGTGGGGTATATTTATGTGGTTGTCAGTGTCTTCAAAATTTAGTTAAGTTATTGCTTAAATTCCAGTTTGTCTATCACACAGCCTGCCAAGCAGTATATCCAAGATGTTAGACCAGAGGTCGTATTAAGATATAAACATATCTTAAGACCCCTGACACTGAAAATATGTGGATAGTAGAGGTGAAACAAGATTGGAAATGTATAATAACAAAAGGGGACTGTGGAAAATTACTTCAGGCATCCAAAGACAAAATGCAAGAGGAAGAACCACTTCTAATTGATGTTATTTCTCTCACAGCAGTAATATGTTCAGTAATGCAGAATAGGCTCAATAGGTTAAACATCTGCCTTTGCCTCAGGACATGATCCCAGGGTCATGGGAATCCCTGCTCAGGGGGTGTCTGCTTCTCCCTCTCCCTCTGTGCCAGCACCCACCACCCCCCAGCCTTGTGTTTGCTCATTCACTTTTCCTCTTGAATAAATAAAATCTTTTTAAAAAATGTAGCGTATACAATTTTTATAATTGTAAATGTATCAAACTTTTTAAATGAAAATCATGTAACCTAGAATTTATCAGAATTCTTCATCGTAGGGCACAAACCTATAGCAGCAGAACAGTGGGTATATGTGTGAAAGTATTATATGTTTACATAGCCCTTCCATCAATAATACACTCAACCAAATGTACAGAAAATGATATTAGAAAGTCATCATCAGGGTGCGTGGCTGGCTTAGTAAAGCATGTGACTCTTGATCTCAGGGTCATGAGTTTGAGCTCCATGTTGTGTATAAAAATTAATTAAAAAAAATCAGTGTCATATGAAAGGCTATCAAAAAGTATCCTATAAAAATTAAAAGAAAATGGTATTATAGAGGTATGCCAAGGAGTTAATGGAAACTATATTGGTTTTCTAGACTTTATGATGTTTGTTAAGTCAACTTTTTAAAATTGGTAATTCACATGATTTATTTTTCCACTCACTTATCTAATTTTTAGTCTTATTTTTAAACCATTTTTCTTTAAAAAGAACCGCTCAAGTTGTAAAAATCTTCAGGTGCCTCTGAACCTGGATCTGTCCCTAAGTGCCAACTATTATGTCAGATGCATGCTCATTCTTAGAGATACAATGACTTCGATACTTTCCCTCGAGGGGCAAGTTTGATGGGGGAAACAGATGAGCAAAGGGGGTATAAGAGGGGAAGGCTTCCTATGAGCATACATACAGGATGGACCCCCATTATAATCTAGGAGGTTCCAGTAAGGCTCATAGAGGAATTAACTATCATTATGCTCTCTTCTCACCTCCTGTGGCCACGATGACTTCCACAAAAAGATTGTAATTCAATAGCATATATCATGAGAAAACCTGAAGTTCATCACACTGCGATTTCCAAAGCATAAGCCGTAAAGTCCTCAAAAGTATGAGAATAGACTACGAGTGCTCATCCCTGAAGCATTTAAAAAAGGATGCAAGTGTAGTTTAGAAATGCTAAGCTTCTTGTTCTGAAAAGTCCACCAGAGGGATAAGCTTCTGTCTATATCTTAGAGCACAGTATTTACTATGTGGCAGGTGGCCCAGGAACATTAAGACAGCTGTCAACATCAAGGAAAGCACCAGCCCATGAAAAGCAAGCAGATGGATTGGGGCACTTCACTAGCTGCCTCCTAGAATAATAGCTGTGCATGGCCAAATGAGGCAATGTCATGCGGCCCAGGGCAGCAAAAAGCTATTACTGGATGTAAGCGCTCAATTAGGAGATGGGGCGGGGGAATATCCTCCCCTTTCTTTTGTTTGCATAGCTCAAGTTTTCATTAAGAACAACAGCAGCAAATAAGAAAGGGAGGGAAATGATGTTAGCATTTTTCATCCTGTTATATTCTGATTATCATGGTTTATAACATGGGAAAATGCCTCAGTCTTGCTGCTTCAGTGAGAGCAGATGGTGAAATTTTTAAGTAATTGGTTATTCAGACTTCTATGGGATGCATGAAGTTTTATTGTATTATTTGCCTGGCTTTTATTTCTGGAACATGTGGAGATTGAGATTTTTCAAATACACAACTTTCAATGTTTAAATTAAGATGTGTTATTCTGACCTAAATTACACTTACTCTTTTATTCTCTTGATATGATGATATTTGCAAAGAGAAATGAATTCTATACAAATATGTAACATTATCAATTCAATATTTATTTCTTAAACAGTAAAATTATTGATAATACTAAATTATACTCTAAAAAGTATATGAATAGAAGAAGGTTTTCTTTGGCAAACATAGATTATGAGATGTATTCCAAAAGAGTAATTCATACCAATTTACTTTGATGTGTCTTTTGAATCAAATGCTGTCTAAAATATAAAGTCATATGTATAATATTAACTTTTATTAATGCAGCTTCATCAGCATGACACACATAATTGCTCCGAATAAGAATTTACTATTGTATAAGAAATTCAATTCCTGTATTGCTTTCCCTAAATATTTCTTCTAAGTACATAATCTATATACTATATTGTGCAGATCTGATACACAATTTTTAATGGAGCTATTCTGTGAAGAATAATTATAAAGTTCTGAACACTATATTAGTGTTGATTGCAAATTTTATTAGGGCTTCATGAAACAAAGCTTTAAAGTACAATGATAATTGGTTTGTGAACTGGCTTTCCTTTTTTCTGATTAGGAATATACATGTCCCAGAATCCTGAATTCTCTTCTTATGGACATGTTATTCCCAGTTTAATTTGTTACAAATGGTTTAAAAACAAGACATAGAGGCAGCTGTTATTGTGAACAAATGTTTTGATTAGAGAGAGAAAGCAGCTGGAAATGATACATGTTGTCATATAAAATGGACCACTCTTCACATAGGGACTTTATCTAACTTAAAATTGAGATTAGCATTAGTTCATTTACATAAGTTTTCTTTGTATAGAATGGAATAGAAATCTATTTACTTTGCTTATAATCTGGGGTGATGACATATACAAATAAATTTGACATACTTATCTATGGAAATCTTACATAATTCATTATGAAACAGTATCAATGATAAACTTTCAAAAAATTTCATTTAAAAGTACTGCTCAATGTAGTAACAAAAAACTCTGCATGGAGTTTATAAAACCAAGTACTACTGCAATGGATATAATTTTGATTTTTTAAGAAATGTAGCAAATACATTTCTCAATAACTCCATTTTTAAAGATCTATATGAATTTGTCAAACTATAATGTAAGTAGTTTTGCAAATAATGAACAAAAATATCAAATATTTTCACCAGTCTATCCTTGCAACTGAATTCCTTCTTCACCTTTTCCAGTCAACTTTTCACTGGTAAAGAGAAAAAGGAGTAAGTAACCTATGACAAAGGTAAAAGAAGTCAAGAAGTTACAGTAGAAATATTTTGACACTATGATTACATAAGTAAAAAGAGCATTCTCATAATTGACCTCAGAGTAATAACCATTCTTAAATATCAATCATGCCTATATTCTATTTCTATTTTATTTTTCTTTCAGCTTTTCAAATAAGCATCTCTAGGTAGTTTCCTTATAAATCATTTGGTTTACCTCTCATACATATAAGTATATTGATATACTTCTTTGAATTTCCAAATCTGGAAGACAATTAAATGAACAAATGGTTTTTTGAACTTCACAGTTGGTATTAATTTAAGTAATTCAAAAAAATGATGATTCCATTTCCATCTGGTTTAACAGGAACTCCACTTCAAATGATCAATCATGTATATCATCAAATGAAGTAGCTAACCACACCACAGTAGAGAATTTGTCTATAAAACTATCACCCACATGCAGCTGAGGGGAACGGATATTAACTTACTCATTTTAAATTCTGCCATTTTCATTCCAGTTCTTCCTACCACTTAAGTACATTCTGTAGGTATACTGGGTCTAGATAGCTTAAATAAAACACAATCTAGCTTAGAAAAAAAATGTACTTTTTAAATAAAATTTAACAAGTAACTACTTGTTGGCAAAACTCCTTCTTAGTTGGTCAGAAAGGTATCAGAAAACTTAAAAAAACTACATGTTTATAGAAAAATCTATTAACCAGTCTATATTTCGGAAAGACAAAGCAACCCCCCCCCAAAATAGGAAATTCTGAAATTTGTAAATAGAATCTAAAGATCATTGGCCTAATATTCATTACTCTAGTGTTACCTGCTTCAACCCTGATTAGGAGATTTGGTGGGAGAAATACATATCAAAAAAGTAAGAGAAAGAAAAATAATATCTCACTTATAAAAAGTTACCTTATGGTCTTCTGCACACTCTATAACCTTTGGTTGAATACTTCCAGGTCTTGTGTTTGGTGATGGGAATACACACTGTGATCTATCATCAAGAATCTTAGTCTCAAAGAAGGAAGCAGAACTAAGCAAAAGTTACAGATTATGACAATGTAATAATGGAGACATGTGCAGGAGCAAAGGGAGAAGAAAGTGCCTAACTGTATCAGTTGGGCAGGTTACACTTGGGGTCCAGGATAGATTTCACAAATCACAGCTCCAGAAGTATAGATCATAAAGTCCTGCAACTACAACCAGGTAAAACACTTATTGACATATATTCATATTAGAAAGCTATATTAGATAAAATTAATAAATTTATAATCAATCAAATTGATAATTAGATAAAATCTGTATTAGATGAAAAAGCAATATCAAAGCCCAGTAAGAGTGCACAAAATACTGGGCCAACAATAGACATATAATTAATATGTACTGTCTGATTTAGTGAGAAAATATTGCAATAAAATGGGTGCTACTACATTGTGAATCATCAAATTCTATATGTAAGAAGAATATTCAAGGACTTTGGTATGTTAATATGAAACTACCTTTAAGTGAACTCTGCTACATTATTTAAAATAACTGCATAATTAAAAGTAAATGACAAGATAAGGTATGAGAAATATGCAAGTAGAAAAACTGCTGCAATGATTCTAACATGACCTACATAATTTGAGTTTATAGCTGCCAATTATTGACCACGGCAGGTCAGACCAGTACTTCAGGCAGAAGTCTTACTACTAACCATATCTAATTTGGGGCCAAAATCAAGTACATGCAAAAACTAGTTTGGCACGTTTGACATTCTTATATAAATTGTCTTTCTTATAGCTATTACCTTGGATTCACTCAGGTTGATCTTGTTAATACTGTGAAATCCAGAAAGTCAACTGGTCCATCTTTATGATTATTAAAGATGTTAAATATGTTAAAGATGTTAAAGTGTCCCCCCAAATCAAAAATTGGCAGCAGTACTGTATTTTCTAATATTGTATCTGTAAATTTCAAGAATTCTGTAATTCATATAAGTATATCTGTATTCACATAATGGTTGCAATTATCCACATATTCAGGTAGTCAATTTTTATATGACCAAAACAATTTCAGACTTTTTTTTATGAAAATAAATTACTCATCTACTGCATTCTGTTCTGATTTTTCTCATAGAGTATGCCATTTTCTTTACTTTTCATATAAAGTTGTTGTTGTTTTTTTTTTTTTTTTAATTTACTTGACAGACAGAGATCACAAGTAGGCAGAGAGGCAGACAGAGAGAGAGGAAGGAAAGCAGGCTCCCCGCTGAGCAGATCGATGAGGGGCTGGATCCCAGGACCCTGGGATCATGACCTGAGCCGAAAGCAAAGGCTTTAACCCACTGAGCCACCCAGGCGCCCCATCATATAAAGTTATTTTTATCTACAGGTAATTTTTATTTTGAAATTATTTCATACTTATTGAAAAATTACGATAGTACAAAAAACCTCTTTCATTTAATGATTGAAAGCTATGTTTTCAAAATGATGTCCTATCACCCCTAAATAACTTAATGTCACTTAATAAACATGACCATTGTCCTAAAATCCTGAATAACCAAAATATAACCCTCAAAATCAAGAAATTAAAAAGTACTACCTTCTTATTCTCAGACCCTATTCCTGTTTTGTCAATTGTCTCATTAATGTCTTTCGTGGCAAAGTGATCCAATCCAGAATAACATATCACATTTATGTGTCATGTCTCTGTAGTCTCCTTCATTCTGGAAAAGTTCCTCAGTCTCTTCTTGACTTTCATGGTTGTGACACTTTTGAATGTTATGGGCCAGTTTTTTGTTTGTTTTCTTTTGTTGGTTGGCAGTAATGGAGACATCTCTCTATTTGATGTCTCCTAATGGTTAAATCCTTAGGTCTGGTGTTTTCCTTATGGTTAAATTCAGGCTGTTTTTTGGCAAAAAATACCACGAAAGTAATGTTATGTTCTTCTTGTGTCTGGCACATGATTTTCACTTGTCCTATTATGGATGATGTTTACTTGGATCAGTTGATGGATTCCATTTTAATTTATTGGCATTTTAACATATCTCTTTACATTTTTAAAATAGTTGCTATAGGGATTTTAATATACATTTTTAATTTACACTGCCAACTAGAAATTGATATTCTATCACTTCATGTACAATGTAGTTTTACAACTGTTTAGACCCTTTATGATCTACCCTATCAGTTATATTGAAGTTGCCATATGTCATTTGTATCACACACACACACACACACACACACACACATACACACACACACACTACAAACCTCATAAGAATATGCTCACTTTTTGTTTTAGACATTCACATATACTTCAAGGACATTAAAGCAAAAAAAAAATTTTTTATATTGACCCAAATCTTTGCCATTTCATTGGTTTTTATTGTTTCCTGAAAATTAGATTAGTATCATTTCCCTTCAGCCGGAAGAACTTATTCTTATGATAGTGTGGAGCAGCTGGTAAATTTTTTTCTAAGTGTTCTATCTTATTATTCTGAATAATTTCTTTCAACACTTTAAAGATATCGTACGATAGGGGCGCCTGGGTGGCTCAGTGGGTTAAGCCACTGCCTTCGGCTCAGTTCATGATTCCCAGGGTCCTGGGATCGAGTCCCGCATCAGGCTCTCTGCTCAGCGGGGAGCCTGCTTCCTCCTCTCTCTCTCTGCCTGCCTCTCTGCCTATTTGTGATCTCTGTCAAATAAATAAAAAAAATTCTTAAAAAAAAAAAGACATCGTACTATAGTCTTCCAGCATAGAGCATTTCTCATAAGAAATATAATAGTTTATATCAATTAGTATATAAATATATTCCCTCCATCCGACCCCAGGTATTTCTGAAATTTTCTTTAGTTTTCTATGATGTACCTAGGGGGTTTGTTTTGTTTTGTATTAACTCTGTTGGAGGTCTGCTGAGCTTCTTAAATCTATAAATTATGTCTTTCATTCAGTTTGGGAAATTTTCAGCCATTATTTCTTTAAAAATTTATTCTGCTCCAATCTCTTTCCTTTCCCTGTTGGACTCCCAACTACATATATGCAAAAAATATTTTTGATATTATCCCATAGGATCCTGAGGTTTTGTTTTTTTTTTTTTCCCCATATTTCTCTCTCTCTTCTCCAGATGGGAAAATTTCTATTGATCTATATCTTCAAGTTTGTTGATTATTTCCTCTGTCATTTTCATTCTACTGTTAGTCTATGCAGTGATTTTTAAATGTCAAACATCATATTTTTCAGTTCTAGAATTTCATTTAGTTTTAATATTTTCTATTTTTCTGCTGAAAATTTCTATTTATAAGCATTTTTCCCTTTATCTCATTAAGTTACTACAGCTGCCTTAAAGTCCTTTTCTGATCATTCTAGTTGAGTCATCTCAGTGTTGACCTTTTAACTTTTCCTTTGAAAATGGTTTTCTGGTCATAGTCTTCTGGTTCTCCATATGTCAATTTGGATTATCAGATATTTTGTCTCTTAGATATTTTGAGTGCTATGGTGTAGAAGACTGTGCATTCTATTACATAATTCCAAATTCTATTATATATTTCCATTTTTATTTTATGGAGATACTGTTTAAACTCACACTGCAAACTTGGCCTTACTGATTGTTGACAGAAGATCAAATCTCAGTTCATTAATTTAGCCCTAGCTATAAACTGCTTTGAGTCTGCTTTGTTTGCCTCTGGTTTGGGACATAGCCAGACACTTGGGAATGTCTATACCTAGAATTTTAGACTCCCATTCTCCGGATCTATCCTTGACTGAATGTTCTTCCCTTCACTTTGCAGTGGCTCTGGTTGTCCCATGTCCTGTCCTCTTTTCTTCAGGGCAAAAATATGGCAAATTTTTTGCCAGAGGCTTAGAAGCCCAGTTTTAGTTATGACTGCTGCTTGTTCTCAGACTAAAAGCCTCAAAATGAAGAGGCCCTTTGCTGGCTCAGTTGGTAGAACACGTGACTCTTGATCTCAGGGTTGTGAGCTCAAGCTCCAAGAGGGGCACAGAGTTAACTAAATAAAAACAAAACAAAACAAAAAACCTCAAAATGGGAAACTTCCCACATTCACTGCCACGTTCTAAGTTTCAACTCCCCTCCAAAATATGCTTGCTTTTGTTCATTCTCTAAAAACTTCAGATACATGGAATTTTTTTGCTGCTGCCCAGAATTTATAGTTATCTGTAGGAGGGTTGGTCTATCAGAAATTTATTCCACTCTTTCAGAAGGGTAATTCAGTCTCAACTTATTTTTTTTTTTAAGATTTTATTTATTTATTTGACAGACAGATCACAAGTAGGCAGAGAGGGAGGCAGAGAGAGGAAGGGAAGCAGGTTCCCCACTGAGGAGAGAGCCCTATGTGGCCCCAGGACCCAGGGATCATGACCTGAGCCAAAGGCAGAGGCTTTACCCCACTGAGCCACCCAGGCGTCCCTCAACTTATTTTTAAAATAATGAAAAAGATAATATATTACTAGCCCCGTTTTCATGGCTAGAAGCTGAAGAATATCTTTAGGAATAGAAATGGACGTATAAAAAGTTAATTACTGAATAATTTAATATCCTGTTTAAATTAACACAGTATTAACCTTCACTAACATTGCAATTTTATTTCCTTATTATGCTCCCAAAATTTGTAGACCATGCAAAAATTACATGTAATATTGGCTTACATATTAACTAATTCAATAAATATGAGCCTAATATGTACACCATGCAGTGTCCTAGCCCTTTGTAATTCAGTGTGAACAAATTTTCTGCACTCATGGGGTTTATATTCGAATGTGAAAGACCAACAATCAATCTCTCTCTCTATATATAAATATATATATATTTAATATATATGTAATAATACCAGGTCATGATAAAGTGCAATAAGAAAAAACATAGCAAAATAGAATAGGGAAGAGGTATAGATTCACTAGTTTGAATACAATAGTCAGAGATGACATTTCTAAGGGTATGACTTGAGTGAAATTAGGGAGTGAGGCATGCAAGGATCCAAGGAAAGGCATTCCAGGTAGAGGAAAGAATACAATGGTCTTACAGAGGAAGAGTTTGCCTCATTCGAGAAACAGTAAGCCGGAGTGCAGTAAGTGAGGCCAACCAGTTATTAGGAAGGAGGCTAAAGACAGAGTTAGAACATGTTAGAAACGTCTATAGTTCTGGTAATATTTTAAATTTTATGTGATGGAAGCTACTATTAAAAGGTTAAGGATAGAATGACAGGATTTATTTTTTAAAAACGAAAATGACACTGGTTGCTGTGTAAGGGAAAACATTGTTGTTAAGGTAGAAGGGAAGCAGAAGGACTAACGAGGAAATGAATTTAGAGGTCCAGACAGCTTACCATAGTTTGGACCAGAACAGTACTAATGCGGGAGGTGGGAGGTCAGAATCTGGATTTCTTTTTTTAAAACAGAATTTGCTGATGAATTGCAAAAGGGACATGAGAGAAGAAATTATATCTCTTCTTCATATTTTAATTGTTATGATTATTGATTTTTTTGGCATAATGGATAATTTACATTGTGTCATTTTTATTACTTTGCTATCAATGAACCCATTTTTAGTCGCTGATATCTTATTTTAGTTGGCTAAATGGACTAATGCAAGTTGATACATAACATATAGGATATTACTACTTTCATTTGCAAATGAAATGGAATATTTATTATAATGGATAAATTCTGATTTTGACAAGCTTATATAACTTAATACTGTGATTATTCAACTCTCCCACTTGTTTATATACCTTAAATTTAGGACTGGATACATGATGCCATTTACCTTTACATAACAGCAGGAAATGAAATTGATTATCAGTACTATTGAAATACAGCCACACCAGGTTTCTAAAATGTGCATAAGTGAAATTTAAAATTTTTTGGAAACCTCACTAACAATTTTAAATATATTATCTTGGTATTTTCAGACAATGAATGTTCTATGAAACTTTAGGGTATCACTTGTATTAGTAAATTATGATTTCTAAGTAGAAATACAAAGAATATTCTTTAAAACTAATTTTATAAAAGATCATCTATTTTTTCAGTGTCCTAAGTGTCTTGATTCAAACATATAAACAAATGTGTGTTTATATTGGTATCTACACACACCCATGTAGTCAAAACAGTAGGAGAATAAGACATAATACAATACTGTGATGCACCACCTGATTTATTTATTTGAATAAATACCCAGTAGTGCAATTGCTGGATTGTAGGGTAGTTCTGTTTTTAACTCTTTGAGGAAACTCCATACTGTTTTCCAAGTGATTGCACCAGTTTGCATTCCCTACCAGCAGTGTAAGATGGATCCTATTTCTCTACATCCTCCCAACACCAATTGTTATGTTGCTGATTTTAGCTGTTCTGACAGGTGTGAGGTGATATCTCATTGTAATTTTTATTTGCATTTCCCTGATGGTAAGTGATGATGAGCATCTTATCACGTGTTTGTTGGTAATGAGTACGTCTTCTTTGGAGAAATATCAGTTCATGTCTTCTGCCCATTTTTAAACTGGATTGTTTTTAGGTTGTTAGGTTATTTAAGTTCTTTATGTATTTTGGATACTAATGCTTTATTATGTCATTTGCAAATATTTCCCCCATTCCACAGGTTGCCTTTTAGGTTCACTGTGCAGAAGCTTTTCATTGTGGTCTAGTCCAAACTGGTTACTTTTCCCTTTTGTTTCCCTTGCCTCTGGAGACATGTGTAAAAAAAAAAAAAATTTGCTATGGCTGATGTCAAAGAAGTTACTGCCTGTGCTCTAGGATTTTAATGGTTTCAGGTCTCACCTTTAGGTCTTTAATCCATTTTGAATGTATTTTTGTATATGGTGTAAGAAAGTGGTCTAGTTTCTTTCTTCTGTTTATTGCTATCCAGTTTCCCCACCATTTATTGAAGAGACTTTTTCCTATTGTGTATTCTTTCTTCTTTGTTAAAGATTAATTGACCATACAGTTGTCGGTTTATTTCTGATTTTTCTATTCTGTTCCATTGATCAATGTGTCTACTTTTGTGCCCGTACCATATTATTCTGATTACTACAGTTCTGTAATATAACTTGAGGTCCAGAATTGTGATGCCTCCAACTTTGCTTTTCTTTTTTTCAAAATGGCTTTGGCTTTTCAGGGTCTTTTTTGGTTCAATACAAATTTTATTTTAATTTTTTAAAAGACTTTAATTAATTGATTAATTAATTTGACAGAGAGAGAGAGAGATGACAAGTAGACAGAGATGCAGGCGGGGGACGGGGAAGCAGGCTCCCCACCGAGCAGAAAGCCTGAAGTGGGGCTCAATCCCAGGACCCTGGGATCATGACCTGAGCTGAAGGCTGAGGCTTAACCCAAGTGCCCCTCCATACAAATTTCAGAATTGTTTTAGTTTTGTGAAAAATGCTGTTGGTATTTTGGTAGGAACTGAATTAAATGCGTAGATTTCTTTGGGTAATACAGACATTTTTTTTTTTTTTAAAGATTTTATTTATTTATTTGACAAACAGAGATCACAAGCAGGCAGACAGGCAGGCAGAGAGAGGGAGAGGAGGAAGCAGGCTCCCTGCAGAGCAGAGAGCCCGATGCAGGACTCTATCCCAGGACCCTGAGATCATGACCTGAGCCGAAGGCAGCGGCCCAACCCACTGAGCCACCCAGGCGCCCTAATACAGACATTTTAATAATATTTGTTCTCTCAATACATGAGCATGGGATGCCTTTCTACTTCTTTGTGTCATCTTCCATTTCTTCATCAGTGTTTTAAGCTCTCAGAGTACAGATACCTCTTTGGCTAGGTATCTTACTATTTTTGGTACAACTATAAATTGGATTGTTTTGTTAATTTCTCTTTCTGCTACTTCATTATTGGTATACAGAAATGCAACAGATTTCTGTAGATTGATTTTGTATCTGCAACTTCACTGGATTTGGTTATTAGTTCCAGCAGGTTTTTTGGTGGACTCTCTGGGTTTTCTATATATAGTATCATGTCATCTGCATATAGTAAAAGTTTTTCTTCTGTCTTACCTTTACTTCCTTTTCTTTACTTTTAATACCCCACTTACATCAACGGACAGATCATCTAAATAGAAAATCAAGGAAACAATGGCTTTGAATGACACAGGAACAGATGAATTTAACAGATATATTCAGAATATTCCATCCTAAAACAGGAGAATATGCATTCAAGTGCATATGGAAATTCCCCCGAATAGATCACATATTAGCCCACAAAATCGCCTCAACAAATTCAAGAAGATCAAAGTTATACCATGCATCTTTTCTGACCACATGTTATAAAACTAGAAGTCAACCCCAAGAAAAAATCTGTAAAGACCACAAATATACAGAGGTTGAATGACATGTTACTAAACAATGAATGGGTCAACCAGGAAATAAAAAAAATAGAAAAGTACATAGAAACAAATGAAAATGAAAACATAATGGTCCTAACTTCTGGGATGCAGTAAAAGCAGTTTTTTGTTTTGTTTTGTTTTAAAGACAGAGGGTGAGTGGGTGGGGTGGGGGTGCAGAGGAAGAGAGAGACTCTTAAGCAGTTCAACGCCAGGCACAGAGCCTGATGCAGGGCTTGATCTCATTACCAAGATCATGACCTTAGCCAAAATCAAGAGTGGGATGCTTAACTGACTGAGCCACCCAGGGTACTCCACAAAAGAAATTCTAAGAGCGAAATTTATAGCAATACAGGCCTATCTCAAGAAACCAGAAAAACGTCAACTCAACAACCTAACCTTGCACCTAAAGGATCTAGAAAAGAACAAACAAAACCTAAAAGGAGCAGAAATAAAAGGATAACTGAGATTAGAGCAGAAATAAATAATGGTGAATAGTTTTTTTTGTTGTTGTTGAATTCAGTTTACTAGTATTTTGAAGATTTTTCCGTTTGCGTTCACCAGGGATATGGGCCTATAGTTCTCTATAGAAACCCAAAAAACAATAGAACAGATCAATGAA
This sequence comes from Neogale vison, assembly GCF_020171115.1. Classification (NCBI taxonomy): domain Eukaryota; kingdom Metazoa; phylum Chordata; class Mammalia; order Carnivora; family Mustelidae; genus Neogale; species Neogale vison. The sequence goes on along the minus strand of NC_058096.1, from coordinate 45,849,180 downwards.
ACCAGGAGCTAGTTCTTTGAAAAAGGTCAGTAAAATTGATAAACCTCTAGCCAGACTTATCAAGAAAAAAAGAGAAAGCACTCAAATAAATCACAAAGGAGAGAGGAGAAGTAACAACCAACACCACAGAAATACAAACAATTAAGAGAGAGTATTATAAAAAACTATATGCTAACAAATTGGACAACCTACAAGAAATGGATAAATTCCTAGAAACATATAACCTACAAACTACCATAACTGATACAGGAAGAAACGGAAAATTTGAACAGACTGATAACCAGCAAAGAAGCTGAATCTGTAATAAAAAAACTCCCAACAAAGAAAAGTCCAGGACCAGATGGCTTCCCAGGGGACTTCTACCAAACATTTAAAGAGTTAATACTGATTCTTCTCAAAGTATTCCAAAAAAATGAAAAAAAAAAGGGAAAACATCCAAATTTATTGTATGAGGCTGGCATGATCCTGACACAACTGGATGAAGATACCGCTAAAAAAGAGAACTATAGGGCCATATCCCTGGTGAATGCAAACGGAAAAATCTTCAAAATACTAGCAAACTGAATTCAACAATTAAAAAAAAAAAACTATTCACCATGATCAAGTGGGATTTGTTCCTGGGTTGCAAGGGTCTTCAATATTTACCTGTCAACAATGTGACATATCACATCAGTAAGATAAAGAGTAAGAAACATATGATCATTTTAATAGAAGCAGAAAAGGCATTTAACAAAGTATAACATCCATTCATGATAAAAATCCTCAACAAAGTAGTTTTAGAGGGAATATACCTCTATATAATAAGGCCTGTATATGAAAAACCCACAGCTAATATCCTCTTCAATGGGGAAAAACTGAGAGCTTTTCCCCCAAGGCCAACAAGGCAAGGATGTGCACTCTCACATTTCACAGAGTATTGGAAGACCATGCTATAGTAGCCAGACAACAAAATGAAATCCATGTCATTTTTATTTTTAATTTGACAGAGATCACAAGTAGGCAGAGAGGCAGACAGAGAGAAGTAGGGAGGCTGCGCATGCTCCCCGCCGAGCAGAAAGCCCAATGTGGGGCTTGATCCCAGGACCCTGGGATCATGACCTGGGCTGAAGGCAGAGGCTTTAACCCACTGAGCCACCCAGTCGCCCCAAAATCCATGTCATTTTTATGTCTTAACTGAATCTATCCAGGGAGTTTTTATTCCAGCTACTGTATGTTTCAGTTTTTAAAATGTTCATTTATCTTTGTTGTTACATCTTCTGGTTCTATACTGGGACTTGATATTTCTCCATTTGTTTCAGGAATGTTCATCTATACTTTGGGCATTTTTATAATAGCTATTTTAAAGTTAGATAAATATAGAGTGTCTGGGTGGCTCAGTGGGTTAAAGCCTCTGCCTTTGGCTCAGGTCATGATCCCAGGGTCCTGGGATGGAGCCCACATCGGGCTCTCTGCTCAGCAGGGAGCCTGCTTCCTCCTCTCTCTCTGCCTGCCTCTCTGCCTACTTGTGATCTCTGTTAAATAAATAAATAAAAATTAAAAAAAAAGTTAGATAAATATGTTAGATAACTCCAACATCTGTATTACATTGGTATTGGCATCAGCTGCTTTTTCTTTTCCCATGTGAATGTTTTCCTGGCTTTTGCACACTTAGTAATTTTGCATTGTATCCTGGACATCTCAAATATTATGAGTCTGAGTATTCTTTAAATTCTGTGGAGACTGTTGACCATTTTGTTTTAGAAGGCATTCAACCTGGTTGAATTCAGGTCAAAAGTTCCAACCAGTGTCATAGCAATTATAGTTTCAATGTTATTTCTGTTTTCAAAAACCTTTGTGGTTTTATTCAGATCTAGTCCATGTATGTGCCACCTAAGTGGTCAATCTAGAATTTGGGTTGTCCATATCCTACAGTTCGGGTCTCAAAGTATACACATTTATGCTCAGACCATAGTGAGGTTAAGGCTGAAAGTCCACAAACAACTTTATGGAGTAGCTTTGCTGATCTTCTGCTTCTCCCAATCTCCCCTACACCTTCCAGTTCTCTGGGGCTCCCTTTTTGATCCACCATCTAGAAAGCTAATGCTTTATGAACCTTATTTTGCCATACTCTTTCCTTGAATGTGCTCTTGTCTGGGGCCAAGTGGTTGGAAAACAGAATAAAAGGAATGAGCATTTGCCACAACTTCTTAGGACCATAAGGACTCACTGTAGAGGATGGATTCTCCTTTTAAGAATTTTAGCTATCAGTTACCCACTGCCGCTGTTACTACTGTTGAGTACTTGAGATTGGGGGTTCATGCACAACAAGGGATAGAAAGCAATGAGTATTTCCTTAACTTTTGCTGATTGTTAGCGAACTCCTTTCCCACTCTGAGCTGGAATTTCTCCTGGAGCTATGTCTGCACAGATGCTTCGTTCTGGGTTTTAAGCTGCTTTAAGCCAAAGTAGTGGGGACACCACAGGGGAAAAAAATGGGCATAGTCACTGCTGGATGGTGGCACATTAAATTCCAGTCTTCTTCAGTCTTCCCACTACTATTTGCTTCTCAGTCCTCAAGTAGCTGCCCATGCATTCAAATAGCTGGTCTATGCAGGTTTTACCATTGCATTCAAAGGGTGGACAGGGTGGAGTGTGCTTACTCCAAGTTACCCAGACCTAGAACTTCTAAGGTAGCTTTCTTAAAAAAATAAAATAAAATAATTTATTTTAGAGAGGGAGAAACAAAGTGAGCACCCGCGAACATGGGTAGGGGCTGAGGGAAATTGAGAGAGAATCTCAAGCAAACTCCCTACTGAGTACGGAGCCCCATTCAGGGCTTGACCTCATGACCTCAGCTGAAACAAGAGCTGGATGCTCAACTGACTGAGCCTCCCAGGCGGTCCCTTCCAAGGTCACATTTGATCAACTGACTATCACTACGCTTACTTGAGGGTGGCTTTTATGTTCTTCAAAATCCTAGGGTTTTGGGATGTGTTCTTAAAAAATCTTGTCCTGCTATGCATAAATAAAATTATTCATAGTATAGGGGTTTTAAATGTAAAAAGGGTAAGTTATATTTTGTGAATGTATAAATTAAACTTACTGAATTAGCAGATAGTATTTAAGACATTAATAATCTAGCATCTAAAAATATATTAAAACTCTATCAAATAAATAATGTTTCCAGAAATGACAAGAGCAGATATATCACATTTAAGAGTTATAAAAACAAATAACAACATTTTTTTTAAAAACCCTAAAAAATGGTAAGAATAACATTTGCAAGATAGATCTACGAATCTGCCCAAGAAAGCCCAAGGAAAAAAGTTAATGATCACTGGTGAGTGAAGTGTGAGCATACACACACACACACACACACACACACACAGAGTACACTAAGGCTAAGAGAAAGCTTGAATGTAAAATTGGCTTTAACTGCCAACATTAATGATTTCATTTAACTGGAAGAAGCATAAACCTATTTCAGTTTACTACATTAAGGTACTCCATAAAATACCTAGAAGAATTTATATACTTTTCCAAAAGAGAATGAGAGAGAGAGAGAGAGAGACAAACTTGGGGCCTCATACTTTATAGATGGATTATATCACCAGTCACATGGCAAAAATTTAGAAGATGGAGGGATAACCACGAAGTTTATAATCAAGAAAATATTTTTAGCAATAGTTGTTAGTCGTGATCACTTAACTTAAAATGCATATCCACGGGGTGCCTGGGGGGCTCAGTCGGTTAAGTTTCCAACTCTTGATTTCAGGTCATAATTTCATGGGTCCAGATATCGAGCCCCACATGGAGCTCCCTGCTTGGTGGGGAGTTGGCTTGAGATTCTCTCCCTCCATCTGCCCCTCCTCCATCTTGTACTCTCACTAAAAATACATAAATCTTTTTTAAAAAATGCACATCTACAAACTGAATCATAAATGTTCCCAAATTTTACCATATGTATTTCAAGACTATCAACACTACTTATCATTTGTCAAAATATACCAGTAAAAGTAATAGGGAAATCTGGAAAGTCAAAGCATGTGCTTAGGGATAACCTGTGTGTGTGGTTATACTTTAAAATATTAATGTGTGCAGGGGTGCCTGGATGGCTCAGGGGGTTGTGTCCGACTCTTGGTTTTGGCTCAGGTCATGATCTCAGCATGATAAGACTGAACTCCACATCGGCCTCCATGCTCAGCATGGAGTCCACTTAGGACTGTCTCTCCCTTTCCCTTCGCCCCTTCCCCACAATATATGCACTCTCTCTAATAAATAAATAATTCTTTAACATTTAACATGTCTGATGTTTCAGAATCTGCCCAATGTGTTGCTACTCATTTAAAGAAAAGGAAGGAAAAACACTTCAGAAGGCTAGGACATCAGTCTTACCAGGGGAGAAAAAAAGATTTCAAAGAGCATTACTTTGTAGGCATCTGAATCTAATTTTTCATACTTAATATAATTATTTAAGAAAGAAGTGATTTAAAAATTGTTCTATTCCATTTTAGAAAATCTTTAGCTTTTTGACAAACCTCATAGAGGTTAAGAATATACATTCTGGAGCTGGATTGTCTAGACACAAAATCCAGGGTCCTGCTTATTTGCACTGTAACAGGGGTCAACCATTTTTTTTTAATAGATTATTTATTTATTTATTTGATAGAGATCACAAGTAGGCAGAGAGGCAGGCAGAGAGAGAGAAGGGGGAAGCAGGCTCCCTGCTGAGCAGAGAGCCCGACGTGGGGCTCGATCCCAGGACCCTGAGATCATGACCTGAGCTGAAGGCAGAGGCTTAAACCACTGAGCCACCCAGGCGCCCCAGGGGTCAACCATTTTTACGTAAAGCCCCAGAGTATAAATAGTTTTATGCATTACAGACCACATTACAGTATCTATTGCTCTTTTTTTCTTAATTAATCCTTTAAAAATATAAAATTATTAGTTCAAGGGCTATACAGAACCAGATTGGTAGTTTGTTGACACCTGATCTATGTAACAGAGATGAGAACACCTATTTCATAAGGTTGTCAAGAGGATTAAATGAATTAATATATGTAAAGTGCTTAGAAAGTTCCTGGCACATACTAAAAGCTATAAAAATGCTTATTATTACTACTACATATCTAACCAAATTTTGTTTTCAAAATACCTACTATTCCTCTATGACTTGTATGTAGCATTACTTGGTGACTTCAAATTTGGAGAAAGATTTAATTTGTCCCTCTTGGTTTACTCTAATAAATCACCAGAAAAAGTTTAGCACTGTACAATGATGAAACTCCAAGTGTGGCATTAAAATTGAGTGATCAGAAGGAAGAGTCAGTAATGGTCCCGAGGAAGTCCCTTGTAAATCCCAGCAGGAGCATCCTTAATGAGAAAGATTCACTATGAATATAATAACTAAGTTACCTAAAACATTCAATTAAACACAATAACCAAATTTCTATTACTGTAGTATTTCCTCCCAGCCACAGAAATGGACAAACCTATTTTAAATCCATTTAAGTGAACATTTAATCTGCTTTATTTATTTTTAATCTAAAAAGTAAGAGAATAATCAAAAAGCAGAAAATATTAAATAGCTAAAATGCTACAGCATTTTAACACACCACAGTTACATGTAGGAGGTATCTGCCTTAAGTATTCTCAAGAGTAACTGCATATTATTATGTAAATCACAACGTGTTATGCCAAGAATTCTAAAGAAAAAAAAATAACTTAAGCAATCAAAAAATAATTCACTGTTTTTAGCAGACAACCTATAAATGAAAAACAAATTTATATAAAACTGAACTCTTTCGTGATTTACAAGGCATGGGCTGAATAGGGCCACATATAAATACTTAAGTACAATACATACAGTAAGTTTTGAACATTTTATGAAGTGTTTATATTGAAATATAGAACTTAATGAATTAAAATTGCAACAGAGTAATGGCTAAATATGAAAAAACACTTGTGTTTTAATGAAATAAATTTTAATTGTATACCATGTTAAATACAAATGCAATAACCTCAGCTTATCCACACTTTTATGGCATCCTATAGTCCAATGTGCTTCTACATAATCTTCACATGAAAATGTACAGTAGAATAGTTGTTAATAGAGCATAAACTAGATTTGGAGATCATGGAAACTAAGGAAAAAGTACTTTTCTCTCTTCTAAATATTTGCACAGGTATGAGTTACAGCAGCTTGTGCAGTACTCATTAATTTAGTATCAGGGCAGTTTTAAAAAGTATTTTTATTACTCATTTATACCCAGAGTTGAAAATCTTAAGTATTCAGAGACTTAAAAGAAGAAACAATCAAAAACAAAACAAAATAGTAGTCATTTTTCTCTGACTTTCCCACCCCCATCCTGGTCTCCCACCCCAATGAGAGCCTTTTCAATCCTTTTCGCTATCCTTGTGGCAGATAGCTCTGTATTTCTATTATCTGTAATACTCTTGTCTCTTGAATTCATCTATCTTAAACAGATGGCTTGGTTCCAAATCATAGCACCAGCATTTACTAGTGCCATTTAGCAAGTAACTTTTTCAGGTCTCTGTTTCCTTGTCTATGAAACAAATAATAAAACCTACCTACCACACAAGGTTATTGAGACAATTAAATAATGCAAAATCCAGTATGTGTAGTAATATCTAGCTCAAAATATAGTGCTCATATAGTGGTAGCTATTATTACTATTGTGAAAGCTATTATATATTGTTCATATGGTGATAGCTATTATTATTATTGTGATAGCTATTATATATTGTTCATATAGTGATAGTTATTATTATTGAAGTATTACAATCGTTCTGGGGGATAAGGATTTGAACTCTAATACACTCTTTCTTCATCCTCCTAAACTATTCTCCTATCCTCCAGAACAATAGAATATAAGTATTTTGTTAAACTACATTCAGTGTTTTCATGTCCCTTTTATATTTGAGGCAACTCTAGATTAATAAGAATCTCACTTTGTATCCTCATCAAAACAGAGGCCTGTAAGCTAGCTAAAATTAAAATGCTGGACTATTCAAATATTCTGGATAACTTTTAATTTATCAGATTCCAAACCACTGGGATTTTTGGCCTAAGAGAAACTGAATTACAGAACTTTACTTTTAAAATTATTTCAATTCAAATATCTATGGCATATACAACCAGTACCACAGTTACAGTAATGTACCTAGTATTACTCACTTATCTTTTGCCTCCTTTTTAATTTTTATTTTCTTTAAATATTTTGTGTATTTGAGAGAAAAGGGCAGGAGCTGAAGGCAGTAGCTCAACTGACTGAGCCAACCCAGGTGCCCCTTGCCTCCTGTTTTTATCATTTTCACAGCTAAGGACATGGTAAGATGTTTTCCACATTGTATATTACAGTTGTTCTTTATATGTAGTGTTTTTCAGGATTGACACAGTTGCTCTATATACTGTTTTCTAGTGGTTAATTTAAAATGAAAGCTTCTACTCAGAGATCACAATTTTAAGTGGTCTCTAATTAAGTTTTGAGAACTAACACAATTTGCATAGAGAAGATACCTGAGATGTGTCTAAAATTCTAAACAACATTTTTTTTTATCAGTTTATGCTCAGGAAAAACACAGTTTGGTGAGTCACAATTTATTTTAAGAAAGTGCTATAGTAATTGGAGGCATTTTAAAGAAATAAGAAGTCAGTTAAAGTAATTATTTAAGAATCATTAGTTCATTTGCATACCTCTTAATCTTAAAATCCAAGATAGTCATGTAGCCAAAAATAAAATGATACTATGTTTGAAAAGGTTCTCAAAATCACCCTAATTAATTTTAAGTTATCTATGGATAAAGAATATGTCTTGATTTATTTACCTTGTATCACCATTGCCTGGGACAATATCGAACTAGTGTAGGTACAGAGAGGTTCAATACACATTCATTGGATAAATAAATTCAGCTTAATTTGGTCTCAGAAAACTTACAAATGCTTGACAGTAAAACACTAAATATTACATTAACACAGCATTATTCTTTTCAGTGTAAACAAAGTACACTAGTTTGTACATTGTATATTAGGTTTATTGATAGTGACATATAGTAAAAATTTTATGTATATATTAATTACCCATGGTCCCTTATAATATTTAAAGTTCTTTTTCCAAACACAATCGTACTGCAAAGTCATACCGTAAACTAAACTTTGTAAAACAATTTTAAAAAGATGGATTAAACATACTATAAATCATGATGAGATATTGAGATGGCTTATAACTCTCAGTTTAAACATTCTAATTACAATCAAATGTAGACTTTTACTAAGAAGTTGATAATTCTGGAGAAGGAGCCCTTCTGAGGAATGATTTAGTTTTAATAAAATTAATGGTCAGATTAGCATACCTGAAGTCCTATGTTCTTAAAAAGTTCATTCAAAGTCCATAAATGCAAGCAGAAGATTATGAAGTATTCCTAGATGCACAAACATCTTTTAAAAAATATGAAGTATTCAGTGTGCCTTAAGATACATTCCTTGAAGTGAAAACTGTTGAGGTTTCCAAATACTATCTTTTCATGTCTTCACAGCCTGGATCTGATCTGATAACAAAAACCAAACAAAAAATTATCAGTCTCCACAGGCAAAATCCATTTTCTAAAGTAATCCAAGAAAAATCTATAAAAACACTGTGGAAGGGGACGCCTGGGTGGCTCAGTTGGTTAAGCAGCTGCCTTCGGCTCAGGTCATGATCCCAGCGTCCTGGGATCGAGTCCCACATCGGGCTCTTTGCTCGGCAGGGAGCCTGCTTCTCCCTCTGCCTCTGTCTGCCATTCTGTCTGAGTCTCCCCCTCTCTCTCTCTGATAAATTAAAAAAAAAAAAAAAAAAACTTAAAAACACTGTGGAAGCCTATGCACACAACTGTTTGTTTAAAGCACAAACACACTGTAGCTTTTGATTCTGTCATTGTACATGTACACAGTTAAGAGCCAACTAGTTCTCCAAGGCTTTTATGAAAAATAGCAATCCCTTGGCTCATCTCCTTTTTCTTAGGCAACCATTTCTAACCCCTTTTAGGAGATTTACCTCTGTATCTCTAAGTAATACACTTTTTAAAAATTACTTTTTGAAATATCAGTTCCTTCAATGTAGTATGAGGCTTCAGTTCTCACTCTGTGCTGCCCTGCAACCGTTATGCATCCAGCACTCCTATTCTTCTACCACAGGAATCTAGTCATGTGATGAATCTACCTGCTACTCACAACTGAGACAGGTTTTATCTCCCTCCCTGTTACTCTTCCTTTCTTCTACATTTTGTTTTCCCTGTTTTAGTAAGTGTGCCTTATTCTCTAGTCTTGTCTTAGTTTTTCAAGATACTTGACACTAATTCATTGCCACTAGTCTCACACTGTTTAAACCTTTATTACTATGAAGCACATTACATAGCCTATGAACTCCACTTTCTTGAATAACTCTCCATTAGTCTTCCAAAACTCTCTAATGTAGACCAGTTGTTCTCTATGTTTGCCCAGCCATCTTCATAAGGAATCTCTCATTACCATTCTAGGATTTCATTATCTTTCATGATCATCCTGAGGATCCTTCACACAGGCTCTTAATGCTGGTTTCCCTGTTTCGTGGTCTCTTACTTTCACCTCTTGGTTTATTCCCTTGTCTTTTATTAAGAGTATACCTCTCAATGGCTACTTTAGTAAAAGGTATAGAAAGTACATACTTGAGACTGTGCATGGCTGAAGATGTTTTAATTCTACAGTCACAATAAACTGGCACTGCCTGCACATATAATTCCATTATTTTCTTCTTGGACTTTTCCATGGCCCAATTATCTTACAGCTTCCAAATGTTGATTAGAAATATGATGCTATTTCTGTTCCCTTATCCTTAACATGAAACTTATTTTCTTCCCAGGAAGCCTGTAGAATCTTCCATTGTCTTCAGTGTTGAAATCAAATAATGGTGAGCCTTGGTGTGGGAATGTTTTCATTCACTGCCCTGGGCTCTCAAGAGGCCTTTCACCTAAATTCATCATTCAGTTCTGGAAAATACTGTTTGGTGATTTACTTGGTAAATTTTTTCCCTTCTATTTTCTCTTCGCTCATTCTAAAATTTGTATTATTTGGATATTGGGCCCCCTCTTTCTTTTCTTTCCAATTTTACCTTTTTGCTCTTTCTTGAGAGAATGCCTTTATCTTTTTTTTTTTTTTTAAAGATTTTATTTTATTTATTTGAGAGAGAGAGACAGTGAGAGAGAGAATGAGCGAGGAGAAGGTCAGAGAGCGAAGCAGACTCCCCATGGAGCTGGGAGCCTGATGTGGGACTCGATCCGGGACTCCAGGATCACGCCCTGAGCCGGAGGCAGTCATTCAACCAACTGCGCCACCCAGGCGTCCCTGCCTTTATCTTTTTATTGAGTTTTCAATTTCTTCTGTTCTATTATTTTCTAAGAACATTCCCCCCCCATTGGTCCTTTCCAAGTAGTATCCCTGGTCATATTCATGAAAGTAATACCTTTTCTTATCTCTTTGAGGATACCCCAATAGTTTTTTTTTTTTTTTAATATTCTCCCTAAATAAATACTACTTCCTCTAACCCACTTTTTTTGTATGTTGATATTCCATTATTTTTAATGTTTTGGTCTTCAAATACCTGATGATCTTTTACCATCTTCTCATAAGTATGAATGAACACTATAAAGCTGACCAAAATTTCAATATGTATGTGAGGCCTATAAAATATGATCTTTATTCTACTGTAGCTAGCTACACCATTTTCTCGGGAATCTTTGTTGTTAATAGTTTTAGATCTTTTCTCTCGCTGGTCTGATTCCTCAAAGATGACTTTCTATATCCTGCCTACTGACAGTGTCTTCTTGGAGACGTAGGAAAAGGCGGAAGATGATTACACTATGTGGTATAAAAACTTTCAGTTATTCTTCATTTTCAGATCAGCACTGCCACACACAGTTGTGCTTGGTATTCCCTAGTCTGGAGATACTCTCTCTGTAAGCATGAACCTCCAATCTTTCTGGGGGGCAAGAAAGTGTAACTCTCTTATCTTTTCAGCCCCATCTCATCCCTCTTTCCACCTTTCATCAGTATCTGAGACTTTGAGAAGATCTGCAATTTAAAGTAGGATGCTTTCCAGCTTTCCTCAGTGCTAGTTTAGAATTCACCATCCTCAGGTCTCTTAAATCATCCAACATTCATCAGACATCCAGCTTCTAAAATTTGGTTGCCATTTTTGTCTTTTTTTTTTTTTTTTTTTGTCCCTGTAGGGTTATGTCTTTAAATCAAAGCCCCCCCCCCCTTTTGGTTAGATTTGAGAAGAGGAAGAAACCAAGCGTGTGTTCAGTCCTTTATCTTCGATTGGAACGCCCATATGCATATAAGTCTTATTTTAAAATCTTGGAAACATTAACTTTTCCCAGATAAAGTGATAAAGTGATAAAATTAGTATGTTTCATTAGTCATGTGGAAATATTTCTTTTCATAAATATCTCATTTGAGGGGTGCCTGGGTGGCTCAGTGGGTTAAAGCCTCTGCCTTCAGCTTAGGTCATGGTCCCAGGGTTCTGGGATGGAGCCCCGCATTGGGCTCTCTGCTCGGCAGGGAGTCTGCTTCCCCCACTCCTCTCTGTCTGCTTCTCTGCCTACTTGTGATCTCTGTCTGTCAAATAATAAATATAATCTTTAAAAAAAATCTCATTTGAAAGTTTCAGAGCTAGAAAACAACTTATGCCTCTGCAATGGTTTCTGTATAGTCTTTGGTAGATTTAAAAGACATTTCATAGTCTACTCAGGGGTTCTTGTCTTTGGGTTATAAGATATAGGTAATTATTAAAAATCCTTTCAAAAGAGAAGGGGATCATGACACAATATGTCATTTAATATTTTACTCAAAAATTTTCAACATTAAAATAGTAAGATTAAATTGGTCCAAAATGAACCAGAGACTTTCTTGTTTATCATACTAGGAAATTTCATAATTCTGGAAGCAAAATGAAGAGATATAAATTCAGAATATCTTTCATAGCTAAATTTACATAAAAATCATAGGCTAATAAATTAAGTTACAGGCATGGATTAGTCTCCTGTATTTACTGCTACCTAATTTGCAAAATGGGTTTTTACCTCTTTTTAAATCCAGAGAGACAGTCTGGAGAATCAAAATGTAAACTATTTACTATTACATAGGAAAGATGAACAAAGGATCTCCTATTCAAAACCAAGCTGATAACATCTATGTACTAAGTTTCCTCTTCTCCTAAATAGAGAGCACTTAGGTAGAAGGTGAATTTAACATTTACTGGGTTTTTTTCTTATCTGAGACACTTTAACACAGTGTTTTATTTAATCCATGCAATTTCTGACATCTTATTTTTTATTTGTATAGGTGATGAAAATTATCTTCCAAAAAAATAACAGACAATTGTTAATAGAAAGTAGTAGAATAAATCTGCTAGACTCAAAAGCTCAAATATTTTTTATTGCTATTCTATATTCCCTACATAAGATAGGGAAACAGTTCACGGAAAACTGCTCTAAAAGTTACATAAAATATGGTAACACAAAGGCTCAGAAATATTTCCAATAGTGTATCCTCCTTACAAAAGGGGAAGTAAGATACAAAGATAATAAATCAGACAAATCAAAGACACAAAAATGAGTAATAAGACCAGAGTTGGCAAGTGGAACTGTGATGTTAGATCGTTACTGACACCTAGTGGCCATGTTATTACAGACAAAATATACCAACAAAAAAAGGAAGCGAGAACTACAATTTATCAACCTATTTTCAGTAGGTACTATGTTTTTATGAGCAACAGTAGGGTTTTATCCATGCTATATCTTCACTGTGAGAAGTAAGGCCTGGGAAAATAAATCAAGGCTGAACATATGCTTCTGATCTTCTGTAGAACATTGCTCCTTAACCTGTTTTATGGAGAATAAGTCCCATAAAAGCATCAGAAGTGTAAACCAGTTCTTTATCACCATTAAAGGTTCTCAATTATGTTTTACTTAATTGTAAAGTATGACTATAACATTCTTTATAGTTTAACGGTAAATGTCATGATGTCTACACAAAAACAACAAAAAAAACCATAGTCTGTGCAGTTTATGAAAATACCACACATAACACATAAAAATATTTATCAGTTATACATTTAATACTCTGAACCAAAGAGATAGTATGTCTCTTAATGCATGGTCAAGCAGGCTATTCTTAGATTCACCAGGATATGCATAAGAGAACACAAAATTACATATATAACTAGCATTAAAAGATCAGTGTAGAAGAAAATTAAACTTATAGCCAAAAGACTACAAGTAGAATTAATAATATTTTGTTATTTATCCTTGTTCAGGGCTGGGAGATTCTTGATAGGAATGATCCCTAGTTCTGCTCACAAATGGACATTTTTCAGCCTGACTCATGTCCTGTAATAAAAGAATCTACAGGACTTGGTTTCTTTCACATCTATGGCTCTGTGTGGGTCACTGTTTGAAACCATTCCTATGGTTATAAACAATGTAATCTTAGAGGAAATGATACATCTTAATTTATTCCTTGACAATGGTAAAATACTGTACCAATCAATGATAGCTATTTTAGATGAATAACAAAACTGAAATATACAAAACATCAGTAGAACACTGGTATCTACAATACTAAGTGAGTGTTAAAATTTGTGTAAACATGTATAAATGGAACTATACAAAGAGTTCAGCATGATTCTTAGGAGATATATGCCATTCAAACTTACTTTTAATTATTGACAGTTAAGGCCTAGAATTTGTCCCAAACTTCAAATGTGCTTCTGTCACTAGATCTGACAGGAATTTGTTGCCATAAATTGAAATTTTCTAGAGTTGCCATGTATATTGATTGTAAAGATGCAAATTATTTATTTAAATAAACCCTTCAGAAAAATGTAATAGACTATGATTGCCATGGAAGAAAGAATATTTACTGGGACCTTTTGAATTCTGGAGGATTCAGGTAGATAAAAAAGTTAAACGCTTTAATTTTTTTTTATTATTATTTCTGTTCTTGTAACAGGACACCATTGGAAACATTGGTTACTTTATCAAGGCTTTGACTGGAATATCATATTTGAGAGAGACAGACCTAGACTCAGATATGACCAAACGGCTTTGAGGAACGAAGGCTGACTTCACAAAACACGGCGCATAAAGCCCCTCGGAAATACCTTGCTTACCGAGTTTCCAGCAGCATCACCAGGTGAGCAAAGAATGTCACTTCCTGGGAAGTACAGGAACCTCAGGATATATTGGGCACCTTGTGAAGAGGAATCTGCCTAAACCTACAGGGATTGCAGGCATGTCCGATGGCAAGTACTTGACTTGGCTTCTGGCCAGGAGAGGCTACTTATGTAAATAATTTGGCCAATTTGGACTTGTTTTGTAGACAAATTCATCTTGATTTGGCTATCTTGGGAAATGAGGGTTATTTTAGAGAGAAAAATTATGTGTCAATAACCCACCTCTACAGATCTTAAATCCTAGTTTTGATTGTCCTTAAATGTTGTTTGCTTAAGCTAGACAACTTGAGGTAAATTGCAGAGATATAGTTTTTATATATTTACTATACAACAGCTCATATACAGATAATCTTATTGCTTGTTATGCTGTGGGAATAATATGAGGACCTCCATGTGCCCATTATTATTTAAACAACTGGAAAATGGGATTAAATCCCCAAACAACTGTATAACTCAAATATCATCTTGACCAATTTCCTTATTTAAGGAAAATGAAAACTTTTTTAAAAGCTGGAGCCCACTCCATGAGGTTAATTACAGACTTGTGGAGATAATGGATGACCCCACTTTCTCTATGATTGGATTGGATGATGCTCTCGGGGATGTACTTGCCCTAATCTCTTGAGACAAGTCTCTCACTTGACAGTGATTCCTTGTAATTAGGATACTGTTAAGGCTGGACCTCAAAGAAAGAGGGCTTCTTAATGGTTTTATTCCTTAGTCATATTTGTCCTAGGAACTACCTCTATTAATGTAAAATTACAAGTAGAGACTTTAGCCAAGCATACAGTGACCATCTTTAGGCCTGACATGGCAGTCACCAACAAATTCAAAAGTTGGCCCTCTAAAACTGAATAGCCCTTGATATCTTAACACCAGTTAAAGGATGCCCAAAATTATACGACTGGGCCCTAACAAAACCCATTGACTATGTATTTCTAACTTATGTCCCAGGCTGGATAGGTTGCCTTACTTTGGGTTTCCCCTGAATGCATAGACACATTATTAAAATCATTACCAACCCAGCCAATCTTCCAAATTTAAAACAACAGTGGACACATTTTGTGTTACATTGGTATGGCCACCTAGCAGACTGGAGGATGTTTTGCACCTGGAAGCTCTTAATTAGTACATGGTCAAAGCCCTAAAGGACACTCACAATAGCATTTCTCCATTAAATACTGAAGTAATACATATGCATGAACCAGTTTTACAATATAGAATGGCATTAGATGTTTTCACTGCTACATTAAGGTGAAACTTGTGCTAAAATAAAAAACAAAATGCTGTTTATATATTCCAGATTACCACAAAAATAAATCTGGGTTTCTAAATGAATGGATACTCAAATTAGCACTTTAAATGATCTCTCTTTCCTTTAGTGATTGCTTTACAGTCCTGAACTAGAGGAAAATTATCAAAGGTTAACTACAACTACCAAAGCTCTTTTATTCTGATTTCTCTTTCTCATTATAATATTAATCTTATTCTGCCATTTCTGGTGTCACCCTGCCTACTGTCAAGACTCTTTCACTGCCTAACTTCCAGCTGACAGATGATCCTTTCTACTCATGGAGGTTCATATATGTTGACCACATTGGATTGAGCTGCCTCCCCCTTTTGTATCTCCTTTATCTGCTCCATAACTGACCAATACTGACCCATAGGTAGGGACATCTCCACGCCCCATTCAGCAGGAAGAAGTTAAAGAAGATGAGACCTTCCATCTTCAATATATTTAAGGGTCAAAACTGTTCATGGGGAAAATGAGGAGAGAGCAGAAGGCTTGCTGAAGACAAAGCATAAGCAGACACCCTGCCATCTGCCCTCCGCCACACTCCTCCATAGGCTAGGTGACACATTCTTCCAGGAAGCTCCTAACTATCTTAATGTTAATGCCTTGCTAGAGGGAGAAACAACCTTAACTTGACAAAGGCAAGGCCTCCCTTATCTTGTAGGTCCTCTTTAGCATATGAAAGTTCTTTCTAAAACCTCGCATTTCCCTATTTCTCCCTACTTCACAATATATAATCTATTGCTCTTCACAACCCCAGTACAGGTCTTTTCTGCCCATTGGTCCTGTCCTGTCCAAAAAACAAAACAAAACAAAAAAACCCAAAAATCAAGAAAATTAAACAAAAACCAAATAACAAAACAAACAACAACAAAAAAATACATGTAGTAAGGTATTGGATACTTACTCGATTGTTTTTTCTGACAGCAGAAATAAATGGAAATGAGAAAGGCAATGATATAGTAAAAATGAAATGTAAAAAGGGAAAGAAAAATATGAATAGAATGGGAATAAAGGCTGAAGATGCACGGTATTTTGTGATGTACCTTGAAGCCAGTCTACACCTTCTTGCAATCCTTCTCCTTTTATGGCATCACTAGCACTGAAATAAAATCCATAAGAAACATATCCATTTCATTACTTCATAAAACCATAATAACAATTACAATTTTGCTATATGGAAATTAATATAGTCTAATAACATATTTGAGCAAAACTGGTAAGTGCTGAAACTGAATATAAACAGGAAAAAGTCTGAGTGCTCAGAAAAGACATGAGAAATTTATTCATGATTTATAATAGACATTTGGAAAAGTGTTATCACTAAAAAGTTATTATTCTACTTTGCCCAGCTCCAGTGGCTCAATAACATTTATCCATTAGAAATGCTTGACTTAGGTTGTAATTTAGGCACACGACTGAGTGACTTTATTTGAAATGGAATTTTATATCTATAAGGTATAAACCTGTAATTATAACTTTGGTAAACTGGGAGAATAAAAAAAAAAAATCTCAGATTTCAATCATATCCTTATGTCTAATGGCTTCAGGAACCTGGACAGGTTATTCAACTGTCTGCCTTTATTTGTAGCATCTATAAAATGGTGTTGAATAAACTAAAATAATAAAATACAGAGGATTTTTATACTATCAGATGTTTTTCAAAGACATAGACTGATAGCAATTAGTATAAATAATTGGATTTTCTCAATGATTAGGGCTCCTTTAAGTGTGTACCTAGTTACCTGAGTAATTAATTTGATTCTAATCAAAACAGAAATTACTCTCAAGGAATTAGATTATGAATATGACTTATCATAGAATTATTTTAAAACAGAAAGACAGAAATCAACAGCATGTGATATATAATTATTCAAAGTAAATTATAGATTATCCATATCAGCAGCAAAACATTAGTAACTGCAATGCTTAAATCAAGAAAGATCAATGTATTGATTTTTATCACACACTTATAGTCCCAAGCAAGACTAAGGTCTCAAACAAACAAGTAATAAAATGGAAAAACTTGTTCCCTTTACTGGTGGCATTAGTGCCATACTAAAAACCCTGCATCTTTTCCTAGTAAGTCCCAGATTCTACCTTTCCCTTTGAATACATCATCAGACCTGTAACTAGAATAAATGCCAAAGTCTTTACCATGTCCTACTAGGACCTGTGTGATATGGCCTATGGCTATTTCTCAATGGCCTCATCTCCTACAACTTCCCCCTAGATCTCCCTCCTCAAGCCAGCCTGCACTTTTTGCTATTCCTGGAACACACAAGGTACATTCTCATCTAGGAGCCTTTTCACTTGGCTGGCCTCTCTGTCTGGCAAGCTATTCCTCCAAACTTTTGCATGAGTTTCTCTCTGACTTCAGTTAGATTTCACAGAGGGAGCACCTCTCATTCTTTCTCTTACTGTCCTACTCTACTCTTCTTCATCCTTCCAGCTGATATTTTATGTATCTATTTATCTGATTTGTTACCTGTTGCCCTCATAAGAGAGTAAATAAGCAAATATGTATATACATATTGTGCCAGGGACTTTGTCAAAGAACTTTTAAAAAAAAACCATTAACAAAATCAGAGCCTGAAAATCAGAGTTGGCTATATATTTAGTACAATGATTAAAAATAAAGCACAAAAGTTTTCATTTCTCTATAATCTTTATTGTCGAGTAAATTTACTTGCACTTAAGGCAAGAGAGATAGAATATTTTAAATGGGGGCGCCTGGGCGGCTCAGTGGGTTGAAGCCTCTGCCTTTGGCTCAGGTCATGATCTCAGGGTCCTGGGATCAAGCCCCGAATCGGGCTCTCTCCTCAGCAAGGAGCCTGCTTCCTCCTCTCTCTCTGCCTGCCTCTCTGCCTACTTGTGATCTCTGTCTATCAAATAAATTAAAAATCTTAAAAAAATATTTTATATGCACACCGAGTGTTACCTTTATTCCTAAAACTGGAAAAGAAAAATAAGTGTATTTTCAATTTTATAAATGCTTTAAAAAATAACAAAAAATTAAAAAACAAGCTTAACAAACGAAACACTAGAAATTAGTGAGATACTATTTGAATAGTCAAAATTATAAACAACTTTCAAAGAAATACTTGGCATTCTTCTATAAGTTATACAGAAAACATAGGAACCTGGCAATGTAATACTACACATCCTTATAGCATGAGGACATTACCTTTTCTCTCACTGAGAAGTATAAATAAAGAATAAAGAAATCTGTTAAAATTCAACTGCTGATGATTTTAAGTAGAAAGAGATTTTCTTCCACTTGCAAAATTAATTTCTATTTCAAAATTAAAAATAGGACTGTATCTTTTACTATAAATTAGACCTATAGTTTTTAATGTTGTACTTTCTATCAAAACAATGCTTAATACAATGCAAAAATTAAAAACTAGTCTACTTTGAGCATTACTAATTTATGTATGATTTAGAGAGAAATACAAAGGTTCACCTTAAGATACTTCTCTACCTAAAATCCCTCCTTTCTTTACCAACCAAGTATCACAGAACCACAATTCTAAATCAAAAGACATTTCATAAAATTGACTCTTCTGATTCCAAAGTAAGGAGGATTTTACTCAAGATATGTATATAGGGTTTCACTCCTGGGTAAAGGGTCTGGTGGCCCTGAGTACTGAGGCTTTTCAAGGGCTTTCTCAGGCTCTCACCTAAAAGTTCTTTTTTGAGCTCTAGAATCTCCTTGTTCCGTATTCTGTTTCTCTTCTAGGGGTAGTATACTTTTCTGCCTCTTTGTTAGGGCTTTCTCCATAATTACCTTCTTTTAAAAAAGGGAGAACTGGCAAGAGAAGGACATCTTGTAGCAGAGGGAGTAGGTGGGTGGATAGAAAGAAGCTTAAATTAATATAAGGTAGGCACCAAAATACTATCTAATATATAACTTCTGGTTATCCTTATTGGAATATTTTGGCAGAAAGGCACACCAGAGTTAAATATATCCATAAGACACTGCTTTCCAAATAAACATGTATAATAATTTCAGATGCTAAACACTGAAGAGTTCAACTGTATTAGTATATCCAAATGAAATTAATATTTACATTTCTATATAATCATATACACCAGTATTTGTTGTGTACATGATAAGTACCTGGTACTATTATCATTCTAGAGGTTAAGGAGTGAACGAAACTGATAAAATGCCAGCTCTCATGGTACTAATGCAGTAGTATAGGAAGATAGACTATAAAGCAAGCAAAACCCAAAGAGGATATGGCAAGAGAAATATAAAGCAAAGCATTTAAAAAAAGGAGAGACGGGGGGTAGGTATAATATTTTGGAGGGTTATGAGGAGAGGTTTCCTGAAGGAAGTACAACAGCAAGCCAGGAAAATCACTTTGGAGACTGATTCAGACAAAGGGACTAACAAGTGCAAAAGTCCTGAGATGGGATTGTGGTTGCTGGATTCAATGTGCAGAAGGAAATTAGTGGGCTTGAAACTGGGTAAGTGGGCTAGATCTTTTAAAGAGTTGTTTCTATTTCATATCCTCAGAAAGATTTGAAATTTTTTTTTGTTCTTTTTTTTTTTTTTTAAGATTTATTTATTTAAGTAAACTTTACACCCACTGTGGGGCTGAAACTCGCAACTCTGGGGTCCATAGCTGCATGCTCTGACTGAGCCAGCCAAGCAGGCCAAGATTGGAAAAAATTTTAACAGTAATATATTCATGAATACCTGCATTGCTACAATTCTAATACAACTAAATCCTTGGCTTACATCCTATCATGTTAGGTGTCTTACACATAAGCTTAGCAAAGAACTGAAGCTCGGAGATTTTTTTTAGAATGCTGTAATGAAGAGTAAGTATAAAACATTACCAAATATGCCATGGTTTATCTTTGATGTTCTCTAAACACAGCAGCTGAGACACTTTTACAGACGTCACTGCATCTCTAAGATCCATTTTGTTTGCAAAAAATAAGATTGGTATTCGGCGGTGCTTAATATCTAAAAGACAAAGTAAGACTATCATGACCCTTTCGGCTTTTTGGTCATTTCCCCAAATTCTTCAAACTGAAATTCACTAAAACTATTTTCCAACCACTTCTTTCTGTACCACATATACACAAACATTTAAAGACATATACTGTCAAGAATGTATCTGAATGACAGGAGAATTAACAAAATACTTTTTCTTAAGACTATCCACCCTCTGGGATGCCTGGGTGGCTCAGTCTGTAAGTGTCTGACTTTGGCTCAGGTCATGATCCCAGGGTCCTGGGACAAATTCCCTCATCTGGCTCCCTGTTCAGGGAGCAGCTCTGCTTGTTTCACTCTCTCTCTGACAAAAAAAAAGACGACACCTGCCCTCTGGTTGGAGCTTTATTTTATTTTTTTTTTAAAGATTATTTATTTATTTATTTGACAGACAGAGATCACAAGTAGGCAGAGAGACAGGCAGAGAGAGAGAGAGAGAGGAAAGCAGGCTCTCCGCTCAGCAGAGAGCCCAATGCAGGAGTCGATCCCAGGACCCTGGGATCATGACCTGAGCCGAAGGCAGCGGCTTAACCCACTGAGCCACCCAGGCGCCCTGGTTGGAGCTTTAAAACAAAGATGAGTGTGGTGGGAGTTGGGGCTCAGTAAGCAGTTACTGAGAAGTATCTACAAAGGGATCAAATATTTAGTTTTGTTTTTTCTGTCAACAGAAAGGAGTCAAACTTCAAAATGAAAGTAGAAGGGAGACAAACTAGATCTTGATGTTAAATTTAGGCACTCGTTAGAAGTGACAAACTAGATATTTTAACAAGATATTTTAGTTTGTTACAACTCTGGAAAATTTTTTCATTGTTTTGAATAGTTAATTCATTTAAATAGTTCAAAATTCAGATGATACAAAATGGTATACAGTGAAAGAATTTCCCTCCTACCTGTTCCAGGCCATCCACTAGTTCTCTCTAAAAGTGTTAACGTGTATCACCTATCACCTGGCATATTTTTAGAAATATTTTCAAACACTTATTATATATTATTCTTTATACAAATAGTAGCAGACTATTCAGTTAGATATCTCCTACTTTTCACTTACTTTCATATTTTGGAGCTTGTCCCATACCAGTACATAAAGAGCAGTTTCTTCACTATTTTAACAGTTGTAGAATATTCTGCCTGTTAGTACTATGTACCATAATTTGTTTAATCAGTACCCAGTGAGATATACTTGTATTGTTGCCAATATTTAAAACTATAAAAAATGCTGAAATGAATAAAAGTGTACACCGTAAATTTTGTACATGGGCAGTATGTCTGGTAGGGTAAATTTGGGAAGTAGAGTTGCTAGTTAAAGGATATGTAAATTGTTGGGGCACCTGGGTGGCTCAGTGTGTTAAGCCCCTGCCTTCGGCTCAGGTCATGATCTCAGGGTCCTGGGATCAAGCCCCACATCGGGCTCTCTGCTCAGCAGGGAGCCTGCTTCCCTTCCTCTCTCTCTGCCTGCCTCTCTGCCTACTTGTGATCTCTGTCAAATAAATAAATAAAAATCTTTAAAAAAAAAAAAGATATGTAAATTGCTATTTTGTAGTGATTACTGCAAGGCCTTCCTTTAAAAATGTATCAATTTATGTATCAACAATAATGTGTAAGAATGAACATTTCCAGTACCCTTGCCAAGAGTGTTTTCAAACCTATTGATCTTTTTATGATGGTGGATAGGTAAAAAGTATTATCAGAATATGTTTACTTTGTTTTTAAAAAGGTCAAGAATTTTTTTATATATTCAAAAGATGGTTCTATTTCTTTTTTTAATGGACTATCTTACCCAAGCCTTTTCCCATTTTTTTTTTTTAAAGATTTTATTTTTTTGAGAGAGAATGGGAAGGAAAGCATGAATGGGGCTGAGAGGCAGAGAGAGAGAAGCAGACTTCCCTCTGAGCTGGGAACCTGACTCCAGGATCTGTCCAAGGACCCTGGGATCACGGCCTAAGCTGAAGGCAGACTGTTAACTGACTGAACCACTCAGGCGCCACTCCCCATTTTTCAATTAAGTTTCTGTCTCTCTCTCTTTTTAAAATTTTATTTATTTATTTGGCAGGAAAAGGAAACACAAGCAGGGGAAGTGACAAGCACAGGGAGAGGGAGAAGCAGGCTCCCCGCTGAGCAGAGAGCCTGATGCAGGACCCTGGGATTCTGAACAGAGCCAAGCGCTGCCGCTTAACTGACAGAGCCACCCAGGTACCCCTAAGTTTTTATTTTCTTAGGATTTGTAGGAACACCATAAGTAATAAGGGAAAAAGTCCTGTAGCTCTGATATGAACTGCAAATAACCCACTTGCTTGTCATTTGCCTTCGACTGCTCATGGTTTGTTTTGTAATTAAAAACTTTTTATGTAGTCAAATTCATCAATCTTTTAGGATTCTGGGTTCTGTGTTATAGTTGGAAAGGCCTCCTCTTGCCCCAGAATGATTTTAAACTTCTCCCATAGTTTCTTCTACTGCTGCGTTAGTGTGATTTTTACATTTAAATATTTAGTCCAGCTAAAATTTACCCTGAAACAGAGAATGTCAGAATGGGTAAAAAAGCTACACATAATCATACAATGTTTATAAGAAACACACTTTAAACATAAGGACACAAATAAGCCAAGAGGAACTGGATAGAAAAACATGCATACATTTAAATGTAAGAAAGCCTGCATGACTACATTATTATTAGACAAAGTAGTATTCAAGATGAAGGGAAAAGACAGATACTCGTTGCTCTCTGTACAGTTTATTATATGTCAGTGCTTTTTTAAAGTTTTTATTTAAATTCCAGCTAGTTAACATACAGTGTAATATTAGTTTCAGGTATACAATCTAGTGAGTCAACACTTCTATACATCACCAGCTGCTCATACAACACCCCCTGCTTATCACAAGTGCGCTCCTCAATCCCCATCACCTGTTTAACCCATCTCCCACCCATCTCCCCACTGGTAACCATCAGTTTCTTCTTTAAAGTTAAGAATCTGTTTCTTGGTTTGCCTCTTTCTCTTTGAAAAAGATAGGCATTTAAAAATTATGAAAGTGTCACTCACTCAAAACAACAAAATAATTTTAACCGTATATGCACCTAATAAATGAATACTATTAACGGACATTAATAGACCTTTCATCCAACAACAGCAAAATACGTATTTTACTTAACTGCAGATGGAACATTCACCAAGCCAGACCAACATAAATACTGGCCCAATATTTCAAAGGATGAAACCTTACAGAATATGTTATTCCATCAAATGGATTTAAGTTAGAAATTTGTAACAAAAAGAAACTTAGAAAATTCCCATATATAGAAATTAAATAATACACTACTAAAAAATCTAAGGATCAAAAAAGAACTCACAAGGTAAGTTAGAAAATACTTCACACTAAATAAAAAAGGAAACAAACATCGAAATCTGTGACATGTAACTAAATCCTTAGAGAATATGTACTGCTTTAAATGCTCATATTAGAAAAGGTGTAAAATCAATGATTTCTACTTCTATCTGAAAAAGGTAACAGACAATGAGATACAATATATATATAGAAAATTCATAATAAAACAAAGAGAGAAATTAACAAAAATTTTTAAAAACAACCAACAGAAGAAATTATTAACAAAGCCAGAGTTCTTAAAAAGTTAATAAAACCAATACACTCTTTAAAAAATTGAGCAAGAAAAAATGGGGGAAACAAATGATCAATATCAGAAATGAAGGAACATAACAGATCTTACAGACATTAAAAGGATAGTAAGAGGATAATACAAACAGTTTTATGTCAGTACACTTGATAACATAAATTAATTTTAAAATCTGGTCAAAAATTACCAAAAGTGACCTAAGGAGAAATACAAAACTTTAATAGCCTTTTATCATTTAATGAAATTTAACTCCTAATTCACAGTCCCTCTTACTCCCTTATATTCCCCGCCAACACACACAAAATCCCAACCCTGAAAGCTTCTATCAAACATTTAAGGACAAAATAATACCAATTCTACCCAATCCAAAAAATAAAGTAAAAAGAGAAAGAATAAATATTTTCCAACTCATTTTATAAGGCCTCTATCACCCAGATGACTAAAGCATTTTAAGAAAGTTATAAACCAAAAACCTTATGAGCACAAAACCAAAAATTTTTACTAAAATGTTAGCAAATCCAACTCCGTGATATATCGAAAGGTTAATACTCAAATGAGGTTTAACCCAGGAATGTACATTTGTTTTAATAGATGTGAATACAGTGTAGTATTATTGCTGTAACAGATGTAGAAAAAGTATTTGGTAAATTATAACACTAGGTTATAATGGAACCTTTTGAAAAATTAGGAATAACAGAAAATTTCCTTGACCCAATAAAGATATAAGCAAACCCTAGTGAGCATCATAATTAGTGGTAAAATAAATGTAAAGAATGGGAATAAGGTATAGAAACAACCTAAGTGTCTATCAATGGATGAATGATAATGATAGTGAACAACAAGGGCTTGAATTATGCAAGTCCACTTACATGTGCCTTTTTTTTTTTTAAAGATTTTATTTATTTATTTGACAGAGAGAAATAACAAGTAGACGGAGAGGCAGGCAGAGAGAGAGAGAAGCAGGCTCCCTGCTGAGCAGAGAGCCCGATGCGGGACTCGATCCCAGGACCCTGAGATCATGACCTGAGCCGAAGGCAGCGGCTTAACCCACTGAGCTACCCAGGCGCCCACATGTGCCTTTTTTTTTCAGTAAATATATTGAAGGATATTTTGGAGATATGCAACAATTTGAAAAATCCTGTAAACAAATCATGAAGCTTAGAAACCCTGAAGGAAAATTAAGAAAAGGTTAGGCATTTCATGAATGCATAAAATACATATAGAAATGAGATGATTTTACCACTAACTACCATAAAAGATAAACAAATCTATTATAAAAATTTAAAATTTATCAATACTTATGCACACATAAACCAAATATGGTAGCATTCACAGTTAAGAAAAATGCAAATGAGTAAAAGATGCAGTATTAAATCATAACTGCATAAAACTGTAGTAATACTGTACCACTGTTAATTTCATAGACATCTCCTGTAGCTATTATTGCAGTGAGCTCAAGTGTTGGAAGTATCTGCTTAAAATGCTATGTGATACTAATCATCCTATATAAACAGTTCCCTTCTCCAGGAAATCATGTACCACAAAAAACTATCTCTCACAGTTCTCACATATTTTTTTATTTTGTGTAATACTGTATATCCTGAATTAAACCATAGGACCCATACAAAGTACCACCTGTCATGCTGGAAGTGCTCCCAAGAACCACAGAGAAGTCATGTCATTAGAGGAAAAAGTTGAATTATTTGATAAGTATCACAGATCGAGATCTGCAGTTATGGATGTCCACCATTTCAAGATAAATGAATGCAGTATAAGGGCCATTGTGAAAAAATAAAAGGCAGTTCATGAAGCCATTGTTGTAGTTACACCAGCACGCAAGATAATCTTGTACTTTTCATGAAATACCTTTTTACCTCGTACTGAAAATGTAGCTTCTATGATTGCTATAAAAAGGCATTCCTACAGTATAGATTCTAACATGATTCAAGAAAAGGTGAAGTTACTATATGAACATAAAGCAATGGGAAGGTAGAGAATTTGATGGTTTGGTAATTTCAGAAAGAGCTTTGCCTTAAAAAATGTCAAAATAACAGAAGAAGTAGCATCTGCCAACCAAGAGATCCAGACAGAATTTCCATATGCCATTAAGAAAATCCCTGGGGAAAAAGGATATCACCTGAACAGGTTTTTTTTTTTTTTTAAAGATTTTATTTATTTGTTTGTCAGAGAGAGAGGGGGAGAGAGTGAGCACAGGCAGACAGAGTGGCAGGCAGAGGCAGAGGGAGAAGCAGGCTCCCTGCCGAGCAAGGAGCCCGATGTGGGACTCGATCCCAGGACGCTGGGATCATGACCTGAGCCGAAGGCAGCTGCTTAACCAACTGAGCCACCCAGGCGTCCCTGAACAGGTTTTTAAAGCGGGGGAAAAAGTGCCCTATTCTGGAACAACAACAACAACAAAATGCCACAAAGGACATTGATTAGAAAGGAAGAGAAGCAAGCACCAGTATTTAGGACAGGAAGAAAGTGGGAATAAGACAAAACTTAGCATTTTTATTCAATATTGTACTCAAGGTCCTAGCCAGTGCAGTGAGATAGGAAAAAGAATAAAAGGCATAAAGGTTAAAAAAGAAGCAGTAGAATTTCTGTTGATGTTGGGCTTTAGACATAGAAAATTTAAGAAATATACAGAAAAACTATGAGAGTAAATATATTTAAAAACCTCCCAGAATACAAAGTCAATATTTCCCCATACTAACAATGAACCATTAGAATATGCAATAAAATATATTATTTATAGTAGCTTCAAAAATATAAAAAACTAATGGGTAAGCTGAATGAATGACGTATAAGACTCCTACAGACAACCATAAAGGACAGGGAAATTAAGAAAAGCATAAACATATTAAGTGACATACCATGCTCATGAGGTGGAACATTCAGTGTTAAGTCCAATGTTAAGATGTCAACTATCCCCAAATATGATTAAAATAAAATCTCAACAAGTTTTTCAAAAAAATTAGTAAGTTGATCTTAAAACTTATTTGAAATATGGAACACCTAGAACTACCAAAATCATCTTGAAAAAGTAGATCAAGTTTGGAGGATTTATCCTATTTGACTTCAGGATTTATTATAAATCCACGGTAAAAGGCCAAATGTGAAAAGCCATAAAGAGATCAATCGAATGGAACACAGAGTCCATAAATTGGGGTGTGTGTGTGTGTGTGTGTGTATAAACTTAGGTTAGGCACAGATTTTTTTTAGCGAGTACACAGAAAGCTTGTATTTAAAAGAAAAATTGATAAATTATACTTCATCAAAATTAGATTTATCTATTCATTAAAAGATACTGTGAAGAAAATAAACAGGCAAGATACAGACTGATGAGAAATCTTCAAAACACATATATTTAACAAAGGTCTTCTATCTAGAACTTATAAAGAAATGTTAAATTTCAATAATAAGAAGACAACCAAATTAATGAATGGGCAAAAGACTTAAAAAGGCATTTTATAAGAGAATGTACAAGACTGGCAAACAGAATATGCAAAAGTGATCGACGTTAATAATCATCAGTAATAAACAAATTAAAAGCACAATGAGATCCTATTATATACTCAATCAAAAGGCTAAAATTTTAAAAAAATCAATCATTGGAAAGGAGATGCAGAAACTGGAACTCTCATTTATGTTACTAACTATAAAATAGTTTGACCACTTTGAAATTCTTTAAATATCCCCCATACATCTATCCTATGACCCAGCATTATCATTCCTAAGAATTTTTTGAAGAGAAATGAAAACATGTCTATAAAAAGCCTTTTTACAAGAACGTTTATATCAGGTTTATTCATACTAGTCCTAAACTAGAAACAGTCTGGATGTCACTGAACAGGGTACTGTATAAACAAACTATGGTATAAATACATAATAGAATGTTACATTGGAATAAAAAGGAGTAATCAAGTGATATATACAACAACATAGATGACTTCCCAAAACATTATGCCAAATAAAAAAAACCTATGCACGAAAATGTATGTGCTCTTACTCCCATTTATATGAAACTGTAGAAGAGGCAAAATTAATCTGGTGATAGAAATCAGATTAGTTCCCTGGTATGAGATGTAAAGTATTGATTGGGAAGGGGTGTGAAAGAACATTCTGGGGTACTGAAAATGTTTCTTGACAGACAGTGTAGTTATGTGAATGTATGCATTTGTCAAAACTACTGAACTGTAACTTAAGACCTGAGCATCTGACTATGAACAGCTTGTATTTCAATTAAAAATGTTCATATATAGGGTGACCAAATGGATTAAAAAAACAAGACCCAACTACATATTGCCTAGAAGAGACTACTTCAGAACCTTAAGACACAGACACAGAAAATGAAAGCATGGAAAAAGATATTCCATGCAAAAAGAAGCAAAAGAAGGCTGGGGTAGCAGCACTCATGCCAGATAACATATATTTTACAACAAAGATTATAACAAGAGACAAAGAAAAGCATTGCATAATGATAAAGAAATCAATTCAACAAGAGGATATAACAATTGTAAATTGTAAATACCAAAGCACCCAACATAGAAATACCTGAATATATAAAGTGAGTATTAACAGACATAAAGGGAGAAATTGACCATAATACAAGAATAGTAGGGGGTTTTAAGACCCCATTTACATCAGTAGATAGATCATTTAGACAGAAAATCAATAACGAACTTTGTTCAGTGGCTTTGCATGAACACCAGGTTGATTTAACAGATATACAAAGAATATTCTATCCCCAAACAGCAGAATACATTCTTTTCAAGTACAAATGGAATATTCTCCAAGACAGATCACATGTTAGGCCACAAAACAAGTCTCAATAAATTTAAGGAGACTCAAATCATATCAAGCATCTTTTCTGACTACAACGGTATAAAACAAGAAATCAATTACAAAAAAATGAACAGAAAAACACAAATACATGAAGACTAAACAACCAATGGGTCAATGATGAAATAAAAAAAATACTTAGAGACAAAAATGAAAACATGATAGTTCAAAATTTTACAGAAATAGCAAAAAGCAGTTCTTTTTTTAATTAAGATTTTATTTATTAATTTTTATTTAAGAGAGATTGGCATAAGCAGCATAGGGGGAGGGCAAAGGGAGAGAGAGAATCTCAAGCAGACTCTGCATTGAGTGCAGAGCCTGATGCAGGACTTGACCTCAGAAACCCAAGATCATGACCTGACCCAAAATAAAGTCGGACACTTCACCAACTGACCAATCCAGACGTTCTGCAAAACAGTTTTGTTTTTTTTTTTCTAAGATTTCTTTTTCAAGATCTCTTTTTGAGAGAGAGAGAGAATACACAGAGGAGTAGAGGGGCAGAGGGAGAGGGAGAAAGAGAGAAGCAAATGCAGGGTTCACTTCCCACATCCCACGAGATAATTACCTGAGCTGAAATCAAGAGTCCAACACTTAACCAACTGAGCCACCCAGGCATTCCTCACAAAAAACAGTTCTAAGAGGGAAGTTTATAGCAATGCAGGCCTACATCAAGAAATGACAACAACAAAATCTCAAATAAACATTATGATTCTTTGCCTAACAGAAATAGAAAAAGAACAACAAACAACACCCAAAGTTACTAGAAGGAGGAAATAAAGTTCCAGGAGAAAATAAATGACATAGAGACTAAAAAGCCAACTGAAAAGATCAATGAAACCAATATAAATAAAACTGATACACCTTTAGCCAACTCATCCAGGAAAAAAGACATAAAGAACTCAAATGAATACAATCAGAAATGAAAGAGGAGAAGACTGAAGACAAACCACAGAAATACCAAGAATTATAAGACTGCTATGAAAAATTATATACCAATAAATTGGACAACCTGGAATAAATGGATAAATTCCTAGAAACATACAATCTTCCAAGACAGAATCGGGAAGAAACAGAAAATCTGAACAGACTGACTGCTAGTAATAAAATTGAATCAAAAACAAAAGATTCCCAAAAAACAAAAGTCCAGGACCAGTGGGCTTCACAGGTGAATTCTACCAAACATTTAAAGAAGAGTTAATACTTACCCTTCTCAAACTATTCCAAAAAATAGAAGAAGAAAGAAACCTTCCAAATTCATTCTAAAAGGCCAGCATTACTCTGATACCAAAACCAGACAAAACACTCAAAAAAAGCATCTGACAAAATATAACATCAGTTTATGATAAACTCTCAACAAAGTGGGGTTAGAGAGAACATACCTCATCATAATAAGGCCACATATGAAAAACTCACAGCTAACATAATACTCAATGGTAGAAAACAATGTTTTTCCTCTAGAAGTAGGAACAAGACAATGATGTCTACTCTTGCCACTTTTATTGTGGTTACTGTTGTAGCCACAGTAATTAGACAAGAAAAAGAAATAAAAGGTATACAAACTGGCAGAGAAAAGTAAAACTGTCACTCACTGCTTACAAATAACATAGTATATACAGTAAAACCAAAAGTTCCACCATAAACTATTGAAACTAATAAATGAATTCAGTAAAGTTACAGGATACAAAATTAATAAACAGAAATTTGTTGTATACACCAATAATGAAGCAGCAAAAAGATAAATTAAGAAAACAATCCCATTTACAACTGCACCAAAAAGAATAAAATGCCTAGGAATAACCTTAATCAAGGAGGTAAAAGACTTGTACTCTGAAAACTATAAGGCACTGATGAAAGAAACTGAACACAACACAAACAAATGGAAAGATACACTATGTTCATGGATTAGAAGAATACTGTTAAAATGTCCGTACTAGCCAAAGGAACCTACAGATTTAATGCAATTCCCATCAAAATACCAATAGTATTTTCCACTGAAATAGAACAAATAATTATAAAATTTGTATGGAACCACAAAAGACTCCAAATAGCCAAAGCAATCTTGAGAAGAATAAAGTTGAAGGTATCATAATCCCAGATATGAAGCTATAGTACAAAGCTACAGTAATCAAAATAGTATTGCACTGGTACAAAAATGGACACACAGATCAATGAAACAGAATAGAGAACCCAGAAATAAACCCATGCTTATATGCTCACCTCATCTACGACAAAGGAGGCAAGAAAATACAATGGGAAAAGACAGTCTTTTCAATACATGCTACTGAGATAACTGGATAGCTACATGCAGAAGAATTAAACTGAACCACTTTTTTACACCATATATAAAATAAACTCAAAATGGATTAAAGACCTAAATGTAAGACCCAAATCCATAAAACTCCAATAAGAAGACATAGTAATCTCTTGGATATCAGCTGTAGCAACATTTTTCCCTCAGGTAAGGGATATAAGAGAAAAATAAACTACTGGTAC
Source organism: Neogale vison (assembly GCF_020171115.1). Classification (NCBI taxonomy): domain Eukaryota; kingdom Metazoa; phylum Chordata; class Mammalia; order Carnivora; family Mustelidae; genus Neogale; species Neogale vison. Next base: position 45,817,663 of record NC_058096.1, on the reverse strand, counting down.
TACATTAACCTAAAAAGCTTTTACACAGTGAAGGAAACTATCAACAAAATGAAAAGGCAACCTACTGAATGGGAGGAAGTATTTCCAAACCATATATCTGATAGGAGATTAATTTCCAAAATATATAAAGATCTCATACAACTAAATACTGAAAAACACTAATAATCCAATTTGAAAATGGCAGAGGACCTGAAAAGATATTTCTCTGAAGAAGACATACTGATGGAAAATAGAAAAGATGTTCAGTATCGTTAATCATCAGGAAAATACAAACAAAATCTACAGTGAGGTATCACCTCATACCAGTCAGAATGGCTAGTATCAAAAAAACAAGAAAATCAAGTGTTGGTGAGAATGTAAAGAAAAGGGAACCCTAATGCATATTGGTGGGAATGTAAATTGGTTCAGCCACTATGGAAAACAGTATGGAGGTTCCTCAAAAAATTAAAATTCTTAGATATACCATACAAGCCAATAATTCCAGTACTGGGTATTTATTCCAAGAAAACAAAAATGATTTTGAAAAGAAATATTCACCCCTATGTGTACTGCAGCATTATTTAGAGTAACGCAAACAGAAGCAACCTAAATGTCCATCATTAGATGAACAGATAAGAAGATGTGGTAAACAATTTATAGAATATTACTCAGCTATAAGGGACAAGATCTTGCCATTTGTGACAAGGTAGATACACCTAGAGAGTGTTATGCTAAGTGAAATAAGTCACAGAAAAACAAATACCACGATTTCACTTATATCCAGAATCTAAAAACCAAAACAAATGAATAAAAACAGAACAAACAAAGACTCATAAATATAGAGAACAAACTGGTGGTTGCCAGAGGAGACAGGGTGGGAGGGATGGGTGAAATAGGTGAAGGGATTAAGAGGTACAGACTTCCAATTTTGAAATGAGTAAGTCACTGAGATAAAAAGTATAGCATAAGGAATATAGTCAATAATATTGTAATAACTTTGTATGGTGACAGACAGTAACTACACTAATCGTGGTAAGCACCACATGATATGTATAACTGTTAAATCACTATATACCTGAAACTAATGTAACATTGTATGTCAACTATATTTCAGTAAGAAAGTAAAATTAAATTAAAAAATTTTTAAAGTTCATGTATACCTCAGCTGAGAAATCCTTCCTTGGGAATAATCTCCCCCAAAATAAATTCATCAGTACATAAAGATAACTAACTTGAACAAGGCTTCAGCTAAGGAAACCAAGGTTTCCATTGTATTTGAAGCTGATTTTGTAGGAATCATTTCATCTTTTTGGTAACATTATAACAGTTTTTGAAGAAAAGTGGAAAGATTAACACAAAGGGAATGCATGATCAAAAATGCATTCTCAATCCAGATAATCCAGTTAAAGACATAAGTTTTTAGAAGTGCAAGAGTCACATAAAATGTACAGTCTAGATAATTATTACCCCAAATATATGAATAAGCTTAAGGTTGTTCAATAAAAATAACAGTTATTGTGGTTAAACAGGAAGAACTGTTAGAAAGCCTCACATTATTTCCATTCTATTCCTAACAAATACACGCTTCTTTTATTTTTTATTTTTTTTTCCAATTTATTTATTTTCAGAAAAACATTATTCATTATTTTTTCACCACACCCAGTGCTCCATGCAAGCTGTGCCCTCTATAATACCCACCACCTGGTACCCCAACCTCCCACCCCCCCGCCACTTCAAACCCCTCAGATTGTTTTTCAGAGTCCATAGTCTCTCATGGTTCACCTCCCTTTCCAATTTACCCAAATTCCCTTCTCCTCTCTAACGCCCCTTGTCCTCCATGCTATTTGTTATGCTCCACAAATAAGTGAAACCATATGATAATTGACTCTCTCTGCTTGACTTATTTCACTCAGCATAATCTCTTCCAGTCCCGTCCATGTTGCTACAAAAGTTGGGTATTCATCCTTTCTGATGAACATCATTTCTGATACACACTTCTTTTAAACCATCACCTCTTCCTAAGTCATAGCACAAAGACCACTTAAATCTTCTCCCATGAATAAAACTAGAAATGCAGAGTTCCACAATACTTACTGGAGAAATGTATTGTGGAGAAAAAAAGGATATCCAATAATAGGTAAAATAGAATAAATGGTCGCTATACTCATAGTACAGCATATTAGTCACTATTAAAAGAATAATTACATATATACATTGACTTAAAAGGATTTCCAGGGGCGCCTGGGTGGCTCAGTGGGTTAAAACCTCTGCCTTTGGCTCAGGTCACGATCCCAGGGTCCTGGGATCGAGCCCCACATCTGGCTGTCTCTGCTCAGCAAGGAGCCTGCTTCCTTCTCTCTCTCTCTGCCTGCCTCTCTGCCTACTTGTGAGCTCTGTCTGTCAAACAAATAATAAATAAAATCTTTTTTAAAAAAAAGGATTTCTGGCATTTAGTGTTCTCCAAGAATAGGTAGATGCAGAAGAGTGTAAAGAATATGACCCCAAATTATAATTAATAACAAGAAAAAATACCAAATTGTTAATACTGGTATTTTGAAAAGAGGGTAGGGCTGGCAATTAGAGTTTAAAAACAGAAAGAGGGGCCCTGGGTGGCTCAGTTGGCTAAGCATCTGCCTTTGGCTCCGGTCATGATCCCAGAGTCCTGGGATCGAATCCAGCATCAGGCTTCTTGCTCAGCCGGGAGCCTGCTTCTCTCTCTGCCTCTGCCTGCCACTCGGCCTGCTTGTGCTCTCTTTCTCTCTGACAAATAAATAAAATCCTTAATAAATAAATAAATAAATACAGAAAATATCTGTTTTAGAAGGGTTCTCGAATAAATATGCAAGAAATGCTGCATATATATACATGTCTGCAAACATAGTAACCAAAATAATTCTAATGACAGTTGAAATACATGGATTTTTACTTCTTTCTTTTTTCCCTGTCTTCATTTTTTGCTACTGACACATATTATTTATGCAATCAGAACATTTTAATTTTAGGGAAAATAAAGGTTGGAGACCTGGAAAACACTGCTTTGAAATTTAAAAAATACAAGATGCTATCGGTAGATATGAATTCTGAATAATTACTGTATTTTAAAATTCAAAAAAAGGGAGTAATACATTCATTAATGTAGAGAGCTGTTGAATCATTATATTGTATACCTGAAACTAATAGAACACTGTATGTTAATTATGTTTCAATAAGAAAAATTTTAAAATTTTAAATAAGAGAGAACTACATAGAACACTTCTGCCAATACCAAAGAGCAAAAAACAAAATCTTATATAAACAGACCCTAAAGCACAAATATCACAGACACACATACCTGGATGATTTAGCAGAGTATCAAGTTCTTCCTTGGCCACAACCATTCTTAATCTATCACTACTATCAATGACAAAAATAATGGCTTGTCCTTCTCTGTATAAAGAATGAGAAAAATTAAAGGTAAACGTACACATTTTTCCACGTTTAGCATTCATTTGCATTTCCTACCCTCTGTATTATCTTTTCATTACATATTAATTTATATGAGTGACTAATATGTTACCATTAGTCATATTTCATATAAAATAATTTCTTTTAGGTTGGTTGATAATATGGTACATTTAATGCTTGTTTCATAATTTTTAAAAATTGTAAGTAAAACTATAATCCTATTACACAGATGCAATCATTATTAATATTCTCAGGTAAATCAATTTTGTCATTTTTTTTCTGTATATTCACATAGGAGTACCTACATTTGTACTTAAGTGGAATCTTGCTGTTTTATACCCTGCCTTTCTCACACACATTTCCTTGATCTTTTTTTGCAGTATAGTTTGAACTACTTTTTAATGAAACATTAAAGGTCTACACCAGTGTTTCTCAAATATTTCTTACCATAACCATAGTGAAAAATACATTTTATATTAGGATGCAGTAAACATATAAGTATATGTAACTACATTTGAAATAAGTTTCCAGAAATAATACTTACAAATAGCTTTTATTTTATTCTATTTCATTTTTTTTAAGCTGATAACCAGCCACTGAAATGGCTTTAGGATTCATTTACAGATCACAGTGGCACTTAAAAAAAAAAAATCACTGATTCTCTCTGCAACTTTCTTTTAATGATTATAAAATATCCCATTGCACAGATATGTCATCAAATACTGTGAACTTAGAGATTATTTTTAATTTTTATTACTGTGAAAAACTTTGGAATAAAAATCCTCCTAAATACATTTTTAAAATTTCTAGATATCTTAAGACTTGTAATTAGGAATTTCTAGGAATACATACCAAATTTAAAGTTTTAGGTAAACATTGACAAATTATATTCCAGAAATACTTTAACAATTTATACTACCAGTACTTCTCTCACCCCCTTTCCAGCACGGCTCTTAACATCCTTTTCCATTTTTGTCATTCTAACAGCATAATATTTTATATTGTATTTCATTAATTGCTAGTAAAGTTCACTATCTTTGCATATATTTATTGGGCCTTTTACCTATTTCTGTGAATCACTTATTCCATTCACAAACTAAGAATTTAAAAGTTCAATATCATTAGCAATTACATGAATATAAAAATAAAACACTTTTGAGTACCATTTTCTCCTATCATTTTAAAAAAATGAACATAGGTTATCACCAGTCATACATTACCTGTAGCCACAGAAACAGATATGATTGGAAATATCTGCCAACAGTTTTAAAAATGTTCAATCTCTTTGAGCCAGTAATTACATTTCTGGAATTTATGCTAAGGAAACATGAACTATGACAAAGATTTATGCAGCAAGGTGTGTTAACTGGAGGATTATTTATAATCTTCAACAACTGAGAATAGCTTTTATGTCCAAAAACAGAATGATTAAAAAATAGGCAAAGGCATATGAAAAAATAATAAGCAGCCAGTCATTATTTATATTCTTTGTATGTTTTTATGTTTTTCCTGATTTATTCTGATCATTTAATGTTATCTAAAAAAGCAGGGTAAAAAACTGTATGTGGTACATAACTTAGAAGACTCTTTTCTCAATTATGTAAACTATATATTTTATATTTCAAAAGGAAAAACACAAAAAGATTAACAATGGTAAATTTATTATAAGTGAGATTTATAGAAAAAAATGTTATACTTTCCTACATTTTCTAAATATTAAAAAATGTGTACTCCTTATATTTTATACTTTATTTTTCATATTATAAAGATAATAGCAATAATTATATAATAATCAAAGTTACAGTATCAAATAAATAACAAAGTAAACTTCCCTTCTAATCTTAGTGTTCCAAAAACAAATGTTATTAATGGTTTCGTGCACATGCCACTAAATTATTTTTCTTCTCTACATTTACCAAGTACATATTTTTGTTAAGAGTAGTAATCTTTTTATAATTGAGATATGTCATTATAAGCAGTGTTCAAAACATTTTCTTCTATCTATATCTTTGTCCACAAGTGCTAGTCATAGGATACTTCTTCAAGAAAAAAAAATATGGCTAGAGAGCAAGAAAATTTTTCATTTTAAAAGATACTGATAAATTTCTCTGAAAAAGATGTTACATTCCCACCAGTGGCTTATTTTGCCATAGTAGACTTAATCTTTTTAACCTCTTTCAGCCTAATAGATTAAAATGCACTTGTTCTTTCATAATTAGAAAAAGATAGATATAGTCTATTATTGTAGATGTCTCCATAGTAACCATATTCACTATTCAACCTACAATTTAGCTACAGCGTTCCTAATTAACTTCTTCCAGTAAGGTTTTGAAGGAAAAGGAATTAAAATCTGAAACGTTTCCTTTTCTTGAAACTATTTTCTATGTATTTTTGTTATCTGTAATTAAAATAAAAGTTATTTTAAAAATAGTAGCTAAAATAAATACATTTAAATAAAAAAGAATTATCAACTAACTGGAGGAAGAAAAAAAAATCCTAAACTGAAAACTCAGGTTTCCTAAAAAAAAAAAAAAAAAAAAAAAAAAATCCAAATCCAACCCCCCCCCAAACAATTCACATTTTCCCCAGAGATTTAATGTAAGGTACCAAAAACATGCCACTTTTCCTTTACCAAACTGACTCTCAAATCTGAAGAACTCTTTTCTCTGTATCTCAGAGGTCCTTTAGATCTGTACAATTTAAACATGATTTCAATCTATTAAATCACTCATTGAAAAGAATATCTGTAAAAAATCTCCTTTGGCTGAGGAAACACAAGGTTTGTTCCCACATTAGCAGGAAAGAACTATTCAATAAAAATTAAATTATGACTTGACAGTCATCTCATAACCATTCCAAGGAAAGAATTCCTAATGACAGTTAGTCAAGGGATACTGGTTTTAAGTTTCAGACTCCAAAAGTAAGTTACATTGCTTTTACATGAAGAGTCCTTGCAATATGGACAGTTAACGTATTTGTTTTACTACCACACACAAATCCTGAGAGGGCAAAATAATCTGGGTACAAGGAACTTGACCATTCTTAATCTGAAGTAACTAGTGAGCACTTTATTAGCATATGCTGAAAAATATCTTGTTTAGAACTGCTTTTAGAACAAATGGATCAACTGTTAGTTACTACTGTTATTTTAACTAAATTTGTTTAATAAATACTTACTGATCTATATGTCTGGCATCATACTTGACCTTGAAGAAATAACCTGAATAAGAAATAATGCCTGCTCTTGAGCAGTTCACACCCTGGTTAGAGAGGTAGCTATGGTACACGACTTGAAGACATAAATAGTATGGTAAAATACTGTGTGGACACTGGGAACAGAGTAACCGGGCAAAATGGTGGAATTTCACAGAGGAGGTGACTTCTGAGTTAACCTTAAAGCATTACTATATTACTTTAAACTGCAACAAAATAGAACAGGGTATTAAAAACAGAGAGAAAAGTATATGCAAAGATGCAAGGTCATGAATGGCCTGAAGAATCTGAGAAACAATATGAACTATGATTATACTTTTTCATTAGAAAACATTTTCACTTTTTCTTTAGAAAATGTGCTTAAATTATATGAAAAATAAATAGTGCAACCTAGCCCATGTAATCCTTTGAATTTGTTAATCATTTTTATTAAAATACATTCACTTAATTAACCAACACTTATAAACATACTTACTTATAATAGTGTTCCCAGAGATTTCTGTATCTTCCTTGACCTGACATGTCAAACACTGTAAAAGACAAACTACAGAAAAAAACAAAAAACAAAAAACAAAACCAAACACTGAAACAAAACAAACCATGACTACATTATAAGATACTAAAATAAGGTATCACTTTTACTTAAAATTTTAAATTGTTTTCAAAGAAACCACCCTTGAATATACAATATTCAACTTGAGCCAATTTTCAAGTATGAGTCCCAGAAAACAAATTTTGTAATATAAATATGATTTTGTAATGAATAACACATAAAAAAAAGATGCTTTCCTTGCTAGTGAGATTATCAGAGTTTGTCTAAAGTCTAAATTCTAAAGAATAATCCAGAGGTAGTGGTACAAATAATTTACCATCTATGGACTTCTGAAACAAATTACTTTTTCTAAGAGTAGAAAGAATGACTAGGTAGATCTAATAATATCACTTTTCACCCACAACCTCTTAGTCACAAGTATAATAAAGTGAATTACCTGGATGATTTGAATTTCTCTATGTTGAATCCTATGGTTGGAACTATATCTTGTGATTGAGCCTTCAAGAGAAAAGATAAATTGAGAAATCTGCAACTACAAAAGATGAATTTTTCCTTGGGCTAAAAAAAGCATCCAGGTTTCCAATTCTAAAATTTGTCACTGAGGAGATGACAATTAAACAAAACTATAATTTTTGCAGTGGGATCACTGTGTGTGAATTCTTTACAGAAGCTCAAGGTTTACTAATTATGAAATGTTTATATCTTAATTCACATTTTGTGGCTTGCTGCAAGTTCCCATAGCTGTATTGTGGATTCATGAGTCATTCTGAGTTCACATATATATATATATAGTTTATATATATATATACTGTGGACTGTTCTCATGTCTAGATGGTAAATCTACATGGTCCCTGCTTTCATGGAGCTTATTATCTAGAGAAAGTAAACAACAGTAACCAAGTAAACTACAAGTGAACATGATTTCAGACAGTGCAGTGAAAGGTGAATTGGGGATGGGAGGCGGTGGGGGAGGAGGGTTGGTATGGGGAATGGGCAAAGGATGCTGTGAGAAAAAGTCTCTCTGAGGAGGTCATATCTGACCCAAGAGTGAATATGAAAAAGGAGAAAAGTTATGACAAGATCTTGGTAAAGAACATTCCAGTCAAAGGAATTAGCCAGTACAATGACCCTAATGCAAGCAGGAACTTGCCACTCAGGCAAAGTATAAGGCCTGTATGTCTAAAATGTCCTGAGTAAGGCAGACAGCTATATGTTACAAAGAGCTGTGGAGCCTTGAAGGCCATGGTGGGGAATTCTGTATGGAGAAGAGATTACAAGGCGGCAAGAGTACACCAGGAGATCTGTTAGCAAGTCCCACAGGCAATTAAAACACCTTAAACTGACAAGACATCAAACACCTCCTAACACTTCCACCATCAAAACTATTCCTCCTTTTGAATAAAAAACACCATCTACTTTCTGTTAACCTATGAGTCACTCTTGACTCCTCCTTTTCTTACAATTTTTTTTATATAAACATTCTCAAGTTGGTCCTATCTCACTAACTTAGTTCAGGCCCTTATCATTTCTTGCTTTGATTTACTACAAAAACCTTCTAATTACTCCTAATCATTAATGTGCTTCCTTAGACTTAGCTACTCAACTTCTCCAAACCTTAGTTTTCTCAAATGTGAAATTTATTATTATCTTTAACTTTTAAAGTTATCATGATAATTAAATGAGTTACTGAATGCAATATACTCAACACAGTGTCTGGTCCACTGGACGTACTCAGCAAATACTAAACAAATACCAGAAGTATACTGTCATTGACTTCAGTCTTTTCCAATTTTCTCTATACAGCCACAGTACAACTTTAAAAGAAAAACAAAAAACAAAAAAACCTTTAATTCATTATGTTGCATTTGTGTGAAAACAGGAGTAGAGGGTAAATTGTTGCTCCAAACCATTATGTTCAATTTGGTAGTCCACTTCTGGAAATTTAAAATTCAAATGAAAAGACAGCAGCTGAAAAGTCACTGGAACTTAACCACCTTAGAAGTAATGTAGTAGTGAAAAGGCCTCTCTGGAGATGCCTGGTTTTGCCTTTCTAAAGCTTGTTTATTCAGCTTTTCTTTCCATCCTGTGAGCTGCCTTATTCTTCCAAAAATATCATTCTGTTTATGTTAGAATTTATTTCCTGCCATTCAGAGTCCTGCCTCAGTCCTTACGGTTTCTTCACTGCACAAAAACTTTGGAATAGTTTCCTAACTTTTGTTGTCCCAAAATACTTCACTGTTTTGACTTTTGATTTTGATCACAATTGTGAAAAAATCACCAGTTATTACTATTAGCAAAAAATCACCAGTTATTACTATTAGCAAAAAATACTAGTAATAAAAAAGTGAGGAGGGACGCCTGGGTGGCTCAGTTGGTTAAGCAGCTGCCTTCGGCTCAGGTCATGATCCCAGCGTCCTGGGATCGAGTCCCGCATCGGGCTCCTTGCTCTGCAGAGAGCCTGCTTCTCCCTCTGCCTCTGCCTGCCACTCTGTCTGCCTGTGCTTGCTCTCTCGCCCTCTCTCTCTGATACATAAATAAATAAAATCTAAAAAAAAAAAAAAAAAAGTGAGGAAATTAAATGTTTAAAGAAATCTCAGAAAATATACCTCAAAATAGTAGCCCTATCTTCACTGAACAGTAATTAGAACACTTGTCTAGCCTCCCCACAATCACCCAACTTCTTCACAGACTTTTTTTGTTTCCCAGAGCTTCTCTTTTAACTTGCTGTTCTACTTAACAAGGATAAAATTAATCAACTTTCTTCCCATCACTTTTTTTTTTTTCTTTTAAGGATAGAGAGAGAGAGTATACATCAGCAGGAAGATAGGGAGAGGGAGAGAACATAAATCTGGATGATGTGGTAGTATGACAGGATTTATGCTGGCAAAGGGAGATAATGCAAATTGTGGAAAAAAGGTACTTATAGGGTACATTTCTAAGAAAACACACTTAAGACCAGATTCTTGAGTCATCAAGTTAAAATGCCTCCCCACCCTCTCATCAGTTTAGAAAACACCAGCAACCTCAATACATTGACAATAAATAAGCATTAAGATAGCCTAAAGCCAGTTTGTGTCCAGAAGTATCTAGTTATCTAGAAATTGATTTTACCCACAAAAAATAAGAGACACAACTATAAAATGAGTTATGTGATTTTTTTTGCATTGTAGATTTCTGTAATTAACTTAATTCATTAAAAATTATGTTTCTAATAGTGGATGTAAGTTCACAAGAGATTTCTTCAATTCAGATACATGGAGGAAACAAGTGTTTTATCTATACCTGTGTGATAGAAGTTTTGAGGTCTTTAAGAAATTCTATTTCAAGTGGTCTTTTGGCTATCAACACCAAATTAAAAACAAAAACAAAACAAAACAGAAAAAAAAAAACGCAAAGCAACTTAACTGTGCTCTCAGGATCTAAAGGATAATTGACTAAAGATTAAGTCTCAGAAAGTGGTATCAGAAAATAGGTGTTCCCCTTAAAATAGCCCTATAGCAAGTCTAGGCTAGTTCCATAATTTACCAGAGATAACAGAGAAGCAGGGATGTTGGAAAGCATTGGAAGATTAATTTAAAAAGCCTTATTTATTGGCTGTGCACCCAGGTTTTCCTGCAGGCTCTCCCTAACTAATGTGGTGCATTAGACAGGGTTAAGAGGTCACAAGGCCAGTCTGAAATGGGGTATTAGAGTATTTTAAGATCACAGACAGAGTACATGGTATTTCCTCTTTCTGCCCCAAATCCCTAGAAATGACAAAAGAAATTATGAAAAAAAAAATCCCTAAGTAGGTTAAAAAATAAGAGCAAGTGTCTTTAAAAGTATATCCTTGTTCAGAGAAGAAAGGTATTCCCATTCATATCCAAGATTATTCCTATGGGAATAACCATGTCTTGGAAAATCACTATACTATTAGGGATGATGGAAAGAGACTGTAATTTCTATGTTGTTTTTTGAATGTTATTTCTGCCAATTTGAGTACAGCAGACATTGGGGAACTGGTCCATTTTGTGGCTATATATTATTTTTAAGAGAAGGAAAAGTGAGGGGGTGGGAGAAGGAGAGAGGAAATCCCAAGCAGGATCCACGCTCGGCACACAGCCTGATATGGAGCTCAATTCCACAACCCTGAGAGATCATGACCTGAGCCAAAAACAAACAAGAGTCAGATGCTTAACTGACTGAGCCACCACAGCACCATTTTGTGGCTATTAATGGTGGCTCCGGTTTCCGTTATATTCTACCTATTTGAGAGTAATTTTTTTAAAAGATTTTATTTATTTATTTGAGCAAGATAGAGATAGAGAGAGAGATCGCTTCTCAGCCTTTTGGCTAAGATCAAGTGTAGAGATGGGGGGGGAGGGGCAGAGGGAAAGGGAGAGAATCTGGAGCAGACTCTGTGTCTCAAGAGCTCAGAGCCCGACAGAGGGCTCAATCCCAGGACCCTGAGATCATGACCTGAGCTGAAATCAAGCATCAAGACACTTAACCCATAGCCACCCAAGACTAGTTAAATTTTTTTTTTTTAACTTTTGAGGCAATTCCTTAATGTAGAGAAAAATGCAAACCCCTCTGATAGAATAGGCCCTTAACCTAAAAATACTTCCTTATACTCTTGCTTACTGCTAATAGGTTCACCTACAGAAGTTCAGGTCACCAGTCACTGAGATTCTTAAGCATTAACCCAGCCTGATCTGCTCACAGCTGATCTACAGTACTGATTACGGACCAAAGCACAACTGGGTATGGTTCTACTTTTAACATATACTCACTGTTCTCTTAAGTTCAATTCTGGACCCCATTCAACTGTGTAGGATGCTTTATCTCCCTCTTAAGAACTGATAAATTTCTTGTAATCACCTAGATCAGGAGACAGATTTCTAATGTATGTGGGCTTTTTTAACCTTTTCCCCCTATTTCACATATAGAAAAAACTTCATTAAATGATATTTCTCTAACTCACCTCCTTCAATTTATTCCTCTCCATGGGTAGAGAATTATTCCTTTGTTCAGTTTGTGGGATAAAACTGAGCATTCTTGGTTCTGCCTCTCTCTACTCTCTCATTTGAGTGCCATATGCCTATCACAAGCATGCACTCTCATCTAATCTTAGCCAAGAAATGACTCTAGAAGAGTAGGATCTTTCCCCAAGGAGGAAACCCCAAAGTTTTGGGAGGTCAATCTCAATACAATAGAGTGTTAGCAAGTCCTCTAAACAGACCTAACCCTTGCCCTCCAAAATTAAATAAAGCTGATATTTTTTATCTTTGCCTGACTTCAGCATGTATACCTCAGCTGACTCCCAATTCAGCTGAGGAACTCCTTAAAACACCTAAATTGCCTTCCAAATCCATTTTTGGTTTCTTATCCTGACCACCTCACACTAACTCCCATCTGAAAATACACCAGCAGTTAGCTATTCTTATGTGGTAAACTCCTCTATGTAGAAGGGAATAATGACCAGGAAAAAAAAAAAAAGAAAGAAAGAATGGTGTTTTTGTATTTCAGAGCAATCTCCAAAGGTAAAACTGTAGCTACTGCAAAAGAAAATGGAGTAGTAAGGTTGCTTATTCTGCCCAACCCAAAACACTGTTTGGAGGCAACTACCATATTTAGGAGCAATTATTTCCCATTCTCTAGCCATTTACTCATTAACAGTATCAGCTTCTTAGTTTCTGCCCTATCTGTATGTAGTTTATATTATTTTTTCACTCTACATTTTTCATTAATTCACTAATGGCTTTTGCCTAAATAAGTGTATTTACAACTGTAAATGTTAGTTGTCTATCCAATAACCATCCTCCTCTTCTTCCATAGTTATAAGACCCCTATTATTTTTGGAAGCAGCAGTATGACCTGCTTTAAAAAAAAAAAAATCCAGCTTCATTTACAGATAAGGGTAGCCAATGAGACAGAAGTTAGGAATCATTACTTGGTGCTTCTGGGTAAGTTCTTTAAAGAAGGCTTATTTAGCAAGTGGGCCTCTTCTTTTGCCTTGGTTCTTTTTTCCTCCATGAGATTTAGAATACAGGTAACCAAGGTGACCATGTGGAGATCTTGAAGATGAAAACGGGCACTTAGAACAGCAGGAAAGGAAGATAGAAGATGCCTAGATGTCTCATGACTGACTACATAGATGCACTACCAGCCCTGGAAGACCTCCTCTGGACTTACTTAGATTAGAAAAAGAAGGTTCTATCTTATTTAGTCTACTGTTATAAGGGTTTTCTTTTTAGGTAGCAAAAATCCATCTTCTATGTACCATGTGTTGAATGTGCTAGCTTTATTTATTTTTCAATTATTAAAATTACATGTTCATATACTTATTACTTAAATGACTTAAAGTCATTCTGCATATTATCACTGATATGCATACCACACTCCTGGGAAGCTGCTAATTATCCACTGAACCCATAAAAATGATTCACCATTCCCTTTGTTTTGTTTCTCTTGTAAAGAGGGAGCCAAAAAGAAAGCAATGCTACCTAAAAGCGAATTTCACAAATTTGTTAGGATTTTTTAAGAAAAAAAGGCATTTGGAAAATATTCTAGATTAAATAATCAAGACTCACCTATATATCTGCATAAAATACACTGTAAATTATGTCTGATTGACATTTATTACTTTAAGGTACTACAAGTTAATAGGATTTCAAAATATGACTATATGAATAATGATGGCAATAATTACTGCAATAACATGCAAAAATAATTCTGCATGTTAACTTTCTCTAACAGAAAATACATAAAGCATCTAACAAAGATACTTACATTTGAAGGTTTAAGTTTGTTAATGATTGTTGTTTTGCCACTATTATCCAGCCCAAGGCACAAAACATGAACCTCCTTCTTCTTTAGGCCAAGCAAGCCTGAAAGTCTGTCTAGCAATCCCATATTGTGATTCAAATATTTACAAACCAGCTACAAATTAGAAAGTAAAGATATATCAATCACAGGCAACTTAGGTCTGGAAAATATAAGCATGAGCATAAAAAAAATTTAATAATTTAAAGACACAATCAGAAAAGCCATGTCAATGTAGCATTGTATTTACTAAACAAAGTTTAAGCTGATTAGCACAAAGGACCTTATCTGAACTGCAGATTGGCAGCTTATATCCATCCCTAGGCAACACAAAGAACAATGCCCTTGAAATAGCTGTATATGTCTTCTGATAAATTATAATATTTAGGATAAAAATATTGTTAAACTCAGTATAATATGGAGTCTGCCACTTGTGATCTTGAAAGTATCTGCAGCCTTTCTAGAAATCCAGAACAATGTATGGGCAAAGGAGTCCATGTACAGCCTAATGCTAAAGTTCAGAAAATAGAAGGCAGATCAGAAATGAGAAAAACTAAGATTTTGGTTACACTATTTGAGCTAAATACATCTTCTGAAGCCAACCCCATTGTAGTACTATGCAATAATCTGAAGCAATAACTATTAAATTCACTGATTTGTTTGTTTGCTTGATTATATCTGGTTTAAGTTGCATTTTCTATCAAGTGAAACAAATACTAACAGATATATTTACTTTAATATATACTATATTGCTACAAATATCGCTTGCTCATAGCCTGCTATGAACTTTCCAAATGAAACTTTCTAAAGGGGTTCCTCTTGGGTCCATCACTCCCCAAAACATTATCATGGGAGAAGAGAGATATACTTGTTGCCAGCCCTCAACTGGTGCAGGGACTGCTACAGCAATGACTACAATCTGCCTACATCCCAAATATTTCCCATTACTCTCCTAACCACCATTTTCAAAGTTCTCTAAATATTCATCTAATTTGATTGATTTATTCTCCTCTCCATCTAAAGTTCCAGAAGCCTGTCATCCCACAACTCCTTCAGTATTTTTTACCTCACACTATCCTAAGCAAGGCCCATACCTTGAAGGATGTGAAGCTGCAGCAACTTAAATGATGAGGTTTCCAAGACAACGCATCAAAAGGAAGCTGCATCATGGATTTTTGCTAAGACCCCTTGGGGGAGCATACTGATAGAAATTTCAAAACCAAATTTCAATGATGTGCAGAAAAGGGCAGGCACAGTGCACCACAAGAGCATGGGGCCTATGAGAGATTCACACTTGCCTTATCTAAGGGATGGGTCCGATTTCAGGTTCTCCATTTGTACCACTTTTCTCCTTGTGTTAGAGACTCAAATCTCACTCAATCCATTCCTTTAAATCTCAGCTTAAGGAACATTTGTAGAATCAACAATACGTTAGCCTTCTAAACCATGAAATAACTTATTACACAGACTACTTTAGTTCAAAAGTAAATTTGCTATCCTCACTTTGCTATTTATTGTACTGAACATATTGATAAGAAGATAATATCTTACTCCTGAAGCAAATAATACATTATATGTTAACTTTAAAAAAAAAAATCTTGTTTTCCATTTTCCATACAATTTTGAACAAATTTTTTAAAAAATGACCACTTCTCACATCATCATCCTCTGGGCATCCACTAGAAAGCACTGTCAAACACTTGATACTTGAATATTCACTTTCCAAAGAACACTGGATTGTGATTTTCCAGCCCTTTTTCATGGATTATTAAAACTAATGCTTGTTAATAAAATATTTTGGGACATACACTTTAGAAGTCAATTGCTCTAAAAGATGTTAATTATAGCCTTATACATATATGTTTCTATTTCTTAGTAATCATACATTTCTGTAACTTTTTACTTTTCCCATGTATGAAAGGAGGAAAGATAACAATTTAAGCCACTCAACATTTGTTCACCATGCCCTACGCGCACAATGGGAGATAAAGTTTTATGTAGCTCCCTATGCCTAAAGCCATGATTTGCAACTTTGGCTGCACACTGGAATCAACTATTGAATTAGTATTTCTGGTGATGGGATTAGGGCATCAGTATTTTTAAAAAACTACAAGTATTTCTGATGTACAGTTACTACAGAGAACTGCTGGCTTTCAGAACGAAGTCCACGTGCAGATTTTAGGGTTCAATCTGGCTCTGCTCTATCCTTAATTTTTTCTTATCTTACTGTTTTACTGCGCACCAGCCAATCAAATTCTCCTGGTTGTTATCTGAGAAACTGCTTTCTAAAGGATTACTTGTTGCCAGAAAAGTCTTGAAGAATTAGGATGTTATCCACAGTAAAGAGCTTGGAAGGTAGTAAGCCGCAGACAGTGGCAGGGCAAAGAAACACACCATGAATGGTACTGCGTAAACTTAAAAAAAAAAAAAAAAAAGTTCCTAGAGTGAATTATAGCACATATTCAGTACTTCAAACATTTTTATTCTGTTTGTTCTTGATGAAATTTCAAACATTTCCCACACACTAAATAAAAACACGAATCTGGGCAGTGATAAAACCGAACAAATTCGCCCAAACCATGAGCCTTCTGAGATCCCTAGTACTAACCGCACAAATCCTCTGTCCTCTTCCACCTCTTTAGAAACGGTACGGAGTGAAAAACAGTAAAGAGCAAAGTGCAATTCCAAAACGCGACAGGAGCGGTGCCGGTGGCGGTGGCACTGGCTACAAAACAAGGGCGGAGGGAGCGGGAAGATACCTGGTTTTTGAAGTCAATCCTGCGGACCCAGGGGCTGAAGAGAACAGGAAAGGACCACTCGCTCGTATCCGTTTGTGGGATAAATATCGGGCGTCTCTCAGCCTTCGTCTCTATGCCGCCTCTGTAAGAATTCCTGCTCCTGAGCAATGCTGCTTTTACAAGTTGGGTGAATCCACTGCCTATGCCTCAGCTGGAGCATCCGTGGCTGGGCCGGCGCCTAGGCGCGTGGGGTTCCCTTGGCAACCGGACGTGCTTCCGGTCCCTAAGCCACGCCTCCTTGAACTTCTGAGTGTAGCCTTGGTGCTCTTGTTTACAGGATTGGAGAGCTCCGAGCTCCGGAGAACGTCAGAGGCACACAGAGGAGTATTAAAGGTGTGAAGACAAGTGGCGGGGTGAACGGCCGCCTTCTTGCGAAGAGAAGCGGCGTCCGAGTGGAGCATGATGGGAGTTGTAGGCGTGCGCACAGCCTGCTGGGAAATGCTTGGCGTCGCGTTTGCTGCGTGCGCTTCTTTCCGCCCACGTCCTTCTCAGACTCGCAGGAAAACATCTGCAATTCCTGCACGCTGGGGTGGGCGAGGAAGAACCTCTGCGTTTTTACCGGGCACGCGCAGAGCGTGGTGGCAACGGCCGAAGAACACAGCTGGAGACGCGTGCGCCAGTTTCCCCGCTGCCCCTCGCACGGGGGCTTTCCGGGGTCTTACGGGCCACAGACCCTGGAGCCCTGAAAACTGTTACTGTGGGTGGGGAGTGGAGATTACACTGGTGTGAAAAGTCGGAAGCGTGACTTGGCAGAGGAAGTATGCCTGTACCCTGGCTTCTTAGCTGTGTGATCGCCTAAAGAGATTTACACTAGCCGTAATCGGTGATGAGATTACTGTCACCAGAATCAAATCCGTGGGTGGTTAGGAGAAGAATAGTCTGAATGCTCAACGTTAACTACCTTTTAAAATTGCACTGGGATTTTATAGTAGCAGTGATACTCCAGTTGAAAATATTTAGATTTACTTATTTTTCCACATTTTTATAACATTTTCCAAGGGACAGACTACATTTGGAATAATCTTTCAACCTACCTAGCCTCACCCTTCCCACCACCCACACCAATAAGTGGTTTTCATGGATGAAACCCTTCCTCTTGAATTTTCATCCACAGTTTCCTTTTTGGCCGGGAGTATGGGACACCACCCCCCCCACACACACCCCCACCAAACAGACACACACTAGCTAGGGTTATGTTTTTACCACCCTGCCTGATCTTTGGCCCATTAATTAATTTTACCTATTAAGCGGACTAGGACGGTGAAAAAAGACTACAAGAATTATATAAAATTAATGAGGGGAGTGTTTATGTGGATGATTATAGGGGGATGTTTTTGTTGTTGTGTTTCCAAATTTGTAACAGCGGTTGTTTTACGATGAAAAAGAGTATGGTTCTGGGTAAGTGACTCTTGAAAGGCTAAAACTAACAAAAACCCAATAGTTCTATATTCCAAAATGTTTACAATGTCCTTAAAAAAAATTGGGAATATGGATATATTCTTCCTAACTGTGTGGCCTTAAGCCATTTAACACTTCTCCATGCTTTAGCTTCCTCACTTTCAAAAATACACTATCTCATTTGGTAGTTTTGAGGATTGAATAGATTTAAAAAGTATATTGTTTGGCACATAGTAGGTGTTCAGTAAACAAGTTCCTGTTTTCCTTTATCCTGAAATTTTTATTATATGGATAGGATTTGACCCAATTCCTAAATATTCTGGTTCATTAACTTCTGACTGTAAATCCATTTTCAGGGAAGTATTGATTTATTTTCTTTGTGTCGGGCATTTGTGATTCATTTTGATGAGAAATGGAAGCTAATTTCCTTGTAGCCTGAATATGACTTTTTTTTTCTTCTTAGAGTTAAGTAGAAATCTTACGTTTCAGAAAATGTTGTTGTGCAGACTTATTTTTTCCTGTTTGGAGTTAGTATTTTCTGCCCTTAGGTTTTCTATTATTGCTTAGTACAAAACATTTGGTGAAAACTGGAAATCTGATGGGGAGATTGGATATCCAACTTTTCAGTAAATTTAGGCAGATACATAATTCTTTGACAAAAAAATAGATAAGTAAATTGTTATCTTAGATAAGTGTAGTTGGTGTGATGGCTTATCATTAGAGATGAAATAGTGAAACCCACAGTGTACTCAATAACATAGAAAATGCTAGTTTTAAGAATATGTAAAAGTTTAAAAACAAATATTTCATATGGTTGAATCTGCGTTTTGGTACTTTGTGAACTGAAACTGCTTTTGAGTACTGAAAAGCTCAGCATAAAAATTACTCTACTTGATTTAATAAGTTAGTTTGGCTGTCTTCATTTTATTATAAGGGTGAGAAGATTTAAAAATGGCATGTAATTTTCTGAGGCTACTTAAAATACCTGTATAAGAGAAGGAAACTTCAGGTATTTTATAACCAGCTTTAAGAAATGTAGTAGAAGAATTATAAAAGAGTTAAGTCTAAAATGATGACAACAACACTATTCTGATTAACTGAGGCACTTTTTATGTGTTTTCTTACCAGCAGCTTTTAAAAGAATATAGAAAATCCCTAATTCATAATTTATTGCACATTTTTGGAATGAGTGCTGAGGCGTAAAGCCATGAGTAGTTGGACTTTTTGTATGTTTTTTGGTCATTTGCAATTTATGTACAGTATTACCTCTGCAATGAACAATTTAATTTATTTAAGCTCACAAAATAGTTTGTCAGTATTAAATCACTACAAAAATGTGTATCCATTTATAGTGATTTATGTGATTTTATGCCTTGACACTAATGATGTTAATTATTTTGAAAAATTACAGCTATTATTTTGCATCCAGAATTATATATCTAAAGAGCATCTAGATTTAAGAGATTAAAAATGAATTATATTTAATATTCATTAATACAACAGTACAAAAAAGTCACAGATTTAACCACCAGAACTGTTACTTTTATTTGCTAATAGGTATTTTAATAAACAGGCTTACTCCATCTGTAAGACCCTGGTAATGCCTCTTAGGAAATCATAGAAAAATAAAATACAATAATTAGTAATTTGTACTTTGTACAAAAATCTTATTATGTTGCTCAGCAGGTAGTTTTGCTGAACACCATATTCTTTCAGCAAATAGATAGATGACGTATGTAATGCAATCAACCACAAACAATCCCTCATTGAGAGCTGAGCATTCTATAACACTATTACTTGTAAGCATGCCAGCACATGAAAATTTACATGGAACATTGTAATATTACAGTAGATTTTTATAAGATGAAAACAATGCCACCTTGAAGTAAATGTGGACTACTTCACTGCTATAGCAAAGTAGATAATAGGTAGGATTGCAGTTCAATTGTTAACACCCTTTTACTGTGTTTATCTCTCTATAATCTTGTTTTACAACCAGAAAAGAGAACATAGTCTGTGTAAGGAACCTGAGTGGAAGGCATATATTGAAGCTCTAAATAGATACCAAAGAGAAACAGTAATAACAAAGAGAAAAAAATACGGTGCTGTACTTCCTTATTCTCACAAAGAGATCCTTTCCCCCTTTTATAAGAGGAGAGGAGTACACTGCTAAATCCATAATTAGTGATAATTAACTTTATGACAGGTTACAGAGAGATACATTTTAAAAATCATATTCATACTTCTAGGAAGGAGAAACGTTTTCAGCTGCAGTTTTTCATTAGTCAAATATTGCTCTTTGAGGGATTAAATGCCTCAACCTAGACAGATGTTATCTAGGTATTTTATTTAAATGTACTATTAAGTATTAAATTAAACTTTTTAGGATTTGTGCTACAAAGAGTTTTATAACTATTTTATTTTTAATTCACTGCAACTGTCGACATCTACCATTTAATATTTGACATGGCCATTTAAATATTAAGTGTTTAATCAAATACATATTCATATGTACATGTACATCTTTATATTTTTGTCTATGCTAAAACAGCAAAAGAATGGAGAGCAATCTTATTCCATTAATCACAATCTAATTTACATCAAATCCATATGCACCTATACATTCAACACATTGAATTACATACATCCTATCCAGAAATAAAGATCCAAGCACAGTTAAAAGATCACATCCTTCCAATAGGATAGAGAGGGCACAATGAACAAAACAACCATATTGCCCATGTGTTTCTCCTAAATGACAGATAGTCCTGATGATTTTCATATGAAAACAAAACAAAATAAAAGTATTGTTTTACTAAATGGTTAGAGCCTGTTTGCCTCCTTTTTTTTTTTTTTTAATTCAGATGGGAGCTCAAAACTCTCCCAAAAAAGTATTTTAAGAAAACTGCCAGCTTGAGTATATAATACACATCTTTCAAGATTAAACTAATTTTAATTTTCATAGGTTTTGAATTAGAATAGCTACAAAATATTTCTGCCTTTTACTCCGTGATAGACAAAAATAAACAACAAAACATGAGACATATGTATGGCATTGAGAAGTCCTCACTTAATTTCTACATTATGGAAAAGAGAACGCTAGAGTCCTCAGAAAGCACAGAATTACTTTGGGTCCTTCAAATAAGATATCTCAAAAATATTCAGTAAGAATGGCTTTAAAATATTTTATACATCTTTTCCCCATGGTGTATTACATACACACAAATACCCACTCACTGTGTTTATGTATATATGCACGTGTGTGTATATATATGTACACATATATACATATATACACATATATATGTATATATAGTTCACTTTTCCCCTTTCCAACTACTTCTACCTCTCTTCCAATCTATACTCTTCCCATTCTGCATATTGACTTTTATGTCAATGGTAAATAGAACTACTCACATAGTAACATTCTTACCTTTCTACCACACATCTACCAACCTATCTGCAATTTTGTCTTCCCTCCGACTGCAGTTCTGTCTCCTCCTATTGAAAACTAATCTCCCTACTTACACTATGAATCCTAACCCTTCTACCTTTCAAGATATTTTCTATTATTATATTTTTTCTTGCATAATCATAATGTTTTCCCCTTTCTACCAGATCATTCTCATTAGTATATAAATACACTCTAGCATCTTTTCTCTAAACACACACACACACACACACACACCAAAAAACCTCTCTCGACTCTGTATCTCCCTCCAGCTACTGCCCCATTTCTTAGAGTAAAATTTGTTGATAAAGTTGTTTATAGATACTGACTCCACCAGCTTTCCTACAATCTCTTAATCCACTTCAATCAGATTTTGACTACACTATTTCATAGAGACTGTCCTTGTCAAGGTCACCAATAACTGCCATGTGCCAAATCTGTGGCTACTTATAAGCATTTAATCCAGATGACCAGTTGGATTTCTTTTTTCTCTACCTTACCTTATACTCCTTAGTGTCCCAAGGTTGACTTCCAATTCTCCGTCTAACTTCCACAAATGGGAATGCCTTAAACCTCAATTGCAGCCCACTTCTCTACCTTATAGACTTTTCCCAGGTAATTTCAAAATTTTAAACATCATTTATATATTAATGACTTCCAGATCTTGATGTCTATCCCTGATTGCTCCTTGGAACTCTTTTATACACATGTTCTCTCCATTTGAATATCTAACAGGCATGTCAGGCATTATGTAGCTAAAACCTCACTCTCGATTTTTCCCCTTCAAACTGATTCTCCCCACTAGAGCTTAGTCTCTCACTCCCCAAATAATATAATTTATCTTTGATTTTTCTTTCTTTTTCAGACCTCAAACCCAATTCATTAAGAAGCCCAGGGTTCAAACATAGCCCAGTTTCCACTTCTCTCTATCTTTACTACTTCCACTTTAACAAAAGCCAACTTTTTTTTTTCCTGCTTAAACTATTGCCGTAGCCTCATAAATGTTCTTTCACTGCTGTCTTATTTTGCCTTTCCTTCAGTTCTTCTGCTGCATACTAAGCACACCCTTCTCTCTACCTTCAAACACACCAAACTCACACACATTAAGTTGGTCTTTCTGCCTGGAATGTTCTTGCCTCCAATCTTCTCTTGACAGGTTCCTTCATACTTTTCAGACAACAGTTTAAATGTCACATTCTCGGAGAAAATTTCTTTTACCATTTAATGTAAAAACCACAGTCATGCTATGTAACTTTATTGCTTTTAATTATCAACATAACATTTCTTTTTTGAGTACCTCTACCACTGGAAGATCAATTCCATGAGGCAGGGGCTTTTGCTTATCTTCGTCACTCTGTATTTTCACTGCTTAAAAACAGGACACGGATAGTGACAGTGTTTAATGAACATTAGTTAATGGAACAAACGAACTTATGGATAAATATACTTAAAGTAAATCAGTATGTGCTAATCTTAAAATTTAGGAATCATATAATTTTGGACCAGCAAACAGATAGAACTTCCTTTAATTTTTTTTTCTTTTGTTTCATTATATCTGTTTCTCATAGTGTCAGACCTTTGACTGGAGAAATCATGCTCTGTTGTTATTTTTTATATTAAACTATATTACCTAATTTTTTATTTAATGGTAGAGAGAAACTGTAAGTTGGGTAAAAGGAATGTTTTGCTTCCTCAAAGGGATTTTTGGAGACTCTGAAAGCAGTTTGTACAAAAATTGAATGGCCTTTCACTTTGTTTGTGGTATCCCATCGGTGAAATTTAAAAAACTGAATAAACAGTAAGTAGTGAGAATTAACTATAAAAATATATGTTCACTATTTTGAATACAAAAAGTCCAATATAAGATTTTCTTTTTGTATTTCTATTCATGAGAAACTAAGAGTTTGCCTTCTCCAGCAGACTTTATGAGACATCTGAATCATATTAGATAAAAAAAAAAAAACTTCAGAAATAATAACTTCTAACCACTGTGTTTTGGCATTTGGTTTTAACTCTTTGAGAACTGGAAAACTATAAGCATTATGAGACTGAATGGAAATATAATACATAAAGCAGCTCTTTTTTTTAATACTTGTAACAACTGAAAAGAGAAGGCAATCTCCTTGAAAGAATTTAAGCACTTTGACATCATATCATATAACATAAAATTAATATGCAGATACCACATTTTAAACATTTGAAACTATGTAAAATTTATATAATTGCATAAAAGCATAAATTGATTTAAAAGACTACTCTTCTTTTAACTCAATTCTTTTTATCTGCGTCTTATATAAACTTTTCACATTTAATAATACCAGAAGAAAAAACTCTTATTAATGAGAATGATTAGTTGATATGTATAAAATGCTTTGTCCAATATTCAATGTATTTTTTTACAAATTCTTTTATTATATATAGGTCTTAGAAATGAAAAGAATTAGTAATATGGAAATGTTAATAATTGTGATCATTTGGTTTATTAATAAAATTTTTTAAAATAAATTTTATTTTTGATATTTTGGCAAAATTTCTTATTTTATGTATCACTATATATTTTTAAAATATTAATAGATTTATTTAAATTAGAGATTCCCATCTTCAAAATGCATTTTAGTTTCAAAATTACCAAAATAGACATATGACAAAACTTTTGATCACTCTTTTCTGATAGTTTTTTTTAATGCGGTAATTAATAGTTTTGACAAAAAAAAAACCCTTCTGTTTGTGTTAGCCTTTTGTCTTTTCCTCAATTTTAATGGAAATTGGTCTGTTTCCAAGTTCTGCATTAATGCTCTGCCTCTGAGTTTTAAAAAAATAAGGTTATTATAGAAGGTTACATAACCAACATTTTAAGAAACGTTAAGAAACTATTAAAATAAAAATTAAGCTGTCAAAATTTGTACTGAATATAAAATTAAACCCAAGTATGGTTTATGAAAAATGTCCATAGATATTTATATCCTGTAGTTTTTCAGATTTTCAAAGAAACAATCTAAGATGGGATGTGATTAAGAAAGTGATTAATAATGTATCAGAAATAAAGCACATATAGTAATATTTAAAGTCAAATGTTACTCATTCATATTTGTTAGGACTGCTCAAATATTATGCCTTAACAAAAAAAATGTAAAAATGCCCCTATTTCACATTTTTTTTCTCTTAGAGGCCTAAAAAAACCCCCCAAATTATATGAAAACTCTATATTTGTAAGCAGATGAGGTTTTTGCATAGTATAGATATATTAATACAATTTTCTTTGAACGTGTATGATGTGGGAACATCACATTAAAGCAAATTAAGAACTTCAATGATAAACATTTATGCACATTAAGCCTTATTTTTCAAGCAGTGCAGGAATTTTAAAAATCCCCAGTCATTGTTTATTGTCATATTGTCTGTGAAATTCAGTATTATTCTAAAGATAGTTTTAAAGATATTGAAATAATAGCTTTAGATAAAATACCAATGAATATTCAAATAAGTTAGATTTAACAATGCTCACATCAATCACATGGACAGAAAAAATAGCTCATTCAGTTATAAATGTTAGCAAATGAGTAGCCATTGATTTTGTCATAGAGCTTCTAAAGACCACAATTTTAAGCAGATTTATTTCAAAGATAAAAATATGTGGCAGTAAGTAAAGCATGTACAGTCAAAGAAAAATTTTATTACAACTTAAATGATGATATTACTGGGTAAATAATTCTAAAGAGAGCAAAAGTTACTACTTTGCATGAGAAATGAGCTAACAGAATGAATTATATTCTAGCTTCTGAGTGAAGATGTGTTTAAATAAAAATTTAACAAAAGCAATTTCTAGCTAATGCATACATTTCATTCTACAAATTACTAAATGTAGAAGAGAGATTTAATTTATTATAAAGGCAATAGAAGAGGACATTTTAAATTAGGTAAAAATCTTGTAAGTGCATTGTTTACTCATCTTTATGATTTAGTACTATTCACTCCATCTATCATGATTTCAAAAAGTTAAATGATATTTGGTTTTTCTAGAACACAGGCAAATGAAGACTGTTCTGAGGATGATGATCTATAAATGTGGCAAAACTCATAGAAATGTTTACATCGCTATTGCTTGCATGTAAGCTCATATTTAAGTATGAAAACAAGGACGTCTATCTTCAAAGTTAATAATGCCTAAATATAAATTTTGGATATATGAAAAATGAAGGCTCTTGTACCTTGAATTTTTCTTTATGATAATATATCATTTTGTAATAAAGACAGTTTTCCCTTCATTTGAGGGCTAATGAGCTAGAGACTGGGATAACTAAATAGGAATTCTTTCATTATTTTGTAGAATACTCTAAAGTCGTATCTCAGTTGCTCTGATTTTTATTTGAGTGGATAACTTATCTTAACCAAAAGTGAATTTCTTATAACAAAATAGATATCCAGAGGTTAAAAATAATGGAAAAATATAGGTAAGCAAAGAGCTTTACTTGAGAGAAGATTTTTCACTGAGTTTGATACCTTTCTAATTTAAAACTCCAGGAAATTGTGTTGTTAATCTGCACTTCATATTCTAATCGAAAGTAGGAACCGCTTCTTTATATCACATTTAAGAACTATCTTTCATACTCATCTGTCATGTAGTTTTCCTGTAATGCCTTTGTTATTCTTAAAGATGAATTAGGTATGTCTAAGGAGAGTGGAATTCTTCCTTGAGATTTTCCCTCTTAAATGAAACAAATCAAAAGTTCTCTTAATGATACAGAGATCAGGTGCTGTAGTTAACCAGCATGGCATGGAAACTCAAGTGAGAACCTTTCTTTGTTTTGAAAGAAACTTCTTTCAGTGGGAAAGTGCAAAAATATAATATAATGGAAGTGATTTGGTATCACTAAAAGATACACAAAACTTTGTATTTGCCAGATTTTTTTGAAAGATGAACTTTATATTCTTTTGGTAGTGCTTTGCTACCCTTAGTAAATGAAAAATTTTCTTTCTATTATTTTTGTTTCATTTTTAAAATTCAGTAATTTTGAATCAACAGTGATTCAAAGGTAGACTTTAAAATCTTTTCTAAAATCCTAAAAAAGCAAATGCCAACCAACCAATTTTTGTTTTGAATTGAAAGCAAAGAACCCAAGATTTTTTTTTTTTTAAAGTAGGCTCCATGCCTAACATGAAGCCCAACATGGGATTTGAACTCACAACCCTGAGATCACGACTTGAGCTGAGATCAAGAGTCGGACACTTGACCTACTGAGCAACCCAGGTGCCCCCCAAATTTTTCAATTAAGATGTAAACATCCTTTTTTTATACATTTATATAAATCCATCATGAACTTGAAATTCAAAGCTAATTATTAGAAGAAAGAGGATTAGAGTTATATTTTGATGACCTGTATCTTCGGATCTGTTGACCTTTTTATCCTGGAAGTGTCACATCCCATATAACATATAAGATTCATTTTTATCCTGTGAAATCTTTGAAATACCTGACTAATATTTTGTTTTTTAAGGAAACAATAAGAGGAAGTGGGCTTATTTATGCCTCTGCAACTTAAGATTTTTTTCCTTTCCTTTATTTCATCTAGTAATATGTTAGATTTAAGCATGAGTAATCATCTCCTTCTCTTGTTATATGTGTCATGTTTGAAAGAATTTTATGCAACTATTGCAGGTTCATAATTATTATAATGTTTACTAACACCAGTGAATTGACCTGGGCAAGAAATGCTTCCAGAGTTGTTTTGAAAAAAGGCTAATGTTTCCTAACTGGAGGCACATTTGAGGTAGTAAATCTATGCACAAACTGAAAAGTTTGCCCCTGGACAAGAAAAATCTGACTCCTAAGGAGAGAATGTCTTAAGAGAATTCTCCAAGTATGCTCCTCTCTGCTAGAGGAAGTAGGGGGGTGTTCTATGAGAATTTGAGGTGCAAAATAAATTTCTTCCCATGAAGATTGCAAACCCAGTTCACACTGGACAAGACCTTATTAATTTATTTAATGTATTTTTATTCTATGGAAAGAGCTGGCCCTTAGTGACTTGGCAATCACAGGAAACATAGCAGATAGGCTCCAGTCTCTAAGTTTTAAGCTTAAGAGTTATTTTGAAGGTAAGGACAGTATAGCCGAACTCACCTTTGCCATAAAATTCTTATGTGTGTAGGAGACACTTCACAGGTATTTGTTAAATTGAACTAAATAAAGTTTATACTGTCTTTACTAACCATTATAAAGGTTGAAAGTTGCTGAAATGTTGATCATAAAAAACAAAAGTTAGGTGATTCAGTGCCCGGTGTCCAAATGAGAGACTAATACCAATTTGACTCAGTGTATTCCTCTACCTTTTGGAGTCTTCATATAAAAAGCATCAGAATATTTTTGGATTGAACATGAAGTGATATGAGTCTTTTCTACTAAATGGAATCTTTAAGCTTGGAAAAGCTAAGCTGATGATATTAAAAGGAGTGATATATTTCCTTCTAGTCTCTGTTATATGTACATGTACATCAACTGTGAACTGATAATGATTTTTGATTCTTAAAATACAAATTTTTTGGGGATGCCTGGGTGGCGCAGTTGGTTGAACGACTGCCTCCGGCTCAGGGCGTGATCCTGGAGTCCCGGATCGAGTCCCACATCAGGCTCCCAGCTCCATGGGGAGTCTGCTTCGCTCTCTGACCTTCTCCTCGCTCATTCTCTCTCTCACTGTCTCTCTCTCTCAAATAAATAAAATAAAATCTTTAAAAAAAATACAAATTTTTTTAAATTAATAATAAATTTCCTTACCTAAAGCTATAGAAAAGGATCTTCATTATCCATTTTGAAATCACTTTCCAAAGCACTTAATTCCCAGTTAATAAAAAGCCAGAGTTAATTCCTTCTCTGTGAGTGCCAATGCTCCCGTTTATGTGGTGGGGCCCAAAATACTAATGTATGAGTTCTGCAACATTCCCTTCTTCCCTCCATCTTCAGCCTCTTCTAAAGGAGAGTGGTAAGATTTTTTTTAGATGTTCTATGCTCTTTTGTCAGTAGGGATCAGGGTAGAATGATAGAAGCTGAGAAGGGAAATGAGATGGGATGGAGGAATAAAGAGAGAAAAACAGAGAGGTTGAGGAAGGAAGTTTTAGAAAAATTAATGAAGGAACAGAAAAAATAAACCTAATGTTGGTGAAAATTTTGGAATAAGAGAGTTAACTGAATGATTTATAAAGTAGAAATTCGGTAGGGAAAAGATATAAAAAACTGATTTTTTAAGCAGCATGGTTAAGGTTAATTCTTCACCACCTCTTCAGAACTTTTGTAAAGACTTTGCTTTTCAAGAATTGAATTTGGATTTTTTTTCCCTTTGAGGACTAAGATAGGTCTTAGAACTGTAGTTAGAAGGCTGTTTTATTCAGGTGATAGCTGGATAGATTTTAAAGAGTAATGCAGAGTATTCAGGTATACAAATTTTTTTTATTATGGCATGCATAACTTTTTATCAACAGCTATAAGATAACTCAGTGCAAAAGTGCTGTAAATTTTTTATTCTTGTTAAGCCAAGAGCTTTGCAATTTCTGATTGCTTTTTTAATGATTTACATACCTAATCTCTCTTCTTGGTTGTGCATATTTTTCCCAAGTATGCCTTATACTATGGAATAATGAGTTGATTATAGACTGTAAAATGACCACCCAGGAAATAAAATGAAAATGGTTTCTTCAACTGTTTGATTTATAAAATCCAAAAAGCTCCTCAGTAGTATAGATTAGAAAATTTTAAAATAAAGTAGGTACATGAAGGTATATGCATATTGAAGTTATCAAAAATCATTACTGAAGGCTGCGATTTATGTAAGTTACTAATTTTCTTCCTAGAATTAAGGTCTATACTTAAGCATTTTAAACAGTGTTAATTACTAAATATGTGCACTAGTAAGTCTCAAAATATTTCACATAAAATTTCCAAATAAATTTGGCAATTTAACTGTTAGTATTCCTGGATCTTATAATATCCTTGGGATCAGGGGTCTGTGAATGGTAGGCAATTAAGAAATAGATACCTTTGTTTTTTTAATGTTTCTGCTTAATCGTGCACAAATATTTTAACCATGTGCACACACAACATCTCTGACCATGAGGAGGTTCAAAATTACACGTAGGATTATCATGTTTACAGTTCTGAAAAATATAAATATAAAGAAATTTTAAAGAGCATTTGGGGTAAGGGACGAAGGAGAAAGGGAGTTTTATAATACTGTAGAAAGGTATTAGGGAAGAAAAAAAGAAATAAATTAATCAGATACAGAAAAAGATCTCTATTATTTAAGAAAAAAATTCTTAACTGTGAACTTTAATCTTGCAAGTAGTGAATGCCCATCTCATAGAAGTTTAAATACTTTATAGAATTTATTTCAACAAAGTATACAGATGTTGCTGACAGAGTCCTATGGAAGACCATAATTATTCTATTCCTTATTTTTCTAAATACTTTTTTGTTGTATTATAAAAATAAATATATATGATTAATAAATTTAATCTGTTTTATATTTGTTCTTATTTAATATATATTTGAAGATAGGTAAATGTGGAAATTTTATATTTCCTCTACATGTAACCAGATCTGTGTAAATGTATCAAGCAAACTGCCGATAGTGTATGAGTGATGCATGACCATGCACATGGTGGCTAGAAAATGTTGCTAGCTATTTCGGACACACTTACTTAAAAAGTGATGCATTTCTCACTTTTTTTCTTTTTTAGTATACTTTAAGGAATACTTTAAAGACTCTTCCTTCTAGTTCTATACACTTTTTTTTTTAATGAGAAAAAATTAAGCTGTGGTAGACAAAAGTCAGGAGATAAATCAGCAAAAGAATGTGTGTGGAAGGCTCTAGTCTAATGGGACAATCAACAAACCTAAAAGAATAAAAGAAAGTGCGTCTCCTTTAATAGCAAGACAGCTGCTATTACCAAAAAATGTGATTTAGGTGGGAACTGGAGAAAGTGGGTTGGGCACCTTTACATCTTAAATCAAAGAAAAACCGATTTATTAAATAAGCATCTTTAGACAGCCTGCTATTTTTAAAATCGCTCTCTCTCAACACATCTTGCCTACTCTTCCAAACTCACCGCAGGAGCCATTCTGTATTTTCACAGTCAACAGCTGATTTTACAATTGAACTTACTCATAAAGCAGCACTGTTTTGATAAACTGACTCAGCTTAGTTCCCTGAAAAATACATTTGCCTTTTTTTTGCAGCCTCTGAGACAATTATGACAACATACCCTAGCTGTGTTCACATTTTTATGTTATTGTGTTATGGGTCCAGGTTGACACACAATTTATATATGCTCATGTGTTAGGTCTGTTCATATCCTCTTTGGAACATGCAGTGGCCTACTTGTCTCTTGAAAGGTTTGGAAAACAGCTCAGCATATTCATGTAACTTATACTTTAGGAACAAAATACAAAAATTCCTAAACTTGCAAAATGCACCAATAGCAGACATTCACTAGATATGTTTATTTTGGGAGCCACCATATAGCTATCATAAAATTGTGTTTAAACTAAATTAATTACTTTTTTTACATTAAGTCTAAGGTGATAATCTTAGATCTTTTATTCAAAGCAATTCTACTGAAAATAACTAATTTTCTCAGTGCTTTGATAACTGCTTTTGCAAACTTGTGAAGGTGAACCAAGGGAATAGACATGGTTTTATTTCATGCTTCACTCTATGAAATCCTTTCAAAAACTGGTCTCACTCTTACCCTTTTGGGGGTGATCTTCATAAGGTTGGAGAGAAATATACTATAGTTAGCAAAACTTAGAAGGGAAAAGCCTCTAAACTACCACTTACTACTAAATATGTAGGACACTATAAAGTCAATTAAAAAAAAATAAACAAACCCAGCCTTAGAAGATTGAAAAGCACAGTATGTTTCTCCCTCTCCCTCCCTGATAACCTCCTCCTTAGTGCAGTCACACCTGACAAGAATTCACCAAATGACATCACTGGTTATTTCTGCAAATAATTCTAACAACATCAGGCATCAATAGTTAAATAAATATAATACAAATAAATACACATACAAATAAAACAAATAACAATATGATCCATTGAGTTGAATATAATTATCTAAAAATATTCATGTCAGTTTGGAAGCTACTTGATCACAAAACATGAAAGAAATGTCAACTATTTCTTTTTCATCTACCATCAAACTCTAAATACATCATTAAGGAAGCCACACCTGGGCAAATTCCTTTGGGTTAAGTTAGTGAACACTTTCCAAATACTGTTGTACAAAGTTACACATCCATGCTGAGTAATTTACCATTGTGTAGTGATAATCTGAGGTGGGCCAGGGTTTTATTTGCAGATTATTTAGAGAGGAGCTATGAGGCATAATTTTAAAATCCAGGTTGGAAGCATAAACAAAAGGTGCGTGCCCGAAGTCTGAACAGGAGACTGCAGTTTATGAAGTGATGTTTGGAGAATCAGAAGAGAGGGTAGTAGAGAGGGTATCTTTCATTTTAGAAATGCTGAGGCACAAAACACAAGTGCTTGTAGTACTTTCATACATGAAATCCTTTCTCCTGTATATGCATCATTTGTAAACGTAAGGTCTGTATACTGCTGACTATCCGTCTCTGGTGTCCAATGAGTAGGACTCCAATTCTTCTAATATCACTGTGAGAGAGAAAAAGATGTAGAGATGGGGGTGGGAGTGGAGGAGAGAGAATATGAATATTTAGATCTGGTAAGTACAAGGAGATAAGAATTGAAGATTTACATATGGTTAGTGTGTTCCATGTCAGATTTGCTTATGAATTTAACAAAAATTGTATAGCTGGTAAACTGAGAGTTTAAGCAGAGATACAGGTGAACAGTTACATTTTTCTTCTCCCTGGTGCTAGATAATGTATCCAGTCTACCTCAAATTTAAGGATACAAAGGAAAATTTCACATTCAGGTACCAACGTAATGTTCAGACATTCCATAGACCTAAAGGGAATACAATTTTTAAAAGATTTATGTATTTATTTTAGAGAGACAGAGAGGGAGAGAGGAGGGGCAGAGGGAGAGGAAGAGAATGTCAGGCAGACACCCTGCTGAGTGCAGAGCCCACCTAGGGGCTCGATCTTATGACCCTGAGATCATGATGTGAGCTGAAATCAAGAGCGGATGCTTAACCAACTGAGCCACCCAGGTGCCCCAGTTAACACTGCTGAAAATTTTTATCATTATCTAAATTGTACAATTTAGATTGTACAATTTAGATAATGATAAAAATTTTCAGCAGTGTTAGCAAAATAATATATAGGGTAGAAGATACAATGTGGACTGTATCTGAGCCCTATGGTCATTAAATAATCTGAAAAAATGTTCTGTATTATGTTGAACTATATAAAGTTGCCATTACTATTTCAAACTAATGGCAATCTCATATGATTCAACCAACTAGTTTTAGTGTCTGCCTTTTAAGCACATGTTTTACTGCACCCAGCCAAGGAATAAGAACATTTTACAGTACCCAGGCAAGGAATAATTTTTGAGACAATGGAAAAATGTCCAACTTGTATAATATAGATAAGGAGCTCTGAAATTACATGATGATAATGTACTACTGCAATTACTCCATTTGATGAAGGTAATAGAAATTGATTATGCAAGATTAGTATATGTGAGTCATAAGTAATTTGCTTAGGTAAACTGTGCTGATGTAGTCTAGGATGTGAATGAGAGTAATATACATTTCAGAAAGCATTTACAAATTTTTAAAATAGCTATTTGAATTAAACATATTCTTCCAAAGGAAAATAGTTAAAAGTGTAATGTCCAATTACCACTAGAATGATAATCAGAAATGGTGAGGAAAGATGTGGAAATGCCATACTAGAATTAGGAAATGTAGTTGAATCATGGTGTTTTGATCTGGTATTTGAATTTGTAACAACTTGAGTGGACTGCTAAGCATAATAATAAACCTAGGACCACTTACTCAATGTTCATTCTTGAAATTAGGTCAAAAGTCGTAAACCCTGCTGCCATGAAGTTATTTTTATATTGCCCCATCTTTATAGAATCCAGCCATTCACCAACTGTGACAAACAAAGGATATTCCGGAACTTCACCAGGGGATTCTGGCATTCTACAAGAAAACAAACAAACAAACAAAACCCATGGAGACCATTTAAAAGTCAGAGACAGCAAAAAATATCCAAGTCCCTTTTTTTCCTTTTACAATATCCTTGCCTCTAATGTTTTCATACTCCATTAAAAAATAATCTCTAATTTTTCCATTACATTCAAATCAGCCAGTTTTATCTGGTCAGTTTCACTTATCACTTTGTCTTTTTCTGCTTTTTTGCTACTAACTGGGTTTTATACTAGATATAGCTTGAGAAAACCCACATCTTGTGAACTGCTATTTACTTTTTCCTCTTGCATAAAATTGTGTTTTCAAACCTGAGGAATAGCCCAGTCCTCATCCCCAAAGGACAGTTAGTAGCCATAGGCTGTTTACTCTTATACTTTCTAACCTGTCACCAAATGCCTTTTTACATTTGATATGACCATCCTTTCTCCTTTTCACAGTGAATTCATTGATCAAGCCTCCATTTATTTATTCTTAAACATTCAACAAGAATTTATTATTTATTAAAAAATAATCTCTGCTGTTACAGAGCTCAGTGGCATGAATAAGATTTACATACATTCAAGCCTAGAGTAAAACAGCCCAAAGCACAGATATAATATGGCATAAAACAAAGCAAAATCAATGCAAGTTTGGGTTAACAAGAAAAGGGAATCCAGCATTAATGGATCTTAACGTAAGTGAAATGGACATCTGTATTTTTGTTTCTAATATTTAATGCAAAGGGCATTGCAGTTGGGGATATTTTTGTATTTTTTTTCTTTTTTTCTTTTTTGAGAGACTGGGAGGCGGGGAGGGGGCAGAAGGGGAGAGAGAATCCTAAGCAGGCTCCACACCCAGCACAGAGCATGACATGGGGCTCAATCTCACAACCCTGAGATCGTGACCTAAGCCAAAAAATCAAGAGTCGGACACTTAACAAACTGAGCTACAAACAGGAGTCCCATATTTTTGTACTTTTAATATAAAAATCATATAAAGGTATTATTTTGGAAAGGCTAGCAGATGTGTGTGTATTCATACATAAATATATACATTATATATGTGTATATATACATATATATACAGAATAGTTTTATATAAGCTAAAGATAGAATAAGCATGGAAGTAACCTTAGAAACTATAGTAAAATTAACTAAGAATTATATATTTAACTGATTCTGGCAATAAACTATATTATTCTGCTTCTAGAAATACATGAAAATTGTTAAAAATTTTCATGTATTTTATATGGTTTTACAAAATACCTGGCAGTAAAAAGTGCTCTGAAAAACAATCTGAGGGGTTTGAAGTGGCGGGGGGGTGGGAGGTTGGGGTACCAGGTAGTGGGTATTATAGAGGGCACGGCTTGCATGGAGCACTGGGTGTGGTGAAAAAATAATGAATACTGTTTTTCTGAAAATAAATAAATTGGAAAAAAAAAGACCTAAAAAAATTAAAAATAAAAAAGAAATAAACAATACTAAGCCGGGCTTCATAAAAAAAAAAAAAAAGTGCTTTTATAAGCATTTTATTAGTCTTCTAGGGTAATATATACATCATTAAAAGTTATTAGGTCTAGAGTTTATATTAAATAGTAGAGCAGTAACCTTTTTTTGTGATGGTATTTGAGTCAAATCAGTATTTTATAAGTAATGAAAAATATTCCCATTAAAAGTTAGAAGGTTAATCCAAATTTCATTTACTTTGCTTTTAATTTTTTATAAAATTAAAGAAGGAAAGAATCCATGGGGACTTAACTAGATCCATAATTTTAACATTCGTATTTGGAATATTTGATTATAATCATATTTACCATTCATATTTGAACTATTTCACTTTAACTAGAAACAGATAGTGTATGAATACTAGTATATGAACGACAGTATATGAACCACGTGAAATAAGAAGAACTCCATTGTGAGACAGAATGGAGTATGAATGTTGTATAACTCTGGTATTGTTTTGTTAAAAATATATGAGAATGGGAGTTAGGCTATAAGGTTAGTGCATAAGGTAAAACATAAAAACCTCTAATAATCAAAATTACCCATAAAAATCCTTTAAATTACCCTTAAATCATCAGTCCCTGTACATTGTACAACTCTTGAAGACTCTGAAAGAGGTCACTTGGAATTTTTTAGGACAAAGTCCCCACTAAAGGCCTCGAGTTCATTTTTTGGTTTTTCTTTGATTGTTATATTGACTTCCCTTTTCCCAAACTGGGGTCTAGTTGAAGATGGGGATGAAGATGAAGAAAGAAAATGAGGAAAAAATAGGGGTTTTGCTTTTAATATATAATTCAAATTTGCATAAATTAAATGCATGTATCTTGTGACTACATAGTGGTTCATATTGAGTCCGGTAATTCTTAAGAGTGACTTGTATTTTTTTTACTAGTAATCATTTCTGTTACTATATTTCCAATTTGGGAGGCTGATAAAAGCTACATGCTTTTTTCTTATATAATAAATTGCAATGCTATTTGATTGTGGGCTGATTCATTCAAATTAATATTGGAGTGATTCATGATTTGACCCTAATGAAGATTAGTTATGTCCAAAGATTGAAAACCTATCATAAATACTTTATTATTGCCATATTTGTTGCTCCCTAGAGATTTTAATATTAATAAGTATTATAAAATAAGCAAAATTCATATAAAATAAAAACTAATAAAGGTACCCACTGCAAACAGAGTTATATAGGATTTTTAATTAGAGCATTTCTCCAAGTCTTCACTGTTCTAATGTACAATGTGAACATACAAGAAAATTAGCAATGGCATCTGCATTATTTTCCTAAATTATCTGACTAGTTTCTATAAAACATAGTTTAAGAAATGCTGCTATAGTAAATTTACTAAGTTTAAATATCAAAATGATCAGGGTACCCTTTGGCTTACTAATATAAAGCCACACATGCTAGGAAACTGAATGTCCTATTTTAAAACAAGGTGGCTCCCATATCTTTTAATTACTTGTCAAAGAAGTTTGTTGACTAAACAAAATTAAAACAATGTATTTAAGTGACTTTCCCTTCATATTCCCATGCCAGACTTGATGCACAGACAGTGTCAGGTGACTTCTACTTCCCTCTCCTGAGATAACTCTGGAATAACTCTCCAGCGTTCACAATTTATAATCCGTGAGTGGAAATGTAATTTGCTAATTTTACGTCCTTAGTATAGAAAGGTCATGGAAGGACATTCTGTATACTAAATGACTTAAGTGGCCTATTTCTCTGTTGAAAAGCATGCACTATTTGCTCCCAGAATGTTCAATACCATAATTCCCTTTCTCTCCACACATCTTTAGTAACCTAGTTACTCTTTGGCCTTTCTACCACTGCACTGGCAGGTGATTTAGTAAGGTCAGGATCCCCTCATTGTTCATAGCCACTGTGCAATAACTCTTCTTTCACCTTATCTTATAACGAAGTTGAAAAATGCTGCTATTTTCCGGCTTTGAGGGCTGGGTACCATCACCCTCACATGAATTCTCTGGAATATTACCTAATAAACAATAAATGCCCTTTCTTATCAACCATGTACAATGATAAATTCAGTCTGCCATTTGCTGAGCACATAGAAATTTCTGCTCTTTGGTGATTAGTGGGAGCTGCCCACCTGAGAAATATCTTTATAGCAAAATCTGCAGCTCATGTTGAAAAAAAGTACATATTGTAGAACAGAAGGTCAGGGGTCTCTCACTTCCCTCAGAAAAATGAGGAAGGGGTAAAGTTAGGAAATTCTAAATGTATAAATGATGGTCAATTTAGATTAGAGAGAGGGCTGGAATATAGGTAGAATAGGTAATGACACAGTTTAAGGTTCAATAAATATATACTTGTAATACATCTAAGTATGTAAAAATGAGTAACATTGATAGAGCCAATAAATTTTTACTCTAATGAGCCCTTTGAGTTCACAATAGCACTATTCTTTTTAAGATTTATTTATTTATTTTAGAGAGAGAGGATGCCTGCAGGGGGTGGGGGACAGAGAGAGAAAGAGAGAGAAAATCTCCAGCAAACTCTCCACTGAGTGTGGAGCCCCATGTGGGGCTTGATCCCAGGACCCTGAGATCATGACCTAAGCTGAAACCAAGAGTCAGATGCTTCACTGACAGAGCCACCTGGGTGACCCAGTACTAGTCTTTTTTTTTTTTTTTTTAAAGATTTTATTTATTTATTTGACAGAGTGAGATCACAAGCAGGCAGAGAGGCAGGCAGAGAGAGAGGAGGAAGCAGGCTCCCTGCTGAGCAGAGAGCCCGATGTGGGCCTCGATCCCAGGACCCTGAGATCATGACCTGAGCTGAAGGCAGCGGCTTAACCCACTGAGCCAAGTTCTTACATAGATAATCAATAGATATGGAAACTGCCAGTAAAAAGCAAGAAGGTTTTTATTTCCAAAAGTTTTCCATGTTTTATATTTATCATGCAAATATAATAATAATAGATTTATTAAAAATGATTCAAGAAAGGTTATACTTTGAGAAACACTATTGCAAAGTAAGATCTTGTTTTAATATGAAACCATCACATGCTTAAAGGCTTTTCTCTTATTACGACTCTAAGATAACTTTTTCCCCCTAGCTGTTATACATGGTTAGCGGAACTGCACAGATTAGGTCCATTCTATTTTACATTGCCTTTATTTCAGTTACTTATTAATAATTTGAATGTTTCAGTAGTATTCATGAATATTAATCAAATAAGTATATAATGATCTACATTTTGATACTTAATAATTTAATTCCCTGAAGTTAGGCTCCTATGGTGCTAGCAATATTCTTTTATTACAGTTGACTACTCAATCTTATAGTATGTATCTTTTTGTTTCAGTTAAATTACTTCTTTGGGAAAAATCTATAAGACAGAAGAATTTTTTTAAAAGTTTAAGTTAAAATTCCCTGATGGCAGGGACCAGATTTCACATATATTTCTATTTTCTGTAGACCTTAGCATAATGCTGAAAGTTTTATAGGAATTTTAAATAAGTGGTGATTTAGACTTGAGCATTCTGTATAGAAAAGTTTAGTCCATGACATAATGGCTGACTCATGATGAATGATCTATTTTGACTTAGTTCCCTTAAATTGAAGAGTAAGTACATATTGATGGTGCTTGCTTATCCCTGCCTTTGTGGGTTTCAGAGTGGAGAGAGAGGCAGCTATAGGTGGAGTGAGGTAGCCCAGGGTGAAGGGATCTAGAACAATAGCAACAGTGTTCAACTTATTCAATATCACCACTTTCACATGCATTTCTGATCTCATAACTCAGGGATTACACTTCACACTATTTAGTTAATCTATACATAATATACAAATTATCTACCTAAACTTTGAAGGAAGAATTTGTTTTATCAAATGAAAAGAAAACCTTGTCCTCTCTATAGTCAGGTGGGATAGCAAACTTGAACATAATCTTGAACATGACTTAAATTAATAAAAGAATTTTGATAATCTTTTAAAAATTTTAAGGTATAATTTTACTCAAAATGCTATAAAATCTAAAATGCATAGAATCATGCCAATATTTTGTGACTGTTTTATGATTGTGGGCAGTATCTCATGGTTCCAAACCATGTGACTCTCCACAATGTTAAATAGGGAGAATGAATTATTTTTCATCAGCCTTTTATTTTCAGTAAGTCTTCAAGTGTTTTAAATTGATATGATTATTTAATTCCCATAATAAGGATGATAACTAGCAGAAAGTAGGAAGGAATGATAATTTTAAAATTTTTGATGTGTATGAACACAGGAATAGACACAGAGTAGGAATATTATTGCTTAAAAGTCTCCCATAATTCTGAGTACCTCACTCATTGTCCCTATAGCCAGGGTGACAGATCACTGAACCTCAAGGAAAGCCCATTTTTGTATGAAAATAATATAGGAACAGAAATGGATTCTTATCACATGCTAACTATAATTCATTGGCAGTGGTTCTCAAAATATGGCCTTAAAAATGATGTTATGGCAGCATCTGGGCTCAGTGGGAAAGGGTGTTGTGATGATTAGTAATGTCTGCCATAACAAGGAAAAAGAAGGAAAGCATATATTTGCCAGCACTGGAAAAGTTCAATCTATAAAATGCCTGAGGATGTAATTCTGGAACTGTGTCGCTGCCATATTTTCCTCATTTCTCTATTTTGTTGTAGTTACTACGCCCCCCGCACCCCAAGTAATGTTCAAGTGGCTGAACATTGTAGGAGGATGTTGAGGGGATATATTGACTAAGTGTTTGTTACTTATTCCCATGAATGAGGGCATGTACTCTAACTCCTTGGATTTGCTTAGTAGAACATAAAATAACAGGCTGTGCTCCACTGCAAAGTCTTTTTGGGATTTTAATATACCCCATCCAGGAAGTCTGATTAGTTCAGAGAAAATCTATGTGGAAATATAAAAAAATATATACTTTTCTTATAATCATATTTCTGAAACAGTGCCGTAATGGGAAGAATCTTGCCATTTTGCATGATTGTACACTGTGTGGTGGAAAGAACAAAGACTTTGCAGTTGGTGGACCTTGTTAAAATGTCTGCTCCACTAATTACTTCCTTTACTCTTTGAGTTTCTCTTTCTTAATCTGAAGGATGGGGATAATAATAGGGTGGATTAAATGACCTTATAGATAAAAGTACCTAGTACAATAACTGAAACACAGTAGGCTTTCAACAAATGGCAATAAAAGTTATTATTGATGATATATATTGGAATTTTTGTCAGTATTAGTATTGGTATTGACATCAGTATTATCATTAGCTTGTGCTGAGAGCTCATGTGAATTAAGTTTAGATTTATCTAACAGGTAGAACTTTCCTATTTCCTGATTAATATTTAATATTCTGTCTTCCTTCCACAGAGTTTTGATAATCAATCAGTTACAACACTGATTTTGGCTAGCCATTCATTTCTCTCTCATGGGAAATACCATTAAAACTTATAGTTATAGAAATTAGAATAGGTCATCTATGACCTGGTAGAAACAACCAGGCAAGTGCTGATTATGTGGAGCCTAGACAGCAATGAGCAAGATCTTCTAGAAATCAATGGAAAAATTCATATCCAATTGTTGAAAGTTCCTGTCCTCAGAAGACAGCATTAGAGGTGCTTTATGAATTGGATGGAGGAGGTAGTACCATTTAGTCTTAAAACATTTACTTGTGGTTTTCTAAAGCAGAGGTTCTTAATTATTATACTGGTTTGAACTTTTCCCTATCCTCATGATTCACACATTACTGATACCCAAGTAGTTGGAAGTTCAACAGTAGATTTATGTGTACTAAGTAAAGTGGTGGTTCCAGTTCCTAAAAGCTAAAGTTTTAAGATCCTTAACTGTGGCCCCACAGGTAGAGAAACTATTTTTAAGTGTCTTGGCCTGGGCAGAGCATAATTTCTGAAGCAGGTGATTACCATGGACTGTCCTTCTGTTCAACTGCTGCCCATCCCTGGATGCCCCTTTTTAAGCTGATATCACCAAAGAGCCCATAATCTGTAAAAAAGTTTTTGTCCGTGCTGGGGATCTATGGCAGAGACTAGAGAAAAGTATTATTTTCCCATTACATGGTCACATTGGTCAAAAAGGCACTGGCCAACTGACTTCAATCTAGTGCTTCAGTGTGTGGAGGAATCAGGGGTGAGAGTTGAAGAGGTTGGAGAATAAATGTGTAGAATTACGTGGGTGGG
This sequence comes from Neogale vison, assembly GCF_020171115.1. Classification (NCBI taxonomy): domain Eukaryota; kingdom Metazoa; phylum Chordata; class Mammalia; order Carnivora; family Mustelidae; genus Neogale; species Neogale vison. The sequence goes on along the minus strand of NC_058096.1, from coordinate 45,776,220 downwards.
GTGTGGAAGGTCGGGCCGGGCGAAGGAGCACTCATATAGTCATTAATCTATTACACTATTAAACCACTGGACCTCAGATGTGACCCTGGGAACCATGGGGATATGCTTGACTTGGGACTGAGAGTAGCTATAGCATTTATCATGAGGGCCAGAGGAAAGGGAGTGAGCGGTGTTTCGAAGGTCATGGCCAGGCCCTGCTCCTGATGTCATTCTCCACATAGACTTGGCTTCAAAGTCGGCCTTTTCGCCCTACACCATGTAATAGTTACAAATACTTTAAAAAGGAGGTTATAAGGCAACATTGTTGAATGAATAAAAGTGAAGGTAGTTCGAAATTCACATTTATGAAAGGATGACTACCTATATTAACAAGGTACTTCTGCAAATTATTTTTTAAATCAATTAGATTTAAAATGATACTTATAATATTGCTATGTTCCCTATACATCCACATACTTTCTTGAGTAAGAGAGAAGAACTGAAGAGAGCTCTGAATATTCCCACGAGAGTGTGCCAGGCCCAAGAATATCAGCCTTATTCAGAACAGCTGCTCCAATGAAAGCTTTCCCTGACCAACAGTTTTTTTTTTTTTTTTTCTCTATTGGGTGTTCTGTCTTTTGAGAAGAGAAAGAAATTGCAGATACAAGATTTATAAAATTTCTAATATGCTAGTATAAAATTATTGAGCTGCGGGTTTCACAGCTTTCCTCATTCCCCATTTGTTGCCTTAATTTCTTCCCTTCTTACTATTCTGTCAAGAGAAAGGATAAAAGCTTCTCAGGTGAATTGTTGAGAAAAAAGCAATTAGAGTGGAATAAAAACCATGGGGACCTAGTGGATGAGAGAGTTATGTCAGTACAGAAGCGTGAGGGAATCCCAGGAGGCTGGGGAGACTCCAGAGTCTAATAAGAGTATAGGTGAGTTTAATCAGAGTTGCTGTGGATTACACACTTAAACTCCTTTACCTGCTTGAGAGATAAATGGGCGGAGAGATTGAAATTCTACTCCCTGTCATGTTCCTTTAATCCAGCATGGCACTAAGACAGATGACTGGGCTTTGGGAGCTGGGGGATGGACAGTGCCACAGTTTTATAAGCATAAAACAAACCACAAATCCTTTAGCTAAATTGTTATCCTTCATACCATGTCTCTTCCCTTTATTTTTTTTTAAATTTTATTTATTTGAGAGAGAGAATGAGAGAGAGAGAGAGCATGAAAAGAGAGGGTCAGAGGAGGAAGCAGACTCCCTGCCAAGCAGGGAGCCTAATGCAGGACTTGACCCCGGAACTCCAGGATCATGACCTGAGCCAAAAGTAGTTGCTTAACCAACTGAGCCACCCAGGGGCCCTATCTTTTTCCTTTAAACAGTCTCAGTTCTCTGGGATCAGGGACAGGGTGGGTGGACAGTATTGGAGGTGAAGGGGTTGACAGGGGTAACCTTCTCAGGCTGCTGTGAAAACACGAGTGGTGATAACAGTTCAGGCAAGTGTACCTGTAGAACTCTGTTTTTCTTTGTTTCTCCAAGAAAAGTGTATTAAAGGCAGAAAACACTAGCACATAGATCTTTGTCAGAAACAAGGATAGCAAATCAGTCACAGAAACTTCTATTTGGTTTCCCGGATATCAGACTTCAGAATCAAATCAAACTGCCAACTGTACGTAAAGTACCCAACTCTCGCCCGTGTGTGGCAGTACCATCACCGACTTGCCATCTGCTGGCCTGTCCACAGGATGCCTGCACATCCCGTTACACCCCTGGCCCCATGACACAAGTCCTCATACTGACTTTACCTCTGGATCATTTTGACTTTTGGCATTTTCTCATCTCAGAGTCTTCATCAGTGTTTTCCAGCTATGATAAACATTCAGTCTCGAAAAAGCAGGGAAGAAATAGTTGTACCTGTTTTTCTTCAAAAAAAAAAAAAAAAAAGGGCTCTTACCTGCCTGCTTCTACTGCCATAGAACAGTTAGAGAGCTCTGTTGATGGGCACTGGCTGTGGGGTCCGTTAACCCTATACCACAATGAGAGGCCTGGATTAAATGAGTTCAGTTTATAGAAAACCATTAACACACATTCACTGCATTAGCTCTTTCATTTCAATGTCAATGCATGCCCATCTCTTCAGCAAAACATAAAAACAAAACGAAGAAACATTTTTAACTACTTCTCTTTCCCTTCAGAGACAGGCTTCTTAGTACTTTATATTACTTTTCTCTCTGACCTCATATTTACTCCTGCTCCATTGCAGCTGTCTTAGGCACTTTTATTCCAATGCTCTTGCTAAGGCTGCCCATAGATACCTGATCACTTTGCTGCTAAGTTCAAAGGACCCATTTCACTTTTTGTCTTGCTGAAGCTCTTGTGAAGTCTTGGACATTACACTCCTTGGAATTCTCCCCATTTTTTGCTTCTCTGTCACCACCCTTTCCCAGCTTTAGTTATTACCAGTCTGGCTCTCTTCTTTCATGGTCTCCTTTGGGTATTCTCCCTCAGCTCATTTCTTAAATCTTGGTGTTCCAGAGAACACCCTTCTTTACTTCCCTCTGTTAATTTTCATACCTTATAGTCTCCATGGGTCATCTCAACTATGCATGAATCTTCAGTTATAGTCTCTATGTTGATGATCTTCAAATCTTCAGCCCAGATCTTTCCCCCTGAGGTTCAGCTACAAATATAACTGCCTATTGGACAACTCCACCTACCTGCCCCACAGGCATCTTCAATTCAGTTTACTTGAAATGGTTTCATTTCTATTGCAAAACCCTATCTTCCTTCTCTCTCTTAGTGGTAATATTATTGGCTGGCTTGTCTAAGAAGGTAACTTGATAGAATCCTTGACTCTTTTCTCTCCTCCCCCTCCCATATTCAATCAATGACCAAGACACATTGCTCTCCTTGCCTGAGAACAAATCCATCCTCTTATCTCCCAACCCCCAACTTACTCCCACTTCATGAATTAGGCCCTAATCTTTTCTGGCTTGGGCTTAAAACACATAACGGTCTCTGTTTCTAGTCTTGTTTCTTATTTTGCACTTAGTCTAAATCAGCTCTAGAGTGATCTTTTAGAAACGCAAATGTGATCACGCTATTCTCTTGCTTAAAATCCTTCACTAAGTGTCCTTTTATGATAAAATCCTAGGTCACTCCCCCAACCCAAGCCCCCCCACCCCAGCCCTTTACTGCTTCTTCTGTTGGACTGCTTTAGGGAAGATGGGCTAGAGTAATAGTTTAATCTCTAGCTATTTCATGCTTGGCTTCACTTTACTGAGGCTGCCAATTAGTGATTTAGAGGTGAACTCTTATGTGCTCTGCAGTGAACTGAGGCCTGCTTAAGTAGTCCTTGAAGAGCCTTTGGCCTTATTATCACAAAAAGCCTGCACTGACTTGAACCTATGACCTCAAGTTGAACATCTATATATTCCGTTGGCTGTCCCCTGAGTTAGGAGAGTGAGCTTTGGAAACGCTTTTGTTATTCCTAAGTCCAATTTGGCCTAAACACATATATTCTCAATTTGATAATATTTTAAATGCAATCTTTTCAGAAACAGATAAGTGTTTCTTTCCTTCTACTCTCCCCTTTTTATAATTGTTTTTTTTAGAGAGAGGTGAGTAGATCTTCTCAACTCTACTGACTTTTATAAAATGGCATATGAGTGCCTTCATTTTCTTGTCTTGTCAGCTGTCTTTTTCTGGTTTTAGAAATGGAAAGTAACAACAGCTGGGTGTGATCATGTCAGCAGGAAACATTCTCACTCCCGGCTGATTCACAAATTGCCCCTGTCTTGCTTGCTGTTTCCACCAGAGGGACAGAACATAGAATGGACAAGAAAATTAAAGAACCTGTGGATACAAATTCTACTTACAGAGGTAAGGCAGGATCAATAAATAAAGAAAGGATACACAAATACCAAAGACCCCCACAAGAAAAAAATGTAACAAAAGTAACTCAGAAAAATTAGATACGGAGAGAACAAAAGGAGACACTGTTTTCTTAAGACAACAACAACAAAAAAACATTTAGAAAATTTTTTTCACAGCTGGTAAATAAAATATGGTTTGTATAAAATATTCTAAAAGGTTGACAACTAGACAGTTATCATGGTAAACTTTCTCCTCTCTACCTGTTAGTCTTGTCTATAGCCTGAAAGAAATGACTGTCAAGGGGAAGAAAATCAACACTATGCATCTTACACAAGGATATCCTCCACCAGGGTGTGAAGGGCACTGGGATTGCGGATCAGTTTGTCCAGGAAGCTGACAATGTCAGTAAATTTCGGTCTGTGATTTCTCTCCTTCTGCCAACAATGGAGCATCAGCTGGTGTAGAGACGCTGGACAGCCCATGGGAGCCGGAAGTCTATAACCTTCTTCAATGGACAGAATGACCTAAATGCAAACACACACAGGTTAGTCTCTTACTTTTTGGGACAAATAACACGACATCTGCTAAGTTATAATTCTTTTTTATTCGGGAAGTAGAAACAAAAATATTGGTAAACATGAAAGCTTGTGGGTACAAGCAGCCCAAACAAAGATAAACACAAAAGTTGCAAGTATCTACATTAATATCTGCTGATGTCTCTTTGAAGAAAATGTTTTTAAACATGTGGTATTCAGAGGGGAGGTTAAGCTTCATCACAATTTCGAGAAATAGTTCCTGTGTGATTCAGCTGGAACGTCTCAAACCCAATTAGGACATCAGAAAGTCAGCATAAGATTGATGTGTTTGGTGCAAACCACATGTGACAAATGTGTTAAGTAAAATCGTACCTCTGTTGAAGCACTGAACTCCTGAGTCATTTTTTATCCTTTTATAATAATGTCACTGTGTATTCTTTTGCTGGCTATCATTCCTTCTTTCTTCTTTATTGCTTATTTAATTTCTCTTTGCTTACTTCTGCCTTTCCCTTAGTCTGACTCCAACATGATTATGAAGTCCTCTCTGAACTTCTAAGGTCATTCAATCCTTGAAATGCTCTCAGTGGCTAGCTTAAGACTACAGAGCAACAGGATCGTTCAAGCCTGAGTATCCTCAGGGACAGTGCTCTCCAATAGAACTTTTTTTCTCTCTGTCCAACATGATAGAAACTGGTCACATGTGGGTTGAGTGGTTGAAATGTGGCTAAAAAGACTGAAGAATTGAGCTTTGTGTTTTAGTTCATTTTAATTCATTAAAGTTTAAATTTAAATAGCCCCATGTGGCTAGCAGCTACCATATGGGAGAGGGAGGCTCTAGAGAAAGGAATCTCTATAAGAAGCCGAAGTTAAGAATAACAACATGATGGCAATAAGGTAGTTTTTTTTTTTTTTATTTTGCTTTTTTGAACTCAGGAGATCAAATACAAAATAGGGCAGGATAGTTATCTGTTTTTTATATGGCCCACCTTGGAATCTCCTAATAATATAACATAATTGACTTGGAATTTATATAGCTTATTTTTTTATGTGTTCAAAGTATTCATGTGGCCCTTTATCTTCTTTTTCTTTTAAGATTTTATTTATTTATTTTACAGAGAGAGAGAGAGAGACAGAGAGAGAGCAAGAGCAGGGAGGAAGCAGAGGGAGAGGGGGAGAGAATCTGAGGAAGACTCCATGCTGAGTGTGGAGCCCGACATGAAGCTCGAACTCACAACCTCGATATCACGACCTGAAACCAAGAGTCAGGTGCTTAACCAATTGAGCCACCCATGTGCCCCTTTATGCAACCCTTTATTCTTATATCATCTCTGGAAGAAAGAAAAAGGAAAGGGTCCATCCCCCATTTTTGAGGTGGGAAGCTGAAGAACAGGCTGATAGTTAAAGGCAGGCACACCTCAAACTCATCCCTACCTTCATCAACAATAGATACAAAAATGTGAGTGTTGAGATTGTTAACCTGAGACTTGTCTTTATGGTAGCATCAGCTACACACTTTTTGTAATTTGTAAAAACACATCTTAATTTCTTTTTTAACTGACACTGTTGACAGGACTCTGAAATGTCCATAATTCATGCTAGAAGCAGTTCGCAAAAAGGAGCAATTATGCCTGTAAGAACCTCTTAACTGCTAAGCTTTAGCTTTTTGGTACTAGGGAATTTCTCATAATCCCATCAGTGTCTTTGTGACCAGAACACGTTAACCTGTCAGGATACTAGCATTTTTGTATTCATTTTATACCATTATTGAACAAGATTTTTTTCTTATCTGTTTTCTGATTATGTTTGTTATCAACTAAGCTTGGATTTTAAGACCTTTTGTGACACATTTTAGTAAAATAAGATATGTGTAAAATGCTTTATAGCCTCAAAACTACTGTGGATAGTTCTGAAAAGTAACTAAGAAAAATAGGACAGAATTCAATTATAAAAAGACTTTAAAATCCCACCCTAGGAGAGCACTCTAGTTGATTTGCCACAGTTACCTAATTATAAGTGCATAGAATGAAATAGGTGACAAGTGAGGTTATATTTTGAGAAAAAAAATATTAGCTGCTTATTGAGTATCTATCAGGCACTACATGATTTGCATCTTTTTCTTCACTGTGTAAAAGAATTCAATAGTTGTTATTATCTCTATTCTTTTTTTTTTTAAATTGGAGCCTAATGTGGGACTTGAACTCATGACCCTGAGATCAAGATCAAGCTGAGATCAAGAGTTGGATGTTTAATGGACAGAGCTTCCAAGGTGCCCTTTATTGTCCTACTCTTAAGTGAAAAAATTTAGACCTAGAGAGATTAAGAAAATTGCCCAAATTCACACAGCATAGGTGGCAGAGCTATCATTTAAACTGAGTTCCATTAGCTTCCAAACTTTTTTCTCTGACCACTCCCCAGAAATGCTTCTTACTTCTCATGATAAATCTTCCTTTCCAACTTTATATCAATTAACAGGATCATAGGAGTGATTTTCATGTTACATTTTGTCATAGCATTTGACTTCATTGTTTTTATTTGGATCTCAACTTTATCTTCTGTGTAAATCAAACATGTATTTACTTCATAGTTTGTAAAATGTTATCTTAGCCTGAACAGAGTGATTTTTGAATGCTTCTGAGTCTTGTACACATTTCTATTATTGCATTTATTACATTGCATTCTATTCATCTGCTTTTCCACTAGGGCTATACATACTTGAAAGCAGGAATTATGCCTGTAGATTTTACATTCTTATCATTTAGTATGGTGCCTAACACATTAATAAATGTTAGGGAACAAAAATAAAAGCTATTAGAAGAAATTTTTGAATTTATTTTGATAGAGCAGCAAATTCTTAGAAAACCTGACATTTTAAACTACCCAAGAGGCATTCAAAGTATGAGCATTGGCAGCATTTGGAATCCCCTCCAAAGGCAGGACGTGTTGATCAAAAATTGACGCATCGAGCTGCATTCTCCAAGTGATCTTATGATCTCACTTTGGACAATGAGCCAGTGAGACCAGGGTTTGCTATTCCCCAGGAGAGAAGGACTGGACTCAGACCCAGCTTTCTGTGAGACTGGTGGCTTCTTCCTCCTGTCTAGAGGGGTTACTATTTCCCAGTGTCTTCATGGTCCTTTGCTGACTTTCCTAGACAACTGTGGTAAATAATTAATGTCCAGTTGCATTGCTTAGTGCCAAGTAGGTTGCTCATAGTCTCTTTTGACAAATTGCTCTCATAATTGTCTGTAAAAGAAGAGTGTGGACCCTTGTCTGGAACCTTTACCCATAATAAGTTCAGCAATGTTGCTGGCCCCAGGATGCTTTTTTTGGGGGACAGTGGCCTTTTCTTCTGGTTGAACTCTGACTTTTACATTTCCTTTATTCTTTAACTTGTGACTTTGTAAAATTTGTGGAGCCCAGTATCATGTCAATTGTCATACATAAAGGGTCCTTGTAGGATAATAGTAACAACAATAACAACCCTGACAATAACAGCTAACTGTTAATGAGAGCTTCCGGATACTTCCAGGTACCAGTTCTAAATGATTTACATGTATCAACTCTTTCAGTCCTCATATAAACCTGTGAGGTAGGTACTATCACTTTCCCTACCTTACAGAAAAGGAATGTAAATAGAGAGAGGGTTAACTTGCCCACGATTGTACCCTTAAAAGTCCTGGCTTCAAGGGAGCCAGAGGAAGAGATTTAAGTGATGTGATCCACAAGAAAGGTTAAAAGACAACTTCCTAAAGGATTTTTTAATTTATTCACCCGAAGAGATATATATTAACCATTTAACATGTACTATTGAGCATGCTATGTATAAGAGGTAACAAATGGGTAAGAAATATCTGTCTTTAGGAAACCTATAATCTAGTGAAGAACACTGGGGAGTTTGAATACAGTAAGTGCCAAGTAGAACAGGGAGTTATGGGAGAATGTGAAGAACTGCCTAACCTAGCCGTGGTTCTCAGAGGAGGTGAGCTGGATCTTACAGGAAGTGTAGAAGGTAGCAGGGTCAACTGGATAGGTTGAAGGTAGACTATGGGACCTGTTCAGGGAATGAAAGTAGATTTGTGCAGCTAGAATAGAGACTTCAAAGAGAGGGATGGCATGATTTGAGGTTGGGAGTTTAAGTAAAAATAATAGTTCTTAGGATCATGAATGATTTTGTATGCTACGAGTGACTTTTTGCAAAGGGAAAAGGGTTTTAGCAAGTAAATGACATTAGATTTGCCTTTGGGAAGCTCACGCTGGCTTCAGTGTGGAGACCACACTGGGAGGAATGGGAGATCAGGAAGGAGGTTTGCAGTAATCCAGGCAAGAGGTCCCTATGGCCTTAGTGGAGGCAACGACTATGGCATACAGGAAGCGGGCAATTGGACAGGAATACAGGATAGGGTTAAGTAAGGTTAGACATGGCAAGACAGGTTTTTGGGTTGGTATCCTGATAAAGACAGAGACCACAGGAGAAGAAACAATTTTGGGGCCGGAGTGATGATGAGTTCAATTTCCTCTGAGCTTTCTGGTTTCAGATTCAAATAACACATTAACTTTGAGAGCTTATTATGTGCCACACTCTGGCTTAGCTTGCTTTATTTAGGTCTTGGATTACCTTATTATGTAAGCATGGTTATGCATATTTTATAGGTAAGAAAGCCTTAGCTCAAACTGATACATAGATTGGGTCAGTATTGCATAGCTAATAATTCCCTGAAAAAAGAACTGGTATTATCGTCTTGATAGCCTCTGGATTGTGGTAGTGGTAGTGAACATCTGTCCTGAGCCTTGAGCCAGATCCCTGACTTTGTGCCAGAATTAGATCCTGAGCCTCTCTCCCCGTTCTGTGCACTCCATGCTGCCCCACCTACCTGCATGTGCTGGCCACAGCCGCAGGTCATGTTCTGCCTTCTCTGTGGGTTTTTTTAGATCTATCACTTTCCGTAGATCTTTATGAGGTTGTCAAGCAGGCACCTTAGATTTATTTTGTTCAAAACTCACCCCATTCCTCCTTTGGGATTCCTGTCCTTTGCAAAGAGTACCACTGTTCTTCAGTGACTTAACACAGAGATCAAGGAGTCATTTGGGACTCTCTCTTCCCTGATGCTCAAAAGCACCTGAATTTGTGCTAATTCTACTACCTTCATATATTTTAAATCCGCTGAATTTTAAATCCGTTGAATTCTCCCTCCAAATGATTTCTTTCCCAGTTTGCTAACAGCCTCCTAACTAGTCTACTCCTCTTCCTTTCCCTTCTCCACTCATCTCCCACAGTGCAGCGGAAGCAATCCCTTTTCTCCCACATCTGAAATTCTGTGGCTGCTTGCCTTGAGCCTGGCTCTTGGTCCTCACCTTTGTCTGTGTCCAGGCCTTTGCTCTGGCCATTCCAAAACACTTGTGCTCTTTCAGCTGGGCGAGCTGGGCCCCTCAAGGGCAGCAACTGTTTCTTTTGCCCATAGGTTCCCAGCATCTAGCACAATGCCTTGTCAAGTAAAAAAATAGAGCTTCAGTGGTCACATATGTGATCTATGAAAGCTGTATTTTATGGGCATCTTGAGAAAACCTATATTAACCTTTATCTTCATAAACATGTCTTTGGTGAGCAGCTTTGTTTTATAGGTATTTTCTGATTCCTTAGTTAAGGGCTCATGAGGAGCTAGAAGCATATGGGATGCTTTGTCTAAAAGACTAATTGAGGTTTGTTGTTTTAGGATATGAAGGGGTGATAATTAACTACAGAGAATTTTGTAACAGTTTGTGATAGGTGTAGGCTGTCATCCTTTGGAGAAAAGTTATACAAGGTTAAACCCTTATTTAAAAATGCAAGAAGAAAATTAAAATAAAGTGAAAAAATATGAAAATGACTGCAGTAATAATTTCCATGCAGAGGTAGAAGGAATTAGATTCTGTCAGACTTTATTATCTAAAACCTGGCTGGTTGTTCCAAATAGACTGTACTGGTTCCTTGTCATTGACACCGCAATTTTTAGCAGCCTAGAATCAACATAAGGCTCAGTTGGGGCACGTAGCAGACTGTTCTGCTCTTGCTGAATCTGATGAGTTTTCCAATTGTGTTGACAGTTTCTGAATCAAAGCAGGCAATGTGCACCTTTTATTAAGCCAGGCAAACAAGAAGTAGACAGTCAATATGAAGATGCTAAGACATCCCCGAACAATACCATTGAAGAAGGACTGCTTGGGCTGTGCAGGGAATCACATTTTTATGTTATAAGGCTGCTAAGTATCTCCAAAAAGAAGCACATTGACTTTAGTTATTCATACTTTCTTTTAAAAGAAACTGTCTCAAAATTTTAGTCTACCGAAATGTACATTAGTAAATGGAATGTGAAATGATTTTATTTTTATCTTCCCTCTAAATATTCATCATGGCTTTGTGGAAAACCTATAGTCTTAGGTAAAAAGAGGATAGTGAGGCAAAGGGTACCAATATATACTTCCTTTTGGGGGTAATTATTACTTATATTTATTAGGATATTTGATTTTTAATATAATAATACTGAAAACACTGGTAATCTCTTTTCCTGATATGCAACATAAAGATTACGTCTACATGGGAGAGGGGAAAAGAAGGAAGGAAAGACGTAGTTATAAGTAAATAACATTTATAATCTTATACTGATTTTCTTATTCGATATTTTTTCACATCCAGGAATTAAAATTCAGTGAAAGGCAATCAAGACCCAAATTAAATTCAGTGTATGATAAGAAAAAAGCATACAAGGTAGTGAAAAAAATGAGGTACAGACAGAAAACATTTTTTCAGAGACTCATGTGTAATTTGTAGATCATTAGGGCATGGAAACCTAAGATTTCCTTTTCAACTTTAAGATAAATTCCGTGAGTGTCTACATTTAGAGCAGTGCCCAAACCTCACTTTTTGGAACTCACTATGGAATATCAAGGACCTTTTTAAAATGAAGAGTGGTTGTCTATAGGAGGTTACCATCTTTGAGATTGTTGAATGAGTGGACACAATGAGGAACAATATGAAGTGTAGGACTCTCAGAGGTTAAAGGTTCTTGGTAAGATTTGCCATTTGGAGAATTGTTTATCCCTAATGGTTGAAAGTCACACCTGTTGTGACAAATAACTAACATTATGTAATGATGTTTCAGTTTGTAAGTTATGCAAAGAGCATTAGCAAAGCAATCCCCTGAACTGCATCGAAGTGCTAAGTGCTAAACTGTTGGGCAGGTCTCTATGTCCTCATTAACGAAGAAAAGACAACTGGGTTCAATGCCTGCAATTGTACCGGTTACCTCAAAAAGCTAGAGTCCCTGAAACTGAGATCTTTATCTGTAGGGCCTTTGGTAACCTCTCTACATCCTGAAGTTCTGTAACCTCCAGGTCTAGATTTGGCCTTCACACAATAGGACTTTCTTTCCCACAGAATTCCAAATGCAGGGAGACCAAACCCCAGACAGGGCTAGAGACTGTCCTGGCTAGATAAGACATATGGAAATCAACTTTATGAGTATAAAGAAAAGGGGGCTCTTAAAATGTCCTCTTTGTAAATGCTCCAAAGAGAGCAAAAGATGGAATAAAAATTTTAAGAGCTAAAGAATGTAAAAATATTTCAATATGTAAATATATCAAAGGTATAATTAATTTTTTATGAAAACATTACTGGCATGTATACATTTTCTAGCTTTGTGGTCACTTAGTTACAAAAAAGTTTCCCTTGAAAATTACCCTGTGGTAGTAGCATATTGGTTATTGGTTTCCTCTACTTGGAACTTTACCATCTGAATTATTTACCATGGTGATTGATTGCCTTTCATAATATTCTCTATCACTCTTGACTCTAGCAGACATGCATCATGCTAGTATAATTAGTATATATTTAATTAAAATGCTGCTATTGCCTACATACTGATAGTAGCAGTTCTTGAAAAATTGTGCAAAGGAAGGCCATTTTGGCAATTGCCTTGGTATAGTACATATTCAAATAAATGCAAAAATTCCCTCAGTAATATGGAAAGGTTGAAATAATGGGAATGGGCCTTTAGCAATTTCCTGTATCTTTCTTACACAGATCATTACACAAAGACCATTACATAATAAAGAAGAGTTTGGAAAATCTAATCAGAGACAAAAATTGGAAATGACTGGACTCTCTGAGTCATAAAATCATACTGCATTTCTAGGTAAGTGGATTCTACCCATCCACTATTCTTGGCTGAAATACTGACCTATAATTGTAAAGGTTATAGAATTATGAGGACAAACAAGAAATAGGGTAAAAGGTTATTTTCTTCCTTTATAAATTTTTGAAAAAAGAAATCAATTCCAATAAGGTCAAAAGGTTCTTTTCAACTGCATGACCTATAAAAAGAAAACCCTGAAGATAAACTCTAATTTTTTTCTTCATGTAAGCTTCAGAAAGCAATCTAAAGCAAAACTTACTATTCTATAAAAGCTTTCGAAAACTAAGGAGCATAAACCCCTCAGAAAGACTGAGGCAGCATTATGTTTCCTAGTAAGCCTCAAACAAGATGTTCTCTAATACTGGCTCTGTTTTTGGAAAAATGAACTAACTTAGTAGCATATGCCTAAATGAAACCATAACCATGAGACATTTGGGTTTCAAATTGCTTCAAGTTTGTGTGTGTGTGTGTGTGTGTGTGTGTGTGTGTGTTTGTTTGTTTTTGTCTTTGTTGTTTCATTTTGTTTTTAAACAGCATCATGTCAAGGAAAAAAACAAAACAAAACAAAACAAAACCCAAGACTCTGGTTTTGTGTTCAGATCATTAGATCAAGCCAAGTAGCCTTTCATTTTATGTGGTATTAGTTTTTTTCCCTACATATTAACTCTGTGGGGATTTGGTTATTTAATGTTGCCTACTGTTCATGTTTTGCTTCCATTTTCTTCTGTTAAGCACATTATACAGTGTAAGTGTTGGAAGAACCGCCGTGCCCTTGGTGTCATCTTTGGAACTTGCATAGTTCCTAGCATTACATTGTACTTCCATTTATAATAAACAACAATTACTTGAACTTGGATGAAAATAACATAAAAAATAACCCAGCAATGCCTTTAAAAAAAGAAGAAAGCAAGCTAGGAAACAGCAAGGAGCTGTACACCTTCAACATGTCTATGATATGTTTCTGGTAGTAGGCTTAATTTGTCCATCATTAGAATTTGATTTTAACTTACTGCTGTATATGCTTTTGAGAAATGTAATAAATTTGTTACATTTTATAAATTTTTAATATTCAGACACAGAACATTACAAAAAAGATTTGTAGCTCCAAACAACAGCAAGTCAATCTGCATTCTTTTGCTAATAGAAAACAAAAACACTTCTCTTGTGACAGATTGGCATACATAATTAAAGATGCTTTCATTTCATTATATAGAACCTCTGTAGTATAGAGATTCCTTTGAAAATTAGACTTCTACAGTATAACTTAGAGGGTAAAAGCATGTACTTTGGAGTAACCAAGGGGCTTGAACTTTAGTTCTACTATTAACTAGCTAGTAACCTTGAGTAAGTTATTTAAATTTTCTGGAAAGTCTCAGTACTCTTACCTAGGAATGGTAGTAATAATAGTATTTATTTTAGATAATTATTTTGAAGAATAAATGAGCCAATAATCTAAAATACTTGGCTCATAATAAGCTCAGAAAATGGAAACTATGATTATTACACTTGATTAATTAAACACCTTCTATGTACCAGGTGTTTTACATATATTATCTAGTCCTACAGTTGAGTATTCTGAATCCTGTTATGGATAGCATCTCAGAAAGCTTAAACAACTTGCCCAAGATAACACAGCCAGTGAATTGTGGAGCTGGGATTTGAACCCAGCTCTTTCTAGCCTTAAAGCAGTGGCTTTTCACTGGCAGTGATTTTTGTACCCCATCTCTGACTGGCCAATGTCTGGGGCCATTTTTGGTTGTCATGTCTGGGACGATGGTACTGATATCTCAGGGGTAAAGTAAAGGCTGGGGTGCTTCAAAACACCCTACAATGTACAAGGCAGCCCCCCACAACCAAGAATTACTCAGCCCAACCTGTGATATGCCAATAGTTCTGAGGCTGAGAAACCTTGCTCCAAAGCTCTCATGATCTTGCTGATATACCAGCGGCCTCACTAGAATAAGGTGGTGCACGATGTTAATGTTTTGCTACTGCAGTAAATAAAGTTGCTCTAGAAAAAAAAATTTATACCAAAAAAGGACACAATAGTATATCTCAGGCAACACAATTGCTTTCTTTTGGGGGACCTCCCCCCTCACTGCCTGTGGTTATGGGGAAACTGCCAATCACAGTGCTCATCTGCCTATGAAGGCACAGGCTGGTACATAAAGCTAGCTGGGTCAATCACAGTGTCTACTTCCCTGGCCTGGTTTTGGTTCAGGGTTGGGCAGGACCCTGACAGAGCCAACTAGAGTCTTCTCTGGGATTCATATGTGAGTTTTCACAGAGGAAAAAAGTTTAATTCTGCCAAGGTTGTCAAGCTGGAATGCTGAGCCTTGAAGTGTAAAGAGTATAACAAAGAGGACCTTTGCTGTAGGAGAAAATGAGGTCAACACATCTAGGGAACCACTAAAAACCCTGCATGATTCCCTGTAGGAGAAAATGAGGTCAACAGATCTAGGGAACCACTAAAAACCCTGCATGATCCCTGGGATTCAGCACCACTAACCTTCTTAGTCTCATGAATGAAATGTTTAAAAATCTTTTTACTCAAGTAAAATAACTACTCAAGTTAGTTTGGGTTGAGTTTCTGTCATTTATAATCAAAGGAATGCTGAATAATAGAGTTTGCATGCTTTTTCTGACATATATTAGGAAAAAAATAACTATGCTCCATTCACAGTGTTGTTTCTATCTTAAAAAAAAAAAAAGAAAAAAAAAGAATAAAGAAAAAAGAAGGCATGAGGACTACCCTTGAGGAATGCACATTCTCCTTGGGGGCAGGGCTAGGATTTAGGAATATCAGAAGTTCCCCTTCTCACCTACATAGTGGCCTCCTTGAGAGCAGGGACTGGGTTTCTATTTTTCCATCCCCGCCCCACAGGCACACCTGGCCCAGTGACTGGCACATGTTTAATAAGTAACTGCTGACTAGCTAAGCAGATGGCACCTGCTGTTATGTTTGTAAGGTCTTTTATGGTCTAATCTTGTCTACTCTTTTCTCATTTTCTTTCCCTAATGTACAATACTACTGACCTGTGGGAAACTCATTATATTATTCACTAAAACAGATTCTACAAACTCAGAATTGTTCACTGTAATAAAATATGCCATGGTCTACAGAATAGAGGGACTATTTCATAAAAACGTTCTGAAATTTCCTGAACTCATTTAAAATCATAAAACACGTTAGCATTCCGTATTTAACTAAGCCCACAGCTTAAACTCACAAAATCTAGTAAAAGTATAAAATATTCAAAAAGAACATAGTTGGATTTTTATTGTCCAAGATATTACTTTCCTTATTTAAAATGCACCTTGGCAAACAAAAGACAATACTTTGACCAAATAAATGAGAAATGCAGAACAAACAGGGAATAACTGGTATTTGGAGAGGAGCAGCTGGGAAAGTTTTGATTAAGCTATTTCTGCTTCCAAACAGAAATTCTGGTTACAGGATCCATCATAGATATGCTGACTTCCAATATGTTAAGCTACACAGAATTTCAACTCCTTACAGCAGCAGCAAAAAATAGTCACAAGATACATAAAAGATTTTAGCTCTTACCACTTTCCTCTGGTCTTGTATTGATCTGAGGACCTCAAGAGTTTGAATCCCTTTCCCACCCAGAAGCTTTTGTTCTCTTATTTTTAGATTCTTGCTTGGATACTTTTTGGTAACCACTCAGAGATGATGAAAATTTCCAGCTTAGTTTCTACCTGGTCCTCAAAAAACAGTCAAGCTCTGGGTGGAGGGAGCACTCAGGCTCAGCCCTGTGCTGCGGGCATTGGCAATCCTGAACAAATGAGAATAGCCTTAATGTCAGGAGTCTATTACTGGCTGCAACAGCTTCTTCTGGTTCCAGATATAGTCTCTGTGGCCAAATGAGGTCTAATAGATAGAATCATTCTCTAAATGGTCATCTTGGCCACAGATCATCAATAACCATGGCCAGAACGGCTGGGTAAGCTGTTAGGCAAGATCCGAGAAGGGAGGGGTCAGCAACAGAGTTGGGAACCCTCTAGGCAACAATTAAGAACGATTTACATGGTCGTCTATGTTGGAAATTACACATTTGGACATTTTCCCCTCAGAGGCTGCTCTCCTAAAAAATCTGGCTTGTGTTGTGGTATCTTAAACATGTACCCGCTCTGTTCTGTGGAAGTCCTGTCTACTTCTTGTCACCTCCCCAGAGATTCTGGAATGTCCTGAACTTCAGAAAAGAACCACCTGGATCATTTCCTTGTCGACACAAGTATGATAATTTCTCCAGAGATGTTAAAAATCATAGCTTATTATTGTTAAAAGGGATAGTAAAAATGACCTAACCCAGTCCTTTTATTATATTTATTGGTCATGAAGCTGAGGCACTTTGAAAATTAAGTGGGCTTTTATTGTTGAATTATAGTCTACATAATGATAGCCACGGATACTTAATTGGCAGTACAGTGTACTTTAGCTGGTAAGATGATAACTCAAGGGGCAGGGAAAATAATGGAATTTCTTTTTACATTTATTTATCTCATTCTACTATAAGAAAGATTATTTATAAATGTTTACAAAGAATAACTAATTATGACTTTATGACCACACAAAAATGACTTTGATGAATGTATTTGGCACTGTACATAATGTATTCAAAATCAAACCCTTTGCATTTTTTATTCTCTTTTTATGTTCTTTTCCCCTAAAGCAGGGATTACCATGTTATGATACTACATCTTTCACTTCTGACTTTGTTTACAGTCTATCTTCCTTCTGCTGGAGGGTGAGCTCCATGAAGACTAGACATCACTGGCTACATAGGGAGCTACATGGACTGTAATCCAAACCAAAAAAGAAGCAGTTATTTCCTCCTCTCTTTTCCTTGCCCATGTCTTGTTCTAGAAGGTTATTAGCATGTCCTCTAAGATCATCATCAAATTGCTCGCTCTTCTAGGGGAATCATGTCGCATTTGTATACCTCAGTTTCACAAGTACGTTGGACTTGGGCTGGACTAGATAATCTTTTGGTCCCTTCCAGATATAACATTCCTTCTCTGTTCTATTTCTAGTTCCTAGAACAGAGAAGGCACCCAATAAATATTTTTAAATGAATAAATGAATATATTAGTATGGTAGTACTGGTACATAATGCGCAAACAAATATATGTCAGCTGTGAATGCTTGAGAACTTTTTATCCGTAAGAGTATATTGTTTGTAATGTTTGGAGCCTATGAATTGGGCATTTTTTATTTGAAGTCTGCTGGGGGAACTGGTTAAGGACTAAATGGGATACTAATGAAAGATGGCACTTGAAGTGAGGGCTCTTCTGTGCAGTGGAGACTAACTCACTGGGAAAAGGATTTTTTATTCTGGAGGTTTGCTTGAGTGGCCTATTTTAGTCATGAGAAAGTAGGATAAGTAGGCAAGCATTATTTTGAGCTTAGAGCAGAGCAGGAACTATGGTGACTGAATGCAGGGCTTCCATTACCTTGGATAATGGGTTTTTTTAAAAAAATTAGTTCCTTTCAGGATTAAAGGGGCAAATTTCTGCTTCTGAGATTCAGTTTTAAGAAGAGCTGGACTGGTGATCACAAGTTGCTCCAAACAAGGCCCAGTGGCAGAAAAGAGCAATGAGCTCCTTCAAATAAAATTCCCTGAAGAATAGTAGACTCTTGGTAAATAACCTGCATCCAAAAGTCTTAAGTTTTGGGAGTTGAGCCGAGGTCACAGGTTAGGGCACAGTCTATACTTAAGGGCAGATGCTCTGCGGGACCTACCCACATGGGCTGTGTTTCGATGATGTTCATTGGAGAGCAATGATTGAGCAGTGTGTGTGACCTCAAACTTGCTGCCATGTAGGTTTCTAGACTGGCATTTTCCAGAGTCAACAGGTCCCCATAGACTGAGTAGGACTCAGCTTCAAAAGTCACACTGTCTGGCAGGGAGAAACAATCACCATGGTGAGCGAATCCAGTCTTCTCCATTCCTGGTATTAAAACTGTGTTTGTTACTCAGTAAGTCCTTTAGATCCTTGGACAACTTGAGGTTGGGATGGAATAATGAATGAGGTAGGAGGTATGGATGGAATGCCCAAGCAAATGACTGGGAAAAATAGAAACAACAACAACAGCAACAAAAAGAGATGTGAAAATAGATTTAGTCTGAGTATGTATAGGGGTTTTCTATGATTAAATTGCCTTTTTTTTTTTTAACTGTGAACATCCAGAAGCACATTAGAGTGAGCTCCCATTAGCATTGAGGAAGGTAAATGAATGGACAAAGTCCACAAATTCTGAGATGAGAAAGTGTGAAATTAAAATCTATTTTCAGTTCTAACAGTATACTTATTGGCATTGGCAGGTACTTATATTTCCTGACTACTGTTTTTATCTCTTCGGAGGTCACAGAGATCACATATGTGTTGACTTTCTTGTTGTATAATATTATTAATCACCAAGGTAATTTTTACAGGTAAAACAGGAACAAAAGAAATTGCATAAAGGGTCATATATCTCAAAAGGATCATATCAAATTTCATACTGATAATACATTGCCTGAAAGTATTTGCTCTTTTTCTTCTAAGTATTATTTAGTTTAAATTAATTTGCTTTTTACAGTGGCGGATTACGTTGCCCTCAGGAAGAAATGAAAGGTAAACATTATCTTTGTTACTTGTAGGTCAAGACTGTTGCATTAGCACAGTCATGTGTGTAGGAGCAACGTGTGTAGGAGTCTCGAATGTAAGATGTGGATCAGGGATCACGCGACAAAGCCCATCAGCTGGCCCCTGTGACATGCAGTACAGCTCAGAGTGAAAGGTTACTTAGCTTCTTAAACTCAGCCACAGACCCTGAACAACTCTCAGGAAGAGAAGGGCTAATCTGAGTGAGGGCAAAAGACATATTTACTCCTCAGTGTTAACGTGTTTATACTCAGAAAATGGCAGTTTAACTATTGATGGCACTTACGTCTTGGTTAGACATTTCCCAATAAGGTCTCTCTCCATAGGACATGACCTCCCACATGACAATGCCATAGCTCCACGCGTCACTTGCTGAGGAGAATTTTCTGTAGGCAATAGCTTCTGGGGCCGTCCACCTTATGGGAATTTTCCCACCCTGGAAAACAAATTGGAAATTTCTCAGCTGGCTCACAAGTGTATTAAAAAAAGGAATGGCAGTCCAATTAAATAACTTTTGTTAGAAAGATCTAAATACTGCATGATAGCATTGGCATTTTAAATAAAAATAAGAGAATAAGAATAATGTTAAATGTCAGAAATATTTTTTCCTATAATAATTATTCAGTGCTAGCAACTTTAATGGGAAATAAGTCACACTTCAGAAATACTTTATTTCATTCATTGGGGAAATTTATTTTCACTTTAGATTCACACAATTAAACTCACTATCATGCCATTTGAAGAAAGTTCTGGATTATAGAACATTAAAACTAAATATCATTCAACATTCATTAAACATTATATTACATGTGTAAATAATAATGAGAATATTATTCTAACTTAATTGAATATATTCTAACTTAGTTGAAGATAAATGGTTAAATGCAGAACTGAGACATTCTCTGCGGTTCAATATTTATCAGGACTTTCCCTCTTTCCTTTTTATCTATGATTATATTTACTTTAAATTAAAAAAATCCTTTAACATTATACAAGGGCACCTGATAAGGGTAGTTCTTCTTTGGAACACTTTAGGCCAGATTATATTCTAGTTCTTCAGTGTTCCCTTTCACATTTGAACATATTAAAGATGAAATAACATGAATTTAATCTATATTGGTCAGGTATTAAAGCCTGCTATTGTGTTATACTTATTTTTTTATCAGCATTTATTACACTTTATCTCTCAAAACACTCTATAAATCCTTTTTTTTTAAAGATTTTATTTATTTGACAGAGAGAGATCACAAGTAGGCAGAGAGGCAGGCAGAGAGAGAGAGAGAGATGGGGAAGCAGGCTCCCTGCTGAGCAGAGAGCCGGATGTGGGACTCGATCCCAGGACCCTGAGATCATGACCTGAGCCGAAGGCAGCGGCCTAACCCACTGAGCCACCCAGGCGCCCTCTATAAATCCTTTTTACTGTAATGACAAGAACAAAACAATTCATCCATTTGATGTACAATCTTTGAAATTTTTGTAGCTCTGAACAGCACGTCGAGAGGGGAGAGAGCACCGCTGTCGCCACTAGATGGCGGAAGAGAACAACGAGCTGTGCCCGGACAGCATTTTCTGGCTTCGCGTTGTAGGCTTTTGCAGGCAGCGCAGATCTTTAACTGTCAGAAAGCTCCAGGATGGAATTGCCTCATCAATAGCCGCACTTCCACGACCACATCATCTCATTACCCACGTCTCCCAAAGTCCGGTGTGAGGGTGAGCGGGGGTGGGAGGAGATAGAGGGTTCATTCTCTGGCCCTTGAGGAAGCTGGGTCTGACACCTTTAAAAGGTGAAGCAGTAAAAAAAAAAAAAATTTTTTTTTTTTTTAAAGTAATCTAAGCATTTACTTGAAGAGAAAAGCGATGCGTCCGAAATGGGAATAATTGGGTTCACCAGGCAAATGAGTGCATTAATGGAATCCTCATCTTAAAGACTTTAGGCAAGGAACCTTGAGGATAATACTTTAAATTCAATCCCCTGATTTTACAGGTGAGTGACCGAATACAGGGTTTAGAGATTAGGAGATTCCTCTCCACATTATTAAATACATGTCTACTAACGTTATTATAAAAGCATTATGGGGTATTGATATAAAGTTGTAAATACTTAATCGGGGAGGAAAAGCTGGGCAAAAAGAACTTTAATGTTTTAACCCTGGACATCTTATAATCATATCGTCGTTATATAATGCGAGGAAACTAGAAGCCTGAAGTCTGGGGTGTTTACGCTTCGTGGCAGTACCACATTAAGGCCAGGAAATTAAATTTACAAAGTCGGTGCTAGTAGTTTAAGAGGGTGATGGGTAGCGGAAGGGAGTTGCAAGAGGAGGATTCATTTCTAAACCCAGAGTAGAATTGCCAGGTCAAATACAGGACCCACAGTTAGACTGAATTTCAGGTAAATAACTTCAGGTAAAGGAATTCCATAAAGGAATATATTTTTGTGTGTAAGGTCGTCCCAAATATTACATGAGACATTTACACCAAAAATCAAAATGCATTGTTTCTCTGAAATTCAAATTCAAATTCAAACTGGGCATCCTGTATTTTTATTTACTAAACCAAGCAATCCAATCACATAACATGAAAAAATAATCCAGAAATGGAAATATTGTAAATGATCCAACACAACGTTAGTGTTCTAAAAAAAAAAAAAAAAAACCTGCGTGGTCTATACTTCATGAGGAGACAAGGACACTCTGACTTGTGTTTGTGTACCAGCCCTCTAGCAGCCTTTGTTTTATGGCCTATTTGTGGCTAAAGCACCTTGGTCCTGTGGCTCTGCATTTTGAAGCCGCTTAAGTCAGGCTCAGGTTTGTTCTAATATGGAAGCCTCAGTTGCAGAGAATAAAGACCAAATTTGTAGTTGACTTCAGAACAGATGTAAGAGCAGCAGTCTTGTTTGACATTTCTGACTCTGGATCTTTCTTTATCTCTCCAGCAAACAATGCGTAGAAGTGTGAATTGCTAATCTGCTGGGACTGTTCCTTGGCTAAATCTTTGTGAGTTCTATTAAGGCAGGCTAAAAAAATACAGTTAAGGGTTATTTTAGGTGCATTCACTTATAAATGATACCTCATATAAGTGATTCACATATACATTTATACTTCATGTAGGTTGATATCACATGTAAATAATAACCTTTCCCCTTCCCTAAGATTTTATTTTTTTCTCGGGAGGAGAAGATAATTACAGAATATTTGATTAATAGCATTTCTATCTGTTATGGACTGAATTGTGTTTCCTCAAAATTCATATTTTGAAGCCCTAAACCTCAATGTGACTGTATTTGGTGGTAGGGTCTTTCAAGAGGTAATCAAAGTTAAATGAGGTCATAAGGGTGGGCCCCACACCAGTATGGCTACCGTCCTTCTAAGAAGAGGAAGAGAGACACCAGAGGTGTGCAGGCATAGGGAAAAGGCCATGTGAGGACCCAGCAAGAGGACGGCCATCTGCAAGCTAAGGAGAGAAATTTCAGGAGAAGCCAAACCTGCCCACATTTTGATTTTGGATATCGAGCCTCCAGAACTCTGAAAAGTAAATTTTTATTGCTTGAGCCAGCCAGCCTCCGATATTTTGTTAATGGTAGCCCTAGCAGACTGATAACACCACTCTCATAAAGCAAAAAGAAAGAAAAGAAAGAAAGAAAGATTTTTATCTAGGATAAATCTTTGCAACACTGCAAAATGGACAGTACATCTCTACTTCAAATTCTATGCCAAGAGCCATCTTGAAATGGGAAGTGAGAGCTAGATTAAATCTTTTTTTTTTTAAAAGATTTTATTTATTTATTTGACAGACAGAAATCACAAGTAGTCAGAGAGGCAGGCAGGGAGAGAGGGAGAAGCAGGCTCCCCACTGAGCAGAGAGCCTGATGCGGGGCTCGATCCCAGGACCCTGAGATCATGCCCTGAGCTGAAGGTAGAGGCTTTAACCCACTGAGCCACCCAGGCACCCCTAGAATAAATCTTAAAGATGAAAAAATTATCACAGAAGTGCTAAGGTAGGGATATAATTCTAATTTATAAAAATGCATGGTAATATGAACCTGACAGTATGTATGGACTTCAGTAATTCTGAACATGTATGGAATAAAGATAAGGAAGCTTTCAAATCTTGTTTTTTTTTTTCTAGTGGGAGGGTATAGACTGAGTATAGTGATCTCTAAGTGTAAGATAAGCCTGAAAGGAAGAGGTCCTTGCAATTATGGCATGGTCTCTATCCCCTTTCCTATTTTAGAGGAAACACAGAAGCTTAGCTTTTTTTCCTTTTTTTTTTTTTAAATATTTTATTTATTTATTTGACAGACAGAGAGCACAAGTAGGCAGAGAGGCAGGCAGAGAGAGAGGAGGAAGCAGGCTCCCTGTTGAGCAGAGAGCCCGATGCGGGGCTCGATCCCAGGACCTGAGCCGAAAGCAGAGGCTTTAACCCACTGAGCCACCCAGGCACCCCTCCTTTTTTTTTTTTTTTTAATTGAATGGACCAACAAACATGTGGCTTAATCTCAGCTACTTATTTTTGCCCATGATCTTGAATCATAGACAGAGGTAATGCACTAAATTACTTTTTTCTCAAAGCATTAACCACCAGATGTTTGTTTCAGGTTTCAGGAATGAACAAATAGTACTTTAGATTTGAAATCACAATCATTGGAACATTACATGTTGCTTTACCATATGTTTATGAAGGGAAAAAAAAATTACCAATGATGGTAATCAAAATGACTGAATGTAACTCTAAAGTTTTCTCCAGTTCCTGGCACTTCCCTTATGCCAAGAGCTTAATCACTTAGGGAACAAAGGAGAAACAGGAAGTAAGCAAACTGGGTCTGGATCTGGATGGCTACTGAAAAGATTTTTCCTGTTTTTTAAGTCCTATGCAGATCTTGCTGTCTAAAATGGGGTCACAGCAGAAAAAGCGCTGAAGAAACAACTAGGAGACTTGTATTATACCTGTACACCCTCTATCTTGTATTATGGTTGTATTTAACATCTGAGGTTTAGAACCTGATCCTCTAATCTTCAGTAGAGGAGACAATCAATTGAAATATAGTAAGGTTACAAAGGCTTAATTCTGAAACCAAATAGAAACCTTCCACTAAGAAACAAGAACACTTAAATCTCTCTCCATTTCTCATGCATTGGGTTTGATGGTTATCTTAAAGGCAAATGGTTCGAATAGACAGCAATCTGCCTTTTTCTTTTTCTTTTTCTTTTTTCCTTGATCTGCCTCTGTGGTACCCAAACTTCAAGGAATATAAGAATTACACTACAGAAAACATATATACTATGCTTAAAGATTAATTTAAGAAAATTTTAATGGAAATTTAAACTAAATATTTTTCTTTATGAGATGAAAGTCTTCTACAATCTATTGTGGGACTTCGGGCAAATCTTAACTCTGAGTTATATTTCAGATCTGGAAAATGAAGGGATTTGAATTGATGATCATAGGGAAGTTCTATTTTTAATTTCTTGATGATCATAAAATAATAAACTCTAGGGGGTTTTAATATGTGCCTGCAGTTTCTTGGCTCCCATTAAACTGAGTAGCTAGGCCATCTGAGTTTGTTTCTCGTCCATGTAGACAGATACCCTGATGACAGACGGTAGTGGAGATAAGCACACTCATGCTTCACATCCCAGACCAGAAATTAACGGTCACAGGGATCATCCTGAGTAGTAAGGAAGGGTAAACAATAACTTAATCACTTTCAGTTTAAGAAGGCAGGGGTATGAAAATACACATTAGAAAGGCACGAAACCTGGACATTGACTTTTCCCCCTTTTTGCTTTTTACTCTTAATGGGTTAAAATACACTTAATGAGCAACCACTGGTTATTTGGAAAACTCATTATATGGACACTTATTGAGGTCAGATGAAAGGCATTAGTTTGTTTGCTGAAAGGTCATTTTACAAGAAAAGTTCTTGTCAGTGGGGATTACCTGTGGCAGTGGTGGTCTGATTTGGGAAGCTATGGTGGAGGAATTAGCATTCTGAGGACTTCCACCTTAATTCAGTATGGTGTCCTAGGAAGTCAGAGCAAATCACTCTCTCACATGCTAGTTATACAGACAACCCAACCCCCACAGGGGGGTTATTCTTTCTCTTGAGAATTACTCATCTTGAGAGGTAAGTCCATCTCTGAGCATCTCTTTCTAGTTTGTATTCCCAAATCAACCAATTGTAATATTATTATGTACAACTACATTATATTGTGTAAGTCTTTTTAAAAATACATCACCATTCCCTCTCTGAGGGATGTGTACTTCCCTCCTTCATTGAAGTTTACTGATGTAGGACAACTTTGGTACTGTGTGAAATTTTATTCTTTTCTGAAATATGAGGATAATATCTTTCCTTTGAAGAAAGATGGAGGACTAGGATGGAACAAATTCATTGTAGTCACAAAGGATAAATCTTCTTATAGATTTCTAGATAACATTTATTAAGTGGATTAAATGAGATAGTATACATGAAGTCCCTCTTAGCTGCCAACATATGGTAGGCATTCTGGAAATGTTACTTGTCTCTTTAATTTATACACTTAACATCTCTCTTTTTTTTTTGGACCTGCTTGGTGACTCCAGCCCATATCAGCATACCAGTTTTCTTATCTGGAGTCACTAGCCTACCCCTTAGAGTGCCAGGCTCAAGGTAGTCTCCTCACACAAGAGCTTTTAGGAGCCAGAGGCAACAAATCAATCGTTGGTAGACAAGCTGTGACTCAGTTCTTATAATTTAGACTTGTCTTGTCCAGTTTGAGGAAATCTATTTTGGTTCAGTGCGTTCTGTTCTATGCCTAGCTTCCTGCCAGTGCACCACCAGCGCCCTTCTGAGACTGAAGACATATCTTATTCATCTCATTCTTTCATGGGTATAATTCTGTCATCAAAGAACATTATCTATGGCTAAATGTTGGCAGCCAGATTTCTGCCTACAGCTGGATCTGCCTGATAATGATTCTCAAAGGATTTCTTGCCTTTTCCCGAGTGTTTCTCTTCTCTTTGTGGGGTTTGATACAGGGGGTAAATTACAAACCTTCTCTCCTCATGAGTGCCCCCAGAAGAACACACACACACACCATGCTGCATCAGGAACGTATGATTATAGATGCCAGGTTGAGACACTCGTGCTGTAAGCAGAAGACCCTTCTTGCATAGTATTTTAAAAATATAAGTCATTGGTTCTTAATAACCAATTTTTATAGGAAGATAAGTGCTTTAAAAATTTATAGTAAATAGTGTTGTTTTAGGCCACAAATATGAAACAGCCATTGTAATACCTTTATCTAAGACAAAGATTTCCTAACAGTTGTTTCTTGTTTGGGGCTTTCACTCCCTGTGCCAAGGACCTTTGTGTGGGTGTTCACTGAGGTCTTAGGGTCTTGGGTTTTACTGAATCCAGAGCTAACCAACTGTTTAGCTTTGAGCTGAAATGGACATACAATTGGATTTTCCATGGTTAAGTTTTTTTTCTTCCCCCTAGAGTCTCTAAATGCCTTTAAACAGAGCCCCACCACTCCGCCATCTCACTGAATCTTCTTCCGACATACTTGCCCTATTTCCATTACCTTCCTGGCCACTGTAGGCAGTGCTGTCACCTCCCCAACTCGAACTTCAATGCAACCTCCTTTTCTGATTACGAAACGAACAATGAACTACTTTTGAAATTTATTTAGACCACGTTTTTCATAAAGAATAGGACCAAATGAGAAACGATTTCAAATAAACAGGAATAGCTATGTCACCAGTTTTGTTTTCTACTCTCTAAAAACATCCTTAACGATGGAAGGAAAGACTTTCTCATTCTCCTCTCCTCACATGATCTACCTGGAACTATACTACATTTTTATTCATTGTCTAAATGCATAAACAGCTCAGTGAATGCTAATTTTTTTGTTCCCGTAATAAAACAGTGCTTATTGTGCTATTCAAAGCCTCGAGAATTAGAATCCTTTTCACCTGCTTCCTCCTAAATTGCTCCTGAAAATAATTCATTGCCACCTATTTCTCAGTACTCTCTTTCGATGAGAACATAGGTGCTACATCATTAAGTGAATAACACTGTTCTGGGGGACATCTGTTAAATTAGATTTTCTATGCCATCCTATAAGGCAGATAAAGTAGGACAAAATGTTACTGTAATGTGCTAGAATTAAACATATTCATTATTATGAGGATTGCCATTGTGTCTGAGTGTAGATGACTTAAATACCACTGACGCTAGAGGTAGTTTTTTTCAAGACAACCTATCATTCATTATGGTTTTGTGAATATACTGTATGGTAAGGTCTGAAGGGGATAGTGGATATTAATAGAGTGAAAAATCCTATTCCTCCCTTCCTGGACAGTAGCACTCTACCCTTCATCTTTTCTCGCCTGTCCGTCTCTCTTATTTTTTCTTTTGAATCCAGCTATACAGAAGGCTGGCTACCACTCTGTTCCCTCTGCAGTGTATTTTAACAAAATTTTCTTAAGCTTCTCGTCTATACTACTTATGGCAAAGACGTATGGATATTAACGCAGAAGTACTAGTTCTAAAAAATGTACCACATAAATCATAAAGGAGAGTAAAAGATTATTTGGGCCATTAATACTGAGATACTTAATACATTAAATGCTAATTAATATGTAAAATAATACAGTTCTTCATGTATATAACACCAGTATCTATATAGAATTTTTATCTGAATGGCCTCAAATTGATGTATACCACTAAAGAGTCAATACTTTGCTTTCTTACCAAGTTGCCCTATAAGAATAATACTAATAACAGGCAGTGATTAATACTTATGCCACTGAGGCTCCTGGGTGGCTTAGTCATTAAGCCTCTGCCTTTGGCTCAGGTCATGATCCCAGGGTCCTAGGGACCCAGTCCTCCCACACTGGCCTCCTTGCTCCACAGGAAGGCTGTTCTCCCTCTCCTACTCCCCTCTACTTGTGTTCCCTCTCTCGCGGTATCCCTCTCTGTCAAAAAAATAAGTAAAATTAAAAAAAAAAAAACAGCTTGTGCTTTCTATCTACCTCCATAATCTGATACTATGCATTTGGGAAAAAATTCAGATCTCAAATTTTAGAAAAAGGGACTACATAAAATGAGGTATATCTATTTTTATATTAGCATTACTTACAATCTTGTTTGAAAACAAATATTCAAAAAGGATGGAGAAAGTGTAGAAGGCCCTAGGGCATACACAGTAGTGATTTTCATAAACCCAGGGGTGTTTACTTTAGAAGGAGAATGTACAATATAGGGAGAGAAAGTGACTTTGGAGCCAAATGTGTGTCTTCTAAACCCTCCCCCCCCCACTAATTTGTTGTGTGATGTTGGACAAATTACAGAGTCTCTGAAGATTGAGGGTATTGGACTATGTGATTTTGTACCTCCTGTGAAGTTTTAATAACCCATGATTTGTTAATATGTGAATACCTTAGTGAGTTAAAACAGAAGGGACAACCTCCACTTCTGTCTAAGGAAACCTAGACAAAAAGGGTTAGTTCTGTTCTCAGTGGCTTCCTGCATCATCATTATGCCCACAAGCAGCTTATCCATTAAATCCGACTCTTGTGACAGGCCCACACTTTGACTGAACAGATCTGAGAAACAGGTCTTCTCTTGCCACTGTCTCATCAAGTGTTGTGATACATCAGTTCAGAGCAGCCCTATGACCTCAAATTACCCATTGTCAAAAAGGTTAGCTCTGAGCATAAAGCAAAGAGGGGAGACAAGGTGACATAATGACATTTTTAGAGGCAGTCTATTTGGGACCAGACACTTAACAGAGGAGAGGGCACAATCTCCTAAATGACTGAGGAAGCATTACTCCATGGAAAGGATGGGGTTGAGGGGCTCACATCCAAAGGTGGGTAAGAACTTGAGAAAAGGAAGTACCTGGACCTGGAAATTCCAAAAAATGTTTATACAGATAAATCTATTTAGAAACTAGACTTTGGCTGAAAGAATTATTAAAATGATATTATTTTGAGTAAGTTTTAAATTTGTGATGGAACTGATTACAATATGGAGGGCAGTTGTCTTATGTCCTTAGCATCTTAGTTGATGAAATTTACACAGTCAAACCTTCATCCATTCTGTTATTCCAACATGGAATGATTCCATTGTTCCAATGCGGAATGCTGTCTAGTTAGTGTTTTCTTTAGCTTCTATTTTGTTCATCACTAAAGTGATTGTTCCTCTTATGCCTGCCTGTAACACCCACTGTCTGCCTCGCTCATTTGGTACTTAGCATCAGGTATCTTCTGTGTACTATGTATGATCAGCTTCTGTGTACTATGTATGATCTGGATTTTTAAATTGTACTGTCTTCCCAGAAAGGTTATAACAATCTTTATGGTATTTAGCATGGTGCTATGATTATGATAGAATTTAATGATTATTTGCTGAGGGGACAACCGGATGAGATGAATTAGGGAAATGATGTGAAATGAAAAGCAGAGTCTCAGAACCATACTGTATAAGGGGAATTCAAATTTCACTTTTTAGCTCCTTCTTAGTCATTATTATGAACTTGCTTAATGGTAAGGAAAAGATGAAAGGGCAATTTCCCAATCTGAATTTTCAGTTTATAAAGGGCCTCACCCAGAGAGGACTGAAGGTCAGTGGTGGCTTTCATTTACTCATTCATTCATTTTCTTATTCTTTTTTTGGTCAAAAAAAATTTTTTTAACAAATCTCACATGCCAGGCTTTTGAGTCACAGAGACATCCTCCTTGTCCTCAGTGAGATCATGTTACAGTAGGAGAGACTTCGATGTAAACAAATAATGGCAGCACAAAGGGTCAGGGCTCTAACAGAAGTCTGTACTAGATTCATTTGACAGAAAAAAAAAAAGGAGGATCAGCTGCTGGGATGATTATGGGAAGAAGCAGAAAGGTGAGATAACAGAGGTAAGTTTTAGGAAGAATTTAAAATAAGATAGGAGTTTGACTAGTAAGACAAAGAGGCCAGGGCATCTCTTCAGAAGGAACAGAGTTGAATGGCACAGGGTTTTATGATTTCGGATGCATCCCTATTTCTGTATGCAAAATTATATACACTTTGATTTGATTGATTTTTGTTTTGTTTTCACTCTAATTTTGTTGTGGCTCAAAGATCTGCATCACGTGGTAAAAAGTGCAAATAAGTTCTTTTAATTTTGTAAGTATAAGGGGATGATGGGGATCCTAAACCTCTATTTTGACTTGTATATTGAATGTCTAATAAAAAAATTAAATTACTTTTATTTCTTGCAGAATCACCTGCAGTAAGTGTGTGCGATCATGCATCATACCAAGCAGATTGAAAGGTCTACTGTTTTATAGCAGATTTTCCCAGTGAATACATTTTGGAGAAGCAATGCTTATAAAATAAGCTTCCAGCTTATTTCGCTCAGGCTTCAGTATATCACTTGGCTTTTGAAGCCTAATTCATTGTGGACAGCAGATGGCTCTGGAGGACATATCTACAATGCTGAATGACAGAATCTGGAGGTACTTGGCTGCAAGTAGCATGAAAAAAGGCATGATCTCTATCATCTTCAAATATCACAAGCCAATGGCGAAGTTTTAAATAACAGAGGGCCCATAGTCTCTCATGGTTCACCTCCCCTTCTAATTTCCCCCAACTCCCTTCTCCTAACTCCCCATGTCCACCGTGCTATTTGTTATGCTCCACAAATAAGTGAAACCATATGATAATTGACTCTCTCTGCTTGACTTATTTCACTCAGCCTAATCTCCTCCAGTCCCATCCATGTTGCTACAAAGGTTGGGTATTCATCCTTTCTGATGGAGGCATAATACTCCATAGTGTATATGGACTCTGAAAAACAATCTGAGGGGTTTTAAGTGGTGGGGGGGTGGGAGGTTGGGGGAACCAGGTGATGGGTATTAGAGAGGGCACAGATTGCATGGAGCACTGGGTGTGGTACAAAAAAAACAATGAATACTGTTATGCTGAAAATAAAAAAAAAAAAAAAAAAAACCAAAAAAACCAGAGGGCCTATCTAGTTGTGGAGTGGGGCCTTTTAAGAGATCAACCTGCATTTCTATGAGTCCCATTTTTACCTTAAATGTTTCCTGGCCCTTTCTTACATCCTCTGTGCATTCTTCTCAACCTGTTCTCTTCCCTTTGTTCTCTACCGTCCTGTTTTCTTTTACTCTGTTCTTGCTAGTAAATGTTTACTGTATGTGCAGAAGACAAGTTCCCTGAGGCAGGGATTTTGTGTGCTTCGTTCTTTTCTGTTTTCTCAGTGCT
Source organism: Neogale vison (assembly GCF_020171115.1). Lineage (NCBI taxonomy): Eukaryota > Metazoa > Chordata > Mammalia > Carnivora > Mustelidae > Neogale > Neogale vison. Next base: position 45,744,732 of record NC_058096.1, on the reverse strand, counting down.
TAGAAATGAGTCTGAGCATTATAGATACTCGATTAATATTAACTGTAGGAACGTTGGTGATGTAGCATAAGATCATGATAGTACTTATCATCTAATGGATGATAATGACACATAATAAATGATGCTGTGAAATCTGATAGGTGCCAAGGTAGGGGAGAGTCAGGGAAGGCTCCCAACAGAAAATGATGTCTATCTTGGACCTTATGGAAGATGGGAGTTAAACAAATAAGAGGTGTGAGAAAGGAGGAGATGGGGTTGGGGGTAGGGAAGACTGATCTAGGTAGAGAGAACAGGTATGAAAGAGAGAACACAACAGATTTAGAAGTATTGACAGAAGTTGTAACTGACTAGAATGGGAGACAGGGGAGTGGAGAGAGACACAGAGGCTAGAGAAGCAAGCAGGGCATGGGATCATGAAGGGCTTCCTAATACACTTAAAGAATTTGGACCTTTTCTCATGGCAATGGAAAATCACTGAAGGGTTTCAAGCAATGGGGTGATAAAACCAGGGGTTTTGCTATTGTTTTAGATCATCTTGGCCGCATTATGGATTGCTGTTGGGGGCAAATAGAGGTAAGAAAAGAAGCAGCAAAATCTTGCCACATCTAGGGAGTTAGTAATATTATCTAATAATTTTGTAATAGTCACATATGGTACCACATTTTTATACATTAAAAGCATTTATTTCAATTCCTCTGATTAGATATTTGCCATATTCCAGAGAAGAATGGGACGACATTTACTCTGCTTAACATATCTAAAATGGAAAGTTCAAATCAATCATGTAAACAAAGTTAAAGGAGGAATATTCAAAAACTAATTTTGGAAATTCTCTTCTCAAGGACTATCATCCACTATGGAAGCATCATTTACATATACTTTACATTTATGTATTAGAACAAACCCTCTAAGGATGGACTAATTAGACTATAAAGATTTCTTATATTTAAAATTAATAATGCCACATTTAAAAAACAATTTATCTTCTTCATTTAATCCACAATAATTTTGTGATTTGTTCCATATTAAATTTATAGCTTGAGTAGTTTACCTGAAGGAGAAGGACAGTGTTCAACTCCCCCCGCCCCCTTTCTTGCTTTCTCATATCTGTGTGTAGTGGGTAGAAGAAAGAACATTCACTCAGAAAGGTTGTTTTTCACTGTTGTCACTTATGAAATTCTATAGGATCAATTTTTAGTTGTTTTTTTCTCCCCTCTGAAAACAGATTTGCTCAGGGAAAAGGACTTCATATGGGCTCAATGTTATACTCCAGAGACTTCAACCCTGTTGAAGCAATTCAAGGCAACAATAACAACCATTCTGCTTGCCTTAGCTTCCTCCAATATTTAAGCACACAAGAGGAGAATTAATTTAATTGTGTTTTGGACAGGGTGCTTTTCATCTACACCTTGAGCGTGGTATTTACATTTTATTTTGTTTTTTAGTTTTTTAGTTCACTGGTGATTTTAAAGCCAGCGTTGGCTGGAAAGCTTTATGTGATGTGCAAGTTGCTACGTGTTCAGTTCTGCTTGTCATATTATTGCTCTAAGTAAAATGTCTTTCACAGCATTAAACTTGTACTCGTATCTTTCTGGTAAACAAAACTGAACTTAAAACAGAGCTCAGAGAATTCAGGAAGAAAAAAAATATCTGCTTATAGAAAAATACCTGAGATCTTAAACCCCATAATACTACTTAACAAATAACATTCTAATTTGCAGGAAAGCGCCTTTCATTTTAGGATGGCTCTGCTCCTAGTTTTCATTTGAAACATGAGTTTGGTCCTCTCCAATTAGTTGTGGGTAGACAATGGCTAACAGTCCACAACCAGAACCACTGGGCCCAGTTTTGCATTATTGATAGGCTCTTCCTAAATGGCTTTTTTCTGGAATCTGGAGGAAGTTTCGTATCAGCGTTGTAGTGCATTAGCGTGGCTGTCAGCAATGCTTCCCCAGGGCTCACTACTTTCTGCCTGACTTCAGCCAGGGCTGTCAATCTTCCACTTTCATGAACCCTAATATGATCACACCCTCCCTCTCCTGTAGCTCTTATTAAGGAAAGATGAACTTTCCTAATTTAAGGAAAAAGAGACACATTGAGTAAGGTAGGTGCTCATATTGTTGATGATAACTTTGCGATAATAGCCTAACTGTATTTAGCCTGGATTTCTGTATTTAGGATTTTTGTTTGTTGGAAGAGAAAATCCTAGACACTTCTGTTAAATGACGAAGTTCACTATGGAACCTGTAAAATAATGTAATTATTTTACATTATTTATATAGTATTTATATAATGTAATTATTTTACATTATTTTAATCAACTCCCATGGAGTTGAAGCCAGAATGACTTGCATGCTACCTCCTAAAAGTATCACCACTGGGATGAAAATGTTGAGGAAAATAGTGACTAACTTGAGGTATCCATCCTAGGTTGGAAAAATGCTAAAAAATCCCTGATTTTTATTAGGGATTATTAGGCCTATAATAAGAATTATATTGCATTTATATTAAATGCAAAAAGCCTACTTCCAAAAGTTTCTCTCTTTCCTTGCACTTATAAATCAGGATTCTTATGGCTTAAATTTTTGCTGAAACATGCTGCAAGTTGGAAGCATCATATTTCTAAGAAAATTCAAAACTCCACACTTTTATCCCTTTCCTAAATGCTCATCTATTTTGACCCGATGCTTAGTTTCCAAAAGTATTATGGATTTAACATTGCATCCATCTTCTTTCTAAAACTTTTTCATGTTGTCCAATGGGAACTTCTAGTAACTAATAAAAAAATCCTCATTAGTATTTCCCTTGTACCAAATCACTTCAGCAGTAAAGGAGAAAAAGTTCTTCCTCTATTCTAATGCATTGATCTTCACAAAGGTTGAAAGATAATAAAATATCTGATAAAAATGCATAGCTTTGACCCTTAAAAATCTGTGTAAGTGAAAGGGGAGTGAATATTTCTGAATGCTAAAATCTGTACTACAATCATATTTTCTTGGCAGCCTGATTTAAAGAGCTCTATGTGACAGTCAAGTTATACTAGCCTTGACAGTACAACTGGGTGAAAAAGATTCAGATCTGTTTTTATATTTAATTGGAGTGTCAGGGTCAGGCTGTCAGAGCAGGATACTTTTGCCAGTTGTCAGAGGGCTACCTTTGAGAGCACTAAATTAGAAATGCAGATACCTGACATTATTTTCAACTTGGCACCCAATTTATAAATTTGGGGAAATAGCTAGGTACCTCTGTACATTATTTCTATCATCAGTGATTTAAGGAATTGATTGCATTAGCTGGATGGGGGATGGAAAGGAGGAAGGGAGGAATATAGGTGAATCCAAAAGCCAGATAAGTATGAATTATACTGCACAACAGTCTAGAAAGTAGGTAACCATTACTGGATAAATTAAAATAGTAATATTAAATGATAATGAAAATTACACATATGTATACATATATGTACATGTACAGATATATTCCATGATCATGAGAAACATGTTCAGGTAGAGATATGTTAAAGCAGACTATTGAAATCAACAAATTGCAGAATGTTTGTATATGTTGCTAGTCTGAAATATGTATTAAATATCAGATATAAGTGCTTAGTAAATGTTTGCTGAAAGAATCTGGTTAACTGTTAGTGTACTCTAATTCAGGAAACTGGCCTGGGCATTTAGTCTGACTCCCTACCCTCCACAGTCCTCTCATCTCCCTAAGAAGGAATACCCAGTCATCACTGGTGTACTAAGCTCTTTCTTAGGCCCAGGGGCTGCTGTTACTCCTAGATGGGAACCCCTAACGCTGTAAGACTCACAATTGAATGAGCTTTGTGGGTATCCTTGTCCATTAGCTCCTGCTTGGTTATTTGAGCTCAATCCCTGTCTACTTTGCATACGTAGATATTTGTCTTCCCCCATCTAGTTTATAGGTCTTAGCAGAATAAAGTGATACTAGTTTTCGATTCTAAAATTTATAAGCTATGCCTAGCACAAATTGGGTGTATTCTTGGACTGCCACTCAGTATCCGCTGCCAGATGCTCCAGATACCATGTTTTGCCTACCAGCAGGGAAACCCTTCTTTACCCTCTGATACCACCCACCTGCTTCCTGGTCTTTGGCATGTGATGTAGCCTGTGTAAGGTTTCCTAATATTCTGCTCTTCTTCCTGCTTTATTAGGCTTGTCCTGGTCTACCACTGATAGAATGATGGGATAGGGAGGGAGACAAACCATAAGTGACTCTTAATCTCACGAAACCAACTGTGGGTTGCTGGGGGGAGGGGGGTTGGGAGAAGGGGGGTAGGGTTATGGACATTGGGGAGGGTATGTGCTTTTGGGTAAATTGGAAGGGGAGATGAACCATGAGAGACTATGGACTCTGAAAAACAATCTGAGGGGTTTGAAGTGGCGGGGGGGTGGGAGGTTGGGGTACCAGGTGGTGGGTATTATAGAGGGCACAGCTTGCATGGAGCACTGGGTGTGGTGAAAAAATAATGAATACTGTTTTTCTGAAAATAAATAAATTGGGAAAAAAAAATCTTAAAAAAAAAAAAAAGAATGCTGGCTCTGAATACCCACATCTTTTCAGAATTATATTTCTAAAAATCCAGTGGTTGTGGTTGGATTATAATACACAGTATTGAATATTTTGTGATATCGAAGGAAATTATATATATGTATAATATACATATGTTTGTATATATGTGTATTATATGTGTGTATGTGTGTACTTCTTTTTCCTTGATAGCCTACACCCTATGTGTTGCCATACCTTAAAAAGGAAATGGCTCTTTCTTAGTGGCCTTGACTTTCGATTCGGTTTGTCTAAGCTAAAGTTGATTTCCTAAAAGTCACACAAATGTTAAGGAACATGTCCGTTTCTATTAGTGTCCTCTGCCTCTTGGACCATGCTGCCATCCCTGAGGGCTGACTGGGCACTTGCCTTCGGAATGCCAAGTTTACCTCCACTCATTCAGGTCCATTAGCTATCAGCTCAGAATTTGTGACTTCCCTCACTTCTGAACTGAATATACCACACTGATGAATGTGAAACTTGGCATATCATGAGGCCAAGAAGGTGCCCCGCCACTCAACTTGGAAGCAAGGGGGAATTCACTCACAATTCAGCAAATACTGGCCATTGGGAAATAGGAGATGGGAATGAGTTGCATAGAGAAATCCCTTTTTTTTTCTTTCTTCCCATGAATGATTTCAAAGCATAGTTTCTCCACACGACCCATTTGGAGAAGTTCTACATGGTTAGGGGACCCATCTCTCAACTGCTGTGTTTTGTGGAAGTAGCAAGTACAATAACAGCCAGTGGTATTGCTTTACATTTTTCCCAGCCTCATTTCCATTTCCCCTCTGTCTAGATGCCCTGCTTTTGTGCCTCCCAAATAAAGCTTCATCATTCTAAATTCTTTTCTGAGACCCTGTTTTCTAGGGAACCTGGGCTTAGACAGTTGCCACAGAATCAGTATTTCTGTCACCCTTGAAAATTCAGGGTATTTATTCAAGTCATATGCACGTTTAGACAAAATATATTTAGTTAAATGCTTATCTGAACACGTGTTATAGAAAATTGTTGCATAAGAGAAATAGAGGCAAAAAGGAATTAATTTCCATATGTTTTCTAGACATATTTTTTTGGTCTTTTTGTGAAGCACAGTTGTTTATTTTTTTCTTCTGGGCCTTGTGTTCTTGCTGAGTTAAGTTTTAACTTCTGTGTTGGACTTGGAAATTGCATATCAGATCTTTTCTGTGTGTCCTGTGTTTCTCTGTTTACTATCTGGGGCAGTGAAGTATAGAGGTTAAAAGCACAGGGCCTTCGGTCACCCTGCTTAAATCCAAATCCTGCCTCTGCTCCTCAGGAGCTCTATGCCTTTTGGCAAATTTTCTTACCTCCCCTAAGGAGGAGATAATACTAAGGAGAAGATAATCTTAGTATCGCACAGGGCTGGTTTGTGGATTAAAGAAGAGAAGGCATTTGAAATACTTGCAACAGTGCTTAGCTCATATGAGAGTAATTGTTAGTGTTATTTCTTTTTATGGTTAGTCTCTGTGCTAAACGTTGTAGGATATATTCATGAGAAAAATTTCTGTCGTTTCAAAATGGGAAACAATGTGGTATCCCTGTTATACGTTTATCTACACCAAGAGGGATGGCATCGCAGCATTTGTTCCTGATTGTAAGAATCTGCTGGGAGGAGGGGGATGAACTTGTCCCCCAGTGGAATGCCTGGAAGTATATACGTTCCTGAAATCAACTTTTCAATATACATGTGGATGTTCTCTCCATAGTGACTAACGCTTCTGTTTTGGACTCCACATACGTCAGAATTCCCAGAATGTGATCCTCTTTTCCACCCTACCATGGGATTTTCCTTACTGGCCATGTAAAACGAGGCCATGGAAACTTTCTGAGGCTCACTCTGTGCACCTGTAAACAGAAGATGATAATCCATTGCAGACTTATTTATTTATTGTGAAGCATTGATTGCCAGCCACTGGACTAGGACCTGTGGCCACAAAGATGAATAAGGCACAGATCCTAGCCTCAGTTTACTAACTGCTAATAAAAACAGTTGCCACTATCCTCAGAGAAAGAAAAGGGAGGTCAGCCAAGGAGTGGAAATTGTCCAGGGTGACATGGCCCACGAAAGCATCCAATCTGAGACTTGGACACACGTCTCTGCCTTCAGACCAGTGCTATGTGATACTGTTCTACTTTTGTCAAAATTCAGTAAAGTCTTATGGATATAATATTCTATAAATGTAAAGAGCTTTACCTATTAATCATATTGTGTTATTATCTTGCAATTTACTGTTTCACTTTTTTAGGCACCAGATTTTCCTCTTTCAACTTTTAGAGGCAAAAGACAGGGGCAAGTACCTTTCCCCTAAGGAAGAAGAGTATTTAGGTGGCAAAACACAGTTTTATAAAAAAAACCTTGATGCCAAGAATTAGGCTGTGAAACGGCTTGCTTGTCACTAATTTCTGTTGCTGTCATTGCTTGTTTCTCCTTAAGACAATAACTCTTTCTTAGTAGATAGATGAATCAAACAAACATACCCTATCTTTAATGCTTTGTTTTTATCTTAAATATGCATTAATAATTTACTTCAATTAGCATGCCAATAAAGCTAAGGCCAGGCACAGTATCTAGGAGGAGAGAAGAGTCATAGGACCCGTTCTGGGAGTGTTCTTGGGAAGTGTTGAAGGGAAGCCGTCTGGAGATGAGGGCTGGCAGCACCCTCATGTGTGGGAGAGACCGACACATGATCCCTAGGGTGAGAGTGCCCCACACCCTGTCAGCTCCGGTGAGGATATTAGATACCTTGGAAATTGATAACACACCTCCAAACCAAATTGCACACTGACAGGTTGATACCAGCTTCATCATGGCATAACCAGCGGATCCCTGGAAGCACTCTAGAACAGGCCACCCTATGGAAATTGCACAAATAAATCAGCTCAAGTAAAAATCCCTTTCATGACCCTGAAACATTTCTTGAGGTCTGGAACACATTCATCTTTTCAGGCTTTTACTACTGACACGGGAGACAGACCCACTCGTTCCTAGAAGCCATCCTCTCTTGTATCCTTATCTTTTAGGTGACAGAAAATGGCCTTTATTTTCATGAAAGAATGTTATAATTTCTGCCTCTTTCTGTTTCCGTTTTAGCCGAGGCCCAGAAAGGCCAAGGAGAAAAAAATGTACATAGTAAGTATTCTACGTTACAGATCTCTCCTACATTATTACAGGTTTGAAGAGGAAAGTAGGAGCAAAAAACCAAAAACAATGGTTTTATGGCTTGTTGCTCAGTACCCAGATCACTGAGGTAGACGAGGCTGGCATGGAAATAATTATTTTTGGAGAATGTATGTTGTGCCAATGCTCTTGTCAAATCTAGTAAGGGATCTTGATAGGAACACTGAGAGAATTTTTATTTACTATTGGAGTTCAGGGTAACTCAAAGCACTTGCTTTGAGTCCATGCCTGGAAAAGGTTAAAGATGAGACACTGGTTGGTTGGTGCCTATTCTAATGAAAGGACACTGGTATGCAGTTCTAAAGCCAAGTTTAGTATTTGGTATTAATACTAAATCTGTAATTTAACATCATAGTTAAAAGCATGCACAGTAAAGCTGTGACCACCAAATCTTGAGTCTTGGCTCTCATCTCTAGGTCTCACGACATTGGGTAAATCAATGTTCCTATGTTTCAGTTTCTTCAACTGCAAACCAAGGATAAAAATACCACCATTTCCTCTTTGGGAAAGTTTAGTAAGTTAATATATGCAGCAGTGCCTGGCCATAGTATGCACTCAGCAAAAGTCAGCTATTGTGATTGTTAGTCCATTAGTATCCCGCTGTGCTTTCACTGACAACAGGCAGAGGAGTATATTTCCTGTGGATCAGATATGGGATCTTCTGAAATGGGGTCAGTTCAGTCTTTTTTTTTTTTTTTTTTTTTAAGGAACTTTGTTCAAAAATGTAAGATGACATTGGACAGGTGAATAGCTAGAAAAAAGAGACTAAAAAAAAAATGAAATGATCATAAGCTCTAAAAGGCACAGACGATTAGGAAATCTTCAGGAAAAGAGACATATAGTAATCGAGAGGAGGTCTCCAAAGAACCTGTCAAAGTATTCCATGAGAAAAAAAGTTAGTTTCAATTACCCAGCAAGCTCAGATCATTAATATGAGATCAAGAACATTTCAATTAAGTGAGATCTACCCTGCTGCTCACCTTTTCTTATCCCCATTCCTGCTCTGACCGTGAATGGGTTGGTGACCTGAGCATGAAAGCTGTGAGGAAAAAAGTACTAGCTTTCACCATTGCAATAGAACGAGCAAGGCCAGGAAAAATGAAATGTTTTGTTTTTTGTTTTTGGTTTTGATTTTTTTTTTTTTTAATTTGCAACCCACAGTGTCTGGCTCTTTTAATCTAACAATTTGGTGTCAGATGTTGTTTGGTGGTTTTGAATATAGAAAGCTCTAAGAAATTCATCTGTTGAACTAAGCAAGTATGTTTGGAGCTTTTAAGGTTGCAAGGTTCTGTTGACAAGAAGATGCTGTAACAAAAGCGATCCACTTATGTCCTGAATAAACAGCCACTCAGCAAGAGTTTCATGATATGTTTGGTTGTTTCAGTGTCTGGGACATAATGCATACATATATCACTGTGAAGGATCACTTGTAGACTGTAGAAAGCTAGGATAACTATGGTCTTACAACAGACAGCTTCTTATAAAACATTCTCCATTTTCTCAAAGTAATTAAGCAGAACTAAATCTTTGTCACATGTTTGAATAAAGGACAGAGGATGACTTCTGGTTTATACTTAACTCTCCACTCTGTCTACAGTAATAGTATTTAAATTGACAGTGCTTTTATAACCTTACCTCATGGACTCATCTTTCTTTAGCTTGTTTTCTGTTTCAAAAGACATTTTAATATACCACTCTACATGAGTTCTGGCACTAGAATATCACCAACCCTATTAATCAACAGAATCTCCTTGTGGTTTTCCATGATGGTGTCATTTTTTGAGTAATATGGAATCAGATAATCTCTCACTGATGATGTATCTCACTGAATCACTCTCTGAGTGCTGATAACATAATGACAATAACATATTAGCATAATTCATCATCACATGTACCTTTGCTCTGGGGATGTTTTATTGTAATGTATAATACACTGGCTGTCACTCTGATGATGTATTGCAGCGAGACCTCCTCAGGAAAAAAACACATTTTGATGGAATACTATTCATATCAGATGGTACTGCCCAGGGATAAACAGTTGAAAAAAGTTTGACTTCATTTGCTATAGAATCCACATGAAGGTCAAAGGCACTACAAATGGTAAAAGATAGTTTGGAGACAACAGGTATCTGTGTCTCTGTTATAAAACAGTTTCTAAAAGTTCAATTTTTGGTTCTAAGTAGGTTATAGCAGGTTTTTTTTTTATCCCTAGTAAATATTTAATATCCACAGCACTGTGACACTGTGCAATGGAAGTTTCTGCCGCCTGCAGTACCACTCAGGGAAATGACACTCTTAAACAAGATGTGGAGCTTGCTTGGGGCAGAAGTGAAGTGACTTCCAAGGACAGATTAAAAGTGAATGCAATATATTATAATACATTTCCTGCAATTGTGCCCCTTGAGCTACCCCACAGAATATTAGATATGAAAGGGATTCATAGATAGCATCTATTCTGTGACCTAGAGAGAATAAGAGTTACTCTAGTCTAGGTCACACGAAAATGAGTGGTAGAGTAAGACTAGAAACTAGATTTTTTGATAATTGTTTCAGTGCTTAATATAAGATGATCAAAGTTAACTGTGGACCATTTGCATTTAAATAGCTAAGTTAGGGTACAAATGTGGGGCTAATGGGCTGAGCACAAAGTTCTTTATTTCTTTTACTTCTGATGAAGACCTTCTTCAAAACAATGTCTACGTGACCAAGCACAACTATAACCATCCACCAGAAGAATGACGATGATGATGATGATGAGTGAGAATAGCTAATGCTTACTGAGTGCTTACTGAACACTCTGATAGACATTTTGCAAATATTAACTTATTATGCCTTTTCAGTTTATCTGAACACTTTCTCTGAAACACAGATTCTAGAAAACAATGGTCTCAAATCAGCATACACAATCTTAAATCTTATCAACATCATTTTTTTTCCATACAAAATCCCTGTTCAACAGTGAGAAACACAAGGCTCATTTGTCCTTGATGCAATCACTTTTGCTGATAATTATGTCTGTGAAATCATCCTAGTTATATTTGCTAAATAGTAGAAACAATTGTTCCTCAGAAGACAAGGCATGATCCTGTTTCATGTATTTGAGAAAAATGGCTTTATTTAAACATACACTGGTGCTGCTAATCCCGACTTCTGAATCTCCCCGCCAACAATTTATGTGCCCCTCCTTATATAGCTGATGCTGTTTAGCATCTTCCCAAGATGCCTGATTTAAATGATGAGGCACCCACATGGCAGGTCCTCTGTATCTCCTTATGTTCTGTGTTGGGAAGAGCACTTCCTATGTGCTCAATCTTCTTTACAAATGCCTATCTCACTGAACCAGACCGTATTTCCCTCATTTACCTTCTTTGCTATTACCTGGCCATCATAGAACCTTGACAAGGGCCACCTACCAACCATACCTGTCATTCCCTGAGTCATTGACATAGCAGCAATGTAAACATTCCAGCTGACCCTAAGGAACATTAGTAATATTATAGCTTTTAATATCTCAATAGATGCTCATAATGATTTCCTTATTTCTAAAGGTCAGGTAACCACTGGTAATGGCAGAGTGCACACAGGATAATGATCTATTGGGTAAAAGCACTTTCATGTTTGATTTTATGAAGAGACTGCCTGCATGTATTTTTTAATTTGAAAAACAACAGGGCAGAAAATTGAGGTCACTGATAACTGAGCTACAGTCATCTGGGTATGAATGGAAAAGCATAATGTTTCAGAAAAGTTTTTCAGCAACTTTGGACTAGTATGAAAGGATGTCACTATAAATCAAAAGCAAACAAGTCACACACAGAGATGTTTCAGTACTTTTTACAAGGCATTGTAAATCACATAAATTATTCAGAAAATGGCAGTGAGGTCCAGTAGAACGCCTGAACTAACTGAGGATTCAGCACTGAAGGGTCAATCGGTTTAGGACAAGAATGACCTTTTTGAGATTTATGGCATTTCTGGCAACTCTACCATAAAAAGGCTTGAGTCAGAAAAAAATAAAACAAAACAAACAAACAAACAAAAAAAAACAACTGAACTAAAACAAAACAAAACAGCACCAAAACCTTGTTTTTGAAATGTCCTCTGAGTATCTATTAAGAAATTCTGATCAAATATTGATCATTTGCAAAAGGTTTACTACATATGCCAGAAGTACTCCTTAATCATTTATCACTGACTAAGACCTACAGAAGGAATAAGGGAGTTAATTGTATTTGCCAGAAAACTTTTGCATAACTATTAAGAACAAGAGGAAGAGAAACAGATGAAAATAATTTTAACAAATTTGGCAATAGGACACAATCTAAATAAAAAAGAAATTCCCGTGCAAGGAAAAATTTGCTGACAGAGAAGTCAATGTTTTATAGTATCAATTCTCTAACTCTGGGAATGAAGAAGTGAGTTTATTAAATTTTTTTTTTAAGATTTTATTTATTTCTTTGACAGACAGAGATCACAAGTAGGCAGAGAGGCAGACAGAGAGGGAGAGAGGAAGGGAAGCAGGCTCCCTGCTGAGCAGAGAGCCTGATGGCAGGGCTCAATCCCAGGACCCTGGGATCATGACCTGAGTCAAAGGCAGAAGCTTTAACCCACTGAGCCACCAAGGCACCCCATGTTTATTAAATTCTTAGGGCCCTGCCCAGTGTGGAAGTTTCTCTATAAGACCTTTGCCACCAAAATAAACTCAGATCCAAGCAAAGATCATGATTGTTGGGCAAAGCATGAAACCAGCAATCATTTCCTCAGTTCTATGAATCATTTCTAAGGCTGCTCTTCTCTGGTTTTAAGGAAATGGTCACCTTTCTTTTTTTCTTGTTTATAAAACAAGTTTGCATAGTTAAAATTTCAAAGCGAGTACATCAGAAAGGGCTAGGAGTCAATTTTCTCTCTCTTTTTTTTTTTTGCTCAAGATGTCATGTGGTTTGTGCCCTTCCAAACCTAATCATGTTCACATCAATGTTAATTTACAACTATTGCTTCAGTGGATATTTTAGTGCAAGAAGATAAATAAGATACTCTGTGAACTGGTGTTAGGGTTATTAGAGTATGAAATTCAAATATCTGCTTTTCCATAAGCAAGAATCTTATGAGAATATCTAAAGCTTGGAGATATTTTGGTATGTGAATATATGTATATGTATAAAAGTCAGCAAATCTTCCCTTAATCACACCCATATTATTTATTTTATGAGATAATTTACCAGGTTTCTTATGTGTAATTCAGACAAAAAACAAACCAACAACAAAAAAATAAAATCGGTTAAAAGAGCTTCTCTTTTGACTCTAAAAATCAAATCAAGTTTCAAGGGACCCACAATAGCCAAAACAACCTTGAAAAAGTACAAAGTTGGTGGACTGACAATACCAGATTTTAAAACTTAATATAAAGCTATAATAATCAAGAGAGTATGGTACTATCATAAAAATAAGGCACACAGGTCAGTGGAATAGAATGAAGAGACTAAAAATAAATTATCATGAAAAAATATTTATGGTTAGTTGATTTTTAACAAAGGGTAAAGACAACTCAGTGGGGGAAAATAGTTTTTCAGTAAATGCTGTGGGACAACTAAATATCCACATTCACAAGAGTGAAGTTAGACATCTATCTTATACCACACACAGAAAGTAATGCAAACTAGATCACAGAACTAAATGTAAAAGCCAAATCATAAAAGTCTTAGAAGAAAACACAACAGGAGGGTGCCTGGGTGGCTCAGTGGGCTGAACCTCTGCCTTCAGCTCAGGTCATGATCTCAGGGTCCTGGGATCGAGCCCTGCATCAGGCTCTCTGCTCAGCAGGTAGCCTGCTTCCCCCCACCCCCCCGCCCGCCACCGCCTGCCTCTCTGCCTACTTGTGATCTCTCTTTCTCTGTCAAATAAATAAATAAAATCTTTAAAAAACAAAACATAACAGCAAATCTTTGTGACCTTGGGCAAGGCAATGATTAAACACAATACCAAAAGCACAGATGCTCAAAGAAAGATAAGTACATTTAACTTCATAACAGTTAAAACTTTTTTTTTTTTTTTAAAGATTTCATTTATTTTATTTGACAGAGAGAGAGAGATCACAAGTAGGCAGAGAGGCAGGCAGAGACAGAGGGGGAAGCAGGCTCCCTGCTGAGCAGAGGGCTCGATGCGGGGCTCGATCCCAGGACACTGAGATCATGACCTGAGCCGAAGGCAGCGATTTAATCCACTGAGCCACCCAGGTGCCCCAAAACTTTTTTTTAAAAAAAGATTTATTTATTTATTTATATGAGAGAGACCTAGAGAGTGTGAGTGGGGGGAGGGGCAGAGAAAGAGGGAGAGAATCTCAAGCAGATTCCCCACTGAGAGGGAAGCCCCACATGAGGCTTGATCAGGACCCTGAGATCGTGACATGAGTCAGAGACAATCAATTGAGTCATCCAGGGACCCCAAAGCTTTTGTGTTTCAAATAACATCATCAGGTTAGTGATGAGACCACTAACAGAATGTAAAATAATATTTGTACATTATGTATCTGTAAAGGAACTGTATACAGAACATATAAAGAACTTTTATAACTCAATTATACAAAGACAACTTGATTTTAAAAATAAGCAAAGGATCTAAGTACACATTGTTCTGAAGAAGGTTCATGAATGGTTCTATAGAAGCACATGAAAAGATGCTCTACATCATCAGCAATTAGGGAAATGCAAGCCAAAGTCATAATGGGATGCCATTTCACACCCACTAGAATGGCTATAACCAAGAAGGCAATAATGGTGTTGCTGAGGGTATATTGAAATCTGAATCCTCATTCACTGCTGGTGGACTTGTAAAATGGCACCGCCTTTTTGGAAAACAATTTGGTAGCTCCTCAAAAAGGTAAATATGGAGTTGCCATGTTTAAGTCGACCATGATCCAGCAATATATACATCCAAGAGAAATGAAAACATGTATCTACTCTTAAACTAGTATACAAAAGTTCATAGAAACATTATTCATAATAGCTCCAAAGTGGAGACAACTCAAATGTCCACTACTGATGATTGGCTCCAAATAAGTTATATCCATATAATGGAATATTATTAGTCAGCAACAAGAAGTGAAATATTGATATATACTATGACATAGATGAAATTTGAAAACATTATGCTTAGTGAAGAAGCCAGTAAGAAAAGGCTACATACTTTCCATTAGAATGAAATGTCCAGTACTGGCAAATATATAGAGATAGAAAGTAGATTCATGGCTGCCTAGGACTGTGGGTGAGTGTGAATGCTAATGGATAAGGGGAGTTTCTCTTGTTTAATGATGAGAATGTTCTAAAACTAGATTATGGTGATAGTTGCACAACTCTGCAAATATATGAAAAATTATTGATTTGTATATTTTAATGAGTGGGCTTTGTAGTATATAAATTGTATCTCATTAAAGTTATTAAACAGAACACAGTAATATGAAGACTGGCTCACTCAGCTCCTGGAACGAGGTTCCAAGTTTCCAGCCACTCATTTGCAGCCCAGAGTGGAATGCCAGGAGGAAACATGAAAGCTTCACTTTCACCTGGAGTCATATCTGGGGAGATGCCTGCTCACCTTCCTCATAGATCTCACCTCTCAAAGCTGATATGCAAAAAACAAAATCAAAACAAACCAAAAACAAAACCAGGACCAAAAAAATTCCTAGCTTTCAGAAGAAAATTAATTTCTGTATATCTAGCCAAAATCAAACATGTTTTTCAGCCCATCATTGATTTTAATGGATTTGAACATACATCTTACTATGACCCTGGGAGGACCAAATGTTGGCTGTGCCCTATTTCCGGGGGCTAATGAATAAGCCAAACATCACAGATGCTAGAATGAGCACAAACTATTTGGCCAATCTCTAATATAAATATCAAAGTTTACTTCATATTCTGTGAACTTTCATATGACTTCATAACGACTCATTATCTGCAGATGGCACTATTTGGCAAATTACATTTACTTCAAATGATATTTGTTGTTATGAGTTTAATGCATGTAAACTAAACCAAAAGTTTTAAAATCTTTTGATTAGTTTAAGTTGTGAACTATTACAACAAATATACGGCATGTCAAGATTCACAGGGTAAGAGAACTTGGAAGAAAAAAGTAAAACTGTTTACAGCATTTAAAACCTGATGTAATCTATGTATTTGGTTTACTCAATGGATAATAACAAATTTAAATATACTGGAAATATTTCAACATCTTCATTTATCATTCATCATTCACTTTATCCACTATTGTGGATAAAAAGAGACAAATACTGTATGATTTCACTCATACATGGAATTTAAGAAACAAAACAGATGAACATAGGGAAAAGGAAAAAAAAAAAAGAGGGAAAGAGACAAACCAGAAAACAGATTCTTAACTGCAGAGAACTAACTGAGGGTCCCTCAGGGGAGATGGGGGAGGTAGAGGATGGGCCAGGTGGGGGATGGGTATTAAGGAGGGCACTTGATGAGCACTAGGTGTTGTATATAAGTGATGAATGTCTAGTCCTGAAACTAATATTACAATATATGTTAACTAACTAGAATTTAAATAAAAATTCAGAACAACAATAAAAGGGAGCTTTATTCTTTTAATGAAATTATTATTTCTTTCTTATATTTAGAAGTAGGCCAAAGCATAAGTCAATTTTTAAAAAGTTATAATCTCATTTAGAAAAGATGTAGGTAGAAGTACACTTTAACTTTTTCTTTTTAAAAAAGTGATAGTCATCTGGAAAAGAACCATATTATTGGTGGTTTATATCAATTAAAATAAATTATGGTAGAAACACATACTATTTTTTGGCCTAACTTGAACTCATGAAAGACAAATAGAAAACCACATATCAAATAACAGAAGAAATATACTCCCAAAAATAAAGGTGTTTTATCTTAAAGCACATTACAGTGCATGATTAGAAGTCACTGGCAAGGGATGCCTGGGTGGCTAAGTCGGTAAATATCCAACTCTTGATTTCTGCTCAGGTCATGATCTCAAGATCATGATCTCAGTCAGGGTCTTGAGATGAAGCCCGGTGTCAGTGGGGAGCTCCACGCTCCGTGGGGAGTCAGCTCCAGAGTCTGTCTCCCTCTCGTTCTGCCCCTTTGCCTGTTTACACTCTGTCTCTCTCAAAGTAAATAATTTTTTTTAAGATTTTATTTATTAGAGAGAAAGCAAGAATGAGAGAGAGAGAGAGAGAAAGAGCGTGAGAAGGGGGAGGGTCAGGGGGAGAAGCAGACTCCCTGCTGAACAGGGAGCCAGATGCGGGATTTGATCCTGGTACACCAGGATCATGACCTGCACTGAAGCACTAGGTGTTGTATATAAGCACCTAGTCGCTTAAGCAACTAAGCCACCCAGGCGCTCTACAAAAAAAATATATCTTAAAAAAAAAAAAAATCTCCACTTGCAATTACCATATTCCATATGGGGAAGAAAGGGAATCACCATTGATACTTATAGTAGATGGTGTGATTTGGTCACAAGTCTTCCATTCCTTCCTGCCATGGCCACTCATCATTGTGAGGGAAAGCACAATTCTTTGCTCACTGACTTTGGTTTGGGCCTAAGACTTGCCTGGCCAATGCAACGTGAGGTAGCATATGTCACATCCAACCAGGGCTTTATATGATTGCAAGGTTTGCCCATCACCCTGGCGCTCCTGCCTACACCATGAGAAGGACATGACTTGGAGAACTGCTGCTCCTTCAACCTGGGTGCCAGAATGAGAAATGTGGAGCAAACTTGAACCTAACTAACACTTGAAGCAGAGCTGCCACAGCTGACCTGCAGCCTCATGAGTGAGAAATAAAGGCTTGTCTTTAGCCAGCGGGGGCTGGGGGATTGCTTATTATGCAACATTATTATGAAACTAGCTCTCTTTTTTTGCTTTCCTAAGCTTTCCAGAATCCTAAAAACGTTAATAATTTCAACATAATTATACAGCCTCTGCTATAAAAGAAACTATGTGGAAAGGTGTACCTCAAGCCCAGAAAGGAAAACACTGTACAAAATAACTTAATTCAGGATTCTTCCTCAGCTGTCCTCAAAGTCTCATTCTGAAACAGGGAATATGCTTATTACATTGCATTATATTATGTATGATCTCTGACAACTTAAAATGAAACAAAATACTTGCTTCCGGTTTGCACTTCTTGAAAATGCTAGCATGTTTGCAAACTGGATTATGGCTACTATATCCAATAATATTTTAACAACTACAGAACCGGTACTTCTACATAGAAAACTGAAGACACAGATTGAGGTAAGACGGTTGTAACATAGCACAAATGTTATCTTTGCTCTTTATAGTGAAAGATCTATGGCAGGCTAAAATCATAAAGCACTTGAAAAAGATGTAATTGAAGAAACAAGCAAAATAAGACCTCTGACATTAAAGAATGGAGACAGGATATCACGGCAGTAATTAAAGTTTGGAAAAATAACTTTTTATGAGCAGGAGAGAGATTGCAGGGGAAAGGACTTTCATTTGTCCTCTTCATGCACCATAAGAGACAAAAAGCCTGACACACAAATCATTGCAGGTGAAGTACAAGTAAGACTTTCTGCCAGATGGCTGTAAACAACTCTCAGAACCACAAGAGTCAGACACAGAATTCTCTCCACAAAATATGGGAGGCATTTTTTGCTGTGCCACAGGTAAACAATGTATACCCTAAAGCCAGTGAAGGTAGGGAGATATTTACTAACAGATGCCAAAGAACATGGAATCCAAGATCCAGTGTTCCCTGGTGGTTATGAATGCGTCTCTTTACTATAATTCTCAGTGATTTCAGGGAAAACACTTGAAATCCTATCTAAGCATAAAGCTATAGGCACCGTGTGTCAGTATAAACAAATGTAGGTACAAAAACCAGGAAAGATAGTGTGTGTCAGTTGTAAACATAACAGTGAATGAAACCAAAAGGTCTTGTACATTAGAGAGGTGTTAATAAATCCAGAGGCTGAGAGCTGTAATAAACATATCCTGGCAAATTATAGTCTGGTCCTGCCCCTATAAAATCAGGCATATGTTTAGAGTTCGAATTTCAAAAGATTTTCAGTATGTCTCATTGAATCTTACATTGCATTTGTGCATCTCATTTTGGGCTGTGATTGTGAGTTCCTTGGAGACAGAGGATAGATCTTATTCCTATTTATCTCTCCATTTCCGAATACCTGCCACCTACCAGGACTGCAATACATTTTTGTGAAAGAGAATAGGGAAGTAATATGGAAAGAGGGAAAGTGGGGGAAGAAAGAAAGGGAAAAAAGAAGCAGGTTGGAAAGGCAGGGTATTGATCATTAGCAATGAGTTGTTACAGCTATTAGATGTCCAATAGATGACTCTTAATCTCCAGATAATTCCTTCCTCTAGTCAGTGTTAGAGGAATTTCTTCCTCTTATCTTTCTCCATGAAACTGATGTGATGACACATCATAAATGAATAACTATATCCATTTACAACTTCTGAATGTGCTTTAGAACTGTTGAACAAATGTAATGATTGAGAATATAAGCTATATTGCTCATTAAACTAGGAAATGTGTGGCTCTTGCTTGTATTACTCGTCATAATTTTTTTAGCAAGAATATAAATCTTGGGGTAATACCATTTGCTATTCTAGAGCTTAAGGATTTACCAAAGCATGTACATCAAAGGATGTAGATGCATAGTGGTTAAGCTTGTGGACTCTGGAACCTGTATTTTAATCTTAACCTTATATTTCATTATTTGTATAATTTTTGTCTATTTACTTAATTTTCCCCATGCTTCAGTTTTCCTATATGTCAATTAGTGATACTAATACCTGCAGTAATCATTATTAGCCGTTTATAAATACTGTTTCTTCTTCTAGGTAAATGGAGAGATCATTTTTGCCCACTTCTTCGAAGTTAGGCATGGCCATATGACTTGCTTCGGTCAACAAAATGCAAGTAGTAATGATGGGTGTCAATCCCAGTCAAAGCTTTTAAGAATCAATATGCTATTTGTCATTTTCTTTCTCATTGTTATAGTGACTGGGTGTATTCCAGTTGATGGAGGCACCGTCATACTAAGTCTCTATGCAACAACCAAATAGAGCACAATTTCTTATTATAGGATAGGAAAGAGTAAGCAAGAGATAAACCTTCATTGGGTTAAGCCACTGAGATTTAGAGGGTTATAACCCTCTGCTATATAATGTGGGGCATCCTGAACTTCAGCCATACCGAACTTCAGTGAGTTATGGTAAATATATTTAAGGAAGTAAAAGTCTTTAGAGAGCATTCCATAGGAATTAGCCATTATTCTTATTTTAGGCTCTGCTGTTTTGGAATGGCATACCCATTAGCTACAGTTTTGGTTGTATAACTTTGCTCACCTCTTCATTTGGCAACAGTTTTGTAATTCTATAAAGAGAATAACAAAGGAAATTTATCTCCCCTAGAATGGTTGGTTAAAAGCAGGTTTTATTAGTAGTTTAGAAAAACTTCCTTTCATTTTCATAACTTTCTATGGGTGATATCAGGTACATTTCTGTGATGGCTGCTAAATATACGAAAACCTATCAAGTTTCTCTAATATATTTGCTATTATAAGAATACTTGTTCTTTGCCGTACTTCTACAGAATTGCATCCTACAAACACATGAATTCTGATAAATTCTATTTCATGAAATATACATTAAAAGTGAAAGAAATATATGTGCCGCATTACCAAATAAATACATATGTATATTTTAAGTAAGCTTTCCTCCCAGCGTGGACCTCGAGCTCATGGCCCTGAGATCAAGAGTCCCATAGTCTACTGACTGAGCCAGCCAAGCACACCTCTAATATATTTTTGACAGGACAGGACCTCCTCCAGTTGGACCTTGATAAGAACTGAATACTTAAAAATTTTACACATCTGGTGATTGAAAAAAAATTTGTACAGATTAGTTTTTGGTTTCCACCTTTTCAATCCCTATTTCTCTTTGACTATTAACATTCTTTCAGGGCTGATGTTATAAGGCATGTTTAATCCCGATAGTGTTTCTGGCTCTGTACCTTTATACCGTCTTGCAGTGATTCAGTATGGGGTGGGTGGAGGGGTATTTCTGGAAACCATTCCTATCCCAGGTGGCTAGCAATAACATCACCATATGTGGAAATGACTGTGAAATACATAAATATATTGCACTGAATTAAAAACAAATGTATCCCCAACTCAACCTTCCAGTAACTGAATTCCCCAAATGTTTATGGTCACTCCAACACCAGGAGAAACGTTACTGGAAGATAAGTCAGAGTTGAACCAACAGCAGTTAATATGTCTGTCTTTTGCAGATTTTATGATAGATGATCACAAGACTACATTTCTCTAGTTCTTCTTGTGTTCTTATAAGGAACCTAAAGCTGAAGCTTTATTAATGTCTCATAAAAGCTTTTCTATTCTTATGGGTTAAATATTTACTTATTTATTTATTTTTATACTCATTCATCCATCTGTTCATTAATTGAAAGGTATTCACTGACTAACATGCACTGGATATACAAATATGAATGTAAACCAGCACCTGTTCCCAGGGGCCATACACTGTCATGGAGAGGTGGCCAAGTTTCCAGTAAGCAGAAAATCCAGGGAGTAGTAGATCCTATTTAATGTCTATCCAATAAACATTCACCAAACTATTCCTTCTTTCTCTGATGAGCAGCATTGTGTTGGGTAATCCAGTTGATTCCGAAATCATGTTCACAAAACCATTGGTGGTACTTCTATTCTGTGCCTGCGACTGATTTAGGAATGGGCATTGGTCAGTATGACATGAGGGGCTTCTGGGAGTGCTTAGTGTACAATTCTTCTTCCTCTGGCTAGAACCGCAGGAGCTCCTTGCAACCAGGAAGAGAGCCATGCTGAATACAGAGGGGGTATAGAGCAGTAATGTGGAAAGTAGTACATAAGGCATTTTGTGGGGTTGGTGAGCAGCCCAATTAATCAACCCTCAAGCTACCCTGTCGCTGGATGGACAATGCTTCAGGGAATTTAGAATTCAAAAAGAAAAATTTTAATAAGCTAGAAAGCGTCAAATTAAACTGTGACAAGCTATTTTTTGCCAGCTACTCTCCTCTCTGTAAAATGGTAAAGTTTCATTTTTCATTACTTTAATTCTGGTCCAAATATGAAAAGCAACTGAATGCCTCAGAGGGTGATTTGATTATCCTTTTTATAGTTACTACATCTGCACTAATGTTTTGGGGGTTATTATGCTGTTTATTTTCTATAATTTTCCCCAATTAACAGTTATTACCAGGAGTTATCTTTGTTGAATGAATGTTACTGCATATATCAGAGAATGTGTAGTGATATAAGGCAGACAACTACAGAAAAGGTCTCTTTTTTATACAATGGTCAGGAACTAAAATATCACCTGAATGCAATTAAACTTATACATATTCACAGGAGCATAGTGTCAATAAAGGCTGAGTTCTCTCATATTAGGAGAATTTAGCTTAATTAAAAATTATAATTTCAAAATATTCCAAGAACTTTTTTTTTTCTTAAAGGGGAAACAGATTTTTCTACAGCGTTGTGACTGGAAAATGCAGATAAAAAATGGTATCTGGGGAAGTGTTATAATAAGTTTATACAAATCTTATAAGAATGAATTCAGAATGGAAGGGAAGATTTTGCTCTCTGTTATTAAGATGTAGTCAGGTTGTAGTCCGTTACTGACATTTGTTACATTTTTAACTTGTAACTAGGTGGGTCATCTCTATGTTTATAAATCCCAACACTCCAATATGAGAGAATGCATTTTATTTTGAACAATTGAGTAGTGACAGGCTGTCCATAGAGTACACAGATGATAGACCAAGAGGAAAATGAGCTCTTAGATAGTTTTTCAGTGTCCTTCACTGGAAAAATAACCATGTGACATGTGTGGCGTGCACAGTGGGCTTCCGAGTTAGTGTTCATGCCGCTGGAAAATGTATTGCTTGAACTAAATGCACCCTCTACTGAGCACAAATGATTCAACCACAATTTAATAGAGAGATCATTACTTCTGCAAAAGAATTTCAAGATAAGCAGTGAGGAGTCAGAGTCGACAGAGGAAATTGAGATGTAACTTGCTCAGCATTGTAAAATTGTATGGAAGTATAGATAGATATTGATCATTCTATATGTCAATAAGTAGAAGGGTCAATTAAAAAAAAGGCATGCTTTAGGTGGGTTGTAAATACTAACATCCTAGATATCTTTATTAATCCCTGGGGATTATTTACTTTCCTTAAATCATTTAGTTTAGCTTCCAATGGTGCTCTGTAAAATGATTTATTGAAGGATCAGAGTTGAGACATTTCACCATCATCTCCACTCCTTTGACCTGTTTAAAGCTATGAGGGCTTTCACCACATCATTCACCTGCCTCTCCTAGATCAGAGCTGTATATGAGAGTTGGCTACCCACTCACAGCCTACCCGGTGATATGAGTAGTCTATGTTAGAACGAAAGAAACAGTTAATTTAAATCATTGAATTAGATGTACCTATCATTATTAAGAAACAGTTTGGCCACTGTTTGCTCTTAAGAGTCAGTGTGTAATGCTGCTCACACCTGTGCAATTAGCTATTCTAAACTTTCAGCTGGTCGGCATGGAAGTATTAAGCTGAGGAGGCTTTATACATTGGCTGTAACAAATCTTATGATTACTAGAGGCCAAATATATTTTTAAAATGACATATGTAATACATTTTTGGCACAAATGATTCAAATTTTACACAACTGTATAGAGTAAAACAGGTTAGCTCCTCTTCATCTTTCTCCCCATTAGTAACAACTGTTGGGAAAAAAAAAGTAACAATTATTGAGCTTGGTGAGTATTACACAATTCTGTTTCAGCACATTTTGCTTCTTCATTTATAATGTAGTATTTCATTCAAAGCAGATCAGTGCATCAGATATCTGAGTAGCTTAAAAAGCCTTTGCAAGTCACAGATTCGTTCAATAAACATACAGAAATTCATATAAATAGTATTGTGCTCAAATTTTAAATTTTCAATATACTTCTGATTTTTTCTTTTAACGTTATGTTTTGGAGAGCTTTCCAAGTCAATCCATTAAAATCTGCTTCATTATTCTTTATGTCTACATAGTATTTCATAGTATGAATGTATAATTATTGCCATTTGCAATGACATGGATAGAGGTAGAGATTATTATGCTAAGCAAAATAAGTCAGAAAAAGACAAATGCCATATGATTTCACGCATATGTGGAATTTAAGAAACGAAATGAACAAAGGAGGAGAAAAGAGAGAGCAAGGCAAACCAAGAAACAGATTCTTAACTATAGAGAACAAACTGAGGGTTACTAGAGGGGCGGTGGAGGGGGTATGGGTGAAGCAGGTGATGGGGATTAAGGAATGCACTTGTGTTGAGTACCCAGTATTATAATGGAAGTGTTGAATGTATAATTATTCATTTAAAATTCCTGCATTGGAGGATATTCAATTTACTTTTAATTTCTCTCTATCACAAACAATGCTGTTATCAATACCCTATATGTAATTCTTTGTTCTCATGTGAAAGTATTTCTACAGAGAGTCCTTGTTAGCTAAGAGTTGCAAATTGAAATTTTGAGATACTGCCAAATGCTCTTCAAAACAGATTTATCAATTTATACTCCCACCAATAGTGTATGAAAGTGCCTATTTCCATTTATCACTGCCAGCTCTGAATATTATAAATCTTTTAAATTTCTGCCAGTACTATGGTTGAAGATACAATCTTGTTGTTTTAGTTTGCATTTTTCTGATTACTAGTGAGGTTGAACAAGTTTTCATATTTACTGCCATTTGTATTTCATCTTCCATGAATTGCTCTTTCTTTTCCATTTTTTTGTATTGGCTATTTGCTTTTTTCTCTTGATCCATGAACCAAATACCTTATCATTTTTGTCTTTACCTACTTACCTTTGCTTTTTGTTAATCCTGATGCTGATTCTGTATATTTTTCCAGGCATGTGTGTGGTACATCAGTTATAAGAAATGCTTGATAGGGCACGTGGGAGTCTCAATTGGTTAAGTGTCTGCCTTTAGCTCAGGTCAGGATCCCAAGGTTTTGGGATCCAGCCCACCCTTGGGATCCCTGCTCAGTTGGGTGCCTGCCTCTCCCTCTCCACCCACCCACCCTCCCACCCCTGCTCTTTCTCTTTCTTGTTCTCTCTCTCAAATAAATAAAATCTTTTAAAAGAATGCTTAACAAATTTTCATTACAAAAGTAAAAATACAAAAACTTTTTACTTCTTCATTTTTGTAGAAAGTAGTTTTAATTTCATGTCTCCTTTCATTTAAAACACTTCAATGCACAATATTAAAAAACCACTTCAGTGTGCAAATATTTGGACACTGAAATTTAAACAAACCATGATGATATAGTTAAAGTCATGTCTTTTTATTTTTAGGTTCAATGCCTTTATCTGAAATTACTAAAATTAGAGAAGTTGGGGAACCCAACTATTTTTCACTTTCACATTTGTCATTCAACAATATTCAAGTATCTCTGTTGCATACAGTAGATATACAAAAACATGTATCTTTTTATTAGATGTCTCCTTCAAAGAACTAGGAGTCTAACCAGAGAGACAGTCATGTACACACTTGTACAGAGATCTTAGAGAATACGGGCCATTGTTGGGTGAGTCTACACCGTACACTTGTGGGCCCAGCCTGCCAGAAGTCTGTTTCAACACGGGAACTCTCTCAGAGAAAGCACAGCACAGGATAATGGAGTGAGCATTATGAGACTGATGTGTTAGATGAACCCTTAGACATCAGAATCAGAGAATGGAAGTGAGTCTGAGGATATGGCTGTAATTTCTTGGTCCATTCCCACCATTGGGTTTATAGTTGGGTTGTTTGTAGACTGGTGCAGGGAAAGAGGAAGGGGAAGCTCAAAGTCCAAATGACAGAGATATTTCATTAAAACTCTAAAAGATATCAAAGATACAAGTACTTTGGGAGCTCTATAATCAAGTGTAACTCTGAAGAAGTAAAAGTAACTCCTCTAACCATTTCACAGCAGAAAATCATGCAGCACCATTTCCCATAATATGTGTCACTGAAAATAAATTGCTAGTGCAAGGCAAGCAAAAGATTGTATGGTCAAATAACTTCAGGTCACAAAGGGTTAGATGGACGTCTTAATGTTTCAGCCTTCTGAGGGCCTTTCATAAGTTAATGTGCCTTGGTGAATAGGCAACAGAGAAACAGAGAACTACAATAACTTAAAAACAGACCCTCTTTGGGGATCCTGGGAAGCATTTCTCAAAGAAAGATGCTTTGGCACATTAAGGGCTCTGGCACCTCTATGTACACACCACAGATTCCCCTCTGCTCATGTTCAAGGCAAGATGAAGGCAAAAACCAAAATAGCTGAGGTTATTTACTCTTAGGTGTATTTAAAAGCAAATGATTGACTAGGGGCTGAATTAAACATCTAATTATGCTCCAGTTAATGATTCTTTCATTAAGCATGGGCCATATTATAGTACATTAATCAGGCATGAGATACTTAGTGTTACTTTTAAGCAGTTTCCTACAACCTTGTTTATCATGCCCACCAGTACCACAGAACGTATTCCACATATATCAAACAATTTTTCCTCCCTCTGTAACTGCTCCTCTCTGCACTCTTCCTTTTTAGGTTGCCCAGAAAGCCCTGGAATTTTCCTTTCCACCTTTCTCTGTTTTTTCCCTCACATCTGTGCTATAGTGAAGCTGTTGGCTCTACACTAACAATACCCCGAGAATTGCCTCACTTGTAGTTACCTCCACTTTTCTTTTTAACTCCTTCAAATGTTTTAGAATTTGGAGAAGGCAGTCACTCTTTTACCTTTTAAGTTAAAAGACTACAGGCTGACATCCATCATAACAATATTCTATTTTGGGTATAAGATTCAATATATCTATGTATCTACAGTTCGATAAAAAGATTGGATGAAATAAGTTACTTTTCATTTTTGTAAGGTATATAAATACATATTCAGAGGTTATGGAGAACAAGTGTTTCAGGTAGAGTTATCACCCTTTGTGACATAAAAGGAATTCCAAAGTTATGGAGTTATGCTGATGAAGTTAGGTTTGATCTGCTAGGGTCCAAAGCAGGAGTCATGCTATGTACATTTTTTGGGATGTCACTTTCTGTCGCTGTGTGGTTTTTCTTTAAACCTTCCATCCAAGGCTTGCAGGTTTTGTTTAACCATAAAACCAGAACTGAAGCAGGTCTCTGATTGTTTTCTACTGTTTTTGTGTGAACTGAATGGATAACGATGTACTGCTATTTCTTCATTTGTCTCCTGCAAAGCAAGGGCCCAGAAATGTGATTTTCCTCTGGTTGGGAGCATGACTCTCCATATGGCTGTATGTCTTGACATATTAGAATCCTGCCAAGTTCTAATTGCTCATGTGATTTCACCCCAAATTCTGACACACACTCCTGCCTCCTGGCTGAGAAGTGATGAAGTAAGTAGGAAACGATTGTGCCATAGCCTTCAAATAGAGTGGGACAGAAAAAGGAGGAGGCCCACTGGCTTACAAGGTTGTGGTTTCAGAGTTGTGCTTTAGATGACGGCACTAAATAACAAACACAGTGGCTTGCTTCAGCAAATGGTTTCCTTGTCTTCTTTTAATTGAATCAGTCAGTTATTAGACTCAAATAACTGTTTCTTAAAGTGGCTGCAGTAAGCAGAAGCCATTGTACTGTACTTTTCAAGGACTTGATTCAAACTCTATAATTGGATTTTCCTGATTCCTCTAAGTCACGAGGGTACAACACTAGCAGAAACCAGCAGAAGCTGGTCCTGCCGAAAGAAAATTTTGTTTTCATCCTCTTTATTGAAGATGCAGAATATGGGTCCACTAATTAATAAGATGATTAAGTAAATTACTTATTGCCTAAAAAGGAAAATGACTTCGTAGAGCAAAAGTCCCCAGATATTCTTAAAAACTGCATGCTTAAATGGATAAATCTGAATTGCTGAAAAGAAATACATTGTAACTATTCTTGCATAAGCATGTTATGAAGCATTAGTAAGAGAGCCAATGTGGATCAATGTAGACTTATTAAAATCCTTAGGTGGGTCGTAGAGTTGAGACAATATGTGCACTTGGCTGGAATGCAGTTCCTGGTACTTAGAAAGAAGCACAGCATTGTTAATATGCTCCCATTACCATTCATGTAGACATTATTTCCTGGGCAATGAATCGCTACCTAATCATCTAGGTTTTTATTTTTCTTGGTATAGTGTTGTGCTTAGCTTGTAGGTTTCTTTCTGTTTTCTGCATGCACACCATTTCAAGTATAGCTTTTTCTCAGAAAATGCTGCTTTTCCCATTGGAAAAAATATATATGTGTATATATATATATATATATATATACATATATTTCAAGTATGGCTCTTTCTTAGACAATGCTGCTTTTCCCATATATATATATGCAGAATTTTGCATATATATGTATGCATATATATGTGTATATACGTATGTATACACACACACACACACACATATATATATATATATGAAATTAAAGTGTAGTTGATATACAATACTATACTAGTTTCAGGTGCACAATATAGTACTTTAACACCTAAATACATTGTGAAGTGATCACCATGATAAATCTGCTACCATCTGTCACCACATAGTCATTATAATATTATTGATTATATTCTCATGTTGTACACTACATTCCTGTGTCTTAGCTCTTCTAAAACTGGAAATTTGTAACTTTTAATACCTCTCCCCTATTTCACCCATCTCCCACCCCTACCTCTTTGGCAACTACCAGATTGTTCTCTGTATCTGTGAGTCTGTTTCTGTTTTGTTTTGTTTGTTTTGTTTTGTAGGTTCCACATATAAGTGAGATCATACTAAACTTGTCTTTCTCTGTGACTTATTTCACTTAGCATAATACCCTCTAAGTCCATCCATGTTGTCACTAGTGGCAAGATTTCATTCTTTGTTATAGCTGAGTGGTATTCTATTGTATAAATATATCTTCTTTATCATTTCATGTACTGATGGATGCTTCCATATCTTGGCACTTGAAAATAATGTTGCAATGAACATATGGGTGCATATATCTCTTCAAATTGGTGTTTTGTTTTCTTTGAATAAATACCCAGAAGTGGAATTGCTGGATCGTGTGGTATTTCTATTTTTAATTTTTGGAGGACTCTCTGTACTGTTTTCCACAGTGGCCGCACAAGTTTGCATTCCCATCAACAGCGCACAAGGGTTCCCTTTTCTCTACATCCTTGCCAACGCTTGTCTTTTTGATACTAGCCATTTTAACAGGTATGAGAGAATAATTCATGGTGGTTTTGGTTTGTATTTCCCTGATGATTAGTGATGTTGAGCATCTTTTCATGTGTTTGTTGGCCATCTGTATGTCTACTTCAGAGAAATGTCTATTCCGGTCCTCTGCCTGTTTTTTAATTGGGTTGCTTGTTTTTCCGATGTTGAGTTGTGTGAATTATTTATGCATATGGGATATTAACCCTTTATCTGTTATATCCTTTGCAGGCATCTTCTCCCTTTCAGTAGGTTGCCTTTTCATTTTGTTGATGGTTTCTTTCACTCTGCAAAAGCTTTTTATTTTGATATAGTTCTACTTATTTCTTTTCCTTTAGAATGTTTTAAAAAAGAATTTTCTGGTAAAGCTTTTATACCCTAATCCTATATAAGTTATAACATTTAAATCAAAGGTAAAACATGTTCTTGTTAATAGTAGATAGAACTACAATTATAAATTATTGCAGGGGAAGCAAGAGACAGTTTTTGTTAGACGAGTCAGACTTATTTCAAGTGAAAGTTGATTAAGATGGCCCTGACTTGCCACAATGGGGGCATGAACCCTTTGCTCCCTTTGTACTCAGAAGTTCATCAAGACCTGAGCAAACATTTCAAAAAAGATGGACTCTGTCAGTGGGCCCAGTATATAGATGCCCATGGAACAAGGTTCATCCTGATTGGGGAGGCTTCTCTTGGGAAAGTTTGTTTTGAGGTCCTCAAATTATAGGAAACCTGTCTTTCCATATGACCTAGAGTGGGACTAAAATCTTCAAACTGATTCTACCTTATCTTCATGAGAGGCTGCTGGCAAGGCTTCCTAGAACACAGCTAGATAATCACAGATGAGACAATGTTCCAATAACTGCTAATTCAGTTTGTTTTCCATCAGTGAAAGGAGGATAGGGATGTTATCATTGAAGACAATAGTTTCATCTCCTCTCCGCCTGGAATTTGCAGGAATATTCATGCCACTCCCTGTCCTGGGGAACACCAGTTGTTTCTTTCTCTTTTTGCTCTGTCTCCCTCTTCCTGTCTCTGTTTCCCTTCTTCTCTTAAACTTTTCCAAACTAAAGTTATTGAAATGATAGCTCAGAAATGTTTTTTTGCAAACCAAATACACCCAACTCTGACTTTAGAGAAACAGAAACTGGTGGTAGAGAAGTTGTGGGAGCATAATTAATCTTTAAAGAGGTTTCTTCATTTAAAAAGAGAATTCTCCACCATACTCTGTTTAATAGTCAGTCTCCCTAGGGCCTTAACTTATGGCCAGTGTACAGGTTTTGAGCTTTACAGAGACTCAGTTCTGCATACTTCTTTCTCACTACCCAGGTCATTTTCACTTTGGAATGCAAAGGCATCAAGGCTGAGGTTGCAATATGAAAAATCCATTTTAGCAAAGTCAATTTTAAGGAAAAATATACAGTTTAGTAAATACGTTTCTGTTTACACATGATCCCAAGAGTGATCACTTTATGCAAGATGGTAGCAATAAACCAGTCTTAAATATAGTTTAAGGAGGAGTTATTCTGACATATTCAAAGGTATTTTTTTTGTCCCTTCCTCCTGCCCTCTCTCCTTCCCCTTCTATCTTTTTCCTTCTTCCCTATCTTTTTCTTTCTTTTTTTTCTTTGCTTCTTTCTTTTTCCTTCCTTTCTTTCTTTTAAAACTAAAGAACAGTGGGTGGGAATACAGCAGGAAGCCTGTGTTCTCCACCAGTCATTTGGCTGTTTTGCCTCCATGTGACCTTCACAGGTGTTTTTATTGGTAGTGCAATTCTTGCTTTCTACCTAAACTGCCCCTAACTTCCTTACATCCCCCCAACCATAACATGTAAAAATTATGGTAAATAAAAGTCTGGTCTTGAAAGCCAACAAAACCCCCAAAAGTTGCAGAAATAAGAATACTTTGGAAAGGATGGGTCATAGCAAAATAGTGTTCAGAGAGGAGATGCAGGGAGGAAAGTGTTCGGGTTATCATTAGAAAGGCAGCAGAAAGTAGCATTCTTCAGAGTTGGAAGTTGGAATATTACTTGGTAGACCTGTAAAAGCCTTTTGGGTGATTTAATAGGTAAGAACAAGAACTTGAAATTGGAATTGAAAAAGACTTATTATATAATTTAGTCCCTTTGGTCAAGAAAGGAACGATACAATTTTGGATCTAAATTTAATTGGGATTTAACGAGATTCTTTGAAACTTTTCCATATTTCATCTGAAAAGCACAAAGTGCTCATCCTTTCAGGAACAGTGATGGACTGCATAATCCAACAGTGAGTAGTGTATCCTAAATCAAGTTCTGAGCAGTCACAGTGGTGCAGACAAAGGTATTCCAAGTGAAATGAGAATTTAAACAGCTTTGACATGTACATAGGCAAGAAGGTTAAACCTTTTGGGTAGAAAATGATCTGAATCAGAGTTTCTATTCCTACTTTTTTTTGACATTGAAAATCTATGTTAGGATTCCATCTTTTGCCCTAAGACTCCTGAAGCAGTTTCTTAATAATTCCTGCTTACATAGGGCACTTAAAAAAAAAAAAAAAGGAGCATTAAATCATGTTGAACTGAGAGTATCCAAAGTAAAAGGTATTTTAATGTACCATCTTCCATGCAAACAATATCAAGTCTTCAGCAAGGAGACTTGATATTAAAGAATAATAAGGCAATGTGTGAATTAAGCATATTATATTTGACTTCTATCAAGGACTAGGCCACTTGCATAATCCAATTGAATATGTGTTCATAAGCCCATACTTTCGAACACATAGAGTTCACATGCTCATAGATCTCACATAGATCTGCAATCAAGCAACAAAAGACTGAAGCCGGCTTTTTTAGAAAGTATTAGAGTGACGGACAAGAATTTATCTCACTTGCTTCTTCTTTATGAACATACTCTAGAAGTCCATATGTCTTGTCATCTGTCATTATTCCCTTTTTCCTTCAATCCTACCTTGCCCAAATCTTCTAGGATAATAGAAATGAGAGAGAAGCAGGCAGTGATTGAAGAGAGTAGCTATTTGTAAACTTGTTAAACCCCACGTCTTCTTTCTCGGCCAGCTTTCTGTTCTGAGGCCATTTGTGATCTAGACAGACCAAGCATAGAATGAGCCACATAAGTGGTATCATTTACATTTTTTACAGATGGAAAAACAGACTCTGGGTGGTATACTAAAAAATGCATGGTTAGTAAATGGGTTGACACCACATATAGGCCACCGAGGATCCTGAAAGAAGCTAATATAGACCTTCTAGAAGGTCTTCTAGGATAATTTAAACTTAGATGTTTTTAGAGGTTCTTTATCACCCCCTAGCTCCCAGCTCTGATAAGTGAAACCCTAACTATAAAAGGCCTATGAGTCCAGAGAAGATAATAGCAGTAGCCTAGTGAAAAAAATTAGAGATGCCTTCACAAAATCTGTTCTGAAGAAACAGAAGTGCACATATGGTGATGATGGTTTACAAAGGATCTCTGTGGAAAGCGTATATACTAGAATGCAATGAGTATGCCACATGCTAAAAATTCATTAAGGTGTTAGACACTGTTGCAAATCAAAGAGAGTTTTTTTTTTTTTCCTCCTGTTTAAAGGTATGATGAATACCCATATTCTGTTGTCTAAATTACTTGGAAGTGAGTGATCCATGCCATGTATGCTACAGGACCACACACTTGCTGATAAATAAGAAACTGTCATTGAGTAGGAAAGTCCTAAAACGTCATGTGCCTATAATCAACAGGTAGGTTTGGGTTTGGCAATAACATGTCAGGAGACCTGAGAAAACCTTATGGAAAGAAGGATGGCCTAAGGGATGAAAAAGTGTTGAAGTAGGTATGTCCTTTTCTGCAAGGTACTAGAGATGACCAAATATTCTGTTTTCTACTATATTTATGTGGATCTATCTAAGGAGAAAGGCTTACCCTTGTCTCTTTTTGTCTAATGGCTTCCCAATTTTTGCTAAAGATATCAGTCAGTGGCATTTTCAGACCCTTATGGGAAGCATTTTTTATCTTGTACTTAATTACCCTATAATCTAGCTGTATTTTGGGGTATTTATGGGTATTTATGGGTATTTATATGGGTAGTTAGGAATATATATTTTAACTTATAAAGCTAATTATGAAGTATTTTATTTCCAGGATATTTGTAAAGTTTTTTTTTTGCCTTTGTTTGATTGGTGTATATGCTAGTTCCTCATTATCTGTAGAAGAGATGGTCCTCTTAGGTAGGATGTTTATTGCACAGAAAATCCCCCAACTATATTTCAATATGCCTAGAAAGTGGGCTTTTCATCAAACTTGCTAACAAGTTGCAACAGATGAGTGATTGTTCCCCAGAGAAATAGCCAAAATGCATTAAGGAGAAGGCAGAAGAAGCTGAGAGCCGAGATAATCCATCAGTTATTTAATTCACACCTGAATAATTGAGAGTTTGCTTTCCGGTAATTGCATATTTATGAAGGTTCCACAATGTGCTGGAAAGTAGATGTGCCAAATAAAATACCAAATAAAACCAACCTGCACCCAGTTTATGTTTAATACAGATCTTACTACTTGACTGGAACATGCAAATAGAGTGCAGTTTCAAACTTCAGTGTGTATAAGAATAATGAGCAGGAGTGTGTCTATTAAAATTGCAGATTTCTAGGTGAACCTCAGAGGTACTCCCCAGGAATCTTCATTTTTAACAATTTACCCCAGATGATTCTGAAGCAGGTAGTCTAGAGACTTCTCTTGGAGATATTATCAATGTAGATAGTGACAAAAAAGGTTTATTTCCTAGAAGGCACAAGATAAGAAATCAGAGATAGACTGACCTATCAACTAAAGGAAGAGAAGAAGCTGGAATGGGATGCTTATTTGCAAAAAGGAGAGCATGGGCATAAAGAAAATGAAAAAAAAAAAAAAAGGAGGCTGGTCAATTAAATAATGGTTTTATAAAAGATCTTAGTTCTTAGAGATTTGTTATAATACTACAATATCTCGAATTTACTATGAATTACTTACAATTCATGTAGGTTATTCTTCAGCTGCCTTCTCACAGCTCAGTCATGGCTCACTAGCATTGTGAAAGGAAGCCCAGGCTCCAGAGGGGGCCCATACAACAGATGCAGCTATTTATACTGGATCTTACCACAAGCTTCAATAAATATTATAATGAATGTCAGAAAAAGGAATTTTATTGGTTAAATTGGTGGCTTTTTAACCAGCATAATGGGTGTTAGAACTGGTGAAGTTAGTGGCACTCAAGATAGTAGATTGGCTAAAATAATTTAGTGATTAACTTCTTCTTCTTGCATAGTCAGGGTATAGAAGTCAGATAGACCTGTAGCTTGCCTATCACCTGAGGGATTGATTCTAATCTCTCAATAATTTGTAAATGGTTCAGACAATGACTGAATCTGTCTGATTGCTGGGCCTGTAAGGCTACAGAATCTTGGCCTTGGGATATTGTCTAGACTTCCTTAATTGATAGATTTACAGGCAAGATGTTTGGATATCACTTACAAGACTGGAGAGTTAGAACTTCATTGATCTAACAGAACAAATGGTATTGAATGTCTTGTACCAGTTTGTTAATAACTATTTGTATATTAAATGTTGATACATGAGGCAGAATTATTCTGACCTGCTCTAATTTTAACTTGAAGCAAGTTCATGAGGGTGGTTGCTCATTCTAAGTCATCTCAAATGTTTAGATGGGTAAAGTTATCTAATAAAAAGACTATGAGTTATTTGCCATGACCCGCTTGGCATAGACCAGTTCTCACACAAATGTGAAAAACTAAAACCTCAATTGTCAGAGAAATTTAGTGAATCAGCTCTTGATGATCTTTCTCTTGTGAGAAAAACTGATAAAGCAACCTAGTTTTTGTGTTTTCTCTATTCATTGTCCTGCTCTTTTGGTCCCCAACAGATATGAGAGGGTCAATAGAGGCTTGGTAGAAATGGTGTCCAAAGGCATACAGCTTCCACTGGGTCACTCACTCCATGATGAAGGGCAGATGTGAGAAGCAAGGATAGAATTTTGCCTTTTCAAACCTTTGTCCACTGTGCTCTCTACGGGGCAGGATCTCCATGTTATTTTAGATATTGCCTAGGCTATTCTCTAAAAGAGATACTTTTCTTCCCCTTCTTATTCTGAATGTCTCAATCTACATTCCTCTTTCCCCTCCCCCCAAGTAATTACTGGTTTAAAAAAAAAAAAGAATTAAAGCTAATAAGGAAGCTCTAGTTGTATGTTCCTCAATTTTCCCTGGGTAATATTTTAAGATAATCAGATGCTTACAGTATATCTGCCTAGAAAAGAAGTTTTATCAGCTCATACTGTTCACATTTATTTATCTATAGACACTCAGATATGAAAATGTTAAAATGCGTTACATGATAATTAAGTTTTCTACAGTAAAAGTGAAACTGTAAATAGGAAAAAAGAAATGTTATATCTGTATCTATATATCTATAGCAACATCTTTGCAGAGGTGATATTGCATGAAATAAATTCAGAACATGTAACCCAATACCCTTTCATGTTGTATGGTAACCACATCCTTGAGGTCCTTTCTACATATTAAGGAGTGAAATTATGGAGCACTAGATTAATTAAACTATAGACATAGTGAATGTTTAAGAATGTTACTCTGAAATGTCATACTTTCAATAAAAGTAGATTTATTCTGGGTATTCTCTCAGTTCTACAGTTATATGATTCATTAGACAATGTTAACATGCAAGGAGAAATGGAGAGATACCTATAAATAACTTTGTGTATGTTTGCCACAACTTGCCAGCTAATTATCATTTTGAGATATGATATGATGGTTCTGATTAATAAACCAAAAGAGAAGCTCAATTACAAATGCATGCAATCAAACTTCATAAGTAAGCCAAAATAAACCCGACATTTGTAAGTCAGAATAACCCATTAGGGAAACTAATATGGTAGTGTTACAAGGCTACATTGGGTGGAAAATAATGCTCTCCTGTTTAATGGAAAGAGGTAGGTAGTATTTAAAAGACAAACTTGTTGGAATTTTGCATATTACAACAGAACACTGAAGTAAAAGTCTCACTTCAAAAGAGAAACGGCAATGCCTTCAGTACTTTTCAGTTGAGTTCAAGGAATAGTTCTTGGGTAACGAACTAAAGCCTTTTCTCCAGATGGATGTTCTTAGTCATGGAAAGACAGCCTTTCATTGCTTTGAATCTCAGAAATAGGGGATTTTATGGGTTGAAATGTCTCTCCTCCAAATTCCTGTGTTCAAGTTCTAATACCCAATACCTCAGGATATAAATTTACTTGGAAATAATACTGTTGCAGACATAAATATTGAGATGAGGTCATACTGGGATTGTGTTGGTCCCTGATTCAATATATTTGGTACCCATGTAAAAAGAGGAAATTTGGACATAGAGAGTCACACTAGGAGAATGCTATGTGAGCATGAAGGCAGACATAGAGATAATGCTTCTGTAAGCTAAGGACATCAAAGATTGTCAGCAAACCACCAGAAGCTAGGAGAGAGGCATGGAACAGATTCTTTCTCTCATCCATCAGAAGGAACTAACCTGTATAGATCTTGGTCTCTGACTTCTAGCCTCCAGAACTATGAGAGAATAATTTTTTTAAAAATTTAGATTATAGTTAGTTAACATATAGTTCAATTTTGGTCCAGGAGTAGATTTCAGTAGTTCATCCTTGACATAAAACACCTAGTGCTCATCATAACAAGTGTCCTCTTTAATAGCCATGACCCATCTATCCAATGCCCCACCCACATCCCCCAGTTTGTTCTCTATAGTTGAGTCTCTCGTGATTTGTATCCCTCTCTCTCTTTTTCTCCCTCTTGAATGTTCACCTGTTTTGTTTCTTAAATTCCACATATGAATGAAATCCTATGGTTTGACTTTTCTGATTGACTTATTTCACTTAGCATAATACACTCCAGCTCCATCTAGGTCATTGCAAATGGCAAGATTTTATTAGTTTTGATGACTGAGTAGTATTCCATTGTAAATATATACCACATCTTCTTTATTCATTCATCAATCAGTCCATGGGGTTTTAAGCTCATTCCATAGTTTGACTGTTGTTGATATGGCTGCTATAAACATTAGAGTTCATGTACTCCCGAGAGAATAAATTCTTAAGCCACATTGTTTGTGGTGCTTTATTATGGCAGCTCCAGCTAATTAATACAGGGGTAGAAATAGCAATGAAAACATAATCTCTATCCTCAAAGTGCCTTGTCTATCATTAAAGTAGAAAATCCCATTGGTAGAGTTTTGTCACTTAAATAGCAGCATCAGGAGCCTGAAAGTAGAAGTAGGTAAAAGGGAGATTGGATGTTACACAGGACTGAATACTGAAGAGGCTGAAGATGAAGGGGACAGGCATTAATGTCTTGAAATAGGTGACCATGGGATCAAAGGAGGGGAGACAAGTGAGGAAAACAATGTAGGAAAGGTGTGTATTGATGAGCTACATCAAGCACAGGAAAAGTGGGGTCAGTGGGAGAAGTGGAAGACTGGGTCGTTATAGAATTTTGCATTAAGGACTTCTCTTTTAACTCCGGATTTGGGTAGGTGTACTCTCTTTGGAGGACAAATGTGAGGACACTGGATTTTTTTTTTTTTTAACATTTTAAATATGTCAATATAGTTCTGAATGCTGGTGAAAAGCAAGTAGTTGTTACATTATCAATATCTCCAAAAATTCTTTAAAAATATTACAAAATATTTTAGACCCATAAAAGCCACATAAAGATCAGTGTAGGGATCATCCGTATATACACTGGGTTTAAAAATAGGGTGCATAAACAATGAATCTTGGAGCACTGAAAAAAATTAAATTAAAATGAAAAAAAAAAATACAGCACTTCTAATACAATTTAAGCCCCAAGGTTTCCTCTTCCAGTTATCACTTCTGCCCCTGACTCTCAGCCCCTGGCACCTCCTACTCTAAACTTGGGTATTTATCATTCACATGCATTCTTTTTCACATTTCCCTTTTGAGTCATCCAGATCTGAGGCAAGAAGGCTCAAGTCTTTATACCAGTAAAGTTGTCCCAGCCAGTTATTGGTCCAAGGTGGTCCCTGAGGGGATGTTGATTCTCAATTGCTTCCCAACTCTTTTTGCCTGTAGGCAAAGTGGGTGTCAGCAGTCTTTAGAGCAGCCTTCTGACAAAGCCCCAGGTGCTGACTGGTGTGGAGCAAAGGCATACTGGGAGATGATGTATACAAAGATGGTAAAGGGAGATGAGAAAGAGAAGCATGCTGTCAGTGTCAGCTATATGCCCCATCACATGGATATTTATTTTCTTGTTGGTGGCTGTTTAATGCAAGCAGATCTTTATTCCATTTTTTTAAAAGATTTTATTTTTAAGTAGTCTCTACTCCCAGTGTGTGGCTCGAACTTACAAACCTGAGATCTGGAGTCACGTGCACTACTGACTAAGCCAGCCAGGCACCCCATCTCAGTTTTGTTTTTTTTTTTTTCTTTTTTAAAAGATTTTATTTCTTTATATGACAGAGAGAGAGAAATCACGAGTAGGCAGAGAGACAGACAGAGGTTGGGGGGTGGGAAACAGGCTCCCTGCCCAGCAGAAAGCCTAATGCAGGACTCGATCCCAGGACGCTGGGATCATGAACTGAGCCGAAGGCAGAGGCTCAACGCACCGAGCCACCCAGGTGCTCCCCCATCTCAGTTTTTAATAGAAGATGCTAAGAGTATACCGTAAAACACAGGCATCTTCAAGCATCCCCTAAAGATTTATTTTATTTTTCAATTTAAGAAGTATTATAAATCTCCCATAAAATTCTTCTGTGTGAAAAATCGGTTGAAGGAAGGGAGACTGTTTATTCTGGATTGTCGGAGATGAAGGGAACTGGAAGATGAGTTAGAATTTCTCACAGAGAGCAGCTTGCTTTGATGCCTTAGGTCTGGGTGCTGCAGGCAAGCGATCCTTGCTGCAAGTGAGAACAGGGCCTGAGTCCCAGCCTCTTACCACCCTCATCCAAGAAGAATTCTCTGTTCTCCAGGGGGCTTCCAATCCCTTTTTAACTTCCCAGTTTATAGCTTGCTGAATCCTTGGCTATTTTGTTTGATGCTTTGAAACATATGTTTCACCTTTACTGTCTTTTCCCTCACTTGTTTAATTAATATTAATTTTTTAAGTTACTTTTTTTAAGTGGGAATCAGGAGACAATTGCAAAAAGGGATAAGCTGCTTGCCCAAGCCCAAGGCAACGTGACTTGGTATCTGTTCCTCCTTCCTCATCTTCTCTCTCCTCCTCAATCTTGTTTATTTTGAAATACTGAAAAGATTTCTATCTTCTATTTGAGGTCAGGGATGATGGACAGGACCTAAATGGAAGGCTAGGATGGCATCCTAAATCATACATAAACAATGCTTTTGACATTTTGACATATATGGAGGGAAGAAGTATACTTTTCTACCCGAAGAGCAAAGCAGTTTTCACAAATTTGCTGAGGAGTGGTCTTAGAGCAGTGCTGATTTTGTCCATGCAGCTCATGTGCTGTGTGTACAAAGATTACAGGGACACTCATGAGAGGAACTCTAACTGTGAAACCCTCCAACTTGTGCACATTTGAGAAATTCTGAAAGATGTGATGGGGTAGTAATATTGAAGGAGAAACCCTGAAATGAAAAGCAAATCTCATTACAACTTCGATTCTGAGATCCTTTTACTCAAGTATTAGAATTTCCCTTTTAATGGTTTGACCTGAAAATAACCAACTAACATCCAACAACCACCACAGAAAACACGAACTGATTATCTTTCAAGGGTGAATTTTACACTTCTCCTAGTTTTCAGCTCTTCAGGAGTTGATTAGTATGATGAACACACTGTGTCCCTCCAAAAATCACACGTTGAAGTCCTTACGGCCAATTTGATGGTATTTAGAGGGGGAGGTCTCTCAGGGGCAGTTAGGTTTAGGTGAGGTCATAAGGGTGGGGATTAGCGTGCCCAGGATGGGATTAGTGTCCTGATAAGAAGAAGAGAGATAGAGGACACCGAGAGAAAACTGTCCGCAAGACTGGGAAAGAGCCCTCACCCGGGAAATGAATAGGCCGGCCCCTGGAGGTTGAAATTCCAGCCTCCAGGAACCCTGAGAAAGAAACTCCCGCTGTTTAAGCTACCCATAGTCTATGGTTATAGACTGTGGCGGCCCAAGATGACTAAGAGAGTTAGGTCGAGAAAATTTCTAATAGGTCCTTTAGTCTGGATGTCTGCAAACCTGATTATACTACTTAAAGATTGCAGAATTTGCTGCTTGAATACCGGAGTTTTATGAACTATAAACTGTCTCAGTAATAGTGCCCCATCCATCATAAACTCCAGTGTTCTAAAAAGTGTCTTGAATATTTGGAGCCAGTGGAGGAGCACTTACACTATGTTAATATCTTCCTTAAAATGAATGTGGGGGCTTGAGGCACCCCCTGAGTGCGCTGACCAACATTAAGGAGCCCGGTCTTTTTTTTTTTTTTTTTAGTTTGTTTGTTTTTTATTTATTTTCAGCATAACAGTATTCATTATTTTTTCACCACGCCCAATGCTCCATGCAATCGTGCCCTCTATAATACCCACCACCTGGTACCCCAACCTCCCACCTCCCTGCCACTTCAAACCCCTCAGATTGTTTTTCAGAGTCCATAGTCTCTCATGATTCACCTCCCCTTCCAATTTCCCCCAACTCCCTTCTCCTCTCTAACTCCCCATGTTCTCTCCATGCTATTTGTTATGAAGGAGCCCGGTCTTAACTACAATTCTTTCCCTTCTGGACTTCTCCTGGTAATGGTACACACACACACACACACACACACACACACACACAACCTCTTTATCAATATTTTCCATTCATATGAAAAATGCAGTGTATAGTATAAGGACTAGAACGGCAGGGCTATGGCCCCACAAAAAGAGATGTTATTTTTGGACTTATAAAGACAGCAGGGAGCTAGTATTTTCCACTTTATTATAGGAAGTAACTTGCCTCAGAAATGCAGTGAAAAGCCTGCACCTAAAGTAAACTCTCAGCAAATGTACTGATAGAAATGACAAGATACAAAAAGGAGTCGTTGAAAACTAGAAGAATTCAGATTAGACCAATATAAAATCACTGTTT
The DNA here is from genome assembly GCF_020171115.1 of Neogale vison. NCBI lineage: Eukaryota > Metazoa > Chordata > Mammalia > Carnivora > Mustelidae > Neogale > Neogale vison. The sequence goes on along the minus strand of NC_058096.1, from coordinate 45,703,482 downwards.
TACATACATTTCTACTAAGAAAAACTTGGGGTTTAGTATTAGGATGTCATTTTCTTATATGCTGACTAGATCTATGGTTAATTTGATATATGGGAAAATGTTTTTTGTTTTATCTTCATCACCTGGGTTAGGGTGTGTTAAGTAATCTTTTTGTCATCTAGAATTGAAGAATTGAATTCAGAATTGAAGAATTCTCTCCAGATATTGTCAACTGTTGATACCTTTACTGGAAGACCCCCTCTGACTGTGACAGCTAAGGTTCTGGGACAGGGCAGGCAAAAGCACCTTGTTCTAATGGAGCACATTTCTGTCACATTGTGCCACACTCATGTTTCATTTTTATTTTTCTCATTCTTGTCTATCTCTTATAAATTGTGACCTACTTCACTTATCCTCTCTTCTGTTTTGTATTCCAGGCAAACTAGATTCCAGCTATGTACAGTGAGAGACAAGGGCCTTCACAGTCTGGTTCCAACACCCTTCAAATTCCAAAGTTGAGATTCACTCATGCTATGTTTCCTGCCAAAGTGAATGGCAGGATGGCTATGATTTAGAGTAGAGGGATACAAAGAGTTTTTAAAAACTTTCATTAGAGGCTATATTGGAAATGTGACCTAGATTCACACTAAAAATTCAAAGTTAGAAAACTAGTAAAAAATGAATATATAGTGATATTTTTAAAAAATCCAAAGAACAGTGCAAAATACCAAAAGGAGTATAATAAGTGGTATTATATCTTAAGATGGTTACTATAATCCTCTTTCTGTCAATGTTTTATAAATTTTCCAGCGTAGGAAAAAAGAAGAAATATGTAGCCCCAAACATAATTCAAAATATCACAGGAAATGGACTATTTTGATCTTGACACTTCCTTATATTCCCTCATTTCAGGCTAAGAAAAATAACTGTTTACAAATACATTACCCTATGAGGTTATTAGGTGCTAAAATGCTTTATATTTTTCTGGGCTATTTCTAGTACTTGAATAAACTATAATAGTGTTGATAGGATAGAGAAATTCTTACTTGAATAAATGTGGTCTAACTTCTGTGTTTATATAACGTAAAGTATAACCTGAAGTAAGGCAGGAAAATAATTTAGAATTGTTTTATTAAAAATTAATTTATATATTACTATCCTCATATCCACAGTAGATTTGGGAAAACACATCCATAAAAACAGTACCATTTTTCAAAGTAGTGCCTGTCATGGATATTATTTCTGGTAGTTCCTGATACAATAGAAAATCCACTGGAGCATTTTATATTTTATTATTCTTTTAAAGTTTAACCCTTGACTGTTTCCTCTCTTCATTAATAAGAGTTCGATCAGGTTGTTGGGTTTTTATCCACATTCTTCTCCTATATGTATCAGATATAAGCTACTGAGCCCAAATCTGTAGGATTTCTCATTGCTTTAAATCTCCTCCAAAATCATCATTGCATTGCACTCTTGCCCTTAATTAAATGACCTCTTCATGGTTTCTTAAATATTCTCAAAATTATGAATTTCACTCATATGTGAGAAAACTTAGCACTGGCATTTAAAAAGAAAAGTCTTCATGTCTTCTTTTCTTTTTCATCAAGTTTTCTTCTACTCCTTTCTGTCTTCTCCCTGATTTGTTTTAAATATACATTGCTTTCATGTACCTTAACAACTTCTTTTTCTGATTTTTACATTTGATTTTTTTTACTGTATGTTTCTACTTATTCCTGAGATTTTGTAGAGGGGAACAATGATGCATCATTTTAAAGTTTACATTTTTGGAAAAGAAATAAAGTCTACATTTTTGTCTCAACTTAAATCTAAGAAATTTCTCAGTTAAATATTAGGATTCAATCAGTTTCCTCTGATCCTTCCTCTGCTCTTATAGATAAATGGTTCAGAGTTATTGAGCTTTAATCAACAACACATAAGTAAAATTGTAGATCAGAGCTCATTAAAATTATATCTTCTAACTCAGACCACATTAAACCACAAAAAACAAAGTTGTTTTGCCTTGATTTCAAGAAAACTTTTCGTATGTCCTGTGTCCCATTCATCACCACAAGAGGGCATGTTGATACAAATGTACCATTTCCCTGTGGTAATATCATTTGATGATGCCTTCTTGAAGGTTTTGTTTTATTTTGTTTAGTTTTATTATACCTTTATGTCTGTTTTTTTCTTAGCATGTGCAGTTTTTATAAAGTGACCTAAGAGTACTGTAGTTTCTAATGTTAAGTGTGGAGAATGAATTTCACTTTAGAAACAGAAGAAATATTCTAGGTCAAAATCTAGGAACTGCAATTCCAGCAGTTTCTTCTATTTCCCATAAGGTATACTGGAGTTAAGTAAAACCTAATCATTTCCAAGTACTTTTAAAACCCATCAACTTTAGATATATTAAACAATCAATGGCATAATTTGAAAAACACACAATTGTTTTAAGACTGAGATAAAATTCAGCAGCTGGTGCAACCAAATGACTTTGCTATTTGGAAAAAAACCCCAAAAAACAAAAAAAAACAAAACTGTTCATGTTTTGGCCACAAATTACTATATATCATAATTTAAAGTATGTTCACAAAATGTTACAAGTCTTCAATAAATGCCCAGAGAGGGGCATACATTTCTACGTCAGTCAATATTGAAGAGAAATGATCCTTACAGATATCTTAAAGAGAAGAAACTACAAGGGTAGCAAAAAGTGGAGAATACTGACTCCATCAAAACCAACTTAACATCAGAAAGAAAAATTAACATCAGAGCTAACAATTCCACTTTTTATTAGTAAGCATGTTTTACACTGGAAACTATTTTCCATGAGAAACCATAAACAAAATTCTTGCGCTACATGGAATACGTATTCAAAGAATAAATGTCAGAGAAGCTATCAGTTTTGTTGTATGGTATGTTCTCTTATTAGCGGAAGCACAACAGCTCTAATTTCCCATCACCCACACCTCTTCCTTCCCTTACCTCCCATCCCCTTTCCCACTGTGTTGACAAATCTTTTACCCACCTGTGACTTCAGTAAGGCTGGTGGAAGAAATAATTAGATATGTGTCTAGACTGTATTACAGAACTTAATCAAAATGGAGTCTTTAAATAACCTGTTTCACAATTACCTGGGTGTTTATTAACAATCCAGATTTGCAGATCATACCTGGCTATGCCTCCCCCAGACCTACTGAATGAAAATTAATCTCTGAAGCTGGAAACTGGGAGTCTACATTTTTAAATAAATGCCTGAGGTGATTTTTACGCTGTTAATCCCCAAAGAGGCTATGATCCATGCTTTAGCATATTCTTTTTATTTCTAAAAGTTTTTATTTATTTATTTATTTTAAGATTTTACTTCGCTATTTTGAGAGAGAGTGAGCACGAGTGGGGCAGGCGGGGTGGGGGTTGGGGTAGAGGAGAGCAGAGGGAGAGGAAGACACAGACGGTCTGCTGAGCAGGGACCCGATCCCAGCATCTTTAAACCATGACCTGAACTAAATGCTTACCTGATTGAGCCACCGAGGCTCCCCACTTGACTTTGCTTATTATCTGTTGGTTGCTACAACATTTCTATAAAGTGGAGAGTGGACAGTTTTATTAATTCTATTCAAGATGTAGAAATTGAGGCACAAGGATTTTAAATTAATGATCCATGTTTATTCACTGAATTATCACTCAACTGAGATTAAAGTTACAGCTCCAAGGTGTTAGTTTCTACCATAGTATGTCTATAGAGTTTTCTCCATACATAATGATTCCATATACACTTTGGGGTATTGAAATGCCTTGATTATGGAACTCCATGGAGGGTGGCATGAAGATGAGGGTACACAGCTGACCCCTTGACTTTGTTAGTTACTAATTTAGAGTACAATGTAGTTCTATTGAATCTGTGTCTTTAAGTAGCAATTATCTTTAAAGGCAAATGTATTTGCAACTTAATTAAGAACCATAGTCAGAAGACTTTTCCAAAGGAAAAGAAGAAATCTCAGCTTTCATAAAAAAAAAATTAAAAACATTAAAAATGTTGCCTTCCCTTAAGGAGATTTTACTTATATAGCGTATATGAAAAATAAACTTTTGAACCACTAAAACGAACAAGGTAATGATTAGGTTTCTATAAAAAGAAGAGAATTAAGGACCAGAATGTGTTGGGACCTAAATTATGCAACATATACAGGCAAGAGTAATCTAGAAAACATTATCTTTATGTATAATTCATCTAGCAGCTGTCTATTTGTGACACATATTATACACTGATTAAGAGCATGGTTAAACAACTGAATAATGTACATGCTTCATATAATAACACCCTGTTCTTATTGCAAGTTTAAAGAGGCAAAACTAGGTACAGTGAAACTTTGTGTTTATGTTAATTTGAACAAGTCATGATCTGAGTATATGAAAATATTGATGGATCGTGGATGCATCCAGAGCTATTCTTTGCAGAGAAAGCCCAAGGGAGAGTTTGGAGAAAACTTCTTGCAGTCACCTTTTCAATGGCCCTCTTTTGCTTTCCTGTAACAAGCCATGGCTGCAATGTTTGTCCTATGAAAATCTAATTTGTAAGTAAGCTAGCATAATCCAACCAAGGGATAACCAGGTGAGAAAAGTAATAAATAGGAGAAAAAATATTTATTTCATTTCCTAACAAAGATACTAATACATTTTTGTAATGCTTAAAATTCAATTTTATGTCTTTTAAAAGCAGACTCCAGGATTCTGTAGTGCTTTCTCTAGCTTCTGATCTCTGAATGATTGTTTATCAATCATTATTGATATCAATCATATCGACCCTGCCTGGGTCCGGGTTAGGAAAAATTGATGACTATGGGTCTTAATGGTAGGCCCTGGGGTAACAATGAGGGATAGGTATTAAAGTTGAAGTTCTGAGGCAGAATCTGAGGTTTCTTGGAATATTGCCCAGAATTCCATTTTAAAAATCAGTAATCATAATTTTCCTTTTTTTAATCTTATTTTTCATTTAAAAATAAATGTAGCATAGTGAAATGACCTTCAGCCACTTTTTTGATTGGAGAAGTTCAACAATTCAACAATTCATTCAAACAATTACACATATTGTTTAGTTACTAATACCAAGGAGAAACTAAATATGTTGGCCAGAAAGATATCTTGGAACTCTGCCAGGAGCTATTTCTCTATTTTTATAACATTTTTTTAATCATAAAACTAAAATATTCATTGCAGAATAATTTTAAAAGTTCAATAAGCAAAAAAGATGGATCACCAAAGACTAAGAGATCAATCTATTTCTCAATCTTTAATGACGTTCAACTACTGCTATCTACTGCCTTTGGCATGGATCTCAGAGGTGAGAGATAGAGGGGAGTGTGCAAATGATAGAAGAGAAGGTGCAGTGGGAAGTATTGTAAAAGGAGGAGGAGGCAGATTCAATTGTGGGACAGACATTTTCCCTTACCACGTCATTACTGTCATGGTTGATTGACATCGTTTCCAATATTAAGAGCCATGGGACTTGTGTACACCACTTAATTTCTTTGGGTCTCAATTTCCTTATCTGTTTAAAACACACACACACACACACACACACACACACAGACACACACACATATCTAGGCAAAGGTATTGAAACAAGATGCCCCAAGTATCCCCATCACACTTTATTTTTTCTATTGCCAGTTTATATCATGCTGCCAGTATTTCCTGTCTAGGGTAGTATAAATGAGTCTCCTTGCTCTCTCTGCCCTTGACCCTCTACAATTAATTCATTCTCCCATCCAAGTACTAACCAGGCCTGACCCTGCTTAGCTTCTGAGATCAGATGAGATTGGGCGCGTTCATGGTAGTGTGGTAGTAGACTAATTCATTCTCAACATATAGCTGAAGTGCGCTTTTAAAAACGCAAATTATGTTTTGTCATCACCTCCTTAGAGTCTTCCAGTGGGTTCCCTTTGCAACTAGAATAAATGTCTATTTCTTTCCATGACTTTTGAATTTCTGTAGGAACTGGTTGCCCTGTCTTTATTTCTTACTTATCTCTCAACGTGTCAACCATCTTGGACTTAGTCCTAGTCCTAAAATATGCCAAGCTTGTCCCCACATTAAGATCTATATTTGCTTTCATCTTAGAACATTTGGCTTCAGATCTTCCCTCGGCTTGTACCCTTATAATTTTCAGGTCTCATTTCAAATACCATCTCATTAAAGAGGTATTTCCTGAACATGACTTCCAAGGTAGCTACACACATCTAGTTATTTATTTATTTAAGATTTTATTTATTTATTTGACAGAGAGACACAGTGAGAGAAGGAACACAAGCAGGGGGAGTGGGAGGGGGAGAAGCAGGCTTTCCACTGAGCAGGGAGTCTGATGTGCTCAATCCCAGGACCCTAGGACCATGATCTGAGCTGACGGGAGACACTTAACTACTGAGCCACCCAGGCGCCCTTACTCACTTTTATTTTTTAAAAAAATTATTAAAAAACGTATTATGTTTCCAGTTTTATCACTATCTAAAATGAGAGATTCTCTTTTTAAAGAATAACTTTATTATTTTTGTTCCCACCAGGCTCAAGACTGTAAACTCCATGCTTGTTTATTGGAGTATCTCCAATGCCCAGAACAGTATCCTCCAAGTAGACAGTACATGTGCTGTATAAATCTCAGATTTTAACTATATGTTCAATAGCATGAATACTTAATGTCTGTTCTCTTCCCAGATCCTAAGAAGCACTTTCAGCTCCATTATCCAACTTGTTATCTAATAATATTAAGAAATATGTTAGATGAATAAATTATGATAATTGCATCTTCATACTAACTGTATATTTACAGTCTGCTTAATCTATTAAGTTTGTTTGAAGTGATATTTTACTTAAATATTTTTCTATTTGTCATTTTTCTATTTATGTTCTTTATTAATGCAAAGATTTTCTATTTATTGATTACTGTATCAGAATATCTTGGATTACAAGTCATAGAGTTATAGAATGCCCACTTCTCAGGAACTCAAGCAAATAAAGCATTTAATTAAATTATAAGCAAATAACTGGAGTAAGTGGTTTCTGCTTGTACACTGCAAACGGCTGTAATGACAACAGAGGTGCAACAATTTCATTGGAGAATCAGGCTCTTTGTGGTCAAATGCTCTCCTACTGTACAATATCCCCACATCATGAACCAGGTTCTTTTGATTTTCCTTTTTGGCCATCCTCAGCTTTGGAGTTGTCTCCTGAGGCTTGTTGCTTCCTGTCTGAAAGATGGCTGTAGCAGCTCTATGCTCTTCCAAAACTATATTCAAGGAAATAAAGAAGAGCAAGGGCCAATACTAGACAGCTCTTTATTCAATCTTGTTTCTGGTAGACCTCAACTGGAAATTTTTCCCGAAGTTGTCATTTTCACTTTCCTTTCCCTTTAAGTGACCAAAGTGTAAAATTTAAATGTCAAAGGAGAATGGTAAAAATATAACTGGCTTATATAAATCATGATTTATTTCTTAGGCCCGAGCTCATTATAAACATCCCAGTTTAGTAAAGATTTTATTAGCAAGGAAAAGATGAGAAAAGAAGTTGAGTAGGCAGCTAGAAGCGTCGACTAGAAACAGTATAAATAACTGATAACCTTTTTCAATTTATTTGCCATTGATGTGAAGCTTTTTACACTGGGAATGTGTAAGCTTTTCCACAGAGCTTTCATGTGATTTATCCGGCATTTGTAACATCTCTCTTTCTAGTTTTTATTGTCAACAACAATAACAAAATGCTTTCTTTCAACCTCAGGGATGAAACTCACAATTAGGCATTAGTAATGATTTCATTTCTTCAGGTGGTATCTTTGAAACTCTAGGTTTAAGGCCAGTAGCTTTGTGTTCACTGTCTTACTTTGTCTTTTTTCTGCACAAGCAAGATGGGCCAGTGCGCACTGTACTTTCTGCTTGCTGAACATCTGCTGATTGATCTTTCTCAGTAAAACTATTAAGTCCTGGTTTGTTCTAAAATCACTGGGAGCAGGGAGACTAACTCTGAATTAGACAGCGTTGGATGTTGCTAACACAAAAACAAACTGCACCTGCTAATTTCCTGTGGTTTTTCAGGTTAATCATCAGGTGTATGTTGAATACTTTGAGAACTGTGACTGGCATTTGATTATTCGTTGTTGATTAGCATTTAGGTTAGAAGGACTGGATGTATTTCAGGTATCAAAATTGTATGCATCATGCGATTTGATGAACCATTTGTCTTGTATCTTATCTATGCTGTAGGCATCCTTTTGTGCTCAAAGCTTTCCATGGGATGTGTTCAGAGACTTTAAAAACAGAATTTTCCCCTTTGTGATTCTTTGTTGTAAGTGCTTCAATGTTTGTTACATTTGGTGCTTTCTATTGCATTTTTTCCACCTCTTTCTGATGCATTAAGGATTATTTTAGGTTCACTTATTTGATGGGTTGTGATTAATAGTGACCTCAGAGAAGAAGTAAATGTAATTTCACTGAAAAATATGTTCTTAGAGTTTGTCACTTTCTATCCTTTTCTTATTTTAATTATCAGTAATTAATGAAGTAGCCATTAAATAACATATTATTTTAGGTGTTGGAATCCTTTGAAAAATGAAAATGATAACTCTCCTGTTCTTTAGGGTTTTACACAAACTTAAAGGAATTCATTACTTTTCATAAAACCAAACAGATTACTTGAAAGTCACACACCAAACCTTGAGTGTTAAACACAAAGTTTCTCAGTAGTCTCTTACCTTCAATAATGCATTTCCAGGTTTAAAAAAAAAAATGCCTTTCCAGGTCTGAGACCTTAGGGTTTTGTCCTTAAAATGCATATTAGAAAGACAGAGCTCTTACTTTCATAGATGCTTTGCACAAATGGCAAATGGAAATTTTCCCAAAGCAAGGCATGGCTTCTTAAGGGGCTGCATGACTTAGCTAGATGGGTCCTCTCTGTCTTCCAGATTTCAGATAGGGCTCTCTGTTTGTTCAGTACTTCTCTCCTTTGTGTCTGATAATCCTCAAATCTTTTTCATTTTTTTTTTACTACAGAGAACTCTGCAATGATCACAAACTGTTGTTTCCCAAGCTTCAGAGATGAGGCTTTTTCAGGAAATGATTCTTTAAATATAACTTTCCTCTAGTATTGTTGATTCCCATTTCCATATTATGCTCAAGATCTGCCATTGTCAATTCACTCAAGCAGTACATTTCAAGAAGTTTTGTGTCCTTCTGATACCACCACTGCAGACCACTATCACTCAGATTTGGGTCTCTCAGCCTGTAATCCAAGCTGGAGTGTGTGGCATTCACCTCTTGAACAGTTATTGAAGAAGACTCTTGCTTTGCATTGAACACATATTCTCTTTGGTTTAATATAAAGCTTTGCTGCCCTTTTGTCACCACAGTTGGGGATTTGCTATCTGGCATTTGGGCCAAAGTGCAGAGATTCTCATTTCTGAGAATATAGTTTCTACACGTTAGATCATTAGAATTTCTTTTACAAAGAGCTTATATTGACAAATGTAAATAAAAACGGTCAGATTTTATTCTTATGAATTAGTCCATCAAACACTTGCTGGTTCAAGGACACGTTTTTTTCCTTTGAAATTGGGAAACATAATATTGGCACATTGATTTCTCCCTCTTCAGCTAATTGTAATGGTCTCTGTATTAGACTGATTTTGATTGACTGCTATCATAGTGTCTGCCAAGTGAGAACTATTTTTTTTTTTGGTGAAAAGTCATTTAGTTGTTTTTCCCCAATGACACAATTCCTTTCTTAGTGTTGTATGTGGTTCTTCTCACCAGGATTTTATTGTTTTTCATTCTTCCAAGGTTTATTTGTTCATCATCTTTTTATTGAAAAAAAAGTTATTTAAATCTCGATGTTACAGCATTCTGATAACATTGTTATTTTTCTTACTTTTTTCCTTTATACTCAGGCTACTGAATTTACACTTTCCTAGAAGAGACTACCATTTCCTTTACTTTAATTTTTCAGTGAATTCTGTGCAGGAGACTGTCCATATATTCTGTTTGTGCTACCATATGTTGCTTTTTGGGAAACTAGTACTAGGCTTCACAGTTGTCTACCTAAAGATCTGTCTTTGTACCTGAAGCAGTCATACCCACTCCATTTTTAGCTTGGCTAAATCAGAAGGAACAATTGAAATAAAAATCATTCTTCAGGTTGGCTCTGGTTTGTCTAGGATAGACATAGAATATGCATTTTATCAAATGATATATCTTAGCACAATGTCACCTCTACTATCCATGACTTGACAGAGTAGTAGGATTTCTAAAGAAAAGTTTTATTTTTCAAAATCTAGGAAATTAGAAACATTCTCCATACAAGTTCTTTTAGTCAGTGCATCAGATATTATATGATTTTTAATTAAAGGCATTCAATATTTTTTTACTGCCTAACTTTCTATAGTGACTTTTTAATTTAAAATATAAAAACATGAGTAAAAATTCTGAATATGTTTTATTAGCAGCTTAAGCATGATCTCCAGGTAAATTTTAATTACTCATATTAAAGCATTTAAAAGTAGAATAGTGAATGATCTAAAATGATTTTTATCTCATCTTTATAAAAAATATTTATTCTTAAAGGTAGACATGTCTCAAGATTTAAAAATCCACTTCAGGGGCGCCTGGGTGGCTCAGTGGGTTAAGCCGCTGCCTTCGGCTCAGGTCATGATCTCAGGGTCCTGGGATCGAGGCCCGCATAGGGCTCTCTGCTCAGCAGGGAGCCTGCTTCCTCCTCTCTCTCTGCCTGCCTCTCTGCCTGCTTGTGATCTCTCTCTGTCAAATAAATAAATAAAATCTTAAAAAAAAAAAAAAAATCCACTTCAGAAAGTCAAGCCAAAAAAAAAAAAAAAAAGAAAGTCAAGCCAATTTGTAAACCCTTGAGTTAGGTAAAGGAGGAAGGTGGTTTAGATTTCCCAAACTTTGGAATACACAGTAAGTCAGTCCCCCTCATGCTGCTCCATGATTCATTATAATTAGCTCCATGTTGGGCATAGACCATGACTTTTTAGATCATTATGAGATTTAACTTTTCTCATACCTTACATAGAATATGGGAGGTTAAGAGTTGGAGCTTGGAAGAGGTCTTATGAATGCAAAGTAATAAAATTAAGATGTTAACAGAATTGTGATTAGACAGATTATGTGTCGTCAGTTATGAGTTACCATATTTCCACTAAGAAAATAGTTATATGGAATTGTTGTTGTCAAAGAAAAAAGCAAAATTTGCCTTGGATAACATAAAATGAATACAATTGAAAGAGTCAAAGTATCTTAGACATTTTAGTAGATATTGTGAGAAAATAATTCTTCCATTTTATTTTGATCTTTAAAATGTATGAAAGGGAGTTACTTGTTTTTTTAATAAAAAGAATCCATACAGTGACTGCCATTATATTTGAAATAAAATCTATCCCTAAAACAGATCAGTGTGAACCATAATATATCTTTTAATACTGTTTTTAGGTAAAAAGAACCTCATTTCCATAGTTCAGAGCAGAATGTTAGCATTTTCAAGGTAACTTTAAGACTTGTTGCTTAGTAATATTCAAATGAGAGAGTCCCTCCCTTGAACTGGATATAAAACAGTTGTCCAAGTGAATGTGCATCAAGGATTCAGAAAAGGGAGAGATTTTGCAACACCTAAATTGTAAACAGACAGAAGACCATGTAATCAAATGAGAATAATTCAAACTCAGTAAATACTGTATGATTAAGTTAGTCATATATCAATAATTGTATATGTATTGTCAGGTGTACTTCGTAATTATTCACCAATCTTTCCTCATGAAATGCCTATAAGCTATTTTTAGAATTGGCATGTAAAAGCAAGAACTCAGTCCTTGTCTAGATCCTACTTTTGTGCATTTTTGTCCTTCTGTCTTTAGCCTCCATTCACATTTCTTGGTTTTCATGCCATTACTAGTTCTTAAGATCCCTTTGCAAGGGCTTGGAGCCTAAGTTCATTTATATAAAGCCCTAAACATTTTAAACACAATTGCAACAGAATGCCAATGTTTAATCTACCATTATCTTGATGACTTTGAAACAGAGTGCCTGTGACCCTTTATAATTTTGCTTTGTAATCTAACGGCCATCTCTAATGGGGATCCTCTAAATTGATTAATGGCATCTCATTCAACAAGTTGTTCAATCCAAAAATATTGATGTCATCTTTAAATCCTTTTTATAATTCATATATAATTAGTTACTGAGTCTTATAAATTGTATAGTCATAATACATTTTCCAGTTCTCTACCTTCCTCTTTATTCCCAAATCCACTGCCCTAATTAAAGTCATATGGCTTTTCTCATCTATAGCAATAATGCCTTAACTGGTTTCCTATAACCATTCCTCCTATCCTTCAATACTTTTCTCTTTCACACTGTTGTCAATAATAGCTTCTAAGACATGCATGTGTTTGGTCATTCTCCCATTTAAGTAAATCAATGTCTGTCTCTTAATTGCCATAGGAAAACCTTCAAATTTCTTGATGTGCCACCCACTTCGCAATTATTCCTTAGAAACCTTGATTGTTCACTCCTTCTCTCCCCATTCCACATTTCCAACAACATGTCCATTCACTTCCCCAAATTTCCATGTCTTTTTCCTTTTTCTGTTTCCTCAATCTGAATTCCCCAACAATCTGTCTAAAGAATTTTTTTAATATTTGGATCAAATTTTAGTTTTTTGTAAAGTCTTCTTCAGACCTCTGCTTTTTGATACTTCCATATTTCTTTTTCAGACCTGTATGTCAACATTTAATGCACTGAATAGATAGAAAGCATGAGTCCATTCTGTAAAAGCGTAAGGTCTTTGAAGGCAAGAGTGGTGTTGTTTCAAATATTAAAAGGTCATAATCATTATAAAGTCAAGTATGATGATTTGTACCCTAGGAGCCTTTTAACAGGTATTTCTGATGTATTTTTTTAAAAAAAGTTCTTAATTACAGTCTCTTCAACAGTGGTATTGGGAAAACTGGACTGGTACATGCAAAAGAGTGAAACTGGACCACCTTCTTATACCTCACACAAAATAAACTCAAAATGGATGAAACACTTAAATGTGAGACCTGAAACCATAAAAATCCTAGAAGAGAACACAAGTAATAATTCTTTTGGTCATAGCAATATTTTTCTAGATATGGCTTCCAAGGCAAGGTAAACAAAAGCAAAATTAAAATATCAGAATAATATCAAAATAAAAAGCTTTTGCATAGTAAAGGAAATAATCAACAAACCAAAAAGACAACCTACTGAATGGGAGAAGATGTTTGCAAATGACATATCTGATAAGGGGTTTATTTCCAAACCATAAAGTACTTAATATGACTCAACACCAAAAAAACATAAATTAGCAGAGGATATAAACAGTTTTCCAAAGAAGACAAACAAATGGCCAGCAGACACATGAAAAGTTACTCAACATTTCTCATCATTGGGTAAATGCAAATGAAAACCACCAAAAAGATATTATCTCATACTTGTCAGAATGGTTAAAATCAGAAACACAAGTAACAACAGGTGTTAGAGAGTATGTAGAGAAAAAGGAACCCTTGTGCACTGTTGGTGTGAATGCAAAGTGGTATAACCACTTAAAAAGAAATAACACATGATCCAGTAATTCCCCTACTAGGTATTTACCCAAAGAATGTGAAAACACTTATTTGAAAAGATACATGTACCCTTGTGTTTATTGTAGGCTTAATTAAAATAACCAAGAAGCAGCCCAGATGTCCAAGGGTAAATCTAGGAATAAAGAAGGTGTACTATAAACACAAAATGGAATATTACTCAGCCATAAAAAATAATGAAATCTTGCCATTTGCAACAACATGATGGATCTAGAAGGAAAATAGGTCAGTCTAAGAAAGACAAGTACCATGTGATTTCACTTACATGTGGAATTTAAGAAGCAAAACAAACAAACAAAATGAATCAAACAAAAAAATGGACTTTTAAATATAGAGAGAAAACTGGTGGTTACCAGAGGAAGGTGGTTGGGGGGATGGGTGAAACAGGTGAAGGGGATTAAGAGTACACTTATTGTGATGATCACTGAGTACTGTATAGAATTGTTGAATCACTACATCATGTGCCTGAAACTAATACAACACTACATTAATGATAGTGGAATAAAAAATAAAAACAATTAAAAAAATACTTACATTATTTACCATTCAGCTGATGCCTCTTAAATTCAGAAACTTATTTCTTAATAGAGACAATATATAGCTTTCAAGAGGCACTTTTGGGGCATTAATATTCTGGTTACCTGACTTGATTTTTTTTTTTTAAAGATTTTATTTATTTGACAGAGAACACAAGTAGCAGAGAGGCAGGCAGAGGGAGAGAGAGAGAGAGAGAGAGAGAGAAGCAGGCTCTGCACTGAGCAGAGAGCCCGATGCGGGGCTCGATCCCAGGGTCCTGGGATCATGACCTGGGCCGAAGGCAGAGGCTTTAACCCGCTGAGCCACCCAGGCGCCCCACCTGACTTGATTTTTAATACTGTAGTCAGATTTATATTAAAATAGCACTTTTCTAGGCCTTTCAGTTTCTATAATCATATAAGATAGAAGAACATGCCTGGAATCTGGATTTCAAATCTGATACAATAAAACCTATATATTCTTCAAAATTTGGGTCCCTGACAGTTTTATTAGTACTTTAAAGTTAATGAGCTTCCCATTTTAAAATGCATTTAAAATATTATTTAATAGGAATCTCAAATACATCATACAGGCATACAAAGAATATCGTAGTTATTTCCTATTTTATGCTTTATTCTATATTATTTTGTTCTTTAAGTAGATCATATTTGTTGGAATTTTTATAAATATTGCACAAAATTTTTATAATAATTTTAAACACTATTCTCCAAGGTTGAAAATAATATGCAAAATAGAAAAATCTTATCTACATTGTTCTGTAACTTGAAAAGCTGCTTTAAGTTACACATTTATAAAAAACAAAAAGAAAAGAAAGCCTCAAAAAAATGAAAAAAATTATGATGTTTTCCAATTAGAAAATGGAGCTGGAAATACTGCTTTTCCTGAGATGAACAATTTATTTTCAGACATGATAGACTTTTACTTTTATGAAGGTGTTTGGTCAAATTAAAAGATCAATAGATACTGCTAGCTTATATGTCAGGCTCTCAGAGATTAATTTATTTTCCTTAGCACTATATTTCTTTGTTGGAGAAATCAGTGGAAATATCAACAATAAAGTAATATAGAGCATTTCTATAGTACAAATATAGTCAGGGCAAAATATGTTTTACTCATAGTATTAAACTTGCATCTCTTCTGGAGTAATTGAATACAGTGAAGTTTCAAAACAATCTAACAGAAAATGAAATAAAAGGGAACTAAATAATGGATTTGCCTCTTCTATAATAATGTGTAAGGTTAGAGAAAGAGGAGAGGGTAAAAACATCTTGAATAATTTTACTGACTGACTTTTTATTGAAGGTGACTGTCAAATGAGTCAATGGTGAAGGTTTTGTTTGAACAATAACAGAATAGTGTATGGTTTTACAAATTACTTGTTTTCAGATAGCTGAAGAAAGACTCAGAGATTGAAATCCTTGGAACAATAACCAAAAAGCTCAGTGGAATGAACTGGTTTGGGGGCATTCAGAAATGCTTAAACTATTCATGAGTTAAGGTTAGATCATATATTCTATGGATGATAGTTTGCTTCTAAAGTTTTAGTCTTTTATTCCTGCTCATATTCTCCCCAAGTATCATTCAGAAAAAAGTTTAGAGTGTATTTATATATTTCCAGAGAAACTTATCTTGATCATTTGTAAGTATAATCAGGTCATTCCATAACATTTGCTGTGAGGAAAAAAAAGTCATTTCATAACCATTGGTTGTTCACTAGCACGGACTTAATTGATTCACCATTGGCCTATACAGAACTCCATTTAAAGGAGATAATTATTAAGCACCAAGAATACCTCAGGCAAAGGCAGATTTGTTGTGAGGGCAATCAAAACTTGGACCTTGGGCGCCTGGGTGGCTCAGTGGGTTAAGCCGCTGCCTTCGGCTCAGGTCATGATCTCAGGGTCCTGGGATCGAGCCCCGCATCGGGCTCTCTGCTCAGCAGGGAGCCTGCTTCCTCCTCTCTCTCTCTGCCTGCCTCTCTGCCCACTTGTGATCTCTCTCTGTCAAATAAATAAATAAAATCTTTAAAAAAAAAAAAGCCACTTGGACCTCAAGCATGATATTAAAGTCCCAGTACTATGGAAGAAAGAAAACAGTCAAATATAAGAAAGCTTTGTTGTTGTTGTTGTTGTTGTTGTTGTTGTTGTTTGGCCAGGCACTCAGATAAAGCAAATACTTCTCAGTTAAATGATGATGTTTGGGTGCCTGGGTGGCTTAGTCATTAAGCATCTGCTTTCGGCTCAGGTCATGATCCCAGGACCCTAGGATTGAAGCCCACATTAGGCTCCTTGCTCGGCTGGATGCCTCTCCCTCTCCCACTCCCACTGCTTGTGTTCTCTCTCTCTCTGTGTCTCTCTCTGTCAAATAAATAAAATCTTAAAAAAAAAAAAGTGATGATGTTAAATTTGGAAAATGACAGGTGTGAGCATAAAATTAGGAAACCAAAAATACAATTATTCTTATAATATTAAAAACAATACAGGTAAGCCACCTATACTGGAAAAGGACATGTAAACTTACAGTTGTTGTATATGCAGCTTCGGGATCATCTTCCAGCACCCGGGAAAGACCAAAATCAGAAACTTTGCATACTAAGTTGCTGTTGACCAATATATTCCTAGCTGCTAGATCACGATGAACGTAACCCATATCAGAAAGATACTTCATTCCTGATGCAATGCCTCGGAGCATACCAACCAACTGGATGACTGTGAAATGGCCATCATGTTTCTGAAAGAGAATCACAATAGTTTACATTGATTTATTTTAATGTAGCATATGTGAGTGCAGGCATGCATGTGTGTGTAACCTTAAGGAAAACCTTTGAATTTATTTTACTGGATCCAATGAATACAAGCATCAAATCTGCTGAGCATGAAATATAAGAATTTGTTTGACATTTAAAGGAAAGGAAAATCTAGCTGGAAGTGATGAAGGAAAGGATAGAAGAGAACCAACCAAATTAACTGATTTCAAAAACTCTAAGTAATAAGAGGGACCTAAGTCTAATTACGTAGCAGCAATGACTACCAAAAGAACAGAATTCATTTTCCATAATTGTGACCTATGTACAGGTGGGCAGGATAGCAGAACCTAAGATTGGATAAAAACTTCATAATAATTTGAAATGAGAAAAATGATTGCTTAGGAAAAAGAGGACTTGTTTGCATAAATAAGAAATAAGTTTAGGGAAGCTATAGGAAAGAGAGAAAAAAAATATATGCAAATAGAAAATAACTAGATTTTCCCATTATTTTATTATATAGAGATCCAATAAAAAGGAATTTGCTGGCAACGATCTGAAAACAGGACTATTTTAGCTCTCTGTTGGGAAGAGTAAATGAAGTCATATGAATAACAAGCCAGGCATAGTACTGGTACGCAGCATTCAATCCCTTGATTGCTTATTCTTCCCGTCTTGACTTAAAAATAACATTTTTGAAAGGAAAAAATTCAGTTGTCATCCATGTAAGATGTGAACACCAATAAGACCAGACACACACTACCCCAAAATTAGAGAAAAAGTAAATAAAAATATATTTAGTTTGAAAAATAAAGAATATTGTTTTACATAGTTATTTGGGGACAGTTGTCCTCAAAGGAGTTATAGAGAAACGTGAAAGATTCTCAGGTTGGTTTTATACACTAGGTAACATTTATTTATGAATGCTATAAAAATGAATATCTAACAAACGACTATGGGGCTATATTACCTTATACAGTGTGGTAGATGAATAAATAAGAGTTGTCTTCAAATTTGCAAAGTTATAGCAGTCTTCCTGGATATATGATTTAAAACTATAGTGTGGGTTAAATACACCGGTGATCTGACTGCATCGCAGTGACACAACATTCTATACAAAGATGATTCACTGGTCAGTTAAATGAATAAGCTTATACTACAAATGAAATAAACTTTGTCTTTATATCAACTTATCTCCCTGATAGCTCTCTGATAATATCTCTCAACCAAAGTGCAGAGTAAGTAAAAGAACCCTCTTTTAAAAGAAACATTCTATAGCAAAAGTATCCATTTAAGCAGGCTCTTCTGTATAATTAATGTATAAAAGATAACCTAGCAAAGGAAATCTTTGGTGTTATTAGCTCTTTATGTTTCCAATCCATCTTCCTAGACAGTGCACTATGAGATGAAATCTGCCTCTTCTATCATGTACCCTACCTACCTCTCCTCTATTAGGACTCTCAAAGCCTTTGAGTAGAATTCAAAGCATAAATTCTTTTGGCCTAGAAAGGATTACACTAAATTTAAAGAGGTGGCTCTTTTACCTATTAGAAATGGAGTTGCCTGGTATCACAGTTCTCATCAATGCAGAATTTCTGAGTGGTAGGAAATGTTAACGGACCATCTGAAAATTAAGGAATGCCTCAATTTTCTTATCTGTACAATGAGAATAGAATAATCTAACTCAGAGGTGCAGTGAGTATCACATACAAAACACACAGCACATCCCCTGACTTATTTTAATAATAGTTATTATTTAATAAAACCGTATATTACAATTACATGTAGCTCATGTAATTTTTTTTAAAGATTATTTATTTATTTGCCAGAGAGAGAGAGATCACAAGTAGGCAGAGAGGCAGAAAGAGAGAGAGGGCCAAACAGGCTCCCCGCCTACCAGAGAGCTCAATGCAGGCCTTGATCCCAAGACCCTGAGATCACAACCTGAGCTGAAGGCAGAGGCCCAACCCACTGAGCCACTCAGGTGCCCTGATATGAATCAGAGAATTGTCCTCCCACCTTCCTGAAAAATCAATTAAGTAACATAAACTCCTACGTCATAAAAGAAAATCATTATCTAATTCCAGGTTGAAATTTAATTTCCTGTCTATTCTGAGAGTGACAAAAAGCAGCAAGTTCTTCCTTTCCTTTTTTTTTTAAATATTTTATTTATTTATTTGACACACAGAGAGAGAGATCACAAGCAGGTAGAGAGACAGACAGAAGGGGAAGCAGGGTCCCCGCTGAGCAGAGAGCCCGATGTGGGGCTCGATCCCAGGACCCTGGGATCATGACCCAAGCCGAAGGCAGAGGCTTTAACCCACTGAGCCACCCAGGCGCCCTTCTTTCCTTTTTTTTAAGACTACTTTTTTTTAGAGCACTTTTAGGTTTATAGCAAAAGTAAGAGAAAAGTATAGAGATTTCCCATATACCCTCTGCCCCCACACAGGCATAGCCTCCCCCATTATCATCCCCTCACCAGGGAATGATATTCTTGGTATTTTACATGCTATGGGTTTGGACAAATTTATAATGACATAAAACCATGTTAGTACCATGACGAGTATTTTCACTGTCTTAAAAATCCTCTGTGCTTCATCTACTCATCCCCCCCAACCAAATCTTGGCTATCACTGATCTTTTTGCTTTTTTCATAGTTTTGTCTTTTCCAGAATGTCATATGGTGGAAACACACAGTAGGTAGCCTTTGCAGATTGATTTCTTTCATTTCATAAAATACATTAAAGATTCCTCTATGTCTTTTCCATGGCTTGATGCTTCCATTCTTTTTAGTGCTAAATAAAATCCCTTTATCTGCATGCACAACAGTTTTATTTATCCATTCACCCACTGAAGGACATCTTGGTTGTTTCCAATATTTGGCAATTATAAATAAATAATTATAATGTTTATAGCATGTTTATAGCTCCAGGCTTTTATGTGTAATAGTATGTTTAGTTTTGTGAGAAATCCCAAACTATCTTCCAAAGTGGCTGTGCCATTTTGCCTTCCTACAACAAACAACAGCAATGAAAGAGAAATCCTATTGCTTCACATCAACACTACCATTTAGTGTCCTCAGTGTTACCAATTTTGGCCATTCTAATAGGTGGTATCTCATTACTTCAATTTGCATTTTCCTGATGACATACAGTATGGGGCACCTTTTCATGTGCTTATTTGTCATCTGTATATCTTTTGTGGGGTGCCTTGTAAGGTCTTTTGCTCATTTTTTTTTAAAGAGGCTTGTTTTCTTATTGTTGAATTTTAAGATTTCTTTATATATTTTAGGTTAAGTCCTTTATTATATATGTCTTTTGCAAACATTTTCTCCCAGTCTGTGGCTTGTCTTCTCACTTTTTCAACATTATCCTTTGCAGAGCAGAAGTTTTAAATTTTAATAAAGTCCAGCTTATTGGTTTTCTTCTTTTTTCTTGGATTGTACCTTTGTAGTTGTACCAAAAAAATCTTTGCCATATCCAATGTTATCTAGGCTTTCCCCCTATGTTACCTTCTAGGAATTTTATAATTTTGTGTTTTACATTTAGGCCTATAATCCATTTTGACTTAATTTTTGTAAGGGGAATAATGTTCTCTGTCTAGTTTTTTGTTTTTAATTTTTGCTTGTGGATGTCTAGTTGTCCCAGCACCATTTTCTGAAAAGACAATTTTTGCTCGATGGTATTGCCTTTGCTTTTTTGTCAAAGACTAGTTGACCATGTTTATTACAGACTTTCTATTCTGTTCCATTGACCTATTCATTCTTCCACCCACATCATACTGTCTTGATTCCTGTTTTTGTCTTGAAGTCGAAGTCGGGTAGTATCGGTCCTCCAACTCTGTCCTTTTTCACTACCGTGTTCATCATTATAGGTCCTTTGCTTCTACATATAAGCTTTAGAATCAGTTTGTTGATATACACAAAATAACTTACTGGAATTTTGATTGGGATTGCATGGAAAATATATATCAAGTTGGAATGAACTGACATTTTAATACATTTTAGTAATATTGCATGTCCTTATGAACATGGAAGATATCTCCTTTAATTTAGTTCTCTGATTTTGTTTATTAGAGTTTAGTTTTCCTCATATGGATCTTGTACATATTTTGTTAGATTTATACCTGAGTATTTCACTTTTGGGGGTGCTCATATAAATGGTATTGTGTTTTTAATTTTAAATTCCACTTGATCATTGTTGACATGTGGGAAAGCTGTTGACTTTTATACGTTGTATATTAACCTTGTATTCTGCAACCTTGCTATAATTGCTTATTTGTCTAATTGTTTTGGTCAATTCTTTCAGATTTTCAACATGGATGACATGTTATCTGTGAACAAGGACAGTTTTATTTTTTCCTTCCTAATCTGTGTATTTTCCCAGTATGATAGTGAAAAGGAGTAGTGAGAATGAAGTCTTTGCCTTGTTCCTGATCTTGGTGAAACACCTTTAAGTTTCTTGCCATTAAATATAATAGCTGCAGGGTTTTTATACATAGTCTTTATCAAGTTTAAGAACTTCCCTTCTATTTCTAGTTTACTGAAAGTTTTTATTATAAATCGGCATTCAGTTTTGTCAAATATCTTTATCTTCATCTATTTATATGATCATGTGGTTTTTCTTTTTTAGTATTTACCCTAAAGATACAAACGTAGTAAAAAAAAAAAAAAAAAAGATACAAACGTAGTGATCCAAAGGGGCACGTGCACCTGAATGTTTATAGCAGCAATGTCCACAATAGCCAAACTATGGAAAGAACCTAGATGTCCATCAACAGATGAATGGATAAAGATGTGGTATATATACACAATGGAATACTATGCAGCCATCAAAAGAAACAAAATCTTGCCATTTGTGACAACATGGATGGAACTAGTCGTTTGATATTATAGATGACATTGATACACTTTTGAAAGTTGAACTATTCTTGCATACTAGGGTAAATCTCACTTGGTTGTAGGGTGTAATTCTTTTTATATAATGTTGGCTTGAATTTGCTAATATTTTGTTACAAGTTATTTTTTTAACAGGCTTATTAAGGTATGAGTCACAAATCATACAATTTATACTTTTAAACTATACTAATTTACCATTTTTAGTGTATTCACAGAGTAGGTGTAACCATCACCATAATCACCATTAAAATTTTTTCATGATTCCCTAAAGAAACTATATACTCACTGGCAGTCATTCCCCATTCCTGCAACTTCCTCTACCAGCCCTAGGCAACTACTAATTAACTTTCTATAGTTTTGCCTATTTTGGTTATTTCATTTAAATGTAACCATAAAGTATATGTTCTTTAGTGACTGTATTCTTTCACTTAATATAATGTTTCAAGGTTCATTCAGGATTTTATATTATTTTTACTGGTATATAATTCATTTTATTTTATTTATACATCTTATTGTACATTTTTATTTATACATTTTATTCATTTATATATATTTATACATTTTATTTATATACCTATTAGCTGATAAACATTAGAGTTACTTCCACTTTTTGGCTATCATGCAATATATATATTTTGTTATACATATTCCCCTCCCCCCTTTTTAGATAAGGACATTTAAGTTCTACTCCTTTAGCAAATATCAATTCTACAATGCAGTTATTAATGATAGTCACCACTTATTCATCTTATAACAGAATGTTTGCATTCATTTACAAACCCCTCTATCTCTCATACTTCACCCCACCCTTGGCAACCACTTTTGTACTCTGTTTCTGAGTTCACTTTTTTTTTTTTTGGCTTCCACATATAAGTGTACCATGCAATATCTGTCCTTCTCTGTCTGACTTATTTTTCTTTTTTAATTTCTTATTAACATATAATATATTACTAGCCCCAAGGGTACAGGTCTGTGAATCACCAGGTTTACACACTTCACAGCACTCACCATAGCACAGATCTTTCCCAATGTCCATCTGTCTGACTTGTTTTGCTTAGCGTAATGTCCTCTAGGTTTATCCATGTTGTGGTAAAGAGCAGGATTTCCTTTTATTTAAAGGCTGATTAATATTCCATTATATATTTTCCAGATTTTCTTAACTCACTTAACCATTGACAGACACTTAGGTTATTTCTGTATCTTTCTTGTTATGCATAATGTTGCAATGAACTTGGGAGTACAGATATCTCTTTGAGATAATGGTTTAATTTCCTCTGGATAATATACCAAAAGTGAGATTGGTGTATCATATGATAGTTCTATTTCTAATTACTTGAGGACCCTCTTTACCGTTTTAAATATTTCCTATACCAATTTATATTCTTGCCAACAATGTAAAAGGATTCCCCTTTCTTCACATCCTTGTAAGTATTTTTATTTTTGTCTTCTTATTAATAGCCATCCTCACAGGTGTGAGGTAATATCTCATTGTAGTTTCGATTTGCAGTTCCTTGATGATTAGTGATGTTAACCATCTTTTCTTCTACCTGTTGAATCATTTGTATGTTTTCTTTGGAAAAATGTCTATTCAGGTCTTTTGCCCACTTAAATTTTTTTCCAATTTATTTATTTTCAGAAAAACAGTATTCATTATTTTTTCACCACACCCAGTGCTCCATGCAAGCCGTGCCCTCTATAATACCCACCACCTGGTACCCCAACCTCCCACCCCCCCGCCACTTCAAACCCCTCAGACTGTTTTTCAGAGTCCATAGTCTCTCATGGTTCACCTCCCCTTCCAATTTACCCAAATTCCCTACTCCTCTCTAACGCCCCTTGTCCTCCATGCTATTTGTTATGCTCCACAAATAAGTGAAACCATATGATAATTGACTCTCTCTGCTTGACTTATTTCACTCAGCATAATCTCTTCCAGTCCCGTCCATGTTGCCACAAAAGTTGGGTATTCATCCTTTCTGATGGAGGCATAATACTCCATAGTGTATATGGACCACATCTTCCTTATCCATTCATCCGTTGAAGGGCATCTTGGTTCTTTCCATAGGTTGGCGACTGTGGCCATTGCTGCTATAAACATTGGGGTACAGATGGCCCTTCTTTTCACGACATCTGTATCTTTGGGGTAAATACCCAGGAGTGCAATTGCAGGGTCGTAGGGAAGCTCTATTTTTAATTTCTTGAGGAATCTCCACACTGTTCTCCAAAGAGGCTGCACCAACCTGCATTCCCACC
The DNA here is from genome assembly GCF_020171115.1 of Neogale vison. Lineage (NCBI taxonomy): Eukaryota > Metazoa > Chordata > Mammalia > Carnivora > Mustelidae > Neogale > Neogale vison. The sequence continues at coordinate 45,679,422 of NC_058096.1, read as the reverse complement.
AACAGTGTAAGAGGGTTCCCCTTTCTCCACATCCTCTCCAACACATGTTGTTTCCTGTTTTGTTAATTTTGGCCATTCTAACTGGTGTAAGGTGATATCTCAATGTGGTTTTAATTTGAATCTCCCTGAGGGCTAATGATGATGAGCATTTTTTCATGTGTCTGATTGCCATTTGTATGTCTTGATTGGAGAACAAATTAATATGAGAAGAGAGAAGAACCACATGGTCCTCTCAATTGATGCAGAAAAAGCATTTGACAAAATCCAGCATCCATTCCTGATTAAAACACTTCAAAGTATAGGGATAGAGGGAACATTCCTGAACCTCATAAAATCTATCTATGAAAGACCCACAGCAAATATCATCCTCAATGGGAAAAAGCTTGCAGCCTTCCCATTGAGATCAGGAACAAGACAAGGATGCCCACTTTCACCACTCTTGTTCAACATAGTATTAGAAGTCCTAGCAACAGCAATCAGACAACAGAGAGAAATAAAATGTATCCAAATTGGTAATGAAGAAGTCAAACTCTCTCTCTTCGCAGATGACATGATTCTTTATATGGAAAACCCAAAAGACTCCACCCCCAAACTACTAGAACTCATACAGCAATTCAGCAACGTGGCAGGATACAAAGTCAATGTGCAGAAATCAGTGGCTTTCTTATACACTAACAATGAAAATACAGAAAGGGAAATTAGAGAATCGATTCCATTTACTATAGCACCAAGAACCATAAGATACCTTGGAATAAACCTAACTAAAGAGGTAAAGGATCTGTACTTGAGGAACTATAGAACACTCATGAAAGAAATTGAAGAAGACACAAAAAGATGGAAGACCATTCCATGCTCTTGGATCGGAAGAATAAACATTGTTAAAATGTCTATACTGCCTAGAGCAATCTATACTTTTAATGCCATTCCGATCAAAATTCCACCGGCATTCTTCAAAGAGCTGGAGCAAATAATCCTAAAATTTGTATGGAATTAGAAGAGACCCCGAATCGCTAAGGAAATGCTGAAAAACAAAAATAAAGCTGGCGGCATCACCTTACCTGATTTCAAGATTTATTACAAAGCTGTGATCACCAAGACAGCATGGTACTGGCATAAAAACAGACACATAGACCAGTGGAACAGAGTAGAGAGCCCTGATATGGACCCTCAATTCTATGGTCAATTAATCTTTGACAAAACAGGAAAAAATATACAGTGGAAAAAAGACAGTCTCTTCACTAAATGGTGCTGGGAAAACTGGACAGCTATATGTAGAAGAATGAAACTCGACCATTCTCTTACACCGTACACAAAGATAAACTCAAAATGGATAAAAGACCTCAACGTGAGACAGGAATCCATCAGAATCTTAGAGGAGAACATAGGCAGTAATCTCTTTGATATCAGCCACAGCAACTTCTTTCAAGATGTGTCTCCAAAGGCAAAGGAAACAAAAGCGAAAATAAACTTCTGGGACTTCATCAAAATCAAAAGCTTCTGCACAGCAAAGGAAACAGTCAAAAAAACAAAGAGGCAACCCACGGAATAGGAGAAGATATTTGCAAATGACAGTACAGACAAAAGGTTGATATCCAGGATCTATAATGAACTCCTCAAACTCAACCCACATGAAACAGACAAACACATCAAAAAATGGGCAGAAGATATGAACAGACACTTCTCCAATCAAGACATACAAATGGCTAAATTTTTTTTTTTATAATTATTGAGTTGCAGGAGTTCCTTGTAAAATTTGGATATTAACCCTTTATAGGAATACATGATTGACAAAATGCTTTCTCCCATTCCATAGATTACCTTTTCATTTTGTTGATGGTTTCCTTTGTTGGGCAGGAGCTTTTAAGTTTGCTGTAGTCCCATTTGTTTATTTTTACTTTTGTTGTCTTTGTTTTTGGTGTCAATTCAAAAAAACCACTGCCAAGACCAAAGCCAAGGAATTTACCCTCTATTTTCTTCTAGGAATTTTATGGTTTCAGGTCTTAGGTTCAAGGCTTTACTCCATTTTGAGTTAATTTTTGTGTATGGTATAAGATAGGGGTTCAGTTTCATTCTTTTGAATATGGCTGTCCACTTTTCCTAGCACCATCTGTTGAAGAGACTATCATTTCCCATTGTATATTCTTGGCTCTTTTGTGCTCGCTTCGGCAGCACATATATTCTTGGCTCTTTTTGTCATAAGTTAAATGACCATACACTCATTGGTTTTTTTCTGTGTTCTCAATTCTATTCCATTGATCTATGTGTCTGTTTTTATGCCATTAGTGTACTGTTTTGAGTGCTATAGCTTTGTAATAGAGTTTGAAATTAGGAAATGTTATGCTTCCAGCGTTGTTCATTTTTTCATGATTACTTTGGCTATTTGGGGTCTTTTATGGTTCCATACAAATTTTAGGATTATTTGTTCTAATTTGTAAAAAGTGCTATTGGAATTTTGATAGAATCTGTAGATTGTTTTGGGTAGCATGGACATTTTAATGATATTACTTCTTCTAATCCATGAGTAAAGAATAATTTTCCATTATTTGTATTGTTTTCCATTTCTTTTATCAGTGTTTTGTAGTTTTCAGTGTACAGATCTTTCACCTCTTTGGGTAAATTTATTCCTAAATGTTTTATTCTTCTTCAATAAAATTGTAAATGGGATTGTTTCCTTCATTTCTCCGGCAGTATGTTGTTAGTGTATAGAAATGCAACTGATTTTTTGTATATTAATTTTGTATCCAGAAACTACTGAATTTATTTATTTCTAACTGTTTTTTGGTGGAATCTTTAGAGTTTTCTATATATAAGAGGTTATGTGCAAATAGAGACAGTTTTACTTCTTTTCTTATTTAGATGCCTTTTATTTCTTTTTCTTGACCAAATGCTCTAGCTGGGATTTCTTATGCTACATTGAATAAAAGTGGCAAGAATAGACATCTTTGTCTTGTTTTTGATATTAGAAGAAAAGGTTTTACTTTTTCCATTATATATGATGTCTGTTATAGGTTTTTCGTATCTGGTCTTTATAATGTTGAGGTATGTTCCCCTTTATATGTACTTTGTTGAGAGTTTTTATCAAAAATGTATATTGAATTTTGCCAATTGCTTTTTCTGCATCTATTGAGATGACTGTATGATTTTTATCTTTCATTTTGTTGAATCATTCTTGCATCCCACCTGATCACACTGTCTGATCCTTTTAGTGCGCTGTTGAATTCTGTTGGCTAACATGTTGTTAAAAATTTTTGCATCTATGTTCATCAGCAATATTAACATGTAGTTTTCTTTTTTAAATTTGCATTTAAAAGCATTTAATTAAACACACAATACACAAAGCATTATTATTGAAAAATAATTTGCTACAACAAATAAAGCAAGAGTATGATTAGCTACCCTACCACTTCTGTTACCAGCAGAAGTAAGCAGCATAGTAGATTATCAGTACTGTTATCAGATCTGGAGGACAAAAACTCGAGTGAAAACAGGTTTTCAATCAGTATTCTGACTGGCTCTTGTTAGAATGGCTTAAAGCTATCCCTGGTAATTCTGATCAGTTTGGTTTTTACTCATGACCACTAGTAGGCTGAATATTCACTCATTTGAGAGGAGACTGAGTCCCAATAAACTTATATAATTCATCCAAGGTAAGTAAATGAGAGAGTTGGGCTTAGAATGCAGGTAGGATGATTTCTGAGTGGTCACTAAGTATTTGTTAAATTATTACCTCAGATCCAGCTTTACAGGAGGAAGAGCATTCATCATCCATACATTTTATTCTAATTATTAACCTGAGCTTAGGCATTGAGTCTCCTAAAATGGGGCTTGACTGTTGAACACATCAATGGCTCTTGCTTCTAACTGAGCTCTTACACCAAACCAAACCAAAGCAAAACAAAATAAAAGCAAATACTAAAAACAAACAACAACCAAACATATTTTTCTGATTATGGAAGTAATATGAATCCCTTGTGAAAATTTTGGAATATAATAGAAAACTATAAAGAAGAGATAAATTCATTCATATTTAAGACCCATCATTTGATAGTCTAATTTTTTCTGTTAAGATTAACCTCATATTGTTAATAGTATATTATGAAAATGACATATTATTAAAGACTATAAAATATTATTTATAAAGATAATATAATTTCTAATATATAAATGTACCAAATTCTTGTAAGTTTTTATTTTTAATTTTTATTAATAAAATTTCAGTAAAATCCACATGTATCCATCCTTTCATAAGGATACACTGCAGAAGAATTTATAACCATTATTTGTTTTAAATTAATTTAAATTGATTTTATTTTTTTATAAACTTATAATGTATTATTAGCCCCAGGGGTACAGTTCTGTGAATCGCCAAGTTTACACACTTCACAGCACTTACCATAGCACATACCCTCGCCAATGTCCATAACCCCACCATCTTCTTCTGACCCCCCCCCCGCCAGCAACCCTCAGTTTGTTTTGTGAGATTAAGAGTCTCTTATGGTTAAAGATATAACCATTATTAAAACTCTTGATGTTGGTTGCCCAATTGTTTTTCAGAAAAAAATATTGTGCTAATACCCAGAGTAGATCTCACCACTCTCTTGCTACTATTCATTAATAGCAAGAAGAGTTTTATATCAGGTACTGAAAAAGCCATTTCCTGTATTTTATTAATTTTTGTTGTCCATGTTGCTGCCAATGGCAAGATTTCATTCTTTTTTTATGGCCAAATGATATTCCATTATGTATACATAGCACATGTTCTTTTTTTTAATTTTTAAATTTTTTAAATTTCTTTTCAGTGTACCAGAATTCATTGTTTATGCACCACACCCAGTGCTCCATGCAATATGTGCCCTCCATAATACCCACCACCAGGCTCACCCAACTTCCTACCCTCTGCCCCTTCAAAACCCTCAAATTGTTTTTCAGAGTTCATAGTCTCTCATGGTTCATCTCCCCCTCCAATTTCCCTCAACTCCCTTCTCCTCTCCATCTCCACGTGTCCTCCGTATTATTCCTTATGCTTTACAAATAAGCGAAACTATATGATAATTGACTCTTTCTGCTTGACTTACTTCACTCAGCATAATCTCTTCCAGTCCCATCCATGTTGATACAAAATTTGGGTATTCATCCTTTCTGATGGAGGCATAATACTCCACAGTGTATATGGACCACATCTTCCTTATCCATTCGTCCATTGGAGGGCATCTTGGTTCTCTCCACAGTTTGGTGATTGCTGCTATGAACATTGGGTACAGATGGCCCTTTTTTTCCCACTACATCTGTATCTTTGGGATAAATACCCAGTAGTGCAATTGCAGGGTCATAAGGAAGCTCTATTTTTAATTTCTTAAGGAATCTCCACACTGTTTCCCAAGTGACTGCACAAACTTGCATTTCCACCAACAATGTAATAGGGTTCCCCTTTCTCCACATCCTCTCCAGCACACGTTGTTTACTGTCTTGTTCATTTGGCCATTCTAACTGATGTAAGGTGGTATCTCAATGTGGTTTTGATTTGAATCTCCCTGATGGCTAGTGATGATGAACATTTTTTCATGTGTCTGTTAGCCATTTGTATGTCTTCATTGGAGAAGTCTCTGTTCATGTCTTCTGCCCATTTTATTTTATTTTTTTTAATTTTTTAAAAGATTTTATTTATTTACTTGACAGATCACAAGTAGTCAGAGAGGCAGGCAAAGAGAGAGGAGGAAGCAGGCTCCCTGTTGAGCAGAGAGCCCGATGTGGGGCTCAATCCCAGGACCCTGAGATCATGACCTGAGCTGAAGGCAGAGGCTTAACCCACTGAGCCACACAGGTGCCCCTTCTGCCCATTTTTTGACATGATTATCTGTTTTGGGTCTGTTGAGTTTGAGAAGTTCTTTATAGATCCTGGATATCAGCCTTTTGTCTGTACTGTCATTTGCAAATATCTTCTCCTATTCCGTGGGTTGCCTCTTTGTTTTGTTGACTGTTTCCTTTGTTGTGCAGAAGCTTTAGATCTTGGTGAAATTCCAAAAATTCATTTTTGCTTTTGTTTCCTTTGCCTTTGGAGACAAATCTTGAAAGAAGTTGCTGTGGCCGACATTGAAGAGGTTATTGCCTGTGTTCTCCTCTATGATTCTGATGGATTCCTGCCTCACGATGAGGTCTTTTATCCATTTCGAGTTTATCTTTGTGTATGGTGTAAGAGAATGGTCGAGTTTCATTCTTCTACATATAGCTGTCCAGTTTTCCCAGCACCATTTAGTGAAGAGACTGTCTTTTCTCCACTGTGTATTTTTTTCCTGCTTTGTCGAAGATTATTTGACTATAGAGCTGAGGGTCCATATCTGGGCTCTCTACTCTATTCCACTAGTCTATGTGCCTGTTTTTATGCCAGTACCATACTGTCTTGGTGATCACAGCTTTGTAGTAAAGCTTGAAATCAGGCAATGTGATGCCCCCAGTTTTGTTTTTCTTTTTCAACATTTCCTTAGCAATTTGGGGGTCTCTTCTGATTCCATACAAATTTTAGGATTTTTTGCTCTAGCTCTTGGAAAAATACCGGTGGAATTTTGATCGGAATGGCATTAAAAGTATAGATTGCTCTAGGCAGTATAGACTTTTTAACAATCTTTATTCTTCTGATCCATGAGCATGGCCTTCCATCTTTTTGTGTCTTCTTGATTTCTTTCATGAGTGTTATGTAGTTCCTCGAGTACAGATCATTTACCTCTTGGTTAGTTTTATTCCCCGGTATCTTATGGTTCTTGGTGCTTTAGTAAATTGAATCAATTCTCTAATTTCCCTTTCTGTGTTTTTTCATTAGCGTATAAGAAAGCAACTGATATCTGTACATTGACTTTGTATCCTGTCACATTACTGAATTGCTGTATGAGTTCTAGTAGTTTGGGGGTGGAGTCTTTTGGGTTTTCCATATAAAGTATCATGTCATCTGTGAAGAGCGAGAGTTTGACTTCTTCATTGCCAATTTGGGTACCTTTTATTTCTCTTTGTTGTCTGATTGCTGTTTCTAGGACTTCTAATACTATGTTGAACAAGAGTGGTGAGAGTGGGCATTCTTGTCGCATAGCACATGTTCTTTATCCATGCATCAGTCAGTGGACACAATGGGTTACTTCCATAATTTGGCTATTGTAGATAGCGCAGCTATAAAAATTGGGGTGCATGTATGCCTTTGAATTAGTATTTTTAAATTAAATTAAATTAAAATTTTTGTATATGTGTTCCAAAATTCATTGTTTATGCACCTCACCCAGTGCTCCATGCAATATGTGCCCTCCTTAACAATCACTACCAGGCTCACCCAACCCCCACACACTCCCTTCCAAAACCCTTAGTTTGTTGTATTTTGGGGGTAAATATTTAGTGGCATGATTGCTGGATTGTAGGATAGTTCTATTTTAACTTTCTGAGGAACTGTCACACTGTTTTCCAGAGTAGCTGCACCAGTTTGCATTCCAACCAACAGTGCAAGAGAGTTCCCCTTTCTCTATGCTCTTGCCAACACCTATTGTTTCTTGTGTTGTTGATTTTACATTCTTACAGGTGTGAAGTGATATCTCATGTAGTTTTCTTACAGCATCTTTGGCTTTGTTATCAGAGTAATACCGGTCTTGTAAAATGAGTTTGGGAGTGTTCCTTTCTCTTGTATTCCATGCAAGTTATTTCAAAATTATTTCAGCTCTTCTTATTGCCAGTATTTAGAGAGACTGAAATTGCTTTAATTCAGTGTCATAGCAATCACAGTTCCAAGAACAGTAAGTGTCCTCATTAAAAATGAGAGTTTGGTATTTGAAAAGAAGATAAACCACTTTCTCCATGTTCTGTCATGGAACTACATAATGTAGAATATGTATTTCTAATTCCCATGGCCAAGACATTTCAGGGGTCCATGAGGTCAAAACTGTTTTTATGCTAGCACTAAGACATACATCTACCTATTTTCCACTATGTTGATATTTGTACCAATGGTACAAAACTCTGGCGGGTACAGTTACAGGAGCCTTAACACAAATTAAGGATCAAGGTAGTAGCACCAAACCAAACTGTACTAGTATCATCTATCCTCATATTCTCCACCACATGAACTAAACAAAAGAATGAAAGGGGGACAATTTTGTATAAGAATGAGATTGTATTTGACGAAGCAAGTATTTGATGAAAATTTATTAATTTCACTAAACGTTGATCCCCGGTTACACACTCTTAGGCCAACATCTCGGTGGGGAGTGGTGTAGAAAAAAGAAGGATTGGGCAGCAGGAGAACTTAACATGCAGTGCATTCACAACAAAGTCCTTCATATACCCCATGGAATGTCTTGGGTCTGGGATAACTCTTCAAAATTGGTTCAAATTGAGGAAAAGGAGCTGGGTCCTTATTCTTGCCACATCAATCAATCAATCACTGGCTACAAGCTGCTCCTGTAAAGGCGCCACACTCTTGGGTATAGTGGCTTTCTCTAGCCAAGGCCATTTCCCAGAGATGAACTCCAGCTAAGGATTATCAGGGCCCCAAACTCTAGAACCAATAGTAATAAGGGAGATGACCCCAATGCTTCTCCCCAGTGGAGTTTCTTCATGTGTATCTCCTTTTAGAATCTGCTTCCCTGGGTGCTCAACCTGTGATAATCTCTCTTTCTCTTTCTCTCAATTGTTTATAAAATGTGCGCTCAATGAAAGAGAGATGCCAACCATAGTTTTATATTCTTTTAGGAAAACATACTGCCATTGTTGCCACATTATCATAGGAGGGGAAAATGTTAACATTCCTTAAACACTACAAACGAGTTATAGTTATAAGCTTTTTATTATCGTCTTATTCAATGTTTGTAACAACTCTGTGATATTAAGTATAGTTATTATCTCCATCTTATAGATGGTCAAACTGAAGGACAAATATATTTAATAACCTACTGAGTAGCAATCAGGATTTGAATCCAGGCAGTCTAATTCCAGAGCCTGTATTCTTTTTAATTGGAGTTGTCTAGAAAAGAGCTGACCTAAACTTTGCCATAATGACCCAGTCTGGCCTAGTCTGGGCAGCATAATTTGGCTTAATAAAGCAAGGTATATAAAAGAGCCCTGAGCCCAATAAACCAAAAACAAACAAACAAGAACACTCCAGATAAACCAGCAAATGAGAATCTATTTATCTCTGTCGCTGAGTGAAATAGTCCCATTTATTTCCACATGAGGTATGGCACAAATCTCTTTCTCTACAAATGATGCGACTCTCTCCTTCACACAAAATCTATATTCCTTTTTCTAGTACTTGTCAACACAGCCTCCTCAAGTGTGGTTCAAGACATGCTGTTTATCTTGAATATGGTGGATGGTTAATAAATGGTACCTGAGTCAAACAACCTTTGATACCATCTTGTAGGGCACTGGTTTTTGTTGCTATATTGTTCCTATTGTCATATATATGTATATATATATATATATATATATATATATATATATTACTGTTTTCTTAAGATAGGACACCGGTTTTCTCTCTTTTATGTAGCAGTTCTATCACAGCAGCCACTATACTGCCATGCCTTGTGTCAGCACTCGATAAATATTAATTCAAACTGAATTGAATTGTTTATGAGGGGAGGAGAAAAATGTGAGAGCACTGAGATTTAATATCTTTGGGCTTCCTACTAGAGATTAATCAAAAAGAAACTATGAATTTTTTTTTATGACACATGTTTTTTTTTCCCCAGGGAAGCAGGTTCAAATGAAAGAGAGAGAATGTGGCATATTTACACACTGCATATCAAAGCTTAGTAGCTAGAATTCAGTTTGTCTTCCTCCTTCTTTTTCCTTACTCTCTCAACCTGATTGCTGAGAAACATGGAGCTTAACCTCTTCGTGCCAGAGAGGATGGGTTCCCCTGGAAGATGGTGTCTGAAAGCTATACATACTAATGCCTGCTATTTCCAAAAACTGCAGAGGGCCACCAGACTCTTGGACCCTGGAACAAGACATCCACCAGGTCTGAGCAGTCATTGGCATGTCACACTGTCTTCATAATGCAAGTAATACAAACTCTGGATGATGTTTTTCAAGGCCTTGCCTCATAGGTGGTGCTGCATGAACACTTTAAGCCTCTCAGAGTCCAGTCATCCTGAATTCATCACACTATTAGTATTTTTTTTAAATAAATATATTCAAATTCTATGGAGACACAAGTATCAGCATATCACCCCTTTCCTTAAAAGCTTTCAATGACTTTCAGTGAAGAATAAAGTGTAGTACTCAATACAAGGACATGACCCTTGTTTCTATCCCTAGTCTCAACTTATTCTGATTCATTTTGTTGTGTGTGTGTTTAATTCATTCCTACAACATGTTATTTCATGTCTGATGTGCTGTGTTTATATAGTTCCCTCTTCCTGGAATGCCCTTCTGGTCTCGGTCACCAGAATTTTTCACGAGAAGTATTATGTCTTCTAGGAGGTCCTGGCTGAATCTCTAAGTTTATTCTTTCAAATAATACTCACTGAGCATCTACTGTGAGTCAGTTGTTGCTCTGATTGCTGGAGTCAAAGTAGGAAGCAAATGACAAAAGTGAACCAACATTTAACTGGAGGCACAGGGACAGAAAATAAATAGGTAAGAAATAAATTAGATTACTTTTAAATAATGAAGAACTATAAAATAAGTAAACTGGAGTGCTATGAAAGAAGAAAATAAGATGGAGCTCGTGAGTCGTTCCTGGCAGGTACAAGTGGCTTAAGTCAAGAATGTTTGGCACACTTGAGGAATCAAAGCCAGTGAGACTGGAACTTGTTGAGGAAGAGGGAGAGGACAGGTAGGCACAGGCAAAATCAGGTAGGATATTGTCATAAGCTCTAGCGAATAGTCTGAAATCTATTCTAAAAGTAATGACAAGTTAGAGAAGAATTTTAATTGGGGAGTGATATACTATGACTTCCATGTGAAAATGGTAGCAGGCAGATTAATTTGGAAGCTCTTAGAGTAGCACAGGAGAAATAAACTGGTGGCTTGAATCACATTTGAGATATATTTCATGGCACAGCCAGCAGTACCTTCAATAGATTGGAAGGAGATTGGGACTGGTCAGGAAATTGGAGGAATAAAGTTGGACCAAGTTTCTTTATCGCTATCAAAGCATCCTGTCTACACTAACATTGACTAAAGCCTTATGTGTATGTGTCTGTCTCTCCCACTGGCTTGAACATACTGGTCATCTTTGAAGTCTCAGGACCTGGCACCATGCCTGGCAGATGACAGATATTCAAGAGGTATTCATGGGATTGAATACCTGAACTGAACTGAATTTATTTTTATCTTAATGGAGTGAAGTACTTTGGGCTTTTAGTCAGTAGAATATTTTCTTTTCTTTTTTTTTTTTAAGACTTTATTTGACAGAGAACGCAAGTAGGCAGAGAGGCAGGCAGAGAGAGAGGAGGAAGCAGGCTCCCTGCTGAGCAGAGAGCCCGATGTGGGGCTTAATCCCACTACCCTAGGATCATGACCTGAGCTGAAGGCAGAGGCTTTAACCCACTGAGCCACCCAGGTGCCCTGGATATTTTCTTGAAGGAGTTTTCATGGAAAGTTAGAATACTATAATAGATTCTCTGCAAAAATCAGGAGGAAATGAGAATATTGACTACACTTGCAACTGTCTTTACTTCTGAGGTTAAGACTCTGGTTTGACTCTGATTATGACCATCAGACTCTTAACATTTTCACTGAGGAGTGAGGAAAAGGGGGATAAAGTTGGTATGCAGATTTCTACTATATTTCTTTGTAGGTGTTCACTGGAGAATGGTGATGTTGATCCTATCAACAGAATAGCCTTATAAACTATCAAAGGTCTGTGGACCACAATATAAATCACTGTCCTAAAATTCTGTTGTTGAAAGTGCGCTATACTTTTTTGTATACAGTAAATAACTGCAGTGATTTAGTGTCCTGAAATACATATGAGTGATAAACAATATTACAACTGGTAGATGATAAGCTGCTATTATAGAGTAGAATTAATAAAAATTGCACATCATGATTTAGCAAACATTTACAGAGAATACAATTCACTATGCAGTGTCTTGGTTACCTTCAGTAAATAAATCAACTTCAAAGATTTCTCACAAATCTGGCATAATAAACACTATTGGATAATGACAATTTATGCTCTAAAATGAAGTAATGAAACATTGATTCATATGCATGTCAAAAGACATTTTTGGTTCACTAACCATGAGTTATAAGGAACGGCACCAGCCTTTCAAAATGGAATGACACTAAGAGAAGGGTTAGCTGAAAAATGTAAAATGATTACTTCTAAAATGCTGACTTGAGCTATAAAATGGCCATGCAAAAAATGTACCTCACTAAGTGGTTTACAAAAGATTGAGGTATATAAATAGTGGACTTTGTAAATCTCTAGTCCCCCTACTGCAGTGTTTTCAGGGGCTGGGGCAGGGGGATGTGGGGAGCTACTAATCAACAGGCATAAAGTTTTAGTTGAGCAAGATGAATAAGCTCTCTAGGTCTGCTGCAACACTGTGCCTGCAGTCAGTAATACTGTTTTGTGCACTTGACAGTTTGCTAAGAGAATTTATATTGTGTTACTTCCAGAATAAAATTTTAAAAGAAAATTATATTTGGGCTTATAAATCCATGTAAAAGAGGAAAAATCATCTGGAGGAATTAAAATACTTGTGAATCACAGATGATAGTGAATCATAGATGATAGTTACACCTTATATCCAGCTAAGATCTCTGGTGATGAGAGAATAAGAGCTTAGATTAGGGTGTGGTGGGGAAGGAGGGCAGTCCAAGTCATAGGTGATTCTATGAGATGGAAGAAGACCTAGCCTGTGGATAAGAGGAGGTGGGCAGTGTGTGCCACCACATGTGATTTAAAACAGTAAAAGCTGAACCCAGGAAGAGGACATGAGAAAAGGGATGGATGCCCCAGGAGAAATGGCCTTTAAAAAAATTTTGCCCAAGGCAAGTCATGTAGAAGGGAGGAAAACACCCTTTTTTGTTTTTGAAGGAAACTCCTGGCCCCCTTCCTTATTGGAAGTTATAACCTTTAGCTGTGGTCTGAGTTAAAGAGGCATTTATGAATCTGCTTAGGGACTTAAGCAATATCTTTAAAAGAAATATTTACTGGAAAATGCATTTGAGTTTTCAACAATTGATTTGTAAGTGACTTGGCAGAAAACAGATCTTAGAGGGTTACTTCTATAACTTGTTTAAAGTTAACACTCAGTTTTTATGTTTCTAAATCAGAAAGTTGACCATGCTGTGACTTTTAAAAATGCTCCTGAATTCAAAAAAGAAATGGCTAAAGTTATTTATAGATTTGAAAAGACTAAGTCATTTTTGTTTTAAAATAACCATAGAACAAAGAAGAGTCAATATCTCCTTTTTACTGAATTCTCGGCTCTTATGGTCTCCCCTGTTGAAATCTTATTATAATTTCCTGTAGGATTTTTACTAAATCCTTCAAGACTTTTTCTTTTGTAGTCGTAGATTTGTACTTAAGCTAGGCAGAGTTATATTTTTAGTTATAGAAGGAGAGGCCCCCAATAACAGAATCAGAAATTTCAATCATGAGGAAACTAAAAATGTCATTTCTAATGTACCTAAAAAATCTAGGAAGAAAAGTAGATATGGATTTGTGAAACATGGTGGTTGTATTTCAGATTTACATTTTTAGAGCTTAAAGTGAGTCTGAATATAATATAACTTTAGTTTACAAAGCTTACAATTGAATTTGATCTTTCTTTCCTTTCCTTTTTTTTTTTTTTTTTTTTGCTTAGGTTTATGAGAATGTAACCTACACTAGCTATTGTGTGCTTCACTTAAGTAAAGCCAAGAAAATTTAAACTTTTTTGTTTGACATCTGGGGAAGGCTGTCACAGAGTGCCAAAGTCTTGATGAAGCATCAGTACAGAGCATCAGAATTACCCAAGGAAGTTTTTGCAAAATATAACTGCTTGAGTCTGCATCTATATTTTATAAAATTTCTTTAGAATGGTGATTCTGATTTGCAGGCATGGTTGGGAACTGCAAGATTCGAGTCTAATATTTAGTTCTGTAAATCCAGAGTCTCCCATATGGTCCAAATGGGGATATAGGATTGACCATAGAGGTGCTAAGTAAAATGTATGGAATATCTCTACACACCACTATAATTATGAATTACATACCAATTTAAAATCAGAATAAAAACCTGTATGCAAAAAAACCCCTGTATGCAAAAGAAGAATTAGTAAGGAAAGTTATAGTACAATTTCATGGTACCAGGTACTCCAAATGCCATAACGCATTTACAATATTATAATGTTAAAAGAGATAAATTCAGGCTTTTGGAAGTTGATACTCTAACTTCTAATTTAAAAATAAGAAGTTCAGCCAGTGACATGCATGGTTCCAAGTATACCCTGCTTTCACATATTTGGATGTTTACTGTCACATTATTTTTAGAATAGTGTTTGGCATTAAGCTGGCACAGGCATGATAAATAATAACATTCGTCTACATGAAGTTTCATATATTTTTTTGAAAAAAGTAATTAAGGGGATTAATTCATCTATAACTTCTATGGTTTAAAAAACGGTATTGGTAGGTTAATGTGACTTCATTTTTTTCACTGTTGAATATTAAATGAATTCAATGTAGATTAATTTTGCTCTCATATCCTAGCACAAATATAATTCCACACAACACAATTTACAAGGAAAGTGTGCTAATAAAATACAGCTCTCATTATTAATATATAACCAGCATAAGGTAAAAATGCCATCTTTACTAGATTTATAATTTGACTACATAAATATTTAAAAGATCCCTTTAATTTTTTAAATTAATATTTGTTTTACATTTGTTCAAGGAAACTCTTCAAATGACTCACATTGCCTTCGAAAGGCTGATATGCACTGATATGTATTATTTAAATACTCATATTCTTGACGTATATCTAGATTTTTTAAATGTGAAAAATATAACTATTTTTAGCTACTAGAAAAAGACAAAACAATTTTAAAACTCCTAGTGACATCTTCTGATATATATTATAATAGTACATTATATTATGGAGACTCTACTATGTGCCTAGACACATATTCTAGGAGTTCAGATCTATTAACCATTTAATTTAATGTTATATGAAAATCACAACTGTGGGAAGTAGTTACTGCCTATCCTTGGCCTTATTTTATGGATGACAGTTGCCCTTGAATCTTCCCTTTTGCCTGTACAATTTAGCCAATCTAATAGCAAAGTCTATAAGCTCTACCAATACAAATAATTTCTAAATGGATCACAGTATCTAGTATTTTCCATCAGCTCAACTATAACAATCCTCATCTAAGCCCCTGTCATCTCCTTACCTGGATTTTTATTACAAAAGTTTCCAAATTTCTCTCCATCCATCTGTACTTCACTCAGAATATAGCCACAGCAATTTTTTAAAAAACACAGTCAGATTATGTTGTATCTCTACCCCAACCCTACAGTAACTTCACGTCTTATCCAGAGAAAACTCAAACACATTACAAAGACCTAAAATGCCCCAATTCAGTGTTTTTACAACTTGTTTGCCTATTAAACTCAACTGGGGGAACTTTGAACAAATACGAATCCATGCGTTCCACCAAGAGATACTGATTTAATTTACTTGAAATGCAGACTAGAACTTGGGATTGTCATAAGCTTTCTAAATTAAATGATTATAATGTGCAGCCAAGATTGAGAATCATTTTGCTCCAACATTTGAGTCCTTTTCTGCCTCCAAAAACTCTCTGACTTCATCTTCTACCACCTTCCCCTTAGATACTCTATTCTAGCCATAACCACAGGGTGACGACATATTTTATTAACCCAAGTGCAGGGTAAAAGGGCCAATATTAACAATTATGAAGAGGCAGTAAGCATGAATTGCCACTGTTCTAGGCAAAACAGGCATTTGATCATAAAGCATAAAGGCTTAATTTGTAATTCTCTGGGTATAAAATGCTCCAAACTTAGGGTGTTGGCCCCTGCTATTCTTACTCTGTGAAGTATTTCCTTCCAGGTATCCACTTGGCTTATTCCCTCACCTTCTTCCACCTTTACTAATATGACGCTTTTCAGTAAGACTTTACCTGTTTATTCAATTTAATACTGAAACCTAATCTCACTTCCACCTTCAATTCTCCTACTTTTTCTCCCTGTCTAATACACCATATATTTTGCTGAATTCTTTATTTCTCTTCCCAATAGGTTTTTTATTTCTGTTTTGTTTACTTCTATATTCTGGCCTCCAGAATAGTGCCTGGTCTACTATAGTCTTTGAACACATATTTGTGGGAAAAAAAAAAAAAGATTTATCAGCTGTTTCACATTGGGCAAGTTACTTATTATGCTTTGCCTCAGTTTCCTCATTGGTAAAATGGGGATAATAGTAACACCCACCTCATAATGTTGCTGTAAGAACTTGGTGAATTAATGAATACTTGGGGTTGGAATAATTCCTGACTCATAGAAAGCACACATAAATGCTAACTATATTAGTTAATTAAATATATTCACCTTCACTTTTTCTTTAGCCACCGATTCCTAGGTCCACACCTGGAAACCGTCACCCTGAAAACTGCCTTGTTTCAGAAATCTTAAGTATCAATATACTGTGTCGGTAAACTGGCCCTCTGGAGAAAAACAAACAAGCACTGATCTGTGGTGTTTGCCAATTCCCATAGTGTAAAAATTTCCATCATGGCCAATCTCAAGCTACTAACAGCTTAACAACCAGCTCCCTAAATTCCTGGCCATTTAGTAATAATCTCTCACAAACTGAAATAATCTGTCTCTAACAAACCACTGTTCGTATCCTACTTCTGACACACTCTTCTTTTCCTTCAGCTCTCCTACCCTCCCTCATCATACAACTATTTTTCCTCTTTAACATAGCCACAGCTCCCAGCTAATGATGTTTCTATTCATTTCTAGCCAATCGGTCTCTTTATTTCCTTCTCTGTCTAGCCTGGATTCACCAGTTGCTTACCTACAAGATTCATTTTCCACCACCCCAATTCCCCTTTAACACCTGTGTGTCTTCTGTTGTACCTGCTCTACATACAGTAGCCTCTGTTATCTCCATTCTTATATCTGCATTGAGTGTTCCTGCAGAAAGTCATGGAAACATTCATGCCACTACCAAAACACATTCATGTATCCAGCATCAGCTGGATGTCAGTATTAGTTACTTATTTTACTTTCTCCAGGATGAAAGATGTGGTCTGGCAGAACTGGAGGAAGAATACAGGGATCTAATGACAATTACTGGACCAGTAGTCTAGAAGATCCACTACCAGCCACTGAGGGTTGCATTATCTTTAAAAACGTTAGCAAACATTTTTAACTGGTTGCCCTTGCTGGGGCCCAGAGAAAAACTGTTCCTGGTGCCCAGCCTGCTCTTGATGCCCACCCATTTTATTTCCTTTGGTCTGAGCAGTGATTAGGTATTTTTCTTTTTAACTTCAGCGATTATTCTAAACATTCACTTTAAATGAAAGTTTGTTCTCAAACTCTCAAGTAAACTCTCCTCCTACTTCACATAGAAAAGCAACAACATCAGGTATCATTTCCTTCAATTTAATGCCTTTCATATATCTCTCTAGATCTGTAACACATGGTCCCGTGGGTCCTGGAAGATGTGGAGTCCTCTACTATTCAAAGTCAATCCTCCACCAGGGTCCTTGATTTTGTATATTCCTATATCCTGAGATAGTTTGCCTTACCAGTGTATTTTCTTTAATTCCCTATATCCCAGTGTATAAATTATCAATTTTTTCTATTAAAAAATACCCTTCATGTTTCTTTTTGTCTCCTAGCATCTCATTTTTCTCTTACCTTGCTATCTCACCCACTTTCTAAAAAAAAAAAAAAAAAAAAAAAATCTCTATTATCAATTCCTGTTCATCTTTCATTCTCATTTTGCCCTACACGTTCTGACTTCGGCTAGGATCAACCCATTCAGCATGCTTTTGTTGAGATCCCATTGATATTTTTCAGTCTTTATTTTTCTGAACTTCTCTGCTGTATTTGATAGAATTGCTTATTTGCTCCTGCCTGGTGTGCAGGGTTCCTTGTCCTTATTTCCCTCCTTCTTCCTCATTGACCACTTATTCTTAGTCACCTTTGGAAACTCCACTCTGCTGCCTCCCTAGGTTGGCAAACCACAGAGTTCCAACCTTGTTCAACTCCTTGCCTTTCTCTAAAAGTTCTCAGAAAATATCATGGTTTGTCTTTAAGAACCACTTTTATGCTACTGGCTACCAGATCTTTAATTTTAGTCATATATTTCACCTCAGCTTCAGATTTGTATTTCTTTGCTGTCTGGACATGTTCACTGCATGTTGCATAGGCATCTCAAATGGAATACAACTCAAATGAAACTCGGCATTTCCAAACAACCAGCCCATCCTATTCTTACTCTGTATCTTCAAATCAGTTGGTAACACCACCTTCCAAACATTCTTCTTACTCCTAGGCATCCTTTCCGGACTATGTTTTATGTTATTATTATTTTTTAAAAGATTATTTATTTATTTATTTGACAGACAGAGATTACAAGTAGGCAGAGAGGCAGGCAGAGAGACAGAGGAGGAAGCAGGCTCCCTGCTGAGCAGAGAGCCTGATGTGGGGCTTAATCCCAGGACCCTGGGATCATGACCTGAGCTGAAGGCAGAGGCTTTAACCCACTGAGCCACTCAGGCGCCCCTCCTGATTATGTTTTAAAATATGGTTTCCTTACTCAATCTGATCTTGTTGGATCTTGTTTTTATCAATTCCCCCCACCTTGACTCCCTGCTTGCTCAGGTGATTGTGCTTTGAAAATAATGTTTCTGTCTTTTCTCTCATATCAAAGGATTTGAGATGGCAGCAAGAGGTTGTAGCATGAACATACAATATAACATCTTATATAGAAACCAGTGGTATTAAATTTTTGCATACCTAAATTGTGTGAATTGATAAACAATTCACTGTGGATTCAAATCCACAGTCAACAAATGTTATAAAACGAAGGGATATATTTTTCTGGTTGGCATATGGTATCTCAAAATTTTTAAGTATTTTAAAACTGCTTTTATTTGAATTGTCTGTTAATACTGTTATAAAAATGGAAGTCCAAAGATCTCAGGGCAAGCAAATGCCAGGTAGATGCTACAAAAAGTGTTTATGAAATCCATTGAGAGAGACCATACAGGGATGATGGACAAGATGACACTTAATTGGGACGCCTGGGTGGCTCAGTTGGTTGGACGACTGCCTTCGGCTCAGGGCGTGATCTTGGAGTCCCGGGATCGAGTCCCACATCAGGCTCCCAGCTCCATGGGGAGTCTGCTTCGCTCTCTGACCTTCTCCTCGCTCATGCTCTCTCTCACTGTCTCTCTCTCTCAAATAAATAAATAAATAATCTTTAAAAAAAAAAAAGAAAAAGATGACACTTAATTGACAATACCGTATTTCTTTGGAAAAGTTAGGAATATTTACACATCAGTGAAGTCATACATTCTGGGCAGCAGGACTGATGTTCTGCCTGCCAAGTCAGGACGCATTTTATTTTAAAATGGAAAAGCGCACATATAGTTACATACCCACCCACATCCCTTCTGCATGTGCTCACACATGCACGCGTGCACACACACAAACACAGGCACTTAACCATACCACCTCTTGCCAACATATATCTGGAGGAATGTCCATAGGATCCTAAAAAGTAGAAGATTTATGAATCCAGTGCAATATCACAGCCAGCCAGCCACCTCCACTGGCACAAGATTGTACTTTTGTACTTAGTTTTGCTACCACTCTTTCATATAAAACAGTAAACTGAAGTGATTTTCAAGTATGTGGGAGACCAAGGGGAAATCTTTTTTCTTCTAGTAAGCACAGAATGCTATTAATGAGCCATGGATAGCTTCCCTACAACGCAATGCACTTAGCCACTTCCTCTGTGCTCATAGAAGCTGCGATTATCAAATTCTAAAGCAGTAGTTTGAAAAATGACTTCGTTTTTGAGAATTTGTGGGATATATATCTTTATAAATTTTATTTCTTCTTGCCATGGGGAGTTGAGTATCTGCTATTGACATAAAGTTTATATAGCACTTTGAGCTTCGGGGATAAAAGAGATATGATTATGAAGAAAGGTAAGAATATTAAAAAAAAAAAGAGTAAGAAGGGAGTATTTGGCCCTGTGA
Organism: Neogale vison; assembly: GCF_020171115.1. NCBI lineage: Eukaryota > Metazoa > Chordata > Mammalia > Carnivora > Mustelidae > Neogale > Neogale vison. The sequence goes on along the minus strand of NC_058096.1, from coordinate 45,659,200 downwards.
ATTTTTTTCTCATGCATATGATTTTTATTTTAATAGAAATTTTACACGCAGACAGGATACAAGTTCATATGGAGAGATGGCAGTGAACTTATAAAAAGAAGTAATAAGCAGGTTGATTTGAAAAAGAAGAATAAGAATAAGAATAAAAAGAAGAAGTGGTGTATGAGAACATGGCTTTTTGAGTCAGGGACCTGAGTTTGAATCTTCACTCTACCACTTACAATATGTCAAGTATTATTCTATAAACTTTATAATAATACATGGACTCAATGAATCCTCACGACACTTGTATGCAGTAGATGTTGTTAATATACCCATTTTATAGATAAGTAAACAGAGGCACACACAAGTTAGTAGCTTGCCCAAGTCACAAGGTTGCACAGCTGGTAAATGACAGAGCCAAGATGAGCTAACATATATTAAGAGTCTCATAGCAGGAATAATGGTAGCGACCATCAACAGGACATGTAATTTTTCCCAGACTGTATGATGTCTTACTGATACAGTACGTGACAACTGAAAAATATTAGTTTCTAAATTTTAAATCATGAAATATACCACTTATAAACATGTTGTAGAATGTTTACAAATACATATTTTATTGATAACATGTTATCATTTCTTTATAACATATTTTAATTAATTCAGGATTCAGCAGGATAAAAAGTATATCTGAAGCAAACAACTCTCTCCTAATTTGCTGTGGCAGTCATTTGATCCAATTTTCAGCAGCAATTTAGACTGAGTATGCGCTACATTATTTGCCATTATATTCAGCTCTAGGATAGAGTTGATACAAAAAAAAACCCAAAACATATCCTAAACATCATTAAAAGAAGAAGTCATTTTGGAGTATGTCTGATAAAAATGCGCTTTGGAATAAAAATAATGGAAGAGCCTAACTATATATGCATTTCCAAGTACCATAGGTGGTCCTGATAAATTATTCTAAAATAATTTAGCACATTTACAGGAGAAATGAATACAAGCGTAAAATAACATTCCGAGAATGGCTACAGGAAAAAACAACAACCAGAGACAAATAGTTCATGTCCCCAAACACTTACGAATTTCATTTTGCCTTAAAGAGCACACTTGGTTGAGAGTCTGCATTGTGCAAGGAGTATTGCTCTGTAATAACTGGCCAATTTTACTGAATTCAGCTTCTGGCATTGAATCTGGGCATCAAGTCCAGTTGCAGGGTAAATATATCATCACTGCTAATATTGAGAGAGGTTGGAAGAAGAGGGCATGAACTCAAGAAAAATAAATGAAAATGAGACCAAAAAAGAAAGGTGAAATGCAGAACCTGATCAAGTAATATAGTGCAAAAAATAAAGTGAAGAAAGAACGCTTGAGACTATTTTTATCATATAAAAGGGATAATAAAAAACAGTGTAACACTGATGTACTATATACTAGCTAACTGAACATAATAAAAAAATTTAAAAAATAGTGTAATACATTCTAAATAACAAAAGTCCAGTGATGTTATAATTAAGAAAAACATCCATGTCTCTGTAGATAGATAAATATTTAAGAATACAGTGACATTCAAATATGTGACCTCTGCTGGGGATGAAACATATTTACTGTAGCGATTATTTTTTATATCTGTTTTTTAAATTATCAATGAACACATTTGTTGCATATGATGGCTTTTTAAATAGTAAAGACATTATAAATACACTTGAAATATAACTTCATGGTGCCTTCTCAGCTCTGTTATGCTCTACTATTATATAAGACAAATGATTTTTTTTTTTAAGATTTTATTTATTTGAGAGAGAGAGAGAGAGAGAGCATGAAAGGGGCAAGGGGCAGAAGGAGAAGCCGGGTCCCCGATGAGCAGAGGGCCCGATGTGGGACTCGATCCTGGGACTCCAGGATCATGATCTGAGCCGAAGGCAGTTGCTTAACGAAATGAGCCACCCAGGTGCCCCAAGACAAATGAGTTTTGTACACACCGTATTCTCAAGGATAAGTCAATTTAGTATATGTGCTGCTGAAGTGAGCACTAAGATAAGTCACTTTTTAAAGAGTGCTTTAAAATTTTTGTTCTGAAACAGATCTCTGCTAGAGTTTTGCTGTATTTCCTTTGTTTTCTGAAAGTCAGGCAAATGAATTTAAGAGGGATAAAATCAGTTGTCTAATACGAACTTGAGTCATTATTGGTAGATACACATTAATTTAAGGGGTTCAGCCTTATAGATCGTGCATAAAACATCACACTGAATAGTTAAGTGTGATAAAAGTAAAATGAATGCTTATGGGTGGCAACTGAGTTTCATTTAATCTCTTTATAACATCATTTGAAATATATATATATATATTAATATGGCATATGAATTTATAGGCAAAATCAATTATATTATTATGTGTATATACTCCTCCCGTTAGTAACATGCTAATGTATCACAGTTTCAGAGAAATGCACCCTAGAGAAAATGTTGCTATTCTTCATGGAAAAAATCCATGAATAACATTATGCAAAAATTAATTTATGATAAATGATTTAAATCTAGAACTCAGAATAGCTTATTTAAATGCCATCAGAAAAGAACACCTCACCCGCAAAAAGGAGTCTAGGGATCCATTCTCCATATATTCCACCACAATCATTACTGGTCTGCCTGCAAAAAGAGCCAGAGAACACACAAGGATTAGAGCAATTACAGAAAGATGTGCTGCAGTTAGAGATCTCCAGCTGTGGCAACTAAATTATTTGTGTTTTATTAATAGGAACTTCATTTTCCAGCATGCTTCCACAAAAGTCTTAATATTATACATGGGCTTTTCTCCATTTTTTGTAGCATTATTTCCATTGAGTTCATAAAAGGAACACGAATTACAAAGGAATTCAACATTTCCTTTCCTAAAGCTCTGCCATCACTTGTGTAGGTTATGTTCTCTTTGCCCTAAGCTTTTCCTTGAAAGACCATCAACAAGCAAAAGTGAGGCTTTACACAGGGCAGCCTCAGTCCAACTTCTTGAAACATTAGACCGGGCATTTCTGTAATATTCCTAAGGCAAAGCAGAAGGGAGACATTTATAAATTCTCTTTAGGAAATTATAAACCATCAGTCACAGTCTGCTTATAAGGACTTCTAAGTGGAAAACTGTCATCAGATTGATGGATGCTGGCTGCAAAGTGGGTGGGCTCTGCAATAGTTCTTGATCATGCTTCCACTGGACATAGATTAGATCAACATAACAATGATGGCAGGACATGAAAAATAAGTAACTCTGATTTTGTAGTCTAGTAAGAAGCTAAAATCCGAAGCTGAACATCATTTATTTCTTCTTTATCATATCTATTTGCAACTGTTACAGTTCCCAATACCTCTATTAGGTAGAATATTTGGCATAAATAACTTAGATTTGTTTCAAAGAGAAGAATCTATTTGTTCTGCCAAATTGCTCAAGCTTAAAAGATAAACTCATTTCAGATGAAGGGGGAGTGATATTTACCTGAAATAAATATGTATGACACATTTACTTTTTACTTCTGTATTTCTTGCTTCTCATTGAAATTTTTAGCAATTGAATCTGCACAGCGCACAGAGGTTTTCCCTCATGAGTACAAAAAAGATCTGGAAAGAAATTATGTGTACCAATGATGGAAATATTAGATCTCATATTGTAATTCATGTTCCTTTTATGAACTCAAAGCCTTATGGGTTAAAAGGGTGACCGTAACAAATTAGTACAATGTCTACAAATGCTAGATTTTACATTTGAATCTATATTTTAAAGAAAGATGTGCTAAAGGTTAAAAGTAGTAATAAAACTCCAAATTTATCATGCATAGTATTAGAATCCAAAGAAATTTTCCATTTTGGTGGATTTCCATAATGTTCCTTAAAGTCATTAATTTCACCCAAATACAGATACAGAACTTTATCAGAAAATACTGAGGTCAAATGAACTGTTGGCACTATTGTAGCAAGGATCTAGAAGATCCAGATTTTAAACCTGACAGGGTGTCTTTTATTTGGCTATTGGATTTAGAGAGCTTGGAAAAAGAAGCCTGAAACAAACACTTGGTTAGCAAGATAGGGACAATACAAGATCATTTTTTATGATTAATTATGAAAATTCTGAAACCAATATTCCAGTATCAATTATTATGGATCATGGAAGTTAAGGGGAAAAACTGGGTTGCTATAGTGACTGCCTGAGGTAGTTCACTGCCCAGGGTCACATCTTTTTAATCTACCTCAACCATTGCTGCCAGAGAAACATATTTCGTTTAATATATATATATATATATATTTGTTATATATACACATATACATATGTATATATATAATTAGTACACACATATATATAAAACACACACATACAAATAAAAAAAATATATATAAAACATACACATACACATACAAAAATCCTCTCCCTAAGAATGTCAGTCTTGATACAACAAAAAGAGCTTGAAAGCACTTCCCTTGTATTGATACAAATCATTATTAGAACTATTACACAAATAAGAAAAATTGGGGATAGAAAATTAAAGTTCTTGTCCAGAGTCCAACAGCTGGTAAGTGGCAGCATCAGGCAGAGTGTTTCAGAGCTTAAACTCTTAGCTTTTATGCCATAGGGACTTCTCAGACATAATTTATAGATCAAAGCTGTAAGGTTCATCCTTCCGTGCTGGACCTCATCTCTCCTAACTAGCCCTATCATCTCCTGTTCCTAGCTTCATTATCATTTATACTGGTTCAGTTCTGTCTCCTCTGCTTTTCCTTTTGCTATCCCCCTGCCAGGATTACCTACCGATTTGCTTTTCTCCCTAATCTCATTCCACGTGTCCCTAGAATTTATATACTGTACCTCTTCCTTGAAAGTCCCCCATAGTGATATTTCCTAAAGTGGCATTCTCATCACATTTATTGTCTACATTATAAAATGTTGTGCCTGGTTCTAGATTAGGTTGTTTTTCTCCCTTAACTTCCCACAGATGCTATGTATCCCCATTCACTAGGTTTCTCAAAGCCACATCCCATAAAACTGAACAGAGTAGGAGTTTTATTTATAGTAACAGGTAGATTTTTCTCAACAATTTTCCTAATTCCTCAGAGAGTAACACCAAAGTATTTGAGTAAGGTTCTAATCTATGTGAATACCAAGTATGTTGAAATTAGTTCTAGCTGTAACTCCTTGGGAGATACTTCATGCAGCCTTGAAATTCATCAGTGACAAGTTTCATCTTCTCATTAAAGATAATAAAGAGTCAAATGAAGACTCCCCCAGTTTCTTGTGAATTAGAACTTTCACACCTGAGCTTGGCATCTTTTGCATTTTGTGCAGTAACATCAATTTAGAGCTGCTATAATTAAACCAAGGAGCTGTTTTATTAGAATACTGCTGGCATCTAACCTGTAATTTGTTTCCTACTGGTTTTCTATAGGGAGGTTAGCTACACTGTGACGATTACAAGCAACTATACAGTCTATGATCACATTTCATAATAAAAAAATAGATAAGTATGAGGGAAATTATGAAAGGATAGTATTCAAATATATGACTAGGTGACAGAAGTCTATTGGTAAACAGTAATTTGTTTTATTTTCAAATATGTAAAAATTATATAATACATTATTACTACTGGAAAATATATTTGGAGGTGATTAATTCTCTTTTTATATTTTCAAAATATTTCAGCTTTTCTTCTCACTTTTTAAAAAAAAAATTACACAGTTTCCTAAAGACCTCATGTCACAGAATTAACTCAGTATTTGCACTGTACTGAAGTCAGTGGATAGACTCCAAGATTCTTGAATGTTAGTTAAGTGTCAAAATCCCTAGACCTTTTTTAGAAGCCTTATCAGTTTGCTTTAAGAGATTTTGAAAAGCACTTCTATAAGTCACACAAAAAGTGAATTCCTTTCATTTCCCTTAAAAAAAATAGCCCAGAAATGTTTATGTATATCTTAAATTGCATGGGAATCAAACCCTTGGAAGAAATCTCTTACTTATATCCGGAACACAATGAATCACAAAATCTCAGATCATCTTTTTCTATTACAGAGGAAAATTATTTTCTTTAATTGGGACTATAATGGACTATTGACTAATTTTTTTCTTCCATATTTACAGGTGCCCAATACTTGAGATGATTTTGAAACTTGGGGAGAATATTTTGCAAGTGAAATAGTATTTTTGTTTGTTTGTTTGCCTCAAGAACATTTGTGAAAGAAGGGGATTATAGGGGAAATTTAACATTTTCATAAAAGTAATGAGTTTTTGCTGGATGTAGTATTTTGTATCAGCTTAGCCATTTCTAAACAAATCTCAATGACCTCCAAACTCTATTACAGATTTAAATAGATTCTAGTTTATTTAACATTATATCATGTCTATATTTTGTCTACAATGTAATAAAATTTGTGGTGATAACTTGGCTTGATGGGTTGCTTGTATTTTCCCCCCAGTTGCAATCCTGGATTTTTGGAGCCAGTTATTTTTAACCTATTTCTACTGCCCCCATTTCTGATGTAGGGATAGTGAATTATAGTTATAATCTCGAATGGATTTAAGAATAAATAATTTTCTTATCCCTCTAAGGCATTCATATGGATGACATAAATTTGAACAAAATTACAATATATGAAATAACTATTTATTCACAAGATAAGTCCTAAAATTGGGGAATGATTTTCCCCTTATACTGTTGCCTGGTCATTATCAGATTGTGTCCCAAAGGAATCTTATGCTCAGGTGAATTCAAATCAAATCTTTTAACATTTCCTATGAACTTTTTTCCCCTCCTATATTCCTGTCAGGGTTAAATATCACCGTCTATCTAGTTACCCAGATTTGAAATCCTACTCTAATATTGGACTTCTCACTTTATCAAACCCTGTTAGTCCATAAATTATTAAATGATGCTGATTCTATATAAAATTATTGCTGCCTATATCCTGCTTTTGTTTTTAATTCCTTCACTTATTACAAAATCAGTTACTTTCTAATGCTTATATAATCATTATTTCAAACATTTAGTGATGCATCAAACATTTTTTTAATGTCTACTATATATCAAGTACTCCTCTGGTTTCCAAAGACTCATCCTTAATTGGGGTGCCTTGGTGCCTCAGTTGGTTAAGTGTCTAACTCTTGATTTTGGCTCAGGTCATTATCTCAAGGTCGTGAGACTGAACCTGCATCAGGCTCCTGCTCAGTGTGGAGTCTGCTTAAGATTCTCTCCCTCTCCTCCCTCTGCCTGTCCCCCCTCACATGTATGTGTGTGGTCTCTTTCTCTCTAAAACAAAACAAAACAAACAAAACAAAACAAATCCTCAATCAATACAAGATCCTTGCTTCATGAAGTGTATAGTGGAAAGGGGAACAGAAATAGGTAAACAGTCAATTAACATAAATGGCTAAGGCCTCATCTCCTTCTTTAAAAACCCATTTTACTTATTGTTTTCTTTGCTGTAGGATTAAAGTTTAAAGGGTTTGGCAATAAATTCCTTCACAGTTTCTCCTCTACCTTTGTTCTAGTGTCATTTTTACCTCCCTCTAGTCCTGTTCTTCCTGTTTTTCAAATCCTCATAATTCATGAAGTATGACTTGACTTATACCTCCCTCTCTTCCCTGGAAGACTTCCTTCTCACTGTAAAATCATATACTTAAAAAGGAAAACGTAGAGCTTAAATACTGTCTCTATGGTCAATTCGATGAACACTTTCTCTTTTAGGAAGACCTGGCTGTTTGCTTTCTCCTCCCTTTACATCTTAATCAAACAAGTATATGACATATTTACAGTATAGTATTGGTGTTTCTGTGGAGGTGTCTGCTGTCCCCTCTAAAATGCCCTGGAGGTCAGGAATTGTGCATAGTTCTCAGCAAATTCACTGTTGAACAGAGAACTAGGCACAGAATAGGTACTAAATTTCATTTTTTTAATGGAATGCCAGAAGGAATACACACATAAAGATATTCCCTCTGACGACCAAGAAAAGAGTTACTGAAATAACAGAACAGCAAATCAAGAAATCCTAAATTCTTTGCCTTGTATAATATATAGATTTGGAGACAAAGAAAACTTTGAATTTTAGTCTTGCTGCCTATTACATGATCTTGGGCAAGTTATTTTCACTCTCTCAGTTTTTGCATTTATAAAATGAGGATAATATTATCTACCACATATGGTTTTCAAAGAGATGAAAAAAATGTATAGTTTTCACAGTGTCTGGCAATCGTTGGCACTTAAAAATGTTGGTATACACTTACTTTCCTTCCTTTTTGAGCACAATTATCTGCTTCTTCCTCCTTTAAAAAAAATTAACATATAATGTATTATTTGCCCTGGTGGGGGGTCTGTAAATTCACATGTCTGTGAATAATCAGACTTACACATTTCATAACAATGTGTAGCCAAAAATAGTTTTATAAAAATGGATCATTTCCATATTTTATTGTAGCTTGGTATTGAGACAAAAAATTCTTTTATATCCTATGGCAAAGTAAAAATGACCACTAGTTACACATTTTATGTAATACAGTAAATTCCCAGTTTTAGCACTGAAATTCTCATATCTCAGGACAATTTGAATGTTTGGTTACCTTATCCTTTGTGTGCCTGAATTAGCACAGTGCAATTAGAAGTTGTATTAAAGTCAGATAATGTGACATTGAAGACTTTTCCACTTTGGTTAAGTGACCTTTCATAGCTCACTTATGTTACTGCCTATCTCCTTATTCATATGTATATGTATACATATATTTATATATTTAATATTATTACACAGTAATAACACTTCCTCCATTGTGTGATATGTGAGAGTAAAAGAGATGATGTGTTTAAAACAGAGAATAGTACTTTACACTAAATACCGAATCACCCAATAACAGCTTAAAGAATGAATGAATAAATGGCAAATATCACATCTTACCTTACTGGCTAGATGTTGAATTATAATCTAAGAAGTGGCTTTCCTAGTTAAAAAGACTCATAACTGAAAATGACTATGATCAGTATATTTAGGAGCTTCCTTGATGGTCTCAAAGGTCTATTTAAATCCTATACACCTGATTCCACTCATATGTGAAACATAAGAAATAGCACAGAAGACCACAGGGGAAGGAAGGGAAAACTGAATGGGAAGAAATCAGAAAGGGAGACAAACTCTGAAAGACTCTGGACTCCAGGAAACATACTGAGGGCTATGGAGGGGAGGTGAGTGGGGGAATGAGGTAACTGGGTGATGGATATTAAGAAGGGCACATGTTTCCATGAGTATTGGGTGTTATATGCAAAAAATGAGTCTTTGAGCACTACATCCAAAACTAATGATGTACTATGTGTTGGTTAACTGAACATAATAAAAAAGAATCCTATACACCTGAAATTGACAGGTTTGAAGTTGCTTTATAGAGCAAGATGGTTTCTCCTAGAGTAGAGTAAAATAATCAAAATAGGCATTTTCTTATTTTAAATGACATGCTATCACATACAGTTTCACATACAGTATAGGAAATAGATTCTTACTCCTATCTAACAAGCTATGCTGCATCTTCTGTACTCTACATATTTATTTATACCTGTAACAATATGTTTCATGGTTAATTTGCAATTTATTTTATTTTTATTTATTTTTTAATTTTTAAAAGATTTTCTTTATTTGACAGAGAGAGAGTGTGTATACAAGCAGGGATAATGGGAGAGGGAGAAGCAGGCTCCCCACTGAGCAGGGAGCCCAAATGGGGGGTCGCTCCCAGGGCCCTGAGATCATGACCTGAGCTGAAGGCAGATGCTTGACTGACTGAGCCACCCAGGCACCCCTGGAATTGATTTTAACTTTAACACTATTTGAAACTCCTGAAAATTTGTTCCATGCTTTGTCTTAATTTCTTTATTTTGTTTTTAAAATTTAGATGTGATCTAAATGCCCTGAGAGAAATGATGAAGAATAAATTACTTTATCCAATGACAAAACAGCTGAGCAGAAATTAGGAGGAAGGATTGCATTTATGAAAACTGTGGCATTTCTTAATCTAGATTTGTTTCAGAGTAAATGAAAGGTATGAGGCTAAAAAAATGAAATATAATTCTCCTGCCAGTTCCAGAGAGCAGTGGCATACCATCTGCATCAATTAACTTCAGTAATATTCAGTACTATCCTTTCTACAGAAAATTACCATATGGGCAAAAAGACTTCTTAATTAGAAGAGTCTTGTTGACAATAAAAGTTATTGCCAAAGATGTCTGATGTTAGATTTTGTTTCCACTATAAGACACTAACCATACTGCAAAATTTTAATAACATATTGCATTTTTAAGAACGACTTTCTTGATTTTGTACTGTATCCATATTTACAAAAATATTATAATGACAATTATCAAATTAAAAGTATATGTTTTGAGATTATCTGATTTTTACTTTTTTTTGCTTTCAACCATTTTGAAAGAAATGGTTATACAATAATCAATTATTATATGAACAATTATTTACCATTAGGTTACAATGAACGAAATGTATTAGACCATTCTCGTAACTTGAAATACTGTGTAATATCCAAGTTCAAAACCAAATTAAACCAGGAGTGCTTGGGTGGCTCAGTCAGTTAAACATCTGACTGTTGGTTTTGGCTCAGGTCATGATCTCATGGGTCATCAGATCGAGCTCTGAGTCGGGCTCCATGCTCAGTGGGGAGTCTGCTTGAAGATTCTCTCCCTCTCCCTCTGCGCTTCCCTCTGTTCTCTCTTTCTCTCTCTAAAATAAATAAATCTAAAAAAGTAAAATAAAATAAATCCATGAATCATGCTGCCTTTGTTATTTTCTGTGAAAATCTTTTGTGTAGATGATTTAACAATAGATACTATTTCTAAATCAGCATATATGTAATAACTAATTTTTAAAAAATGTTTTTCAATCTGCCAGGCTCTGTTCTAAGAGTTTTACATGTGTTAACTCATTTAATCTTCATACTCTTATGGTGGATATAATTACTAGTTCAATTTAACAGCTTAAATTACAGATGCACAGAGAGTTTAACTTGTCCAAGAATGCACAGTGAGCAACTGGCAGAGCCAAGGTTTGAAGGCAGGAGATGTGGTTCCAGAATCTGAATGCTTAACCATCTTCTTATACCCCCAAATGATACTTGCATCTTCATTAGTAATTTGAAGACATAAAGTAATACCCTAAATTTCTGTGGCTCATCTTAATAATCCTTGAAAGTTATTATGGACTGGGCACTATGCTGCTCCTAAAGATGTTTTGTTCTTGAGACTTCTACGATTTTAAAGCCTTATAAAGCAATATAATATTCTAAATAAAGAGGAAATACATGTTAGGAAACTTGCTGGCAAAATCTTTAGATTTTGCTATCTCCATTCTCACACATCAATTTATGATAATGATTCTGAGGTTCCTTTACAAGAAATGTTTTAAGAGAGATTCTTGGAGCTTTTGAGAGAAAATATCATATTTTACAGCACTGTTTCAAATGCTATTCTTTATTTCTGGCTTCAGAAGTGTTTTATGGTTACATAACCAATCAAATATTCAGTTTTTTGGCCTTTTGTATCATTCACTAATCAAAATAAAACACAAAATTTAAAAATAAAGCAAATGTCTGGAGAGGATATATTTAATACTAACTATATAAGTTATTTATGGTGGTATTTTAATTATAATGGAGAAAACATCTATGATATAAGTTAAACTACCAATTAGTTTCCTTTTTTCCCTCATAGGAAAGTTATTAATTATTTTTGAATCTTTTCTTCAATTTTTTAAAGGGGCTTAATTAAAAAAAAAAAGAAAGTTCAGTTTTGCTAATTACACTTTCTTTAAGACCTCTGTGAACAAAACTAGGAAAAGCCAACATTGTGCCACTAGGCAACTTCTACCAAGCTTTGTCCTACAAGTCACAAGAATGAATGCTGAGATGTGATATGTTTTGTAACAGGGTTTGGTCTATTCCCACTTATTTATGTTCTTAAGTGGCCCAGCAGCCCATGAGGGCATGCACGTGGCCCTGTGGGAGAGGAAAAGGCATTTGAGCCACTCGGTTGCTTATCATGTTTCCAATTAAGGTGAACACACACAGACACAACAATTCCCACCAACACAAAGATTAAACACTGGTTCAGCTGTATAAAGTTTTTTAAAAGTATTTTCTTTTGTGAAAAGAAAATGATTCTGGGATGAATCTTTTGAAAGTGTTGACAGTTTTTTTGAATAGCATCAAAAATAGATGACACAATTTGTAATAAGAAAACGTGAAGATCTCTGGAGAGTAGATATATATTCTCAACTGAGAATTTAAACAGCCATATAAAGAAGGTCCGGATTTTTAAGTTGCAAACTTCTTCAAATGATATTAAGAAAAAGCAACCTTTATGCTATCAAGAATACATAGCTAAGGTCAAAAGCTAGAAGTATTTAAAGAATCTGAAAATAATGAAAAATACAAGTAATGAAGAAGTAAAAAAGAACTAGTAAAATATTTGGATATCACTTAAAGTTTCTTTTAATAATTTTCATGTCTTCTGGAAGAAAAAGAATAGAAATTCTCTTTGTAAATATTCAAGAATTTGATATCAAGTGCATCCTGCAGCTCTGTTTTTTAAAATTTTTCTTTCAAATGCACTATCAATCCTTTATGTCAACTAAGCACAACCTTATGTAAAAAAACATGATTTTTGGAGTGCCTGGGTGGCTCAGTGGGTTAAGCCGCTGCCTTCGGCTCAGGTCATGATCTCAGGGTCTTGGAATCGAGTCCCGCATCGGGCTCTCTGCTCAGCAGGGAGCCTGCTTCCCTCTCTCTCTGTCTGCCTCTCCATCTACTTGTGATTTCTCTCTGTCAAATAAATAAATAAAATCTTTTAAAAAAAACTGAGTTTTTAAGAACCTGAGATTCTTCATTTATGGACTTCAAGAGGTCCAGAGGCCTCTTGAAATTGTATGTAAATATTTATATATGATCATATGTCAATTATCTTGGTGAAGAGTCTGTTATTTTTGGCCAAGAAACAAAATACAATCCATTAGGAATCTGAGTCCATGACCCATACTACAACATCAGGAATCCATAAGAGTCCTTAAACTCATAAACTTCAATAGGTTAAAGTTTTTATAAACTGACTGTTTCTTGAAAGTTGGAATTATACCTTCAATTTTGTGTATGCTTCCATCCTGACTTTTCTTATTTCAAGTGGTATCTTCAAGTTATCTTCCTTAAGCTTTAAATTATTTTCTGATCTTTTGCATATTTCTCCTCAGGTAAGCCAAAGATCCACACTCTTTAGAAACAATGACTTCAAGCAATAGAGGAAGCAGACTGAATGCAACCTTGCATTAACTGGCCAGCCCCTCTCGCACAGGTTTTGGAAACTATCAGTATATTCCAATAGGTGTTTTTAAATAATCCTCTAATATAGCAATAACAGTGTGAAAATATTTTAAAGGGGTTGTTTATTGGTGTATGACTAGAAATACAATCACTTATGTCACCTTCCTTGTGCTTCTGTTGGCTGGGTGTGGTCTCTCCTCTATCATTTTATCAGTGACCCTCTCTTCTCTATGCCACTTCTCAGTCCTGAACTAGAGTAATGTTGGTCTTCTGCCCACTCCTGCCCCAGATTGCCCATCCTAGTTTTTCTAATAGCTTAGTTCTAGTTCTGCAGAGTTTCCTTCTAAAGCCTGCGGATACACAGACTTTCAAGGAGGAGAGTTCTCTAGGGAGAACTATACAAATGAGTATTGATTAGGGCCTATTGGGTCCTATTTGGAATCACACAAGTGGAAAGGAATAAAGTAAGCAGGACTTAGGAATCCAAATGAAAGCCTTTTCTTTTTTTAACAGTAATTCACTTTGAATCGTTTATTCAGGATTTTACTTTGCGCATTTATTCCAGTTTTCCCTATACCTTTTATAATTAGTTTTTGGTTTAAGTAGGTGATTGCAAACACTCATTAACACACACTTCATTCAGGGTAATTGACAACATTCTCAACTGTAGAAATGTATAAAATATAAACCCTTTAATTAAAGAGATTATTTTTCCCCTTGAAGATCTCTTACTTAAAAAGTAAACCACCATCTCTTAACCTTTATGTACATTGACTGCAACAACATTTTGTTAAAGATAAAATAAGGCCAATTGTTGTTTATACTACATAAAAATATAAAAAGAATAATCATCCTCAGAAGAACAATAGCCAAAGTATAGAAATTATTTTGTTAGACATGATTAACTTTGAAATGTCAAATTATGGATCTCAAGCAAAGTTACTGACCTTTTTTAGAATGCCTAATCATATGAAAAATAAAATGGTTTTCTTTGATTTTACTGAACCATGGTTTGATTGTATTTAAAAGTTATATACTTTTCAACTATTCATTTCCCTTGGTATACTGAGTTAATGCCAATTTTCCTAAACTTATGGTCAAACTATGGCAAACTAAGTTTGCCACTTAGTCTTATATATTTGTGTTACTGCTTTTCCACAGTCCTCTATATGCATCAGAATCTGATAATATTATATTCTTAGATCTGAGATTCTCTGCAGCTTTAACCTTACTTATCATTCCTAGCTTATTTCTACCTTTTAAACTATATGCCTTCTGAATAAGAAAAATTTTTGCCTGAATTACAGCACATGTAATATTTGCCCTGACTCCATATCGGATAGGATTTCATATGAAATATGGAAAGGAAAATATTGATAATCATGGATAATAGATTTTGAAGACATTTTAATATTGGCTCAGCTCTGTAAGTCCTTTGCTATAAAAATGGTCTAGTTGGATCTGTTATCAGTTTATGTGTATTCATTTCCTGCTAGTCAGGGGACACTCGTGAAGATATGAAAAAGTCTGGCTATTTGAGGATAAGGCTCATCCAAATCTTTTTTTCAAATGGTAAAAAAAAAATCATTATTTATTAGCTTTATTAATTATATATTTGATTTCATTTAATTGCAATTTAATTGCAGATCTTGTATTTGAGACCCAAGGTTAAGACTTCTCTTGTTATCTGATTCAGTGTAAGTGGAAAGGAAGTCTCACATTATTGATTTACTCCATCTTTGCCATTTAATTTGACCCCAACACATGGAATGCAATGGAGAGAAGCTCAGGTAAAGAAGTCAAAAGAGGTGTTTTATATATAGCATTGTATTTAAAGCACAGGTACACAAAACTAAGATAGTGTTTCAGAAGAATAGTCCCTCCACAACTGAAGAGCTTCCAAGATTAACCACAAAGGAAGTATTAGGGAAATCGTGGACATTGATTTCT
Organism: Neogale vison; assembly: GCF_020171115.1. Classification (NCBI taxonomy): domain Eukaryota; kingdom Metazoa; phylum Chordata; class Mammalia; order Carnivora; family Mustelidae; genus Neogale; species Neogale vison. The sequence goes on along the minus strand of NC_058096.1, from coordinate 45,643,942 downwards.
ATCAGAATTTATCTGTTTCTAAATCCCACATGCTGCCTGTTTCCTTTGTTTTCTCTTTCACAGACTTTGCTTATAATTGACAAATCATTTAGTTTGAAGTATATGTTTGAGTTTGGTCTTGATCATACAAATATATTATAATTATATATATATATAATATATAAAATAAATAAAATGTTTGCCTCTTTAGTGAAAAATATGTCTCCCATAACTGACAGAAACTGCTAGAAAAATGTAACTTAGAATTTTTTTGATCAATCATACCCATCTAGGATGTTATTTTCTGACTAATTATTAGGTAATGAATATGCCTTTATATTTTTTACACCTTTATATTTTACTAATAAGTCTAGTTTGTAAGACACATTGTAATATTTGGATCTTAGTATAAATTTAAGGTACTACACGATGTTAGATACTTACTGCTGTGCAGTGACAGAAAAGACTGAATCAGTAAACTTCCATGTATTACCCCATCATTATAACTGCATAATTTTATCGCTCAATGACTTTATTATGCTGCTTTTATTTGTATATGGTATGTGAAATGAAATTGCCAAAAACATAAAGGGTTTGGGTAGAGGCAGAATCTGTCATAAGGTAAGCTATGAGTCTAAGACCCTATGGGTAATCAGGACTCCTTGGCATATAAAAATGTTCTATCCCACTTTCAGATACAGTGTGGCTACAGAATTAAGTCAAAGAAATAACTAGATGGAGCAAAGAAGACAACTTATTACCATTTTAGAATATATGCCTGATTACATATTTAGAAGAAGGACATCAGTTCTTTTCAGGGAGGTAGAATTTGATTTTAGCAGGGAAGAATACAGCAGGGAAGATTTTGATTTAAAAAATATAATAGCAGTTACGTAATTCTATCTTCTCTTCCAGCTTCCCTCCTCTCTTATCTCCTCTCATCCCTCCTCTCTTCTCTCCTGTGACTTTCCTTACTTGGTTGGGTAATGCCTTTCTATATGAAAGGCATTGCATTCAATTGCTATTCAATTTTTAGCCAATTACTTTCTGGTATCCTTCTCTGTTTGGAACTAAGAATAAAAACTCTTTATTATGACCTTTCTAAAAAATAGTAAGGTCATATAAACAGTATAAACAATTGACAATGGTTACATAATTTTACCAATTTCAGGCTTATCTGTTTTCTGGACCTCATGAGTCAGTGAAGTACTCATTATTGCAGTAAGTGTAAAATTTACTATAAAAACATTGCTTCTTGATAGCACAGTGTGACATGAATGCGAAGAAACTATTTTACACAAGACAGCATCACATATTTCATTTAAATTTGATTAAGATAAGTTACTGGGAATTAAATGATCCCCGTCATTAGAATAGGTTTTTGTGATTCCTTGAACGACATAGCTAATGTCTTTTGACCCTTGAAGTACTGTGAAATATAGTCAATTGGGAGAAAGCAAATTAATTAGTGCCCCACAGACATCAACCTCTGGCTAACTATTTAAAATACCATGGTACAGGTCATGGGAGGAACTGCTTTTTTGATGATTTCCTAAACCTGAAGGGTTATGAGTTCTTCTATTAGATAGCAAAGAAATACTTTTTAAAAATATAAAAGAATAAACACTTCTCGTGATTACAGATTCATGCCTCTTTACACAAAATCATAAAGGAAATTCTTGGGAAATAAGCTGTAGATAAATGGAAGAGGATAAAAATTACCTTTGAAATTGTAGCCGTCATTACTGAAAAGTGCCAGAGGAAGTGTACAGGGATCACTTACCAAAGTGATATAAGCTGGGAAAAGTGAGTTGAGTTAATTTCAGTTTGAGGGAACAGGAACAAGTTTAGATCTATAAATTTTTTATGAGGCAATTTTGTTACACCTGATTTGTATGTAAGTCATGAAAACTGAACTGAGTTTTCTCTCCTATGAAAGCTGGAGGCAAATTTGGCTTAAAGCCAAGAAGAATAGAGTGCTAGAGTGTTCTTTCTGATCTCTCTCTAGAAAGTTGTTTTCTGTGTCTGTGTTATAGAAACATCACCTTTCTTCTATCTTTCTCAGTGGCTAAATGACAAGGGTTATTTATTTATTTATTTACCAATGATGCTGAATAATTCAAGTCACTCCTGAACTTCGTAATGTCATTTCTGCCAAACGTACCTAAATCCACCATGATTTGTCACTAAGAGTTAAGGATTAAGCCATTAAACTACAAATCATCCAATCACTACAAAATTCCAATCACTGAGATATTAATAATATATGTGAAAACTGCCTTTTTATATTTGCAGGTAACTCTGAGAGCTTAGCATATATGGATTTTTATTTCTAGTCTTTTGCATCAACACCACCATCACCACCAACAGTAAGAATGACAACATTTCTGTGCAATTGATAGTTTCATTTCTAAAGAGGAAAAAAGTGGCACTCATTAGAATTAAAATTGCTAATTTTTAATTCACATAACTTTGGTTCCTACCTATCAGTGGCTTTGTTTGCCACAAAGCCCCAAACCATTATCAATCTGTAATTATTCAATGATAAAACCAAATTATATCAAAGCATATTTACAGTTTGTTATTTTGTATGTTGTAATTTAATAGACAAGGATAATTGAAAAACAACAGAAAAATGTAAGCATAATAATCTTAGGCTTTGTCAGTATAATTTTGTCAAGAAAAGCAAGAAATTTGCATGTTGGAATTTTGTTTTTATTGGATTTCCAAGTGTCTTCAATTGTTTCCAGTATTGGTTGGATGGGCCAGACCCTCCTGAATACATTGGTGTCATTACTATAATTTGTGGCATAATTATTAATTATGATAAAAAACAAGAATTAAGATAGATAAAACTCCAAGAATCAATATCCTAATTCTATTTTGCTAAGACACATATGAAATACAAAGCGGGTTTGTGTCCTCCATACAAAAGAAGAAAGCAGCTGGATATCTTAAAAATGAGAGGGGAGAAACAATTTGTGACTCAAATACTACCATGGATAATCTGAAAATGATTTAGTAAACTTTGAAATTGCACTTTAAAGTGCTCAATTTCTATATTTTGTTTCTCTCATTAATAAAATATAGCTTTGGTCAGATTGACATTTTCAGGGGAAACTGAGTATTAATTTTCTTTTTCAAAAGGTTCTTCCAAATTTGCTACTTTTTGGCATTTCTTCCAATAATTTCTCTTTAGTGAAATGAAATTTTAATTAAATCTCTATAAGCTCATCCAAATATGGACTTACTCTTTCTGTTAATAATGTTATTTTTAATTCTCTTTGCTAGCCAGTTCCAAGTGGCAAAATAGCTCAAATTTATCTTTATTTTTATTCCTGATTTATGAAATTTGGGATTTAAAGCTCTAGTTCTTATTCATGTAAAAATTATTCTAGAAGAAGTCCCAGCATTATGCTAGCTGGGTGTGCAGGTTACAGATTTTTCTTCCACTTCCTTTCACGACTTCTGAAGCATTAGGTATCATAAATGTGATCCCTGCAGTAGAGAAAAGTCACTCGCATTTACTTTCAACAATATAGCAATATTTATTTTTGTCTTATGGATCTTTCAATTGTGAGCACACTTCTATTGATTTATATGGTGGCAGAAAACTTCACCTGAAATACCTACCAGCAGGAATCCTGGGGGGCAGAGATCCTCCCCCTGGCACTGGATGCGGGGCCTGGATGCTATTTAAAAACCCTGCCCTCAGGAAGCTGGGGCAAAACGCCTCCACCCCAATGGCCGGGAAGGACCCTTTCAAGAGATAAAAATGGACATTAATCAAAAGCTTCTTTGTGGAGAAGTTGTTGATCATTTAACTGGGGGGAAAAAAAAACACCTATGATTAATAAAGACATCAAACCTTAAAAGAAGTGATAAAATGAAAAGGGATAGAATGCATTTTTATTCATAAACCTTAAAAAACCCACCTAGTTTTTGAAAAGAAAGCTACTCTAAACTACTTACAATCACACACGATTTAAAAGAATGCTAAGATAAAATTTCTAAACCCCCATTTGACAAAGTGGATATAAATAAGTCATTGAAGTTGTCTATTTGCAGAATGCACACCCAGGGTTACAGAAGACAGCCACAGCAGGATGAGACATCGAAGGTGCATAGAAGGAACAGTGCCTTGTTTAGGTATGTCAGCAGTAGTGCGTTTTTGAAATAGTGACAAGGAACTCAATATACACAATTCTTAATTTGTTATACTTTTCGGGAGAAGACAGAGTTTGCAAAGGTGGAACCAGATGCTTTTTCACTTTCAAGAGGGCTATTGTAAAGCAAAACGAAACAAAAAACCCCAAAAAACAAAGCCAAAAACAATCAAACAAAAAAAAAAAACCAACGATAACAACAAAAAACAAAAAGTAAACTACTTGGAAGTTTATCCATAAGATTATATCATGAATTGTAGAATAAAAGGCTGTCAGAGCTGGAAAGGACATCAGAGATCATTCAGGTCCTCATTTTACAGAGCAGCAAACTGAGGCACGGGAAGAGAGAGGGCTGCCGGTGAGCTGGCGGACGCCTAGGACAAAAATCTTTCCACTATAGATTAAAAATAAATAATGAGCCGCTTCATATTTGGAAGACTGCTATTCTCTGAATGTGAATTAGAAACCCCGCAGTTTGGAATAATAGCATTACAATTTGGTGTCTCAATGACCTGAAAGATACTAAAGTCATTCAGAAGAAAATTTAATACACAAGCACTGTCAGTGCATGGCCGGCACTGGTAATTGATACGGTATATCCAAGTTTAATCACAATAATACCCTACAAGCAAGTTACACTGATGGTGGTAAGGCACCCATATCCTTCGGGGCCTCTGAAACCCCAACCAGGACCAGCAGTTTCTGGATAAGTAGACTGGGGATCAATCCTCCCATGCTCAGTTTTAACAAGTCCTGAATTTTCAAAGAGACTTCATTCTGTTCCTAGACACAAATTTTGCTCCTACAATATGTTAAAATTGACAGCCTCTTTGGACTTGGGCTAGGATTAAACAGACCTGGCATACCTATCACTCTTTATACAAGTTGCTTCTCTGGAGAAACTCGTTGCTAAAGAAAATCCAGCATTTCTCAGATCTTTAGAGATGTTTTATGGGTGAGGCCTGCCCATTGTACATTGAATTAAAGAAAGCATAGAAAGGAAATCATTTACTGTAAATAAATCCATTTTGTTGTTGATTTTATGAGGCTTTAGTATAAAGGCCCAGAGGAGTTTGGGTCCCTTAAGCATTAAGAGATGTGGCTATAGTGCCAAGTTGTAGGTCATAGAATGTTCTGAGGTAACTTTTGGTGAACAGTGACTCTAATTTCTACTACATGAGGGTATATATCATTGAGCAAAAGTGTGCCCTCATTTACACACATCCCACATTGCAATATTTCAACATTCTGGGAAAATGCCCATCGCCAAGGAGCATCACTGAATACCAGGTAGAGATAATTACATATTTATACTTCATTCTTAAAGTTACAAAGTGGGGCACCTGGGTGGCTCAGTGGGTTAAGCCTCTGCCTTTGGCTCAGGTCATGATCTCTGGGTCCTGGGATCTAGCCCCACATCAGGCTTTCTGCTCAGCAGGGAGCCTGCTTTGCCCTCTCTCTCTGCCTGCCTCTCTGCCTACTTGTAATCTCTCTCTGTCAAATACACACATAAAAATCTAAAAAAATAAAGTTACAAAAATAATGGTGATTTTGCTTCAATGAAAAGAATTATAAGAAATTCATATTATAGTATAGGCTGTAACAAACAGAAATACTCCAATTCTAGCTGATTATGGATTTATTGAAGCCAAGTGACAGGAAGCTGGGTTAAAGAATCCTAGATTGTAAAGGAAAAGAATAACATAATCATGTACAGGAAAGACAAAGGAATATAAATATAATTATTATAGAAGAAATTGGAAGAAAAAAAAGCATGTAGAACAGACGTTAAATAATGTTAATATGCTTCACATTTAGAGATTTTTGTCTTTATATTTGCTATTTTAGCCATATTGCTAAAAAGCATGTAGAGCAGGCTTTAAATAATGTTAATATGCTTCACATTTAGAGATTTTTATCTTTATATTTGCTATTTTAACCATATTACTTGAAACTGTTAACTAAGAAAAGATATCCATTATTTTAACTTCTTGAAACAAAATAAAAATATTATATTATTGCTATGATTACACTGATTGCTATTTTTGTGGTTGTGACAGCTTGTCATATTTAATAACAGCTTTCATTTTCTTAAACTTGCTGCATCATTCATTATAGCTTTGTTATGTTTCTTTACTGCGGGTTAAAAGATCTTTCATTTATTGTGGCATCTCTTCCTTAAGGAACTGTCATTTTATATATATATATATATATATATATATATATATATATATATATATATATGAAACAAACAACCAGAAAAGCAAGTGTACATGAATACATATTCAGTTGAAATATCATATTACGTGCTAATAACGTTTTATCATTTTTCTCCTTAGGGTCAGTCATGTCAGTAGAGATTGCATGAAGCACTACAGTTCTGTTTTCACAATTCAATAATGAAGCTGAACTTATTCTTTGTTATAATTCTCTTATCTCATAATCTACAAGAAATTAAGTTCAGGAACCTTTTGGGATTGGATATGAAATAATTTTAGTCTGGTTTGTTGTATTGCTTACACTGCTGTCTTTGACTGTTTTTATTTTATTTTTTAAATAAGTAATTGTAACACAGAAAAAAGAGAGACACACAAACCAAGATACAGACTCTTTTTTTTTTTTTAAGATTTTATTTATTTATTTGACAGAGAAAGAGATCACAAGTAGGCAGAGAGGCAGCAGAGAGAGAGAGAGGAGGAAGCAGGCTCCCCAGCCTCAATGTGGGGCTAGCTCCCAGGATCCTGAGATCATGACCTGAGCCAAAAGCAGAGGCTTAACCCACTGAGCCACCTAGGTGCCCCAAGAAACAGACTCAACTACAGAGAACAAACTGATGGCTATCAGACAGGAGGTGGGTGGGGGGATGGGAGAAATAGGTGATGGCAATTAAGGAGGGCACTTGCTCTGATGAGAACCTGGGTGTTGTATGGAAGCGTTGAATCACTATATTGTACATCTGAAACTAATATTACACTGTACTGGAATTAAACATGGAAACAACAAACTAAATAAGCAAGTATTGAACTTATTAATTATATTATAGCAAAAGAATAAACAACAGCTATTATCTGTAGCAGGATAAATGTAGATGTATTGTTTTTAGTTGCATTCAGTAGTCTGAGTTATGTGTCAAGATAAAGTAGACTTTTGATGAGAATATTCCTCCCTTTCATTACAAGTTTGAAAATATAAGATGTGTCACTTCACATATGCTTTACTAATCTCAAATAAATGAGTTTCCAGTTTGTTAGTGATCATGAGTAAGTGGGTTAAAGAAATATCGTAATAGGATATTAGCATTATATTGTCTCTAATATAGAGTTGCCAGATAATCGGGCATCCTATATTTTTATTTGCTAAATCTGAAACCCTACTCCAATATAATTTCAAACACTTTTTGATTTTAAGACTCACTAAAGACACTATTAACTACTGGTATAAGGTAAATTAACATAAGTCACTGGCTGCAGGTTATCTGTCCTTCCGTAGTTCAGCGGCCATTGATACCCCTTAGGTAGTACTGCAAATTATGACTAAGGGAAGACATATTTTTGGGGTGAGGGTCAGGTTGTATGCTAAAGGCATTATAATAACTGGTATACATACCCCCTTCACAAAGGAGAATTTCTCTCAAAATGATAGCAGCACCACTGAGAAACACTGTATGAGAGCAAAGCATCCTAAAAAAAAATTGGTTGCTATTGACCATGATGTAAAAAAAAGCATACATTGACAGGATTGGCCTGAGTTTTGCCATCTGATTTGATCAGTTAATGGAGGATTTTGATTATCTAGATTATTTGAAAGTAATCTGGCCTGTAGAGTTGCCAGTTTTCAAAGAGTTAAAATAAGATATATTTAACGTTTAAACTCAATGAAACAAAATCTCATTTTCATTGATTTGCAGGAATCTCTTTGAAATAACTTTACTTTGGAAATTAGATCATTAGAATTTGTATAACAAAATGACTATGACTTTGGATTCTTCATGCCTTAATTTCCTCATATATAAAATGAAAATAACAATTCACCCTACCTAATAATACTAATGTAAGGATTAAATAAAGTAAATAATCATAAATATAAGACAATATTATCAGATGGTCCCAATTTTTTTTTTTTTTTTTTAGAGAGAGCAAGCAGGGCGGGGGGCAGAGTGAAAGAATCTTAAGAAAGCTCCATGCCCAGTACAGAGTCTGATGTGGGGCTTGATCTCATTACCCTAATATCATAATCTGAATTGAAATCAAGACACTTAACAGACTAAGCCACCCACACGGCCCCAAAGTCCTAATGCTTTAAAAAAAGAAACCTCCTTTTGTTTATTTTTTAAGGTTGTGTTTATTTGAGAGAGAACGAGAGCATGAAAGGTGAGAGGTCAGAGAGAGAAGCAGACTCCCTGCTGAGCAAGAAGCCCGATGTGGGACTTGATCCCGAGACTCCAGGATCATGATCTGAGCCAAAGGCAGTTGCTTAATCAACTGAGCCACCTAGGTGCCCCAAAGAAACCTCTTTGGGTGAGAAATTGAGGTAGACTGATTAAATTTTTCTAATGCAGAACTACCTGCCTCCCCCACATACATAGATAAAAACCTAACAGAAGAAATCTCTTCTTTGAAGATTACATATCAATAATTTAACTTTGCTTGAAAAGTTTAATAAAGGCAATATCTCTATAATGGGAATTTTTGAGACGTGGTTCATTTAAATTGTCTCCATTTGGTTTTATTTTTGCAGATACCCAATTTGATCTATGTGTAGACAAAGAATATCTAGATTCAGTTAAAAGCAAAACATTTATAATTGTAAACTTAGTATTCTAAGTATTCACATGCACACATGTGACTCAAATAAATTATAAATAAAATATACTCATAATATTCCCTGTGGAGGATGCTCAAACATTTTCATTGTTAGAGGCATGTAATCAGAGAATTTTGGACAATGCTCATTTAAGCAATAAAACAGTAAGAGAAATCCTACTAAAGACTTTATGAAGTAAAACAGTTACTTCAAGAGCTGAACAATTAGGGCAGGGCCTTGATTTCATCTGGCCCAGGGTAGTGAACCTAGAATTCATGCTGCTCCTTACACAGTGGTTCTCAACCTTGGATATACATCAGAAAATAGGTATTCAAGGTCCAAGCAAACACATAGGACACAAAATAGAAAATCTATGTCTTCTACTCTTAAAAAGAATTGTCAACTATAATGTGAAATGCCAGGATGATCTAATCTGACATGAAAAGAGATCACAAAATGTTCTAAATATATAGCATCTTATGTATATTTTGTGTGTATGGTATGATTACTATTTGAAATCAAGTATCAAAATAAGCTGAATTTGTAATCAGATACTAAATTGATACATCTTACACTGTTAGTATATAAAATGAATATTATTTCAAAATATTTAAATTTTATTCCTTTTATATTTTGTCTTAGAATAAATATAAAAACATAACACAGTAAAACAGAAAATATATATAACTTATAAGTAAATTAATATTCAGAGTAGAGTTTGGATTCAAACATGGTTACTGACAGGGGCATGACTACAATTTTGGAGAGTTAAGAATTGAGTATATATCCATTCAGAATAGAGATCCTTTTCTCAGCCTTAAGAATTCAGTATTCAGTTCTGTAATGGGCACACAGTAGCTATTCCATGGCTGTGTGGTTAGGATTAATGATGGTACCTCTGAGCTATAGTAGGAATAACTTCAAAGTTTAATGATAACATAGTCTGTGAAACCAAATGCTATGTCAAGTTCTGTTTTCCCTGAGGAATGCTCACTACAGAACCTTCCAAGATTCTCTGCTCTTTCTATTTCATTTCTATTTATAGAAATGTCTCCCTATCTATCATCTATCTATCGATCTATCAATCAATTTCACTTGTCCTTTGTCAGTGTGTTTCCCTCTACTCCTTGTGTATCTCGTGTTTTCTTTCCCGTGTGTTTCTCTTCTATTTCTGCTACAATAATTTACAGGTTACACATTCTTTCCTACACCGAGGGAAGTGAAAGAAAATAAGCCTGTTGTTTGAACACATGCTTCCTAATTATTTGTGATGTGGATGAAGCCTCAGACTCTGAGTTACATCACCACTGAAGGAAGACTAGCAACAGTAAGAAAAGCCATTGTCATGTAGGGTATTAAAAGAATGCATTCTTCTTCCATAGAAACCTTTGTTTAGGTCTCTTTATTTAATAACACATGGTCTAGGAAATATTAAGCTGCTGTGCCTAGTTTAGTAGAGAAAAGATTCCTGCTGTATCGTGATTCATGAGGTGAGCTGGCTGGGACCCCAGCATAGGCTGCTCTAACTTGATCAGAAGCTGCACAGGGTAGGGTTTCAATAACGGCCAGTTGAATAAGTGGTTTGAAAAAACGATCAAATGAGAAGTGACAAATTGCTCCTTAGGCAAATATCTTACTAGGATCTAAGGAAGTACTCAGACTACTCAATTGCTTCCTAGGCCTATAGTAACTTTCTAATGACTAGATGAGAGATAATTTTCAATTAGGCTTACCATGTGAAAGAGAACCATTACATTCATAAATAACTCATTCATAGACTTAGTCATTTGTTCAGCAAATATTTAGTGAAGCACCTGTTGTTGTTGTTGTTGTTTTAATTTGGCACTATCACACACGTTTCTGGTACAAAAGGAGGAAATCAATTTTTGAGAGGATACTATTATTTTCAGGAAATGATTCTTTCCCCTACCCCCCGGGAAATGATTCTAACTAAGTTAAACCAAAGTTATAACTACAGACTTTTTTTCCATTTCCTAAATTATTATAAATGGAAATATGCCTTCAATTATATTAGTATTTTCCCGTTTAGCTAACTACACAGCTAATCTCCATGAAGATTCTTCAGCACCAAATACAATTAAAGATCATGCAACCATTACTGTTTTGTTTTGACTTTTTTTTTAATCCTTCAGGTCACTACAATATGAATTTTATAGATTTCTCATCCTGTTGTTGTTCAATAGGTCACAAAAAAGTATTGAAGCAAAAAGGGCAGTTTCATGGCTAGATTTTTATGAGTTATTTCTGCAGTGTTTTTAAAAATAAATTTTCAGCTTTTCCTGAGTTATTTTTAAATTTGTAGGATATGTATGATGAAATTATGGTTGCTGTAATTCTATAAAACTATAGTATTAACAAAGAGAAGATATTTTGAAACTGATCAAAATAAGACATTTATTAAAAATGCATTTTAATTTGTATTTAAAATAGACATTCTTTGACTTTTTATTTATTTACTGTTTTAAAGATTTTATTTATTTACTTGACAGAGAGAAAGAGAGAAAGAGCACAAGCAAGTGGAGCAACAAGCAGAGGGAGAAGCAGACTCCCCAAAGAGCAGGAAGCCTAGTGATGCAAGGCTCAGTCACAAGACCCTGGGATCATGAACTGAGCTGAAGGCAGATGATTAACTGACTGAGCCACCCAAGCACCCTGACTTTTTAAAAACAAATATTTTAAATGTCTGAGTTTTCTCATTTGTAAAATAATGAACTTGGACCAGAACTTCCCTTAATTTCCTTAGTTCTAAAAGTCTATTTATGTAATTTTTATTTCATTTGTTATATTGAATTAAGCTTGTATTTCTCCCATATATGGATTATGTCCAGTGGTCTTACCTATGTTTTTATGTCCTAGGACTTGGAATCTTAATTACCAAAAATGTGTCTGGACTAAATTTGTAATATGCTGATATATCCATCAGGTTTTAATATCGAGACCAGAACTTTTATTCACCCATTCACTAGCAGATTCATCTTGGGTAAGTTATTTAGCTTTTTTGATACCCAATGTCTTCACTTGAAAAATGGAGCTAATAATAAATATATCACTTACATTGGTTTATTGCAGACCATATAGGAAGTGCCTATTAGTGGCTAACAGTAAGTGTGCAATAAATTAGGGATAAATATTACTTTCCATAATTCCCTAAACTTGACCTATCACTTCATGTCTCCATACCTCCATGATAGCTCCTTCTCTTGGAAAGACCTTCTGTCCTTCTGGTCTCACATGCCTGACCTATCCAGAGAGAATTCATTACTCTTTCTACCATGACCCCCATAAAATCTTAGCTACTAGAATAGAGGTAGAACACTATTATAGATGCAGTATTTATTTGTTTACAATTTTGCAATACCAAATGCAAATACCTTTAGGGCCCATTAGTTACAATAAATTAGTATATCTAATTGATAACAAAAAATTGATTACAAAGGCACTGAGTCAAAGGTGAAAGTTCTGGCTAAGGGCAACAAATTCAGGTGTTTAAAGAACACTGTAGAAATCAAGAAAACACACCTCTTAGCTGACTTCAGCCTTGGGCTGCCATCAGGTGACTTCTGTTTATATGTTTGTGTTCTCTATTAGGATTTGATCCCTTAAGAACAGGGACAAATCATGCGTGTCTTATTCTTTTCTTTATGTCTAGTCCCAGAGCTTGCACATAGTGGGAGCTCAATGTAATATTTATTGAGTTGAATTAAAATCATAATTATATGAATATCAAAGGCAGTTTGACTTTATCTGCATACACATTAGACTGAGTTTTCTCGATGTCAGAGATTTAAAATTTTTTAAAATATTTTTATTTTTTTAAATATTTTATTATTTATTGACAGAGAGAGAGAGAGAGAGATCACAAGTAGGTAGAGAGACAGGCAGAGAGAGGGGGAAGCAGGCTCACTGCTGAGCAGAGAGCCCAATGCGGGACTCGATCCCAGAACCCTGAGATCATGACCTGAGCTGAACGCAGAGGCTTAACCCACTGAGCCACCCAGGCGCCCCAATGTCAGAGATTTTAAAATCACCTATATTCTAATAATATAAATGTCCTCAGAACCTGTATAATTATTAAAGTTCAATGAGATTTGTGACTTTCCGCTTTAAATGTTTATGAAGAGCCAATATTTAGGAACCAGGGGCAACTAAAATTCTGAAAAAAATTTAAATTCTAGAGTTCCTTTCTCCAAGAAGTAGTGAACGGATGACCTGAAATTGAAAAGCATGTCTTCGTGACTGAGTCACCACATAAAGCCTTGGTCAGCAGATTGCTACTTACCCTTGTCTTTCTGGGCTCAGACTCTAAAACTGTATGGTCTTTTAAAAAATGCTTTTACACCTCAGGTGCCAAGGTGTCAGCTAAGGAGCTGCTAAGCAACATTTATCAATGTGTATGAGAGCTAGATCTATTTAGTTTCACAGGCAAAATACGCTACGTATTTAATATTTATGAACTATCGCTATATCTGTCACATTATTAAAGGGAAGTTTGTACCAGGAGTATACTTGATAAGAGATCATGAGGCAGGTTACTTCTGCCTTTTTATAATTTTTCATGGCTGCCTTTAGTTGGGACTAGCCATTGATTGCTAGCATGTACCTGCTGTGTTGTTGTCTCTCATATACAAAGTATGAAAGAGAATGCTTTGGATTTAGTTTCGCTTCCAGATATCGATAACATCGTTGCCAGTCTCATCTACAAACAAGCATGTTGAAACATACCAAATGTATCTTATTTAGGGCTAAGATATTTAAATTCCTATCAAAGATTTGTTAGCTTTTTAAGGCCAAAGTGGTACTGATTTGGGAGAAAGATAAACTAAGAAACAGACCCTTAACTAGAGAGAAAAAACAGAGGGTTACCAGAAGGGAGGTGGATTGGGGGTTGGGTTAAATAGGTAATGGGGATTAAGGAGTACACTTGTGATGAGCACCTGGGTGTTATATGGAAGTGTTGAATCACTATATTATACACCTAAAGATAATATTACACCATACGTTAATTAACTAGAATTTAAATAAAAACTTTGAAAAAAAAAGAATAGTACTTATTTGGCATCTATATGGCATAGATTATTAGATGGCAGGATAATTTGGTTTAGTAATTATCATTTTGAGAATTTGGTCTTGAAAATATCAAAAACACAGTAAGTCCTTAAAAAACAATTGAGAGTAGCTAATAGAGAACAAAGCTAATCAAGACCCTAATGACTTGACACCAATTCTGATACAACAAATGTATGATTGTAACAGCACCATAATGGTAGTGTTTGTGGCCAAGACATGTCTACTTTTCCAGGTAGCCACTTTGTGCTTGGAGTACATGTGTGGGATATCCTTCCATGCCGCCACCTACATACTTTAAACACTTAGGTGGACACCACCCTGAGTCCTTCCAGTTTAGATCATGTTATTCCTCATTTAAAAAAGTCCACAATCTCTCTACTGCTGAATACAAACCCAAGGAATAAGTATAGTTTCAGAGATAGGTGGACCAGGTTTCATTGCCTCCAGTCCAGGCCATGACTCTCTTCCTACTTTGCCATGGACTCATGATGCCGTTGGACCAGATGCCAGAGGAAGGAAATTAGTCTTGCGGCCAAGAAACCCTACCTTGTCAGTCCTATGAAGACACATGTGGTTCTCACTCTGATGGGAGTTTTATATATTAAATAACAAGTGATTTAGTCTGTTTGGTGTATAGAAAAGACCAAGCTCAAGATGCAAAGAAAATTGAGAGTTCTATAGTCAACTAATGCGACTTATGGTAACCAAGGGATTTCCACAGTGTTGCCATGGGAACAGACCAACCAATTTGAAATGAAGACGGTTTGTCATATGCTTAGGCAGTAAATATCTTTTGAATTTGAGAATGTGTTGGGGCAGGAAATACTTTATGTAACTAAGTGGGCTATTCAGAAACTGAGAGATAATTTTTGTGCTTTGTTTTCTTTAAAAAGCCAGTGTTTACTTAACTTTAGAAAGTAAAGTGTTTACTTTAGAAAGCCAGGAATGTAAACGCTTTCAGTTAAAAAGTATTTATTTAGTTTTGGAAATTGAACAGGAAATGCATCTATCCTGGAAGCTTTTTGCACATTATTTGATGTTGGGCAAAATATATGACTATTCTCTGATAATTTTGTATCAGTAATTTAAAAATGGGATATCAATTCTTCCTTAAATTTGGTTAATCTGTCTTTAAAAGAAAATTAAATAAAACCATTTTGTTGGTTTGATCTATTTCTTCTAAAGCATAAAATTTGTGCTGATGATGACTAACAAATATAAAATAGAGTAGCTGGACTTAATTGCACAGCAGTATACCTATTTATGTAGCATAGTGTCCATTATATCTAAAAGTAATTGTAAAAACAAAAATGATTTATCTTAAACTTTCCAAACTTAAACTACATTTTTAAATATAAGGAAGTCATACTATCATTAGCTTGTTGAGTAAAGACTTCCTTTGAATCCAGTTTTCTGTGTTCAAACCAACTGCAGTTATTTTAAATGCATGATGATCACTATGCATGGACTGAAACCACATTACAGAAATATTTGCCACATAGATCCCATTTATATTTTCTCAGAAGGGCTAAGGATTTTTGAACAGGTAAATCTTTGCATATCTCCATGACACTCTTGCCCATTTCTCTCTTAACCAAGTTGTCAAGCATGAGTGTCATAACTGTTATACTTTCTATTAAGCTGAAAGTATGATATTATTTGATATTTATCTTATATTTGTAATCTGAATTTTACCACGTAAGTGTAATGTTCACATGTTAACTACCTTAATATATTTTCTGTTTAAAAGTGGTTTAAAAAATTCTTGACTTTGGGGCACCTGGGTGGCTCAGTGGGTTAAGCCTCTGCCTTCGGCTCAGGTCATGGTCTCAGGATCCTGCGATGGAGTCCCGCATCGGACTCTCTGCTCAGCCGGGAGCCTGCTTCCTTCTCTCTCTCTGCCTGCCTCTCTGACTACTTGTGATCTCTGTCTGTCAAATAAATGAATAAAATCTTTTTAAAAAAAATTCTTGACTTTTACTACAAATGCACTAGAATTTTCATTGTTATTTAAATGTGTTGCTCACTCCTTTCAGCACAAAGTAAGAATGCCCTATCTTGGCCTCACCCATTCTAAATGCCCTGCCTAAGTGCCACCTCTTTTAAGAGTCTTTTCATTTTTCATTTTTCATGGCTGGGATAACCTTGCCCTCATTTATGCTCCCTCAAGAGGCAGTAAAGCTGCCATGGAAATCATGTAGGTGCTGGAGTCAGAGGGACTCTATTTCAAGATCTACCTTGTTGGATGACGTCATGCAACTCACTTCACTCCTTGGGCCTCAGTTCCCATTTTGGTAATAGGTGGAAAACACTCTTATGAGGACAATTATACAAGACAGGTTTTTTTTTTTTAAATTTTAAAAATTTTTATTTATTATCTGAGAGAGAGTGAGAGCAGGGGGAGTGGGAGAGGGAGAGAGAGCATCCTCAAGCAGATACGCTGAGTGCAGAGCCCGACACCAGGCTTGATCCCAGGACACTGAGATCATGATTTGAGCTGAAATCAAGAGTTGGACGCTTAACCAACAAAGCCACCCAGATGCCCCTACAAGGTAGTGTTTTAAAAAATGCCTGATGCAAAGCAGTCACTCACTTAAGTCTTTCCTACCTACCTTTCTCGACTCTTCTCCCTCTTTTGGTCATGTACTATTACATTTTTCCTTGTAATATAATTCTTTATGTTCATGGAATAGCTTATGGTACATTCCCTAAGGAGTTTCTCATTGTTATCCTTCTGACAGAACTTCGCATGGTGTGTTGCATAGAGGGGTCCACTGTGAAGGTAACTTACACACAGGAAGTGTAAGGTGTATCCGCATCTCCCTAGCTCATGACAACAATATTGATGGTTCTGACAGCAGCTTCTACGGGTGGAATGACCAAATCCTTGTGATTGGTTTAACGAGTTAGTCAAAATCAGTCATAAGAATGTCATGACCTGCAAAGCCATTCTCTCTGGCTCATATGTTCTTTATTTTCAGACAGACAGCTGGACACATAATGAGACAAACAGCCAGACATGTGACGTCCATACATGCCCTTTCCTTCATTTCTTCCCGTTTTCCATATGTGCCCTCTCATTTATGTACTTAAGGGACAAAGAGAGAAGATCTCAAGGGCAGAGCAGTCTCTGGGCTTAAGCCCCAGAGAACAGTGCAGCACAGAACTTGAGATGATGTTCTCTGAGGGAGAGACTGATTCACCGTTAATTCTCTGTGGGCCTAATTCTCCCAGATTTAAGCCAGCAAATTTGACGGCGGCCTGAAGCAAACTAGTAACAGTGTGTTGGGATCTATCTCCAAATACGACCATATGTATGAAGCAGGCTTGAAAAGAGTCAGGCCTTACTCAGTTTCATGTATCTCTTAATTTTTATTGAGGTGATTCCCATTTTTAAGTGTGATACCTTTGGGAATAATATTAACTTTCAGATCTGATTTGAGGTAGTGCTCACTGCTGATAATAAGGGAGAAAAATAGAAACCAGCTCAAAGAAGCTTGATTTTTCTTCTTTTTCAGCCACATGACCTGGGCATGGCCAGATTGCCTAAAATCATATCTGCATTGACAATCTGCCAGGCCCTCGCTGTGCCACCATTTTCACTACTGCTTACTATTAGACTGGACCCGGCAGGCCGTTAGAGTGAGTTCAAAATGAGGGTCCAGGTACAACCTGTTCTATGAGAATTGCTGAAGGAGATTCATGGGTTATATAAAGAGAGAAAGTGAGAAAAAGAGAACAAGCAGGTGTTGTTCACTGTTGAAAATACCCCCATTAATGTATTTTTCAGAGCCAATTCCAGAGCAATTTCAGACTCCTGTGTTATTAGATTACTGGTTCACTTAACATACATGCTTTTTTATTACATTTTAACTATTGGCCTGGATATAAATTTGGGCAATTTGCTAAGATATTCTAATGGTGGTTGCATGATTATAGCTTCTTGGATATAGTGACAGTGTGAGAGGAATGGCGGCTTCTGACATGATGTATCTGGAGAGGAAAACATTTGGAAGCAGTTTGAGTGTGTTTTATTTCTGCATGGGCTCTTTGGGCACCCAGCCACTTTCAAAGCATTATTTAACAAATCATGGCACCACAAAAAGTATTTTATGCTCTGGATGTTAGTTTTCAAAAGAGGAACCAATAAATGTCTGGAATTAATATTTAAGAGTAGTACTGGAGTGAGTTAAAATTAAAAGGACATTTATATTTATAAATGAAAAAGAAAAACTTCCTGTCTTCAAAGTATTACATTCCATTTTATTGCTATTTAGATAGACTCATTTTGTGTACATGTGTTAATAGTTAAAGAAAAAGATGTCTGCTTATTGATACTTTTAAGGGGCCAAATTATTATATGGTGGTGAATTTATCATGAAGTGTTACAGCTTCAGAGTTTAGGGAATGATGATGCACTTTGGTTTATATTTGATTTATTAAAAAAATCCAAACAAAATGGCTCTCATTTACCCTTTAAATACCGGCATGTGGGCTCTTAAATGGAGCAGATCATTGCGTAGGCTTATTGTCGGAGCTGTGGGGAAATACTGTGTCGTATGAATCACCCTTTCTCGTCAATAAGGTTGGGCTGGTGCAGAAGTGGGGTGATGAAACTCCTCCCTGGAAGAATGCTGCTCACCCATGTGAGGGAAATTTAGTGCGCTGGCGGAGGTAATTTCCTAAATGGCACCCTGGTGCCCTGAAAGACTTAATTCACTTCAGCTGAATGAGCAGCCGGATCAAGCTCAATCACTGAGCGTTACCCATTCATACTCAAAGGCATATAGATCTCAAACGGAATGTTCTTTAATTGGGTGCATATAACTTTAGGGTAACCTGCGTACAGGGTTGGGAAGACATAAATGAGTGCAGCCTAATTAGAAAGCTCCCTTTAAGCTTGCTTTTTTGGTCCCATTTTCACAACACCGAATAGCAGTGACCTAAGAAGATGAAGTACTTTCAGGAAAGGAAAAAGTAAGTGACAATATCATTGCTTAACTGAAATCACAAACTCTTAGTTTGGAGAGCATCCCAGAAAGTTCGTATTTAAGTATAATCCAGCAAGCTGTATTTATAGAAAAGAAGTGCTGGCAGAGATAAATAATGGAGAATGGACTAGGCTTGTCAAGAAATAAACAAGGAAGAGCAGATAGATTTTTGGGGGTAAATGACATATATATAAATCAAAGAAAAATGACTGCCTAAAGTTGTATGTTTGTGTCCTTATGTGTGAGTGTGTTTGTAAAGTACTGGTTTACCAAACTTTAAGCACAATCTCATCCAATGAACAAATGTGAGACTTTTTCAAATATTCAGTGAGACATGAGACAAAAAAAAACCTTCATTTTCCTGAGATTTTTTTTCTTCAATTTATGTGTATCATGAAAAAAAAAGAAAGAAAAGAAAAATCTTCACTATGTGAAGAGATCCCAACTGAAACAACTTTAAAAAACTAAACCCCTTACATCCTATGCTGGGTACTCCACCAAAGGAACCACCTCAGTTCATTGTTGATGATGGAGGAAGGTGCTACATCCCTAGTCATGATCTGACCTCATGCTGGCAAAGATAGTGGACCATAAAAATATGTTTTTTTCTTTTTCCTACTTCAGAGCCCCTGATTTTTAGCTAGCACATGGCTGGCCAGAATAAGGACAATATTTTTCCAGCGTTCCTATGCATCCAGATGAGGCTATGTGATTAAGTTTATCTGATTAAATAAGTGTAATTGTACCTAAAAAGAGAAAATATGCCAGTGTTTACACTTTGCTCCTCCTCAAAGCATGGAACTTAAGCAACCATCCTTGGTGGCTGGGTGGTGTGCAGAAGGCAGCCGTTCAGGAAGGAGCCTGTGTTTTTGAGAATCACGATATCCTCTTGTTAGCCATAGACTGCTTACTTCTGGAGGTTGGTTATGCATGAGAGAAATAATTTTTATTCTGTTATTTGGGATTTTCTGTTACTCCCAACAGAATCTAACCTTAAACTGATTTTTGATTTGCCTCTTTTAAGATGCCTGGTCCCTGAATTAACTGCATTAAAATCCTATGATTATTTTATTTCATACTTTGAAACAGCCTTCATAACTATCATTTTGGTCATTCTAGACTATTCTTGTACATCTACGCCATTAGATAATTTCTATGAGGCTAATATGTGATCTTTTCATTGTATCCCTAGCATTTAAAAACTGGTAAATGGGGGCACCTGGGTGGCTCAGTGGGTTAAGCCGCTGCCTTTGGCTCAGGTCATGATCTCAGGGTCCTGGGATCGAGTGCCACATCGGGCTCTCTGCTCAGCAGGGAGCCTGCTTCCCTCTCTCTCTCTCTCTGCCTGCCTCTCAGTCTACTTGTGATTTCTCTCTGTCAAATAAATAAATAAATAAATAAACTGATAAATGACTAAATGAATCTCTTTTCATATATTTTCTACCATTTTTAGATAGAAGCTTTTTAATTTGACAAGAATAAATTCTGATTAATAAATGTAAGCATCCCATGGGTCATTCTAATCTAATTTTAATGTCA
This sequence comes from Neogale vison, assembly GCF_020171115.1. NCBI lineage: Eukaryota > Metazoa > Chordata > Mammalia > Carnivora > Mustelidae > Neogale > Neogale vison. The sequence continues at coordinate 45,623,376 of NC_058096.1, read as the reverse complement.
CAGTTTTGTACATGAATGAGTTTCTATTTTTATCTTTCAACAGTAAAGCAAAGTATATAGATTAAATAAAGGTGGTATGCATTTAACTTAGAAAAGCAAGTAGTCTGCTGGAATTGAATTCTTCTTACACTTAACTTCTGTAACTTTGGGGATCAATCTGAGGGGAAAAAATATTACTGATCCAAAGAATCCATGCTTGTCAAGATTTATATGTCAATGTATATGCAGGCCATTCTGACAGAAGACATTCTTCACAATTTGTGCTCCCCCGTGAACGTCAGCTGGTCAGGTTGGTGGTGAGTGGAATGGAGGGCATGTGGGAGGAGTCTACTCTAGTGAATGAGACAGATACACTTTTCTCACAATGCCACTATACACATCAAAGGTAGATGTGTCTGCTCCCTGTGATCACTTAAGTGAAACATTTACTGAAAAACCCTTGTGGACTCTGGATATTTCTTGAAGATTCATAGGAATCTAGTGTATTTCGACAGAAATCATTTGCCATTGACATCTTCAATGGAGTGTGGGTACTTTTTCTTGGACAAAAAATTTTCACAGAAAATCTCTTTTGAGATAGCCTTCCTATTCCCCCACCCCACCCGCCCCAGTTCCTCAAGATAGCAAAGATCAAAGGATCATATTTCTTATCATTCATCCCCCAACACACACACACACACACACACACACACACACACACGTCTCTCTGTAACTCTTCACTTAGTGAATAGATTTGACCATTCAGCTAATTGCTAAGTTGGAAACTTGAGGATCGTTTAGACCTTTCTCATATTTGCCTTCTAATCCTCCTGGACATGTTCTATGGATTTCATGTAGAAAATACTTTTCTCAGTCATCTCCTTCTTGCATTTTCACTGCAACTGTACAGCTTATTTAAGTTCGCCATTACTTTTACCCTATATTATTACAATCCCTTTTTAAACCGCCTTCCCTATATCGAGGTTAGCTTCCTTCTGGTCCCCCTTATATCAGCTGGCAGGAAGATATTACCAAAATGTAAATGTGTTTATGTGATTTCCCTGCTTAAACCTTTTGAAAGCTCTGCACAGATTTAAGAATAATACTTAACAATTTAAATTATGTTATAATATACAAAGATATTCTTATTAAAATTTAAGTGATTCAAAACAATGAAAATTCCCTTTTATCATTCATCTAATCTCAGCCTTCTACTGCTATCATTTTGATGTGTGCCTTCTCAGGTGTTTTTGCATGCTATGTATATTTGTGTACATAGATATACAAATATGCTTTTTTATGCTTAAACTCAATTACATGACATTGTAGACCCTGCATTACATTGCTACCACCTTCTTTTTAACTGCACCATAATATTCACTCGCACAAATAGGCAATAACTTACCTAACCATCTTCTTCCTGGTGAGTATACAGGTTATTGTGCATATAGCTAGAATAGTTATATGGTTGTGGAATTTCTGAGTTGAACAATATGTTAATCTTAAAATATGATAAATACTTTCAAACAGTCCACCAGAAATCTCTGTCAATTTATACTCTTATAACTAGTGAATGAAAAATATACTCTTATTTTCCTATACCCTTTCCTACCACTGATATTATCAGTCTTTTTTATTTTTTGCTAATTAGGTAAAAATCATTTACTTTGGGTTTTAATTTTCCTTTTTTGGCTAATAGTGAGAATGAATGCATTTTCTTATTTTTATTGATCATTTTTGTTTTATGCAAATTGTTTATTCATATTTTTGCTCTTATATAATAGGGATTTTTAAAAATGATTCTTAGAAATTCATCATCTGATTTCCATATTAATCATTTGTTTAATAAATATTGCAGTTTTTTTCTTTATCAGTTACTTTTTACCTTGTCAATCTCTCTGGCCACATCTCCAAAATTGCTTTAGTCTAATAAGACTTTGCTCCTACAATAAGAAAATGCTTGTGGGTTTGTAAACCTATTAACCTGTTTTACACTTCTGTAGCTACATGCTTTTTCTACTACTAATATATCCTTTCTTCACCTTTCTAACCAAGTTAATTCTTACTCATTCTTCAAGACTCTGCTTAAGTGTTACTTCCTCTAAGAAAGTTTATTTTATTCTTACTTTTCTTTAGATGGATCTAATGTGCTGAGCTTGACCCTCATTCACTCGCCCATTACCTATTATTGCCCTCAAGTATTAATCCTCCACATCTCTGTCACTTCTACTAGACTTATATACTCCTTGGGAGAACAGACTGAGCCTTATTTGTATTAGAATCCTATTAACTGCTCAATATATGTTTGTTGATTGAATGACTCTATAAATTCAGCCTTTAGGATAAATTATTAAAACCATTCCTCTGTTTGATAATGCAATTTGGATTTCTCTGAGAGAAGCCCACAATTCTTCTCAAAGCAATTAAGTTAGTACTTTCTTCTAAGTTGTTTAAATAAAAAGAGGGTTAAAGTGAGTTGGTGCACATTACATGATAGGTTGATAAATAAAATTAAATAATCATGTCTACCATTCATCCAAAGTATCTTAGAATTGAGAAGAGCCTGTACATTGTGGAAACCCTTTTACTATTCTATTTGCACCTTTGTAACTATACTCTGTGTCAGTCTGTTTCATTGTTGGGCTTTCTAAACTAATACAAAATCAATACAAAATTTGCCTTCATGCAACTTCTATCTACTGGTCTTAACTGTTGTATTTAACAACACATATTATGTCTGTGGAGACCTGTTATTTTCCTTTCATTTTCTTCCTATGTTTTTGACTGTAGGATAAATATACCTTGATTTATTAGACACCTATTTTAAATTCTCACCATCTTAATCACCCTACTGTTGGAAAAAAATATACTTTGTCAATATTACCTCTGGAACTGATCATAGTACACCAGATACAGACTGTTAAAGGAGTCTTTCATTCCTTCAAAATATCCTTTTTTTATATCAGTGGAACCTAAAACATGATTATTTTTGGTAAAAGCCATGTCACACTGCAATCTATTATTGAACTTGTGACCAGCAAAAATCCACTGGGGTTTTCAGCTGACCAGCTTTAAGGCTTTTCTTATTTAATATCACCTGAAAGTACACTGACATTTATCCCTTAAGTTCTTGCTTATTTTGGCCCTTGTCAGGCACAGTGAATTCCTTGAACACAAATAAGAAGATTAAGAATCTCATAAACACTTTCTACCCTTTAAATAGTCGAACAATTTCCAAACAATGTCATTGGGAGGCACAGTTATTCAATATAGGCACAGTTGTTACTAAAAAGCTGTGAGTCTGGAATTATTCTTTACTAAGAAACTCAGCTATTTTCTTGCCTTATACTTAATTCAGCAGTGTCCTACCAATAGGAGTGTAATATAATCTATATGGATTTTGTTATGAAGATGTGGGCAGAAAGTAGAGGATTTTACCTAACATAATTAAAGAGCATAAGCTTTGGAGTCAGACAGACACGAATCACAGCCTAACTTTGCCCCCAACAAGCTGTGTGATATTGCACAAGTTACTCAACATCCTTGAAGTAATCTGTTTATACGTGAAATGGGAAAAATAATAATAATTAGCTTTGCCATGTTTGTGAGGATTTATAAAACTGTGTATGAGGAATGCATAGTGTTGTATCTGGAACATAATGGACAATCAACAGGCAAAGGAGAAGGAAATTCTATCGGGAAAATTGGTCGCTAATGAGTCAGCTATACAACAACACAATTAAAAAAACATCTTACACATTCATACTGTCCTCAGATTTAAAATCTGGGAACCAGAAGGCCATGAATCATGTAGGGTATTATTTACTATGACTATGTTACCTGGCTAGGGGCTTCTATTACCACAAGCACTTTATAACCCAACAAGCATGTTACAATATCAGCATAAAACACAAAACAGGAAAAAGGAGCAACTAAGAGATTAGTGTTTAAGGTCACTGAGGTATTAATCAGAACCATATAGATTTTTGGTCCAAGAAAGCTTCTACTTCAAATAAATTGCCAAGATTAAAAGGACAGCTTGCATATATGGATAACATGCTGACTAAAGGAAAAAAGTAAAACTGGATTAAAATAACCTTACGGTTTTATGAACAGGAAGTGGCAGCAGGGGTATACTGGAAAGCTGCTAGTGTGTTACACATTGAAATGTTTGTTTTGAGCCCAGAGCTCTTTTACACGTAAGTTTCATTGACCTTCTACATTTCACTTTGACCTTGATGCTTATAAATGCTGCAGACCTTGGCAATTAGTCTTTTGTGAACTGAGAATCCACTTCTTTGTAGGTTCTTAATGTTCGATCTCAATTAAAAGCTATTTAACAGCAAATTCATGGTGAGTCAGAGTAATAGAAAAATTGGGGTTGAGTGGGTGTCTATTTTGCAGTGTGAAATAGAGAAGAGAGTTTTGAGTTTCAGGGCAGACTCTCTTCTGGTCTTAGGAAAATAAGATTTATGACTTATAGGTAATTTTTGTCCTTTGAAGGTTACGCCATAGTGAAATAATAAGAAAAAATGGCATTTGAAATGATAATGCTGTAGCCAGGTCACTGAGAGAGCAACTTTTCCAAAAAGTATAAGAATTTAGCTTGCAACTCAGCTTTAGAATCTATCAATTAGCACTTACATTTTAGAGAAATTACCTGACATAAGCAGTTGCTTCAAAAGATGATATTTTAACTTTAGAACTTTTTTGAAAAGGAGTATTTTTCTATTGAATCTTCTTTTTGTCAACTCCTATAATCCCATTTCTACCATTTTATGTCTGGCCCTTATTACCCTTAATTTTGACTACTGCAACAGGCTGCTAATTGGTCCCTCTACTTCTGCTCTTTCCCTATTAGGGTTTATTAAGTTCCTTGGGCTGCCTTGGCAGCAATATTTGAATGGAGACTGTTGCCCCAGATAACCACTCCCTACTGTACACATGTGATATGCTTATATGTGATAACATAATCTCACCTGGGCTCTGCCTACCGTGTGCCAATTCCATTCATCCCAGACTCTACCCCTGAATTTGGGTTTCCAGTTTCAAACTGTTTTTCCCTGACTCTGTGAACTATTTCATCTTGACCCTTCTCTTGCTGTCCCTTCTTCAGTTCTTAACAGAATGTGAAGATGACTTCTTCGCTGCCACATTCTAGCTTCTTGACTCTATAACTGCTTGTGGAAGGATATTATTTCCTTGCAGTTTGGCTGGAATTTAACCTCTAGCTTATTCTGGCAATTTTGTACACTATCCCCTTCAGGAAGACCTGTCATCTTCTATTCTTCAAAACTTTCTAACCACAAAAACCATTCTTATTGTTAAAAACTTTCTGTTACATTTTAGATAGGGTTAAAATATCATGGTTTCACATTTAAGACTTTTCAGAATATGGTTTAATGCACCTTCTGGATTTTTATCTTAATTCCTCATCATGTAAACCTAAAACTTATGGCATATTGAGGTGCTTCCTGTCTCTAAAACACAGAAATGTTCTTGTCTTTGTGCATTTGCTCATGTTGCTCTTCTCATTTGGAATTCCTGCCTTTCCATCTGTTTGCTTATTCAAATCCCAGAAGCCTTTCTCTTCCCAATTCCTGGCCCCTTTCCTTCATAGAGTTTTTCTGACCACTCACTTCTTTGACTCCTTTACATTTGTATTTGCATCACAAGTTCATTTTATTTTAATTTTATTATTCTATTTATGTGGACTTCAACCACAAAATTGCTGGGGGCAGCTGGGTAAAATAAAAGTAATACAATGCCAGTGCATTCTGCATACGAATTTTTTTTTTTTTTTTGTATAGAATTCAACATGATTTGATTCAACTAAAGCCATGGGGACTTACATAACTCCCCTCTGGTTCTGCATCCCCATACAGAGAAAAACCATTAGGGAGTAATGGCTGATCACAGCAAGCATTCGCTCAACATGCAACAGGAAAGAAGGAACTTTGTTATTTTAAATAAGTGGGTATAGTTTTACATGCATATTGGAAAGTACCAGTAGTTACAGAAATACTGTTAATGGTAACATAATGTTCAGTGTTTTAATATATGCTGATTGCAAGAATAAGAATTCTTTCCAATTAAAGCAAATGTCTTGCTCTAATCTAGCATCATGAAAAGTATTTTTAACAATGTGTATAACATTTACTATATTCTTAATTTTCACAAATATATTCTTTTTTTATTTTAATTTTTTTAAAGATTTTATTTATTTATTTGACAGACAGAGATCACAAGTAGGCAGAGAAGCAGGCAGATAGAGAGGAAGGGAAGCAGGCCCCCTGCTGAGCAGAGAGCCCGATGTGGGACTCGATCCCAGGACCCTGAGATCATGACCTGAGCCGAAGGTAGCGGCTTAACCCACTGAGCCACCCAGGCGCCCTCATAAATATATTCTTAATGTTTTGTTTCTGCAGAGAAGTAAAGTAACTTGCTCAAAGTCGCCTAAATAAATGACAGGACGGAGTTTCTAAATAACCTGACAACAGAGTCTATGCTTTTAATCATCAATGTATACAGAACCAAGCATTTATGCTCAAGGGAAATATTTCTTTTTTAAATCTTTTTTTTTTTATTTTTTATTTTTATTTTTATTTTTTTTTAAGATTTTATTTTATTTATTTGAGAGAGAGAGACAGTGAGAGAGAGCACGAGCGAGGAGAAGGTCAGAGAGCGAAGCAGACTCCCCATGGAGCTGGGAGCCTGATGTGGGACTCGATCCCGGGACTCCAGGATCACGCCCTGAGCTGAAGGCAGTCGTCCAACCAACTGCGCCACCCAGGCGTCCCAAGGGGAATATTTCAACAGGGGACTTCTCTTCAATATTTACTCCTAACATTTGTCCATTCATTACTTTATTGTTTCTTTTTTTGTTCATTAATTTAGCAGATATTTATCAAACACTTACATGTCATATGTTGAGATATATCAAGAAGAATGCTTCTTTCATGAGGTGTTTGAAGAGATAACCGTACATAAAATAATAAGGGTAACACAGCATTTTAGATGTTATTTTGGTTATTTGAGAAGGGTACAGTGTGGGGGGGGATAAAGTCATGATTCTATATTAAGTGGTGAAGCCTTGGTTTGAACCTAAAAGGGAAAAGCGATACTGAGAAAGAGGAGAAGAAAGTTCTGTACAGACGGCGCTGCTGTAGGGAGCATGGCTCTCTCTGGGAGCTTTAAATGGTTGAATAGAGCTGGAACTTGCACAGCAGTTAGCAAAATGATCCTAGAGAGGAGGCAAGTGCCAGATCAATGGGGGCCTTGAATACTTCACTAAAGAACTTGAAATTTCTCCATTAAACTGTGGGGAAACTCGAAAATTATAAAGTAGGGGACTAATTTTATCTATTCTGCATTTTATAAAGATCACTCCTGCTACACTGGGTAGAAGGAGTTTAAGAGTGGCAAAAATGGAGGTAAGGGATACCAGTGATGTGATGTGATTCTCTTTAATTCAGAAAAGAGATGGTGAGATATTTAATCAAGGTAGTAATAGAAATGAACAAGGGGAGAAAGACATGAGTGAACGCAGAAGCCAAGGAGTGTGGATCTGGATCAGATGTGAAGAGTAAGGGAAAGGGACATTCTATGATGGGTTTACAATGAGGGAGAAGTATATCTAAAGAAAGATCATGACTCTGTTGTGGACATACTCTGAGCTGTGTATTTGATATCTAGATAGAGAAGAACAACCAGTCGTTGCATATTTGAAGCTCCAAGGATGGAGGCTGGCTCTACCTGAATTTGGTAATGCATGAATGGTCAGTGACAATCCCAGTAAAAAGAAGGTTGGGGGTCCAATAGTGGACTCCACAAACAATGAAGGACAAAGGAAGAAGAGGACATGATAAATCCAGAAAATAGAGTAAGAAGAGAGCTGGGAGAGAAGGGTATCAAGTAGGACAAGGCAGGCTTTCTAGGAGGGAATAGGCAAAAGTGGAAAAAGTCATAGAGATATAATAAGATCACCAATACTAATAAAATGGTTGTTAAATATTATTTTAAAATGTCAGTAGACTTAAAATATATATGAAGCACTATCTTTCAAAAACATTAAAATACTTTCAAGTTTAACTAACCATGACTGACTCCAATGTGACCGAATTAGCTTCCTACAAGATGCCATAAGGAGTACCACGAGCTGGGTGGTTTAAGACAAGAAAAGTTCATTAGCTCACAGTTCTGGAGGCTAGAAGTCTGAAAGCAGGTATTGGTCTTATTGATTCCTCCTGAGAGTTCTGAAGGAGAATTTCTTTCATTCCTCTGTCTTAGCTTCTAGAGACAGCTGTCAGTCCTGAGTGTTCCTTGGCTTGTAAAAATGTTACTCCAATCTCTACTTGTGTCTTCATATGGCTGTCTTCTCCCTATGTGTTTCTGTGTCCTTACATGGCATTCTCTTCCCTGTATATCTTTCTCTCCCTTGTAAGGACACCAGTCATATTAGATTAAGGGTCCATTTTACTCCAATATGACCTCATCTTAACTAATTACATCTATTACCATTCTTCTCCCAAATAAGGTCACATTCTGAGGTACTGGCAGAGAGGACATCAACATGTCCCCCCAACATGTCAACATGTTTGGGGGACACAATTCAATCTGTAACAGTGGCTAGCATTAAGCTGGACACTTTCACACATTATAATATTAAATCTTCATAGCACTTTGTAAAGAAGGTATTATTAATCCCATTTGATAGACAACATTGCTACATTTCTTCTCTTGTAGTCTGTGTGAATAATGTCCTTGGAAGTTGTATAATATAGCAGGCCTGAATTTATTTTTGGCACATGAGCTTTTTTTACCAGGCTTTTTTTTTTTTCTTCATCAAATCATTCATAGAATTGCAATGATAAATGTATTTTTAACAATTTATGTATGAAGTAAGTAAATTCAGAAGGGCTTGGTGACCTACTCAAGGTCATAAATTAGATCTTGCTGCTTTCATTCTCAATGCTCTTTCCACAACACTGTAATATTAAGTGTGCCAGATGTGATGTCATCTTAAGAATAAAAAAATGAATCCAACTGAATCTAGTAGACACCTGCTTTTGCTTGCCTGCAATCCACTCTCCTTTGGTTTTAGAAGAGCACACTGACATTCCTTAGAAACAACCTTTCCTTTGTCTCATTTCATATGGTTTCTATCCGCTAGTGGTGGAGTTTTAATCCACTTTTCTTTCCCCATTGAGCTCAAAATGAGCCCATCAGATGTCAGATCAATGAGACTCATTCCAGGATTTTGTTACAATGATTAGATAATAAAGGCAACCATTCATTGGAACTGGATGAGGTAGGGGATTAACTTCAAAATACAGGGGGCTGCCATATAACAAGAGTTCACCCTGAGATTGAAGTCATTAGAGGATAAAGCATAGCCAAGAGATTGAAAACAATTTTTGTTTTTAGTCCTAGATCGAGCCATACCTGCAGCCTAAATTATCCTATATTTCTAGTTATAAGAGTCAACAAAATCTCTTTGGATTAATATAATATAAGTTGGATTTCTGTGACTTCTTACAAAAATTGCCTTGATTTTGCAAATAAACTTGAATAATCAACATATAAAACTGATTTCAAGTCATTACTGTCCAAATAATCCTAAATTTAGTAATAATTAAATATATGATTTTTAGCAGAATCATTCCTTAAGTTTTTGGTTTCTCACTGAAATGAAGGAGGTTTGGTTAATAGGTTTAGCACTGAAATTGCCTTCTAATATTTACTTGATAAATTCTATAAAGGCTCTTCCTATCTTTATGATGTCTTCCAGTGGCAAGAGCTTGAAAATAAAAATAAAAAAAAAAACCAAAAAACCTTAATAAGCATGTGGGTATTTGTATTCATAATTTATAAATTCTGATATCTTATTATATATATCTAATACATTCAAGTTACATTCTGATATATAGCTACCATTAGAGCTTACTTAATTGAGTTAAAGAAGTCAGAATTATTTAGAAAGCAGAATTTGAAAACTTTTCTTCAGAATTTATAAATCATACACATAGTTATTCTTTTATATATAGTCCTCTCTCTTTGAAAGCCATAATTATAGGTTATAATAATCATCTGTAAGAAAAATATTGTTAATATTGCTACAATGCAGAATTACTTGACATTTTTTTCTTTAAACTAATCTTCCCTGGATACCTCTAACAAACTTTATAAATCGTGGCATTTGATGAATGTAGTGGACTTCAAAGAGCTGTTCTTAACTGCTCAGACTCTTTTTGATATTCAGGTAATTTCTTTATGCACTTGTGATAATTGTCCTTTTTTAAAAAAAAATTCATTTTGGCAGGAGCCTTCTTAGTCTCTCTTCTGGCTTTCATTACTGTCTGTAAACCATTTCTCTCTTGGTATACAGATTGGATATCATGGATATCATCCCAGGCTGAGCAAGTTGCCTCTATCCTTTTTCTACTCTCTTTTGTGACATTGGGAATGATATTTCCCCTGCCTCTAGGTACTGCATATGTCAGGCATTTACATGGACCATGCCTAAGCTTCCATTCTAGTATGGCCTCTGATTATGCAGCACCTGGTCTTAAAGGGTGTAACAGTGCTGACTTCTTCAGTTTTGACATTAGTTTCAGAGAATTTGTACATTTAATAGTAATTCTTTATATTGATCAAATTCAACAAAATGTTACTGTTTTCTTCTTTTTTTTCTTTACATGATCCAATACGTATGAATTATTTTCCTTTTGGGAAAAGAATATGTTGGTTGGCAATTTTTGTCACACTTATATATCATAGTTTTTAATAGTTAACATGAATTGAAACTTTTATCTATTGATTTTTTTCTTTAAATGTCAACCATGCACCCTGTGGCAATATCCTGGACCTTGGAGGTACTAAGAAATTTGTAAAATTTGTCTTTATTTTAGCTGAACTGGCTTTATGGCCTATCATTGTGAATATGTTATTTTTATTTTTATTTTTTTATTTTTTTTTCCAATTTATTTATTTTCAGAAAAACAGTATTCATTATTTTTTTTCACCACACCCAGTGCTCCATGCAAGCCGTGCCCTCTATAATACCCACCACCTGGTACCCCAACCTCCCACCCCCCCGGCCACTTCAAACCCCTCAGATTGTTTTTCAGAGTCCATAGTCTCTCATGGTTCACCTCCCCTTCCAATTTACCCAAAAGCACACACCCTCCCCAATGTCCATAACCCTACCCCCCTTCTCCCAACCCCCCTCCCCCCAGCAACCCACAGTTTGTTTCGTGAGATTAAGAGTCACTTATGGTTTGTCTCCCTGATATGAGGAAGTGGTGATGCAACATGGGGGCTTAAGTGGGTAGGAGAAGAATCCATGAAACAAGATGGGATAGTGAATATGTTATTTTTAATGTTTGTTGTGGTTACTTACAGTAAACAAAATACCCACCAAAAAAAAAATTGGTCCATATAGCCAGCATTTAAAATGTGTAATTTTGCCATTCAATTTAAATTTTACTGTGAAAAAAAGTAATGGTAATATTTTATATATAATCTAATATTTTAAGAGATAAAATAATTGTATTTAATATATTTAATTCAATATTTAATACACTACTTTAAGTGAGTAATATAATATTTTATAATTATAAGGCCTATATAATAGAACTGTCATTATTGTAGGAAGCATGACATGTACTACAAATACTTCAATATGGTATTAACAACAACAAAGTCTTCCAGACCTTATAATCCTTCTGCTCCTCAGAGGTAACTATGTTATACACTTTTTTTTTTAAGATTTTATTTATTTATTTGACAGAGAGAGAGTGAGGGAGGGAACACAAGCAGGGAGAGCAGTTAAGGGAGAAGCAGGCTTCCCGTAGAGAAGGAAGCCGGACGCAGGGCTAGATCTCAGGACCCTGGGATCATGACCTGAGCTGAGGGCAGGTGCTTAATGACTAAGCCACCCAGGTGTCCCTGCTTTATACATTTCTGATTAAAGGCTTAGATCTATTTTATCAAAGATTTTACTTTCACTTTTCTTTTCTAAGGTACATTAATATTGCCTTATACAAGTATATGCAGGCAATATATACTTACGTATGTAGAAGACAGAGTGTAGCAGAAAGCACAGAAAAGCAGGAAAGAGGACAAAAGACAAACAGCTATGGCACTGGGAGAGACAGGAAATAAACACATGAGGTGGAATAAGTCAGTAAAGTCTGAGATTTACTCATTAATTAAATCAAAGATAGCCAGTGGCCCAATAAAAGGCTCAGCTCTCTGCAGAACTGGAAGGTAATGACTCACACTCCTGAGACTGACTGTGGGAGCCAGGAGCTAAGTGGATGCTCTTATCACAAGACAGGAAGTTCTGTGGCAGTTAGCTGCCTGGGGAAAAGCTGTGTGGAAAGCTGTCTGAGAAGCTTTCCTGTCTGAGAAACCTTCAGTCAACTGGAAAAAAGCCTCTCATCTCAGCTGCACAACCCTCTGATAAATCAAGTGGTCTCTTTTTTCTGTCCCCTCCAGTTCAAGTAGATAAACTCTACACTGGAAAAGAAAGTCTGATTAATATCTTATTATTGCCCAATCTACTACTTCTTGCCCTGTACTTGTTGAGGGAACCGATCCTCTGACATGAATCAGTAAAGAAGAGGTAAATGGAGTTGAACAAAAGAGACCAAGTTGAACAACCAGAGCAGATGGCTTTTCTAAAGCAGCTACATTTGATGAAATTGAAGAGTAATTTAAAATGTATGCTAAGAATTCTTAAGATAGTACAATAAGATCTTGTAAAGGAAAAGGAAAAATACACCTAAGGGAAAAAAAAGACACTAGTGAAAATTCAATACTCATTTTCAAAAGTATGGAAGAACTGCTTTTTAAAAGATTTATTTATTTATTTTAGAGATAGGGAAAGAACATGTGCATGGGGAGAGAGGCAGATGATGGACAGAATCTCAAGCAGACTCCCCTTCTAGCATGGAACCTTAGGTGGGGCTCATTCTCATCATCAATGAGATCACTATAGAGCTGAAACCAAGAGTCAAGCCCCCCCCCCTTTTTAAGATTTTATTTATTTATTTGACAGAGAGAGACGCAACATTGAGAGGGAACAGAAGCAGGGGGAGTGGGAGAGGTAGAAGCAGTCCTTCCCTGAGCACGGAGCCTGATGGGATCATGAACTGAGCCAAAGGCAGATGATCAAAGACTGAGCCACCCAGGCACCCCCAAGAGTCAGAGCCTTAAATGACTTAGCTACCCAGGTGCCCCAGGAAGAATTATCTTAAAATCACATGAGAATGGAAAATCTTGAGTTAAGATACAAAATCTAAGGATGCTAGATTTAGGTTATCTAATGTGCATATTCAGTGAGTTCCAGCAGGAGTAAAAAAAAAAAAGGAGAAGTAATTTGCAAAGAAACAGCTGAAGATAACTACCCTGAAGTAGATTAAAAAAATAATAATAATAATTTTTGTTTCTCAAAGGTACATGAGAGCCAGTTAGGATTAACAGAAAGAAGACATTTTCTTAGACATATCTTGCAGTCATATAAGATGAAGAAACTATCTTATACATTTCCGGACAGAGATACTAGGTTAATACCAATGTCTGTGGTTAAAAACGAGTTATATACTCCAGGTTACTAAAGAGTTAGGGACATGAATAGGCAATTGTCAGAGAAAGAGATGAAAATGGTAATGCTAGATTAACATATATAGTCAAAGATATGCAAATTAAAATAATGAGGTATTTTTATAGCCAATTGGATTGATAAAAATTATTTTAAAAAGAGAGATAACAGGTAGAATTAAGTAAAAATCAATAAGCATTCTATCTTTTAAGGGGATCCTAAATCGGTGTAATTTTTGGAAAGTAATTTGCAGTATCTATTTTAAAAGCTACCTTTTGACTTAAGAGTTATACTTCTAGAAATCTATCTTATGATAATAAAAGCATAATGTGGTATATAGCACAGTTTATAAGAAGAAAAAAAGGGAAGAATTCTATATGTTTACTGTTAAATGAAAGACTGAATAAGCTATAACCATGTAACTTAGGGCAAACATGAAAAAGAGAGATACTTACACATATTAATCTGGAACATAATATTGTAGCATGGCTATTGACCCCCAATACCTATTATTTCATTTTTCTACTGTAAAAAAAAGCACACTTGAATTTTTTTTTATTGAGATGCATTTCACATACTGTACAATTCACTTTTTTCAAGGGTTTTAATTCTTTGATTTTAGTGATGTGCAACATTTGACCCTATCTCGCAATGTTTTTAAATGTACCCAGGATTTATTTTGATCAAGTGTGGTAAGACATAGACTGAAAATGACAGTCATGCAGAAATGTGTTTTTAGTCTCAAAGACCCCTAGAAATAGGAGGCACAGCAACCCCCACAGGGCCACATGAAAAGCACCAGAACTGGTCAAGAGGGAACAAGAGTGAGGAGAAATTGTGGACCACAGCATTTGCTGGGGTTTTAGCAGGAAGGAATGGGTAAGGCAAGGAATGGCCAAGCAAGTTTATACTTGGCTAGTTGAGATGATTTCTGGGGACTTCAGGGTGTAGGGCTTGCCCCTAGTTGTCTGATCCCTGGCTCTGGGGTGATTAGGACAAGGGGATAATAGTTTGGGATGGGAGAGCTCAATAAAGGAGGTATTGATGAGCTTGCATTTGAAAGGCCCAGTTGCAGGTGAGTCCTCTACCATCTCTGAGAATTAGTTGCCCTGGAGGAACAGTCTCTTTAGGATTAGCAAATCCCAGATGTCAAAATATCAGAAAGTAAAAAGGCATAATTAATATAGATAACATGATCACTAAGATAAAGACTGCATTTCCTAGCCTCCCTTGCAGCTGTTCTCAGCACAACTTTTATGGAATGTTTTTTAAAGATTTTTTAAAAAATTTTTTGACAGACAGAGACCACAAGTAGGCAGAGAGGCAGACAGAGAGAGAGGAGGAAGCAGGGAATGTTTTTAATGTGACCAGCCAGCAACATCCTCCCTCCTGCTGGCTAGAGGTAGACAGAACATGTAGAACAAGGACAGCATCTTGGATGGTGAGACTGAAGGCCTATGACGAGGAGAGTGGAAAAATGAGAGAGAAAAAAACTGACTCCTTAATCATCATGGAACTATTACAAAGCTCTGTACTGTCTCACCAGACTTTTATGTGAAGAATAAATAAATATATCTCTTAATTTAAGCCACCATGATTAGAGTTGTTCAGTTACTTATCATCAGACCTAATATTAAAACTAGCTAAAAGATATTAAAACTAACTTATATAGCATGATTCCAGTTCTGTGCATAAAATAATATATACAGAGGCACAGATAGAAATGTGGGCATATACATGTATAGAATATTTAGGAAGCCTATCTCTGGATTAATAGGGATTAACTCTAGGGGATGGAACTGGATGGCAGAAGAATAATCACATTTTATGTTTAACAATAATTTTTTAGAGGCAGGTTGATTCCTTTTCATTCTTCATATTTTTAATTTTGTTTAAGTATAAATTTAAAGAGCAAAAAGATCCACTTATTTTCTTAGCTCCTTTTACAAGCAGCTATTGAAAGAAAACATAAAATTGTAGTTAATGAACAACATAATCATAGTTACGCTAAACTGCTGCTGTTAACAATGTATTTGTTTTCCTAAAAGATTTCACTTTCTTCCCAGTCTGTTATTTTTTGAATTACCCTACAAATCTGATAGTGTCTACTATTCCTATATATAGTTTATACATACTAACATAGAGTTACGTTCATAACTATCAAAACCAAACAGATTGATTTTCTAGAGTTTTTTTTTTAATCCATAAAGTAAACATCAATTACTTCTTTGTTGTCTTTCCTTTTGGAAAATATCTTTTACTGGTTCCAAGCTATTCTTGTCAGTCTCTCCTTCCAGAGGGGTGGTATGTGACACAGTAATGGATGGAGAACTCCAACCACCTGGACACAATTACACTAAAGAAGGGCTTGGGGCCCAACTACGGACAACAGATCTTCAGGGAGTAACCTTTCCAACAAGTAGAAATAATCTGCTTCAAAAGGAAGCCAAAGGAGCATGCAGAGTAAAGTAGAAGTCATCTATGCATTTATCTATTGGCTGATTGATTGGTTGATTGTTCAGTGATTTCAATGTTGTTTGAGCTCCTGCATCTAGCAGTTCTTAGATTACTATACTTTTCAAATATGAGACTCAACAAATATTTTTGTTTTTCCTTAAATTAAGATGAGTTGGGTTTATGTCATAGATTAATTTACTATTTTATTTGGTGAGGTATTTCCCTCAATTGTTTCAAGGGTTCAATTATAAAAAACTCATGCATAAACATAACATTCCATTTATACCTTGGACAAATTACTTGCAAACTGATGTTATTAGAAATGAAACCTAATGTTTAGGTAGAGCCATATGAAATTTCCTACATTCAACAATTTCTCACCTACAAAAGCGGCAATTTCACAAGATTGTTCAATTTAATATAAAGATTTTTTCATTACAGCTTAGAAACAAAATAATAACACAGTATTTGTTTATTTTAGGAAGCACAGACAACATGCAAAATACAAAGATGAAAGCAAACAAAATTATTCTAAAACTGTAATCCAAAAATCCTACTATATTTTCAGTCTGTTCTCTCTCACATAATAAACTTGGTTTAGAAAATAATTTCATTGGACCAAAAAACCATTGTTAATGAGAAGTTTGTTATTTTGGGAAACAATTTAATTAAAAAAATTCACCTTGCTTTCCAATAAATATGCTTTATAAAATTAATTTACTTTTTAAAAATGTCCTGCTTTAAGCTTTTCTTTGAGGTTCATTTTTATTAACTAAACTGCAAACAGGCTAACCCATCTAAACTGGAATGACGTCTCTATAAAATTCTCAACATATGCAGTGTTTGATAATTCCATTATTTACTACATAATCCCAATGCCATAGTATTTATATTAATTATATGCCTGATTTATAAATAATTATAAATAGATAATCTTAGTACATCCAATTTGATGCATTATAAAAATATTTTACAGAATATGCTTTAGTTTACATTTTAAGTTTTAGACTGAATAATCTACTTGGTCTTAACAAGCTATATTTGGTAACATGCCAAAATAAAGGCATGAGTAAAAATGAGGATTCCAGAAATGCTAGTATGGTATTATTTTAATGATATCATTGCTTAAAATGGTTCATTAATTTATAAAGCAACTCTCTGTTGAGTGTTTACTTCTGTATATGCCAGAACTTTCCTTGGTGTACAATATCCTAAGCACATCAGAATGAAGCCTACATGATTTTATATGATTATATGTAGAAGGGAAGAACATAGAGATATAGGACAATGAATATCTGGGGGACGGAGGTAGGGTTCTGCAGATGCCAGTCTAGTGAGGATATTGGGACTGTGATAGCTGTGAAGGAGAACATTTGGGGCCCTGAGGCAGTAGTGACCTTGGTGTGTTCAAGGCACAAAGATGGTCTGGATGGTCCTAAGCTGACCAGGATGGTCTACACATGGACAATAGGTGGGGACAGAAGTAGAAGACAACATTTAAGAAGCAAGCAGGGTCTAGACAATTAAAGGCATTGCAGGCCAAAGTAAAGACTTCGGATTTTTTTTTTCCTAAGTGCAGTTTACACATTTTTTTTTCCTTTAAATCACTCTGGTATGAAAAATAGGTTGTGGTAAGGCAACAAGCAAAAAGAGTAGGTCAAGGCGATTGCATTAAAGTTAAAAAAAATTGCTTTATTTAAAGTATGAGAGAGTCACAAAGTAGATATTAACAAGTTCCCTAGTGTGTTCATTTAACTATAACTTCACTATTGGGAGTAATGTTTTTGCAGGATGAAGTTCAATTTTGGCCAATAAAAATGTTATGAGACATTTAAAAAAAAACAAACAAAAAGAAGTTAATGGCTTTTGAAAATCAGAATACAGATTTCCTTCAGTAACAGAAAATAGAGGCTTTCTGTGAAAATTTTTGAAAGCTGAAATGGTGTAAAGAATACCTCTGCTTTCTAAAAGATTGTAATAGATCACTTTGTTTTTATGAAAGATTTACATTATTATGATACCAGCATACAGTCTTTATAACTAGATACTCAGTGTTTTATTGTTTCTGTATCAATGAGAAGGTGCTTTCTGGAAAAAATTTGGAATCAACAAAACTAGAATTTATGGCCATACTCACCTCTAATTGTCCCCATTGAAGTTAATGTTTGATGTAGGTTTGCTTTGTCTTTCCATGATTGACATCAAGATTCTAAATTGTAGTGTGTCTTTTGTCATAATGTCTGTGAATAACATTATCTTTTTAAAAGAAGGTTTTTCTTCTATTATAAAGGAGGTATTTTAACACAAGTAAAAAAATACACCCTTCAGCCATTAAATTTAAAACTGGATTCCTCATAAGCTTTTGAAGGAATTCGAATTTGATTTAGAGAGAGGTTTGCTCCATTCACAGTAACTTCCCTACCAATCTTTTTTTCTTTCTGCTTTTCTGGCCAGTTCTCAATTTCTTAATTAGTAAGAAGGGTAGGCATCTATAGTTAGACTGAGGGTGGGTCTTGTTAGCTACTGAGCATTTTCCTGTAGCTGAAACCTCACGAATATAACACGAGTGGTAATATTATTCTAACTAGAGGAACTGTTTCATTTGTTTTATCTTATAAAAAATAGTAATTGTAAGCTTTCCATGTTGTATAATTAAAGCTTTCATCATGTGATAAGCATAGTCTTCCAAATGTTTTACTTGGAGGTAATATGAAATATTTTCTGAATCTGTTACCAGTCAACTCTATGACCAAGGAATATTGTTCCATTTAGGCAGACAAATTTGGAACATTGGAACTGACATAAGGGAACATTTTGTTTTTGTTTTAGTGAATTTATTTAGCTAAAGTGTAAGAAGTAGTTATATGAATTATAAATCCTCTTTTAGGGAAATGACAACTTTCTCCATTTTTTGGAACAAACTAGTAAACCCCCTAGGCTCACCCTTGATTCTTCCTTTCTTTAAGTGGCCCCTCTCTATGCCTGAATTTCTGCAGCAACCTTATATTCTTCTCTAGACCTGTTTTCCACCTAGGAATATCCTGGGATTTCTTATAATGATACATAACCTATATTAAAGAAATCATTAAATCACAGAAACTGTAGCTAATGGAAAGCCTTTTTGTATACTTTCATTTCAGTGTAATGGAATACTTCAGTGATTAGTTTCATGAAATGCTGATAGAGTCATGGAGGTGCTATTGTTTTTTGTATTTATGGACTGTTGTACCAAATACAGTAGCATGTCTCATATGATATATGGCTATGCCAAAATGAAAACTGAACTTACTTCAGGAAAATCATGTCACTAATGTTTAGGGGAAAGGTCAATGCATTACTTTCAGTGCTAAGAATCCTGAAATAGTCATTGCATCTGAATGAAAAGGAGAAAAAAAATCATTGATGTCTTTGGTTGACATTTGTGATGAGTGGAAAGTGAATAAATTCACTCGCAGTGACTGATGTAACCTAATAAAAATGTCAATAAATTCACATCATTGTTTCTGTATCTCAATCATGGGCGGACTAAGTCGTGCCTACTTTTATTTCTCAGGAAAAGGAAACATACTAGCATATTTCTTTATCCATTCCAAAGTTGGGACTGAGTGCTATGACATAGAAGACACCAACTAGGTAATGTAGAGGTACATAAAGATGAATTAATTGTGGTCCTACTTTCAAGTTGATTCTGATCTATAGTAGAAAAAGACATGCACCTAAATAATTATAATGTAATGTAGTAAGTAGTAACATCTCCGAGGGTAAGAATAGCTAAAAAATATGATTGCTGTTCAGAGAAAGGAGAAACTACCAAAGTACAGAGAAGCACAATTATGACAAAAGCTGCCAATTTCATATAAATGTGACTGACATCAGAGAGTGTTCAAATTAAGAATTCAGCTTGATGTCTGAAAAATTAGGTTCCCTCTTTACCTCTTCTTTCTCTTCTATCTTACCCTTTCCTTCCTCTCCTTTTCTTACCATTTTCTTTCACCCACATGTACTTACAGTTTACTCTATGTTTAGCACCATGCTGGGCTCCATAATAAGCAAGACAGACTGTCCTCAACAGATCATGGGTTCCTCCAAATGCCCATTCCAATACGAAGGATCTCCCCTTCTATTCAAAAGCAAATAAGTTTAAAATATATAGGAGGGGCTATATATTAGAAATTTGGGAGGAGGAGGGAGATCGAGGGAAGAGTTGAGTAGAGCTAGGATAGAAAATTAAGATTAAGTGGAGAAAACAAGGTAGCTGGTACATAGCTTAACCTCTTATTATCAGGAAATTTGGGGTTATCATAAACCAAGTGAAAATGGTCCAGAGAGACTCTGGATGCTTAGAGTACATGAGAGCAGCTTTGGTATCTAAATGAAAAACTGAGGGACCAGGGAGATAGAGAAAGCCCATTCCCTTGCTTTACTCAGCACAGGGTCCAGCAGGGATCTTGGAAGACCTCAGATAAGTGCATGAATGACAAGATAGTTTTGGTCTACTATTGGGCAATGGCTGGGCTGGGGAAGGCTCTACAAGAGCTGTGGCAGGTAGCCTGTTGGTAAGAGTGAGCCCAACAGGTAACAGCTAACAAACAGGTGGGATTGTCCCAGAAAAACCCCAGGGGCATTGGAGAAGGGTGCTAGGGCCTAATATTATGGTGTAAGGGCTAAGAATATACCAGACTTCTGGGCCATGCATATAAATGGTGATTACAGTACATGTTAAGTGCAATGCAGATGTCTAAACCACTACAGAGATAAGAAATGATGTTTCATTTAAGTGGAATCATCCCCTTAGAAGTAGGGTTTGCTGGCTGAGTTAAGGGTGGTGGGGGCAAGGGGGAGGGAGAATTTCTCATAAAGAAGGCCAACTATGATCAAATATGTGAAATAAGAAACAGCATGATCTGCTGTTTGGAGAAATTACTAATGGCTCACTATTAACAGATTATACAGGAGTAGAAGAGAAGATATATTGTAATCAGGGGCCAGTCATACAGAACCTTGAATTTCTGTATTCTAAATTTCTAATTTTGTCCTCGGGGTGAAGGAAAGCCATTGAAGGATTTTAGGCAAAGAAGGAAACAAACAAACAAAAAAAGAGTAAAAGCAATTTCATAGAACAAACAAATAAAAAAACCTAACTCAACAAGTGGTGATGATATGGTCAATATGAAAATTAAAAAAAAGAACCTTGGCTCATACCTTACATTTCATACAAAAATAAACTCAAAATGGATCAGTGACTTACATGTAAAGTGCAAAGCTATAAAACTTATAGAGGACAGAAGAGAAAATCCTTGTGACTTTGGGTTGGGTAGAGTTTTTATTTATTTTTTTAAAAGATTTTATTTATTTGGAGAGCAAACACATGCGTGCTAGAGAGCAGGGGGAGGGGCAAAGGAGAGGAACTAGCAGATTCCCCACTGAGTGCTGGGTCCAACATGGGCTCATCCCAGGACCCTGAGATCATGGTCTGAGCTGAAGGCAGATACTTAACTGCTTAAAGGACTGAGCCACTGAGGTGCACCTAGGTAGTTTTTTAGATATCATACTAGGAAGCATAATCCATAAAAGAAAAAAAAAACATAAATGCATAAATTAGATATGACCAAACTCTTAAAAAGTTTACTCTGTTAAAGATACTATTCATAGAATTAAAAAAAAAAGAAAAAACTACCAAGCTATGATCTAGAAAAAATCTACAAACCACATTTTAAAAAAATTATCTATTTATTTGAGGGAGAGAGAGTGTGTGTGAGAGAGAGTATAAGCAGCGGAGCTATAGAGGAAGGGAGAAGCCGGGTCTCAGGGAGCCCAATGGGGGCTTGATCTTAGGACCCTGGGGTCATAACCTGAGCTGAAAGCAGATGCTTAACTGACTGAGCCACCCAGGTGCCCTACAAATCACATATCTGATAAAGAACTATACCTAGAAAATATTTTTTAAAACTTCAAAAAATCGACATTGAGAAAAAACTAACCCAATGGAAAAAATGAGTAAAAATCCAAAGATAGACTTCACCCAGAAGATATATATGGATAGCCAATAAACATATGAAAAGATGATCAAAATTAGTAGTCATTAAGGAATACAAGTTAAAATGACAGTAAGAGACCAATATTGGCTCACTAGCATGGCTGATTTTTTTTTTTTTAAGTTATAATACCCAGTATTGTCAGTAGCACAGAACAACTGAAACCTATAACTACTAGTGAGAATGTAAAATGGCATACTCAGTTTGGAAAATATTTTGGTAGTTTCTTACAAAATTGAACCCTTATTTACCATCTGATTTAGTCATTTCATACTTATTCACCCAAGGGAAATGTAAAAGTGTGTTCACATAAAAACCTGTGCATTGATGTGCTGATTGATTGATTGATTGTTTGATTTTTTAAGATTTTATTTATTTATTTGAGAGAGAGAACAGGCAGGGGGAGAGCAGAGAGAGAAGGAGAAGCAGACTCCCTACTGAGCAGGGACCTCGATGTGGGACTCTCTCCCAGGACCCTGAGATCATGACCTGAGCCAAAGGCAGAGGCTTAACTGACTGAGCCATCCAAGCATCTCAAAGCAGTTTTATTAATAATCACCTAAACTAGAAGCAAACTAGATGTCCTTCAACCATTGAATACATACCCAAACTATGGTACATCCATACAAAGAAAAACTGCTCAACAGTAACAACAATAAACATGAATGAATCTCAAGTGCCTTCTGTTACAAGAAAGGAGCCAGACTCAAAAGGCTTCATACTATATCATTCAATTAATAGAATATTCTGAAATATAACTCTTCCTGAAAGAAGTATTCTGATTTAAAAATGTAGAAAAATTAGAGAAACAGAATAATCACCATTAGAATACAAAGGTAATAATTTTTGTAGGCAAGATCTACTATGGATGATAAAAGTAGTATGGAAAAGTTTGAGGCAGGGACGCCTGGGTGGCTCAGTTGGTTAAGCAGCTGCCTTCGGCTCAGGTCATGATCCCAGCGTCCTGGGATCGAGTCCCACATTGGGCTCCTTGCTCAGCAGGGAGCCTGCTTCTCCCTCTGCCTCTGCCTGCCATTCTGTCTGCCTGTGCTCTCTCTCCCTCTCTGACAAATAAATTAAAAAAAAAAAAGTTTGAGGCAAAACAGGATATTTGTATAGTGTAAATTATCTCCATCCATATATATACTAATTACAAAAAGGGAAAAGTATCTCTACAGTAGCTAATCTAGAAGACATCACCTTAACCAAGTGGTCCATGCTAACACCCCAGGAAGGCATATGGACATCATGTTTCCTCCAATACAATGCACTCAGAAAGGTACATAACTTACGTGATACTCCTGCCAAAAACACATAACTGCAAACCAAATTATGGAAAAACAATAGACACACCCAGACTGAGTAACATTTTACAAAGTAACTGACTAGTGCTCTTGAAAAGCATCAAGGTCATGAGAAACGAGAAACCCGAAGAATTGTCACAGATTGGAAGATACTGAGGAGATGTGATAAGTGAGTGCAATGTGGGAGCTTGGATGGATTCTGGACAGATGAGGACAGTAGTGAAAATGCTGAGAGAATCTGAATAAAATTCTGTAGTTTAGTAAATAGTTCTCTACTGATATTTATTTCCTGGCTTTGATAATAATCCTATGGTTATGTAAAACATTAGCATCAGAGAAACTGAGTAAAGTTTTATGGGAACTGTATTATTTTCACAACTTTTTTTGTAAGTCTGAAATTATATCTAAATGAAAATTAGAGAAAAGTCAGAGTAATGTATTCCAACAACAATAAAATAAGCATTAAAATATTCATTATGAGATTAAATAAGGAGCTTGCTAGATTTCTATTCAATAACTTTATGAATAATTTTTTAGTAGCAGTCACATATGCAAGGAGTCCATAATCATTTTCAGTAATTAAGACTTTTACTGGTCTAGGGGGTGCCTGGGTGGCTCAGTGGATGAAGCCTCTGCCTTCCATTCAGGTCATGATCTCAGGGTCCTGAGATGGAGCCCTGCATCAGGCTCTCTGCTTGGCGGGGAGCCTGTTTCCCCATCTCTTCTCTCTGCCTACTTGTGATCTCTCTCTCTGTCAAATAAATAAATAAAATCTTTAAAAAGAAAAAAAGACTTTTACTGGTCTGTAGCTAAAAAGACCATCAGGAACCCAGTGAAGTTTCTGAGGAATGACTGATTGCCTGAACTTTCAGTCTGGCAGAACAGTTCTTATTCAGGTCTATTAGATAGAATTAGCCATAGCCCTTCTCCAATTTAGCATCATCAAACTTTTTGCCAGAAAAAAATTGCATCATGAATGATTGGGCAGGAATTTTTATTTTTGGAAATGAGTAAGGTTTCACCATCTAGATAATTCTATTCGATTTGATTTTGAGATATTAAAAGGCAATATTATGTATGCATAAAGTTGTATTTATATTCCTTTTTCTCTCCTAGTTCTTACAATTTACAGTGTTATCTTCACATTGAGCAACTTGTTACTAGAATTTTTAACCTGTTCCATCTTATTACAGTCTACCCAATAATTAGGAGGCTGGTTAGGGAGAAGAGAGATCCACAGGAAGGAAACATTTAAGTTAGAGGCAGATCTAGGAAGGTCATTAGACTGCATGACCTTGAGAAAACCCAGATACTTAAACATGGAAAGAACAAGAATAAATTCCTCCTGAATACAGATGAAGTATATTCTCTGTTGTAAATAGGGAAGTATACTCTGGCAGAATATAAACTGGTGATCCCAATTAGCCCCAGTGCTGCTTGAACACAGAGAGATTCACAGGGCTACCAGAGCATGTCATCTTGTTCCTATTTGTTACAGTCACACTTAGTTCTTTTTCTCTTATCAATATATATACATAATAATTCTGAATGGTAAATACTTTAGAGTAAATATCCTGAGAACCCATGGAGACTCCAGAAATTGCACAATAATAATTCATCACTATTTTCAGTAACAGCAAAGAGTAAATATTAAGGATGTTAGGAGAAGAGAGAAAATACAAAATTTTCTTCGAAATACGAAATTTCTTCTCTTTGTGCTGCCTCTCATGTTTCCTTTTCCCCTAGGTTGCACCTCTTTCCACTTTCATGCTATCAACGCCCCCCTGCCGACCCCAACCCTGCCGCCATTTGTTAACAGCATTTTTGGGGGCAGCAGCTCTGTCTTGAGCCTCAAGTTCTCTTGTGTCATGCTCACAATCTTCCTCATTTTTCATTATCAGTTTCATTTCACACTTTTCTCAGGGGCTACTTCAAACATTCACCAATACCCCAAGGCCTCTCCTATCTATTCGGCACATGATTGAAAAAAGGGAGGCTGGTAACCCCAGAGGTGTCTGGGCCTTCCAGGTACCCACGTTCTTTTCATATCATAGTTCTCTATGTACCCATGTAGGGTGCACTTAGTACATTTCTTTCCATCTCCTCAGGGATTTGGAAGAGGAAGAGGCACATGGAAGAAATGAGAGTAAGTTTTAAGATGTTTTGTCATTTAACCTGAATGTATTCTAGGAGTCAGGAGACTAGTAAAGAACCAGAGGAGCGAGATGCATGGACCCGACCCAGGAGGACAGGAGTCTAATTATTCCCTTTCTTATTCGCTGCTAAATACCCATTGCTTATTAAAGTGCTTTCTTATTCCCTGTTAAATACCCATTGCTTATTAAAGTGCCTGTACAGAATGGTTAGGCACATAATAAATATTACTTGCATTAATGAAGACTAAACATTTGGAATGTAAGAAACCAACATAATCTAATTTGCATTTTTAACCTACCATCTGACTACAGTGTGCACACACTTCACAGTCCACTATAAGCTGACCATCTTCAGATATGCTATAATGGGCTGTGCCCTCCTAATTGTCTCATCCAACAGAAGATTCTCAATCCTTATCTTTCTTGACTTCCCAGCTCATTTGATTCTATGGATCTCTCCCCCATTCTTAGGGGAAGAAACCTGTTTTCTCCTAGGTTGTTTCTTCCATCTCTTTCATTAGCTTTTCTTTTTCAGTCTGCCTGCTAAGGATCAGTTTCCTCAGTCTTCTAGGAAAGCTCACCCTCCCTCTAGCTTCAACTGCCAATCACTGCTCATCTGGGGACTACTTTTTAGATTTTAACCTATAGTCCAGACATCTACCCAGGTTCCAGAGGCTTTCTAGAAGTCTGTAAATGTCTCAGGCATGTCAAGCACAGCATATCCAAACTAGAATTCATTATTTTATCTCCAAATCTGTATTTCTCCAGAATTTTCTATTCCCTTACTTACATTAAACCAGAAACTTCTAAGGCATCTTGAAATTATCCCCATTCCGTTACTCTCCATGTATAATTTAGTCACTAAACTATCCCAATTTAGTTTTGGAAACAGCTCTTGGAGCTACTCCTTCTTCTTATCTTTACTTATCTAATCTATTTTCTCATTATTTTCCACTAGGGTTACTACATGAGCCTCCAACTGTTTTGCCTGTCTATAATTTTTTTTCAATATGTAACCTGTACTGTTATCACTTTGCTCCAGATGCTTTGGATGCCTGCAATATCCTGATTTCTTACTTAGCCACAAGGGTTGAGAAGCTATTTCCTCTGCCTGGAAAATTTGCCTACCAAATCTTGGCATGGCTTGATCTTTCATTTATTCAGGTTTCTTTTCTCCTTACCTAAAATCATATTCATATATTTAATTGCTTTTGGTATCTTCCAGTAGATAGAAGCTCTTTTTCAATAATGTATTACCAGTGTCTAGAAGAGTGGGCATCCAATAAATATTTACTGAATAAGTGAATGTGTACATTAATAATAACTGTATCCAAAATAACACACATAATACTGGGAAATACTGGTTTACTGGTTTGTTGCTCCCAGTGGACTGATACCAACAAGTGGGCCTCTCAAGAGTATTGAGTGCTTCTTTTCTCTAGCTCTAGGTTTTAATCAGCAATAATGTCTAATACCTGGTGATACTCAGGAAATTTTCCTTGGAAAACAAAGCAAGAACAAAACTCTCAACCTACTTTAGCTAGCAGAGAAGCTGAACTCCGAAGGTAGGGGTAATAACCATCTTATTTATTTCATTAGAATCAGATATGCAGAATACCTACCCCTTTAATGTATACTCCTTATATCCAAACCTTGATTTTGCTTACAGGAACAATTCTACCCATACTTTTCCTCCTCACAGATGCTAAAGATAAGAGTTTATTGAAGGTACTTTTTGTTTCTTCCTGAACCTCTCTATCTTCTCTTTGGATCACTGATACAAACCTGAAGTTATTAAAAAAAAACAGACAACAACTTGGAAGTGGGGTGATAAGTTATCATGGTACAAATTCTTTTCACCAATATCTTGTGACATTCCTCTTCCTTTGGCAAAGGAATGGAATGCAAAATATTAGGGCTAGATGTGACCTTTGCTGTTTTCTAGTCCAACCTTCATATCTTAATCTTTTTGTGTGGAGGAAAAAAATTGAGGCTTAAAGACATTGAGTGACTTGTCTGAGACTCTGTAACAGGCAGTAGGATACACACCATGGTGGAGAAACAAGTATCATAATAGTTAAAAACTTGGACAGAGTATTACTTGACAAGTAGAATGTACTTCTGGGACCAGAGAGACAGTTCTTCGGTATTTACTGTACAATGTACTTGACTGGCTGGAATCTGCTCTCTGACTTAGAGTCTGTGCAAACTCACCGAAACTGTCTGGAAGGAACCCACAATATTCTGGATTATTTAAAGAGGGTTTGGGCAGGCCCAGCACTTTCTGTTATAGCTGTTAGGGACATCCAACAATGAAATGAAGTTATGTTTGGGAATTTGTTTGCCATTCTGACTGGCTTCTATACTCCTTTCTAGATCTATGATTTGTTAGAGATGTAGTTGTTCTATCTAAATTTAATTATCAGCTACTAAGCTGGAAGAGGGGAACTTCATTAGTTCTCTTTTGTTTCTTTCTTCCACCATGGGTATTCAGACTGCTGGGCCTGGTCTTCTGGAGTGTGGTTACAGCACTGTATTGCTTCATTATCTAACCATAGTTCTTATCTTTTTATAGAAGAGTAACTTTTTCTCTTTTGGGCTATGTAATTAATGACACTGGTATATACCTTACCAGTTACAAATTGCTACTATCCATGCTACTAATGGCTACAATTCTGTTCTCTAACTAATGGCTTCTATTTGCTTCTTGGAGGAAAAGTATGTGCTAAACACATGGTTTAGTTTGATTAATCCCTTTTTATACCAGTTTTATCCTAACAGGTTAATGTATTTGTGATGTGTATCAAATAAATAAGTTCAACTTTTATCACACATACTTTTTATATAATGCAGCTTTTCATCATTTAACTTTAAAGTTTAAAATAAAGATAGCTATAATACCAAATATGAAAGAGCAAAGGCATTCCCAAGAACATTATAATAGGTATCTCTCAGAAAAAAAAACTATACATAAGATAAAAAGTATGCATATTAAGAATTTATAAAAGGATCTGATAAGATTTTGATCTATAATTTTGCATTACTTTCAACTGAGAGTCTGTGTGTTTACTTCAGAGAACCCCAGGATACTCTACTAAAGTGACTGCATAAACCTATCCTCCATCTTTATCTTTGTCCATATTATCTTTTATGCAATATGGTAGTCCTTAGGGAGCATTAATTGCTAGTTATCTTTTAGCTACTTAAGGCCAATCTTGGAACAATTACCATGTATTTATGGGAATGAGGCCTTCATTTATTTATTGCCTTCTCTTAAAAATCTCATAGCACTGGAGTCAAGAAGATAACAGTATAAATATGCCCATTTATCTTTGTGTGAATTACTCCTTTCTCCATCTCCACCACCCACCTCAGCAGCAGCACAACAACCTTATATGGGGCTCGCTTGTACAAATTGAAACTGTAATGATGGTTGCCACTCAAAAGCATATTGAGCCTGTCCTTTCTTAATTATCTTTTTTTTTTTTTTAAATTTTTTCCTTCCTTCCCTGCTTCCCTCACTTCTTTCTTTTTCTTGAAATAGAAAAAAGACCTTGAATTAGGGAGCATAAAAATATGGCTTTGTAGAGGTCACTGTTCCCATTTTTAAGGCAAGATTGTCAGAAATGTCAAACAGTCACTATGTTAGCTGTTTGCATGTTTATGTGAAATAAATGGAGTATTTCAAACTGGCAGACAGGTGCCATAGACTATCTCATTAAACCCATTCAGCTGATTAAGATAACTAAATCTTACTACTTCATGGGACTATAAATCTTTTGCCTTTTTATATACTTTTATGCATATATATGCATATAAAATATATGATAATATGTGAATAAAATACATAGGACTATGTGACAGTCATATAATGTTATTTATAAAAAGGGAGAAAGAAAAGGTCTAATAATTTTCAATCCCTAAATATATTGTTTGACACTTCTTTCCAGATATTACATGCAAAAATACACATAAGAGGACTTCAATATTATAATTAAATTGTTATTTTAAATGCTTTGCAGATATGCAAAGATGTAGAAGCCAACTTTAAAATTGTATTTTTCCTTCCAGAGAGATATAAGATGGAAGGAATGACTTGAAAAGTTCATGCTAAATTAATGACAAGGAAGTCAGAAAATAAAAACAAAATAATTAACATGCTATTTATTCTCTCTCTTTCTGTCCTTTTAGATTATAGTCTTTGCTAGCTATTGTGGTATTGCTGGATCTTTCCAAATTTTACATTTTAAAAGTAATTTATTTCACTAACCTAAATATTTTATTTTATTTTATTTTTTATTTATTTGACAGAGAGAGATTACAAGTAGGCAGAGAGGCAGGTAGAGAGAGAAGGAGGAGGAACTAAATATTTGATTTTAAAAACTAGTGCTATATCATTTTATTCAGATTGTCATTTACTTAATGCTATTTAATTCAGATAAGATAAAGATAATTAAAAGTATAAAACTTGTTCATTCACTGAATGATATAGAAAAATATATAGATATAGAAAAATATATGTAGATATAGAAAAATATAGAAATATATATAGATAGATATATATAGATATAGGAAAAAAAACCAACACACACACATGTACACACACATAACACACACATAACACACACATAAACACACCCTATGGGTTTTAGAGTCAAAAAGACCTCAGCTTGAATACCTGCCATGCTACTAACTATGGGTTAGAGGTCTTTCTACAGGTTAATTAGTCAGAGCTTCAATGGATGATAGTCACAGTAGTTGCTATGAAAATGAAATGGTAAACTATATGTGTAAAGGCCTGGCATATAACACCAGTGATGGCTACCATTTAATGTGGTTTATTATAACACATCTTATGCTAAATGCTGTATACATTTACAAATTTATTTATTTATTTATTATTTATTTTAAAGATTTTATTTATTTATTTGACACAGAGAGAGAGATCACAAGGCAGAGGCAGGCAGAGAGAAGGGGGAGCAGGTTCCCTGCTGAGCAGAGCACCCGATACAGGGCTTGATCCCAGGACCCTGTGATCATGACCTGAGTTGAAGGCAGAGGCTTAACCCACTGAGCCACCCGGCACCCCTACATTTACAAATTTAGTCCTTACAGTATTTCCTATGGAGTAGGAACTATTTTGGCCCTATTTTTATAGATGTGGAAGTAAAGGCTAAAGATGGCAAATAATTTAAAGCTGCACAAGTCTTAAGTGGCAAGAGTAGACTTCTAACTTTTTAAAACTTTGTGGCTTAAAACAACAGTCATTTTATCCTCTTTCACAATTTTATGGGTTGACTGGATTGAGCTGGGCAGTTCCTTTGCTCTACAAGATCTCAACAGCAACTACAGCCATCTGTGGGTGGTGGTGCTGTTAGTGGGGAGAGGTTGCAATGTCTGAGATGGTTTATCTCAAGCCTGGCATTCAGGCTGTCTGCAGGGGGTGCAGACAGAGCTGTTGACTAGACAGTCTTGCTTTTCTCCTCTCTGCAATACTGCTTGACGCCTCACCATTTGGACTGGCTTTGCTCAGAACTGGAGGCTGGGTTACAAGAAGGAGTGTTGCAAGAGGACAGGCTCCAAAGTGCAGACATGTAAGATGCTCCCACTTTCATCACATGTGTTAAATGTCCCATTAGCCAAGGCCAGTCACATGGACAAGCCCAGAATCAGTGGAGAGAACAACAGAAGTACATAAATGCTGGCAGGCACCATTACAGTCACTAAAGTAACAGACCAGTCCAACAGCTGTCATCAAGAAAGAGGGAGGCAAACCATAAAAGACTCTTAATTATAGAGAACAAACTGAGGGTTGCTGGAGGGAGGTCGGTGGGGGATGGGCTAGTGGGGGATGGGCATTAAGGAGGGCACTTGTGATGAACACTCGGTGTTATATGTAAGTGATGAATTACAAAATTCTACTTCTGAAACTAATATTATACTATATGTTAACGGGAATTTAAATAAAAACTTTTAAAAATGGATAACCATAAAAAGGAAAAAAAGAAAGTACTCTTTTGTGTCTTTCAGACTACGGAGGCTGTTGATACTCTTCTGTTCCCCTTGGTCCAAATGTTGGTCAGTGCCTTGTGAGAAAGACTTAGGAGGACATAGCCAATTAATGTTTTTCATAAGTTTTTATATTTTCCTGCTTTCAAATATGACATGAAATTTCAATTTTGTATAAATGGTTTTAAAAGAAATTTTGGTTTTCTGAAAAAATGTGTCTCAAAGATTATTTTTTATGAGTCTCTTCAATGCCATTCTCTGTTAGGTTTTATATGTTATAGTTCATTAGTGAATAAAATAAGGAGAAATGTAGTTAAGGTTTGTGTCCTATCATTATTCAAATAAAAGTGATTATATAGCAATCTATTTCTTAGAGTATAAGATTAATTTTGTATTTTGAAGAAACTTCAAAGGAATGGCTTTGATCCCACATTTCTATAAAAATGGAATTTTTTTTCTCAAAGTTGCAATTCTTATATCCATTTTATATAAATTATAATAATTTAAATCTAATGGCATTTTTGTAGATGGGTTCCATGTTTAAAAGTCTTACTTCAGATAAAACATCTATATTTGTATATGAGATTTTTTTCTAAACAGAAATATTTTACTTTAATGACCCAAAATACTCAAAGTGTTTCTTCTACTCATATTAAAATTTTAGCAGCTTTAGAAGAAGTGAATAGCTTATAGAGATTAGAAAAAATATATAATACTTTACTTTTGATTCATTACTTCAAGTTAAAATAACAAATGATTTATAGATAATAAATACCATTTCAAAGCTGTTTGGTGACCAGTGCAAACTCTGATAATGTCATAGCCAAATATCAAGGCTCTGAGGGATGATATCAGAAATTAAACTATCCCCTTAATGGCTGTGGTATTGCTCTTAAGTTTTTGTTTGTTTGTTTGTTTTTTAAGGAACTGAGATAGAAATACATGAAAGAAGTCATGAAGAAAATCAGTACTTACTTTTTGTCACAACACCTTCTAGTCGAATGATATTTGGGTGGTCAAACTGACCCATGATACTAGCTTCTCTAAGAAAGTCTCTTCTTTGTCGATCCATGTGGCCACCTTTCAAAGTTTTAATGGCAACGGGGATCTCTCTTTTTCCTGGTGTCTTCAAACGTCCACTACAGACTTCTCCAAATTCTCCTTAAAATAAGAACAAAAGCAGTTGTTTGTTTAAACAGAATACCTACATCCGGAAGAATTGAATTTGTCATATGATAGCATCTTTTTGTTTTTTAACATAATGACTGTCAAGGGTGTCATTTCCACATGGAGATTTCTTTCTTATAAATTAAATTTGTAATGACAATATACTTGATCAGCATCATTTATAATGAATAATGGAATGCATTTTCCTATGGGGTAGGACAGGAACTATCTTTGATAGTTCTCCCTGATCTCTAGAAAAATTATGACTAGCAGAATTGGTGATGCTAATTTAATTCTATAGAAAAGCAATCACTGCATAACATTTCCTGTTCCTATTCTTAGTACTGATATATGGGCCAAATGCCTCTCTATTCAGGGAATCCATCAGGCAGAGTAGTGGATGTGACCCTGTAGGCCATATGTCTGAGCTTCACTACCATCAGAAATCAATGCATGGGTCAATTGGTATATGAACATATTGAAATGACTACCCTGACCTCAACTATAATAGGTGATTATACAAACTAAATTACAAGTTACACGGCTGTAATGCAGATATAGTAGGATGATCTATGGCTCAACAATGATTTCATTGCACAGTAAGGAATAATAGTCAAATATTTATGATTAATTTACTACATGTTTATCCAGTGATAGAGTGCTGTGAGTTTCAAAGAATATAAGTTGGTCTCTGTTCTTAGAAGCTTATAATCGAGTAGAAGAGTTTAGCTGAATATAAGTAAAACACGTTAAGAACTTAAGAACCAATCTCTGCAAATGCTGTATTCTTTAAGTAAGAATGGTGGGCTCTGGAAGACTTCTTGTAGCCGGTCAAACTTTTACTGGACCTTGAGCGATGGGTGCAATATTTGGATATTCAAGAAAAACAGTGACATTCCAGAGAGTGAGAAAAGTGAAGACAAAATTTCAAAGGTTGGAAGCCATAAAGACACAGGGATGACTAGATGGATTATCATGGGGAAGAAGGTTGGACGTTTTCTCAGTGAAATTCAGTAAGTTCAATAAAGTTTAAAATTCAAGACTTAAATTTTCTGAGGCCAACTACCTTCATTTACTTAAAAGTATGATGCTTGATCACCAATTTATTAATTTGGAAAGTGAAGATACTAATAAAACCTTCCATAATTCTATAATGTCGTAAGGATAATAGAAAGATCAAAAGTGATGACACACAAGCGGAGAAAGACAACTATCATATGATCTCCCTGATATGAGGAAGTGGTGATGCAACATGGGGGCTTAAGTGGGTAGGAGAAGAATAAATGAAACAAGATGGGATTGGGAGGGAGACAAACCATAAGTGACTCTTAATCTCACAAAACAAACTGAGGGTTGCTGGGGGGAGGGGGGTTGGGTAAAGGGGGGTGGGGTTATGGACATTTGGGAGGGTATGTGCTTTGGTGAGTGCTGTGAAGTGCGATTCACCTGGCGATTCACAGAACTGTACCCCTGGGGATAAAAATATATGTTTATAAAAAATAAAAAAATTATTAAAAAAAAAGAAAAAGAAAAGTGATGACACATGTAAAAGTCCTTGTCAACTGTAAAGCATTATTCATTTGCTTTAAGTTATATGAATCTTTAGAATGGTCAAAAAAATGAAAATTAAACAATCCTCAATTGGTTTATTAGCTAGAAGTTCTGGCTAATAATTCAATGCAATGTAAATTTGAGTATAGAGGACCAAATTAAATTTTTGTAGTATCACAGATTTCAGTTATCTGTATTTTTTTTTTGGAGCAATTCATTATAGTTAACCTAATATTGACTCCATATCAATATTAAGTACTTCTTGGTATAAATGCTAGGATATTGTTTAAGTAAAAAACAGAAACAAAAACAATGTAAGAAGGAAACAAGCCAAAATGTTGCTTCTCAAATTATGTAGAAACATGTCCATTAGAAATAGAAAGCAGTCTAACAAGAGGGTTTACTCTATACATGTTAAGCCAACAAGTAAGCAAACAGAAAACACAGACTACAGTGGGATCCCTAAGTTCAAAGCCTATGATATGGGAGTTTTACAAATCTTGTTTAATTTGACATCCAAACAAGAAATATCTTTTTTGCTTAATGATGCTCTCAACCTGTTCTTATGCTCACAGGGAAAAGAAGCCACAGTTTTTCAGTTTTGTTTATAATATATATATTTTTTATTTTTCAAAAGATTTTCACTCAGACATAATAAAATGGCAGTTGATAGAGACATTCAACCTCTAAGGGCTCTGAACCTTGAAAGAAAAGGTATGTACATACATTTAAGTTAATGTCTGATATACCCAAGCCTACTAACTTGAAATTCCTTCTCAAATCACTGTGGTTTGTCATATGAATATCCAGAACAAGACAGGTATTTCTTCTTTTCTTTTACCTTGCCTTAGTAAGTCTGCTAGTAAATCTAAAAGCTTAGCAATATGTTAAAACTCCTCACCTGCCATGAGCCCATAATCCAAGTGATTTTCTGTTAACATTTCATAGTAATCCAAATAAACTTTTGAATATAGTGAAATGAACAGAAAAATCTGTTGTTATTTGATCAAGGCAGGCAGAGTGGTAATTTTCTTTGGTTTTCTGTTGTCTGAAATTCATGTATCCTATTATCACCAGGCAGGTGTTTTCTTCATGTCAAACTTTGCACGATCAAGCTGTTATCACACTTATTTCAGTGACACTAAATATGGTTGCCTCAATTAAAGATCTGAGACTCCTAGCACATTCTTTAGGAAAATCCAAAAAAATTCAGTCACAGAACGTATTAAAACCCTTATCTGTGGTAGGCCTGCCTGTATCAAACATATCAGACAGCAAGGGAAAAATTTTTTTAAATTAAATGCATAATTTAAGATATTGCCAAAGATTGATCTATTATATTGTTGTTCTTGCAGCAAGAGTGGAGGCCCTGTATATAACCATAAATAAGATAAATCATTCCTCAATAAGATGTGTGGACATTTATATATCCTGGTTAGTCCATCATAACTCATGACTATAGGAATATGGTGTTAACCTCAGATATTTTTCCTTTCCAATCATTTTCACCATCATTGTTACCCAGGTAGCTCTTTTTTTTTTTTTAAAAGATTTTATTTATTCATTTGATAGAGAGAGATCACAAGTAGGCAGAGAGGCAGGCAGAGAGAGAGAGAGGAGGAAGCAGGCTCCCCGCTGAGCAGAGAGCCCGACGCAGGACTCGATCCCAGGATCCTGAGACCACGACCTGAGCCGAAGGCAGCGGCTTAACCCACTGAGCCACCCAGGTGCCCTACCCAGGTAGCTCTTAACACAGTGCTTACTACCATGAGTCAGGTCTAAAAACTAAATATGTACTTTAACCTCGACAACAAACCTTTGAGGTGGGTACCATTATTTTCCTCATTTTACAGTTGAAGAAGCTGAGATACATGAGCTAAATGACTTATCTATGGTGACATAGCTAGAAAGTAATAAAACTATAATTTGAGCGCAGGAAGTCTAACTTCATGGTCCATGCTTATAACCACTCTTTTTTGCCAGCCGGGATGTTTATCACAATTATCATTTTGTTATTATGCTGTAACAATTAGTATTGGATTTTCCATATAAAGTCTACCTAACCAAATAAAACTGTGGGAGAATGGTAGAGGTAGTGAGGGACCATACATTTTGGAGGATTGTCGTCTCACAATTTCTTGGAGGCTTTCCAAACTTTTCTTCTCCATGTTCTGAGAGTCTGTTTCTGCCCTACCTCCAACCCCTTGAGCATCACTGAAGAAAAGAGCCACACTCCCAATGGCTTTTTGGAACATATCTCTCAGGTCTAATGAGGTATTTTGCTCTTCACATTTTCTGTTTCTCTCTGACAGGAATGCTCTCCACAAACTGTCTCCCTTCCTCCCTGTCTCCATCCTCCTCAGTCTTTCTCTATGTGGATGGCTTCTTAGTAGCAGTGAAGGCCAAGATTTGAGGTTCCTCCTTCAAAAAACTTCCTCTAATTGATTGATAGAATTTAATCCCTACTACCTTCCTTCCCAAATGAAAAAGAAAAAAAAAAAATTAGCAGTTCTACAATCAGAATCTGGCCTCGCTTTCAGAGCTGGGCTATGTTATTCTCCTATCACACACTATACCAGACTTGACAAGGTCATCCTGGGAGCATGATAAAATGAGATAGGCAAAATTTTGCCTAAGCAATGACAAAGAAAGGCAACATCACGTGCCAAAATGCTAAATATGCCCACCTCTTTGCTAAAATGAGTAGCTGCTGCTTCTTTACCAGTTATAACCTTATTCTTGTTCTAGTCTCCCCTCCATGTAGATAAAATTCTTTAATATACTGTAGTGTAAGTCCTAAAATTAAAGCCCAATATTATGTGTTGCTTTAATATCTGGTGGAAATTGGGAAGGATTCAAATAACCTTCCCAAGTCTCTCCCTTCCACTCTGCTCCCATACATAAGGTCTTCCAGCCAAACATCCCTCTTTATCAAATGGATTAGATATTGTTTTTCCTTATTCCTGCGTAGCAGGTTCCACTTTCCTATCAGTCTGTAGAATGATTCAAATAAGCCAATCACATCCTCCTAAGGGAACCAGGGGTGCCTCATCCTACATCCTGTTACAGCCCTCTGGTTATTTGTTAGGTTCCCAAGTGTAACCACTAGGTGGCCCTGTATGGTGTCCCCTTCACCCCTGGGCTGAATACATACAGTTAATAAATATCAACCAATCTCATTTGCCTAATGTAAGGTGTTGTGTGTTTGGCATCCCATGGTCCTAGGGTGAGGATCTCAATCACATCAACAGAGTAAAGCGCTCTACGTGGGAATACAAATTAACTCAGCCACTATGGAAATCAGTATGGAGACTCCTCAAAAATTTAAAATAATAGAAATACCACATGATTCAATAATTCTAGCATTGGATATTTACCCCCATCCCCAAATGAAAAAAGGGTACTGAAGATATACCTACACTCCTGTGTTCATTGCAACATTATTCATAATAGCCAAGATATGGAAGCAACCTAAGTGTCCACTGATAGGAATATGGATAAAGAAGAGGTGGTATATATACACAACAGGGTATTACTCAGCTAACAAAAAGAATGAGATTTTGCCATTTGCAACAACATGGATGAACCTAGAGGGCATTATGCTAAGTGAAGTAAGTCAGACAAGTACCATATCATTTCACCCATGTATGGAATCTAAAAAACAAAATGAATAAAGAAAAAAAAGCAGAAATGGCCCTATAAATACAGAGAACTGGAGATAGCCAAAGGAGAACTGGTGAGGAGATGGGCAAGAAAGGATTAAGGGGGGTGGGAAGTTCAGGCTTCCAGTTATGGAATGAATAAGCCACAGGGATGAAAGATGCAGCGTAAAGAATATAGTAAATGGTATTGTAACAGTGTTGTATGGTGACAGGTGGTAGTTACACTTGTAATGAATATAGCATAATATATACAATTGTTGAATCACTATGTTGTACAACTGAAACTAATGTAACATTGTGTGTCAACTATATATGTCAGTAAAAATAAATACGATAAAAAATACTTAATATAAAAAAACCCAAGCACATACTCAATTACAGAATTGTTGCTGCTTTCTGACAGCATCTCATCTTACAGCAAACATCTGCTTCCTTAGATTTCCCACATCATCCAATCAAAGCCCAAATCCTATAATAGGTTTCATCTAACATTCTCTTACTGGCACACACTATAGTTCTACATGCTGTGTGTTTTCCCTTGCTGAAATGAACAATAAACCCTAGTTTTCAACTATAGTGTGATTTTGCGATCTTTGCCTTGAGAGTATTAGTATAACATATTACTGTATAGCACTTTTGACTATTTGACATTCATTTTTAATAACCTTATACATTTGGTATGTATAGCTCCATTTCAAAAATATCGCCTTGACCAGGTCAACTATAAGTCAGAAAGGCATGGGCCTTGACATCTCTATCTTTTGTTGTATCCACAGTACCTAGAACATAATAAACAACTCCTTAATATTTCTTGAATGAACAGAATGAATAAATTGGGAGGTAGATCTAGACCCAAAGTTGGGATACTTTGAGTACAGGGATTTTTCTAATATAGTAACTTAAAAAAAAAAATTACATAGTCTCCTTTGCTTTCTTTTCATTGTGTACATTTGAGAGATGCCTCAATATTTTCTGCATTCAGTTTTTTTTTAAAACTTAACTGTACATATTCCACTTTCCTTCCTGAGTGTGAAGGCAACAGGAAGAATATCTTTAAGTGTCATATTTAAAAAGACATTATGAGACTGACAAAAAGAAGACCCACAAAAGAAAAACATATAGCTAATTTTTAATTTAATTCTAGAGGGATTTATTAGTCTCTTCAGGACTTAAGGTAAATTCCATCATTCTTAATGTTATCAGAGGGGTCAACTCCCCAACTGTACTCAGGCACTTATGAAATTCTTTTGGATTTCTTCCCAATACATAGCATACCTTCTACAGTGAAAGAGAACAACAATTTTCAGAAATTTTATAATTTCACACAGTTGAAATCATATTTAATATTGAACGCTTCTGATTCAACTTCACAGAAAAATTCAACATAATGCAAGATTTCTCATGTTTAACAAGATTTCTCAGTAGGAAGAGTTGATTAAGACATGGGAAAGGAAAGGTTCTTAGAAAGTAGGGCTTCTATGTACACCTTCACCACTAATTTGTTTTGTGGTATTAGAGGAAGTCACATTATTTCTTCCTGCTTTAGTATCTTTGGGGGAAGGGGTTTTAAATATCTACCACCTAGTTACTTTTTGAGAGATAAAGATTAAGGTGTAAATACTTGCAAAGCTTTTTGAGTCCTAAAAAGTTTCCATGTAACCACTGAATCTTCTCAAATTATGCTGGATCCACAGAAGAAATGTTAAATATGTTATTCTAAGTATCCTTCATGGCGAGGCTCTTAAAGTCTAGGTCAGGAAACAGGATTTCTTTAAGACCTGAGAAAGACTTTTTTAACTTCCTCATCAAACAACAGGTAAGGATTTTTTCAGTGAATGAATTAAATAACACCTTATCCCATATTATCTATTTTTTTCCACACACATGAGATAGCTTCTTTTTATTTCTGTTTTTTTTTTTTAATGACATAATTCCTTCAAATTTTTGTGATGTGCATATAGTAAGAGGATGCAAGACAGCAATCCAGAAGCATTAAGAATGCAATCATTCTAGATGGCTGAAAAGTTGACTCTTGACTTGAGTGCACTCATCTCTGCCCCCTGCCCCAATATTTGGAAAGTTACATTGTATTTTCATGCTTTGTTTGTGCATGGAAGTGTTTCTCCACACTAACTTCCTAGATGATGGGCCCTTTTGTTCATACTCAGCATCCAATTTCACAGCCCAGTCAGTTGTCTGGAGTGGCCAGCTTCTGTAATCACAGTCATGCCTACAGTGCTGCTTCTCAATGCACTTTCCAAACAGCATTTGATGTTGATGCATGTATGCTGTCTACTGGCAAACACATCTATTTCTGTCAAACAAAGCTCTGCATTTGATAAAAATTTGTCTTTGTTTATTTACTTGAGGCAAAAGGGGACTTTCATTGTGTTACAGGGCTTGCTTTTCAATAAAATTCTGCCTTTATTATTAGGACACATGAGAGTGAGTCAACATGCTGGCAACAGCTGACAAGACAATATTATCTGATTGATTCATTAATAAGAATTTGAGGATTCTAGTACAATAAACATTCCTTTAAAAGTCTTAGTTGACTGCTCCTTGCTTCATCTTCCCTGTTTTCCTGGATCAACTATGATTCTAGTGCTAGTGTCTCTTGGTTTCAACTATTAACTCATTATGTTTTTCCTTACTAACTTTAAACATCTTAAAAGCAGAGACCATATCCTTTTTTTGTTTTTATGTCTCATCTTTTACAATTTTCATTCTGTGTTTTAAAAATTTACATGATATATTAATATTACAGTATTAATTGCAATGATTGGGTTTGGGGAAAATGTTTAAACATTGCTGGGTATATCACAATAAAAACTAGTATTAAAAACAAATATTTACATGACAATAGGCTTCTTGTAGCATCATGATACCTCTGAAGTAAGGCAGGAGTGGCCAAATCTATGATATACTTCTACTCCAAATTCCAGTGTGTGGATTTTTTCCCATCACCACGAAGCAATTCTATACCAGCTTGGTGTCCTACAATTCAACTCAATTCTGACACTCTTAACATGGAGATCCCACTGGGTAAGTGTTTAGTACTACAAGACTCCCCTTTCCCCTCCATTTTATTTTATTTTTTAATTTAAATTTAATTAACATGTGATGTATTATTAGTTTCAGAGGTAGAAGTCAGTGATTCATCAGTATTATATAATATCCAGTTTTCATTACATCATGTGCCCTCCTTAATGTCCATCACCTAGCTACTCCATCTGCCAAGGCCCCATCCCTTCTAGCAATCCTGTTTGTTTCTTATGATTAGGAGTCTCTTATGGTTTGTCTTCCTCTCTGATTTTGTCTTGTTTTACCTTTTTCCTCCTTCCCCCATGATCCTCTGTTTTGTTTCTTAAATTCCACATATGAATGAGATCATATGATAATTGTCTTTCTCAGCTTGACTTATCTCACTGAGCATAATATGCTTTAGCTACACCAAGGTCATTGCAAATGGCAAGATTTCATTTTTCATTTTTTCAATGGTAGTACTCCACTGTGTAAGTGTGTGTGTGTGTGTGTGTGTGTGTGTATGTACATATAAATATATATATATACATATATATATATGTTTTACATCTTCTTTACTCCCAAAATATAAATGTGATCTGAAAAGGCACCCCAACGTTTATAGCAGCAATGTCCACAATAGCCAAACTATGGAAAGAGCCCAGATGTCCATCAACAGATAAATGGACACAGACCATATCTTATTGATCTTTATACTTCAGCACCTAGCAAGAGTCCTAGCATCAAATAGGTACTCAACAATTTGTTGAATGAATAAAACTGCCATATGCTCAAACTTTATGGGTACATCATCAAGGAGGGGTTGAGGATTTAACTTCATGATTCAAGCACAAGATTATTTATTATTTATTGAATTTAATTCTTTCTTTCTTTTAAGATTATTTATTTATTTATTAGAGAGAGAGAGAGAGAAAACACAAACAGAGGGAACGGCAGGCAGAGGGAGAGGGAGAAGCAGGCTCTCTGTTGAGCAGGATGTTCCATGTGGGGCTCAATCCCAGGACTCTGGGACTGAGATGGAGGCAGACACTTAACTGACTGAGCCACTCAGGCACCCTAAATTATTTCTTTTCAATTGAGGTATACTTGGCACACAATGTTATATCAGTTTCAGGTTTACAACAGTGATTTGACAAATCTATATGTTATGCTGTGCCCACAAGTGTAGCCACCATCTGTCACCATACAACACTATTACAGTACCGCAGACTTTATTCTCTGTGCTGTGTACCTTTTATTCCTATGACTTACTCATTCTAAAAGTAGAAATCTGTACCTCCTACATTTTATTCTATTCTGCTAAAACATGTTCCCAAATGCAATGCTGTCC
Organism: Neogale vison; assembly: GCF_020171115.1. NCBI lineage: Eukaryota > Metazoa > Chordata > Mammalia > Carnivora > Mustelidae > Neogale > Neogale vison. The sequence goes on along the minus strand of NC_058096.1, from coordinate 45,581,075 downwards.
TCAAGGAGATTAAAATTTTCTCACTTCTGACATCATAAGTTCAGTACATTATTTATCTACTGAATACTCTTATTCACAATATTTTGACTTTTCAAACACTGATCCTATTCCCCAGAGCACCTTTTTAATCCAGTGTATTAGTCTCTACCAGATTGTCTCTCACACCACTTCCTTTCTTGCCTGAAGGAATATTGAAAGAGTTCCTCTTTAGACCAAAAAATTTGCATTTCAAAACTCTGTGTGATGATCTATCAAAACTGATTCTCCATTTGGCATCATAAAAATAACATGGGGGGAAGAGCAAGATGGCAGAGGAGTAGGAGTAGGAAACCAAGTATCACTTGGTCCCAGGAGTTCAGCAAGATAGCTATCAAACCATTCTGAACACCTACAAACTCATCAGGAGATTGACGAGAAGAGCAGCAATCCTACAAACAGAAAATCAACCACTTCCAGAAAGGTAGGACATACAGATAAGTGAACATGAGGTGACAGATGGGATAAGAGACTGTGGGGGGAGGGGCTGGCTCCAGGCAAGCAGTAGAGCAGTGGAACACAAAATCGGAACTTTAGAAGTCTGCTCCCCTGAGGTAGGTCACTCCAGAGACTAAGTGGGGGGTGGAGCCCTCGGGGGGGGGGGCAGTGTGGTCACAGGACCTGCAGGGTCACAGAAAGACCAGGGGTGCCTGAGTATGGCAGATTATCCATGGATTGGAGTGGGGAAACCAGTTGCAGAGACAGCTGAAGAGAGGTTTCTCTGCTCGGGCTTATCTTAAACCATGATCTAAGGCACAGTCGGGGCACTGCTCTTTGAGCAGGGACCTCACAAGTGGCAGATCTGAGGAGACCCCCTCCTTCCTCCTCTGGGAGGAGCAGCGTGGGAGAGCATGGGAGGAATCTGCTAGGTTTGGAGACTCCAAACAGGGATGTGCGCCAGAGATAGAAATGCTCGGTCACAGGGTGGGTGAGCTCAGAGTGTGGCCGCAGACCGGGGAGACAGGAGTGATTGTTTTTTCTGAGGGCGCCCTGAGGAGGGGGGCCCTGAGGTTTCAGCTTCTTTGGCCGGAGATTGGGAGGCTGCTATTTTCATTCCTGCCCTCCAAAGCTGTACAGAAAGTGTTCAGGGAACAAAACCTCCCTAGAGCGAACCTGAGCAGATTACTCAGCCTGGCCCCTAGCAAGGGTGATGCAGTTCCACCTTGGACAGAGGCATTTGAGAATCACTGCAACAGGCCCCCTCCCCCAGAAGATCAACAAGAACATCCAGCCAAGACCAAATTCATCAGTCAATGAGTACTGCAGAATTCCAGAGCTACAGGAATACAGCACATAGAATTCATGGCTTTTCCCCCCACGATTCTTTAGTCTTTCAAAGTTAAGTTTTTTAAATTTTATTATTTTCTTATTCAATTTTTAAAAAAAAATTCTTTTCTATTTTAATGTTTTTTAACTATTTCTTCTTATCAATAACTTCTTAAAAATTATAAATTTTCTTTGTTATATTCTATCCCTTCATTGTATTTAATCTCACTTTGTATACATATAGGTTTTTCTTTCTTTAAAATTTTGGGATACAGTTTCTTCTAATAGATCAAAATATACCCTAAACCTAGTGCATGGCTTTGTTTTAGTCTCCAACCCGATCACATTCTTTCCTCCTTTTTTTTTCCTTCAACCAACTTCTTATCAATTTCTTTTTTTAGAATCTTTTTACATTTTCATCTTTCCAGTCATATTCCATCCCTTCAACATGTTTACCCTTACTCTTGTATATATATAAGTTTCTCTTTCTTTAGAATTTTGGAGGCAGTTTCTTATAAGAGTACAAAATACACTCAAAATCAAGAGTGTGGCTCTCTTCTATTCAGCAGTCCAATGTGTATATATATATTTATCCTCCATTCTTCTCTCCCTGGTTTCAGGTCTCTTCTGATTTGGTTAGTGTATATTTCTCTAGGGTCGTTGCTACCCTTTTAGTATTTTGTTCTCTCATTCATCTATTCTTATTAAGATAAATGACAAGGTGACAAAACACCTCAAAAAAAAAAAAAAAAAGAAAAGAGAGAACAAGATGCAGTACTGACATAAAGGGACTTAATCAATATGACATTAGTAACATGTCAGAACTAGAGTTCAGAATGACAATTATCAAGGTGCTAGCTGGGCTCAAGAAAAGCATGGAAGATACTAGAGAATTTTGGAGGGAGAAATAAAATCCCTTTCTGGAGAAATAAAAGAACGAAAATCTAACCCAGATAAAATTAAAAAAAAAAAAACTATCAATGAGTTATAATAAAAAATGGATGCTCTTACTTCTAGGATAAATGAGGCAGAAGAGAGAATTAGTGATATAGAAGACCAAATGATGGAGAATAAAGAAGTTGAGTGAAGGAGAGACAAAGAACTACTGGACCATGAGGGGAGAATTCTAGAGATAAGTGATACTGTAAGATGAGACAATATTAGAATAATTGGAACCTCAGAAGAAGAAGAAGAAAGAGAGAGGAGGCAGAAGGTATATTGGGGCAAATTATAGCAGAGAATTTCCCTAATTTGGCAAAGGGAACAAGCATCAAAATCCAGGAGGCACAAAAAAAAAAAACAACCCTCTCAAAATCAATCAAAATAGGTCAACACTCCATAATCTAATAGTAAAATGTACAAGTCTTAGTGACAAAGAGAAAAATCCTGAAAGCAGCTCAGGACAAAGAGGTCTGTAACATACAATGGTAGAGACATTAGATTGGTAGAAGACTTATCCACAGAGATCTGGCAGGCTAGAAAGGACAAGCATGGTATATTCTGAACACTAAACAAGAAAAATATGCAGCAAAGAATACTATACCCAGCTAGGCTGTCACTGACAATAGAAGAAATAAAAAGCTTCCAGACAGAAAAACAAAACAAAACAAAACAAACAACAAAAAAATACCTAAAAGAATTTGCAAACACCAAACCAGCCCTACAGAAAAGATTGAAAGAGGTCCTTTAAGCAAAAAGAGAGCCTAAAAGTAACAGACCAGAAAGAAACAGAGACAGTATACAATAACAGCCACCTTACAGGCAATACAATAGCACTAAATTCTTATCTTTCAGTAGTTACTCTGAATGTAAGTGGACTAAATGTCCTAATCAAAAGACACAGGGTATCCGAATGGATAAAAAAACGAGACGCAACGATACGTTGTCTGCAAGAAATTAATTTTAGACCAAAAGACACCTCCAGAATTAAATGAGGGGGGTGGAAAACAATTTACCATGCTAATCAAAAGAAAGCTGGAGTGGCAATCCTTATATCAGATAAATTATATTTTAAGCCAAAGACTATAATAAGAGATGGGGAAGGATACTATACCATACTTAAAGGGTCTGTCCAGCAAGAAGATCTAATAATTTTAAATATCTATGCCCCTAACATGGGAGCAGCCAACCATATAAACCAATTAATAACAAAATCAAAGAAACACATTGACAATAATACAATAATAGTAGGGGATTTAAACACCCCCCCTCACTGAAATGGATAGATCATCTAGGCAGAAGACCAACAAGGGCTTTAAATGATACTCTGGACCAGATGGACATCATGTATACATTTAGAACATTTCATTCCAAAGAATACACATTCTTCTCTAGTGCATATGAAACATTCTCCAGAATAGATCACATCCTGGGTCACTCAGGTCTCAACTGGTACCAAAAGATTGTGAGCATTCCCTGCATATTTTCGTACCACAATGCTTTAAAACTAAAATTCAACCGTAAGAGGAAAGTTGGAAAGAACTCAAATGCATGGAGGCTAAAGAGCATCCTACTAAAGAATGAATGGGTCAACCAGGAAATCAAAGAAGGATTGAAAACTTTATGGAATCAAACGAAAATGAAAACACAACTGTTCAAAACCTTTGGGGTCCAGCTAAGGCAGTCTGGAGAGGAAAATATATAAGTAATACAAGCCTTTCTCAAGAAATAAGAAAGGTCTCAAGTACACAACCTAACCCTATACCTAAAAAAGCTGGAGAAACAACAGCAAAGAAAACCTAACCCAGCAGGAGAAGAGAAGTCATAAAGCCCAGAACAGAAATCAATGAAATAGAAACCAAAAGAATAGCAGAACAAATCAATGAAACTAGGAGCTGGTTCTTTAAAGAATTAATAAGATTGATAAACCCTGGCCAGACTTATTCAAAAGAAAAGAGAAAGGACCCAAATTAATAAAATCATGAACGAAAGAGGAGAGATCACAACCAACACCAAAGAAATTCAAACAATTATAAGAACATATTATGAGCAACTATACGCCGGCAAATTTGACAATCTGCAAGAAATGGATGCATTCCTAGAGACACATAAACCTCCACAACTGAACCAGAAAGAAATAGAAAACCTGAACAGACCCATAACCAGTAAGGAGATTGAAGCATTAATCAAAAACTCCCTCAAATAAAGAGCCCAAAGTCAAAGACTTTCCAGGGGGAATTCTACCAAACATGTAAAGAAAATTAATACCTATTCTCTTGAAACTATTCAAAAAAATAGAAATGGAAGGAAAACTCTCCAAACTCATTTTATGAGGCCAACATTACCTTGATCCCAAAACCAGACAAAGATTTGGCCAAAAAGTAGAATTACAGACCAATATCCATGAGGAACACGGATGCAAAAATGCTCACCAAAATACTAGCCAATAGGATCCAACAGTACATTAAAAGGATTATTCACCACAACCAAGTGGGATTTATTCCTGGGCTGCAAGGTTGGTTCAACATCCACAAATCAATTAATGTGAAATAATACATTAATAAAAGAAAGAACAAGAACCATATGAACCTCTCACTAGATGCTGAAAAAGCATTTGACAAAGTATAGCATCCTTTCTTGATCAAAACTCTTGATAGTGTAGGCATAGAGGATACATACTTCAATATCATCAAAGCCATCTATGAAAAACCTACAGTGAATATCATTCTCAGTGGAGAAAAACTGAGAGCTTTTCCCCTGCGGTCGGGAACACAGCTGGGCTGTCCACTATCACCACTGCTATTCAACATAGTAGTAGAAGTCCTAGCCTCACCAATCAGACAACAAAATGAAATAAAAGCCATCTGAATCAGCAAAGAAGAAGTCAAACTCTCACTCTTTGCAGAAGTTATAATACTTTACGTGGAAAACCCAAAAGACTCCATTCCAAAACTGCTAAGACTCATACAGGAATTCAGGAAAGTGTCAGGATATAAAATTAATGCACAGAAATCAGTTGCATTTCTATACACCAGCAGCAAGACAGAAGAAAGAGAAATTAAGTAGTTTATTCCATTTATAATTGCACCCAAAGCCATAAGATACCTAGGAATAAACCTAACAAAAGAAGCAAATAATTTGTACTTAGAAAACTGTAAAGTGCCTGTGAAAGAAATTGAGAAAGACACAAAGAAGTAGAAATCATTCCTGCTCATGGCTTAGAAGAACAAATATTGTGAAAATGTCCACGATACCTAAAACAATCTACACATTTAATGCATTCTTGATCAAAATACCATCAATTTTTTTCAAAGAAATGGAACAAATAATTCTAAAATTTATATGGAACCAGAAAAGGCCCCTAATAGCTAGAGGAATGTTGAAAAAGAAAGCCAAAGTTGGTGGCATCACAATTCCAGACTTTAAGATTTATTACAAAGCTATAATCATGAAGATATTATGGTACTGGCACAAAAACAGACACATAGATCAATGGAACAGAATGGAGAGCCCAAAAATGGACCCTCAACTCTATGGTCAACTAATCTTCGACAAAGCAGGAAAGAATGTCCAATGGAAAAAAGACCATCTCTTCAACAAATGGTGTTGGGAAAATTGGACCGCCACATGCAAAAGAATGAAACTGGACCATTTTCTTACACCACACACAAACATAGACTCAAAATGGATGAAGAACCTCAATATGAGACAGGAATCCATCAAAATCCTTCAGGAGAACACAGGCAACAACCTCTTTGACCTCAGAAGCAGCAACTTCTTAGAAACATCGTCAAAGGCAAGGGAAGCAAGGGCAAAAATGAACTACTTGTACTTCATCAAGATCAAAAGCTTTTGTTCAACATCACTCAGCATCAGGGAATTACAAATGAAAACCACAGTGAGATACCTCCTCACACCAGTCAGAGTGGCTAAAATTAACAAGCCAGGAAAGGACAGATGCTGGCGAGGCTGTAGAGAAAAGGGAACTCTCCTACACTGTTGGTAGGAATGCCAGCTGGTGCAACCACTCTGGAAAACAGCATGGAGGTTCTTCAAAAAGTTGAAAATACAACTACCTTAAAACCCAGCTATCGCACTACTGGGTATTTACTGTAAAGATACAAAGGTAGTGACCCGAAGGGAACATGCACTCAAATGTTTATAGCAGCAATGTCCACAATAGCCAAACTATGGAAAGAACCTAGATATCCATTAACAGATGAATGGAAAAAGAAGATTTGGTATATATATATATACCACATAGATATACCATATATATATATATATATATATATATATAATGGAATACTACACAGCCATCATAAAACCCCAAGTCCTGCCACTTGCAATGATGTGGATAGAACTAGAGGGAATTATGCCAAGCGAAATCAGTCCATCAGAGAAAGACAATTATCATATGATTTCTTTGATATGAGGAATTTGAGAGGTAGGGCAGGGGGTCATAGGGTAAGGAGGGAAAAAAAATGAAACAAGATGGGACCAAAGAGGGAGACAAACCATAGGAGGGTCTTAATCTCAGGAAATAAACTGAGTTTTGCTGGGGGTGGGAAGAGAGGGATAAGGTGGCTGGGTTATGGTCATTAAGGAGGGTTATGTGCTATTGCTCTTGGTGTGTGCTGTGAATTGTGTAAGCCTTTCACAGACCTGTAACCCTGGGGAAATATTACATCATATGTTAATTAAAAAAAAAAAAAGAACGAAGGAAAATGTAACAAAGTTAATATACCACCAAAAAAAAAAAAAAAAAAAAAAGAGAGTAACATTAGGGCACCTAGGTGGCTCAGTCAGTTAAACATCTACCTTTGGCTCAGGTCATGATCCCAGGGTCCTGCGATGGAGCCCTGCCTCTGGCTCCCTTACCCTCTGATCCTCCTTCTCGCTTGTACTCTTACTTGCTCCTGCTCTCTCTCTCTCAAATGAATAAATAAAAAGTCTTAAAAAAAAAAAAAAGAATAACATTAGAAATAAAATCTAATTTAAAAAATTCTCTGTGACTGAGAGAAAGTTACTCAATGTCTTCAAGTCATTGTTTCCTTGTCTGGAATCAAATCTCTATTTCCTTATCTATAAAACATTAACTCTGTGTTTTGCAGAGTTATGGGGTGTAAATGTACCTGGCATTTCTACTTGTCCACCTGCCCAACCACCCCCTACACTGCCCCCACCACCCTGCAAGACCAATTCAACCATCTGCCTATTCCTCCTACCACAATCAGACTGCTGAGCACTCTGCCCTGGATAACAGTGTTACTAGAAACAAATGATTCTTTATTCATCTATATTTTCTTTTCAATACATACACCATCTATCACAGGTAATGTCTTTCACTGCCACCAACTACTGTCTCTTGGCTGTGAAGTTCCAAATCTAAACTTGTAGCTCAGACTTCTTTCTTGAACATTACATTTTTGTAACCACCTGGAAGTTTCCCAGGGGCCATCTCATCATCATCCTCTGTACTAGTCGGTTTGGGCTGCTATAAAAAGTTATCAAAACCAGGGTGGCTTAAACAATGGAAATTTATTTTCTCACAGTTCTGGAAACTGGCAAGTCTAGGAGCATGGTGCCAGCTGATTCAGTTCCTTGTAGTAGCTCTTTCCCTGGCTTATAAACAGCCATCTTTGCTCCATGTCTTTACATTGCTGTTCCTTGATGTGGCCAGAGAGCTCTCTGTTCTCTCTCTCTCTTCCTCTAAAGCCACCAGTGCTATCAGATTAGGACTCCACCCTTGGGACCTTGTTTATCCTTACTTAAAACCAGAAAACCTATTTTCAAATACAGTCAGGTTGGGAGTTAGGGCTTCAACATACGCATTTAGGGAGATGCTATTCAATCAACAGCATCTGAAGATGCATCTGAAGGTGGGAAACCCCTTTTCCCATCTTCAACCCTTAATTTGTTTAGTAGCCACAACTGGTTGAATAATGGCTCCCTACTTTCTAATGCACAGAACCTGTGGACATTATACCTTATATAGCAAAAGGGACTTCGTAGATGTATTATGTTAATGCTTTAGATGTGATTATTCTGGGTGAGCCAGGTGGGGCCAACATAATCACAAAGGGTCTTTAGAAGAGGGAGGCAGGAGGGATGGTCAGGGAAGGAGATGTGATAATAAAAACAGAGGTGAGAGGATCAGAGAGCTATCTTGATACATGATGCTGGCTTTGAAGATAGAGAAGGGGATATAAGCCAAGGAATATAGGTAAAATTTAGAAGCTGGAAGTCAAAGGAAACAGATAAGTTCCCAGAATGAATCAGTACTGTCAACACCCTGACTTCAACCCAGTGATACTGATTTTAGACTTCTGACAGAAAAATTTTTGAGTTTTTTAAGCCCCTAGTTTGTTATAATACATGGATGGCTCTTAGCACAAGGCTTGTCATAGAGCAAGTTCTTAAATCTAAGCTTCTATTTAACCTGGATAAATATCCTCCTTTTAAGTGTAATTTCTTTTCACTCTCTAATGCACCCTTTAACACTCTTCTATTAACATCACTTCTCTCAAACTCTCACAGGGGTTTTGTCTTCATTTCAATCTCCAGTGTCTATCTTAGAAAACACAATGGGTAACTAACGGTCATTGAATGCATGAGTCAACATCCTTACAATAGACACCTTCATCAGTATTTAACTGTCTATGAGAAAATATGCACTAAACATTTTCAAGTGTTATTTGAGAGAGCAACCATGAGAGAATATCATTTACCCCAGTTTGTGTGAATTCTTGCACTAGCACAAATAAGACATTTTGGAATGCAGTCAGGCACTAAAAGTGATCAGTATTCACAGTGGAGGGCTTGTGTTTAGACAAGCATGACTGAGAGAAGCTAGTGGATTGTCAACTGCAGTGGTCAAAATGTTTTCACAAATGAGAGAAAAAGCATCTTTCCAAATATTCATAGATAATTATTTTGACTACAACAGCCAGTAAATGTCCTGAATTATTAAAAATAGTATGTTTTTAATAACAATAGAAGCACAGCTTTAGTTTAGTAAACGTTTATAAATAAAATTATAATATTAGATCACTTTATCTTAAACTAAAGAAAATAGATATAATCACTTACACCTCTGTAAATTAAACCATGATTCAGAACTCTAGACATTTTAATGTGATCTTATTTACTCTCAAGGGATAATAAGAGGCAGATGTTTAATAAAACAATGGGCATTTAGAAAGTTTATTTTCATGTTTTCACTACTGTAAACCTTTTTTTTTTAGGTAAAATTTTATTCAGTCATTTTTGTCTTTCAGAAGACATTCATCATATTTATCACTTAAAAAAGTTTATGCTTCTTTATTTTACTTATTCAAAAGATATTTTCACCCAGTCCTAGACTGCAGAATGTACTATATGTACAATCCAAGAAGGAAATACTGCTGCTGATTAAACTATGGATGTTATCAAATGTAAGAAGCAACACAAATTCAATGATATTAAAATGACAAAATTTACTTGATCAAAAACTTGAAAGAAGAGAAGAAATCCATAGGCCAAATAACTGGAATGTAATCTCATTTTGGTGTATATCCTTCTATTCTTATTTCCTAAGCATAAAGTTTAAATTTTCTTTTCATAAAGTTGTAGTCATAATATATATATTTTTTCTGTGTATACTTAAGAATCATATTCACTGACCATCACAGTACAGTTGACCCTTGAGTAATGTGGGGCTTAGGGGTGCTGACCTCACACAGTCAAAAAGCTATAGGCAACTTCTGACTCCCCAAAACTTAGCTACTGACTGAAAACCTAACCAACAACACAAATAGTCGATGAGCATGTATTTTGTATGCTTTATGTATTAGATATCATGCATTAACAATGAAGTATGCTACAGAATATAAAATATTATTAAGAAAATAGTAAGGAAGAGAGAATACATTTATAGTACTGTACTGTAAAAATATAGGCTTATAAATAGAGTTGAGCAGTTCAAACTCGTGTTGTTCATGGCTTGACTATACATGTAGTTTCTGTGTTATTACATATCCTATAACTTATTTTAACAAGTCCCTTTTTAAAGAGCTTTAAAGTAAGTCCCAATTTTTTCTATTATTTTCTTTTCAATCAGCATTTACCATCAATTTTTTTTATTATAAGCATTATAGAGCAATATTTTTGCAATTTGAAATTTGTTATAATTTCACTCCATCAAATTAGCTGAACAATAAGCACTTAAAAATATTTATTTAGGGAGAGAGTGTGGTGAGGGGGGCAGAAGGAGAGAGAGAATCTGAATTAGACTGCATGCCCAACGCACACTCAGGGCAGAGCCCAATGAAGGGCTTGAGCCCATCACCCTGAGATCATGACCTGAGCTAGAGTGAAGAGTTGGATGCCAACAGACTAAGCCACGCAGGTGCCCTAGCACTTAAAATATTCTTACTGAAAAAAAGTCAAAAGAAGTGAAAATACTTATTCAATGATACATTCAACCAAAGAAAAATACCCAGGTCATATTTCATTAATCCCAAAACACAAATCAACTTTTTTTTCAGCTCCGTTTTGTCTGAGGAATAAAATTTTAATATTCTACGAAAGAGTTTGTGTAAAACTGGATTTATCTGTTCTTTGAATTTATGTTTGGTAAAACATTCTAAACCCTCAGAGTTTGGATCTGAATTTTCCTTTGTGGGGGGAAAATTGCTAATGACTGATATGGTTTAAGTAATGAATATAGGGCAATGGAGTTTCCTATTCCTCCTATTCCTCATGTGTTTTTGCAATGTATAATTTTATAGAAACTTGTCCCTTTATCTAGTTTTTTATTTACTGTCATGAAACTTATATTTTCCTACTGCTTCTAAATATTTGTTTTATCAGTAGTGGTTATCTTTTTCTATCTGTAATATTGTTTCCTTATACCTCATATTTATATCTGTTTTTTCAGAGCTTAATAATTTTGTTAATATTTTTAAGGAAACATTTTTATTTTTTGCTGTTTTTTATTTTATTGTTTTTGTTCTTTACTATTTCCCTTCTTCTACTTTCTTTGTGGTTGTTGTATTTCTCTTTTTCTAAATTGTTAAGATGGATGCTTACTTGGCTCATTAATTTTTAGCATTCTTCATTTCTAAACCAAGCATTTTAAGGGTATACATCTACCTTTGAAGTAGATTAAAAGTGCTTTAGTTGTTCCCCATAGATTTGAAGATGCAGTTTTTCTTTTTGTAATTTAAATTCAACTAACCAACACACAGTACATCATTAGTTTCAGATGATTCAATGATGATTCATCAGCTGCATATAACCACCACTGTTCATCACATCACATACCCTCCTTAATGCCCATCACTCAGTTACCCCATTCCCCACCCACCTCCTTATCATTATTATTTAGTTCTAGAGATTTTCAAATGTGTATTAGAATAACTCATGAAGTATTTAAATGTTATTTAATTATACTAAAATAATCTGAAATTTTAAAGGTGCGTTATAAGCTCTTTTATTTCTAAAGTTACTTTTCTATTATTTATTTCTAACCTAATTGTATTTTGGTTACAAATATATTTCATAAAACCTGATTTGTTGCAAATTGCTTTGTGGCCTAGTATATAGTCAATTTTCATGAATATTTTGTGTACTTAAAGAGAATGGGATGCTGCAAATTTAGGTTTATTATTCTTCTCTATACTCATCAGACAGAATTTGTTAATTGTATTGCTCACATCCTCTAACCTCATTGATTTTTTTCTTGTTGATCTAGCAATTATTAAAGGAAGTATATTAAAAACTTCTACTACATTGGCAGATTTTTTTCAAGTTCTGATTGTATTACTACTGTTAAGTTTTGCTTTCTTTGCTTGGAATATGTTTTTATACATCTCATTGTTGAGAGATGTAAAAAGTTAAAGTCCAGAATTGTCATCTTTTATAGTCAATGCCACCTTAGAAATTATGAAAATATTGCTTACCATGTGTTAGAATAGGTAAAACTTCAGCTTCAGTCTGGCCATTTTAAAATTAGGAAAAACTTCTGTTTTTTAATATACTTTTGTTTCCTATTATGTGAAAATGATAATAACTAAATGGGTATTAGGCACAATTTTAATTATTTCATATAAATTAGTTCACACCTTACTAAATCATGAAACTTAAAAAAAAAATTTAAAAATACTAGGACCTTCAAACTTCTTTAGATGACCCACTGATAATACTAGAATTAGTTAATTCAGAGATGTCCAGAAAACATCCATACATTTTGGAATATTAGTGAGAGACAAACACATGCTTCTCCATTACACCCACAAGGACCACTCTCATTGCTGAGATAGTTACTGCTCTCATCCCTTTGTCCTTAAGAATATAAATAGTACATGGAATACAGACCCTGAATGTTCTTATCAATCTGGCATTCTTAAAACATATTTAAGCAGGTCCTTAGATTTTTAATCCATTTAAAATCTATACTTATGGTATGGTACCTGCAACTCAAAATGTAAGGCTATATTATTTTCAATGTCTCCCAAGTAGTCATGAATATCAGGAGCCACCCAAGATTAGATGGCTCCTCTCATGTTGGAGAGGGAATATAATGGGTTCAACTCTACTACTTGAGCTCTGCAAGAGTATCTGCTAAAGCTACATGAACAACATCCAATCTTATTTATTAGATTAAAAGCTCAAGAAATGACTGATAGCTGCAATATTACCATGTTTCAAGTATTTCCTAAGTTTAACCACGTAGTATTTGGAAAAGATGTTAAGAGGTGTTTTGTTTTTTTTTTTTTTTTACATTAAATTTAGGTCAATGGAAGAAAGAAGTAAAGAGAAATACATTTTTAATACAAAAATATACATCATATAACTCTTTGAAGTTGAGATTAATAAACAGTAGAATTTTCAGAAACTTCCAGAAAGCATTTTGTGAAGGCATATAAGACTGCAAGCAGAACAAAGAAAGATGCTAAATATTTTTATTGTTGTTTATTTTTCTTTGTTCTTTTTTTAAATAATGGAAGGTCAAATGGTTACTTAGGATTTTGTTGCATGGAAAATCATGAATGTGACAGCGTTCATGTTAGTGGAAAAAAATGAAGGTTATATGTCACTTGTCATGGATGCTATGTTTCTTCTGATTAGAAAAGAGCAACAATCAGAAGAAAAAACTAAAGAGTAAAATATATTCCCTTTGGTCTGCATACATAGAGAAGGCTTTATTTGATGTATTATGTAACTGGCATTTCTATACAGTAGCTACTCTCTTGAGATAAAAACAATTCATCACTTGCTTTTTATTAATTAAACATAAACACAACATATTCTTTAAATATTTTGAATAATATAGATTATTGATTGATTTTTAATGTTTAAAGTTTATCTAGGAAGATACATAGGAAATAATTCTAATGGTCCCTTACTTCATGTTGTGAAAAACATGGAAGAAGTTTAAGGGTTAAAGATAAGAAAGAAACTCAGAAATAAATACATTAGAAATAAACATGTTTATTTTTGAGGTATTTTCAGTGCTTATCTCATCTTGTAGACCATCAAAAATACAGTAGTCCTGGATTCTAGTTAAAGACAGTACTGTATTATATTCTTATCTCCTTTCCATCAATGAGGCCTCTTTAATAACAGAAAAGGAAAGCACTAGGTATAAACCCTCAAGGACAAAGGACAGAACATGGGACACCAGTGGACGAGAGGTCCTCCAATTTTTAAAGATAGAAAGTGACCGAGGAGATTTAATGGGTACAGTTGGTTGTAGAAAGGGAGAAAATGTTGCTCTGTTGAGAGAATTTCACATGGTGGAAACATAGATGGACGCTTGGCTTAGATGCACTCATTACAGCAAAGGGCAGGAGTGAGACATAGGACTCCAAATAGGCAAGGGTACAGCCTGGAAGTCCTTTAAGGAAGAGTTGACCACTATTTCCAGTGAACTATCAGAAGATTATTTTCTTTAAAAAATGATAAATACTCTGAATGAAAATACAAACCACATATTGGCATTTGAGTATCTCCGATAAAATAATCTCCCAACCACCTAAAATGACATCTACTGCAGACATGTTTACATTCTCACACAGAACCATCAAACAGTGCCTTATTTGTGAATATGAATGAAACGCCAGGAATCAAGGGATATGTGAGAAGAGTTTCTAATATGAAAGAGAGGCAAAAATAATAAAACAGAGACAAGGAAACTAAAAGAAGCAGTGACAATATGTTAGAAGATATTTCATCCATCAAGAAACATCTGGATGTTGAAAGAAAGAAATAATGAAATAGAGAAATATCTGGAAATTCAATGGTAGAAAAAAAGACTTAACAGAAGTCTTAGAAGATAGTATAGTTGAAGAAGTCTGCTAGAAAATAGAACAAATCTGCCCTTACAGAGGACAAACACAAACACCAAATGAATGAGTTTAATGCTTAAGATGGCAAAAATTCAAACCAGGGGTTCCACAAATGACTAACAGACTAATAGAACTCATGTGAGAAAACAAAACAAAATAAAACAAAACAAAACACACAAGAGCACAGTGGGAGGTACAGGCTTCCAGCTATGGAATGAATAAGTCATGGGGATGAAAGGTAAAGCATAGGGAATGTAGTTAATGGTATTGTAATAGCATTGTATACAGACAGACAGTATCTACACTTGTGATGGGTACAGCATAATACATAGGGTTGTTGAGTCATTATGTTGTACACCTGAAATTAATATAACACTGTGTTTGACTATGATAATAAAAAAGAAATTCTGATGGAAATCTTTTTAAATGGAATTCACATTTTCCTGCCTTCTCAAATAGGAGAGATGGAACATAATTTATTCTAGAAAAAAAAAAGGAAAATCATACTAAACATTTTCAAAAAGCTAACATCTCTGGATTGAGAGAGCCTGTATGTGTGTAGCACATTAATATGTAATTCCAAGGTGGAAACCTCCAGGCATGGAACTGGTCAGCTGCCCTGTTGTCAGTTAAAAGATAGCTAAGAGATCAGTACCTTTAAAACTCAGAGAGAAAATGTTTTAAAATTATAATTCCATGCCCAGACTAATTATTTACTGTGTTTACCTGAAAGACATTTTAAGATATAAAAGAATCCAGAAAATGTAATTCCCCTGCAAACTTTCCCCTATGAATTAGGAAGTCAGTAACAAGGTGAAGCTAGTAAATCAAAAGAAAGAAAGATCAGGGATACAGGAAATAATGGATCCAGCTTAGTTGAGTGACCAGAACAGAGGATGAGACTCATGCGTCAGTCCGGATAGAGGTAGGAGAGCAGGCTTTATAGGAATGTGGTGGCAGAAACGCTTGTCCTGAATGATACTCAAGTTCACAGCAATCGGAGCAGGGGTTGGCAAGTTTGTGGTCAGGTAATAAACATTTTAGACTTGTGGATAATTCTGACTCTGTTGGAGCTACTTAATTCTACAGCGGTAGCCCCAGAAGACCTATAGACAATGAGTAAACAAATCGGTGTGGCCGTGTTCCAGCAGAACAGGCGATTGGGCTGCCCTGGAGAAGCTCAGCTGTGAATTTCCAGCAGCGCTAGGAATAGGATCTAGATCTACTGTGGAGAAGGCCGCATAATTTAAAATGACCTGCACAATTCAGCAGTCAGGTTAAGAAAGGCTAAACCTTTCTCTCTTCCCAGTTTAGCAAAAACTAGCACCTGAGTACCAGGAGTTCCCACAACAGAAATCTTAGCAGAAAGGGCCAAAAAACATTTACATTAGTGTAGCACTTTGAACATAAGCTGTTTTTATATCTGCATTTTGATTACAGGTTAAAAAAAAAGCTTTAAGTATAAAAATTACTTATATTTGTTGGAACAGTACATAAAGACTTAAAAATAGTATTTAAAGTTATAAGGGAGACTAGGTGTTACAAGGAAGTTAAATCTTTATCTGTGATAATAAGAAGTCAATAGATAATTGTTAAAATAAATATGGATATAACCATTAGAATTCAAAAAACCCCACAATAATCCATGAAAAAGTATTGTCATGGATGCACAGGACTTGCAATTGGATGGGCATGAAGGGAAGGGGTAGTACATTTGTGATTTTCATTACAAGTTCTTCTGTTTTCTTTAGTTTTTTTAGGTATGGGCAAGTCACCTGGGTTTTAAAAATTAAAATTGTTGACCACCGCTTTTGTGGCAAGTACTGTTAAGTTTCATGGAGCAAAGCAACAGGTGTTATTGTGTACTATGTACTAAATGTACTACAGACATTTGTTCCATTAATCAGCAAGTGAATCTTAATAGATTAATGCATCAAATGTAAAGACAACAAACCACATTTATTCTTTTTCATATTTAATATTTAAAAAATAAAATATAACTCTTTTCCTTTACCTCTTCATTTTTCTATCCTTAGCCAGGTATTAGCTTCTGCAATGCCTGGGCCCACTACCCAACAAGGAGCTGAGCAATGCATTCTGGACTTTGTTTACAACTTTGTCAAACAAGACATTCTGCCTGCTTTGGGAAGAACTTCATTTTTTCCTCTTCTCTCACTAACCTGGTCATGGGTATTTAGAAAATGAGCATTGTATTTTGAAGAGTTGCTTCCCATCAGGTAGGGTTCTACACTGTAATTAATCTCTTTATAATGTTCTGGTTATTTCTTATCTTCATAGGAAGTATAGATAATGGGGTAAAGAAATGTTATTTAATATGGTAAGAGCATAGCGACTTTCACATTTTTGTAGAAGTCATTTTCATAATGTCTAAACACGATTTCATACTTAGAACTGAAAATTCTAAAATAGAGGGTTCAGATTATATTCACAAACAAAAAAAAAACAAACAAAACAACATCAAAAGAGCCCAGACTCATTCTTGGCTAGAAAATTACTGGAACCTTCTACATATATTTCAACATCTGAAATTTTGTAAATCTTCTAAATATCCCTGTGTTTGTTTGTTCCTGTGTTCTTATCTTAGTCATTCTGGTCAGAAAACTGAGACTAACTCTGTGTGCCTTGTTCTCATGAGTCCCTGCATTCTTACTGGTTGCTCTCTTGCCAATCACGGCTTATTGAAATTCTTCCTCCACAGGACATCTGAGGGGTGGTCTTAATTGTAAATCCGATTGTGTAACTCTAACATTCTTTGCTTGTTTTCCAAACTCTGCAGGATGAAGTCATCTCTTGGGTCAGCCTTCCTTGATCCTCCAATTTAGCTTGTCTGCCTTTCCTCCAAGAGGCTGATTCGTCCTTATCATACCTCCATCACACTACTTAACCCTGGGAATGTATAAGGTGAATTACTATTTCATTCCCCTCACTCCGATCCTATACCAGGCTATAGCCCTTTTGAGGATGAAAGTCATTTATGGATGAATAAATACTTTCATCATTTTGTACATTAGAAATTCTCTATCCATTCACTAAGGTTATGTAGCACCTACAACCTGCCAAGTATTATTTAAAGGGATAAGGGAATAGCAGCAAATAAGAGACAAAAGAAGACATATGATAGGAAAAACAAGATGAATATATGGCACTTGGTGATAATTGCTATAGAGAAAAAGCAGGGTAAGGGGGAAAGAGTGTGGGAGGAAGGCTGCTACTTCATAAACATCCTTACAGGTCTGTCTGATTAAAGTGACACTGTACCGGAAGCTGGAAGAAGTAGGGGAATGAGGAAAGAGCCATGGTTTTACTAGAGCTAGTGCTTTGGAGTCAGGAGAAACATAAGTACATAGGCCTTGAGATGGGCATACATCACCCATGTTTGAGGATGAACGAGGAATTCACTGTTTCCAAAGGGTCTTGAGTGAGGGAGGGGTTGTGGGAGATGAAGTCGGAGAGGTAGCTAGTAGATGAACAGGCTTCTACTCTAAATGAATCAAGTAACGGTTGGAAGTTGGTGAGCTAAAAGTGACACAATCTGATTTACATACGTATATGTTCTATGGCATGTGTGGAGAACATAGTACAGAGGGGCAAAGGTGGGAGGAGGGAGGCCAGGAGCGACGTTGGTGGGTTGGGGGAGGGTTGTAGCTGTGAAGTGGTAAACATGATCGGCTCTGGGATATATTTTGAAGGCAGAGCTGACAGGGTTAGCTGAGGATTGATAAAGCGTATATGAACACGTGAACCATTCTTCCAATGAGGGAAATTTGTGATGTCACCCTAAAGAATAGTCTCATGATAACAGTGAGTATCCACATTAACACTGGCCCTGGTAAGCCAGGGGTTTTCAGGGGATCAATGCACATGGGGTTAGACAGTGATGGCAGTGACAGTTCATACTGCCATTACAGATCACCAGAACAGAGAGCAACGGTAGCACAGTCCTCATATCATGGAGTTGAGAAGTGACTAGTGACACACAGATAGACAGATGGCTGGGATAAAAGCAGGGAACACAGCTAAATTCTCTGAAGATATGCGAGATTGTGGTAATGAATGCAATTTAAGGAAGAGCTATTGCACAAGTGACAGAAGATGCTATCCTTCTGGAAAAAGTATAGATTCACAAACACAAAAGATTCTTTGTAATAAAGTTAATAAGAACATGGGCCCTGAAATCAGACTACTCTGGAGCTGAATTTGATATTATTATTATTATTATATTAGCTGGTTCACTGTGACCATGTAATTCAATTTCTATAAGGTCTTAGCCTCCTTGTCTGTAAAATGGACATATGTGACTCATGATTCTCAGCAGTGTGAGGACTTAGAGAGATGATAAATACATGTAAAGCTTGCTTCAATCATGTCAACAGTTAGTAAACTCTCGCCTACTATTAATATCAAAGAGAGACTACATTTCCTGATCAGATGAAGCAAGAGGGGGAACCACAGGAAAGATTCTGGCAGGGACAGAGTACCAAACGTGTCCCTTTAACAAGGAACTGTGATGGCCAACACAAAAAGCCCACTGCTGCCAGCTCTAAACAGTCCTTACATAGCACACGTTCTCATCCTGTGAGTATATTGACTTCACCAGGAGAGCAGTACAGGAGAGACTACACAGATCATAAATACCAGCCTTGTTGCTGTTTCCATCTTTCAAAAGGTCAATGAATTGTGATTTGGACCTACTTCTGAATAAAGATATATGAAATGTAAGGGCTGGAAACTTGGGAAAACTGACCATTTTCTTGTAAACTTTTTACAAAAGATTTATTTTTTATTTCAGTGAGAGAGAGAGTGAGAAGAGGGAGGGGGAGAGGAAGAGAGACAAACTCAAACACACTTCTCACTGAGCATAGAGCCTGAGTGGGGTTCAATCTCATAATCCTGATCTCATGACGTGAGCAGAAATCACGAGTTGGATGCTTAGCCTTATGCACTACCCATGTGCCCCCAAACTGACTATTTT
Organism: Neogale vison; assembly: GCF_020171115.1. NCBI lineage: Eukaryota > Metazoa > Chordata > Mammalia > Carnivora > Mustelidae > Neogale > Neogale vison. The sequence goes on along the minus strand of NC_058096.1, from coordinate 45,561,509 downwards.
CATTTTAAGAAACCTAAATGAATAAGAAAAAAGCCCTAGCCAGAACTGTAGATATTATGATTACACTTCATTAAACTTCAGGGTACAGTTTAAAAAAACTGTACATGGATTGGGTTGTATTCCAGAATCAGAGATTCTATAAAAAGGGAGGGATAGGTATCCATAAAATACAGAATTCCAATAATGCAAACACAGTTATCCTAACAAAGAAGAAAATTGGAGAGTGTATTAAAAAACTTGCCACAAAGGGAGTTCTGAGCTCAGTCATGAGAAAGACACATAGCTAACCTGCAAAGCAGAACAAATTCAGATGATACGGGACAGGACCCTAATTATGCAGGCTGACCTCACTGAAATGAAAAAAGACCTGGAGAGTTTAGGAAAATCCACCTATACAAACATGATAAGGTTTGATAGGAATATTTATTAAATGGGAATATGAGGAAAATATATGTCAGTTTGGATGGACAGAGAATATATATAATTTATATAGATATGTAGTATAGGTATAAATAAAAAATAGCCTTACACTCACCATCCTAAAATCAGTTGGACACATATAAAAACAAGTCTGGCATAAGAGCAGCTCATCGGAGAAAGACCATTGGGGTCAAGTTGGCAGTAAGCACTTCCTATGCCAATAGTGTATGGCAGCTGTTCAAAAAGCAAAATGCAAACTCAGGCTGCATTAATTGAGGCACAGCAGGAAAGGTACTAGCCCTGTGTTTTCTGCATTCATTAAAAAAAAATATTGAGTATTGGGTTCAATTCTAAAAAGACTTAGAGAAAAACTCTAGTTTCCCAGAGAAGGCTTTCTGAATGATGAAGTATCTGGAAATCACGTCAGATGGAAATGGTTGAAAGGTTTAGACAAACTGAAACTGGAAAAGAAAGATTTATGAGGTTCACACATTATCTTCAAACACCTGAAGGTCATGGAGTAGAGGAGAAGGAGTGGAGTTACTTTGAATAAATTCAGTTTTGCAGAAATCATACCAGGGGGTAGTGCTCTAAGATGATACACAGTGTTACAAGGAAACACATTTTTTACTTACAGAGATTCTTGATTTGTTAGAACTGTTCTCAAGGGAGTGTGCTGTCTGGTGGGGCAGTAAACACTTTCACTGGTCATGTTTTGATAAAGGTTCGATGGTCAGTTAAAATCAACTTTATTTCATCTGCTTCTCAAGGCAGTATGAAGCAAAGGCATTTTGTTTTTATTATTTGCCTAATAAAAGTAAAAATTCCTCTTTTCTATAATCATTTTAAACTTTATAGGTCATTAAAACTAAAAAGCCACTAAATCAAAAAGGTCATTGTAATTAAAAGCCAAGAAGCAGGTCTAGAGTTATATATATGTCAAGAAAAAGGAAAAGCCTAGGCTATTAAGAGAAATTAGATATAGTAAAGAGTCAGTGACATCTAACTCTAAAATCTCTTGAAAGTTTCCAAAATTCCTCTTTATAATCTCCATACCTCCTCTTCTACCACTTTGTTCTTTCCCTGTCTACGCTGTGGTTCCCTCATCTTGGCATTTCTTATCTTTGAAATGCCATCTTCCTAATGAAATCTAATTGCTAAGTCTGCAGTGATCTCTAGGTTCTTTGAATTTCAAAAGTGACTTATGCATATGTTTTGTTCACTTATGATGCTTCTTCTTTCTACTTCCTTTCTATATCTCTAGTCTACCTGATGTAATATACTTTCTTTCATGTCTTTTTTTTTTTTTTAGACTGAGAGAGAGAATGGTTTGGGGAGGGGAAGAGGGAGAGTGAGAGAAAAAAATCTTCAGCAGGTTCTACACCTAGCATGGAACCTAATGGGGCCCAATCTCATGACCCTGAGATCATGACTTGAGCTGAAATTAAGAGTCAGATGCTTAGCCAGTTGAGCCACCCATTCACCCCTCCTTCATGTCCTTCTTGGGCCAGAGCTCCTTTGCTATTCATTTCTGTAAATCTCATAGTACCTAACCTAAGTTGTATTATTACCTAGTAGTCACTAAATAAGGAAAACACGGATATCATTCATTAGGAATGCAAATGTCATAGAGAGAAAATAGGAAATAAATTCATAACCTGTTATCCATCCCAGGCTTCACAAATGATGATTCATTTTTTTTCAAGTAATCATCTCTATAGTAGTTTGTAAAACATGACTATAAATTCTTCCTGACTTAGTATGCATGTCCTTCGTGATGTGACTTCCCCGTTCCTCTCATCAAGAGATAGAATCTATTTTTCCACCTTGTTATCTCGTCAGGTCTTGTGACTTGCTTTGACCAGTATTAAGAATTAGCATAATGTTGTAGAAGTTCAGGGTCAAGGCCTAAAGGGACTTTACAACTCTTTTTCTTATCTGCTTAGGACACTTGCCTTGAGACTGTCACACCTAGCCTGTCCGTGAGGGAGAAGCCATATGGAACCAGATCCCCCTAGACCAACCATCTAATAACGACTCTGTCCAGTTGAACTATCATTCATAGGAGTGACACCAGGTGAGACCAGAAGACAATCCCCATCTCTAGCAGACCCGATACTAAAATGCTGTCGCAGAGATTATGAGTAAATGAAATGACTATTATTTGAACCATTTAGTTTTGTGAAGAATTGCCACATAGCAAAAGATAACTTGGACAGGCTACAAAGACAGAAGTCATTAGTTAAACACATAGACTGAGAATATAAATATCACTATGCGAACAATGAACTAATTATCTCATGCTAAATGAACTACAGTATGAAATAAGCAAGTCATATAATAAGATTTATGATCTTAATTCACATCTCATTATTCACCAATGTAGTATGCTATCTTGCCAGCAGACTGTCTTACTGGCTGTAAGGAAATTAGCTAGCCTGTTGGAGAGGCCCACATAGCTGTTCTCTAACCAACAGGCAGTGAGGAATGAAGGCCTTTGGTGCAACAACCCTCCAGGAACTGTATCCTGGAAGCAGTCATATAAATAAGCTTGCAAGTATACTTTTGCCCATCTGAACATCACATGAGACCTTCAGATGAGACAATAACCCTAGCTGCCACCTTCACAGCAACCTTGTGAGTTGTCCTATAGGAAATAAGCTGTGTCTGAATTCCTGACCCATAGGAACTTTAAGAGAATAAATGTTATTGTTTTAGGCTTTAGGGTGATTTGTTATGTAGTGAGAAATAACTAATGAAATATAAGGAACAAAAATTGTTGACGATGTATAGGTTTTCTTGTGGCCCTTTGCGTTAAAAGAATGTATCATTTTTTTTTTCTTTCTATAAAAGATGCACCCAAAGTTCCTCTATCTCTTTGGAGTACTTTTTTGAAAAGAAGATGTCAAGTTTTCTTCATTTTGCCAAATATTTTATCAATATTTGTCAAAGTGGAAAATTACTAAGTTCTTTGTAAGTAATAAAAAAATTCTTCAAAATTATCTCATCTGTTACACAAACAATAGAAAGTAAAATTACAATGTAATCTTTTCCTTAAGATTCTATTTTTCATTATGCAAATGCAAAGGCCTATAATAAGTTCTAAGAGTTTGGTTTGTCAAGTCAATTCTTAACATAAAGTGTTGCAACTACTATAATTTACAATTGTTCTCTATAAGTTTGTTCTTCCTCCTTACTTTTACTTTATATATATTATGTGTTTGATTTTATATCATATTTATTGTGTTGTGCTTTAACTTACCCTCCATATTAGCATTTTTGCTGATTACCGGATAGACATAGTCATTTAAAGGAGTTACTTAGAAATTATTCTATATTCTTCTAGTCATTCACTTAATTACTCATTTATTTATTTACAACCATTTCCCAAATTACTACTAACATGAGGCATCTTGCACGAGTAGGAAATGCATGTGCAAGATAGCAAATGTACATTAAATGGCTCCCCAAATAAAATATGGAGTGTTGAAATACAAGTAAATAAAATTAATTAAAGTCTATGAAATTGATATATATTCCTATCTTTAATAAATCAACCTATTAATTTTTTAGATGTTGCAGGAATAAATTGATAAGACTAGTTTACAATAGTTTTACATTAAGATATTGAAATAAATTTTCTTTTGTTGAAGTCATTTCATCATATGATTATTAAGCTTAAAGAAAAATAAACACATAAACACACATATAATATAACTTCACGAGATACAGGGGGAAATTAAGTTTTGAGTTTAATTAAAAGAAAAACAAAAATGGAGTTACTATGGGTTTGGCAATAGAGTTCTGTATGGGCAGATGTTTATATCAAAAGTATTTTAAGAGTATAGAGCGCCATTACTCTTAGCCATTTCAACTGAATACAGAAACTATTTTTAACCCAGTAGTCATGTTTCTGCCCTTTTACTGTCTACTGTATGACAGAGCCTCAGTATTTGTCACCTTTAAGTTTTACATTAATCCTACAAGATAGCTATTATTATTATTATTATTAATCCATTTTATAGGTGAACAGACCAAATTTCTGAGAAATTACTAAATTGCCGAAGGTTATGGAGTGAATTAATAGTAAAATTGATTCAAGCCTGGGTCTGTCTGGCTCTTGTCTGTTTCTTTTATTCATATTATAATGTCCAGGGAGAATGGATAAAGCCCATCTTTCATTACATCATTTGATTTAGAATGCTATGAAATTCTTAAGTAAAAGGCACAAAAGTCTTGCCAGAATCTACTGTTAATCTTATTTTCAGTCTAATTGGTTGGGCAAAGGGGTTTCTAAGAATGGAAAAGAAAATTAATCTGACCTCTACCATAAATCTTTTCAATGGATGGACAAGAACAACACTTTCATTTGAGAAGATCATCTCATCAAATACAGAAAAAAAAAAAAAAAAGGCCATAAACTCAAGCTTCTTCTTATAAAAAGTGAATTGTGAAACCGCATTTGGAACACTCTCTACACTCCTCTTGTAACGTTGTGAAAAATACAATATAGTTGCAGAAGAGGAACAAAAATCATACAGGGGTAGAGAGAGTTCCTTTAAGCTAACTAAAAAAAAGAATAGATTCTAGAAAGGCTAGTTGGAGGATGGCAGCCGAGAATTAGAAGGGGCCGGGAAAGTAAGCACTCTGCCTTGCACATTAGCAAAGGAAATGGCAATAACAGAACCAAGTATTAGGCTGAATAAATCACTGGTTTGTCATTCACTTTTTATATACTTTTTGTTGTCCTTTTGACTTTCTTTTACCTGCAGATGATTGCTGAGAAACCAACAGTTAAAACTTCCTGAACTATTCTAGAAAGAGAAAAATGGTGACACTAAGCCAAGAAAAGAGAAGGCTGATAGTAGAGGCAATAATGAGTTCTGTACAGATAAAGAAACAGAATATGAATGACGGGGAGATACTATGCATTTCCCCTGAGACTAGGGAAAGAGGGAAGGTCAAATATAAGAGGGTGCCCTATGGGCTTAGAGACACAAGAATGATTTTTTCAATGGAATAATGTTTCAAAATTACAGATATTCAGCAAGGCAAGTTTTTCTTATAATGGTTTATGTTCAGTACTGCCCTGAAAAAGGGAGAGCCATTTGATGACCTTTTCCAGCCCATGATTAAAATTCAGTTTACCAGTTTTCTCATTATTACTCAAGATACGTGTAAAATAATGATTCTGTCCTAATCTGGCTTGGTTCTTTTAGCCTGGGAATTTCTGTTTTACAGTTCTCTGGCCACCGTATTTCATTTTATGATGCAAAAAGTCAAAGAAGATAGATGATCTTGATAGTCTCCTACACAACAGAGCTGCTCACTTCATTTAAATGGAAATGTGCATTTTCATGGAAATTCAGGCCTGTATTGATGAACAAAGATAAGCTGCCAGTATTAAATAGGATAGTGATACACACACACACACACACACACACACACAAGTGCCCTAGAAAACTCATTTAAAAAAAAAAAGTAAAATTTACAGTGAAACATAGGGAATTTTAAGTATGTATATAGATATGTATGTATGTGTATGTGTGTGTGTGTGTGTGTGTGTGTGTGTGTGTGTATGTGTATTCAGCCTAGATATTGAATAAGTTTTCTAAGGATTTGTCACATAATATTTGGGTAGTTATAAAGTTGAGAATCCCAGGACAAAGGTTGTAGAAGGCAGGTTGATTACATGTTTTTGTAAGCATAGTGACTTACTATGAAAAAAAAATTAGCACCATGCCTTTTATAAGTAGATATTAGCCATCTAACAAAAATTTCTCAGTGAACATGTTAAAAAACGTTACAGATTAAAACATTTCCCATTTTTTTTTTCTTTCTTAAAACTTTGATGTAGCTATTTTGGTTTTTTTTTTTTTTAAACAACTAATTTTTTAACAACTAATTTAAGAAATATTTAATGATTATATATAATTTAATGATTATACTATGTCTCCCAATTAGAAGCCTGGAAAGCATTCTTTAAAAAACAAACAAACAAACAAACAAACAGATGCTATTTATTGCTATTTATTGCACCAACATGAGATTTGCTAATTTTTCTCTGAAACAGTTCATTTGAATTACATTGATAAGTCAGTTGCTCAAAGATGTTTTACTTATTCTGAATAATCTAATAATCTAATATTCTGAATAACTAATGAGTTAAATTAGGGCTTTTAATATTCTAGGAAGACATACCTTTATTTAAGAAGGTGAAGGCAAATTTTAGAAATGTAAATACAAGCAATAAAAGGCATTTGACAATATTGTCATTAGAAGGACATTTGTTCTTTAGAGCAAAACGCAAGGAAAATAATTCGAATAGGACCCATTGGCTGGCAGCATGTAACAGCCTTGCCCAAAACAGTGTCTCTCCACCCCCACCGTAAAAACGTTTAATGATCTGCTTCTTTACTTACTTGAAGCATTATTTCTTTGGTCTCAGAAATAATTTTGGGGGTCCATCAAGGTTGGGTTTAAACTCCAGGTCTTCCTTCTACTATGTAGTCTTATAATGTTGAGCAAGTCACTTACTCTTTCTTCACCTCATTCTATATTTATAAATGAGAATAATACTTCCTACTTCATGGAATTATTTTGACAGTTTTACAAGGAAATATATATAAAGCACTTAGCCCAGGACCAGGCCTTGAGTAGGTGTTGAATAAGTGTTAATCATCATCATCATCATCATCATCATCATCACTGTCATCAGAATTAAAGAATCTCCAAAGGGAAGTAGTTAGGGTAAGCATTATTGTTACCAAGGGTTAAAATTCAATTTTTACAAAGGAGGTATCAATTTATATTAAGGCTTCAATGATAAAACATACTAAAGGAGACAGGTCAAGATTATTTGTTGCATCCCTTGTGCTGAATGCCAGGTGTTATACATGTATATCTCAATTAAGTCTGGCAACAACCCCAGAAGTTAGGCAGTGTATGCCCATTCTACAGATGAGGAAATTGAAGCCCAGAATTTGGCCCAAATCATGCAGCTGTTAAATCGCAGAAACACTACTGAACTTGATTTTGTTTGACTCTAAAGCTCAGTTTCAACTTAACTTCCAAATTCAAGTCAACTTTGGGAACTATTCAAATTGGAACACTCACACTTATCTAGACCTAATCTGAATTAAGAGCATGAGCCTGTAGGGAGCACAGGCTTTACCAACCCTCATCTTTTTTTTCTATTTCATCCACAACTAATGCCACTAAAGGAACCCCAGAAGTCAGAGGCCTACCAACTCTAGCTGTTGCCTACCCACAGTCTGACTCTGTAGGCTCTTCTTTGCATAGAGTTGGAACATTTCACTACTCTGGACAGAGCCCAGAACAGCATTTAAAAATTTTTTTTCATCAAAAGCCACATAGGTTTTACTGATTTTTCCTCAGTAATGAACTGTGACTTCCTATTACACAAAGATATCCTCTGTGAATTACACAAAGGTATCCTCTCTATGGCTACTCTCTATGTGCAGTGCTTTAATGAGGCCTAAATATCTTTCTCCTGACAATTGCTAAGACCTGGTATCTTGCCTCTCCCATCTCACCCGCTCCAACACACCTCTGTCCCGTGTCTACACTGCTACTTAAGTAATTTAATTTACATTTCCAAGGGGAATACCTAATGCACACAGATGATGAGAAAGTAGGAGTCTGAGAAGAAACAATTAAATAGGTGGGGAAAAACTAAAGGATATGAGACCACCTAAGGAAAGTATTACAGTAAAATACTGGGCAAGTAACCAGTTACATAATTATGTCATAGATGTTAACATAATTCTATTAATTTTTCTTTAGTTTGACCAAACAGTGCTTTTTTCACTCTGCTGCTACGAGAAATGTTCACACATTCACTAGTTTTTTCCACATACAAATAGAGTTTGAGGAATATGACATAAAGGGGTTGATTAACAAAGTTCTACTAGCCAGGAATGCAAAGAGAAATGTTATGCTAAAACTTTGTCTCATAAAGCATTTTTATGATTTTTCTGAAAATGGACAGCATATTGCTTGAAAGTTGAAATAATCAAAGGTGAATAAATATAAAAAGGAGACATTGATGTATAGGATTGATTATATGGTTTAGATATTCTGTCTTTGCCAAATGAGAGGTATCCCAATAGAACATGTTAGAGGTTAGACAAGATAGGGGGAATATGATAGTAAAAGAGTCTCTTTAACAGTTACTGTTTGCTTTGGCAATATGTTTACTTTTTTAGGGCAAAATGTACATGTTGGTTGAAGGAAATCTAAAAACTAAAAATGAAAATAATTTATTTGTTAACACTTAGATATTTGAATTTATTTCTCAACACTATGATTTCAGACACTGACATTTAATTTGTGCACAAAGGGCTATAATGGAAAATGCTTCTACTGAATCTACATGAGGAGAGAACACTGAAGTACAAAAGGACATACCACTTTTTCTTGAGGACCAGAAGATGAAGGCCAAGTGCAGGGTGCAGTGGGATTATTTGGCTTCCTCTCTCCTCTATTTCTCTGCTGTTTTAAGTAAATGAATCCCCAAACTAAATGAATATAATGCAATTACTCTTTCAATTATACCTTTAATGCCCATTGATGTGTTTTATGTTCAACAGAAGATAATAGAGAATCTGGTTTCATTCCAGGTTCTTCATCTTTCTGATAAGATAGCCTCTTCAGAAGTGAGCATTAGGATTAAGTGTATAGGCCCCTTGTGTCAGCTTTCAAAGGAAGATCTGGCCTTGCAGGAGATGAGATGATTCACTGTGCATAGGGAATAAAGTGATATAAGGAAGGGCTCTCTCCAAGTGTCTCTGGAATTCTTGTGCAGGGCTAGATTTCTGTGTATTCAGGGGACAGATTCCATTTAACACAAACAGTCATACAGAGTCTTGAGTTTAGATGGACCCTGTCATTTGCTTAAAGCTCTGATGTCACTGTCTTGAAATTCTTAGTAACTTTTTTTTTTCCAATTTATTTATTTTCAGAAAAACAGTATTCATTATTTTTTCACCACACCCAGTGCTCCATGCAAGCCGTGCCCTCTATAATACCCACCACCTGGTACCCCAACCTCCCACCCCCCCGCCACTTCAAGACTCTGAAAAACAGTCTTAGTAACTTTTTAACAAGAGGCTTGACGTTTTCATTTTGCATTGGTCCCTGCAGACTGTGCAACTGGCCCTCTGGTGAAGAAAGCCTTTAGAAAGAGACAAAGGATAGTCACCCACTTTCTTTGGGCTTTGTGAAGACATGATACCTAGTTGGAATGGCCTTACTTTGGTATGTTCTGCTGTCTCCAAAGGATTCCACAGATAACCAGTATCTAGGGGAGACCAATTCCCCTCTTCAGGATCCAGTCTCCCTTCTCTACTTACACTTCTCTCTTTACTTCTTTGCTGCATGTATGGCTGCCCAGTCAGAGATTATATTTCAAAACTCTCTCTCTTTGTGCCCAGGTAATTGCATTTGGACAATTGAGATGTGAAGGCATGTTTGCAATTTCCATGTTATTACCTTAAAGACAAAGCCTCCCCCCTCCCCCCCCAAAAAATGACTGAACCCTTTCCTTCTCCTTCTAAGAGGCTGGCTTTGGCCATTCAGAGGAGGATGATAGACTAAAGGAAACCAGAGCAAAGAGTCAAAGAACTTTGTCCTTTCAAGACTTCCTGGATAATAGCTCCTCTGATAACATGGACTATACATCTTAGGTCAAAGATTTGAAAGAGGACTAAATATTCTGGGGTCTCTGTTACAATAGCTTAGTCTCTATCCTAAGTAATGTACAGCATGAACTTCTGGGAGCCAATTCACAACAAATTTGTGTTTATCCAGAACAGCTGTATAAAACAGTGTTCTATTTGAACATTCTACATAGGGAAAATCACTAATTAGCATTGAAATGACATAAAACATTATATTGAAGCTAATTTTATCCCCAATGATTTTCAGAACACTTCTGGATCTTGCAGAGCCTCAAGGTCCTCAATATAAATACTAATTATAGTATATGTCTATAGACGTTGGGACCTGAGTAAATCCATAGTAACTTATGAAAAACTCCTGAAGTTGCATCTCAAAATAAGTTTCTGCATCACTCTGGTTTCATTGTAAGTTATCTCCATATTGAAAGAAGACTACAGGAATTAAAAAAAAAATTTTGTGAATTCTCTCATTGCTTAGAAAATGAATTTACATGTTTATAATACTTAAAAAAATAACATATATAAGATAATTTTACTTTTCAGTTCTTTAAAGTTTTCAATGATTAAAACTACCAAGATTTAAAATATTATGTTGATAAACCAGCCACAAAACCATCAAGGAATCTTATCTTCAAAAATACAGACTTTGTGTTTACCTGCCCCAATGACTCTCTCAATGCGAATTCTTGAGGGATCAATCTCCTTTGCAAATTCATGAACTGCTAGGGATGGGTCTTCATATGTATCTGGATCTATGTAAGTTTTAATTCCTGGGAAACGCACTGCAACAAAATAAAAGATTGATTTAGTTTAAAATAGTTTAGCGATTACACATATTGTGTATGTTTAAAACAAGGATTGACATACTAAAGTAGTCATTCTTGTTAATTATTTAAATTCACTTCTCTTCTCCTCACCCCCCATTAAGTCTTGAGTACTTAAAATAAAAAATTTATTTACCTGTTAATGTAAAACAACCTGGTAATATAACAGAGAAGTGAGATGATAGATTCCAGAAAACATATTTATTATTTCTCTGTAAAATATTTAATCAGCTCATTTATTCAATAACAACTCATACATTGCATACCTGATCTAGCTCTGGACATGGGGGGGAAAGAAAAGACTTTCCCCCCCAAACAAGCAAACCTGTTAGTGTCCCTCCTGGACCTTTTGTACTAGCACTAAGCACTGGGTTTTCCAAACTCGTTCCTCAGTCCAGAAACTCTCAGGCAATGAACAGACCCTATGGCACAGCAATGGACAATGACAATGGAGCCCCTCCTGTTCCTGGGCTTGCTTCCATAAGTTACATGATCCTGGAAAGAATTCACCCCTCCACCCCTGCCTATCCTGGAGTTAAGGGTGGGGATCTAAAGTCCAAATCTGGTCACTGGCAGTGTAGCTCCTACTCTCTTTGAAAGGTATGGAGTGCTCACAGTCCACTGAAAGTTAGGATGATGACTAGGGATGTCTGGAAATCTTAAATATGTGATGATATATTCATTCACAATTTCTTCCAATATCTAAAGAAGTCAGACTGCTTGTGGATACGCCTTGGTTTTGCTGATTGGTTTCAGTTTTCCAGGTTAGATTGCTAGTTTCTGAAGGACAGATCATCTCTTACACATATCTTTCCAAATGCCTGAAGTATGGTTTTATAGGCAATAATCACACAGCAAACCTTTAATAAATTTGAATTAGTAGGGATTAAAATATCAACACAAATTTGTGGCATAGTGGATGGATGATAGTAGTTTTGTTGCTTTTGATTTTGAAAACCATATAATACCCTTAGTTAAGTGTTGGCTAGGTTTCCTTAGAAACATGCCCTTGCAAGAAAACCTCAAAAACAAACAAAGAAAAAGTAATAAAGTGAGTTTAGAGGAGGTGATAAAATGCCCACTATTAGCAGAATTTCCTTCGTGAATTCTATGCTTGTTGCCTTCTTTCATTACTTTTTGCCTACTGTCTCCTGCTACCACATAGGCAACCATGAGGAGATTAGTACTTTCCAAAATAATGCCAATAAAGCATTCTAGGTATATTTAGACCTGACAATGATTCTGAAGTACTGTGTTTTTCTTGACTTCTCAAAGTTTAAATTGGAAGAAAAGAGAACAGATATTTTTATAACTTAATAGGAATTGTGGTTTTCAGATTGAAAAATCCAGGGGCTACTACTAGATGACTAGTGGTGTCTAATTGGATTTATGGCATTAATATCACTTTTTTTTGGTAAACATAGTATATGCAGTATAGGGGAAAAAACCACTTAGCTCCAGTTTTGACTATCTCGTTACTTATTTAACTTATCCATGTCTTCTTAAACATTTGTTTGTTATCTTTCTTTTATCTCTTTGGCTGCTTATGGTTATTTTCACGGCTTCTTGCTGGGCCCACCTGGTTTAGTTTAAGCTAAACTGCTAGTTGGGAAACAGATAACAAATACCTCAGGAGCATCTTTTCCCTCTGCATTTCAGTACTAAATGCCCTGCAGTGAATCTTAAGGTTTCTCAGCGTATGTCATCTTTCCAGGTGTTTGGATCCAGTTTTCTGCAACTGTTCACAGTGTTTCCTGCTCATCTCATGGTTGGTACTGTCTGTCAGCATTCTGCTCTCTGCCAAGGCAGCAAGCCTCAAACGTATTGCAAAAAAAAAGAGCAACTAGGGAGGCCTTGTTAAAACTGTGTGTCTTGGCCCTCCCATGGATTCTCTGAGTCAGAACATGGGTGAGGGAGGGGAGAACATTCTATACAGATAGTCCGCAGACCCCTGAAAAATCTGTGAGCCTCCGAAATAGCCCTAAACCATCTCTTAAATCCTTTCTGCCCCCTTCAGCAAGTGGTATAGATCGAAAAGTCCCTTATTCTTTTTGCTCAACTTGAAGTAAAGATGAATTTAAATAGTTAAACAATGTGCCTCACACATTATCTCTATATTGCGGTTAATTAGAGAACATCCCTTTCTTGTTAATTCAGAGTCTCACGACAGAGAAACTGTCTTGACAAAGTAGTTTGCCATTTGGATGTGGAGGTGTAGGTGGGCGTTGGGGAGGAGAGGGTGGCAATTATCAAACCAACTATAGTGGTAATTATAGCTTGCTTGGGAAGAGATTCTACAAATGAATATAACCTTGTAGTCAGCTCAAGGATTTCATACATATTCTAAAAGTTAAAGAGCTGATTTTCTTTTTTAGTGCTAATGAATTATAAAATGATTTGTTATATGTTTAAAATGACAATCCCTACAAGAAGGAATAAAAATTCCTTAATATTTCTATGGCTAATGCTCTACTAAATAAAACCAACTCACATTCAGGAGCCATTGTGAGCGGAAAATGACTAGATATAAGCAGTCATCTTGTATTTTTAGCATATTCAGTCTTTGTGTTTTCCATCAAGCAGAATTAGTAAAAAAAAGTACTGTCATTTAATGAGAAGCAGGTGCAATTTCCACAAACAAACCTGGAAACCAGATGAAAACTCTTAAGGCTGGAAGTACACTTTTTCAGATTTTCTCAACTCCGTGGATGTAAGTCTAAAATGAAGTCCCGAGGGCTGGAACAATGTAAAACAATGGAAGAGTCACTGTACTACTTACAATGCCCATTCTGCTGTAAGTGGTTTCTTCTCTTCTCTTCTGACTTCATTTTGGCCTTTATGTACCACTGGCACCTTTAAAAAAGGTAAATAGAATCTTATTTTTAGAACTGAATGAGAATCAAAACCAACTAAAATACCTATCACCCATAGGCAAAGTTCTTATCATAAAGGCCATTTTTTAATGAAAATATTTATAACATGTGAAAATACTCCATACAAGGTTTTTTATATACATCAAAATTAACACTAAATGAGAATAAAATACTCCCAAGTGGATTGATTAATCCAAATGATAGGAATCTTAGAGAATATTCTATAATCAGAAATAACCAACATATCCTTCCTTATGTAACTTCTAATAGTTAGAGCTGTCAAAAAGCATTAAAAGTCAAAGTGAGAACATGTTTTTTGAGTCAAAAATCTCAGGCATTTAGACAACTGTCTTCTAGTTTCATTGCTAAAGAGCATGATTTCTTTTTTTTGATGTCAGAAATTTGGTAGAGGTGTGTTCCATTCTCTCTTGGGATGATTGTGCTCTAAGAAAGGGGAGATGCTTATCTTGCATGATTTCTTCAACATGATTAAATTCATCAGCATCCATATGATTTGACAGTTCATCAAATTTCTAATTCCAAATGATTAAACAGAATACATCTGTGGTATACAATCCAATCTCTCAATGTGAATTTGTTCTCAAATCCTAAGGCAAATTGAGTATTTATTCAGAAATGTTTTAGAGTTTTTACAGAATAATTTCCAATGAGTACTCCCCTTATCAAAGTGCTTAAGGGATACTTCAAAATGAATTTTTTTTTAATCTTGTATAATTGAAATCATCTTCTCCAGGATGTAGAATAGTAAAGTGGTTTCTAATGCTATATAAGCTGGCAAACATGGAAAGTAAAAGCTGAAAATAATTTAGTACAAATTTTTCTTTTATCATTGGATTATCTTTTTAAGTGATATTCAAATTCTGCTTCAGAAATCCCAAATAAAGATAACATTTGAGCCCAGCTCTCAAGTTTATTACGGCAAACTGAGTTAGCCTAAGGACTAAAGGTTAATCATATAGCAACACATTAAGTGTTGGTATGTTTATTTTTTTTAACCTAATTGTCATTGTGACTTTCCATGCACCAAAACTGTGTTTAATCCCTCTTCCTGAAAGACAGTCCTAGATAGGATCAGAAAAACTCTAACTTGTTATTTTTGGATTTTTGTTTTGTTTTTTGTGTTTGTGGGTTTTTGATTTGTTTTTTCTGGCAAACAAGTTTAGACCTCCACCAGGATGCATAGGGTTTTGTTTTCTTCTTTCTGTTGTTGTTGATGCTGTTTTTTTTTTTTAATTTTAATTTTTTTTTAAATAAACATATATTTTTATCCTCAGGGGTACAAGTCTCAGAATCGCCAGGTTTACACACTTCACAGCACTCACCATAGCTGCTGTTGTTTTTATAACCAGTTCTCCCTTGCTAATGACTAAGGATTTTGTAGGTCCTGTTTAGTATATGTAGGATATTATATTGAATATTCTGTTTTCAACCAAATGGTTAGTTGGTTTAAAGAATCCAAAATTTGTTTTTTGCCCACTAAAAGACAGTTGTAAAAGCTGAGATGGTGGCAGGAGCTGTGAGAGGTTAGCATGAGGTATAAAGGGAGTGAGAAATAGGAGAGTATCGGGCAATGGTGTCTGGTGATGTCACCAGGACATGCCCAAACTAGTCCTTTCTATTACGATTAATTTATCAGTATTTCCTGCATTCTTTCATTAGATATTTTTCTTTTTTCTTATTACTATAGCTATGACTTTTTTATCATCTAATCAGTCTCCCAACACAAGAGACTCTGAGATACTCTCTATTATAAGGGCAATACTAGGCCTATTAATTCAGAAAATATTTAAGTACACATAGGTAAATGTGTCCCTTTTACAATTAATGTCATAAAGAAGTCACCATTTCAACTCAACCACATTACAATATTCAGGTATTTCTCTTATCCTTGATAAGTTCTATAAAAGTGGGTTTGTTACAACTAAATCTGATACCTCCAATGGGTACCAATTACAGTCAGGGAGGGACCCACCTTTGACAACTGCCTTCTAAATACTTGTGAATTTATTGATCTGCACATTTAGCCTGCTCTAAAATTGTAGGTAATAAATTTTCCATGCATGCATATCCTCTATAATTTTTAAAATTAATTTTAATAAAATATTGATACATAAGTCAAGTTTTAAAATGAACAAAACAAAGGGTGTTTATAGTTCATTGAACTATTGCCCCTGAAGGTAGCTCTTTGTCATTTCTGATTATTATCAAATATCAACATTTTCCAGTTGAGATGGCATACTTTGGCTGGTGTCCTCATGGATGCACAGTTTTTGGCTGGCATTCTCATTGCACTTTTAAATCATGACATTGGTTTTTTGAAATGTGTGTGTTTTTCAGATTATCAAGAAAACTCTTAAGGTATTCTTTTGTGCCCCTCTTGATATTCTAGCAGGAATTATTGCTCCTGTTGTGGGAATAAAAATATGATGCAATATACTGACAATATATGACAAAGGCCTGTTGAGGCTTAATATCAAGGCTTACATAGAAATACTACTTGTTCTTTTATGTGATTTCATACATACTATCTTTACTCACATCTCTGTATTGTCAGTACTTGGCTCATGGTAATAACCCAATATATCAAAAAGCTAACAAATGGTTTTAATTCATTGTTATACCAAATATGTACAAAAACAGAAATAAAAGTTTTAGACGGGTGAAGCACTTTGACCAGCTAGTCAGGATTCCAATCTAGGTCTTTTGTTATGTTAAATTTATTGTTACTCTAAATTTTCATCATTATTACACTAAGTGGAGTAATACCAGGTTTATAAAACCAATTAACATAATACTACTATAGATCCTTTCACTATTTAATGAATAAATATAATACATTCTATAACACTGTTTATAAAGAGCTTTTATATAAATTCTCTGTTGAATTATTTTTCCCCCAAGAAAAATCCCTTTGATGGGATAATTTGAATGTAGCAAAGGAAACCTCAGAAGTAACTTAATTGAGTAAGAATTTATCTCATTCATAGCTTTCAAAGTGTTTTAATCTAATCATTAGTTGCTTTCATATTCAGAAGTGTATTGATAACAGAGAACTAGCCAGGTGGTTCTGTTATTGTACAAACTTCATTTAGAGCAGAATCTCCCCTGATCCCCTTTTCTCTCAGACCTGGTTTGTTATGTTGAAAAGCGTATGAATACAAAGTATATAAGAGAATGGTTATTCACAAATCTTGGTAATCATCTGGTATGCTTTAGTTACCTCCCAGTGATTAAGAAGAACAAAGTAAGAATGACGAGGAGAGTAAATCCCCCAACAGCCGCAGTGGCTATCACGAGAATCTGTCCCTGTTCGGCCGCCATGTCAGAAGCTGAAACACAAATACAATATTAAAATTTCCCTGGGTGACATTTCACTACTAAAATTATTTTACAACTTAGTATGTACTTGAAAATATAGTAATGGACACCAAAAATCCATACTGTATTTGCTTTTATTTGGCACACAGGATGCAAACTTAAAGTAAGGGCTGAAGGCTGAGGTCATAACCCACATCACTTTTTCTTCTTTTTTCAGAAAAATACAAATAAAGTAGATGGATTCTTAGTATCCCACATTTTAGGAATAAATATTTGTTGCAAATTTAAATCAGCAGATGGACTTAAAAGGATTTTGTTTATGTAATTGCTAATTTATTTCCTTAAACACTCTGATCAACAGACTAGGCTTTACCCACTGTTTGATGTCTATTTCCTCAAAGTGGAAAGACTACTGCATAATTCACTTAAGAATGAGCTTTTTTATATTTCATGGAGCTTAACTCAAACATGAAATTTAAGAACTCTCACTCAACAGCACAAGAGTGTACATGGTAAGTTCTTAGATGTCTAGCAGTAATTGAAAAAATGACATTTGAAAGCTTCCTTTTTTGAAGAGAAGACTAGATAACATATGGTATCAACATATTAACTCTTCATTGACAAAACTATCTAAAACTATATTGGATGCTTTTACTACTTCCCAGGAGTCTTTTAAAATATATTAGTTCAATTAATTAATTGGCACTTCTTATTTTGTGTATTATTGAAGTTTTAAACAGATATATTTTTTATTGAATAGGATAGGAACTATTGCTTAGGAACAGAGGCAAGAAAACTGAAGCCCAGAGAAGGTACAGAACTTGCCCAACTCTACACATGATTGTCACCAGAATTCAACCTTCAGATTTTTGTTTCATTTCTCCTTATGCTATACCTTGAAGTAATAATTCAGTTAATTACCAATATTCTAAAATATTGAGTCAATCAGTCCCTTAATCTCCTTTAACTAGAATAAAGCTTGATTTTTATTTTGATTACTGTAAAAATCTATTAATCAAATCATTTACACACAGAAAACTGAACCAAAGAAAGAATATAACTGAAAAACATTTAATTTTCTAATACAACAACTTGTTAAACTTGGATACTTCAAGACTTTCACAGAAGTAGATCTTCTTCTGGGAATCAAGTATGCAGTATGCTATGTGCAAATTTATATCCAGAGTAGTAACTTCCTCAATAAAAATGACATACCTACTAGAAAATATCTGAACATTAAAAGCTATTGTTGAGTAAGAAACCAGTCATAGCATTCAAAAGGCTTTTTGAGAAATCTAAATGTAAATAAAATTAAAAATCATTTATGTTCAGGTTTCAGTAAGAAACCTATTAAACCTTGGAATTAGATTTTTATCAGTATGATTTAATTAAGATATATTCAGGCATCTATTTCTTTTAGCTCATAATCTGCCCAGATAAAAGTTAAAGTGTTGCATCTTATCCAATAATGTGAAGATGTTTTATTAGGTCCTCAATGAATTTCCTAATCTTCAAAATAGCACTGATACTATGGGAATTAATGTGTGCTCTAAAATGTCACATTTTCACACTGAAAATTATTGAATAACAAATTATAAAGAATAGATGTTACAGAAAACAACATTAACTTTTTGAAGATAAAGAAGATGGCATTTAAAAAGAAAACATTTACTTAGCAAAACTTTGTATTTGTAAAATATATAATATAGTTCAAGAGTTTTGAAAACTGGAGCTTATATTTTCACAATAGCCAGGTAGCAAATAATTTATTGGGGCCGTATATTCAAAATTCAGATGGAGGAGAAGATTATGTAATTGGGCCTTTTGAAAATCAGATTACTTTATTATAGAATACTGTGTTGTTTAACTTAAATAATTACTTAGCAAATTGCCAGTTTTACTAATATATCTTCTTTTTCACCCTTGTAATTACATATTTATGAACTTTGCTTCAATTAAAATTTTAATTGAATAACAGAATATTAAGTTGTAACAATTTGAAAAATGCATATGCCTGTGTAATTGTTTTGTTTTTTAAATTCTGCACCAGAAATCCTAGACACTCTTCTTTGAAGATTAGCATATTGTTGACCCTTGAACAACGCAAGTCTGAACTGCATGGGTCCACTTATATGCACATTAAAAAAAAAATAATACAGCATGGTATTGTTTTTTTTAAAGATTTTTATTTATTTATCGGGGGGGGGTAGAGAGCGAGCACAGGCAAGAATATAGTATATAATACATATAACTTACAAAATATGTGTTAATTGACTATTTATGTTTTTGGTAAGGCTTCTGGTCAATAGTAGGCTATTAGTAGTTAAGTTTTGGGGGAGTCAAAATGTGTATGTGGATTTTTGACTGCTAGGGCAATGGGGGTGGTTGGTGTCCCTAACCCTCATGTTGTTTAAAGCTCAACTATATATAAATATATAAGTCATTTGAAAATAAGAGCCCATAAGGTGATACACTATTATACTGGGAGTAAAATGCCATGGATTATGGGGCTGTGATGATTATGAAAATATTAGGAACATCATCGTCATCAACAGCAGCCACTATTTGTTTCATAATAAACTCTCCTAGAGCACTATGCTTAGTACTTCAAATTAAGCACTATTCTGCACAAATTCAGCATTATTCTGCACAATGATCTTAATAGGTAGGTACTACTATTATTCCTAGTTTAAGTGGTTATAGTATTAGTATAAGGTCATACTTCTTGTACACAGGGAAGCTGGCAATCTAACTCTGATTTGCCAGGCTCCAGGCCCATGCTGATGCCAATATTTTACATGACCATTTTCATTAACAGAACAAATGGTTAGATCCAGTGCTTTTGTGGGACCTCAATCCGTTTTGCTTGACCCTGGTGTCAGGTCTGTAGAATGAGAATGTTTAATTAAATGTCTGTCACAACCTCTCAGAGCAATTTTATTATGATACTGTGTTATCCATAAAGACTACAAATATTGGGAAGAACAAGATTTGCCTTTGAAAATAAGAGAGACACTCATGACCTGTGCTGCAGCTCTTGGTCCTTAATGGGGATAATTTCTGCCTTTTTATCATATTAGTGTTGGCCAGTCACCGAGCTCTATCTCAGGATGAAGGCTGTCTATAGTCCTTAGCTTTGTTCACAAGGCTCTCTACAAATGGCTCTAAATACATATTTCCAGATTAATATCATTCACTAACTCTGCTGAATTTCTTCCAGTTGCTTGAAAGAGAGTGTCAAACTCTCTTTCATGGTCAAGTCCTAGTCAGTCCTCTTACTTGAACATCATATCATTTGGGAAGCTTTTAGATTTGATTAGGTTCACAGATTTATGTTCCCACAGACCCTTATACTACCTCTACCAATAAATTTCTATCATGTTTTATTGAAATCACTTCTTTTGTAATTTTTTTTTTTACAAATTCCATGAGGTCAGGGATTTTATCATTCACTATTGTATCTATAGTAAGTTGAATGATGACATCTGCATTACCCCTCTCTCTGCCCCTACAGAAAAAAGAGAGAGAGAGAGAATTTGCAGGTGCAAATAAGTTAAGGATATCAGTCATCCTGTACTAGCTGGGTGGACCCAAATCCAATGACAAAGAGACAAAAGAGAAGACAAAGAAGAGAAGTCCATGTGAAGACAGAGGTAGAGACTGTGGAGATAAGCAGCCACAAGGCAAGGAATGTCTGGAGCGTCCAGGACTCAGAAGAGACTAGGAAGGTTTCTTTCCTAGAGCCTTAGGAGGGTGTATGCTTCTGGCCTCCATAACTGTGAAAGAATTTCTTTTGTGTGTGTCATTTATGACAACAGCTCTAGGAAACTTAATACAGTATTCAGCCCATAAGGCCTAATACATAGTAGTAGCTCAATAAATATTTGAGGGAATGGATTGAATGATGGTTTGCATTGGGTGATTCTGTTCAAAAAAAAAATCAGATTAACCTAGGATAATCTATATCTTCACCTTCCCGTGAAGTAAGTCTACCCAACATAATTTTAATCAGAAGAATCAAATTATTCTGTATGCTTGGAGATAATACTTCCCAGAAAGCAGGAACTACTTCTAGTAGTGCAGACTTCTATATTAAATCAAATTAATTAAGCTTAGAAATGTGACTTTAAGGTTAAGAACTCATCAATTCATTCAACAAATGTTTGTTGAGCACTTATTACATGGCAGACACTGAGATAAACACAGGAGATTCAGTGATGAAGAAAAAAGACCATCATTTCCTTCCTGGATTTACTGTTCATGGCAAAGATAGACAATAAACAAGTAATTACAAGTGTAAGAACTGTTACAAAAGGGATACATAGGGGTTGCTCTGGAAAAAGAATAAGCAGTCACTAGCAATGAGTCCGCAGAGTGGCAGTTAGGAAATAAGCTGATTCTTGGGCAGTGTGAGAATTACAGTGCCAACCCCTGCAGTCGAAAATCACTGCATAGCTTTTGACTCCCCCAAAACTTAACTACTGTTAAATAGTAATAGCCCATTATTGATTGGCAGCCTTTTCCAATAATACAAACAATTGGTTAGCACATATTGTGTGTATTATCAACAACATCCCTTCTTCCAGCCTCGGGCCACCCTCCTAACTCTTTTCCAGTCACCACCTTTGAAATCATAATCTCAAGCCATCATTTGCCTCTGGGACTAGTCAATACCATTTTTTGAGCTTATTTCCTTCTTGCTGAGCAACTGTGAACTCCCAGATTCATCAGAATTATTCCACCGAGGTGGAGGCTGCTGCCAGCCACCTGGTCAACAAGCCTCAGCTGGCCTCCTGCATCTACTTCTCTTTGGGCTTTTATTTCAGCCTCATAATGTGGCTCTGGAGGGTGTGGGCCATTCTTCTGTGAGGTGGGGTAGGAGAAGCAGGAGAGCACTGAGGGGCTCTTGAAGATGCAAAACCAGCTGGGATGGTCGCGCCCTATTCCAGGACATGCAGAAACCATCCCAAAATGAGTGGGTTAAAACCCTGGATGCTGTAAAAGCCATGACGGCCCTGGGAAGAACCTGGGCCAAGCTGTTTGGGATCCGCGTGCCCCAGATTCTGCCTCACACACTTCCCTGTCTCTGTGACTTCCTGTAGAACCACTTCCTGGATGAGAAGGTGAAATTCATCAAGAAGATGGCAACCACCTGACTATGCTCCACAGGCTGGGTGGTTCCCAGGCTGGGCTGGGCGAGTATCTCTTTAAAAGCCTGGTGGTGAATATTAAGGAGGGTACGTATTGCATAAAGCACTGGATGTGGTGCATAAACAATGAATCTTGGAACACTGAAAAAATAAAATAAAATAAATAAAAAAATAAAAAATAAAAAAAAGGGCTCCAGCGCAGCTTTGAGCCTCTGGGGCTCAGAGGTTCCCATGTCAGGGCTTCTGCCTAATCCTTTCCCTGCAGCAACTATGCAGCATTTTAACCACTCTGGAGCTTTGTCCCAAGTCTTGGGCCAAGTGAAAACAATAAAACTTTTTGCAAGGAAAAAAAAACTACTAAAATAAAATTAAATCTCTGTGTAAGTGAACACGCAAAGTTCAAACCCGTGTTGTTCAAAGTCAACTACCTGTGTTAAGAGAAGGAGGAGGAAGAGAAGGAGGGAAAAAAAAAGAGGAGAAGGAGATGTACTTGTTCCTTGGTTAGAGACCTCAAGGACCTGATTAATTTAAGTAGACATTTAGACAGAGAAACCTTAAAATCATCTACCAAATAGATTCCAGAAAAATACAGTATAGCTACAAATTCCCCTGGCATGTGTGACAACTTGTCTGTTAGTATCATCTAGTCATTTTTTAATCCTAAAAGATTATTTCTAATTAGTTTTATAGGAGAAAACGTATATCATTTACTAATGTAAATAACACCCTAAAGAGCAAATATGTCCTTAAAAAGAAACAATGACATCCAGGTAAGAAATGTTGATCGGAAATTTGTTCCTTTGCTTAATGGAATGAGGTTGTAGTCTTGGAAAAATACAAGTATACTAAAATAATTATTTCATTGTATGGTTTGGAAAGAGGCACACTTCCTTAAGAGGAAGCAATTATCCAAAAAGAGATGCAAAATTGTTCCTGAACAAGAGCTTAGTACCTAGCCAATGCTTGGCATAAGTCAGGATGCCATTATAAGTGAGGTTTACTTTAGTTGTTTCTATTTAAAGAGAAAAAAAAGTGAGGTTCTTTACTTGGAATCCAAATACTTCTAAAAAATAGATTTAAGAAAATAAATTTCATGTCTTTAGGATATGAGAGAAAAGCAATTTGTCTATTTTTAACCAAAGAATTTTCTTCTACTGAGACATGATTTTTGTCTCTCTGTAATCAAGATTATTCTAGTTTATATTTACATTTCAAAGTAAAATCTGTTATTTGTATGCTGTGTCATTTTCTGTGGAATAGCTTTTAAAGTTAACTCTTTTCTGTTATGAACATCTTTTTAAAGTTATTGAAGACAGCAGTTACATAATTTTCTTTTTTTGAGTAAAGTTTTCTCAAAATGCTTTCCAGGGAAATAAATGGTGGTATATATTGTTTCGTATTTACATGTTTTATTTGTGACTCCCAGTTCTTGATGAAACATCAAAATTTCAAGTGATATTATCTCATTTCACCAAAATGATTTTTTTTAAAAGCACAGGAGAAATCTCAACATTGTAATGGATTGACAGTACCCAGTAAATTAATCTTAAGATTTATTGACAGAACATGCAGGAAATCTTTAGATTTTTTTTTTTTTTTCTGGGAAAAAAAAATTCCCCTTAGGTCATATACTCTAATCAGGATTAGTTTAACCTTATGAAATGAGATACATATACAAAGATTTACAAAGATTTAGCAATATATAATGGAAACTAATCTGTAAAACCTCAACACTGTATGGTTATATAGACATATGTGTATGACATACAAATGAAAGCTGAGGATATATTTCTCCTAGACAAACAGAATTTTGTGATTTTGTAGATGATGCTGTTATTCTCTTGTCTACCTGGACTTGAAATGTGTGGTCATCTTTGATTCTACCTTTCCCTATAATTTCATGTCCAGAATCAAATCTTTATCATGTCTTACATTATTTTATGTTTATTACCACTGGCACAACCTCATTTCAGGCTTCAGCCTCCCATGATTAGGCTACGTTTATGTTTTTCTATTCAATTGGCTTTCTACAGTATTCTTCCCAATCCATCTCACATTATGTGGTCGCATGATTATTCTTCAAAATAATATTTTAAAATATTCAGAGTCTTTCTCAGTGCCTAGAGGGTAAAATCATCCCACGGCAGTGGAAACACCATTCATAGAGATGTCCAGGCCTGAACCTTTGGACTCAGCCCTCCCATAATTCTCTCCTTCGCCTTCGGTTGATCAATTCTGCCATTCCTACATTTTAAGTAATTCTTTGATCCGTGTTCTCTCCTCTTCCCACAGCTGTTCAGATACTCATCACACATATTTGAATTCAGCAAGATGGCAACTTCCATCTATGTGGAATGCAGTGGAATAATAACAACGTGGACAAAAAGCCTCTGAAGAGACATTCGATAGATATTCACATACTAAAGAATGCATAGTTTACTCCATAAAACAGCTTTGATGCCTCACACTCTTACTTCAGATGTATTTATTGATTTCCAAGTTCACAAAACAGTAGAGTAATAGTAAATTAAGTAAGTGGAGGCCAAAGGTAAGATATCTAAAGAGAAGGAATGAAGTGGAAGTGTATGCTGCTAGGCTGACCACCAGAAGAACTGGGGAAACTGAAAATCTGACATATGATCCCAAAATATACACTACTCAGGAGTCAGGAATTTAGGATCAAATATCCCTGTAAAATTCAGAGAACACAGAAGGACTCACTATGTTATAATTCAAAACATCAACATGATCATATAAGGTCAATCACAACATGCAGACTTATGTCCAAGATATTTAAAAAGGGCAAGAGTCTATGGGAGCACAATTAGAAAAATATGTCTCTGCAAATACTTAAAAATAATAAAATAGTACTTTTAAGGCCAAACCTTTGTCTGAAAACTTCAGTGGTCAAAAAAAGATTCACTTTCTGAGGATTTCAGGGGTTTTGGCTTACTTCAATTATACTGTAAGTTTTTTGAGGGCAGAAATAATATCTTTCAAATTTCTATATCACATGGGATTAGTACAGTGCCTTACACAATCTAAGAATTAATAAATATTCATGAGGAAGTGATAAAGAACACATTCTAGATATAAGGATTAAATGTCCCTGGCTAAAGAAGAGTTTTCATATATGAGGTATTTGGTAATGCTCCTGCTTAAAAATGTTCTAGTTATACAAACAGCCCCTTACACATTTGTTTTTTGGTATTAAATATGTTCAGAAATAAATTAATAGAAAATAGTGTGACTTAAGATTTTTTATTCAAATACCCCTGCTTAGGCTTTGAATGAAGTAAATATTTAGAGGAGAGTATTGACAATGGTATTATATTAATATGTTTCTTTTATATTCAGTATTTGTTGCCATTTACCAACAGGAAAAACACTTCTAAGATGAGAGAGAGAGAGAAAGAGAGAGAAAGGCAAAGACAAGG
Organism: Neogale vison; assembly: GCF_020171115.1. Taxonomy (NCBI): domain Eukaryota; kingdom Metazoa; phylum Chordata; class Mammalia; order Carnivora; family Mustelidae; genus Neogale; species Neogale vison. The sequence continues at coordinate 45,535,765 of NC_058096.1, read as the reverse complement.
GATTCTGTGTTCCACTCAAGTAAACCAGTTAATAATTCTCAACTGGATAGAAAAAAAAAAAGCCTCATGGATCCTGTCTACTGAAGTAGGGATCCTTAGCTGGGATTATACTTTTTCAGAAAGTGATTTCACTGCTGTGCTTTCCTCCTCTGGGCTGCCAGTTTTCCAGAAGTGATGCAATTCAGTACATCAAACTGGACTACATTGGGACAGAGAAGATTTCAAGATTTGCTCTTCTTGATGACCTTAATTTAGTTGTCAGATAAAAATGCCAAATGACACAGGGATAATTGGAAAATGTGAGTTGGGTACATCTTGATGGAGAGGCAGAAGCAGAAGCAGGTAGTGCAGCATGAAACACAATTTGTTTTGTTTTAAAGATTCTTGTGTGCATTAATAGATGGTCAAGATGCCTTGACAGGCAGGCTTCACATGACAAAGAACAAAGAAAAGTGATTGAGGCATTTAAACATCTGGAACTCTGTTAACATTCTAAATGTCAAGGATTTAATTTGTAATTGTCTATATTTCATATTGTTATTTGCAGTTGAGATAGGTCTTTGATAACGTATTTTGCAATTGAAATACTTATGCCTTTATACATGCATATGTCATCTTTTTTTTTTTAAGATCCAGTATATAATAGAATTTCCTTACAAATTTCACAAATTCCCTGGAACAAACGATACTCAATTTCAAAGGACTATTTAATGTGCACCATAATATTAATAGTGAGTATTTGCATATTTGTAAACATACACATGCACTTGAGGCTATAGCTTCTCTATATAACAGTGTGACTTGAAGTAAAAAGCTTTGTAATTAAATGCATAGTCATTATAGATCACAAATTTCATAAGGCTTACAAACTTAAAGGTTTCTTTAGAATCTATTTTTCATAGAAAAGTATGTGAAGAAAATAATCTTGATTTAAAGCACACATTAAACTGAGGGTTGCTGGAGGAGAGGTGGGTAGGTGGATGGGCTAACTGGCTGACCAGCATTAGGGAGGACGCGGGATGTGAGCGCTGGATGTTAAACGCAACTGACGAATTACTGAACTCTACATCTGAAACTAATGATGTATTATATGTTGGCTACTTGAATTTAAATTAAAAAACACTTAGAACATAAACAAACACAAACAAAAGCACACATTGATTATTTAGAAAAAGTTCTAGAAAATTTCTTGAGTGAATTCTCATTCCTCTGAGGCATCTGTTCAGCCCTGAATGAGAATGAGAATTCTCATTCTCATTCTCATATTAATCATTTAAAATGTGCTAAACACTGTGACATAGGGACTGCGGAGACAAAGAAAGCTTAATTAAACCTGGTTTCCTATCCTCATAGTAGTTTCTCTTCAGCCAGGGTGACACTCAAACCTTAACTGTAATATGGTGAAACTGTTGCTAAAATGGAGGCATGTGTGAGGGTCTTGAGGGAAGAGTAGGAGCGTGATAATCTCAAAAAAAAAAAAAAAAAGGGAAGGAAGGCTTAAAAAGGAGTTGATTCTTTTTTTTTTTAAGATTTTATTTATTTATTTGACAGAGAAATCACAAGTAGGCAGAGAGAGAGGAGGAAACAGGCTTCCCACTGAGCAGAGAGCCCAATGTGGGGCTTGATCCCAGGACCCTGGGATCATAACCTGAGCTGAATGCAGAGGCTTTAACCCACTGAGCCACCCAGGCGCCCCAAAGGAGTTGATTCTTAAGCCAAATCTGAAAGGATCAGAAGAAATTTGCAAGTAACCAAGGTGATGAGTAGATATTGGGACATTCTAATGTGAAGAAATGACATTGCATATATATGGAGACGACATACATGCACTCCGAGGCAGAATAGGAACAAGAATAGGAAGGTGGAGAGAATGGATCATGAAAATTTAGTGACATCATCACTAAAAACATCAGCACGCTTATGTTTTTCTCAGGAGTGGAATAGAGGGAGATGGGAGTTTACTTAAAATTGCAATTCTTACTGGAGATAGAAACTCTTGTAAATATATGGGAAGAAACTGCCAGAAGATAAATCCAATTGAGGAGATTAAAAAAAAAAAAAAAAAAGCAGAACTGAGATTGAGAAAGTACTGAGGCCATGTTTGGAGAACTTGGATTTGGTCTGAATCTCACACTACTCCTTGAGTTTTTATTAATAAGGTAATAAAGTCCCACTTTTCATCAAATCATAGGGTTTTTATCACTTGAAAATGAGAGTCCTACTTAATGAAATGAAACAAAGAAGAGAAAATTTGGTTGTATTTTTCCATATGCATATCCTATAATGAGGGGAAGGGAAAATAAGTGGGTCTTCATATTTCTAAATTAGCTACTCATAATTCTTATTGTTATTATGTTATTTGAGTTAGATGTTTTTAATCTCCATTTATTATTAAATTTTTATTCTATGCAGAACACAGCCTTTGCCTCAATAATTATATGAATGAGATTGGAAGAATAAAGGAAAATAGGGTGTGTGGGGGGTTACCTTTTTAAAACAACCCTTTTTTTATACAAGGAAGACCAAATCTTCTGCTTAGGAAAAAACCATTTTCTTTATCTTTAATGGACTGATTGGTCAGAGGATAAAATTAGTCCTGTCTGTCCTATATTGAATGGACCTCATGTATTGACTTAATAAAAACTACATGGATGTAAAAACAAACACACCAAAAATACAAACAAATGAACAGACATTTCTGAAAATTTAGCTAGACAACATTGTTAAGATCAGATTGTGGAAGAATCTGCCCAGTTTAAACACATCTAATTATAAACTCACTGCTACCAAATCTGGAGCTGAACAAATTTCTGTAAATATCTTTACTTAATCTTCACAGTTAATAATAAAGCAGATTTGAGGCGATGGCTGAGGTCTCTTATATGGCTTCAGTGGAAGCTTTACGAAAGCACCCAAACCAACAATGTTGGCAGTTGAGGGCAATTTCTCTTAGCTTTATGGACCCAAGCGCCGTGCTCCAACTAATTCAGATCACTGGCATCCAACAGGGACCTGCTATTCCCTATGCCAAAACTCATTTGATTATCCCCTGGAAATGAGTAACTTTTAAAGGAAATATTTTTGGATCATTGTTTGAAACTTCTCGAAGCCTGCACTGAATAACAGCAAACTGTTTACCTCAACTTCTAACTGATCACTGCAACGAAGTCTGGAGAGATTCTAACGGAGCCAACCTTGTCCCAAAAAACTAAGGCTCCATCAATTTTTTTAATGTTCCCTCTATTACTTGTGTTGTGCTTTCTCTTGAACCATGTGTGAAGTCTCCGAGTTAAATGTTTTATATTAGAAACAAGAGGGTTTGAGGCACAATATTGTACTACAACTTACAGCCATTAATTTCAAGAAAATAAGGTTGTTTGCTTTGCCTGTTGATCTTTCACTAAATTTTGGCTTCATTGCCCAGAAAATCAAGTTAACTCAAAAGTGAGGCTTAGTATTGTGATTCTGGAAATGTAGAGTAAATACCCTTGAAGAAATAAACTAAAAAGAAAAAATTTCCTGACATATGCATTCACAATTTCATGTTCTATAAAACAGTATTGTGTCTCATTTATTTACCGTTTACACTAATATCTTCATGACATGATATTGATTATAGACAAAATGGGTGTGTGTTATCTTGTTAGAAAGATATGCCTTTTCCTATATACTGATGATATGGGTTCAGCTTTCAACAACTAGAACTGATTTCTGGATACAAATAATTCTGTCATCCTACTGCTGCCAGAAGGGATTGCACGTCATCAACTTTATCAAAACTAAAATCATTTTCTTCGGCACACAGAAGGTGATTGATCAAAACTCTACAAAACAAGACAACCTATTCCATTTTGTACAAGCATATTTTTTCCACAGCTTATCCTAGAAAGCATGCTGCAAAACTATGCAGTTCAATATAACGTTTTCCATGGGAGCATTACTCCTCAGGTTTCTTTTTGATGACTTAGAACACCTGCTTTGAAAATTTTCCAGGCCAGAATCATCTTTTTTCACAGCATCCAGTGGTGTGGAACTCTGGGCTTTTAATATAGAGTATTCCTAATTGCTGGAGCAGATTCAGCTCTGCTTCGTGCAGACAATCTTTGCTTTGCTTCCAGGCCATTTCAGAGCAAATAGAAGGATGGGCAAAAATACTGGCTGGGTGTCTTTCCTTTAACAGTGGAAAGATTTCTGTATTGCTTCACCTTCTTTTTAAAGCATTTATACCATCTATCAGTATGAAAATAGATAAATCACATTCTAAGCTCTCTTTAAAGACTAACCCCAAAATTCTTAGTAAGTTTCCTCTGAGGCATCTGTTCAGCCCTGTCTCTGAAAACTGCCTCTTCCTCCACAGCAGGGTCTTGCAAAATTGTTCTCTCTGTCCCTGGTCCTTACTCACATGAATTAGATTAGAGATGGAGACATGATTCATATTGGGCCCAAACATGATCTCTCTTCCAGAATTTTGGAATTAGGATTTATGGTCAGTTTGGTGATTTTGCTTGGAATGAACAGAAGATGTGACACTGCAGACCATGAAGCAGATAGATATATTTTCCTAACTGAACAAAGGTAAAACTAGGTACAGGTAAAACTAGTCCTAGGAGAGAGAAACAGAAACGAGTAGCTGTATGGACCAAAAAAAAAAAAAAAAAAGACTAATTGCCTTTCATTTCAAGAGCTTTCTAGTTTCTTGTTCCAGTCCTTTTTGAAGCCTAGCCATGTTTCGTCCCCATGTTTTCATTGTGGCCCTGTCAGGGACATTCTTAAATCTCTTTTTGCTTAACGCTCATGGCATACTTGATACCTGCAACCAAAGGGCCTTAAGATTTTCTGATTTTTTAGTTTCTGACCAAAGAGCAAAGAACAAATATTTTGAAAATAAACTTAAAAAGTGATTCTTTTTCTTTCACTCCCCAGATATATTAGCTCTTTTGAAGTCGGTATGCACGGAATCGTATTAAGTAAAGTTTCTCACTCATCTCATTCCCAGCATGGAAATCTCCTTCCATCAGTGACATTTTACCTTGGGCCTTCTTCTATCAAAGGCTGTGGTCACAAAAGTCCACATTAAAAAAAATAAAATAAACACACTGTTGCATGTGTTGAAAAAAAAAAAAAAAAAAACTGCTGAGGCCATTATCCCCAAATTCCTCATCTGTCTTTCCTGCATTTGTGCTTCACATCATAAGAACATGAGGACGTCTCTGTTCTCTAGCTGCTTCCAGAAATCTCAGAGGCAGTGATAATGTACATGTAGTGCACCTCTAGTAATAATCCTCAAAATGAGATTCTGTTCCCTCTTGGTTTTATGGATCAAATTTTCTACTTCTAGCTATAATTTAGTAAACATTTTGTATATGTGTTTTAGACCTCCTCAACTGTTTTTAAGGAGAAGAGCAATAAAAGTCAAATAAAAGTCAACTTTCCTCTGTTTAATCAGATTTTCTGAGAGGGTATCCCTATAAAAATTAAGGGCAATTTAGATAAGTTAACATATATATGGATAAATCATGCTACTTACTGCTTAAAGCATTTAGCTTTCTTCCTAGAACATGAAATTTGACTATACTTGTAATTCTCTCTCATCTCTACTAATAAGTATTAATGACTTAGATTGGTTATATGTAAGCTTGGGCATGTTCTGTTAAACAAAATTCTTGATTAAATAATTCTGGATGATTAACAAAAAAATAGAGGTCATTCTATCTCTTTTTAAAACATGAGAAGAATTTTCAAATTCCATATACTTATTAGTTTGACTAATTCATGTGTTGCATCCCTTATTTTGGTGGGGGTGGGGGCAATGGAGGTGCATACTTTCTAGCTTCAGGTGAGGTTTTCTACATTGCTGCTTTTCTAAATATTACCAAAAGGTATTTTTCTAATTGTTTTTGTTTTCCAAACTGAGTTTTATTATTTTTCACCTGTCCTGATGCCCCAATTGCCAAAGTATAAACTATTGGAAGTCTGAGGAGAAGGGTGCATATAAGACTCCTTCAACTGTCTCCACAGTCATGGATGGAGCAGGAATGCCTCCATCTCTCCTCTGGTATGTAAGTCCTTGTGCCTTAGAGGCACAGGTCACTGGTCAGTGTAAAGGTACAATTTCCCCATCAATCTCTTATGTAATCACTTTTCACCTTCCTTTCCAGTCAAGTATTTCTCCCTCCATCTTAGGCAGTAAGAGCATTGTGAAAAATAACGAGAGAGACACAGTCTCATGTGCAGAAATTTGAGAGATTTGAGAAATTTGAGAAATTTGAGAGTGTGTGTATGTGTGTGTGTGTTTTTTTTAAAAAAATTCATTAAATTTATCTTACCTTAAGGGTAATGGTAGAGTATGATCATAAATGATATACTTTTACAATGCTTAAAAATATTGCTAAAATCAAGCAAACAACCATTGTAAAGGTATATAACTTTTTAAAAAAATTCTCCATGGGGGGTTGGGGGGGATGCCTGGGTGGCTCAGTCAGTTGAGCATCTAACTCTTGATTTCATCTCCTGTCCTGATCTCAGGGTTATGGCATTGAGCTCTGTGCTGGGCTGGCTCTGTGCTCAGCTCAGAGTCTCTTGTCCCTCTCCCTCTGCTTCTTCCCCCACCCACAACTCAGCATGGGCTCTCTCACTATCTCTCAAGTGCATAAGTAAAATCTTAAAAAACAAAAAACAAAAACCTCCATGGGTATTAACTGGGTATCTTTACATTTTGTTTAACTCAATTTGATATCCATCTTCCCAGTGGGCATTTGAGCAGGATGAGAGGGAGAAAAATGACAAAAAGGTAGATTGTTTTAAAATGGTGCAGCTTCCACGATGTGGATGGAACTAGAGGGTATTATGCTAAGTGAAATAAGTCAATCAGTGAAAGACAAGTATCATATGATCTCACTGATATGAGGAAATTGAGAAACAAAACAGAGGATCATCGGGGAAGGGAGGGGAAAATGAAACAAGACAAAACCAGAGAGGGAGACAAACCCTAAGAGGCTCTTAATCTCAGCAAACAAACTGAGGGTTGCTGGAGGGAGGCGGGTCAGAGGGATGGGATGGCTGTGGGATGGACATTGGGGAGGGGATGTGCTATGGTGAGTTCTGTGAATTGCGTAAGACTGATGAATCACAGACCTGTACCCTGAAACAAATAATACATTATATGTTAATAAACAAATTAAAATTTAAACATTTAAACGTTTTAAAAATTTAAATTTTAATTAAATTTTAATGAATGAATGAATGAATTAAAAATAAAATGGTGCAGCTTCTTAGATGGAGAAATACAAACAGGGAGAAGTGGTTTAGAAGGACTCAAAAGGCATTTTAATGCTGCCGTACAGAATAGGACAAAGCGAAGAAGAATGTGCTAAAGGCAATTAGATAACACTTGTCTGCTGGGGAATTTGGATTAATTTGGGAAAGAATGAAAGAATGGAAGAGCCCTCTTTCCGGTGATTATGCAAAGTAAAATGTGTCTTTATAAAAGTTCAAATGGGGGTGCCTGGGTAGCTCAGTCATTAAGTGTCTGCCTTTGGCTTAGTTCCTGATCCTAGGGTCCTGATCCCAAGGTTCTGGGGTAGAGCGCTGCATCTGCATCCCACTCCCTGCTCAGCGGGAAGCGTTCTTCTCCCTCTCCCACTCCCCCTGCTTGTGTTCCCTCTTGCTGTCTCTCTCTCTCTCTCTCTCTCTCTGTCAAATAAATAAATAAATAAAATCTTTAAATAAAAAGTTCAAATATTCTCAAACCTGTATCTATTCCATAAACTGAAAAAGTAAAATGCTTCCTCAAACAAGATATTCTGTGCTTATTACTTATAGAACTTACAGTATAACTAATAGTATTCTTTTAAAAAAATTTTTTTATTTGTTTATAAACATATAATGTATTATTAGCCCCAGGAGTACAGGTCTGTGAATCTCCAGGTTTACACACTTCACAGAACTCACCATAGCACATACCCTCCCCAATGTCCATATAACTAATAGTATTCTGAGCCAAAATATAATTTTCAATATACAGCTAACTTTTATTTTCTTTGGATTGCTTATTCCTGTGCAAGAAAATCAGTTAAATGGTTATTTAACCAAAAAATTATTGTGGGATAGGTGGCTGTACGTCATTTCTACTTGAAGACTGAGAATTCCATAGAAAAGTCCCTAAGGAAGTTTTCTTTCTAAAATTACACTTTTTTTCATTAAAAAATTTTTTTTCTTTCTTCCTTAAGAAATGTAAGGCAGCTGATTTACAGCACAGGCTCATACAAAATACCATTATGTACCCAAGACATGATTGACTGTTCCTCAGGAGGAGGACAGTAATTATTCCAAAAAATACTTCCAGAGTGCTTATGTGTGCTATCTGCAGTTCTAACTACTTCACATATAATTTAGGATATACTTTATAGAAGGAGAAACTGAGGCACAGAAAGTTTAATTAACTTGCCATGGTTATACAGATAGAAGTGGTGGAACCAAAATTTAAGTACAGATAACCTAATTCAGAGTTACAGTTTCCAACCGTTATGCTATATTATCTGTTTGTATGGAAATTTTTTATGATTTAAGTATTTAGAAGAAAAGTGGCCCAACCCATAAATAACCTGATTATCACAGACACAGGAGGGACAGTGGTTCTGGGTCCACAAGGTGATGGCGCAGGAATAGGACTGATGGAGACTCCCTGACTTGCAAACTGTGCTGGTTAAGGGCTGGTATCTCAGAAGTTCAAGTGTGGAGCTAGCTTGCCCACCACTCCAGTGCTTAGGCACCGGGAGGTCAACTCATCTGAGGAAGCCCACTAACCCTGACATGTCACCTATAAAAATGAAACAAAAACTGACATCAAGAGTAGCCAGCTGTCTCCAGGGTAAGCTAATGGGCATGGAAAATAAATGTCAAAGGAAGAATTAGAGAATGACTTGATTTCTATAGGGTGTCTAGATACAAGAAGATAAGAATATTGTTTCATTTTCTAAAGACCATTTTGAAATTGTCTGAATGGAATTTTAGGGCTGAAAATTAATACCAATAATGTCAATATTGATACTCAACATTGACTGAGCCTTAACCACACAAGTACGATATTCTGCTAAGTACTTCACATGCATTGAACCAATGCATACTCACAAGAACACTAGGAATTAGGTGATATTCTTATCCATAGTTTTCCTTATGTGGAAACTGAGGCGGAGAGTGGTTAGCTAACTTGTACAAAGATAGTGATAGGGTCAAGATCTAAATCCAGGGTTAAGTCCAAAGGTTGAACTTTCAACTGAAATTCACTAGTTTTCTTTATCTATTTATCTGTGAAATATATGCCAAGTTGAATTGCATGAATCAGATGCTATCATGAAAAATCTCCTCGTTCTTTCTGTTTATTTATATCCTTTCTTTTCTTCAAGACCAGGGTGAAGGCCCTCCTCCACAAAGTGTTTGCCAGCTGCCAGCTCATAGAATTAATTCAAATTATAGTGAGAATTAACATTTAACAATCACATTAGGAGACAGACACTCCCTATGTTCTTTCTCAGCTTTACTCTTCTCCAGAGCATCTCTCATCACCCTTAGAGGAAACCTCCTCTAAGCAGATTCTGTCATGCAGCTTTGTAGGTAGCAGGTTTATTGAGGAGTGATTTCAGCATGGACAGGTTAGGAAGTGAGGGTAGCAGAAAAGGAAAAATGGAGCATTGAAACTGCCATCTGGTAGCTACAAAGACCTCTGCAAATCTCAAGTGCTGAGAGGACCCTTCACAGCTGTCTCGAATTGAACAGGGGCACAAAGCTTTGTGCCCCACAATGACCAGACTTGGATTCTGCCCACCTCTGGGGAAAGGAAATGACTCTGGAGAACGTAGCTTCCCCAGAGCTACACTGGGACAGAGCCAACATCTGGAAAGGAATTCAGCCAGGAGCCTTTGGCAGGCAGCACACCCACTAGCTAAGAGATTAAGTAAGTACCTGGGTCCTGAAGGGGAGGTCTAGGCAACACACCAGAGCTCTGCATCACTTAACATTCTAAATATTTTACTCCTTGTTTGCTTATTGTCTCCCTCCTCTCTGGAACATAAGCTCTAGGACAGGACACTGAGGATCTTTGTCTATTTCTGCTATAGCCACAGCATGTAGAACAGCACTTAGTATAGAGTACAGAGTGTGTTTTCACAAATATTTTTTGAATAAATCAGTGTACAAACAAATAAATAAATTTCCAGTTTTCTGATGAAGAAACAAAAGCTTACATAGACTAAATTGCCTTCCTTAGGTCCTAATATCTAGGGTGTGGCAGAGCTTGGTCTGGCCCAAATGCTTAACCGCTTCATTCAGAGTTCTCTATTTTTAGAGCAAGCGTAGCTCATTTAGCACATTCCCTTTATTTTATTGATGAGAAACTAATGTCTAGAGTAGAGAATGGTCATGAGCCAGGATACCAAGTGTTACATTGCCTTTACCAATTGGACCAACCATGCAAGTAACCTAGCCTGAGACAGGTCCATCACAGCCTCGTGTGACATGATAGTCTTGATGTCTCACTTTACTTTGCTAACATATCACCTTTATGATATCTAGATTCATGAAGTTTTCCAGATAGCTTAATTTCTAGAACATCTGCGACTGACCAACTTCTGTTGAAAGTTTGGCATGAGATGGCTCAGCTCCAGTTTTCTCAGGAGGCTCTGGTGAGCAGGTCATAATTCACTGTGTCTTGAAAGTCCAGAGACCAAATATGAACTGTCAAGGTGAAATATGCAGGCTCACATGCTGGCAGAGAGCAAGCATGTGTTAGAATTTAAATTGATAATCCCCAAGGTTCCAGTACTTTTGGTAGGAGAATTCTAAAGCTAAAATAGTCTCTAGGGAGTTTGGAAGTTACGATAGCTTTAGAGCAACAATGAAAAAGATATGTGGAAGGTTTTATTTTTAGTGTGGATAAAATGAAGGTGAGAAAATTAGATGTGTTAGCAGTGGTACCAGAGAAGTCAGTTATGGGAAGCTCATTCTGATTGGCTTGCTTGTCTCCAAACTACAGATAAAAGGAAGAAAAATAAAAACTCAGGAAGGTTTCCTGGCAAGATCAGAGACAGCATCGTATGGCCCTTGCCTATCTATGACTCCAGTCACATGTCTTGTATTTTCTGTACCAAGATCATCACCCCCAACACTCCTTACCCCCACCTCTGTTGAAGCTGCTGGGTCTTCTCAGAATCACTAGAAGGGCTTGTTAAAACAGAATGTTGGATTCACCCCCAGAGTTTTTGATTCAGAAGTATATGGTTGAGTCCGAAAATCTGCATTTCTAACATTTTCTCTGGTATCGTTGCTACCGATTTTGGTGCAGGACCCACATTTTGAAAACTATAGTTCTAGCCATACCAAAATGCTTTCAGTTGCTAGAACGTTCCATACTCACTTTCATCTGTACACCTGCACGCCTGCACACATGTGAGGACAGAAGCTCCCTGACCCTCCTATCTTACCCCCCACATCACACTCCACACCTCTCACTAGCCTAGCCAAGTTTTATTTAACTTTAAAGTTTGCTTTAAGATAACACTTCTTCTTCAAAACTTTCCTTAATATAGGTTTGTTTGGGTTCTTCTCCTTGTGCTCCCCAAATGTCACATATAACCTCATAAACTTGTTGAATTTTTGAAACTTCTCACAAGCTTTTGTGAAAGTAAAGCACAAGTCTCTTCTTTTTATCTTTGGATCCACAGCGCCTCCTTCTATATGTGGCCCATGGGTTAGTACTTTTAAACCAAGTGAAAGAGTGAATGAATAAATTGAACAATTAAACATTCTGCTTGCTTTAGCTTTTGCTTCCTTTCACATGCCCTTCACTTTCTCCTTGTGTTAAATTTAGAAACAAACATATCAAATTTAGAAATAAACTCTCTTACTTCCCAGGATAACAACTTAAGCTACAATTTTGAAGACACTGACAATTTCATTTCTTCATTTCAAAATGAGAATAGGAAGAGTGCATGAATGCAGAATATATGTATTACATGCATGTATGTATGTGTAAATATGTATGCTAAATTCAGTAAGCAATATTGCACTGATCATTGTTTACAAAATGTTGAAAATGATTGTTGAAAAATCATTTAGTCTGCTTTCTGGTTTTGTATCTAGAAAATATAAGACATATTTATTTTAAAAATAACTATAGTGCAGGAGCATGTTTAAAAGGATGCTCAGTTTCCCAAAAGCATAAGAGAATAAGAAATTCAATTGTTGTGAATCAGCTATTTTATATCTGGTGGTAAAGTTGCCATATTCTGCTACTTTGTCTATCTTTACAGTGCCCTAATATGCTCATGCGTGTCATGCTCCAGTTTGTGCATACACAGCTACATCCTTTAAAGGGCTCCAGCTATTTTGCCAAGAATTCTTGTTATTTAACTTAAATTCCACTGAACTACTGTTTACTTGAAAAACTAAAGTGTAATGCAAATACTTAAGCTGTCTCTTAATTCTTCAAACAAGGTTTGGTAGAGCTGGCTGGGTTTATTTTATAAACATCTGTCCATTCAATATTGTGACTTCACAGTGAGGTACAGCAAAAACAGATGACTTGCACTGAGTGAATACAAATTTAAAAGATGTTACATTAGATAATTGAAACTTATTTTTTATTGTATCCTAGAATCATACAAATAGAAAAACTCAAATTATGCTTTCACGTTTTGACATAGGGAGATAATATTTAGTATTTATATATTGTATAGAAAATACTTTTCACCCACCTTAGACAGTTTGACAACTCTTTCATTCAACTCTCAAGTTTCTTAGCTCTAAAAATCATGGCTTACCATATGGATAGAATTCCATTGGGAAGTACTAAGGCAAGCTGTGTCATCCTTGCAGCTTGGAATTTCCTAAAGGACAATTTCATCACAGCCTCAGGTGTTTCTGCCCTCTCCCCGGAAGAACTAAAGCTATGTATCACCACTGGGCATCATTCCACAGCTAGCTAGAACTCCCCTCATGCTTTAGAATGCCATTCCAGAAGTAGCTACTGAATAACACAATACTCTTTATCCTGTCTTGGGCAGAGTATATAATCATGCAATTGATGGAAGTAGGAAGTCAGCACAATTAAGAATCCCACCAGCAGTTCCAGATAGGCTATACACAATTATATTAAGAGATAAAGTTTTCTTGACTTTGCCCTTAATGCTTTCCTAAGCGCAAGAATATGACATTTTTATAAGTCACTTCAAGATTCAAATCAATAAAACTGATTTGTCTAGTCTGAAGAATGGTTATAATTCTTCATGTATTATATAGGGAATATATTTTTCACTAAATTTGGAGCAATTTGAAATGTCTATGGAATATTTTTGCTCTCTAGAAGATTCAAGGTTGTAAAGTCAAATAACTTGACAGAAAAATTCAGGCAATTTATATGATAGCTGATAGAAAAAATCCATCTCCTCTCAAATCAAGTAAAATTAAAATTAGACTTTGAGAATGGCATATATAGGAAATTCTGTTAGAAGACTCTCTGGTGTGGCTTAGTCTAAACTTCCTGAAGATAGAGAATGTTTATTATTTATATATTTTTTTTCCTTCTAGCTTTATTGAGGTATAACTGACAAACAAAAATTGCACATAATTATGGTGTACAATGTAGTGTTTAGATATAAGTATACACTGTGAAATGATCACCACAATCAAGCTAATAAATATATCCATCACCTCACATAGTTATTGTGCATGCATATGTGTGTGTGTGAGAATGTGTATATGTGTAAAAACATTTAAGATCTACTCTCCTAGAAAATGTCAAATACACAATGCAATACTATTATAGTCACATTATAGATCTACAGATCTGTAACTATTTTCTACATTATTAGATCTTCAGAACTTACTATCCTGCATAAATGACATTTTGCATCTTTTGACTAACATTCAGCATACTGTTTTTAATATACATGCACAAAAACACAAACAAGATACTGAAAATATATAACTAAAATAATAAAACACATGTGATTTCTTTGAAGTAACAGATGCATGCTAATTGAGTATTTACTGGATAACATCAACTTATTTGATATTCACTGAAAGCCTTCTATGTGTCAGCAAAGCAATATAAAAGACACAAAAATGAGTAAGAAATGGTTCCTGATCTCAAAAAAACCTCACAAATTTCCGGTCAAAGGATGATGGCTGATATCCCAAAGAAATCATATTTTTGTATATGTTGCTGTAGGTTATTGGCTTAAAATAAACCTATATTCTATTTTTATAACTAGATCTCCCATTTTTTAATAGTTCCTTTTTTGATATGAGACCAATTGTAACACTGAATATTAATATGCACATTTTATAATTTCTAAGATCCTGTTAATGATTTTTTCCAGCTCATTTAGCAAAGTTGTGATCTTTAATATTTTTTGTTTTGGAACCTTCAGTCTGTCTTACAGTACATGAGCTTGGTTCCCATCATTTAAGGTCTTTATTTGATCCAGGCAAAATGGAAGCAAAATATCTTTTTTTTAATCAAAGTCTTGTTAAGAGGAGACTTCCATTCTCTATGCAAATACTTACTCTTCATCAAGTCCCTGCTCATGTAAGGTAATCAGATTAAGTACATTATTTTGTCCCTTTAGAGTTATACTTGGTCTCCCATGTGTGCATTAGTCTAGAAATCTGTATTAAAATACACATAGCTCTTTGAACTTGATGCTTGGTGATTTATGTATAATTATAGTCTTCTGAAAATCTGTGTTTATATTCAAACACACATTATGTTAGGAAAGAATATAATTGTTTAAGGGAGGGTGAAGAATTGGAGGCAAGAATAAAAAATAATCATGTAGAAAATCAGAGCTAGGGATGCAGGGGTAGCTCAGTGGGTTGAGCCTCTGTCTTCAGCTCAGGTTATGATCTCAGTGTCCTGGTATTAAGCCCTGCATTAGGCTCTCTGCTCAGTGGGGAGCCTGCTTCCCCCTCTCTCTCTCTGCCTGCTTCTCTGCTTACTTGTGATCTCTATCTGTCAAATGGATAAATAAAATATTAAAAAAAATCACAGCTAATGACCAAGTTGAATAAGAAAAGTAAAAACACTGAATTGGATATAAAGGGAACTCAGTCCTAACTCTGATCATTAATATGAAAAATACTATCCCCATATAATATAATATGCCCATTCCAACACTTACTAGTGGAATGTGGTAAGTTACTAACCTTCTTTGTGTTTTGGTTTCCTGATTCATAAAATGGACATGGTAATAGTATGTACTTCAAAGGTTAGTAGCCACAAAGAATACTTAAGTGCTTGGAAAATAATTATAATTCAATAAATATTATCTGATGGAACCTCAGTGTTAGAAGTTACCTTAAGATTGTATCACAACCTCCTAAACAAAGCAAGGATTTCCTTTATGATATGCTGAAAATGTATCCAGCTAGTTGGCACAAATTCTTATCATGGGGGGCATTTATTACCTCATAAGGTGGGCTAGTTTATAGTTGGACAACTTAACTGCTAGAAAACTCTTCTTTCCTACTGCCGTTTGCATTTAGATAGCTATGGTTGCCAACACTGAAAGTGTGCTATTGATTAGGGGGAAAAAAAGTGTTCTATTGATTGGAGATTATTTCAAATTAAAATCTTACATACTGGTATTTGTCCTCCTCTGGGTAGACTCATAAATATGAAATCTGCCTCTTGCTTGATTAATTAACTTTTTTATTACTCCACCAGGGTCAGCTGGTCCTCTTTCTGCTTCATGCTTCACCATTAATAACCATCCTCAAATTTCTGGCTGCTGTTAATAATAATGTAGCTAATTTCATCCTAAGTAATTGAAGCAGTACAGAATGGGCTTCAACCAATAGACCAGATCAAACATAATAGTGGTTTTTTCTTTTTTTTTTTTTTAAGCATAATAGAGATTTTTTTCAAAAGGAAGTTTAATGAAAAAATATGTTTTACAACAACAAAAATATCATTTAACTCTACCTAAAATGCCCTTAGCTTTAGAATTAAAAATTAATTTGTGATTAAAGTTCTACATACTATGTTTCTATACAACTCAAGCCAGTTACAGCCTGACTGCCCAAATAAAGCAAGCTAAAATGTTTATCTGTGGCAAATAAAAATATTTGATTCTTTCTGTTTAGACTGGCAGGCAGCATGCTATTCTCCCAATTTCAGCCTTTTAAAATTGTAAGTTATTCATTTATTTGATTAAATACACATTGGAAACTATAAGCAAGACATTTCACAAGACACAAAAATACACTAGCTACAGTTCTTAACCTTGAAGAGCTAATAACTTAGCAAATAAGATGACTTTTCACCAGACTAATCCAGAACATTTCAGGAGGGGTAGCAGATGAGCTGGACCGACCATCTGTACTGTGATAGGTTTCTGAATCTTCCAGTTGGAAGTCACAGAAAAAGCTTAGAAATTATGCAGATTCAGAAAATTTCATGTATAAAGCATCCATACATTTTTTCAGAGTTTGTGTTAACTAGAGGGAGATGATACAAGAATGATGTTAGTTGATTAGGATTGGAGGGAGACTTGAATATTTGTTGAGAAATTCACATTTTATGTGATAGAAAATACTCAATGATTTGGGGGCTTTTAAGTGGACAGGGTGGAATATAGAAAAATTGGTCCAATTGGACCATAAAGAACAAATTAGGGAAGAAGGAATAAGAGACACAATATTGAACCTTAATTTCTAGAATAATTTCCCATTTATAAATTGTTAAACAATCAAATTGCTTAACTATGAAACCATACTAAAAACAGCTAACTATTATGGATGTTTTAAAATAATTAATTGATTAAATTCATTCATTTATAACTACACTAACACTTTTTGTATACATGTGCAAGACACGACATACGATTTTATTTATTATTGGAAGGGAGAGACACAGCGAAAGAGGGAACACAAGCAGGGGGGATGGGAGAGGGAGAAGCAGGCTTCCTACTGAGCAGAGAGCCCCATGTGGGACAGGATCTCTATACTCTGGGATCATGAGCTGAGCCCAAGGCAGAGGCTTAATGACTGAGCCACCCAGGTGCCCCATGACATAAGATTCTATTTTGAAATACCTACTATGGTCGAGTAATTTATTGTTTGGTTGGTAAAGCTGATTATGATGATTTTTGTGCGGTTATGTTATGTGATATAAACTTAGTCCATTGTTACTACTTTCGGTAAATAATACATTTTAAAATGTTGACAGATGTGGCTTTTGTGCTACAAAAGTGCTTTATATAGCTTATAGGTAAAAACCTAAGTTTGTATGTTGCTGAAATTTAATGTATATGTATAATTAATCCTTCCAGGGGAAAAGAATGCAATGCTTTCATGTTGGCAATACTTCTCCTGGGTCATTTGGATAGCCACTAATGCAATGGGAGAGGTAAACTGCTAAATACTATGTGTAAATTTCCAGCTTTCTTTCAAAAATTGGCTTTAAGCTATGGATTCTGCACTCTTTTGACAGCTTCACAAGTTTTCTTCACAAGTATTTAAGTAAAATGTTCAAGTTGGCTGCAATACAGCAGGATATATTTTATTTGAGTTTTAAAAGATGTGTACATGAAATTACTTTCTGCTACTCTAAAATACATTAGGATATTAGATAAGTCTTGGGGTTTTATGAGTCCTGGGTGTCTCAGTCTGTTAAGCATCTACATCTTGACTTCAGCTCTGGTCAGGATCTCAGAATCATGAGCTTGAGTCAGGCCTCTGGTTCCATGTTCAGTGGGGAGTCTACTTGGGATTCTCCCCCCACCCCAGTTCTCTCTCTCTCTCTCTCTCAAATAAATAAATAAATCTTGTTAAAAAAAAAGTTTTGGTGATTTAAATAACCAAATGTTTAACTTCCTTATCTTTAAATTATTTTTATTGCTTTTTCTAAAAAAAAAGTAGGTGTAATTTTAAGAAATTATTATTAAAAAATTAAATCAAACATCTTTTTAAAGAAGTTTTCAAGGATATGGATACTACTGGTTATGTAGATAACTTTTTAACTTTAATTATCTTTCTCTTCATTGAAAAGAAGAACATTTTCTTCAGAAAATAAGAACAAAATTATAATAAATATAAGGTGGTTAACATTTCCTGTTGTTTCATTCATTTCATATAAGCCAAAAAGGTCTGTACTTAATCTGTGCATGTGTGTGTGTGTGTTTGATAGTTTTGGGCCTAATATGAATTCATTTTAATATGGAGAAAATTCTTATATTAGCATCTGACACCAATCTTTTACCTTTCTCAAGAAGATCCACATGTAATATTTATATATTTTTACTTTCTTACTACTGATTCTATAATTTATTGTAATTTTATTATATTCATTCTAAAAAGGTGGGAGAATCAATTACAGTGCCTGATTAAAAAGACCAGTACACAATAGGTACTCAATAAATGCTGTAGGTGGACATAATATTTAGTTTTACATTCTTTATCAAAGAGAGATTAGCAGACATAATGGAATTACAGCAATAAAACAGAAAAGTCTTTTGTGGCTAGATAGGAGTATATAGGAGTGTTATATACATGAATAGGTACATTCGTGTACATGTATATCTTTGGGATATCATATATATAGCTATCGATCAATTAATTACTTATATCTTCCCACCTATATGTTATCTATTTATCTCTCCATATACACATATATAAAGAGGTTATTCTGTAGTCTTGGGGAGAGAGGAAACTAACAGGTCTAGGTAAAGTAGGTTCTTTTCATAGTGCTAGCCATCATCATTAGTGATTTTACATTTGTTTAGCTAGTTTCTACTGCATAATCTGACTCTGGAAAAAAATCTAGTTTCTGGTCCAGAAGACAAGAGAGGTAACTGTGATTGTTATTCAGATGCCACTATATTTGGAGAACACTAGTGGGTTAAGACTACTATGATTTTGAAAAGGAGTTCTTTCTATTTTGTATTACTGTCTTATTGGCAAACTAAAAGTTGAACCAAGCAAAACAGATATGGCTAGAGAAAATGAAACTGCAAAGTAGTTCACTCTGTTTACTTAAAAAAGAAATTGAACCAGATCATCAAATGAGAGAACCTCATCTCTCTTCCCCAATCCACCCCCACCTCTATGTCTGTATTGTAAAGTTAGTTAATTAAATAGAATGCACAAGAGAGAACTTAGTTCAGGCACTACTCAGGAGACAAAAGCTACCAAAATTGAAAGATGAGCTAGGAGGGTATGAAGAGAAAAAGACTGATGCTATAGATTGGGATTCATATTATTATATACCCGAATTTATAGTAAACCTGCTCATATCCAACTATGACATTATTCACTGAAATTCTCTTCTGGATATAAACAGCATGCTTTGAAAATGCAATTTAAAACTAACCAGATAAAAAACGATCCTTTAAATGATTTTACCCCTAGGCTGTAAAGTGACTTGGGAACCATTCTATTTTACCTAAATTCCAGATTTAGACAAACATATTTTTCAGATTCTTCTCAGAGATTCTGTCTTTTCAAGGATCTAATAAAAGTAACTTTCATGTTATTTACGAATCAATGATTCAGAACATGTTTTTTGCTGTCTGCTGTGGCCATTGTCATATGGTTCTAGGGTTCTAGTCCTGAACCTCTCCACTCATTGATTATCAGGTTTTGGTAAAGCTACTTATGTTTCTAAAAGGAGAAATAATTTTGTTAGAATTAAAAAGATAATTTGTGTAAATTGCTCAGGATAGGGTCTTGCACCTGTTACTGGTCATGTTCCTTCCTAATTAAAACCCCCTCCTGGCTCCCCAGTATCTTCAGAAGGCTCAACATCCTTCGTGGGGCCAAAAGAGCACCTTCGTGTTGGCCCTTGTCTAACTCTTTGCCTTTGTTCCCACCATTTCACCTTTATGACTCCTCACTGCAGCCACACCAAATTACTTGCTCTTCTTTAAATTTTTCATGCTATTTCAGGCCTCAGTGGTTTTTTTTTGTTTTTTTTGGTTTTTTTTAAAGATTTTATTTATTTATTTGACAGACAGAGATCACAAGTAGGCAGAGAGAGGCAGGCAGAGAGAGAGAGAGGAGGAAGCAGGCTCCCCACCGAGCAGAGAGCCCGATGTGGGACTCGATCCCGGGACCCTGGGACCCCGAGATCATGACCTGAGCCGAAGGCAGCGGCTCAACCCACCGAGCCACCCAGGCGCCCAGGCCTCAGTGTTTTTGCTATTCCTTTACTGCTCCTCTTTCAAGAATGAGCCTCCTCACCTTCCAACTGATCCCTTCATGACTCATTCTTGCTAAATTAAAAATTTTCTTCCCTATGCTTTCAGAGCACCTTTTGCATATTTTTATGATAGTACATTCACTAACCTTATATATATATATATATATTTTTGGGGGGGCACCTGGGTGGCTCAGTGGGGTTAACCTTATATTTTTTATTTAAATTTTTGTTTTCTTCCCACAAATCTAGACTATAAATTATGTGAAGGCTGTTGGTCTTATTATTACTTTTTTTTTTTAATCCCCAGAGCCTCACAGAGAGTGTGGCACATATTAACGATCCTATACATTTTTGTTGGATGAATAAATATTATATTGAGTCATTGGTGATCATGGGAACTTTTCTGATCAGGAATCTCAAAGTACTTGTCTTTTATATAATATCTGAAAGAATTCTAGTCCTGAAAGTACAATGAGTTGAAATTTAGAGTTAAACCAAATTAAAATTTTCATATTTAGAGTAGAACTATTTTTTAAATTAGACTAAATTGTTTTCTATAGAAGTCCCAGATAAACACAAATGACTTATCTAGATTTAGCCCTATAAATTTGTCTGAGAATATATTTTTGACTTAATGATGTAATACTCAAAAATGTCATACTTTTAAAAAGATAAATTTCTCATCAGTGAAAAAAGTAAGGAAACTTGAGATGCAGGGATGCTGTACACACAGCCTGAACAACACAATGACAGGACTCTTCCCAGGACCAAACTTTCCTTGAAACGCATCCTCTGGCTTTGCATCAAGGCAAAGTCTTGACAGGAGAGCAGGGGAAAAAGAGTCAACAGGAGGGATGGCACTTTGAATATTTTTATATTGTTTTTAATTATGGAACTATGTTTTGTGATAATTACATTCCACTCCCAACAATTTAATCTCTAGCTTGAGAAGTCAATAGTCTCCAGCAGGATTATAAATGACCATCACTGATATTACACATCCAGGTTGCATGTGTTCTTTTTATTCATTAGTTTACTCTCTCTCCCTAAGCTGTGTTCCTCCTTAATTATCCTGGTGTTTTCCCACCTTTTAGCGACATATAGTTGCAACGAGGACGTTCTTACAAATTGATATTGTTTGTCAATATAAAAACAACACTCCTTCCATCATAGAATTTGAAATTCCAACAGCTTCATTTTGAGGAAGTGACATACTAGAGGAATTGTGGCCTGTTTCCTGATCTTACCATTAGCTCTTTTTAATAATTCCAATGAAAGAACTCAGTAGGATGGTGGAGTAGTTCAGAGCATAGGCCTTGGAAAAGGTAGCCCTCAGTTTCAAATTTCAGCTTAGTTTCTTTCTTTGTTTCTTTGTTTCTTTTTTTTAAAAGATTTTATTTATTTATTTGACACAAAGAAGGAGAGAAAGAGAGAGAGAGAAAACACAAGCAGGGGGAGTGGGAGAGGAAGAAGCTGACTTCCTCCTGAGCAGAGAGCCCGATGTGGGGCTGGATCCCAGGACACTGGGATCATGACCTGAGCCAAAGGCAGCTGCTTATGGCTGAGCCACCCAGGCGCCCATAGCCTAGCTTCTTACTAATTCCATATATCTGGACAAATTGCTCTATTTCTCTAGACTTCTGTTTTCTCATGAGTGAAATTAGTAAAATCATACTGGTGTTACTGGATGTTGAAAGGTTTAAATGGAAAAATACACATAAGATACATAATTTCTGGCACTTATTAGGAGCTCAATAAATGGCAGCTCGATATAAGCTCAATAAATGGTAGCTATTATTGTTACTTATAAAGAATTTTTAAAATTTATTTGCTATTCTTGAATTCTTTTATAAATATGGGTATTTTAGCAATGATGGGGACAGATTTTTATTATAATTAGATATTTGGACATTTTTCCATAAAGGAACATTGCAAAAGCCACATACTGTCTTTACAAAGATAGCAGTAAGATACTTTTATGAAAGCAAAAACTGAATTCAATGGTAGAGCTGGATTTAGACTAAATAAGACATTTCAAAGCCTATGTTACATGACATTGGAACACCTCACTCCCTTCGTCTCCCATTTTGATTTTTCAACACATCAAGGCTGCGGAACTAATTTGAGTTTCTAATTAAGCCCATGTGTCTATATTTAAACTTGTAATGTACATTTCAGTGGAGTTTTTCTCCTGACTACTGTTTTTTATTGATCTGAGATAACAAGCCAAAGCTGTACAATTTTGAACTAACTGCTAAAATCATTTGCTCACGGCTTTGTTCCTTTCCAAGTTTTCATTAGTATCACATTATGATGCCAAAACTGGCAAACAATTAAGCTAACACCACCCACTGAGACTCTATGCTATAGCATGAGTGATGAATTCTGCATAAAGAGATGTATTAGGGCCACGTTACAATTGTGGTAGAGTAAGGCATTTCATGGAGATATTTAATGATATCACCACAACATTAACCGAAATGACAATATGAGTATTTATGTGAACAGAATCCTGTTTGGTGAAACTATTCACAATTGGGGACATCAGATTTTTACCTATCAGGTCATACTGAAGTAGTACGAAATTAACATCTTATTTTATATGTTTGTGTAAAACTTACTCTCATCTCCTGTTTCAAATTCAAACTTCTGACTGTAGCCACTGTATCCTGTTGCAGTCCTCACTCGGATATGAAATATGTACTTGGTGGCTGGCTTGAGACCTGTGATGATGACACTGGGTGCCTTGGACCTCGTGGAGGAATAGGTAAGCTGCTCATGCTCCTGGGGATAGAGAAGAGGAGAAAGGAAATGAAGCAGAGTTATTCCACTTTTTTCTAGAAACATTCCCAAGTTAAGCTGAGGAATTATGCTCTGAATATCAAAAATATTGATTAAAGAGAGGTGTAAGCATGGTTTTCCAAAATTTAGCACTTATTTATCATTATGATGCATATGATATGGTCTTGATTTGGTAATTTATTAAGAAAGATGATTATCTTATATAAACTTGCACTTGGATTTTTGGTGATTTGGATTTCTGATCCAACTCTAAGGAATGGTGGTGGCGTGAAAGCACGTTTACACAGAATGGCAGCTGCACCGGGAACAAAATGGGCACATCAGATCAGACCACACCAGCAGAGTGCAAGGAGCAAGGGTGGGAAAATTCAAGTACCCGCTACTCACTTCTACCCGCAGGTAGTGCCAAAATGCCGGCGCTATCCGTGGGTAGACCTGTGGGTGAAAGGAAAAATAAATTAATTGTTTTTTAAAATTTGAAGTAGTTTATCCTGAATCAATTGCTTTGTTCCAAAACTCAGTGATGCCACAGTAGTTAACAACTCAAGTTGAGTCCAACTTGAAACATAAAACTAAGAAAATCTTCCCTTAAGGGAGAACTGACGCCTCCCCCAGATATCACAGTTTATTTTTAGAAGATGCACAAGTTACACAAGTCATTGTGAGGTAGATTTTAACCCACTGAGCCACCCAGGCTCCCCTGTGAGGTAGATTTTAAAACAGTCTGCCCACGAAGGTGCATCAAAGTCCCAGAAAGGTATGAAAGACTACCACACCTGCAGAACTAGAGGCAGGGATGGAGGCTAGGTTCCCAGTCACCTGAAGTTAACTGCCAGACTACTTCTCCTCACTAACAGGAAGGGTTTTCCACAGCTGACTGCATGATTTGGTCAGTCAGGGTCTTTCAAGGGGGCTTTCTTGCCCATCAGCTTAGAACAGGATAGTTCATTTAACCCGCACATAAAAGAGACTGTCCATAATATGCTGGTGGTGGAGACAAATTAAATTTAATACTGTTTTTGTACAGGGTTACTGTTCAGTAACTTTATAATGATATTTTAATATGGTATCTAGAAAAAAAATAGTTATTTGTATGAGTAACTCTTCTAAATTCATAAGTCAAAGTAGGCCACCAGTTCCTTAAGTTAATTCTCCACTATTCTCATTAATC
Source organism: Neogale vison (assembly GCF_020171115.1). Lineage (NCBI taxonomy): Eukaryota > Metazoa > Chordata > Mammalia > Carnivora > Mustelidae > Neogale > Neogale vison. The sequence goes on along the minus strand of NC_058096.1, from coordinate 45,511,598 downwards.
TAACAATAGAAATTCTCAGGGAGGGAAATGACTTTCAAGATCATTAACTGAACCACTCATTTGATGTCTAAATTCTATCTATAATATTCTCATCAAGATTTCATTTAGCCTTTCCCTGAAAATCTCTGTTGTTCAGATCTTCCAGATTAACAAACGAAGTTATAAAAATCTACACCTGTGTACAATGTGTCAAACTCCATTTATTTGCTGGGGATGCTTTAAGATTTAGAACTATGAAGATCATTTCCCTTAAGCTACTTTTGTGAAAAATATCCTATTCTTAAAGATCATTTTTAAATTTTATGGCCCTATTTGTCAGAACATTATATGCTACATGGTTTTTTGAGTCTAGCTGAGGAATTGAATTTGCCATCTATACCCCAAATAGAACTAGTTATTGAACACAAAGTGCAAAGAAAAAAAATGAGTTAACAATAGCAACATTTTAACTAAAAAAGACAAAACTGACAAACAGCAGTTTATATTTATCTCTAATTTTGAGTTTAGAAAGTAAGTATATACCTACCTAACATAAAATCCAAAGAAATAAAGTCTGTACAATCATTGAGGGTAGTAATCAATTATGCGCTAAAAGGAGATAAATCAAGGACTTTACAATTAGGGAGCTTAACACCATATTGCAGAGTGGAGGAAAAAAAACGCTTGGGCACTATTTCTGATGATGTTGTTTCTGGTTAGAAATTTGCCAAACTTTTTGGATTTTCAATCTCACATACAGGAGAATAGTCCACCTTTTACAGAATTTCTTGCAATGTAAGGGTGTCTTTTGATTGGTAGTTCACAATATGAAATGATGACTGAGAAAGAAGTTTGAAAGCCCTGAAAAAATAAACTTCGTCTTATCATGAAGGGAGAAGATACAGATTTCAAAAATCTACTCTTAGAATGGCAGCACGCCAATGGCACACTGTCTTTGTTCCTTCATCAAAATGTAGCTAACTAATAATTTCTTACTTTGTAAAGTTACAGGGAAGAAAGGAAACCTTTTGCCAACAACTTTTAGCATTTCTGCTGTTATATACAAAAGTATAGCTGTAGCTGCTCCATCTCTGGAATACAAATCCTCAAGCAGGAAATGTGCTTCCATGCTTCCTCAGCCTGAATCACAGCCGTGCTGTGATGACTGTTGTCTCAACATCTTGCCACTTCTCAGCATACCAAAGAGGGGGACTCGGAAAACAGCACTCATGAAGGTTTCTTCTTTCCACTGTGCAGCAGTCTCCTTCCTGGTGTTTCCAAGCTCTTGGGAAACTAAGTTAGCACCACCATTACAATCATAGCACCCTCTAGTCCCGGAACTTTGGCTAATAGCTTCTGCTGATATATCAACTCCAATTCTAAGTAGCTGTCACCATCCTTTGCCACAGAACCATCTAGACCACTGTATTCCTCCTCACAGGCTGGTTTCTGGACATGTTCGAACGGGATATGTGTGCAAGTTTTTCTGGAGTTTGTACCACAGTGGAATTGCTGGCTTTATGACATGCATGTGTTCAATTTGCTAGGTAATCCATCCTGTTGTTCATAAAGCACTTAAAGATGTTTTTCATCTTCACTAAATCTGTAGTGAAATCCTTTTTGTGTTCTTAATTTTATTTAATTTAGTATTTTTTTTCCCCCTTGATCAAGCTTTCCAGAGGTTTGAAACAACTTCTGGTTTTGTTTATCTAACTGCATCTTTGTCTTCTATTACATTTAATATCTGCTCTTACTATAAATTTTCTTACTTCCTTCTAGTTTCTTTGTGTTAATTATTCAGTCTTTTAACTTCCTGCATTTCATGCTTAATTCATTAATTGTCAATATATCTTTTTCAAATATACAAAGTCTACAAGTTTCACTTTAAGTACGACACTGTAAGTTCCTATGGTGTATTATCAATCAGTTCTAAGTATTTGCAAAACTATATGATTTTTTAATTCTTTGTGGTAGACAAATCTAAGATTGTCACTTGTACAGTTTCATGGTTCAAGAAAAGTTTTCAGGCAGTAAGTAAGTGGCACAAAGTGAAGCAAAACACCACTGGTTGCACTGAACTATGAATAAGATAGTGGATGCTGATGGCTGAGCACACAGGCAGTCTTTTGCATAATGTTTGCTGTTGAAAGTAAAACTGTTTGTTGCACTCTTTCTCCTTGGATGAGCATGAGTAATAGCACCAATTGTGAGGAAAAAAATTAATAATAATGTATTTTAATGTATCATTATGCATATCATTTAAAAATTAGATATATATATATAATTTCCATTTTATATATTTGTATCTATATATATTCTTTAAATAGTTCAGAACGAAATAGTGTGAACATGAGTTGTTGTCAAACATAATGTGCATGACCTGATCTCTAGAGATGTTGACCTCACTTCCTGTTCTTTTTCCATGAGTAGGTCCTACAGCTTAGACTCAGGCACTGCTCCTTCTGAGCTGCTGAGAATCAAGGCTTTTGGGGGAGTCTAGTTTTACTGTCACATTCAACATTTTGTTTACCTAAACTACTGAATCTAGCTTTATCTCTGTAGATGTCAACTCTTCAAGGTAACTAAAAGGGATGTTCTTACCAGATTCTGGATCCTATTAGCATTTAACCTAAAAACCATAACAGTGAAAAGAAATAGGCTAAGGTGCTCAGTTCATATGGCTACATCTTTCTAAAATCAGTGGTAGGATGGCCTGTATCAACAAAAGGCAGCATGTAGAGAATTCTGGGTTGGAATTTTCTTGCCTTAGGCTTGGTCTTGGTTCTACTTACATTATGTATCTTCTTAAGTCACCTTGAAGACTTTGACTTATTCATATTGCAAACTCATTCATTCCAGAGACCCTGAATGCCTACTATATTTAAGGAGGTTCTAGGGCACTCTAACAGATGTATGGTACATAATCACCAAAGTTCTAACTAAGCAATTAAATTCTATGATTATTTTTATGTCAGAAATACAAGGCCCCTCTCTTCTACTGTGACCCATTCTCATCACTCCTTATCTCATTGTTGGTTTACCACTCCCATCAGTGGAAGTAGAATCAATAGGTCCACAAAGTGGTCATCATTTAGCTGGTTTACTTTCTCTTAAAATCTTTGGGTCCAGTGAGACTTGTGCCAGATGTTTTGTCTTTGTTTTACTATTTAATTTTAAATTAATTGATTATAGGTGTGATTAAAATTGTCATAACATTCTTTCTACAAATATTTAGATATAAAGATAGATTAGCAATCATAAGAGAACCATGATTTATGTAATGTTTTGCAATACACATACTTTATATGATGCTCTTAAAGACGGCGTGAAGCAAAAGAACTGATATTTTTATTCTCACCTAACGTGCAATGAAACTGGTCAAAAAAAGAATAAGTCACTTACCAAATAAAGTCACATAACTAGTTAAAAGTTCCCATTTAAGATGTGCTTTTTCACTATATCCAATTAAGACAGATGTGTCCAGGACAAATACGCTAATAAATTAGACTTTGAGCCAAGGTCATGTCTTTACCTTTTACATTTACATTTTTGATCATCCACTAGAAATAACTTCAAATTTAAAACAAACTGTGATCCAGATAGTAATGATTTGGTGGCATCAGAATATTTTTATCTCAATGAGAGAGACAATTATCAACAATAAAGGTTTTAGCTAGTTTTTTCAAAGATAAAATTATTTTCTACTATGGTTAACACATCTATGCATCCTGTCTTTATTTTCATTCTCTTTTTCTTTTTTATAGTGGGTCCTATAGACAGATTCCAGGAAATACAGGGGGCTTATAACTCACCTAATCTTGCATGGAACATAAATTATTTTTGTTCAGGGCTGGGAATACAATTTATTTGATGAAGTCCAGGAGATCCTTCTGGAATTTTTGATGTATGAAGGTACCTGAATGGCTTTATTCATAGAACAGTACTAAGAGGACAGATTAAAGAACTGCTGGATTTTCTTTTATCCTTTCAAGTCATACCAAGTGTAAAATGATCAGAAATAGGCCAAAAAATCAGCACTTTACTATCACAGTCATTATTATTACTATTTACTGCTATCATTATTATTTTAGCAATGTTCTAATTAAGCCAATGGTAAAGTTCTTGTTCTATTGGCTAGCAGACTGAAGCTATAATTCCTGAGAAAATAAAACAGTACTCCAAGTGGATTTTTAACGCCTCTGTTAGGGATTACCTAAGTCATTTTTTAATCCCTTGTCTTTCTCCATTTCTATGTTTGTCTTTCTCACCCTGCCTCTCAGTCCCAGAGGCAAACACACATTCTTTAAACAATACATGATAGAAGCCCATGGGAGACATCTCCACAATAATCCTCTCAAAACTAAACAAATTAAAACCACATTTAGAACATGATTTACTATCTGCAGAAAGATCTTTTTTTTTTTTCTGACAAATCAAGAATTGCATGGCCTAAAAACAAAGTTTGAATGGTTATCATAGAATCTTGTTGCCTAAACAACGATATTAGCAAATCCTGAAAATACTTTACTTGATTGAAAGAAAGTTCTTTCACATGACCTTAGAAAAAGGAAAGCTTGAGTACTAGATCTGCTCAGGGTGTAATGCTTGTTTCCCAAAGGAGAGAGCTACTGAATCTGGTGGATTTGATTTCACAGGTCCCTATATGAATGAGCACTACATGGAGGCAGGTACTTGTATATCAGACTCTGGCTGAAAGATTTCTTAAGATTCTTCATATCTTCACTTTGATGATGCAATCTGTTGATTGCTGATGTGGATTCCCAAGTGCTATAGAAGTAGGCATAAATATAGAAATTGAAGTATTAGCATGCCTGTAAAATAGGCATTATCATAAAAGAGCTCATAGTACTAAAAAATTCATCCATCTCTATTCTTTTATTAGTTGCCTGAATTTATCCCACTGAAGTGCTGATCTAATCTTTTTTAAGATATCTTTCTTTTTAAATTTTTAAAAAAGACCTTATATATTTATTTGACAGAGAGAGAGAGAGCACAACCAGGGGGAGCAGCAGGCATAGGGAGGCGGAGAGGCAGACTCGCCACTGAGCAAGGAGCCAGGAGATCTGGGGCTCAATCCCAGAACCCTGGGATCATGACATGAGCCCAAGGCAGATGTTTAACTGATTGAACCACCAGGTGCCCCTTAAGAAATATTTAAAGAGAAGTAATCTTACTCAACTCTAACCAAACCTTAAGGTATACAGAAAGGTTCTTCCTAAAACATAACTTAATTATCTTATTGAAAACTGAAACCAGTATTTTTTCCTTACTATAGGGGAACTGTCTCTTGTAATGATTTAACTAATAAACCTCATTTTCTATCTGCCATGTATGATTTTCTACCCAGAAGTCCCTAGAGAATTAACTGAAAAGATTCACAACTAATAAGCGAAGTCAGCTAGGTAGCCAACATACAATTATCGGTGGTTTTCCTATATACTAGCAGTGACCAATTAAAATTCTACTTTAAATATTCCAGTTACTATGTCAACAAAAACCTTATAATACTTGAGTATATGATAAAATTATGCAAAACCTGTATGAATAAATCCATAACATTTTATTGCAGAAACCAAAAGGAAAATTTCTTACGTTTCTTCTCTTATTGTAATGCTAAGATTTTAGCAGAATATTGTGTAATAGAAGTAAAAGCAGGAACTTTATTTTCCTTTCTTCTTTGATGGAATGGCTATTAATGTGCAACTGTTAAACATAATCACATCTGACTTAGGTTTCTGTTGATAACCAGTTGAGGACTTTTCTTCCTTTTTCTTATACTGTAATTGCATTTGTATTATGTTTTTAAAATGTGATATGGATTCTGAATGTTACAAAAAATTTATCTGTATTTTCCAAGTTCATTATATGTTTTTTCACCTTTCACTTATGAAGAACTATCTTTGCATTCCTAAGATAAATTCTAATAGTAAATTTTTGTTCACAAAATTTTTATTGCAATTTTGGTTGCAATTTGGTAATATTTCACTCGTATGTTTAAATCTATGTTTATAGGTGATCTTGGCCTAGAGTTTTCTTATATTTTCCCATTTTTATTATCAGTCTCTGGTTGTGATATTTGGATTAAATTGTATTTAGAGAATGTTATGAAAATTTCCCCTTAGTAATATTCTGGAAAAAATTATATAACATGGGAATTATCTATTTCTTGAAAATTTAATTGAAATGGAACATCTTGGGAGTAGATATTAACCATCTTTTAAAACTTATTTTATCCTACATTCTGATTGTCTTCTAGTTTACTTTTGGTAATTAAGAGAAAATTATCTATTAAATTTGTTTTATATTTATTTTTGTAAATTTATATCTAGTCTTGTCTCATCATTAAAAATCTCTTTCATAAGTAACATTTTCCACCACGTTGGCAAGCTTGTTTATTTTGAGAACTTGGTTTTGAATTTTAGAAAGATTTTATTTTTTAAAAGGAACTCAGTCTTTTAAGAACTTGGTTTTGATTTTTTTAAATCAAACACATTTTATTGAATCCATTTAATTACTGTTTAAAAATCTTAAACTTGTTAATGCCTTCTTTTTTTTTTCCTGTATTGGTCATATCACAAAGGTTTGAATGTATGTGTATCTCAATGTCTTTTATTTTAAAATAATTTATAATTTAAGTTTGTTACCCTTTAATAGGTGATATTTAATATTATATTTTAAATTTTCAAATGAATAACTTTTGGGGGTGAGTTGGGGAGGTTTTTAATTTTTTTCTTATTTTGTTACATGATTTTCAAAGAATGATTCAAAGAATCATGAAATAATTTTATACAACCTGGTCCCTTCTTCTAGTTATTTCAGTGTGTGTCCATACATATCTCCAAGCAGACTGCAATTTCTTCAGACATGTGGTCTGTATTTTCTTCAACAAACCAAAACCAAAAAAGCAAAGGAGGGTTGGATGCATAGTTAGAGTTTAATATACGTCTAGTGATTGATATCCACAGAATACCTAAATTATTTAACACAGAGGGCATCTGATATAGTTCTGCTCACATATGATTGGGAACTGGATGCTGAAACTTTTGCTTCCAAGTAGGAGTGCAGCAAGGGATGGCTTCTAGCTCACACTGATTCTCCTGTGAGCAGATCAAAGCTAACCCCACCAGCTGGAGAGATGGGCCTGGTGCTCAACAAAGGTGATTTGCCCCAGAGACACAAAGAAGCTAGAATGATTATTCTTTTCTCACGTTTATTGAAGTACATAAGACAGAATTGTAATTTGGAAGATGAAGGGGTTAACAAGCTTGTTGATAGGATGTTCTACACTAGTGGGTAGAGTGTTCTGACATGTTTTGTTAGGTAAAAACTGGCCACTGCTATAACAAAATTACTAATGATGCATATGTAAGAAAAATGTAGAAGCCAGTATTCTAAGCACACAACTACTTTCTGACAGCACTTTAGGAGAAGTATCATTTAGCTTACCATGGCTATAATTTACAACAATCAACTCTTGATTAGCCCCAGTGGTCCAAAATAGGAGGTAACCCCAAATCACTTTGAAATGTATTCATGATTTTTTCTCATATTCTTACCAATATGTATCATGTTTCACCTCTAGTGAAAATTAAATGTATTCCTTGAACATTAAATGTTAAGCAATAGTAGGAGATGGCACAAATGGACACCTGATGATAGAAAAATATTGATCTGGAATTAAACACTTAAAATTGATTATCAGAAAACTTATATGTAGATAATTAACTGCTTGAAAGAGTAGCTAAATATACTATTAGGAGAAATGGTTAAACAGTTATAGTGTGATGTTTAGAAAATACTGGTCCTAAGATGAGACCAGTGGGATTCTACTTATAGCCAGTTCATCTGTGAAACTTGGGAAGGTTATATCACCTCAAAGGGCCAAGCTTGTTGTAAGGATAAAGAAAAATAATGTGTAAAACCTTTTTACAGGCTCCAGCAGATGTGTAGTATAGCACAATTTCTTTATTTTAGGACTATTATCGGGAAGTGGTACATTTAATTGGGGGCAATGATAGGTTTGTGCCTTAAGGTAATTCTGCAGATGCTGATGAGGGGTCTTTAAAGAAATTTTGCTTTTGTTTTGTTTTCCTTTTAGCCTTTATATTCCCAACAAATATAACAACAATTATAATTAATAATTATAATAATTACAGTTAGTAATTCTGCAGATGCTGATGAGGGGTCTTTAAAGAAATTTTGTTTTTGTTTTGTTTTCCTTTTAGCCTTTATATTCCCATTGCTTAATATACCTAGAATATTATAGGCTCTCATATTAGCCAAATGATTGAATAGAGAAATTAATGAATTATTGCTCTGTAAGTTTAGATTTAAAATTTTATCTATTGGCATAACAATTTATAATCAGCTTGCACAAGTTAATGACAATTCAAATGACAGATGAGAAAATTGTTTTGCAGGCTTATAGTACATCCACAATGGAAATGCAATAATATTACGTCAGTATAGCTGGCTTGGTTTTTTTAGGAACATTGTGGAGAACATCCAAGATTCTACTTACCAAAATATATTTTGCAAAAACTGTATGCTTATAAAAACCTAAGATTTTGTTGAAATATCTGTTAATACATTTCTCTTAATATTTATTCAGTTTTAACGTTCCCATCTGTCTTCATGTAACCTACCTTCGTACAGATAAGATATAGGCTCTTCTTTTGTGTTCTATAACTCTATAAATATTTATAATGGTGTTCAAGCAACAATTAAATGTTTAAGACTTGATAGCTATCCCTGAAGAAAGTCCTCCCACTCAAAAGTCCTTAATGATTTTCTTAAAAGTATATTATAAAATTTGCAATTAATTCTTAGTGCTTTTGGTAATTTTGTATGTGTTTTAAAAAATGTAAATTTGGTTATAGTAATGCATATACAGATAGAAAAAGGAGGAAATATATGTAATAAGACATTAAAAATCATATTTATTAGAGTATTGAATAAATAAAATAAGATAAAAAAATAAAATAAAAATAAGACTGTTTTATCTAAAGGGAGGAAATGAGAAGGAAAAATCATAATCAGAAGAGTATTTAAGGATTATAATTAAACTAAACATTTTTAGAAAAATTTCCAAATTCCTGAAGTCTGTAGTTTAGACCTAGTATTAAAACAGCTACCTAAAAGCTGGTTAAAAACAACTTTGAAAATAAAATTAGGATAAGTTAGTAATAAATGACACCTAGAGAGAAAAAGAACACTAAATATATTTTGAAACATTAATACACACATGTTGACCTCTTCAAATATAATTGGTATTCTAAATCTCAAACTGAATGTTTTCAAAGTTAAATTATTAGAACAATATGGATGAATGCAGTGGGATAAAACTAGAAAGGCAAGTCATGCATGGTGCCTTGATTAATTCTACCTAACTGCAATGTGAATTTAAAAAATAACAAAACTAGAAAAGAGAATCTGTTTTTTAAAAAGCAAAAATATAAAGCAGATTTTTCACAATAGCGCTAACTGAAATACATAATAGGTAAGAAAAATAAATGATAGCAAAAGACAAATCTTTGAAAATGAGATAACTAGAGCAAATGAAGGTGACTAGCCTCTAAAACCAACTGATGGTTGCTAGATTTTCCAACAGAATGGAAGTAAACAAGAAAGTTAAGATGGGTAGAATTCACCCGAGGAGAATGCTTGTAAAATAAGAAAACAAAACAAAACAAAAATAGTTTGTACAAAATCCTCCACTGGAAACAGTATCATTTGTAAGTAGCAGGTAAAGTCTTGCATTTGTCCAAATTGGCCACAAAACGTGATATAAGGGCTGCTTCTCCCATTGAAAAGAAAGCAGAAAGTCATTTAAATATACAAGCATGAAAATTCCTTAACCTCACTTGGAATAAGAAAGAAGCACCTTCTGCAGATTTATTTTTCATTTTTATCTTTTCCATTTAAATAGCTTTTGTCACCATGATGAAACTTTAACTTTTTTAATATTTGTTTATGGTCTTAAATGTGATCTGGTGACAGATATATTTGTTTTGTTCAAAATTAAAACAAAGATATCTGTTAAGATTGATCTACGAAGCTACAAAGAGTAATTTAAGTTTCAAGGAACAGAGTCCCACCTCCCAAAAGATTTAAAACTTTCTTTAGAAGTGATATCATCTTGACTTGAAATGTATCACATTATGCTCTAAATAACGCAATGTTCTCAGCTAATGATCTAACTCTGTCATTGATTTTGAATTTCCTCAGAGGACTGGTAATATTAAAATGTGCATCAAAAGAATGCCTCAAGATTTATAGTGAAATGTAAGTTTATCTAGATACTGTGACTGAAAACTAAGTAGTATTTCATTCCTGAGAGAAAATAAGTAATATAATAGCAATAGATTGCTGTCGTTGACACTTTCCCACAGAAAACATGCACACACACACACACACACACACACACACTCTCTTCTTTTATTTCCAACATGGATATTTCAAACCAAAGGAACTGGTAAATATATCAATGACTGCAGACAGTGTTAAATAAATGTAGAGGAATTGAAGGCAAAGCAAACTCATTTCCCAGAACATCATTTTAATCTTTATCTTTATCAAACGGTGGATATATATTATTTATTTTCTCATATGCATAAACCAGTTTTGAAATCAAGTTAGAATGAAAGAAAACTACATATGATGAAGCAATAAGTTAAATTGAGGGTAAAAGGAAAAGTAATCCCAACATAGTAAAGCTGTCACTGTTCTGTGGCCACAGATGTTGCCCATTTTAAATATTTATGCAGTTTGTACTTGGGAGAGTTGGTGGTGCTCATAATGGATGCTTTTTCGGTGGGCAAGCAGATATCTCCTTATTTCCAAGTTTGGATAATTTGATCTGTATAGCTATTTTATTTGTAATGAATACACTGACACAACACAATATATAGTCCAAATTCAAAGAACTGGAAAAACTTCTTTGCGGAAGTTTTCTTTTTTCTTTACTTTTATGAATGGTTTATTTTTTGTTGTTGTTGTTGTTGTTGTTGTTGTTTTGCTCTGTAATATTTTTAGATATAATTATTTAAATAGACTTTGAATTTTCAGCACTTCATACATATTCAAAATGAACAAATTTGCTTTGGCCCAGAACTGAAAAATATTTTTTTTACATTAGTATAAATTAGAAGCAAAGCACATAATGTGATATTATGCAGGTTTAAAATCAAGTAATATGGTGAGTAAGAATGGTTGCAAACTCTTTCACACTCCTCCTACTGAAAAGTCAGGACGCTGCCCCTCCACCTTGAATCTGGTCTAGCCTATGACTAGCCTATGACTGATGATCAGTAAAGTAGAAGTGATAAAACTGCCAGTTACTGGTTCAGCCTCTAACTGGCCATTTTCAACTTTGTTTTGGAACTCCATTGCGATATAGGAAGTAGGGTTAGACTTCTGAACTTCATGGAATCCCAAGAAAACCACATGGAGGGCCTTTGGAGAGAGAGGTCATGAGGTAAGGGGAGGAAGAGAAAGCAGGAGTGCAAGGGAAGAGAGAATGAGGGAAAGGAGATGATAAAGAGAAGATGACGCAAGGCCAGTCGCCAAGTGTTCCCAGGCCCTAGGCTATTTTCTATCCACTCAGCTGAGGTTCCAGAAACTGCAGCATTGATGGGCTGGCCCTGTTGTATTTGGTTCAAATTCCAGATCCACAGATGCATGAGATATAATATTTACAGATTGTTATTTTTAAAGTGACTGCATTTTGGGAACAGTTTGTTATGCAGTAATGGGTAACTGGAACAAGTAGATTGAACATTAATCTGCGTTTCAGAGTCCCCGATCTTATAGGAGTAGTTAATTGATCCTATTTTTTGTCACTAGATTTGATGATGGCATTTTGAAGATTTTATCATAACATACAAAATTTACCCAACTGAAATATCTCAATTATCTGTTTCTTTGGAAGGATTTATGAATTTTTAGCTTGAAGTGACAGGTTAAATTAGTCAAAACAAATCAACTGAAAATATAAACAGAGCATAATGCAGATTTTTTTCTTAATGTTAACTCTTTGGTAGTACTTACTATGTGGCAGGCTCTGTAAGTACTCCCAGTACTCAGAAAATCCGCAGAGCTACTCTACGAAGTTTTACAAACGACAAAACCTACAGAGAGGTTGTAAGTTGCCCAGGGTCACTCAGGAATTTCACGTTAGGGCTGGGATTTGAATCTAGAGTGTCTAGCTCTGGATTGTCTTACTTATTACCGTGTGTAGCTTCCAATATCAAGTATTTTAATATAGCCACATATCACTAAGAATTTTATAAATTAAGTATGTTAGATATTATATTCCCTTTTTATTAATATATTGACAAACATAAATGTAAAGAAAACAGAAAACAGTTAATCTAGATTCTATATATCATAAATAATCCACAGTCCTAACCATAGTATATGAACATCTGAAATTCAAAGTACTTAGTCTGGCAAAAGTTGAGATAGATTACAATTTATTATTGTTTTATGGCATTTATTACTGCCAGTGGGCTCAAGACACATATTCAGTCTCTCTCTCTTTGCATAAGCCAAGAGGATCATTTGAAAGAACGAAAATGTTATTTCTTCTATTACAACAATGAAATTATGTATCTAAACTCACCTATGAAGATAACCTAGAAAGAATTAGCCAAACTGAATTCTTTTATTTGTATTTTCATTTCAATTTCTTCATCATAGTGAGTTTAGGAGGACAGCTATGCTACAAATCAGAAGATAAAAGCTTTTCTAGGCTTTAAGTAGGGATTTCTAATTCTGTTATAGTTTTAACAGGATCTTCTATATTTACTGATAAACTGAGTGATCTTACTGTTTAAAGCACTGGATCAGAATGCAGAGACACAAGGCCATCTTTCTGTGACTCACAGGACAGATGACCTTCAGTGTGTCATAATACTTCTAAGCCACAGTATAATAAGATGAAAAAATGAACATAAAAACCTCAGCTCCACCCATTGCACAAATTCATTGTGATGGATCGAATAGGAATGTATATGAAAGCGATTTCTAAACTGGAACATCGTTTTCAAATGTAAGGTAGAATGATTATTATTGCTGTTGCTGTTACTAAAAAGATGTCCATGTAGTTTCTGGAAACATTTTTTTTTTTGTTTTTAGAGTAGGACATTTTTATTTTATTTTATTTTACTTAAGAGTTTTATTTATTTGAGAGAGAGCGAGAAAGAGCATGAGAGAGAGAGGGAGAGATCACGAGCAGCGAAGAGGAGCAAAGGGAGAAGCAGTCTCCTCACTGAGCAGGGAGCGCAATGTGGGACTCCATCCCAGGTCCCCAGGGACATGACCTGAACTGAAGGCAGACACTCTGACTGAGCCACCCAGGTGCCCAAGACATAATTTTAATAATGAGCTCCATTATACGTTAGTGGATGAAAATTGCTTTTGTTAGTTAGTAAATTAATCACTCAGAACCACAGAAATTTTCGTTTTTTAATTCAATGTCAAGTAAGTTAGTAGGATAAGTTGCCAAGTGTCCAGGTGTCTGAGGCCTTAGACGATTAGGTATGTAGGTAAGACCTATATGTGAGAATAACGCTAATGTCTACAGATTTCTTCAATTGACAGATACTTTCTTTGAGTCAGTGGCTTGGGCCTCAAGTCAGCTACTTGCTTCTGTGGCCATGATCAGTTGACTAGTTAATGTTACCTTCGCTGGGACAATGACACCATTCTGAGATTTAAAATAGTGACTTGCATGTAATAATCTTTGAATGTGACATGTTTCAGGATTTGAGAGGGATTACATGTCTGCCAACTACCTTCATTTATTTGCCATGTTGTTGCTGGGCAGCAATGAAAGTCCTTCATTATTATGCTAACCAAAAACTGAACTGAACTAAGTCTATACATGGTCGTTTTGTTAAAATGTAAAGTTGCTAAACATGCTAAGATAAAAACTGTTATGATGCATAATTCACTAAATAGGAGGAAAATTACCAAGGAGTTGTTTATAACAGCAGTTGTAATAGCTAGACACATTCAGGCATAACTAAATTAGGACAAAAAGATTTCATCCATCTACCTGCTGTGATATACCCATGAAATCATAAGAATCAAGGGACATATGGAAATAATGATTGCACTGATTGTCTTCTTTAAATGTCCTTGTGTGAAATAGAAGGATTAAACATAGGTTCTGGGAGCAATTTGCCTTTGCCAACTGAAACTTAGCCAAAAACAATTAATTTATAGTGCATTCAACCATGAAGAACTGCAGAATATTTCCTCAGCTAAAACTTTACATTTTCTCATTATAGACTTACAATTTTCTATTACTAAAGGTTTAAGGGAGGATATAAATTGATTATAATACTTTTTTCAATCTGTGGAAATGTTGATATTTCTAATAGTATTTAAGTCACCCATTTCTAACTAAAATATATAGATATTTATAGGAATATAAACCTGTCTTTTTCAACATATATAGAGACAACAAAATCTCAAGATCTAAACAAACTCAAATAGTATATAAAATTACCAAGAGAGTTAAAACCATTTAAGAAAAATAACTTCAGATACTGAAGCCCTTACAATGATCAAATTATTTTCTAATTTTCTGTTGGGATACCCAAGTAAATGGACAGATTTCTATTTTTGTTTATTCCCCTAAAAAATAAGATTAGTATGGATTCTACAAGGTCACTGCAAATACATGATATTAAAACACAACCAAATTCTTTAGCAACATAAATGTTTTTATGAGCAGCAGGTGTATTCTTTGAAAGACTGTAAAGCTATTAACAGCTCAGTAAGGAGTACATAATAATAGGCTGTTAACTCAGCCTCCCTTACAACAGTACCAGGGAAGGACATTTGAAACCATTAAGACAAATGCATTTTAAAAAGAATACAGTATGAATGCTTTATGAAGAGAGGTTCATTTAAACTTTATATCACTAAAGTAATGAATGTAGTCTTCTTGATTTCAATATGCCTATCCAAAAGAATTATTTAATTGCTCCAAATAAAAATACAATCATAGTTTTGAAACCAAATATATTCTAGTCTTGAAAAGTACTTGAAAAATGAATTCTAAATTAGATTATTTTTTTGCAAGTTTCAGAATTTGAAGTTTAATCCAACAAATATTTATAATACCTAATACAGGTGTCTGCCTCCTGAGAGTTTAATAAAACCCATTTTGATAAATGAATGAGTGATTTCCCAAGATATTTTATATATTGTTGACATTGTAGTTGCTCACTTTGTAAAGTTTATTTGTGATTTAACTCCCATGAGGTGACCTCTAGGTATATGATTATGTCATATCTTACAGAACTATAAATTATTTTATTTCTAAACTATTTCTATAAGTTTACTTATTGCTCTACATACATTTACCTAATGCTCTGATAGTTAGTGTCCCACATTTGAATTCTAGAATTTCATCATATGGGATTCGTAGTTTCTTTAGCTAATATAATATTCTTATTATGTCTTTGAATTATTTCCATTAAAAAAAAACAGAATTGTGATGGTGATATAATCTTTATACAGAATGACCTTTCCAAATATTGATATATTTTATCTTAAGGATTTTTCTCCAAGTGGAAATACTGGGTCATAATGTATAAGAAGTTTTATACGTCTTTATGTATTTGTAGCTAGTGCTTTGGGAAAATTTAACAGTATTTTAGTGCTAAAAAAAAGTCAAAGGAGTTTCGGTTTTATTAGTTTATTGGAACTATTTTCATCCATAGAAACAAAAAAATGAGGTTGTCAAAATGTTTCTGACTATAGGGTATTTGTGAGGTATAGAATATTTTGTGATGCTCAATGAGTTATAACTACTTCATTGGTTTTGTCAGCAGTTTGAATAAGAGTTTTATAATAAATTATGTAATTTGATTTAGCTATAGAACTATGTAACATTTAAAATTTAATAAAAATAGAGCAAAAATATTTACTTTTAGTTTTTCTTCCTTAGAGCTCTTGCTTTAAGTTCATGCTTCTGCAAAATAAATAAAACTACACATCAGAAGAACAGTTATTTATTAAAGATATTGGGAGTGATTTACTGTGGAAATGAGTATTATTTCTCCATAGCCCTCCTTCTGAAAATAAAGAAAAAAAAATTACAGGAAAAAGGGATACATATATCATTTAAAAATATTTTTTTACTATAAAAGTCTGAATGAGTTAAAGCATTTATGTTTTTATAATTTCTACACTTGGCAGCAATAAAGTTTGTCTTAAAATAACATTTCCCAAAGGTTTTCCCACAAACAGTATTCCAAGGAATATATGTTGTTAAGGTAAATTTTTAAAAAAATTTCTGTGATTGTGTAAATTTGGGTCTTCTGGTGAACAGATTACAAATCACCCCATCATCATTTCAAAATGAAGCTAAAACTGAAGATATTTATGGACAGAAATACAAGTGTAGGTAAAATGGAAAAGAGATCAAGTAGACAAGGACAGCTTTCAGAACACCTCTGAAAAGAGAGGTGAAAAAACAGGACTGGGTAGAAACTGCCTCAGATGGCAGTGCAATTCTGAAAGTTTTAGGCAGGCATTCGGGATCCCCAGAGAGAACACTGTATTAGAAGAGTTCTGCTTTTGTCAAGAAAGGCCTGCCTGGCATATCTTTTTTTTTTTTTTTTTTTAAGATTTAATTTATTTATTTGAGAGAGAGAGAGAGACAGTGAGAGAGAGCATGAGCGAGGAGAAGGTCAGAGAGCGAAGCAGACTCCCCATGGAGCTGGGAGCCCGATGTGGGACTCGATCCCGGGACTCCAGGATCACGCCCTGAGCCGAAGGCAGTCGTCCAACCAACTGAGCCACCCAGGCGTCCCCTGCCTGGCATATCTTTGCTTAAAAAGTAAGTATTATCATATCTGTATGAGTGCATGAATGCCATGTGTTTTAGTTTTGTAGGTCTTTGAAGTTTTCATGAATATTGTTATATTATACCTAGTCTTCTGAGACTTGCATTTTGTTTCTAAGTTTAACATATTGAAATTACACTGTTCATACCATTCATTTGTACATTATGTTCAAGCACATTTATACAGAGTGTCAATTCATTTTCACTACATTACCCATGTCCCACTACACTATAATTTAGTCCCTTTCTTGATGAAAATGATTTTTTAAAAAATGCTTCCTAAAACAAGAAAGGGGAACCCTTTTGCACTGTTGGTGGGAATGCAAACTGGAGCAGCCACTCTGGAAAGCATTGTGGAGAAACCTCAAAAAGTTAAATATAGAACTATCCCACCATCCAGTAATTGCAGTACTAGGTATTTACTCCCAAAATACACAAATACTAATTTGAAGGGATACATGCATCCCAACAATATCATCTTTTATAGCAGAATCATGTAAAAAGTCAAATCATGGAAACAGCCCATGTCCTTCAACTGATGGATGGATAAAGAAGATGTGAGATCTATCTATCTGTCTATCTATCAATCCATCTATCTATCTTTGACTGATGGATGGATGAAGAAGATATGGATAAAGAAGATAAAGAAGATATATCTCTATATATCTCACATACATACATACATGCACAACCTGGTGTTGTATGGGGCTCTTGAATCACTGTATTGTACACCAGAAACTAATATTACACTGTATATTAACTGATTGGAATTTAAATAAAAACCTAAAAAAAAAAAAACCAACCAAAAAAAAATAAAATGCTTCCTTAAACATCCTAGGATATTGTCTTAATCACACATGTAAGATTTTTAAGGTATATACATAGCGGTGAAATTGCTGAGTCATTGGATGAAAATAAAGAAATTTATAAACTTATTATCCCAAATGATTTATCAATTTATACCCATTCTAACAACATAAGAGTTCCTATTGTTCCACATCATCTTCAATTCTTAAAAATATCAGATTTCTTAAATTTTTCTAATCTAGTGTGTATAAAATGTTAGCTCATTGTGGTTTCAATTCACATTTTCTTTATCATTAATGAAATCATGCATATTTTTTAATATAGCTTGATTTTTTTTTACTCATAATATCCATTTTATTTAGTTAGTCAATTTCAGGTTTTATAGGTTATTATTTTTATTAGGTTGTACTTTTTCTTATTGTTTTATAAGATCTCTTTAAGTTTTGTTTGTTTGTTTTTGTTTTTTAAAGTAGGCACCACACCCATTGTGATGGCCAGTGCAGGGTCTGAACTTGCAACCCTGAGATTAAGACCTGAGGTGAGATCAAGACTCCGATGCTTACCCAACTGAGCCACCCAGATGCTCCTTTATGTATTTTGGATAACAATTCCTTTGCTAGCAAGATACATGGCACATATCTTCTACTTTGGGCTTATCTTTTATAATCTTAGTTGGGTCTTTGAAAGAAAGAATTCTTAAAATAAATTAATTAAAATTATCAATTTGTCTTTTATGATAATGACTTGTATTTCATTTATGAAAACTTTTTCTTACTCAAAGTGAGAAAAATATTATTCCATATTTTTCTTCTAAAATATTCTAAAAGCACTCAATTTTAAAAGTTTTTTCTTGGGGCATCTGGATGGCTCAGATGGTTAAGCACCTGACTCTTGATTTTGGCTCAGGTCGTGATCTCAGTGCTTGAATTTGAGCCCCATGTCTGGCTCTGCTTTCAGTGGGGAGTTTGCTTGAGATTTTTTTCTCTCCTTCTCCCTCTGGCCCTCCCCCACTCACTCTCTCTCTTTTTTTCCTCTCTAAAATAAATAAATAAAATCTTTTAAAAAAGTATTTTCTTATCACATTTATGTCCTTAGAATATTTGGACTTAATTTTTGTAAGTGGTTTGATGTAGGAATCCAGTTTGTTTCTTTCTTTTTTTCTTCCAATATAGATTGCCTAGCATCATATAATAAATAAGCTATTCTTTCCCTAATGATATGCAGTGTCACCTGTGTCATATGCTTAAGGTCCATACCATAGTAGTTCTGCTTCTGGGTTCTCTGTTAGGATACTTTCATCACGTTCTCTCACTCTATAGCAACATCACTTATCATTAATGACTGAACTTTAGAGTAACTCTACACATCTGTGAAGGAAGGTAGTCCTGACTTATTTTCATCAGCAATGTCTTGTTCAATCATTGTCCCTCCATGCCTAGCCTGGAGCCCAACCCGGGGCTCAGACTCACCATGTTGAGATCAAGACCTGAGCCAAAATTAAGAGTCATACACTGACCTGAGCTACCTAGGTGCCCCTCATTGTCCCTCTTTTATTTTCATTGCCATGTTAATTTATAGTCAGTTTGTCAATTTCTACAAAAAGACGTGAGACTTTTTGTTAGAATTGAATTGAGTCTACATATCATTTGAGGGAAAAATGACCTCTTTCTAAGACAATTTCACTGATCCACGAATGCAAACTCTCCATTTACTTGAGTGTTTTTAAATGTCTTGTTATAAAGTTTTATGTTTTGCATTTGTTGAGATATGTTTTAGGTTCATTCCCCAATACTTCACAGACTATGTTGCTATTACAAATGTAATTTCTTTAAAAATTACATTTGCTGTTTGTTGCAGGTAAGTAGAAAAGCAACTAAACTTTTATAACCAGATGCTTTGATACAAATTTTTTAAACATCTTGTATATAAATTTGGTGAAAATTTCTATGTAGAAAGTCGTATCTGAGATAATGTGGGTTTTCCTTTTACAAATTATATGACTATGTTATATAATTTCCTTACATTTAATTGAAATAGCTAGAACCTATAATATTTAGTAGAAACAATGATAATAGGCATTTTCATATAGTTCCTATTTTTAGAGATTTACTTTAATATTTCCTCCCTAAGAAGGATATTTTCTTGGTTTTAATTACCTTAAAGAAGTTATCTTATGTTCCTAGTTTTCTAAGAATTCCACTCAAGAATAGGTATTAGATATCAAATGCCTTTCTGCATCTATTGAGAACTTCCTCCTTTAATCTCCTAACAAAAATTATATTTATAAATTATTTTCTGCTAAACTCTCATGTGTTATTGAAATAAACCTACTCATTTTTTTTGGTTTGCTTTTTTTTTTTATATAATGTTTAATTTGTTGGCTGGTATTTAGTTTAGAATTTTGTAATTTTGTTTCTGAGATTTGCCTGTAATTATTTCTCCTATGGTTCCTTGAGCTAGGGTTATTCTGGTCATATAGAGTGTGTTTCACAGAATTCCCTCTTTTTTCCTGTTCTTTGAAAGTGTTTACATATGTTTGGAATGATGTGTTCCTTGAAAGTTTGGTAAAATGGCTTCTATTTAAAGCTGAATATCTGAATTTTTTTCAAAGACTTTACTTATTTGAGAGAGAAAGCAAGAGAGCACAAGCTGGGGGAGCAACAGAGCAAGAGGGAGAAGCAGGCTTCCCACTGAGAAAGGAGCCAATGTGGGGCTCCATCCCAGGATGCTGAGATCATGACTTCCAGGTGCTTGAGCCACCCAGGCTTCTTATACTCTCCTTCTGGAATAATTTTCCTTCTTACTGAAGCCACCCTTTAGGCGTTCCTACATAGTAGGCCTTTTTTTCCTTTTTTTTAAAAGATTTTATTTATTTATTTGACATCGGAGAGAGACACAGTAAGAGAGGGAACACAAGCAAGGGGAGTAGGAGAGGGAGAAGCAGGCTCCCTGCTGAGCATGGAGTCCAATTCGGGGCTTGATCCCAGGACCCTGGGATCATGACCTGAGCAGAAGGCAGCGGCTTAATGATTGAGCCACCCAGGCACCCCCATGGTAGGTCTTCTGATGACAAACTCTGTTTATCTCTAAATGTCTTTATTTTATCCTTGTTCAATAGATGATTCTGGGTTGATGAATGGTCTTGATCAAAAATCTGAAGGTAATATTCTTCGATCTTGTTTTCTGTTGTGCTAAGAAATGTGCTTTAATTCTGTCATCCTTTTGTCAACAGAGTAACAGATAAGCCTCACTAATTTGAAAATTGTCCTCTTAGTTTATTTCTTTATAAGCTGCAGTTGTACTAAAAAGTTCCTAACTCTAACATGAGTTATTTTTCCTATTTTAAATATGTTCTACTTTGTGGATCCACCAGTTCTAGAAAATTTGTAGTTCTTATGAGTGTTTAAGTACTGCATGCTCTCCATTCCTTTTGTTTTTTCTTTCTTAGGATCCAGTTCAGTGTATATTTGATTTTATTATTCTATTTTTCACATTTCTTTATTTTTCTTTTATAAAATTTCCTTTAACTTGTCTCTTTGGGCTGAGTTCTGGACAACATTTTCAGATACATCTTCAAATTTCCTAAATGTCTCCTCTTATTATTGTTTATGTGTATATATAAATTTTATATATACATCTTATATACATATATATAATTTATACATAAATGAATAAATGTTTAATCCATTGGTTGAGTATCTTTTTACTATAGTCACATATTTTCATTTTAGAAGTTCCCTTTTCCCTTAATCTATTCTTCTCATCTCTCATTTTCATGATTGCTTTTATTCTATATATAACTATTCTATGTATGATTCTTTATCATATTTCATCCGTGGGATTCTAAATCTGTTGCTGACTGTTTCTGATGACTCATTCATGTCTTCTTGCTTTCTCTTGTGCTTGGTGTTCTTTGATTATGATATTATTGCCTCTTCATAGTCTGTGGTGTCATTGAGTCCTACATTTTCTCCAGAGAGGATTTTCTTGTATGTCTATGAGTCGCAGGGGGCTGCTGATGAAATGGTGCCACTTCAGTTTTCCTTGAGCATCTTGGCTCAGTGCAGGAAACCCAGAATGAGTGCCCCCTCTTAGCTGTTGGCCTAATACTCTAATTTTTATAATGGTGCTTTTAGAATACTGAGAAATCTTCTCTCTGAGAAAGCCCATCATACCAGACTGACAGTGTGCTTCTCCTGCACTCTCAGACTATAATTATTGTTATTATTACTACTATTTTGGACAGGAAAAAACAAATACTTGAATTTTTCCTTTAGCTTTTGTGAGACCAAAATAAACATTGAGAGTATGTGTTATTATATACCTACTTATTTTGCCAAGAAGATCCTTTAGGAATACTTAGTCTGCCATCATTCTAGAAAATAGTAAGTCACTTTCTCCTGAGACTGACATAAAGCCTTTTTTCAATAGAATCCCCAAAAACATAGCAGAAAAAAAAAAGTAGGAGTTTATGAGTAACAAATCATTTCTTCATACAATCACTTATATCTAAACTTTTATTGAATCATTACATTATATTTGGTCAAGTACTAGATGCTGGAGATGCAAAGCTGCATCAGACATGATTTCAAGATGACTCACAATCTAACACATGGAGACAAGCAGGGTCACAGAAAGGTCTACGGTAACTTGCAATTCCCTTTTGTCCCTGCAAAAATCTTCCTTACTTGGCAACTGACATATGTTTAAAATAAAATAAAATTGTAATGAAAAATATATGGGAACTATAACTGATTTTAAGTTTAAATGGTATTAATGAAAGACATAAAGATATTCTATAAATGTGAAAGACATGACATTTCTAATGACAGTTAATTATATCTTAAGCATATTTAATCAAATATAATAAAGCACCACTTAAAATATTTATTTATTTATTAAAAAGATTTTATTTATTTATTTGACAGACAGAGATGACAAGTAGGCAGAGAGGCAGGCAGAGAGAGAGAGAAGGAAGCAGGATCCCTGCCGAGCAGAGAGCTCGATGTGGGGCTTGCTCCCAAGACCCTGGGATCATGACCTGAGCCGAAGGCAGAGGCTTTAACCCTCTGAGCCAACCAGGCACCCCACCACTTAAAATATTTAATATCATCCTTAACCTGAATCTGCGGTGCTAAACAGCACCACATGTCAATGTTTGATAGATATCTGTTGAATGAGGAAAGGAAGGAGAAGAGGGCCAGGGGGAGCTGGCTTGCTTCTGCACTGTTGCAGTCCCACTCCTCTTCCCCCCTTTCTGTATTCAAGCTTAGTGAACTGTCTCTTCCCGGAACGTGACAACTTCCTTGGGTTTCTTTTCTGTCTTGGGTTTTCACAGAAGTGTTCTTTTTGCCTAGAAGGCTTTTGTCTTCCCATTTTGCCACAGTTGTTAATATTAAGTGTCTCACAGTTGTGGGCTGGTACTTAAGCCAAAAACGAAAATGTTTTATCTCCTTAATTATTTAAAGTTGTATCCACAAAGGATTTTTATAACAGAAAATCACTTGACTCTAAATTCTAATGTAACTTTAGCTGCAAAAGATTCTTGGATTTAATGTTCAGGGTACAGCATGGTGTGAAAGAAGAAATTCTGGATTTGCTGTCAGACAGGTTGCAAAAATGTGTAGCTCAGGGGCATACAATATATTTTAGTTCCTTTTTTCCATTTTCTATCTTTGTTTGTCACATTGTCCTTTATTGAAACAAAATATTGATACAGGGTAAAATGCTCATTTGTAAGAATAAAAAAGAAGTGGGTATTTTTGATTTCTGTATTCTGCAGATTACAATACTTGGACCAAAAATTGGGTTCGAAAGTTGTGCAATTAAGTGAAATTGAGAAATAGATTTTATCTTTTAACAAGAAACAAGGTAACACTAAAGTTAGAAAGTTAGATTTTTCCTCAAATATTACTCAAGTAAAAATATGAGTGCTTTAAAAAATAAAGACTATTGAATAAATCAGTAGAAAATAACGTCACCAATGTTGTTTTGAAGGCAGAATATGGGCTTATATATTGCGTTGCAGACACTTTGTTTCCGATCATCTAATTTAACAACGGATAGAGATCAGAGACTATACGTGAATGTCTTTTGAAATGTCTTTTTGTGGTCTGCTACAAATAAACACCTTAAATGAATTTCCTATAAGTCCCAGATCTTATTCAATCGAAAGACCACTTCCTTAATAAGTTCATCTAATAAAACAAACAAATAAAAAATACCTCCTGTCTATAGCCTTTGTCAAAAGGCTTTGTCAAAAAACATGGTAGGATTTGTAATTGAAAGATGTATATGATCAAGTTGGTGACCATTACAAAGGAAGGAGTTCAAGTTTCTTTGGCCCTTTAACAAAGTCATATCTTGATCTCAAATGTAGCATGACAAGGGTGTATTTTATATCACTTTATACAGTTTGTCTTTGTTGCAAATTGTGCATTAATTTTACAAACTTCAAGGTGGCAAAGGATAGACAAAACAATTACAACCCACCAGTCGCACTGAGAGATGTGATGGTAATGGGACACTGAGCTGATGCTGAGACTGGTTCAGTGTGACCAGTTAAAAACAGAGTTGATAGGGGCACCTAGGTGGCTCAGTGGGTTAAGCCGCTGCCTTCAGCTCAGGTCATGATCTCAGGGTCCTGGGATCGAGCCCCGCATTGGGCTCTCTGCTCAGCGGGGAGCCTGCTTCCTCCTCTCTCTCTGCCTGCCCCTCTGCCTACTTGCAATCTCTGTCTGTCAAATAAATGAATAAAATCTTTAAAAAAAAAAACAACAGAGTTGATAAACGCTGACACAACATAGATTACAGGTAACTACTCCTAAAGACTATTTTAACCATTGTTCCTGTAACTTTTCAGTGACAGTAACATCATCATACATTGTTTGCTTCATTTTATGAGAACCAATGTTCGCACGAAAAGCAGTGCTAATTGGAGAGGGTTCCGAGTCATCTTTTTTAGAGCAAAACCATCTGGATTACTGCTTTCCCCAGAGTGACTTCTCTGTTCTGCAAAAAAGACAATCAGGAAATGCTCTTCAGGCCATTTTAATATGAAATACCAAAGCTTAGAAATCCCCTGTAAATAATTGAAGGCAACCATTAGCAGTAGAGCCAGCCATTCTCTTAATGGAGAGGTCATGAGGGACAATAGGCAGAGAACCTCTCTGAAAAAGTCCAAGGAACATTTGGTGGTTTATAATTGATTTTCCTGGGCAGATTTCCTTTTTTCAAATAGTAATTATATCAGTGTCATTAATAATGGCTGTTGCAAAGGGCCTTGCTTTATTCTCCAAGGAAAAAATTATATCTGGTCAGAGAAGCCTCATAATTATTTCTACTTATTTGAAGCAGATAACAGACTTAGGTTTTTTCCCCCTCATTTGAGAATCTAAGACACTTAAGCTTTCCCCTGAGGAATCAGGATAATAATAGCAGAGCCGGGAAATGAAGCAGCTTACTACACACCGCTTACTATGCGGGAATAAGCTGAAAGAGTTCTTCTGTAATAGTTTAAGTCCCAAAGCACTTTTGTAGTAATTATTTTTTTTTTTTCGAAATTTTAGAGGTCTGATGCATTTCTTGAGGATGTTAAGTATCTTTCTAAATTAAGAAAGTAAGGCATTTTCTCAAACAAAATTTCTTTGTGAAGAGATGCACTGATTAATAATTAGAAAAGATGAGCCAAATATCAGTTTAGAGGATTGGTTGAAGCAGAGAAATGCTCAGTTTTTAGCCTTGCCTTTATTAAGACATTTATTTGAATATATCAGGTAATACAAATCTAGATATAAATTTCCTGGGAAATGACCTTTCTTGATTTAATTTTACATTTACACACACACACACGCACACAAATACCCATATTCATGCAACATTTTTGCCCATTTTTTTCCATACTATAAGTTCATCTCCTAATCTTCCATGGTTCCTTATAAAACTATGTGGCACAACACTTGATACATTTTTTGATATTTTAATTAATACTTATTTGGGAAAAAGTTCAAATATTTTGTTTTTTTAATGACCTGAAAAGGTACTGTTTTGGTTCATAAAATCAAGTTTAGAGCTCTCTTTCATAAATTAAAATTTTAAATTATTTACAAAACATTAACTACTTTCCTCTATATCTTTATTATCCAGGAGTATTTATATAGTGAGAGAAGACTTCTGTTGTTTCTAAGGGGAATTTTATCCTTTTGTATGGCCAAGGGAATTGTGCTTTCATGGGATCTGGTCTACTTAAACTATCAGAAATCATTAAGTTTTTGCAAGAGTCAAAGCAACATATAGCCTTAATTATAGCTGACTATAAGGCCAAAGGTATAAGTTTTTCTGCTTAAGCTTCGTCATGAGGATTATGAATGGGTTAGTTTACTTGGAAATGTAGTTAGGTTTTTTATTTTACTTTTACTTTAAAGAAAGAAAAACAACTACATGGCTATTTTAATGACATGATTGAATTACTTGGGAAAAAAAGAGATCTGTTATATGTATGAAGTTGGGCTTTTTTTTTTTTAAGATTATTTATTTATTTATTTGACAGACAGAGATCACAAGTAGGCAGAGAGGCAGGCAGAGAGAGAGAGAGAGAGAGGAAAGCAGGCTCTCCGCTCAGCAGAGAGCCCGATGCGGGACTCAATCCCAGGACCCTGGGATCATGACCTGAGCCAAAGGCAGCGGTTTAACCCACTGAGCCACCCAGGCGCCCCTGAAGTTGGGCTTTTGTATGTTGAATTTTGAATAGCATAGTACAATCTTCTAATAAAGTTCTGAAAAATGAAATGGCCATATCATTGAACCACCCAGAGTATGTTTAAAAGCCATGGTATTTCAGAATAGCTACATAGCATTTCCTTGAGACAATATTTTGTTGAAGCCAAATTAAAGCACCACAGATCCTTCTGAGAAGACGGATACAGTGGCCAGCTTCTAAGATTGACCCTAACGATCCCCCTCTTCTAGTGTTCACACCATTATGCAGTCGCCTACCATGTTTTGCCAGGGTTGGTCTGTATGACCAATAGAATATGACAAAGGTGATAGTAACTGCTAAAATTAGATTATAAAAGATATTGCACTCTTTTTCACATGTGATCAAGCCCACCTGATGAACAGGGGAAGTTTCTTCTCATATGAATGAGCTTGAAAAAAGATCCCCTAGCCTCAGTTTCAGCTGACTGCAGCCCAAAATAGCTTGACTACAATTCCATGGAAGACCTTGAGACAGAACTATGCAGCTGAGTTACTCTTGGATTTCTGATTCTTGGTTGGTATGTGAGATAATACATATCCATTACTATAAGGTGCTAAGCATTTGGGTAATTTGTTATAGAGTAACAGAAAACTAATAGTGTTGATCTTTAGATGAGGTTAGTGTTCAGTATCTTTCCCGAGAAGGTTAGCCTACTAAATAACATCTTCTAAGTGATGGTGCTTTCTGAAACAATATGGAATATTAGAGCAGATCTAGCCTTGCATTCAGGATACCTGTATTGTGGTCTTGGCCAATGTTACAGTAGCCACAATTATTCTGGGTCTAGCGTGCTAATATATATCAGGTTAAATTTGCCATAATGACCATATTTTTATTTTTATTTTTTTAAAAGATTTTATTTATTTATTTGACAGAGATCACAAGAAGGCAGAGAGGCAGGCAGAGAAAGAGAGAGGGAGACAGGCTCCCTGCTGAGCAGAGAGCCCCATGCGGGACTCGATCCAAGACCCTGAGATCATGACCTGAGCCGAAGGCAGAGGCTTTAACCCACTGAGCCACCCAGGTGCCCCAATGACCATATTTTTAAATTCTGCAATGCTAAGAGTATTTTCATGTGTTCAGTTTGGAAACCCCTTTGCAAAAATCTTTATTTACCACAATATTGCCTACTTTTTGATATCTGTCTATTTTCAAAAATGATTAATAAATAAAGAGAGAAGACTGCTATTTCAAGGATGGTAGAAGAGGGAAAGAGAATGTTCAGTTGTCATGTATTTTCCACATAATCTACTTTGGCCTTTATGGAGTAAGAAGAAAGACAAAGAAGAAAAGAGAACCAGGAGGGAAAATATGAAAAATGGACATGTTAGAGTAATGTACCCCAACTAGATAGCAATGAAATAATAAAATCTACCAAAATAAATAGAACATCATGCTTAAAGGATTGTTCTCATATATAAAAAACTTGTCTTAAATAGAAGAGCACAAATTCTGTATCAAAATATAGCCTTAGTTGTCATCAATATATTTAATATATATTTGGAAAGCATAATCATAATACAACTATTTTTCCATCTTTCTGGCTATACTACTATACCTTTATATCTAATTTGTAAGAAAAAAATTGTTTCTTATTTAATGTCAAATATTTTACAGTCCAAGATCTTTGTAAATTCACATGTTAAGAAAGTGATTTTGTGATTTCCAAATTAAAATGTTATCACATTAAAATGCTTATACTAAAACTTCTGCAGTGAAAATACAATAATATTATGGGATGGTATCAACTGGTTAACATTAACGTGGATGGTTTTTTTTTTAAAGAACTTATAACTCTTTGGCTTATTACCATAGTATCTATAGAACTGAATAATTCTTTTGGTGCTGTTTGGATAAGGTATCATTCTGTTTGGGTAACAAATATTTAAAGGATCTTAGTGCAGGGACTGAAACCATTTAAAACCCAAACTGTTGCCAATATTTTATCTAATACCAATTTTACTATGGTAAATGTATTGAATGCCTATTCTTTCTAAGTAGTAATATGGTTTATATTTAAAATTATTATTTAATCTATCCTTCATAGTAGCTTATTTGGTTGTTATCATTTCTCTCTTAACAGATGAGAAAATTCAAGTTTAGGGAAATAGTAATTGCTATGGTCATACAGTGAATTAGTGTCAAAGCCTGAATTCAAACACAGGTCTGCCAAAATCCACTATGATGATAGAGTATGATGTCCTTTGATTGCCAAACAGCTGAAAGGAAGTTTTAAAAGAATATCATAAGGCCATTTTGAAGTTGACCAATGGAAATTAAGAAGTTTAAGGGCTTGTCCAAGGTCTACAACTACTTAGAGGCAGAGTTGGTAGTAGAACTACCCAGTTCAGTTTCATTTCAATTGCTTTATTTTTTTAAAATTATAATACACTTTTGTTCTCATGGGTCAAATATTTTATTTCACAATATCAGGGTGAATTGACCGAAGAGACACAAAAACTAAATAAGGAATAGAAGAAAAATGAACTAAATAATAGTCTAGTTGCTCTTAATGTTTTATCAATATCTAAATATATTTTTATTACAGTTTCTTATTAAGTGGCCAGGTGGAGGCTAAAATCTAAGTGGTACTCATGAAGTAGGTAGGTGTCTCTCTTTAGCTAGCAGCTAATTAATGTGTCTTAAAATTAGTTAATATAGGTAGTGTATTCAATAAATGTCAGTATTTTTTTTTCATAATCTAACTTAGTTATTAACACCAAGATTTTGTTCTCTACCTTCAGTCAAGATTGAAAGTTTCAAGGGTCAGAAATGTGCACATTTTAGCTTCCAACTCTTTTTTATTTTTCTAATTTATCTGACAGAAATCAAATGTAGGTCTTGCAGTAAATAAGGTCTGGTTTCCTAACTCTGGATACACTACAAATCTTGAAAGTTAGACTTCCCCTCTGGCAGTAAAAAATCTGCAAATCAAGTGAAGCAGCAGAGGCCCAGAGCAGCTTACATATTTCTTACAAAAAATTTTTATAAAAAGGTTAAATTTTCTTTATAATATGACAAGATTTCCAAATACACAGAGCTAATAAAAATGGTGCTTAAAATGTATAGTTTAAAAACATGTACACACTCTTCACAAAAGTATTTATTGAAGTGAGCTATTTCTGGGCAGAAAGCCCACCAAATTCCTGATCGGCTACCAAGACAAGTTGCTATTCTGCCTTACCCTCTGTATGGTCTATATTTCCTCTGGGTGTATTCCCTGAATAAATCCCTCAAGGAAAATGAAACCAAACAATGCAGTCTGTAAACTGCCATCCCATCTTTTAGGAAATAGCTCAAGATAACTCCACGTGATCTTTCTTTCATATGATTACAGGTTTCTTATTAACTGCTGGATGAAAGTGAGTAGGAGTAGACTATCAGAAGAGAAAGGGTAAATTTATAAATTGGCAATTATGTTTGTACTTCTGGCCTCACACTGTAATTGTTTAAAGAACAAGCAAAAATAAGGTTGTATTTTTAACTCCATTTAAAATAAGCAAATCTTGCATTCTTCCCCAGGGAATATGATTCAGTCAACATTTTAATAAGGCCAGTGATCAAGGAAAAACTTGCTAAGGGTTAGATAACACAATATAATAGCAGCTCTTAACTTGAAATTTATATTAGAAAAGCTGGCAAGATTTAGCTAAGGCATTATATAGTAGTATTTACTCTTTCAACATTTTAGGATGGAAAGGTAGATGTCTGACTTACATATTTAATTTTCAAAAGTAGAAACATTTATTTGCATTTTCCACTAATGTAAGAGTAGTTCTTTGAAGGCTGAATACAATATGAATTCAAGGAGACACTGCATTAGAAAAACTGGTGTCTGTCAGTGAAATTTTTTGCCTGATTTTTACCAAACTAGATCAGAAATTTAGAGGAAGTTTGAATTTGTGTCCCACAAGGGATTTTCTGAAGGAATGTAAATATAAAAGAAAAATACTATTTTTGCATGCTCTAAGACTACACTGATTTTTGGCAGGCATCAGTCCAAATATTTTACCCAGAATAGTTTCTAGCAATCCTTCCCACCACCTTATCCCCACCTCCAACTCAAAGGGACATTTGTTATGCTCTGATAATTTGATATTGTAGCAGGTTTTATAACCTCTATTCAAAGCTATATGTTATACTGCATTATTTCTTCCTTCTTAACAATAACTTCTAAGAGAAGGTGGAAATTCATGTCATTAATTAATCATTTTTAAATAGTAATATTTTTCTTTTTTCTTAGAAATATAAAACTTGGTTGTAATAAATGGATTGTTGAAGAGATTGGATGATTCTTTCATCCTTAAAGTTTTTACATACTTTCCTATAATTTTTCAAATATTTCATAGGAAACATTAAATCCCTCATTTTTTCATTACTCTTACTTGATTATCTACTATCTCCTTGCACAGCAAAGCAAGACACACTAAACATAATAAGCTTACGTAATCATGGGACTTCAGAGTTGGAAAACACTTAGTTTACCCTAACCTCATCTAAAAAGAAAGACATGAAATTCAGGAAAAGTGATGAGGAAACAGTTTAAGAAGGGGAGGGCCAGGAGTATTACTGTACCTAAAGCAACTGACTCTTGACTTTAAAATGTGAAATGGAATTAAAACATGGACCTTAGAGCTGATTGAACTGTAACACATAAGTTTGGCAGAAGCGTGGTTAATGAATGTGCAACTTTATCTCATACTACACAGAACATCAGGCTGTGACTACTCTTCTGGTGACTGTATTTCACCGAAAGAAGCCCAGGCCCTTTGAGCATGATGGAAGGAGTATTGTTTTATTGTTCTCAGAAAAAGAACATACATTTTTGACACTTATTTTGTTTATGATCATCATTTCAGTCTATAGATTGAGGTATATGCTAAAGTTTTGAATGAAGTCTATAGTTAGAGTACTTTGTTCTCCCCACTTAATTTTTTCCTTTTATGGGGAGGTACCAAAACTTCCACATACTAAGCCCCAGCTTCTGTCATTTCAAATGAATCCATTTCTCAAAACAAACAAAAGATAAAGATAGTGGAACTCTTAGGAAGATGGAGATAATATAAAGCTAGAATAGTTAGTAGACACTTGGCAATTTTCATATACTTGCAGACTCTGTGCTTGATGGAATAGTGTAAATATCTTTTAAATTTCTATTTTGATATGTGAAAACCATATAGATGCTGATTTTGATGTTGTACTGGCACCAGTCCCAGGCTTGCTTTTCACGAGAATCTCTGCTCCAGGCACTGTGGGACTCCCTGGGCTCACTAAACTAGACAGGCTTCTATGCAGTGTGGTGTTGGCTGCACAACACGGAAATTGGCTATGAAATCTCCATAATGAGTATTTGTATCTGTAAATTCCCTTGTTGTCCATTTTCTATCAGGTAATGTTGTTTTAATTAGTACCAAATGCCCATATCCAATTTCTCTGTGGTGGACATTGCAACCAAATAAGGATTACAAAAAAGAAAGGAAAAAAAAAAAAAACAACCCCACAGAACTTTATTTAATAGCTCAGGAATTTCCTGATTTTCATTAGAAGTACTCGACTGTATCTGAAACTGACTTGGTCCTTTATTTACTGCATTTTGCTTCAAACTAATATTTTAGGTTCTAATATCATATGCATCATATAGCACCTAAAGAGGTCTTAGCTAGTTATAAAGATGGTGCATGTTTAAGTTCATGGTATGTTTAAAGCGTTGTGATTATTTTCCTTCTCTACACACTTGATAAAGTGAGGTAACAGAAAATCGGCCTTTGAAGACTTAAAATTCAAAGCTTGGTCCTTGGAGCAGCACTGCTAGCATTCCCTGGGAAACTGTTCCTGATGTAAATCCT
This sequence comes from Neogale vison, assembly GCF_020171115.1. Classification (NCBI taxonomy): domain Eukaryota; kingdom Metazoa; phylum Chordata; class Mammalia; order Carnivora; family Mustelidae; genus Neogale; species Neogale vison. The sequence continues at coordinate 45,479,323 of NC_058096.1, read as the reverse complement.
CATTCTGTTCTGCATGCTGTCAACCCACCTCCAGTCGACTGAGTTATCATCCACATTTCAAAAAGCTCCTCGTGTTCCAGGTGATCCTTGAGCCCTCCTCAATCCCATTTTCCTTAGTTCACGTGTAATAACCACACTTAGGTTTACATGCAAATTTACACTTGGATTGCAAAATGTGCAAGTTAGATGTCCCTGGGTGGCTCAGTCAGTTAAGCACCTGCCTTCCACTCTGGTCATGATCCCAGTGTCCTAGGAATCAAGCCCCACGTAGAGCTCTCCTCAGTGGGGAATCTGCTTCTCCCTCTGCCCCTCCTCCTGCTCGTGCTTCCTCTCTCTCTCACTCTGCACACACACTCTCTCTCAAATAAGTAAATAAAGTCTTTAAAAAAAAAAGTACAACTTTTAGATGACCACAGGGAAAATAGGGTGCAAAAAATGGAGGAGGTATATTTCTGTACCCAAAGAGTAGATGAAGGTAAGAGTAGCATTCATGGAAGTGAAGAGAAAGTTCTCTTCTTTCCTTGGGCAAACACCCAAGTGAAGGGAATTCAACAAAAGAAAATGAGAGATGTACATTGAGCATTTTTTTTCTTAAAAAGGAAAATTCTTTTTTCTTTCTTCAGTTGATTATTTCTTCAGTAATTTCTTCATATATTTTTAATCAAGTAAAGATGCACATTTACTGATTTTTATAACCCTAGGAAAAAAGAGCAAAATTTATTGAATTATTATCTGGGGAAAAACTATCTTGAAACAGTAGAATAAGACAGGAGGGGAGAAAGAAAGAGACTTGTATAAAGTTTGGTATAGAGAAGTATGTGACTTCATAAAGGACACCATGAATGCAAACTTCTCTCAAAAGAGGCTACCTAAAATCACCCCTGGGATATGAAAGTATTTCCCGTAATTAAAAATTTCCTACAAATCTCCTCTCCCTATTTTTTAAAAACAATACATTGTTCTGATGATATGAATTTATAAAATTTTATACAAAACTAACAGATACTTTATTGGTAAACTAGGTGAAACAGTGGCAGATACGTTAATTATTTTATGTAGATAATATTGACCATGTAAACATAAGAAATGATTCCTTTCTCATGATGAGTTCTCTTGAACAAAAATCTAAAAACTGCTGACTCTGGTAAAAATTAACAAGAGAACTTTTAAGGAAAAGACTTTACCAGTCACAGTGTCTTTAAATACTGGATGTAAGAATAATGAACTGTTACGGGGGTTCATGTTTGCAAAATGAGCTACCAGTTGGTAATTAGTGGAGTTGTACAGCACCCGGGTGAAATAGGTATGTTTTATGGCTGCCATTTTACAGATGCAAAATGGGCATTGGAGAGTAATGAAGTGTTTGGCCTCAGGGAACCCAGAAAATCAGCATCAGCAGAAAGCACTGATTTTTTTGAGACTTCCAATTGTGATGCAATACCGAGGCCAGCATTAACAACTCCTTACTGGCTGTGTGATTTTGATAAAGTTACATACCTTTGTTGTGCTTTAGTTCCCTCATCTGCAAAATGGGAAGAGGAATAGTATTTATTATCTCAAAGTGTTGTTATTTGGACTGAATTATTCAATCCATGAAAAAACACTTTTAAAAGTACCTAGCAGTGTAACAAGCTAACTATTGTTGTCCATGAATTATTAACTGTGCACCTCTCTGGATGCTGGGGATGTGAAAGTAGAGAGGAAATCCCTGGCCTCCTGGACTGACATTCTACTTACTAAAATAACATCTTTTTAGCTGATGGACACATGTGTATGGGTCTTTATTATGAAGAGGTAGAAATAGGGAGTTCTGGTGTCTTTCTCTGTTTTTTTGCTTGTTTGTTTTGTTTTTGTTTTTGTTTTTCAATTGCTCAGGTAATTTCACAGTGGCTGGGTGACTTTTCTCAATTTCCTATGAATGAGTTCTGAAGAAGGAGTAGATTTTTACTAATTTGTTTAGGATGACTGAAAGCAAATAGTATTTCAGTGTTAGACACTGACTGAGCATTGGGTGACAAAGACAAACAAGAAAACGGTCTTTCTTCAGAGACACACACACTAGTGAGAGAGTTGGAAATATACATAAATGACTCTAATGAAGACTAACTTCAAGGAGTGCCTAGATGGTGCATCTAGTTAAGCATCTGACTCTTGATTTTGGCCCCATGTCTGGCTCACCACAGAGTCTGCTTGAGACTCTCTGCCCCTCCTGCTTATGCTCTCTCTCTCAAATACATTTTTAAAAGAAAAAGATTAACTTTGATAAATAAAATAAAAGAACAAAGAAGCAGGAGAAAGAAAAGTGCTGTGGGCAGAGAAAAAGAGAGGGAAAATATTAAGAATGAGAACAAAAAGATAAAGAGAGAGGGAAGAGTAGAGATAAGGAAAGGGCATGTTGGATACTCAATGGACTTTTCAGTATTTTGTGACTACAAGAAGGTTTGTAGATTTTAGAGGTGGAGACTGAGGTGGTGGAAACAAATAATGTTTTAGTTTTACTGAAATAACATTCTAGGCCCAAGATAGAGTTGCTCCTACCTGGGGTGCCACATCAGCAAACTGAATATGATTTTTGTATTCTTAAAAATTCTGTTTGACCAAAACTGCAGTGTATCCTGTCAGCCAGTCCCCAAATGCCAAGCCTACTCTATACTTCTTTCCTCCTTCCTTTGCATCCCAAATAAGATTAAATATGTGGTCTCAGTCAATCAGATATTTTCAATTTTTCTTCTTTGTTCTTATTCTTTAACCTATAAAAGTTTCCCGCCTTCTGCCGTTTTACAGTTCTCTGAGATTGTCCACTTCTCAAAGTGGTAAATAAATCATGTTTTTATCACCCAAATTGCCTTTTTTTTTTTTTTAACAGTTCCCTCATTATGAGTAAACTCTTCTTTGTTAGTAAGTAAATATGTAAGGATTTTTTTGGTAAATATCTGACTTTCTTCATTATTTGAAGTGTCTTTTCATGTTCAAAGTTTATTCACTTGAGTGAATAAAAATGAAACACTTTGAATATGAAAAATGTAACTAAGAATTGGGGGGTATAATGAACTGAACAGATAATATCTAATTAGTTATAATCAACAAGCAATATGTTTTATTCTCCATACCCTTCTTATCACACAGAGACAGAAGACAATTTAAATTCTTAATTTTTATGTATAATTATAATGTGAAGAATACTATTCCCTGTGATAAAGTATTTTTTAAATATGTATGTGTGTGCATTGAATTTCATAAATGCAAAACTATCGTTATTTGGGATAACGTATCTATAAATTGTATGGATGTACATTCTGAAACAGCTAGAACTAGAGATTATCTTTCTAGACACTTTTTTTTTTAACAGATGAAAAAACAGGACTAAGAAAGTTAAGATCTCAGCCGAAATCAAGTTTTTGAACACCCAGGCCACGACTTTTTTCTAATATTACACATTCCCTGAGAAAAGGTCACTGATAACAATGCTATGTTGTTTGACCTCAGATATTTGTAGACGTTCCACATTCTAAGCAGCTTAACTTCTTTCCTGATTTACAGAATAACATTCTTAAGCAGAACATAAAAAACAGCATGAATTCCTGAAAAAGTGGTATAAATATTGATCGTTTGTGGATTATGAGTCAGCAATACCAAGTAACTTTGATCAAAAGGAAATGGAAGGTTTAGAATACCTTAAAGACTGATGCACCAATACTGAAGAGAAGATGAATATTACAATGAGCCGAGGCTTAAAATTCTTTCACAGTTCGCTGAGCACAGAAGTACCTTAGTTAATAGTTGGTGTGCCACCAGACCCTCTTGGATCACATTTATGTGTTCCTGCTCCCACTCCCCCAGCGTTTGCTTTTCTGACTGTAAAGGTTTGTATCTGGCACCTTCTTTACATACCTCCATATGCATTACTAAAGCATATAGTGCCGATATATATATATATATTATAGAGAGAGAGAGAGAGAGAGTATAAGTATATATATACATATACTTTTTATTTTTAGCTTTTTTTTTTCAATTTATTTATTTTCAGAAAAACATTATTCATTATTTTTTCACCACACCCAGTGCTCCATGCAAGCTGTGCCCTCTATAATACCCACCACCTGGTACCCCAACCTCCCACCCCCCCGCCACTTCAAACCCCTCAGATTGTTTTTCAGAGTCCATAGTCTCTCATGGTACTTTTTTTGTGTATACCCCATTAGCTCAGCTTCTTTCTCTTTACAGGATGAACTCTGAGATGTAATTTATACTCCAGAACTAACCTTGGTCACTCTGAGTTTGACTGGCATTTTCTTCAGAGTCTTGTTCCCCCTTCTCTACTGGTTTTCCCAGAAGCTTCTCTCCCTCCGCCCCCCCCTTTTTTTTTGCTTTAAGATTTTATTTATTTATTTATTTTTGAGAGAGAGAGAGAACACGAGAGAGGAGAGGGTCAACGAGAGAAGGAGACTTCGTGCTGAGCAGGGAGTCCAGTGCAGGACTTGATCCTGGGACTCCAGGATCATTACCTGAACCTAAGGCAGTTATTTAACCAACTGAGCCACCCAGGCGCCCCTCCCGGGAGCCTTCTCAATTAATCACTTGCTTACAAAATCCTCTGTCAGGATTTCTAGTTGCTTATAGGCAACTAGATACGAGAGGAAAAGCAAAGCTATTTTAGACCCATCTGTTCATCCATCCATCCATGTTCATCTAACTTGTTACTTCCCTCTCTCTTCCTTGCTTCCATCCATATACTTGCTTCCCCATACCATTCCAACTCAACAAGCAATATTGGAGACAGCATGGTGTACACTCTGTTCCATTCCATATTTCTCTGTATTTATATAATCATATATATATACACATATATATATATGCATATACACACAAATATAGCGGGATATTTGTATTCAAAAATTAGGATCATTTGTACATGTATTTCTTTGTATCTTGCTTTTCTTAATGAACAGTATTTACATTCCTAATAAAGAAGGAAATTAGCACTTTAAGAGTTCTATTGTAAGGTGTTATAAATTTTACAAAAACATTTACTTGGAAGCAGAAATCATGTTATAGATGTATATAGAAAAAATGAACAGTTACAATATGAAGACATAGTTGGAAACAGTTTTAATCCTATCAATTATTTTATGCTTGCTCTGAAATGTTTGCTATTCTAACGCTTTTGATTAGTTGCCTATACATTACTTATGAAAAGATATGATTTTTATTTAGTTGGTATATAATTTCCATGCTATTGTATACTTGTTCTATGTTGTATTATATGTCAAATATTTCCTTAATTCTTTCTTAAATGATTTCTAATTCTGATTTAGTGTGCTTTTCATCTTTAGGTCTGTTTATAAAATTAATCTTTATAACCCATTAGAAGAGTTGATATCTTCATTTCCCTTTTGTAAATGTGAAGTGTGAAACATAGGGAGATTAATTGAATTTCTTGGCCACAAGCATAATGAAAATCACAATCAGAGCATAAATTAGGAATCCCTGGCTTCCAACTCCATGTTTACTACATGTGCAGTAACTCCATTAGCACTGGATCATTGCCATTTTCTTACAAAATAGACTCCTTTGTAACATTATCTATTCTATCATTAAAACAAGGAAATTATGTCAATTATCATCTTCCAGAATATTATTGATTTCTAAAATTTTGATTGGATGAATATGGTTCCCTTTTTACAGAATCTGTATGATTTGTTCTTATTTGGAAATATTCAAGTTATCTTCATCTTCAAACGTACGAAGCATAAATGACTATAAAATGAGAACAATTTTCTATGTGCAAAATATAGCCTTCATAAACCATAAAGGAGTATTCTCATTCTGAAAAGTTGCTTATATATGTGCCCATTGCCTTTTAAAATTATGATAATTTTTGCATACCTAAAGATCTATTTAATAAATAAGTAGTCAGAAAATATGTATATTTTGTGACAGCATGCTAGAGGTTATAACATTTGAAAGGATAGCTCAACAGGATTTCTGGCACATGCTGTCCTGGCTAATGTGCAGAATCTGTAATCCAATTAAAACTCAATTTACCCTTTCTTAGACTGTGGAGTTATTCCCGTTGGTTCATGATAATGGCAGTTTTCATTGACTACATAATGCTGAAATTACCAGGGTGTCAAAATGGATACAGGCAGGCTATTGAGTTACCTCTCCTTTTCAAACTTATATTTGCTCAGAAGCAATAGAATAGAAAAAGACAGACTTCTATTTCTGTTCTTGTACTTCTTCAGAAGAAATAAAAATTTATTTGTGATGTTCCTTTGCTTCTAGTAAGTTACGGAAGTGCAAGACTTCCTTCTTACTGTAGTACACAACTAGAAATTATGTATGATTTTTACCTTATTTTTTAAATTAAGTGTTCCCTTTATCAGTATTCCAGAGCACCAGTAGCACAATGAGACATATCAGAATTGCTATGTGGTCTACTATAATGCCTATAGCCACAATAACATAACAGTGAGAAATCAGGGGGAAAAAAACATAAAGAAAAAAGTGGGTACAACAAAGGTAAAGAAGTATATAATTTGGGAAAATACAGAGTTGAGAACAATTTTAAATGACAAAAATGAAAATTAAGATTAAGTTGAATTATTAACCAGATTTATCTTGCTAGCTTCTTTAAAAAAAAAAAAAAAGAAAAACAGCTGACCTAAATGTAAAGAAAAATTTTAATACATCAGCTATTTCCATTTATCCCTTAAATCATTCTTCCCAAATATAGTGAACTGTAACTTTAAACTCATCAGCAAACAATATGGGCTACAAAAACTCTCTCTTGAGGTTATAGCAATTCCATTTTACCATGTCTTCCAAGTGAATTGTAGAAAGCTGAAGGAGTTACTACCTCTTGCTATATTGGAAAAATCCCTATAGTAAGTCATGATGGAAATGAACATCTTGTGTCTTCTACTTTATACTCTGACACAAAACAAAATGAATTAATTTAGAAAGTATAAGCATAATAGTAAATTAGAGAGTTTTCAAAGACATAGTAGGTATGAGGTTAGGTCAAAGAACAGGTTTTAAAGTAAAATAATATAACAACATGCTTGATATATACATATATACATATATATGTATATGTAGTTTTTTAGGAAGCTCCAAATAAGACCTACTTTCTCATAGTACTTGATCTCGTAGTCCAGAATGGCTCCATTGGAAAAAGCAGGTGCTTGCCATGATAGGGCAATGCTATTTTGGGATGCCCAGTCCTTCCTTACCACACCTATCAGGGAAGGTGCTGAAAGGAAAGAAAATAACTAAGAATTAATTGGCAGGAATCATTCTCCATAACCCTTTCTTTACTATTTTGTCTTCCAAGGAAAATATAATTCTTGTTGAAGAGGATAGCAATGTTAATGTCAGATTAATAAGAAAGCCTTAGGATCTACTCTATTTAATCCAAATAAACTATTAAAATAGATTTAGAAACATTACTAGGGAACACAGGAAAAACTCAAATAGTCCAAGAACGAGAGCCAGAAGTCATCATCTTAGTCTTTGTTAGAGGAGGACATTTTTCTTTAAAATGGCTTTGGTTTTAGGCTACTGCATGAAGTACAATACATCTGGATCCTATATTTTAGCGAGTCTAAGTATACTGTAGAAAAACACTCTGCAATTACAGGATCATTTATAGGCTTTTCTTTCTCCTCAAGACTCAATACTTCAAGAAGTCTTAGTGATTTATGAAAGTTTATAGCACAAACTTCTTAACTATAAATTATTGCATATCAACATGAGAATTATTTTTTGCATGGTTTCTGTGACATCTGAATAAAATTGAAACATTTAACTTCTGAGGTTTATTTTCAGAATCATGTCTTCTTTCCCTCAATATATCATTGTTTTAACAACCCAATCCTAACCTAATCTTGCATTAAACTTCCAGAATTTTCCTAAAATGTGTATATCATAGACTCTTTTCTCTAACAAAATATCCCTCATTTTCAATATTCTAATTTTTAAAAACAGGCTTTTACATAGAAGTTAAAATTCATTCATAAAAAGAGAAATATAAATGAAATATACTGAGATACCATTTCTTACCAATAAGATTGGCAAAAATCCAAATATTTGACAGCAGGCTCTGCTGACTAGGCTATGGGGAAAAGCACTTTAATACATTGTCAATGGGAATGCAAAATGGTACAACTTTTATGAGAGGAAATTCAACAATTTAAGGCAAATTATATGTTCATTTACACTTGGGCTTTTGGAATCTATCCCAAAGACACACTGAACAAATACAAAGTGACATATTTACAAGACTACTCATTGAGATTTATTTGTAAAGATTGGAAACAATTTAACTGTCCATCAGAAAGGGACTGGTTGAAAAACTATGCTACATCCACCAGAGAATTATGGCTATCTATAAATACTATAATGGAGTTGTTTTTTTTTTCAGATATATTTTTAAATGAAAAAAGTAGGGTGGGAAAAATGTGTAAAAAGCAGTGTAAGGATAATCCCAAGAATAGAAAAAGTGATAACAATGGATATCCTCAGGGGTGGGAGGCAATAGGATGGGCGGTATAAGGTTGGTAGATAGAAGTCTCAGAATCTGCCTTAATAGTTAAATGGTTAGAAAGCAAATCAGTACTGAAAAAAGTATCAAAAATTTTAAAAAAAGGAAAATAAAAATAAAAGAAACTTGTGTATTGAGGCAAGCCTCCAAGATTAACTACTTAAAAGTACTCTAAAAAATAGAAACTTAGCATACATCCCAATGAGATAATTTTAAGGATAAAAATAATCTATAAAAATTATTAAACTGTTTATAGTAATGATGTTGTAGGTAATATCAGTATAGTAATTCTGAATCTGTGTGTGTATGTTTAGGGTTAAAACAAATGAGTAATTATTTTGGTGTTATTGAGGACTAGATGGGTTTGTTTTTTCTATGGGAAATAGGGATATAGATATCAAATCAATGGAGGTACATAAAAACTCTATTAATGATAAACTCAAATTAGAATTATCATTATGAACTCATAATGTCTTCCCAACTCATTTCCAGAAATCTATTCAAATAAACCAATTGCAGGTGAGAACAGAATTTGAAAAAACTAATTCTCTACAATTACAATGCATATGCTTTAAATTTCTAAGAAAGACTTGGGTATTAAGTTTGGTATTTTATTTCTAAGTGTTCACTTTGTATTGTAAGGATAAAGTTTTTCTTTCATTTATGAGAAGACAAGTTTGGTTCTCCTAAGAAAATAAGTACTTTAGAAATTATATTTAATACTCTTTCTAGCTGTTCAATGAAAGCATTTTTGTTGCACTAAAATATATTCCTAAGGATGAGTGATAATTACAGAAGTTGGTAAAAAAGAGAAGAGCTTGTTTTATAAGCTCAAATGGAAATAGATAGCATGGTAAAGACAAAAGATGCTCAAATAATTCACTATTTAAATTGATTCATATTCACTACTAATAAACTACCAGTAATAAGTTTATTGCTGTTGGAAATTGCATCAATGTTTTTGAATTATAGTATAAGAATGTATTAAATGGAGTTTTATGGAAAAATTATAACTTTAAGGTCACTCATACAAATTAGAAGTTGCCTTAAATGTATCAACTCATTACAATTTTTGAAAATATCCTTTTCATATATAAAATCTTGTGGTTAATTTTCAGTTTCATGTGCAAGTTAATAAAGCAGTAATATTACCAGTATACTACATTTTGCCACATAATTATTTAGCATTCAAGGTCAAGTGGCATAATCCTTGCAAAACTGATTATAAATTCAATCATGGCAGCATATTAGAATGACTATTGATTAACACATAGGTACTGTCTTTTCTATTACTAATTGCTCAATTACTAATTATTAAATCTGTAAAGGTACAGATTTTATGAGTGCTCTCCTATACTATATTATTCTATAAAATAGAAATAAAGAAAATCCATTCCCTAACTACCCTGGGAAGTATTACTAACTACACCATTCTCTAGCTAATCTAGTTATTGATCCTTCACTTATACATGGACTTCAGGGTCCAACAACTATATAACCTCTAAAATCATTTCACTTTGGACATCCCTTTCATATGTAAATATCCATATTTTACATAGTTGTAAAATATACATAATTTTTGATAATTCTATTTGTTAACCATATATTTGAAATCCTATTCCATATTTTGATATTGTCTTTATAATTATTGCCTTAACGGATAAAATATTCCACTATGTTTATACTTTATCAGATCAATCCTCTAATATTGAAGTTTCCAATATTATCTTGGTAGAGTTCTCACACTTTATACACACATTTTTTTTAAAGATTTTTTCTTTATTTATCTGACAGAGATCACAAGTAGGCAGAGAGGCAGGCAGAGAGAGAGGAGGAAGCAGGCTCCCTGCAGAGCAGAGAGCCCGATGCGGGGCTCGATCCCAGGACTCTGGGATCATGACCTGAGCCGAAGGCAGAGGCTTAACCCACTGAGCCACCCAGGCACCCCTATATACACATTTTTGATTTTGTTAAATTATTTTACAGAGAAAAGTGCTTTACATAATTTGGATTTTCTGAGCCATACTGTGTATTAATATATTGCTTTTGAAAAGAGCTACACAATATACACCCGGCACACATTTTAAACAATTAATGAGTTAAAGCAGAGGATTTGGAAAACAATTATAGGTCAATATACATCACAAATGCTGTATTTTCTATTTTCTGAGAAGGCTAACACCATATGGAATTTTATTTTAAAATATAGCTTCAATATATAAAACCTCAAGAATTTGTTCTGAATATATTTAATAAATCTGTTTTATTAATAACCTGAGTTTATGTAACATCTGAATTTAGCATATTGTGACAATACTGTAGTACCAACAGACTTAAAGGGGAAAACACATTTATTCCTCCACATGAGAAAAACTAATTTTAGAACATAGAGGGCAACTATTGATTTTTACTTCTGATTCTAAAAAGTAAGAGAAGGAAATAAATAGGGAAATAAGATCTTCTGGAGTTTGTCAGATCAGAGACTGAGAGACCTGGAGGCTCAAGAAATGTTTCCGGAGTACAGAATTGTGTATTCAGTATAGTTTTCAGTAGAATTGTATTTCTGATATACATCCTTTCTTAAGCCTTCAAAATCTTAGCTTTGACCTTCAAAATAAATGATTATTGAATAGATTACCATGTTTTTGAAAATGTTTTAATACAAACCTTTCTGATTACTACATTTTCTGAATCCCAAGTAGTTTACCAAGAACTACACAGCAGAATAAGAAAAATACATAATAGAATTAGTGAACAAAGGAGTTTTTATTCACATTAGGATGAGTGTTATTTTCTAACGCTTATGTGGAAATACCCGAAATAATAGTAAATTATTCTATTTAATTATTTTGCTCCTAATTAAGACTTAATTGTGTGTGTGGTTAGGTGAAAGAGAGAGCAAGAGCACAGTCCTACGCACATGTGTTTGTGACAATGAAAATCTTGACAGTGAATGTTAAATAATAGAATCATTAGTATGAGGATAGAACTTGTAAGTCATTTTATACACTTTTCAGCAATGCAGAGCTTAGCATATCTTAGTATATCCTTGTTCATTGATTATCCACTTTTTGTTTCAACGGTTGCTGTAAAGAGTACACCACTCCATAGGGCTACCAGTTTCTTTGTGAAAATCTCAAATTGCTAAAAAATTCTTACATGGAGTCTTTGTTTTTTTTCCTGGGACTTCAACCTCAGTCCTGGTTCTTACCTTTAGCATTAAGGCACACTTTTGCTCATCTATCAAACTCTTCTTCTCTCCTCTTCTCTCCTTTCTCTTTTCTCTTCTTCCCATCCCTTTTCTTTCCCCTTTCCTTCCTTCCTCTCTTCTTTCTACATTTCCTTTTTTTTAATGCTTTTTTACTGTCTTTCTAAAATTCTTTTCCTTTCTTTTCTTCCCTGTGTTTCTTTTCAGAGAGATGTGTATGTTTGTGTGTGTGTGCATGTGTGCATGTGTTATAGGAAATATAATCAATGACTTAATGAAATGTAAATAAAAAACAATAACATAATAAATAATATGCACTAGAAAGTGAAAATCAGAACAGACCCTTGAGACTATGAGTTTCCCTTTTTCATTGCTAATGAACCAATGGGTATAGTTGCAAAGCAAGAACAGGTAGGAGAGCTTCAATCTGTAGATGCTCAAGAAAGGGATATGTGACAATCAATACTGTAATTCAACTTGTGAAATTCTGTAAATGTGATATTTATCATGTGAATTGACATTTTTGAAACCTGAGAGCATACTTCAAACTATTTTTGTTCTATATCTTGTTTGGAAATTTGGTGCTTTATATACCATAATATATCCTATGAGTATCTGCCTCATGTGTCTTCTTTTGATGTTCCCCCAGAAATCAGAGTTTAATCGTAATATATATTACCTACATACCCCATGTAGTTGAAGTGTGGTTATGAGTGAAATATGCATGTCATACTTAAGGCAGAACTGATGCTTTATTTTCTCTCTATAATTTCTTTTTCCTATACCTAGAAATAACACTGTGGTATGCTAAGCCATATGACAGCTGTCATAGAATGAATAATGGCTCACAAATATGTTCACATTGAATCCCCAACCTGTGAATGCTCCTTTCTGGTAAAAGAGACTCGGCAGTTTTGATCAAGCTAAGGATTTTGAGATAGAAAGGCAATCCTGAATATTCCAGGTGGGCTGGATATAATCATAAGAAAGAGGCAGGAGGTACCTTGTCTATAGAGAAGTAGGCTGTGGTGAGCCAAAGAATACAGGCAACCCACAGAAACAAGGAGAGCAAAGGCACAAACTCTCCCTGGAGCTGCCAGAAGGAACCAGCCCTTCCTGATACATTTGTTTTATCCCTGTCAGACTCATTTTGGACTTCTGACACCCAGAGTTGTAAGATAATAAATATCTGTTCTTGAGACAGTAAATTTGTGGCAATTTGTTCAAATAACAGTAGGCCTCTCACAATGATTCAACTGATTTAAAGACCTTAATTTGGGATACATTCATGGTTCTGTAGGGACCATAGTAGGTGGGTTTTAAAAAACAAGTTCCTAAGGGGGAAAAAAAAAGTTTCTTAAACAGTTAGACATCTATCAATTTAACTACCTAATTCATTTGATATATTTACTACTCTAAAAAAGTATTTGATCTGTTTTTTTAAAAAACATTTTGAAAAAAATTTGGATACTCTGGTTCTAAAGATTTTCCTTACTTACAATTTGTCAGGTTTCTCACTTCTCTGCTTTTCTTATTTAAAAAGAGGGAGGTGCTCCTCTTTCTGATTATACCACCTTAAGTTATTGGTGACATAGGTCTAATTTTTTTTCAGTTTTTCCTCAAAGTAAAGGTTGTTCTATATTTTCAAAGGCCCTTAGCTTTGAATTTCAAGTCTTTCCCAAAGAAATACTAACTTCATGTAACACAAAGCTTGCTCACTCTACTTCCTACCATGTCAATGTAATGCTTGTAGGGAGCTTGACAAGACAAGTAAACATTGTGGGAATATTTGCACTGTAAACTCGTATAACCTGTGGAGGCCACAGTGAAAAATCACTTGATTAATAATAATTCAAAGTGGTACAGCACTGGAAGCACTTAATTATATAGAGAAAGACCTAAAACATTATCTTTAAAGTTCTTTTCAGCATTATCTGTGCCTTTTTAATTTTTGTTTTATTAGTTTTATGACTGGCTGATTTAATATGCTCACTGTTAAGCACGTCTTTAGGCTGCTATTTAGCGTAATTTATATCATATACCTCTACTGACTATTATATCATTCCAGAGATGTTTGAGAGATAGTTTATATGACAGATGCTATAGAATGTAGTTTCTTTGAGCTATAAAGAAAAAAAAAATCTCCAAATTAGACCAGTCTGAGATTCTGTCGAACTTTTCAAACCTGTCAATTTTCACTAAAAAGATATATGTTGTACCCATATTTTCTAGGCATTTAGTATATGCTATTCATCAGAATCTCAGAAAGTTGGACTGACCCTAGAGATGATTCTGGAATGTGTCCCTTTTCAGTTCAACTTCAAACAATTGTTTTATTCATAAAAATTTCATTATATTAAAATCAGGAATCCTGGTTTCTAGTAATTTTTCTAGCCAAAAGTACTATTATTTGAACTGTACAATTATGTATACTATATATGAAAATTATATAAGTAGATTTAAAATATAATATTATAGTTATATTTGAATATGGTTTGTAACTTCTGAGCCTCAGATGACTCATCAAAAAGTTTGTATCATGGGGCACCTGGGTGACTTACTCAGTTGAGGGGCCAGCTCTTAATTTGGGTCCAGTCATAGTCTCAGAGTCCGGAGATTAAGCCCTACGATTAGGCTCCACAATCAGCAGAAGCTGCCCGAGATTCTTTCTTTTCTGACCCTCTACTCTCTTTCTCTCAAATAAATAAATAAATAAATAAATAAATAAAATCTTTTTTAAAACGTTTATATCATGTTCCAGGTATGGGGGAAAAAATTACCCCACTTAAATACCACCCCCCCAAAAAAGTTGGGGGGAATGACCAGGAGAGTCATTTATTCATAAACAACTAAAATAACTTAAACAACTAAAATAATTTTAATTAATATTGTGGAAAAGAAGCACAAAAAGTAATAAAACTTGTAAAACATAAATCTTTAATATAATGAATGGATAGAACTCTACAGGTTTTATTGCTACATTTAAAAACAAAAAGTTTGGACACTTGAAAAAACTCCATACAATACATTTTAATGGAGCTGTTTTAAAAATGACAGATCTAAGAGCATGGGAGAATAAGTTCAATATTTAAAGTGACAAAAATAAGTTGTAAATCAACATGCATGGTATGATTCAAAAAATAATTCTAAGTAGCAGATACCTCCAAATTGTATAACTAAACTGTATAACTACCACATAACTAAATTATATAACTATCAAGACCATGTTGGAAGATTTGGGAATGAAGAAATGATGACCTGGTTTCCCTGCCATTAGATCAGCAATATTAAAAAAAAAAAAAAAAAAAGTGGTGCATCTGCCACAAAGATGACCCTCATTCTGAGCCTGATGTTGAGAACAAAGAAAAGCAAATAGTTGATATCCCTGTTTGAGACTAAGAATTTTTGGAAGTTAACCAAGGGGATTTTTTGAACTTATTCTAGCTGCAAAATACTTAGACATCAAAGGGTTTTTTTTGATGTTACATGTAACACTGTTACCAATATGATCAAGAGGAAAACAAATGAGGAGATCTGCAAGACCTTAATATAAAAATTAACTATATTGAAGAAGAGGAAATCTAGGTAGGCAAAGAGAAGCAGAATGCTGTGCCAGACACTAATACTAGAAAGACTCTTCTAAATACTAGTTGAACTGTTCTATTTAAAACTGTTTACTTTAGACAAACAGTAGATAAATGCAGTGGCAAATCAATTATATTAGCAGAATACTGTTTCCATTGCATGCATAGTTTGAGTACAGATTCCAAACCTATGGCTGACTTTCTTCTAGATCAAAAGCTTTTTTTTCCCTTTGCTCTGAATAGAACTGAACCTTGGGCTATTAAAAATATAATGAATATATATGCATATATAAGCATAATATCTGTACATATGCATATTATAGATTTTTAAATGAAATCATATCAAGCTATCAATAGTGGCTTTTCATGTTAGCCTAGAAAAATTAGATATAAGAGAAAAACAGAAACAAATCTAATAACTGACCAATAGTTACTGATTTCTAAATTATATTAACAAATTATATTATCCATAACTTTTGAAAGTACTTGAAAAGGAATATGATTTTATTTCAAAAACCTACTTAACCTTAGTGATAGCTAATGTGATATTCTGAAATTATTTTCAAAAATATAATTAAAAAGTTGGAGTGCCTGTGTGTCTCAGTCAGTTAAGCATCTATCTGCCTTCGATTCAGGTCATGATCCCAGGGTCCTGGGATCCAGACCCAAGGGGGGGCTCCCTGCTCAAATGGAGTCTGCTTTTCTCTCAGTCTGCCCTCCTGCCAATCATGTTCTCTCTCTCTCTCTCTCAAATAAAATTTTTAAAAAATATATAATTCAAATGTTAATAAATTTCAAAAAGTTAAACCCAAATATGAATAGATTTATAAGCTATGACATAAAGTAATACATGTAGCTTATGAAAGAGTCATCAAATTTTAGTTGTTCCCTATATTTTTGTCATCCTTGAATTTATATGATGATACAAAATTGGAGAGGAAGTAGTTGAAAGAACATTGGCTTCCAAAGTATTTTAAACCAAGAGGCTTTATGAAAATTAGTTTTAAAAATGTTATAGATTTGCTTATTGGATGCCTCAAAAAAGGGAAAAAAATCATATTCTGTGCTGTTGGACACATAAGGTGCATAAACAGACATGAAAGTTTCAGTCCCATTTTGGGACTGTGAAACAACTCATGGATAACCTTGGGAATTTGAGAAGAAAGATTCACATTTAAGGAACTGTTCATAAGATAAGATAAAATTGTAGCAATTACCTTGTTTCCCCTTAAGATAGAACTATGGACTAGCTTAAGACTTTTTTAATTACTTCAGATAGAACTGATTTTGATGTCTGTGTCCTAAAAGATTTATTTTCTATTCCTCATTGACTACCTTTATCCTAAGTTCTTGATATTCCTCTTTATAGAATATATAATAATATATTATACTTCACTTTCACTTCACTTATACTTCACTTTCACTTTTACATTATACTTCACTTCCCATGCTCTTTCACATATATCACCTAATACATATTGTGATTTTATAGGTACAGTTAATCTCATGTTAAAAGTGAGGACAGGGGCATCTGGGTGGCTCAGTCTGTTAAACGTCTGCCTTGAGCTGGGGTCATGATCCAGCGGTCTTGGGATCGAGCCCCATGTCAGGCTCCCTGCTCCGTGGGGAGTCTGCTTCTCCCTCTCCCTCTGCCCCTCCCCCTGCTTGTGCTCTCTTTCTCGGTCTCAAATAAATAAATAAATAGATAGATAAATAAATAAATAAATTTTAGAAGGACATACTTTCAAACAGGAAGCAACTCACAATTATGTAAAATATAAGGAGCAGACTGCAGACTAAGTCTGGTACTATGGACTGTACCTCAGTGATTGTGGCATTCAGGATCTGAACATCCCATAGACCAAGAATAGTGCCACACAAACACATTAGGTACCTTTTATGTGACTATCTTCCATTCAAAACTTGTTTAAATCTTGTTTCAAGGTTTATCAGACAATTGTCCTGCCTTCTGTGTTTTTGTTTTATAAATTCCCAATGGTACCATAGGAACACTGTCTAACTGATTCATATACTACATGCATATGACAATAATTTTATGAGTACATTAATGTAAAAATAATATATAATAACATATAATATTACCAGAAAAGAAGTAAAGTTGCAAAGTGATAGGAGTTTGAACATATGGTGTTGACCAAAATGGATATACTCTAATTTAATTGTATAATATTAAGATCTATCTTGGATTTGTTTCTTGAATTTTTGATATTTTCCATTATTTAGCTGTTTTATTTGAAAAAAAGTACTTAAATTGAGAAATAAAAGCCAAACCAAAATATTCTGAGTTATTTGATTATTGATTAAGAGTACTCCCAAGATCAATAGCTTTTTCACTAATTCAAAAGACATATTCCTCATCCCCATATCCTGCTCCACCCCATAAACTGTGCTCTCACAGAGTGCTCTAGTCACAGTTTAACACATCTTGATTGGTAAAATTCTGCTGGATTCCATAGATTTTGTAGGTTATAATCCTAAGATTCTATGTTTTCTATGAAATATAGATGTAAAATATTTAAAAAGCTGTGTTTGGGGATTTTTTTTTTCTCTTACTTTTTGAAAGTGAGAGCCCGTGTGAGTGTGTGTTTGTGTCCAGAAGCTATAAAAAGGGGGAAAGTACTCATACTGCTGGCCTCTTGAGGGAATGTTGAAAGATCCTGTCGCAACTGATTCAGGAGGATGCAGTTGTGTTCCTGCCAAGTCACCAGAAATGGAACAGTAAAACTGCTTTTGTTCTCTCATTAAAGAAATAATGCGATGCAACAGCAGATTCATTGGCATTGTTTCTGGTTGAAGCCAAGAGGAATAAATCTTGATTCTTCTTTGATGGAGGCAGTCTTTGTGTAGGACAAGTAGCCAGGTGCTCCCACAGCTGCTTTGAAACATTCATGGCTTCCTAAGGATATGGGTGATTTTGTTCTCATCATTGATCAAATAGCAGAGTAAATCACTGACGTAAAATAACACCTGGCTGAGCTTTGTGTTTTCCTCTCATTTCCTCTAGTTAGTAATTGTTGTTTACAAATCACTGACTGCATGAGGAGGAAAAGGCTGTGTATCTTGTACTGGCTGCTAGCTCATAATTTCTACTTCACCTTCTTTCTCACAGTACCTGCAAAGGCATTCAATGCATTTTATACTTTTTCTCCTTTTTTTTTTTTTATGATTACTTTCTTAACAAGCCAAATGGCATTGTTCTATATATATCAGAGATGTTAATAGTATTACAAAGATTTTGTAAACTAAAAATGACTATTATTAATAATGAATAATGCAAATCTTTGCCACATTTTTTGTACTTCATTTGAAATGTAATATGATATGCTAAATAATCTTTCTTTCTAAATTCTATTTATAGGGAAATAAGCATGTCAATAAAAATCAATTTCTTTTAGTCTCTACATTTGCAAGGTGAGCTTATGCAACCAACTAGTGTTTGCGGTCTTAGGACTAACTTACAATTGATGGTGCAGTATATATGAAACATCTATAAAATGTAATATTAATTTTAAAAACTAATGAAATTCAGCAAGTAATTTCTGAATATTTAAATTATATTAGCTAAGTGTGGGCAAAATGATAAGATGACAAAAGAGATAGACCTGCTGTTGAAATGCTGACATTCAGCAGGCACACATTATTGTGGCCATATCAATGGTTTACAGCCAACAGTCTTCTATCTGGTTGATGCTTATGCCACAATATTTTAAAGTATTTTGAGAATCACCCTGAATGTGTAAACTACTGTCCTTAACAATTTCAGAACTGTGTCACTTATTGTAATTTTTATCATTGTCTTCTGCTTTGACTTAGAAATCAATTTCAATTGATGGGCAGGTTTTTTTTTTTTCTTTTTTAAATTTATATTTCCCTTTGTATTTGTAGGCTTTGGTTGCATAATTTTGCCTGCTTCTTAGGGAAACTAAATCTTTGCTCAAGGTAGCCTATTAGGCAAAAATTGGCCCTTATCATAAAACCACTAAGAAATGACCCCTATCTACTGGACAGTCTTCCCCAGATACCCACAATGATGTTTCCTTGCCAGAAGCTGTGTTTTAGAAAAACCTGAGAATAATTTGGTCAGACCAATTTCCTTACTTCAGTCACTATCTCCCCACATGTTAGGTTGTTGTTCTACCCTCAACACTTTATACACTAGTCCTCCCTTATCCATGGTCTCACTTTCTGTGGCTTCAGTTATCTGTGGTCAGCTGTGGTCCAGAAACAGATGGTCCTCCTGACATATTGTCAGAAGGTCAGTAGTAGCCTAACTTGTGTCACAAACCTATCTGATTCTCCTCACTTTATTCACCTTGTCACATAGCCATTTTATCATCTCACATCATCACAGGAAGGGTAAACAGTACAATAAAATATTTTGAGAGAGAGCACACATTCATATAACTTTCATTACAGTATATTGTTGTAACTCTTCTATTTTGTTGTCACTATTAATCTCTTACCGTGCCTAATTTGTAAATTAAACTTTATCACAAGTATGTATGTATGTCCACCAACTGTGCACAAGGGCTCCTTTTTCTCCACATCCCTGCCAACACTTGTTATTTCTCATGTTTTTTATCTTAGCCATTCTGACAGGTGTGAGGTGATATCTCATTGTGATTTTGATTTGCATTTTCCTGCTGATAAGTGATGTTGAGCATCTTTTCATCTGTCTGTAGAAATACATCTATTCAGATCTTTTGCCCATTTTTAGCAGGACAGGTTTTTTTTTTTCACTTTTTGTGTGTCTGTGTGTGTTGAGTTGCATAAATTCTTTATATATTTGGAAGTTAGTCCTTTATAAGATTTATCATTTGTAAATATCTTCTCCCATTCCATAGGTTGCATTTTTGTTTTGTTGATGGTTTCTTTTTTGTGCAAAGACTTTTATTTTGGTGTAGTCCCAATAGTTTAATTTTGGTTTTGTTTCCCTTGCCTGAGGAGATATATCTAGAAAATATTGCTATGGCTGATGTCAAAAAAATTATTGTCTATGTCTCTTCTAGGAGTTTTCTGGTTTCAGGTGTCACATTTATAAGACCACCAGAATCACCAGAGAGAAGAAGTTAGCACCAAAATAAGACATCACCTAAAGACATTTTCACACAACTATCCTATCTCTCATGTATTCTGAGATCCCATTTATCTTTTCAAAAAATCGTGTGTTTTCCCTTAAGTACCTTTATATCCCTTCCCTTACCTTCAAGATGTATTGGAAGTCTCAAATTCTAATCTCCTCCCTGAGACAAGTTTTTCTGTGAATTCCTATGTGTGTGCATGACTAAAATCTGTCTTTTCTCTTGGTAATCTGCCTTTCTTCAATTTGATGTTCTGGTCCCCAAACAATAAACAAAAGAGGGTAGAGAAAAAGATGATCCTCCCTGAGAGTTTCAATGCAATGGGCATGGCCCTCAAAGATAGCAGTATAATTGTGGATGGTATTTTTGGCTTAAAAGTTTCATGAGAGCCTGACTGAAATGCTTATACATATCAACATGCAACTTTATAGTAATGCATAAAGGAAGTTTAGATAAAGGGAAATTTGCAAGGATTTGCAAATTTGAGGGAACTCCACAGGGTACACAGTTCACAGAGCAAAGATCTATAGACAGATTCTTAAGATAAACTTGGTCTAAATTTCTCACCTCATTTTTTTATGGTTAGTCCCTTTAGAGTTTTCCTGCTTAGGTATGTATTATGTCTCTTTTATAATACCTTTTTGGGGTGGGAGTATATTTAAATAGGTATATGTAGAATTATTAGTATATATGTAATCTATATATGCATCTAAAGTAGGAATTTTGGAAGAAAGTCTATGGCTTCACAAGTATATTGGTAAAGAGTTAGTTCAAATGTAATTTTTTACATTCCTGTGTCAAGAGTCTACACAAAATCGTTCAAATAAGACCCTTAATTAAAATCCTTAAAAATCCCTCTTGGCTTCTTACGTGTAATTGCCTCCACATCAAGAGATGCCAATTTTTATGATGATGTCAGACATAATGCTAGATTTTGAGAAGATTGAGAAACATATGGTATGCTAGAACCAGCTCTCATCTGCTTGCCAGAACCTACTGTACCCATCTTTTCATTATTCAACATTCAAACACAATAAATTAGTTCCTTCCTTCCTTCCTTCTTTCCTTCCTTCCTTCCTTCTTTTCTCTCCTTCCGTCCCTTCTTATGTCCCTTCTTCCTTCCTTTCTTTCTCCCTCTACCTTCCCTCCATTCCTCCCTTCCTTCCTTCTTGCTGTGGAGAGCCAGTTTTTAAACAGTAGCATATTACTGGTCATAACTCAGTTTATCAAACTTACGGTGGTTGTAACACTGCTCTTCAAGATGTTCATAGATGTGCCACAAAGAAGGTATCTCACTTATCTTCAAATAAATTTGGAATAGGCTAGATTAAATAAAGTTACTGTAAATATCCAAAAAAAAAGAGGAGATAGTGTGATACTTCTCTTATTTCATATTATCTAAAACGAAAAACTTTCACTGGCACCATGTTGATAAAATATCAGAATGCTACAACACTACTTTTGGAAACAAAGTTAGCTTAACTTTGGAAAAATTTATTCTGTTGGCTATGGCTCAAGAATTTGTATTGATTATTGCCCTATAGCTGGCAAGTGTCAGAAAGATTGTCAAGTGCCTTAAGCTTCTGAAGCGAAACTGGGTTTCTTCTTCACTGAGATACCCTCTTCACCAAGAAAGCTAAAGCTACAAATGAATAGGGATAGAGGGACAATCAGGAGAGCCTTAAGAGAGGCTCTCATTTTAAATCCTAGCACAGTGCTCTGATAAAACACATGGGCTTTGGGGCCAGGCTGCATAACTTTGAATTTCCATTCTGCTACTCACTAGTTATGTGACTGATTAATTTACTTAACCACTCTGCTTCCTCATTTCTTTCTTCTAAAAATTGGAAATAATAATATCCATCACTGAGGGTTGCTGTAAGGATTACATATGTTATTTCATTTGAATCATTTAAAATAATTCCTGACATATTGTAAGAACTCAAAATTGTCTCTTATTATTGTTGTAGACAAAACAAAGAAGCAATTTCATTAATAAATCCTATAAAAGATTTTGTAATAGTTAATATCACAAATCTAGGAAAACCTTACATATCCCATATGCTGAAAAGCCATGAGGGAAACAACTTGTTTCTTCATGTATGAAAGAGTTTTGGCAAATATCTTCCAAAGGATACTTATTAAATTTGAATGTCTTTGGTAAGTGTTACTTTGGAAATCTTTTTCCTGAAAATTTTATGTTTAAGATTTTAATAAATTGTTGCACAGTGAAAGGATTTTGTAATTAAGTACATTTTGGGGAACATTAAATTTAAAAAATTCCTTATTAAAGATATTGTCAGAGATTTTAATGTGTTATTCTGTTTTGTAAGCAGTGAGGGTCATATTGTATGCACCTTTCCTTAATTCAACTGACCAAGGAAAAGATTTTTGAAAAGCATGTCAAGGACTAATTTTGTATAGAAATACATTTAGAAGATAAGTCCTGGAAATTTAAACATTTATCCAAACTAATATATCTTCTTGGAATTTTCCAAGATCATACTGATTTCTATCTATGAACATACATAAATTTCATGTTCCCCATTGGTACTTCATGAATTGGAAACACCAGGTTAAAAATAATGACAGTATGCTAGAATCCTATTTTCAGGGCATTTTTTTTTTTCAGTGAATGATTTCAATAATATGAATTTGGCATTTTACTTGTTTTAATTCTGCAAGTACATATTAAGCAAATATGGGTAATATCCTTCTTCCAGTGTTTCTGGATGTGTCCAGTACATGTCAGAGATTTTTGGCATAAGATAAATATGATATCCACAACAGAGACACATTACTTCTCATCCAGAGACATGTCATGTCAACATCTTTATTAAAATCAAATTTTCACATCCTTTATACAGAGAGATCATCATAAAAATGCTAATGAATCCACACTTTATTCCCTACATCTATATATTGAGGTCCTAATTAATGTTTTAATACCAGAAAATAAACTCCTACCTCTGGGTCTGGCCATTAAGTAAATTAGTAATTAAATGCAATACTAGTGTGGTGCCCCAGGTGGCTCATTTGGTTAAGGGACTCTTAGTTTCACTCAGTTCATGATCTCAGGTTCCCTTGTCCAGCTCCCCACTCAGCAGGGAGTCTGCTTCTCTCCCTCTCCCTTGCCCCCTCCCCTTGCTCACATGCTCATTATCTCTCTCTAAAACGAATAAATAAATCTTTTAGAAAATGCATCAACAGTGTCCTATGACCACAGAAATTAATGTGGTGCTTCCCTTTGAATCAGATGATACCTTATTTCCTAAAAGGGTGTGGTGGAACAGATGGCTATTTTAGCAAACTTTTAAATCTTTAAGACATGAGTAGGTGATTTCTTGTTTACCTTAACTGCTGCTAGTTTCTGCATATGTATCAGTAGAAAACAATACTGTCTATCTAGTCAAGGAATACAAAACTAAAGCTAGAAGCACAAATACTAAAATTGAAACTAGATTGAATCTATAGGACATCTTGTTGAAAATGATCCAATTCATGTTTTCCTGTTCGTTTTCCTTTCATGATAATAAAAACTATAGTATATTTGACTGATTTAATCCTCATAAAGGTTGGGTTTTTTTGTTTGTTTGTTTGTTTGTCTGTTTTTTTGGTACATAACTCAGTTGTTGATCCATCTTTGTACGAACCATCAGGTGGTTGACTGTATGACTAGCACAGATCACTAAAGTTAAAAATGCTTTAGTTATTTGAAAGAGCACATCAATTGAGCACTACTGTGCTTGCCCAAGTCAGGGTGGATCCTAATTGCTTTGACAAATTTCCTGCTGGGAAATTGATCTTCAAAGATTTCTTAATGCCTTTTTTTTTTTTTAACCCATTTACTTCATTTTAAAACTTCAAAGTCTCCCTTTCTATTAATTATCACATATACTAGAAAACACAAAGAACAAAATGCTATGTTTTATTCATCTAAGCAGAGCATCTAAACACTAAGTTACAGCAAAGATTGGAACTTATTGAAGCAAAGGTCATCTTCTGTCAAACAAAACCATAAGAGGCTTTTCTTTTAGTGGAGAATTCATGAATATTTTATCTGAACATTTCCATGAACTTGCTGTAAAAGCTATGTTTCTTGGCATTTACTGAAGATGTCAAAATCAGTTACTGTAATTTAAATATTTTGCTAAGATGCTTATCAGACTCCCATTTAAAACATGCTTATTTTCCATACAATAGTTCATCTAAAACAAACATTTCTAAATAGTTAACATTGTAGACTCTTACATTACATAAAATCAAATTCTGCATTCTTGTATTTGCACATAAATATTAGTTATGTTTAATATAACTTTGTGAGTCTACTAGAAAAAATAACAATAAAACAATGAGTGAAAGACTTTCTCTACAGATGCTTCTAGTGTTTCAGCTAGTGTTAATCAGTCTCTTGGGTTCCAAATTGTGAAAGGATCTTAAATTGGTCAACCAAAAAATAACCACAGCTCATAACCTACTAAAAAGTTTTTAAATTCAATTAGGCATGATTATTTGATGCTCCAGAATACTTCTAACATGTCTAAGTCTTTTTTTTTAATTTTTTTTATTTTGGGGCGCCTGGGTGGCTCAGTGGGTTAAAGCCTCTGCCTTCAGCTCAGGTCGTGATCTCAGAGTCCTGGGATCGAGACCCACATCCGGCTCTCTGCTCGGTGGGGAGCCTGCCTCCTCCTCTCTCTCTCTCTGCCTACCTCTCTGCCTACTTGTGATCTCTGTCTGTCAAATAAATAAATAAAATCTTTAAAAAAAATTTTTTTTATTTTAACTTTTTTTTAAGATTTTATTTATTTATTTGATAGACAGAGATCACAAGTGGGCAGAGAAGCAGGCAGAGAGAGAGAGAGAGGAGGAAGCAGGCTCCCTGCTGAGCAGAGAGCCCGATGTGGGGCTCGATCCCAGGACCCTGGGATCATGACCTGAGCAGAAGGCAGAGTCTTTAACCCACTGAGCCACCCAGGCACCCCTAACATGTCTAAGTCTTAACAAAATGTTTCATTTGCATATAATACATACATCAGCAGAACCTCTAAACCTGATAACATTCTCACTTGCTGAAAAATGGAAATTATTTTTGAGTACTCACATGATTGTTCTCATGAAGACATAGGAATTGAGTGAATGTAAGATGTCTGTCTCTTTAATTTGTCCCTAAGTGTGATGCAGCCTACTTAATAAGGGTGAATAATGTAAAATCCTTTAAAGTCAAATCTGGAGTTAGATTTTCTTAACTTTGAATTCTGGATCAACAGCTTAACTCTTGACAATTCACTTATTTTCTGTGTACCTCACTTTCTCATCTATAAACTAATAGCATCTATCTAATGGAGTTGGTGTAGGAAATTTAACAAGATAATCTCCACAAAGTGAGTACTAGCTCAATACTTGGATATAATAGGCATCACTAGCAAATAAATAGGCCATTATTATTATTATTATTATGCTAATAAATCTTTTCAGAAAACTTTATATTAAATAGTTATTTTTTGAGAAAAAAATCTTATGTATTTTATTTATCTCAAAGGCTTTTGCATATATTTCCAGTAGAAAAATTGTAGAGCAACCACTAAAAAAGGTAAAGAAAGAAGTATAATCAGTATGGAGCTCCAGGGTGGCTCAGTCTGTTGAACCTCTGATTCTTGATTTCAGCTCAGATCATGATATCAGGGTTGTGAGATCAATCCCTATATCAGTCCTTTTCATTAAAAACATTAAATAAATAAAAGAATTTAAAAAGTAGCTTAATCAATACTCTAAAAAAGTAGAGAAATATGATCACACAAAATGCTTAATTAAAAACAAAAACAAAAACAAAAAAAAAAGAGGGAAGACAAAAATAAAAACAAAGAACAAGAACAACAAATGGAAAACGGTGACAAATATGGTTAATAGTATTCCAACTATACCAGTATTCCCTTTGAATTACAAGGGGCCAACTGCATCAATTAAAAGACAGTGGTTCTCAAAGTCGATCAAACATAGTGCAAAAGGCTGAAAATTCTTTACTTCCAGAAAATAAAAACCAAAAACAAAAAAACCAATGATAATTTTATTCAATCCAATTCTTTCTGCTTTAGGGAGTTAGAGAATCCTTTCAGATTCTGCCAATATGCTATTAATCCTAACTGACTGCATACCTGTGACTATTCTTTTTTTGTTTTTAAATGTACTTTATAGACATTTTAAAGAGGAACTGGAACACATGATCAACCAGTTCTATTAGCCAGATGATCTTTCAATCAGAGGCTTGCTTATTTTATTTTGAATACTTCCAGAGGTAGGTCAATCTACCTTTCTAAAATAGTTCCATACTTTTGTTTTACTGAAATTAGTACCTTTTGGGGGAAAAAAATCTGTATCATATATAAATATGATCTTGGTATCTCTCTCCAATATTTACACTTTTCTTCTTTCTTGAAGTATACTGTATATATCTATATCTATATATTTATATATAATTTCATATATGTAATTAACAGTATATATTTAAGTTGTATAATTTGAGGTGTTTTGACATATGTATATACATGGGAAACCATAGCTATAATTGAGATATCAGATGTTTTTATTACCAGCAAAAGATACCTTCTACCATTTGCAATCCATTCCTCCTCCACAACTGTCCCAGACAACTACTGATCTGCTTTGTCTCACTATAGAATTAGTTAGCATTTTCTATAATTTTAGAAAATGAATCATACAGTATGTCATCTTTTTTTTGCATGGATTCTTTCTTACAGCATAATAAATTGAGATTCAATTGGTACATGTGTTAGTGGTTTCTTCCTTTTAGCTACTAAGTAGTATTCCATTATTAACTTTTTCAAGTATTAATTTTATATCTGTAGTAAGAATTCATATATTTAAAGACAATTTTGGGGACACTTGGGTGGCTCAGTCAGTTAAGAGGCTGCCTTGGACTTGGGTCATGTTCCCAGGGTCCTGTGATTGAGTCCTAGAAGGGGCTCCTTGCTTAGCGGGGAGCCTGCTTCTCCCTCTATCTCTGCCTGCCACTTTGCCTGCTTGTGCTCTCTTTCTGATAAATAGATAATATTTTAAAAAAAGACAATTTGTTTATTAACATGATAATTAAATTTTCTCAGGAAATTAAGCAGAGAAATAGTACCTAGGATATGATCATAAACTATGTCCTTAATTCTCTGTACTTAAAGTTAGAAAAAACTGATTAGTTTTCTTTATGGCTTAAATAAAATAAATAAAAGAGAGAAGAAAAGTTATATCTAGTACATCTTACTACAACAGCTTTTGTCACCTCAATTCTTCCCTCCACTCACACTGGCCCAGGAGTTGATGGAAATAGAATGTAGTAAAATTACCATTTAGCTACATAGTTTAATATACAAATAATAATAATGAAATTCCTGGATATGTTTCCAGTGATATGGAAGACACTAATCTTAAACCAGAAGCAACAGAAGTGGGTAGGGTAGATTAATGATTAGTTCCCCCTCTCCAAAATACCCTCCCTTTTATTATGCAAGGAGAAGAATAAAGATCTATGTAGCAGGATGACCAGTGTATGTACAAATCATACTATTTTCCAAACTTCATAAGTTAGCAGACTTTGTTCATTGGAGAATGAAAGGTAGTTTTACTTTGTAGAGAAAGAAGAAAAATATAGACTAAAGAGGGTGGTACATTAAGAATCATTTTTGCCTTGTTCACTGATGTGTATCTACTGCTTGCATGTAACACAGGTAACACATAGTAACTGCTCAATAAATATCTGTCCCAGCATCAGGTCTAATCAGTATTGACAAAGACCATGCAAAGTTTCAAAAGCCAGAAAACAAGAACTTGTAAATATCATTAGAAAACAGATTGTACATTTAAATCCAGTAATGAAGTATGGGAAAAAAAAGTATGATGGGAGTAGATTGTCAAGATAAGGAGTGAATGGCATCAAGGAGAACATTTAGAAGACAGCTGCAGTAATCCAGGTTTGAGGCCATGTGGGCCTAGGGAAGACCGGTAATAAGAGGTACTAAAATGGATGATTATTTTGGTAACTGATTCTTGGCTAGTAGGTAAGAGAGTGAGAATGTTAACAGTGAAAGAGATGAAAACATAGGAGAGTACAGTATTTGAATCTGGGTTACTGGGAGAATTAGGATAGCCCCTGTGAACATAGGAAGCAGGAAAAAGGAATTAATTTGTAAATAAGAATGGAAAGGTATATGAGGTTTAGAACTTTGCCTTAAAACTTTTACTTTAACCCTTTAAAATATAGAATGATCCTAGAGTATAGGAAATGTTGAGAGAGAAGGAATTTGGAGAACATATTTTGT
This sequence comes from Neogale vison, assembly GCF_020171115.1. NCBI lineage: Eukaryota > Metazoa > Chordata > Mammalia > Carnivora > Mustelidae > Neogale > Neogale vison. The sequence goes on along the minus strand of NC_058096.1, from coordinate 45,450,560 downwards.
TCTCTGAAAAAGGTTTGAAAAGTTTTACTTATAGTTAAAAATGAAAGCCATGGGTTTAACAATAGAACAACTTAATTTTTTTTCCTTTGGTTTTGAGAAATATATATCCAACAACTATTTAATATAAATTATTTTTCAATTATTTTACATAGCAAGCAACTGATTTAAAAAAAAACATACAAAAGAATTTTTTTTGTAGAGAAGAAAAAGTTTGTGTTGCCTAAGGGTATAGAATGAGATAGTTGTATGGCTTTTTAAATTGATAATATTATATGAAGTTTTAGTGAATAAAGCAAGATAGTAAAAAAAAGATCAGTTCAGAATCAAATGGCATTTTCTTTTAAAAATGAACATCTTTATCTTTCAGATCACGTTATAATATCTCAAAAGCAGTATTTCTTATTACTGGTACTACTTCCTAAAAGCCTGAATAGTTACTGACTTCGTGGCTGATGAATTCAAATAACAAGCCATTCTTGGATCAATTTTCTGACTTTAAAACTAAATGGCTTGTGAAATAATATTCTAATTTTACCTCATCTTTAAAACTGACTTACTTTCCTTATTAACAAAGAAATGGATACCATCACAGTGGCTGGGAACTTACAAATTTTTCAAGTACTTAACTCACTGGAAAAGAGGAGTCCACTAGTCTATTTCCACAGCCTGTTGTGATTGATATTTTATTATTAAGCTGCCATTGTGAGGCTGAATGTGAGATCATAGACAGGGTACATTTTTGAAACTGCAAAAAAGGATAAATAACTGTATGTCAGCCAAAATATTTGTCCTTAACTTTGTGATAGCCATTTAATATAAAAGCATACATTTCAATGAGGGATTAAAAATATACTTTTCACTCCAAAATTATACTTCATAAACAGGAATTACAAAAAATGGAGACAAATCCCTTTATAATGTAAATAAAGGAAATTTTATAGTGTAAATATAATGTTCTTACAAAGAAAATTTCAAGGGCAAGCCTTCTGTTTATTTTCAAATTTCATACACTCAAACAAAAATACAATTCTATAATGGATATCCATATATCATGACCCAGTTTTAACAAATGGAAACATTTGAAGGATATGGTTTTCATCTGTTTTTGCGTAATTAAATAAAACAAAACAAAACAGAAACAACTTTCCAGATAAATGAGTCCCCTTTGTAACCTCTTTAATCAAATTCTACCCCAAAGTATCCATCAACCTGAAGTCAGTATGCAGCTTTTTCATCTAGGTTTTCATGTGCTTACTATAGACATGCATAAATGAAAAATGAATAATATGTTATATGTGATGCAACAACATAATATATATTATACGGTATAGTATGAAATGTAGCATACTACCTAGGGTAATACAATATTTTTGAAGTATTTTTATTCTTTACTTAAAATGAATTATTTTATGTGTATTATTCATTTTATAAATTTCTAAATTTATCTATACTAATGCATGTACATCTGGTTCATTCACTTTAACTACTGTATAATATCTCATGAAGATATTATATACCAAAAGTTATTTACTTATTCCTTGATAGAAATGCAAGTCCTTCTCAAATTACTATTATTGAAGCCAATGTTGCATTGAACAAATCTGCTCACATGTCCCTGGGCACATATGAAGATATGTTCAAGTTTGAATCTGCAAGTAGAACTGTTAGATAGTAGGAAGTATATATATATATCTTCCATCACCTTGCTCTCCAAAGTGATTGTACCGTATGATATGTTCCCTCAGAATATATCAAAGTTTTGATTTCTCTGCATCTTGTCTATATGCTTACTTTTGAGAACCAAGTTTAAAAAAAGAAAGTTTGAATTTATTGTTCTTTTAACATAAAAAAAAAAAAACTGAGGCACTATGTTAAATTTGGTATTTGTAATAAAAAGATTTTAGGGGGCACCTGGGTGGCTCAGTGGGTTAAAGCCTCTGCCTTCAGCTCGGGTCATGGTCTCAGGGTCCTGGGATGGAGCCCCACATCGGGCTCTCTGCTCGGCAGGAAGCCTGCTTCCTCCTCTCTCTCTGCCTGCCTCTCTGCCTACTTGAGATCTCTCTCTCTCTCTCTCTGTCAAATAAATAAATAGATGTCTTTAAAAAAAAAAAAGATTTTAGGACCCAGGGCTCCCTCAAATAATTATGGGTCTTCTTGCACGTACTTAGTCAGCTACAAAAAACTCAGCTGATAAACAATATTAGGCTGTTGATCTCTCATCCTTACTCATGATCCCAGAAATAGAAGGAATTAGAATTCTCTAGTACATAGGAGAGGAAATAAATCAGATGACTGCCATACATCCTACTTCCATCTCTCATGAACTATATGATCTTGCACAACTTATTCACAGTCTCTAAACTTCAGCCTCCCCTTCAAAATATGGTGATTATAATTGCAGTCTTGTGCTATTGCTTCAAAAACGTAAATCAGATACTGTTTTTAACACACAAAACATATTGCTTAACGTAGAGTAATTACTAGAAAATGTTCATTCATCATCTTGCCTGGAGTTAGGCAAACTGTCGTGTTAAAGCCAATAAAATAAAATACCCTTTAATATGTAATAAGAACTATGTACTTCCTCCTCTCCTTTAGAGTCTGTAGCATTTAAACTAATACTATGATATTAGCTAACACTTAATAAATATTCTTTAACAAGAACCCTGAAGTTCACTTTTGTATATACTTTGGCTTTACATGGTATCTAAATTACAAAGTACAGCTAACTTGTTGGATACATCCATAATATAGAACTGCTATTTATAAGAGTGGCAGAGAGAAAAGTAGCAGACAGATGTCAGTACTACACTTTCCCCTTTTATACTTTAAACTGTTTGGGGTCAAAACCTTCTCTTATTCATATTTATATTCCTAAAGTTGTCACATAGCCAGCATTCTTATATCATAGAGAATGATATAGAATGAAGGAATAAAGAAACAATTATCAGTTTTCTTCTTATGCTAATTTTCAGGAAAACAAAGTTGTGAAATGGAAAGAATCCCTTGACAGAATCAAATTAACTTCTTCATTAATGAAAGCAATTTAGTCTTTATTCATGTACCAGTTGGTTATCACACGTAGCAGATTATAAGCTCCAAACATCAGTCTGGTATGAATTTGTTGCCATACCAGTCCCAAATGCCACATGGCTGAAAGTGGGGGTGGAGTGGGGTCCTGGGGGTAGGGGTGGAGAGAAGTGAAGGATATGGAAGGTGAAAGAATCACTCCAACATATTCCAAATACGACACATAGAAGGAGCTATAACTCTAGAAATTATTTATAACTTACAAAATATAGGAAGGACACATATTATTAGTATATAAGTGTTACAAGGAAGGCAGATAAATTAAATAACAGCCATGCAATGTATCACTGTAGCCATCAGTAGGACTTGTGAATCACATAGGATGAGGAAGTCCAAGGGGCAAGGAATAGAAGCCAAGATAAGAATCATATCAGACTTGGGACACCTGGGTGGCTCAGTTGGTTGGACGACTGCCTTCGGCTCAGGGCGCGATCCTGGAGTCCCGGGATCGAGTCCCACATCAGGCTCCCAGCTCCATGGGGAGTCTGCTTCGCTCTCTGACCTTCTCCTCGCTCATGCTCTCTCTCACTGTCTCTCTCTCTCAAATAAATAAATAAAAAATCTTTAAAAAAAAAAAAAAGAATCATATCAGACTTAAGGCAAGAAGATGATGCTACCCACCAATGTCAGACTGTTCATTTTCTGATAGCCTCCTAGTCTTATAACTGGAACCCCCATTTACCCAGTCGCTAAAGCCAGAAACTTGAGAGTCAACTAAGAGTCCTCCATTTTGCTTGATTGCACATTTCCTAACCATTGTCAGCAAGTCTTGTATGCTCTACTTTCAAGGTATATCTTGACTCCTCTCACTTCTCCATCTCCATTACCACCACAACAGTCCAGGCCACCTTCATCTCTTGATGGAACTAATGAAATAGTCTTTCAACTGACTATTTTCCTTTCACACTTGACCTCATCCAATCACTTTCCTACATTGTAGCTAGACTCATCTTTTAAAGAGGTAATTCAAAATCTCTATTGAAAAACTTCCAATATCTTCCAAAAAGATCATAAAACATGATTCATACTTCTCACATGCATGCTCTGGCTCCAAGGAGCCCCAAATTCCATCATTATGTCATGACACTTTGCTCCATTCACTGGAGTCCAGCTATAATTGTCCTCCGTCAAGACATACAGAACTTTTTTTCTCAGCTTAGGGTCATACGCGTTTTCTTACTTCTAGAATGCAGTTCACGTGGCTGGGTTATCTCATCCTTCAGACATCACTTTAGATGTCAGCTCCTTAAAGAGACTCTCTCTGACCTCTGCATCTGAAATAGGTCAATCTATCTTTCATAGTAACCAGGTTATTTCCCTTACAGTAGTGATTACCATGAGTAAATACTTTTCTTTATTTATTTGCTTATCTCGTGTTGAATAAAATGAAGAAAAATGTAGCAAGTATAAATCCAATAAATATACTTTGTTTGCTTTGACTAGTATGTATGGTTTACAAGGTAATAAAGGAAAGCATTAGTTATGCAATGTGGTTCATGAAAAGAAAAATGCCACTTATCTTTGTGCAGGCATTTATATTTTCAAATTTAGCATGTTTATACATGATGAAGTATTGTTGACTTATTTTGCCATTATTAGTGTATATATATTTATAAAGTAAACACATTTCAAAATTATCCACACACAATATTTTAGTAGAAGCAGAAATGTCATAGTTTCTCGTTTTCATCTGTCAATGTTGACTAGCTTACTTTTCTTTTTCAAATAATAAAATATAATGAAGACCACAGACAGAAAGTAAAATGTCTCCAGGTTGAGATTAACTGAAATTTGTCTCAGAAAAAAAGAGTAGTTTTCTGGCATTTGATTCTTTACAGTATTATTAGGGAAAGGCTTAAAATATTCCAGATGGGTTCAGTGTTTACCAACACAGGGTAATGTTTTCAAACAAAGAATATGTAAATTTTGGGTTTTGATGTCAGAGCCATTGAACTTGTGAAAGTATGTATGAATTATTTAAGAAGTGTAAAAGTAATGTTATGTTACATAAGAAAGTAAGTTAGAAAAAAAATCACAGTCAGGCTCTTGTTATGCATGGGCATGCTATATTGCTTTTTGGCTTTGGTTTTGTGTATTTTAAATGTACTAATAATTTTGAGAGATTATATTTCTAAAGTAGTGATAGATTTTTCACTAGAATATTATAATTGTTATTATTCTTTAACATTGATGTTTTAGTTAATAGTTGTGTTAACTTACCAGTAGTACCCGAAACACCCCCTGCCCCAAATGTCTTCTAAGAGCAAATACCATACCAATTAGGGCATCAACAGGAATGGCACATTCAAATTGGGGGGTAATTCTGGAAGGGTTTATAAAAGGGATTGTTTACAAAGATATGTGTAGACTGTAAGGAAAGCATAGGAATAATGCAGAGCAAGAAACAGAAAACAAAAACAAAAACAAAGAACAACCCTGAAACCAAAACACAACTGTTTCTGTTTTTGGATCTAATAGAAGGGAACCAGCAGCTAACTGGGAAGGAGAGAAAAGCTGCTGGAAAAGGAGCGGTGACTTGCCATCCAGGGACATAACCAGTCAGAAATAACCTGGAAGGAAGAGAGCCAGAAAATAAATACTGGGACCGCACTCTCCTTGCTGTTCCCATACAGTGTCTTACTGGGCTAAGTCTGAGCACATGACCTGCTTTTACCTGATTTGGGCAGTAAACTTACTTTCTGCTTACTTTAAAAATGAGTTCACACAGATAGATAAGTGTTCATCATTCACACTTTCATAATAATATTACTATGCTTTATTGACACAATAGATTGCAAAACTCTTTCATTTTTATTATCTCATATATAGCCTCATAAAAACACTCACAGGTTAAGAGCATGGGCTCTGGACTAAGACTTCCTGGATTCAAATCTCATTTCTCACTCATAAGCTTTGTGATTTTGGACAATTTTCTAATTTATGTACCATCATTTCATCATGTGTAAGAAGGGAACAGTAATAATATCTCCTCCTGGGATGGTGTGAAGATTCAATGAATCAATACACTTAAAGTGCTGAAAATAGTTGCTAGCATGTGGGAAGTGCTTACAAATGCCAGCTCTAACTTTCATTTCACAGGGACAGAACTAAAATTCAGTGAACTCAAGGGATTTAAGGCCATATAGTTTTCAAAGAAGGGTGACAGGTAGCATTGTGATCCAAGTTCTGACTTAGGATACAAGTCTTTTTATATTCTACATAATTACATCATCATGGCCGATATTTTGTTATTGTCTGGTTTTCCCAAACATACACTTTGTTGGCTTTGCTCATCATCATGTGCAGTTATTGCTTATCCTCACTCTGGTTTCACTGGGCAATGAGAAATAATAGTACATTTGATGGTGGCATGCTATTCATTCAAGCCCGAGATTATGCTATTAACAATCAGCCAACTTTGAAGTAACATTCGCACACATGTATATGATCACAGTGCCATTTCCCTTAATTACCTAAGTAACTCAATCTAATTATTAATTTTAAAAGAGGGGTCTACCACTGGAAAATTTTAAACTGTTGCTTACTGGGTTTATTCAGTGCAGTTATTTCAGAACTGTGAATATTACTTGGTCCACAGTAGTCGCTGAATAAATACTTGCAGGATTAACAAATTAATGAAAGTATTACACCTAACATACTGATATTATTAATATACACAAGTTAAAAAATACACAAAGTTAAAATGCCTACAATATTAAAAGAACAAGAAAATAAGAATATCTAGATTTATTTAGATGGAGAAGGAATAGCAAGTCACAATGTGGAGTTTCTGCAGTTAGAAAGTCCTTTCAATATAAGCCAAAACTACAAAACCATACTGAATTTTCTCTGATGCAGAGACAGTCTGCCGAGTTTTCAGTTATCTTTCCATAACTGTTGCAAGAGAGAAATGCTATGATGCGATGAAAGGTTTTAAATCCAGATTGTAGCAAATAAGAATTTTATTCAATTAGTGAGTGAATTTTACTTCCCACAAAGAGTGAAATTGTTTTTTATCTTGCAAAATTCTGAAAAACAAAGTAAAACCCCTCACCTAAAGATAAGGTAGACAGAACAGATATAACTAGAGAAAACCAAACCAAACCAAACCAAAACACACCAGAAACAAAACCAAGCAAACCTAAAACAATCTTTTATTTAAAATCATCCATGGATGCTTTACATGAAGACCACAAGAAAGTGAGCAGAAGCCTGTGTCTACTCCTCGATCTAGAGTGGAAAATACAATCTTTTGAAATGTTTCATTTTTTTCTATCATAATATTTAAAATGTTTTTCTGTTGAAGGTTAGGATGGTGTTTAGAAGAAATAAAATAGAACATGATAAAACCTGCGCTTCATCAACTGCTGACCTTCAATTGTTTTAGAATATCTCTATTCTGAAGAAAGGAATGTCTTTAAAATGTCTCTAAGTAAACTCAGTATCATGAATATATTTGCTATATCAGTTTTTAGGAAGGTTGATGTAGTTTTCAAGATCTTGATAATATCTTGCCTTGTTAACACAAAATTTTCCTTTTTTCTTTGTATTCAGTAGAGTTCTTTGAAATCTAAGTGTTAATTTTGCCTTCAGTTTAAAGCTGACAACAACCTGAAAAAAGGTATTTTCTTTAAATGGAGAAGTTAGTGATAGTTTAGTTTAAGATGGACATATAAATTCAAGTCTTCGATTTGTGCTTCACTGATCTTTTGAAGTGACTTTCAAGAAAATCAGGCCCATCTACTTTCAAAAGTAAATGCCAAAAAAATTTCAAAAGAAATTATACATTTCTTGAAGGGGATTCTTTCTTCTCTTCTCTTTTCTTTCTTTCTTTCCTTCTTTCTCTCTCTCTCTCTCACTCTCCCTTTCTTTCTTTCTTTGAAAAAGTGCCTTTTGATTCCACTAAGGGCAATAATGACAGTTTCTGGTTTAAATTACTAAATTAATATATATATATATATAAATTCAAAGCATCAGAGTAGTATAGAAATAAATTGTGTTTTTATATGTAACTGTTTTGTATATTCCCTTAACATACAATCTTAATCATGAATGTTAGTTTTTTTAAATTTTTGTTAGTTGTTCCATAATTCTAAGGAACTCTAATCACATTTAAAAAATAGCCCTCCATCGCATACTTTCTCACATCTCAAATTCACCCTGTCTTCTTGATGTCACCCGAAATACTTACAACAAAGTAGGGAAAAAAACACTCATTAAATCAACTGTGAAAGAAAAAAGACTAGGATGGTGGAGGGGTAGGAGGTTTGATTGTCATCAGGTCCCAGGAGTTCAGCTAGATAGTTACCAAACCATTGTGAACACTACAAACTCAACAAGAGATCAAAGAAGAAGAGCAACAATCTAGGAACAGAAAATTGACAATTCCTGGAAGGAAGGACATGTGGAGAAGGGAATCTGAAGCAACGGGAAGATAGACTGTGTGGAGAGGGGCCGGCTCCTGGAAAATGAGAGAGCAGCAGAGCACAAACTCAGAACTTTTAGAAGTCTGCTCCACTGAGAGATGTTGCTCCAGAGGCTAAGTGGGAGTGGAGCCGTTGCAGGAACAGTGTGGTCTAAGGACTTGCAGGGTCAGAGAAAGACTGGGTGTGTCTGAGTGTTGCAGAGCTCCCAGATATCAGAGGGGGGAAGCTGGCTGCAGAGACAGAGCCAAGGAATGTGCTTTCAGCTCGGCATTACCTTAAACCATGATCCAGGGCACAGTCATATCTGGGGAGACTCACCTTCCTGCCCCAGGAGGAGTGGCACCAGAGTGTGAGGCAGGAATCTGCTGGGTTTGGAGACCCCAAAGGGGGCCATGTGCCAGAGACAGAAACACTTGGTAACAGGCTGAGTGAGCTCAGAGTGCAGCCAGAGACCAGGGAGATGGGAGGGATTGACTACTTTTCTCTGAGGGTGTACTGAGGAGTAGGGCTCTTGGTCCCTATGGGACCAGAGATTGGGAGGCTGCCATTTTCATTTCTGTCCTCCAAAACTGTACAGAAAGCATTCAGGGAACAAAAGCTAGAGAAGAAAACCTGAGCAGATTACTTAGTCTGGCCCCTGGCAAGGGCAGCAATTCTGCCTCAGGCAAAGACATTTGAGAATCACTGCAAGAGGCCCCTCCCCCAGAGATCAACAAAACATCCAGCCAAGATCAAGTTCACCAATCAATGAGAACTATGGAATTCCAGAGCTAGGGGAAAGCAACACATAGAATTCATGGCTTTTTTCTCATGATTCTTTAGTCTTTCAAAGTTAAATTTTTAAAGTTTTTTTCTTATTCTATTTTTTCTCTTGTTCCTATTTTAATTTTTTAAAAATTATTTCATCTTATTGTTACCTTTTAAAAAATCTTTCTTAATTTTCAATGTTATAGCCATATTCCTTGCCTTCATTGTATTTAACCTTATTTTTTGTAGACACATGGGTTTTTCGTTCTTTAAAATTTTGGAATATAATTTCTCCTAGTAGATCAAAAAATACCCTAAACCTAGGGCATGACTTTGTTCTAGTCTCCAGCCTGATCACATTCTTTCCTCTTTTTTCTTTTTTTCAACCAACTTCTTGTCTTATTAATTCCTTTTTAAGAATCTTTTAAAATTTTCATCTGTCTGTCATATTCCATCCCTTCATCGTGTTTACCCTTATTTTCATATATATATGTTTTTCTTTCTTTAAAATTTTGGGAGGCTGTTCCTTCCAACAGACCAAAATACACCAAAAATCAAGGGTGTGGCTCTGTTCTATTCTATTCACCAGTCATATATGACTGGTGAATATATATACAAACACACACACACACACACACACGTATATATAGATAGATATCTATCTATCAATATATATAATTTTTTTCTTTCTTCTCCCCTAGTTTCAGATCTCTTCTGATTTGTTTAGTGTAGATTTTTATGGGGTCATTGCTACCCTTTTAGTATTTTTTTTTCTCATCTATTCTTATTTGGATAAAATGACAAGGCAGAAAAACTCACCACAAAACAAACAAACAAACAAACAAAAGATAGTACTGATGACCAGGACCCTAATCAATATGGACATTAGTACTATGTCAGATCTAGAGTTCAGAATGATGGTTATCAAGGCATTAGCTGGGCTTGAAAACAGCATGGAAGATACTAGAGAATCCCTTTCTGGAGAAATAAAAGAACTAATATCTAACTAAATTGAAATAAAAAATCTATTAATGAGGTGCAACTAAAAATGGAGGCTCTTACAGCTAGGATAAATGAGGCAGAAGAGAGAATTAGTGATATATAATACCAAATGTTGGAGAATAAAGAAGCTGAGAAAAAGAGAGGCAAACAACTACTGGCCCATGAGGGGAGAATTTGAGAGATAAGTGATCTCATAAGATAAAACAGTATTAGAATAATTGGGATCCCAGAAGAAGAAGGTGGGGGCAGAAGGTATATTGGAGCAAATTATAGCAGGGAATTTCCCTAATTTGGCAAAAGGAACAAGCATCAAAACCCAAGAGGCACACAGAACTTCCTCAAAATCAATAAAAATATGTCCACACCCTGTCATCTAATAGTAAAATTTATAAATCATAGTGGTAAAGAGAAAATCCTGGAAGCATCTAGGGAAAAGAGGTCTATAATGTATAATAATAGAAATATTAGATTGGCAGCAAACTTATCCACAGAGACCCAGCAGGCCAGGAAGGGCTGGCATGATATATTCGGAGCATGAAATGAGAAAAATATGCAGCCAAGAATACTATATCCAGCTAGGTTGTCACTGAAAATAGAAGGAGAGATAAAAAGCTTTCAGGGCAAACAAAAGCTAAAAGAATTTACAGACACCAAACAAGTGCTACAGAAAATATTGAGAGGGGTCCTCTAAGCCAAAAGAGAGCCTAAAAGTAACAGACCAGAAAGGAACAATGACAATATACAGCAACAGCCAACTTACAGGCAATACAATAGTGCTAAATTCATATATTTCAATAGTTACCCTGAATGTAAATAGGCTAAATGCCCCAATCAAAAGACACAGGGTATCAGAATGGATTTAAAAAAAACAAAAGACCCATCGGTATGCTGTCTGCAAGGAACTCATTTTAAACCCAAAGACACCCCCAGAATTAAAGTGAGGGTGGTGGAAAATAATTTACCATGCTAATGGGCATCAAAACAAAGCTGGGGTGGCAATCCTTATATCAGATAAATTAGATTTTAAGCCAAAGACTATAATAAGAGATGACGAAGGTCACTATATCATACTTGAAGGTCTGTCAAAGAAGAAGATCTAACAATTTTAAACATCTATGCCCCTAACATGGGAGCAGCCAACTATATAAACCAATTAATAACAAAATCAAAGAAATGCATCAACAATAATACAATAATAGTAGGGCCCAGATCATCTAAGCAGAAGATCAACAAGGGCTTTAAAAAACACACTGGACCAGATGGACATCATGTATATATTTAGAACATTTTATTCCAAAGTCACAGAATACACATTCTTCTCTAGTGCACATGAACACTCTCCAGAATAGATCACATCCTGGGTCACAAATCAGGTCTCAACTGGTACCAAAAGATTGGGAACATTCCCTGCATATTTTCATACCACAATGCTTTAAAACTAGAACTCAACCATAAGAGGAAAGTTGGAAAGAACTCAAATGCATGGAGGCTAAAGAGCATCCTACTAAAGAATGAATGGGTCAGGGCACCTGGGTGGCTCAGAGGGTTAAGCCTCTGCCTTCGGCTCAGGTCATGATCTCAGGGTCCTGGGATCAAGCCCCGCATCAGGCTCCCCACTCAGTGGAGAGTCTGCTTTCCCCCCTCTCTCTGCCTGCCTCTCTGCCTACTTGTGATCCCTCTCTCTGTCAAATAAATAAATATTAAAAAAAAAAAAAAGAATGAATGGGTCAACCAGGAAATTAAAGAAGAATTGAAAAACTGTGTGGAAACAAATGAAAATGAAAACACAACTGTTCAAAACCTTTGGGACACAGCTAAGGCAGTCTGGAGAGGAAAATTATTATTTTCCTCTCCAGACTGGAGTAATACAAGTAATACAAGCCTTTCTCAAGAAATAAGAAAGGTCTCAAAAAAAAAAAGAAATAAGAAAGGTCTCAAGTAGACAACCTAACCCTACACCTAAAAGAGCTGGAGAAACAACAGCAAAGAAAACCTAAACCCAGCAGGAGAAGAGAAGTCATAAAGTCAGAACAGAAATCAATGAAATAGAAACCAAAAAAACAGCAGAAAAAATCAATGAAACTAGGAGCTGGTTCTTTTTTTTTATTTCTTTTTTTTTTTTTTTTTAGATTTTTTATTTATTTGACAGAGAGAGGTCACAAGTAGGCAGAGAGGCAGGCAGAGAGAGAGGAGGAAGCAGGCTCCCCGCTGAGCAGAGAGCCTGATGCGGGACTCAATCCCAGGACCCCGAGATCACGACCCGAGCTGAAGGCAGCGGCTGTACGCACTGAGCCACCCAGGCGCCCCAGGAGCTGGTTCTTTAAAGAATTAATAAGATTGATAAACCCCTGGACAGATTCAAAAGGACAGAGAAAGGACATAAATTAATAAAATCATGAATGAAAGAGGAGAGATCACTACCAACACCAAAGAAATTCAAACAATTATAAGAACATATTATGAACAACTATACACCAGCAAATTTGACAATCTGGAAGAAATGGATGTATTCCTAGAGACATATAAACTACCAAAACTGAACCAGAAAGAAATAGAAAACCTGACATATAACAAGTAAGGAGATTGAAGCAGTCATCAAAAATCTCCCAACAAACAAAAGTCCAAGGCCAGACGACTTCCCAAGGGATTTCTATCAAACATTTAAAGAAGAATTAATACCTATTCTCCTGAAACTGTTCCAAAAAATAGAAATGGAAGGAAAACTTCCAAACTCATTTTATGAGGCCAACATTACCTTGATCCCAAAACCAGATAAAGACCCCATCACAAAGGAGAACTACAGACCAATATCCTTGAAGAACACAGATGTGAAAATTCTCAACAAAATACTAGCTAATAGGATCCAACAATATATTAAAAGGATTATTCACCACAGCCAGGTGGGATTTATTCCTGGGCTGCAAGGTTGGCTCAACATCCACAAATCAATCAGTGTGATATAATACATTAATAAAAGAAAGAACCAGAACCAAACAATCCTCTCACTAGATGCTGAAAAAGCATTTGACAAAGTACAGCATCCTTTCTCGATCAAAACTCTTCACAGTGTAGGCATAGGAGGTGCATACCTCAATATCATCAAAGCCATCTATGAAAATCCCACAGTGAATATCATTCTATGGGGAAAAGCTGAGAGGTTTTTCCCTAACGTCAGGAACACAACAGGAATGTCCACTATCACAACTGCTATTAAACGTAGTAGTAGAAATCCTAGTCTCACCAATCAGACAACAAAATGAAATAAAAAGCATCTGAATCAGCAAAGAAGACATCAAACTCTCACTCTTTGCAGATGAGATGATACCTTATGTGGAAAACCCAAAAGACTCCACTCTGAAAACGCTAGAACTTATACAGGAATTTAGGAAAGTGTCAGAATATAAAGTCAATGCACAGCATTTCTATACACCAGCAGCAAGACAGAAGAAAGAGAAATTAAGGAGTCAATTCCATTTATAATTGCACCCAAAGCCATAAGATACCTAGGAATAAACCTAATGAAAGAAACAAAGAATCTGTACTTAGAAAACTATAAAGTACTCATGAAAGAAATTGAAGAAGACAAAGAAATGGAATTTTGTTCCATGCTCATGGATTGGAAGAACAAATATTGTGAAAATGTCTATGTTGCCTAAAACAATCTACTCATTTACAATCCTGATCAAAGTACCACCAATTTTTTTTCAAAGAAATGGAACAAATAATCCTAAAATTTGTATGGAACCAGAAAAGACCCCAAATAGCCAGAGGAATGTTGAAAAAGAAAACCAAAGTTTGCGGCATCACAATTCCAGTCTTTAAGATCTATTACAAAGCTATAATCATGAAGATATTATGGTACTGGCACAAAAACAGACACATAGATCAATGGAACAGAATAGAGAGCACAGAAATGGACCCTCAACTCTACGGTCAACTAATCTTCCACAAAGCAGGAAAGAATGTCCACTGGAAAAAAAAAAAAAAAACAGTCTCTTCAACAAATGGTGCTGGGAAAATCAGACAGCCACATGCAGAAGAATGAAACTGGACCACTTCCTTACACCACGCACAAACATAGACTAAAAATGGATGAAGGACTTCAATGTGAGAAAGGAATCCATCAGAATCCTTGAGGAGAACATAGGCAGCAACCTCTTTGATCTCAGCCACAGCAAATTCTTCCTAGAAACATCCTCAAAAGCAAGGGAAGCAAGGGGAAAAAATGAACTATTAGGACTTCATCAAGATCAAAACTTTTGCACAGTGAAACAAACAGTTAACAAAACTAAAAGGCCATTGACAGAATGGGAAAAGATATTTGCAAATGACATATCAGATAAAGGGCTAGTATCCAAAATCTATAATGAACTTCTCAAACTCAACACCCAAAGAACAAGGAATCCACTCATGAAATGGGCTGAAGACATGAACAGACATTTCTATAAAGAAGACATCCAGATGGCCAACAGACACATGAAAAAGTGCTCAACATCACTTGGCACCAGGGAAATACAAATCAAAACCACAGTGAGATACCACCTCACACCAGTGAGAATGGCTAAAATGACAGGAAATGACAGATATTGCCCAGGACACAGAGAAAGGGTTACCCTCCTACACTTTTGGGGAATGCAAGCTGGTGCAGCCACTCTGGAAAGCAATATGGAGGTTCCTCAAAAAGTTGAAAATAGATCTACCCTATCACCCTGCAATCACACTACTGGGTATTTACCCTAAAGATATAAATGTAGTGATCTGAAGGGGCACCTGCACCCAAATGTTTACAGCAGCAATATCCACAATAGCCAAACTATGGATGGAACCTAGATGTCCATCAACAGATGAATGGATAAAGCAGGTGTGTGATATATGTGTGTGTGTGTGTGTGTGTGTAATGGAGTACTATGCAGCCATCAAAAACCTGAAGTCTTGCCATTTGCAACGACATGGATGGAACCAGAGGAATTATGCTAAGCGAAAGAAGTCATTCAGAGAAACACAGTTATCATATGATCTATCTGATATAAGAGATCATAAGGGCAGAGGGTCATGGAGGGTAGGGAGGGAAAAAATGAAACAAGATGGGATCAGGAGGGAAGTCAACAATAAGAGACTCAATATCAGGGAACAAACTGAATTTTGCTGGAGGTGTGGGGGGAGGAATAGGGTGGCTGGATTATGGACATTGGGAAGTGTATGTGCTATGGTGAGAGCTATAATTGTGTAAGATTGAAGATTCAGAAACCTATAACCCTGATGCAAATAATACATTATATGTTAATTTAAAAAAAGAAAAAAAGACTAAGATTTTAAAAATTGGTTGAGGCAACACTAAACTTTCTACCATTTTAAAATATAATCTCCCCAAAGAATAGTACTGGGTATTAGATTCTTTCATAATTGTCTTAATGATTTTTCTCAAAAATTTCCCACAGAGTCAAGACTTTTTTGTTATGGTAATATATAGACTTAAAATTTACTGTTTTATTTTTTAAACTTTTTTTTTTATTTTAAGATTTTTATTTATTTGAGAGAGAGAACCCAAGCAGCAGAGAGAGGGAGAAGTAGCCTCCCCAGTGAGCAGGGAGCCCCATGCAGAGCTCAGTTCCAGGTCCCTGGGATCAGGACTTGAGTCAAAAGCAGATGGTCAACCAACTGAGCCACCCAGGTGTCTCCAAATTTACTGTTTTAACTATTCTTAAATATACAGTTCAGTGACATCAATACATTCACATTGCTGTGCAACCATTATCACTATCCATATCTAGAACCTTTTCATCATCTCAGCCTGAAACTACATACTCATTAGGCAATAACTTCCCTTCCTCAGGCCCTAGCAACCACCATTCTACTTTTTGTCTTTATGAATATGACTAATCTAGGTACCTCAGATAAGTGAAAACATGAAGTGTTTGTCCTTTCGTGACTGGCTTGTTTCAGTTAGCATAATGTTCTCAAGATTTGTCCATGTTGCAGCATATGTCAGAATTTCCTTCCCTGCAAGGTTGAGTATTCTATTGAATGTACATACTACAATTTGTTTTTCCCATTCATCTGTTGCTGATGGACATTTCCGTTGTTTCTACCTTTTGGTTATTATAAATAATGCTGCTATGAACACAAGTGAACAAGTATCCATTTGAGTCCCTGCTTTCAATTCTTTTGGGTATATATTTACAAGTGAAATTGCTGAGTCATATGGTAATTCTATTTTTAGGTTTTTGAAAACTGCCATTCTGTTTTCTGTACCTAATTTGGGCTTAAAAAGTTTGAAATATATAAAAATCAAAAGAAGGAAAAAAGAAGTTTGTACATCCACTGTAGACTGTAGAAGTTCATACTAAAAGAGCCTTGAAATTAATCCTTTATCTACCCCATTTTTCATAATAAAATGCAAACTCTGCTGTCCTGATTCCAGGGAATTTGTGAGATGTGCAAACCCAGGTATCCTGATTCCCAAGCCAATGGTCTATACTTCAATTTGATATTTAAAACTTTGTTACAATTTTAGAAAAACAAATAAGCTTAGATAACCTATAGAGGTAATTTATTTTTGCTTTGTAGCACTTGAGACTTTTCTTAAATATATTGCAGGAGCAATGTAGGTTATTTTGGCTTTTGATATCTTCTACTGAAATATATCTGTCACCAGATATATTTGTTGTCTGGAGCATTCTTAACCTTAGGATCAACACCTCCATATTAATTCCTATACTAAATAAATTACACTCACACAAAAAGCAAAGTCTATAAAGTATAGCCACAGTAAATTCTCCTGGGATACTATAAATATGTAATTAAATTACCTCCATTTCAAACATAGATTTTGTTCTTTTTTTCAGAAGCATTATAGCAATATTAATGAACTTCCACACATCCCTCTACTAACTAGGACCATAAGCACCTTCACAGATTGGACTATCTGATTAAAACAAAAATGAAATTGACACCCTGACTTGGTAGTTTGCATACTTCAATAGACTTTCCTTCAAGTTAATTAATGTGTGAATACTCGACTGTGGATTCAATTAACCCATAGGGTTCTTGTTGCTGTATTTTTCATAAAACAGCATGAAACAAGGTACACAGATATTTAAAAAATGCCCAGATACATCTCCTTTAAATGAAATTAACACAATGTATTAAGGTTGTAAATTTAAATTGAAAAATCAGAAATGATAAAAATGAAATTTTATTAGCTCATAAATATGATATATGAATTATATTCTTAAATTACTATTTTGCCTAAGTATGTTTAAATAAATAATAAATGTGAAATGATAATCAGATATAATGAAAATCTTAACTTTCTCATTTTATGAATTTTAATTATAAATATTGCATGAGATGGGTTTATTTATAATAAAGATTAGAGTTACAATGTATCATGGCTTTGTCATAGATACATGGTTTAAAGGAATTCTTTCCCAAATATATGTGGACATATATTAGATATGTTGATTGGCAATACTGAATAACAAAATTGTATGCATCAATCTTTACCAAACTCAGACATGTTATTCAGATCCATTAGATTCTGAGAAAAAAAATAAAATTAAATAAATAAATAAATAAATAAATTAATTAAAAGGCACACTAAAAGTCAAGGCAAACAGTTCAAAGAGAACAAGCATCAAAAGCAGATTTCTAGAGATATATCTAAATCTCTAAGTTATTTGCTCCTATTACACATTGAAATGTCTGTTGTATCACAGGATAATTAAATTTTAGTTAAACTATTATTTTTGCATATATTTATCTCTCTCCATTACCGAAATGTGTGTTCTATGCCAGCAGTGACCAAATCAACCTAATTTATTGCTTTATCATCAATGCATAGCACAGCCTAGCACATTTTAGATGCTTAAGAACTATTTTCTGGATGAATAAAAACATATTTTTAGATCAACTGTCTGATTTTCTTTAGATCCCCTGCCTCACTTCTTTCAGACATGGTGTAATGACTTATATAAAAAAAAAATCAGTTAGCAAGGACCCATGCTAAATTGTATGACTCATATTAAATTTCTAGTGTTATTCATGGCAACTGTTCCTGCACCTGACATTCTGCACAGCACTGAAGTTTACCTCTCAGTGTTAAAAGGAATTGATCACTTGATCGCTTTTGCAAAAGACTCAAGCTGTTAGACCAAGATTACTTTGGGGATGCTACTAGAGCCTAGCAGGTGAAAAAACAAAGCCATTTATTTAACACAGTTTCTTACTGATAGTTACAGCAACTCTAGATGCACACATTAATGAGGCTGGTTGCTTAGTCTGTGCCAAAAATTATGCATACCTATGAAATTTTTGTGCTGTTCACACACACAAAAAAATGAAATTCCTATGAGATGTGTAGCAACAAAGTAATCCTTGCTCCCCATTGGGTGGAAGACTCACTACGGTGCATCACAATTATAGCATTGGGAAAACAACTCAAAAGGGCACATCCTATTGATGAAAGGGAGCTGAGTAATGTCTCCTACAGAGATGTGTCACTCAGTGTGCTTCATTGAGCTAATAGGGCCAACATAAACATACATAGGTTCATTTCAGGGTAGACACTAGCTAAGGTGTTAGAGCATGTATAAGGGGAGATAGTAAAGACTGATAAGCAACTTAAATTTTATTGCTTGCTTACATAATTACATTTCTCCTTATATTATAAATTATACTATCTAAAATTACGTCCTTTATCACTGATTCCTCTGATCTCATGTAGAGTTTCAAACATTGTCTTTTTTTTTTTTTTTTTTTTTTTTAAAGATTTTATTTATTTATTTGACAGAGAGAGATGACAAGCAGGCAGAGAGGCAGGCAGAGAGAGAGGAGGAAGCAGACTCCCTGCTGAGCAGAGAGCCCGATGCGGGCCTCGATCCCAGGACCCTGAGATCATGACCTGAGCCGAAGGCAGCGGTTTAACCCACTGAGCCACCCAGGTACCCTCAAACATTGTCTTAAATAAATTTTATTTTCTCAAGTTACATTAACCAAATGCAGTTTGAGTTAATAATGCAGAGCAAAATTCATGTGGTTATAATCTTAGATTAGATGATGTGAAATTAGATTAGATGATGTGAAAGATTAGAAAGTTAGATTCAAATGTGAAACAAAGGCATGTGACTTCATCCTTTCTTCTAACCAATGTTAAAAGTCTGTTTTTATCAAATGGGTAAAAAATATTTAAAAATTATTAATGTTTTCCAATAATATTTCCTAGAAATAATAATTTCCAATAATTTAATTTTTCATGTGAATAAATTAAGTTGATTAGAGATTTCATACAAATCTGTAGAGCCCTTATATTTTAGAAATTTTTTTCTCATTTAAAAATTTTCCCACTTAAGAATTGGGGAATCAAGATGGCAGAGAAGTAGCAGGCTGAGACTACTTCAGCTAGCAGGAGATCAGCTAGAGAGCTTATCTAAAGATTGCAAACACCTGAAAATCCATTGGTAGTCGAAGAGAGGAGGAACAGCAATTCTAGAAACAGAAAAACAACCACTTTCTGAAAGGTAGGACTGGCGGAGAAGTGAATCCAAAGCGACGGGAAGATAGACCCCGGGGGGAGGGGCCGGCTCCCGGCAAGCGGTGGAGCAACGGAGCACAAAATCACGACTTTTAAAAGTCTGTTCCACTGAGGGACATCGCTCCAGAGGCTAAACCGGGGCGAAGCCCATGCGGGGTCAGCGTGGCCTCAGGTCCTGCAGGGTCACAGAAAGATCGGGGGTGTCTGAGTGTCGCAGAGCTTGCGGGTGTTGGAACGGGAAGCCGGCTACAGAGACAGAGCCGACAGTAAGCTCACAGCTCGGTGTTACCTTGAACGGGCCACAGGCTCGGTGAGCTTGGAGCGCAGCCGGAGGTCAGGCAGACGGGAGTCACTGGGCGCTGTTCTCTGAGGACACACTGGGGAGAGGGGCCCGGGGCTCTTGGCTCCTCCAGGCTGGAGACCAGGAGGCCGCCATTTGTATTCCTGTCCTCCGGAACTCTACGGAAAGCGCTCAGGGAACAAAAGCTCCTGAAAGCAAACCTGAGCTGATTACTCAGCCCTTCCCCTGGTAAGGGCGGTGCAATTCCGCCTGGGGCAAAGACACTTGAGAATCACTACACCAGGCCCCTGCCCCAGAAGATCAATAAGAAATCCAGCCAAGACCAAGTCCACCTACCAAGGAGTGTGGTTTCAATACCAAGGAGAGCAGCAGAATTCCAGAGGAGGAGAAAGCAAAGCACGGAACTCATGGCTTTCTCCCTGTGATTTTTTAGTCTTGCCATTAATTTAATTTTTTTCTTTTTCATTTTTCTTCTCTTCTTTTGCTAAAATTTTTTTTAACTTTTACCCTATTCTTTTTTTAACATTTTTAAACTAGTTTATCTAATATATATGCTTTTTCTGTTTTATACTTTATTCATTTTCTTTCTTTTTTTTTTCCCCTTTCATTCTTTTTGAACCTCTTTTTATCCCCTTTCTCCCCCCTCACGATTTGGGACCTCTTCTGATTTGGTTAAAGCATATTTCCCTGGGGTTGTTGCCACCATTTAGTATTTTACTTGCTCCTTCATATACTCTTATCTGGACAAAATGACAAGGCGGAAAAATTCACCACAAAAAAAAGAACAAGAGGCAGTACCGAAGGCTAGGGACCTAATCAATACAGACATTGGTAATATGTCAGATCTAGAGTTCAGAATGACAATTCTCAAGGTTCTAGCTGGGCTCGAAAAAGGCATGGAAGATATTAGAGAAACCCTCTCGGGAGATATAAAAGCCCTTTCTGGAGAAATAAAAGAACTAAAATCTAACCAAGTTGAAATAAAAAAAGCTATTAATGAGGTTCAATCAAAAATGGAGGCTCTCACTGCTAGGATAAATGAGGCAGAAGAAAGAATTAGCGATATAGAAGACCAAATGACAGAGAATAAAGAAGCAGAGCAAAAGAGGGACAACTACTGGACCACGAGGGGAGAATTTGAGAGATAAGTGACACCATAAGACGAAACAACATTAGAATAATTGGGATTCCAGAAGAAAAAGAAAGAGAGAGGGGAGCAGAAGGTATACTGGAGAGAACTACTGGGGAGAATTTCCCCAATATGGCAAAAGGAACGAGCATCAAAATTCAGGAGGTTCTGGGGCGCCTGGGTGGCTCAGTGGGTTAGGCTGCTGCCTTCGGCTCAGGTCATGATCTCAGGGTCCTGGGATCCAGTCCCGCATCGGGCTTTCTTCTCGGCAGGGAACCTGCTTCCCTCTCTCTCTCTCTCTCCTACTTGTGATCTCTCTCTGTCAAATAAATAAAATCTTGAAAAAAAAATTCAGGAGGTTCAGAGAACGCCCCTCAAAATCAATAAGAAGAGGCCCACACCCTGTCACCTAATAGTAAAAGTTACAAGTCTTAGTGACAAAGAGAAAATACAGAAAGCAGCCCTGGAAAAGAAGTCTGTAACATACAATGGTAAAAATATTAGATTGGCAGGTAACTTATCCACAGAGACCTGGCAGGCCAGAAAGAGCTGGCATGATATTTTCAGAGCACTAAACAAGAAAAACATGCAGCCAAGAATAGTATATCCAGCTAGGCTTTCATTGAATATAGAAGGAGAGATTAAAAGCTTCCAGGACAAACAAAAACTGAAAGAATTTGCAAACACCAAACCAGCTCTACAGGAAATATTGAAAGGGGTCCTCTAAGCAAAGAGAGAGCCTACAGGTGGTAGATCAGAAAGGAACAGAGACAATATACAGTAACAGTCACCTTACAGGCAATACAATGGCACTAAATTCATATCTCTCAATAGTTACCCTGAATGTTAATGGGATAAATGCCCCAATCAAAAGACACAGGGTATCAGAATGGATAAAAAAACAAAACCCATCTTTATGTTGCCTACAAGAAACTCATTTTAAGCCCGAAGACACCTCCAGATTTAAAGCGAGGGGGTGGAAAAGAATTTACCATGCTAATGGACATCAGAAGAAAGCAGAAGTGGCAATCCTTATATCAGATCAATTAGATTTTAAGCCAAAGACTATAATAAGAGATGAGGAAGGACAATATATCATACTCAAAGGGTCTGTCCAACAGGAAGATCTAACAATTTAAATATCTATGCCCCAACGTGGGAGCAGCCAAATATATAAACCAATTAATAACAAAATCAAAGAAACACATCAACAATAATACAATAATAATAGGGGACTTTAACACTCCCCTCACTGAAATGGACAGATCATCCAAGCAAAAGATCAACAAGGAAATAAAGGACTTAAGTGACACACTGGACCAGATGGACATCACAGATATATTCAGAACATTTCATCCCAAAGCAACAGAATACACATTCTTCTCTAGTGCACATGGAACATTCTCCAGAATAGATCACATCATCGGTCCTAAATCAGGCCTCAACAGGTATAAAAAGATTGGGATCATTCTCTGAATATTTTCAGACCACAATGCTCTGAAGCTAGAACTCAACCACAAGAGGAAGTTTGGAAAGAACCCAATTACATGGAGACTACAGCATCCTTCTAAGGAATGAATGGGTCAACCGGGAAATTAAAGAATAATTGAAAAAAAATCATGGAAACAAATGATAATGAAAATACAACGGTTCAAAATCTGTGGGACACAACAAAGGCAGTCCTGAGAGAAAAATATATAGCGGTACAGGCCTTTCTCAAGAAACAAGAAAGGTCTCAGGTACACAACCTAACCCTACACCTAAAGGAGCTGGAGAAAGAACAAGAAAGAAGCCCTAAGCCCAGCAGGAGAAGAGAAATCATAAAGATCAGAGCAGAAATCAATGAAATAGAAACCAAAAAAACAATAGAACAAATCACCAAAACTAGGAGCTGGTTCTTTGAAAGAATTAATAAAATTAATAAACCCCTGACCAGACTTACCAAAAAGAAAAGAGAAAGGACCCAAATAAATAAAATCATGAATGAAAGAGGAGAGATCACAACTAACACCAAAGAAATACAAACAATTATAAGAACATACTATGAGCAACTCTACGCCAACAAATTTGACAATCTGGAAGAAATGGATGCATTCCTAGAAACATATAAACTACCACAACTAAACCAGGAAGAAATAGAAAGCCTGAACAGACCCATAACCAGTAAGGAGATTGAAACAGTCATTAAAAATCTCCAAACAAACAAAAGCCCAGGGCCAGACGGCTTCCTGGGGGAATTCTACCAAACATTTAAAGAAGAACTAATTCCTATTCTCCTGAAACTGTTCCAAAAAATAGAAATGGAAGGAAAACTTGAAAACTCATTTTATGAGGCCAGCATCACCTTGATCCAAAAACCAGACAAGGATCCCATTAAAAAAGAGAGCTATAGACCAATATCCTTGATGAAAACAGATGCAAAAATTCTCACCAAAATACTAGCCAATAGGATTCAACATACATTAAAAGGATTATTCACCACGACCAAGTGGGATTTATTCCAGAGCTGCAAGGTAGGTTCAACATCTGCAAATCAGTCAGTGTGATACAACACATCAATAAAAGAAAGAACAAGAACCATATGATACTCTCAATAGATGCTGAAAAAGCATTTGACAAAGTACAGCATTCCATCCTGATCAAAACTCTTCAAAGTGTAGGTATAGAGGGCACATACCTCAATATCATCAAAGCCATCTATGAAAAACCCACCACAAATATCATTCTCAATGGAGAAAAACTGAAAGCTTTTCCGCTAAGGTCAGGAACATGGCAGGGATGTCCATTATCACCACTGCTATTCAACATAGTACTAGAAGTCCTAGCCTCAGCAATCAGACAACAAAAGGAAATTAAAGGAATCCAAATCAACAAAGAAGAAGTCAAAGTATCACTCTTCACAGATGATATGATACTATATGTGGAAAACCCAAAAGACTCCACTCCAAAACTGCTAGAACTTGTACAGGAATTCAGTCAAGTGTCAGGATATAAAATCAATGTTCAGAAATCAGTTCCATTTCTCTACACCAACAACAAGAAAGAAGAAAGAGAAATTAAGGAGTCAATCCCATTTACAATTGCACCCCAAACCAGAAGATACCTAGGAATAAACCTAACTAAAGAGGCTAAGAATCTATACTCAGAAAACTAAAGTACTCATGAAAGAAATTGAGGAAGACACAAAGAAATGGAAAAATGTTCCATGCTCCTGGATTGGAAGAATAAATATTGTGAAAATGTCTATGCTACCTAAAGCAATCTACACATTTAATGCAATTCCTATCAAAGTACCATCCATCTTTTTCAAAGAAATGGAACAAATAATTTTAAAATTTATATGGAACCAGAAAAGACCTCGAATAGCCAAAGGGATATTGAAAAAGAAAGCCAAATTTGGTGGCATCACAATTCCAGACTTCAAGCTCTATTACAAAGCTGTCATCATCAAGACAGCATGGTACTGGCACAAAAACAGACACATAGATCAATGGCATAGAATAGAGAGCCCAGAAATAGACCCTCAACTCTATGGTCAACTAATCTTCGACAAAGCAGGAAAGAATGTCTAATGGAAAAAAGATAGCCTCTTCAATAAATGGTATTGGGAAAATTGGACAGCCACATGCAGAAAAATGAAATTGGACCATTTCCTTACACCACACACAAAAATAGACTCAAAATGGATGAAGGACCTCAATGTGAGAAAGGAATCCATCAAAATCCTTGAGGAGAACACAGGCAGCAACCTCTTCGACCTCAGCCGCAGCAACATCTTCCTAGGAACATCACCAAAGGCAAGGGAAGCAAGGGCAAAAATGAACTTTTGGGATTTCATCAAGATCAAAAGCTTTTGCACAGCAAAGGAAACAGTTAACAAAATCAAAAGACAACTGACAGAATGGGAGAAGATATTTGCAAACGACATATCAGATAAAGGACTAGTGTCCAAAATCTATAAAGAACTTAGCAAACTCAACACCCAAAGAACAAATAATCCAATCAAGAAATGGGCAGACGACATGAACAGACATTTCTGCAAATAAGACATCTAGATGGCCAACAGACACATGAAAAAGTGCTCCATATCACTCGGCATCAGGGAAATACAAATCAAAACCACAATGAGATACTACCTCACACCAATCAGAATGGCTAAAATCAACAAGTCAGGAAATGACAGATGCTGGCGAGGATGCGGAGAAAGGGGAACCCTCCTACACTGTTGGTGGGAATGCAAGCTGGTGCAACCACTCTGGAAAACAGCATGGAGGTTCCTCAAAATGTTGAAAATAGAACTGCCCTATGACCCAGCAATTGCACTACTGGGTATTTACCCTAAAGTTACAAACGTAATGATCCAAAGGGGCACATGCACCCGAATGTTTATAGGAGCAATGTCCACAGTAGCCAAACTATGGAAAGAACCTAGATGTCCATCAACAGATGAATGGATAAAGAAGAGGTGGTATATATACACAATGGAATACTATGCAGCCATCAAAAGAAATGAAATCTTGCCATTTGCGACAATGTGGATGGAACTAGAGTGTATCATGCTTAGCGAAATAAGTCAAACTCTCATATGATCTCCCTGATATGAGGAAGTGGTGATGCAACATGGGGGCTTAAGTGGGTAGGAGAAGAATAAATGAAACAAGATGGGATTGGGAAGGAGACAAACCATAAGTGACTCTTAATCTCACAAAACAAACTGAGGGTTGCTGGGGGGAGGAGGGTTGGGAAAAGGGGGGTGGGGTTATGGACATTGGGGAGGGTATGTGCTTTGGTGAGTGCTGTGAAGTGTGTAAACCTGGCGATTCACAGACCTGTACCCCAGGGGATAAAAATATATGTTTATAAAAAATTAAAAAATGAAAAAAATTTTTTTCCCACTTAAAATCTCTAAAATTGAAAGACAGCTAGTCAATATGGGAAATTTTTACCAAACTTGTTTTAGTGTTTGAAAATGGCCTATTATGGTCTGAAAAAATCTAAAATTATCTCACACAAATATAACTGTATATTTCACCCTTAAAAGTATTAACCTTTACTATCTTAAACATTGCAATGACTAGTATTTGAGAACTGATGGTCAGAACTTTATAATGACTCCAGGGATTCATAACCTCCTGTAATCCCCCCACCTTTAGGTGTAGACAGAACCTGTGACTTGTCTCTAGTCAACAGAATGTGGAAATCATGATGAAATGTCACTCCCAAGATCACATTGAGTTATATAAGACTCCTTG
The DNA here is from genome assembly GCF_020171115.1 of Neogale vison. Classification (NCBI taxonomy): domain Eukaryota; kingdom Metazoa; phylum Chordata; class Mammalia; order Carnivora; family Mustelidae; genus Neogale; species Neogale vison. The sequence goes on along the minus strand of NC_058096.1, from coordinate 45,424,081 downwards.
GTTGACTGGAAAAAGAGCGAGACTTCCTGTGGTTTCAAAGAAGTTGCCATGATGTATCTAGCTTTTTAACTTTAATTTACTGATTTCGACATTTCTTCCTTTATACTACAAGCATTTAAAACTCCACATTTTTCCCTAAGTGCTGATTTAGTTGTATTTCATAAATTTCGTGTTGATGTATTTTAATTATTCACTTTGAAATATTCTGTAATTCCCTTGATATTTTTTCTTTGGATTATTTAAAGTATACTGTATAATTTTCATGAAATTTTTATTTTATTTATTTATTTTATTTATTTATTATTATTTTATTTATTTTATTTCATTTTATGAAATTTTATCTTATTGCTACTGGTTTGTAATTTAATCCCATTTCAGAGAATATCTGCAACATTTCAATCTACTTAAATATGTGCATACTTGTCTTATAACCCAGTGTAAAAATTATTTTCTCTAATGATTCTAAAATTTTCTTTTTTTTAAATAACATACCAAGATTCATCTTTCTTGATAAATCCTGCTTGGGATTTGTAGATAATCTTGAATCTATAAATTTGTTTTTCACCAAATATGGGGAATTTTTGCCCCTATTTTTTCACTTACTTGTTTTTCCATTTTCTTTCTCCTATCCTTCTAAGACTCAAATATGCTTGATATTGACCCATGGACCCTTAGGCACCAGTTTTTTTCCCTTTGTTCTTCAGGTTGCAATACCATCTATTAGCCTGTTTATAAATTCACCAATTCTCCTGTCATTTCCAGTCTACTGTTAATGCATTCCAGTGAATTTTTAAATTCATATATTTTATTTTTCTCTCCTATAATTTCTATTGGGATCTTTCTACACCCTTTATCACAGTTATAAGAATAGCTTTAAAATACTTAATGTTTTAATTTCAAAATCTAGGTCATTCTGGGACAAGTCTCCATTAATTATGTTTCCTCTCGAGTTTAAGCTACATCAAACTATTCTTATGTCCACTTATTTTGGATTGTATTCTAGACATTATGATTAATTATAAGGCTGTGTATTTTGTTACAGTTCTCTGAACCTACCTTTTTTTTTTTTTTTACGTCAATAATTTGGTTGAATTCAAACTGCAAACTTCCTCCTTTGTGGTGGGTATCATGTGAAATCTCAGTATTCTTCTCTCAGCCTTAGTATGGCTCTTGAAATCTGCCCCACACACATGCAGTTCAGGGATCAGCCAGAGATTAGAGTAGAGTTTACACATAGAATTTAGGACTTCCCCTCTGTGACTCTCTCTTTTCTGCTATTTCTTATCCCTCATTTTCCAGTTGTGCTTGTTCTAGTTCTGAATGCTGGTATGACTGAGGGTTTTCTCTTCCAATTTTGGTGCTCAGCATGGCACAGCTGAAGCAAAAACTGTAAAAATGGGAACCTGTCAAGTGTAGTTCACTTCCTTCCTCCAGGTCACCCCCCTAACCCCCTGCCAGTATTTGCCTCATTTTAGATCTCCAGAACCTTCAGGTAGTATTTTATTTTTGTTGTTTTTAAAATTTTTTAAAAAATATTTTATCCAGAGTTTATAGTTGCTATTTGCAGAAAAACTGGTCAAATAGAAAGTACTCGCTTATTTATACATATAAATAATATATATGTGTGTATATGTGTGTGTGTGTGTTAGAGGTGAGGGAGGGGGCAGAGAGAAAATCTTAAGCAGGCTCCACACCTAGGACAGAGCCTGATATAGGGCTTGATCTCATGACCCTGAACTGAAATAAAAAGTTGGATGCCCAGCTGACAGACCTACCCAGGCACCCCTACTCAGCTGTTATAAAAACAGAAGTTCTTACTGATAACTTAAAATCCACAATACTGATGTGCATTTTTTCCTCATTCATTCATTCATTCATTCATTGATTTTCTCATTCATTCATTTTTTTCTCCATTCAATAAATACAGAATGTTCTTAGGGGATATAACCATTCTGATAAATGTGTAAAATACTAAATAAGACAAACACTATATAGACAAACTTGTAGAGTATAGAAAATTTAAAGCAATTAAATTGACCTGCTCAATATCTGACCAATAGACTTCTCCTGAACATTTTCTTAATTAAGTCTAGTATAAAATTTTAGATCCTTATCTTGGTTTATGTGATTTTTTTTTCCCTTGTCAATCCTGTCTCCACGACCTATGCTATACATAGTTACAGTAATATTGGAAGTTATGTATATTACTAAATATTTCTTTCAAATGTAATGATCTGTTTTTAATTGAATTATAAACCAATATAAGGTATGTTAGTTACCCTATATTGTAATGGTTAATATTTACTCCCACTTTCCATTCTCCCACACCCCATAGTCCCAACTCACTCATCATAAACAACAACAAAAGAAGAGTTTCTACTACTTACAGGTTGACATTCTTTCCAGGAAAAACAAAGCCAAATTGTATCATATATAATCACCTTCTAATGATTTTAATTTATTTTCTAATCCCAAAATAGCTACTTTAATTACTTCAAGCTAAAGATCCACCTCTGGTTTTAATTTTAAATTCATCAGAGTTAAGTTGCCTCTATTTGTCATTGAAAACTATGAGTCATTTCAGGGACGGAACAAATGTTTTTAACAGATTTGTTTTCATCAATAATTTCCCTCAATGTACATTTTTCCAAAAATTTGAACACGATAAATCATAAGACCTCACTTTCTTTTTTTCCAAATTGGCAAGAGTTATAATATATCTCTCTGGGATTGCTAATAATTTTCTACTGTAAGAAATAAAAGCACAACAAAAACAATAGAATCCATTGTAGTTGAAAGCTACATGAATATTGCTCAGGATTTAGAATTTGTTTGATGATACATTTAGTCATTATTTTATAAGCATTAAATAACCTGATCCAGGTCACCTCTGAGTTGAAAGTTGGCCAGTCTATTTTTAAAATTTGAAATCATTGTATAAAAGCTACATTGGCATGCCAAATGAGTTTTTCCAGCCCATTCTCACTGTATCAACTAACATCTTTCAATCGACAAATTGCACTTTGGCATGAACAGAAGGATGGACTTCTGCCACTTTTTTGGTCCCTGCTAAAATAGCTATGAACATATGCAGTGTGTTGTTCATTTTTAGAGCTTGAGGATGGCAGGTTTAATGGCACTAAAAGGCAATGAATGGATGGTGAGTTGAAGACCAAATATGCTTAGCAGGAGATGTACAAGGTCATTTAGCAAGGCCTGTCTGTATACGTGGGGCTGGAATTCTCTGACATGTCATATTTCAGTTTCATCCCATAGGTTATCATTGCCTTCCTTGTTAACCTTGCCTAATTAAAAATCTGTTAGCAAGAAAGGAGAGATTAGATTTTTTTTTTTCTCTAAGGCTTTAAGCATGGAACCAATGTAGAGGAAACATAGATACCCTGATTTGAAACGAACTGAGGCTCATTTTCTAATGATGACAGCTGTCCAAAAATGCAATGGGATGCCTTGGAAGTTAAGTTCTATATTCATGGACGTGTATAGGCTGAGGCTGTACCATTTGAAGGAGTGGTTGTAATAAAAAATTAGGCAAATGATAGGGGTTATTTATTAGATGGGGATGGTATTATTAGATGTGTGCTGAGGTATCCTTCAAGGTGTCTTTTAAGGCATACTTGCACACAAAAATATGATTTTCGAACATATTAAAATAGTTTTAATTTATTTCCTTTTTCTTTGTGGTTTTTCTAAAATACTTTTCTTGGGGTCCCTATATTTGTGAACTAATCTAAAAATGAAATATGTGAGAAAAGATTGTATATGACAGATGTGTTGGAGAGGTCTTTTAAATTGTTCTGCAGTAACTGATTACTTGGCTAATTAAGCCTTAAACAGTAAAAACCTTTATATATCTTCCTAGTGTGTTTCAGCTGTTTCATAATGTCTATAAAGGCTAGGGATTTTTAACTTTCAGTTCCACCATTCTCAGGGTAAGACTTTTTACAATGAGTCAGGCTTTTTTTTTTTCAGAGTAAGAAGACTGCTGTTAATATTCCAGAGAGCAGATCCTCACTCAGTAGTATCCAGACCTGGGAGGGTAGAAGGGACAAGGCAAAACTCTTTCCCTAGTGCTTATGTCTTTTGTCATGAAGTAAAAAATTTCCCAGAAGCAAGCATAAGAATCACCTTGTACTACCATCAGTGAGAACTAGGTCACATGGCAGTTCCTAGATCAAAAATTGCAAAGGAGAACAGAGTCACCATGATTAATTTAAGACTATTGCTTCCCAGCTAGAAGTAGCACCATTCTCTAAGTGGGATTTGGAAATATTTAACAGCATATTTTTTTTTTTTAATTGTTACTGTGCCTGGAACATAAAGGTGAATTTGAATTGTAGGGGCCAAGAACAGTAAACATGATCCTGGTAGCAGAAAGATGTGCTCAATGAAGACTTTGTGCTTCAAAAGTCTCATTGAAACCCCTAGCTTAGGCAAAAATACCTTCTCTTGGAGTTAGGCATGCTACTGCCTGAACAAAATTACATTCATGGAGGTAAGTTAAAAAAAAAAAGAAAAAAAAAAGATTGCTTTTTGATGTGCAAGCAATTGTGTCTGCCATGAAGGGGAGCAGAGTTGGTCATTGCAAAATATGCCTCTTTGGTATAACGATTTTTTCAGGATGATTATTGTTAAGAAACAGCAGACATAGAGGGTGCCTGGGTGGTGCAGTTGGTTAAGTGTCTGACTCTTGGTTTTGGCTCAGGACATGATCTCAGGGTCTTGAGATCAAGCCCGCCATCAGGCATGGATGCTCAACACAAAGTCTGCTAAGGATTCTCTCCTCTTCTCCCTTTGCCCCTCCATTTGTGCTCACTCTCTCTCCCTCTCTCTAAAATAAATATATCTTAAAAAAAAAAAAAAAAGGAACAACAGACAGAAGAAAAGCTCTGAAAACAGAGAAAAGTTACCCCTTTGTCAGAGGTTATTTACATTTATAATGGAAATCTCCATTTGTAAGGGTGTCTCCTCCTCCATACCAGGGAGAGGAAAAAGATCATATAAACTCTCTTCAATGAAGAAAGCCTGGACTTAAGTCTGCATAACAACAATACCCTTGTTTTCTGTGCTTTGCCTGATAACTTCCATAACTGCTTCCTCCAACCCAATATCTTTTGTCTTTATCTAGAGAGGGGACTCAAGGTGATGGCTTGGGCAATTTTAGGGAGTTATTCAGTTTTCCTGGGTACCCCACATATACAAGATGTACACATGTTATTAAACTTCTGTTTGCTTTTTCTCCTGCTAATCTGTCTTTTATTATAAGGAGGATCTCAGCCAGGAACCTAAAGGGTAGAGGTATAATTACTTTTCAATCTCCTACAGCCACAATTTTTACACTTTCTCTCCATGACTCATTCCTTTATTTTTATAAAACTCTGAAACTACAAAGGGAATGCATATATAAAACTATAAATACCTTGTGGAAGATATTATATATCACTTTGTCTTGCTATTGTTTTGCATAGTGCTCTACATTTCTGCAATAAATATTGGTTGATGATGTGGCAATGGCATGTATGAGGGGTTATAGATTAGTCTGAAGAGAAAAGTAAGTATATCTGGTGATTATAAATGCCAAAAACATTATTCATATATTTGGAGTTAACTTTACCCAAAAGGTTTATCATGAGCCTGAACTTTGATTTGTTTCATTTCATATAATAGATGTTTGATGCTTTCCAAAACTAAAATCCTGATCAAAGATAAGTCTAAAAGTAATATTTCTCACTTTTATTAAAACCCTTTATAAGAGTGAAATGGAATTTTGATATAAAATAAATTGAAGGGGGATTTTAATAACGCATGGAAACTTAAACCAAGATCAATATTAAAGCTACATGAAGCAGTGATGGGAAATATGCTCCCATATTCAGATAAGTACTGAGTAAATGTTAGGATATAGAAACTATTTTTACAGTCTGTATAAAAGCACTATTGTGAGGAAAGTACCCAAAAGAGCTACTAAAATGTTGAACTTATTTGTTAAAGTGTTTTAATTATTTCTGATAATTTTCCATTTGGTAAATTTATATTACTGTAAGGACCTATTTAGCCAGAGTGCTTCCATCCGGTTAAACAATAACTTTGTTGTTTAAAACTTAAACTGTCCCTGCCCCCTTTCCCCCAGGGGACTTAACTTAAAAACAAGTCCCAGAAACCAGTCCCAGGTAACAAAGCCCAGATACAAGGGTGGGTCAGGCCAGGTAGAGACATCTAATGAGGGGGGACATGATAGTTACCAAGGAGTATGGGCCCCGCCCTTTGGGCACCTTTTGAGTGCCAATTCTGACCAAGGTGATATGCTAGTTCAAATATCTGCTAGGGTAAATTGTAATTCCATTGGTCACTTATGTGTGACCTAACATGACTGTGCAGCTTTCTCTATGTGTTACAATTTCATTGGCCACCTGTGGGTGGCCAGGCCCAACCACATGGCCTTTGCCCTTAAAAACTATCTGTGAAGCAGAGAGAGGTCGCCCTCTCTGTAAGAGGCGCGGCCCAGCCGGTTGGTTTGATTCTTGATGCTTGGTGCAGAATAAAGCTTTGCTTGACCTTCGCTTTATATCAGTCTCGCTCCTTTAATCACGGACCCATTATTGGGGGACCTAACAATTACCATTGTAACTAGACCTGAAAAGGACTTCAGGTTCACTCCAATACTTCTATAAGTGCTACTCCTTTATCCATCAAAGAAAAATATCTATGACTACTCATCTGAGTCCCATCCAACTTGTGTATGCTTCCAGACTCTTCCCTCTCTATTACCCACTTTATCATAAACTTAATATATCTTTGATTAGCACATGATAAAAAACTTCCTCATATTACTATATTTAATATTTTATCTAATACTTATTTTCCTGTATTTATGTAACTTCATAAATTATACTTACTTAACTATCTTTGTGTGCTCACCTATCCCAGTTATGCACAATTAGTTGCTTAATAAATACTTTTTGAGTATGATAATGATAAATTAGCTTTTCAAGTAAAATAATGATTCTCAAATAACCAGAAAAAGCTCCTACATAAGCAAAAAATAATCACTCTACTTCATATTTGGAAACAAGCTTATGTTTAAATAACTTGAAAGAAAATTAAATTAAATCTAGAAGGATCTGATATTTATTTTTGCCAAGTTTTAATATTCATTCCCATTCACTTGCTCTTAACCTTTGAAAGTAAACAAGAAAAAATAATTTATAAAATCAAATAATTAGACCAGAGTCAGTATATGGATATCATAGTGATAAAAAAGAAACAACAAATTTAAAATAGAGTCATTTGCCTCCATAACAATGAGACTTACAGTTTCAGTCTATCCCGGAATGTGATCTTTTAATAATCTGAAGTTTTCTGGTCAGCACTAGTGAGGTAATCTGCATGATAAAAATTTTGCTGGTTCCATTCCTCCAGAAGAACAGATCCTGGCTTGAAACAATCCTTTCTTTTGCTAATAATTCCTTGCTCCACCTTCTTCCTATAAAAACTTTCTTTTTTGTATAATTCCTCTTTTCATCTCTCTGCTTACTAGGTGGGCTACTATCCCATTTATGAATCATTGAATAAAGCTCATTAGATCTTCAAATTTTTTCAACTGAATTTTTGTTCTTTGACAATAATCAATTAAATTTGCAATGTAATATCTGGGTGATCTTTATTATCAGATTTATTTTTTTTAAAAAAATGAATGTAGTATTTTAGAAATAATATTTGGCTTGTGGCACTCTGTTCTTTGTAAGGAATCATTTACTATCCTATGCTACTTTGTCATTTTATACTATTTTATTCTTTAATATTAGCATAAAAACAATGTATATGAAGTCATTTTCTTTCATATATAAACAAAAATAAAACTGTTCAAAAATTAAGTTTAAAATGTTGGTTGGTGCCTTTAACACAGGACGGTAATTTTGTTGTTACTATAAAATTTTAGAAAATTAGGTAAGACCTTAGGGTAATAAACTGTGCATTTGTAACTTGATGCTTCTTTAATTAAAAATATATTATCTTGATATTTGGCTCTCAAAAAGATTCAATTTTTAATTCAGTTCTTAGGTGTGATAAATGCATTTACTATAGAAATTCATTCCTGAGGCACTGAAGTTTATGGTAAGAATTTTCAACTGATAAAATACTTCATAAAACCATGCAAAGTTTCAGTCAGGAAGCTCCATGCCACTGAAGCTTGTCAAAGGCAATGCCTAACAACTGTGCTTTCTCTACGAATTATTACTTTAATCTATAAACTTGACTCTAACCACAACTCTCTTCCCCTCCAAATATTTGCTTCTAGAGTGAGAATTTAGTAGAGGCAGCCTCAAATACATTTCCATTGGTTCCTCTGAGTCACTTTTATATACTGTATTACCCTTCCCAGAGCTATTTACTCTTTCCTACACCCAAAGTAAAATATCAAAATATTCATTCAATGATTTTATTTATCAAATTCATTTAGTTTCCCCCCCCCACCTTTACTCTGTAAAGGCACCGTGGATGTAATAATAAGCTAAAACAGACACCTATACTAGTTTAATTTTATCTTATCTAAGAAATGTCAATGTCCAAAACAGATCCATCCAAGTTTAAAAAGATAATTTCCCCTGGGGCGTCTGGGTGGCTCAGTGGGTTAAGCCTCTGCCTTCAGCTCAGGTTGTGATCCCAGGGTCCTGGGATCCAGCCCTGCCTCTGGCTCTCTGCTCAGCAGGGAGCCTGCTTCCTCCCCTCTCTCTGCCTGCTTGTGATCTCTCTGTCAAATAAATAAATAAAATATTTTTTAAAAAAAGATAATTTCCCCTGAAAAATAGAGAACTGCTTACTGAGAGATCATAGTAAATATAAGGAAATAAGTCGTGGGGAAATTTTATGGATCTAGGCAGGGGTCATTGGTAAATTACACTAGAATGGGTGTTAAAATGAAGAGATAAGAGCAGACATAAGTAAAGTTTAGGTGGTAAAACCTACAGGATTTTGTGATGGCGTGAATCTGCTAGGAAAAGAAATTGCATAGTTAAAGATAACTTAAAAATTTTGTTTGTGCAAGTGGATGGTACAGTGCAAGGACCATGGGTTAGCTCTCCAATTGCCTTTCTTCTTCTTTTCAACAGTAATTAAAATGCAAGATAGAAATTTAGTATCCCACATAAAGATAGTTTCCAGCCTCCTTTGTGTAGGTTTTGGCCAAAGAAATTTAATTATTTATGCGAGTTTAGTCATATTTATAAAACAAAAGAGTATGTTCTATGGATTTCCCTTACCTTACTTATAGAATGGGAATGTGATGGTAGGAGTTGAAGCAGTCATTTTGTACCCACAGATGGAAGATATGAGGATATGAAAGTGACCAATAAGGAGGGAAAAACACTCTCAATGGTACTATATTATAATCTAGGTTTTTAATAATTTTGTATAATAATCTTCCTTTTTTCTTTTGGTTTCCTAGCTAAGTGCTTTAGAATATATCTTTTTATGTTTAATTTTTTTTCAATGCTAATGAATGACTCCCTTCAAAGGAACTTCATTTTTCTCAGCTGGCTATGTAAAAACTGTGGATCTCAGCATTTTAAATATGTGGTTGTAGACTCTGAAAGAAAAAAACACAAAGACATTCCAGAGATTATAATTGATCGGTTAATGAAATGGATTATGCAAGGTAAAAGAATGGAATAGGAGAACCCTATCTTCCCTGAAGGAAAAAAAAAATAGAAAAATATCAGAAGCCTCATTGGAATCTGTCTGTTAGATGAATTTGTAGTATAATGAGAGGAGGGAGCAGAATTGGGAAAATGTATTAATGTAATAAGGAGCAGGATTTAATTAATGCAATTTTTGTAAATGTTTTCATGATGGTCTTGAGAAAGATTATGACCTGTTTTCCCAATGCCAGCAGGTATTTGACCATCAATAAAATCCACCAATACTTTCAAAATATATTCTCATTATTTTTGCCTGATTATTCAAGATTCCAAGCAACCATAGCTACTGTAGAAGGAGCCATCAAGATTAACAAGGCTTACATCTTTTAAAAATCTCATTAAGTTATAAATACTTTGTGGGTAAAGACTATGCCATGTGTTTTATATTTTGTGGAACTCAGGATTTATTGCTAAGTAGAAAATAGGTATCAAATATCTACTTTTAAAAATTATTAATATGATGTATTTATTATTATAATTTTGGATATATTCAAATCCCCTAAATTTTGGATACTGAAATACCATCTAGTCAGTATCTTATCAGTCATCAATAACGTAGCTTGTTAGAAGTCAATACACTGTCCGTGAACTACTTGGAATCCCCTCATATTTCTAGACTGACTTCAACCAAACTAGAAGACTTGCCTTGTCATCAGTCTTTCTTTCATTTATAGAATCCTTACATGTGTCAAGCCTCGCATAAAGGCACAGGGGAAGAAAAGAGGCAAGAATAAGATTTCTTAGAAAAGTATTTCACATCAGCATAGAGTTACTCTTGTTGATTTCCTTCTCTGGCTTACATTTTAATTTCTCTGTGACTGGTCCTGACTGTATTCATGATGCCAATATCTAAGGAGATTTCTTTGGCCAGTTTCTTAGTGCCACAGTATCAAAATTTATGCTAATTACATTTAATGCATACCTCTATTTGCTTCACTATTTTGACATATCCTTGAGAGTGTACAAGTGAAATATTTTACTAACAGTATTCATGTTCCAACTTTTTTTTTTCTTCATTGAGCATTCTTCCTTACTTTCTCTCCCTTTTCTACTTGACTTCCCTGAAGTAAACTGTGCCAAATTAATATTATTAGTTAAGCTCAAACATTTACTTCAAACTTACTATTGGCTCAAGCACAAAAATCAAATCATTTTCTTTCCCCTCTTCCACCCTTCCTCCTTTCCTCTATTCCTCCGTCTTTTCCTCCCTCCCTTCCATCTTTCCTTCTTTTTCCTTCTCTAACCCTCAATCTTTCTCTACTATAGAATCCATAATATTCTTTCCAAGCTAAAAAAACAAAATCCATGTAACATCATTGGCCAACAAGTAATGTAAATTAAAACCATAAGGAGATTCCACTAGATACCTACAAGAATAACTAAAATTTTAAATACAGACAATACTAAGTGCTGACAATGACATGAAGAAACTTGAATTCTCAAAGATAATTGACGAGAATGCAAAATGATAAAGCCACTCTGTGAAACAATTTGACGGTTTCTTATAAAGTTAAACACACACTTACCATATGATCCAGCAGCTCCACTTCTAGGTATTTATGCAAGTGAATTGAGAACTTATATACAAACACTGTATTTCAGTGTTTTATTATTTATGTTATTTTTCACATTATGAATAATATTGTTAAAAAGAACTAAATATTGGAGAGAAAAAAATCTAAATGTCTATTAACAATTGAACTGAGTGGATAAACAAACTGTTGGAAATCCATTCAATAAAAGACTGATCAGCAATAAAAAGAAACAAACTACAGGCCATTGCAACAACATGAATGAATCTCAAAGGCATTATAACCACCACACGTAAGAGACTATACAATGTATGACTCCATTTGTATAGCATTCTAGAGAAGGCAGAACCATAGACACAAAAATTAGAACACTGGGTGCCAAGGCAAGGGTTAGGGATAGGAGGTTAATGACAAAGGAGGCAATGAGGGAACTTGGCTAAGTTGACTGCAGTGTTCTGTATCTTGACTGCAGTAATGGCCACACAACTACATACATTTGTCAAGGCTCAGAAAACAGTAGAATAAAAAAGAGATGAATTTTACTGTGTAAATTATGCCTCAATTTAAAAAAAAATGGGAATCAGAGGTAAGACTTATTAAAAAAAAAAAGCATAATAAAAACATTTGCTTGGAGTTCTGATCCTGCGAATGTAGGACTATATGGATTAGGAAGCAGAAAGAAGAAAAAAAGAATTTCTCTTCTCTTTGCCCAAGATTAATTATAAGCAATTTTTTTGAAAGAGCCCCATTTATCTTTGAAGTCATTTCTTCTTTTCTTTATTTCTGTCTATACCCTGCTGTTTCTCGCTCTAGCTTCCAGAACATATTGGAACATCTTGATGTCTTCTGTATCAAGTGTCCTCTGGGTTTTTGTCCTATAGTGTTATATTCTTCACAGTTGCCCACTGTCTCAAACTCTTCTCAAACGAAAATCTCTATGAATTTTTTTCTCAGTAATGTATCTGGGGAAACTGATTTTGTTGAATTAACACAAATATATAAAAGCATAGAACACAAGAAGATACTTTGAGAAAGAGAATGTATGTCTCTTAAAAATTAATCTTTTGGGGCACCTGGGTGGTTCAGAGGGCTAAAGCCTCTGCCTTCGGCTCAGGTCATGATCTCAGGGTCCTGGGATCGAGCCACGCATCGGACTCTCTGCTCAGCGGGGAGCCTGCTTCCTCCTCCCTCTCTCTCTGCCTGCTTCTCTGCCTACTTGTGATCTCTGTCAAATAAATAAATAAAATCTTTTAAAAAATTAATCTTTTAAAAATTAATCTTTAATTGCCAATCAAGGAAAGTCAAAGAAATTAAAATATACTCTATAATTATAATATGTTTATAAATCTTAATATTATGTAAATAAATTTAGTATATATTAAAATCAATCAGTGAGAGAGAAAACACTAATATTTTAGTCTGAACAGAACACCACAGAATGACCAGCTGTTGAGCTAGTTCTTCTAAGCGTTTTATTTTCTCTCAGGCCTTTCATTGCCTTTAAGTTTAAATGTACAAAATCTCTTAAGTTCTAAATTGTTTTTATGTCAGCCACTATGCCCAACATTGTTGGTTACCTTCACATTGGCATCTTCTCATTCGGCCTTGCTAACACCCACTCCTTGGGTGTTCAGGTGCCTAAGGGGAGGCTAGTTCACTCTTGTTCTGGCAGGTAAACAACTACAGTGATTTTATTCCTCCTACCAGTGAATGACTTAATTGAGGAGAAGTTGCTTTTGCTTCTGGGAAAAATTTTCCTCATGCTTCAAAAAGAACAAGACTAAGATGTTATGGACTGAATTGTGTCTTCTAAAATTCATATATTGAAGCTCTGATCCAAATGTGCCTGTGTTTGCAGCAAGGGCCTTTAAAGAGGTTATAAAGTTTAAGTGAGGTCATAGCATAGGGCCTTATTCCAATAGGCCCAGAGTCCTTTTAAGTCGAGTAAGAGACACCAGAGATCACTTTCTCCACAGGAGTTCAGAGGAAATGCCGCATAAAAAGGCAGTGAGAAGGTGGCTATCTATAATCTAGGAAGACAGCTCTTGCTGGAAACCAAATTTTCTAGCATTTTGATCATGGATCTAGTACTTGATCATTCTATTTTCTCCAAAACTGTGAGAAAATAAATGTCTGTTATTTAAGCTACCCAGTCCACGGTACTTTGTTATGACAGCTCAAGCAGACTAATACTTAAAGGAAACACCCACTTACTCTTTCCAGGTTTTGGACATTGCTGGGCACATATCTTAGAGCTCATGAAGAAAAAACCTGAGGGCAAAAACTGACAGGATGAGGGTAGCAGTTGGAGAGAGAGAACTTGAGTCCTTGATGACTGCACTGAACTCTTAATAAACCAAATATGCCTCTCCCCACCCACCCAGATTGTCACTTAGCTGGATTCTGACCTTCTCATATCCCAACTGACAATGTTCCAGTGATGGTGACAGTGATGCCTCCCAACTGTGGATGGGTGTGGGAGTACAAAAGCCACAGGGACTGCTACATAGACAAAAAGGCCTTCAGTTAGGAATAGCATGAAAACAATTTCTACCACTGGAAAACTACTAAATGTGTAACCGAAACCCTTCATGCTACATTGTTTGGAATAAGAGTTTTGTCTTTGGTAGCACTTGTCCTTAATAGACTATAAATATCCATCTCATAAATTCTTGATGTATTTTAAAATTTCATTTGGAAAAGACATTTAGACTATCACTGTTTTCACACAGACGGCAAGCCCTGTGATAAGCCAGCTGGCTCTGGCCCAGCCTATGACTTTTCTTGGCATAAAGTTTTGGTTCTTAAACAGCTCAATGGGAGCTAAGCTAACAGAATCCATCCTGTTGTATGCCCTTCTGTGGCATTGATGAAGGCCACCTGTTCACCTCACAGACTTTGTCACTCAATTTAGGATGTGGGCTGCTTCTCCTGGGGCAGGTCATGAGCTCTGGGGTACTCAGGTGCTAGCTGTGAGCTGCTATTTGCCTCTGTAATATGTGTTGTTTTTCCTTCTGTTTTGTAGCTTGTCCAATAGTTGTACAAGTTTGATTTTGTCCTAGCATTCTCTGAAAAGCCTCTCTTATATCTTTTAATACTAACAATTTCTTAGGGTAGGTATTGGTATCCCTGTTTTACAGAAATATGAAGTCACTTGTCTGAGGTCAAGAGAGTAAGCGGCAGAAACAGGATATAAACTCAGATCAGCCTGACCCCAAAGCCTGTATTGTTAAATACTTCAATCTATTGCCACTATGAAATATTACACAACAGAGGAGATACCCAGACACTATTAATTCTTTTCTCTCCAGTATAAGATAAAAAGGACTTTAAAGGAAAGAAGAAGGAGTGAAGAAGAGATGGTGGCCTAAAGGGTCAAAGTCAACATTAAGCTAAGGAAATCTTTGATAATATAAGTACTGGATCTTCTAGGGATCCAGTCATGAAGTATGCTAGGCCATTAGAGAGATCTCTGTTTGTTTCTTTCCAGTATACCTGTTCCCATTCCTCCAATAATGGCATCCTCTATCTTCTGCCACATCTGGTGATTCTGATAGGACTTCCCATTACATTTCTCCATCTCCAAAACACAAATTATTTATTCACTGAAGACAGTGAGATGTAGGCCATTTCTTTTCACTGAGATTATAAGCAGGGATGATTTAAGCCTGGATCCATAGATAATCATGTTTCCAAGTTCTTAAAAAGAACCTGTATACAGTAGTAAGAATAGGTAGAGAATGATGAGAAAGCCAGAGATTGAGAGATAACCAGAGTGGCAACTGAATTCCTTGTTCCAATCCCTGATATCTCTAGAATAGTCTTCTTTACTATAGCAAAGTTTTTGATTATGTGAAATGCCCCAGTGTTCTTCCATTAAATCTCACCTACTCTTTTTTGCATTTTTCTCACTTACAATCAAAATACTACTTACTAAAGTAGACTGAATAATATAGTAATACAGTAATACCTCAAAGCAGTTTCCAAACTCATATGAAAAAGTTGCAAACTGGACAAGTGATAAAATCTCAGATATTTGATATGATGTATGTTGTAAGGCTTCTGAAGTTTCTAGCTTGTGGCAATACTTGGGAGTCAGCTATAATGGATTTGGCAGCATTAGTTTCTGAGATTGAGAGAATGATTCACTTGAGTTGAAATAGAAATCTAGTGTCCTCAGGGCAAGGCCACAGCTGAACATGTTGAATGTTCAAACAAGGGCTGTAGAGGTACACAACATAAAATAAAAATGTAGTCATGTGATCTGGGTAGATATTCTGGGTAGATATCTGGGCATTTCAGAGATGCCACAGGTGCCAAGCAGTTTACCTTTGGCATAATAGGTATCAAATTTGCAACAAAATGGACATAGTTCATGTCTTCATTAATTAAGTTTTAATTGCATGCCTACTATAATCAGATATTGTGACTATGACACAGGTTTGGTCTGACTGGCATAAGATCGTGTCTGAGATAAACAAGTAGAATTCTATAACGTGGGAGGGGTATGAGGGGAAAGGATCCTAGGGTATAGGCTTTCAAAGCTAATAGGTTTTACTTGTTTGTGGAGCAAAAAAATCCAACTATTATCTGAGCTTCCCTTATACTTTCCCAGTTTTGGTCTCTCCATTGAGCTCCAAACTCATATGTCCATCTTCACTTGGAAATATGAGTTATCTCAAATTTAACATGGCCAAAATAAATCTTATCCCCTGTTAGTCTTCCTTGTCTCAAAAAATGGCTACACTATCCATCCATTGAGTTGCTCAAGTCAAATATCTGTGAGTCATCCTTGATTCCTCTTTTCATTTCCCACCTTCCACTCATCCAATCCATCAAGTCCTCTTAGTTCTTAGATGATTAAGTTATCCCAAGCAGAGGCATACATTCATACCCACTGCTAAGAGTGAGCTAATACATTCTCACAGTATAAACTTGATTATTGTGATACTTACTGGTTTATTGACTAAAAATTTCAATTTTATTTTATTTTATTTTAATAAAACATCTTTTTGAATATTGTGTTTCTCATGCTTATTAGAGTGAAAATGGTACAGATTTCTGGGCTGATAAGACTCAGTTCCCTCATTATAGTTCAAGAGTAGTAAATACGTGGCATTCCTGAAAGTAAGCTTCACACTTTCTACCATAATGGGGAAAAGTTTATAGCACAAATCTTGCACAAACACCAATAAAATGTGTGTGGCAATAAATGTTGCTTTGTCATATATCCTCTGGGTTGAATTTTTGAAAATATGTCCTAGATAAACCCTAGCATGGAAAAAGTAGAGTTAACTTTATTTATTTTTATTCTTTTAGTCTACTAAAATGGGGAGAAAGGGAAAAATAATGATAAAGAAAAGAAATAGAGTGACTTAGTAAAATGGGTCAGACCAATTAAAGTTTAGGACTCCTCAAAATAATGAGTGTCTGGGATTAATGAAAAGAATTTTAAGGTCACTTAGGTTTTTAAACATGTAATTTACTATTTGAAACTTTTTCTTTGAAATGAGCAGTAATTTCAAAAAAGTTGCAAATTGGCTTTATAATAAAGGCAGAGATCAGGTTCATCACCTGCAGGTAAAAGTAGAGCATTACAATTTGCCTATTTCATCCTCTGCAATGCCAATAAAATCCATCGATCTGTGATTCAAAAACTCATGCCATCATCACAATATGGGTGTCTCCCTTTGTGTTTTATAAAAGTTTTTAAAATGTTGAGATATTCTGGAATTTTTAAAGTATTAATGGATGCTAAGAGAACACTATGTAATGAGAACTCGTGTGTGTGTGTGTTACCAATAAAGGTTTTATTTTGCTTGCAGTAGCTTTTTGTTAATTGCACAAAATCATGTTTTTGCCATTTAAACATTATCACACAATCCTATTCTCTTGTTAAATATCTATTTTTACCACTTCCATTCATCCTATAGTCATGGTGACCTATTACAATCACTATTGAACTTTGTCCCATCCTTGACAATCTGGACAAAAAAGCACCAAACTATTTCCTAGACCTGAGTTAAATATATGGTCCTTTCCTCTTGAATATGTAACAATGAAGAATGTGATTATCTTTTGTTTCTCTGTCTTTAAATAGCTATTATTTCATGTAGGTCATATAGAAAGAGATCTCTAAGACACTGAACTCTCTTTGACAAGAGTTGTAAAATGCAATTGAATAATTCCTGGATCTCTTTCTTCCTCTTGAAAAATGAAAAACAAAACTTTTGTAAGCACTTTGGGAAGACTAGGCAGGAGAAATAAAATTAAACCCTCTAAAAGAGTTAATACCCTGGCCTGTCTGATATCTGTTAGAATGAAACAATCCATAAAGGCATACATTAGTCTTGTGTCAAATATAGGACTAAAGTCCAACAAGGATAAAATGTAAGACAGAATTCTTGGTTAGTTCTGTTATTTTCCTTTAGAAGTCAATGATTAAAAACAAACTTAGAGACATATCTAGACCATTTCACCTAACAACAGCAGAATACTCTTTTTTTTTTTAAGATTTCATTTATTTATTTACTTGAGAGAGAGAGAGATAGAGAGAGAGAGAGTGCACATGTACCAGCAGAAGAAGTAGCAAAAGGAGAGGGGGGAGCGAGCTCCCTGCTGAGCAAGGAGCCTGATGTGTACTTGCTTCCAGGACTCCTGCATTATCATGACCTAAGCCAAAGTCAGATTCTTAACTGACTGAGTCACCCAGAAGGCCCTGCAGCATGCTCTTTATTCAAGTGCTCTGCAAATGGCTGAAATGTGTTCCTCACAAATTTACATGTTGAAGGCCTAACCCTCAACATGATGGTTTTTGGAAAGAGGGTCTTAGGAAAGTAGGTTTAGATAAGGTCGTGAGGGTAAGATCCTCATGATAAACATGATTAACAACTTTATAAGAAGAGATTAGGGAATGTTCTCTCTCTGTCTTTCTTTCTCTCTCTCTCTTTTGTCATATGAGAATAGAGTAAAGAGGCAGCCATCTGCAGGACAGAAAGAGGACTCTATCTTTATCCTATAACCATTAAAGGGTTGATTTCATAATTTAAATTTTTATTAAAATAACTGTTCAGGCTGATATAGTTCCACTGGGGAATTCTACCAAAATTTTAAAGACTAACAACAATTTTATACAATCTTTTTCAGAATACCTCTTCACAACTAATTTTGTAATGTCCATATTACCCTAAGACCAATGAATTAAACACAATATCAAATAAACAAACATTCTCTCTCTCTTATGAACCTTTAATGCAAAAATCCTCAATATAGCCTTAGCAAAAATAATTCAGCAGTGTATAGAATTATACACCATGACCACGTGGGATTTATTTTATGCATGTAAGACTGATTTGATGATTCAAAACCAATCAATGTAATACACTACATCAACAAGCTAAAGAATTAAAATTATATGATCAATCAACACAGAAAAAGTAACACAAATCCAACATCCACATGATAAAAACTCTCAGTATAATGGAGGGAGATTACCTCAATTTACTAAAAAGCATCTATAAAAACATATAGATAACATCATATTTAATGGTGAAAACTGAATGTGTTCCCCCCACTATCAAGAATAAGGCAAGGATGTCTACCCCCAGCACTATTATGCAATATAGTACTGAAAGTTCTATTCTCTTTAGTAACACAACAAAGAGAGAAAAATCACACAGAATGGAAAGAAAGAAATAACAACTATCTCTGGTTGCAGAAAGCATGATGGTCTATGTAAAAAAATCTTAATATACAACCCCCCCAAAACCCTCCTATAACTAATAAGTGAGTTCATTAAGATGGCAATATACAAGACCAACACATAAAAATCAACTACATATCTATATACTACCAATGAAAATGTGGAAACTGAAGTTAAAAACCCCATGCTATTTCTATTTGCCCCAAATAGAATGCAATACATATACATTTAACAATACATCTACAGGATCCTCATGTTGAAAATTACAGAATGTTGGAAAAAGAAATCAAAGACCTAAATAAAGGGAGAGATATGCTTTTTTTCATGAACAGAAAGACTCAGTATGGTAAAGATGTCAATTATTCCCCAAATTGACTTGTAGGATTAATACAATTCCAATCAAAATCTCAATGAACCATTTTGAAGACACAGACAAGCTTGTTGGAAATAAGGAAAAGGTACAGACAGTAGAATATGTGAAACAGTTTTGATGAAGAAGAATCAAGAGAGAGGAAATATTCTACCTACTAAAGATTTACTCTGTAGCTATAGTAATCAAAACAGTGTGGTATTAGAGGAAATACAGACATACAAATCAATGAAGCAGAACAAAGAATCCAGAAATAAACCCACGCAACCTGGTCAAGTGATTTTTGACAAAGATTCAAAAACAATTCAATAAAAGAAGTAGTATATAGACTTTTCAGCAAATGACACTGGAACAAGTAGACATCCACAGGCAGAAGGAAAAAAAAAAAGAATCCCAGCAAAAACCTAATACTAACTCAAACTGAATTACATATAATGTCTGGGTAAATTGACTTAAATGTAAGGCATAAAACTTTTAGGACAAAAGCATAAGGGAAAATATTTAGGATCGAGGGCTTAGCAATGAATTCTAAGACTTGACACCAAGACATGATCCAGAAAAAGAAAAAAAGATAAATTATACCTTAACAAAATTAAAAACTTTAGCTGTGTGAAGACCATGTCCTGAGGATGAAGAGAGAAACTATAGACTGGGAGAAAATATTTGCAAACTACATACCTGACAAAAGAATAGCATTTAGACTATATAAAGAACTAAAAATTCAACAGTAAAAAAACAATCAAATCAGAAAATGGGAAAAGGACATCAAAAGACATTTCACCAAAGAGGATATACAGATGGCAAATAGGCACATGAAATGATATTCAACATCATTAGCTATGCAAATTAAAACTACAGTGAGATGTAGCTACACCTATTATACTGATCAAAGCCAAAAAATAGTGCGACATCAAATGCAAGGATGTAGAGAAACCAGGTCACTCATATTTTGCTTGTGGGAACATATAATGGCATATACACTCTGGAAATCAGTTTGGCAGTTTTTGTACTCCTAAACATGCAATTACCATAGCGTTCAGTAATTCTACTCTGAGCATTTATCCCACAGAAGTGAAAAATTATGTTCACGAAAACCCTGTAAATAAATTTACTTTGTGGTTTTATGTGTAATATCAAAAAAATGGAATCAGCCAAGGTGTTCTTCAACAGAAAAGTGATTAAACAGACTGAGATATATCTATATCTATATCTATAGATATACATATACATATACATATAATACCACGAAATACTACTCAGTGATAAAAAAATTATAATATTGAGACAACTAGGATTAATCTCTAGCAGAAATTACGCCAAGTGAACAAAGCCAGTCCCAAAAGGTTACATACTGTATAATTCCATTTACATAATATTAAAAAAAATAAAATTTTAGAAATGAAAGAGATATTAGTATTTGCCGTAGGGAAGGGGATAAACAGGTGTGATTACTAAAAGGCAATACCAGGGATGATTGTGGTGTTAGTACTATTTGGTACCTTGTTACACAAGGCTACAGAAGTGATAAAATTTTATGGAACCCAACACACACACACACACACACACACACACACACACTTCCAAATGAGGACAAGTAAAAGTGGGGAAGGCTAAAGAAAATTGGTATATCAATACCAATATCCTAGTTGTGATATTATACTATAGATTTGCAAAACATTTCCATTGAGAAGGAAATTGGACAAGTACATAAGCAGTATACAAAGATCTCTCTGTTATTTCTTATAGCTCCATGTGCATCTACAAACATTTCAATAAAAATGTCAATTAAAAATATAATATTACCCTTGTCAGTAAATGCTTTTTTGTTGTTTTGGAAAGTATAATTATGTATTTATAAAGATGTTATTTAGGATAGGATATAGTGAATTTTCTGTTATTACTAAATGGGCTCCTAAGTGAGTATAAAAAAATAAGCTTGAAAATCCTCTTAGTCATCTTTACTTCCTTCTCTGTTTATAATAATGAATAGTACATGTAAATTTGTAAAGTAATTCATATGCATTTTCATTTTCACTTCATGTTTACAAAATAAGAGGAAAATGTCTTTTATTACAAGCATTCTGTGAAGATGTACAAAGTGGACCTTGAAATGCATTTCAAAGCAGAAAACTAATGAATTATTTTTCTAGGAAAGTATAGAAGAATTGTACTTAAGAAAGCAATATGCAGGGGCACTTGGGTGGCTCAGTTGGTTAAGCACCTGACTTTTGCTCAGGTCATGACCTTGGGGACCTGCGATCAAGCCTTGTGTCAGGGCGCTGCTTAGCGGGAAGTCTACTTCTCCCTCGCCCTCTGATCCTCCTCCCAGCTTGTGCATGCCCTTTTTTTCTCTCAAAAAAAAATTATATATATATAAATTCTTAAAAAAATAAAATAAAATAAAAAGAAAGCAATTTACAAACTTAGAGTTAGTATATATATAAAATAGAGGAGGGTTGGTTGCACCACACAGTATTATTATGTTTTATAATGTAATTTATTGCTTATTACTTTTAGCAGTGAACTTTCCTGGTTCAATCAAAAGTAGCTGAATTTAAAAGTGACGGAGGAGTTCTAGGCTCAAATGTCCTCCTAAAACAAAGTCTGATAACCTCGATGGTGAAAGTGTTATTCATGGCATTTGGTGACTGAATCTACTTGCCACTGAGAAGCTACTCCATAACACTGAAATTAATGATATAAGTTCTTGTTAGAATTCATGAAACTTTGATACACAACATTGTGCTAAAGAGCATCTATGGACTGGTTAGGCAGTTTTAATGCAAATTAAGACATTTCTCAAATTTAATTTCAGAGGCTCTGCAATGAGGCAAATCATATTTCTTAGAAATCTCATCAGATTTCCAGTGCTTTCTTCTACAATTACAACAGTTCAACAGTTTATTTAAAATTATGTTGTCCTTTGCTGTGGGAGAGATTTTTGCTGTTTCATGATGATGTGCTTTCAATTTCTGCCAATATCATTTGCTTGACTGAAGACTAAAAAACTGAAGCTTCTGTAAAAAGCACTCATTTCTGCCTCAAGTTATATAAATTTAAGATTCTTAAGTTCTAAGTGGTTTCTAAGGGAGTATCCTTAATTCATTTTTGCTTAGAAATGGGCTGTGGGCAGTTAATCTCTGCACTGGGGGTAATTTCCACATCTTGGTCAGATTATTTTCCTGACTATTTTTTCCTCCTTTTTGATCACTACTAAGCTAGCTGGAACCATTTATTCAAAATAAAATGTAAGATATATATTGGTTAATGTGATATGCCAAAAATAAGAAAAAAGGGTGGCTGATTTATGGTGTCAAGGCCAAAGTACTCTAAATATTGTATAAAATTCTACAAAAAGCTACTAGCAGCAGTTGCCTTCCTTATCTATATGTGACATAAAACTCAGTCATGGGACACAGTTATAACTGAAGGAATTTCCATGCAAATATTTCTAGATTACAGTATGTCTATGAATTGACTTATTTCAATTTCTGTGCCATATGGATTCTCCAATGTGACAAATTATTCTGAATATAGTGACTCTTGGGTAACTACCTTCTATATTTCACTATTAGCTTAGATCACTATCTTTCTCATACAGTATAATATACATGCAATATATGTGATATTTTATGCCCATTTCTATCAAACTGCTTGCATCTCTTTTATTTCAGTTATTCTTATCTCTTCAATTATTCTAGGTAATGAAAAAATCCTTTACACCTTAAAACAACTTACACTAAAGTTTTTAATAAGCACAGTTGAGAACATAGATTCTTAGAAGTCTATAATTTCAGTTAAATATGATGGAATAATGAAATATTTATAGTTATTAGTAAACAGCACTTTGCTTTCAAGGTAAATAGGCATAGAGGAGGTAGCCATGGGATCCAGATTTGAAGTTATCTTTAAATTAAAAGGAAAAGAAAATATCCATTGGTAGAATAAGACAAAGGTGCCCCAAATGATCAGAAGACACAGACAGTAAGGCTGAAGTGAGAGAAATAGCAACACCACCACTACCAAGCTACCTACCAAGTATTATGGTGACAGGTACTGTATTATGTGATTTACCTGCATATTACAGGCAGAATATACCTTACCCCCTCATGTTCTATGTTGAAGCCCTAAGCCCCAGGACTTCAGAATGTGACTACCTGGAAATTGGGCCTTTATAGGATTAAGATTAGGATTAAGTTAAATGGATTAAGTTAAAATGAGGTCTTTAGGTGGGCGCTAATCTAATCTGACTGGTGTCCTTGTAAGAAGACAAAATTTGGCCACCGAGAGACACTAGGGATAGGTGGGCATGCACAGAGGAAAAACTGTGTGAAGATACAGGGAGAAAGGGTCTCTGCAAGCCAAAGAGAGGCTACACAGGAAACCAAACCTGCCAACACCTTCTTGGAATCCCAGTATCCAGAACTGGGAGAAATAAATTTGTTCATAATGCCACTTAGTCTGTAGTTCTTTGTAATGACAGCACAAGCAAACTAATATAATGGATTAACCTCTTTATCCCTCAAATTATTCCTGTATTACCATGCTCATTTAAAAGGCAAAGGCGTTGAAACAGAGAGGTGTTAAGTGACTTGCTCAAAATCATACATCAATGAATATAATAAAAGCCCAGAATTCCACGCTGCCAGTGTGCGTCTAGAGCAACATTGCTAATCCTGATTAATACCATTCAGAATGTGGTCGCTCAGTTTAGAGACTAACGGAATGTTAAAACTCAATGGTTCATCATTAATTTATGTACCAAACATTTATTAAATGTGTATGTGCAAATGACATATTTAGACATGAGTGTAATACTTATCTTTTTCCTTAAAAAACTTGGAATCTGATAATAGAAGAGGGAAAACATGCATGAAGAAGTAAGTTAGAAGAAAGAATGAAATATGTTACCAAACTGTGAAAAATGACTATAAAAATTCAGAGGACAGGGTATGCCTTTGCTCTGGTACAGGAAAGCTTTGGAAATGAGGGTGCATCTAAATGGTCCCTCAGAATACCTGAGGTGTTAGCCTGTGAAGATGGGAGAAAGAGGATCCGCAGGTGCACAGAGGGAGGAGGCAGTGGAAGATAAAAGGAGAGGTCTTCAAGGAGACAAACTGGAAAATGAGGGTGAGATGGGCAATGGAAAAGGATTAAAAATTCTTGGGAACTCCTGAAGCTTTCTGCTTAGTATGGAGGATCACCCAATCAACAGAGCCTGCATTTTCTTTCTTTCTTTCTTTTTTAATCCACAGAGAAAAACTGCTTTAGTTCATAGACTAAGTAACTGAGAAGTGACTTCAGATTTACACTTCCATCGGAATCCTTCTCAATCTAATAATTTTAAGATGTAATTTTAAAGTTGCGACACTGCTTCTAAATTCTATTCTGGCTCTTTATAGTTCCACTAAAATACTGCTATCTTTAATTTCTCTTGTGCTTTGAAACTGTGTTTCTTTCTCCCTTGGTACTACTGGGAGAAAGAGTTTATTTTCTTTCTGATTTTATTCTGCTTAAAGTCAATAGATCCATATACATTTTGCAATTTTATCAAACCTCTTAACATATTTTTTAGGTGGGGATTTGAATATAGAATAAAATAACATGCTTTGGAAGAGAAATTTCACAAGCTTTTTAAAAGATTTTAAATATCTTGCAAGTTTCATGGGCATAATGTTTTTGTTTAAGTCCCATGATTTAGAAACAGATCAGAGAACTGACTGATATAAACATGACCATTTCTCAACAAAGATGAACTTGTTAAAATGTTTTCCTGATAATTTTATACTCAAAATTACCTTTCAGAATTTTTGTGGAATTTCTTTTTACAAGCCCATTTTTATTATTTAATCTCTTTTTGTCAGTATCTTGCAAGGGACATTCTCAGCTGCATGATCAAATGCTTAGAAAATCTGAAGTGGCATGTGGAGTTGAGTATTTTGTTCAATTTTATACATGCAGTTCTTGAAAGCTCTTTTTTTTTTTTTTTAAACTACAAGGGAATTTGACACCCTGAGGGGTCTAATTTTCTTTGTCATCCACCTGAATAACTTCAATTAACATTAATACACATGCTAGCATGTCTGCTCTGAATATGTAAAATAAAGTAGTAAATGCTGGGATTGAAGGAAAAATCTGATTAGTTAAATAATACACTGAGCAATGTCATTAAGTAGGCCAGCTCTCATTAGGAGAATTGTTCTTCACTGAATCAAATGTCATAATTAAAACATTAACGACTCAAAAAAAATCTCAGTTTTTCCTTCAATTAAAGAGAGAAAAAAAATGTGCCACTAAAAATGTAATTGGATTTTAGTAGAGTGACTTGGTTTTAAATCATTGTAAAAACTTAGGATTCAAAAATCATATGGAATAAATTTCCTAATGTATTTTATGCATAATATTTTCTTGGTAACAATTTTTCCTAGCTGATAGAAAAACATTTCATTAATAAATGAGATATAGTCATATTATAATGTTTTCTTTCCTTTTAAATCAATCATTACCTCTTCCATAACAAGTGGTTGAGAACATGGAACTCAGATAATAGTTTCTTATCTGCAGTGGAAAGCAGTGTCATTTTGAGAATAGTGGGTAACTTATAAAGGTCACCTTGTGTATACTGTCATTTTCATTAACAGTTCTTTTCTCTGTAAATCTGACAACAGATGGAGAGATACTTAAACCTTTTGGAATTACCTTCCATAAAAAGGAAACGTTAGCATGAGATTGATTAAGTGGAATTTACTTTTATTTTTACTTTGTTTTTTAACTTTAGTCAGTTATACAAAATTGAAACCATGTCTCTAATCCAGAGACTTTAAGAAAAATATAGTCAAACAAGATGGTATTTTGTATACTTTAACATTATCATTTTTTAAAATTTTAGTAAGTTAATGGTATTTTAGTAAATCTGTATATAGATTATCTCAGTTTGAGGTTTTCTTTCTTTAGGAAGGAAAACTGCAGTGTAAGAAGGTCAAGTTCTTTTTCATCAGCAAATGGAATCAAAAAGTTAAATTTTCATGGATAGGAACTGGAAACAGGGCTAGTTTCAGAGGCATAAAACCTGTGCAGCTACACAGGCTCCTAGGCTTAGAAGGGTCTTGGACTTAGTTTAATGTTTGCTGTTGAAATTCTTAATAATTTTGAACAAAGTGTACTACATTTTCATTTTGCATTGAGCCTTGCAAATTATGCAGCTGGTTCTGCCTGAAAATATGATTTTTCACATGCTGCTGGCTGGTTTAAAACTAGTCTATAGTAACATAAATAATGTGTTGACTCTTCTTCCAATTTTTATACTAATAAAAGTCAGGCTATTTACACATAAATTATTCACTGTTGATTTGAAGTCCTCAGTTTATTTTGTAACGTGTTGCAAATGTCAGTTTGAAAAAGCTAGCTAAGCAAAAGAAAGACATATTTTCAGATGACATTTTGGTCACAGACCCCATCCAGGGTCTTTAAAACTTTATTTATCTCCCATTGGGGTGGGGGGAAGACAACATGAAGAATCTAGTTTGAAAATCTGGATATGACAAAAAAATTTTATGATGAAATTGCATTAAAATATTGGTTTCTGACCGTGTTCTGAATAATGTGGCATTTGGAAATGTATTAGAGTCCCCATCACCTTCCCAACAAACAGAAACTATATTAACAACTGTATCATTCAAACGAGGAAGTCCTTAAATTAAGAATGTTTTAAAGCCCTGTTAGGAATTATTGATATCTAATACCCAAAGTGACAACCCAATTCACTTCTCAGGAGGGGAAAAAGAGCAATCTGGAAACCTCTGGAAAAATAAGTGTGATAACTTGATGCTGAATCATTTCAACGTTGATGAATCCAGCCTACTGCTTCTAATAGATAAGTAGTAAACCATTTCTAAGATGGCTCTTCCCAAACAATAAAAGTACACCCTTAAACCTGACATTTCCACAGTGATGAATCTTAGATGAAATCATATGAAATGTCAAAATAAAGGCAGAAAAAAAATCAATATTTGTGTAGATGAAGCTATATAAGGTCAATAGTTTCATAATGTTTGTGACAGGCCATCCACATTTTTTTGTGTGGCAATATTTTTTAATGTGCAATAACTCCAAAGCACTGAAAATTAATTTTTGAGATGGAATTACCTCTTGACAAGGATATAATTAAATTCATACTTTTTCCCCCTGAGAACACAGAATGATGTGGTAAATAAGCTGCCCCTTCAAGGTCAGAATTATGTTAGGTTTATAAACCCAGGAAAAAAGAACCATCCCTTGGGTCCAAATAAGTGTCACTTGTCTCTTTCCTTAATTCTCAGCCATGGGTCAGCAAAATCACAAAATATGCTGGATGCTCTTCCATACCTCCCACAAACATAAGTACTTGAAGGGGTTAGGTACTGTGCAGTTGAACAAGAATACAGGTTTTGGACAAGTTTTGGGTGAGTTTCCCTCTCCGAGTTTTTGAAAGAGGAAGGATGATAACATGTTTCTCTGTACAATAATTTCACTCATTGTCTCTCTAATGGAAAAGATTCACACCTTTACTCTACTCTAGAGAATACCAAATAGATTGGCCAGCAGAAGATTAGTAATTTAGTATATTTCAGAGGCCATATTCTATTTCCTCTTGATTTGCCTTCATGTTGTAACTTCTATTAAGTTTGACAGAGAAAGGAAAGAAAATTACAAGTATAACTCTTCTTTATTGTTTAAAATGCACCCATTTATGTGTAAATATTTCATGCATAAATGATTTTTTCTAATCTCTAAAGTTAAAAATAAAACTACTGCTCACAAAACAAAACAAAATAAATGGGGAATAGAAATTATTAAGAATGGGACATTCTTAGTTAATCTGAGATTTAGTTTTCTAATGAAATTTATTGTTTGCTAAATATTTCTGTGTTTCCTGTTCTGAAATTAGACATTTTATTTCCTGAGAGTGTGTGATTAAGACTATTGTAAACCAATGCCAGTGTTTAAAGAAAATGACAATGGTAGAGAACAAGAAAAGGAAAGGATGTGAATTTGTGTGTGTGTGGGAGGGACTTAACAAATCTCTTTTTGATTTTAAAGAAAGTTTTTAAATTGAAATTTTGTGAAAATGGATTGATATCCCATAGTTATCAAAAGTTTTCAAATAATTAACTGCTTGTTTAAATATCAAAACAACCCCTAAAATCATGACAGAACTAGTGGTGTCACATTCTGTATTTTATCTAAAAGTTTTAATTGTCTCATTACTTTTTACCTAATAAAATGTTGTTTGTCTTTAGTCCAGCTCAGGATATAAAAATACTTTAAATAATATATTTTTAAAAATTATAGCCTTTACATATAAAATGTTTTCCTGTTTTAAAAAAAGTAAAAACAGTATGAGGGCGGTTGGAAGATGGCAGTGGAGTAGGCAGTGGAGACAAGACTTTAGGCTTGTCTCATCCCATGGATACAACTGGATAACTATCAAATCATCCTAAATACCTCAGAAATCAATCTGAGGACTGACAGAACAATCCACATAACTAAAGGTAGATAAGAGATCACACTGAAGAAGGTAGGAAATGTAGAGACACAGTTTGGAGGGAAATGGATCAGGGCCACTGTTGCAGGAGGAAGCCATGGTCACTGAGAAGTGCAAGAGGTAGAGTAGTACAGAAGGGAGCACACATGGAAGAGGAATCCCCATAGCAATTGGCTTGGAAAACAAGAGGGGTTGAATTTTTTTATTAATAGATAATGTATTATTTGCTTCAGTTGTACAGGTCTGTGAATCATCAATCTGACAGAATTCATAGCACTCACCATAGCACATATCCTCCCCAATGTCCATAACCCAGCCACCTTATTCCTCCTTCCCTCCATCACCACCTCTCTACCCCCAGAAACCCTCAGTTTGTTTCCTGAGATTAAGAGACTTTTATGGTTTGTCTTCTTTCCTGGTCCCATTTGTTACATTTTTTCAAGAGGGGCTAAATTTTGAGAGTTCTCACAACCAGTGGGGCTGAAAGCCTGGAGTTTTGAAGGTTAGTAGGCCTGGATGGGATAGAGCCCAGAGGGCACTGGAGCTTAGAAAAAAAGTAAGGCAAACAGTCTGGGGACATAGAGTGTGGAAA
Source organism: Neogale vison (assembly GCF_020171115.1). Classification (NCBI taxonomy): domain Eukaryota; kingdom Metazoa; phylum Chordata; class Mammalia; order Carnivora; family Mustelidae; genus Neogale; species Neogale vison. The sequence continues at coordinate 45,394,646 of NC_058096.1, read as the reverse complement.
CAGCAATCTGAAGAGTGCCTGGGGCACACGGTGGCACATTCATCTTGGAGTGTGTCCCAGAGAGGCACCATTCACCACAGAGACCCCTATGTAAACAAAAGAACTGTCAGGTGCCATCCCCCCCTCCCCCCCATTCAGCATAAGCATAGGAATACCTGCAGGAACCACTGCAGTGTTGACACTCCCTACCAAACTTGTTTATACCAAGCCCTATATTCCCTACCATTCACCATTCACCAGAAGCACCATTCCCAGAGAGACCCCTATGTAAACAAAGGAACTGGCAGGTGCCATTTTCCTCTCCCCCACCCTTCAGCATAAGCACAGGATCACCTGCAGGAACCAGTGCAGTGTTGACACTCCCTACCAAACTTGCTTATACCAAGCCCACCCTGTCATGGTCTGGTGGAATTTTCCTTCCTAGTCACACTTGCCTGAGTCTCAGGGTGGTGGGATCCCTCCACAATAAGACTGGTCCAAGCCCCTGCTAACACCATGTCCCATACCCTGAGAGTTTTGCAGAGCCTTGGTTCTGGTAGTGTTGGCAACAGGTCTCATTTCATAAGCAGACCAGAGAACATCTAGTTAAAACTCATCACATTCAGGCCAGGGATAAAACGCTGCCCACAACAAGCAAAGAGAACCTCTGCAGATGACTGGCCTAAAGGATAAAGTGGCCATGACAAAACAGCAGAACACATGCAGCACACATTGGAGTACTTCTTAAAGCACCAGGCCCTGGGAAACAGGGGATGGTACACAGTAGGGCACTACAGGATTTCTTCTTCATAAGACCATTACCCTCAAGAACGAAAGATGTAGCTGACTTTCCTAACACAGAGAATCAGACACACTTACACAAAATGAGAAGACAGGAATTTGTTCTAAATGAGAGGATAAGACAAGGCCATAGCCAGAGCCCTATGTGAAACAGATATAATTAATATACTTGATAGAGAATTTAAAGTAATGATCATAAAGATACTCACTAGACTTGAGAAAAGAATGGAAGGCATTAGTGAGACTCTTAACACAAGCTAAGGAAAACAAGTAGAGATAAAGGGTTCAATAAATGAAATAAGAAATATGCTTGATGGAATGAACAGCAGGCTGGAAGAAGCAGAGGAATGAATTAATGACCTAGAAGACAGAGTAATGGAAAGTAATCAAGCTGAACAAAAGAGATAAAAAAGAATTATGGAAAATGTGAACAGAGTTAGAGAACTCAGTGACTCCATCAGATGTAACAACATTAATATTATAAAAGTCCCAGATGAAGAAGAGAGCAAAAGGGGGAAGAAATAATAACTGAAATTTCCTTAATCTGGAGAAGGAAATAGATATCCAGATCCAGGAGGAAAAGATAATCCCCCAATAAATCAACAAAAGCAGATCCATACCAAGCCATATTGTAATTAAATCAGTGAAATACCGTGATAAAGCAAGAATTTTAAAGGCAGAAAGAAAGAAAGAAGAAGAAGAAGAAGAAGAAGAAGAAGAAGAAGAAGAAGGCGGCAGTAACATATAGGAGAAATTCCATGAGGCTATCAGTAAATTTTTCAGCAGAAACTTTCCAAGCCAGAAGGGTGTAGCATGGTATATTCATAGTGCTGAATGGGAAAAATCTGCAGCCAAGAATACTCTAGCCAGCAAGGCTACCAGTCAGAAGAGGAAGAATGATAAAAAGTTTCCCAGAAAAACAAAAACTAAAGGAGTTCGTAACCACTAAACCAGCCCTGTGAGAAATATTAAAGGGGACACTTTGAGTGGAAAAGGAAGACCAAAAGTGACACTATGAAGTTAGGAAACACAAAAGCAGTAAAAATGAGTATTTCTGTAAAAAAATTTTAGTCAAGGTATTTATACAATAAAAGGATGTAAAATATGACACCACATACCTAATGTGGGGAGGAGAGGAATAAAGAATGGGTTCAAACTTAAATGGCCATCAATTTAATATATACTGCTACATGCAGAAGACATTATATACAAACTTAATGGTAACTACAAATTAAAACCGCTAATAAATATGTAGAGAATACGGAGAAAGAATTCCAAACATACCATTAAAAGAGACCAGCAAACCAAGAAAGAGAGAAAGACAAGGAAAGATCAGAGGAAATCTTCAGAAACAACTAAAAAACAAGGAATAAAATGGCAATAAAGACAAAATTAACAAAATTTACTTTTAATATATACAATGTAATACTATTCATCCATAAAAAAGGATGAAATTTTCCTATTATCAATTACATGGGTAGAGCTGGAGTATCATCCTAAGTGAAATAAGTCAGAGAAAGACAAATACTATGCAATTTCACTAATATGTAGAATTTAAGAAACAAAATAAATGAGCAAAGGGGATAAAGCAAGAAACAAACTCTTAATTACAGAAAACAAACTGATGGTTACCAGAGGGGAGGAGATAGAAGGATGAGGGGAATAGGTGATGGAGATTAAGGAGTGTACTTGTGATGAGTACTGGTGATATATGTAGTTCCTTAATCACTATATCATAAATCTGAAACTAATATACTACTGTGTGTTAACTAACTAGAATTAAAATAAAAGCTCAAAAAATAATAAAATAAAATAAAGCAGTGTGTACATTTTTTTGATTCTACATTTCAAAGTAATGGTAAAAGTCTTAGAAATGCTGAAAGGGTCTAAAATACTGAAGGGATTAAATAATGAAAATTAGAAGTTAATTATACACATTGAAATAAAAAAATTTGAAATCATAATGTAGACAATGGCTTGGAAAATAAGAAGGAACAGTCATATAAAATACAAAACACATTGAAAATAAAGAGAAACAATGTCACTCTGTGCCATATCAAATCATGTTTTTAAAAAGTACATTATAGATATTCCACTATCAGTTAGATATAAAAAGTCATGAAAGACCATCATTCTTACCATAATAATGAGAAAACACAAGTTAAACAAAACAAGTAATAATTTTAATATGTACAATTAAGATTATTGAAAATATTTAGAACTGAGTAGTAATGGAAATTTATAAAATGTAATGAAAGCAATGGGTAGAATAAAATTTAACTTTAAGTATTTATAGTAGATAAGAGAGTATTAAAAGAAATGATTTAAGCTTCAGTGCAAGACCGGTCAACAAAAAATAAAAGCACATTATGCTCAAGGAAAGAAAAAGGATTACAGATATAAACAGATATAAATGACATTAAAAAACAAATAATTGATTTTTACTAAGCCCAAACTACTATAGTATCTAAAAAAAGAAACACACACACACACACACACACACACACAGCTATTCCCCTAACAATATTAAGATAATCCACCCCCACACAAATTACAAATTGCTAAATTACAGATCCTTCAAGCACAATAGATATTTTGATAATTTAGGAGGAATGAAGAAATCTTTTGAAAAAACATCACAGTTGAAATAGTCACAAGGAGATACAGAATGGTTGACTGATTCTATACATTTTATATAAATAAATTGTCATTTAAAGATTTCCACAAGGAAATCTCTAGGATCACATGGTGTCACTGCAGATTTCTATCAAATATAAATGACAACAACAAGAACAAAAAGAAAACTCTTTCAGAATAGAAAGAATGATGAAACACTTCCCAAATGGCTTTATGTGACCAGTACAATCATTTTATCATAATCTGACAAAGATGTTATAAGAAAAGAAATTTATAGACCAGAATTCTGCCTGAATATAAATGTAAAAATCTTCAACAAAATTTTGGCAAATATTATTCAGAGATAAATACAAACAATAATATATCGCAATTAAGTAGGGTTTATCCCTGAAATGAAAGGTTTGTTTAGCAGCCAAAATTCAGTAATGCAAGGTAAAGGTTCAAAATCAGTCAAAATGGCAACAGAATAAAGAAGGAAAAAACTCACATATCACAGATGCAGAAAAAGAAAGTGGTAAAATTCAATGCCATTTATTAAAAAGAGCAAGCTTTTCAGACAACCAATGCATAGGAATAAACTTCTTTAATCTAATAGAAGTAAGTAAAAATTTATAAAGCTAATATCATACCCAGCAGTGATGTTTCCCCACCTCCCCCAAATCAGGACCATAACATGGATGTCTATTATTACCATCTGTTCTGTATTTTATTGAGTTACTAGTCCATGTGATATACCATGAAAAAGAAATAAAAGATATAACCATTAGAAAGGAAGATGTAAATCTATCTTTATTTGCAGATAATATGATTGCTTATATGGGGGGAGAAATGGTTTCATATAAATTTGAAAACTTATAAGTGAATTTAGCAAAGTTGTGGATCCAAGGTTCATGTATAAAAAAATTGTATTTCTATATAAGGGTCAAAATAATTGGAGAATAAAATTAGAAAACATTAGATAGAGATACATTAAATGAAAAATGTATAAGACCTCAACACTGAATTTACAAAATACTGCTAAGATAAATTCAAGTCAAAATATATGGAGAGAGACCAGAGTCACTGGAATTCTCTGATAATGGTTAATTCTACATGTCAACTTTACTGGTCTAAAAAATGTGCATATACTGGGCAAAATGTTTTTTCTGTATGTGTCAGTGAAGGTATTTCTGGAAGAAATTAGCATTTGATTCAGTAGACCAAGTAGAGATCAGTCCTCACCATTGTGATGGACACCATTTAATCCATTGAGAGCATTAATAGAGCAAAAAGGGGAAAGAAGAACAAATGTTCTCTCTTCTTTACCTGTGAGCTCATCTTTTCCTGCTGTCAGACATTGGATTTACTGGTTCTCAGGACTTCAGACTCTGGAATGAACACTAGTGCCTCCCTAAGCTCAGGTCTTTGGTCTTGGACTGAATTGTATCACTGGCTTTCTTGGTGTTCCAGCTTACAGGCAGAAGGTTGTGAGATTTCTTAATGAGGTGAGCCAACTCCTATAACAAATCTCCTTTTCATGTATCTCTCTCTATATATTCCTATGGGTTTCAGTTTCTCTGAAGAATCTTAATACAGCTCAATATTATTAAGTGTTTATTCTCTCCAAATTGATTTGTAGGCCCAATGTATCCCCATTCATAACTTAAGTGAGTATCTTTTATTTTTGTAGAAATTGATAAACTTATTTTTAAAAGAGATATAAAAATGCAAAGGACATAGACTAGCCAAGCTAATCTTGAAAAATACTATAGATTTTAGAAACATTCCATCAAATTTCGTAACTTATAATAAAGCTACAGCAATACGTCTGTGGTATTGGCATAAGGAAAGACAAACGAATGAAACAGTTCAAGTACAATTTAGTCATTTGGATTTTTAAATATCTTGGAAGTTGTCAATGCAATCAAAAAGAGGAAGGAAACTCTTTTCACTAAATGGTGTGGGAGCAACTTGATACCTGTATGAAACACACACACACACACACACACACAGCATTGATCCAAAACAGAGTATCAATTTAATTTGATGAAAGTATCATCTAAATGACAATTGAGTATAATGGAGCTGTGTATTACTAAGTCTTCAGAGAAATCAGAGCAGACAGAGACAATTATGAGAACTTGAGGAAGGCACAATTATTACAAGATAGGAGAGGGAACTTATATTGAGTGTGTTTCAAAAGTATATTTGAAAATTTGTTCAGAGTCATCCATTTTTAACCATTTTATCCCAGAGAAAAGTGATTTGTATGGCTAGAGTTCTCATCTTTAAGATATGGAGACCATTTGTTCTCAACACTTCAATGTTTCAGTATGGAGAAGAAGAATAGAAGAAATATTTTCCCAGTTTTGGTACTTCAGCAACTGAGATTGAAAAAGCATCCAGTTCACCAGAATTGAGAGGAGAGCTGGTGCCATTGCACTGGTTACCACCACTCTTTTCTGCTAGATTGCTCAGCAGGTTGATCAAGATGTCTCCAGAGGAAAACAGAGAGGAAGCAGACACTTTACATAAAAAATATCAAGGGTAAATTGGAAGGGGAGGTGAACCATGAGAGACTATGGACTCTGAAAAACAATCTGAGGGGTTTGAAGTGGCGGGAGGGTGGGAGGTTGGGGTACCAGGTGGTGGGTATTATAGAGGGCACAGCTTGCATGGAGCACTGGGTGTGGTGAAAAAATAATGAATACTGTTTTTCTGAAAATAAATAAATTGGAAAAAAAATAATGAATACTGTTTTTCTGAAAATAAATAAATTGAAAAAAAAATCAAGGGTAGCTTTCCATGGAACATAGATTTCTGTAATGGTGATGGGTCTGTACAGATGGATCTCAAAGAAAGATTGTCACTACTTTGACCATAGCAAAGAGAAACAATAAATAATTATGGAAGATTTCTATGTTTAAAATACTTCTTGGACACTTTGTAGGACCAAAAAGAATACAGCAAATTAAGCTGTAATCTTGCCTGGAGAAAATACATTAAAAAATAATCAGTTGAGGACAAGTATTTGTTGAGGACTTCAAGCTTGAAGGCCATTTCAATGCTCTGCCTTTCCTTTAAGATACTGACTTCAAATTTACAGACAGTAGCAATAAGAACCAAGGTATTGTAAGCAGGGTTATATTATTAATAGAGTATTAATTTTTGGAGCAACATTGATTATCAAATTGTACATGCTATTCTCAAATTCCCACAGGAAGAAATCATATTGAGCTTTCAAGCTATCCAAGACTTGGATGTTTAATCTTTAATGAAGCTTGTTTTATCTCAGCTTCCTTTTTCTCAAACTTTCCAATGGTTCTCTTAGAAATTTTAATACATTTAAGATTAGGTGGTCAGTTGTGGCTTGCTTTTTCCAGACTGAGAGTTCTTTTCCAAGTTGATATATAAGCTTTCATGACGTCCACTGCCTCCTAACAACTCTGAGAAAGTATTCTCTTTATTGAACAAACATGGAGTTGAGTTTTCTGACATTTACAGTATGAGCACTTCTGATAATGGTACTGAAAATGTAGGGAGGGATAGATTTTTTTAGAGTGCTCAGAGGAACACAGGGTGGGTTTAAGAAGTTTGGCTTATCCTAAAAGAAAGTCACCAAAGTCTTCTGACCAGAAAAATTACATGACTAATCTGTTCTTTGAAAATTTATTAGTGTCTTTTGGAATAAATAATGGTTTTCAAAAGTAAAATTTGAAGTTATTATTTGATAGTGCAGTGACTTATGGTGGTTACTGTAAACAGTTAAACCAATGACTTTTAAAAATGCTCATCTTTTTATTTTTTTGTATTGTTTTTAAATTACAAAGGTGGTTACTAGAAGCATTTTGTTTGCTCATCATAAATTTTATAAGACATTTTCCCCAAGGGTTTCTTTCTGTCAAAATATGTTTGCTGATTCTACCTCTTTCTCAGAACTTACACTGTGTATTATTGAAATTATACTAAAACTTATCATCTAATTAGTGCAGTAGTTCTGGGAATAAAGAAATAAAAAGAGATAATTAAATACATAAGAAGTACTTGAATATGTTTCCAACAAACTAGCAGTTCTTAAATTACTTCAGCACTTAATTTTAGTGTATAGATAACAGATATTTGATTTTTTTCCAATTTATTTATTTTCAGAAAAACAGTATTCATTATTTTTTCACCAACAGATATTTGATTTTTATTACAAAAGTATTTTCTAAGTAAAATAAGAAATTTTCACATTAGAGTTTTACACTCTTCATTAGAGTTTTGTGCCCTAATTTAGATGTAAACACTTAATACTTACTACTAAATATTTTGTATTTAAAGATATTAAATTATTTTGAATAATTTAAATTAATAATTTAATTATTTTAATGACAGTACATCTAAATCATTGAAAAGTTTCTTGTACAATACTGTACTAAGTATACAGATTGGAAAAGTAATAGTGCTTTGCCTAACTTCTTATGGACAAGTAAACAAGAATATTACTAAATTGTCCAGTATTCCTTCCAATAAATTATGCTACTACTGGGTGAAAATAAATCTTTAAATATTTTTATGTTTTTATATAACAAAGTCAGACTGTGTTTTTGATAGAAATATTAAGAGTATTTTGTATTTGAGTTCAAATGATAATACACTTTTATTCAATTAAAGTTTCCTCTACCTTTCTTCATAATTTCTGAACTGAATGTCCAAAAATTATATACAAAATAAAAATCACCTACAAATCAACTACCCAAGGACTGTATGTTATTACAATTTTGTTTTTAATTTTGCCCATATAAAATAATGAAAGCAAAATGTCAAAAAAAGTAAGTGGCAAATATAATTTTGCATACTGAATTTTTTTAAAGATTATTTATTTGAGAGAGAGAGAAAACAAATGCAAGTGGGGGGTACAGAGGAGGAGAAAGATAATCCCAAGCAGACTCCCTGCTGGAGTGTGAAGCCTGACTCAGAATTGATCCCGCAACCCATGAGATCATGACCTGAGCTGAAACCCCAAGTTGGGACATTTAACCTACTGAACTACCCAGGCAACCCTAATTTTGCATACTGATTTAAACTACTCACATATTCTGAAACAAATCACAAAGTTAATTTCTGTTTCACTATAAATTCTTTCTGAATTCATGAAGTAGTCAAACTTCATGTTTCATAGTTCAGAATCATTCACTGGGTACACATGATAAGCCAGGGTATATAGTTCAAATAATGAATAATTGCTATTTATAAATTATTAATAATGTAGTAAGTGAGTTACACATTCAAACTAACAACTATAAAACAGTGAAATAAGTTCTGGAGCAGAGGTTTGTATATGGTAACAGCAGAGTTCATAGAAGGATGTTCATTTTATTTTTCCACGTTGATCAATAAAGATGACATAAAAGTCAAGCTTGAGCTGGGTTTTGAAAGATGCAAAGAAGTTAACAGAGGGAGAAGATGGTGAAAGGCATTCTGGGGAAAAAGAATAGATATGTAAAATAATAAAATCGTATTTGAAGTAACGTTAAATTTCTTCTGTGTTACTAGTTTGTAAAATACAAGAGATGGAAGAGCAGTCAGATTTGAGCAGAAGTGCACTCAGATTTGACCAGAAGTAGAAAGGTAATAGATTTTGGTGAACCTGCTTTCTTTTATAGGTGATAAGATTCATTGAAAGGTTTTATTTGAAGGCTAGACTTTCATAGTAGCAGTTTTGAAAGGGATAAATTTTGAGGGACAGGAATGGAAAAGGGATTATAGCTTATTATTATAATCATAGAAATAAGAATTGAACTAATGAGTAGTTTTAGCAAGGGAGAAAAACAGGACATATTCAAAGAACGCAATTTATAAAATTATAATGAGGTGGAAATTCACATGTTGGTAGCAAGAATAAACACAAGGAGTTGAAGATGAATCCCAAGCTTCTGGTTTTGGTGTATGGTGGTAAAAGCAACAAAGAAAAGGATATTTATTTGGAAATTGTCTTATTTTGTATTTGAGTTCAAATGATAAAACTACCAGAAGATAAACATTCCCCAGATAATTTTATTTTTATGCTAGTATTTTACATAAAGTAGTATTACATTTTTATGTAGTTACCTCTATTTCTATTTTTTTTGAAACATAGAAATTTCACCTACCTCAAGAAGTTTTGACAAGTGTTTAATTATATTAACCAAGTGTTTAATTCTATTCTATATATATACATAATTATTTTAGTCAGGGTTCTCCAGAAAAGAGAACCAATAAGATACATATCAGTTTTCTCTTCAATAGAAGAAAGATTTATTTTAAGAAGTTGTCTCACATGAGTTTGGGTCTAGAAAGTCTGAAAAGGGCAGCCAGGTAGGTTGGACATTCAGGAAAGAGTTGATGTTGTAGGGGGTCTGGGAGGCTCAGTGGGTTAAACCTCTGACTTCAGCTCAGGTCATGATCTCAGGATCCCGGGATTGAGCCCTGCATTGGGCTTTCTGCTCAGCAGGGAGCCTGCTTCCCCCTCTCTCTCTGCCTGCCTCTCTGCCTACTTGTGATCGCTCTCTCTGTGTCAAATAAATAAATAAATAAATAAACTCTTTTAAAAAAAGAGGAGTTGATGTTGTAGTGTTGAAGAGATTGTTTGGACACTTCGGTCTCTGTCTTAAGTCTCTCAGCTGATTGGATGACACCCATCCTTGTTATGGAGGGAAATGTGTTCTATTCAAAGTCTACCGACTTAAATGTTCATTATATCTAAAATACAACTTTGTAGCAACATCTAGACTGATGTTTGACCAAACAACTGAACATCACCGCCTAGTCAAGTTGACATTAAAATTAACCATCACAGTTATATAGTTGTATTTCGTTTAAGCACAAATTATGAGGTGAGAATCTGGCATGATTATTTCCAGAACTGTTAATTGTTACAACAGCATATTCTGACTAATATTAACCTTCCTGGTCATTTGTGCTACTTTTTTTTTTTTAATCATGAATTATCTTATAATTTTTTTTTGAGAGAGTGTGTGTATGTGTGTGTGCATGCACGTGCGCGCACACACACACACATACACATAGTAGGAGGGGGCAGAGGGAGATATATACCAATCAATAGAACTTGCTGACTGAGTCTTTAATTTTCTAGGCAGAGATCAAATTGCTTGCCAACCAGAAATATTGTGGAGGTAAGCAATGTGATGTCATTTATGACATTTTATTTTTAAAATGTTAGTACCTATAATTAATGTCATAAGCCATTAGATATGATGCTTTCTTATGCTGAGACAATATGCACTACTTAAAGGTAGTTGTCATTTTTGACAGTGACTAAAAAGAATTGCCTGTGGTTAAAAATATCATTACTTAAGAAAATCTCTGTGTAAAAATATGAATGCTTAGGAAAATCTCTGTAGACAAAATAACACATAGCAATTTAGAAACAATTTCTTTTAATTTTTAATATTGTATTATGACAGGAGCTGTTCTTTTTTTTTTTCTACTTCCTGACAGGTTTTGCAGAACAAACCAAAATTCGAAAATAAAAGTGTAGCATCATACTAACTTCCCTTTTTGCAAAGAGAATCATTAAATTGTACATGTCATTGACAAAAATGGCCCCAACTTATCAATAGCTCCTATTCTGAAATACTGTAAGAAAAGGAAACAGGCTCATTAACTATCAGATGTTGAATTGGTTGAACACACCAAATTCAACATGAAGTGAAAGCAAGGAAAGTAGTCAATAATTCTCTTTAAAATGACTTAATCAACAAATAGTAGTAAAATTTGGTAGTAAAAGTATACTGTGAATATGTAAGTTACTAGTTATTTATTTCTACCATAAGCGTTTGTTATTACTTCTCTGTTCATTCTCTAATAGGTGACATGATTAAAATATAAGTCAAATAAGCAGCTGTGTTGCTCAATATATAGGTGAGTGATCTATAAGTATTATCAGACAAATATCAGGTTCATTGTAAGTTAAACTTAAACAATTTGTAGGATGATTTTTCCCCACTGTTTTAAAGTATACTATGAGGTCATCTAAACAAAGATATGAATGTCAGAGCTTTCATTTATTTAATAAATATTGATTGGTCATGTCAATATTAATAGGGACGAAGATGTGAGGATATTGTCAGAGCACAGTGTGATAAGAGCAACAGATCAAAATGGCTAGCAATAGAGACTCTGGAACCAGATTGCCTGAGTTTGAAACCTGGCTCCAACACTTATGAGCTGTTTGACCATGATGGACAAGGTATTTATTCTTTCTTTGCCCTAGTTCCCTTATTTATTATATGAGAAAAAATAAGTATTTCATATTGTTATAAGAAATACATGAATTTATATCTGTAAAGCAATTTGCACACTGTCTGACACATAATGAGGGTTATGTGTTTGTTAAATTGATAAATATGAGACAATCAATAATCAAGGGGATAATAGTAAAGTTTGGCTGTTTATCATGCTGAATTCAATAAGCTAAGTTTGTAGAAGATAAGCAGCAGGGAAATAGCAGGGAAGAATTTTTTAGGTTATAGGATAAATAGGGAAAACAGAAAATAATTAAAGTTAAAACATGCTTCTTACCTAGCATTTGTTATGCTTTTTAAAATACTCTGCCAAGATTGTATTTATCTGAAAGTCATAGGAGAGTATGGGCATGAGGTCATTGCCAAAACTGGAGGCTGTTTCTAGGACTGCTATTTGGATCAATAAAAGGTGGAAATTAGAATTTCAAAGGCTGGGCAGGATGGTTTAACTTACAGTTATTGATTCGACATGGCTAGGGGTCACATGCTGCAAGTAACATTGTGTTTTCAGTGGGGCTTGATAAAAGGGAACACATCATTTCAGGGCTCTCATAGGATGTGATCTCGGTAAAAATCTTACTGAGGCAAATCCTAAAAGCCATGATAAATTTACAGAGATGTCACTACTCTTTTTTTCATGTTGGCATTTCTCAAATGTGCAAAGTCCTGCTTCAAGCCCATTGTCATGTAGCTCTCAATTAAAAACCATTTCCAAGAGTATACTGGCCTTCTTGCCCTAAACTTTGTCCCTCCAATAGCCCAAGCTCATCCCAATTCACTGTAGAAGGCACCTCTGACTCAGGGACATCTTCTGGTATTCAGAACTGCAAAGTAAGGTATCCAAAGCTCTTGTCACATCCCCATTACTTGCTTGACATATATCTTAAACATGTTCCTGAGTTACCAAGTTTGACCTGCTGTCTACTATGTGTGTTTGTGTGTGTGTGTGTGTGTGTGTAAGTACATTCAAGTTTTGTGTGGGGGAAGTGAAAGTGATCATCTGTGTGGTGGGTACATGTTGAGAGATTAGAGGAGGGCATGAGCACTGTCTTATGTGAAAGTCAAGTGTAATGTCTGACGATTACTGTCCTTAATCCAGGACACCCACAAACTTTGTCTTCATTCAAATTATAATTATTTTCAAAATTCACAGTGGCTTTTAATACAGGCAGATGTAATAAAGCTTCAAGTACTGCAGTACTCTTTGTATTGGTGTTAACCCAACCCAGGATCTGAAGAATTCTTGGTGTAATTTTTCTCCATTTATTTTAGATTTTTGCAGTGAAAGGCAATTATGATAAAGAGAATAATAAAGAAAAATGTTAAAGATTGAATTTAAATCTAATCTTCTCTAAAGTTATGCATGTTAGTCATCCTTAATTTCAACTCTTGAGGTTTTATCTCATTTGAAATATTCCTCTGACTACTCAGTGAACAAAATATTGTATATGTAGTGATGGAATCCTAATTTTTCTATTATACTATAAGAATGAAACAGTTGGTTAATAAATTAACCAAGGTCATACAATCAATTATTTACTAGGTTCAGTTCCCTAAAGGCCATGTGTTCCTTATGAAATATGTTGAATAGAAGAATTCTTTTCTAACCTAGGCATAACTTAAAAGTCAAATGAAAATTGCTATTCTGGATTCCTAGGAACCTATGAGTGATTTGACAATTTATTAAGAGAAAAGGTTCCCTGAGATAAATTTTCCATTTAAGTAAAAAAAAATATAAAACCATACACAAGTGACCGTTGAGCAACACAGGTTTGAACAGTAGGTTTACGTACACATTGATTTTTGATAAATATAATATAGCATTGTAAGAGTATTTTCTTTATGATTTTCTTAATAACATTTTCTTCTCTTTGGGTTATTTTATCATAAAAATACAGTATACAATAGATAAAACACAAAATATGTGTTAATTGACTATGTTACAGATAATGCTTCCGGTCAGCAGTAGGTTGTTAATAGTTAAATTTTTTGGTGGGGGGAGTCAAAAGTTATATGTGGATTTTCAACCATATAGGGGTTCAGGACCCTTGATTCAAGGATCAACTTTACATAGTTTTTTAAGTCAGACAAATATATTCTACGTCATGGGCTTTGTGTCCTCTGATCTCCCTATGATGTCTTTCATCTCAATGGACTCAGTGCTCTTAAAACTTCCTTTCTGATAAAAATAAACAACAAGAAAAATACTCATGTACTCTTCTCAAAGGGCTGCTTCAGGTCTCCTCTGAAGCTCTGTAATATGAAAAGACCCTTCACCTTAAACATAAACAAAATCTCTCTTATTTATTTCCTTTTTGTGCTGATTCTAGATAAAGCATGTTTTTCAATCCTGAGGCACCAGGCTGAAACCCAAATAGGTTTTGTTGTTGTTGTTTTTCTTTCATGAGTTTTGAAAGAGATAGTTTACCTAAATAATAAAAGGATATGTTTTCATATGGCCAGATATTCTTCGAATAAGAAAACAGTGGGATCTAAAATGACACATCAACAATAGAAAATTATCCAGTCAAAGGATAATTGTAAAGATTTTAAAAGATACTAAAGTTTGGTAGATATACAATTAAGTTTCTGTGTTAATAATAATAAGCCCCAAATCTGTAAAATTTTGTTTCAAGAAATATTATATTCTCAAGCATTGAGAAAAATTTTATAAGATCATCAGCTGGCAATGTTTTAAAATGTATATTAAATAAATGCATATAACTACTTCAAAATCAGACTGAGTAGAAAAAAATGCAATACTTTTCCCAAGTTAATCGGGAAGCCTAAAATGAAGGAAGAATTTAAATTTTAGATTCCTAATCAGATTCTATCTTTTTATTAGGAGTTCATGTGTGATTTTTTTTTTCTTTCTGAACATTCAGAAAAAAAATGTTTTAATGGCTACATTGTATTTATTGAGCTTTGGTGGAAAATAGGGTTTAGAAGCAGATCAATCCCAAAATATTTTAATATATGAGGGCATTACTGTGAGCAATGGTGACATTTATTACTAAATAACAAATACTAACTAATACTAATACTGACTAATAATTTTTATTTTATCTTTGAAGAACAGAAAATCTGTTTGTTTTATATATTTAGTAACTGGGATTAAATCATGCATTCCAAGCACATTATAGACAATTTAGATGTGTGTAAAGGATAAGAAAGCTATTTAAGAAGAACCCAAGAGTACAGTTCATTTTTAAAAGAAATTGTCAAGTGAGGTAGTAGCTTTCACAGTAGTTAATTATTTACTAGGTTCTTCCTCTATGCTAGAAACAAGCAACTAAGAGTGAAACAAAATGCCATGATTCCTTCAGCACAGTGATAATTGTTATCTAACGCTTGTGCTCACAGGAAGTGCAGTCATAGCCATACTAAGATTGATTTGTGGAAGTCTTAACCTTGTCATTCCTTATAGAAATTAGCCATAAAACTTGATCACAATGCATCCCTAGGTTTGAAATTCTCATTGCTAGGACAATTCAGGAGACAATGACAGGAATGGAAATTAAATGCTCTGGTAAACTCTGCACTATCAGATAGGGCAGATCTGGCATTATGTTTGATACAAAATCTTTCAAGGGATTTGGGAAAGAAAAAAAATAGAAAATAGTTGTGTTTAAAACTGTTTTGAAATAATTATGCAAGTCATTTATTAAGATGTTAAAAGGAGACAAAAATGCTAAAATATAAATAGGTCAAGATGTTGTTCTCATGGCAAGATACAGTATGCTACCTTACTGTAATCCATCTCAAGATACAGACATGGAAAGCAAACTACTGCTATTTGCTATATTTTCTTGCTGCCTTCACATTAGTATTATGTAATCTGTTGCTTCTAAACCCATTTATTTTATATAATTATAGTACGAAAAATAGTATTTGCACTTTCAAATCTAGAACTAGACAAAATATTCATTTATAAATTGATATCAAATCTAAAAATCAACTTAAGTAGAAAGTAAAAGTAGTCATTAATACTGACTGCTGTTGACTGGGTTCTTGGGTGGCTCAGTTGGTTAAGTGACTGCCTTCAGCTCAGGTCATGATCCTGGAGTCCCAGGATTGAGTCCTGCATTGGGCTCCCAGCTCCATGGGGAGTCTGCTTCTCTTTCTGATCTTCTCCCCTCTCATGGACTATCTCACTCTTTCTCTCTCATATAAATAAATAAAATCTTTAAAAAAATACTGCTGTTGATTGAAGAATAATCACAAATATTGGGTAGAAATGTGACTCTTTCAAGTGTTTTAATCACCATTTTAATATGCATCTATTTTTGGAATACATTTTACCCATATATATGTATATGAATGTATAGGAATATGTTTTTGGAATATTTTTAGAATGTCTAACAATTGGACTATATTGTTCGTTGGTAATATTTTAGAAGATGAATGAAACAGGCTCACTTAGGTGAGTAAATTGTTGACCTATGAGAAAGAATTTGGTACTTTTATTTGGACAAGTTTATCTCATACTCTTGTAGATTTTTCCTAATAATTTTCTTAAGTTTTATAATTTATTAATAAGATTTATTTTTTAAAAATAATGCTACAACTAACCATATGACTTAATGCTATGTTAATTTATTGTACACGTTAGATTATTCTTAAAGGGTGTTCCTAAATATTTGGTTTAATATTTTAGAATTATTATATTGAAGTATGCTGATTGTAGAAATCTAGGCATATTTAGTTTTCTACTCTACCTGGTCCTATAAGCACATTAGAAATTTTACAAATATAAAATGAAGTTACATTTCTCATTTTACTGCTATAAATAATGACAAATAAACAAGAAAAACCCTAAACAAAATATTCTATGTACCCAATATCTTACACTCGTTTAATTATAGTCATACTTTTGTGTAATCAAATAATTGACAACATTGAGATATTCAACCTTCACTGATGTCTTTTTTTTTTTTTAAAGATTTATTTTATTTATTTATTTGACAGACAGAGATCAGAAGTTGACGAGAGGCAGGCAGAGAGAGAGGAGGAAGCAGGCTTCCCACAGAGCAGAGAGCCCGATGCGGGGCTTGATCCCAGGACCCTGGGATCATGACCCGAGCTGAAGGCAGCGGCTTAATCCACTGAGCCACCCAGGCGCCCCACTGATGTCTTTGAAGTTTATATTTAAAAGATCAATAGTGGTTGTGTTTTAAATTTCAACTGTATGGACAAATCAGTGACTACCCACACTGCTTTACGAGATGGCAGTAACCCATAGGTCAGACAAATTTTTTGATAGGTACATAGTCAAAAATCAGGGAAAAAACTCTTTTCAACAAATGGTGCTGGGTAAATTGGACAGCTACATGCAAAAGAATGAAATTGGACCACATTCTTATACCATACACAAAAATAAACTCAAAGTGGATTAAAGACCTGACTGTGAGCTGTGAATCCATAAAACTCCAAGAAGGAAACATAGGCAATAATTTCTTTGACATTGACCATAGAAACATTTCTCTAGATATATCTCCTCAGTTAAGGAAAAAAAAAGGAAAATTAAACTACTTGAAGAACACAAAAATAAAAAGCTTTTGCATGGTGAAGGAAATCAACAAGAAAACAAAAATGCAAACTATTTTTTAAAAAAGATTTTATTTATTTATTTGACAGAGAGAGACACAGCAAGAGGGAACTTGAGAAGGGGGAGTGGGAGAGAGAGAAGCAGGCTTCCTGCCAAGCAAGAAGCCTGATGCAGGGCTCG
The DNA here is from genome assembly GCF_020171115.1 of Neogale vison. Classification (NCBI taxonomy): domain Eukaryota; kingdom Metazoa; phylum Chordata; class Mammalia; order Carnivora; family Mustelidae; genus Neogale; species Neogale vison. Next base: position 45,377,234 of record NC_058096.1, on the reverse strand, counting down.
ATCTCAGGACCCTGGGATCATGACCTGAGCCAAAGGCAGACATTTACTGACTGAGCCACGCAGGTGCCCCCAAAATGCAAACTATTGATATTTATTTGCAAGTGATATATCTAATAAGGGTTTAATACCAAAAATAAATAAAGAACTTACACAATTCAACACCAAAAAACACGCCAAATAATCCATTTAAAAAGTGGTCAGAGGCAGGAATAGACACTTTTCCAAAGAAGACATACTGATGACCAACACACATGAAAAGTTGATCAACATTACTAATCATCGGGTAAATGCAAATCAAAATCACAAGGAGTTATCACCTCACACCTGTCAGAATGGCTAAAATAAAAAAACACAAGAAATAATAAATGTTAATGAAGATGTGGAGAAAAAAAGGAACCCTCATGTACTGTTAGTAGGAATGCAAATTGGTGCAGTCACTGTGGAAAACAGTATGGAAGTTCCTCAAAAACTTAAAAATAGAATCACCATATGACCTAGTAATTCCACAACTGGGTATTTACCCAAAGAATATGAAAACACTAATTCAAAAAGTGTTTTTGTACCCCTATGTTTGCTGTAGCATTATTTAAAATAGCCAAGATATGGAAGCAACCCAAGTGTCCTTCTATAGATGAATGGATGAAGAAGTGGTATTAAATGGATTATTACTCAGCTATAAAAAAGAATGAAGTCTTGCCATTTGCAACAACATGGATAGACCTGGAGGGTATAATGCTAAGTGAAATAAGTCAGTCAGAGAAAGACCCATATGATTCCACTCATATACGGAATTTAAGAAATGTAATAAACTAACAAAGAAAAAAAAAGATAAACAGACTCTTAAATACAGAGAATAAATTGATGGTTGCCAGAGGAAAGATAAGTGGGGAAAAGAATAAAATAGTTAAAGGTGATGAAGAATATACAGTTCTTGAGGAGCACTGAGTAATGTATAGAATTGTTTAATAACAGTGTACACTTGAAAGTAATATAATAATATAATAATATAGTAATTACACATCAATTAAAAAAATTAAAAAGGCAAAAAAAGATTCTCCTAAACTATTACACATAATATCATTTAAATGAAACTATAAAAATGTTAAAATAAAATATACTAATTATATAATTATTGTATATCTATCACTCTAATTGTTGTGATAGTATGCAAATTAAGGATCTGAAAGATCTATATTTATTGGTAAAGGCTTTAAGGGATTTGTTTCTCCCAAATTAATAGCAACTGTCATGAATTATTATTATAACAATAGGGTGCAACCTGGCATAGTCCACTGCTTCTCATGTCATGCTATTCCACTTCTACTTCTCATGTCATGTTATTCCACTTCCACTTCTACTCCATACTGCTGAACGGCATTTCAGCAGTGAGTGCCTTCTTAGTGTAGAAGTCAGCAGTCACATATTTGGAAGATGCTGTTTTTAGAAAAGCTGATTTAGCAGAGGAGTAGAGGTACTAACTGGAGCATGCAATTAAAATGTATAAACAAAAGAAATGAGAGAGGAAATGCAAAATAGGACTGGCTCATAGGTTAAGATAAAAAAGTAAATGTAAAGATTTAAAGGGAGAAGATGTTCTCAAAATAAGATTAAAGGTTACAAGAAAAATGGGCGTTCTTAAACTAACAGCCTTTTCTCCCAGAAAAATGGAGGAAAATCAATTTTAAAGTGAAACTTGCAGAGATTTTTTTAATTCAAAAGTAATAAAAGTGGACAGATTTTAAAAGTTAGTTAAACTATAAGGATTAAATATGCATTTGGGAAGAAGCATTCATTCTACTTAATGCAAAATAGGTGTACAATGTCATGAAGAGTAAATATTAAATAGATTTATTTAAAAAATTATTAGGACTAAACATTTCTGATTTAGGAATTTATTATTGATTTATTATTTCAAAATGAATTATTTATTAAATGCTATACATTGAATTAAGCAATGGGTAATAGAAACATAAAAAGAATTCTTGAAATAACTTCTTTAGGATTAGAAGAGTAGGATTATGACATCATAGAATTTATTACAGTTCTAAGTAAAGATTATGGTTTGAAATATAGTCTTAAATTATATTCAACTAAATTCAATTGGTTTGTGTCTCTAGTTGTTTGTTTGGATTGAAACTTGATGTTTAAAAAAAAAACAAAAGAAACCTGATGCTTTGACATATAGTCTTATAAGATAAAAGTTTATTTATAACAAAAATATATATATATACACACACACACACACACACACATATATATATATATATATATATACACCAAATATCCTTTGGTATGCATCTAAATCTGACCCTGCTCAGGCCTCTGATAAAATTTTCAGTTTCATCCAAGTTTGTCTATTTTTAGTTTCTTTCTCTCTTGTAAAGGATATTTGGTTTTCCTAGAAAATCATAATTTTCATCCAGGTTTTCAAATTTCACATGTATTATGATGCACTCTGTTAGTGATAATTTACAAAACCTTTTTCTGTGCTAACTTCCTTAATTTAATTTTTAACTTTCAATTTAATCTCCAGCATTGAGAAGAAAATTCACTTGCAAGTTACTGGTATGTATTTTTTCCTTCAAAAATCAGGTATTGAATTGATTCATGCATATCAGGGCTGCTTCTGTTTTCAAATGTATCATTTGACCTTTGTCTTTATGAATTATTTCCTTGTATATTTTTCTTTCTTTCTTTCTTTCTTTTTTTTTTTTCTAGTTTCTTTAGTTTAATGCTCTCAATTTTTACTTGATTACTCCCTCTGGTTATGAATCTAGGTAATGCATTGCTATCTGAAGTAATACAAACATGGTGTTGAAACCTCAACATCAAGAGTGATGTCAAGTTCTCATTCCAAGGCACATAGTATCCATTTATCCCTGATCGGGGATGACAACTTTCATCACTCTGTTGAGGTATTGTCTGTTTTATCCAGTTAATGGTTATAATTTTTCATTTTTTAATTAAGAATTTGGGAGAATATTCTCTGAAAATTTATAAATATCTCATTCCTCATCAAATCACTCCTATCCTCCAGATTCAATATTCATTGATAATTCAAGCCTGAATATACTTTTGCTATGATGATTGGAAAATGGTGATTTTTAAGTCCTTCATATCTTCTATTAGAAGACATTCTACTATGTAAGTTTCCCTTTCCTTTTATTTATTTATTTTTTTACTCATTTATTTTACTTATGTGCCTGTTTGTTTACTTTTATGGTCAGTATAACTTCATCAATTATTTTATTCAATAGGTGATCATCTGTTACCGACCTATTTTGATTTTCAGATTTATCCCAATATGGCCTCTAGAGTATATACCCATACCTTTGCTCTAATTAAGCTATTAGTTCTGTAGCAGCAGTATTCTAGAGAAATAATAAAATATTATAGTTAAGAATTGTCAAAGATAAAACTAAGTTGGATATACAATTAACAAAGACTATTTATTAATAAATTTTTAGTAAGTGAACATATTTGCTGTATTTCAGCAAGGCTTCAAAAGTGTTAGAAGAGAATACTGCTATAGAATAAAAAGAGAAAATTCCAAGGGCGCCTGGGTGGCACAGTGGGTTAAGCCACTGCCTTCGGCTCAGGTCATGATCTCAGGGTCCTGGGATCGAGTCCTGCATCAGACTCTCTGCTCAGCAGGGAGCCTGCTTCCTCCTCTCTCTCTCTCTGCCTGCCTCTCTGCCTACTTGTGATCTCTCTCTGTCAAATAAATAAATAAAACCTTTAAAAAAAAAGAGAGAGAGAGAGAAAATTCTGAGACAGTCTCTGACTGGCAAGCATTCTATTAAAGTGAGATTTTTGTAAGTGTTCCTTGGTCTTCAGGAACATTTGGTAGTCTTTGGCTGCAAGGGTATAAATAAGCAAGTTTGAGCATATTTCTGAAGAGGAAGGATTGTTCTGTGTTAGAAGTGAGGGTTTTCTGTGGCTGGCCATATCTTAGAACAAGTATGAGTTGATAGGGGTGCTTTTTTTTGAGCAAACTGTCCCAATAGTCCTGACGTGGGTGGCTACCATGGCAGATTAATTTATCAGAACACCAACTTAATCCCTGCATCCACACTCACCAGCTTCATGACTCATCAAGTAATTAAGATGTGCTGGTTAGGTTGATTTCACCATATGCTCTCTTCACTCATCTGTGCCCTGTTAGATGCTCCAGAAAGCCAATCCATATGAACTATAACATCTGAGTTACCAGTCAGTTTGGAATATTTGTTCTCATTTGCTCCCCCCCCCACTTTATTTTATTTCTTTTCAGTGTTCCAAAATTCATTGTTTATTCATCACACCCAGTGCTCCATGCAGTACGTGTCCTCCATACTACCCACCACCAGGCTTACCCAACCCCCACTTCCCTCCCCTCTGAAACCCTCAGTTTGTTTCTCAGAGTCCACAGTCTCTCATGGTTTGTCTCCCCCTCCGATTTCCTCCATCTAACTTCTCCTCTCCATCTTCCAGTGTCTTCTGTGTTTTTCCTTATGCACCGCAAGTAAGTGAAACCAGATGATACTTGCTCCTTTCTTGACCCTCCACTGACTTTTGGTGGCTGCATTTCCCTACAGTTACAGGGTTACAGGAACATAGGTTCCTTCCTCTTTCTCCTTCAGGCTCCCAAAGGCAATAGTTCCCTTCTGTGTTAGTGCTCCAGACTTTACCAACCCCATACATTCTCTTAAACTTTTCTACCCTTCTATAAACTGTTCCTTCATTAAATCGTTTTTAGCTGACTCCCTTTGAGTGTGCCACCTAGTTCTTGTCAGACCCTTAGGACTCCCTTGTGCCTTAATTTGTTCAGCTATAAAATTAGGGTAATAACTATTACCACACTAAGGCAGGTTATAAAGATCACATGTATTAATGTATGTAAAGACTTTAGAATAGTATCTGGCCCATGGAAAGCACTGGGTAAATCTAACTAACAATCATAATGATGTTAATAATGTTATTATTACAACCTCAGTTTATTTCATTTGGCTTACAACTTGAGTCTCTTTGGGCTTCTTTTTGGGTATTCTACGCAATTTTCTATAGTATAGGGTGAAAATCATTGAAATCAGAGTAAGAGATTGATTGCAATAGGCATATTTAATTAAGGAGATTAAAAATTTGTTCTCCCTTAACAGAATGAAAAATGTCTACATTTACTTAAGAGAAATAAAATAAAAATTTATGTAAAATAAAATACAAATTAAAATGTGATCCATCCTTTTCTTTGGCAGATACACTTTTTTGATCCAAGAGAAGTTGCAGATAATTGTATTTAAATACATAATTCAAATAAAGCAGCAACCTTACAACACACACACCTAAACACAACACAAAAATCTTATCTTTACAAATTGAAAATAAAATTCTTCTTCCTTTTTTATAAGTCATGCCCCCAACCCCCATCATGTGATGATATCTAACTTCTCTGGTCTAGCTCTCATCTTCCCTCAGGATACCTGTTCCCATCTCTGTGTGTGGAGTTGTTGGGGTAGTATGCCAAATGCCTCTGTTTATGCCCCATGCACATTCTAGGAATATCAGTGTCTTCATTTTGTTTATTTGAACCTGATAGGGGTGATGAAGAACAAATGTGGTTGGAGCTTATTGGTCTTAATAATGCTCTGAGGAATGCCTAAGTTTCCTAGATCCCAGACTGCTTTATTTTTTAATCCTTTCCTAGATCCATATTTCTATCATTTTTCTTAATTTCTGTGAGATCCCTATGTAGCTTAAGTAAATCAAAGCCACTTTTGTTTCTTTACAAACAACCCTGATAAGAAGGTTTGCTTAATTTTAAAATGGTGCAGAAATTGCCAAGAAACTGAATTATGTAGATAAAAATGCACTAATAACCAACAAAATTTCTCTAGTATTTAGAGGAATAACTGGACTATAGATCTGGACTACATCATCTGTTAGGTTTATTGTTTGTATTATTTGAGAGGGGAAGTGCATTCATATTTCTTGTCTTGTGGGACATGTTCAATATGCTCAAAATTATGTATCAAAGAGTGACAGAGAACTAACTCAAGACTTGATTTGAGAGTGACACTCAGAAGATTTTGGTATTGGAACTTGCTTTCATGTTTGTACAATGTATGAAATTCACAATCTTAAGAAGAAATACATAAGCAAAATATCAATACTAAAATAGTTTAGGAATATAACTCTATAAAAATGTTAAGATTATTGATGTGTAAGGTCCTAACAATTATAAATTTGCTAGAAGGGACCAAAGAGATATTCTAGTTAAATCTCCTAATTTTATAAATAAACAAAACAAGTGCAGAAAAATAAGGTGCCTTGAGAAAGGGTCATGCAGATTGCAGAGGAAAGGCTGTGATCCACATATTGTGACTCTTCTCATGTTTATTGTGTTTCACCTCTTATTTTCTTAATAATCCCTTGTATATTTAAATATTTTTTAGTTTGCTAATTAACAAAAATAATAATGTTATTTAAACACTTAAAACATGCCAGGGACTCTTCTGAGAATTTTACTTATGTCATTGTATGTAATCTTCACAACAATCCTTCAAGGGGGACACAATTATCAACCCTTAATTTACAGGTAAGGAAATCCATCAGTTAAGCTACTTTCCTAATATTTAGGCCAACACTTTCACAATTTCATCTTTAAATTTACTTCAAAATACTTGGGAGCATATAATTTATTCATTACTCTTTAATAGGATTAACAACACCTATGAATTGGATAGTGTTTGATCTAATATCTCTGACCTTTCTTCTAAAGAAAATTTGGAAGTGAAAATGTCATTCATGTCCTCAGTAAAAATCAACGTCAAACATTTACTCTTTGCTATCTTCTTCCATCCTTGAATCCACCTTGATCATAACCAGTTTTCATTGATTCTCTGCTTGGCTTCCTGCCTGTGATGTATTGTGTAACTAGATTTGGACTTTCTTGTAAAGTTCTCTTTCATTTTGCTTAAGCCTTACCTGATTTTAATTTGCACTTTCCCTGCTCTGACCCGCTTTACTTTATAGGTTTCCTATTCTCCGCACTTGAGCAATCTGACAGCACTCAAAAGATGTTTATGATGGCTCATTTTTCCCCCCTGAGTCACACTTGTTAGAGTGACTTTTTCTCGTTAGAAAATAGTATACTTTTGGTAAGTGAGTTCTAATAAGATGCCGTTTAAAAAATAATTTTTTCTAACACTCACAGTGAGAACATTGCTAATAAATCATAAATAATATCAATAGATTAAAAATACCTTTTTCCTCTTTTCAAACATTCTTTTTTAGAATACATTGAAGGTCATAGCAAAACTAGAATATTCTTTTTTACTCTGTGATTTTTGTGTTCTCATTTTTTCACTTGACTCTGTAACAGACATTTTAAAATGTCTAAAAAAGATCCACTGAGAAATTATGTAGATGTAATATAGATTATTATAGTGCTTTAAAACTCAGTCACTTTAGAATCATTCATATTTCTTTATCAAAGAACAAAAATGGCTTATTGTTAATCTGTTAATGAAGAATTAACAACAAACTTGCAACTTGTGCTTATTTTAATATTTCTGTACTACACTGTTTAATTAGTGATTGTAATCTTTTCTAGGGTTAGAATAAAACAAATTTAACCTAGAAGTCACTCATATTTTCCATTTGTTAGGATATCTAATTAGCATTGCGAATAAAACTTTGTTGAATTAAATTTGTTTTCTGATTATCTGATATGTAATTCTTATGGATGGGTGCTAGGACCAAAGACTGGGTGGTCACCAAGGTGGAGGAAAAGAATACTTTTAGATTTTACTGTACAAATTAGTAGTTTTCTGAGAGTGTCTAGTAAAATACCATATCCTTGACTCCAACCAAGCTGAGGATTCTCTGTTGCTTTTCCCAGTTCTATGACTCAACCCACATTTTCTCCCATCAAGAACCTTTGCCAGTCAGGCCTTGGAAAATCCATGATTGCATGACCTTAGTGGGTGACCACTCTACCAATCCTTTTCCCTCTGCTCAACTGTCCATCCTCATTCAGCACATTACTAAAAAGATTTTATTTATTTGAGAGTCAGAGAAGGAGAGAGAGAGAGAGAGAACAAGTGAGTATGAGCAGGGGGAAGAGCAGAGGGGCAGGACAATGGGGAGGAGGAAAGAATTATAGCAGATTCCAAGCTGAGCACAGAGCCTGATGCTGGCTTGATTTCAAGACCCTGATGTGACCTGAGCCAAAAACCAAGAGTCCAATGCTTAACCAACTGAGCCACCCAGGCGCCTCCTCATTCAGGATTTAGAGGATAACCAAGTACTCTTATCTGATGATAGACTTGTAAGTGGGAGTACTCAAAAAATCACATGGAGGCCCTTCCCATGGCAAAAAGAATATAGACTTTCTCTACCCATAGCTCATGATCTGAGTGAGTACTAGAGCCCTCCATTTGGTGATTAGGATCTGGGCTGCCTGACAATGTGTTTGGCCATCGTGAGAGGCCACTGCAAAGTAGAGGTACCTGAACTGAAAGGCATTAGAGAAGTTCTTGGGATTTTCTCCTGTCATCTCCTGGTAACCTGTGAATATTTTTCATTTAGTTCTTTGGATTTGACTGGACTCATGGAAACCATGTCTTTAGAAAAACAGTTCAATATTTTATAATATATGTAGCTCTCTGGGAATCCCTTTATTCACTTGGAAGGCACTGTTTAATTTATGAACTTTAAAACATATTTGTAGGCATCCCTTTTGTAAAAATTAAAGAACTGCCTATATATGCTAAATTACCAATTGATGGGTACCCTTTATCCTGGACATATCTTTATGTCTAATGTTGAAGAATAAAATTACTAATCCTAAATTCAATGCAGTGTTATTCTTTCATATAAAATGATTTGTAACATTAAATGGATAAAAGAAAGTAGCAGCCATTGAGTCTAAATTCTGATTTTAATTTTCACTATATTTGCTTTAAAAAATGTATGAGAAATCAAAATAAGAAAAGGAATGAAATGAGTACTTAATGAACATCCTTTAAGAAGTAGCCATTGGTTTCCTGCTATTTATGAAAACTTATGAACATATCTATGACATTAATTGGTTTAATTTAAATTGTACCAAAACAAATATTGTATAAATTTTAAGAGAAATTTTGGAGGACTTTTTGTATATTTAAAACTCTTAAAGGATTTGAAAAGGAGAAGTCACACTAAAAACACAGTAAAATATCTAGTACATAATAAATTCAGGAGAGGAACTATAGGTTTGGTATGGTTGTACATTCAAAAATATGTCAATCTAGAAGATCACTCATTTCATCGATATATCTGTTTATAGCTAGGCTTGCCTGAAACAATTCAAGATAATTCCTGGTGAATGATATGATTATAAAGAGCTTCCTCTATCACTTCAGACATGTCCCAGTTTGGACGTAAAGTGTATTAGTCAATTTAGTCCTTCCTTGATGACCCATCATCTGGCCTTTATTCTCTAACTGTCACAGTTGAGAGGATTAATGAGTGCCCGGATTCCCAAACATGAGTTATGCTTGGAAGGGCTATATACACCCTTGGAATCCTCAATGGCCCCTGCTCTTAGACAACCATAGGTTTTGGGAAAATTAAAGCATTAGCCATAGATTACTTTTTGACTCTGAGAATTTAAGGAATGGTCTATAGGCTTTCTGTCATGCAATTATATTTACTGCATGTGTTTGTACTATTACACACTTGTCCATGAGTAAAGAAGTGAGAAAATTAAAAGAAAAAACATTCTGAGTCTACACTGGAGACCTTCTTTGTAGACACTGCACTGGAGAGTATCATGAAGATTCTCTACTCTAACTTGGCAACTGTGCTACTGAGTTTAAATGTTCAGGAAGAAAAAAAGTGGTTGGGAAGACTGAACAAAAGTCAGTCTTGAAGCATTTCTGCCTTGTTTTGGCTATAGAAAGACGACGTAATTCAGTTATGCTATGAAGCTTTAAAAGCACATCTGTCATTAAGGTAAATGGAGTTGCTCATAATTTTGTCATCTAAGGCAAACCTGACTTGCTTTATAAGTATATTCTTTTGTAGCATGAAAAAATACAAATGCAATAATATACCCTATAGCAAGCCAAGATTACATGTATCATTAATTTTTTGGCGAGACTGCTAATATGCTTTAAGCAAAGAAAGAGATCTCAGGAATGTAAAAAGATTTTTAAACCTGCAAGTGAAAAAAATGATAAAAGTAATCCCCTGGGAGAGTCTTTCTCAACATATTCTTGGGCCCCCCCTTTTATATTCCAGAACTAGAGAAGTAGAAACAAAGTTGGCAGCATTTGTAGAACAATCAATATGAATAATGATTTTTGCTAAATATTTTCATTATTCTTCAAATTATTTTTGAGTAATTATGTTTTTTCTAATTGCAAAGTCAATCTAAATATTTATGCTTTTTAATTCAATCACTATTTTTAGACTTTTCTAAAAGTTACACTCCTATTGAAAATTCCTAGGCAACCGATATTCAAATTAAGGTCCATGTAATATTGGATTATGAAATTAGCAGTGAATTTAATGATATGCAAATTTCAGGAAGGAAGTGTTTTAATAAACGATAATTAAAATAATAGAAGTCCAAAATTATATTATAAAAATAGCTAAATTTATGAATTAAAACCCTTAGTTTACTTAGTTTTCTGTTATTTGAACAACATGAATAAATAACTACCATTTCTTTCTTATATACTTTGTTTCATTTAGCCAAGGGGACATGGGAGGGAGACAATGATACAAAATACAGTGCTTCTACCTCTTGGTAAACTTGGGACTTTGGTATGAAAGGTAAAAAAATGACACCCCAAAACAGGTAATTTTGGTATATTGTTTATTTTGAAGTAAAGGTACTTGAGAAATAGCTGGTGCAATAAGGCTATTCCGAACCTCCTTTGTCCCTTTTGAAAGCAGAAGATGAATCCCCCACGTGAAAGGTACCCTCCCTGTATTGGGAGGGTGGAATCCATTCTTATCACCAGAGAGGGAGTTCAGGGCCTGGAAGGATCTACGGACCAAACTTGTTACTTGTTCACTATTTATTATCCCAAGTCCAAACCCCTTTGTCTTGCCAAGTCTTCACAAATTCATTGCTTCTTTATCTAAAAGGTATAATAAATCTTCTGGCTTTGGTCACTTCTTTGAGTCTCACATTTTTAAAGGGCTTCCGTACATACAGAATAAAATTTGTCATGTTTCTTTCCTGTTAATCTGTGTTGTGTCAATTTAGTTATTACACCAGCCAAAGAACCTAGAAAGGGAAGAAGGGAAAATTTTTCTTCCTCTATAGCACATAATAATTTATTTTAAAAGTGTTCATAATTTATTAAATCATTCTTCTTGTTAAATATTTATGTCTTTAATTTATTTTTTCTACCTTTTTGGTAATTTTTAATATGCTTTTTAAACAGTTTAACACACTTAGCTTCCATCAACAGTATATGAGAATTTCATCTTGCAACACCCTCATCAGTTAAATTTGTATTTTTTAATCATACTAATTTTGTAAGTAAAAGTTCCCATTTATAATGTTTGTATTTATTTTCTTACTAATGAGAGCAATTGTTTAATAACTTATAAGTAACTTTAATTTTTTATTTTAAAATTATTTAATTGTGTTTGGACCATTAAAACCATGATTTTAGTGCTTCTAATATTAATTGTTTTATATCTGTAGCTTAGGAAAGATTCACCCATTTTCATGCTCATTACAAAAATTGTGCCTTTTAAAGCCGCTTATGTTATTTTAGATATATTGAGAATTTAAATCTGTGTGTGTGCATGTGTAACATTTGATCCTAGCTTTTGAAATTTTCCTATTGTGTTTTTTCCTTCCTAAAACTTTGTGTCCTCTAGATTAGATAAAACTTGTCTATGTGTTCTTCAAAATTACTTGATGGATTCTTGTGAACATTTAAGTATGTTGTGTGTGTGTATGAGTGTGTGTATATATATATATATATATATATATATATATATATATATATGGAGAGAGAGTGCTTTTATCTTTTAATCCCATGAAATTTAAAATAAGATTTTAAAACATGATTATGAAGTTGAAATCATGATTATGAAGAGGAAATGATTAAACACAAGAAAAAGTACAATAAAAATAAGAATGATTGGCTAATGTGATGGAGTATATCTGTCTAAAAACAAAGCAAATTCAAGTAGTTATTCCTGTCTTTTGTGAATTTGAAAAAAATTTCTTATCATCAGCCCAACAATATATGGATTTAACTCAACTGTGTTTTGTAGATTAAATAAATGTAAAGATATCCTAAATTAGAGTAGTGATATGTTCAAGATAGGCTACCATAACTTATTATTTTCCTACCTATACTAACTAGTTGATGGTAAGTAGTATTAATCATGCAGTGGTTTAATTTCCAATATTTTATAAAGCAGAATCATTAACTATTAAGTATAATCAACATTAAAGTATAAAAAACCTCTAACTTCTCTCTATAATGATTTTCTTAGAAAATCTATTCTTTATTCTTTTAATAAAATATCTCAATATAAAGTATTTTTAAAATGCAATAGCAAAAAGAAAAGAAAAGGTATCATTCCATTTCCCAAAATGCCACTTCCAGTGTTCTAGTATTTAGCCTCACAGTTGTTTTTTCCAAACCTAGAAATAAAATTATGATCTAAATGTTATTTATAATTCATTTACATAGTCATACTGGTTAATTTTCTCAGAATCTATAGTTCAATTAATGAACTTGCTAAAGATTATTGGGGCACACACTATAGGTTAGTCTACTTAATGTCCATTTTCAGGTGTGTTCTTTGATGTTCTTTTTTCTTTGTAAGGATTGGAATGTACCAAACTTGGGGTGCCTGGGTGGCTCAGTTAGTTAAGTGTCTGCCTTTGGCTCAGGTCATGATCCCGGGGTGGTGGCGGGGGGAAATCTCTGCTTAGCGGGGACCCTTCTTCTCCCTCTTCCTCTGCCTGCCCCTTGCTCTGTGTGTGTGTGTGTGTGTGTAATAAATAATTAAAATAATAATAATAAAAAAGAAATATACCAACCATGATTTTACAGCCTATCTTGAAGGTGGGGATAGCTATATGGCCACCTTCTGACTAATGGAATCTAAACAGAAGTTTGATAGTTATGGTTTGTTAAAAATGCTTTTTCTTTTCAAATGAAAAGGGACAGAGCTATTATGTTATTTTGCTGTACATTCTTTTTTTCTGCCTTGAAAAGAGATAAGCTGCCTGCATGTGCATCTAGCATCTTTGCAGGAGGAAAGAAGCCAACACTTTGTGTGATAGAGCAGGAATATAGAAAATCCTAAAACCATGAATTATCACTGAATAGTTTTACCACCTCCACCAAGATTCTACCTCTGTTCCTGTTACATGAGAAAACAAAAACAAATAAAGCACCCCCCCTTTTTGTTTAAGAAACTCAGTTTTTCTGTTACTTATAGCCAAATGCATTCTTAACTGATAGAATTATTTACTCATCTTCACTTTCTCCATTTTCAGGCATGATTTCCCGGGAACCTCTCTATTGCTCAGAAAACAAAAACAGCTATAGAGTATTTTCCTAATTATAAGAGTGAAGAGGAACACTTCCACAACTCTTTTTTGGACCTAGAAGAACCCATTTAACCTTACTCCACTGTAATCATGTTTGGTAATTTTTAGGTTTAAATACCTTTATTTTCTTCCATTTGGATCAAGAGAAGGAAATAAACAAAACAAAACAAAACAAAGCAACACTTCATAAACCAAAGTAAGTAACCTTCAAATTTAAAATATGAATAGTAAATATAAACACAAATTATTTTTCTCCTTTATTCATTCACTCATTTAGTCAGTCAACCAACATTTACTTAAAGGTCTATTATATGACACATACTGTTTGTATCTCAGGGAAGATGTGGTGAATAGTATTTTTTGTGTTATTTCCTTCCTTCCTTTCTATTGATCTTAAACTATTATTCTAATAGGGGCTGACTTTGACAAGCATTATGAAAGTGAATCTAAATAGGATTATATTTCTCTCTTTTAGCGGGCAGAAAAAGGTATCTCAGACCAGAGAGGACCAACCATCTGTGTTCAGAAAAAAAGGACAAGTGATTTCCTACAAATATAGAGCCTATAGGAAGAAAAAAAGTAGTAAGAGGAAAAAGAGGGCAAATATATTACATTTGTTTAAACTGACTTGTGGGATCATTTGTTATTTAATTACTTCTTTAAATCAACACAATGTTCACAGGTATAGGGACCCATACTCAAAATTTGAATAAGCAAATAAACACAACAAAAAATGTAACCAGCTAATTTTCTCTTAACAGCAGATTAAACTCATATTTCAACATTAAAATAACAAATTACTGTGGTTACAAAACATTAGCTACAGATCTCAATAGTTCTGCCTCTGGTTCTATTTTATGAGAACCCTCTTTATTCCTGTTTATTTCTAATGGAGAGTGGAGTATAAACTGACCTTACACATAAATGACTTTATCTATATGCAAATAATCTCATGGAAATCTCTGGTGAAATAGTTATGTACAGGCCTATCTTAAAAAATATATATAGATGTCAGATTTTTAAATTCTAATCTTTCTTTGTATTGTATTTGTACCACACTTTTAGCTAATTCTTACTAGTTTCCTGGAGGTTTTGTGCAGTTTGTCAAGGTAAGAAAAATGTTAGATGGAGAAATGTTATTCTTATCTTGGCACAAATCAGTTCAATATTATAGTCCTCTCATGCTACACCAGTCCACCTAGGCTTTTGCCAATTGCTCTTGAATTAGATTTACTAAATTTGTAAGCAATAATCAAATAAATTAAAAGCTAAATAGCTGGAATACATTGTTTTTGTTAGTGGTAATAAAATCTCCACAGAAGTCCAGTTTTGTTTTGCTTTTAACGTAAAACCTCTGTAAATAATATTCATGTGATAATAATTCTTGTTAACTTGGAAATCAGCATTTTATTTTTCTCCATTAAATTTAATTTAGTTTTGTATTGCTCATCCTTAAATGAAGTCTGGAATTGGAGGAACCAGGGAATTATAAAATTTTATTACTTGCCATGCTAACTGAAGGGATTATGTTTAGGTAATATTAAAATTTCTTTAAATTGCACTACTTTATGAGTACACATTTATTATATGAAAATTGATCATAATTTCATTTTCTTATTAGTTAAGATTAACAGTGCCTCACACTGTTTTCTGAAGACTTAAAGTCACAAATACCCTTTTTCATGTGCCTTTAATTTTTTTAAATAAAATATCAGCTACTTAGACTTCAAAATGTCTTTTTTTTTTTTTTTTTTTTTTTAATGCTGGGGCTTGAACTCACAGCTCTAAGATTGAGACCAGAGCTGGGATCAAGAGTTGAACCTAGCCATCCAAGTGACCCCAAAATGTTTATTTCTAAATAAGAAAAACAACCTAGATTTTTGGAGAATCGTTCCTCTTAGATATTAAGTTATGAGCATATTTTTTCCAGTTGTCCTTTTAAACTACTTTTTTAAAAAAATGTTATGAACATATTAATCAAAAGCATCCAATTACTTTACCTAAGAACATAAAAGCTTTATCATCTAGGTATGGGTTTATAAACTAAGTATGCTTGTTTTTATAAAGTTTTATTAGCACACAGCCATGCTCTTTCATTTATGTATTATCTATGGTTGTTTTCCTTTACAAGGGTAGAGCTGAGTAGTCTGACAGAGAATATATGACACGCACAATTGAAAATATTTACTATCTAGCCCTTTACAGAAAAAAAGTTACATTATAGGGGAATGCATGAACAGATCTAGAATCTACCTATATATAGTCCTGTTTTTTATTTGGAATAATTATTATAAACTATCCTGCTTATGTCATAAAAAAAGATTTGGTATAGAAAACTACAGTGATGTTCCAATTTGACTCAAATTTGTGGCCAGAATCAGAATAAGAACCAGGAACTGTGGGCCCTCAATTTCATATCTACCACATTATATTTTCTTCTTTAGCAACATACACCTTGTCTTATATTTTTTCTTATTTTGACTTTGTAAACTTTGTGTGTCAAAATTATACCAAAAGAAGGTATAACTTAGAAAACAGCTTTGAGTGAAAATGTGAAAATGTCTATGCTACCTAAAGCTATCTACACATTTAATGCAATCCCTATCAAAGTACCATCCATTTTTTTCAAAGAAATGGAACAAATAATCCTAAAATTTATATGGAGCCAGAAAAGACCTCAAATGGCCAAAGGAATATTGAAAAAGAAAGCCAAAGTTGGTGGCATCATAATTCCAGACTTCAAGCTCTATTACAAAGCTGTCATCATCAAGACAGTATGGTACTGGGCCAAAAACAGACACATAGATTAATGGAACAGAATAGAGAGTCAGAAATAAACCCTCAACTCTATGGTCAACTAATCTTCGACAAAGCAGGAAAGAATGTCCAATGGAAAAAAGATAGCCTCTTCAACAAATAGTGTTGGGAAAATTGGACAGCCACGTGCAGAAAAATGAAATTGGACCATTTCCTTACACCACACAGGAAAATAGACTCAAAATGGATGAAGGACCTCAATGTGGGAAAGGAATCCTTCAAAATCCTTGAGGAGAACACGGGCAGTAACCTCTTTGACCTCAGCCGCAGCAACTTTTTCCTAGGAACAATGCCAAAGGCAAGGGAAGCAAGGGCAAAAATGAAATATTGGGACCTCATCAAGATCAAAATCTTTTGCACAGCAAAGGTAACAGTTAACAAAACCAAAAGACAACTGACAGAATGGGAGAAGATATCTGCAAACGACATATCAGATAAAGGGCTGGTATCCAAAATCTATAAAGAGCTTAGCAAACTCAACACCCAAAGAACAAATAATCCAATCAAGAAAGGGACAGAGGACATGAACAGACATTTCTGCAAAGAAGATATCCAGATGGCCAACAGATACATGAAAAAGTACTCCACATCACTCGGCATCAGGGAAATACAAATCAAAACCACAATGAGACACCACCTCCCACCAGTCAGAATGGCTAAAATTATTAAGTCAGGAAATGACAGATGCTGGTGAGGATGTGGAGAAAGGGGAACCCTCCTCCACTGTTGGTGGGAAAGCAAGCTGGTGAAACCACTCTGGAAAACAGCATGGAGGTTCCTCAAAAAGTTGAAAATAGAGCAATTGCATTACTGGGTATTTACCCTAAAGATACAAACATAGTGATCTGAAGGGGCATATGCACCCAAATGTTTATAGCAGCAATGTCCACAATAGCCAAACTATGGAAAGAACCTAGATGTTCATCAACAGATGAATGGATAAAGAATATGTTGTATATATATACAATGGAATGCTATGCAGGCATCAAAAGAAATGAAATATTGCCATTTGCAACAACATGGATGGAACTAGAGGGTATTATGCTTAGCGAAATAAGTCAATCAGAGAAAGACAGCTATCATATGATCTCCCTGATATGAGGAAGTAGAGATGCAATGGTGGGGGTGGGTGTTTGGGAGGTAGGAAAAGAATAAATGGAACAAGATGGATCGAGATGGAGACAAACCAAAAGAGACTCTTAATGTCACAAAACAAACTGAGGTGGGCCAGGAGAAGGGGTGTAGGGTGGTGGGGTTATGGACATTAGGGAGGGTATGTGCTATGGTGAGTGCTGTGAAGTGTATAAACCTGGCGATTCACAGACCTGTACTCCTGGGGCTAATAATACATTGTATGTTTATAAAAAAATTAAAAAATTAAAAAAAGAAAACGGCTTTGATATAATCATGGAAAACTGTAACTTAAGGATTTTTTTAAAATTCTACATCCTTTGCAAACACATTAATAAGTAAATTGATGTTGTTAAGTTCCTTATTGAAATTATTTCTTAAGAGTAACAAGTTTTGGGCACCTGGGTGGCTCAGTGGTTTGAGCCGCTGCCTTCGGCTCAGGTCATGGTCTCAGGGTCCTGGGATTGAGCCCCGCATCGGGCTCTCTGCTCAGCAGGGAGCCTGCTTCCCCCTCTCTCTCTCTCTGCCTGCCTCTCCATCTACTTGTGATCTCTCTCTGTCAAATAAATAAAATCTTTAAAAAAAGAATAACAAGTTTTACATCTTTACATATCTTAGAAGTTATCATAAGTGAAGAAAACTGGTTGTATTGTTGCTTTGCAAATATTATTTGCCTAGGTAACAAAATCACTTTTTGTTCACTAAGTAGAAGGCAATTTAGTAAAGCATCATAAAATTTTAACTTAAAAGTGCATTCCTTCATCTAATTATGTATTCCTTTATTCACCAAATATTTATGAATACCATCTAAGTGCTGGGCATGATACTAGGTCTTGAAGATACAACAATGAATTCAATTTATTTCTAATTAGAAAGCAGGAAATATTTAGATTGGCTGTGGTAACACCTGTAAACATTGGTTCTTTAAAATAATTTTGATATGTTTTATACTTCCCCAGAAACACATCTGTAAGCCATGGTCATTAATAAACATAAATTGATTCTTTTTTTTTTTTAAGACTTTATTTATTTATTTACTTGACAGAGAGAGACACACACAAATAGGCAGAGAGGCAGGCAGAGAGAGAGAGAGGGGGAAGCAGGCTCCCCACCGAGCAGAGAGCCTGATGCAGGGCTCGATCCCAGGACTCTGAGATCATGACCTCAGCGGAAGGCAGAGGCTCGACCCACTGAGCCACTCAGGAGCCCCACATAAATTGATTCTGTTTTGCAACTAACACTGTTTAAAAAAAAAAAAAAAGGCTGACTACAGAGTATTTTAAAAATTGATTAGAATTAAAATGTCAAAATAAAAGATATTTGAATGGTAAATATTAGCTAGTTTTGCTACAGAATTTTCTATCAATTCTAATTTATAGACATATTAGACTAATTATAAAGTGGTTAATAAATCATCATAAAGCTAACTTTTAAAAAATATTCACTTACTCATTATTCATCCATTCAAAAAATATTAGGTGCCTAGTAGGAGGCAGGTTCAATGGGAATATAGCAAATAAACATTACAAATAAACAAACAAAAAGTCCTGCCCTACATGGAATTTGAATTGACAAAATACAGTATAGGTACAAATATATCAGAAAATATATACATTTTAAATTTGAACTCATCCTTTTTAAATATATATTTTAATTTTGTTTTTTTTCTGAAATTTATTAAATGTATTATGAGCATATGGATATTAAGAAAGAGCAAAAATACTTGTATTCGACTCAAGATAAAATACCCCGAAAGACCTTTCATTATAAGTATCCTCCTTTGATTATGGTCTCCTTCAAGTTAGGCAAGACATTGTAGTGGGAGGCTAGTGTAGCTCATGTACTCCTAGCTCATGTACTCAAAAAGCCACCTGAAGTCTATACGTTCACTGTGGTAGCTTACCACATTTTCTATAGAGTCTGACAAAAGGCTATCTTAATCTTTGTTAATTTTGATATTCTGATGAGTGTATGTTTTTCAATTGCAATAGGCAGAGAAGCAAGAAGACTGGCGAGAATCAGATATGACAAATAATTAGTTTTATAACTACCACAGCTCTCTCCAGGCTCAGGTTTCAAAAGGCAATGTGCCCTAATGGTGAAGAGTTCAGACTTCTGGACCAAGACTGTTTGGTCACAAATTCTGGATTGTCCATGGTCCACCTGGGTGATACTTTTTACTTAGTCTCTGTGTGCCAATTTCTTTATCTGGAAAACACCCCAAACAATACCTTATTGGGTTGGTTTATTTTATGAGTGAATGCTAAGTGTAGAAACAGTATCTGACACAGTAAGCAATCTGTAGCTTCACTGCAATAAATGAAATTTGGACTTTATCTTTCTTAAAATTCATTTGAACTCCAAAGAACATATTTTTTTTTTAGAAACATTCCTTCTATTCCTTCTAACAATAATAAAAATCATTAAGTCAAGGGGTGCCTAGGTGGCTCAGTTGTTTAAGCCTCTGACTCTTGATTTCAGCTCAGGTCATGATCTCACAGGGTTAAGAGATCAAGCCAGATGTCAGGGCTCCACACTGGATGTGCAGCCTGCTTAATTTTTTTTCTCTCTCTCCCTTTGCCCCTCCCAGACCTCCACTCCTGCTTGTGTGCACTTACTCTCTCTCTCAAAAAATATTTTAAAAACCATTAAGTAGAAAGTCACTTACAGAAGAAATAGTTGTCCAGCAAATGTTTAAATACAAGAAGAACCATGGAGTGCAGGCCCAGAAAAATAAATGAGGGAGTAGAGAGTTGACAGGTAGTCTTTTTGGTCAGTAGGAGTACAGATATACATACCTAAGCCTCCTCTTCCCACATTCACTATGTAGGTACCAAGATTCTGATGCATCTGCAAAATCACTTCCTGTTTTAAACTAATGAAACTATTCTCAGAGGATGTCCCCTTTTCAAATACCTGGACTTATCTAACCAGATGCATAATAACCATCCCCCCCCCTTTTTTTTTACTTGAACTAATTGTTATTTGTACATCTCTATTTTCTAATATTTCCTCTGGGTATTCTGTTAAGGTAAAACACAGCTTTATGATGCCCTTTCCAATCAACATCAGACTATTTGTTTCAAGATAGTAATTAACTTCCTGCTTAATTTGTCACACTTAATTTGAAATTAGGCGTGCAAAGCTATTAAAAACCGTGGTTGTGGTGTTTGCATCTGGTTGAGGCAGTAGCCACTGGCAGCCTTGATTTATCACTCTTCATTTAAATTCCTGTGCCAATGATTTTAGTTCCTAAATGCTATGACTGGCATTTATGGATTTCAAAATCAAAGTGAAAATAAGCTACAGTTAAGAACTCAACAGCTCAGATCAATGAAAAATGGTTTTATAACTGAATGCCCTGCAGTTAAATCCTAGGGGCTTGACCAGAAAGTGCTTAATGCTCAGAGATGTTGCTATGGGAAGACAACGAGTATCCCACTCTAATCGCTGTTTATAAATCACTATCAAAACTGCGCATCTTATAACAGTGCCATGTAAATTTACTCCTAGATGGAAAATATTTTTTGCTAAGCCTATTTCCTTAAAAGAACAAATCCCACCCCCAAAAGTAAGCTTCCCTGTCTCATAAATCTCACCTTTGATATTCAAATCTTTTTATCTGGCATTGCTCAGAGGAAGCAGAATATAATATTGCTACTAAGACCTAATTCATAATACCACATACAAAATTGTTTCCTAAATTGAATGAGCATGATTCTATAATTTTCTTATCAAAGACTGACTGTGGTATGAATCTTGATTCAGTGAAGCCTTCCTCAGAAATGTGTGAGAAGAATTAGGCTTTTCCACAACCCCGCAAGAAACAAATAGTGAAAACTTGTTCTTCCCGCATGCCTTCATCATCTAAAGGCTCAACCCTCCTGGACGGCCACTCCAAATGCTGTTCTTCCTTTAAGGGAAAGCTCCTCCAGGAAGTATTACAGCTCAATTAATCTTTACTCTTCTGAACTAAAGCATTCACAATCTGTATCTTACCACTGAAGCACTTAACTTAAAAAAATATATTATCTCTTTTCTTCTTTGTGAGCCTTTTTAAGTCCGCTAACATTGCTTCCCCAATTAAAGTAAGGTGTTTGAGGAAGCCACACTAGCTTCGTCCTTTCTTACTTATACTGTATGATGGACTATAGAGTACTGATCATATATTGTGGCTTAATAAATGTTTGTTCACAGCTCAGTACACTATAAATGTACTGTTTGAGACTCCAGGGATAAAATGAACCAACCAATAAAATAGTGAAAAAGTCCATCCTCATGGAGCATAAATTCCATTGCCAAAAGACCAAATCATATTTGGAATTTATTACATATGGAATTAAGTGATGGAATAAAGAACACATACAAACCACTTTGAAGAAAGTGACTTAGGTACTGTCTTAGGAAATTGACAAATTGATCAAAACAAGTGGAAACCAAAAACCAAAAAGGTTGAAAGTGACAGAGAACAAAACATGAAATAAAACAAAAACAAAAGAGGAAGAGACATTTTTCCTCTTATGCTTAAATCATAACTGTTTCTACCTACATACTCAGATTTCTTTCTTTTCTTTTTTTTTTTTTTTTTAATTTATTTATTTGACAGAGATCACAAGTAGGTAGAGAGGCAGGCAGAGAGAGAGGAAGGGAAGCACGCTCTCTGCTGAGCAGAGAGTCCATTGCAGAGCTCCATCCCAGGACCCTGAGATTATGACCTGAGCCGAAGGCAGAGGCTTTAACCCACTGAGCCACCAAGGCCCCCATATTCAGGTTTCCAATGTGACATATTTTTTTATTTTCTAGTAACCCTAAAAAATTTATCTTCTCACTGAGTGTAAAGTGATACAGACTTGAACATGGGAGGAACTATTGCTGACATCTCTTTTTTTTTTTTATCCTTCTAAAAATAATTATAACCTGAAAACACCATGGCGAACTTTCAAGAATACTGCAAAGTATTAGTGTAAAGAATTATAGCAGGAGCTGTTTGCCTGAAAAGCTACAGTAAGACTTTAGGGAAGAGGTATCTTCTTAGAGGAGGTATTAAAAAACAAAAAACAAAAAACAAACAAAAAAAACACCCAAACTTTTGCATCTTTATCAACTACATTTTCTTATTTTATTATATCAAATCTTTGGAATTAAGAAAAACTGATTTTAAATATAAAAAGACTGTGTGCATAGAATGTTCAACACATTATTCAATGTAATATTCTCATTTTGCAGATGAAAAATCTGAGGTCCAGAAAGATGAAATAACTGGCTTAAATTTACACAGCTGGATAGTAGCAGTTTAGGGACTAGAACTTAGAGTTGATCAGATTCTGACCAGATGTTTCCTGTCTCTCTGTATGACTAAACTACTGGACATTTCAAGAGAAAAAAAAATAATGGCATTATGAGCTATACATTCATGAGTATGCAGATGGCAAATAGAAGACAAAACTATGTACACAGGATATGAAATTTCAGGCCCTAGAGACCCATAAAACCAAATGGACAATAATATCTTCTGCATATTTTCAGGGCATTCCTGCTTAGGTTTACACAACTAAACACTTTGTCTTCTGAATATCTGTTCCGGGACAGTGAGTCTATGAATAGAATACTTACTATTGATGTCCTTAATGAGCACTTTAAGACTAAGGGACAAAAGTATCATGGTATTAAAGCTTTAAAAGATTCACTTTGAGTATTGTAGAATTTCGTGTGTTTGTGTGTGCATGTGAATATATACGTATACATATCCACATACTTAATTCACTAATTTATGTAGTAAATATTTAGTGCATAGATTTTATTATTTTTTTCTAAGCTTTTATTTATTTATTTGACAGAGAGATCACAAGTAGGCAGAGAGAGAGAGGGGGAAGCAGACTCCCTGCTGAGCAGAGAGCCTGATGTGGGGCTCAATCCCAGGACCCTGAGACCATAACCTGAGCCAAAGGCAGATGCTCAACCCACTGAGCCACCCAGGTGCCCCTAGTGCATAGATTTTAGATGAAAGGGACTATGTCAAGACTTGGGGATCCAAATATTTATCAACAATCTAATAGAAAAAACTGGCATGCAACTGAAATGCAGAGCATGGTAATAAGTACTATGGCAGGATAAATATAACGACTTATAAAAGGACAATCAGGTCAGCATCAGCATCATGAAGGACATTACAAGTCACTTTAGAGAAATCATCAACCATAATCCATCACACAGAAAGAAAAAGTACCAACATCTGAAAATTTTGTTACTCATTTTCTTATGACTAATGTGTACATTAATTATTTACATAATTATTTGATAACATACAGAAAGCCTCTATTGTGGCACTTAGGATATTGTGAGCATTATTCTTTTTCATTAAAATTAACATTCCCATCTTATAGACATAATACATTTTATTTATTGTTTTTGTTGGTCATTTAGGATATTTATACATTTCCTTATTATGAATCCATAATGCATGTTTACACACATATATAGTTTTCTACATTTTATCTTTCCTAGATACTAATATACAAGAGGAAATTTAAAGAGTATAATAATTTTAGGGTGTTAGAAAGATACTGCCATATACTTTTATAGGTACCCCTATAGTCCTGTAAAATTATCAGAGTTTTGACCAAATCATGCCGTTCACAAACATGACCATTACCATTTACCAAAGAAAACCACAAAACACAAAAAGCAAGTCCAATCTGAGTAGAAGAAAATTATCAGTTTTAATTTTCATTTCTTTGATTTTTAGTAAGAGTGAAGTTTTTTTAAATACACAGTAGACAATTGCATTTCTTCTGAGAATTGAAAGCTCTTGTCCTTTGCCCATGTTTACCATAGTCCATTCATCACAAGTATTTCCCCAGCTTAACGTTTATTTTCATTTTATTTATATTGACTTTAATGTCTAAAGTTCCTGGGGCACCTGGGTGGCTCAGTGGGTTAAAGCCTCTGCCTTTGGCTCAGGTCATGATCCCAAGGTCCTGGGATCAAGCCCCGAATCGGGCTCTCTGCTCAGCAGGGAGCCTGCTTCCCCTCTCTCTCTCTGCCTACTTGTGATCTCTGCCTGTCAAATAAATAAACAAAATCCTCTATAAAAATAAAATTGCTATTAAACTCATCTATCTTTTGCTTTGTAATTAATTTTTTTTGTTTCTTCATTTACTATTAGTCAATATTTACCCATATTTACTTTTTCTTAAAATTTTGTATTTAATGCTTATCTGCTTAATCCTTTGTAATTGGTTTAAGGGTATTTTCTTAGTTAAAGATTAACTGGGAATGTTTTAGTTTTATTTTATTTTATTAAAAGATTTTATTTATTTATTTGACAGACAGAGATCACAAGTAGGCAGAGAGAGAGGAGGAAGCAGGCACCCTGCTGAGCAGAGAGCCCGATGCGGGGCTCGATCCCAGGACCCTGTGATCATGACCTGAGTGGAAGGCAGAGGCTTTAACCCACTGAGCACCCAGGTGCCCCTGTTAATGTTTTAAATAATTATTTTCCTTTGAAAAATTTTATTCAATAACATATACTTCCCCCATTAATTTCAGATGTTTTCTTCACCCTATGTTAAATCTTTTTTTGTATATTAAGAACTTTTTTTTCAAGGCTATGTCTTCTTTTCCTTTGATCAGAAACTGTTTTTATCTTCTCCTTAGGAAAACAAATTAATTCCTGAAATGTAAGCTAATTATTCATTAGTTGATTGTGATTAAATATACTTTTCAAGTTTTAAGGGGATATTCTTGGATGAGAATCCATTTTAAAAAAATGACATATCCTCATGGAGCAGCACTACATTCTGCATTTATGAACACGTTCATTATCTGAGCAACAGATGACATTTTTAATACTGAAATGCAATGCACCAATTTTTTGAAAATATGATGGATGTTCCTTAAGAGAACTTTTACACGGAAAATTAGGCAAAATTTCATTAACAAAATAGAATCATGAGAAAAGTACCTTAGTTCTTAGAAAGTAAGAATCTGAAAATAAAGGGGTTTTTATACAAAATCTTACATAGCAAAACCATGTGTTTTTCATGTTTATAAATTAAGTTTAGATAGTGTGGAATCTGAGGTTTTGTATGGTTATTATAAATCCCAAACATTTATTCCTCTCATCTGTCTATTAACTAATAAATAAGTAGGCAATAATTTCCTCATCTTTTGACTCTAAAATTATAGTTTTCCCTTATAAATCAAATCCTTATTGGCCAAATGTATGTCAGATAATGGGTAATTTTCACATATTATGTTTATGATGTTTCTCACACCTTGACAAACTGTAATGGGCTTAAAAGTCAAATGAAAGGCAGGTATATCACCTCATTCCCTCCTCTGAGACTGTGCAGCACCACACACAGGTGTGTGCAGCACCACAGGGAGGAAAATGAAAATTTATGGAAGTAGAATATGAAATTTAAGCAAAAAATAAATTAATATTAATAATAGAAATTTTCAAAAATGGAACATTTGTAGGATAGAGAAAAATACCTAGTTCTAGATCATAGTATAAGAATGAGGACTTCTACCCTGGAAAGCTCATTAAAACTTTATCTAATCAGGGATGCCTGGGTGGCTCAGTCATTGAGTCTACCTTTGGCTCAGGGCAGATCCCTGAGTCCTGGGACTGAACCACCTTTTGGGAATCTCTGCTCAGCGGGAAGCCATCTTTTCTCTCTCCCACTCCCCCTGCTTGTGTTCCCTCTCTCACTGCTTCTCTCCCCCTCTCTGTCAAATAAGTAAATAAAATATTTTTAAAAAAATGGGTGACTTTTTGCTCTACATTTATCATCATAGCTTTTATAAATTGTGAAAATTAGGAAAAATATATTAAACATTTATTTTAAAAATTTATTTCTAACAAATAAGTCATTTTTTCATATTAGTTAGATCTAATATTTACTTTAAAAATATCAATAAATTAAATGGCATTATATTTACAAGAAATGAGTCTTGTAGTTTTATTAAATCAATAATCTAAGGCAAAACTGTTTAATAAGATTTGAACATGAAACTTTAAGATTTTTCCCCATATTTTGAAATTTGGCATAAACAAATAATCCTTTTATTTTAATTTATGCTACATTTAAAGTTCTAATTACTTGACTATGTCAAATGTGTTATGTGTTTTTAGCATGGCCATGTTAGTTTCAGCTTAGTAATATAAAAGAAGATTCAAGCACTCTGCAATATTTTAACATGAAATTTCATATTGTGGGTTGTACAATATGAATATCCATTTTTAAAAAATGAATGATTTTTACAGAACAAACACTTCCCTGTCTGAATGTTCTGAGTTGAAAATGTTAAGATTTTAAGCTATGAGAGTGAATTTAAACTCACTGCTCATCATGGTAACTACACGCTATTTAGAGTTTTTTTTGTTTTTTTGTTGTTGTTTTTTTTCCTTTGTACAAATGTTCCTTGGAGCCACCATTACTGTGCCAGAATGACAGTCTTCTCTGGAGCTTAACATTGCCTAGCAGTCATATAAGAGAATGACTCTGAGGCTCTTATATTACCTTGAAAATGTGTCTAAGGGGATCTCTTGAAGAGTCCTTAATTTGATACACCGCACTTCTCCTGTGGCTCCTTTAAGATTTGTGACCATGAATACATAGTACTTCTCTAGTCTACTAGACTTATAGAATTAGAGAATAGTAGAAGCAGTTGGGTTGGGGTTGATAAATTTATAAATGAAATAAGTAAGGATGACCCAACTGGAATGTGTACTGATGGTCTTCCATCTATAGACAGTGATGATGCAGAGAATGGTGACCTTCTATTTTCTGAAGCACAATTTATTTTTTATATTTTCTTCTTAAATAGGTTAACAGACAGAAAGATTTTAATGACATACATGGAAAGCCATGTTAAAAGAGTCAGTTAAATGATACAAGAGGTTGGAAATCTTTCTTAGGAGATCTTTGAAATAAGAGAAAAGAACAGTTATTGATAATATAAAATTTATATATATATATATATGTGTATATATATATATTTATTGTATAAGGTTTATATGTACATCCTGCCTGATAGCTTGTAGTTGAAGTCTATTGTCTCAAGAGATTCTTTAAGGCACATGAAAATTGTCATCTTGTAAAATAAGTGTAAAACTAATATGAGATGGCAGCAGTTAAGTTAATAAAATTCAGATGGTGAAAAATAGTTTATTTTAGGAAATAATTTTGCATGTCAGTTATAGTTTAAATTTAAATATATAATTAAGTTGCATTTGAAATAGGGTTTAATTGTTCTGCTCTTAATACAAGTAACTCACATTTTCTAAAACAGCTAAATAAAAACAG
This sequence comes from Neogale vison, assembly GCF_020171115.1. NCBI lineage: Eukaryota > Metazoa > Chordata > Mammalia > Carnivora > Mustelidae > Neogale > Neogale vison. The sequence continues at coordinate 45,349,412 of NC_058096.1, read as the reverse complement.
CAGTTGAATCTTTTAAATATTCAAAACGATTCAGCACAGTAAGTGTTTCTTCTTGTAAAAATAAGTACGAGGAACCTATTCCCAATTTTTAGGAATCTGAATGTGCGGTTCATATCTACAACTGACCAACACACTTATCTTTAAGAAAAGTGATTGAAAAACTTAAAAATACAAAATTGTGACATAAGACGTAACTATCATATAAACGTATCAAAAGATAATCTAAACTCAGAGATAGAAACAAGTCAATCATTCACTATTTATACAAAGAAGCTGTGAAAGAGGAAGTATAAAAAAGAGGTCATCAATTCATATGAACATTATAAAGTAAAAGGTAATACTCATCTTAGAACAGAGGTGTTAAATAAGTTTTTAAAGGCAAAATGAAATGGAATGAAAAGTACACTTCTCTCCATATATATGTATATATATTTATCATCCTTGCCATATTATTTACTAGCTTTAATGAAAGATGACTTAAGAAATGTATAAGCTGGATTACAATTTAAAAAGATGAATATACATAATTCAAATTAATTCACAATTGTTTTAAGAAAAAAACTTTTCTATCTTAGGGTATATTTTGAAAATGACTCAGTATAACAATATGTAGTAGAGCATAAAGGTATCATAGTCATGGAGTCTCACCTTAGGTCTATTAGGATGTCAAAATAATTAGAATTGCATTAGGTACAATATGGAACTAACTTTCAATTATTTTGTTTTTGATCTTTCATAACTGAAAGCTTTGCTCAGTGCCTAACAAAGCAAATATGTGGTCAAACAGCTAGGCTCTCTTTCATGAAACTAGACAAGTGAAATGTCAACATTCACTCCTTCTCATATCACTATTTAATCATTTATTACTTTATACATATTTTAAGGACTTGTCTACTGAGTAATATTTCAGGCACTCAGTTCTTGAAAATGTATATTGAATCAGATATCATATAATCTTCTTTTTACTTAGGCAAACTCTCACTTCTAAATCAGAGAATGAAAGACTGAGTTTTGGCTGCTCCTCAGTGGGCATAACGTCTCAAACCCTCAAAAGCGCATCTTGTTTTCACTACCTGGCATATAGCGCAGTCCTGGGCACAACACTGTCACCGAGTATATTTTGTTTGCTGACTAACACGTAGAAGTAAATGGGAAAAACAGTGACATTATTATTTTGTAAAATGTTTGCCGGGTTTGCTTCATAAATGTGTGACTTACCAACCTGCACAGTTCCTTCACTCCACTTAGGGCTTTTTTTTTTTTTCCAATTTATTTATTTTCAGAAAAACAGTATTCATTATTTTTTCACCACACCCAGCGCTCCATGCAAGCCGTGCCCTCTATAATACTCACCACCTGGTACCCCAACCTCCCACCCCCCCGCCACTTCAAACCCCTCAGATTGTTTTTCAGAGTCCATAGTCTCTCATGGTCCACTTAGGGTTTTAATGCTCAGCTACTTCCATCTTGAAATTATTAATAATTTTATCTTTGAACTCATGTTTTGTAAGTGAGTGTGGCAGGACAATGAACATCCCTGAGAGCCTGGGGCCCTGAGTTTAGGCAAAGTCCAGCCTCTGATCACCTTCTCACATATCCAAGATGTGTTTTCCTTGGCAGACTCCCCTGCTCTCTTCTATGCAGTCTTCTAATTCCTGCTTCACCCCTTCATTGTTGCTATCTTCCACCTGGGGTAGGTGATTGTGTTGACCACTGAGGAGGCAGGATCACATTTTTGGGGCATCTCCTATGTCCAGTGGGGGTCTGGACATGTGCACAGGCAGGATCTAGGTTAGGTCCACTAGCCCTGGGGAGTGCAAAGCTGTGTGTGTGTGTGTGTGTGTGTGTGTGTGTGTGTTGGCCATCTGTGTTCTAAAGAGGCCACGTCTTACTGGGGCAAGTTTCTCACCCACCCTGTGCAGGTAGCTTTCTAGAAAGACGGTTTAAAGACCTTAACAGTTCTTCCTTCCACTGTGGGTTGAGAAGGTCTTGGGAACCTGGGGGTGTCTTCGTTCTTCCTAATAGAATCCCATGCAGGGGGAGTGCCCATTCACTGGGTTGGATCAGTTCCTGGTGAAACCTCTCTCTCTCCTCCCAACCTTTCTGAGTGTGGCTTACATTCGTCTGCTCTGGTCTACTTGAAAAATATTTAGGGACTGTGACAGAAGAGGAGGGACTACAGGAAAAGAATTTCATGATTTTGATGATTTTGCAGATGAGTTAAATATTTTTATATTTGAATTTAAAAGTGGCATTGAGCAATATAAAGATGAATGGTAAAGTTTATGCTAATAATTTGAAATTGTATTTTTTTGTTGTTGTTACTTATAAGGACATCAAATGGCAATTAAAAAGCACCATGACAAGCTGAGAGAGAAACTGCAGAAGGAAAAGGCTTTATATTTTAGTACCTTTAATGACCCCTTTTTCCTGCTTTTTGAACAAAGGGTCCTGCAGTTTCACTTTTCACTGGGCATCACAAATTATGTAGCTGGAACTGACTGTTTAGAATCCAAACCAAATAGAAAAGTGCTGAGGAACACATGGAAGAAAAGAAAAAGCTATTTAATCTGAAGATTCTATATGGAATTTCAGTCTGATTAAAAGGTCAGCAATTTTTTTTAATCTTTATAAATTAAAGTATTTAAATATGAAGACATTTCACATTTTCAGTAATGATCAGGATAATCTGTCAACCTTGAAAATCTTTTAGTTTAAATATTACACATTAATGCTTTTTCAATCCTTTATAATATTTAAAACAAGGAGGGTTTGGAACATATATTTTTAAAGACCTTGTAGACATCAGCTATCTAAATCAGCAACTTTATTTTATAGGGAGAGTTTAGTTATGAAATTAAATTGGCTTCTGTCTCCAAACAAAGAACTGTATTGGAAATGAGCAAATAACTGGCTAGACATATGCCTACCATAAAGTAGAGCCTTATATCCTTTGGCAGATACAGATAATGCATGATATAATCATATATGTTTATCTTCACCGATAACCAAGTTTATTTTTTCAGGATTTAAAATATTTTATTAACAATCTTCTACTACTACTTTGCAGTTTGTATGAACAAATGATGTTAATATTGTTAACAGAGTAGTAGAAGCGTTATAATAGCAATAAGATCTTATTAGTTTATATTGAAGAAAATAGTCATCTTTCCTGCAAAATGTACAAATGAATTCCTCAGAGAAACAGCTGCTAACTCTTAAGAGCCAACTGCTTAAAATGAGGCTTAGGATTAAACACATTTTTTCCAGCAAGTATGATCACTAAGAAAAACCATGATGGCTATTAAAGAATAGGTTAGTGTTGATTAAAACCTTTTGTTGAAAATTCTGTAAGCACAGCACCAGAGGATTTAGTGAGCACGAAATTTAGTATGTGCTAAAGAAACTATATGCAATAATATTTTCTTGTTACTTTCTAGACAAGTGTCTGCTTAAATTTAAGGCTTTGCCCTTTTTATTCCCACTGCCTGGAATAGCCTTTTATGTATTCACAGGTTTTCTCTTCAACTTGTGATCTGCTCAAGTGTTACGTTATCAAGAGAGGTAGTTTTGGATTTCCCCAAGTAAAATACCTCCTTCTTTTTCTTCCAAATCTCCTACTCTGCTTAGTTCTTCTTCATGGGATATATCACTACTTGCCTTTAGAATATATAGTAACCAGAAAAGCAGGGGCATATAACTGGTTTTTGTTTGTTTTTCTCCTTGATTTGCTATACCTCTATTATGTAGAATAGTTCCTGCCACACAGTAAATATTCAATAAATATTTTTGAATGAATGAATTAATAAATGAATGAATGAAAGATAACTCAAACAATCTCCAATTTCTGTTAATGCAAGTCCATGGATATTTACAAAGTTATAGACAATGGAAGCTGAGAATATTCTTAGTCAAAAACACATAATCTTTGCTCTCAAAAAGCTCATATATTGGTTGGAAAAGCAAAATATGAAAAAAAATATGGTTATGTTTCAGTGAGATAGGAACATGTGTACTATTGAACATAACTGACTGGGAGCAGTTCAATTTCTACACGTGTTGACTGAGAGCTGAGCCACTGACTAACCTCAGCAAATTAACTGCTAAAGTCTAAGGGACTTTTCCAGATCATTCATTTACCCAAAAGATACATGCCACAAAAAGACACTAGACTTGGAAGTAATTTGACATTTCTCAGGAGTAAAAAGTTTGCAATCATCCAGGCTCTATTATAATTTAATATTTGGCTGGACCACAAAATCATTTAGTTATGATTAACTAGAGCAACATTTCAATTATCTTCCATAAAGAAACTATTCAGTGCACTTCTCAGAGCAGAAACACTTCTTGAGTAGATAGGAACATTTTATACTTGGATATAAGTTGTTTGTAGTTTTTGATATGTAATTTTCTTGTGTTTAAAAAATATGAAAAATACAAATAATACAGCATCTCTCATAAATTATCATTATTGGTTTTTAAAAAAACATCATTGGCTTATAATCAGTGTATATTTAGTAAGCATTTAAAACTTTTATACTGATTTTTTGCTCACTTTGAATAGATTTGTGCAGATTTTGGAAAAAATAATTATTTGCTGTCAAGATTTTTACAGGACTGTGAGAGATATCCAGAGATAAACTAATTTAAAATACAGATATAAAAATAAATGAACATTTATAACATCCCTAATTACCTTCTCCAGCAATGTATAAAAGGTTGGCTTTTGAAATAGACATCTCGAGTTTGTAAATATATACAAATTCTGTTTATTTAAATCTATTTTCAATGTTAGTTCAATTAATTATTGCTGCCTGAGCAAATATATGAAATCTCCAATCAAAATGTGAGCCTAAGGCAAGACCTATATGGAATAGTCATCCAAGGGCAGAGATAAAAGTGTTATTTTAAGGAATTAGACAGCTTGGTTCTGACAATAATTGCTTTAAAGTCCTGTTAGCAAATATCAGCAGAATTGGTTTGTAATTTAGCATTTCTTTCACTTTGAACATTGTCCCTAAAGGTTTTTGCACATGTCAGGGTATCTACAAACACAATTTGTTTCAGGTTGACTATCCACGATTAACATTTTCCTTTACTGTCTATGACCTGAATAATTTCTTTTACGAACTACACACCTTAGTTTTCCTATCATGCACTGAAGATTAAAATAAAATGTTTTCTAGGTGTTGCTTTCTAAATGAAACACCTTTAAAAACCATTTAAATAAACTATGAAAATAGAAGATTGCAAAAATAGCTCTTAGGGATTGTAGAAGTCAGTTAATTAAGGTTTACTGCAAAGATTCCTAATTATGAGAGTCATAGTTTTAAATCTATAATCTTATTTATCCAACTGGAATCAGAATAATCAAGGAATGTTTCTCCTAACTACAGCTAAGTGGTTGTAAGTGATTTGGAATTTTTTATATTTGTTTAATTGTAAACAGATAGCAAACAATTAAGTCAGGGTTATTTAATATGCTCTCCTTAATGTTTCCTAAATATGAGAAAAGATATATACATATTAGTCAACTACATGAAGGAAAAGGCTATTTAATGCAAATGTCCTCATTATCTCCATGTTCTGCACTGTGCACACAAAAAGCAGTAAAAACATAATTCAGTTGTCTATACTTTTTGGTCTCTAATATTTTATTTCCTTACTTACACAAGTGTCACCTCATGAACAATGTTCTTACTCTGCTGATTTTTTCCCCTATTTGTGGCCCTAATAATATAGCAGTATCTTCTGCTAAATGGGTGATTCTCTAACTTGTCTCTAACTTGTCTTTAACTTGTCTTGACTATTTTATAGATACTCACTCCTTTATCCAAATTTTAAGTTAAATCTTCAGCTCAAATTCTGATGTACCTCTGCAATATGTCAACTTTTTAGATGCTTTTGTTATACTGGTCACCATTACCTAATCTGTCAATTGCTTAACCTTTGCTCAGAATCCTTTCCCTTGACGCAGTCTTGTTTTACCTACTCATCTCACAGAGAAAAACTTAATTTAAATGCCAGTTCCTCAGGAAAACCTTATTCCTATATTTAGAGAATACATGCTTTCAGAGCACTCTGCTCTTCTCTTTAGTGGGGCTTACTGCCTACTAATTATGTATTTGTCAAATTCTTTTTTTAGTTATCTGCCTCCCCACCAGAGTGTAAGGTTCATACGGGCTCACTCAGCAATATATATATGTTGAATAAATTAAAGGTTTGTGAATAAATTAAAAAGGTTTGTGAAGAGCATGTATCAGTTTTCCATTTTAGCTTAAAAACAATGATCTATAACCTACAGATAATGAGAGAAATCTTTAACTGTGGTCCCCTCAGTCCAACAAAATTGCAATGTGTTATCTACTAAATAACTTTGAAAAGTGACTTTCAAGTTGCTTCAAAGAGATCTTCCAAGGATACCCAACTGAGATGATAGAAAATGCCTTCTCAATTTGCAACAGTAAATCTATTATCTTATTAAGGCTGCCACACACTGTAACAGCTGAAGCCGGCTTCTGGGAGACTCCAGTTACTATAAGGTCCTTTTTTAATCCAACAGTAGGATATGATATTAAAAGCATAGGGGTGCCTGGGTGGCTCAGTGGGTTAGGGCCTCTGCTTTCTGCTAGGGTTGTGATCCCAGGGTCCTGGGATTGAGCCCCACGTTGGGCTCTCCGCTCCGTAGGGAGCCTGCTTCCCACCCCCCCAACTTCCCTCTGCCTGCCTCTCTGCCTCCTTGTGATCTCTGTCAAGTAAATGGATAAAGTCTTTAAAAAAAAAAAAAGCATAACTGATAACGTGCACTGATTAAGCTATTTTATACTGTTACCCTTGCTTAAATCATCTGCCTTTTTAAAGATGTGATATTCTAATGTCAGAATTTCAGCACAGAGAGACAAGGCTTTCTTGGTGCTTCTCAAAATTGTGACATGGGGAGAGTCACTCATACTTGTAAGGCTGATCATAATACCTTTTTTTTTTTGTTAGGGCCGGGTAAATGTGTTTTAATATTCAATGGCTCACTACCATCCTGTATACAGGACTATTTTTGTTGATTTTTTAAAGTTTCTACTTGAATTCCAGTTAGTTAACATACAATGTTATATTAGTTTCAGGTGTACAATGTACTGATTCAATAATTCCATACATCAGCTCAAGCTCACCATTGAAAAGTACTCTCCTTAAACAAATCACCTATTTAACCCATCCCTCCCATCTCCCTTCCCTCTGATAATCATCAGTCTTTTCTCTATAGTTTAAGAATCTGTTTCTTGGTTTATCTCACTTTCTCCCTCTCTTTTCCCCTTTGCTCATTTGTTTTTTGTTTCTTAAATTCCACATATGCATGAAGTCATATGGCATTTGTCTTTCTCTGAATGACTTAATTTGCTTAGCATTATACTGTCTAGTTCTATCCATGTCATTGCAAATGGCACAATTTCATTCTTCTTTATCATTGAATCATATTCCATGGTATGTATACCACATCTTCTTTATCCATTCATCTTGTATGGACATTTGGGCTGCTTCCATAATTTGGCAATTGTAAATAATGCTGTTATGATAATAGGGATGCATGTATCCCTTCAAATTAGTGTTTTGTATTCTTTGGTAAATACTCAGTAGTGTCATTCTGAATCATAGGGTAGTTTTATTTTTAACTTTTTAAGAAATATCCATACTGTTTTCCAGAGTGACTGTGCTAGTTTGCATTCTCACCAACAATTAAAGAGGAATCTTTTTTTCTCCACATTCTCACCAACATTGTTGGTTTTTGTCTTGTTGGTTTTAGCCATTCTGACAGGTGTGAGGTGATATCTCATCGTAGTTTTGATTTGCATTTCCCTGATGGTAAGTGATGATGAGCATCTTTTCAGGTATCTGTTTGCCATCTGGATGTCTTTGGAGAAAAGGCTGGTCATGTCTTCTGCCCATTTTTAATTGGATTATTTGTTTTAGGTGTTAAGAGTTTTATAAGTTCTTTATATATTTTGGATCTTAACCCTTTATTCTATGTATCATATGCAAATGTCTTCTCTCATTTCTTAGGCTGCCTTTTAGATTTGTTGATTGTTTCCTTTGCTGTACAGAAGGGTTTTTGTTGTTGTTGTTGTTTTTTTTTTTTTTTTTTTTTTTTTTTTTGGTGCAGAAGCTTTTTATTTTGATGTGGTCCCAGTAGTTTATTTTTGCTTTCATTTCCCTTGCTTTAGGAGACGTAGCTACAAAAAAGTTCTATGGCTGATGTGAAAGAGATTACTGCCTATGTTTTTTTTCTAGAATTTTTATGGTTTCAAGTCTCACATTTAGGTCTTTAATTCATTTTGAATTTATTTTTGTGTATGGTGTAAGAAAGTGGTCTAGTTTCCTTCTTTTGCATGTTGCTGTCCAGGTTTCCTAACACCATTTGTTGAAGAGACTGCCTTTTTCCTATTGGGTGTTCTTTCTTGCATGCTTGTTGGAGATTAATTGACCATATAGTTGTGGGCTCATTTCTGGGTTTTCTATTTTATTCTATTGATCTATGTATCTATTTTTGTGCAAATACCGTACTATCTTGATCACTACAGCTTTGTGATATAGTTTGAAGTATGGAATTGTGATGCCTCCAGCTTTGCTTTTCTTTTTCAAAACTGCTTTGGCTATATGGGGTCTCTGCTGGTTTGATACGAATTTTAGGATTGTTTATTCTATTCTGTGAAAAATGCTAGTGGTTTTTGATAGGGATTGCATTAAATGTGCAAATTGCTTTGAGTAGTATAGACATTTTAATAATATTTGTTCTTCCAATCCATGAGCATGGAATGTCTTTCCATTTCTTTTTGTTGTCTTCAATTTCTTTCCTCAGTGTTTTTACAGTTTTCAGAGTACAGGTCTTTCATCTCTTTTGTTAGATTTATTCGTAGCTATATTATGGTTTTTGGTACAATTGTAAATGGGTTTGATTCCTTGATTTCCCTTTCCACTGCTTCATTATTGGTGTATAGAAATGCAACAGATTTCTGTACATTGACTTTGTATGCTACAGCTTTACTGAATTTGTTTATCAGTTCTAGTATTTTTTTTGTAGAATCTTTAAGGTCTTCTATTTAGAGTATCATGTCAACTGCAATTCTTTCTTACCAATTTAGATGCTTTTTATTTCTTTTTGTTGTCTGATTGTTATGGGTAGATTTTCTATAAATATGTTGAATAAAAGTGGTAAGAGTGGACATCCTTGTCTTTTTTCTGATGGTCATAATATTTCATTAATTTTTTGGCAGTATTTTAGCTCAGTTACGTCCTTTATGTACTTTTCAAATAAAATTTAAATACATTTAGATTTTTCTTACTATTTACATCTAAAAGACAGTTAAATTAAATTAACAATAATTATTTCTTAATATTCTTCAACAAAATGAAATTTACTGGGGAGGCCTGCTTAGTAATAGTATCCTTCCAGAATGTATAGTCTCAATAGATGGATACTATATTTTATTTTGTGCCTGATTAAACTTCTGTCTTCAAAGCAATACAGTTTTACTGAATTCTCTCATTTTAAAAATGAGAAACAATTTATATTCTGTCTTCTGCTAAGTGAGAAAGTAGAGTAAATGAATTCTCTTTTAATCCTCGAATGAAAGACTGCTGAATTGCAATATGTATGAAATTATATAAAGAAAGGTACATATATATTTTATTTATTTATTTTATTTTATACTGCTTTTATCACCCAACTTAATTATTTATACCCTATGGTTAAGAATGGTTGTTCTGAATTGTATTTTTTTGACCCAGTGGGAGCCAAAACGCTTTAGATATCATCTGCTAATGTAAAGAGGAAAAGAAGATGCTAATCTCTTATATCCTGAAGATATATTTGATCAGACTTTGTTGATACTATGGGAAAGAAGGAAAAAAAGAGGAAATAGGAATTCCTTTTTAAAAGCCATAAAGCAAATTCTATGATGTGTAGTTATTTGCTAAATGAAGGGTAAAACTACATGGTATATACAAGGTGATGATTGCACAGTACTATGTGACTTTGCTTTATTTATCAAATCTATTTCTGAAGATTATCAGCAAAGTGAATTTACGTGTAACCATTTAAATAAAAGCCACATTCATTTAAAGTTTTTTAATAGAATATTAAAGTTTCTTTCTACACATCTTACAGGTTTAGCAACTTTCTAAAATTCTGCAATTATTATAGATTCAAAAAATATGTATAGTGAGATCCCATACACCATCTACTCAGCCTCCACAGTGTTAACTATCTGCGTAACTATGGTACAAAATAAAAACCAGGAAATTGACATTAGTAAAATCCACTGTGTGTGTGTGTGTGTGTGTGTGTAGCTCTATGCAATTTATCACATACGCAGCTTCATGTAACTGTCACAACAATCAAGATATGTAACTGTATTATCACCAAAAGGCTCTCTCCTGCCCTTCATGGCCATATCCCTCTGCCCCACTTCCCAGCTTTGGCCACCACTTATCTATTCTTCATGTGTATAATTATGTCATTTCAAGAATGTTATATAAGTGAATCACACAGTATGCATCCCTTTGAAATTGTCTTTTTCATTCAGCAAAGGAGCTCTTAAAGTTCATCTAAGTTGTGTGCATTGATAATTTGTTCCCTTTTATTGCTGAGTAATGTAATCAAACTTGCTGATACACTATTCTTGAATTCTAGCCTCTAGAACTGTGAGAAAATAAATTTCTGTTGTTTAAACCACATAGTTTGTGGCATTTGTTACAGCATAAGAATAGTTTTATCTTTATAAATTTGTCTCACATATATATGCTCATATACAACAGCACTCTCTGCTATAAGTAAATCATTTGTGTGCCCACATAATTTATGAATGCTTCTCGAAGGGAGTTTTTAAAATCTCTGATGCTTTTCCTGTATCATGTACTGCAACAAATCATGTTATGAGGGAACTAAAGAGAATATATTCTTACAAGAATCATAGGGGTATTTGTGCCTATGTTATAGTAAAAATCTATACTGTTATGAAGGGAACATTTAACTAAAAGCAATTGGATTTTTTAAAAAGACTATTCACCAACTTTTTGCAAATGATACTTAACAACAGCATTTGGATACATTTCTGGATATTTTTTGCTTTTTTTTTCAGAGTAGATCACAGTTAAGCATGTTGGCTGCAATGTTTTTACAACATAGATACAAATTATACTTAACATAAATTCTTACTATTTGCTTTATTTGATATGGAAAAGGAATGACAGCATAAGTGGAGTAACTGAATTTCAATTCCCTTAGCAACATTTTTTTTTAGCAACATTTTTTTTATCTGACATTTGTTGGTAAGTAATATGGACTTGATCATTAAGATGTATTTGTATAGGATTATATCAAAAGCAGTGCATAAACATTGCTGAGAAGTATTATATCTAATTAACCTCACTAATAAGAAGTAATATAAAAATCTTCTGGACCTTAGAAACCAGTAAGAACAACAACCAGAAGATCACCTCTTTAGTGTATAGAGTATACAACAGCACCTCAGTGAATAAGGCCCACCAGGGATATTATGCATGAGAAGAGATTATGGGTTTATTTAGAGAGAATACCAATGGAACTTACCATCTTGATCTGTAGTCACTGTTATAGCTGTGAATGGCTTGGGAGAAAAGCTCAACTCAGAAACTCCATTCATGGCTTCTATTTCAAAGGTGTAATTCACGTGAGACACAAAGTCAAGTACTATCACAGAATTGTTGATCAAGCCAGAATGTCTTGGGATGAAGCGGAGTCCTCCACCACAGTCCTCACACTGGCTGGTGTCTAAGCCACATTTCTTACAGATTACACTGTATGTGAGATCTTTCCTCCCTCCTGTGTCACTTGGTGGACTCCATTCCAAAATAAGGGCCGTTTCATTGATGTTAAAAGCCACATTCCTAGGAGCTGAAGGCGGCCCTAGAGAAAAGCAATTAAAAAACAAATGTACATGTGTAGGACAATGAATTAGAAGGATGCTAACTTGAAAACTTCATCAATAAACATTTGTCTTGTATATTAGTTTGAGCTTTTCTGATGGGAACCATAAAGAAATATGGTTAAAAACATCTGATTAAGCCTGGAAGTCTTGGGTGGGGAGGAAAGATGGCCTCTCTCTTAACTTTGGTATATGAATATGAAAATATCAAAAGCCAAAAATATCCAAAAGATATGGTAATCACACTTTGAAAATTTGTTTACTGGAATATATCATAAGCAAAAATGATTTTAAATTATGTGATGGTTTTAATTACATTTTAATAATTATATCACCATTTTCAAAATTTGAAAAAAAATACATACATATACAAAAACACAATGTTTCTTTATATTTTTCCATGTGGATCACACTGCATAGAGTACTTAATAAACTTTAACTACTTCAGTCTTTTCTTAAAATTGTGCCAATAATCTTTTACACTTATGTGAGTACTTTAAATCCCAGTTTAAACAAACAAACAAACAAACCTCATTTTGTATCATTCCTTGTATAAACATTAACTAAAGGTCTACTAGGAGTCAGCACTACACTATGTGTGAAATAATACAGAATCCTATCTGTAAGAGAATATGATTTTGATAGATTCATTTTATAAATATAATAAAGTAACAATTCTGTCATATTTTAGAACGATTAGTTTAAAGAAATCTAAAACAATTCTTTAAATTTCTGCTATCAAGAAAGTTTGCTTAGAAGGTGGTATAGAATTAGCTGCAAACTTCTTTTCACAGAAAGAAATTCAAGTTTTGGTACAGGGTCCTTTTGGATCTCGAGATATAGTCATTCACTCATGAAATAAATATTTTTTAAGTGACTACTATGTGTGCCAGATAACCTGTTAGATTTGGGACTTACAGTGTAAATGTAATAAATTCCTACTTTGTTATATATATTTAAGTTGAAGGGCAGGCAAACATTAAAAGAAGAATAAAATTCAAATTTTATTCAAATTTTATTGTACAATTGCAAACATCAAAAGGAAAGAAAGTGAACTAAACATTAACAGGCGGACCATGGATGCCTGGGTGGCTGTCAGTTGAGTGTCTGACTCTCCATTTTGGCTCAGGTCATGGTCTCAGGGTCATGGGATCAAGCTCCACATCCGGCTCCATGTTCAGTGTGAAATCTGCTTGTTCCTCTCCCTCCTGCTCTTCTTCCCCCGTTCCTGTGATCTTTCTCTCGCTCTCTCTCAAAATAAGTAAGTGAATAAATGAAGAAATAAATAAATAAATAAATAAATAATTAAAAAACTCAAACATTATCAGGAAGACTAATCTGAGAATCATTATGAGAAAGCCTCATGGAGATGGTGAGGAAGAGGATGTCAGAGGAGTGAGAAGTATTAAGGGTAGAAGGTTCTTTAGTGAAGAAAGATCTGAAAATAGTCAAGGAACTGGCAGATAACCACTATGGCTAAAATGCAAAAGGAAAAAGAAAGAAGTGAGCTTTAAGGAAGAGGAAGGGGTTGGAAAGTGTAAGACTCCTAGGCTCATTGTAATGAGTCTGGATATTTTTCTATGCACAACAGCAACAGGCTTAGAGATTTTATATATGGAAGTAAAGTGTTTAAAAAAGAACATTCGGGTTTTCTGGTTGCCATGTAGGGAATAGTCTGAATAAGTACAGGGGACTCGTTAGTGAGATTTGTTATACAGTGTTAGAGTAGTATAACGTTACTCATAAATTTACATGATTATGTGTTGGGTTTGAAATATTAAGAGTTGTTATTTTATATTTTTCTTTTTCTTTTTGCTGGATCCTGGTAACAGCAGCCTGATGGGTAAGGGCCTCAGTCATCTGTACATATATTACCTAAAGCCTGACCTATAAATGGAATGGTTAGCTTTTCTAACAGGTTTCTGCATACTTTGCTTTATGCTATTTCATGTTTCAGAGAGTTATAGAAGTATCTTTCTTCAGAAGGGAAAATATGGAAGGTATTATAAGCTAGAGGATAAGGACTTGTGTAGCTTACCTCCAACCTAGACTTATGCCTGGAAGATAAAGATACATTATCATTATCATAATAAGGCCTTCCTACAGAATGACATATTCATATTGTTGCTCTTTTCTGTTATTTATAAAGGAAAACATGAAGTATTATTCACTTATATTTTCATGAATAGGAAGAATGTTATCAATTATGTTATGGGTGTCTGCAAGTGTATAACTGTCTGCCTGGAGATACTTTAAAAAAAAAAAGCAGACACCCTTCTTACTCAAGGGCCCTTATACCAATTTGCATGACGATTAAATAGCTTTTTAATTGCTGTTAAATTATGCCAGCTAAACTGTGATTTCATGCAAATATTAAGCTGTAATGACATGCAGTGAATCATTTACTAAGATTTAGAACTTGGAACAAAGAGAGACAATTAATTCTAATCCTCAGATTCAACTAAATTATGTGTCACCGGGCTTTTATGAATGTGGCCTGATTGCTTTGTTATCATTTATAAATTATACAAAGATTATGTGACATTGGGAAAAAAACTTGGCAGCAATAGCCCTTTTGGAGATATCTATATTGAAAACTCTTAGGGATTTCCTTATGTTGATTTTTCTTTCCCTTAGAGAAACAAGTAATTCACATAGAAGAAAGCCATCTCCACACTTCACCCTCCAAACTGACTTCAAAAGAGAAGGGCAATTACTCTGATTTGCAACTGGACATTTTTCAAGTCCAACACATAATAAACCTTACATTAAAATCACAATTTTATTTCTACTAGTTTGTATCCAGAAAACACATCTTTAATCTTCTTTTTATTTTTTGCTTCAATTTGGGTCTCCCTTTACACTTTTAAAGAATAAAGGAATAATACTCTAATAGCAAACTTCTGAGAAGCCTAGGACAGTGCTGACTTTTCTTTTACCAGAAAAACATTTGAGTCTGCAGCTCCCATCTTCCTCTGAGTAGCAGAGGCCAGGTGGGTTACAATTTTTATTTTGTTTTATTTCATCTTATGTAAAATGTTTTTAAACAGAATTGCATTTCCCAAAATATATCCTGTGCAGTATCTCTAATCCCATGAACTATCACACACAAAAAAATAGTTAGTATTCCAATTAATACTCCTCTGGCCGGGGGGAGGAGTCAAGATGGCGGAGAAGTAGCAGGCTGAGACTACTTCAGCTAGCAGGAGATCAGCTAGATAGCTTATCTAAAGATTGCAAACACCTACAAATCCAATGGGAGATGGAAGAGAAGAAGAACAGCAATTCTAGAAACAGAAAATCAACCACTTTCTGAAAGGTAGGACTGGCGGAGAAGTGAATCCAAAGCGATGGGGAGATAGACCGCAGGGGGAGGGGCCGGCTCCTGGCAAGCGGCGGAGCAACGGAGCACAAAATCAGGACTTTTAAAAGTCTGTTCCGCTGAAGGACATTGCTCCAGAGGCTAAACCAGGGTGAAACCCACGTGGGGTCAGTATGGCCTCAGGTCCTGCAGGGTCACAGAAGGATTGGGGGTGTCTGAGTGTCGCAGAGCTTACAGGTATTAGAACGAGGAAGCCGTCTACAGAGACAGAGCCGAGGAGTGAGCTCGCAGCTCGGTGTTGCCTTGAACCGGTCGCAGGTTCAGTGAGCTCGGAACACAGCCAAAGGCCAGGGAAATGGGAGTAAATGGGCGCTATTCTCTGAGGGCACACTGAGGAGTGAGGCCCTGGGCTCTTGGCTCCTTGGGCCAGAGACAGGGAGGCCACCATTTTCATTCCAGTCCTCCGGAACTCTACGGAAAGCGTTCAGAGAACAAAAGCTCCCGAAAGCAAACCCGAGCGGATTACTCAGCCCAGCACCTGCTAAGGGCAGTGCAATTCCACCTGGGACAAAGACACTTGCGAATCACTACAACAGGCCTCCCCCCCCCACCCCGCCCCAGAAGATCAACAAGAAATCCAGCCAGGACCAAGTGCAGTTTCAATACCAAGGAGAGCAGCGGAATTCCAGAGGAGGAGAAAGCAAAGCACAAACCTCCTGGCTTTCTCCCCATGATTCTTTAGTCTTGCAGTTAATTTAATTTTTTTTTTCTTTTTCAATTCTTTTTTCTCTTCTTCTGCTAATTTTGTTTTAACTTTTACCCTTTACTTTTTTAACGTTTTTTAAACTAGTTTATCTAATATATATATTTTTTACTTTTTTATATTTTTTCTTTATTCATTTTCTTTTTTTAATTGTTTCTTTTTTTTTTTTCTTTCTTTCTGAACCTCTTTTTATCCCTTTCTCCCCCTCATGATTTGGGATCTCTTCTGATTTGGTTAAAGCATATTTTCCTGGGGTTGTTGCCACCCTTTTAGTATTTTACTTGCTCCTTCATATACTCTTATCTGGACAAAATGACAAGACGGAAAAATTCACCACAAAAAACAAAACAAAACAAAACAAGAGACAGTACCGAAGGCTAGGGACGTAATCAATACAGACAGGGGTAACATGTCAGATCTAGAGTTCAGAATGACGATTCTCAAGGTTCTAGCCCGGCTCAAAAAAGGCATGGAAGATATTAGAGAAACCCTCTCGGGAGATATAAAAGCCCTTTCTGGAGAAATAAAAGAACTGAAATCTAACCAAGTTGAAATCAAAAAAGCTATTAATGAGGTGCAATCAAAAATGGAGGCTCTCACTGCTACGATAAATGAGGCAGAAGAAAGAATTAGTGATATAGAAGACCAAATGACAGAGAATAAAGAAACTGAGCAAAAGAGGGACAAACAGCTACTGGACCACGAGGGGAGAATTCGAGAGATAAGTGACACCACAAGACGTAACATCATTAGAATAATTGGGATTTCAGAAGAAGAAAGAGAGAGATATATTGGAGAGAATTATTGGAGAGAATTTCACCAATATGGCAAAGGGAACAAGCATCAAAATCCAGGAGGTGCAGAGAACCCCCCTCAAGATCAACAAGAATAGGCCCACACCCTGTCACCTAATAGTAAAATTTACAAGTCTTAGTGACAAAGAGAAAATCCTGAAAGCAGCCCGGGAAAAGAAGTCTGTAACATACAATGGTAAAAATATTAGATTGGCAGCTGACTTATCCACAGAGACCTGGCAGGCCAGAAAGAGCTGGCATGATATTTTCAGAGCACTAAATGAGAAAAACATGCAGCCAAGAATACTATATCCAGCTAGGCTATCACTGAAAATAGAAGGAGAGATTAAAAGCTTCCAGGACAAACAAAAACTGAAAAAATTTGCAAACACCAAACCAGCTCTACAGGAAATATTGAAAGGGATCCTCTAAGCAAAGAGAGAGACTAAAAGTAGTAGTTCAGAAAGGAACAGAGACAATATACAGTAACAGTCACCTTACAGGCAATAGAATGGCACTAAATTCATATCTCTCAATAGTTACCCTGAATATTAATGGGCTAAATGCCCCAATCAAAAGACACAGGGTATCAGAATCGATAAAAAAACTAAATCCATCTATATGTTGCCTACAAGAAACTCATTTTAAACCCGAAGACACCTCCAGATTTAAAGTGAGGGGGTAGAAAAGAATTTACCATGTTAATGGACATCAGAAGAAAGCGGGAGTGGCAATCCTTATATCAGATCAATTAGATTTTAAGCCAAAGACTATAATAAGAGATGAGGAAGGACACTATATCATACTCAAAGGATCTGTCCAACAAGATGATCTAACAATTTTAAATACCTATGCCCCGAACGTGTGAGCAGCCAACTATATAAACCAATTAATAACAAAATCAAAGAAACACATAAACAATAACGCAATAATAGTAGGGGACTTTAACACCCCCCTCACTGAAATGAACAGGTCATCCCAGCAAAAGATCAGCAAGGAAATAAAGGCCTTAAATGACACACTGGACCAGATGGACATCACAGATATATTCAGAACATTTCATCCCAAAGCAACAGAATACATATTCTTCTCTAGTGCACATGGAACATTCTCCAGATAGATCACATCCTCGGTCCTAAATCAGGACTCAACCGGTATCAAAAGATTGGGATCATTCCCTGCATATTTTCAGACCACAATGCTCTGAAGCTAGAACTCAATCACAAGAGGAAATTTGGAAAGAACCCAAATACATGGAGACTAAACAGCATCCTTCTAAAAAATGAATGGGTCAACCAGGTAATTAAAGAAGAATTGAAAAAATTCATGGAAACAAATGATAATGAAAATGCAATGGTTCAAAATCTGTGGGACACAACAAAGGCAGTCCTGAGATGAAAATATATAGCAGTTCAAGCCTTTCTCAAGAAACAAGAAAGGTCTCAGGTACACAACCTAACCCTGCACCTAAAGGAGCTGGAGAAAGAACAAGAAAGAAGCCCTAAACCCAGCAGGAGAAGAGAAATCATAAAGATCAGAGCAGAAATCAATGAAATAGAAACCAAAAAAAACCCAATAGAACAAATTAACAAATCTAGGAGTTGGTTCTTTGAAAGAATTAATAAGATTGATAACCCCCTGGCCAGACTTATCAAAGAGAAAAGAGAAAGGACTGAAATAAATAAAATCATGAATGAAAGAGGAGAGATCACAACTAACACTAAAGAAATACAGACAATTATAAGAACATACTATGAGCAACTCTACACCAACAAATTTGACAATCTGGAAAAAATGAATGCATTCCTAGAGACATATAAACTGCCACAACTGAACCAGGAAGAAATAGAAAGCCTGAACAGACCCATAGCCAGTAAGGAGATTGAAACAGTCATCAAAAATCTACAAACAAACAAAAGCCCAGGGCCAGACGGCTTCCTGGGGGAATTCTACCAAACATTTAAAGAGAACTAATTCCTATTCTCCTGAAACTGTTCCAAAAAATAGAAATGGAAGGGAAACTTCCAAACTCATTTTATGAGGCCAGCATCACCTTGATCCCAAAACCAGACAAGGATCCCATCAAAAAAGAGAACTACAGACCAATATCCTTGATGAACACAGATACAAAAATTCTCACTAAAATACTAGCCAATAGGATCCAACAGTACATTAAAAGGATTATTCACCACAACCGAGTGGGATTTATTCCAGGGCTGCAAGGTTGGTTCAACATCCACAAATCAATCAGTGTGATACAACACATTAATAAAAGAAAGAACAAGAACCATATGATACTCTCAATAGATGCTGAAAAAGCATTTGACAAAGTACAGCATCCCTTCGGGCTCAAAACTCTTCAAAGTGCAGGGATAGAGGGCACATACCTTAATATCATCAAAGCCATCTATGAAAAACCCACCGCAAATATCATTCTCAATGGAGAGAAGCTAATAGCTTTTCTGCTAACACGGCAGGGATGTCCATTATCACCACTGCTATTCAACATAGTACTAGAAGTCCTAGCCTCAGCAATCAGACAACAAAAGGAAATTAAAGGCATCCAAATCAGCAAAGAAGAAGTCAAACTATCTCTCTTCACAGATGATATGATACTATATGTGGAAAACCCAAAAGACTCCACTCCAAAACTGCTAGAACTTGTACAGGAATTCAGGGAAGTGTCAGGATATAAAATCAATGCACAGAGATCAGTTGCATTTCTCTACACTGACACCAAGAAAGAAGAAAGAGAAATTAAGGAGTCAATCCCATTTACAATTGCACCCAAAACCATAAGATACCTAGGAATAAACCTAACCAACGAGGCAAAGAATCTATACTCAGAAAACTATAAAGTACTCATGAAAGAAATTGAGGAAGACACAAAGAAATGGAAAAATGTTCCATGCTCCTGGATTGGAAGAATAAATACTGTGAAAATGTCTAGGCTACCTAAAACAATCTACACATTTAATGCAATTCCTATCAAAGTACCATCCATTTTTTTCAAAGAAATGGAACAAATAATCCTAAAATTTATATGGAACCAGAAAAGACCTAGAATAGCCAAAGGAATATTGAAAAAGAAAGCCAAAGTTGGTGGCATTACAATTCTGGACTTCAAGCTCTATTACAAAGCTGTCATCATCAAGACAGTATGGTACTGGCACAAAAACAGACACATAGATCAATGGAACAGAATAGAGAGCCAGAAATAGACCCTCAACTCTATGGTCAACTAATCTTCGACAAAGCAGGAAAGAATGTCCAATGGAATAAGGACAGCCTCTTCAATAAATGATGTTGGGAAAATTGGATGGCCACATGTAGAAAAATGAAATTGGATCATTTCCTTACACCACATAGGAACATAGATTCAAAATGCATGAAGGACCTCAATGTGAGAAAGGAATCCTTCAAAATCCTTGAGGAGAACACAGGCAGCAACCTCTTCGACCTCAGCTGCAGCAACATTTTCCTAGGAACATAGCCAAAGGCAAGGGAAGCAAGGGCAAAAATGAACTATTGGGATTTTATCAAGATCAAAATCTTTTGCACAGCAAAGGAAACAGTTAACAAAACCAAAAGACAACTGACAGAATGGGAGAAGATATTTGCAAATGACATATCAGATAAAGGGCTAGTGTCCAAAATTTATAAAGAACTTAGCAAACTCAACACCCAAAGAACAAATAATCCAATCAAGAAATGGGCAGAATTCGGCTCAGGTCATGATCCCAGAGTTCTGGAATCGAGCCCCACATCGGGCTCTCTGCTCAACGGGGAGTCGGCTTCCCTTCCTTTCTCTCTCTGCATGCCTCTCTGCCTACTTGACTATCAAATAAAAAAAAAAAAAAAAAGAAATGGGCAGAAGACATGAACAGACATTTCTGCAAAGAAGACATCCAGATGGCCAACAGATACATGAAAAAGTGCTCCACATCACTCGGCATCAGGGAAATACAAATCAAAACCACAATGAGATATCACCTCAGACCAGTCAGAATGACTAAAATTAACAAGTCAGGAAATGACAGATGCTGGCGAGGATGCGGAGAAAGGAAACCCTCCTACACTGTCGGTGGGAATGCAAGCTGATGCAGCTACTCTAGAAAACAGCATGGAGGTTCCTCAAAATGTTGAAAATAGAACTGCCCTATGACCCAGCAATTGCACTACTGGGTATTTACCCTAAAGATACAAACGTAGTGATCCAAAGGGGCACGTGCACCCGAATGTTTATAGCAGCAATGTCCACAATAGCCAAACTATGGAAAGAACCTAGATGTCCATCAACAGATGAATGGATCAAGAAGATGTGGTATATATACACAATGGAATACTATGCAGCCATCAAAAGAAATGAAATCTTGCCATTTGCGACCATGTGGATGGAACTAGTGGGTATCATGCTTAGTGAAATAAGTCAATCAGAGAAAGACAACTATCATATGATCTCCCTGATATGAGGAAGTGGAGATGCAACATGGGGGGTTAAGGGGGTAGGAGAAGAATAAATGAAACAAGATGGGATTAGGAGGGAGACAAACCATAAGTGACTCTTAATCTCACAAAACAAACTGACGGTTGCTGGGGGAAGGGGGGTTGGGAGAAGGGGGGTGAGGTTATGGACACTGGGGTGGGTATGTGCTATGGTGAGTGCTGTGAAGTGTGTAAACCTGGTGATTCACAGACATGTACCCCTGGGGATAAAAATATATGATATGTTTATTAAAAAATAATAAAAAAAAAAGACTCCTCTGGCCGACTTGACAGTGAAACAAAAGTAACACAACATGTTTCTCTTTCTTGAATCCAAAACTCCCAAACATTTGTTTATAGAACCTTATTTTCCAAGAAGCATCTATAGCAATACTATCATTCTGCAGAACACTCTTACAGGCTAACACAGAAGGAGAGCAAACGTAAGGATCATATTTCAGTTACTACATCATAGTTGCAGATTTTTATTTCATGATTATAATTGTAGAAATATGCTAACTCACAAATAAATAGGCCCTTATTGCTGACTGAAGATTGAGTACTCATGTACTGTATAGCTAATTGTGTTTGTAGATGCATTTTCTAACCTTAAGAACAATGAAAATTTGATCCAAATAACTGAGGAAATCAAGTCATAGAAGGCTACTGCTTACTAAACTATATTTTATTAGGTTACTATTTGGCAAAGAATTTTAATATGTTTGTTAATTTAATGATTATCATAAATATAGTAGCATTTCCTAATAAAAAAGAAATGGGCAGAATTCGGCTCAGGTCATGAGCTTACAAATGAAAGAAAAATAGTCCTATGTTGATCTATGTCAAAGAGAACATTTAAAAGTTATATTGAACCATCTAGAGATATTCAGGTAAATACTTTTGCAATGAGTAAATTATAAACTTTGCTAAAGAAAGATAAACACATAGCAATAAAAGAAAAAGTATATCTCTAGATTTTAGTAATGTACTGAAAATATAGGTTGTCAGATTTGCATATGGGCTTAATTTAAAACTCTAAAAGTTACCTCGTTTTTTGAATTATCACTATTAGCTTTAACTTTTATCTATAGGTACATTGTTAATATAATGTGCTTCCCAAATGATTTTGAAAAATGTGTTTAATAGGCGTAAATGTAGGCAGAATTTTATGTTCTCCTTCTCTAAGCCATTTGTGCTCTAAGTTCTATTCATACAATAATACAATATTTTACATTTGGAAATGGATGATGAGTAATCACAAAAGAGGGGCTTCATCCTCACCAGAGAGAAGATAAATCAGTTTAGTCAGATAAAGAAATAAGGTCCAGGAAAGTATTATAGTTATGTAAAGTTCACGCACTGTGTTCATGATGGGATGATACCTATGTCTTCTCAGTTTTAAAAAAAATTTTTTTAACACTGCTATGTGTATTCTTCCTATAGATAAAAATCCTGATAAATAAATATTTAAAAAAATTCTGATAAATAAATATTTAAAGTATTTTATAGTGCTTTGCTTAGAGAGTATTGTCAAAAACAAATTTTTAGAACATACAAATTAATGAGAAATGTATTGCCTTCCAAAGACAGATTCTTTTTTTCATAATGTTATCTTGGAGCACTTTATAATAATGTTATACACAGAAGAGCAATTGAAAATTAAATCTTGCTATTAAATTAAGGATTGTTCAAAATACAACAGAATGCACATTTCAAATCCTTTAGTCAACATATTTTCATTTTCTTCGATATTTTTACACCAACTTCAGTAACTAAATTGATGCCAAAATTGACTTACTATTCATTAAGTGTTTTCATAGTACTGTGAATGATGACTTAGATAATTCTTTTCAGATTCTTCATTATTTCTAAAATTCACAGTTAAAGAAAACAAAAATCTAATAGACCAGATACAATTCACTTCCAAAATAAAACCTAAACCTCTCAACCTTTTTACCATGTTTCTTTATAACCAGGCCTCTTGCTTCCTTTTGCTGCATATCTCAATGCCTTTGTGCATGCTGTTCCTTTATGTCCCTTTTCTCTGTGGAAGATTCCTACTCATCCCTCGTGTTCCAGTTTAGGCATTACTCCCTTTGTGACACTTCCTTATTGGTCCTCAGGCAGAAAGGAACACTTTTATACCTTACAGGTATGATTTTTAAAAATAAAGCCAACATTTTTGAGCACTGATTTTGTTCTAAGAAGTGTACTTAATAATCCATGTGATTTACTTAATTCAGTTATCATGATAAACCCAAAGGTAGTTAATAATAACCATTTCATAGATGTAACTAACAATAAATATATAAATTACACTGAAATATGTGTATCACTGTATACAAGTCTAACATGGTCCAGCTTGATCCAGAGATAATATGTGCTTTAACTAAGGGAAAAAATAGAATGCATGGTTTTGTGTAATCCTCCATGAATTTTTTTTCAAATAGTGCCAATTTCCACATATATTGGAAAACAGGTGGTTTGAGATTAAAATCTTTCCAAGAGCCTGGTGTTATACTGGTTACAGATAGATTCACATGACTTGAAAATCACTTAAGAAGCAAAAGGGAATGCTTATATTATGGTAAGGGTAGTCACCCATCTCTCTGTTGGGAAGGAATTTAAAACTTCTCAAAAAATAAACACAAAACTCCCAAAACTTTTCAAAATATAGTTCTGTGGACACTTAAAAACTTGAAAAGTAAACATCTGTGGCCGCAAATTTCTATGCTGTAGAACACAGATACAACTTTACCTTGGAAAAATTCCAAGAAATAGTTATAGACTACACTCATCAATTCAGAAAAAAATCTATAAACTCACAGAATAGCTAAATATATGAATTATAGAAATGTATTATAGCTGTACAGGTCAAGAGTTAAATGGCAAAATCACATATATTGATAAAAGCTCACTAAAATACAAATGAAATAATGAGAAGGCTGACTTTGGGTCTTCTGAGTCAAATATCCAGTTCCTTAATACCATGAAAAAAAAATCATGCATACCTACAGACAGCCCTTTCTGTGTCTGAGTCAATTATTTTTAATTAAAGTCTCATTAGAAATAGAAAAGAGACATATGAAAAGACTAAGCAAAGCCATATTTGGGGAGGGAAAACAAAACAATAAATGAATAGATTAAAGCAAATTAATAACCTTTCTCAAAATGCATAACACTGTGGGAATAATAATGAATGCTATCTTTCCAATTATGGATGCTTCTTGGTAATTGGTTTGTTGTGTATAAGTAATTGATATTGAATGGGACAATACTCTCTGAATTCCAACTGTAGAGTTCTGGTAGCAAGTGGTAAATCAATTCTCCAGCATCAGCAGTATGACCATTTAATATCTCTTCCTATAGAGGAAACTCAGGTGATTTCATACAAGAACCTGCTCTGCTGAAGTAAAAATTATAGTATTTACATTCAGGAAGCTCAAATGAGATCCTACGTCAGTGACCAATATTGGGGAAACTGAAGCTCAAATGAGATCCTACGTCAGTGACCAATATTGGGGAAACTGGGATTCATCTCATATAGGTATTTATTCCATAAGGTAAGGGTCATTTTAATTTTAAAAATATACCACTGCAATAGACAGAGTGAATATTTAAAGTTATCTTCTACAGTAAGACAAGATACAATACAGTGTTCCAGAAGTAACACAATCCATCTTTGCAACTTCTCCCATCTTGCCATCTGCAAAACTGTGGTTCCTAAATTGCGTTTACAATGAACCACCTACCCAATCAGCTGCACTTTTGTATTTCAATTGTGAAATGGAAAGGAAAGGAACCAGAATAAGTTCTTCAGGCAAAACATGCATAGAAAAGAAAGAAGAAAAAAAACATAAAGATATGAGGGGAAAAGAAAAAGAAGAATTAACAAGCAGAGCAGGGGTACCTGGGCGTGAACATTCTATATCCAACTAGAAGTGGGAGACTTGAGTAGGGAAATTGAAATGAAGAACACCTCTCCTGGGGCATCTCAACACACTACTTATTCTATACTCAAACTAAGCATGAGAGAATCATGGTCTTTTTTTAAGTTGCCAATTATTCCATCAATAAAGAAGTCATTTTACAATATTAGCCTTAAAGCAAAAGTAAATCAAACTTATATACATTCATGTCAATCCTGGTCACTGTAGTTCAAATACAAAGATATAAAAACATGGTATTTGCTTTTTTGTAAGACTGATGTTTGAGAGGCCCCTGGATGGCCCATTGGTTGAGCATCTGCCTTCTGCACAGGTCATGATCCCAGCTTCCTGGGATCAAGCCCTGCATTGGGCTTTCTGTTCAATAGGGAGTCTGCTTCTCCCTCCGCCCATTCCCCTGCTTTATCTTTCTTGCTCTTTCTTTCTGCTTTCTTGCTCTGCACTCTCTTTTAAATAAATAAACAAATAAATAAAATCTTTAAAAAAAGAATGAAGTTCGAAGAAACTGGTTTTACTCACAAGATACTTGATTCATATTTAGATGACAAAAAAAAGTGAGAGAGAGAGAGAAATTCTTAATGATGTCCATGAGAATTATCCATATAGATAGATAGATAGAAATATGATTTGCATCTTATGTTTTGAACTTTTCTAAGTGGGTAACACAAATGTTTGTTGAATGTGTTAATCTTCCAGCACCTGTTCAGCAGCTAAAAGATCCTACTGATTTAAACACATGAGAAACCTCAAAGTAAAAATATCATGACAGTGTAATTATATTTTGTCTAACTTTTCATGCATCCATATGTTAGACCATCACTTCATTTCTTTCAATCCTTTCATGCTCTCTGCCTTTCCTGCTGGATAAGTACTTTTTTTAGTAATTTTTATTTTTCTTTGTTTCTTTAACCTCAGTGAGTATTTTTCCCTTCAGGTCTGGAAAAGCCTTAGGTAGTTATTTTGATAACAGATTTCTTGGCAGCAGTGGGGTCTCCTGTGCTTTCAAATGCTCTCAGAGGCATCCCTAATTGACTAAAACCTGATATTAAGAAGTGCCCTCCACAGCTCACCCTTTAAAGCAGAGAATATACATTAATTAGTCACCTGAGAAACAGAGTTTATGAAGTACATTAAAAATCTAGAGAAAATATTCAGTATTTCATTTTAAATTTCTTATTCATAATTCTGTTTCTATATTTTGCAGTTCAAGCAAAAATGACACAAGGAATTTTTTAAAAAATTGAGGCCTAAATTTAAGTATGTTGTTGATATAACTGGTTAGTAGGGCTGTTTGAGAGATCCTAATACGCTTAAAATTCAAGGGAGAGAAATAGGTCGGGTAGGACTTTGAATGTCCTTCGATTGGTTCTAATGGGTCTGGAAAATAGGGATTGGGATTTGAAAGACATTAGGCAGAGTGATGATATGATCAAGATGATATGATTTTGTGTCTAACCGTTTGGAATATTTTGGAGGTGTGGAAGACTAAAGAAAGGATACGTGCCAGGATATTATTAAACTAGCCTAAGGAAGAGTCAAAGACATCAACTAGAAGGATGGGACCAGGAAATGACAGGAAGGAATGGACAGGAGAAATGCTAATAGGTAGATTTGATAGGACATGTGACTACTACCTGTCAAGGGCAGGGCAGGAATTATGATTCCAATCTTTCTGGCTTAGAAGTATTCACCAGCATAAGGAAATAAAGCTGCAGTAAATAAGCAGGCTGAGAGAGAAAACAATATATTATCTTTTATTGGTTGGATTTGAAATTATTAGTTTACTCATTCATCAAATATTTATTTAGGCCCCAGTGTCTAGTGTCTAGGTATTATTATTAGCGCTGGAGATACAGGAGGGAAAGAACACCCATGATCTCATGGGTCTTATAGTCCAGTATGGCTAGGATGATGATAAACAAAGAAGCAAGAGTACAACTAAATCAGAAAGTTCAAAGACTGATACAATACATAAAAAAATGAAATGTGACATAAAAAAGAGTATGGGGAGAAATTCTATTTTTGAATGATTGGTCAGGAAGTGCCTGTCCAAATAGCTGACATTTGAGCCTAAAGGGCAAAAAGAAAATAGCCCTAAGACATTGAGGAAGAGTATTTTAAGTAGAAGAAATGGCTAGCACCAAGGATGACAACAAGCTCAGTACCTTGGAAGTCCATGAGTTTAATAACCAAAGGGAGTAGGGTATGAGGTAAGGTCAGACATTTGGGCAGGTTTCCACAAGACCTTTAGGTTGCCAAATCATACAATTAATTGGCTAGATAACTCTGGACTTTGGGAGAAAAGCCCAGGATCTGAATAAAAATATGGGCATCATCTATTTACAGGTGATGTTTGAAGCCATGAGAATGAGGACATATGGAAAAATAAGAAAGCAAAGAAAGGAATGTAAGGAAAACTAACATTTAATGGGTAAGGAAAAGAAGAGAAACCATCAATGGCAATAAATACAATGGTGAGAAAATTAAGAGGATGAAAGGGAGATTACAATGTCCTACAATAAAAAGGAACAAAAGAAAGAGGGAAGGATCAACAGAGTTAGATATCATAAATAACTGAACAAAAATATTTCTAACACAAAATGGCAAAGATCATTGGTGAATTTTTCTGACAGTTTACTTTGGTAGGGGAAAAATCTGATGACTCTCTTAGAGTGAAGAGCAAAAATCTGAATATAGTAGAGTAAAAAGTTAAAAAAAGTAAAAGTTAAAACAAAATAAAGAAGGAAGCATAGCCAATAAAGATTGCTTTTCCAAGATTATTTGGGAGAAGGGGGAGAGAAAAATATATTGGACTTGGAGTATTCTTTTAACAATAGAAGTTTGGGTATACCTATAGATTGTGAGGAAGAGGTTAGGAGAAACAAAAATGTAAGGAAAGTAAACTAACAAGAGCCAGGCTCAATAGAAGGTTGAAGATCAGGTCACCCTCTCGCCCGCCACTTCTAGAGAGAATAGCTTTGAATATGAGGCATCTTTTTTTTTTTTTTAAATTGTAGCTGTCTTAGAAGCGTAAAAGTGTTTATGTGGACACCGCTCCAAGGAAGATAGACAGATGGCAATAAGCATGTGAAAAGACACTCCACATCACATGTCATCAGGGAAATACAAATTAAAACAATGAGATTCTACTATATACCTATTAGAAAGACCAAAGTCCAGAACACTGACAACACCAAATGATGGTGAGGATGTGGAGTAATAGGCACTCTCATTCTTTATTGGTGGGAATGCAAAATGGTAGTTTCTTAACAAAATTAAACATACTTTTATTGTATGATCCAGTCATCATCCTCCTTGGTACTTACCCTAAAAGAAATGAAAACTTATGTCCATACGAAACCTACACATGCATGTTTATAGCAGCTTATTCCTGTCAAAACTGGGAATCAATCAAGTTGTCCTTCAATAGGTAAATAGATAAGTAAACTGCAGTACATACAGACAATAGAATATTATTCAGCACTAAAAAGAAATGAGCTATCCAGCCATAAAAAGACATGGAATAATCTTAAATGCATATTGCTAAGTGAAATAAGCCAATCTGAAAGTCTGTATACTTTAGGATTCCAACTATATGACATTCTGTAAAAGGCAAGAGTATGGAGACGGTAAAAAGATAAGTGGTTGGCAGAGATTAGTAGGGCACAGAGGAGTTGCAGGGGAGTGAAAATACTCCGTATGATGCTATAATGATGGATACGTGCCCTATACAGACCCACAGAATGGGATGTGAACCATTCTAATTAGAGTGAACCTCAGTGTAAACTGTGGAATTTAGGTGATTGTTACATGCAAATGCAGATTCATCAGTTGTACAAAAGTACCACTCCAATGGGGACTGTTAATAATGGGGGGAGCAGTGCATATCAGGGAGCAAGGAGGTATATGGGACTTCCCTGTATTTTCTCTTGATTTTGTTTGTGAATCTCAAACTGCTCTAAAAGAATAAAATCTTAATAAATATTTTTATGTGAATAAATCTTATATTTCAAGATTATAAAATAAAAAGATACCTATCTCTACAGTGAAAACCCAAAGAAATCATAAAACTCCTAATAGTAAAATTATATTTTTAAGGGTGTTTATTATTATGATGATGATGGCACTAAGAAGCAGGGGAAGATTCTTGGGGTCCTTAAAATCATATCAACTATATGATCACATCCTATCCCTATATATAAAATCTTTCCCTACTAGGCCATTGACTAGTCAAATGTCCTGGTTTGTCATTTCTGATATTTTAGTCCTTCACTTTCTTTTAAACTCATACATTCAAAATCTCTTTGCCCCTGATATTAAGGAAAGAAACTGCCTCTTTAAATTCCTGGAAGATTCTCTGAAAGCAGTTTCAAATGTTAAGACTGACAAAAACACCAGGAAGTGGTAGCACTGACTGCTAACTGACCCAGATTCTGAGCTTTAGATAACACACTATTGGAACAAAGGAGATAAAGAATGGCTAATTCACAGATAGATGGTCTAGAAGTTCAGAGAGCATATTATCTATTAAAATTTGACACTTATTTGTGGTTAATGAAAGACGGAAAAGACTGACTGCTTGTTTGATTCTTGACCTCAAAAGTTCTATTATCTCAGTGAACTTACCCTGATCTTACCCTGGTCCTCTTATCGTTCATCCTCACCTGTAACTTTTCTGATTTTTCTCTCCCAACCATCTCATTTTCCAATTTTTAGGGGCAATGATACTTTGGAGTTTATGGTGCTTACTTTTTCTGCATTTTATAATAACTGCTAGGGTCCCTCACACTAGTCAAAGTATAATTTGGAAAACCTCATCTCTGGCAATAGCGGTGCAGGACTTGAAATACTTTGTGAAAATGTAAACAATTCAGTATATTATTTTTTTCAGTTTATAAGAATGCAGATGATGGGAGCCATAAGCTCAGTATAGAAGTATCTGCCATAAAGTGGGGGTGCCTGGGGGGGGTGTCAGTCAGTTAAGCGTCTCCCTTAGGTTCAGGACATGATCCCAGGGTCCTCTCCTCTCTGCTTGTGCTCTGTTGCATGTGTGCTCTCTCTCGCTATCTCTTTTCTCTCTCTCAAATCAATCAATCAATCAATCAAAAATTCAATTTAACCCCCTCCAAAAGTTATAACAGTTTGAATACCTGCTGATCAAAAACAATTTCAAAATGAATCACAGAAGAATAGCTTTCTATGTTAAACAAACATTTATGTAGCACCTACTATGTGATAGGTATTGTTCTTAGAACTTTTCAAAAATTAATTTATTAATTAGCTATTAATGAATAGCTACAGAATGAGATGTATGCTGTTATTATCACTATGTATGGGTTAACTGAGGCTGAGAGAGGTCAAACAATTTGCCCAAAGTTACATAGCTATTAAGCACTAACACCAAAACTCGTACTCAAATAATTTGACTCTAAAAGATGGTTAACCTACAATACACTATGGTAAGTTTGTTAAAACAGGACAGAAGTTCTTAAGAAAGTAACACAGAAAAACCTTGAGAGGGGGACCTCCTGAGGCTGGACTAGCGAGATCTCACTAAAGTTTTCACCTTTTTTTTTTTTTTTTTTTTAAAGATTTTATTTATTTATTTGACAGAGATCACAGGTAGGCAGAGAGGCAGGCAGAGAGAGTGAGAGGGAAGCAGGCTCCCCGCCAAGCAGAGAGCCCGATGCGGGACTCTATCCCAGGACCCCGAGATCATGACCCGAACTGAAGGCAGCGGCTTAAACCACTGAGCCACCCAGGCGCCCCACCTTTTTTTTAAGGAGGGTTTTATCTTTCAGTGTTTGATGGCAACACAACATGCTATTTTCTGCCTAAAACTGCCCAACAATGATCAAAATCAAAACTTTCTCTGCCTCTGTTTAGTACAATTGCAGGCTAGTGATGAGCATGGGATGATGTGTGGAATTATTGAGTCAACATATTTTGCACCTGCAACTAATATAACACTGTATGTGAACTATACTGGAATTAAAATGACATAAAAATCAGCCATGAATGAGAGATTAATAAAGATGGTAAAAGACCAGAGAGAATATTAGAGTTCCCTGGTAAATTATATATATTGATTAAAATAAAATTAAAACAGAAAAGGATAAAAAAAACATAATTTATAATACAAAGTATAAAAAAAGAATTTTTTAGAGGAAAGAAAAATCCAAAAAACATAAAACATTAAGCTGATAAATACACATATCTGATTCAATGACTGACTAGTTTATCAGGTTTGTGGACTTTGTTGCATTCACTATTTATTTCCTTAACCAGACCCTCACTCCAAAGAACTGCATGCCTACTCTGCTACGGCACTGAAGGGTTAGATTGATGGGAACCAATTTATTCCTTCAATTTGTCAATTGTCTATTTATGGCCACCTAAGAAAATAAAAAGAAAAATTCCTGATCACTTACTTCAGAAGTTGCACTCAGTTTCTGATACAGATTTTGAAAAATACCTTCCTAGCAGTACTGTAGCCATTTGAAATCCACCATTTACCTAAACTGGAGTAAGCTGTTCACAATGTAATGTAACAATATATAGTAACCATTGAAGAAGGATTACATATATGTGGTAACAGCAAGGTTTTCCTATTAAAAACTCTACATAATTAGGTGAGAAATTATACTTCAAAATTTCCTTTTCTATTTATTAACTTAAAATATGTTCCCAATGAAAAAAATGCCAGGTAGTAATTTCCCAGGCTGGAACTTTCTGAAGAAAATGGTCACTCAGCATTTATAATCAGAAAGCAAAAGTTACATCTACTAATGAATGTGTTGCATTTTAATTAATTGTGTTCTATAAAAATATTTTATATTAAAGTCTGTAGTATTGCAGATAAATCTATAGGCTGCATCATTTACAAGAAATGGGACATCACCATCGTCTCTAAGGAATATGCAACATTATATAACTCTCAATCTGTTTTTGCCTTTATGGAATTACAGAAGATAAGCAATAGTTTGGCACTAATTCATCAAACAGAAGGGCAAATTTTCACTGCAGTATATTATTTATGTATTAACAAAGGCTTTTATAGCTACCTAAGAGGTGACATTTTACTTTTGCATAACTTAGCAATGCATTAATAAATTCACTTTTACTTTTTTATTTTATTTTTAAATGTACAGATAATTCATAGTATTTTATAATAAAAGAGTACAAATAACTTATAATTCTTGATGCATGCAGTTAAATGACCTTCACTTCAATTTAATATCTACTGATTCCATCCCCGAAATTGGAAAGCGAAAGGTGAAATGCAGACAAATTCAAAAACACTTTCCTTTAAAGACAAATGTCAAGGAAAACTAGAACTTTTTCTGCAAAACAACAGCACAATGACTTTTAAAGTTCCATCTGGAAGCTCCCCCACACTAAACTTGGTGTTCCTAAATTGATGTGCCTTAAAATGGACAAGGGTGAAGCAAAGAACAAGTTTTATTTATAAATTCTTATAAATTCTTTATTTATAAATTTATAAATTCTTATAAATTCTTAGGTAGCCTTAAACTGCGTTAACTTCCTAAGGACAGATTATGGTTCGGAAAAATTTCCAGGGCCTCACACCAGTGCTGAGATTTTAATCTCCTGGATAAAGGTGAATTTTGAAGAATAGGCACTTCCTTTGCAAGCAGATGAAAGGTAACTATGTTGAGAGAAAGAGAAACTTTTTTCTTCACTGTTTTCAAAGTCAAATACATGGTTGCCACAGAATTTTGCATATTTACTTTTTAAAGCAATTGAGAATAAAGAGACCAAAGGGTTGAAAACAGGATTTACAAATGCAAAATGCAGACTTACTGGTACATGCCATGGAAGGTGGGTCTTTTTCAGCTCGGAAGTAACCCTTTTCACACTGACAGACAGAAGTTGCTTCCTTATAGGTTAAACTGTGGGGAGGGCATTTAGAACATTTTGTGTTCCCAGCAAATGCTTTATAGAATCCTGGTCTGCAAGCTGTAAAAACAGGAAAAAATACTTTTATTGCTATTATTGCTTGCACTATTTTACTTGTACACATACACCATATTTTAATTGATACACATTTTGATCTCAGAGTTCAGTGTCACACATAAACAGAAAAGTCAATATATGTTAATCTTAATGAAGTTAGTTATTCAAAATCAGTAACATAATGGTGACATCATATTTAGGCTCAGGTTGCTAATTTTGGATAGCATACCTGAAATATGCATACACAAAATAGCTGATTACCAGAGTGTGGAGATGCCCCTCCCTGGAAGTAAGGGAAATAATTTTGTGTAGTTCTAGGAGATAGCATTAAATAACATTGAATCACACTGCGTAAAATATATTTGCTTTCCATTTTTCCCTCAGTCCTTCTACGAACTAAAGGAGAAAGTCCCAGTGTGGTGCTGGTATATCTTAACATCTGTCCTATTGGTGAATTTTTTTTTTTTTTTAACAAAATGAAAGTTGGCCTTAGGTTCAGAGATTTTAGCAAGATCTACCTATAGTTTGATAACATTGCTTTTTAAATCAGTTTATTTTTATTTTTATGGCAATTTTTTCTATTATATTGAAACACATTCATTTAAAATTTTGTATTAATTTCAAAAGTAGATAGACAAAATATTAAGTCAATAAGATATATATATGCTTATTGACAAGAACCATGAAAATTGTATATGGCAAGAACCATTAAAATTGTAAACAACAAAATTGTCACAAAAAATCCTGAAAATAAAATGTAAATAATAAAAGTTACATGATGATATATTTTATTAGGCTGCATTTTCTCTTTGCTTAAACCCATGTTGTCATTCTTAGGAAACTTTTTCACAGGAATGGAAGATCTAGAAAAAAAGATCCTATGCTAAATATGCATTCAAGGTCTTAAATGTTGAGGGGGTAGTTGTTTCTAGTCTCAAAAACCACTACTGACCACTTTCTAAATTAACACATATACAAAATAAAAGTAGAATAAATTTCGAGTAACATACATTATGTGAAAAATGTTTTAACAAACTACTTCTTTTAATCTAACACATTTTCACAGATAGTGAGAGAGAGCACGAGCAGGGAAAAGAGAGAGAAGCAGGTCCCCAGTGAGCAGGGAGACCGACACTGGACCCAGGGATCATGACCTGAGCCAAAGGTAGACACTTAACTGAGCCACCCGGGTGCCCCCTCAAAATGCTCGATTTAAAAATATAAAATAACTAACAATAATAAACAATAATCTCCTGATAAGTCTCCTGATTATATATGCAGGAAAGAAAGAAATTTTAAGGGAAATTGGAATCTTAATTAAATGAGTCCCAATAAAATAACTATTTGTCTTTTCCTAGGTACATATTTTAATATATATTCCTACAGCTCTAAAGGACTGCAATATGATTGATGTCAGTAGTATACTGTGTACCACTGACTCAGCCTCTAGGAGGTGTACACTATAAGAGGTGTGTGCACATATATGCACACATGCACAAACACTTACACATGTCTGTCTAGACACATGCAATGACTGGGTTATTTTTGACCATTTGCTTTTATAATAATGCTTTATATGAATACCCAGCTTTTGTACCAACATAAATGGGACTGGAAGAGATTATGCTGAGTGAAATAAGTCAAGCAGAAAGAGTCAATTATCATATGGTTTCACTTACTTGTGGAGCATAAGGAATAACATAGAGGACATTGGGAGTTGGAGAGGAGAGATAAGTTGGGAGTATTCAGAGGGGGAGGCAAACCATGAGACACTGTGGACTCTGAGAAACAAATTGAGGGTTTTGGAGGGGAGGGGTGTGGGGGGTTGGGTGAGCCTGGTGGTGGGTATTATGGAGGGCATGTATTGTATGGAGTGCTGGGTGTGGTGCATAAACAATGAATTTTGGATCTCTGAAAAAAAAATTAAGTTAAATTACACTGAAAAAAATAATGCTTTATACAAATGACCTAGTAATTCAAGAGAAGTTATAATCAATTCTGTATAGTAAAATTACTTTTAAAAACCTGGTTATTTACTATCAATGAAACTATTAGTGGTGATACATAAATATCAACCAGTCTCTTTAACATGCTGATAAATTAATTAATATTATATGACTAATTAGTAAAAATACTGTATCATCAAATAGCTCTCTAAGCCTGTCAAAATTCAGAGTACATAAATAATATATATATACTCAACCCCTAAAATTTTCACAAATAAAATATCCTTTAAAAAATACATAAATTTCTAAATTTAATATGCTATAGTAGTTAAAAGACAATGTGTTATAAAATATTTACCAAATCTAACATATATATTTTGTCAATTATGTAATTATCTTCTACTTAATTATGAAGTTTAAAATAACTAATTATATTCCATAGAATACATTTATAATACTTTGGCAAGTAATTCTAAATGTTGAACTCAACTAGAAATTTAATCATGTCTTGAGCTCATCTACTACAATATTTATAAATCTAATAAGCCACACAGTTTATAGAGAATGTGCAAATTTAATGGGGAGTTTGCATTCTGCATATTCCAATATTAATTAAAATATAATTTAAATATTATTATAACAGCCTTTTGAAATAAATTAATTAGGAATGTGAACACTATAGGACTATACTAAAGTTTATCATATGTGCAGATACAAAACCTATAAGACCCATAAACAAGAGCTATAAATATTGGCTCCTTTCTGTTATCGGTCATTCAAATCTCAGTCATAAACACTGTTTAGCATATAAAGTAGCCTGCCAATAACTTCATTTTGTGCAGCAAAACACTGTCAACTTTTATTTTCTCTAATAACTAAAAACAAAAATTTAAATATTTTTTTATCTGAAGTGTTTTCAGCTAATATTTCATCTTCTTTTAGAATTTTAGAGTGCTTAAAGCAGCTCTTAAAATACTTAGAATAGCTTAGTGATATTCAAACCGTTCTAGAGACCAGGCTGCTAAATGGTCTCAGCACCCAATCTTGCCTACTTCATTCTGTAAACAGGAGGATCTTCTAAACCAGCTCTGTCCAATAGTACTAAAAACTAATATATATATAATTATATATATATCTATATATACATCTCCATATCTATTTATATATACATATATGTATATATATAGAGAGAAGTATATATGTACTATATATAGGATAGTACTAAAACTAATATATATGTAAGTATATATATGTCATTTCAATTTTTGTAGGAGCCACATTAAAAAACTAAAAAGCTAAAAAGAGGTAATTATATATATATTTTATTTATTGACAGAGAGATCACAAGTAGGCAGAAAGGCAGGCAGAGAGAGAATGGGGGTAAACAGGCACTCTGCTGAACAGAGAGCCAGATGCAGGGCTCAATCCCAAGACCCTGAGGTCATGACCTAGGCCGAAGGCAGAGGCTTAACCCAATGAGCCACTCAGGGACCCCTTTAAAAATATATTTTATTTAACATAATATAACCAAAATATTATCTTTTCAACATATAAACTAGCTCTTGAAATATTTTACATTATTTGTTTTTTTTTTGGTACTAAATATTTTGTACTATTTAATTTGATATGTATCTTACACTCACTGGACATCTCAATTCAAACTAGCTGCATTTCAAGTGCCTACTCACTTTATATGAGGCTATGAGCTACCACACTGAATAGTGCAGTTTTGAACACAGAAATCTCTTCATTATATCTCCCTGCTGAAAAAACTTTGATGAATTCCCACCATCTCTATTTTAAAGTTTAAAACCAATTGCATTACAAGTTCCCCTGTGGTTTGACCCAGCCTGAGGCTCTAACCACATCACATGAAGCTGCTTCCCTCTCACACTCCCTTGATTAAGGCTTTGCCCCTCTACAGTCTATTCTCAACCCAGTTCTGATCCTCTCAGAACTTACATGAGATCACATTATCACTGGGCTCCAAGCTTCTGGTGGCTTTCCATTTCTCCTAGAGCAAAGCCATTGCCCTATTAATTGTCTACTAGACATCGGATGATTTTGCTCCCTTTCCCTTCCCTGTGACTCTGATTTTCATCAACTCTTTTTCCATCAGGTCCTCTGCTCCAGCCACACTGGCCTCCCTCAGAGTCTTGCATGAAATCATGCTCCTGTTACTGAGCCTTTATCACTTGCTCTTACTCACCTCTCTGTATGATTTGCTCCCTCCCTTAGATCAGGTCTTTGTAACAATGCTATCGTATTAATGAAGCCTGATTCCCTTTTTAAAACTGCACCTCCTGCTACATCCTACCGCAGTGTTTTATATTACCCTCCACTGTTTTTCCTATCTGCAAAGAACTTAACATCTGACACATGATATGTTTAACTTTTTAAGCTACTTCCTTCTAAAATGTATGCTCTGTTAGGCCAGAGATTTTTGTTTCTTTTGTTTACTGAGGTGTATTTCCAGTGCCTAGACCAGCACCAGACATTATTTGGTCCTTCCCCAGTATTCAGTGAATGAACGAATGACTTGCTGACAGTCTCCTTTAATTTCTATGAATCTATCGTGATCTTTCTTCTTCTTGAGCCTTTTCTCCTATTGAAAATCTCTCTTCTCCATCCCACCCCATGACCCAATCACCTTGCTAACTCCTAACCCTCTTTCAGGTCCCACTTCTTCCTGACTTTCTAGAATAGGTTCTTTAAGCACCTGTGACTTCTCAAGAATAGCATACTTGTTGGTTTGCAAACTAGTGCTGTGCATGAAATGCAGGGGGAGACAGAAGAGGCAGGCCACTCCAGATTGGTAGCTGACAGGTTTCATAAGCAGGGGAATTGACATAGGAGGCTCGTTCTGGGCAGTTGTAAGATAAACAGCTCTCTGCACCTACCCTCCAGAATCTTAAAAGTTTATATAGAGGCCTTAAATGGGATGAGTCATGTATACCATCCGGATGGTCTCAATAGCATCTTACTCTCTCAAGATTCTGTCCTTGAAAAGAGCTCCCATTGTGGGGATGATAGGCAGATCATAGAGTCCAAGGACAGGAAAGGGGTTAAGGAGCCTTCAGCTCCCTGGGTCCAGCTCGAGGGTTAATCTGTGGTGGTTGCATCCTTTTTGTTACTTTTTCAGCAACACCTTGGCCATTACTTGTTTAATGACTGTAAGGTCCTCAAGGGCGGGCTGGTAACAGTGATTACCATAGAGTAGGTGTTCAATACATTTTTTTTTTTTCACTGAATAGGACAGAGTGTGAGTACTTTGCTAATTAAATTCCTGCAGAAGATTATACATTTCTACTCAATGTATGTTCTGAGCATAGCATAATTCATCTTACTATAAATTTATGGGTTTTGTTTTTGGCTTGCTGAATTACTATTAAGGGAAGGAAACCCTGAATAAAGATTTTGAAAGCGATTCAGTTGCAACTCAATAGTAATTATTCTAATATCTCAAGGTGAGCTGGCTATTAGAAAAAAAAAAAAACTTTTCCAGTTGAAATTATCATGAATTTGAATATTTTGGCTACCACAAAAAATACAAATATTAATTGGTTATTGTTACTGCAGCTCTCAGCCTTATCTCTGATTTGAAATGTCTGTGTACACATCAAAATTGCTTTCAAAAATCTTAAAGTGTTGAACTTATGAAATACATTTAGATTGTTAAAATATTACCTTATTTTAATGATAAAGTTTAGTATAATATTTCATTTCAAAACATAGGATTATGCTGTTAAAAATGTTAGAAAGTCAATGTTCTAGGTACTCACATTCTCTTTATGTAGCACACAATAATGGTCTACCCCATACACCTCTCTTTTAGCTTGAATCGTATGAGATAATAACGATTTTGTCACATTTATCACCTCAGTTTCTTGGAACTGCCATAAGTCAGATGTGGGTATATATCTTTAATACTTAGCATATCTTTCATCTTTACACATGCTTAAAAATTTAATGAGTGAATGAGTAAATAGTTCACTAATGTCTAGTATGAAATTACTAATATTCTAAATGTTTCCTATATATCTATTCAGTTAGTGATTTTAGATTTTGTTTGTATTTATGTTACAAATGAGATATCAATACCTACATGTTGAGAACTTTTACATTGTTTTCTTTTTCTTCTCTATTACTTCTTTACTTATCTATTTTTGGGAATGTAAACTTCATTTCCAAAAACAAACTACCCTGCATAAGATAAGAATATTTTCCAATGTATGTCAATACTGCACAAAATACTGTTAGAAAGTTAAAGATTATCTGATGCAGTGATTTGTAATTTGTTTCTTTTAGAAAAAGCTATTTGAATATAGATGTTCAGTTGAAACTTTCATTTTCTACAAATACTCTTTTTTTAAAGTACCTACTTATTTCTGTATTAAAACATTTACGAGGGGTGCATGGGTGGCTCAGTGGTTTAAGCAGCTGCCTTTTGTTCAGGTCATGGTATCAGGGTCCTGGGAATGAGCCCCACATCTGCCTCCCTGCTTTGCAGGGAATGTGCTTCTCCCTTCCCCTCTGTATCCTCTCTCTTTCCCATTCTCTCAAGTAAATCAATAAAATCTTTTAAAAAAACCCACATTTATGATACATAAATGAGATCATAACATGTATACTCTGTATGGACATTTATTTTTAAATATCATTTAAAAATTTGGTCTTATCTACCTTTTCTTCCATTTTTTTCTTCAAAAATGACTTCCCTAAAATGCCAACACATTAATTGGTAGGCATGTGTACTTGTAGGTATGATCACAAGAATTTATCATTGTTAATTTTACAACATTGGGACAATATCTATATAGTAGAGATTTTTGTTCTCAATTACTACTATACAGTAAAAATATCTCCAGCTCAATGGTCATGAGTTAATTCTTTATAACATGCCTATAGTATATCTATCAACAATCTTCCAGTTGAGAGAACCCCTTTCTAAAGTATGCTGCAGTAAACATCCTTGTGATAATGTTTACATTTCAGTGCCCAACAGTGGGAACTCTGAATTAGGGTATGTTTATTATTTTCTTAACACATATTTCCGTGTTTCATTCCTAAAATCTCATAACAATGTAAAAGAACATCCTAAACTTAGTACCCCACTAATCCTTATAATAATATTTTACTTTTTGAAAATATGGGAAGTTAAATATCATTGTTACTTTAATTGAAGTTTCTGGATTACCAGTAATGTTGCACATTTTTATTGGCCATTTGTTTATACTCATTTATGCACCGCCTTTCATATCCTTGTTTGCTGTTTCTATTAATTTGTAAGAGCTGTTTATTAGCAATATTAAAATTGTACTTATTACTATCATTATACACATTTTCCTATCAATTTTATATTGATTTTATGCATAAAAAGAAATAAAGACAACAATCCCATTCATAATAGCATCAAGAATAATAAAATACATAGGAATAAATTCAACCAAGAAGTGAAAGATCTGTATGGGAAAATTATAAACTTTGGTGAAAGAAATTGAAGAAGACATAAATGAATAAATACCTCATGCTCATGCTCGTGCATCAGAAG
Source organism: Neogale vison (assembly GCF_020171115.1). Taxonomy (NCBI): domain Eukaryota; kingdom Metazoa; phylum Chordata; class Mammalia; order Carnivora; family Mustelidae; genus Neogale; species Neogale vison. The sequence continues at coordinate 45,308,673 of NC_058096.1, read as the reverse complement.
AATTAATTGTTAAAATGTCCATACTGCCTAAATCCATCATAAACCCTATCAAAATTCCAGTGAGATTTTTTCACAAAAATTAAAAAAAAAAATCCCAAAATATGTATGGAACTACAAAAAACCCTGAATAGTCAAAGCAATTCTGAAAAAGAAAAAGCTGGAAGCATCACATCCCTGATTTCAAACTATCCTAAAATTCACAGTCATCAAAGCAGTAATGTACTGGCACAAGAACAGACAGACTCAAAGACCAATGGAACAGAAAAGAGAGACCAGAAATAAACTCTTTCATATATGGTCAACTAATATTTGATAAGGGAGCCAATAATAAGCAATAGGGATAGGGTAGTCTTTTCAATAAACGTTACTGGGAAAACTAGAGAGCTGCAAGCAGAAGAATGAAATTGGATCCCTATTTTGCACCACCCACAAAATTTAACTTGAAATAGCTTAAAGACTTACAGATAAGACCTGACACTATAAAACTCCTAGAAGAAATCATAGGAAAAAGCTCCTTGACATTGGTTTTGGAAAAGTTTTTTTTGTTGTTGTTGTTTTGGGTTTTTTTTTGGATATGACAATAAAAGCAGAAGCAATAAAAACAAAAATCAACAAATAGGACTTCTGCACAGCAAAAGAAACAATCAACAAAATGAAAAGGCAAACCATGAAATGGGAGAACATATTTGCAAACCATCTATCTGATAAGATGTTAATATTCAAAATTTATAAAGAATTAATCCAAATCAACAAGAAAAGAAGTAATTAGATTAAAAATGGGTATAGGAACTGAATAGACATTTTTTGAAAAAAAAAAAAAGACATCCAAATGGTCAACAGACACATGAAAATATGCTCAGCCTTCTAATCATCAGCAAAATGCACATCAAAACCATGATGTATTACCTCATACTTATTAAAATGTCCATTATCAAAGAGACAGAAAGTAAGTGTCAGAGGGGTTTTAGAGAAAAAGGAACTCCTCTGCATTGTTGATGGGATGATAACTTGTTTAAGCTACTATGGAAAACAGTTTAGTTCCTCAAAAGATTAGTAGAACTACCACATGACCAGCAATTCCATTTCTAAGAATTTATCCAAAGGAAATGAAAGCAAGATATCAAAAAGAGATCTGAACTCTTGTGTTTACTGTAGGGTTATTCACAATAGCCAAGATACAGAAACATCCTAAGTATTTGTCAATGGATGAATGGATAAAGAAGATCTATAATGAATCAATTTTTTTAGTTTCCATCCATAATACTAGGACACTATGTTAAACCACCATTTCTTATACTATTGCATTCAACTCATCTGTTTGCCTCTGCTTTCTGCCTGTTCAAATCTACACCATAGCTACTGCCAGTTATATTTCTAAATGGTAGAGATGACCATGCTACTGTCTATTGTCTAGTGTAGTAGTTGGCAAACTGTTGTACTTTGACCAAAATTTGGCCCACTGCCTGGTTTTGTACAGCTTGTGAGCTAAGAATAGTCTTTGGATTTTTAAAAGATTATATAGGTACATCGTAACACTGATTTTGACTCTTGGCCTGCAAAGCCCAAAACGTGTACTGTCTGGCCCTTTATAGAAAATGTTTGCTAACACCTGGTCTCTAGCACAAAGTCCAAACTCAGTTGAGCATTTAAACTGCTTCACAGTTGAGCTCACACCTATTTTTTCAAATTTACCTCCCACTGCTACATAAATTTTAGACTTCTTTCTATTCTTCACACCACACACACCATACTATTTTTTAACAGCTTTAGTAAGATATGAGGTATAATTTGCATGAATAAACTGCATGTAAAGTATACAATTGGTTAAATTTGGCATATGTGTACAACTATGAATATTTAACCATAATCAAGATAGTGCATGATCCATCAACCCTAAAAGTTTCCTTGTGTCCCTTTATTTTCACCTATTTGGATCTTTATATTTATTTTAATTTTTCTTAAAGATCTTAGTAATCTCTATACCCAACATGGGACTCGAACTTGAAACCTTGAGATCAAGATTCAGATGCTCTACTGAGTCAGCCAGGTGCCCCTGCATTTTTATATTTAAAGTACATTTCTAGGGCATCTGAGTGGCTCAGTCAGGTAAGCATCTGACTCTTGATTTCAGCTCAGGTCATGAATTCATCAGTGTCTTGAGACTGAAACCCCATGTCCGGCTCCATCCCCACCATGAGCCTGCTTAAGAGTCTCTCTCTGTACTTCTCTCTTTCTCTCTCTAAAAAAATTCAATTCAATTAAATGTAAAGTACATTTCCTGCAGGTAGAGCATATCAGGGTCTTGCACTTATTTTTCAAAGTCCAATCTGACAACTTCTTTCTTTTAATTGGGGTGTTTAGTCTATTTACATTTAATGTGATTACTGATATGGTCAGGCTTAAGTCTATCTTGATGTTTTTTTCCCCCACTTTTCCCATTTGTTCATTGCTCCATTTTCTGCCTTTTCTTTTCTTTTTTTTTACGTAATTGCATCCTTTTCACGATCTCATTTAAATCTCCTTTGTTGGTTTATTTGCTCATGGGCAAACTCAGGTGAATACGCTGGAGAACTTTGACAGCTCTCTGGAGTTCTCTATCAGAGAGGCCCTCTCCTCTTTCATACTCTGTTTTGGTGTATCTGAATATCTGAGTCTACATGGACTTTCAGATCTGTCTTCTCAATCCACAGAAGGAGTCTGCTCGCTTCTGTAAGAATCCCTCCTTCCTGTACCATGGCCTTGAAACTCTCTCAAGTGGGAACAGTTGTAGGGCTCTCCTCCTTTATTTACCATCTAGCAGGGATCACAGTCTTTCATTATCTGATGTTTTGTCTTAAAATGTATTTTTTCATATATTTTGTGTATATATTTCATACATATGTTCATATATATTTGATTTATTTCATATATTTTAAAATGGTTTTTTCATATATTTACTGTATCATGGTTCCAAGTAAAAATCAGACTATTTTAATCATCTTAAATTCTTACTTTCCCAATTGTATTCATATTTCACTGTTTTGTTTTGTTTTTTAATTTTATTTGAGAGAGAGATTGAGAGTAAGCACAGTCAGGGAGAGCAGTAGAGGGAGAGGGAGAAGCAGACTCCTGATGAGCAGAGAGCCCAATGTGTGACTCCATCCCAGGACCCTGGGATCATGACCTGAGCCAAAGGCAGACGCTTAAGGGACTGAGCCACCCAGGCACCCCTATTTCACTGTTGTATAATGTCCTTTTCCTATCTAAGTTCACCTGCTAGTTTCTCAAAGACATATTTTAAAAAACTTACTTCACAGTAGTGCAATACAACTGCCACCTACCAGAATACCTAAGGTGAAAAAGACACAATAGTAAGTGTTGGTGAGGAGATAGAGCAATACGGGCTCTCATATGGCAGGAGAAGTTTTAACTGTTGCTACCACTTTGTAGAACTGTTTGGCAGTATTTACTGACATAACAATTCTACTCATAGGTATATACCCAACAGAATAGCACAAAGTGAAAGCAGCTTCTATCCCTGCAGACAATCATACCAAATTCCATTGCTAGGTGAGTTATTTGATTTTTATTTTTAAATTTTTAATTTTGATTTGATTTTTTGATTTTTAATTTTTGTAATTTTGTTGACATGTTGATCTTTCTCACCTGATGTATTTTCTACTCCTTTCACCCCCTGTTTTGTCCTTGTTAGTGTAGACTTTCTATGTTCCCTTATTCTAGTGAAGTATCCTGAGGGAATGGAAATAAGCTGATATGTTCAGCAACAATGCTTAACAAAAAGTTTTACACTTTACTAAACTTCTAATCATATAATTAGAATACATTTTATTGAAAATAATCAAATTATAATCAACCCATTATTTATTAAATATGTGTTTTCATGTTTCCATGTACCTACTCATAAAGGTAGCAAGAGTGTTACTACAAATGCAATGTAATTTGATGATCATAATCTATAAAATGTAAAATATATAAGTATTCTTATAAAATCATATAATAAATAATTCAAGTTAAAATATAGTTTTCTCCTTCAAAAATATGTTTATAACTTGAGGAACTATATTATTGTTTGCTTTTTTTTTTACTCTATTTTTTTTTAAGCAGACTCCAAGCCCACAATGGGGCTTAAACTCATGACCCTGAGATCAAGAGCTGGATGCCTTGATCCTCCTAATTTGAGGAACTCTAAATGTTTGCTTAAAATAACAGTAAGAGCGTATCATGCTTAGCGAAATAAGTCAAGCGGAGAAAGACAACTATCATATGATCTCCCTGATATGAGGAAGTGGTGATGCAACGTGGGGGCTTAAGTGGGTAGGAGAAGAATCCATGAAACAAGATGGGATAGGGAGGGAGACAAACCATAAGTGACTCTTAATCTCATGAAACAAACTGTGGGTTGCTGGGGGGAGGGGGGTTGGGAGAAGGGGGGTAGGGATATGGACATTGGGGAGGGTATGTGCTTTTGGGTAAATTGGAAGGCGAGGTGAACCATGAGAGACTATGGACTCTGAAAAACAATCTGAGGGGTTTGAAGTGGCGGGGGGGTGGGAGGTTGGGGTACCAGGTGGTGGGTATTATAGAGGGCACAGCTTGCATGGAGCACTGGGTGTGGTGAAAAAATAATGAATACTGTTTTTCTGAAAATAAATAAATTGGAAAAAAAATAACAGTAAGAGGGGCAACTGCATGGCTCAGTTGGTTCAGTCACTGCTTTTGGCACAGGTCATGATCCTAGTGTCCTGGGATCAAGCCTGCATTGCATCCAGCTCCACATCACATCCTGTTCAATTTGGAGTCTACTTCTCCCTCCCCCTGCTCTTGTGGTCTTGTGGTCTCACTTGCGCTCTCTCTCTCTCCCCCCTTCTCAAATAAAAATAAAATATTTTTAAAAAATAAAATAATAGTATTAAGAGATGTGATACATATTATAAGGTCAAAATAATTTTTACAAAAAGCATGTATTAAAGGAACATTCAATATGAGTATAGTTACTGAATTACCACTAATGTTAATGAAATACATACTTTGCAATGCAATTTCCCTTATAAATTTAAGTATCTGGGTATCACTGAAATACAGTTAAAGTACTTTGAGGCACATACACATACATATACACACAATGTCTCTGCTAAAACAAAATAAAGAAATGTACAACCTGTCTGTACATAACTTTATTTTAAACATAGAATGGGTAGGCATACATTGGTAGTAATGTTTTGTAGGTGTTATCTGTATTATCAGAGAATTCTAAGACAAAGGACCACAAGAAATCCTAGTTGGAATATCATGCAGTTCTCACCACTTGATGAAATATTGGATTGCATCTTATGCGACAGATACTAACTGATATTAATATAATTGACTGCTTTTCCCTCATCGATGTTCAATAGTCTGTAAATTTAGATAAACCTGAATGACTTATCAGTAAAATATGTGATCTGCATCATTTCTCAAAACATTAGAATTCATGAATTTAAGAACTTGGGATAGATAATCTTATCACTGTTTTCTTAGAAGTTGTTCCGCAGTTATGAAAATTAAGTTTTGCTGTCATGTAGACAGAGAAGGCAGGGAATATTAGGGAATTAAAACATAATAAGAAAAGAAAAGAAAAACCTAAAATCTAAGTTTAAACAACCATGAATATTTTGTTTCTTCAGAATAATCCATTACTAACCACCCAAGGAAAATCTCAAGATCAAATGCAAGTCTATTAAACTTGTACATTGTGCTTCAAAATATTCAACTTACCCTTTCTTGCAGACCACTATAAAGTCCTTATGAGATAATGTATATAAAATTGTCCTGTTACTAATTCTAATTTCTTACTTTCATCAAAAAAATGTTTAAAGAGGACTCTCTTTTGAATAAACAAACAGAAAAGCCATCAGACCTACAAAAACCATCAGACCTTTTATCCTAAAGAATCAGAGGAAGGGGCCTTGGTTCTGAAAAGGATGGAATAAGCAAACTGTGTCATATTTTTCTTGCTTATCTTCAAAATCTGAGCACACCACACCCAGAAGATATTTGAAGACTTTGAAAAGTAAGCAGAAGCAGGTATATTAGAGAAAATAAAAATATGAGTTAGTGATGACTTGACCATCTTTCTCTCCCTTTCATTCCTCCTGCCTTCCCCAATACTTGGAGCCTGGACTGAACGGCCTGCACACTTGGAAGTGGACACCAGGTCACAGACAGAGCTCTAGGGCAAGACTGCTCATCTTCATTCTGGAAGTGAGAAACAGAACTCCTAATGTCCAGGAGAGAATGTGAAAATCCCTTCCCCCTTTGGTTCTCTTTCTTTTCTCCGTTTTCTCCTGCCTGTCCCTCAAGCAATCATGCGGTAGTGGTGGGGCTGGTGGTGGTTAGTAGTGAAAGCCCACAGGAGCCAAAATTCTTAAGAAGGGAAAACTTCCTCTTCATTCACTCAAGCTGAGGTTCTAAGAGGGTGGAGTCAACTCCCACCAACTGCATTTCTTTTCTCTCTGTCCTTATCTCACTTGGCCCTGGATGCATAGCCATTTGATGAAGTGCACAGCTGAGTGGAGTAAATATTCAGCCAGCCTTCCTGCCAAGAAATTTTAAAAGGAGGAGCCATAGTAAACCAGAGAGTACTGGGAAGAACATGGAGAGAGAGAAGCTGGAGAAATCAACCCGGTAGGTTTATGAACTCCTGGTTTTACTCCCAAACTACACATATGTGGATTTGATTCTATTTAACATACCAAAGACTTTGAAGATTGAACCAAAAGACCATTACTCAGGTCTCAGACTAGCAGCGAGCTTTTGAACTTTTGGTTAGATAAAGAAGAACCTAGAAACTCAATACAATTTTTTTTTTTTTTAACTATGTGACATAGTAACTTATAAAAGATATTCAGAAATCCACATAAGTTGCCATTAACAAGCATAACCTAGATATGTTTAGACCTTATTTTATCTTCCACCATTTTTCTCATTTATAGAGTCATAATTTATGTTGAAGATGAGTTGAAAAAGGCACATTACTTCAAGAGGTGGATAATTGTCAAGGACAGGGCATTACTTGGATAGTGAAGTCAGAAATACTTCAGTAGTCTGAGGTTGTGACATGCAAATTTAAAATTCTAAGGATGTTTTTAGTGTGAGAGTAAGTCAGTGGAGGTAATGGAAACCAAGAGGTTTATATAAGCAGTTTTTATGATTAGATACTTTTTATTTTTATTACCACTTATTATCATTTTGAAAGCAATCTGGTAATAATACTGGCACAATATTAAAAGTTAACCAATTTTTTCCCTATAAATAACAGATCATCTTTTCAGTGTTCTAACATTCATCTTCTAATGTTATTCTTAATTAATTTATTATGTCCAGGTATATTTTAATCTTTTTTTTTTTTTTTAAAGATTTTATTTATTTATTTGACAGACAGAGATCACAAGTAGGAAGAAAGGCAGGCAGAGAGAGGGGAGGAAGCAGACTCCCCGCCGAGCAGAGAGCCAGCCCGATGCAGGGCTTGATCCCAGGACACTGGGATGATGACCTGAGCTGAAGGCAGAGGCTTTAACCTACTGAGCCACCCAGGCGCCCTGGTATATTTTAATCTTAATCCCACACTGTTAATACTACTTCCTTCATACTTATCACTACTTTTATAAAAAATGTGTTTATTGCATCTATCACCATATTTCCAGATACTTTGAAATGAGATGCCACTTAACATTTTTTCCCTAATCAGAATCTTATTATTTCATGATTGTTTTTTCTAGACACCCAACTGTAATGTCAGTTTCTTTTTTTTTTTTTTAAAGATTTTATTTATTTATTTGACAGACAGAGATCACAAGTAAGTAGGCAGAGAGGCAAGCAAGAGAGAGAAAGAGGAGGAAGCAGGCTCCCTGCTGAGCAGAAAGTGGGATGTGAGGCTCGATCCCAGGACCCTGGGATCATGACCTGGGCCGAAGGCAGAGGCTTTAACCCACTGAGCCACCCAGATGCTCCTGTAATGTCAGTTTCTAACTTTCTCTTCAATATTCTTTTCTTGTATACTCCTTAAGTCAGCCTAAATTTACTTTAGTGAATAAGAATATCCCAAAGAGAAAACATCCAGTGATTAACTGTAAGATATAGTATAATAATAGCTACAGCATAATCATTTGTAGTTATCGAGCATTCAGAATGAGCCAGATATTTGTGCAAAATACTTCATATATATATTTTTAGTTTTTCTTATAAAAATCAATTACAAAGGATAATAAAGAGTGTGGCCTTTGGAACTAGAGTACTTGGCTCAAGTTCTGTACCTGTATTTTACCAACTCTGTCATTTCAGTCAACTTATTTTTCTATGCATCATTTTCCTTGTCTGAAAAATGGGGATAAGTGATAGCACCTAACTCAGGGGGTGTTGTGAGAATTTAATTAATTATTATGTGTAAAGTGATCAGAAGGGTACCTAACATATTACTACTTAGATGAGGAAACTGAAGTTGAGCGATATTAAGCAACTTGTTACAGCAGACTGTGTTTTCTAAAAATGGCCTCAACAATATCTCCCACTCTCCACCCTTCCGACAATATCTCACGGACACTCTTTCCATAAAGAGTTCAAGTCCATGTTCCCCATCTCCTGATTTGGGTGTGCTTGTGACTACAGGGAGTCTATATGACTTCCTAGGCTAGCTAGGTCATCAATGGTGATAGAGCTGTTCCTTTCGGAATGCTTATGTTTAGAAACTAGCCACCATGTCAGGAGGAAGGCCAAACAGCCATGGAAAGGCCCAGGTAAAGAACTCGGGCCCTTGGCCTACAGCACTGGCTGAGCTCCCAGCTGGCAATCGTACCATCTTGCCAGCCAAGTGAGTGAGCTATCTGGAATGTAGATTCTCCAGGCTCCTGTATCATCACCTCAGCTGATGCTGCATGAAGCAGAGATGAGCTGTCTTTGCTGAACTTTGTCAAAATTTCACATTTATAAACAAAATAAATGAGAGTTGTTATTTTAAGGCATTAAATTTTGGGGATATTTTCTTATGACACACTGAGTAACTGAAAGACTTGCTTAAGGTCAAATGGTAGGAGAGCCAAAGTTACGACCCAAGTCCTTTTTAGTCTGTAGTATGAGTTCTCATCATAGAGTACACTGGTTGGCTCATTATCTGGAATATACCTATTCTGTAACTCAGAGCAGTGAAGGAATGAACCACAACTTTTAGAGAATAATTGGTGATGGTATTTGGATTATAAATAAATGTCATAATAAAAAATACTCTTGGGGCGCCTGGGTGGCTCAGTGGATTAAGCCACTGCCTTCGGCTCAGGTCATGATCTCAGTGTCCTGGGATCGAGCCCCGCGACAGGCTCTTTGCTCAGCGGGGAGCCTGCTTCTCTCTCTCTCTGCCTGACTCTCTGCCTACTTGTGATCTCTCTCTCTGTCAAATAAGTAAATAAAATCTTTAAAAAAAAATACTCTTTTGTAGAATTTAATCAATAGGTACAATTCTAACTAATGGTTTTATGTCTTCTTAGACACTTATCTTTTTTCCTAAGAAGCAAAACAAGTATATCTTTATTTAGGCCATTAGAAATAAAAATGTATTTCACAACTTTTATTTCATAAAAAACACGTTTGTGACAACCTCCTTTTATAGAAAAAAATAAGCAAGACATTTTATCTTTCAACCTAGAATTAAAGAACAGATGCATCATAAAATGGCTTGCATCATGCATGATTTGAACACTGAGCAAACTCACTCATCATTGCTCTAAGTCTCAAGTACTCTGACACCTCAGTAAAGTTTGACAACCATATCTTCTGCTGGCTTAGCTGCAAACTTATAATCCATTCTTCAATCTGACAATTGTGAATGTCCTGCTGTCAAGTATTTGTGGTATTTCTGTAGCTGAATGGTGCAGAAAACTATGTAAAAATTGCTGAGTTATACACTATAAAAATTTTACTAACAAGAAAAGCGTTCATGTTCTTTTTATAGAGTTATAAAGCATATCAATAATTAATATAATAATCACAATTTCTTATCCACAACAAATCGGTGTTTAAAAACATTTTTCTATTTAAGTCTTTCAAAAATCCAATGATAGGGGCACCTGGGTGGCTCAGTGGGTTAAAGCCTCCTTCGGCTCAGGTCATGATCCCAGGGTCCTAGGATCGAGCCCTGCATCGGGCTCTCTGCTCAACAGGGAGCCTGCTTCCTCCTCTCTCTCTCTCTGCCTGCCTCTCTGCCTACTTGTGATCTCTATCTGTCAAATAAAATAAATAAAATCTTTAAAAAAAAATCCAGTGATGTAGGTATCAACATTTTCATTTTACAAATAAGGAGATGGAAGGCTTTAACAGTTGCTCAAGGTTATATGAGCAAGCTAGGATTTCAAACAAGGTCTCTCTGATTCTTTAGCCCAAATTTTGTTTGGGACAATACCTTGTTATTATGTGAATGTAAATGTATATAAACAAACATCCACATCCACATACATATGTATATATAAATATGTTAGAAGATATTCCTGGCATACACATTCATCTCTTCTTAAGTAATCTGTCATTGCAATTATCATCTGTATTCCACATTTTGATACCTGTTATTTATATCATTTAAGAACTATATTGTAAATTACTTAAAAGTAAGGTTCTTATATATGCTATTGCACTGGGACAATACTGCAGACATAGCAGAAGCTCAAACATCAGCTATATGGATTAACTTTATACATAATTAATATACTAATTAGTCAAAATTATTTGAGATATTATAGAATAAAGTTAAGAAGAGTAGATACCCCAAATATTCACCACCTTCTTTGCTTAAAAACTATAAAGATAAAATACTATAATATCATTTAAAATTTTTAAACCTTTTCATTGAATCCTTTTTTTCCATTAGTAAATATTCAGATAATATCTCTTCCTATTTTCTGTAGATGTTCAAAATGATTACTTATATCATTAGGTGAAATATTAATGGGTGTTTCCAATGTATTTCCAGTATAAGTAGCCCTCTATAATAAAACCCAAGTGCTTGAATTTCATACTTATAGTTTGTTTTACTTTGCATTCAATATCACAGTTAATATTTGTATGTTGGATAACAACTAATGATGTTACTAAACAGTATTTGCTTTATCACATTTCTATTAAAATTTTATTTTATTTTTTTTTAAGATTTACTTATTTAGAGACAGAGCATGGTGGAAAGGGGCAGAGGGAGAGGGAAAGAGAGAATCTTAAGTAGATTCCACATTAAGCTCAGAGCCTGATGCAGGAATCAATCTCATAAATGTGAGATTACAACCATAAGATTAGGACCTGAGCTAAAATGAGAGCCAGATGCTTACACAACTGCCCCCTCAGGCATCCCTCTGTTACCATTTTAAAACAGGGTATTGAAACCTTGGTTCACATTTCATTAGAATGTTCTGTAAATACTAAATTGAAGTAAATTAGAACAGCGTCTTCTATCCAGTACAAGCAGAGTACCTACACTGATCCAGCATGGTTTAGGTATAACAGAGTCTCATGGATCATAAAGGCACGTTCAACATGCAACAACAACAGACACTCAAGATTCAGAACCTTCAATGCATTGCTTGCAATAGCTCTATATGGCTGTGTAATCAGCAGAGACTATGATGTGCAGGTTGTACAGATGTGGTGTTTCTGACCAGAATATGGTCTCTTAACTTGGTTCATACCTAGTTCCAACAGGTAGATCCATTCCATGTATTAATGCCATTGGCCTGAGACTGAATTTCCCAAGGACTCTTTTGCACACAGGCAGATCATCTGTAAGCTAGTGCTTGGATAATATAATTTTTCACAACAAGTATGAGCTTTTCTGAAAAACCAGTTATAGCATTTCATGAACCATTTCATGAACCATCATGAGCATTTCATAATAAGTATTGCCATTGGAAAATCTGGAACCATAAGGACAGTTTTCAATTTTAGCTATAAATCTCATTAATCAGAAGCTATATACTCATCAAATTTTGTGTAAGTCTTTTATATACATGCATGTATAAATATTTTAAACACAGTAGTGTAATTCTTAGCAGACTTTCCTTTATGCAGCTCCAAACTCTCTAATTAATCTATCTTATGCATTTGTGTATCACATTTCCTTAAATTGGGACATACTCATACTCTAGATACCTAGGTAAATAGTTATTGAGCCCAAAAATTTCATTATCAACATGAACAATTCGTCTTTCATGTTTGTTGCAAGTGTGTATTACATGGGCTTCCATTTAAGCAGATATTTGTTTTTGCACTGTTTTGATTCTAGGGTCCTCAACACCAATGTGTGAGCACTTGTAAGAGGAAACTATCTTTGTGTTAAAATTCTCATTTTTTTACTACAGTGGTTAGTATATATTAGGTGTTCAACAAATATTTGTTAAATGAAAAACCAAAAATATTTGTGGTCTTTGATATTCTTTGACTTACAAAACTAATTTTTTTTTAAAGATTTTATTTATTTATTTGACAGACAGAGATCACAAGTAGGCAGAGAGGCAGGCAGAGAGAGAGGAGGAAGCAGGCTCCCTGCTAAGCAGAGAGCCCGATGTGGGGCTCGATCCCAGGACCCTGGGATCATGACCTGAGCCGAAGGCAGAGGCTTTAACCCACTGAGCTACCCAGGTGCCCCCAAAACTAATTTTTAAATATATAGCAAATATTAATAAATTATAAATATTCTGATACAGCTTCAAGGAGGCAGAAACACTTTCAAAAGTTACCAGGAATTAACATAAAATTTTGCTATGTCTGTTATGAAAGAAATATTATATTCAAGCACTGACAATTTAGAAAATTAATCCCAAATTGTAATACATACTTTTATTTTGAGGTCTACAATTTTAGAACTTTTGTCTCAAATTGCTGTATTGACAAATATATTCAGCTTCCATGTTTGACTGCATATTTTAATTTGAATGCATGTGTAATTTTCCTTTTTTGTACCTTTACAAACGGGAAAATTAATATAAAAATAACAGTGCTATTGCAAAAACCATTTAGCTGATACTGCATTTTCAAGTACAATCACCTTTGATTATTCTCAAGTGGAACAACTTTGGTAAATGCATAATTGACTGCAGTTACTATTCACTCAGCATATAATAGAGAAGTCATGGGTAGAGATTGTGTAAGATGCAGTGAAGAGGTAATGAGTATACACCTCGAGTTATATGATAATATTAGACACTATATGATTAAACCCCTCATGAATGGTAGGGATAATAAATGCCTAGACTTTCAAGAAGAAACATGTTAATAAGCAGTGCAGTAGCTAAAATCAGCCTAGAGATGTGGCATTTTAACTGGTCTTTTTCCATGGAAAGGTAAAATAGGAAAAAGAATGTGAAAAAAAAGAGGCAAAATGAAAATGAGTACCACAAATTCCTAAACACAGAGAAGAAACCCGCTTGAATAGAATAAAGAGTTGACAGTGGAAAGGGAGATATAAAGTAGTTAATGGGGGGTGGTGATCAAGAGGCTTAGAAAATAGCTTAAAGCAATTCATATTTACATTAAATAACACAGAAGTGTTTGAATGAAGAAACACAAGTGTAATTTAAATGCGAATCAGTTGACAGCGTACCAAATCTATTAAAGTAGTCTGAGGTAAGAAGCAAGGAGACCGAGTAGAAGACCAAGGAATTGATCCTGAGAAGAAAAAATTAACATCAAGGTTGGTGGTGGTGAAAAGAGGAAAAAGTGACATTATGAAAAAAAAAATTATTTTTAAAATATGAGGACAAAGAACAAGGTAGAGATTAAGTGTGGTTTTAAAAATAACCATTAAGAGGCGCCTGGGTGGCTCAGTTGTTAAGCGTCTATACCAGGGTCCTGATATTGAGTCCAGCTTGGGTTCCCTGTTCCACAGGAAGCCTGCTTCTCCCTCTCCCACTCCCCCTGCTTGTGTTCCCTCTCTTGCTGTGTCTCTCTCTGCCAAATAAATAAATAAAATCTTTAAAAATAATATCTATTAAATATATTTAATATACTTAATGATGGCAACCCTATCACTGTGGATAGGGTTTGGGGCTTTTGACACAGAAATCTTTGTTTGTTTGTTTTCTTAAAGATTTTATTTATTTATTTGACAGAGAGAGACACAGCGAGAGAGGAAACACAAGCAGGGGGAGTGGGAGAGGGAGAAGCGGGCTTCCAGCAGAGCAGGGAACTCAAGCAGGGCTCCATCTTAGGACCCTGGGATCATGACCTGAGTAAAAGCCAGAGGCTTAACAACTGAGCCACCCAGGCACCCTGACACAAAAATCTTGTATTCAAATCCCATTGATTGATATACATTGCATTATATTTATTTTGGTTATATATTTAACTCCTGCAAGTCTGAATTTACTCATCTATAAACTGGAGATGAGAGCAGACCTTCCTATGGAAATGATGCACAATATAATGTAAGTGATGTATTTATTGGATGCTTAGCTATTATGTGCAATGAATGAAGGTTAGATGTGTGCTTTAAGGTCAATCAGTCCATAAATATTCATACTGCCGAGAGAGAAACTCTGCTGTACCCTAAATAGGAAAACAGCTGTAATGGCTAACCAAATATCCCAGTCATGTATATCACAGATGAATTTCCACTTTCCAATAAAGGGAATTTTAATTGCATGGTATACTACTATAACTATACTTCATAAGTATATTCTATCTTACATAATCAAAAAAGCAATTTAAGAATTAACAAGCTTATGTTTAAATTTTGCAATGTTGACTTTTAACCAAATAGTCATACTCAATATTTTTAACTTTTATATTTCCTCAAAGTAAATCAAATAAAATAAAACCAAATTTTAAAAAAATGGATGAGGTTTGCTTTGTGGCAGAAAGGGTAATTCAGGAGAAGGAGGTCTTTTCATATCTTCCAATTCAGCGAAATGAAAGTGTTTGAGACAAGTGAATTTGATTTTGTGGTAACCTAATTAGTTGTTTGAAGTTTAAGATTTACAAATACATATAATATACATATAAGTTATATACATATAATTACATATTACATAATGTACGTAACATATACATACAAGTTATATACATATAATTGCCCAATTTTTACATGTAATTTTAAGAAAAATATAAACCTGATAGATAGATCTACAATATATCGAACAAACATTTCTCCCTTTTCCCTCTTACTCTTTAGGAAGATCATATCTTCTAAACCAGTCTAATCAACTCATCTTAAAGATTAGTAGGGAAAACTGGACCTGTTGTAAATGGATCCACTTAAAACCTATGTTTGTGAGAATCCACTCAACAAACATATATGCTAGTTTATTCAATCAATTCTGCTGAAGTGCATTAGAAGTCTTTGATTAAGAAATCTCTTCTTGGGATGCCTGGGTGGCGCAGTTGGTTGGACGACTGCCTTTGGCTCAGGGCGGGATCCTGGAGTCCCGGGATCGAGTCCCACATCAGGCTCCCAGCTCCATGGGGAGTCTGCTTCGCTCTCTGACCTTCTCCTCGCTCATGCTCTCTCTCACTGTCTCTCTCTCAAATAAATAAATAAAAATCTTTAAAAAAAAAAAAAAAAGAAATCTCTTCTTCATTTCTTCACAATTCCTTTTATGGGATTTGAGTGTCTTGTTCTTTTCCTCATGATGATGGAGAATAATTTATCATAGAAATCCAGGAACTTTTTCTCTATGTTAAGTTCTCAAGAATCAAGCCTTCCTTTATCAACCTCAGATATAATGTGATATTTAGAGGCAGAGACTCTAGTGCCAGATATGCTGGATTAAAATCTTGACCCATCCACTTAACTATGTGACCTTAGGAACATCAGTGACCCATCCACTTAACTATGTGACCTTAGGAACATCAGTGAATGTCTCTATGTCTCATTTTCTCATCTATGAAGTAGTTGTAAAAACAGCAACAGCTAAGGTAACTGAGGCAGAAGACAGAATTAGTGACCTAGAGGACAAACCAATAGAGAAAAAGGATCTGGAGGAGGCCTGGAACAAACAGCTTAGAGACCATGAAAACAGAATTAGAGAAATAAATAACACCATGAAACGTTCCAATGTCAGAATTATAGGAATCCCTGGGGGGAGGAAAAAGAAAGAAGACTAGAGGATATAGTTGAACAAGTTCTCCATGAAAATATTCCTCCCAATCTGGTGAATGGAACCAGCATTCATGTCCTAGGGGCAGAAAGTTTTCCCCCCATGATCACAGAATCTATAAAGACCTCGAGAAACCTCACTGTGAAAATGATGAATTGTAATTTTAGACAGGAGCTCTTGAAAGCAAGTAGGCAGAAGAGTTCCTTACATACAGAGGAAGGCCCCTCAGAATAACACTAGACCTATCCACAGAAACCTGGCAAGCCAGAAAGGGCTTGATGTATTCAGGGCACTAAAGGAGAAGAACATGCAGCCAAGAATACTTTGTCCAGCAAGACTGACATTCAAAATGGATGGAGAGATAAAGAGCTTTCAAGACCGACAAAGTTTAAAAGAATATGTGACCATTAAGCCATCACTACAAGAAATATTAAGGGGGGTTCTATAAAAGAGAAAAAAAAAACAAGAATATCATTGAACAGAAATTTATGGAGACAATCTATAGAAACAAAGACTTCACAGGTAACACGATGTTAATAAAAACGTATCTCTCAATAATCACTCTCAACATGGATGGTCTAAGTGCATCCATAAAATGGCACAGTGTTGCAGATTGGATAAAATGACAGGGCACATCCATATGGTGTCTACAAGAGACCCATTTTGAACCTAAGGATACATCCAGACTGAAAGTGAAGCATCTTTCATGTCAATGGGCCTCAATGGGGTAGCGATTCTCATATCAGATAAATTAGATTTTAAACTAAATACTGTAGTCAGAGGTACAGAAGGATACTACATCATTCTTACAGGGTCTATCCACCAAGAAGATCTAACAATTATAAATATTTATGTCCCCAATACAGGAGCAGCCAACTACACAAGACAACTGTTAATCAAGATAAAGAATCATATTGATATGAATACATTAATAGTAGGGGACCTAACACATGACTCTCAGTAATAGACAGATCATCCAAGCAGAAAATCAATAAAGAAACAAGACCATTGAATGACACTTCGGATCAGCTGGACCTCATAGATATATACAGAACATTCCACCCTAAAACAACAGAATACTCATTCTTCTCAAGTGCACATGGAACCTTCTCCAGAATAGACTGCATACTGGGTCACAAATCAGGGTTCAACTGACACCAAAAGACTGAGATATTCCCTGCATATTCTCAGATCACAATGCTTTGAAACTGGAGCTCAACCACAAGAAAAAGTTCAGAAGGAATTCAAACACCTGGAAGCTAAAGATTACCTTGCTTAAGAATGCTTGAATCAACCAGGAAATCAAAGAAGAACTTAAACAATTCATGGAAACCAATGAGAATGAAGACACTTCAGTCCAAAACCTATGGGATACAGCAAAGATGGTCCTAAGGGAGAAATACATAGCCATCCAAGCCTCTCTCAAAAAAATTGAAAAATCCAGAATAAACCAGCTCTCTTTGCACCTTAAAGAACTAGAGAATCAACAACAAATTAAGCCAACTCCACATACAAGAAGGGAAATAATCAAGATTAGAGCAGAAGTCAATGAGGTAAAAGAAACCAGAGATACAGCAGAATGCATCAATGAAACTAGAAGCTGTTTTTTTGGAAAGAATCAATAAGATTAATAAACCATTGGCCAAACTAATCCAAAAGAAAAGAAAGAAGACCCAAGTTAATTAAATTATGAATGAAAAGGGAGAGATCACAACTAACACCAAAGAAATAGAAACAATAATCAGAAATTATTGTCAACAGTTATATGCCACTAAGTTAAGCAAACTAGATGAAATGGGTGCATTCCTGGAAAACTATAAACTTCCAAAACTGAATCAGGAAGAAATTGACAACCTGAATAGACCAATATCTAGTAACAAAATTAGGCAGTGATCAAAAGCCTCCCAAAAAACAAGAACCTGATGGATTCCCTGGGGAATTCTATGAAACTTTCAAAGAAGAAATAATACCTATTCTCCTGAAACTGTTTCAAAAAAGTGAAGCAGAAGGAAAACTCCCAGACTCTTTTTATGAAGACTCTTCATAAAAAGAGTCTGGGAGTTTTTCTTCTGCTTCAATTTTATTGAATCATTTTATTGTATCATTTTATTGAAATTTATCAATTTTATTGAATTTATTGAATTGAATATTCAATTTTACTTAATCAGCATTATCCTGATCCCCAAACTAGGCAAAGACCCCACCAAAAATGAGAATTTCAGACCAATATCCCTGATGAATATGGATGCTAAGATTCTCAAAAAGATCCTGGCTAATAGGATCCAACAGTACTTTAAAAAGATTATCCACCATGACCAAGTGGTTTTATCCCTGGGTTGCAAGGGTGGTTCAATATTCACAAATCAATCAATGTGATAGAACAAATCAGTAAGAGAAGAGAGAAGAACCACATGGTCCTCTCAATTGATACAGAAAAAGCATTTGACAAAATCCAGCATCCATTCCTGATTAAAACACTTCAAAGCACAGGGATAGAGGGAACATTCCTCAACTTCATATAATCTATCTATGAAAAACCCAAGCGAATATCATCCTCAATGGTAAAAAGCTGAGAGCCTTCCCTTTGAGATCAGGAACATGAAAAGGATGCCCATTCTCACCACTCTTGTTCAACATGATATTAGAAGTCCTAGCAACACCAATCAGACAACAAAGAGAAATAAAAGGTATTCAAATTGGCAATGAAGATGTCAAGCACTCTCTTTGCAGATGACATGATACTTTCTATGAAAAACCCAAAAGACTCCACCCCTAAACTACCAGAACTCATTCAGCAATTCAGTAATGTGGCAGGATATAAAATCAATGTACAGAAGTCAGTTGCTTTCTTATACACCAACAATGAAAATACAGAAAGGGAAATTAGAGAATCAACTCCATTTACTATAGTACTAAGAACCATAAGATACCTTGGAATAAACCTAACCAAAGAGGCAAACGATCTCTATTTGAGGAACTATAGAACACTCATGAAAGAAATTGAAGAAGACACAAAAAGATGGAAGACCATTCCATTCTCATGGATAGGAAGAATAAACATTGTTTTTATTTTATCTTATTTTAAAAGATTTTATTTATTTATCTGACAGATAGAGAGATCACAAGTAGACAGAGAAACAGGCGGAGAGAGAGGGGAAGCAGGCTTCCCGCTGAGCAGAGAGCCCATGCGGGACTCAATCACAGAACCCTGAGATCATGACCCGAGATGAAGGCAGAGGCTTAACCCACTGAACCACCCAGGCTTCCCAAGAATAAACATTGTTAAAATGTCTATACTGCCTAAAGCAATCTATACTTGCAATGCCATTCTGATCAAAATTCCACTGGCATTTTTCAAAGAGCTGGAGCAAACAATCCTAAAATTTGTATGGAATCAGAAGAGATCCTGAATTGCTAAGGATATATTGAAAAAGAAAAACAAAACTAGGGGCATCACGTTGCCTGATTTCAAACTTTACTACAAAGCTGTGATCACCAAGACAGCATGGCACTGGCATAAAAATAGACTCATAAACCAGTGGGACAGAGTAGGGAACCCAGAGATTGACCCTCAACTCTATGGTCAAATTATCTTTGACAAAGCAGGAAAAATGTACAGTGAAGAAAAATAGTCTCTTCAATAAATGGTGCTGGGGAGATTGGACAGCTATGCGTAAAAGAATGAAACTTGACCATTCTCCATACAGAAAGATAAACTCAAAATGGATAAAAGACCTCAGATAAAAGACCTCAACATGAGGCAGGAATCTATCAGAATCCTAGAGGAGAACATAGGCAGTAACCTCTTCGACATTGGCCACAGCAACTTCTTTCAAGAAAAGTCTCCAAAGGCAAAGGAAACAAAAGCAAAAATGAATTTTTGGAACTTCATCAAGATCAAAAGCTTCTGCACAGCAAAGAAAACAGTCAACAAAACAAGGAGGCAACCCAGAAAATGGGAGAAGATATTTGCAAATGACAATATAGACAAAAAACTGATATCCAGGATCTATAAAGAACTCCTCAAACACAACACACACACAATGAATAATCATGTCAAAAAATGGGCAGAAGACATGAACAGACACTTTTCCAATGAAGACATACAAATGGCTAACAGACACATGAAAAAATGTTCAATATCACTAGCCATCAGGGAGATTCAAATCAAAACCACATTGAGATACCGCCTTACACCTGGTAGAATGGCCAGTTAACAAGACAGTAAACAATGTGTGTTGGAGAGGATGTGGAGAAAGGGGAACCCTATTATACTGTTAGTGGGAATGCAAGTTAGTGCAGCCAGTTTGGAAAACAGTGTGGAGACTCCTTAAGAAATTAAAAATAGGGGCGCCTGGGTGGCTCAGTGGGTTAAAGCCTCTGCCTTCAGCTTGGGTCATGAATCCAGTGTCCTGGGATCCAGCCCTGCATCAGGCTCTCTGCTTGGTGGGGAGCCTGCTCCCCCCGCCCCTGCCTGCCTCTCTGCCTACTTGTGATCTCTGTCAAAAAAAAAAAAAAAAGGAAAAAAGAAAGAAAGAAATTAAAAATAGAGCTTTCTTATGACCCTGCAATTTCACTACTGGGTATTTACCCCAAAGAAACAGATGTAGTGAAAAGAAGGGTCATCTGTACCCCAATGCTCATAGCAGCAATTGCCAAACTGTGGAAAAAACAAAGATGCCCTTCCACGGATGAATGGATAAGAAAGATGTGGTCCAAATACTATGGAGTATTATGTCTCCATCAGAAAGGATGAGTACCCAACTTTTGTATCAACATGGACGGGACTGGAAAGGATTATACTGAGTGAAATAAGTCAAGCAGAGAGAATCAGTTATCATATGGTTTCGCTTATTTGTGGAGCATAAGGAATAACATGGCGGACATGGGGAGATGGAGAGGAGAAGGGAGTTGGGGGAAATTAGAGGGGGAGATGAACCATGAGAGACTGTGGACTCTGAAAAACAATCTGAGGGTTTTGGAGGGGCGGTGGGTGGGTGGTTAGGTAAGCCTGGAGGTGGTTATTATGGAGGGCACATATTGCATGGTGCACTGGTGTGGTGCATAAACAATGAATTCTGGAACACTGAAAAGAAATTTAAAAAATAAATAAAAAATTTAAAAAAACAGCATTTATCTTATAAGGGTAGTTTGATAATTAATTGAGTTGATATTTCTAAAGTACTTAGTGTCTCTTACACAGTAAGTGCTGTGTAATGATTCCCTTATATATGATTTTATCTAATCATGTAAGGGATCTTTATATTTTGGGAGCTTAACACATGAGAAGTGAATTGCTATTGGGGCCCCTGGGTGGCTCAGTCAGTTAAGTGTCTGACTCTTGATTTTGGCTCATGTCATGATCCCATGGTTTATGGGGTTGAGTCCCACCACCCTTTTTTAAGATTTTATTTGTTTACCTGGAAAGACAGAGATCACAAGTAGGCAGACAGGCAGGCAGAGAGAGAGAGGGAGGCAGGCTCCCCACTGAGCAGAGAGCCCGATGTGGGGCTCGATCTAGGACCCTGGGATCATGACCTGAGCCGAAGGCAGAGGCTTTAACCTACTGAGCCACCCAGGCGCCCCTGGGGTTGAGCCCCTAGTCGCTGTGCTTGGCAAGGAGTCTGCTTGAAGATTCTCTCCCTCTGCCCTTCCTCCAACTTGCATGCCTCTCCTCTCTCTCTCTCTCAAATAAATAACTCTTAAAAAAAATGAAATTGCTATTTGGAAAATGGATAGTTACTCAATACATAAGGCAAATATTTTATAATTTCATCTTTTCTTAAACAGTATTGCCTTTCATATGAATAAAATTTACTCTTTTCAAAGTTCTGGACTATTTTCAAGGTTTAAAATAGTTAATAATTTGATGAAAAAATTATTTAAAACACACAATTATATAACTTTTATCATACATGTCTCACACATTTTTCTTTGTTTAAGTTTTTTTTTTATATTTTATTTATTTATTTGAGAGAGACAGCAGAGAGAGAGAGAGGGAGCACATGAGTGCAGGGGAAGGGCAAAAGGAGAGGGAAGCAAGATCCCTGCTGAGCTGGATCCCATAACCCCAGGACCAGTACCTAAGCTGAAGGCAGATGCTTAACTGAATTAGCCACCCAGGAGCCACTCACCCGTCCTTTCGTGAAGTAAAAAACTAATACAATAGGGACAATGAAATATTTAAGTTATTAGTAACTATAAGATAATACTCCACAGCCCTCTTGTTTTACAAAGGACACAAAACTTTAGAAAGATACACTCATTCCTCAGAATTTCACATTGGAACAGTAACAGGGGTGGATTTGGAACTCCCGCCTTCTGACGGCTTGGATTTCCTGGAGGAAAGATTTCTTCCACATTACAATCAGGCCTCAGATCTCTACATCTTAAATATTTCATCAGCTTTCTCTTACCTCTTTCCTTCTTCTTGAAGCATCATAATCCATGCCACCTGTAGTATTTTTGGTGTAAAAACACTATGGTTTGGTTGATGACTTGTTTTGTGGCAACTTCCCCACTTATGAACAATCTGTATAAATGTCAAACGTCTTATGTTGGCCTAACTTTGCCTTCAGCTGGCAAATCTCTACATCATTCTTGTGTCTTTAACTCCCAAATGGATGCTCTATCTATCCCTTTATCTCCAAGTCCACATTGCCATCATCTTTTGCCTACATGATTCCAATGATTCTACTTTTCACCCAGGACCTTACAATAAATTTTACATTATGGTCAGGGCAATTTCTTAAAAATGTAAGTCAGCATGTACAGGCAGAGACTTTAGAGTAAAATATTTTCACCTCACTGCTTAAACCCTAAAGGGGTTTAACAATTAAAATTAACAATTGTTAGAATTACATTTTGAATAAAATCTATATTGCTTACATAGCTTAAAATGCACTTCTGTAAAATCTGGACCCTGCCTACCTCTCCAATCCCCTCCTCTACCCTCATTTTGTCCCAGTCATACTGTCCCTCTTTCTCCTCTGGAATACAGCAGATATTTGTGCTTTAGAATTGATCTTCTAAGTAGATTCTATGACATCATGTGTTCTTATCCTCTGCATAATATTACTAGAAGATTAAATTTTGTTTTTTATTAGTTTTTATTGCTATTCTTGAGACCAGAAAACATCATTTTTGTTTATGACTTATCCCTTGTGCCTAGAACAGAACTTGGCAACACGAGTTTACTCAGTAAGTGTTTGTTGAATGGGTGATTATGACTCTGATGGTCAATATAGGGTCAATTATCTTCCAGGTCAATTATCAGTAAATTGTTATCACTATTTCCTGGAGAAGATAAATTCTTTAATATTCTTTCTTTAACATACCCTCAGGATGCCCCTACCAGAGCTTGGACCTTGGACTTCTTCAGAATGTTCTCAATCAATTTCAACAGTTCTCTCTTAGTTCTACAATAAACATGATCTTTGTTCTCAGAAAGAGAGACTATTTTGAGTATCATAAAAGAGTTTCTTGCATGAAGAGTATATATAAGAGTTCTATCTGAGGGGCAATATTCATTTATGTCTCTAGCCTTTTAGTAATTTTCCTTACTTCATAAAATGCAGTTTTCCCCATTACTCTGTCATCTCCTTGAGGCTTCTTTTGCCTTCGTGGAACCCTCAGATGTAAAAGCAATGGTGTCAGCATGTTTGGTGATGTGTGTACCCATTAGAGTGCCTAGTTAGAGTAACTTGCCAACGAAGAGCAATCAAAAATTATGAGCTAGTGATGAAGATTCTGGTCCTTATGTGCCTGTGTGCCAGTATTAACTCAGGCAGTGAGGAATTTATGTCTTCACTGGGTATTGGGTATTGGGAAATGTAAGGGCTATGTGTTGCTGCATATAACAGCACTTTCTTAATTAAGATTGGAAGCCAGAATTAGCTTTATTCAATATGTAGTATTGCCTTACAGATGAGAACACTGAGGCAGAGCTGCAGGATGAAAGATGCCAGCAGTTTAATTACGATATCTTAGTGTTATATAACAAAGACAATTCTGTTCCTTTAACTTGAAAAAAAAAAGGTTATTAAATTATTGAAAAGAACTCAATATTTGCTTTCTGCAAAGTATCCTTCCTAATTAGATAATAATATTTTTAAACATGTTTACTTTAGACATGTTTTTTAGACATGTTTACTTTAACAATAAATAAAGCCCCAATGGTTGTATATTTTTATTTTTAATAGAAGGTAAGCTAATGTGGGGGCCTGGGTGGCTCAGTGGGTTAAGCCGCTGCCTTCGGCTCAGGTCGTGATCTCAGGGTCCCCGCATCGGGCTCTCTGCTCTGCAGGGAGCCTGCTTCCTCCTCTCTCTCTCTCTGCCTGCCTCTCTGCCTACTTGTAATCTCTCTCTGTCAAATAAATAAATAAAATCTTTAAAAAAAAAAAAAAAAGGTAAGCTAATGTGAATCAGGTGCCATGCACAGTGTATAGAGAATAAAAGTATGTGAATTAAGAATTCAAGTTTTTGTAAATATGATTAATAGATTATAGGTTTCAAGTAAATTTCAGTTTGGTTATATTGACTGTAACTATAAAAAATAATTTAAATACTTTATAAGATATTTAAGATTAAAGAAGCAAAACTAATGCAAATCAAAAGACTCCCCAAGACAATTTTCTATGTTGTCACATTTTTTATAGATGTGTTTCATGAGTAAAGTACTTCAATGATTTGTTTGAAGAGACTTTAGAGAAACTGATAAGGGTCACTTCTTGATAATTTATTGGAGGAAATAAAACTCTCATTTACTGAATTCTATAAAATATATCTTGATATCTTGAACACACTCATTTTGATATGCAGTACCAATGTCTAACTGATAAATTAGTTTTTGTTTCTTGGTTATTGAAAAATAGATAAAATTCACAAACTGAGCAATTAGACATGTTTTCTTCTATTTCCTAAGATGCAATTTGATTATAAATCATGTATAATTTTTGAACCACAGTACCTTAGGCTTTTTGCCAAATGTTTTCCAACCAACTTAAAGCAGCCATTATGCTTGGGTCTAATTAAAAAATAAACTGCACAGAACTCTCAGATTTTTACAACTTCCTTATCTCTGCCTTCAGCAGGCAATCAAAGCTACGTCCACACTGGCTTTTTATTTAGTGTTTATGAATATATCTATTTCAACCATTAGATTGCAGGCTCCTGGCGTGCAGAGACTATGTCATATTCATCTTTGTGTCCTCTTATATCTAACAGCAGGCCTCCTAAATGGTCTGCTGTGCACTAGTAAGCTCTTAGCAAACACCTATTGAATTAAATTGGTTGAGAGAACTGAGAAACTATACTAAGAATCTGGATAATGGAGACTGTCAGTCATTGTGTAACTAAGCAGCACAAGGGAAAAATGCTGAGTGTGCATGCTTGCATTGCTGGAGGGAACACAGACACAGAGGTTGCCAGATTGAAAGCATCACAGGACAGAAATACATAATTTACTGAGCACTTAATATGTATCAGGTAGGCAGTGAAACACCATACATGCAGCATCTCATTCAGTCACAGCCACTTTATCAGGTAGGAAGGATTTATCTCACTGCGATATACATAGAACCCAGAGACAATATGGAGTGATGATTAAAACTTAATGCATTCTGCTTTCAAACTTGAGTTTGATTCCTGGTTTTGTCAATTAAAACCACTCTGTACCATTGACACAGGTAGAAGTCTAGATGGTAATTGGGAAATATTTCTCAAAACGTAAACAACATTTTTTGACATTGCTATCACATTTCTATTAGTTGTCTTATGAGGGAATGAGAGCCTGGTATTTAAGACCCTTCACAATTTGGTCCTGGGAAGCCTTCATAACTTCTTGCCTATTGTGTCAATTAGTGTGGCCACCCTACGCTACTTTTGGTTCCCAAACATACTCTACATCCTCCAGAGCCTTTGGAAATACTGCTCTTTAACCTAGAATACCCCTGTTCAAAGTTGGCCTCGAATCTGAGTTTCTTCATGAGCTTGAAATTTTTCTATCTAACAAGACAGTTGTTGCTGCCATTGTTCTCCATGGTTTATCTGCATCAGTTAAGGTCCATATTTAAGTTAACTTGTGGTCATCCCCAACCCCCTACAGTAGCTCATGAATTCCTTGAGGTCAGAGACAATTTCCAGATTCATATTTGTATCTTTTACATTGTAAAGTACATGTCAATATCTGAAATTAAACATTGGTTGTTTAAAGAACTAATATGATTCCACACAAGACTGACAAAGATGGCAAAACCAGGCAAAGACAGAATGCATACTGTCTTGCTCTAAATTCAATCCTCCAACACTCAACCCCAGGGGAAGATTAAAATCACCTAAGGACATTACATGTTAATAAAATAAATCACCTGAGGAACTCTGGAAGTTATTGGTGGCCCAGTCATGCCTCAGGCCAATTAAGTCAGTATCTCTGAGAAGTGAAGGTGAGGCCATTCTCCAAAGTTTCCAAGGTTATTCTAATTATTCTAATGTGCAGCCAGGGTTGACAAGTACCATGACAGGACATGTGTGTTCCCTGTAACCCATTTCTACAATTTTGAATGAAATTAAGAAAAAAATAATACCCAGATAATTGCCTTGCTTTCACCCCCAGATCATGTCCCCATTCTATGAAAAAAGTCATAGTTCCCAGCCATCTCTCATTAATAGTTTAATAATAACAAAA
Organism: Neogale vison; assembly: GCF_020171115.1. Classification (NCBI taxonomy): domain Eukaryota; kingdom Metazoa; phylum Chordata; class Mammalia; order Carnivora; family Mustelidae; genus Neogale; species Neogale vison. The sequence goes on along the minus strand of NC_058096.1, from coordinate 45,281,889 downwards.
ACCAAATTCATTATTATGTTACTCTTTTCAAGCAAGATGCTTGCCACTAGTTAAGGTGGAAGGAGACCTAAGGAGCCAGGAAAACTCTCTTCCAACTTTCTCTTTGTCTCATATATGCTATACCAACAACCCTAATGCCTCAGGACTCTGATGTTCTGCTTGGCCAGTAAACTCAAGCTCAACTGTAAGTAAGCAAACTCTTAAAGGAAACAAGAGTACTAGCCTCTTTTTTTTTTTTTTAAGATTTTATTTGTTTGAGAGAGACAGTGTGTGTGTGTGTGTGTGTGTGTGTGTGTGTGTGTGTGTGATAGAGAGAGCATAAGAGGGGGCGGGTCAGAGGGAGAAGCAGGCTGAATAAATGCCAGACCCTTCTGTGTCGCAGTTGCCATCCAAGTTGGAGGAGGAAATTATACAGACAGAAATATCGACTTTCAAACCAGTGAAAACGATTTTGTTTCTCTAATTTTGAGTTCATTCTTAAACATGAAATGTATTCAGACACTGGCACTTTCAATATTAAATCTTTGGTTTAATGATTTTTCATTAAAAGTGGCTTTATTATTTCAAGAACATGAAGCAAAGGAAAGAATAGTAAGAAAATCTCCCTTCTGTTAAGTTTGGTTTTTATCCCTATGTAAACTTAGTTTTGGTTCCTTCAGCCAATTGAAAATCTTAGGAATTAAAAGGGCCAAAGCAAAGTACTCACTCGTTTTACCTTATCCCCTTAGGTCTTCTTAAGATGCAGCTGAGCAATCATGAGTGCTATTTATATCATAGCCTATGCAGACTTAGTAAAGTGAAGCCAGGGATAGGGAGCTCTGTAGTTATTGGGTTAGAATTTAGAAGCTGGAAGTTGGAACAGCAAGCGGATGAGAGCTCACAATTATGCTGAATCTAGAATCAAAGTTATGCCAGATATAGATGACCGCACCAGGGGAATTTAAATAGTCACAGACAGTTTTTTGTTTGTTTGTTTGTTTGTTTTTCCCTCCTGTAATGGATCCTTACAGCTCCATCAATGTTTTCAGATCTGAGGACACCTTAAAGATGTCTTCTAACTAAAGAGTCTCCTTATTTCTCTTTGAAATATAATAAATCCTTTAAAACTGTGCTAAGAAGCTGAGTTAGGATATAGAAGGCAACACTCTTACCTTAATTGGGGTTCCTTCAGATGTTGACTCTGAAATAAACATCCAGTCTAAGTCGTTTATCTGGAAAGTAAAGTGGGCCAGATCGGGTTTGGGGTTGGGTGGGTAGTGAAATAAGGAAGGAAGGCAGCACCTTAAAAAGTTGTTTTTAAGCCAGCTACCAGAATGGATGATTACAGAGTTTAACCCAGCTGGGAAACTTTAGGAGACAAGAGTAGAACAGGCACCTGAGAATTATCCCACCAAAGAAGTGAGGAAGTTGGGATATTTATTCACAACAGTCATTCACTGACCGCTGCTCCTGGGGCACATTAATTCTCCAAAGAATAAAATCTAGCCTCAACAAGCCAGTGAATTCTGAAGTGGTAAGAGTGAAAGGATGAAACATGATAGTACCTATTACTAGTGTAGATTTGGTCATTGTGTAGTGTTCTTTCAGAATTGTAGCTTGTCCTCACTTAGGCCCTACAGATATTCAAATTACACAAACTCTTATAAGCGGTTTCTACTGACCCTGCCCATCACTAGTGCTTGGGTCAATTTATGAAAGAATTTATGAAAGATTCTGGTATTTCCATTCAGGTGTAATTGGATCCTTATTCATCACACATATTATATACTGTCACCCACAGTGAGGGAAGTTCTACCAAATTATAAAGCCCTGAACTCTCTCTCTCTCACTCTTTTTTTTCCCCCCAGCAAATCTATAAGCATCTTGGAAAGATTATGTGGTTTGTTTGGTTTTTTTTTTGTTTTGTTTTGTTTTTGTATTGTAAAAGTAGAAATGGTTTATTTGGTAGAAGCTAAAATTTCTAAACTAAGTAGAGACCCTACAATGACTTAAAATTTGAAAAGCAAACAGTAAACCTATGATTATTATAAGCATTTCTTGGAGAAAACTCTAATAATTTCCCATCTCTAAAGTCAAAAGGTTAAAAGTAAAAGGACTTTGTGGTCAAAAGTGGAGGTAGGGATACAGGATATTTTTGAGGCTGCATTCATCTTTCTAAAGAGATATAATCAGAATTCCGTTCTACTTTACCCATTTCTTGCCTAAATCATAACATGGAAATGCCCATACATTTAAAAAGCATTATAATTTTGTTTGGAGAAAATAACAACAAAAAATTATATGATTGTTTTTAATTTCACTATTCATTGTCCCTGCTTAGGAACAATAATAATTTAGGCAACTAACCTTACCTGACCTAACTTTCATAGCATCTGCATGATTCTGTGCTCTGAAAGCAAGCTTGTGTTTTTCAAGGTATATTTCTTAAACAATTTAAGACATTTAAAAAACATTGTGATGGTGATAATCTTCACTCATACTTATTGCCAGATCTCATACTATAGTGTCCATAAAGTCTGAAAACATAGATAATATTATTTCGTTTTTACAAATAGAAGTTGTCCTTCATGGTGTTATATTTTCACCTGTCCAGAATTTACAGACATCCTGTAGAAAAGTTTCTAGTATCCTCAGCAAAATAGAATGTAATAATGTCACAGTGGCAGATAACTTACAACACTGAAATTTGTTTTTTCCCCCACAATAATATTTGTAAAAGTTATCCATGTTAAAATATATAGATGTAGTTGATTCACTGCAAATGATGTCTAGCATCCAATTATATGAAAATATTGTAATTTGTTTATTTCTATATTGCTGATCACTTATGTTACTTAAAACTATTGCGTTTTGGGGAACCTAGTGGGCTCAATCAGTTAAGCATCTGCCTTCAGCTAGGTCATGATCCTGGGGTCCTGGGATTGAGCCCTGCACTGGGATCCCTGCTCAGGATGAGAAGCTCCTTGCTTCTCTCTCTGCATCTCCCCACTATGTGCTCTCTCTCTCTCTCTAATACAAAAATAAAAATCTAAAAAAAATAAAATAAAATAAATTAAAAAATAAAACAATTTGTTTTTTAAAAATAATGCTGTGATAAGCCACATGTTATCAGGTAGGCATGTAGGAGAATATACTGGAAAACATGCAATTTCTGGATCATAGACTACATAATCTTCAGCTTTACTACATGTTACCAAATTTTTCTCTACAGTGATTAAGCCACTTATAGTTTCAGTGGCAATGAATGAGATTTTCTATTTCCCCACATCTTCAAAGATAGATGGTAAAATCAACATTTTGGATTTTTACCAATCAGGGATGTGTGAAATGATATTTTATACATTTTAATTTGCATTCTCTTGATTTCGAAGGAAGGTGTCAATTATTGTATAATTATTTCTAATCATTTACTACCCTAACTCTCCTCCCTACCCTATCTACCCACTGACATTAGGTTGATCCTGTGTCTTGCCAATATAATAGGGACACAAATGATATACGTCATTTCTAAGTAGAAGCCTCAAGAGTCATCACTTCATTCTACCATTTCTCCTTGCCTTCTGACTCCCAACAACAAATCTCAGAAAAGGGGTGGTCCTCAAACTGTATTACAGAATGAAGAAGAGCCATAGGGCTAAGCCCCATAGCAAACATATAAAGTAAACAAGAGGTGAGATTATTGTTGAAGCCACAATTGATATTTTGGGCCATTTGTTTTCACAACATAAACTATCTAATGTAGAAGACTTATTACATGAATTAGTGCTAAAAATGTGGTGTTTATATTAAAGAAAAACCCAAACCCTAAAATATGTGGTGTCATCTACTAGGTCAGGCTACAGAATAGTTACTGAGCTGGGAAGATGGTAACCAATATTATATGGTGGTGAAACACTGGGTAAATTGATAACATACCAAATGGCATTTAGTTTTAGATGAAAAGACTGGGAAATTAAATGTTACTAATGTGTCTTAAATGCTATTGGCTATATTTGACAATGTCATAAGAAGAGATGAGCTCACAAACACACACATGAAATTGGATGTTTTGCAAAGAGCAGTGGAAGTGAATAGCTACTCAAGATTCGTGTCTTGTAGGGTTGAAGGAATTAGTTGTTTCTCATCTCTATCCATTGAGAAATGTTTTCAGTGGCAAAGGCTGAGAAATTAACTCAAGGACTAGACTACCACATACTTTATTAGAACTTTTGAACTGATTAATTTGGTCCCCAATAAGTCCTTTAAGACAAAATGGTTACGGGAAAAGATACTACAGCCAAGATACTTTGGCTCTCCCAAGGTCTAGGTACTGACAGTTAAATTGAGAGAGAGGCATAAGAACAAGATTTATGAGTTTAACACATGGAACAGGTTAGATTTAATGGATGAAAATATAACCAAATTGTTAAGAGTTGTGAGCTGTACTGCCATAAAACCTATAAGTCTGTATTAGAAAAATTAAAAACTTAAAAACAACTATTGGGCCCCAAATTCTACCAACAGAAAGCAGACTGTGAGGTCAGCTTAGTTCCTGAGAAAGGCATATTTTTTTAATATTTACTTCAGATATGGCAAAAGAACATCTTGGTAAAGGAAGCACAATCCAGACAGTGAAACCATAGGCCATGGAAACAGTAGACTGAGAGTTATGTCCAGGGTGTAGAACTTAAAATGCAAGAACAATTCCCTACTTTTGAAAACATAACACATTATATTAATTTCCACTGCTTTAAAAAAACCTTGAAAACATCTCTCTCTCTTTTTTTTATTTTTAAAAATGATAGTCAATCTCAAGATTAAAAAAAGAAAAGGAAAAGCGTAACGGGACTTTTGTAAAATAAAATACCTCGGCAAAGGTAGATCATTACTGTTCCAAAATAATGGTACAGAAAATTATTTCAGGTATATGTTTTTCTAATTCTATCTATAAAACTATATAAAACATATTATTTTTTATTGGTACTTTAAAAGTTTTTTCAAGTAGTGAGTTTACTATATTATCTTGTGAAAAAAGCCTGTAACTATACCATAGAACTGAACTAATCCCACTACTGGGCTACTGCTGAATGTATGTCAGCTGCTGCAGAATCCATTGATTGCCTCAGACATTGATTGGTTAATTTAATGAAAAAGGAGGGTTTGGAGTCCGAACAAATTTACCATGCTGACTGACGGGATCTAATCTGAAGCTATGTTCAGGAAATATACATGTATATGTATGTGCACACATGTACACCACACACAGCCAACCAACACAGCCAAGAATAGCTAACATGTTTAATATTATAAAATGAGGTCATCACTTTCAATGAAAGAAGATAAAAGATATTGACAAAGGAAAATCCTATCTAGAATAACATACCTGTTCTTACATGAATTTGTAAAGAATATGAATAATGTATGAAATATTCCTTTGCTTTCCCTCAAAATGCATGTCTGAGAAACTTTGAACAAGGGTGATGACACTTCCAATTCATAAAATATAGTGAGGACATAAGATACAGCTGGACAATCCATAATTGAGTGTAGCCTCATTTTTATCTAATCTATCACAATGTTCTAATTATAAATAAAGCTATACTAATTGCTGATGTTAAAACTTTTACTTGCATTCTAGGTATTCAGAAATGATCTGTAGTTATTAAGTCATCACTCTTCACAGCATTCAAATGAAATGATATAAAAAACTATATTTATACATAAGTGAAATAATTAAATTCTATGGTAGTAATAACAAAGGAGATTCACGCTCACTGCAAAAAATTGCAGAGTACATATAAACAAAATTTTTTCATCAATTAAATTAACAAAAATATCAACTAATATTATATATATCTGAAATATTTTTATATGTACACACAACATTTAATTTTATTTATGAACACATATATACATTCTATCACAAACCATTATTTTCATTTAATAAAATGTGAACATCTTTCTGTGTTTTTTAAAAAAATTAATTAATTAATTAAGATTTTTATTTATTTATTTGACAGAGAGAGATCACAAGTAGGCAGAGAGGCAGACGACAGAGAGATAGAGAGGAGGAAGCAGGCTCCCTGCTGAGCAGAGAGCCCGATGTGGGACTCGATCCCAGAACCCTGAGATCATGACCTGAGCTGAAGGCAGAGGCTTTAACCCACTGAGCCACCCAGGCGCCCATTTCTTTTTGTGTTCTTAAGTTGATTTCTACACAATCATTTTGACAGCTGGATAGTACTTTAAATATATGATATATAGTAATTTAATTAGTCAATTTCCTCTTATTACACTTTACATTGTTTCGATTTTCTTATAATTTTAACAAAAATATAACTAATTTTGTTGTAAAATAGCTAATGCTCATTCATGATTATTTTCTTGGGATAAACTCTTGATGGAATTGTTGGTAATCAATTATATTGTTTTTCAATATATCATTAAATTGCCAGCAGAAAGGTGTTGCTGATTCTAACAGTTTTATATGAAAGGAATAATTTTTTCTGCTGCTTACTCCCTATTTTTATATTAATTAATAATTTTAAGTTGTATATCATTGTTTTAATTTGATTTATTTTTATTTCTTGTGATAATCAACATTTTTCCAAAGTTATGGGATTGTATCTAATTTTTACTTAAACTTAAGTCAGTGGGATGATATTTGGAAAATTACATTGACTCTACTTGGTCACATCTCATTTGAAAATGGGTTACCATGATTACTTCTCAGATCACACATGAAAGTTAGAGATATATATGAAAATCCTTTATGAATTTCAAATGCAAAGCATTAGCAAGTGAAATTAGGAGTGCATGGATGGTGCAGTCAGTTAAGCTCAGACTAGGTTTTGGCTCAGGTGCTGATCTCAGGATCCTGGGCTCAAGCCCAGGGTGAGGGCTCTGTGCTCAGAGCAGGAATCTGCTTGTCCCTCTCCCTCCCCTTTAGCTACTCCCCACCTCTACCTATTTCACTGGCAGATGAAAACTCTCTCTCAAAGTGGATAAATAAAATCTTTTAAAAAATAAAATAAATAAAACATTTTACCCTTCCTCCACAAAAACAAAAGGAAAAACTGCCATAGTTGAACATTTCTATTATAAATTTTTGTCTTTATTTCCTCTGGCTATTGGGACCCAGGCACTTTAGGTCCCACTTTGAAGCAAAACAAAGGCTGTGGCCTTAGCTTCATTACTTGCAAAATTCAAGCTTTCTCATTTAAGACGTTGAATTATATAGTCTTTTCTGATATGAAGCCATATGGGAAGTAACATTGCTTTCAAATATCAATGAAGAAAACTGCCAACTCTCTTAAAGGTACTTTCTCCTAGAATAGACTTCCTGGAGCTACTTTTTCCTGCACAAAATCATCAGGGCTGGTTGAAACTAGACCCATTTCTTGATTTCTTTTTGTTTCTGACAAGATTAAGATATAGTTATCTTGACTTCATTAATTTTCCATAAGGGCAAATGCTGCTTATGTCCCAGGAGAGAAACCACAATATACCAACAATATATAGAATAACAAAATATAGCTTTGAACAGCCAATTGATAATAACCAATCTATAAAAAATGTCAATGTGAAATTGACAATTCTGTGTATTTCTTAAATTTATATTCAATATTGTTCCCTGTTAGGTAAGCAAGTCTGTAATATGGAATTAAATGACAAATTTGGGGGGAAAGTCAGTATTCTTAAGGAATTTCAGTAGGAAACAATTATTTATGTCAGGAAAATCTCAAATTATTGTTTTATGAAACTATATTAAAGAGATATATTAATGTTATTTGAGTTGTGGACAGTATAAGCCAAACTAGCAAACAGAAAGAAATAAACACAAGGTGCAATTTTTTGAAAAACAACTGGGACATCCTAGCTGACCTTCAGAAGGTCAGAGAGAGGCCCAGGTACCTCCCGAGGATCTTTTGTAGCAGAGGTAAGTGGGCCTTTACTCTGAAGTATGCCCACCAGCATGACTCATCTTCCTCAACTCTTGGCTGTTACATTTCTCCCTTTCCAAGAAGAAAGATTCTAATTGGTCCAGCTGTGCCTTCTCCTGGATAAATCACTATGTTAGAGGTCAGAGTCAAAAGCACATGCCCAGTGTCTGGGGTAGCCTCTGTGCCCTGGAGCCATTCGAATAGAAGTGATACTCAAGAGATAAAGCTTTAGGTTGCTTAAATACATTTGGTATCCCCGACATAAATCTAGTTTTCCTATTTGCCTTTTTAAGATGAGTTATCAACCATTGTTTGTCTACTATTACTAAATCAGTTTGCCAAATATTCTAATGATTATAAATAGACTGTTTCAGATAACTTCAATTTATTAAATAGAATTTTAAAAAGTAATTATTGGGCATAAATCATTGCATGATTTATTTTGCAATCTAGAAAGTGTCTACAAATACAGAAAAGTAAAAAGCCTGGTGCATACTTGCATTTAAATGCATCATATGTGTCTTTGTCAGGAATTAATAATTTCCAAGATTATGCATTTAAATTAAATGAACTTTTATTTTCACCTCCTGTTTGAATTATGGACTATATTTGCCTGAATAAGTAGTAGACTAATAATTTTATAATGATAAGTGGAAAGTTTCTGGGAGTACTTGTAGAATTGAGACTCTAGCCAATGTTATGTTTCCTGATACTATAGTAATACAACTTAATTTTCCAAAAATCGTCTGACTCTGATATCCTGACATATTTGGGACTAGAATCCAAATAATCTAATTACAAATCTAATTCTTTAATCACTAAAATGCAGTGGCCTCTTTGTCCACACCGGGTTTACTAGATGTGTATTTCATAACATTTTTCTACATTTTTGTATGAACCTTGGGAAGTGTTTTGGATGAACAGAAATTTTTACCAATAGCTCATTTTTATGGACTGAATTGTGTTCCCCTAAAATTCTTATGGTGTAGCCCTAACTCGGAATGTACCTGTATTTGGGATTGGGCTATAAAGAGATGATTAGGTTAAAATAAAACCCTAAGAGTGGGCCCTAATCCAATATGATTGAGGTCTTTATAAGAAAAGGAGATGAAGACATACAAGGAGACACCAAGGATGCATAGAGAAGCAAGGCCAAGCAAGGACACAGGGAGAAGAAGCCCATCTGCAAGTGGAACAGAGAGGTCACGGGAGAACCGAACCTGCAGACATCTTGATCTTAAACTTCTAGCATCCAAAACCCTGATTAAACCAATTTCTGTCATTTAAACTACCTAGTCTGTGGTACTTTGTTATGGCAGCCTGACCAAACTAACTTGCTTACATCTTGAAATAATATTTTAAGACATTTAATATAAATCTTATTTCTAGAATATGCTAACATGTCACCTTTGACATCTGAATTTTAATACATTTCAAAAGTAGTTTATGGCATTTTACATTGATGTTTATTACTACTAGTAGTTTATTTAACTTCTCAAAATTTAAGTCTAGGTCTAATCAGAACCTCTGAGATAGTTCAAAACATGGTCAATATATTTATATAGCATACAGTATGTGAAGTAATAGAAAATGTCAAAATCAAGCATGTTAGAGTAAAATATCAAATCATATTCAATAGAAATCTGTCTGAAATAATTTTGTTATTGCTGGGTATGAATAATTTTTCAGATCATCAGTTACCCAAAATCACTGTCTGCTCAATAAAAATGTAAATACTCTTTTTTTTTAAAGGTTTTATTTATTTATTTTTACAGACAGAGATCACAAGTAGGCAGAGAGGCAGGCAGAGAGAGAGAGAGGAGAAGCAGGCTCCCTGCCAAGCAGAGAGCCCGATGCCGGGCTCGATCCCAGGACCCTGGGATCATGACCTGAGCCGAAGGCAGAGGCTTTAACCTACTGAGCCACCAAGGCGCCCCTAAAAATGTAAATACTCTTGACTCCTTGAAAATACAACAATTTGGTTGTGTTATATAACTGGTCATTTGGACAACAGGGCAGTAGACTGATGATGCTATTATTCAAAGAAAGCTAGTTAAGGTATTGATGGATAGTAAAACAGTAATTCCTTTATTTTAGAGAAATTCCTTTATTTTAGAGCAATTTTAGAGCAACTCATTTATTTTAAGACATGACACTTTTGTAATGTTCTGATCAAAGCAGATGTATACAACCCTACAGTCATAAATATTCATGGGTCAGAAGCAACACTTAAAAATGAATGTAATTCACCGCCCCCCCCGAAGATTTGGCACTGTGTTTAACTATATGACTTATTTTTATTTGTTTAAAGTTGTATCAGAGCATAAATTCGTGTTTCCTCTATGTGTATATACTAGTCAAGGATTTTAGAAGGAGTAAGAATCACAGTGTAATTAGATAGTTCTGATTAAGCTATCCATTCCCAAAATAGTTGCAAAGACAAGGTTTTAGGATTCTGCATAGGAAAGCAAGTAGCTTTCCAGCTGGCCTTGCTCACTATTTGTTAATTCAACACTTATTTATTAAGAGACTCTCTGTGCCAAGAACTGCAAAGCTCCACAGGAGATATACAATAGCTAAGATATAATTCCTATTCCTACATATTTCACATTTCTTGAGCAGTATATTCCAGGCAGCTCACTACATACTCTGTCAAACCATTGTCTCACAGAAACCTTTCACACGAGCAGTCTATACACACCTCATTCACGACAGCACCTACCACCTCCTCAGCCCATTACAACCTGACTTGACTCCTACCATTTCACAAAACCTGCATTATGGGTAAACAAGTTACATATTGCCTTTCTCAATTCTCCACATAAATATTGGTTTGCATGATGTTGAAAAGCTTCCTTCTTGATTCACTGCTTTGACTTGTATGATGGTATAGTCTTCTTCTATAATTACTCCATAATTTTAATCCCTAGTTTCCCTAGTCTTCCTTGGCACCCCTTCAGAATTGATTCTTGGAGATTTTCATGGTTTTCGGCCTCTCACAGATCACACAGCCTTATGACAAATTATTTTCTGGACATCTCCCTTGGTGGTTATTTAGCTCATTATGTCCTAAACTGAACTGACCATTTTCCCTCTCCTCACTAACTATATGACGGTCTAGTTTAATCTGTTTCTCCTCTACTTTGCTGTGATTCTGGTAACAGAGCCACCATTCTCATAATCAATAACACTTAGATGTTGGATTTTGTCTGTGCTTCTAAATTCACCCAGATACCACATCAAACCGATTCAAATGCCTACTGGCTCTATTCTTGCAATATATTTTGCATGTCTCCCTTCTTTTCCATGCCTGTTTTCTATCTTCATTATCTCTTACTTCTTTTTTCTTTTTTTAAAGATTTTCTTTATTTGACAGAGAGAGAGAGAGAGAGAGCACGTGCACACAAGCAGGCAGAATAGCAGGCAGAGGGAGAGAGAGAAGCAGGTTCCCTGCCAAATAAGGAGCCCAATGTAGGACTCAATTCCAAGACCACAGGACCATGACCCGAGCCAAAGGCAGCTGCTTAACTGACTGAGCCACCCAGGTGTCCCTATCTCTTACTTCTTATAAACATAGCTGACTGGATTCCTGGGCACCTTTTTCTCTCCCAGATTCTACCCACTGATATCACTCTCCTATACATTAATCTTACTACTTTTTTCTTCCATAACTGAAACAAAATGCAAGCTTTACCTGCATCTCACCTTTAAATTCATTAGATGATAGATAATTTATTTCTATGCCTTTGGAATAAATGTTTGTACTTAATTTTTGACATCATTCATTCATTCAACAAACACTGATTACAATTTTTTTTTTTTTTTGGTCTCCATACCATACCAGGTAAAATCAATGCTTTCTGTCTCTTATAAATCTGAAGCTGGTATTAAAGTCCTGTGGTGCAGTATCTTTTCCTCTAGCTAAGACAGAATTCTGTCCTAGTTAGTTTCTAAGCCTAATAGTGAGCTTATCACTCATTTTTGCATTATTCTCAAGAAAATAAAAGGGCTTTCAGATCCTCCAATTAGCAATATGCAGAGTGCCTATGTGTCACGCCTTTGAATTTATTTCTCTCACCTGCTTTCTGACCTGGTCCCATTTCTCCTACTCTCTTCCAAGGATAAGCTTTATATTTGCAACTTTATCCATGATTATATGGCTTCATCAAGGGCTCATTTATGTAGATTATACCTAAGGTGTTAAAAGAAGTTTCTTAAGAGTGGCCTCTCAGTCTATATAACATGGATTTCTTGACTCAGTTGTGAGTACAAAAGAAGTTGGCTTTAATGGTAACAACTTTCATTTGCTTATTACCTTCAGCTATAAAACTGTCCCTCTTCCCAACTCCATCCAATATAGGGCTCTCTTAATTCTTGAAGTCTCTGAGGGTATTTAGCAGGTGCTTATAAATAACATCTACATTTTTCTTCCACTTTGGGTCATTTCCAGCCTCTTTGTTCATGTCTGTATTCCAATTAGCAATAATCGCGCCTCGGATAAACCTCATTGGCTACGATACTGCCACTGTATTCCAAATCACATAAGAAATCTATTATAGGTAAGTACATATAAGGTTAAAATCTCTACAAACTTTATTTTGAGTTTGGGGAAGTCAATTCATTTATTCGAATGAGAGATCTAAGATGAGGTTGAATGAGGAAAGAGGAAAGATAAGCAAGTAATTAATATATAACTGACTGCATTTTATGAAGTACTAGTGTCTACATATGTATCTGTACACTTACATTAATGTGACAGTGATTCTATATGCCTGTAAGTGAAATGGGAAGATATGTCAAAGAGTGAATCTATGATGTGGCCGTAATAACCACCTAAATATGTATTCAGTGAAATCACATTAAAAATACAAGATACTGATGATATTTAAACCAGATGGAAAGAGAAAGAGTAGCAGGGGGTGAATGGGTAAAGGAAGAGAAGAAGGCAAATTTATTTATTTATTTTTTAAAGGATTTTATTTATTTATTTAACAGACAGAGATCACAAGTAGGCAGAAAGGCAGGCAGAGAGAGAGAGAGGAGGAAGCTGGCTACCTGGTGAGCAGAGCGCCCGATGTGGGGCTCATGACCTGAGCCGAAGACAGACCCTTTAACCCGCTGAGCCACCCACGCACCCCAGAAGAAGGCAGATTTAAACACAGAAGAGAATTCTACTGGCCATTTCCCTGAATAAATGTGTATTCTAGATTGAAAATGAAATAGAAGAGAATGTGCTATTGCCTCCATGTGTCTTACTGGCTAAGCTACCACATGTCTTTCATATACCTAGCCTCAGCAAATGTAATTCCACACTAAGTGTGACTTGAAACCTTGAAGATATGCATGTTTCACCCCCCAAGAGCCCCTAAACCCCAGCAAACAACTTCATCTGGAGCTCAAATAACAAAGTATCAAATGTTTCAGTGCTGGAGGAAAACCTGGCTGTGTTGGACATTTTTAGAGAGAAGAAGGCAGTGTCCAATTTAGCACTTAAATGTGATTATATATAATAAGCTGACACCAAATGTGATCCCACTCCATGTATACTACAAAAAAAGTGCTTTGGAATTAAGAACAGAGGTGTTAGAATCTTTGATGAAATGAAAAAGGAGACATCAGAATTTACAAACACGGTATTTTGAATGCCATAAAAATAATATGATAAATATTTTAATGGCTTTATGCCAAATAACATTTCTAATTCTGCAGCAACACTATAAACATAATTAATTATTTTAAGGGTATATGCCATGATATAAAAAAAGACAGAATCAATAGATCTTATTTGCCTTATAAATGAAATCTAGAGTGTATGTTAATGAATAAATTCATCCAAAATGGAGTTCTATTATAACCTACAACTACTATTTAAATATTGCTGTTTCTGAAACCAAGGGGGGAGATAAAGTATAAAATCTTAATTAATATAGTAATAAAATAAGTAAATAAAGCTTCACAAGACTGATGCTGTGAAACTAGTAATGAGAGCTGTGAAAGATCTTTTAAGAGAGCTTCTAGCCTCAATATATATTTCAAAACTTATTATCTGTTAGAATCAATTATTAATAAATAATAATGTTGACTTTAAACAGATTATATACTAAATGACTTGGATAAATTAGGCTGTTGTTCATGAAAAATATTCTAATGAATACTATTATTTAAAGTCTGATAACATAAAAAAGGACAAAAGTAATCATTTATGACACCTTATAACTTAAAGCAAAAGGAGTTATCAGCTGGCTAGCTTCATTATTAATAGTCAAAATTTTGAAGTTCAAAATTAATGACATGTCCAAGTCAATTCTCTAGTTCATTTAGATAGAGATATTTTTAAATAAAATATTAAAATATGAATATCCATTCCTCAAGATATAGTAAGGTTTTTAAAGAAATTAAACTAAAATCGATGTATAGGGAGAATTCAAACATAGAAAGTTCAGAATCTAAGTTAAATAGAAAACATTGAGACCTCAACATTCATTCATATGAAAAAGCCTCTGGTACATTTTATTATTGTTCTCTAAAGTTCTCTGCCTTATCTTGTGAGATTATACCTCTCTATGCCTTGGTGAATTGTGGTCACTTGAATTACTTTGTCCAAAAAAATATACACAGAAGTTTCTCTATTATTTCTGGGTAGAAGCTTTAGGAGCCTACGTGTGTTTTCCTATGCTTCCTTCCCCTCTGCTTCCCTGCCCCTGCTGCCACGTTCATCGTGACCAGAAATTCATAATAAAATATATATCTCCAGCCTAGGACCTGCATGAAAGTGACATACAGCAGAGGAACAGCTGATTAGCACTGGTCATATAGCATGATCAACAGAAAAAAACTTTGTTACGATAACCCACTCTGATTTAGGGACCGATTGTTACTGCAAAATTACGTAGCTGTTCTAAGGTATATGGAGCCTTTAGAGTTATGCAGTCTGTAGCCTGAACAACTGTTCAAAGCAGCCCTCACACTGCATTCAAATTCAATATTTTTATCAAAGATTCTTTAAAGCCAGTGATTCTAAAACATCTGCCAAATCTGAATAACTATGAGATTTTTAAACATGAGAAAAGACTTCCAACTTCTTTTCCAATTTAATTTTCCAAACTAATTTGATAATCCATGCACTTAGGATATATATGATCTCAGGCAGGGTTTCTTCTATGTACAGAAAACAATATCCACAAGTTTGTTGCTTTGATTAAAAAAAAAATACATACTTTCAGCTTTTCTACCCTAGCTACAAAGGGTGAAAACATAAATGTTTGGCTAATTATTATACTTTTTCTTTTTTCTTTTTTTCCTAACTTGTAAAGGCTTAAGATAAAACTAATTGTTTACAGCATGTAAGTATTCAGGACTAAGAGCCACATCTTGTGTCCTTCATAGCAGCACTTACATATTACCAAATGCTTGTTGCATTAAATGTAAAACTTCCTTTGGGAGAGTAATTGCTCTCTGCAATAAAACAATCACCCAAATTTAATATTAAAGAAACACAGAAGTCCCTTGGAAGGCAAGACTAATCTTATAAGGAAGAGACAGATACATTTTCACAGGTATAAAGAAATCTAGTCATGTCTTTTAAATGGAAACCACAAGTGTCTATATTTGTCAGACTGTACCGCAAACTTGCTTTGTATAGACAAAAGATACACTGTAATTTCTACTGAATACTTAAAAATCCACTTTCAAAGAAATCATTAATCATCGAAAGATAATACCATTTCAACTTCTAGTATGAAGCTCTTTACCTACTACTTTCTAGATTATTTGTTCCACTCAATGGTGTTCACTGATGCTAGTGAAAGCTTCATTCCCTTCTGCAGAAAACTTAACTGGCAGAGTTATAATGATCCCAGGCAATAACAATAACTTCTAGCCTTTTTCACTTCAGTCCACACACCTTGACTTCTCTGCTCATTACCAGCCTCAGACATTTTCTATTCCTCCTTAGAGCCAACATTATAAATTTATTTGCTCTGATTTCCATTTCCCATGATTATTATGCAACCTGAAACTTACCAAACACTTACATCAATGAATAAAATTTAAGAAATGTTTATTAAGGGGCACCTGGGTGGCTCAGTGGGTTAAAGTGGGTTAAAGCCTCTGCTTTCGGCTCAGGTCATGATCCCAGGGTCCTGGGATTGAGCCCCACATCGGGCTCTCTGCTCAGCAGGGAGCATGCTTCCCCCTCTCTCTCTGCCTGCCTCTCTGCCTACTTGTGATCTCTCTCTGTCAAATAAATAAATAAAATCTTTAAAAAATGTTTATTAAGTATCTTGTAGCTTCACACAGTATGTATATGCAGAAGATACACTATTGGGAATAATTTATTAAACTGTTTGCAATCTAGGGCATTTGGGTGGCTCAGTCAGTTAAGCATCTGCCTTGGGTTCAGGTCATAATCTCTGTCCTGGGATGGAACCTGTCATTGGGCTCCCTGTTCTGTGGGACATCTGCTTCTCCCTCTACCCTTCCCTCCACTGTACACACATGCTCTTTCTCTCCCACCATCCCTCATTCTCTCTGTCTCTCAAATAAATAAATACAATCTTTCAAAAAGATGTGTGCAATCTGATGTTGGAAATATAATCCATTATAAATCCCTGAAGTAGATTTTAGGCAAACTCATGTGACATTTTAGAGAACAGTAAGGTTGTATTTTGTTGGAGAGTCAAGAAACATTTGAGGAGGTCTTGGTGTACAGATAGTTATCTCCAAGGAAGAGACTATATAGGTCAGGTACAAGGAAGTAACAGCCAATGATAACAGCACAAGCAAAATGATCCAAATACAAAAATAAAGACACCATTTAATTAATAGTAAAATGGCCAGTTTTGATCTAGCTTTATATATGCCAGAGAGCAGTAGCAAATACATTTGAGAAGGTGAACTGAGGCCATAGTGTTTTATCTGTTAACCTGCGGATTTCATATTGAAGTTAGCTGGCAGTGGTGAGAAATAAAGGTTATTGCTAAGAGTTGTGTTCTTGCACGATTAAGTCAGCCTCACAAAAGTTTGAACAGAATTGGTTGAAGAAATAAAGAGTCATTAACATTCCAGAAAGAGTTAATAGGGCCCTCAAATAGGACTGTGGTAGTGGGAGTAAAGATACATGAATGGCATCATGAAAGAGCCAATAGGATCTGACAACTAATTGCAAGAGGAGAGAAACTAAGAGTAGGTTTAATTACTTCATTATGAAGAGAAGATTGTCTCCCAAATTAGCAATATATGCCATATGAATACAATATATCCTCAACACCAAATACTCAATGTTTCCAGTTCTCAATTTTAAATAGTATTTAAACCAAGCCTGTACTTCTTTTGTAACTTTAAGGGAAACAGTAACACTAAAAAGTAACAGAGGAGAATCCATGAAACAAGATGGGATAGGGAGGGAGACAAACCATAAGTGACTCTTAATCTCACGAAACAAACTGTGGGTTGCTGGGGGGAGGGGGGTTGGGAGAAGGGGTGAAGGTTATGGACATTGGGGAGGGTATGTGCTTTTGGGTAAATTGGAAGGGGAGATGAACCATGAGAGACTATGGACTCTGAAAAACAGTCTGAGGGGTTTGAAGTGGCGGGGGGGTGGGAGGTTGGGGTACCAGGTGGTGGGTATTATAGAGGGCACAGCTTGCATGGAGCACTGGGTGTGGTGAAAAAATAATGAATATTGTTTTTCTGAAAATAAATAAATTGGAAAAAAAAAAAGTAACAGAGGAGAAAAAAAAATAAGCAAGGTAAGTAGTTAAACTTATAGCAATCTAATAGTCTGTGCAAAACACATAAAAAAATCATCCAAAATAATGGCCGATAATATTTATATAGGTCATTTTACACAATTTTTATTAATGTGTGTGTATTAGGCTTAGTGCAGAATGTGACAGAATGTAGCTGATACAAGTGGAACAGTACTTTAACAAAAGAATATTGGGTAGACCCCAGAATTTTGGGGACACAGAACTGGATTCAGGGGCCACAATCCAACACCATGGCAAAGAATGTCTTCCAACCTTCCAACTAGATCTGGACATGAGATGCCATAGTGTGAACCACAAGCACCACCAACATGTGTCCCTAGATATTGCCAATAGAATTGCTGCTTCTGATTTCTTTGGAAATCAGGTGTAGCTGCCTATGAAACTTGTTTGCAGAAGTTACATCATGCCATGCTCCAGGGAAAGGGAGCTCTTCTCAGAGCTCTGAAAGGGAGCTCTGAGAAGTCAAAACCTGGCATTTTAATGTCTCTACAGAAGTAGGCTCTACCATTTAAAAAGAGGCCTCAGATACTGGCAGACTCAAAACAATGCTAGATAAAGCACTGTTGAGAGACACGTATTCAATGTTTAAAAAGAAGTTTATGAAGTTATGTTATTCTTATTACTGTTCTAAGCAGCAAAATTCATAGCGTATGCTAATTACTTAACTAGTGTATGCATATTTATTAGCTTATTAATATAAAAAATAACCACATGGAATTTCAGTGATGTTTGGTCAAAAAAAATTTTTTTTTACTTGATATGTTACGTACGTGTTAGTCTAAGAGCTGTCATGAAAACAAGCCATATGTAATGGATAATGCATTTTAACAGAAATGTTAAATTCAGAAATAGGGTAAGTATCTACTGTAACATTACTTTCAAAACTTGGGTTAAATTGTATGACTTACTGTTTATAAAGAAAAATAATAAGATGGTAAGTCTGGATGACCAAAAAAATGTATAGTTCCTGAAATTATATCCATAAGAGGTCTGCTTACCTGAACCACTTACTAATGCCTGAATTTATGTCCAAAATAGTTTTCTGTGTGAACATAGAGACACAGGAAATGATTTGGTTCTATTTTAAAAACTATTATTTCTAGTAATAAAGAGAGCATTGATTATCTATGGCATGATTTGACCATGGAGATGTGCAAACACATTTTCACTGGACACTCCTAAGCAACCACTTATAAGAAGCAAGGATCTGAGTTGTTGTGTGTATGATACTTTGAATATTTTTGGCAAACAAATACAATGGCTAGTTGCCCCTAATGTCATTAAACAAAATGGGGAGAGAAAAGGATGAGCTCAGAAATTTAAATTCCCAGCTCTACTTCTACATAAATGACCTGAAAACTTCTATGTGATCTTTCAGAGTCGTAACTCCTTTACCTGAAATGCGAGATTACTGAAAATTAAATGCAGAATTTTATCCTGTGACTGCCTAAATTGCAATGCAGCTTGAACTTCTGGCCATAATGAGAATCTTCTGTTCAAGGGAGGGCACTGATTGGGAAAAAAATGGGATACTGTAAGTTGGAACAGGGATGTGTAGAAAGACCCTGCAAAGCTGGGGACACTGAACCTCAAAATTCTGGTGTCTTTTTTGCTGGTGAAAGAGGCCTCCCCACTTCCATGGGGAGTATCCTCCTTACCTGCATCTGAAGAAATTAACCCTGAACTACCTGAGGAAACTCTATCAGCTCACCCCAATCAGCTGCTGTGCAAGATATAATGCAGAATTTCCTCAGGACCCACCCTCACCATCCTTCTTTGCTTCTAGACCTGTAACTATAAACAAAACTCAGTAGGACGCTAGAGATGATGTGAAAGTGTAACCCATGAGAAGGTATACTATACTTCAAAGGAACTACCTGAGCTTTCTGATTTATACAAAGAGAAATCTGGGGAACACTATAAGAATAAATGTTAAGAATTTGGGTTAATTATGGAACATAATGTTGTATTAGGCTAACTTTGAGTAACAGGCTTACTCAAAAGTTCTGAATTTATAGCTCAGGAAGTTTCAAAGGCCTCTGTTTGGTTGGCTGAGACTGCCTTGGTTTAATGCACAGGAAGGAATTCAAAGGCAAAGGGAGACTGGAGTGGTAAAGTGAATTTGTCGTTTAAGACCCACATGCCCATAATGGGAAGGTCTAGAAAACATACCTTTCACCATGACTATGAGAAATAAATTTGTGAAAGGAACCTCACCATCCTTTGAAATGACCTCTGATTACTCTTCTCTGTAGGCCAAACCTTACAGTAAGAACTACAGTCACTAAATTGGGAAATATAAATGCAATGGAAGAAGTTGGATCCTTTGGTGGCAGAGGCTGAATGGCATCACTCAACTGCTAAGTCAAGGTAGGAGTGGTTAGTATAGTGGGCAGCAAAGTCAAAGCAGCAATAAGAAAAGTCTCGACTCACATACTTTTTGACTAGTTGAACATATGTTCCTAGAAGGGAAACAGATAGGAAGCCTACTAAATTCTTATTGATCTGTATAAACAGAAAAATTCTAGGTCAAATGAACAAAAGTCTGCCTGAATCATAAAAAAAAAAAAAAAAAAAGTCATAGTTCCTCAATCAATTCCCACTCTTTTTTTTTTTTTTTTTTAAGATTTTTATTTATTTATTTGACAGACAGAGATCACAAGTAGGCAGAGAGGCAAGCAGAGAGAGAGGAGGAAGCAGGCTCCCTGGTGAGCAGAAAGCCTGATGTGGGGCTCGATCCCAGGACCCTGGGATCATGATCTGAGGCTAAGGCAGAGGCTTTAACTCACTGAGCCACCCAAGCGCCCCTCAGTTCCACTCTTGAGCCTTTACAGACCCAGAATCTTTAGAATGAAGGGGATGCTAGGTCCCCTAGAGGAAAGACCCTGACACACTGTCAAAGATTTGTATTATTAATCTTTCTCCCAGACTTTCTTAAAGTGATCTGTGGACTTTTACCAGGATAAATGTGATTTGGGGAATGGAAATTATCAGACTTTTGGGGAACTACTGGACAGTGCTATGAACGGACATTAATACCAAGAGACCAAAAACACCACTGTTGTCCATCCATCAGAGGAGGGGCTTATATAGTTCAAGGGATCAATGGAATTTTAGCTAAGGTTTATCTTACAGTGGACCCAGGGGCACCCAAAACCTATCCTGTGATTATTCCTCAATTCCAAAATGCATGATTAGAATAAATATATTTACCAACTGGTGGAATTCCCACTTTAGGTCCCTTACCTCTGAAGCTAGGGTCATTATCGTGGGAAAGGTCAGCTGGAAGCCACAAGAACTCTCCCCATCTAGGAAAACAGTAAACTAAAACCAATACCGCATTCTTGGAAGAATTGCAAAGATTAGTGATACCATCAAGGACTTGAAAGATACAGAGATGGTGATTCTCACAACACCCTCTCTCAAATTTTCCCAGTTAGCCTATGCAGAATACAGATGGATCTTAGAGAATGACAATGGATTAGGCTAAGCTTAACCAGGTGATGACTCCAATTGCAGTTACTATACCAGATATGGTTTTAATGCTTCAGCAAAATGATAAATCCCCAGTACCTGATATGCAGCTATTGATCTACTAAAACCTTCTTCTCCATCCTGCAATAAGGTCCACCTTGTTAGCTTTCATCTGGAAAGACCAGCAGTACATAGTCATAATATAGTTTGAAGGAATCTTGATAAATTTTCTCTTCCACAAGATATTATACTGGCCATTATATTGATGATATTATGCTGACAGGACCTAGTGAGCCAAACGTTGCAACTACTCCAGACTTACTGGTAAGTCTTACTGGTAAGGGATTTTGAAGGGTAAAAAATAAATCTGACTAAAGTCCAGAGGCTTTCTACCTCAGTCAAATGGCACCACAAGGGGCAGTCAGAGAGCTTTCAAGCATAAGAAGGATTTGACATGTTATACCTGGCTTTAAGATGCAGGCTCCGATATGTAAGCACTCAAGTCTGACAGGAACTAAGGGCAGTCCCAACTTTGTAGACAGATTAATCAAATATCAGTCCTACAACTACAAGGAACTGTATTCTGCTCTCAATCTGAATGAGCAAGTATTCCAGCTCCTCCTAGAGCTTTTCAATAAGACTCAAGCCAGCCAGCACCCTGGTTTCAACTTTATACAATACAGAGCCAAGAAACCAGTCCAATCAACCTGGACTTCTGATGTGAAAGGACCACAGGATTAAGAATTTGTGTTCCTTAAAGATTCTAAGTTTGTGAATATTTTTTATGGGAGCAGTATTACAATATTTTTGTATTGAGCAATTTTGATATTTATTATGAAGTTTATTTCTAATTCTATGCTGCTTATTCAATGAGCAAGATTGGTCTCAAAAAAACTGAATGACTTCTGGAAGATTCTGTTAGGCATACTGCCAAGGGAGAGAGCCCACTCAGGTCAGTTAGGTTTGGGTTTAAGTTCCTCACTCTAACAAAAAAAGAAACTGACAGTATTGTAAATTCAATGCAACATTAAAAGTTCGAATTTTCTTTCTTAATACTATATTTTTGACCCCTTAAAAGAATCTTTACTTAATGTTTATCTATTTTTATTTTAAGATAAGAATCAATCTTCTAATTTCCCTCTGCTATTTAGAAAAGTTAATCATAATATTAAAAACTCAAAGTATTGAAATTCCAGAGAAAACCTATAGAACAGTGCAATTCAGTAGAACCTCTATTTCAATTACATCTTATATAGAACTAGGTTGATTTCCTTATAGAGTCATCTATTTCACATATTCAAAGCTGTTTTAATAATGTGGATGAATTATATTTTAGTTCAATTGCCTAAACTAATTCAGATGGCTATGGCGTCATTCATCCCACATGATGTAAGGATTGTCTCTTGAACTTCCAATCTAGAGGTACCCAATAAAGATTGTTTGTGAAGGTGTGTTTTATTTATTTTGGTCCTTTCTCTTTTCTTTTTGGTAAGTCTGACTAGAGGTTTATTATTTTATTAATTCTCTCAAAGAACCAGCTCCTGTTTTCATTGTTCTGTTCTACCATGTTTTTTTGTTTGTTTGTTTTGTTTTTATATCATTTATTTCCGCTTTCACAGATAAGACAGAAGAAATAATAGCCAACATCATAAAAATAAATTCAAAATGGATGAAAGACCTAAATTTAAGAAGAAACCATTAAAATCCTATAGAACACAGGCAGCAAGTTCTATGACATGAGCCATGGCAACTTCTTCCTAGACATGTCTCTGGCGGCAAAGCAAAAATGAATTATGGGGACTTGTATCAAGATAAAAACCTTCTGCATAGCAAAGGAAACAATCAACAAAACTAAAAGGCAACCTTCACAATAGGAAATGATATTTGCAAATGACATATCTGAGATAAAGTGTTACTACTCAAAATCTATAAAGAGTTTATCAAACCCTAGACTGAAAGACAATGAAGTTAAGTAATGGGAAAAAGACATGAACAGACATTTCTCCTAAGAAGATACACAGATTGCTAACAGACACATGAAAAGATGCTCAACGTCACTCATCAACAGAGAAATACAAATCAATCAAATCAGATATCACTTCACACCTGTCAGGATGGCTTAAATTAACAGGAAACAACAGATTGGTAAGGATGTGGAGAAAAAGGAAAGCTTTTACATTGATGGTAGGAATGCAAACTGGTGCAGCCATACTGGAAAAGAGCATAGAGGTTCCTCAAACAGTTAAAAATAGAACTACCCTACACCTATGTAGTAGTGCATATGCACTACTAACTACTTACCCAATGGATAAAAAAATACTAATTGGATGGGTGTGTGTGGGATACACACACCCATTGTTCATAGCAGCATTATCAACAGTAGCCAAATTATGGAAAGGATTCAAATGTCCATCAACTGATGAATTGATAAAGAAGAAGTGAGTGCACCAACTTGCACTCCCACAACAGTACATGAGGGCTCACTTTTCACCACAACCTCTCCAACACTTGTTGGTTACTGTCTTGTTAATGTGGGCCATTCTAACTGGTGTAAGGTGGTATCTCAATGTGGTTTTGATTTGAATATCCCTGATGGCTAATGATGATGAACACTTTTTTCATGTGTCTGTTAGCCATTTGTATGTCTTCTTTGGAGAAATGTCTGTTCATGTCTTCTGCCCATTTTTTGATATGATTATCTGTTTTGTGTGTGTTGAGTTTGAGAAGTTCTTTATAGATCTTGGATATCAGCCCTTTGTAGTGTCATTTGCGATCTTCTCCCATTCTGTGGGTTACCTCCTTGTTTTGTTGACTGTTTCCTTTGCTGTGCAGAAGCTTTTGATCTTAATTAAGTCCCAAAAGTTCATTTTCACTTTTGTTTCCTTTGTCTTTGGGGACATGTCTTAAAAGAACTTGCTATGGCCGATGTTGAAGAGGTTATTGCCTATGTTCTCTTCTAGGATTTTGATAGATTTTTGCCTCACACTGAAGTCTTTTATCCATTTCAAGTTTATCTTGTGTATGGTGTAAGAGAATGGTGGAGTTTCATTCTTCTATACGTATCTGTCCAACCTTCCCAGCACCATTTATTGAAGATATTGTCTTTTTTCCATTGTATATTTTTTCCTGCTTTGTCAAAGATTAGTTGACCATAGAGTTGAGGTCCGAATCTGGGCTCTCTACTCTGTTCCACGGTCTATGTGTCTGTTTTTGTGCCAGTACCATGCTGTCTTGGTGATCACAGCTTTGTAGTAAAGCTTGAAATCAGGCAATGTGTAAAACAGTGTGGAGATTCCCTAAGAAATTAAAAATTGAGGTTCTCTGCAATTGCACTACTGGGTATTTACCGGAAAGATACAGATATAGTGAAAAGAAGGGCCATCTATACCCCAATTTTCATAGCAGCAATGGCCACAGTCACCAGACTGTGGAAAGAACCAAGATGCCCTTCAACAGATAAATGGATAAAGAAGATATGGCCCATATACACAATGGATCCATCAGAAAAGATGAATACCCAACTTTTGTACCAACATGGATGGGACTGGAAGAGAGTATGCTGAGTGAAATAAGTCAAGCAGAGAGAGTCAATTATCATACGGTTTCACTTACTTGTGGAGCATAAGGAATAACATGGAGGATATTGGGAGATGGAGAGAAGTGCTCAATGTCACTCATCATCACTGGGGGAAATTGGAGGGGGAGACAAGCCATGAGAGACTGTAGACTCTGAGAAACAAACTGAGGGTTTTGAAGGGGAGGGAGGTGGGGGCTTGGCTGAGCCCGGTGGTGGGTATTAAGGAAGGTATGTGTTGCATGGAGCACTGGGTGTGGTGCATAAAAAATAAATTTTAGATCACTAAAAAAATTAAATTAAATTAAAATTTAAAAAAGAAAATGCTAATAGAAAAGCATGGACAAAGAAGATATTTGACTTCTTTGTGTTCTGTGGCACTGATAAGTTTATAAATCAATAAATTAATTCAAATAGTCATGTTGTAATTCACTTCTGAAATATCTACTTTGCTTTCCTTGTGTCATATATTATCTTAAGAATTAAAAATTCAAAACTGAACTACATTAAAAAATAGTGGTGTGTGTGTGTATGTATACATACATACATACATACAGTAGAATATTAGCCATAAAAAAGAATGAAATCTTGCCATTTGCACAATGACATGGATGGAATTAGAGTATTATGCTAAGTGGGAAGACTCAGTCAGAGAAAGACAAATACCATACGATTTCACTGATAATGTGGAATTTAAGAAATAAATGAACCAAGGGGGAAAAAGACGGGGGTGGGGGCAAACTAAGAATCAGACTCTTAACTATAGACAAACAAACTAATGGTTACCAAAATGGAAAGGGATAGGGATGGGTTAAATAGGTGATGGGGATTAAGGAAGGTACTTGTTGTGATGAGCACTGGGTGATATATGGAAGTGTTGAATCACTATATTGTACACCTGAAACTAATATTATACTATATGGTAACTAATTGAAATTTAAATAAAAACTTTAAAAATTGGTAAAGAGTTGGGGCTGTTGCAGTAGTGAATTTTATCAATAAAAACCCTGCTAATAGAAACTATTATTTTCCTTCCCTAATTTAAAAACACTTGTGAGAAACAACCTTTAACAATCTGTTAATATTTCTCTTCTCTGCTTCTCTTGTCAAAGATTATACTTAATGAAACACAGCCCTTACAAAGAAGGATACTCCCCAAATAAAGCTGGATTTTTGATATCTTATTTCTCAATATTTATGGCCATTAATTTTCAAAGGTTACTTGTGTCCCCAGGCAAGCTACTTAATGTCTCTAGATTTTAATTTCTCTTTCCACATTACATATGGAAATAATAACAGAATCTACCTCTTAAAGATACTGTGAGTATATAAAGCATTTAATAATGTTTGGCACACAATGAGCAATAAGTTCTTTTTGTTATTAAAAAACATACTAAATATAATTGTTATATGTTATAAAAATTCATGAAAATTAATCATAATATAAATTATAGAATATTTTCAATATGAATCATAGTAATTTTAATAATGAGGTCACAGAGTTATGTTTATTATATTGATTAAAATGGAAATAATTTATTTCACTTTTTGGCATGGATCTTCTCATGCAATGATTGGCTAGATTTATCTTTCAGTTTATTTATTACTTGTCAGGAGCTCTGAAGCCTCTCAGTGAGGCACAAAATCTAATTATAATCTTTATCTGGTTCTTAAAAATGATGTAAATAAGGCACAGACAGTACTAAACTCAGAACAGCAGACCTATGCTTTGTGTTGCTTGTGCTCCAATGGCCAAGTCTAAAGGAAGAAAATATATCTATAAGTTGCATTTGGTTGGCAGATGATGGTAGTTAAAGAAAATTCTGAGGGGCACCTGGGTCGTTCAGTGAGTTAATCCTCTGCCTTCAGCTCAGGTCATGAGATTGAGCCCCGCATCTGCTCTCTGCTCAGCAGGGAGCCTGCTTCCCCCCCACACCACCCACTCTCTGCCTGCTGTTCTGCCTACTTGTGATCTCTCTCTCTCTCTATCTGTCAAAGAAAGAAAGAAAGAAAAGAAAATTTTTGGCTTGGCTTATGGGGCTTTGGGTATTTCTCATATCTGTATTTAGTCTCTTATTCCAATTTTATTGAGCACCTACTAAGTAGGAAACAATGTAAGGCATAAAAGATACACAGGATATTTTATGTTTCCTCAAGGGGTCATGGTCCAGTACAAGAAAAGGAATGGATTTAATGATCACAATATAAATGAGTAACAAATAAAAGCAGACAAAAGCAAAAATCACTTCTAAGTAAAGTTAAAAGGGAAACATTAAAATAACTGTTATTAAAAGGATATGTAGAA
The DNA here is from genome assembly GCF_020171115.1 of Neogale vison. Classification (NCBI taxonomy): domain Eukaryota; kingdom Metazoa; phylum Chordata; class Mammalia; order Carnivora; family Mustelidae; genus Neogale; species Neogale vison. Next base: position 45,254,844 of record NC_058096.1, on the reverse strand, counting down.
CATAGACTGATTTTTAATAGGTGCAGATCCAGAAGAACAACACTTAAGGTAGAGAAACGGACAAAAGCATAGGGTTGGAAGTTAGGGGATCTATTTTGGGATTCAATCCAGGTTGCCGGAACATAGGTTCTTTGATAAGAAAAGTATAAGATAACACAAGGAAGGCTGATACTGGAGAGTTCCAGCTTAATGCACTAAAATTACCCTCAAGCTTATGGGGACCAGTTGCATAATTAACTTGCTCATAATTTATCTTGGGTGCCTAAAACTTGAGTCATAAATGCTTTAAGATTTTTTATCAAAGAATTAGTGAATTAATTAAAGTTTATACTTTAATCAATAAGCAATGGGTAGCCATGAGATCTGAGTCAAAAAGTGGACATTAGAAACAATGATCAGTGTTATATTATGATGAATTAAAGAGGTCAGAAATTAAGACTAAAAGGAAACACTTTTTATAACTAAGGAAAGGATTTGAGTGTCAGAAACTGTGACGGGGCTGAGATTTATCCTACTTACATATTTGTCTGCCACAGTTTTATGAACACTGGCAAAAGACAAGAGAATCCTGGATCAGAGACAAAGGACTTTATTGCTAACAGCTACAGAGGTAATCCAATACCAGTATTGTGTGTTGTTTTGTGTTGTTTTGTTAAGCCTTATTCCCACAGAGATAGGTGGTATATACATACTCAGTGGGCCGCATTATAGGAGAGGAAACTAAATCTTTTATATAAAGCAGTAAGGCTGACAAAATTTTGTTGAAGAGTTAGATGAACTTTATTATACTGGAAAGTAAACAAAGCTACTCTTTGCTCCAGAGAGACACACTCTTTTTCATCCAAGGTTGTTAACCATACAAATGTCCTTGAAAAGGTAGTCCAAAACAAAGACAGCTTAAAAGATGTACAGAAACATGAGAGACCCACAGAGAATTGTCTCTCAGTAGTGAAGGCCTGATTTAGGACATGGTAGTGAAAATTACATTCAAATAATCACCATATTCATGAAGGCTTCTGTGCTTTTATTTAGCCTGCAGATCAAATTTATAACTAGAGAAAGAGACTGCTTCTTGTTATATTGCTTTTTTTTTTTTTAAAGACTAGTAGAAAAAATAATTACTTTATTGCTTCTATGCCAAAGTTCATCATAACTCAGGACGGAAATGTTGTCTTCTTATAAGAATAAATTATAAGTCAGAATTGAACACTTCTGAACTTTGAAGTTGGAATTTAAATTCACAGAATTTGGTAAGGTTATTCAAAACCTTTCTAAGGAGAGTTTCTATAATCTTTGACACACTCTGATATATATATATATATATATATATATGAATTATAATTAAAAACACTTATGTAGTAAAAAAAGGATGAATAAATTCTGTTATCAGATAAACTAATAAATCAAAGCCAATATTTCTTATTTTGAACTAAGAATACAGTAGCAATTTTTAAAAATTAAGACAGAAGTAATTTGAACATACACCTATTAAGTCCTGTGGCAAAGAATTTTGCCTTATACAAAATGAGATCTGGCTCTTGCACTTGGTCTCTAAGAGGTTATCTTTAAGTCTTTATAATGCCCTTTGTGACAGGAGTATCTTTATATGGGGGCCTTGGGCCAGCCAGACAGTTACACTGTGATTTAGGGTGGGCTTGGGTCACATGGTATTAGCTGAGATTCAGAGGGAGTAAAGACTGAGATCAGTCACACTAAAAATCAATCATGCCTATGTGATGGAGCCCCAGTTAAAACTCTAGACATCAAAATTGGGTGAGCATCCTTTATTGGCAATACCCTGCATGTGCTGTAACCCAGTGATAACGGGAAGGTAATAATGTCTTGACACCTTAAAGACAGGACAAGTGGAATCTCCATGTTTGGAACTTTCCTGGAATCTATTATGCCCTTTTTCTCTTGTCTGATTTTAATCTGTATCCTTTAGGTGTAATAAACTCTGACCATGAGTATAGCAGCTTTCAGTGATTTCTGTGAATCTCTCTAGTGATTTTTAAGGTGATGGTGGTTTGGGGAACCTTTGAACTTCTAAGGCAGTCTTGTGTAGACTGTGTTGTCTCTAACTTTGCATAGCTCTCAACTCTAAAAAATTTATATTCAGGAGATAATATTTCAATTTTTTGTGGAACATATTTTACACTTTTGCAATTTCAACATTTTTGATTTACATATTTTAATATGTAAAGGACAACATTCCATTTTGCTTTTTACAATATACATTTAAATATATATGTGAATGTATATATGTAATTTCATGAAATTCTAGAATCTGTTTTATAAATACATTTTTAAACTCCCCCCCCAAATTAACAAGACTGACTATATTTCAGTTGAAAGAAAGCATATTAATCTTTCTATCAAAGATAAATATAGATCATCCTTATGGACCAAATACTTTATTTATTTTTTTTTAAAGATTTTATTTATTTATTTGACAGAGAGAGATCACAGTAGACAGAGAGGCAGGGAGAGAGAGGGAAGCAGGCTCTCTGCTGAGCAGAGAGCCGGATGCAGGACTCGATCCCAGGACCCCGAGATCATGACCTGACCGAAGGCAGCGGCTTAACCCACTGAGCCACCCAGGCGCCCCTGGACCAAATACTTTAGAAATTAATCATATTTTACCTAAAAATATGTGTTTAAAATGATAAATTTGATCACTTTATATCATTTTACTTAAAAAGATAAATTTGATCATTTTATAATCCATCAGAGGCTAATTCTATTTCTCAAGATTTATTATAAGCTTAAAGAATTTCACATTTTGAAATCTTCATAGACAATTCTTGAATTTCCTAATTAGAAATATTATTAGCTATTGCATGGCCCTAAGGATCCTCATTAATGGAAATGTAATCCCTTGCTGGTTAACAAAGAGTTGGAAATGCCTTTCTATGGAAAAATAAGAAGGTCAAATCCACCACACTAATTTCATCATTTCTTTTAAAGAATACTCTAGCTATAATAGGGATAGACAAACTGACTGATTACAGAATCTTGCTGATGCAGTGGTGTGAAAGGTAAATTTACATGCCATTATCATGAATGAATGTTTATTATATGCCTACTGCGTGGAAGCTATACATAGAGAATTGTCAAGCCTTTTCCCCAGTAATATGGTTCTGGATCCAGTCTCAGCGGTTTTTAGCCTCAGGGTTTCATATTGACTTGGGCGGGCCATGAGCATCAAAGTCTTCTAGGTAGCCTGCATGAGAAAATATGTTCTCATTACTTCCCCTTAGCACTGTAACCTGGTGACAGTTCTTCTTTTAGTCATGGGCCAGAGGAAGCAAGCCAAAAAACCCTGTCATCTTCTAAATTCACAGCATGAGGCTATAACATTTCTTTAAGGCTTCTTCTTTTATTTCTGTCTCCTACTGCCAGTCTGACTGTCAAAGTCACAGCAGGAGATAAAAATGAAAAGAATCATCAAAGAAACCCATGTGCAGAGTTTCCCTACAGGAGCTTTCAACAAGAGGGGTAAAAAAATGAAAGTGGCTACATTGACATTTGCCCTCCAGCAAAACATTAATAAAAAAGAAAAACAAATGTATGCTTGCCCACCCCTCAAAATGTCCCCGGATATCAGAAAATGGATGTTTTATTTTTGTAATAGATGAAAAGACCAATTGCTCAAACATATTTTGCTGTGAGGGATTTTAAAAGTATAAAGATTGAACATGGTCCATAATATTCAGCTAGAATTTTCATTGATTTCAAGGTCAGAGTTTTACATAAAAATTTTGACAAAAACAGATGAAAAATAATGTCTTCAAATTTTGATATAAAAGAGATCATTAACAGTGCAGTGTGTGATCATAAAAGCATTTAGATCACCTCAATTTAAAATCAATCTTACAGCAAGTAGCTTATAAAAAAAGAAAAATTGCATTTTAACAATTATAACTTCCCACTAAAATTTTGAAAAAGATTGTATTTTTAAAAATTAAATGTCTCTTTATTGCAAGTGTTCTCTGAGTGCGCATATCATTTAGAAAATCTGTATATCGTACTACACTAACAAGCCATTTGTTAAGCTTTAATTGCATTTATTTATTTTGGAATAATTTTAGATTTATTCAAAATTTGCAAATATAGTATGGAGAGTTAGTTTTCATATACCTTCACCTAGTTTCCTGTGTCAATACCTTATATCACCACAGTAAACTTTGAAATGGATGTTAGTACATTACTATTTACTATCAGACTCTATTTGAATTCTACTAGTTTTTCAGTTTCTTTCTATGATTCAATCTTGGTTGCCATATTGCATTTGGTTGTTATGTCTCTCATGGTCTGTGACAGTTTGTCAGACTTTCCTTGACAGTCTCAGGGAGTTACTGGTCAGATATTCTTTAGAATGTCCCCAATATGGGCTTTCACAGTGGCTTTTTAATCCTATCAATTTGATGCATGTTTGTATAGTTTTGCTGAAGTATAATTGTTACATAACTAATCACTTACATGAATAAATGAACAAACGACTAATTATTTTATTTTGTTAATAAAATGGAGGCAGTTGTTCTTCCAGAAAGACTTAATATGATTTTCTCTACTAGTCAAATAGCTTTGTAGTAAGAAATTTAATCAGGATGAGATCATTTCATTAAGTCATCAATTATTTATTGAATGCCTACTTTGTGCCTGGACTGTGCTCTGCAGAGAGAACATAAAAATAAAACTTGCAATCTCTTTCCTCAGGGAAGACATAGTCAAGAAAGGGGAAAAGCCAAATAAATAAAAAATTATTACAGAATGTGGAGCCTGGGTGGGAGTTAATGTCGAAGACACACAGAGACTGTAAATATAAAATAATCAAATGTGTTCAAATATATCTCAACACTTTAATAAATATCTGCATTTCACTCTATTTTAAAAAGATATTAAAAAAAAATCTGTTCAGTCATAAGAGGTAACATCCAAGATAAGTTTTATAGAAAGAACTGGGTTTCACCAGGGAAAGAAGAAGACAAAAAGAGTTCTAGGAAGGGAAAAGAGAAGGGGGTGGAATTGGAGCAGGAGACAAACCATGAAAGACTGGACTCTGAGAAACAAACTGAGGGTTTTAGAGGGGAGGAGGTTGGGGGGATGGGTGAGACTGGTGGTGAGTATTAAGGAGGGCACGTATTGCATAGAGCACTGGGTGTTATACATAAACAATGAATCTCGGAACACTATACCGAAAACTAGTGATGTACTATATGGTGACTAACATAACATAATTTAAAAATTAAAAAGATAAAAAAAAGGTTTAGGTAAGGAAGAAAATATTTTAGTGTATCTGGAACCCATGATGCTACTACTAGCATGTTTTGGGAATGTCTTTAATTTTATTGCAATGAAGATGAAAGGTTAAGAAAGGATTATTTTCCCTACTGAAAGAAAGTAAGAGCTTAACAAATAAGATTTGCATTTTTCAATTTATTAAAAGAACAACTTATATCATTTCACATATTGCAATTTTTTTCTTTTCATTTCCTTTTAAACTTCTTTGCATTTCAGAAAGAATATTTGGGCAGCAATGTGGAAAGCAAACTGGAGGTAGAAAGAACTAGGAGTGGGAAATTATCAGAAAACTGTTAGCGATCAAGAAAAAATAATGAGATTATGAACTAAGGATGAAGATACTTCAAAAGAAGTAGAATCTGCTAGATATGCATAAAATCAAATATGAAAAATAAAAGAATAATAGGGATAGGAAGAACCACTTTTGAATGTATACTCAGCTGATAAGGTGACTTACTGCTGTGAGTTGTCTAAGATAAGGAATATAGTAGGCAAAGAGTTTGGGGATAGGGAAATGGGAGAATATTTCGGTTTTGAACAGATTGGGTATAAAATGCCTGAGTTTGAGGACATAATGTAGGGATGCCCAAAAGGCTGGTGATTATTAGAAATGGAGCTAAGGAGAGAGAGACAGGCTGGGAATACAGTTTGGGAGACATTACCATATAGATGATACTGAAAATAATAAAACTAGATTAAACTAGATTATATTCTCTAGCAGCATACAGAATGAGAAATGAAGGTTGTTGTTTGAACTGTCAGAAAACACCCACATTTAATGCATGGGTGGAAATAGACTAACCAGCAATGGACACTAAGAAAGCATGGCAAGGAAGAATAGAGTAAAACCAAGAAAATTTTTTCACAGAAACTGTGAAGGAAGTTCAATGTTCAAGGACAGAGATTTGAAAAGCAGAAAAAGGTGAACAGTGCTGAAGCTATAAATAATGTCAGTCAGTGTAGATATAGTATTCTAAAGTAACTTTTCACAGGATGTTTATACTGGCTAATTTTAAATGAACAATAAAAGAGTACATGGGACATTATATTTTAAGCTAAATATTTTGGAACAAATTTGCCAATATACAAGAATGAACTAATTCAAAAATTTTTAAGAGTAATAAAATTACGGAAAAATTTGTATTTAGTAATTTTTGCACACTGCACCATTTTACCACTATGTTTTATTAGGTTCTCCACAGCAATGCTTCAAATAGCCAAAGAGAGTTTCCATTAAAGACAGATCATAATGCTAGAAAATTCACCAAAGCGCACTAGAAATCTTCTGACTTGGTAAAAAGCAGATAACAACAATTTTACAACCAACACATTCCTGGAATTGTTGGAAAGTGTTCAAGTCTTTATATGTTGCATTTTGCTACTCTCTTTTAAGCTACAGTTTGTACCCAAAATACTGTTTTGTAAAAACAAAAATCACTGCTGGATTTATTTCAGCTAACAGAAAACAATCTTCACATTTAAAAAATAAATCCTTCAGTAAATGTGGTTTGAAACAAAATAAGAGACCTACACAGTAGAGTTCCAGGACTGATTAGAAATTGCCAAATTCTTCCAATTACACCTTATTTAAAAAAGAAATGCTCTTTGTAGAAATGAGAACAAGCAGTAATTTAACCACAAAATAGGACATTAGCATAGAACACAAAAATGTCTTATTTGTTGTTGTCATTTCCCAAAGCTAAAGACGTTATCTTAAAGTTAAAAGTACGAAAATCAAAAGAAATAAAAACAGATAAGAAAAATTCATATGCAAGGAAAATAGGCAACCAAAAGTCTAAATAAGCATTTTAAATATTAAAAATATTCCTATTTAAAAAGTTGAATAAAACCCATTTGGATTAAGGAGAAAATTAAATGTAAAAAGCACAGAATATCCAGAAAGTACTAACCAATTTATTTTGAGTGAGACTTTCTGGACAATGGTTTAGTATGAAGATACATTAGAATGAGGGTTATATTCTACTAATAAAGACCTGTAAGATACAATTGGGAAAACAAATGCAGAAAACTTAGAGTAAGCTCCTTCATGCATTAAAAATTCAGAGTGGGAGAGTTACATTTCATTCATTTCTGTCTCTCTTGCTTAATTTTATTTACCATGTACAGTGAATACATTTTCAAAGTAAAATAAAATTTAAGGAAAAAATAAACTTAACATTGAGTTAAAAGGATGTTTTTTATTCCCTATTCAATACAGAATTCTGTGTATAAACAAAGATATACAAAGACTAAACATTTATGTTTCTCAACTTTCTTTCTCAGCAACTCAAAAAGCTTTGTGAATATACAGACCATAAAAATAGAAGAACAGTAACAGAAAAATGTTCTACATAGCATTTCAAAACCGAGATTCAGAAGGGAAAGAAGGCAAAGTAAATCCAAGAATGAGAAAAAGGTAGTCTTTTTTTAAATTAATTTATTTTTTTAATAAACATATAATGTATTTTTATTCCCAGGGCTACAGGTTTGTGAATCGCCAGGTTTACACATTTCACAGCACTCATCATAACACATACCCTCCCTAACGTCCATATCTCCACCACCCTCTCCCGTCCCCCATGCCCCCAGCAACTCTCAGTCTGTTTGAGCAAAAGGTAGTCTTAAGACAACCACTCTGCAGCAGACTTTAAAACAAAAGCAAAAACAAAATGGGATCCACAAAAGAAAAGTTTACAGGGTGGAAAAAAAATATATATGAACTATTTATGAAAAATTGTATTGAAATATAGCATATAGGATATGAAGGTAAATTACTTTCAAGTTTTAAAAATAGATACACTAGTGCTAGCTTCGGCAGCACATACACTAAAAATAGATACACTAAAAAAGACATGAGATTATTAATTCCAGGTTAAAAATATTTGAAGAAAATTTTCATTTCCTTGTATGTTAATTACATGGTCCAACAGTGAACTATAATACTTGGAGCATTGTAGCAATAGAAATAGTGAGTATGGATTTAGCAACATTTGAGGAGGGGAAAGGAAAGTTAACTGCAAGTATTAATATACAATAATAGATAAATAAGGTCTAAAATTGAGATTGTGGCATATTCATTTTATTTAAATATATGCAGATAAAACATTACAAAAGAATGCTTAGAGAAAAATGATTGCCTCTGGATAGCGAGATAAGAAATGAGGTGAGGGTGTATATGGGCTGGTTTCTTTCTTCTATAAACCTATCTACCTATATGATTTTAAAGTTTCTGCATATAATTTTATTATTTAAAATTTTTTGTAATTTTATTTTACTTTTTTTTTCAGTGTTCCAAGAATCATTGTTTATGCACCACACCCAATGCTCCATGCAATACATGCCCTCCTTAATACCCACCACCAGGCTCACCCAACCACCCACCTCCCTCTCCTCCAAATCCCTCAGTTTGTTTCTCAGAGTCTATAGTCTCTCACAGTTTGCCTCCCACTCTGAATACTCCCAACTTATCTCTCCTCTCCAACTACCAATGTCCTCTGTGTTATTCCTTATGCTCCACGAGTAAGAAACCATATGATAATTGACTCTGTCTGCTTGACTTACTTCACTCAGCATAATCTCTTCTGGTTCTGTCCAAGTTGATAGAAAAGTTGGGTATTCATCCTTTCTGATGGAGGCATAATACTCCATTGCATTCATGGACCATATCTTCTTTATCCATTCATCTATTGAAGGGCATCTGGGCTCTTTCCACAGTTTGGCAACTGTGGCCATTGCTGCTATGAACATTGGGGTACAGATGGCCCTTCTTTTCACTACATCTGTATCTTTGGGGTAAATACCCAGTAGTGCAATTGCAGGGTCATAGGGTAGCTCAGTTTTTAATTTCTTAAGGAATCTCCACACTGTTCTCCAAAGTGGCTGCACCAATTTGCATTCCCATCAACAGTGTAAGAGGGTTCCTCTTTTTCCACATCCTCTCCAACACACATTGTTTACTGTCTTGTTAATTTTGGCCATTCTAAGTGGATATAATTTTAAATGTGTAAAGTGTAAAGTGTATTAAATGAAAATACAGAAAAACAATTTCAAAAAAGAGAAGATCTTTAAACTCACTGTTGATTACAGAAATTTAAAGTAAAGTAAGCATGAGACCACCTATACCCACTCTGCTGACAAAAATAGGAAGTTCTCTAACACTTATTATTGGTGGGGACACTAGAATAGTATTTTCTGATATCACACAAAACAAACTATTGACTAAACCATGGAGAATAACAAAACTGCATTTATAAGATTATAATATTTCTATATCATACTAGTTTTTGGTGAATATTTTAAAAAAATAACTTTGCTGTCTAGTATATGGCAAGCTTATGAGGTAGTTGTATGAGCAGCTGCTCTTAGTACTTTCTCCAAGGGGTCTAACAGAATTGGACCATACACAGTGAAAACCTCTTCCCTGTGATACGGCACCATGAAGTAATGTGGTTATGGTACAATCTACTTTATACAATATTTTTAAATTGATTTTGTAACTATTTTATATTTTAAACAAGTTATTATTTGATTATTAATAAATGCTGAAACATAAGAATAGAGGTAGTTTTTCTTACTCATAAAAGTAGTAGACAGTAAGTAAAACATATTTCTAGACCTAGTCTACGAATAGCATTTGGCAAATGGTTTAATTTCTCTTTCACAATAATATATCAATACAGTTTTATAAAAATTTTGCTAAATAAATTTCTATGTTAAAGGCATTGAAATATCATATGATGACTTAAAGAAAACAATATTGAGCACTTGTCATATTTCAGGGACTGAAAATCCTTAAAACAACTTTGTAGATTCAATTACTATCTACATTTTACAGATGTGTAAACTGAAAAAGGGAGAATAAATTGTCCGAGTTCAAAGGTTAGATCTAGAGTTGAATCCAAGCAATGACTCTAACCTACATTTTTGGCAAGTAAAGGCCAATTCTACAAAATCTACAATAAGCAACCACAGGGCGGAGAGACTGTAAGAAATAGAAAATCTAAGACCCAAAAGACAACAGGATGCAGGAACTGTCTGAACTCATACAAAAGGCAGGAGCATATTTTAAATTGCAGCCCTCCAAGTAATCTCAAAAGTGGATAAGTTTTTGCTACCTGTCTCCACACTGAATTCATAAATTTTGATTTATATAACATAAAATTTTAAATTACTTTCATGTATTGATATTTTTATACTTAATTTTTTTTTAAATTTTGAAGAATATTTACATTTCAGATATAATTCTTTTCATGTAATACAGGAATTCTTTTAATGATATTTTATTATATATAATCATGACTAAGATTGAGATTTGGATACTTTTTTGTTATTTTTTCAGGATGTCTTTGTCAACTTCTTGAAGAATACCATCACAGATTCCATAAATGACAAAATGTTGGTGTCACAATTTATATACTTTTTATACGAAAGTATCATTACTTAATCCTACCATCTTAAAGATAGTTTTGCTGCATAATTAATAATGGACTGATTGTTATTTTCTCTTAATACTTTGACTATACAATTCTGTGCATGTCTGGCTTACATTAAAACTTTTAGAAGTTTCCTATCCATCCTTTGTCCTTCTTTTGTAGGTAACATGCCCTTTTCCTCTCTGGATGTTTTGAAGATCTTCTCTCTTTGGTGTGAAATTTCTTCTCAGTGTGTCTATGTGTATACTTATTTTGCTTTTTATATACGGAGCTTCCTGAATCTGTTGATTATTATCTTTAATCAATTATGGAAAATACTCAGTCAATATGCCTTTAAGCACTTTTTTTAAAAAAATTTTTTAAACAGTTTTTTTTTTTTTTTAAGTTTTATTTATTTGACAGAGAGAGGTCACAAGTAGGCAGAGAGGCAGGCAGAGAGAGAGAGGAGGAAGCAGGCTCCCTGCTGAGCAGAGAGCCCGATGCAGGACTCGATCCCAGGACCCTGAGATCATGACCTGAGCCGAAGGCAGAGGCTTAAACCACTGAGCCACCCAGGTGCCCGCCTTTAAGCACTTTTAATTACTACATTCTGTAACTTCTGGGACACTACATAGATAGTATAACTTCTCATTCTGCTTTATATGTATCTGTATTTTTCATATACTTCTCTGTGTTGCATTCTGAGAAATTTATTCAAATCTATCTCCCATTCATTTCTCTATTTATCTTATTCTGCTACTTAACCTATTTATTGACCTTTTATTTTAATCTTGGTTTTTTTTTTTTTTTTGAAGATTTATTTATTTGAGAGAGAGAGAGGAGTAGACTCCCCTCTGAGCAGGGAGCCCAATGCAGGGTTCAATCCCAGGACCCTGAGATTATGACCTGAGCCAAAGGCAGGCACTTAACTGGATGCCACCCAGGTGTCCCTGTTTTTATTTGTTTGTTTTATTTTGTTTTTTAAAAATTTTTTTATGTTGTCTCACTTGATGGTTTCTTTACCTTGCTTTTAAAAAATACATGTTTAAGTTCTTTAGATATTTTATATAATATCTAGGCCATTGTCCATGTAGGTTTGTTTGATTTTTGTTTCTGCTGATTCATAATAGCTTGGTTCTATGAATGTTGAATACTTTTAGTTTAGGAGTCCACATTTCATTGAGTGTCATCTGTGGAATCCTAAAGGCATAATTGGGAACGCTTTCCTAAGTAGAAAATGCATAAATGATTCTACAGCGGGTCTCTGAGTACTAATAATTGAGATCACTTAAATCCCTTTTGAGGGTTCTTGATTCAGTGCAAAAACTTCAGGGCCAGACCTGCTACATTGCTAGGAATTTCAGGCTTTACTTATGTGAGGCAGCAGGGATATCAGCTTTGGCCTCAGAATAATCCCATTTTATGCTTACCGCTCATAGCTTTCCACTAGAGTTTCAACTTGCTGGGGTGGGTAGCTGTGTGTTCACGTATGTATGTTTCCTTTACAGCAAATCTAGAAATGCAATTGTGTGTGTGTGTGTGTGTGTGTGTGTGTGTGTGTGTGTGTGTTGGCATTTCATCTGGGATCTAGTTGAATTTAATACAAAAGTTCCTTCAGAGTGTCTCCTTATTCATTCGATCAAAATGTGAGTCCTTTTATAACCTGCTACTTAAGATAAAAGGTATAAGAATCTAAAGCATTGGCATCACTTCTGTATTTGTTAGCAATGTAGAATCTCAGGTCACACATAAGACACTGTGAATCAGAATCTGCATTTTTAAGAAGATTCCTGGGTAACTCGAATGCACTTCAATGCTCAAAGAGACATGGCTCTAACAGACCCTTACACTTCTTAACTATCTTAATAAGATCCTTATACTTATTAGGTATCTTAAATATCTTAAGAATGAATGAATAAAAATTGAAGTTTAGGTGAATGATCTCCAACTTTCACTTAATAATCAGTGTTTACTTTCAATACCTGCTACTCGTGTGTCAACAAAAATTTTGAAATGATTTTTCAGATTTTCTGATGGAGATAATTCCAAAGAGAAATGCCAGGGGGTGGGTTCTGAGATACAATCAATAAATTTTTAGGCTCTAGGAGTAGAAATTTCAACTGGATCTGAAATTTATAGGCTTGCATAGGTTAAGTGATTTTTCTCAACTTCATGCAGCTTGTTATTGAAAAAGCCACATTCTGAATGCAGGAGTTCTTTAAAGTCAGCATGTTATATCCTCCTGGGTGCTGGGCACAGGCTGAATAAACACAAATATGTGTTTTTTCAAGTTTTTAAGTGTCATGCAAGTTTTACACTTTTCTGATTGCACTCTCTCCTGACTTTAGGGAAATAAGAGAAGTACTTATTTTACCCCCAATTTCTTATGAAATGCAAAAGACAAAGTCAACATTCATTTTCCCCAATTCTTTTTATGTTGTTATATAGTTCAAAAATGTATTTTTGGACAAACTAAACTTAATCCATAAATGAGTAAAGTGAATTAGTCATTTGTATTTTGGTAACATAAGTTATAAAGACTGATGTGTTTTCATCTCAAATGTAATACTAAGCTCTGGGAAACATCAGTAAACATGTTATTCATTTTTTTTTTCTCCTTAAATGTCTGGTTAAACATTTAAAGTTGGCATTTTAAAAAATAATAAACCAAAATATTTAAAATTATGATTCATGTGCTCAGTTAAGTTGAAAACTCTTTTAACATATACATTTCTAAATTCAAGTGAGTGGGTCATCATTACTTATTCAGTACTATTATTTCAAATTTCTTTATTTTGGTTGTAGTCTAGTTCTTGATTTCTTTCTATTTGATTCAATACACTAAAAAATCAGTAAATTTGAAATTTTATTTTCCTTTTTTCATTATATTAATATATTTTCTTATAATGCAGTGATTGTTTTTCCTAATTGAGGAAGTATTTTTTGGTTTGTCAGTTTTTACTGATACAAATATGCATAAAAGTAGTATTAAGGGAAATAATTTTAATAAGAGATAATTTTACTTTACAAACCAGGGCAGAAGCAATTCTCTTTATTTCAAATATAATATTACTTTTCTAAAATCACCTCTTAGCTGCTAATAGAATTTTACATATCATACTCAGTTTCATTTATCTACTATAGAATTAACACCTTCAGTTATACTAATACACTTAAAAGGATAAAGTTTCTAATTCCCTCTTGGAAAAAAAAATTAAACTCATTATTAGAGAAGATACTTTTGACCTCTTCGATCTCCTAGGTGGTATAGGCATTCCTATAGCATTCTCATCACTTTCATACTGTTAAAAGTCTCAATTTTTAATATTAAAATTTTACTACAAGTTCCAAAAGGGAACACCATTATGCCATTCCAAAACTTAGTTGGTATATTAAGAGATATTTTACAAAATACATTATGATTTATGTTTGCAAATGAGCATTTGACATAATATTTCCTGGTAATTGTAACTCTATCTTCTAACCCTTGAATGTAAACACTTACAGTCTTCAGAGTCATTCTGAACACTTTTGTCAATTGCATTTTTTTCTACATATTTAATAAGGGTTCTACATGTACCTTTTTGTACATATCTAATAATGATTCTGATAATTTTTTTTGTAGGAAAAAGAAGACAAAGCAGATAAGAAAGATCATTTGAAAAGTTTACTCATAATTACCTTATACCAATTTACTCAATTTGAAAATGCCTTAAAATTTGTTACTTAAGATTTGAGCAACTTTGTCAAAAGTTGACTTGACCAAATACACATGACTTATTCCAATATTCTAGGCCCAACATAAATTACTCTTCCTACTTTATCCACCTCTCTATTTCAGTCACAGGAAGGGGATTGCTCTCTTCCGTTGGTTGTCATGCCTCTACAATATAGGTCTACTACCTTTTTTTAAAATTTTTTTAAATTTTTTTATAAACATATATTTTTATCCCCAGGGGTACAGGTCTGTGAATCGTCAGGTTTACACACTTCACAGTACTCACCATAGCACATACCCTCCCCAATGTCCATAACCCCACTACCCTCTCCCAACCCCCCTATATCTACTACCTTTTAATATAAGTTTCAACTTTTACCAATCACTGGAAAGCTTAAGAACACCAGTAATTTTTTCTCCATGCTGTCAGTGTTAATGGGCTGACTATCTAATATTCTACTTTAAAATTCTCTGTGTGTGTGCATGTGTGTGTGTGATTTTATAATGTTACTGTCCTATAAGCAGGAAAACTTGCCTTGAGTGGCTATAATATTCCCAAGAACAGATAATATTTTCTCTATTTTGTTATTTTTATATCAATTGAACTCAGCAGCAAGTTTAGCCCTGGGAGAAAGTATACATTGATTACTCTCTGTAAATTTAGAGTTATCTATTTACCTACTTTTCTACATGACAATGTTCCACTCAGACCCACACCCTTCAGGTGACGCCTCATTTTGTGTAATTGTGCCTTTACTCAGCTCTGTATTCTCAACTGGCTAAGAGTAAAGTAAGCTGATAAACTCACAATTTAAGGATTGTAGAATAATAGTGGTGAGATTGATGTGTCAAGCCCTGCAAAGTGCATTATGATTTTAGAGAATATTTATTCACTGCACCATTTAAGGCAGGGAAATAAGCAGGTGAAAAGATCATTTTGAGCAAGAAAACATGTCACTATATCCTTCAATATCATCATGAAAGGAATCAACTACCTAGCCAAATACAGGGCTTTCCAATACAGGAGCAGAGTAAGAAATTACCAAAGAAAATAGGTTGAATGAATGATTTAACAGTTTTCCACCTCCTATACTTTGGAAAGTACCTCTCTTGAAAAGTACTGCCATGAATTTCAAGGTCCTGAAATAGTCGCTGACACATGGTAAGTGTTTATCAATTATTTGTTTTATGGATTAATAAGCATATGAATTGATTACAAAATGGATGACAATTCTGTAAAGCAAAGGCTCTGATTAATTTGTTACTCTTTAACTAATTAAATACATATTTATATATAACTTTTGCTTTCACTATTATTGAACTGTTTTGATGGCTGGCTTCTTTGAATAGTACAATGGCATTCACAGATTTTTGACACATGTGTTGGTACCATGTCATGTATAGTTTTTATACACTTTTTTATACACTTTAAATTTGCCTAATTTTTTTTTTTAAGTCTCTGGTGGAAAACATATCAGTTTAGTTTTAACATGGCAGGTCATTTATATTATAATTGAAACCACTATGGGCTGTTTACCTCCAGAGACTGATTTGCTGACACACAGCCTATATACTAATGTATAAGCAGACAGCCACACACCTTGATAAGAAAGCATCTCTTTTAGTATTTTTAGCAATAAGAGTACAATTACAAGAGAATATTCATTACCTCACATGCCTTGATTGAAATGAGAAATTTTCTGATCCGTTACCTGTTTGCTGCCAGTATCTTGGCAGGTGTCCTAGATAATACACCAGGCATCTAGTTGGGTAATTTTTAGCTTTCCATTTGCAAATAAGGTCATCTGTACATGATTGTCCTCTCTCAGAGGAAGAAAAGAACTATACTTCTGTGATAATATTTTGCAAAAAATAAATATTATAGAAACCCACAGATTTTTCCTATTTCATCTTTCACTTACCAATTTACAATGGAATCTGGCACCAAAAATTCAGTATTATAGTTATTTTATTGCTGTAGTTTAATTTGATCATTATTATGACTAAGAAATATTCTAAGTAAGCTTGATCTATTTTCATTTTTATACAGTTCTTTGGGGATATTGACAGGGATGTATTACCTAGTTATCTATTTCCCCACACTCATCTATCCATCCATATTTATATAAACTTACATATATATTACTACTTTCATTTGTATTTCTTAAATTCCTACATATAGGATGCTAGTATTGCATTCATGTAATGGAGACTTCTGTATATTTTATTTCATATGTGTCTAAAAATTAAGCAAAAGACACATTTGGGTTTTAATCTACATAACACTACTTCTCTAAATACTAGTTCTTTTTCTCTTCTGGCATTTTTAATCTGCCATTCCAGTATCAGAGCTTCACAGGTGTAAATAAACTGCACTATTGATTTTTTCCCCATGGAAACATGAAAGAATTAACTACCAAATGATTTAAGACCACTTTTTGTAAATTAAGTGGCATATGAATGGTGGTAATAAAATAATAATCATAGTAACAATAAACTTCTGCAGCAATATATCTTCTCAGAAACAAATGTAGCCCTTCTCAGCAGAAAAAAAAAGATAGTTTGGCTATAATCAGGGCAAATCACAGGGAGGATATCTGAAATACTTTCACTCTTAACAGATCTCAGTATATATACACTGCTTAGAATAGACAGTTTTATTAGAAGTTGTATGTAGTCTTAGTATTGTTCCTATGTTCCTTAATGTTCCCCTAATGTTAGATGAATTAATTAATGTGCATATTGTCATGAGAATAGCTAAAGAATTTGTCAAGCTGGGATGATACATGAATACATAAGGAAACTGATAAATTGGGATATATTTAAGAGAAAATTCTGAATTCATGTTGTAAAGCCCAAGATAATGGGTCTACTTTAACTAGTAGATGACAAAAATAGCATTCAAGACAGGGTCAGAAAATTTGACTCAATTAGAAATACCTGTATAATCAAATATGGCACAGATGTTAACAAAACAAAAAAGTTAATAGGATACTATAAAATCATATTATATCTGAATTATGGCCAAATCAATTTACAATAAAGGCAAATTATATATAACTATCCATATGCAGAGGAACTATAAATTCAGCTTGACAGATGGCAAATAAAGAACAAGTAAAAAAAAAAAACTTGACATGTTAATAAAATGTAGGGAGGGTAAACAGAATCCTTGCAGACATGAATAACCTGACAAGAAAATAACAAATGTTGGTTCAGGAAATTAGTGATAGTTGCCGTGTACTACCACTCAAGGAAAAGAAATAATTTCACTAACAAAATCCACTTTGACAGACACCAAATAATGTTCATTTTGATCAAATGACAGACCTTGAAGTTCCATTATAGTTTCACTGCACACTGTGAACACATAATTTGCCACTGTACCTTTGCACACAACAGACACTTAGGAAATTATCTCTGAATAATTTTAGTTTGGTGATTCCAATGGGAACATAATAATTCATGTAGTAGAAGAAAGGAAAGTGTAAAAATATCTAAATAAAAGTCTGTAATTTTTAGTGTCTGGAGTTTAGACTTTTTCTATATCTATATCAAGCTAATTATCAAGTAGTATAATCCAACAGAGGCAAAGTAAATTATAGAATGTCATATCCTTTTATCAAGGTTATTATGGAATGGTACTTTTCTCTATTATTATTTTATGCTTGTCATTGTTTTATTTTTTTCTCAACTACATCTTTAGCTTTTTGTTGTTTTTTTTTATGCTTCCTCCCTTCACTCACCCTCATCCTTATGCTCTTAATGAACTGATTTTCAATAAACTAATATTGATCATCTGAACATCAGAACTGAACGTATATACTAGTTTTAGTTCTAATGTATTTAATTTTGTTCTCCCATATTACTTGAAATACTTTTTTGACACAGGTAAGAACTCTACATTTCCACCTTTCCTTAGTACAGAACACAAAGCAAAAACAGATGTAACATTTATAAAAACCTAGTAGCAGTGATTTGGGTGTCATGGGAAGTAATCTGCCATCTTTTGGTGTAGCATAGCAACAAAGTTTCTCTATGTCACCAAGCTCTACACAGGCTGCTCTGAATCCTTTTCTCAGCTAGTCCCTAAATTTTGGGCCTCCATTGTCCAATTTTAGCAAGAATTCTGCTAAGTCAATTTAACTGGAACTCCCCATCCTTCATATCTGGTTGTCTTCAATGTCTGATCATATTCATGATTCTCCACCATCGCCCAGGTGACAATGATCACCTTGACCCTGCCTTCACCAGAATCCTGTTAGGCCACTTCAGCCAAATCCTTCTGGGATGTTTCCCCTTAGTAAATTCCCATATACTAAATACTTGACCCTCTCCTTGGCTATGAATTCCCACCTTTTTTTTGTGCTATTTGGAATTGAACCCGATTTATCTCTCCTATTACAAAACCCCATTGTAGTAACCCTAGCATTCTTATCACAATGATGCTCCTTGAATAGTTTGTCTTCCCATCTTTAACAAGTGTCATAATTTTTTTCTTCTTAAGAATATTTTTTAACAGTATCTCTTTCTTAACAGTATCTTAATTCCCAGGAGAAAGCTATTTAGTAGTGAGGTGTTAATAAATTATTTCTTACTATGTTTCTTTATGTAATTATTTGGAGGTAGTTTTGTGAAATTGTATTTTCATTTGTGCTAAATCCCAAAAATAAAACTATCATAATTTTTTTTTTTGCTTGTTTTTGGACTGAGATAGCTGTTCAGAAAAGCAAGAAAACTACGGTTTTTCTTCAGTATTCAGGGAATGCCAGATGAAGTCTCACACCTGGAGCTAGCATTCTTGGATTCCTGGCTGCCTCTGTGGTAGACTCAGAGACAACAGAAGTGCAATCCCCTAGCTATTAGAAGAATCAGATGGGGGTAAGAGCATGTTAACATGGTCACCAAATCTAAATCAATGAATCTCAAGCCTGGGTCAAGGAAAGAAAGCGCAGTGTCTTTTCAAAAGTTTAAGAGACTAGCAATACAGTGAAGGCTAAAAAAAAGTTGTCTTCTAAAGTAGTAGGAAATCCCACGCCTGCACTGAGATAGGTTTTTGTCATATAATCACAGCCTTGGGATGCAAGCCTGGCTTGCCATTTGATCTTGAATAAGTCTCATTTTGTAACCCATTCACTAAACCAAAGCACAGTGGGAAATATGACTCTGATTGAAGCCGTTTCTCATTCTTCTACAAAGATGAACTACATCAATAGCCTTTACTTATGTCCTTATTACAACTGGAGTGAATACTGTAAAACAATCTGAAAGCATTTATAACTGGGCTTGGAATTCAGTGCAAGAGGGGTGTAGGCAGAAGTGTGTGTGTGTGTGTCTATTTTCTGGGCTAACTGGTCAGCAGCCTTTGAGTAGACTAATAATTAAAAACTTAACCACTTTTGTGTTTAAGTAATACTGTCTGAAAATACTTTTTTCACTTTAATCATTTATTTATCAACACACCTATAAGAGCTTTCATTTTTCTATTTCTTTTAGAAGAAGGAAAGAATAACCTGATACCTATTTAAAATTTAGAATATTTACAATACCAAAAAGTAACATGCCTTACATTCTTACAAGCCCAAAGACATGTTGCCTTCCAATGACTACCTGCCCATATTATTGCATTAATGGAAAAAAGTAACTCAATAACAGATGTGACCTTAAATTTTCTAGAGACATTTCTACTTATTTATATCGTACTAGGGAATTACAATTTCATACTAATATAACAACAACAACAAAAAACCCCACACAACCCCCCCCCCATAAACAGCCTTGTCAAACTGGGTCAGCTTCTATAGGAATCCTTCCATGTGCTGTACTTTATGCATTTTGCCAGAAACTATCACTAGAAACATGTTTCAATAAATATCCAAACTAAATATTTTCTCAGCTAAAGGTTAACATTTATTCTAAAACATCATTTGACTTTAAGTTCAAAGAGGAAAATAATAGTCTCTTCTGGTGGCATTTAAAACAAAACAAAACAAAACACAAAACAAGGCAGAACAGTGGTTTCTTCTATCTTTAAATATGATAGCCCAAAGGCCTGTCATTTCCCAAGAGTCCTTTATGACACCCCCCCCCATTTTTCTAAGGATACAGTTGGACTTCTAATGAGGTAAAATTCTTCCTTTGGCACTTGGAGGGGTCAACCTGCTCCCAATTAAGATTTGTAAAACCTTTAAAAAGTGGGTCAGTCACTTTATTTTAGTAAAGATGCTTCCAGCAAGTCAAAAGATAGATCTGGAACTGCTAATATCCCTCGCTGATATTTGACCCCTTAACTTTAAAATTTCTGAGGTCAATAAAGACAGGACCTGCCATGGCTACTGGGCTTTAGTAACTCCTAGGATCAAGCACATAAGTTTGCATATGTCTTGCCAAGATCAATAGTATTATCTTAGTATGACTGAATTTTATATATTTTATATATATATATTTTATATATATATTACAGCAGCTATGCCAAAAGCTTAGCTGCTGTAATAAAATAGGGAGAATGGGAAGTCGTGACCTTTCCTCAAAGTAATGTCTAAATATTAAAGGTAATTTGTGACAGAATATTTACAAACCTTAATCTAAAAGACATTAGAGGAAGTGGCATTAAAGCAAGACTTGGAAAAATCCAGAAAGGCAAAAAAAGTTAGCATCATTTTTTTTTCCCTTTAAAAAAAAAAAAATCAGGCTGACTCTCCAACCTATCCAATCCAACTTCTCCTTATGCCTCTGACAGTAGAAATTGGCTATAGCAAGAACAAAGTCCTTAATAAAATACTCTATTATCTTTTAGGATACTACATTCATCCTCTTTATTCCTCCCCCCCTTAAATTTTCTCTTGGTGATAATTATATTAACAATAAACACACACATGAAGAAATGTTTCACCATGATACCAAAAGAGCTGCCCTTAGGTGTTAGTTGGGGCTAAATCTAAATTATATGACATCAATAAAGAAGCATAGAGACTTAAACATGTGTATGTATAAGACATTTCACATGAATATGATAAATTGCCATCCTCAGGTTCTTTATCCTCCACTTACATTGAATAGAATTGTGGCAATTAGTTGATTATTTGGGATACTCCTTTTTGAAGGCATCTTTGGTCAAACTGTGTGTGTGTGTGTGTGTGTGTGTACATACTATGTAAAATGAGCATAACATAGGGACTGCCTGGGTGGCTCAGTCGGTTAAGTGTTGCCTTCAGATATGGTCATGATTCTGGGATCCTGGGATCCAGTCCCTGAGCAGGGAAATTGCTTCTCCCTCTGCCTGCCCACCCCCCCTTGTGGACTCTCTGCATAAGATAAGATAAGATAAGATAAGATAAGATAAGATAAATGCGTGGTTTCTTGGAAGGCTATAAAAGCATTTCACAAAAATAAAGCAAGAATTTAGAACTGGGAACTAAGAACCTGTCAGTCATGTGGGGAACTACTCTCCCGCTTTCTCTCTGTCTGCGTCTGTTAGTGCCTATGGCATTGCCAGTGTTGGCTAAATGTATAATCACCAGCTCTCAGGGACAGGGAAGCTCTGATCTGGAGGGTTTGCCAGGTTCCATGGTGTAAATATACCACCATGGCAGATTTTGAACTATCAACTGAAGTCAACCTGACTGCAAAGATACCTTAAAATTAAGCGATTGGTTCTTGCAAAATGGAATAAGCTGACTTCTGTACACTATTGCTGTAGGCCACAATGGTCTATTGACCCTTACTTTCTATATGTTTGATCTATCCTGGTTCTCCTTGAAGACTGCTTTCTACATTGATTTACCCTAATGCACATGCCTGAAAATGGCTAGCCCAGCCCCATCTCTACATTGGTTAACATTTCAAAGATTTTGTTCTTAATTTCAATATTTGAAGGAGTTATCTCATTGGATTAGCCTATGCCTTATGGGTTGCTAAATTTAAGGAAAGGAGAAGTGTTGATGGTAATAAAGTTGGACAAAATGGTAATAAAGTTGGATAGCCAAAGCCTGAGTGCTATTTAAGGCAGACTGAACTCCTTTCTTGGAATACCATTATACAAGGAGAAAAAAGATGAGAAGCTAGTACATTGTACACGTGAAGAATTAGCTATAAAAATATATTATGGCAGCATATGTGAATTTTTAAATATATTACTGAATTTTTAAAGAGAAGAATCTTCTGTTGCAATCCAAGTATAAACATAAATAGTAGTATTAGCTACATGTGCTATTATTTTACATGTTTAAACTATCAAAAATGTGAATTTATACCTAATCTGTGATTTTCATTTGCTATTGGATAAATGATTAAATAATAACACAAATATTAACCCTCCTTTTGATATCAAACTTAAAAGCAGCATAGCTTATAGTTATTTCTAAACCAGATAAAAGAAAAATATTCTGGGACAAATCTACGTATACATAAGAACAATGGATTGTATTCAAAGAAATATAAATAAGATAGCTATAAATATTTTTTTCAAATACAACATCAAATAATATACCTTTTATTTTTACAAGAGGTAGGAATTAACAATATATAACATATATACTGTATACATATATATTTTTATTTAACTATATAATTTTAATATGTGCTTTCCACTTTTACAGGTTTTTATATAAATAATTTTAAACAAATAACACTGTTCCTAAGTGGCTTTTAAGGTTATTGGTGATGTAAACATGTATCCTCAATCTGGATGAAACAATCTCTTACAATCAGGCTTTCAGCCTTTAATCATTGCTAAGTATCCATCAGTGAAATGTTGTATGCAAGCTAATAATGAATGACTCAATTTATCTGATGCTAGGAAAATTTCATCAGCCTAAAGATATTTGTACTGCTTTCTTTTCTTCCCACTGAAATACATTTTGTTTTATAAAAGGATTAACCACTCAGTAGAAAATTGGAACACATAAAATCAATAGATTTCCATGCTTACCAAATCAACATGATGTATAACAGCAAGTAATTCTGAAATCCATTAAAACAGTATGATTTTTAAAAAAAATGTGTAAATTCAATTGAAAGCCATAAGTATTTCATTTTATGATTACATGTCAGAGAGATGATACTGTTAAGTACAGAGACACACACAAAATTCAAGCTGATTCTTCCTATAAGCACAAAGCTTGGTGACATCAGAGAACCAATTGAGAAAAGCTCAAAATGAGAGAGGACCAAATAAATTTCTACTCACTGTTTCTTGTTGTTGTTGTTGTTGTTTTTTCTCTTTTCTTTTCAATGACACGTTCATGTGAATTTTTAATTTTTTATTGATTGATTTTTTAAAGATTTTATTTATTTATTTGACAGAGAGAAAGATCCCAAGTAGGGAGAGAGGCAGGCAGAGAGAGATGGGGAAGCAGGCTCCCTGCTGAGCAGAGAGCTTGATGCGGGGCTCGATCCCAGAAACAAGATCATGACCTGAGCCGAAGGCAGAGGCTTAACCCTCTGAGCCACCCAGGCGCCCCACATTCATGTGAATTTTACAATAATTTTTATGTTATAAACTTAAGTCTAATATTACCAAGTATGTTAATTATTACAGTTGTTATTGAAGTCATATCTGGAAACAGGTTTAATTCATGGCACATAATAGATGTTTTCACTGAATAAATAATTAGTGAAGAAAGACATAGCGACATCTATAAGCATCAATTGGTTGTAAACTCCCTGAAAATGTATAGAAAATATTTAATAAATGTGCAGGTCAGACCAATACACCTAAACATCCCTGAGAGTTTGAAGTGTAGAGTAGGCTGATGATTTGGTGTCCTTCAATTTATTCTCAATATATCTGTCCAGCATTATTGTGGAGCTGAAACAGATTTCTCTGCTTCAGGGAAAGTAAAGAAATGAAGCAGTGTCAGCAACAGTCATCCTTTATCTTCTGTCCTGGATTGCCGACCTACCCTGGTATAATCCTTTCAGTAAATATTGAATCTTGCTGTTAACTGAATCCAACCTTTTGAGAGGGCAGTTATAAAGCCGTCTGTTGCTACCAAAGCTTCTGCCTGTGGGCAAGGTCTCTAGATCTGGTCACAATGGCATCCAGCCAAGAGGACAAATAATGTGGAAAACCAATTTATATTTAGATCCCTGAAGCTGCCCACCCTGTCCAACTGGGTCCACTTAAAAGGCAGGAGTATGCACCAACATGCCACATAGGCTAGAGGTGGCCCAAATCTTTGACATCACCTCTCCTTTCCTAAGAGAATTATGAAAATAATTCTTCCAGCTATATAAAGGATAGTCCCTAAGAAGAATTCTCTTAGAGCAGTTCTTCTCTACCTCAACATAATCCTAGTGCCACGTTTAGTGTTACTCTTAGATTAGCACTCTGATAATTGCTCAGCAGGTCACTACTAAATCCAGCTCATGAATGGGCATTTGTGAATTTTCTGGATCAAGGGTACATAGCTCTTTGTCAGATTTGCTAAGGGGTTTATATCTCAAAATAATTGGAAACTACTTTCTTAGGATATTGTGAAATTGGGTGATACCATCAGGACTCACTCTTTAAACTGGTAACAAGGGAAATGACTACATCTTCTATTTGTAGCAGTTTATTATATTGAAAAGAATATGGACTTTGGTTTAACTCCCTTTTCTCTCAATAGTTACATGATCTTGGCTGGATATAATATTTCTGAATCTATTTTGTCATTTATAGAATTCATAACTAATAAGCATTTAAGTATTTATCATCTCAATTTAGAATAATTGCATCTTTTGCATGTTAAATATTATTTAGAAGCCAGTGCTTTTTAAATTTATACTATAAAATCATTTAGGGCCAATATACTGTGGTATGTTTATACTTACTAATTAATATACCACGAATGCTGAAAACTCTATTTGGTTAATGATAATAAAATCTAATAATTATATTCACAAATCCCACAGACCATAGAGTCATGGTATTATAATACAGAAAATAACATTCTTTTAAACACATTAGTTTTTAGGTTAGCTTAAAGATAAGTTATAAGACAAAACTCATGACCTATGAATTGTCTGTTAATAGAAACATGGCAATGAATAATAGTCTTTTAGTAAACAATCATGGTTTTTAACCAAGATGTTTCACTTTTTAAACCCATTCCACATGTCAGCTGTTTGTCTAGCAGGTTTGAGTCAGTTCATTATCTTTTTATCTGTCTAAATTGCCTGGGCAATTACTAATTTTCATGCTTCTACACTTTCATAATCATGCAGAGTTAAGTGACTAAACAGTACAAGTAACATCCACACAAGGTTTTATAACCTTTTTTTTAAATAAAAACATACATTTGCACATCAAGTTTTATAAAACTCAACTGTACCCAGTTTCTAAGAAGAATTAGTTTCTAAGAAAACAAGAACCATGCTATGATTTATTTTAAAATTATACAAATTATAAACGAAAAACAGGATGTCTACTTCATCAAAGCACTAAATTTCATGAAATGCAAAAGAAGTATCTAAATTCATATTTTGCTTCATACAGCAAGAACATTTTTTGAACCCAGAAGAAATATCTGACATACTGACAAAAAAGGAATTTGAACTCCACACGGGTAAGGGATTTTAAGCAGGTATCTAACTACTCTAATTTTCTTTCTGGAGTTTCTTTCTGGAGTTTTCTTATACAGACTCATTATATCACAGTGTTACATGGAGACGTTTGTGTGAGTCAACGATTTCATCAATGACCCCTGGGAAACAGTGAGACTGGGGCAAGTCTGCAACACCGGCAGTGAGCAAATGAGTCTCAGCCTTCATCTGGCTTTATGTTGATCCTGAATGAAATTACCTACTATAAATGGAATGCTTAACAGTTTCTG
Source organism: Neogale vison (assembly GCF_020171115.1). Lineage (NCBI taxonomy): Eukaryota > Metazoa > Chordata > Mammalia > Carnivora > Mustelidae > Neogale > Neogale vison. Next base: position 45,228,595 of record NC_058096.1, on the reverse strand, counting down.
CAAAGGAAGGGTAGCAAACAAAGAACCAACCTGGTCTTACCCCAAACCATTTGACAGCTAAACATTTCCCCTGCATCAAAGTAGAATTAATAACTGAAATACTCCAAAAATATGGGAACCTATGTATGCATGTTCATTCTGCTTCTTCCCTTTTCACAAATTCAGATAATTCAAATTAAATAGGCAAAGCAAGAATACTTCCTTTTCTCCATCAATAATAATCACTTAGAATTCTCCTGTTTTCCTCTCCCAATCTTCTTTCATTTCTTCATTTCTTTGCATTTCATTTCATTTCATTTCATTTCTTTGCAGTTACTTGATTTTTCTCTGGATTTTAGCCCTACTCTTGTAGTTGGTACAGTGCTTTTGAAACCTCATAAGGATTGTGATTCTGGGGTCAGCTTTTTAAAGTGCCTGCTCCTGGTCTTCTCAGAGACATTGTCACCTATCATCACTGGCCCACGAGCTGATGGTCCTTACTGACCTGCGCCCAGAGGGATGAACAGGTATAATCATTCTGTTTTTCAGCAATGCACTTGTTTTTTTCCTCATGGTAATTTTGTAGAAGATATGCAGCTAAAGAAATATGTTAGATGCTGCAAAAGTAAGATGAATTGGAAGTAGGTGCAAGAATGAAAGGTGCAGAATAATGGGTCAGTGCATAGTTCCCTGGTAGCCAGGCTTGCATGTGTTCCCCACCCTAGTTTCAGTGTTTCATCACTGAGTCAGGAGGAAAAATCATCAAGTCCACAGAAGACAAATTTGGGAACCTAGCTGATAGATACATGGGCTAACTGAATGAGATTCCAAAAGACTGTTTAACAAGTTGGGGCCACAGGCAGACTCTACCATAAAGCATTATACCAATTACAATATAAAAAAAAAGACAAAAATGTATACATGAGGGTGATATGAAAGCTAGCAGCTCTTATACAAAAGGGATTTATAATTTTCTATGATAGCTCCTTGTGAATAAATAGCATAATGAGACTTCCAAGAAGCTAATGCAATCTTTGTATAACTTAGCCATATCTAGATTGCTTGAAGTGATAGTATTGATCAACTAGTGACCATAAGAAGTTAGAAAAGGAAATGAAAATGCATTACACAAAAAAGGTCTTGTATGGAAATATTTTAGATACTTTCATGTTTAACTCTCACAACCTTTCCAAGGTATTTGTTGCTATTGCAATTTTACAGATGAGAAAACTGAGTATTAGAGAACTTAACTTCCCAAGATTACAGGTACTAACGTTTGGAAATAGTGCTTTAAGCCACATGTACATGAATCTAAAGCGTAAGGGTTTTACACCATAAAAATGGATCTGGGTATTCAAACTGAGAGACTAGAAGCCACTGCCCCACCAAAACAGAAAAGGAGTTAACATGTTAAGATGAGACAAGAGAGGATTTATGTTAGGCAAGATCTTTATATTGACATACTTCAAAAGATAGGGAATTACTAGTCTCTGAGAGATTTAGCACAAGCTGAATGAACATTTGTGAAATGGACTATACACGTTAGGCAGGTGTTTGGACTAGGTAGTTTTAAGGTAATTTTTGACTGAAAGAATATCTGATTCTAGAATATATACGACTGACAGGGTTCCAAAACTGAAGCAGAACACTTAAGTATGAGAAAAGAAGATAAATGATACTCCAGTGCACATCTTAGTAATATGCATACTTAGTCTACACAGCATCTGAATCAGAAGTTGACAGGTACCCTGAAATGGGTTTGAAAGAAACAGAAGACTATGAAATAATCTCTTGCATATAAAATTGCTCTGGACCACTAACTCAAAATTAGACCTTAATACAGTATAATCTCTTGATGATTTTATTCAAATTAGTGAATTTGAACTCTTGGCATTCTGTTTATTTGATACAGTATTTGGAGATCAAAATAGAGCTTATAATACATAATACATTTTTCATACAAATAGACACTCATTGCTTTCTAACAATGTACCCAACACTAAAGAAGATGAACATAATATTAAATAATACATGGTTCTTTGTATATGAATTGACTACCAAATGTAAGAAATATATTTTAATGTCTTTTAAAAATAATTATGCTATGCCATTCATCTAACTGTTGGCTTCTTGTGACCAATTAATTTCTAAATCTTATGAGATATACATGTGTAGTTGATTGCAAATGAATGCAGTCAGGCTTGAAGCCTTGATTTAAAGAGCATGATCCTCTAATCTAAAATAAAATATTTAAAATTATCTAGCATTTTATAATTGGGTACATGCACATAATAGGTTTCCTAGTTTTTCCCCTTTCACTCTATATGTTCTCACTGCAGAAGAAAATCTTACAAATGAAAGGAAATTAATAAAAAAAGTTCCAGTGCTGACTCACCTCCTGTTTGCCTTTGGGCCAAACCTCAAAAACTTTTTATATAAGTGATCATCTTTTGAAACTAGACCATTAGATACTGTGATTCTTTTTCAGGAAGTTTGGTAATAGGGTGATTCTGTTTAAAAGTGCCTATTATAGTAGTTATTTGATATATTTAGATAAAATATAGTGGTAGTGCCCCTATAATATAGTTAACTCCAGTATCCTAAAAGGCCTTTCATTCTATAACAAAATGAGAAAATACTTAGGGCATAATGTTAAATGAGTTCACACAATGACTGTAACTACACAAAGGACATATGTCCACAAAGAATATGACAGGAGTCCTCACTCTTTTTAATCTCTATTCTCATTCTCATCAATTTAATCTCAATTCTCACTTAATCTATATGCTCATAATATTCTGAGAGTATACTCTATTCTCATTCTCTTTATTTCCCTCCTCCTCCAACCTTCCCATTGATTTCAATGATACCAGTTCCTGCACACGTAGTAATGATGCTGAGATACACACGCAGATTTGCAGCTGCCTATAGAATAAATACATCTGGTTGTGCCAAAGTCCATGGAAGATGACAACATTTCCTTTTTTTTTTTTTAAAGATTTATTTATTTGACAGAGAGAGAGAGTAAGAGATAGGGAAAACAAGCAGTGGGAGTGGGAGAGGGAGAAGCAGGCTTCCTGCTGAGCAGGAACCCCAATGTGGGACTTGATCCCAGGACCCTGGGATCATGACTTGAGCTGACTGAGCCACCCAGGCGCCCCAAAATGACAACATTTCAAAGGTGAATTAATATTACCTTGCACTCTCAGTTTCTTCTCCTGCATACCTTACATTAGTTACTCTATCATCATGCAATCAGTCATTCAAGCTAGAAACTCCAGTCAATGTCCCACTTCTCCTCTCCTGTATTTTCTTCATCTAGCTGGCAATAAATATCTTACAGTTTTCCTTGCCTTCATTCATAGTGCAAAAAATTCATCCTTGGATTATTTAAATTGCCTCTCATTTAGGCTTCCATTCATAATCTAACCTATACATACAATCAAAGCTTCCTTTCTGAAATGAAGATGCGATCAAGTAATTCTCTTTCTCAAAAACAAAACAACACAAAACAAAACAAAACAAAAAACACAAAACAAAACAAAAAACCCTTAAATAGTTACCCATTAAATATAGGTAAAATTATTTTAAGGCTGTTTAATACCTGACCTTAATTTGGCCTCTGTCATGTTCTACTACCCATCATATAGCCCATTTTCCAGCTACTGGAAATATGTTTCATGCATACTCTATGCAGATCAGAAATCAGGCTTAGCTGACAAGGATCAGCTCAAACACAACCTCTTTCATTCACTTTATTTTCTAGTAAATCTGTCAAGAATTAGTTCAATTTTCAATGCTCCCAACAGCATTTTTCACAGTGCCAGAGCACTTTGATCCAATTGCATTAGATCCACTTGTATAAAACATCTTCCACCATACTTGTGAGAATTTTGGGAAAAAAAGCATCCTATTTATTTTTCAATCCCATATGTACACAAGACAATTCCAGAATGGTTTTTAAATAAGTAAGTGCATTCATAATTAGAAAATGTGTTTTTGTCTTGTGATCTTAATCAATTAAGAAAATAATAAGCTATAGAGTTAAAAGAATATTGAACATATCTTAAATGAGAAGATATAGGACCCTAGTGATTATCATTTGTTAATACTTACTAAGAAGAGACAATTTGAAAATAAAATTACACTAGACCTAGAATCATCAAAGTACATTTCTGAAATTATAAAATAATAAAAGAACAGAACATACACAGATGCCCTTAATATATAAAATTTTGTGGTGATGTAGCTATGAGAAGACATATCTGAAATTAATCCAATAATTTTAATGTATATTAAATTCAGTTGTGTTTGCTAGTAAAAGTAAGTGGGAGTGGGAGAGGGAGAAGCAGGCTTCCTGCTGAGCAGGAACCCCAATTGGTATGGAATTGTCCATACCAATTTATAACATAGCCATTTGTTATTACTTGAAAATCCATAGCAAAGTTTTTAGATTCTTTTTGATGTGAATTAAGCTTAATCATTATTAAAAAGTGGTTGGTGTGACAAGCTCTTCTAAGTATGTTTCAAGGTTATAAAATGTAATTGAAGGTACGGAGGGTAAGGGCCCTTGTTGATCAAGGAGCTCCTCTGTGATAATACTGCTTTTGCTACATCCAATTTTCACTTTTATATTCTGAATGAACAGCATAATAGCAGCAGATGTTATGATAGAAGTAGTAATCACCTCCTCATGGTGCTCAGGAACTGGCCATCTGTCCCGAGATACCACACACAAAAGCAGTAATATTTCTGCAGAATTCTAGTGTAGAGGATACCTAGATTGATCTATAAATGAAATAAAAAGTGATTAAATCTCTTACATCTCTCATGACTCTAGATATACACAAACTGTTTTATTTTCCTCATAGGTAAATTATAAAGAACAAGTCTATGGGACATTTTTCCACTAGATATGTATTATTAAAGATCTTACTTATTTATTTGACAGAGAGTGAGAGAGTATAAGCAGGTGGAACGGCAGAGGGAGAGAGAGAAGTTCCTGAGCAGGGAGTCCCTAGATCCTGGGATCATGACTTGAGCCAAAACTTCAACCAACTGAGCCATCCAGGCAGACCTCCACTAGATATTTTTTTAAAAAAGATTTAACTCTGTGTACATGTCTGTAAGAAATACAGTTAGAACAGTTTCTACCTTAAAAGTACCCCTACCTTATAGTGATGAATTTAACTCATACACACTAGAAAAAGCATAATAAAATGCAAAATGCAATAAATGTTACAACAGAAATACAGATGAAATGCTATGAGGGTTAGGGGAGAGGAATACAAAAACAGAGAGAGGGGAGGGGAAGGGAGAGAAAGGGATGGGAGAGCAATGACCTTGATCGGTATTACTTCCAGATGGAAAAAAGAGAAAAGCCAGGGAAGATGTTTTCTGTAGGTACTATAGTATGCCACCCAGATCCCCTTCTATGGACTGAGTCCTTCATTACATCAGCTGCGAAGAGTGCTGCTGATGGAACACAGCTGAGTACCTCTTTGGGAACTTACCTTGAGAAAAGGAGAAGCTGCTCATAGAAAGTGTGGTGTGCAGCTCATATCAATGGCTTGTTCATGAGGGGAATAAAAGGGATCCTCTTGCCTCAATTAGGGACAATTCTGAATGGTCATTTTAGCTCTAGAGCAATCTGTTAGAAGCCATTTTTGCAAATGCATCTCAATTCAACTTCTGCATCCACCCAGTCATAGGTCCCTCATTCCCTCACAGGTGTTGTTCCTTGGAGGACTCCCCAGTAAATGTCTTGAATGCCAATGCAGCTTCTAGGTCTATTTCCAGGAAATCTGACCTCAATAGGATCATTAAAATTAAAAGCAGCCAGTTTATACAGGTAATTTTCAGAACAAATAATGTAGAAATATAACCATTCTGGATAACCATTATCTATAGGATATTGCTGAGCCTAAGTGAAGCTAAGTGAAGCCTAAGTGAGGTAGGCGAGACAAGGACTTGACACATAGTGGAGACTCCAACTGATAGTTGTTTTGGAATGAGTAACTCAAAACAAGTGAAGTATGTTAGAGTTTCAAGGACAGTAAACTACGATGTTGAACGAGGTTCACAAATATGACTGGATATAGAGAAAAATAATGACTTTCATGTGACTCATTAGGGGAATATGGAGGCTGTTCTGTCAGTTATTTGTAATGATGGTTTGGGCAGACAGAAGTATTACCTTTATGGTGGAAACTTTAAGACAAGGGGGATAAAACCTGAAAGGAACATGCATTAAGAAGTCCATACAAAGAGACATAGATCCATTCCTGAACCTTCTGAAAAAAGACCTATGAAATATTTCTTTTTTTTAAATTATTTTTTTATTTTTATTTTTTTCAAAGATTTTATTTATTTATTTGACAGACAGAGATCGCAAGTAGGCAGAGAGGCAGGGAGAGAGAGGAGGAAGCAAGCTCCCTGGTGAGCAGAGAGCCCAGTGCAGGGCTCGATCCCAGGACCCTGGGATCATGACCTGAGCTGAAGGCAGAGGCTTTAACCCACTGAGCCACCCAGGCACCCCTATGAAATATTTCTTTTTTTTTTTTTTTAAGATTTTATTTATTTGACAGAGAGAGGTCACAAGTAGGCAGAGAGGCAGGCAGAGAGAGAGGAGGAAGCAGGCTCCCTGCTGAGCAGAGAGCCCGATGCGGGACTCGATCCCAGGACCCTGAGATCATGACCTGAGCCGAAGGCAGCGGCTCAACCCACTGAGCCACCCAGGCGCCCCCCTATGAAATATTTCTTAAGCAAAGAAATTTCTCAAATGTTAGTAAAGCATCAGACTGTGCTAGAAGAAACTTCCCTATGGTGTATTGTTTCAGCCAGAAAGACTATGTTGATTAAGCTTCACATACAAAGTTACCTTCTTTATGTACTTAGAGGTCGACAGAAACTATTATCAACTTTGAACCAATACAATTCTCAAATCTTAAATAAGCTGGAGGAAAAGCACTTAGCTTTTCTCCTCCTTTCTAAAGTTTCCAATCTGATTAGTGTCCCCAAATAGGTCTAAATATTGTAGAAATGATCACCAAAGATAATGGACTTATTTCTCTAATACTCTTAACTGTAAATGACATCATTCAAGTCCAAAGTGAAATTAAATTTACTTAGAATATCAAAGGACTCATGAATAGTTGTGCTGTTTCTGTAAGCAATAACTTTCAGATAATTTATTGCCCCAAGCTAACCTTTTGGAAGTTTTAAAATAAAGATATGCCAACACATAAAATAACAACAAAAAATCATTTATACACAAGAGTGTGAAAAGATAGAGATTATAATTTTCTCATTGTTTGCTATTTGTGCAAATCATCAAATGAATACCTTATTTTTACAAATCACATATTGTAAAGTGACATATTGGACAGGGAATTTTTAAAACATGATGTGGAAATATAGTTATGGCAGTCTCATGCCTGCTTGGAGACAGGCAAGAGTATTACAATTAGTGATAAAATATAAAATTACAAAATAGAAACAAAAAATAAATAACATTTCTTATTTTACTTTGAAACTAAGTTAAAATATAGCATATTTAAAATACTGAATCTAGGGCTGCGACCTTTCTTCAGTCAAGATGAGCATTAGAACCTTGGTTAAGTGGCAGTCTAGTTAAGAGCTAAAATCCCCTCGCTTGCCAATCTGATGAATGTGGAAGAACAAGGTCTCGCTTACAGTGCTATGTACTGAGCAATTCTATCCTTCAAGGATAAATTTTAGCAAATATCATGGAGCTTTACTAAAAAATAAGTGCCTACTGCTTGAACAAAAAAGAGTGACAAAAACAAAAACAAAAAAAAAAATCCAAAAGATCTTGGGAAAGTTGTAAATTGCAAGAAAATATGTTACAATAATATAAATAAGGTCTTTCAGTGTGCATCTAACCAGAAAAGCAATTACATTTTTGTTTCTAGGGAAAAATATAATTTTAACGATTCATTTAAATGATGGTGACCTGCCCACCCAGAAGCTGTTTTTCCTTCCTTCCAATTTATCTGTAGATGAAAATATGCATTACATATTGCCACACAGCTGTCACTCTCTACTTGGCAGGAAAATTGAAGCTATGAAAGCACATATTGCTTATTATGCTAAAAGCTGAAAACAAGTACTTAACTAGGTACATGTCAAATACAATTTTTAAAAAATTTACTCACAACAAATGAACACTGCAATAATAGATCCTAAAAACTTAATTCAAAGGATATATTTTATAACATGCAAAGAAGAAATTCATGAATAAAAATTAAATTTTCTCACATGAAAATTCCACATTGATAAGTGGATTATCATTGTTGCTGTTCATAACCTCTATGATTGTACATGATGAAAATCTCCAGGTGTATAACTCAGAGCCTTTAATCCCTGCCTGAGTTTGGGGGAGTTTTCACTAGCAGTTGCAGATGTACACTAGATGGTATCATTTTTCTATGTAAAGCTCTCTCCAAACCTTTCTCTAAAGATCTCCAATAATAAAATTTCCAGGAAAAATGTTGCCTTCTTACTATCATACAAACCACTTAAATATAAATATACATAGTAATCATATATTCCTACAAATTATGACAACTCTGGTCTAATCTTAGTAAGATTCAGAGCAAGTCACATTATCTCTCTGAATTCTAATTTCCTCTTCTGTAAAATGAAGGACTTACATTGGTGATCTAATATTTCTGGGTTTCTAATTTAAATCAACAACAGTAATGAGTGAAATCTGGAACAATGTGGTTTAACATTGGAAAAATTTTTTAAAAGAAAGTGAATCAGACACAACAATCACATAGAGCTGAGTCTGATTTCCAGTTGCCATTTAGCTGTGTAACTGTGAGCAGTTATCTGACATTTCTCCTAAGAGAGAGTTGTGTAAGAGGCAAATTGCTATCATGGAGGTAGTACCATTACCATGTCTAAGTAATTGTGCCCATCATCCACCCATGCCTACAAATATTTTATTGACTTTAATCCCTATGTATGAAGGTAATTCCACCTTCTCACTGAATAGTGTTAACTGAAAATGTAATAAACATGTAAAGTATCTATCTCATATAGGTAAAGATTAAAATAAGGTTAGTTTACCTTTTCATTTTCTCAAGAAGTAAGAAATATAATGAAGAATATTTAAATGTTCCTTAATGTCTTAAAATTTCACTTTCTATTAGATCTAAAATGTGTTTCTCAACATGATGCCTCCCATATACACCAGCTCTTCCAGTGCCAATGATTGGTTTGGTTAAAACTGTTAGGTTAGCATATGATCATGTCTGTACTTATTGCAACTGTCATTAAATGATTTGAAATAAATATAACTTCTGTCTGCCCTCCATTAGACCATCTGCTTCATAAGGTCAGGAACATTTGTCCATTCAGTTTACTGCTGTTGGCATCTGTTACAGTACCTTGCCTATGCTCAATAAATATTCTGCAATTAATGAATAAATGAATGCTGCACATCTTCTTGACATCCCCATCTTCGAGGTCTTTCCTTCTCATTTGCTCCTAGCTGCCTTTCTGAGTACACACAAAAAAATCTCTGTACCTTACAAAAGCTGAAAAAGTAATAGCTCCTAGCATCTTCACTTTCTTCACTACAAATAATAGCATTATTGGAAAATGATTTTTCCAAGTCTTAAAATTTAACTTGAAAATGCTAATGAAGCTATATATTTGGGACCCTAATACCACTATTCTTTCCTTCCAAGAGTGAAAGTTTCATTCTGTTTAGCTCCACTGGATGAAACTAGGTCCATGGGAGATGGTCTTATTTAACACCAAAACTAACTTTCTAAATCTACCTTTTCACCTTAAGCCTCAACAGCCTTCACCCTAAATTTGAGCCATGCATGTCTACAAAATGCTAGACTCCAAGGGCTCCATTTATAAACAGACTTCTCTGGAGAAAGAACTCATCCAAAGAAAAGTGAATATTGACTAATTTTGGCTGAGGACAGAAACTTAGAAATATTCATTCATTCAACAAATATTTGTGAACTAAATCAGATAAATTGTATTTTTTTTTAATCTCAGTCATCTCATACTTCAATAGGAAAAGCTTGACAATAAATCAATTGTTACACTTCCTTATAATTATTGTACCAAGTGCCATAGGATAAAGAGGTGGTTATGAGTATTGACCTGTCATCTGCCATCATGGTTGCCCTATGCTCAGCCCTAGGAATGTTATAATTGCCATGGAATGGTTCTTATATTTTGGGCATCAGAGCCTTGGACATCAACACTGGAATCCAGAGAAACAAAGGAAATTATTGACTACAATATCGCTAATATGAAAAAGAGTCCTCAGAGCACATTCATGTGAACCCTTAGAAAGTTCCAGAAATAACCAAGAGTATTTAGAGAAGTCAAATCCCAAATGGAATAAGAGCAGTACCAGAAATTCATTAGTTTGTTAAGGTTTACATTGTCCACCCATTCTTGAGGTAGCTTGTGGAAGAAAACTATTTAGAAATGGTATAGGCTCATTATAAGATGATAAATTCTCTGTATCCTCTCAAGCAGCAATTTTGTCAGAGTTATATGGAGTGAAAGGGTAAGCTTACTGAAAGACTCCTTTTAACTCTTATATCTTATGAGTCTACAATGTCATATGATGCAGCGTCACACATGTATTTTGGTCCAAGCATTGTGTTTTTTTCCTATGTACTGACTTTCTTTCTTGGCAGTATGGCCATGTCTTGAAGAAACAGAAATATAGGGTCTATCAATGCAACGAAATTGTGCCATTTCCAGAAGCTCCTTTATTGTTGTTTCCTGTCCAGTCCTATACTAGAGTTAGAATGAACCAAATCTGCAAATATCAATGGTTCATGCTGACTAAGCTTATTTTGGCATTCACTGATTGATCTTAAATGGAACATTTGCTATCTAGTTGGTTTTAACTATTGATAGTAACAAGCATATTGTTTTCATGTGTTCCATTTCCTACAGAGCTCACTACTGACTTTCTCTTAATAGTCCTTTCCTACTACTTCCTGTTGTGGATAACACCATGGCAGCTTTTACCTAGCACGCAGTTTACCTAGGTTTGCACCACATGATAGTACCAGCTAGAATTATAAAGGTTTCAGAGACAAGAAAAGGTATCCTGCTGTTTTCAATGAGGCCAAACTTAGTGAGGGAAGCTTAGGTCTCTTATGTACAGTAACAGTTCCGGCACTTGAAAAGTATCATGTAGTTTTATTTGAAAACCTGAGAACACAAGCCTTAAAATTAAAAGAAGTTTAAAGTATACAATACATAATTCACTTATAAAAGGAATGACCTGCTAACAAGTAAAAGGAAATCTCTAGGCTGAAAGAACTTACAATCTACTTGAGGGAATAAAATGGAGAAAAATAATGAGGAATACCAAAAGAGAACATTCATTAAATGAATTAAGTGATAAATAATGTACAGACTCTGTTTACTGTCTATAGAAAATCAGCCTTCGTAATCTGTCAGAATCACGGAAATCTGCATGGAACAAAGGCACATGAAATAAGATTGGATAAGATTAGAGATGAGCATTCCTGAGCAAAAATGGCATAACCAAAAGCATGCAAATAGGATTAGGACAACTAGTACAGGAAATAGACATGAGGTTCAGCCAATTACAAAGAATTAACCTTATGGGATCTAGAGAGAAAATAGGCTCAGTTTATGAAAGGACTTTCAGTAAAGGTAGAGATGTATGGACTCGATCCAGGGGACAACAGGAAAACAACATACTGTCTTGAACAAAGAAGTCAAATGAGGGGTATTATAAAACAAACATGGACAGACAATGTTATTCAAGATCACTTGAGTATGGAAGAAAATAGGAATGGATGCAGGGACCCCAGGTAGAAAACAAGTTTGAGAAAGCCAGATGAAATTGTGAAAGCAGCTCTTCTCATTATTACTAACTTTTGGCTCTTCAGTCAGTTTCCATGCCCACCACCACCTACACATATATAAAATACACCTCAATGAAATTGTCATATAGTTGTCAATATTCACTTATATAAAATATAACATTAATATATCAGATCCATAAAACGTAGTGTGATATGAGACTAGTGCTTTAATTCATTCATCCATTCATTCAATCTTCGAGTACCTAGAATGAGCAAGACAGTTTGGTAAATCTTAAGTTAATAAGGATGGTGAATTTTGTATGTTATTTCTTATGCCAATTTCTTTGGTAAGCCCAAAGGTTTATTTCTCAGTCACTTCACAGTTCAGTGTAATTGGTAGAAGGCCTCTATTCCATATGACCACTCAAGGATCTAAGCTATTTTCACTTTGTGCTTCTTCATAGTCTTGATGCTATGGAATGTTCCAGTGGATTTTATCACAGGATATAAAATGAAAATGGGAGAAAGCCTGACAGATAATATGGGAAGACACCTAATGGGCCAGGCCTTGAAGTATATTTACTGTTTTAATCTTCTTAGTGGCCAGAAAAATTACATGACCTCACCCAGCTATAGAATGCTGGACAATTTCATCAAGATAGGTGGCAAAAAGAAAAAAAAAAAGAGAATTAGATGAACACATAGTATTGTTTCTGACATACACTATCTGACTGGTAAGAGATAATTCTTGGGAAATTTCTAATGTTTCAATAAATTAACATCCTTAAAGAAAAAAATGTACAAATATTTGTGAATACTGAAACACAAATTATATGCGATATTAAACAGATTTCTTACAAAAATCGGTTCTTAATTTTAAAGACAAACAAGTGTTTAACATTTTAAATGATCAAAAAAGCATTTCCTAGTTAGAAATTATAAAGTTGACAGGAAAGAATGTTTAAATTTCATGGTTGGCAAAGCATGATGGGAAAGTTGTGGATCAGTTTGCTGAAAATAGATTACCCAACTGTGATTAACAATAAGGAAGCTTAAACTAAATTAATGAATATACATGTTGACTTTCAGCTTCAATTCACTGGAATAATTACTTCACATTAACATATCAACAAGCCTGCAATCAACAGTCTAAAGTCTCAGGTCACTGACTACTTCTACAAATATATATTTTTTATTTTTATTATTATATAGTCTTCTGCAAATTTTCTGTCCATATTGTTACATGCTTAATTGCACAGAATCTCATAAATTCTTACTGAAAGTGTTTTCTTAATGTTAATTTTATCATTATGTTAATGAGAATATAATAGAACTGCACTCTGATAGTAATGCTGACAGCAGAAGCCACCAATTTGTTAGCAATCATCAAAGAGCAGCAAACACATTTATCAATGGTGGACAGAAAAACATAACAATTATATCTCTATTTTCTGGATAAATATAGTAAATTATACTATTAAAAATTATTATGTAGTCTCCAAGGTATTCCAGATAACCCATTCCTTTTGTAGATCTATAATAAAAGTATTATCTTTTCCCACCTTACTGACTTCTTTATCATAAGAGAACCTAGAAACAGTCTTAAGAGACCCAACTACTTTTTCATCATAACTTATGCAAAGATATTTCACATAATATACCCTAACCATAGGACATTAACTGATTCATGTTTAAAATCTACTCAGATCCCTGTTTTAATTTATCTTGCCCTACTTTGCCTGAAATTGTTTTGTTTCTTCCATAAATTGTGTTGCCTAACGAGGTATAATGCTTAAGAAATGTAATTTAAAAAAAGCAAGAAGAGGAGTGCCTGGGTGGCTAAGTGGGTTAAGCCTCTGTGTTCGGCTCAGGTCATGGTCCTAGGGTCTTGGGATGGAGCCCCACATCAGGCTCTCTGCTCAGCGGGGAGACTGCTTCCCCATCTCCCTCTGCCTCTCTGCCTACTTGTGATCTCTCTCTCTCTCTGTCAAATAAATAAATAAATAAATAAATATTAAAAAGAAGAAAAAAACCCCAAGAAGATTTAAGTAATCCTACAAATCAAAAACTAAGTCAGCAATTTAAGTTTATAACTTCCAACAGTCCTAGAAATTGAATAACATCCAAATAATTTGAAATACATACAAAAACAATGTGAATTATTTAGAGGCTTTAGACATCTGGAATACAGGCCTCTCACAGCATATACCATGGAATCTGACTCTATTCAATCTTTGGCTCTACCACTTGCTAGCTATGTAAACTTGATATTTCTGCACATCAGTGACTATATCCACCAAATGAGGACAGTTATGATGCTATCTCAAAAGATTTTTGTGAAAAGTTTGCTAGTTTCTATATATGAAGCACTTGGAAAATTTTGTTTATTTTAAAGATTTTTTTAAATTTATTCATTTGACAGACAGAGATCACAAGTAGGCAGAGAGGCAAGCAGAAAGAGAGGGGGAAGCATGCTCCCTTCTGAGCAGAGAGCCTGATGTGGGGCTTGATCCCAGGACCCTGCGACCTGAGCCAAAGGCAGAGGCTTTAACCCATTGAGCCACCCAGGCACCTCCTAAATACATTGTTAATATTATGTGTGAGTTATCCAAATTCAAATTCTTAATCTTAAGATTTATTTTACACGTTATTGAAAAATTTTAATTTGACAGGATGGGAAATGTGTTAATGATATCATTCACATCCACAAATCTAATTTAATAACCACTGCCTACACTGAATTTCCATTTTAGATATATTAGCTGTATGCATTCTTGTTTATCTGATATGTGATTAAAATATTTTTAGCATAAACTTTGATAATTCATCCAGTTACTAAAAACATCTGCCTATTATAAACACACATTTGATATTTGACATGTGTGTCACTAAATATGAGACATATTTCAGAATTTAAAATCTTCTGGTCTGGCAGTAAAGACATAAATTTTAGTCAAATAACTATTTTATAAAGTAATATATTAAAAGTGTCACCTGGTAATTTCATTACAAAAAAAGAGCCAGTGTGATTTTATATATATTGAAATGGTCACTCAGCTACAAGTAACATTTTAACATCCACAATCTTTTTTCTGGTTTTCAAATTCAGTGCTTTTAATTCAGAACTTTTCTTCTTCTTAACTCAGAGCTTTGCCCCTCTTCTTCTTCTTCTTCCTCCTCCTCCTCTTCTTCTTTTTTAAGATTTTATTTCTTAATATTTGAGACAGAATGAGAGGAGAGAGCATGAGAGGGGAGAGGGGAGAGGTCAGAGGGAGAAGCAGACCCCCTGCTGAGCAGGGAGCCTGCCGACTAGATCTTGGGACTGTAGGATCATGACCTGAGCTGAAGGCAGTTGCTTAACCAACTGAGCCACCCAGGCACCCCCCCACTTTTTTTTTTTTTTTTTTAAAGTTCTGGTATATCTCCTTCCTCCAGAAGGAAAGGAGTGACATTTATGTAACTGGCTATGAGTTGTTCGCTTTGACTACCAAGGAACAAATATAGCAATGTAGTCAAACTTGATGGTTCAGTCATTAAATTATTCTTTATATCATATTTTAAAAGCTTATATTTTTCTTGGTATTTTTCCTTTTATATATTTTTATTTCCTTTTATTACTGATTTATTTATATGTTATTCTTTTACAATATTTATTTCTTAATTTGAGAGAGGGAGAGCATGTCCACATGAGTCGGGGGGGAGGGGCAAAGGGAGAAGGAGAGAGAAAAAAATCTCAAGGAGACTCCCCTCTGAGTATGGAGCCTGCTTCAAGGGGATTGATCTGACCCTGAGATCATGACCTGAGCTAAAATCGAGAGTCCTATGCTTAAGGGACTGAGCCAGCCAGGTGTCTCTATTTATATGTTAATTTTATAAACCACCTAATTCTTCAAAAAACATATATATAACTTTGAATATGCAATACATATCTTATAAAGAATTCTTACAGGTTCTTAAACTGTATTTTCTCTTTTTTCTCATTATAGCAAAATATAACTGCTTTAATGAGAAATATTAGTGAAATGTCTGAAAGTTGGATTTTTCTCTGTTGGAATGTGAATTTTCATTTAAGTGATTATTTATGACTGTACATATTTTCAGGAAACTACACCGAAGAAAAAACTGGAAGATGTGGGAATTTAATCTTGAGTTACTTATAATTTAAAAAGTTGGTTAACGGGGGCACCTGGGTAGCCCAGTGGGTTAAGCCTCTACCTTAGGCTCAGGTCATGATCCCAGGGTCCTGGGATCGAGCCCCACATCGGGCTCTATGCTCAGCAGGGAGCCTGCTTCCCCCTCTCTCTGCCTGCCTCTCTGCCTACTTGTGATCTCTGTCTGTTAAATGAATTAAAAAAAAAAAAAAGTTGGTTAGCAGATGATAAAGGTTTTGTTTGACTTCTTTTTATCAATATAGGTCTAAATTTGTGTACAAAAGTAGGAGCTTACTCTATATCCCTTATATTTAATTAAGTACTAGTTTCTGACTTTCAATTTTCAGTTAAAATAGACATTTTTATCATTTAAACCACTCCTGACTATTCAAAGCTTAAGAAATGTAAAATTGTGTAAAAAAGACCAGAGTTTACCAATGATTTTAGCATTTAAAAATACCTGAATATTTTGTCTATTCTTACATATTTCACTGAAAATTTAAATATCTTGGTCAGTATAACTTATGACAGGTTATAGTCTTCTTTTGAGTTATATTCAGTGGTTTAGAAAATCATAAGGCATGATGTAAAAGGTCAAGCACTCTCTACACTTATGGAGTCAGTAAACCTCACTCTTAATTATTACCTTTGAACAAGTTTATGTACTGCTATGAAATGCTCATAGGTTTAAAATATATGTATACAATAACATACTTTTAAACTACTCTATGGACTCTGAAAAACAGTCTGAGGGGTTTGAAGTGGCGGGGGGTGGGTGGGAGGTTGGGGTACCAGGTGGTGGGTATTATAGAGGGCACGGCTTGCATGGAGCACTGGGTGTGGTGAAAAAATAATGAATACTGTTTTTCTGAAAATAAATAAATTGGAAAAAAAATAAATAAACTACTCTAAATATAGCTTTGCTACAAAAATTCAATACTCAAGTACAAGGATATATTTGTATCTCCTTAGGGTAAATATGCACACCAAAATACACATTTTACAAATACATTTTCCTCCATATAGTCAGATATATATAAAATCATTTTATTAAGCCAAAATTAGAAATAACAGAAATTCAATCAAAACCCATTACACTAGCTCAAAGACGTCTTAATCATTATATAATGACTTTTATATGGGTCCTCAGTCCTCAGGTTTGGAACAGGTGTTAGGCTTAAAATTCCCTGATGTATATAAGTGTTTGGGTGAAAGACTGACACTGAAACTTAAGTATAGTAAAGGGGGAGAGTGATGATCCAACTTTATTTAATACACTTACTTATTATATATATATTATATATTATATATATATTAGATATTATAATTACTTAGGATTAGGTTTGGCTGAATTTAACAAAAAATGCAAGTAAACAATTAAGAAAGTTATTTCTCTCTCACAGAAAAATATACATGTAGACAATTCATAGTTGACAGAGTAGTTCTACAGTAGTTCTCCAGCTTTCTTAACTGTATTACCAGGATGAGACCCTCAAGTTTTTGGATCCAGATGCAGCACCAGCCATCATATTCATGTTCCAAGTATCGCAGTAGATGAAAAAACAAGAAGGCAGAGGATCCCAAAGTGTAGCTCTTGAGCTAGCAGCACCAGTATGACCTAGCAACTTGTTAGAAATGCTAATTCTTGGTTTTGCTAAATTGCTGCTCGATTTTGCTAAATTTGGTGCTCGATTTGCTAACTTGGAGCTAAACTGGTGGCATAGTAGGAGGACCCTAGGCTTGTCTCATCCCTCAGACACAACTAGGTAACAATCAAACTCCTATGAATACCCAAAAAATGGACCTGTGGACTGAGAATGAACTCCATAGCTAGAAGGAGAGCAGAGGCCACACTGAGGAAGACAGAGAAGTATAGAGACATCGTTTGGGGGAGAAAGGGATCATCTGTGCTGGAGAGGGGAGGGAGCCCCAATCTAGAAATACAAATTCTCAAGCTCCTCTCCAGACTTACTCAATCTATAACTCTGAGATAGAGCCCAGCATAAAGCCCAGCTGTTTTTTGTTTTGCTTCGTTTTAAGATTTATTTATTTGAGAGAGAGAGAATGAGAGAGAGTATGTGAGCAGGTGGAGGAACAGAGAGAGAGGAAGAGGGAGAGGATCTCAAGCAGACTCTCTGCTGAGCATGGAGACTGAGTGGGGTTCAATCTCAGGACCTTGAGATCATGACCTGAGCCAAAATCAAGAGCTGAAGGCTTAACTGACTGAGCCACTCAAGCACCCCATAGCTGTTTTTTTTTTTTTTAAACAAGCCCATATAATTGATGATTATACCCATTAAAGTTAGAAGCAAGCTCAAAGGATGTATCCAAGAATTTATGCATAGCACTTCCTCTCACATTTTGTTAGTCAAAACTTAGTCACATGGCCACTATAGAGGTAGCTACAGAGGCAAGGGAGTATAGTTATTATTTTAAGTTTTTGATTAACTGGGTATTTATTGATTTCAATGACAGCCTTTTCTCTTATTCAATTTTTAAATCAAATACTATTCATAAAGAATGGGGATCATTTTTGTCCCCATTTGGAAGATAAAAAAACTGAGACCTCCAAATTATAAATTTTTTACTCAGGAATTCACATACCTTCATTGGTAGGAAAAGTCAGACCTAGAAATTAGGTTTCTTTACCCAAAGTCCTTCACATTTTGCATTATATCATATTTATTTACTGAAGGTCACCCTCTTTACCTATAATGTTTATAATACCTCAGCTTTCTACTTTCTTTTCCTGTCCCCCAAATATTTTCTTCTTGCCAATCTTGCCCATAAAAATGTTGAAGCCATTTAAAATGTAAAATCTAAAATAATAGTTTATGTAGCAAGACAAAAAGATCTTTATAATTATACTACTAATCAGAATGAGATACACTTGACATTTTCTTCTATTTCTTGTTTATATTTCAATCATTGAAACATAAAATAAGTAACTGGATTTTAATAACTGAGAAATGTTAATAACTCAAGATAAATAGCTGCCTAGCACTAATATTTCTAAACTTTGATTGGAAGTTAAACTAATGTGACAATGCAGTCTTTAAGAGACTAGGACAACTGACATTAAATTGTTGCTTGCTTGTTCGCCCATTAAAAAAAAGAGAAAATATTGTTATGACAGGAACTATGAGAGTGGAAAGTGATTAAAAGTTACTGTTTACTTTTGATATTGTGATCAGAATATTCAACTCTATTCAAGTCACTGACTATATTGACTAACGTTTTAGAAATATTTATTGGTAGAGTTGTAATAACAGAAACTGTCTGATGATTTGTGCCAGCATTTTAAAACTTCCATATGAAAACAAAAAGGATGCTATGTAGTTTACAGATATGAAGATAAATCCAACATAATCAATGTAGCACAGTGTTAACAGCAGGCATATATTTTAGAACCCAGAATAAAAGAAACTTTACTGAAAGGCTAAATCAATTTGATGCTACAAAACACTTCTTATATTCTAACTGGCATAGGTTTTCCAATGCAGCAAGAGTCATCAGCATCAAGGGTGGTCTGCCCATGACCTATGCAAGCCCAGAGGGCACTCCTTTGAATATCACATACTCTATCTAAAACTGCATAATTATTGACCAAAAAGGGTCATTTCCTTAGCCATAAAAAGAATGCATTTGGTATTACTAAGCCTGTGGGAAAGAATGCTCATAAAATAAGGACACAAATAGTTGTAACTTTATAAAATTATAAGATTTAGCCACTATTTATAATATTTGGAATAGAAATATTATATCACTGTACAGAAGAGGAGGAGTAAGTGATCATTTTATGTATACGGAGCACAGAGCACATGATGATGCAAATGATTTTAGCATACACCATATATTAAGAATTCATATTATGTCTGACTATATATCAAATACTTTATGTACTTTATCTCATTTAATCTTCATTACTGATCTTTCAGGGGTATTATTCTCCTTTTCCTGTGAGGAATCATAATTATAAAAATTCATTTTTTTAAAAGTCATACAGTTAGCTTGGTGAGATGCCTGGATATGCACAAAAAATTTGTACTCCCCTTTTCAAATGTATCACTGAAGATAGGAAGTAGCTTTACAACTAGGGATTTCATTTCTTAGCTCCCCTTTTTATGAAGGTAGGTTTGTTGACTTATTCTTGTCAATGAATGAGGGTGATTGTAACACTTCTAAATCAAGATATTTAATAAATAGTTCCAGTTGGAAGATGGTGGCAGAGTAGAAGAACTCTGGGTTCACCTTTTCCCATGGATCAAATCATCCTAAAAACCCCAGAAACTGACTTGAAGATTGGCAGAACAACTCCACAACTAAAGGTAGAGAAGAGGTAGGTAAGAAGTTCAAGAAGGTAGGTAGTGCAGGGATAGGGTTTGGGAAAGAAATGGCTTCTGTGGTAGAGAAAGAGCTGCAGTTGTGGAGAAGAGCAAGAGACAGACCAGCATACAGGAGAGTGCAGAGGAGAAAATGAAAGCCCGAAGCAAGTGACAAGGTAGGTGAGAGTGGCTGAATTTCATGACTTCTGGCAAGTAGCAGGGCCCAGCCTGGAGTTTTAAAGGTCAACAGGTATGGCAGGGATAGAGGCTGGAGGACATTGTGCTGTTTTTTGAGAAAGGGTAGGTAAACAACTTGCAGCCATACAGCCTGGAAAGACTGATCTGAGGAGCTCTTGGGGGACACAGAGGAAGTTATTTGCATATTGTATCCCAGAGACACAAACATTCACAGAGAGATGGCTCCAGGAACAAAGGAACTGGCAGGTACCATTTCCCTCCCCTACCCCTCAGCATAACCATAGGGCCTCTACTCACTGCCAAGCTTCACTCTCAATGCTCTGGTGGAACCACTCTTCCCAGTCTCCCTTGCCTCAGTTCCAGCACAGCAGACCTCCCTCAGAAGACTTGCACAAGCCCCTACTTGCACTACAGCTCCAAACTGGGGAGTTTTACAGAGCCTCAGTTCCAGCAGTGGTGATGACAAGTCTCATTTTACAAGCAGACCAGAGTGTACCTAGTTAAATTGGGCCTCATTCATGCCAGGAACCAAAACATGCACACAACAGGAAAAAGAGCCTCTGCAGATGACTGGCGGCCCAGCCCTGGGGAACGGGGGGTACTACATGGCAGAACACTATGAGATCTCTTCTTCATAAAGCCATTGCTATCAAGAACTAGAGATGTAGCTGACTTTATTGACACACAGAAACAGGCAAAGAGACTTTGACAGAATGGAAGACAGAGAAAATTATCTCAAATGAATGAACAGTACAAGGCCATGGCCAGAGAACTAAGTGAAACAAAGAAAAGTAAAATGTCTGATGGAGTATTTAAAACAGTTATCATAGATGGCTTTGATGATATTGAGGTATGTGCCCTCTATCCCTACACTTTGAAGAGTTTTGATCAGGAAGGGATGCTGTACTTTGTCAAATGCCTTTTCAGCATCTATTGAGAGTATCATATGGTTCTTGTTCTTTCTTTTATTGATGTGTTGTATCACATTGACTGATTTGCGGATGTTGAACCAACCTTGCAGCCCTGGGATAAATCCCACTTGGTCGTGGTGAATAATCCTTTTAATGTACTGTTGAATCCTATTGGCTAGTATTTTGGTGAGAATTTTTGCATCTGTGTTCATCAAGGATATTGGTCTATAGCTCTCTTTTTTGATGGGATCCTTGTCTGGTTTTGGGATCAAGGTGATGCTGGCCTCATAAAATGAGTTTGGGAGTTTTCCTTCCATTTCTATTTTTTGGAACAGTTTCAGGAGAATAGGAATTAGTTCTTCTTTAAATGATTGGTAGAATTCCCCCCGGGAAGCCATCTGGCCCTGGGCTTTTGTTTGTTTGGAGATTTTTAATGACTGTTTCAATCTCCTTACTGGTTATGGGTCTGTTCAGGCTTTCTATTTCTTCCTGGTTCAATTTTGGTAGTTTATATGTTTCTAGGAATGCATCCATTTCTTCCAGATTGTCAAATTTGTTGGCGTAGAGTTGCTCATAGTATGTTCTTATAATAGTTTGTATTTCTTTGGTGTTAGTCTATGAAAAACCCACTGCGAATATCATTCTCAATGGAGAAAAACTGAAAGCTTTTCCACTAAGATCAGGAACACGGCAGGGATGTCCATTATCACCACTGCTATTCAACATAGTACTAGAAGTCCTAGCCTCAGCGATCAGACAACAAAAGGAAATTAAAGGCATCCAAATCGGCAAAGAAGAAGTCAAATTATCACTCTTCACAGATGATATGATACTCTATGTGGAAAACCCAAAAGACTCCACTCCAAAACTGCTAGAACTTGTACAGGAATTCAGTAAAGTGTCAGGATATAAGATCAATGCACAGAAATCAGTTGCATTTCTCTACACCAACAACAAGAAAGAAGAAAGAGAAATTAAGGAGTCAATCCCATTTACAATTGCACCCCAAACCATAAGATACCTAGGAATAAACCTAACCAAAGAGGCTAAGAATCTATACTCAGAAAACTATAAAGTACTCATGAAAGAAATTGAGGAAGACACAAAGAAATGGAAAAATGTTCCATGCTCCTGGATTGGAAGAATAAATATTGTGAAAATGTCTATGCTACCTAAAGCAATCTACACATTTAATGCAATTCCTATCAAAGTACCATCCATCTTTTTCAAAGAAATGGAACAAATAATTTTAAAATTTATATGGAACCAGAAAAGACCTCGAATAGCTAAAGGGATATTGAAAAAGAAAGCCAAAGTTGGTGGCATCACAATTCCAGACTTCAAGCTTTATTACAAAGCTGTCATCATCAAGACAGCATGGTACTGGCACAAAAACAGACACATAGACCAATGGAACAGAATAGAGAGCCCAGAAATAGACCCTCAACTCTATGGTCAATTAATCTTTGACAAAGCAGGAAAGAATGTCCAATGGAAAAAAGACAACCTCTTCAATAAATGGTGTTGGGAAAATTGGACAGCCACGTGCAGAAAAATGAAATTGGACCATTTCCTTACACCACACACAAAAATAGATTCAAAATGGATTAAGGACCTCAATGTGAGAAAGGAATCCATCAAAATCCTTGAGGAGAACACAGGCAGCAACCTCTTCGACCTCAGCCGCAGCAACATCTTCCTAGGAACATCGCCAAAGGCAAGGGAAGCAAAGGCAAAAATGAACTTTTGGGATTTCATCAAAATCAAAAGCTTTTGCACAGCAAAGGAAACAGTTAACAAAACCAAAAGACAACTGACAGAATGGGAGAAGATATTTGCAAACGACATATCAGATAAAGGACTAGTGTCCAAAATCTATAAAGAACTTAACAAACTCAACACCCAAAGAACAAATAATCCAATCAAGAAATGGGCAGAGGACATGAACAGACGTTTCTGCAAAGAAGACATCCAGATGGCCAACAGACACATGAAAAACTGCTCCATATCACTCGGCATCAGGGAAATACAAATCAAAACCACAATGAGATATCACCTCACACCAGTCAGAATGGCTAAAATCAACAAGTCAGGAAATGACAGATGCTGGCGAGGATGCGGAGAAAGGGGAACCCTCCTACACTGTTGGTGGGAATGCAAGCTGGTGCAACCGCTCTGGAAAACAGCATGGAGGTTCCTCAAAATGTTGAAAATAGAACTGCCCTATGACCCAGCAATTGCACTACTGGGAATTTACCCTAAAGATACAAACGTAGTGATCCAAAGGGGCACGTGCACCCGAATGTTTATAGCAGCAATGTCCACAATAGCCAAACTATGGAAAGAACCTAGATGTCCATCAACAGATGAATGGATCAAGAAGATGTGGTATATATACACAATGGAATACTATGCAGCCATCAAAAGAAACGAAATCTTGCCATTTGCGACAACATGGATGGAACTAGAGCGTATCATGCTTAGCGAAATAAGTCAAGCGGAGAAAGACAACTATCATATGATCTCCCTGATATGAGGAAGTGGTGATGCAACATGGGGGCTTAAGTGGGTAGGAGAAGAATCCATGAAACAAGATGGGATAGGGAGGGAGACAAACCATAAGTGACTCTTAATCTCACGAAACAAACTATGTTTGTTTGGGTTGCTGGGGGGAGGGGGGTTGGGAGAAGGGGGGTAGGGTTATGGACATTGGGGAGGGTATGTGCTTTTGGGTAAATTGGAAGGGGAGATGAACCATGAGAGACTATGGACTCTGAGAAACAATCTGAGAGGTTTGAAGTGGCGGGGGGGTGGGAGGTTGGGGTACCAGGTGGTGGGTATTATAGAGGGCACAGCTTGCATGGAGCACTGGGTGTGATGAAAAAATAATGAATACTGTTTTTCTGAAAATAAATAAATTGGAAAAAAAAAGATTTCATCAGAAAAAAAAAATAAAAAAATAAAACAGTTATCATAAGGATGCTCACTGGACTTGAAAAAAGAATGGAAATCATCAGTGAAACCCTTATCACTGAGATAAGAAATAACAAGATAAAGGGCTCTATAAACAAAATAAGAAGCACACTTGATGGAAAGAACAGTAGGCTGTAAGGAGTGGAGTAATGAATTAGTGACCTACACAATGTAGTAATGGAAAGTAATCAAGCTGAACAAAAAAGTAAAAAATAATTATGCAAAATGAAAACATAGGTAACTTGGTGACTCCATGAAATGTAATAATGTTTGTTTATAGGAATTCCAGAAGAAGAAGAAGAGAGAAAGCTGGGCAGAAAATTTATGTGAAGAAATAATGGCTCAAAACTTCCCTGTTCTGGAAAAGGAAACAGACATCTAAATCCAGGAGGCACAGAGAACCCCCCTCCCCAAAAATCAAAAAAAACAGATGAAGACCAAGACATACTGTATCTAAAATCACAATATACAGTGATAAAGGAAAACATTTAAAAGCAGCAAGACAAAAGAAGATAGTAACGTACAAGAGCAATTCCATAAGGCTATCAACAGATTTTTCAGTAGAAACTTTCCAAAACATGAGAGAGTGGCATGATATAATCAAAGAGCTGAGTGAGAAGAATCTATAGCCAAGAATACTCTATCCATCAAGGCTATCATCATAACACAAAGATAAAGAGTTTTCAAGCCAAACAAAAACTAAGGGAGTTCATGACCACTAAACCAGCCCTGCAAGAAATATTAAAAGTGACTCTTTAAGTGGAAAGGAGAGAGCAGAAGTGACAGTAAGAAGTCAGGAAACAAAAAAGCAGTAAAAATGAATATTTCTGTAAAAAGCAATCAAGGAGTTTACTAAATAATAGGATGTAAAATATAAAAGCATACATCTTAAAATTTGGATAGAAGAGGAGTAAAGGATGGTTCAAAGTTAAGCAACCATCCACTTAACATACACTGCTATATGCAGAAGAGGTTATATACAAACCTAATGGTAGCCATATAACAAAAATCACTAATAAATATAAAAAGAATAAAGAGAAAGAAATTCAAATATATAACTAAAGAAAATACCAAAACCATGAAAGAGAGAAAGACAACAAAGGACCAGAGAAAATTTTCAGTAACAACCACAAAACAAGAAATAAAATGGCAATAAATAAATATCTATCAATAACTACTTTAAATGTAAATGGACTAAATGCTCCAAAGACACAAGGATACAGAATGGATAAAAATAAGACCCACCTGGGGCACCTGGTGGCTCAGTGGGTTAAAGCCTCTGCCTTCCGCTCAGGTCATGATTCCAGGGTCCTGGGATTGAGCCCTGCATTGGGCTTTCTGCTCAGCAGAGAGCCTGCTTCCCTTCCTTTCTCTCTGCCTGTCTCTCTGCCTACTTGTGATCTCTGTCTGTCAAAGAAATAAATAAAAAATCTTAAAAAAAAAAAAAAGACCCATCTATACGCTGCCTGCAAGAAACTCATTTTAGTCCTAAAGACACACTGAGAGTAAGGGGATGATGAAAGATCTATCATGCATCTATCATGCTGTTAATAGAAAGCTAGTGTAGTAATAGTTATATTGAACAAATAAGTTTAGAGCAAAGACTCTAACAAGAGACAAAGTAGAACACTATATAATAATAAATGAATAATCCAACAAGAAGATATAACAGTTGTAAATATTTATACACCCAACATGGAAGCAACCAAGTATATAAAACAGTTTACAACAAAAAAAGGAGGAGCATCTGGGTGGCTCAGTCCTAAAGCGCCTGCCTTCAGCTCAGGACATGATTCCAGGGTCCTAGGATCAAGCCCCATTTGGGGTTCCCTGCTCGATGGGGTGCCTGCTTCTCCCTGTCCAACTCCCCCTGTTTGTGTTCCCTTTCTCACTGTGTCTTTGTCTGTCAAATAAATAAATAATCTTTAGGGAAAAAACAAGGAAATAATTGATAATAATACAATAATAGTAGGGGATTTTAACACTCCACTTGCATCAATAGCTCTAAAGAGAAAATCAACAAGGAAACAATGACTTTGAACGACACATTGTAATAGATGGATTTGACAGCTATATTCAGAAAATTTCATCCTAAAAAAAGAACAGACATTCTTTTTAAATGCACATGGAACATATTCCAAAATAGATCACATATTAGCCCACAAAACAAGCCTCAATAAATTTAAAAAGACTAAAGTCATACCATGCAATTTTTCTGACCACAATGTTATGAAACTAGAAGTCAACCACAAGAAAAAATCTGGAAAGACCACATATATATGGAGGTTAAATAACATGCTACTAAACAATGAATGGATCAATAAGAAAATAAAATTAAAAAGAAATAGAAAAGTACATGGGAAACACAATGGTCTAAAACCTTTGGGATGTAGCAAAAGTGGTTCTAAGAAGGATGTTAACAGCAATACAGTCTACCTCAAGAAGCAAGAAAAATCTCACATAAACAACCTATCTAAAGGAGCTAAAGAAGAATAACAAACAAAACCCAAACGAGCAGATTCAAGGAAATAACAAAAATTAGAGCAGAAATAAATGATACTGAAACTAAAAAATCAACAGAACATTCAATGAAACCAGGAGCTGGTTCTTTGAAAAGATCAATATAATTGATAAACCTCTAGCCAGACATGTCAAGAAAAAAAGAAAGGACTCAAATAAATAAAATCACAAACGAGAGGGGAAAAATAACAACCAACACAACAGAAATAGAAATATAAGAGAATATTATGAAAAACTATATGCCAACAAATTAACAATCTAAAAGAAATGGATGAATTCCTAGAAACATACAAACTGTCTAAAATGAAACAGGATGAAACATCAAATATGAACAGACTAATAACCAGCAAGAAGACTGAATCAGTTATCCAAAACTCCCAAAAAACAAAAGTCCAGGACAGAAGGCTTCATGGAAGAATTCTACCAAACATTTAAGGAAGAGTAAATATTAATCCAAAAAAATAGAAAAGGAAGAAAAACTTCTGAATTCATTCTATGAGGCCAGCATTACCTTGATATCAAAACCAGATAAAGGGACCACTAAAAAAAGAGAATTACTGGCCAATATCTCTGATGAACAAAGAGGCAAAAATCCTCAGTAAAATACTAGCAAACTGAATCCAAAAATACAATAAGAAATCATTCACCATGATCAAGTAGAATTTATTCCTGGGTTTTAAGGGTGAGTATTTGCAAATCAATCAATAAGATACATCAAATCAATAAGAGGAAATATAAGGACCATATGGTCATTTCAATAAACACAGAAAAAGAATTTCACAAAGTACAACACCTATTCATGATAAAAACCCTCAATGAAGTAGGTTTTGAGGGAACATACCTCACCATAATAAAAGTCATATATGAAAAACCTACTGCTAACATCAGATTTAATAGGAAGAACTTGAAAGCTTTTCTTCTACAGTAAGGAATAAGATCAGGATGTCTACTCTCATTACTTTTATTCAACTTAGTACTGGAAGTCCAAACCAAGCAATCAGACAACAAAAAGAAGTGAAAGACATCCAAGTTGGCAAGGAAAAAAGTCGAACTTTCACCATTTGCACATGACATGATACTACAAAAAGAAAACCCGAAAGACTCCATCATAAAACTGCTAGAACTGGGGGGGCGCCTGGGTGGCTCAGTGGGTTAAAGCCTCTGCCTTCGGCTCAGGTCATGATCCCAGGGTCCTGGGCCCCACATCGGGCTCTCTGCTCAGCGGGGAGCCTGCTTCCTCCTCTCTCTCTGCCTGCCTCTCTGCCTACTTGTGATCTCTCTCTGTCAAATAAATAAAATTCTTAAAAAAAAAAAAACTGCTAGAACTGACAAATTCAGTAAAATTACGATTACAAAATTAACATACAGAAATCTTTTGCATTTTCATACACCAACAATGAAGCAGGAGAAAAAGATATTAACAAAATAATCCTATTTATAATTTGACCAAAAATGGTAAGATACCTAGGAATAAACCTAACCAAAGAGGTAAAAGAACTGTACTCTGAAAATTATAAAACACTGATGAAAGAAACTGAACTAGATAAAAAGTAACAGAAAGACATTCCATGCTCATGGACTGGAAGCATAAATTCTGTTAAAATGTCTATACTATCCAAAGCAAGGTACACATTTAATACAATCTCTATCAACCAACAGCATTTTTTCACAGAACTAGAACAAACAATTCTAAAATCTGTGTGGAACAGCAAAAGACCCTAAACAACCAAAACCATCTTGAAAAAGAAAAGCAAAGCTGAAGGCATCACAACTCCAGACTTCAAATTATATTATAAAGCTGTAGTAATCAAAATATATGATATTACCACAGAAATAGACACATAGATCAATATAACAAAATAGAAAACCCAGAAATAAACCCAAAAGTCTATGGTCAACTAATCTTTGACAAAGTAGAAAAGAATTATAATGGATGAATAATAGTCTATTCATCAAATATTGCTGGAAAAACTGGGCAACTACATGCAAAAGAATGAAACTTCACCATTTTTTTACACCATACACAAAAATAAATTCAAAATGGATTGAAAACCTAACTTCAAGACCTGAAACCATAAAAATTCTAGAAGAAAACATAGGCAGTAGCCTTTTTTTGACATTGGGTGTAGCAACTATTTTCTAAATAGGTCTCCTGAGTCAAGGGAGACAAAAGCAAAAATAAACTATTGAGATGATATCAAAATAAAATCTTTTGCATGGTAAAGGAAATAGTTAATGAAACTAAAAGCACCCTAAGGAATGGGAGAAGATATTTGCAAATGACATATCTGATAAAGGGTTAGGATCCAAGATCTATTAAGAAATTATAAAGTTAGGGGTGCCTGGGTGGCTCAATGGGTTAAAGCCTCTGCCTTCAGCTCAGGTCATCATTTCAGGGTCCTGGGATCGAGCCCCACATCTGGCTCTCTGTTCAACAGGGAGCCTGCTTCCCCCCACCCCCACCCCCCACCCCACTGCTTGCCTCTCTGCCTACTTGTGATGTCTATCAAATAAATAAATAAAATCTTAAAAAAAATGAAGTATATGAAAATTTGGAAAAAAAAAGAAATTATAAAGCTCAACACCAGGGGTGCCTGGGTGGCTCAGTGGGTTAAAGCCTCTGCCTTTGCCTCAGGTCATGATCCCAGTGTCCTGGGATCGAGCCCCACATTGGGCTGTCTGCTCCGCAGAGAGCCTGCTTCCTCCTCTCTCTCTCTCTCTGCCTGCCTCTCTGCCTACTTGTGATCTCTGTCTGTCAAATAAATAAATAAAATCTTAAAAAAAATAAGAAAAACAAAAATGAAAATTATTTAAAAAAAAAAAAAAGCTCAACACCAAAAAAAGTATAATTAAAAAATGGACAGAAGACATGAAAAGACATCCAGGTAGCCAAGACACATGAAAAGATATTCATCATCCCTTACAATAAGGGAAATCAAAACTACAATGAGGTATTACCTCACACCTGTCAGAATGGCTAAAATCAATAACACAGGAAACAACAGGTGTTGATAAGGATGTGGAGAAAAAGGAACACTTGTACTACTGGAGAGAATGCAAATCGGTACAACCACTGTGAGAAACATTATGGAAGTTCCTCAAAAATTTAAAAATAGAACTATCCTACAATCTAGCAATTGTACTCTTGGTTATATACCCAAAAATACAAAAACAGTAATTCAAAGGGATACATGGCCCCCTATGTTACAGCAGTATTATTTACAATGGCCAAATTATAGAAGCATTCCAAATATTTATCAATTGATGAATAGATAAAGAAGAGGTGGTGTGAGTATATATATGATGGAATATTATTTAGCCATAAAAAGAAGGAAAATGTGCCATTTGCAATGACATGGATGGACCCAGAGAATATAATGCTAAGCAAAATAAGTCAGAGAAAGACAAATGCCAGCTTACTTCACTATGTATGTAAGTTAAGAAACAAAACAAATGAGCAGAGACAAAAAATGAGAGAGAGAAAGAGAAATCAAGAAACAGACTCTTAATTATAGAGAACTTATGGTTACCAGAGGGGAGGTGGGTGGGAAGGATGGGTTAAGTAGGTGATGGGGTTAAGAAATGCACCTGTTGTTATGAGCACTGGGTGATGTATGGAATTGTTGAATCACTATTTTGTATAACTGAAACTAATAAATCAGTGTATGGAAAAAAAAAGATTTTTAATAAGCTCATGGGCATTCTTCATGTTCAACTGGATGGGGAATATCTTGAGGCGCTACAATGAGTATAGAGTTATGAGATGGTAGGGCCTTAAATCATTTTGTGCAGTGTAGCTGCAGTATATTTCTACAGTGTTAAGTTACAGACATTTAGGATTTTTAAATTTGATTAATTAATTAATTAATTAATTATTTTGGCCACAGTGTAACTCTAACTAGTATAGCCAGTTATTTGTGAAACAGGAAAAGAACCTGTTTGTCTGATTCCAAGATCTGTGTTGGCCCTTATATGTCCCCCTGATGTTCCCAGACAGATCTGAATGAACTGCTTAATATAATAATATTTTCTTCCACAAAGGAGTCACACTGAAAACTGAACAAAGCACCAATAACATTAGTAACAAACTTTTTACATATCTCAAGAAGAGAATGTTAGTACCTCATCAAAGCAATATGATGATGATGACAATAATAGATATGTTGAAAAAATTGATTCAGACAGTTTTTGTAGACATGCTTTTGCTTACTAAATTTGTTTAGTAAAACAGACCTCAAAATGTGTAATTAAGGAGAAGTATCAGGTCTCTTTTTGCTTAGGTCGAAGCCTTATCATCTAAGACAATTTTATAGAAGCTATCTGGTCTCTATATGAACATTAATATATTTTGTCTCTAAACTTACTTGCTGTCATTATTCCCATTCCAGCAATTACATCCCCATTGCTTGTCATAAGAATAAGATGTGGATTTATACACACATTGTTAAACTAAAGAAAGAGTAATGTAAGGGCTTGCAAAATCAAAGCTCCGCCTTTCTGGGTAAGTTTTATTTATTATTCATTTTGTTAAGTATGGTGGGGGTGATTAAAAAACAAACACACAAAACCTTGCTAACCAAATAATACATTAGAGAGAAAAAAATTTTTTTTTTCAGAATATTCTGTCATACCAGATTTGATTTCCCATGATAGTGGTTCTTCCATCATAATGAACGGGTCCTTTTCCTTTTTCGTCCCTCCCCCAACTGCCCTCCCTCCCAACCCCAGCACATCACAGCACTGACTTGGAAGCTAATGAGAATGAACCTAGGCAGTTCTCTTTTTTTAAAGGTTTACATTTAAAAATATATATATATTTTGTTTATTTATTTGAGAGAGAGAGAGAGAGCATGAATGCATTGATTCAGGCACGCAAGTGTGAGGAAGGGGAGGGACAGAAGGAGAGGGAGAAGCAGACTCCTCTGACCAGTGATCTCAATGGGGGTTCTATCCCAGGGCCCTAGGATCATGACCTGAGCCACAGACACTTTACTAAGTCATCCAGGCACCCAGCGTTTCTTCTTTTTCTTAAAGTACTACAAGTGATGCTAAGACAACCAGACTGAAAGCCGTCCTGAAATAACTATTTATAGCCCATACCAGTAAAATATTGAAATACTAAAAAGTAGCTAAAGTTCCATATGTGATAGGTCCACAATAAGCAGAATATGGCCATTTTCCCCTTTAATCTTCACATTAATTCTTTAACATAGATTCTAGCCTAATCTTACAGAATGAAAAGCTGATGGTTAGAGACAATATATTTCCCAACGCCACAGAGTCATTATGCAATAGAACACAAATAGTAGTACTCTTGCTCTGCATAGTTTAACTTGCTTAGATTCTGGGGGCAACACTAGCTCTGATTGTGCTCATCTGAAAAACATGATCCAGTGTAGTTTTCCATAGATTTTTGTCTATTTTCAAGGTTCTGAACTCTGATCCATAGTAGAAAAGGTCTTAATGTTGCTGATTTCCATTAGTTTGGGTAGCTTTCTTTCGAAATCACGTGTCGAGTGAAAAAATGCCAAGACTATTTTCACATTCTGAGGGAAAGATCAAGGGACAATTTGTTTTGCAAATAATTCCACTGTCTGAAAATTGGTCAGGATAGGAAACTATAGAGCTCAGTTTTCTTAGGACAGTGTTATTTGTGTCTGTTATCCCAGTAAAATGGAAAAAAAGTAATGTTTTAATCACAGGGCTGTTTTGAGGATTGAATATAATAATACACATGAAGTTTTTGGTAAATGGCTGCACCTGCTAAGTACGCTATAAATGTTAGAGATTATTATAATTATTTGTGGCCATTACCAGGTGTTATAAACATCTAGCTCTTTTATTCTCTATAACATATGATTTTGTATTTTTCTTGGTTCTAGAAGTATAATATTTATGATTTCCCCAGGTTCTATTCCCCATACTATCTAAGAAAACAATTTTAAAAAGTAAGTCTCATGTCCTTAAGTTTTTAGAAATTGTGTTTACTTGTGGTAATTTTGTTTAGCCAATGAGTCCATCGTGAATCCCAATTTCAGGTACAGAATGGTTAAAATTGAGATAATGACTCCATTATCCAAGCTGAAACACAATATTTCAGCTTTATATGTGCTATATCAAAGAAAACATGGTACATAGGTGTTTCCCTTGTGAAATGTAAACAAATTAAACTGAGGTCATATAAACAATAAATCAGAATTTGTTTTTTAGTTATTGTAGACTGCTTTTTCCCTTCCATTTCTTGAATTTTCAAATCTTGTATATACTATAATTTACATACTTACTGAAGTGAATATATTGCTGCACATTATAAATTGAGAGTAAAAAAGAAATTCATAATGTCTAACCATCCCTTTCTTTATAATGTAATGACTGACAGGAGAAAAAAAAAAGTGTGAATTTATAGTGTGATCTACAAGTAAATGTATACAATGTTCAAAGCCATGATTCACATACAAAGAATCCACACTATTTCTTTATTTTCTTTTATTGCAAAAGGTTTCACAGCACTTGTTATAAAATGTTCTCCTCAAATAATCTAACCAAAACGGCAATAGAATTAGTAACTTATTTCATTTTGAAATAAATGAAGTAGCAAATAGCTTGTTTCAACCAAACTAAGACAAATTCCCTATTCTGCTTTCTAGCATGAGGAGGACATAATAATTTTGTGAAAAAGGCCCTTGATGTCTCTTTATTAGGACATAAGATATGAATAGCAATTACAATAATTAAATATAATTACATTAAAATAATTAGTACTTAAACTATCAATTGCCGTGCTCTACTCAGCAATTAAACACACAGACAAAATTTCAATATAATTTATATTGCTCTGTTCCTTACTCAGGAAGTGGTGAAAATAATCTCCCTGTGTGTTTTCAATTAAACCAGCATCACATCAGTTTTCCAACAGTTTTTGAAGTTAGGGAGGTCATAAAACTTATGAATCACTGAATTTTTTAAGTGGTTGTAGTTTGATGGGTTTACCAAATGCTCTAGAAAAGTCATTTTTCTACTTCTAGAAATTCCTAAGAGGGAAGCCGGCCCTGCTGTGGAGACTGTAACAGATTTTCTTATCATTTGCATATCACAGGGTTCAAAGCTGATACTCAGATAGGACTGATATTAGGATCCATACAATAGGTCTGAATAGTTCTGATCTCCATTTGTTTGGGTATCCTCCTTTGAACAGAGTGTACAGAAGTAGAAAATGATAGATTTCCAAGATTCTAAAATGCTCCTCATTTTGTAGGGAAGTTAAGGGAAACCTATTTTGCAAGAGTTTCAGATCATTGACATTTTAGCATTATAAACATCACTGGATAACGTTACTACATAAAAATAAGTCCATAGACCAATGACTCAAGTACTATTTAAATTTGTAAAAATTAAATTACATCATCAATACTTAGAAATGTGGACTGTGAAAAGATCATATACTACTTAGCCTCTCATTAGCAAGTTTGATATTTATTGTTTTTAATAATAATTTTTAAATTGTTTTTCTGATGATTAAGAGTCAGAGCTTATATTCAGCCAGCATTCACTAGTACAACATTACAGGTTGGTAAAGTAGAAGTATTCTCTACTGATTAGTAAATGCCTGGTAACCAAACTTTACAAGTTACCACTTTGCTACACTAGTGATTATCCTGGTTTCCCTTTTTCTAAGTTCTCCAAGATTCAGTAAATAACCCTGGCACAGAAGAAGGTGTCAAGGATGCTATTACTCCCCATAACCAGCATCTATTCAATATCTTATTGGCTATAAATCACATGCAACCTTGGAAAGATGCTGTGCTAAACCATCAGTAATCCACTCTCCAAACTTTCTTAGTGTCTGGCATGTCACAGATAGATACTGCTTTTAGCTAAAACCATTGCCATATGTAATGTTGAATAAACCAATGTTGATGGCATGAGCTGGTGTTTAGCATTGGGGGAATCCTCAGACACAGACACTGGGAAGAGATGTTAGGGACTGACAAAGCAAAAAGAGAAGGAGAAAACCCAGTGCTCTCCCAAGCAGACACTGAGATCTAAGGTGCAGAATAATCCTGAAGAGCACAAGGAACAGAGAAGCTAAAAGTAAAGGCACAGAGAACAAAACCACAACGTGTGTTCCAGGAAATCTGTGTCCATCAGATGAAGAGATGTGAGGAACAAGACTGGCAGAAATGAAGGGGGAAAGTGTATGCTAGTGGTTCAGGAGTGTTTCTCCAGAGCTCCTGACAGACCAGGTCAGTTGAACAGCTCCAGGTATCAAAGAATAAAGATAGAGTCCCAGGAAGGCTGAATGACTTTCTCATATGCATGATCCTTGCTTAGTATTTGCCAAAAAAGGCTAATGGGATCAACTGTCCCGCAAGAGGGTGTCTGGGTGCCTCAGTGGGTTAAGCGTCTGTCTTCAGCTCAGGTCATGATCCCAGGGTCCTGGGATCGAGCCCCACATCCAGCTTTCTGCTCAGGAATTCTGCTTCTCCCACTCCATCTACTATTCCCCTTGCTTGTGCTCTCTCTCTCTGTCAAACAAATAAACAAATATAATCTTTAAAAAAAATCATACAACAGGGACCCCTGGGTGGCACAGTTGGTTGAACGACTGCCTCCGGCTCAGGGCGTGATCCTGGAGTCCCGGGATCGAGTCCCACATCAGGCTCCCACCTCCATGGGGAGTCTGCTTCTCCCTCTGACCTTCTCCTCGCTCATTCTCTCTCTCACTGTCTATCTCTCTCAAATAAATAAAATAAAATCTTTAAAAAAAGAAAATCATACAACAAGTCATAGTGACTGAAATTCCAAAATGAATTTAAAGTCATGTAAGTTTCAACACAAATCCTAGGGCTTCCACTTACAAATTCTTGGACCTCAGAAGTGACTTAACATCTCTGAACATGTTTCGTCAACTGAAAAATCTTTTAATGAGAAATAAGGAAACAGGTATTTTTAAATTGCTTTGGATGGATCAGTTTCAATCAATAAAAACTATGCTGATAATGTTTGCATTGAATAGTAAGGAAATTTCTTCAGCAGAACCTCTGGTATCTAGCTAGTTAAAGCTCCATTTTGGTCTGGAGAAAATGAGTATGTGTGAGTGACTACTCATTACTATTATCTGAGATGAGGCTCTGATGAAACAATCAACACATTCCACTTTAATAGGCAGACCCTTGCAATAAGTATCAATTTGCACCATAGTACCCAGATGAAAAATAACTTCAAACTTTTAGTGTTTCTTTTTCTCAATCAATTAAATCAGGCTCAGAATACCCCATCTGACTACCTGGCAGGTTCTTTCCCCTTTGTTATGGTCATAAAGTGTCTGTAGTTTCTTACACAGTCCAGAAACCTTGGGAAAAGAGATGAGTTTTCAGTTCAACTGAGAATTTCATTTTCCATGTCTCTTTAGTCTGATCTTCTTGCCCATTGGCCTAGGGTAAATTTAGTCAGTGGAACATTTGCTGTTATTTCCAAGCCCCTGAAATTTGAGGCTCAGTCTTCAAAAATACACCTCTATCAGAAATATCTCCATGAAGGTCCTCCAGTACCTGCTGCAGAGACTCCCAAGCACAGGTGCTTCTGCCCCACTGTCCTCAATTTCCAAAAATCCACCACCTCATGTGTGGCCAGCACAATTCTTACCCTCTTAAGCCATCTAGGTCTTTCTCTTCCCAAAGGTTAGACCTCCCTAAAAGGAGCTATTAAATTTTTGCCCTCCAGCAAGGGCAGGGCCTGGACAGAAGGAAGGCTCCTTTGTGACATGCCCACAGGAAAACAAAACATAAGTCTGTTTTTTCTTTTTTTTTTCTTAAAGATTTTATTTATTTATTTGACAGAGAGAGTTCACAAGTAGGCAGAGGGGCAGGCAGAGGGAGAAGGGAAAGCAGGTTCCCCGCTGAGCAGAGAGCCTGATTCGAGGCTTGATCCCAGGACCCTGAGATTATGACCTGAGATGAAGCAGAGGCCTTCACTGAGCTACCCAGGTGCCCCAAGTTTGTTTTTTCTATTGGACTATACTCAACATGCTTTGCAGTGATCTCAAAAACCATTTCTATTTCTCCACGAGTAATTCCACAGTATTTAATTGCTTTTAAAATAATTTTATAAATATGCAATTTGATGACAGACTAAAGTTAAAACTTTTTAAAAAGTTATAAATTATAGATAAGTATACTCTTCAGATATGAAAATTAATAATTCATTAAAATGTATTCATCAGAATAATAAAAAAATTCCTCATGTATAAAATCTTTTGATTTTTCTCTATGGTAAAAATATATTGAATGGCTGTTATTTAAATAGATATTTAGATCTTTAGGACATTCAAAATACTAAATAATATAACCAATGAATGTTAAAAAAATAACTGCCAATGTAGGTATTTTTATATGTATGTATTTATATGTGTTTGTGCATATATTTATATTCCCTAGTAAGCCCATGTATCTTAATACCCTTTCTATTTTGTAAATGTATCACTAAGGAGAGTAGGACAATAAAATTAATATTGTACAACTAAATCAATAACTTGATAAATTAAAAATATAAAGTTTAATATTTGTGTTACTATTAAATTCAATATTGTTCAAAAACAGTGAATTTGAAATTTTTTTATAGTAAGTTCAGTACAGATTAACTATAATTTGAGGAATGCTTTTTGGCACATAAGTAAATTAGAGTTGAATATAAATACTGAAAGAGATGAGAATTTTGTTACACACAGAAGTATTAAGCTTCAGCACGAAGACAATATTATAGCTCAAGATTTTAAGAGAGTTATTACACATAATTATGCATTAATGCAATAATTTCTAAAGAATGTTAAAATAATTTTAGTTTATAATCTCATAAATAGCTATCAAATGAAAATTTCACCTTATCAATTTCAAAGAAAGGACTTGATTTATTTTATTGATATGAAAGAAATATATCCAGTCTGGCTAACTAAAAAGAGATAAAAACCATTTTAAGAAATAAAAATTAAAATCAAATAAAATCTCAATTGTGTTTCTGAGGCCTACAATAAATAATAAAATATAAGTGTAACAGAAACAACAAATTCAATCATAATATTTAACTCATATATCATTTCATTTTATCTGAATTTTTATAGCATATTTGTTTTGATAACACTCAGATCGTCTATAAATGAAATGTAAATCTGTGAAATATATTAGGCTATCAACAAGCAACTGTGAGATCCGACTCAGAGAAAGCATGTATCACAGAACATTACCTACTCTTTAGTACACTCAAAGTAACTTGTGTAAGGTCATATGCAGCCATTTTATAAAAGACTCACTCTTTTTTTTTTTTTTTTCCCCAATTTATTTATTTTCAGAAAAACAGTATTCATTATTTTTTCACCACACCCAGTGCTCCATGCAAGCTGTGCCCTCTATAATACCCACCACCTGGTACCCCAACCTCCCACCCCCCCGCCACTTCAAACCCCTCAGACTGTTTTTCAGAGTCCATAGTCTCTCATGGTTCACCTCCCCTTCCAATTTACCCAAATTCCCTACTACTCTCTAACGCCCCTTGTCCTCCATGCTATTGGTTATGCTCCACAAATAAGTGAAACCATATGATAATTGACTCTCTCTGCTTGACTGATTTCACTCAGCATAATCTCTTCCAGTCCCGTCCATGTTGCTACAAAAGTTGGATATTCGTCCTTTCTGATGGAGGCATAATACTCCATAGTGTATATGGACCACATCTTCCTTATCCATTCATCCGTTGAAGGGCATCTTGGTTCTTTCCATAGTTTGGCGACTGTGGCCATTGCTGCTATAAACATTGGGGTACAGATGGCCCTTCTTTTCACGACATCTGTATCTTTGGGGTAAATACCCAGGAGTGCAATTGCAGGGTCGTAGGGAAGCTCTATTTTTAATTTCTTGAGGAATCTCCACACTGTTCTCCAAAGAGGCTGCACCAACTTGCATTCCCACCAACAGTGTAAGAGGGTTCCCCTTTCTCCACATCCTCTCCAACACATGTTGTTTCCTGTTTTGTTAATTTTGGCCATTCTAACTGGTGTAAGGTGATATCTCAATGTGGTTTTAATTTGAATCTCCCTGAGGGCTAATGATGATGAACATTTTTTCATGTGTCTGATAGCCATTTGTATTTCTTGATTGGAGAAGTAAGACTCACTCTTCATGAACATGCTGACCGTGTGCTATGTCACTTTATGTTTAGGGCATCATTATTTCAAGTTTGGTACAAATTTTATGACTCAGTTTGTCAAAGTTCTTCAACTCCAGAACTCAAACTATCACTTTCTGAGATTAAAAGAGAGTATGCAAGTAGAGGACATATATTTCCAAAGACTAAGTCTATGAAATTACGGTTAAAGTAAAATTATACTTTCATATTCTGACATATAACATGAGCAAATTATTGTCTGGTAAAAGAAACATTTCTTTATATAAAATTTTGACTTCTTTGGTCATGTTATGCTAAGTGCCAGAGTGAGTTATAAAGTGTTATTGGAACTCATTTCAAAAACAGTAGAATATTTTGAAGCAATTATGTGTCTTGTGATCTTAAAATATTTTAACAGTAAACTAGTACTATTCATAAAACTTTGAAGTGCTAAAACTATTTCTATGGAATTATATTTTGCTAATATATATGAAATATATTTTGCTAATGA
Organism: Neogale vison; assembly: GCF_020171115.1. NCBI lineage: Eukaryota > Metazoa > Chordata > Mammalia > Carnivora > Mustelidae > Neogale > Neogale vison. Next base: position 45,189,019 of record NC_058096.1, on the reverse strand, counting down.
TTTTAAGAGCTCTCTTAACTACCTTTAAATATACAAGTGGTCTTTGTGATATGTAGATAAGGAAGGTTTTAAGAATAAGGATAGTTGGGGCGCCTGGGTGGCTCAGTGGGTTAAAATCTCTGCCTTCGGCTCAGGTCATGATCCCAGGGTCGTGGGATGGAGCCCCACATCGGGCTGTCTGCTTCTCAGGGAGCCTGCTTCCTCTTCTCTCTCTCTCTGCCTGCCTCTCTGCATACTTGTTATCTCTGTCTGTCAAATAAATAAATAAAATCTTTAAAAAATAAAAAATAAATTAAAAATTAGGATAGCCAAGGGCGCCTGGATGGCTCAGTGGGTTAAAGCCTCTGCCTTCAGCTCAGGTCATGAACCCAGGGTCCTGGGATGGAGCCCCATCGGGCTCTCTGCTCAGCAGAGTCTGCCCTCCCCCACCCCCGCCCCACCATCTCTCTCTGCCTGCCTCTCTGCCTACTTGTGATTTCTGTCTGTCAAATAAACAAATAAAATCTTAAAAAAAAAAAAAAAAGGATAGCTAAGAAATGTGGTATATGCATTATTCTCACACTTATTCTATCATTATCACATACTTCTCCTGTGGTTATGAGCAAACAAAACTGTGTCAGACACTATGGAGTTACTGTCATCTATTTCAGAAAGTTTATGCTCCAGAGAGTCTTATGAACAAACAAAATATTTTTTAAAAATCCTATAATCAACATTGTCTATAAATACAGCAGCAAACATTAGATTAAGAAATGCAATTTTAAATTAGAATGGAAGACTTTACAATCAAAAAAGAAAACAGGACAAGATCTTCTGGAAAACTGATTAAATATAAGATAGAACACTCTCCAAATATACATAAATAAAGACAAAAAAAAGAACAAATCACATAATTGGAGCTAATGGGGAGTAGTTAGGAAAGTTATTTGATGAAATAGTATTGTCAGGAAAAGGAAACTGTTGGCAAACAGAAACTGAGAGGAATTTCGGACAGTAAGAACGATAACCACAAAGAATGAAGGATGTCTAGACAAATTTAAAGTACAGCCAGCAGCTGCATTAGACTCAGTGACAAAAGAATCTTGTGCAGAATGCAAAAGGCAGAGAACTCTCCACAGAAAAGCATTTCTAGTATAATAATGGAAAGCTGGAAGAGTTTGCATTATTTCAGGGCAGCAGAAGTGTATGAATGTGTGTGAGAGAGGGTATGTATACACTGTAAGAACCATACATAGAATGTGAACCTTAAAAGCGTCAGATATTTGGCTCTACCATTTTTGTTTTGAATGATGCAATTAAATTTACCAATTGATGTTTTGTAATGGATGAAAAGTAGGATAAAATTTCTTCCATAGAGATACTACGGACAAAAAAAAAAAAAAGAGTTTACTCTAATTATAAAATTAATTTTTTTCTCCATACTGTAAATTCAATAGGGTCTCTTTGTTTATGTTAATATATCTATCTTAAAAACATATATATATATATGGATATGTGTACATATATCGATATATATTTTTAAGAACTTTAATAAAAACACCATTCCTCTCTAAACCCTGAAGAAGCATTTTAAAGTTTGACATGCCTCTGTCAGACATTTTTATATGCATTTATATCCATTTCAAACACATAACAGACACATATAATTTCTATTTTAAACAAAGGTGGATTCATACTAGTTATACTATTAAGTTACTTGTTTTTTCACTTTGCTCCCTATCATGGGCAGCTTTCAACTTTAGATTTACCTTGGTCTTTGTTATTTGATTTTTGGTGGTGATGGGTTTTTGTTTGTTTGTTTTGTTTTGTTTTGTTTTGTTTTTACTTACTGACTGAATAGAATTCAGCGTATATATATACAATAATTCTCTTATTTTTCTTTAAAGAAATTGTTAGATTTTTTCATTTAGCAATCACAAATCTTGATTCTATGATTATCTTTGTGTATTTATATTAGAAAATTTGCATGAACATGATTTTTTAATAAATTTAAAAGTGGAAAGGATGGAAATTTATATTTGAAAGAGAGATTTTAAACGGTGGTAAACATTCATTTGTGGATAGTACTGAACATAAGTATAGATTTTGGTTGAAGGAATATATTTAGGAATAGAAAAAAGACCCGAGAAATGAACATAATTACAACTGAATAAAAACATTACACAGAAAAGTGGCAGGCAGAAACACAAAGGTAAGAAATTAAGGATAAATCTTGTTATGACTTGTTTCTTAAGTTTTGTAGAGAAATATAGATGATAAACCTAATAAGCTTGTGATTTGAAAAAGATAAGTGCCAGGAAGTAAATTCTAAAGAGAGCCAAAACTAATAACTAGATAATGGGAGGCTGTTACTGAGATCGGCCATGAGATCACTGTCATATTAAGAAATAGTTTTAGTGAAAGACTCATAATGAAGTTATAAATTAGGAATGGTCAAGCAGAGATAGATAAGTGGAAGTAGAAACATGTTTCTTAAAAAGTATGGTAATGGTAGGAAAAGTAGACTTGAGACAGCATCAATCTTCATAAAAGACACTTGTTGAAATAAATTTAAGGAGGTTGAGCACAAAATAATTGTTAATTCTCATGACATGAATTAGTTGGGCTAGAAATGATTTGCTCTCATGTGGTAGATATGAATTATAGAATGGAATATTAAATTAGAATGGACAAAAAGGGATTTGGAGATATTTTAGTATAGATCATAAAGCTAAAGCATCTTCAAATTCAATATTTGTAACACGAGAAAAAAAGTGAGGCAGTGAGAACCTTTAAATTTTACCAGACTGCTCTCAACACACAGTTAAAGAAGACTATAACCTTTAACACTTACCACATTTTTAAAAAAATGAAAAAAGTTGTCTGTCAATACTGAATAAATTTAATGGCATGTACTGGCAATTTTGAGAGAATATAAAAAATAAAGATGCTTACTGATCGTGCCACATGCTAAAGATTAGAGTAAATTTTCACGGGTATTTTTATTTTACAGGTGTTCCATGCATGGTCACCCATTCTTATAAATAACAGATCCTGAATAAAACCAATAAGCATAAATAGAATTTTATACTAATGTGAAAAGCTGTATATTTATTGTGTTGAAATTGAATACAAGTTTCCTAAATTAAAGTTTTAAAAGGACTGTATGCATGGCCAACGCCCCAACAATGTATGATACTGATAAATGAAAGCAGGGTAAAAATTGAATATAGCTAATGAACTGACACAGCAAACAGTTAATATGGTAAAAAGTACCAGAAATCAGACTCTTAACCATAGAGAACAAACCGAGGGTTATTGGAGAAGAGGTAGGCCGGAAATGGGGGTGGATGGATTAAATGGGTGATGGAGATTAAGGAGGGCACTTGTGATGAGCACTGGGTGATATAAGTGACGAGTCACTAAATTCTACACCTGAAATTAATATTATCTTGTATGTAAACTAACTGGCATTTAAATAAAAACTTGAACAAGAAAAATAAATAATAGCTAAATATAAAAACATGGTAAAAAGTAATTTATATTTAGTGAATATTTTTATTTTAGTAGTATATATTGATAAAAAAGTATTATATGATTATACACATTATAATTATTAGAGACATAGTTATATATATGTCATTATACATGAATGATATTAAAATCAAATGAAATAATGTAAACTATTTTCTGCTTTCTACATATGTGAATCCCATGTTTAATATATGAAGTTTTTATAATAATATTTTTGTATTTTTCAGATATTAAAAGCAATATGTGCTTATTTTGAAAGCCAGAAATAAATAATGTGGAATAATTACATAACATCCCAAAACAAGACAGGTTTACAAAGGTAAACAGTTAATATGTTGTTTTTTTTTCAGAATTTTTGATGCAAATTATAAATTAGGTTTTTAAATAGGTTGACATATAAATTTTCTTCCCTAAAATTTTCTTTTATCAAGATGTAGGTGACACTCAGACACCCCCGATCCTTCTGTGACCCCACGGGACCTGAGGTCACGCCGACCCCGTGTGGGCTTCGCCCCGGTTTAGCCTCCGGAGCGATGTCCCTCAGCAGAGCAGACTTTTAAACAGCATCCCTTCCTGATCAAAACCCTTCAAAGTGTAGGGATAGAGGGCACATACCTCAATATCATCAAAGCCATCTATGAAAAACCAACTGCAAATATCATTCTCAATGGAGAAAAACTGAAAGCTTTTCCACTAATGTCAGGAACACGGCAGGGATGTCCATTATCACCACTGCTATTCAACATAGTACTAGAAGTCCTAGCCTCAGCAATCAGACAACAAAAGGAAATTAAAGGCATCCAAATTGGCAAAGAAGAAGTCAAATTATCACTCTTCGCAGATGATATGATACTCTATGTGGAAAACCCAAAAGACTCCACTCCAAAACTGCTAGAACTTATACAGGAATTCAGTAAAGTGTCAGGATATAAGATCAATGCACAGAAATCAGTTGCATTTCTCTACACCAACAACAAGAAAGAAGAAAGAGAAATTAAGGAGTCAATCCCATTTACAATTGCACCCCAAACCATAAGATACCTAGGAATAAACCTAACCAAAGAGGCTAAGAATCTATACTCAGAAAACTATAAAGTACTCATGAAAGAAATTGAGGAAGACACAAAGAAATGGAAAAATGTTCCATGCTCCTGGATTGGAAGAATAAATATTGTGAAAATGTCTATGCTACCTAAAGCAATCTACACATTTAATGCAATTCCTATCAAAGTACCATCCATCTTTTTCAAAGAAATGGAACAAATAATTTTAAAATTTATATGGAACCAGAAAAGACCTCGAATAGCTAAAGGGATATTGAAAAAGAAAGCCAAAGTTGGTGGCATCACAATTCCAGACTTCAAGCTTTATTACAAAGCTGTCATCATCAAGACAGCATGGTACTGGCACAAAAACAGACACATAGACCAATGGAACAGAATAGAGAGCCCAGAAATAGACCCTCAACTCTATGGTCAACTAATCTTCGACAAAGCAGGAAAGAATGTCCAATGGAAAAAAGACAACCTCTTCAATAAATGGTGTTGGGAAAATTGGACAGCCACGTGCAGAAAAATGAAATTGGACCATTTCCTTACACCACACACAAAAATAGATTCAAAATGGATTAAGGACCTCAATGTAAGAAAGGAATCCATCAAAGTCCTTGAGGAGAACACAGGCAGCAACCTCTTCGACCTCAGCCGCAGCAACATCTTCCTAGGAACATCGCCAAAGGCAAGGGAAGCAAGGGCAAAAATGAACTTTTGGGATTTCATCAAAATCAAAAGCTTTTGCACAGCAAAGGAAACAGTTAACAAAACCAAAAGACAACTGACAGAATGGAAGAAGATATTTGCAAACGACATATCAGATAAAGGACTAGTGTCCAAAATCTATAAAGAACTTAACAAACTCAACATCCAAAGAACAAATAATCCAATCAAGAAATGGGCAGAGGACATGAACAGACGTTTCTGCAAAGAAGACATCCAGATGGCCAACAGACACATGAAAAACTGCTCCATATCACTCGGCATCAGGGAAATACAAATAAAAACCACAATGAGATATCACCTCACACCAGTCAGAATGGCTAAAATCAACAAGTCAGGAAATGACAGATGCTGGCGAGGATGCGGAGAAAGGGGAACCCTCCTACACTGTTGGTGGGAATGCAAGCTGGTGCAACCCCTCTGGAAAACAGCATGGAGGTTCCTCAAAATGTTGAAAATAGAACTGCCCTATGACCCAGCAATTGCACTACTGGGAATTTACCCTAAAGATACAAACGTAGTGATCCAAAGGGGCACGTGCACCCGAATGTTTATAGCAGCAATGTCCACAATAGCCAAACTATGGAAAGAACCTAGATGTCCATCAACAGATGAATGGATCAAGAAGACGTGGTATATATACACAATGGAATACTATGCAGCCATCAAAAGAAACGAAATCTTGCCATTTGCGACAACATGGATGGAACTAGAGCGTATCATGCTTAGCTAAATAAGTCAAGCGGAGAAAGACAACTATCATATGATCTCCCTAATATGAGGGAGTGGTGATGCAACATGGGGGCTTAAGTGGGTAGGAGAAGAATCCATGAAACAAGATGGGATAGGGAGGGAGACAAACTATAAGTGACTCTTAATCTCACGAAACAAACTGTGGGTTGCTGGGGGGAGGGGGGTTGGGAGAAGGGGGGTAGGGTTATGGACATTGGGGAGGGTATGTGCTTTGGGGTAAATTGGAAGGGGAGATGAACCATGAGAGACTATGGACTCTGAAAAACAATCTGAGGGGTTTGAAGTGGTAGGGGGGTGGGAGGTTGGGGTCCAGGTGGTGGGTATTATAGAGGGCACAGCTTGCATGGAGCACTGGGTGTGGTGAAAAAATAATGAATACTGTTTTTCTGAAAATAAATAAATTGGAAGAAAAAAAAAAAAGATGTAGGTGGCATTTTCTCATACTATTATTTTAAAAATATGATTTTAATTTCTTGAGGAATCTCCACACTATTCTCCAAAAAGGCTGCACCAACTTGCATTCCCACCAACAGTGTAAGAGGGTTCCCCTTTCTCCAGATCCTCTCCAACACATGCTGTTTCCTGTTTTGTTAATTTTGGCCATTCTAACTGGTGTAAGGTGATATCTCAATGTGGTTTTAATTTGAATCTCCCTGAGGGCTAGTGATGATGAACATTTTTTCATGTGTCTGAGAGCCATTTGTATGTCTTGATTGGAGAAGTGTCTGTCCATATCTTCTGCCCATTTTTTGATATGTTTGCCTGTTTCGTGTGTGTTGAGTTTGAGGAGATCATTATAGATCCTGGATATCAACCTTTTGTCTGTACTGTCATTTGCAAATATCTTCTCCCATTCCGTGGGTTGCCTCTTTGTTTTTTTTGACTGTTTCCTTTGCTGTGCAGAAGCTTTTGATTTTGATGAAGTCCCAAAAGTTTATTTTTCTTTTGTTTCCTTTGCTTTTGGAGACATATCTTGAAAGAAGTTGCTGTGGCTGATATCGAAGAGATTACTGCCCATGTTCTCCTCTAGGATTCTGATGGATTCCTGTCTCACGTTGAGGTCTTTTATCCATTTTGAGTTTATCTTTGTGTACGGTGTAAGAGAATGGTCGAGTTTCATTCTTCTACATATAGCTGCCCAGTTTTCCCAGCACCATTTATTGAAGAGACTGTCTTTTTTTCCACTGTATATTTTTTCCTGTTTTGTCGAAGATTATTTGAACATAGAACTTCCCTATGACCCTGCAATTGCACTCCTGGGTATTTACCCCAAAAATACAGACGTTGTAAAAAGAAGTGCCATCTGTACCCCAATGTTTATAGCAGCAATGGCCATGGTCGCCAAACTATGGAAAGAACCAAGATGCCCTTCAACGGATGAATGGATAAGGAAGATGTGGTCCATATACACTATGGAGTATTATGCCTCCATCAGAAAGGACGAATACCCAACTTTTCTAGCAACATGGACGGGACTGGAAGAGATTATGCTGAGTGAAATAAGTCAAGCAGAGAGAGTCAATTATCATATGGTCTCACTTATTTGTGGAGCATAACAAATAGCATGGAGGACAAGGGGTGTTAGAGAGGAGAATGGAGTTGGGAGAAATTGGAAGGGGAGGTGGACCATGAGAGACTATGGACTCCGAAAAACAATCTGAGGGGTTTGAAGTGGCGGGGGGGTGGGAGGTTGGGGTACTGGGGGGTGGGTATTATGGAGGGCACGGATTGCATGGAGCACTGGGTGTGGTGAAAAAAATAATGAATATTGTTTTTCTGAAAAGAAATAATTTATATATAAAAAAAAAGTAAACATGTCATACAACAGGGGTTATAAAGGGTCCAGGGCAGAAGCAGGAGGACTGACTTTATCCTCATAATCATTTCCTCTATACTGCAAGTTCCTCGTGTCCTGAGATCATCTCATTCTCCTTTTCTCCTTCTCATCACACCACTGTTTGCTGTTGTGTACAATGAATGTGTAATGGTTGAACTTGACTTTGTAATAAAAACATTTTAAGCAAAAAAAAAAAAAAATGATTTTAATGGGTGCATGCAAATTTCACAACCTTGATAATTTCTTATTTTGGACAGCTAGATAATTTCTTTTTTCTTTAAAAATAATATTATAGTAAACATAAGTTCTAAACTCTATGTATGCATATATCCTTAGAGTAGAATTAGAATCATATGATTAAAGTTTGAGTTCTTAAAGGTCTCTTGTTATCCTGGCACAGAACTATACTGTACTGAAATCATTGTTGTAATGCTTATTCACATTAGAAGTACAGAGGTGTGTTAGTTTCAATATACTCTGCCCAGAAATAAAAATAAAATCATTTAGAAAATATGCATTAGCTTAAAAGGAAAAATACTTAATTCTATGGGTATTAATTTATATCTGATTATAGTGAATTTGATCATTTTTATTATACATATTGGCTGTTTTTATTTTTTAAGCTTCTCTGAACTACCTCTTTTTGTCCTTCATCTGATTTTCTATTGAGAAAGTAGTGTTTTAAAATATTCTATAAAAGCCCTTTATATATTAAAATATTTACCTCTTCATCTGTAAAGTTATGATTTTTTTAAGTTTTCTTACAATTTTTAGAAGGTATTTCAAAATTCTTTACACGTTTGTGCTTTACTTCAATAGATCCAATAATTAACATAATAGATAATAATGTAGATACTAATTCTATATTAATATTTGCTGAAATCCTGATTAATTAGATCAAGAGTATTCTGAATTCTGCTTCTTAGGCTTTCTTTTTAGTGCCAATTTCACAGAAATGTTTTCTTTCTATATATGATGTGGCATTTTATTGAGGAAAACAAAACAAAGCTGTAGCAAAACCCCTCTATTCTTAAGTAAAAATAGTGGTGCAAAACTATAATAAAACAACTCTAGTTCTTAAAAAAAGAGGTCATTATTTTTTTAAGTCTGTTTCTCACCATATACTGTAAATATAACTGTACTGTATATATACTGTAAATATAACTATAAACATATATAATGCATGTCTATGTATTTTTGTCACAAATGGTTAAATTAAGTCTATAAATATATATGTGTATGCCTTATACATAAGCACTACATATTCTTAAATTGACAGTTTGGGAAAATGTTCATTTCTCAGTGTGAGCTGATTTTTTTGCTGTTCAATTTATGAAATGCCTAGAAGTCATCAACTGTATTTCTGTAGGCCCTGTAATTTCTATTCTTATTGTTATTACACATTTTTATACAACCTGAGTTTAGATTCATTGTATACCTTCTTGGAATATTCTCTTCTCGATGCCTCTTGAAAAAATAGTTAATAGAGGCAATTTTAGAGAAATTTTTGGTTTTAAATAAAAAAAAAAACTTTCTGAGGTAAGTTTTGTTTGGAAAATTAAGTCATTAAAAAGAAAATACCAAATATGAATACTTCTGTATCCTGCCATTGATCTGCCTCCTGACCTAACCCCCTCCACATAAGCACACAGATTAAGCTGTCACAGCTTCAGTTACAAACTGATCACTTCTAGTACCACCGAGTTTTGCAATCCATTTTACGACCATGTCTCAGAAGATCACATTATTTCATTAACTGTAATATTATGAATATATATAGAAGACTATATTATCTTTAAAATGTGGCAAATAGATGCACTGGTAAATTAATTTACCCTTTGTAATAAAAGTAAAAGGGGAGAAATACTGTTTGCTATGCACTATACACATTATTTTTTTTAATAAATGTAAAACTGAAAATCTTTAGTATTCATTCAGGATAGAAAGATATAAGATAAAGAGCTACAGATTTTCTAAAAGCTAGACATATTATTATTGCCTTTAAAAGTGTGCCACATGGGGTGCCTGGGTGGCTCAGTGGGTTAAGGCCTCTGCTTTCAGCTCAGGTTATGATCCCAGGGTCCTGGGATCGAGCCCCACATTGGGCTCTCTGCTCAGCACGAAGTCTGCTTCCCCCCCTTCTCTCTGCCTGTCTCTCTGCCTACTTGTGATCTCTCTCTGTCAAATAAATAAATAAAATCTTTAAAAAATAAAAATAAAAAAAAATAAAAGTGTGCCACATAAACCTAGAAACCCCATAAAAATTCAGATTATTGCAGGAGTAAAAATATGACCTACAAAAATCAAAGACCAAGTGAAAAACTGGAAAAAAAATTGGAACATGTGACATGTAATTATTTAGTTTTCCTAACATACATATCAATATTTCCTTTAATTTTTAAATGAGCAACAAATTCAAACAGATAAGAACAACATAGATGTAAAACATCATGTTTCATGCTCCATATGTTAAAATTCTCTTTTGCTCTTCTTTATTATGTATAATTTAAGCCTCCCAGAATTGTTTTCATTTCCCCCCTTACCATATTAATATAATTCTGGTATTTTGCCTAATTTTCTAAAAATTAAGAAAAAAAAAGCTTCCTTTTCCCCCAAAGCTGCAGAAAAGACATTATTCTACATCATGAAATACGTCCTGACAATGTGACATATTGAGAACATCCCTGAAGTGTCTCTTTAGTCCATTATGTGCTCTCCAGTCCATTATGGAGATGTGTATGAAAATGTGTAACCCTGTTCTGTTACCAATCATTACACAGGACTTGGAAGTTTTATATGAACTGAGAATCATTTTTAGATAGAATTCAGAGAATGATGCTGTGAGTTTGTGTAATGTAAAGAAAATTTCTAAAAGTTTTCAACTCGGCTTTATTGTTTTCCATTATTTATTGATCCCAGTAATCATATTTATCTCTGTTTCTTTGAAGGTGTAAGAAAGATAAGTTTTGAGATTTTCCTTCTTTTTTTGCATAAAATTAAAATAAATCTTGTGACTCTACTGTACTCATTATTCAAATGAGGAGTTTGAGAGTCTGTTTTATTTAAATTAACAGAAAAAAAACCTCAAGATCTATCATACTCCTGCTTTTAAAAATGAAAATATTGCTAAACCATCATTTTAAATTAGCAAATTATTCAAGAATAAGATACATCATAGTATCTAGAGGTTGCTTAAAGTATGGGAAAACAAGCACTCTCTAATACCGCTTTTGGGATGTAAATTGCTATCAATTTCTGGAAGAACAAACTGGAAATATCTACCAAAATCTGAAATGCATATACTCACTGACATACCAATTACAATTTCACTAATACTCTACACATGTAATCAAATAAGTACACAAAGGCAAGTGTGTTGATTTTTTTTATATCTGCCATAAGAAAGGGAAAAAAAGGAAACAATCTAAAAGCCCATCAAGAGGGAAACTGGCAAAAAACCCGATGGTACCCTCATAAAATGCAAGATGGAATATATTGTACATTTATGGAAAGGGAACCAAGTTTAAAATGAATGTATTTATAGTATGTTTCAATTCACATAAGGTAGTATATATTTTTCACATATCAATAGAAAATTAATTAATCATAGGCAAAGGAATGAAGTCCATGAATAGGCACTAATAAAAGAAAAATCTTAATTGCCAATAAACCTGTTGAAAACACAATTTTGCTAGGAGTCATATAAATGTCAATTGATCTAATAGTGAGATACTGATCTTTCCTTTTCTGAATCTGGCATATGTGTTGCTTTAAAATCATAATTTACACATTTAGCAAAGGGGAGGCAAGTACCCTTATTTATAAATGAATTAGTAATAGCAATAATCTTTCACATATACACTTACATGTGCACAGAGTATTTTCCAAAGGATATTCCAAAAAATCTCAGCAGTTTTTATCTCTATGAGAGAGATATAGGTCATATGAAGATGAAAGAGTAATGTTTTATTTAATATACACCTTTCTGAATTATTTGGATTTTGTTTTATAAAAAGAAGGTAGTAGTAACATTAAAAAAATTGTTTCTAGAAAGTTTAACCAATCGCCATGATATTAACAGAAATTATTAGATGTAGCTCTCCCTGTGCAAAGTAAAGTAGCATCTTTCTAACACAATAAGATCAGTTGTGTATACGTTCCTAAAGCAGAATCCACTGTGTGGCAAAATCTCTGAAGTTTCTTTTCAGCAATAAGAAGAGGACACTGTCTTTCTTGGTTCCTTTGGTATCTTAGTCAGTTTAGGCTGCTATACAGAATACCATACACTGGATGGCTTTTTATTTCTTATAGTTCTGGAGGCTGAAAGTATGAAATCAAGATGCCAGCATTGTCAGTCTCTTAGATGTAAACCCTCTCCCGGTTTACAGTCAGGTTCTTGCTAGAGTCTCACAGAATAGATTCTCTCCTCCCCTCCCCCCCTTTTTTTTAAAGATTTTATTTATTTATTTGACATAGAGAGAGAGATCACAAGTGGGCAGAGAGGCAGGCAGAGAGCGTGGGGGAAGCAGGCTCCCTGCTGAGCTGGGAGCCCCATGTAGGACTCGATGCCAGGACCCTGAGATCATGACCCAAGCTGAAGTCAGAGGCTTACCCAATGAGCCACCCAGGCGCCCCTCTCCCCTATCTTTTTATAAGAGCACCAATACCGTTCATAAGGGATCCACCTTCATGACATAATTACCTATCTCCCAAAGTCTCTACTTCCACGTGCCATTACACTGGAGATTAGAACTTCAACATATGAATTCTGAGGAGTGACAAAGATTCAGTCCACAGCAATTACTTTAGACTGCATTTATTCCTGACTTTGATCTAAATATATGGTAATCCTAGGAAACTGAATAATAGAACTAAGTAAGTTAAATTTCTCCTTCCTGATACCACCTGTTCGTGGGTCTCCTTCAAGCATCATTTGCCTTTAGCTAAAGGAATCATTCTAATGGCTAGAAACTCCAATTTGAGTATAAGAGATGTTTGGGTTAGCCTTGACTTCAGGAAATAATTCTATATTCTTTTCTTTAAATCTCTTGTTTGATAGCCATTTTAAATGTTCAGAAATAAAACAGACAATAATCAAAAGAAACCAAATTATATAGAAATTAAGGGAGAGGTTACAACATTTTCAATATTAAAATTCTTTTCAGTTCATATGACATTTGTCAAAAAGAAACAAGGAGTTGAGTGAATGGATGTGCTTGATGAAAGATACACAATTCAGCTGCCAATGATTGCCTGTACTGATTGAGGGAAAAAAGGTAATCTCATACTGCAGATGTAATATCAGACATTCATAGTTTCTTACTTTGGCTGTAAATCTAAGCCACATGTGACATGGAGTGCCCTATGTAAAAGAGAAAACAGTCTCTCCTCATAAAAATGTAACAGAAGATAGGATAATAGAAGAGGGCACATTGCTTTACTATTTTGCAAGAAGTTTTGGCTTCTGATGTCAAAGTTAATCTGAAGCCTGGAGTTGAAGACCCATATGCTGTGAGAAAAACACACATCACATTAGGTTCCTAAACCCAAGAAAAAACTCGTGGTTAATTTAAGTGCAGACTGGCACTCTGCCTGATGGGAAAATCTAAGGTTAGATTAATTAGTGTTTGGTAACAGTTGACATTCAGGCAACAAGCTGCTCCTTATGGGCAAATTATATTTCCTGACATTCTCTCCGTACTGTCTATGGTAACTTATACAAAAATAAAGTATTTAAAAGTTACTTTAATCATTAATAAACTTTTCTATCTATAGCTCTACTAAATATTTTTAAATTATTCCAATCAGTTATTATATGACCTAACCAATGATTCTCAATTAATATCTGCCCCTTCACTAGTCTGTCTTAGGGCTCCTATAGCAAAGTACCAAAAACTGGTTGGCTTAAACAACAAAAATATATTGTCTCACAGTTCTAGATACTAGAAGTCCCAAATCAAGAAGTCTGAACAGTTGATATCTTCTAAGGTACAATCTGTTCGATGCCTCCCTCTTGGATACTTGGCTTAAAGATGGTGTTCTCCTTGTGTCTTCACACTGTCTTCCTGTCTTTGTCTAAATACTTTTTCTATAACAATATGGGTCATGATAGGTTAAGGCCCATCCTAATGATCTCATTATAACTTAATCATTTGCAGAGATCCTATTTGCAAATTAGGTCATACTCACATATAGTAAATGTTAGGACTTCACCATCTTTATGTGGGACACAATTCAACTCATAACAGTCCTTAAAGGCCGGAGGGGAAAGAAACTCCTATAAATAATATCACTTAACTTCAATTATTTTTACTATAAGAGTAGAGAATGGTAGGGAGTGAAATAATATAAGCTAAAGAAAGAAGTGGTGTATATGTGAAGCTTGGAAAAAATTGTTTAGATTATTATAAACCACACTATCTACTCAGGAAAGTCTCTCCACTTTGGAATCATTAACAAGAATAGATCTAATCCCATTTTTCTAGTGGGAGATGCCTAAATTAGTGATGGGGTATTTGGGGGTAAATAATCACCATAAGCACTTTTTAAAAGTCTAGACTACCAAAATTAATGCATAAATTTATGACAAATGTCTCATAGGGTCTTGTTATACAGTTAAATCATATCACTTATCTGTTTTATGAATCAGTTCTATTATCTGACATGATTTTGAGCTCATATTCAGTGTATCAGACATTGATAAGGCACTGAGGACACAAAGACACATTGATCATCTTCTCTCCCCTCAGCAAAATTATAGCTTAAGTTATTGAGCCTGCCCAGAACACTTGTTTCCCTACAAAGATAACTTTGAGCAGTGGCTCTCAAAACTGTTTTCTAGTCTGACACACATGCAAGATACTCCTACTTTGCACAAAACATTCCCAGAAACATATAAAAATTATTTTTAAAATGTCAAAAAAATTCTAAGGTAAAAACACTACAGTAATTCAAAATCATCATCATATTAACATCCTGAGAAATAGCCACTGGTGCCTTACTAATTCTTGTAATACCTCTTTTTCCCCCACACAGGAATATGTGAGGGACATTACAGAGATAATATTGTTAGCTCTACAATATTTTGTAAGAAAAACATTCCCAAATGTCAATCATTTATTACTAACATTACATTGATTTTAATGTGCCTTACAAACCAGTATACCAAGAGGTCAATGTTGGTTTCCTCTGTTTCAGAGAACACAAGTGCTTTGGTAACCCCCATGACCTCCTCCATCCCCAGTTCCCCCAATTACAAGTCCTCTTCTCTGACATAGCAGCCCTATTTTAGGAAAATGATGCACGTTATGAATTCATTTAGCCAAGCACATTGCAAATTATAAAATACTGAATATACATTATTTCATTTTTTTCTCCTTCATTAAGTGGTATTTATTTAGTGTGATATTCCAAGCCCTCAGTACCCACCCTCCTAGAATTATATGGCAGTCCAGAGATATACATAATAAACAAACAGGAACTATGAAAAAGGTAACCCTGGTTAATGATAAAAGCTCTGAAGAAAAACAAGAGATGCAATGGAGTGAGTACTGGGGCAAGAGGAAAACTCTCTTAGATCAGACAGTCAAGGAAAGTTTTCTTGACCTGTGGTCTGAGATAAGAATGACTGTCAGTCATGACACATCCATAGAAGAGGACAGCAGGAAAAGGGAAGAGCAAGAACAAGACCACATGTCCTGAAAAAGCTAGGGATGTTGGAGAAACAGAAGTAGGCCATACTCCTGGGAAACATCGTTATTATAAATATAGAGAAAAAAATACATTATTAGCACACAGTTCTTTTTTCTTCTTATTTTGCAATTGAAATGTGTAAGACGGAAGAAGACATTAGCTTCCCCTCTTAAATCTGAAGCTCCATAGACCATGAATTATATCTTGTTCATATTTGTATTTCTGATGCAACACGTTATTACCTAGTGCATGGCAAACACTGAACAAATATTTGAACAAATTTAGCATTCAAGAGATTACGTGATGTATATTTATGATGTAGAGTTTTCCTACTTAGGGTTTTGCTAAATCAGATGGACATTGGTAGTCGGCATAAATTAAATGCACACTTTGAAATTTATCATTATTTACTGAAAGTGAGGAAAAAAAGGGAAGAATTCCAAAATGAAGATGTACTATAAAGAAGAAATAGTCTTCAGTATAGAGAACTCTATTGTGTTAAATGCCATTCTGAGATACCCTGATGCAAAAAAACAAGGCAAACTTTCCCTCTTGGCCTATTAATTTGCTAAACTAGGTCTCTATTCCATATTTTGTCTGTCTTTTCAGATTAATTTGCATTATCTGGTGTTGATTCTTTTCTTTCAATCCCTGAATGAGTCTTCCTACTATACTGATTTGGGTATACTTCAAAAAACATTTATAGCTCAGACATATAAAAACTTGATTTTTGAACTAGTTTCTTTTTTTTTTTAATTTTTTAAAGATTTTATTTATTTATTTGACAGAGAGAAATCACAAGTAGGCAGAGAGGCAGGCAGAGAGAGAGAGGGGGAAGCAGGCTCCCTGCTGAGCAGAGAGCCCGACGCGGGACTCGATCCCAGGACTCCGAGATCATGACCTGAGCCGAAGGCAGCGGCTTAACCCACTGAGCCACGCAGGCGCCCCTGAACTAGTTTCTTTAAAACTAATGAAAATGAAAACACCTACTTCTAAATAATCTATACCCTAAAATCTTTACAGTCCCTACATAGCTGACTGGATAAGCTGAGAAGGCCCCAATGAGTCAGCTTAGTGCAAAATGTATGAAAAGGCAGGAGCCACAGACATCTGTTTTGATAAAGTAAGCCTACCTATCTCTTTCTCTTGTGTCTTATCAACAGAAACATACCAGTTGGAACACTAGCATGATTCACCCGGAAATACTTTATAAAATCCTTGGTTTCCTAAGATTCCTAAAACCGAGAAATCCCAGGACAGACAATCTGTTTTATAACTGAAGTCAACATGTAAGTGAACTTTTGATATTCTAATATATTTAAAAGTACCTTTAACTCACGTAGTAAGCAATTCCCATGTCTAGTTTTCATTAAATACAATTTCACTTTTGAAATTATTTTGTAAATGTTATGTTTTCTTAATTCTTAGTTCTGTAAGAGAGATACCACTGGCAGAACGAACCTAGAAAATGAGGTTTGTTTCTCTTTCTCCTAGAAAATGAGACATTTTGACAAGGGTGGTAGAGAAACATTCCTAATTAGGAATAAATTATAAAGAATTAACTAGAAAAATAAATATACTAAATTTACTTCTTCCTTGATTGTATTTATTAGAACTATAAATTTCTAAAATGACACATTGCTTATTAATTTATTCATACATTCAACAAATATTTATTGAACATCTACCATGAGAATTTTTAGTAGTTTCTCAAACATTAGTCTTAGAGAATCACTTATGGTTGTGAATATCTGTGTTCCATATGTATTCTTACTATATGTGATTTTTTAAAATGTTGCTTTAACAAACTTATATTTATATAAAAAGTAAACTTAAATGGTTACTAAAACATAAACAACTATTATATTCATTGAATAGAGTGAAAAAGCAGCATAAAAAATTAAAAATGGAATGAAATTATAAAAAGTTCATCCATGTACCACATAAACTTACTTAATACCACACTTAAAGACATCTGGTCTTGGGAAATAGTAGTGATATGTAACAATGTCTTTAGACAGTGTATTTTCCCCAGTTTTAACCATCAGAGTCTAATTATCTTGACATTAGAAAACACATTTCTCACAAGGAGTGGATACACAGTAAATTAGCTATAGAATAAAAACTGCATAAATCCCTTGAGTTCCACACACTAGAATTTTTTTTTAAAGAGTAAGCCTATTTTACTCTTAAGGGATTATTTTATTTCTAAATAAAAAGCATCTAACATTTTATCTAAATAAAAATCATGTATTCAGAAGAAAGCCCCCTGGGGCACCTGGGTGGCTCAGTCCTTAAGTGTCTGCCTTCAGCTCAGGTCATGATCCTGGGGTCCTGGGATCCAGCCCCATATCGGGCTCCCTGCTTGTCAGGGAGCCTGCTTCTTCCTCTCCTACTCTCCCTGCTTGTGTTCCCCCTCTCACTGTGTCTCTCTCTTCGTCAAATAAATAAATAAAATCTTTTAAAAAAAGAAAAAGAAAAAAGAAGAAAGCCCTTTTGCCTTGATTTGGTAACATGCATATTTCATGGGCTCTACTTTGAACATTTAACCAAGAGATTCTATTCGATTATTTCAGTAACAATTCAATTTGAAATGTCAACTATGTTCAGCATTTAAAAATTAATAGCTAAACCCCTTTAAAGATCAGGGAAATTTTGTTCTGGCTTAGAATAATTTTATAGCTTTATGAATCTCCTTATGCATTGTTTGCATATTTTAAACTATTCTGAATAATGCACTCCCTGTAAAGGCCCATTAGTTCAAAGAATTTTGACAGTCACAGTTCAAGGTATTAATTTTTATACCAGATATATATTTTCGATTGGCAGATTATTTTTCAAACTCAAATATACTTTACCTAAATTGCCACTGTATATACTTTGAATAGTTATAGCAGTAAACAACCATGAAAAAATGGGAGAATTTAATCAAATCTTTTCTCTTTCTATTTCTTTGCTTTCTGGGAAGAGAACAGCCATTAAAGGAGGAAGTCTGATACAGCAATCACCATGGAGCCATTGTGGCTGGAGGAAGGGGAGCTGTGCAGTGCTGGAGTGGAGGTGAGAGCAACGAGGAGAATAAGAGGAGGAAATAAAAATGTTTGATAATGGGATACCTGGGTGGCTTAGTTGGTTAAACATCTGACTTTTGTGTCCAGGGATGGAGCCCTGTGGTTCGGTCTCGAGGCTCCTGGCTCAGTGGGGAACCTGCTTCTCCCTTTTCCTCTGCCACCCCATGCTGATAAACCTTCTCTCAAATCACAAATAAAATCTTAAAAACAAAACAAAACAAAAAAGACCCAAAAAACTGAAATAGCAAAACCCCTGACCAGTATCACTTTTTGGTATCAGAAGCACTCTAGACTTTAATGACACTAACGAAGATACTCTTATTTGAATGGCACTGAGAAGAAGAGACAGAATATTTTCTAGGTTATCCAGACCATTACCACAAAATCTAAAATGATTTTTTCAACTACCCACTCAAGAAGCATTTATTTATTTTATTTTTTATTTTTTATTTTTTTAAAGAAAGAGAGAGAGAGAGAGATCACAAGCAGTCAGAGAGAAGGGGAAGCAGGCTCACTGCTGAGCAGAGAGCCCGACACGGGGCTCGATCCCAGGACCCCGAGATCATGACCGAGCCGAAGGCAGAGGCTTAACCCACTGAGCCACCCAGGCGCCCCACAAGAAGCATTTATTATTGACACTGTACGATGTGCCAAGCATTCCACAGCTTACTCAGAGAGCAAAAATAGTCTCTTTTCTCTTGAGGCTCACAGGGTAGTGGGGAATACAGGTTCAATCAAAATACTATGCATTGATCGATAATCACAAATTAAGATAAATGCCAGGAAGGAAGGGGAGTTGGATTTTGGGGAGTACTTTGTTAGAAAGGAATCTGTTTAGAATTGTTTATTGGGAGTGAGTTTCTCTGAAAACTTGACAGGACCACAATTTTAATCATTGCTCATTTTATTTATATTATTTGGCCCAAGTCATGGTAAAATGTGATATTTGTGTTATGCCACACATCATTCTAAGAAACTGAAGATTCTATATGAACTGACAAAGAAAAAATGAACTAATTCCATGACAAATTTCATGTATGAGTTTTCTTCTTTGGATTACACTCTACAATCTCAAGATTTATGCAGAAATTTAACATTTGGATACCTATTTTTATAAGGTGCTGGAACCAGAGCCAAGATTCTTTCACACATTATAGAATATGGATTATACTATTCCCTAAGCACTTGCTCCTTTCACGTGTCCATGATTATCTGACCTTGGCTTCCTTCTCCAACACCATTCACAATTCCTCCAAGCACTGTGTAATCCATTGTGCCATTATCGATTTATTGCCCTTCAGCTCCAAATTTCATTCTTCATTGCTTGCTTTATGAAAATGAAGCTGGGCCATTTAAGTAAGTTCTCCTTACCAACGGTGATGAAGTTAATCTTTGTCAGTACAGGGTGATGCAGAGGCATTAGACGAAGAAGCTGTTTTCATTCCTGGTTCTGGTATATGCTCTGGACTGTTCCCAGTTGGTGTGCAACTTATTCAGCACCTGCTACTGCTTCAGGCTCTTACAGTGTCAGAAGTTTCCTTGTCCAGCATCAGCTTTTTCCAGCAGACAGTTTTTCCAGCACCTGGCCCTATAGTACACAGTGGCCAGCTGCAGCCAGCATTTCCCCTGTTCACCCCTAAGTAGTCTGGTAGTTCAGTGAGATACCTCTCTGTGAACACCTTTCTTTGATACCTTAGAGGACCAATTTGTGGTAAAGTTGCAGAGGACAAATTTAAAACAAATTCTATCAACTCAGTATTCCAGCAACTTCTCTGTCATGCAGTAATTTATCCACAGCCATGCCTCTCTAGCAAGTTCTGGACTCAGTGCTGGGGTACAAGGTTCAGGAAAGGGGAGGAATTTTATCAGGAGCTCTTTCTCAGCTCTAGGAGTGGCAGCTACTCCCCACATCAGCTATTCCTTTACAGTTCTCTTACTTACTAGAGAATTCAAATCCTTACTACTTATTCAAATCCTATCATAGTTAATAATTCTTCATATTAAATTTTTCCTGTCCAAAGTCTTATGTGTGTGTGTGTGTGTGTGTGTGTGCGCACGCGCGTGTATGTGTGTCTCCTGATTGGATCTTGGACCCTAACTAACACATGCATCGATGCCATCTTTTCAATTCCTAACTATACCAGGCTACATCAAAACTATAGGATGTTTTGTCATTATATCTTCCTGGAATACCAATGCTTCATTATGCACCTGTGTAATTTATATTCAATTTTTAAAAAAATATTTTATTTATTTATTTGACAGACAGAGATCACAAGTAGGCAGAGAGGCAGGCAGAGAGGGAGAGGAAGAGAAGCAGGCTTCCTGCTGAGCAGAGAGCCTGATGCAGGGCTCAATCCCAGGCCCCCAAGACTATGACCTGAGTTGAAGGGAGAGGCTCAACCCACTGAGCCACCCAGGTGCCCCATTTTCAATTTTCAAGACACAACCCGAATGTATTCTCTGTGAGTCTTGACCTCTTTTCTCCTCTCTGCTCTGCAAGGACTAAGGCTGAACTAATGTTCTTTTTTTTACCCCTTCATCCTGTGACCACCTTTACATGATTCCTAAAGCACATCCTATATGATTGCTTCTCTACCTCCTCAAACAGATCAGGAGAATTATAAAAAGGCAGACAATGTGGCTTTTCATATCTGTATTTCTAGCACCCAACAGAGTACATACTATATACTGGAGGCATTTAAAAAGGTGTTAAATGAATTACTTTTTTCTTTCCTATTTCCTTTCTAATCTGGTGTCCTTCCCAGGCAGTACTGACTTCCAGAGATGGGGTATCCAAAGCTCAGTTTTCTTTCTTTTCACCCTCTCATCTCCTTGTACTTTCCCCACTTCCCCTCACCATAAACACAGAATGTTAGAGTAATTTCCATTTTTAACTAATCATACATTGTCCTTTTGGAATGCTTTCCAATTTTTTTAGCATCCAGAAACACAGGAATGAGCATTCCTTGCAACTTGTTGAGATTATTGGGGTTTCTTTGAGGTAAAGAACAAGAGGAGGAAGACTCTGGGCCCAGAGCAGACTGTCTTTTGCACATATGGATAAGATCATTTACTGTGGCAGTGTCACCACTTGGCTGTCCATTTCACTGCTGTTCCTTTTCCCCACTCTGAAATTCTTTCTCAACTGCATTCTGATCTTAGTCCTACTGTTGAGAAGGGAACTTACATAGTTCCCATTCTTGACCCCCATCCAATTCCTGCCTATGTCTACCAGTTCTGAAATCCACATTCCACATCTAATTCCTCTTAACTCATTTCTTGGTGTTTGGGTCCTAGACAAAAACCTTTAGTTAGTTCTTCATATAATATTCCACAACTCTTCATTTCTGTTGGAATCTATAATCTACCCAAGCCACCATTATCTGCTTCTCTATTCTAGGGTAGCTTTTCCTTCTAGAAGGCCTGCAAAACTGTGATTACATGTAAGTTCTTATAATAATATGCATGCTTATTTGGTGAAATGATGAAAATATTTTATGTTCTGTATATATACTCTGTAATACATTAGTTCTCCTAAATTGTAAGCCACATAGTATAACAAGGTGCTTAAGATCATTAATTCAGGTATTCCTATCAATTCCATATTGGTTACTTAACTTCCAGTTTTCTCCTCTATAATAAGAGGATAACATCTAATAGAAGATTCAATGGTAAATAAAAGTATTGTACGTAATGTTCTGAACACAGGAAATGTTTAATCAATATAAGCTCTTACTTTACCATGGATATATTCAACACATTTGTCTATGTTATGGTACTCGAGAAAAATATTACAATAATTACAAATATTTATTATAATCTAAAAATTCTATCAATTATTTTTAGTAACATCTGGTGCCAAATTCTGGATCATGAATAAAATTTCCAACAATCAAATTGTTAAGGTGAAAATATGAGCCAATTTCTGATGATGTAATAATTTGTTTTACAGTTTTCAGAAATGCATATAGGTAAAAAGTGAGATCTTCCTGTGCCCTCAACATAATAACACTCTTAATGAGAATAAACCAGAAATAACGTATTCATTTTAATGATGAAAAAATAAAACCCTGTATTAGTGAAACACCTGGCAGGAATTGCAGTGGATGTTACACTTATCAAATCCTAAAACGATTATCTTCCTTAAGAAACAGGATTGTCCTAAAGTATCTGAGGTTGCTTTTAAAAGAAAGTATTTGGAATGCAAAAGAAAGAAATGTGTTTTCCTCTGAGACAGCTAGTTTTACCTTGCATAGGCTATTATTATAAAGAAAAGCCATTTGAGAGGAAAAATTTGAGTCTTAGATATCAGATCAACAACTCTGAAAATCAGACATTTAGGGGTATTTATTTGCTTGTCTCTCTTCTGGGGTCCCTTCTTTTTGCCACCACAATCATGAAAACAATAGTTTTCTTATTCTCCACTTGCTTCACTTTTGCATATTTTACTTAAGGCTTATCTTCTTATCTCCTGTTCCTTGTGTTTGATCTAAAGACTCCACTGTTCAGACAGAGGTAATTCTTCCTCCTACCAACTCCCTACCCCATTATAAAATGAAAAACCCAAGCTCTTGAGGTTAGATTTCAGTTAAGATCAGACATTTTCTCTCCAGCATTATTCTGAGGCTTTTGTGTTTTGAAGAAATCATTTCAAATATGAAAATATAAAAACAATCTTATTGATATAAGCCACTAAGAAACCTTATACAGGCTACCTCTATTTGTTCATTCTTTAAACCAGCAGAATTGATTCACAGATCTTTAAAGGATTTTTAAAAGTTCAGTTTCAAGCTAAAAATGATTATTGAGAAAGTCAGAATATGACTTATTTGGTCTTTTATATAAGAAAAGGTAAGCTATTGATTTAATTAAGGACTTCAAAAATTATTCCTTGTTCATTCGAATACCTGTATTAAAAACAATGACATACATACCTATGTACATGTAAAGGTATATAGCAATGTTTTTAAGAACAAATACAGATCATCAAATTTTAGAATGACAGTTAAAATCATTACCAATATTTCTGCTGCAATGCATTTTAATACTACAAATTATTCTAATTTCCTTACAACTAAGTATGTGATTCAAATTTTTTTAAATTAAAATAGGAAATCCATAGAAAAGTCAATATCATTATTCAGGAAAAAGTGAGAGTGCCACACATAATAAGCACAAGAAGAGAATAAAACTAGATAATTCTTCTTGCTTTTTGTACAGAAATAGGAACATTAGTGCTTACCAATGAAAAAGGCTTGGGGCCTAAATTTAAGGCTGCATCACAAGAATGCTCAATTCTCCCTTCCATTCTAAGAAATCAGACAAGAAGTTCTTTCATGCCTGAAGTAGATGAAAGAATTAATATCTAGATCAGCTATAATAGTAATTGAAAATATCTTATTTTATATACTTATTGGGGTATTTCCATTCTGTCAAAAAAATTACTATGTGATAATTGAGGGAGGTGCTTATATTAATGACTCTTAATGATGCTTCTACACTTTGTATTTTTCTCACACAAAGACTCTGGGCTTGGTCATCTGATTTGCTTTGAAGAATTTGACATCATCAAACATGACCTAAGCAGAGGCTTAAAATATTCTTTCACATTGGGGTTTTCGTCCTTCTGGAACACTGCTGTTGCCATATAATGCTTTCTTGGGAAGAAAGGCCACATGAAAAGACCCAACTAGCCCAACCTCGCAGCTGAGCCCAGCTCCCAGGTTATCCCTCTGCTCTATACAACCACCTGAGTGAGCCCTGATGAGGCCACCAATATAAAATAGATACAAGAGACTGTTCTTAACATCTCCTCCCTTAGGCAGGATGAGTTAAGATATAGTTATTAAAGTTAACTATTTTAAATATTAATATCTAGGGATAGAAAAAGAAAAAGGCGGGTAGATAGTTAAAAATAATTGTGATGAAGTATCCTGGACAACCCATTGAAAAGAAGCTTGATTAAAGTAACATCATATTCTGGCCACTATTCTTTTCCTTTTTATTGTTTTTAGCTCATTGCAGTACTTGTTGATTAAATATATGAATGGGTTTAGTAACTTCCTACATTTTTTAATCTTTGAGCAAGACAATAGATAGGGATAGTGATCATGTATATCCCTTTTGACTTTAGAATATTTCCTCACATTTTCCTATTAGAAGTACATAATTTACCTGGAGGAAGCAAGAGTCTTGAGAGCAGTAGTTGTGGTAGTGGTAGTATCAGTCAAAATAATAGGTACTATGTGTGCTGCACTCTGATAAATATCTTAGCTCAATCATACCTCAAAACAGACCTGTGAGGAAAGGAATAAAGGACCTTTAGTATCCTCATTTGCAGAGAAAACAAAGTTTAAAGAGGTGAATGAGTTGTACAAGATCACACAGCAAGTAAATGAGGATGCTGGGTTGCAAATTCAGATCTGTTTAGCCTCGGAGGCTAAATTTTCCACCACGGGGCTAAAACACTTTCTCTCTTTTATATTTAGCTGCAGTATTGGTACAGGGCTCTGTGAACACTGGATCTAGGTCCAAAAAATTCTCCTTTTACCAAAATAGCAGTAGCATACTTCTTCTTAGATATTTTTTTCCCCAATTCTAGGAAGGTGCTATACAACACAAGAGGCTAGGACCCAACAAGTAATGAGACTTCTGAGCACAAACATCTCCAAATTGAGGGAGAAGGTCAAGCCAGGAGAGCCATCCTCTCATCTCTTGTGGCAGTGCTTCTGCTACCTATCATAAGACAGTGACAAAAAAAAGAATTTGTGAAAATGTTTAAATAGGAGAAAGGGCTTTTACCTACCAGTACATAAACATGTCAAATTCAGAATCAGCATACAACTTGTTACCTAAATCAGGTTCACTGGGAGTGAAGGGTTCACTGGGAGTGAAGGGGGTATTACTGGGAAAACAAAATAGTAAATTTTGACTATTCCAGGCATATTGGACTACACAATAACTAATACGGATTTAAGGTAGTTTTAAGTACCCACAGTTTTGGGATCATCTACTCTGCTGATGATATTAGCCCTCAGGAGATGAACAACATTTCAAAATATTTGTATGAAGTACTGATCCCAATTTTCTCTAAATGACTGAGGTGCTAGAAGAGTAACATTGTGGTTCCAGTAATATCGAATGTCTTTTGCAAAAGGAAGTGTTAATAATACCAGGAAAATCATACTGTAAGTACAGAATATGCCTTATGTTGCATAGGAAATTAAATAAATTTGCAAATTAAAATAGCATATTTTATTATGTCATATCAAAACTTTCCCAAGTTAAAAACATAAAACTGACTTTTCTGGAGTGCTCTATTCTTAACCTTCGCTGTATTTTTAAGTACTACAAATTTTCATTATTGTCATCCCTTAGGAAATACATTATTTTTATTTAAAAATAGAGAACACTAAAGGAAAAAATATGAGAATGCCATTTAATATAATTATAGCCTTGAAAAAACTGTATATATGATTTGTTATTAAGAAAAATCACTTCCAAGCATTTTATAAAGAAATAGATGCCTGGAGGACAGTTTTTCCCCAACATTACATTTTATCTAACAACTCATTCTGTTTCCTTAATGTCTCATAGCATACTCAAGCACTCAGCTGTTCATTTTAGTGTCAGTATGCAAACCTGTGTGTATTTCCAGATGAATCTAATTCCTGAAAGATTATAAACCTTTCTAAAAATTAATGACCCAGGCAAAAGTCTTTCTATAAACAAATCATTTCTAGTCATGAATCTTAATTAGCTATAGGTTTTAAAAATAAGATTTCCCAAGTTCCCTCTATGGATGAAGAATATCCTTTTATTGTTAGCAACTGCATCATAATCCATTTGCAACACTCCTAAGACTTAAATAAGGTAAGGCTATATATAAGCCCATATTCTCAAACTTTAATATGAATAAGAATCACTTGAAAAGTCTGTTAAAAATGCCTACCCCTGGTTTACAACCTCAGATGTTCAGGTTTAGGAGGTTTTGGTTTTTAACAAGCAACCCAAATCATTCTGATGAAGGTCACCCTAAAGTATCTCTCTGATTTGGTGCTTTTTAAGAGTTATTCTGCAGCATTTTGTAAAAGGAAAGTAAATTAAATGTGTCAGCCAGTTCCTGTTCACTACTTAGAAACATGTAAGTATATATGTAATTTATATTCAGTTTTTCAGAAACACAGTTAAGCAGAATCATCCTCATTATATCCCAGGGAGGGAGGAAAAGGGGTAACACAAATAAAAAATGGTGCACAGAGCAACAGGAAGAGGTGGTAACGGTCTCATTATCCTTCAAAGATTTATGAAAAAAAGAAAAAGAAAATAGTCACAATAGCTACTCAGTTACAGTGAGAGCTGGAAACTTTTTGTTTTTTTTTTTTTTTTTTTTTGAGAGAGAGTGCACACTGTTTACATGTGCACAGGGAGAGGGGAGGATGACAGAGTGAGAGGGAAATAGAGAGTCCCAAACAGGCTCCACACCCAGCCCAGAGCCCAAAGCAGGGCTCAATCCCAGGACCCTGAGATCATGATCTGAGTTGAAATAAAGAGTCAGATGCTTAATCGACTAAGTCACCCAGGTGCCCTGGAATCTGAAAAGTTTTAATACGCACACAAACACACACATAGACAAAAGATACACACGCAGGCACATGTGAATGGATTTTTATGGAGACTAAAATATCTTTCTTGAATAAATCACAAAGAAACTAGAATCAAATCTGTCATATAAATAAAATGATGAATATTAGGTAAGAATCAGAAAAGGATTTTGTTTTTCTGAGAATACTACCTTTCTGAATTACTAATTAGAAGATATATTTATTTCATATTATTAATAGTTGTTTCATACAAAAATTTCTTCAAAATGAAATGCAAACATTTTACTCTTATTTTGGTACATAAAGAAAAACTACTTGTAAAGTGAAATTTTATGCCTCCCTTATTTAAGCAGTTGCTTAAATAAGTTCAGTGACTATTCTGTCATATTTTATACCATTCCATAATGATGCAGTTATTAAATTGTTTTAAAGGGAAAATAAATTGAAGTGGAATAGAAATGCTTTTTTGTAAGCTAGCTTAAACATTTTTTCCTCTACGCTAATATTTATGTTCAGTAGCCTCAAAATAATTATGTGTTTGGGGCGCCTGGGTGGCTCAGTGGGTTAGGCTGCTGCCTTCGGCTCAGGTCATGATCTCAGAGTCCTGGGATTGAGCCCTGCATTGGGTTCTCTGCTCAGCGGGGAGCCTGCTTCCTCCCCTCTCTCTGCCTGCCTCTCTGCCTGCTTGTGATCTCTGTCTGTCACATAAATAAATAAAATCTTTAAAAAAATAATAATAATTATGTGTTTGTGAATAAAAGAGGGCATCTGGAAACCTAGTTTTAGCCATTCATATAACAAATCATTCTAAAGGAATATTAAATTTGCAAGCCTTTGTGCAATGTTTATTTTTAGGGATCCAGGCAGTTTTCTTCATCTGTTTTTAGTTGTCAAATATTATGTCAGAAACTGCTGCTTTCCCTGTCTACATGCTTTTTTCCATCTGCTGATTGTTTAGAATTTTGTCATTTCATCTGTAGTATGAGCCCCACAGGAATTGGTTACCTCCTAGCCATGAAAGATACAAAAGACAGCCAGTGGGCAGCAAGGTGTAACGGGAAAAACACTGGATTTGAAGTTTCAGCCCCAACCAATTTTATCTAGGTTAGGTAAAACACAAGGGCAGATCAAGGTTATTAATCCTGAAATTAGATAATTTGAGATTTCCTTTTAGATGAAGACACTAGGGCCTGCGATGGGGCCCATGAAAATGAGATACTCTAAAGCTTAAGCTTTGTTAGCTATGTGATAAATCTGTGTCTTGAGAGATACTCAATGAATTTCCATTAAGATAAGTGTAAAATGGAAAAGAAAATGTCTAGGGAACCTACATTACCAGATGATTTGTAAAGGGTTTAAATAAAGTAACATATGCGGAAGTGCATTGAGTGTCTTGCAAATGCAAGTTGTATAGGATATGGTAGCTCATTATTAAGGTTGACTGCTCCTAGACCCCAAATTTAGGCTCCTTGGGATGTGCTCACTTTTGCATTGTCTTTCTTGGTTCTTAGTGCTTTACTCTCCATTGTTTGACTGCCCTATTAGTTCTAGTTTAGTCAATTTAGTAACCGAATGCCTACTGTGATCAAGAAACTAATCCTTATTATCCACTCCTTTAAGTCCACTTCTGGCTTACTCATGGTTCTACCTTCATATTAACAAAATATTCTCATTCCAAAGCATTCTATACCTCCTGAACCTGCAGCACTGCTCAAATTCAGCTTCCTAGTCCTTCTCTAGACCAGATTTACCCACGTATCTACTCCATACAAAACCCCTGCTCTTGTCATAATAATCCACTCTGAACTATTCTCTTATGCACCACACCCTTCCAATTTATTCCCTGAGATGATGTTACTTTCAACACATTCAACTTTAAAAAGCTACATGATAAAATATCTTTATTATTTCATTCATAGGCTATTGTAATACCCTAATAAGACTCCTATCGATTTCACTTTTAACTTTGCTGGTCCCATCAAACATTTTCTGCAAAGGGCAAGATAATGTTTGATGCTTTGTGGGCCATGTGTGTCTCAGGTATAACTCTCATTTCTGCCACTCTAGTGTAATCAAAAGAGCCGTAAGTAATGCTTAAATGAATGATCATGGCTGTATCCCAATACAATTGTACTTAAGTTTACCCAAATTAGAATATCTCATAATTTTCACATGTCATGAATACTCTTTTTAGAGTTTTTGTGGGGGATGCCTGGGTGGCTCAGTCGATTAAACATCTGACTCTTGGTTTTGCCTTAGGGTCATGATCTCAATCTTGATCATGAGATCAAGCCCTGTGTTGGGCTTTACACTCAGCGGGGAGTCTGCTTGAGATTTTTTCTTTCCTTCTCTCTCTGCCCCTAGTAAATAAATAAATAAATAAACAAACAAACAAATAAATAAAATCTTAAAATTTTTTTTTCATACATTTAAAACTGTAAAAATCATTCTTAGCTCTCCAGATTGCCCATCCTTGCTCTAGACTATCTTGCACACTCTTCTGGGTCTAGAAAATACTTCTTTCAATGCTACTAGTAATTCTTAGTTTCTAAAGCCTCCAGGCTCTCCTCTTTACTACTCACCTAGCATCAGCTAAATGTACACCTTTTTCCTGGAAAGTTTTCCTGACTTCTGTTCTGAGTTACTCACATTTCTCTTGCAACTCATGCCCTACCTTCCTAACCACTAGACTGCAACTCCTTTTACACTTTATGGCTTTATCCCGCCTCTTGGATATGGGCTTAGCACC
The DNA here is from genome assembly GCF_020171115.1 of Neogale vison. Lineage (NCBI taxonomy): Eukaryota > Metazoa > Chordata > Mammalia > Carnivora > Mustelidae > Neogale > Neogale vison. The sequence goes on along the minus strand of NC_058096.1, from coordinate 45,159,023 downwards.
ATTCCTTCATTCCTCACATTTTCCTCACTTCCATCCCCTATGAGAGGTCATTGTCTGTTTGACTTTGGTTAGATAGAAGTAGGCCTCCCTGGATAGAGCTAAAATTGTATCCAGGATGATGTAGAATGATAAGATTAGCTTACAGGATTTCCCAGTTGGTCTCTGTGAGTTCTCTTAAGGACCCTGGGTGGAAATAAGATGTATCACATGACTTCCTTCCTTAAAATCCTCAAAAATCCCCCACTATCTTCAAAAGAAGTCCAAACACCTCATTCAGACATTTAAGCAGCTTTAGAATGGCTTCTGACACATTTTTGGCTTTGCCTCTTAATCAGTTCAATTAACTTAATTTACTTATGAGACTAAAATGCACTTTTGTTATCCCATGCATTCGTGATGCATTCCTCCATTTAATTATTCACTTAGTCAATATGTATTAAATGGTTATTATATTCTAGACATTGTTAAGGGAGCAAAAAATATAGCACACTCCCTTCCCTCAAGGAGCTCACACCAATGTGACAGACCAAATAAAGAAGTAAATAAAAGACTCTGCAACAGCTACAATAGGAATATCAGTTCTCAGATAAGAAGGTAGGGAAAATATCTTGGAGGTGACGTTTGAGCTGCAAACTGAAAATGGTGAAAAATCACCATATTAGAGGCTGGAGGAAGGTATTTCAAGGCAGTGTAAATGGATCTGACATCCTTCAGCAATATGAGAGTGCCATGGGGTGTAGCATATAACACATGCTCAGGTGACCTAGTATTAAAAGCAAGCACTCTATGTTCAGACTACTTGGGTTTAAAAGGAAATTTTGTCATTTACTAACTGTGTGGTTTTAGCTCTGTTTATCATCTGTAAAATGGGTATTACAACAGCATTTTACCTCATGGTATTTTTATAGAGATTAAACAAATTAATATTTGGCGCCCAATAACAACAAAATAAATGTTGACTGTCACTATTACATTGATTATTAACATCATCATCATTTCGAAGTCTGCATGCATTCACTGTGGCTAGAAGATAGATTGTTAAGATGTATATCATGGACGGCCTTATAAAGAGGTTAGAATATTTGAAATGCATCATCTGTTATGTTTGGCTGTGTGTAATCCCACTGCCCAGGATGCATACTGGAATAATACCAGAATCTCTGTGGGTGTGACCTCAGCATCAGCAAAGCTTTCCAACTCACCCCATGCAAAGCAGAGACGGAGACTTAGTGAACTTAACTGAATTGAGTAACACTGGAGGTGGATCTTCCTGTAGGGAACTACCAAATATTGTTAGTTAATACCCAATGGGTTTTAAAAATATACATTCCTAAATCTCACCCAGAAATTTTGGTTTTATGGCTTTGGATTAGATAGGACCAAGGGATCTTTGTTTTAAAAAGTATTGTAGTTTATTCTAAGTAACATGCATAACAGATTTCCCATAACATTGTATGTCACTCATAGGGCACCCAACACATAGTATACATTGTGTTATAATCCCTACATACATTTTTACCTCTTCTGCAAAATAGCAACTCCTAGAAAGCAGGGTCCAGACAGACCTTCAGTATCAGAAACCCTGGTCCACACATAAACATGCATACTTTATGCTTTAAAGAGTAGATTTAATAAGCATTTCTTTTTTCAATTTATTAGAGGAAAAAAGGCTGCTCTCTAGACACTGTTCAAACTCCACATGTCCTCGTGGTCATTTTTAAGACATTTTGTCAGCAGAAATAAAATTTTTCAGGCTATTTAGTGATAAGCGAATGAGTGATACATAGCTTATTAATTGTTTAACAGATTGCCTCCAGTAGGGTATTGCCATTCTCAATTTCCACAATTCTCTGAGGGTCCTGACAAGCCTGTCTAGAAATAGTGTCACAGGACATGTTTCCTGGATAAACTTATTCTTTCTGACAAGATCCATATTTCCAATCAATAAAAGCCTCGTTCAAAAGGATTCTTTATACCAGGGCTAAGTAAATTCAAGTTCTCTATTAGTACATAAATTTATTGAGTGAATTCCAAGGTTATGCTGAGGATCACATTTTTAAGTCTACTTTATTCCTAAAAAGTCAGGCTGAAATATAGAATGCTGATGCCTTCATGGTAAAGTTCTCCACATATGTAGTACCCAACGCATGAGCAGCAATCTTTTTCTTTCTTCTGTCTAAAGCTGTGAGAAGTTATAAATAGACAAATAAAGGAAGAACCATAAAAAGTAGCTGCTATCACAGGAAATGTCTGTGCTCCAAATAAGTATCAGTACCATAATCGTATATTTTTAGATTTGGAGGATATTACAGATATCATTAGCACTATTACCTTACCTTGGCCTGATTTCCCACTTAAAAAAAAAAATAACTTCTCCAATGTGGGGCTCCCTATTTTAGCTTAACAGTAATTTTTAATGCTTCTCAAAGCAACACACTCCCTTTTGGGGAAACATGTCCTTCCTGGTATGCAAGTGAAATTTTCTAATAACCCACATATTTCAGCTTTTACACTCTCCTCTAGCCTTACTACTGGCTGTGCCTCTTACCATTCTGACACACATCCCAGCCCACGTCTCACGAAGCCCAAGAGCTGATAAAAGTCAGGAGTCTATCTACTAATTGATAAATGAATTACTTCCAGAATGTCTGTTTCTCACATTTTGCTTCAAATCTCCCTAATCAAGATCTCTTGGACATGATATTTGCTTTCATATTCAGAGTCTCTCTCTTCCTGATGTCATTTTTATTTAACAGTCACCCCAACCTCTCAGTGGTGTTGTGACTCATACCTGACCTAGGCTGAGCCCAGTGCCCTAGACCATCTGTTGAGGAGTGGGAGATTCGCAGAAGAAAATATCTGAAGTGACCTCCCTCTGACAGTTTTCAAATGACTTAAATATATTTATCCTTACCCTTAATGATCCTCCTTTAATTCCTTTGAAATGTCAATGTTTTTTTTACTAAAGCACATTTTCCAAAAATTTCTGTCTTGACCAATAATCCCTGGCCACAGATGACTTCTAAATCTAGATTAATAAATCCATTTGAAAGAATTATCAGCCCTTAAAATTCAACCTGACCCAACACCAGCATTATCTTTACCAAAAATCTGACATTTGTTTATTTATTTGACAGACAGAGATCACAAGTAGGCAGAGAGGCAGGCAGAGAGAGAGGGGGGAAGCAGGCTCCCAGGACCCTGAGATTATGAGCTGGCCAAAGGCAGAGGCTTAACCCACTGAGCCATCCAGGTGCCCCTGACATTCTTCTTAATGGCTTTGTTGGATTTATCCACTGACAGCCATACTTTTCCCAACTTAAACTGGCAGGTTAATGTTTCACAGCTCCCAGTGCTTACTCTAGTAACCTCCTAACTGGTCTCCCTGCTTCCAATTTGTTTGCTTCAATCTATTTTCAACACAGTAGCCAGGGCAATCCTGTGAACATACAAGTCAGATCATGACACTTCCTTGATCGAAGCTCTCCAAGCTCCTATCTCCCACTGAGTAAAAACCAAAGCCCTTACTCTGGTCTTACACAGGAGACAGCTATCTAGTACCTTCCAGAATTTATCTCCCATTTATTCAATCCTCCTAGCCACACTTAGCCCCCAGGTTCTTCCAAAATACTTCAGGGCATCTGTTTTTGCCACTTCTTGTATCAGGAAAAACTGTCCTCAAGATATTCCTCTGGTTGCTTCCTTTACTCTCTTCATGTCTTCACTCAAATATCTCCCACACAGTGAGGACTTTTCTGATAGCCTTGTATAAAATTTCTCACTTCCCTGTCTTCACCACACTTCTTATTTCCTCTTCACTGTTTTTGTTTCTCTGTGTTTCTCTGTATAACTGTATATAATTATAGAGAAACATATTATATATATAATACATATTATATATATAACATTATATATTACATTTATGTTTTTTGTTCATTACCTATCTGTCCCCACTAGAAATAAGCTCTTTGAGAGTATAGATTTTTGCCTGATTTTGTTCACTGTTTAATCTTCAGTACCTGCCAATCGATAAGTATTTGTCAAATAAATGAATTCCCCATGCACAAATATTAGAATTCTAATGAACTGACCCCTACAGGTTTTCTTCCATCAGTCCCATCTAGCACTGATGTCACAGCTTGGAATGACATTACATTTTATTGGTTTCTGTTTTCTTCACAAGATCTCTCACTGATTCAATAAATCCTATATCCATCCAACAGTAAGAATAATCTTTGTGTTCAGTTACCTTCACTGCCACTGTTTAACAAGTAAAGTACCAACTCTAAAATATGGCATTCAAGATTCTTTTAATTTAATCCCTAGATGTCATATTCAAGCCATTTGTCACTATGTCTCATACTTTCTCACCTCTATGCCTTTGCTCACAATTTCCTTGATTTGCAACAGTTCTCACTCCAGTCCCTGCTTATGAAACCCTACATTTCCATTAAGACACCTCAGTTACTATACTCTTAGTATTTTATTCACCCAGCCAAAAATAATAATCTCCTTTCAACAAATTAAGCCATAGCACAACTAAAGCCATTTGTCTTAGATTTCCTATTAATTTATAAGCTCTTTAGCTAAAGTGTCAAAGTAAAACAAAGTTTGTTTTATTGGATTATTTATATGTTCCATATTTTTATTCTTTTTGATTTTAATAAAAACATGTTTTATATCTTTATCAACTGTATTGATCAAGCTAAAACATGATATTTCTATAAGTAGAGCTTAGTAACATCCATTAGAGAATTCCATTAAAATAGACATTGATCCATAATTCAGCAGTCCTAAAACTTGATTATTTCTTCACTTGTCTATAAGGCTATTCACTTGTCTATAAGGCTATTGTGAATGTCTATAAGCATCTTGCTGAAATTGATATCAACCACAGCATTTCTCCAGTAACTCCTTCAGTAGGAAATTAACTTACATTGACAATCCTTGCTTTTAGTGAATTTATATTTTCAGTGACTACTGCTTCTTTCCTTACAACTGACATGACACATCCAATTATTTAATAACCCATCCTACTATATTATCAATATGAAATTCAAGTACATTGCACTGAAGATTGAAAAAAAATTTTTTTTTAGTAATGTATACAAAGTTTTCCTTATCTCTAGACTTTAGGCATGTGATATGAGCTGTAGATCTCCTCAATTAGAATGTGGATAGTATTTTTACTTTTTTTAATGCTTTCTTATAGTCTTAAAGAACTTCAGATAATGATTAAATCATTATGTTCATAATACTCCATAGTGTATATGGATCACATCTTCCTTATCAGAAAGGATGAATACCCAACTTTTGTAGCAACATGGACGGGACTGGAAGAGATTATGCTGAGTGAAATAAGTCAAGCAGAGAGAGTCAAGTATCATATGGTTTCACTTATCTGTGGAGCATAACAAATAGCATGGAGGACATGGGGAGATGAAGAGGAGAAGGGAGTTGAGGAAAACTGGAAGGGGAAGTGAACCATGAGACACTATGGACTCTGAAAAACAACCTGAGGGTTTTGAAGGGACAGGGGGTGGGAGGTTGGGGGAACCAGGTGGTGGGTATTAGAGAGGGCATGGACTGCATGGAGCACTGGGTGTGGTGCAAAAATAATGAATACTGTTATACTGAAAATAAATAAAAAATAAATTAAAAAATCATTATGTTCAATAGTTTTCTTTAATTTTTTGTTTTGTTCTTTAGAGAAAGAGAGAGAGTACATGAATGGGAGTTAGTAGGGGGAGACAGAAAAGAAGAGAGAGAATCTTAAGCAGGAGTCTGGCATGAGGCTGGATCTCACAACTCTGAGATCATAACCTGAGCTGAAATCAATAGTCTGACACAAAACTGATTGAGCCACCCAGGTGTCTCTTTTATAGTTTGTTTTGATGGATCTTGTTTAAGAAATCTTTTTATATCCTTTCATCATACCATACACAAATTCGAATCCAGCTTGATAGAAGCTTAATATGAAAATCAAATATGTCAAAACATTTAGAAGAATATATGAAGTGTCTATGATGATAGAGTATAAATGGATTTCTTAAACAAGACTGAGCAAGACAAATTTTAAATAAAAAATTTGAACTGAATTACTCATTAAAACAAATTATATATCAGTTTGTCAACATTCACGATATGTCTTTATATATTTTGAATACCAGAAGTGCTCATCAATGGCTTTACTTTTTGATCTTCAACAAAGTTTTATTGTTTTACTTCAAAAAAGTTTAAAAAAATTTTTTTAAAGATCTTATTTATTTGTCAGAAAGAGAGAGAGAACAAGCAGAGGGAGTGGCAGGCAGAGGGAGAAGCAGGCTCCCCAATGAGCAAGGAGTTTGATCCAGAACTTGATTCCAGGTCCCTGGAATTATGATCTGAGCTGAAGGCAGATACTTAACCTACTGAGCTACCCAGGAATCCCCCAAAAGTTGTTTTTCTTTAAAAAGATTTTATTTATTTATTTATTTATTTTAGAGAGAGGGGGAGAGAGAGCATGCACATGTGTTTGAGCAGGAGGAGATGGAGGGAGAGAGCAGGAGAAAGGGTCAAGCAGATTCTGCCTTCATTGTGGACCCCAATGTGGGGCTAGAGCTTATGACTGTGAGATCGTAACGTGAATCCAAACCAAGAGTTGGATGCTTAACCAAATGGGCTACTCAGACACCCTTTAAATAAGGTTTTATAATTATTTTCGAAAATTTTTGCAAGACTTTTTGTTAATCTTCTCCTATTATTTACAAAGTTTTTGATGATATTAAAAATGGAATCTTCCTTTCAATTATAATTTCTAATTGTTTCTTGTTGGCAGGTAGAAACACTACTTGCTTCTGCAAACTGATCATGTTCAGTGGTGTTGCTGAGCTTCTATGGATTTGTGTAGATTATTGCTGTATTATTTTGGATTTCCTTTGTGGGTAACAATACCACTGAATAATAGCTATCTGTTTTTCTTCTTTCCACTCATAAATGTTTTCTATCCTTAGAATGAGTGGATATAGAAAAGTTCAGGACAAAATAAAGACAACAGGTATCTTGTACAGTCTTTCACTTCATCAAGAGTTTCACAATAAAGCATGTTTTTGATTCAAAAATTCTTTTTTGTGTTAATATTCCATTCTATTCCTCCTATGCCACCAGTCTTTATCATGAATAGGTGTTGAATCTTATCAAAGGATTTTCTGCATCTACTGAGATGATCATTTATCTCCTTTAACCTGCTAAGGCAATGGATTACATTAAAAGATTTTATGTTACAATATCCTGAGATAAAACCAAGTAGGTTGTGCTGTATTACTTTTTACTTTTATTGTACTCAGTTTCCAGTTTTCTTTAGGACTGTGAATGTCTTTGTTCAAATATGGAAATGGCTTGATTTCTCTTTTTTTAATACTACCTGTGCCTGTGTGTAAATTTAGTATTAAGGTTATATCTGCTTTAGGAAGGGTCCCTGTTTTCAATCAATGGAAGTATTTGCATAAAATGCAATTTTACCTTCTTAAGGATTTTAATACTTTCCAGAAATCACATTGTGCTCCCTTAGTCCATTCACTTCCAGATTCCTGGATATCTATTTCACACTATGTTTTCAAATCTTCAAAAACTCCACCTCCTATCACTTTCAGATAGTTACCTTGTTTTTTATTTTATTATGGAAATTAACTCAATCAAAAGAGATTATCCACAAGCCTCCATCATCCCAGGTACTCATATATAAATATATCTACACCCTTCTTTTTTTTTTTTTTTTAAGATTTTATTTATTTATTTGACAGACAGAGATCACAAGTAGGCAGAGACAGAGGAGAAGCAGGCTCCCTGCTGAGCAGAGAGGGGCTTGATCCCAGGACCCTGAGATCATGACCTGAGCCAAAGGCAGAGGCTTTAACCCACTGAGCCACCCAGGTGCCCCATCTTCTTTCAAGAAAAGGACTAAGTCAAATACTGCTGGCAAACACATGGTCATTCTACATTACAAATATTCAAGAAATATATGGACAAATATATTATCTTTGTGTAACTGGACTACAGGTAATGTGGTTTTTTAATATTCCTCATGTGTAAAAGTTCTAAAAGAACATCTGTGTTCCTTTTTAATCAGAAGACAATGAAAGTGAGCATCTTGGAATTTTATGAAAGATTTATCTCTATTTTTGTGTTATTTATTATACTATTGAGTATTTGATTACCCAACTTTTTATTGAGAAGAAAACTCAAAGAAGTCAAAGAAAAATAAAATAAAGAAAACTAGTGCTTCATACCCTTCACAAAAATGTTGACTATGTGATTTTTTTCTCTATTCTATTTATGGTAATCTATCATTTTGTGACATTCCAACCCTTCTTAATCATATTGTAATTATCCTTGCATGTAGCCATCTGCCAGGAAAATAATCTTGATTGAACTCTGTAAGGGTGTGAAATATCAGTATTAGATATTTTCTTTAAAATGGTATATTTGAGAGAGAATCTACATTTTTTAATTATACATTACTGAATTTAATCATTACCACATATTTTAGATATCACATTAAATCTTAAAAATAGCATAATTTATTTTATTTAAGTGTTTGCATCCAAATTTAGCCATGAAATAAATTATATGCAATTCATACAATATTAGATATTGAAATATATCCATAACTACATATTAAACTTCAACATATTCAAATTAGATAAATTTCTTCACAACAAAGTACTCATTTATAAGTTTATCCACATGAGAAAAGTTCTTTTTAAAAGCTTTCTAGGATGAAATGTTCTGAATATATCTGTTAAGTCCATCTGGTCCAGTGTGTCATTCAAAGCCATTGTTTCCCTGTGGGTTTTCTTCTTAGATGATCTGTCCATTGCTGTGAGTGGGGTGTTAAAGTCCCCTACTATTACTGTCTTATTATCAGTGAGGTTTTTTTGCTTGTTTGTTTGTTTGTTTAAGTTTGCTATTAATTAATTTATATATTTGGTTGCTCCCAAGTTGGGGACATAAATATTTACAATTATTAGAATTTTTTGTTGGATAGACCCCTTTATTATGATAAATATATTATGACCTTCCTCAACTCTTATTATAGTCTTTGGTTTAAAATATAGTTGTTTATATGATATAAGTATGGCTACTCCACCTTTCTTTTGATGCCCAATAGCATGATAGATGGTTCTCCACCCCCTCATTTTCAATCTACAGATATCTATGGGTCTAAAATAAGTCTCTTGTAAACAGCATATAGATGGGTCTTATTTTTTTATCCATTCTGATATCCTATGTCTTTTGATTAGAGCATTGAATCTATTTACTCTCAGAGTAATTATTGATAAATATAAATTTAGTAACATTATATTACCTATAAAGTCGCTGTTCATGTAGATTGCCTCTGTTCCTTTCTAGTCTTTGTTGCCTTTGGTCTTTCCTTCCCATTCAATGGGTATCCTTTAATATTTCTTGGTTGGTTTGGTGTTCACAAACTCCCTTAATCTTTGCTTGTCTTGGAAACTCTATCTCTCTTTCTACTCTGAATGACAGCATTGCTGGATATAGAATTCTTGGCTGCATATTTTTCCCATTTAGCATGTTGAATATATCATGCCACCTTTTTCTGGTCTGCCAAGTTTCTGTGGACAGGTTTGTTAGCCTTACTTGTCTACACTTGTAGTTTAAGGACCTTCTGTCTCTAGTTGCTTTCAGAATTCTCTATCTTTGTCTATACTACTCAAAAAAATCTATACACTCAATGCACTCCCAATCAAAATTACACCAGCATTTTTCACAGAACTAAAACAATCCCAAAATTTGTATGGAACCAGAAAAGACCCCAAATAGCTTAAGTAATGTAGAAAAGGAAAAACAGAGCAGGAGGAATCACAATCCCAAACTTCAAGCTGTATCACAACATGTAATCATCTCAAGACAGTATGGTACTGGCACAAAAACAGATGCATAGATCAATGAAACAGAATAGAGAACCCAGAAATGGACCCACAATTATATGGTCAAGTGATCTTTGACAATGCAGCAAAGATATTGGACAAAATCCAATGGAAACTCTTCAACAAATGGTGTGAAAACTGGACAGCAACATGCAGAAGAATGAAAATGGACCACTTTATTATTCCATACACAAAAATAAATTCAAAATGGGTGGCAGACCTAAATGTAAGATAGGAAACCATCAAAATCCTAGAGAAGAAAACAGGCAGCAACCTTTTTGACCTCAGCTGCAGTAACTTCTTACTAGACATTTCTCCAGAGGCAAGGGAAACAAAAGCAAAAATGAAGTAATGGGACCTCATCAAGATAAAGTGCTTCTTCTTTCTTTCTTTCTTTTAAAGATTTTATTTATTTGTTTGACAGCGAGAAAGACAGTGAGAGCAGGAACACGAGCAGGGGCAGTGGGAGGGGGAAGGAGGCTTCCTGCTGAGAAGGGAACCTGATGTGGGGACCCAGGAATCATTACCTGAGCTGAAGGCAGACAGTTACCAACTGAGCCACCCAGGCACCCCAAGATAAAGGGTTGTCTGCACTGCAAAGGAAACTAAGGCAACTGATGAAATGGGAAAGATATTTGCAAATGACATATCAGATAAAGGGTTAGTATCCAGAATCTATAAAGAACTCACCAAAATTAACACCCATAAATAATAATCCATTTAAGAAACGGGCAGAAGTCATGAATAGACATTTCTCAAACAAAGACATACAAATGACTAAGAGACACATGAAAAAGTGCTCAACATCATTCATCATCATGGAAAAGAAATCAAAAGCACAATGAGATAAAATCTCACACCTGTCAGAATGGCTAAAATTAACAACTCAAGAAAATAAATTGGTGAGGATGAGGAGAAAGGGGAACCCTTTGTACTGTTGGTCGGAAGGCAAACTGGTGCAGCCACTCTGGAAAACAGTTATGGAGCTTCCTCAAAAAATTAAAAATAGAACTACTCTGTGACCCAGCAATTATACTACTAGGTATTTATTTGAAGGATACAAAAATGCTGATTCAAAGGGGCACATGCACCCCAATATTTATAGCAGGAAAACCAAACTATGGAAAATGCCTAGAAGTCCACTCTTAACTATAGGAAACGAACTGAGAGTTGGTGGAAGAAAGGTGGATGGGGCAATGGGCTAAACAAATAGGCATTAAGAAGGGTGCTTGTGATGAGCACTGGGTGTTACATGTAAATTCTAATTTCTACTCTTGAAACCAACATAATATATATTTTAATTTAGAAAAAAAAAAGGTGAGGGGGGGACAAGATGGCGGGAGAGTAGGAAGAGGCGCCTTTTCAGCCGGTACCCCAAAGTGAGCTGATTACCTACCAAAGAACTCCGATCACCCATGAAATCAGCCTGAGGTCAGAATTATACACGTCTGGATCTCTACAGGGGCAGAAGACGCCAGTGGGCAGGTAAAGCGGAATGGGAACAGCGGACTGATATCGGAAGATAAACAAAAGGGGGAGGGAGCCACCAGAGGCGACGGGTTGGAAAGTAATACCCCAATACGAGCGAGAGTGCCCTGTGTCTGGGGACCAGCAGTAACTTGGAGACTGGTTGAAAGCACTCCAAAAGAGCAAAGGATCATGGGGGGAAATTGTGGGAATCGGGGAGGCTAGGGACAGGGGGTCAAGTCCCCGGTCCCAGACGGCCTCCCCGGCGCTGAGGTAGAGAGAGTGCGGCGGAGAAACCAGCTCCTGGTCCCTAAGCCGCCAGCGCGCCTGAGAATGCATGGGTTCTAGTTCCTGTGAGGGGATGGGAGCCGTGCCGGTCGGCAGAATGCGCGCTAGCCCTACCACAAAGCTTGAGATACGCGTGCACGTCCCTCATGCTCCCCTGAGTTACAAAGGCCCGGCCGGTGCTCTGTGATCCGCGCCATTGTTTCAAAGCCTAAGCCGCGCGCCTGAAACTCTTCCCCTGACAGAGTTGCACAAAAGCCCAGTCTGGGGCTTACGGACCAGCGCCCCGTTCTCAGTGCCCCAGACGCGCGCCCGACCCACAGCTGCCTCTGAAAAGAGGTGCGCACAAGCCGGGCACTCCCAGCCCGGGCCAGCGGCAAAATCTCAGTGTGCGATTGCTGCTTGGAACCTCTCTGCTGGTTGGGAGCTCCCAGAAAGCCGCCACTGCCTTGGCTTTGGGTACGAGCAAAAGATCCTGCGCCCCCAGGGTCTGCAACTTGGAACGTGCTTTGCCAGCGGCCAAGGGGTAACTTATTCAGGTTCTGCACCCAGACTGAGGCTTCTCTCTGAGAGGGAAATCAGGGTGCGGTTTGATTTCCTCTAATACTACAAAAACCATCAAAGGCGGTCAAGGTGAGAGAAAAAAAAAAGTGAACAAGCATAAAAACTGCCAGAGAACAAAAGCCTGAAAAAAACAGTTTCCTCAGCGCCCACCCCCTTGATGGGGCCCAGAGGACTTAACTCAGGAAACATCATTGACTGACAACCCACATGGCAGGCCCCTCCCCCAGAAAACAAACCAAGAAAGGAAAAAAAAAAAAAAAAAAAAAGGACTACACGAGAACAACCACTACTTCATAGGAAAACTTGTATTGTTCACTCGTTCCCACTATTCTGGTTCATATATATATATTTTTTTTTACACATAGGTAATTTTTTTAGACTATTTACCATCACAGCGAGTTGTACACTACATCAAATTCCATAATACCTTTCTAACCTGAACTTTTTGATACATACACCTATGTATGTATTTTTTGAATTCCTTTTTAAAATTTTAGTTTAGTTTAGTCTAGTTTATTCCTTTTTATTTTTATCCTCGAATATTCATATAGAGTTAAACTTCAAAGTAATCCACTTTCCCAATCAATACTACCCCTATAGGTAAACCAATTTTTAATCCCCTTTATCTTAGGAAAGTTGAGTCCTTTAACAAAGATATCAAGATACATCCAGGAAGAATCAAAACAACCTTCCTCGCACACACTGAGAATTTATAAGAACTCTCCCATCTTCTTCCACCAGTGTTTCTGTGTTTTTTGTGTTTGTCCTGATAGCATATAAACTTTACACTTGTGGTTCTTTTTGACGAGGTTCTTTCTTTATTTGCATACCTATATATATATTTTTTTCTCTTGTCATATACTTGTATCAGTCTTTTTATCTCTTTTTGTTTGTCTACGTCATAAATCTTACCTTGGGGCCCATCTGGCTGAACCTTCTTTTTCATCTTCTCTTTCTTTCCTGTCTCTCTCTCTCTCTCTTTCTCTCTTTTTTTTCTTTTTCTTTTTCTTCTTTTCTTTTTTTTTCTTTTTCTTCTTCTTTTCTTTTGTCTCTCGTTTGGGTGGGGAATCCTGATTGCTCAGAAGTGTTCCAGGGTGCACCTTGACTGCACCAGAGTTGATATATCCAGCTACATCTGTTCAGTCATCTCCCACCAAAATGACTAGGAGGAGGAATGCCCAACACAAGAAAAATACAGAGGATGGACCTTCTGCAACAGAGCTAACGGCTATGAACATAGACAATATGTCGGAAAGAGAATTCAGGCTAACAATTATCCAGGCAATAGCTAGGTTGGAGAAAGCCATGGATGACCAAACAGAACTGATTAGGGCCGAACTGAAAGCGACCAGACAGGATGTTCACAATGTTAGGGCGGAGCTTAAAGCTACCAGGGAGGAGGTCCACAATGCTCTCAATGAGTTCCAATCTAATCTAAACTCTCTCAAAGCTAGGGTAACTGAGACAGAAGATAGAATTAGTGATCTGGAAGACAAACAGATGGAGAGAAAGGATCAGGAGGAAGCCTGGAACAAATGGCTTAGAAACCACGAAAACAGAATCAGGGAAATAAATGTTGCCATGAAGCGTTCCAACATCAGAATTATTGGAATCCCTGAAGGGGAGGAGAAAGAAAGAAGTCTAGAAGATATAGTGGAACAAGTCCTTCATGAAAATTTTCCCAATCTCGCGAATGGAACCAGCATTCATGTACTAGAGGCTGAACAGTCTCCACCCAAGATTAACATTCCAAAAAAACATCACAACACCTGATAGTCAAATTGAGGAATTATAATTGTAGGTATAATCTCTTGAAAGCCGCCAGGGCAAAGAGGCTCCTTACTTACAGAGGGAAGCCCATCAGAATAACGTCAGACCTATCCACAGGGACCTGGCAAGAAGAGGCTGGCAAGATATATTCAGGGCACTAAATGAGAAGAACATGCAGCCAAGAATACTTTATCCAACAAGACTGACATTCAAAATGGATGGAGAGATAAAGAGTTTTCAGGACTGGCAAGGCTTAAAAGACTACGCAACCACCAAGCCGACACTGCAGGAAATATTAAGGGGGGTTCTATAAAAGAGGAAAAATCCCAAGAATAGCATTGAACAGAAATATAGAGACTGTCTACAGAAAGAAAGACTTCAAAGGTAATTCGATATCAATAAAAATGTATCTATCAATAATCACTCTCAATGTGAATGGCCTAAATGCACCCATAATACGGCACAGGGTTGCAGATTGGATAAAACGACAGGACCCATCCATATGTTGTCTACAAGAGACCCATTTTGAACCTAAAGATACACCCAGACTGAAAGTGAAGGGATGGAGAAGCATCTTTCATGCCAATGGGCCTCAAAAGAAGGCTGAGGTAGCGATTCTCATATCAGATAAATTAGACTTCAAACTAAAGACTGTAGTCAGAGATACAGAAGGCCACTACATAATCCTTAAAGGGACTATCCACCAAGATGATCTAACAATTGTAAATATCTATGCTCCCAATATGGGAGCAGCCAATTACTTAAGAAAACTGTTAAGATAAAGAGTCATATTGATATGAATACACTAATCGTAGGAGATCTTAACACGCCTCTTTCAGAATTAGACAGATCATTGAAGCAGAAAATCAATAAAGAAACAAGAGCATTGAATGAGACATTGGACCAGATGGACCTCATAGATATATACAGAACATTCCACCCTAAAACAGCAGAATACTCATTCTTCTCAAGTGCACATGGAACCTTCTCCAGAATAGACCACATACTGGGTCACAAATCAGGGTTCAACTGACACCAAAAGACTGAGATGATTCCCTGCATATTCTCAGATCACAATGCTTTGAAACTGGAGCTCAATCACAAGGAAAAGTTCAGAAGGAACTCAAACACCTAGAAGCTAAAGACCACCTTGCTTAAGAATGCTTGGATCAACCAGGAGATCAAAGAAGAACTGAAACAATTAATGGAAACCAATGAGAATGAAGACACTTCAGTCCAAAACCTATGGGATACAGCAAAGGCGGTCCTAAGGGGAAAATACATAGCCATCCAAGCCTCCCTCAAAAAAATTGAAAAATCTAGAACACACCAGCTATCTCTACACCTTAAAGAACTGGATAATCAACAACAAATCAAACCAACTCCACACATAAGAAGGGAAATCATCAAGATTAGAACTGAGATCAATGAGGTAGAAACCAGAGATACAGTAGAACGTATCAATGAAACTAGAAGCTGGTTTTTTGAAAGAATCAATAAGATCGATAAACCATTGGCCACACTAATCCAAAAGAAAAGAGAAAAAGCCCAAATTCATAAAATTATGAATGAAAAGGGAGAGATCACAACTAACACCTAGGAAGTAGAAACAATCATCAGAAGTTATTATCAACAGTTATATGCAAATAAGCTTAGCAACCTAGATGAAATGGATGCATTCCTGGAAAAATATAAACTACCAAAATTGAACCAGGAAGAAATCGACAACCTGAATAGACCGATATCTAATAACGAGATTGAACCAGTGATCAAAAACCTCCCAAAAAACAAGAGCCCAGGACCTGATGGATTCCCTGGGGAATTCTACCAAACCTTCAAAGAAGAAATAACACCTATTCTCCTGAAGCTGTTTCAAAAAATTGAAGCAGAAGGAAAAACTTCCAGACTCTTTCTATGAAGCCAGCATTACCCTGATCCCCAAACCAGGCAAAGACCCTACCAAAAAGGAGAATTTCATCAGTGATATTGATGAATATGGATGCTAAGATTCTCAACAAGATCCTAGCAAACAGGATCCAAGAGCACAAAAAAGATTATCCACCATGACCATGTGGGATTCATCCCTGGGCTACAAGGATGGTTCAACATTCGCAAATCAATCAATGTGATACAACAAATTAATATGAGAAGAGAGAAGAACCACATGGTCCTCTAAATTGATACAGAAAAAGCATTTGACAAAATCCAGCATCCGTTCCTGATTAAAACGCTTCAAAGTATAGGGATAGAGGGAACATTCCTGAACCTCATCAAATCTATCTATGAAAGACCCACAGCAAATATCATCCTCAATGGGAAAAAGCTTGAAGCCTTCCTGTTGAGATCAGGAACAAGACAAGGATGCCCACTTTCACCACTCTTGTTCAACATAGTATTAGAAGTCCTAGCAACAGCAATCAGACAACAGAGAGAAATAAAAGGTATCCAAATTGGTAATGAAGAAGTCAAACTCTCTCTTTTCGCAGATGACATGATTCTTTATATGGAAAACCCAAAAGACTCCACCCCCAAACTACTAGAACTCATACAGCAATTCAGCAACGTGGCAGGATACAAAGTCAATGTTCAGAAATCAGCGGCTTTCTTATACACTAATAATGAAAATACAGAAAGGGAAATTAGAGAATCGATTCCATTTACTATAGACCAAGAACCATAAGATACCTGGGAATAAACCTAACTAAAAAGATAAAGGATCTGTACTCGAGGAACTACAGAACAATCATGAAAGAAATTGAAGAAGACACAAATAGATGGAAGACCATTCCATGCTCTTGGATCGGAAGAATAAACATTGATAAAATGTCTATACTGCCTAGAGCAATCTATACTTTTAATGCCATTCCGATCAAAATTCCACCGGCATTCTTCAAAGAGCTGGAGCAAATAATCCTAAAATTTGTATGGAATCAGAAGAGACCCCGAATCAGTAAGGAAATGTTGAAAAACAAAAATAAAGCTGGGAGCATCACGTTACCTGATTTCAAGCTTTATTACAAAGCTGTGATCACCGAGACAGCATGGTACTGGCATAAAAACAGACACATAGACCAGTGGAACAGAGTAGAGAGCCCAGATATGGACCCTCAACTCTATGGTCAATTAATCTTCGACAAAACAGGAAAAAATATACAGTGGAAAAAAGACAGTCTCTTCAATAAATGGTGCTGGGAAAACTGGACAGCTATATGTAGAAGAATGAAACTCGACCATTCTCTTATACCGTACACAAAGATAAACTCAAAATGGATAAAAGACCTCAACGTAAGACAGGAATCCATCAGAATCCTAGAGGAGAACATAGGCAGTAATCTCTTCGATATCAGCCACAGCAACTTCTTTCAAGATATGTCTCCAAAGGCAAAGGAAACAAAAGCGAAAATAACCTTTTGGGACTTCATCAAAATCAAAAGCTTCTGCACAGCAAAGGAAATAGTCAAAAAAACAAAGAGGCAACCCACGGAATGGGAGAAGATATTTGCAAATGACAGTACAGACAAAAGGTTAATATCCAGGATCTATAATGATCTCCTCAAACTCAACACACACGAAACAGGCAAACATATCAAAAAATGGGCAGAAGATATGGACAGACACTTCTCCAATCAAGACATACAAATGGCTAACAGACACATGAAAAAATGTTCATCATCATTAGCCCTCAGGGAGATTCAAATTAAAACCACATTGAGATATCACCTTACACAAGTTAGAATGGCCAAAATTAACAAAACAGGAAACAACATGTGTTGGAGAGGATGTGGAGAAAGGGGAACCCTCTTCCACTGTTGGTGGGAATGCAAGTTGGTGCAGCCTCTTTGGAGAACAGTGTGGAGATTCCTCAAGAAATTAAAAATAGAGCTTCCCTATGACCCTGCAATTGCACTCCTGGGTATTTACCCCAAAGATACAGATGTCGTGAAAAGAAGGGCCATCTGTACCCCAATGTTTATAGCAGCTATGGCCACGGTCGCCAAACTATGGAAAGAACCAAGATGCCCTTCAACAGATGAATGGATAAGGAAGATGTGGTCCATATACACTATGGAGTATTATGCCTCCATCAGAAAAGATGAATACCCAACTTTTGTAGCAACATGGACGGGACTGGAAGAGATTATGCTGAGTGAAATAAGTCAAGCAGAGAGAGTCAATTATCATATGGTTTCACTTATTTGTGGAGCATAACAAATAGCATGGAGGACAAGGGGTGTTAGAGAGGAGAAGGGAGTTGGGGTAAATTGGAAGGGAAGGTGAACCACGAGAGACTATGGACTCTGAAAAACAATCTGAGGGGTTTGAAGTGGCGGGGGGGTGGGAGGTTGTGGTACCAGGTGGTGGGTATTATGGAGGGCATGGATTACATGGAGCACTGGGTGTGGTGAAAAAATAATGAATACTTTTTTTCTGAAAATAAATAAATTGAGGAAAAAAAAAGAAAAATGTGAGTGACTAAACATTTTGTTGTTTACTCCACTTTTTCACTATATTTACTGTATCCCTAAAGTATAGTCCAACAATTATTTGAAACTCAAAAGCTGATTAAGTCTAGGTATTACATACAAGCCTAGAGGTTTTTGATGGGTAGTTTGTAATGTAATGTAATCCTTTTCTTCTCTCCTTTATTCTTTACTCCCTTCCTTCCTGGGTTCTTTCTGTCCTTCTTTTATTCATTAAGCATTTTAACTGGTATCTTCATGTTAGGTTGGGTTGTAGAGAATTGTGCTGGTAAGATGGCATTGCCAGTGAAGTCTCAGAACACCCAACGAAATCCCTTCTTCTTCACTTATCAGACACATCACCTTAAGAAAACTGTAGAATGATTTTAACTATCTGTTTTGAGACAAAACAGTTTTGAGAAAACACAATTTACATAATTTAGAGGATTAAACTCACTCATATATATAAAAGCACAATGTACCAGACTTGGCATCTAGAAGTTGATAAATTCAAAGTTAATTTCATTTTCTTGCTCAGGATGTTTGAGTAATAAAGAAATAATTATATTCAATGTGAAACATTTTAAGATGCTGGTATGAGCAAAATGCTAAGGAAACAAAGAAAGAATGGCTAAAAATTTCTGTAAAAGATAGGTTATAAATATTTGGCTGAATCCTAAAAGTTAGGTACACTCTTGCCAGATGAAGGAAGACTGGGCAGGTATTCCATGTGCAGAAAGCAAATGTATGGAGCTTAAAATACCTGCAAATACATGAAATTTAAAACTATTAAAAATGCATGGAGACTATATGTGGCTGGAGAGTAAGGTTACTTGGGGAAGTGGTGAGAGATGATGTAAGGAAACAGTCTGTGAAGAGGCATTAATGTCATTCTAAGGAAGTGAATATTGTGTACATAAACCAGGAATTTCCAACCAGTGTTGATACTGATCCCTTCAGTCATCAAGGCTTTTGGCAGGCCCTGGGGGCATCTTTTGGGATCAATCACCTCTAGCAACAAACAGAGGTATGTTGACTCCAGATTGCCAAACAGATATATTTTTCATGTTCCAGAATACTAAAAAAGCTTGGAAATATCTATATAGACCTTATGATAAAGATTTGGATTTCTGTACTTGTTAAATTTTAGATGATTCTAATCTTGACACTGGCAAAAGCAATGGATTTCAGGACAAATGAAAGAGTCACAACCAGAGTATTGAACTCCCTCAGGGTGTGGGGTTAGAAGTGAAGTGATGCAGCTGAAGAGTCTGCTTTAGAACGGGGCATTTCCCTATAGCTCCTGCAGTTTGGCACCAGGTCAATTAAGGCTCTCCCAGTGTTTGTTGAAGAGTACCAGCATAGAAAATACCTCTATTCTTGGAAAGGTATTTCCAGTTCTTGACACAAAATTACTCACTTATATCTTACAAATGTCTATTATATTCTTGCTCAGAGGATTAGAGTATCCCTCTAGCACATGTGGCTATACAAAGTTCCTAACGGGGAGAGCAGGCAGCTCTGATCAGGGAATACGCAGCTGAGTGGTAACCCCTGCCAAGGGAGAGTTGCCCTGTGTGTGGAACTGCTGCTGAAGTAGTACAACCTCCCTCTGATTCTAAGATGAGACTGAGGCCCGAGGTATCTTGGCTTTGGCCCATGATTTTCTAGAAGATGAGACTCTTGTGTTAATTCCACATACTAAGGAATTTCAAAAACAATGAATAAAAGTCCAGCTCATTACAAAAAAAAAAAAAAAAGTTTCAGGATTAGACCAAAAAGGATGAAATACAAGATTAAAGCAGTATTCATGGGAGTCAGTGGTTCCAGCAGGGAGGTGCTTCAGTTTGCCAGTCTGCTATCACAGCTACCTTTCTGCTACCTACTGTCTGCTCTGAGGACTCACCTGCTGAGATCAAGCTGGCAGAGAGAGCTGCACTGCTAGGCCAAGTCATCACACCAGGTCCTAGATTGCCTGCTGCAGAGAATGTGAGCAGTAAAGGAGTTGTCAAGATTGTAGTTTGATCTGATTGTATACAGGGCAGTATATCTGATCTTACTGATCGTATTTGGATATAGATAAGTGTACACTTTTCTGATGAGCCTAGTCTGAGATTCAAAAAGTTCACAGTCCCTCCTGCTGAGTAACCTTGCCTCCTTGAAAGAAGGGGAGTTCTCTAATAGTTGGACCCAAGGATGGATCTACAGGAAGACAAACACTTAGCATTGATTTTCTAGTCCTACGGTGAGTTTAAACATGGAGATGTGTAACAAATGTTATCAACAGGCATACTCCTCTTCAGTGGTGAGAGTGAAGTGGTGTGTGAAATATCAAGAATTCAAGTAAAGTGAGAGGAGAGGTAAATGCACTCAGTAGAGAGACCTAGAATCTATGATGTTATACCCTGAATGAATCTGACTATCTATATGTCCAGGGCTATTAAAGTTTGTGCTCCTTAAAATGTAACTACCAACTCATCAGTAAATGAAAAGCAAATATCAGGACTGAAATGAAGTCAGATAATTGGGAAGAAGTGGTCATGGAAAAGGGCATCCTTTCCTAGAAGGTTTAATTCTGGCTTTTAACAGGACAAAGTTCTCCCCAATGATATAATGTATATCACACCACTACACATCCATCATCACAAGGGAGCATCCTGGGCTTCCAGGAGTAATGTCTAATCCACTCAAAATTCGCAGTTCCATTTGTAAACCTCAAGCATTAAATCAGAGGGACAAGAACTGGCAAGAACAGGGAGCATATCTGATTTCAAGGATTAATGGTCAGGTAGCAATTAACAACACAAAAACATGGAACAGTTATGCTAAAGGAGGTGTGAATGTAATACTGTAGGAATGCAGAGGAGCAGAGAGAGAGTCAGCCCAACAGTGATGGGTCCCTCTATTTGGATGCACTTGCCTAAGAATTCTTGGTACAGAGAAAATAAACTAAAGATAGTGCGTTAATTCCTCTCCACTTTTTATGAACAAGCAAAAGTAGAAACAAGAAGCAATTAGAGAAGGAGGAAAAGAAAATAAAGTTATCTGAATAAAGGTTATTTGAATTCTTGAGTCAACAGTCCTTTGGTGTTATATCATTTCCAAAACTGTCAGCACTAAGTTCTAAATATCATAAGCAACAATATATTTACCAATGAAATTTTGAATCCATAGTCATACATAAAATAAAAGACATAGATAACAAATGGTTAATTTAATTTCCCCATTCCATGGTAAACAACTATATCACTTCTTTGTTGTTACTGATTATAAAATAAGTTATCTCCAAAGGATTTGACATAGCCAAAGAATTAAATTATTTTATTTCAGAAATCATCTCCAGGGAGGATTTTTATAAGTATGTTAAAATCAATCAGGACTGATCAGAGAAAGAGAGTTGAAATAATAATACAGAAAACACTCCAAGGAGTTCCAGTTCCCATAACATGAAGAATTCATAATAAGCTTTTTTTTTTTTAAAGATTTTATTTATTTATTTGACAGACAGAGATCACAAGTAGGCAGAGAGGCAGGCAGAGAGAGGAGGAAGCAGTCTCCCCACGGAGCAGAGAGCCCAATGCGGGGCTCGATCCCAGGACTGTAAGATCTCAGACAAAATAAAGTTGTTTTGCTATGAAATATGATCAACATTTAGAATATCATTTAAAGTCCTTAACAGAATTCCTATAGTATAATATTAGTTCATTTATATGATAAATATTTTTAGTATCTCCACATACTTGAGACTTGAGACCCAATTAGATAGTATCTGAAAATTATTAATAATAAAGAAAATATGAATTGAGAATGCCTAGATCCACTTTTCCAAACGGACGTCAAGAATTCAGTGCTGAGGGCGCCTCGGGGGCTCAGTGGGTTAAGCCGCTGTCTTCGGCTGGGGTCCTGATCCCGGGGTCCTGGGATCAAGTGCCACATGGGGCTCTCTGCTCAGTGGGGGCCCTGCTTCCCTCTCTCTCTCTCTGCCTGCCTCTCTACTTGTGATCTCTGTCTGTCAAATAAATAAATAAAATCTAAAAAAAAAAAAAAAAAAGAATTCAGTGCTGACAAATGTACATATTTGTAATAAGGGATCATTATTATCATTATCATTAACAGCTATGGTTCTCTTTTTGATTACTATCCCTTCCCACTGGAGTCTATAGCATCAAACAACAGGCTGATAGATCAAATTTTAGGCTGTTCTGTTCTCTTTCTCTTTTCTGAGTCATGTTTCCTCTTCATTGTCTTCTGCAGTTTTATTGAACTTAGTAGTATAAAGGTTACAAGGGCACAATCAGAGGCTGCAATTTGCTCAGTAACCAGTTATATTACAAGGACTTACTGCCTCACAGCTTACTTCAAAATGTCCCCTGGCTGCAACAAAACAGCCAGGATCAAAAGCTGTAAACTTATAGCAAAGAGCTGCCACTTTTCCTCTTAACTCTTCATTCTCTGTTTCATGTGAGTTGTATATAAACATCTCATTTCTTCAGAATATGAAAGTAACAATTAAAAAATGCTCAAAATTGTGATATACTTGAAATCAAACAAAACTACCTAAACTTATAATATTCTATTACCTCCTAGTTTTTCTCTATTTCTTGGTTTTATATTTCATAGAAAATTTCACCATAGGGTGATTTTCACATTGTGTGTGTGTGTTTGTGTGCCTGTATGTAACTCTCTCACAGAAATACAGGGTCCTTGAAGGCAGGGACCGTACCTGCTCTTATTTTTTTTCCGCCTTTAATAACTAGCACAAATATGGCACATTGCAGGTACTTCTTGGTTAAGAAAACTACTATTTAGTTTGTTTAAATAATTTTTATTCTGCTACAGTTTTAATTTTTTTAAACAAATTTAAATATTTTGCCTATTTAAGAAATCTCAATATTGGAGGTAGTCTGTAAAAACCTCCTGACAGTCTATTGTGCTATCTTCAAAAAGTTTACCATGACAGTATGGCAAAGCATTTCACATATATTTGATTGAGTCTACTTTCCAGAAGCAAATTCTAAGACAAAGATTTAGACACATGTAATGTATTGTGAATGTGTTTTCAAAGAAAGTGGAAGAATCTGGGTAGGACAGGGAAAGGAGCTATGCAAGGATGTGGTCTCGCAATCTTGCTTTAGTTGAATCCTTTAAGTATGCGGATTATATCCCAGAGTTTTCCTTACTTTAAGGGAAGAGGTATGGCCTTTTGAAATGTCCTGCCAATCCATGAATTGCTATGGTTTTCTCCAGAGGTCTGCAGGGGATATAAATTCCCTGGTCAAGCAGCTAGCAGCCAAGGGCAATTCTTGGAGAAGGGACAGCTGTGAGCCATTAGTGGCCAATATTCAGCAGTTAAAGGACAGTTGCACTCACTCAGGAAATGGGTTCTGGACAAAGTTTCTAGAGTCCCATCACATACTTTTTTTTTTTTTCATTTTAACACTCATCTTACAAGATTATTATCCCTATTTTATGATGACAAAATGTAATGCAAAAAATTAAATGATTAGTTCAAGAGAAAACTCCAGTACAGCATTCTGCCCAGAATGAAATCTAGGACTTTCACTCTAAAACCAACACTTTACCCATTGAATCCTGCTTTACATATGCAAAGGAGATCCTTATAGGAGTGAAGACTCTCCAAGCTAAAGGACAGAAACAATGATTTACTTGTCAACGACATCTTTTCAAATTAGGTAAGGAAATTACACACATATACACACACAAAGATTAAAAGGTAAAAACAATTTAAGGGTCAATTTTTAATAATGATTTTGTTCTGCTCACCATTAGGAGAATTACCGCAATAAGAATGGGTATAGTACTAGTTAACATCTATACGGTGTTTGCTACATGCTTATAATGTTGATACCTTTGAAGTTATTTTCATAATACTTCCCTTAATACTCCCTAGCCTGATGAGATGGTTACTATTGTTATTCCTACCAAATAAGCGAAAAAGTAAGCTGTAAAATTTTCCTCCTGCTCAACGTCATAAACCAGGAAATTGCATATTTGGATTTAAACCCAGGTCAGCCTGATACTAGATTCTATGTAGTGACTATATTCTGTGATGAATACACATCACTGGCAAAATGAAGTGATGTATCTAATTCTGTACATAACAACATGATTTTATTTCTAGGACAAAAGTCTTATGAGAAATAGAACAAAAATCTCTCTTAAAGTGATAAAAAACTTAATGACATAATTCACATTTTATTTTTAAAATCACTCCAATTACTGAAATACAATAAGGAGTAAATCAAGGCATTATCATATATTTTGTCATGACAAGTGATGAAAAACTCAGACACACAGCAAGTGACTGCAAGAGAGAAAAATAGATATAACTCTAAAAGTAGAAATCTCAGATGACAAATGAAGAAACACCCATCTTTATACATATGAAGCTGATATAAAGAAAATTCTTTTTTAAATATTTTAATTATTTATTTGAGAGAGAGAGGGAGAGAGCACAATTGGGAGAGGAGGGGCAGAGGGAGAAGTAGGCTCCTGGATGAGCAGGGATCCTGCCATGTGCAGGGGCTTGCAGGACCCTGAGATCATGAACTGAACTGAAATCAAGAGTTGGACTCTTAACTGACTGAGCTACTCAGGCACCCTTAAAATATAAAGAAAGTTATTTTGGAATATGGATTATGCTACAAAAATCATGTAATTTTGATGGCTAAATTGCCAATAGGACTAAAAATACAGAAGACTTTTATTAAGGCATAATCTCTTCCCTTAAATAAATGCATTCCTTTTTCTTAAAAATGGAATCTTGAGGGCTGTTATTACAAGATTTCTTAATACATGAATCAAATATTAAATACTAAAGAACTAGTAATACTTACAATACTAGAAAAGGCATATCACTGTTTCAAAATATGCTTGGGAAGATATTAAGAAAGAGAAGGATGACAAAAGGGCATCATGTAAAAAGTGCTAGTGGCTATAAAAGTTATGTACCACTAGAGCTTACCTCCTCACTGTGTATTCTATACAAAAGAGAAATTTTATCAGCAAAGCATCCCACTTGAATTGCTGAAAAGGTAAAGTGCTTGCTCTAGCATCAGAAAATGGGAGGAGGAAGGTAGGGGAAAAGTAATCTGGGGGAGGTAAGCCAAAACAACAGTGAGAAGTGTTGAAATGCTTGTGCTCTTCTTCAGGGGAAAAACTGGAGTGCTCTTGACTTATAGCAATTAGCTACATAAAGAATTATTTCACATGTTCTAAGGGATTTTGTAGACACTCTAAATCTTAATTGAAAGCAAAACAAGAAACAGGGTTGTTAAAGAATGGGAGTTTACATTTACTCTTGAATTCTTAGAAATCTGGCATTATACTCTGAAAATATAACTACATGTAAAAATATGGCTGTAATTCTATTTCTTATAAAAGGATTTTTAATAGTCATACCATTCAACAATGGTCAATGAAGTTTCCAAACTGTATTTTGAGGAGCCTTAGATGCTGATGTTCTGGAAAAGTTTAAAATGAAGAGCAAGAGAACTTCTGCATGTAACTTTATATTGTAGTTCCATGAACAATTCAATTTGGTACTAGAAATCAGCACTCTGTGTGTGTGCATGTTATTTTTAGTAGGCTGTTAATGTCACTTTGAAAACAACTGATGTAAGTAATCTACTAAAATTAATAGCTAAATCTGAAAAATTTAAAGCAATCAGGTAAATGAAAAGTAAAAAGAAAGCCCATCTGCTCAGACACAGTTGACTTCTAAATGTTTTTGAAGGTGACTTCAAGCAAGGGGTAATGCCTTTAAAATAACACACTTGCTGCATGCAGAAATTAAAAGAGATTCTAACAGAAAGAGGAACTTCTATTTAGAAAATCAAATGAACCATTCACATTATACTAAATGGTGTTTTCATAGACAACAAATAACTTCATATGTTAAGTTTGTAAAAAATGAAAATACTGAGGTTGTGATAATGTACAGTTATGGCACTGATCATTATGAACAGAAGCAGAGTTTAGTTTGCTCTATTGGTTCACATTAACATCTCATTGGGGGTCAAGAAGTGTAAAACTCAATACTAGTATCAGATGCTTTTTTCATGTAAATATGAAAATATAATTCAGAAATAGATTATATTTTCATTTTAACAGCTGGAGCAACTTGATTACGTTAAGAAAAAAATTGCTCATATTAAAACTTGTCAAGAAAGTGTTCTTTGTTTTTAAAGTGCCAATGTAGAAGGATTAGACTGTAGACTTAGGAAACAATATCCTTTATTATATGATATAAAGGAACAGAATTGTGGTCAATAAGAAGTTTAAAATTATATAAGACAACAACTAAAGTAAACCCTTTGAAACTCAAAGTCAGTTTTATTTTTTTTTTATTTTTTTTAAAGATTTTTATTTATTTATTTGACAGAGAGAGATCACAAGTAGGCAGAGAGGCAGGCAGAGGGAGAGAGAGGAGGAAGCTCCCTGCTGAGCAGAGAGCCTGATGCGGGACTCGATCCCAGGACCCTGAGATCATGACCTGAGCTGAAGGCAGCGGCTTAACCCACTGAGCCACCCAGGCGCCCCAAAGTCAGAGTTTTAAAAAACTGTTTTGGTACATAATAATTCTTAGAAAGAGTTATTTGATTTATAAAGCCACCATAGACAGTTGTGTATTTTTTTAATCATTAAGCTCTCATTACTACAAAAAATATGTATTATAATTTTGGAGGGTAATTAAGTATAATAGTAGGTTGTGTGTTCTTAGAACTATCCAGCTTTGACTTGGGGTTCTTTTCTAGTCTAGTTTCATTGAACTTCAATGTTATTTCCATAATGAATTTGGATTTTTCATTTGTCTTCCTTTTTTTTTAATAAATTAAGGGTTTTGTCTTGTTTTGACTTGACTGTCCTCACCATCTTATATTTAAGTTATTAAGTGAAGAATATGTTAAATTTTTCTAAAAAATATGTTCAGCCTTATCATACTCTACTTAGCCAAGCACCTTCATATAATTACTACTTTTTACGGTTAAAATCAGAATGTTTTTATTTGTTTGCTCACTAGTGATTCTTGAATAATTTATTTTGAATATCACTTCTAGAATTGAAGTGAAAAACTCATGATATATGTGGTGATGAATTAAAGATGCTACTACATTGTTTATTTGAGGTGACATACTGACCACCTTTTTACACAGGCATTATAATTAACTGTTGCAATTTTTCCTAGGTTAAATTTTATAATTATCTACAAGTTTTCTTCAATTTAGATTGTATTAACTATAAGTGCACACTTAGAACACTTTAACTACAAGCATGGTGATTAAAAATGCAATCTGAAACTTAAATTGTTGTTTCCTAAAGCCAGTTCATGGTGTCCTTGGTAAAAACAAGCCCTGGGCAGTCTCCTCACATAACTCCTAGTTTAAGAATTTCCGTGTTCCTTCGTGGAAGGAGCTGTCACATTCCTAAGAACTCCTTACCTTTTATTTCAGGTTTCTCAGTCCCTCCTTCTACTATGTACAACTTTCATAATATGGATAATCTAGTCACTACAGTTCATCAGTATTTTCTAGCTCTTTGGATTTAAATTGGCCATATCATACTTTTTTATGTTAAATAATGTACTTATGTTAATGTTAAATAAAAGTACACATGTACTTTTCCTAATACATTACACACACACACAAATAATTTCATAATTTAAAAAAATGGGAAATTTCCCATAATACTCTCATCATAATAAATATACATGATTCTTATGAAATCATATTTATAGTTGTATTAGAGATTTTATATTTGGCTCCTATTCCTAAAATTTTAACAAAACCATAATATTTTATCTAATGGATACTTTTCTAACTCATTCCTTGACTATCAGATATTTAGTTTGCTTATAATTTTTCAGTAAAGTGAATTTGTAATGGTATTTTTATAAGGTAATAATTAGGCACTACACACATCTCAATACTCAAGTTCTAAGAAGTAGCCAAACTCATTGAAAAGACTATACTAGAAGCTCTGGAAGAGGAAGGGAAGTTAGGAGAACTTTTAGGGATAAGAAGGGAGATGAAAACATGTTAGAAGACTGAAAGGGGTTGCAGAGTTAGTGGGGATATAAGCTTTGCTCCATGGCTCTCTTGATGATGGTAAGACATCAAAGGGATAGCTATCTGGGTGCCAAAGAAGCTAGCTTCTAGGCAGAGGGTGTCTCATTCCCTCCAAAGATAGCCTTGCACAGAGAGTGTCAAGAAAGTAGTAGTCCCTTGAATGGTACAGTCCAGGATATAGTCCAGTGCAGAACAATGGCAGATAATTTGAGAGGTGTCCCTGATTCATAGGTATTAAGTTAGGTTTCAGCAACTTGGTACAACTGGGCGAAGTCAGTAATAACAACTCAGGTTGAATTCCTACCTCTTCAGTAGAAAGGTGATTCAAGAATAGAATTAGATTGACTTGAGGAAAAGAAAAGAAGAGATATTTATTACACAGCTAAAT
Source organism: Neogale vison (assembly GCF_020171115.1). Lineage (NCBI taxonomy): Eukaryota > Metazoa > Chordata > Mammalia > Carnivora > Mustelidae > Neogale > Neogale vison. The sequence continues at coordinate 45,130,072 of NC_058096.1, read as the reverse complement.
ATTTGGACTAATATTAAAAACTACTAAATAACCTACTCTAAAAAGAAAGTCTTTTTGTATATCACTTTATCTTTCCGGATTTTCCCATTGAGAATTCATGGTAGTGGAATTGATATGTCAGTGGAGAGAGTAATGAACCATTCACTGTTTATTTTTCATGAACCTGGAAATGTATTGCCAAGTTGCTTATTCAAAATATGACCATAAGTGACTCTTAATATCACAAAACAAACTGAGGGTTGCTGGGGGGAGGGGGTTGGGAGAAGGGGGGTGGGGTTATGGACATTGGGGAGGGTATGTGCTTTGGTGAGTGCTGTGAAGTGTGTAAACCTGGCGATTCACAGACCTGTACCCCTGGGGATAAAAATATATGTTTATTAAAAAAAAAAAAGTATGACCAATTAACATTGCCATGGTCATCACATCCTTGCCAGATTTAAATGATACCAGTATTATCTTTTATGTTTTAGCCCACTGGCAAAAAAAAAAAAAAAAAAAAAAGTGCCTTATATTTCTTATATTTATTTATTTCAAACTAGTGAAGTGAAGCTATTGTCCTTGTATTTCTCTTATATAAATTATTTTCAGTCTTTTTCTCATTTATCTTTGAATCTTTTTCAATATATGCCATTATTAAATTTTCATTAAAGGTACTGGATGCAATTTTAGTATTTTTAAAAGAACAAGATGTTACTACTTTCCCCTCTTACAGCAACTAAATCCTAAGTTAGAAGATATAAGAATGAAATTTGGAAAACACTTAAAAAATTATACAATCATATTTACATTTAGATAATTCAGTATTTTAAGGGAAGTAAATATTTACTCATTGTTCTGCTACATTCAGTCAAAAAGTGAAGTAGGATGCTCCATGCATACTGGAGTTTTATTGTTACTTTTCAAGAACTGTAATAGAGCTGCAATTGTAACATATGGGAATCAATTCTCTAGTCTTTATTTTTGTATTTACTTTGTAAAACTGCAACATTCCATTTACTTATTTTTAAATGTTTGACTCTATAACACTCAATTAAAGGGGAATAAAAATACATTGATCTGAGGCAAATGCTCAGACTGAAGGAAAAAGCTTTTATTAGTGCAAGAATTAAACAAAATTTTTAGATGACATAAGTTTATGTTTAATTATGATCTATTAGAATGCAAATACTTTATTAATTGGTTGTGTTTACTTACATGAGAAATTATATTCAACTTATATTTTGGGAACATGAAATCAAATAACATCTATAAATACCACAATTTTAATAAAACGGAAAATTGTCATTATTACTCTTAGGCTTAAAACTTTTAGAAGTAGCTGAATTGTAAAGAACATTGTAATTGTTCCAGAAAAAAAATTTTTTTTCATTTTTTTTCTTTGGAGAATAAGAGTAAGAGAAAGAGAGAGAGAGAGAGAATACTCCACAAGCAACCATTATAGCACAGAAAATCCTGAAGTTTTGTGTAATCACAACTATGATTTCCTATTTTGATATTCACGGTGATCACATTACCTATAAAAAAGACCAAAGAAAGACATTTTTGCTGAGCTCCCTTTATTACCAGATACTATATTCCATTGTCTCATTTAAGCCTTCCAACAGTCTTAAGGGAGAAGTATTATCTTCATCTTGCAACCTAGGAAATTGCTGTTTAAAGTGGTTAAATAAGTTCCACAAATTCAGCCAGGGACTGAAAGCTGCAATTTAGTTCTGCCCTTTATATAGTCACTAAATCACTTCTTCAGCTTTTTCTCCTCTATGTAAAATAAACCAGTTCCAACCAGTTCCTTCAAACATTTCTTGATGGATAGAACAATCAAACATTATTAATCCTACTCTCCATATCCTCTTTAAATTCTTTTTCTTTCTTTCTTTTTTTTTTTTTCCTTGAGTAGGATCCATGCTCAGTGAGATCAAAACCTGAGCTGAGATCAATAGTTGGATGCTTAACTGGCTAAGCCACCCTGGTACCCCATAATCTTTTTTTATTTTCCATTTTGGAATACCAAAATAAACTTTTCAAAACTCTAAGATGCTTAACATGATTAAAATGCTAGAGAGTAACAGAAAATTTGATCACTTACAGCTTTAACAAGAATTCTAGATAATTCCACTTTGGGGATCAGGATATGGGAATTAAGAGTAAGTATGGAGGAAAGAAGTTTGTGTCTATATTACATATCATTCTTGATTAAGAACTGTTAGAAACAGAAATGGGTCAGCAGCAAGATATTTTACCCTAACCACATAATAGTAGTTACGGCCACAGTGGGATGTTAATAAAAATAGACTTTCTTTAAAGGCAGTATACCTCTGGGACAGAAGCTATTTTCTCACACTTTTAACAGGAACTGAGACCATTATAAAGCATTAGAATTTGGGTTTTGGTACATTAAACAAACAACTGGATTCACTTATCTTCAGACAGAGGTTTCATTAACCTGTTAATGTTTATTCATGCCAATTCTTAACAGACCAAAAATAGCAAAAATTCTCCTGAGACCAATATTCTTCAAGCAGCATCAACACCTTCACTTGTTAGAAGTAGATATAAAGTTTCTCTGCCCAGTTTCAAACCACCAATGTCATTTTTTCCCCAATCATCCCTCTCTTTAATCCCAACATACTCACTTATTTAATCTCTCTCCCTTTCTTTCCCTCTTCCCTGGTTTTAAATTAATTTTTTATTAAAACTGCTTTTTGAAAACTTGCATAACAATAATAGCTAACATAGTGAATACTTACAATGTCAAAGGGACAATGCTAAATCCTGTACGTACATTATCTTTTTCATACTTACAAAACCACATGACACAGTTACTGCTTTCTCTGCTAGCTTGTAATGGTTGGACAGCATCTTTACTCTGAAAGTGGCAGAACTGAGCTTTGAACTCATTCACTCCAGAGCCTGTATACCTCATCACGAAACTACACTGCCTTGCCTTAGAATTATACCTTTGGAAGTAACATTTCCAATGAAGTCATAACCAATTTCTTACAAAGGATTATGTTTTTTAAAAATCCATTTTGCAGTGATTTCAGAAACCAGAAAATTTGTCACTAAACACTGGTGTGGTTTTGGGTTTTAGGTTTTTTTAGACAGTTTTTCAAATAAAACAAATCAGTATCAAGTCACTGAGAAAATAATCTAAAGCTAAAATTGGAAGAAAAGATAGGAAGCAATTAGTGACAGCTTTGCAAATGTTAACTCTTTGCGGGCAGAGACTGTGCCTTATTTGGTGTGGTATCTTTGAATGTAACACTTGGATCACAGAAGATGTGAGTTAAACGAATCATGTAAACAATAACTTGAACTTTGAAGGTTTAGACTAGATTTTCTTATAGTTTAGACTCTAAGTTTTAGATCCTCAAAGGAAAAAAAACCACATAAACAACAAATAATCCTCTGTTCATTTCATACTTTGTTCAAACTCTTCATGTTTGAAAATTTAAGATGTTTTAATTTTAGAATTTCTTTCAGATCAGTGAGAAATAAAATATGTCAGAATGTGTGCTAATTCTAAAGACTAAAAATGGATTTATTTATAATGCTTACAGTTTATAGTAATAAAAATGATAATGTTCTTTATATGAAATCATTGCAAACGGTACTGGAGACGCTGCTAATTATATCTTACTATTCTCTACCCATGACTGAGATCAGTATTTTGGCTCTAACAGTTTCAAAGAAGTAAAATTTTAAACATACGGACAATGTTTGTATATTGTTGTGATTTGAAAGAAATTGTCATGTAGTTGAAAAATGCGCTATCTTCTCCCATCTACTGCCTTTTTCCTAGGCTAAGTCTCAGTAGAATGAGAAAACCAGTTGGGACGATGATAGAGTATGTTTATTTGTGTCCCGACTTTGATATGTAAATTTCTGTTCTAAAGGAATGAGAAATGACTGACCACCAGATATTCTCATAAGAGAATTCCTCTAACTATGAGAGAGAGGGAGAGAGAGAGTAGAGACTGTGAACTCTGAGAAGGATAAGCTTTGACATTTTACTTTCCGATGTAATGTACTCAAATGCAAAATACTGCCTACATTAAAATGCATAAAAAATCAATTTCAGGGTATAAGGTGTAAATGTTGGAATAGATTCATTCTGCTAGTCTTACAGATGATTCTTTACTCAGGCTGATATTTGTCTTTATGAATAATTGAATTTTATAACTCCTTAGCAGAGAAAATGAGATATTTCTCTATTTGAGGATTTTTCTCTAAATGATTATAAGTAGAATATAACTTTAAGAGAAACACTATAAAAAAAAGTTCTTAAAAACCCTAGGAATTGGGGCGACTGGGTGGTTCAGTTTTTAAGCATCTGCCTTCGGCTCAGGTCATGATTCCAGTGTCCTGGGTTCAAGTCCTGCATCAGGCTCCCTGCTCAGCGGGAAGCCTGCTTCTCCCTCTCCCACTCCCCCTGCTTGTGTTCCCTCTCTTGCTGTGTCTCTCTCTGTCAAATAAATAAAATCTTAAAACACACACACACACACACACAAACACACTCCCAAACTAGGAATTTACTTCTAAACGTTATATAACACAAAATTGGAAAGTGTATTTTCTCTGATAATAGTTTTTAATTCTGCTTACTTATATCTAATGTTTCACCAAATTAATACATAGTAATGATATCAGAACATGAAAAACAGGTTCTAGAAGACAAATTATAAAAATAAAAATAAGTAATATAAGAATGAAGTCCTTGAAATCTAAATAGGGTTCTGATTATAAGGAATTCCTTGTAGGAAAGAAATTCAAATTTGAAAAAAAATAGATGTAAAGGGAAAATAAATTATAATGTAAATTAAAACAAAATATTGAATACATAAATTGGAAATTATAAAAGAAAAATAAAGAAATTTATATAACTTACAAAATCTGACAGTTTGAATAACTACAAGTGAAATAAAAATAGAAAATGAGAATAAGTAGAGAACTTTTTCATATACTCATTTTAGGTAAGATATATACTATAAACCCTATTAGGCTGTAAAATGCTACTGTAATGTATATAAATGGGAATTTTCCCACAGCCAGAAAGTCTAACAAAGAGCCAACTGGAATTTCATCATTGCTAGGTATATACTCTTAACTCACAAACTATAACATTTGGGGCCAGCTATCTCAAAAATTAGATTATCAGGATTCACCAGTTTCAATGCCCTAGTCATCACAGCAATAATGAGTGATGAAAGAGAATGATCTTTGGGGGTAAAGTGAAGTGAGGCAGTCAAAAGAATCCATCATAAATGTAACATTAAATACAATATAGTTATTCCACCTAACAAGCAGTCTTTGGGGGGTTTAGTGAAGAACAAAGAGATAAAAAATGAGGGGCACCTGGGTGACTCAGCTGGTGAAGCCTCTGTCTTCAGCTTAGGTCATGAACTTGGGATCCTGGGATGATGTCAGATTCCCTGCTCAGTGGAGAGTCTGCTTCTCCCTCTCTGTCTACCCCTCCCCCTGCGTGCATGCTCTCTCTCTTTCTCAAATAAATAAAATCTTAAAAAAAAATGAAGCTGAATGTTGATCTGCCTTTTTAGTGATCCAACAAATGGGACACCAATGACATAACTCTCAGAGGAAAGCACACAGCACATAGGACAAGCACTAGCCCTGAGAGGCCAGCTACACAAAGGATGTCGAGGGTGAGTATCAGCCTAAGAATTGGGAACAACCAACAAAAAGAAGACTGCAATCTCATTGAGTCCTGCAAAAACACATTTGTCTGCTCCTGATATATCACAGATGGAGCTGATATCTACAAGTGAGAGAGAAAAGGGGTGTCTGGAAGCCAATCCACACCCCAGTGCTCTCAAAGCATAAAAGCTGTCAGTACAGATGGTATGTGCAGAAAAGATTTGATTGGGACTTGAGATTGACATTTTAAAATGAATACGTAATAGAGTAAACTAATAACCCAAGTATCTGAAAAGTTATGGTATCTGTCCAAAAAAGAGTCAAGGAAGAGCCCCAGGTGAGGAAAAAAGGAGAGAAGTTCCATTATAACACAGCTGGGAGCAATTACTGGAAAAGAGTAAAACAATATCACATTTAAGTTGTAACATTAAAACTGCTCAATAAACTAGTTACCCTATTCAATGGCACACTTAGAATAACATTATTGTGTTCTATCTTGCTGGATAACTGTATGGATCCAGAAGCTCATGTGTATATCTCTGAGAAATGGCACAATAAATATGTTGTTCAAGTAAGTAGCACACCCAGAAATGATTATGCTGCCCCATAAACGGGAGCATTGGAAAAATGCATTCATTCTGCAAATATTTTTCTGATGCCCCATATGTGCCAAGCAAAATTCTAGTTGTAGTGATCTTAGTGATGAGTGAACAGAGTCTGACATATCCCTGTTCTTGTGCTATTATATTACCCTGGGGATAAACCATAGTCAAGAAGGAACTCTCTGAAGAAGGGATATTGGCAATAAGATCCAACTAAAAAGTCATCAGCCATATTATGATCTAAGTGGTATGGGAAGGAGAGAATGTGTTATGGTCTGAGTTGTGTCCCCCAATATTCATAACTTGGAAGCCTTAACCCACAATATGACTGTATTTGTAAATAGAGCCTTCAAGAAGTTTACTAAGGGGAAGTGAAATCATAAGGGCAGATTCCTAATAAAATAATACTGATGTACCTGTAGGAAGAGGAAGAAACAGGAGTGTACATGCGCAGAGGAAAGGCTATGTGAGAATACAGCAAGAAAATAGCCATCTGCAAACCAGGAAGAGGTATCTTACCAGAAACCAATTCTTTTGGTAACCTGATCTTGGACTTTTCATCCTCTAAAATGATGAGAAAATAAATTCTTGTGCAAGCCACCTATTCTATGGTATTTTATCATGGAAGCCCTAGAAGAATAATATAGAAAGGGAGATACTTAAGACAGAGAAAACAATAATGCAAAGGCCCTAAGGAAAGAAGGAGCTGGGATGGTTCTACAAATCAAGTGATGTGAGTAGGAATGAACTCACATGAAGTATGGCAAATGTAGGAGATGAAACTGCAGAGGCAGGCAGGCAAGGGGCTAGATCATGGGGGCAGGGAAGGACTACGAGACCAGATCATGAACTTGAATTTTATTTTAAAGATTCCATAAAGATAATGAAAGATAACAGACAAGACCTGCTACTCTTAGGAGAATGGATATTGGAGTTCAAACATGGAACTGGAAAGCTATTTCAGTCCAGATTTGACCTATGAAGTTTATAGTGATCAAGAGGAGGGAAGAGATTTGGGGTAAATTTTGAAGGTAGGAACCATGAAACTTGCTGATGAATTAACAGGAAAAAAAAAAAAGTCAGTTTCCTGGTTTTGCCCACTGTGGATACAGATTTACTCATTCTAAGTATCAAACAAGAACCACAAGATTTAGATTTCTGTACTGAAGGTTATTTATAGCTTGCGATTCATTAAAATAAAGAAATATTTTGTTGACAATGACTTAACACAAACTTGTATAACGATTATATTCAAATTCACAAAGACAATTAAAAAAAAACCATAAAGCTGAGTCTTAATACTTTCTCTTTCAGAAAGTAACTTCTTATCCACATGATTAGAAATTACTACCTTAGTGTTATCTCTCTTTATTAATCTCTCCTTGTGAGACCTCTCCTGTAGATTGCACACAGCTTTTACTCCATACATATTTTACTGCATACATATTTCTCACTTAAGGACCCAAAGACCGATCACAACAATATAATTCTTTTGTTTCTATCCTTGTTAACATTGATTGTTACAGTTTTGTCTCTCCATCCTGCATTTCTTTGACCCTTTATCCATGTTCCAACAAACTGAGATATTGTGCAGACCCATTTCAGGTTATTGTAAACTGGACTGCTCTAGAATAATATATTTTTCTGATTTGGCCAGGGTTATATGATGTGTTGTCTTGTCATTTTGATAAAATGGCCAGATCTATTAGCTTTTTGTATGCCTTATTCATATCTCATTATTGCCAATAGATATGGCTATATTTGTATTGTTCATCTCCTGATATTTACTCTGGGAGTTTGTGGAGATCATTTAATCTAACCAAACTGGACTTAGCAGGGTGACTCTGCTTCAATCTACAGACCAGTAGTCTACTCCAGCAAATACTAGCTTTTCATGGTATTGGCAGAGGTGCAAAAAACCAAACAAAACCAAGTTAGGCTTTGTGAGATGTAGACTCAGAGCTGACAACTTTACCTTAGGTTCTTATTCTGTTATAAGGGAATGAACTTGAATACAAGGAGTTAAGAATTGAGAACAATAATTCCATTTGCCATACCAATATTCATATATTACACCGATATTTACCCTTCTCTAATTACACAGATTTTTAAAAAGAGTATAACTAATCGAGGCCCAGGCATGGCTCAGTCAGTTAAGCATCTCTCTTTTTTTTAATTAATTTAAAATTTTTTTTTTATAAACACATAATGTATTTTTAGCCCCAGGGGTACAGGTCTGTGAAAAACCAGGTTTACATACTTCACAGCACTCACCATAGCACATACCCTCCCCAATGTCCATAACCCCATCACCCTCTCCCGATGTCCCTCCAACCAGCAATCCTCAGTTTGTTTTGTGAGATTAAGAGTCTCTGATGGTTTGTCTCCCTCTTGATCCCATCTTGTTTCATTTATTCTTTTCCTACCTCCCAAGTCCCCCACGTTACATCTCCACTTCCCCATATCTGTGAGACCATATGATAGTTGTCTTTCTCTGATTAACTTATTTTGCTCAGCATAATACCCTCTAGTTCCATCCATGTTGTTGTGAATGGCAAGATTTCATTTCTTTTGATGGCCGCATAGTATTCCATTGTATATATATATACAACATATTCTTTATCCATTCATCTGTTGATGGACATCTAGGTTCTTTCCATAGTTTGGCTATTGTGGACATTGCTGCTATAAACATTTGGGTGCACGTGCCCCTTTGGATCACTACGTTTGTATCTTTAGGGTAAATACCCAGTAGTGTAATTGCTGGGTCTTAGGGTAGTTCTATTTTCAACATTTTGAGGAACCTCCATGCTGTTTTCCAGAGTGGTTGCACCAACTTGCATTCCCACCAACAGTGTAGGAGGGTTCCCTTTCTCTGCATCCTCGCCAGCATCTGTCATTTCCTGACTTGTTAATTTTAGCCATTCTGACTGGTGTGAGGTAGTGTCTCATTGTGGTTTTGATTTGTATTTCCCTGATGCCAAGTGATGTGGAGCATTTTTTCATGTGTCCGTTGGCCATCTGGATATCTTCTTTACAGAAATTTCTGTTCATGTCCTCTGCCCATTTTTTGATTGTCTTATTTGTTCTTTGGGTGTTGAGTTTGCTAAACTCTTTATAGATTTTGGATACTAGCCCTTTATCTGATATGTCATTTGCAAATATCTCTCCCACTCTGTCCGTTGTCTTTTGGTTTTGTTAACTGTTTCCTTTGCTGTGCAAAATCTTTTGATCTTGATGAAATCCCAATAGTTCATTTTTGTCCTTGCTTTCCTTGCCTCTGGCGATGTTCTTAGGAAGAAGTTGCTGTGGCTGAGGTCGAAGAGGTTGCTGCCTGTGTCCTCCTCAAGGATTTTGATGGATTCCTTTCTCACACTGAGGTCCTTCATCCATTTTGAGAAGCATCTAACTCTTGATTTCAGTTCAGCTCATGATCTCAGGATTGTGTAATCAAGCCCTATGGTGGGCTCTGTGCTCAGTGGGGAGTCTGCTGGAGATATCTTCCTGCCCCTCCCCCCATTCCCATGTGTGTGCACACTCTCTCTCTCTCTCTCAAATAAATCTTAAAAATGTGTATAACTAATAATGATAGACTTATTACAAAAATGAAAATGCAATAAATATATGTAATACATATATAATATACACATATATATACTTAAATACATATATGTGCACATATAGATTTACATATACACACATATATAACTGGAGAGGAGATTGATAAATAAATACAAAACTAAGATTTGCAGAGGGACCCCTCTGAGTATTTAGTTGAGTGACGATCAACACACGTGTAATAGGAAATAACATCCATAAGCAAATGGCTTCACTAGTCTACCAAATACTTCAAAAATAAATAATACCTAATCTGAACAAAAATTTCAAAAATACTGAAAAGTAGGAAATACGAACCAATGCATTCTATAAATTCAATATTACTATGATACCCAAACCAGACAGAAATAGTAAAAGAAAAGACAATTATAAGTCAGTAACACTAAGATATATGGATTCAAAAACTCTTTAAAAATTTTTAGGAAATGAAACTTAACCATATTTACAAAATATATTGAATAATGACACAGGGATTTTATCCTAGGTATTTTATCCTGGGAACATAATTAACATCATTTTTTTTAAGATGGTAAATATTTATTTATTTATTTATTTAAAGATTTTATTTATTTATTTGACAGATATCACAAGTAGGCAGAGAGGCAAGCAGAGAGAAGGAGAGGAGGAAGCAGGCTCCCCATGGAGCAGAGAGCCGGATGCGGGGCTCAATCCCAGGACCCTGGGATCACAACCTGAGCCGAAGGCAGAGACTTTAACCCAATGAGCCACCCAGGCGCCCCGGTAAATCTTTATTTTTGATTGAAGTACCATCAACATATAACATTCGTTTCAGGTGTATAGCATAATGATTCAACACTTGTATACAAAGGGAATGAGCACTACATTAAGACAGTTACCATCTGTCACCATACAAAGTTAAAAATTCTTTTTCTTGTGATGGTAATATTTATGATTGATTTTCTTAGAATTTTTCAAGTTTGCGATACAATATCATTGACTATACTCACCATACTGTGCACCATATCACTGTGACTTATTTATAACTTGAAGATTGTACCTCTTAATCCCCTTCACCCATTTCACCCACTCAATTACCTCTCTCTCATCTAGTTACCACCAATCTGTTCTTTATATCTATGTTTTGGTTTGTTCATTTGTTTTTCAGATTCCACATGTAAGAGAATCTATAGTATCTTTCTTTGTCTGACTTATTTCACATACATAATACCCTCATGGTCCATTCATGTCATCACAAAAAGCAAGGTTTCGTTTTTTTTTAATGGTTGAGTATTATTCCACTGGATACATGTACTACATTTCCTTTAATGGACATTTAGTTTTTTTCTATATCATGGCCACTATAAATAATGCTGTAATGAACACAGGGGTAAATATTTATTTTTAAATTAGTATTTTCATTTTCTTTGGTAAACACCTAGAAATGGAACTGCTGGGTCATAAGTAGTTATATTTTCAGTTTTTTGAAGAACTTTCACACTGTTGTCCATAATGGTCACACCAATTGACATTTCCACAAACACTATACAAGAGTTCCCCATCCTCCACATTCTCAACAACGCTTTTCACTTGTCCTTTTCATAAAAGCCATTCTGACAGGTGTGAGGTAGTACCTCATTATGATTTTTGATTTGCACTTCCCTAATGATTAGTGATGTTGAGCATCTTTTCATATGAATGTTGGTCATATGTATGTCTTCTTTGAAAAATGTCTATTTTCAGATCATCTGCCCATTTTTTAAACAAGATTGTTTTGTATTATTGAGTTCATGATTTCCTTATTTATGGATATTAACCCTTTACCAGATGTATGGTTTGCATGTATCTCCTCCCATTTAGGAGGCTGCCTTTTCATTTTGTTGATAGTTTCCTTCACTGTGTAGCTTTTTAGTTTAATGTAGTTCTAATTGTTCATTTTTGCTTATGTTGTCATTGCCTTTGGAGGAAGATCCAAATAAATATCACTAAGACCAATATCAAGGAGCCTACTGCATATGTTTTCTTCTAGTTTTATGGTTTCAGGTCTTACATTCAAGTCTTTAATTCATGTTAAGTTAATTTTTGTGTATGGTGGAGGATAGCGATCCAGTTTCATTCTTTTGCATGTGGTTGTACAGTTTCCCCAACATCATTTATTGAAGATACTATCATTTCCCCATTATTTATTCTTACCAACTCTGTCAAAAATTAATTGACCATATATGGATGGGCATATTTCTGAGCTCTCTGCTCTGTCCCATTCATCTATGTGTCTGCTTTTATGCCAATATCATAGTTTCAACTAGTATAGCTTACTAATATAGTTTGAAATCATACATTATAATATTTCCAGATTTGTTCTTTCTCAAATTGTTTTGGCTCTCTGAGATCAGGCATAAAAGAATTCCATACAAATTTTAAGGTTGTTTGCTCTCATTTCATAAAAAAGGCCTTTAAAATCTTGATATTGCATTATCAAAGAGATTGTATTGATTCTGTAGGTTGCTCTGGGTAATATGGATAAATAAACAATATTATTTCTTCTCCATGAGCATGGAATATTTTTCCATTTATTTGCGTCTTCCTCAATTTCTTTCAACAATGTCTTATAATTTTCAGTGTACAGATCTTTCACCTCTTTGGAGAAATTTATTCTTAGGTATTTTTTTTTTTTTACACAATTGTAAACTAAATTATTTTACTAATTACTAATTTCTCTTTCTGATAGTTCATTGTTAGGGTATAAAAATGCAACGGATTTTTGTATGTTGATTTTGTATCCTGCAGCTTCACTTAATTCATTGGTTTGTTTTTAACAGTTTTTGGTGGTCTTTTGGGTTTTTGATATATAAAATCACATCATCCCCAAAAGTGAGTTTTACTTTTTCCTTTCTAATTTAGATGCCTTTTACTTCTTTTTTATGCTTAATTGCTCTGGCTAGAACTTCCATTACTATGTTGAATAAATGTGGCAAGAATCATCCATTTCTTATTCCTAATCTTAAAAGAAAATGTTTCAATTTCTCACTGTTGAGTATGGTGTTAGCTATGGGCTTGTCATATTTGGTCTTTCTTATATTGAGTTTCATTCTGTCTATGACTATTTTGTTGAGAGTTTTATCATAAATGGCTGTTGAATTTTGTCAAATGATTTTCTGAATCTATTGAGAAAACCATGACTTTTATCCCTCACTTTGTTGATGTGGTTTATCATGTTGACTGATTTGCATATGTTGAACCATCCTTACATCTCCAGAATAAATTCCACTTAATCATGTTGTATGATCCTTTTAATATATTTCTGAATTCATTTTGCTAATTTTTTTTCCAATTTATTTATTTTCAGAAAAACATTATTCATTATTTTTTCACCACACCCAGTGCTCCATGCAAGCCGTGCCCTCTATAATACCCACCACCTGGTACCCCAACCTCCCACCCCCCCGCCACTTCAACCCCTCAGACTGTTTTTCAGAGTCCATAGTCTCTCATGGTTCACCTCCCCTTCCAATCTACCCAAATTCCCTACTCCTCTCTAACGCCCCTTGTCCTCCATGCTATTAGTTATGCTCCACAAATAAGTGAAACCATAAGATAATTGACTCTCTCTGCTTGACTTATTTCACTCAGCATAATCTCTTCCATTTTGCTAATTTTTAAATATATTTTGCATTTATGTTCACCAGGAATATTAGCCTAGAATTTTCCTTTTTTGTGTGATGTCCTTGTCTAGTTTTATTACCAAGGAAATGCTCATCTGGTAAAATAAGTTTGGGAATGTTCCCATCTCTTCAATTTTGGGAGACTTTGAGACAAATAGGTATTAAATCTTTGAATATTTGATAGAATTCACCAGTGAAGCTGTCTTGTCCTGGACTTTTGTTTGTTGCAATGTTTTGATTATTGATTCAATTACCTTAGCTAGTAATTATTCTGTTCAGATCTACTGTTTCTTCCCAATTCAGTCTTGGAAGATTGTATGTTTCTAGGAATGTATTTATCTACTTCTTCAGGTTGTTGAAGTTGCTGGCAAATAATTTTTCATACTAGTTTCTTATAGTCCTTTTTATTCCTGTGACATCAATTATAACTTCTCCTTCATTTCTGGTTTTATTTGGCTGGCCTTCCTTCCTTCCTTCCTTCCTTTCCTTTCTTTCTTTTCCTCCTTTCCTTTCCTTTCTTTCCTTCCTCTCTCTCTCTCTCTCTCTCTCTCTCTCTCTCTCTCCTTCTTTTCCCTCCCCTTTCCTCTCCTCTCCCCGCCTTTTTTTTCCCTTCCTTCTTTTCCTTCCTGGCTAAAGGTCTGTCAAATTTGTTTATCTTTTCCAAGAACCAGCTCTTCAGTTCATTGATACTTCCTACTTTTTATTTCAGTTTCTATTTCATTTATTTCCACTCTTATCTTTATTATTTCCTTCCTTCTACCAACTTCGAACTTCATTTCTCCTTTTTCTAGTTTCTTTAGGTGCAAGTTTTTTTTTTTTTAATTAAGACTTTATTTATTTGAGAGTCTGAGAATGAGAGAGAGGGAAAGCATGAGAGGAGGAAAGGACAGAGGGAGCAGCAGATTCCTTCCTGAGCAGGGAGCCTGATGTGAGACTCATCCTAGGACTCCTAGATCATGACCTGAGCAGTAGACACTTACCCATCTAAGCCACCCAGGTGCCAGGTGTAAGTTTAGATTGAGATTTTTCTTGTTTCTTGAGGTGGCTCTCTATTGCAATAAACTTCTCTCTTATAACTACTTTTGCTACATCCCATAGATTTTGGTATGCTGTATTTCCATTTTCATTTGCTCAAGGTAATTCATATTTCTGCTTTGATTTTTTTGTGGACCCATTGATTGTTCAGTAGCATGCTGTTTAATCTCCACATATTTGTGAGCATTCAAGTTTTCTTCTTGTGATTGATTTCTAGCTTCATAACATTGTTGGAACAGATGCTGAATATAATTTTAATCTTCTTAACTTTATTGAGACTTGGTTTATAGTATAATATATGATCTATCCTGGAGAATGTTCCATGTGCACTTGAAAAGAAAGTGTTTTCTATTTTTAAAGAAATGTTCTGTATATATTTATTAACTCCCTTACTATTTTATTGCTGTCAATTTCTACCCTTAGGTCTGTTAATATTTGCTTTCTATATCTAGGTGCTCTTATGTTGGTATATAAATATTTACAATTGCCATGATTTCTTGTTAAATTAACTCCCTTTATTATTACGTAATGCCTATCTTTGTCTTTCATTATAATCTTTGTTTTAAAGTCTATTATTTTCTGATATAAATTTAGATACCTTAGTTTTCTTTCGGTTTCTATTTGCTTGAAATTTTTTTTCCATCACTTCACTTATAGTTTGTATGTCCTTATATCCAAAGTCTTTTGTAGACAGCATAGAGATGGGTCTTATTTTTTAATCCACTCAGCTACCCTGTGTCTTTTGATTGAAAATTTAGTACATTTACATTTAATCACCGACAGATATATATTTATTGCTATTTTGTTGTCTTCTTGTTATTTTTATAGTTTTTCTCTGTTCCTTTCTTCTTATCTTGCAGTCCTGTGGGACTGCAATTACATTCCATGCTGTGCTCAAGACAGGCATGGAGCCTGCTTAAAATTCTTTCCCTCCCTCTACCTCTGTCTGCTCACTATCTTTCTCTGATAAAACAAACAAACAAACAAACAAACAATCCAGAAAAAGAGTGCCTATTGTATGATCCCTGTGACATAAAATTCTGGACAATATGAACTAAAGTATAGAGACAAAAATAGAACCATAATGACTGGTTATAGGCAGAATGGATGAGAGAAGAATTATGAAAGTGCAGGAGAAAATACCTGAGAATGATGAGTATGTTCCTTATTTTAATTATGTTATTGGTTTTACGGCCATATACATGTCAAAACTTAGTAAATAGTACATTTTAAAGTACAGTTTATTGTATGTCATTATACCTCATAAAGTTGTTATTCATGAGTCTTATAATTATCTCTTCATTTTTAACTAAATTTTACAGATTTTAAAGTACACAAATCTTTCAGAGAGTACATAGTTCTTCATTGTGACATCTTTTTATAACTAGCTTACTTCTTTTTTTGAAATTGGAATATTTATATTAAGTAGTTAATAATCTCTTTAAAGCAAAGAGTGTATTTCTGAAAACTCAAGTACAGTTGACCTTTGAAAAACTAGGGTCTGGTTCAGTCAAAAAAATCTGCAAATAATTTCTGACTTTCCAAAACTTAACTACTAATGACCTGCTATTGATCAGAAGTCTTACTGAGAACATAGTCAATTAACACATCTTGTATGTTATAGGTATTATATACTGTATTCTTACAATAAAGTAAGATATAGAAAATAAAACGTTATTAAAAGAATATAAGAAAAATATAATAATACATATACAGTACTCTTTTGAATTCATAAAAAATTTGCTTACAGGTATACCGACAAAGTTCAAACCAATGTTTTTCATGGGTCAACTGCAATTCTTGAGAGCAGTGTGATTTTACGCAACTAAAAAGAATGAAAGGCCAAAAGGGGAAAAACACTTCAACTGATCAAACAAAAAAATAAGAAAAATAATAAATTTAATAGTTTAGGAGGAAAGATTAAAGTACAGATTCTGTTCGAAGTACTGATATTCAGAGAAATGGCTTTAGAACAGATTTATAAAAAATTTGTATTTTTTCAATTAATTAAAATCAGAAGTGTTTTGTTTTGGAAGATGTATTGTTTAAAATCATAATGAGCAGCTTGCATAATTTAATTTCTATATAAATGTCTATTGAATATAAAAAGTATATAAACAGTAGTGTAGCAAGAAAATAAATGGCAAAAATTTTCAACCATTAGTGATTAAGACCATAGTCAGAAGACTTCGTCCAGAGAAGAACAGATGAATGAGAGAACAAAATGTTAAAAGGGTAACAACAACCCCAGAAAAATATACACTAACTAAATCAGAAAAGACCCAAAACTGAGGGGAGAAAAAAGGAGAGAAAAGAAAAAAAAAATACACACACACACACACACACACATAGATACACATACATACATACATACACACATGAATAGACTGGTGAATAGAACAGAACCACACACTTGATTTTGGGTGTATTTTGATTTGTTAGAAGAACCTGCCTCCCAAGATTTTAAAGAAAGAAAAACACACACACACACACAATGAAGGGATGGATTATGACTGTAAAGATGAAAATTTAAAAAGGCTTTAAAAAAGGAACTTATACGATAAATTGGTTGAAAAAAGAAAAAAAAATGGAGGGAATTTGATTAGGTCAGAGACTAGAACAAAGCCATATGCTAGATTTAGGGCATATTTTGGTCTGTTAGAAGAAACTGTATCCCAAATTTTTTTTTTTTTTTAAAGATTTTATTTATTTATTTGAGAGAGAAACAGTGAGAGAGAGCATGAGCGAGGAGAAGGTCAGAGAGCGAAGCAGACTCCCCATGGAGCTGGGAGCCTGATGTGGGACTCGATCCCGGGACTCCAGGATCACGCCCTGAGCCGAAGGCAGTCGTCCAACCAACTGCGCCACCCAGGCGTCCCGTGTATCCCAAATTTTTAAAAAAAGAAAAGTCTATATGTATACAAAAAAAATAATGTTAAATACAATGAAGGGATAAATATGACTAAAAAAAGGAAAATTAAAAAGATTTTTAAAAAAGCATTGATAAGATAAAATAGTTAAAATTATAAGGCAGAAAAACTCACCTCAAAAAAAAAAAAGAAAAAGAAAATGACAAAGGGGCACCTGGGTGGCTCAGTGGGTTAAGCCTCTGCCTTCGGCTCAGGTCATAATTTCAGGGTCCTGGGATCAAGCCCCACATCCGGCTTTCTGCTCAGTGAAGAGCCTGCTTCCCTTTCCCTCTCTCTGCCTACCAGTGATCTCTGTCTGTCAAATAAATTAAAAAATTTTTAAAAACAAAACAAAACAAAACAAACAAACAAACAAAAAACCAAAACAAACAAACAAACAAAAAAACAAGAGGCAGTACTGACTGCTAGGGACCTAACCAATATGAACATTAGTAAGAGTTCAGAACTAGAGTTCAGAATGACAATTATAAAGATGCTTGCAGGGCTTGAAAAATACATAGGAGATACTAAAGAGTCTCTTCCTGGAGAAATAAATTCCCTTTCTAAAGAAATAAAAGAACTAAAGTCTAACCAAGTTGAAATAAAAAAGGTATTAATGAGGTGCAATAAAAAATGGAGGCTTTTACCGCTAGGATGAATGAAGCAGAAGAGAGAATTAGTGATACAGAAGACCAAATGATGGAGAATAAAGAAGCTGAGAAAAAGAGATAAACAACTATTTGATCACAAGGGGAGAATTCAAGAGATAAGTGATGCCATATGTTGAAACAATATTAAAATAATTGGGATCCCAGAAGAAGAAAGAGAAAGGGGCAGACGATATATTGAGGCAAATCATAGCAGAGAACTTCCCTAATTTGCGGAAGGAAACAACATCAAAATTCATGAGGCAGAGAACTCCCTCAAAATCAATAAAAATAGGTCACCAGCCTGCTATCTATTAATAAAACTTACAAATCTCAGAGTCACAGAGAAAATCCTGAAAGCAGCTCGGGACAAGAGGTCTGTAACGTACAACAGCAGAAATATTAGGTTGGCAGCAGACCTATCCACAGAGACCTGGCAGACCAGAGGACTGGCATGATATACTCAGAGAACTAAATGAAAAAAATATGCAGCCAAGAATACTATATCCAACTAGGCTGTCACTGAAAATAGAAGGAGAGATAATACAGACCAGAAAGGAACAGAGACAATATACAGTAACAGTCACCTTACAGGCAATACAATGGCACTAAATTCATATCCTTCAATAGTTACCCTAAATGCAAATGGGCTAAATGCTCCAATCAAAAGACAGAGGGTACCAGAATGGATAAAAAACAAACAAACAAAAAAAAAAACCAAGACCCATCGATATGCTGTCTGCCAGAAACTCATTTTAGACTCAAAGACACTTCTAGATTTAAAGTGAGGGGGTGGAAAGCAATTTACCATGCTAATGGACATCAAAAGAAAGCTGGGGTAGCAATCCTTATATCAGATAAATTAGATTTTAAGCTAAACACTGTAATAAGAGATGAAAAAGGACACTATATCATACTTAAAGGTTCTGTCCAACAAGAAGGTCTAACAATTTTAAATACCTATACCCCTAACATGGGAGCAGCCAACCACATAAACCAATTAATAACAAAATCAAAGAAACACATCGACAATAACACAATAATAGCAGGGGACTTTAACACCTCCCTGAAATGGACAGATTATGTAAGCAAGAGATCAATAAGGAAATAAAGGCTTTAAATGACACACTGGTCCAGAGAGACATCACAGATATATTCAGAATATTCCATCCCAAAGCAACAGAATACACATTCTTCTCTAGTTCACATGGAATATTCTCCAGGTTAGATCACATCCTCGGTTACAAATCAGGTCTCAACTGGTATCCAAAGACTGGAATCATTCCCTGCATGTTTTCAGACCACAATGCTTTGAAACCAGAACTCAACACAAGAAGAAAATTGGAAAGAACTCAAATACATGGAGGCTAAAGAGCACCCTCCTAAAGAATAAATAGGTCAACCAGGAAATTAAAGAAGAATTAAAAAAACTTCTTGGAAACAAATGAAAATGAACACAGAACTGTTCATAATCTTTAGGATGCAGCAAAGGTGGTCCTGAGAGTAAAGTATACAGCAATACAAGCCTTTCTCAAGAAACAAGAAAGGTCTCAAATACACAACACCTAACCCCACACCTAAAGGAGCTGGGGGAAGAATAGCAAAGAATGCCTAAACCCAGCAGCAGAAGAGAAATAATTAAGATCAGAGCAGATATTAATGAAATAGAAACCAAAAGAATAGTAGAACAGATCAATGAAACTAGGAGCTGGTTCTTTGAAGGAATTAATAAGATTGATAACCCCCTGGCCAGACTTAACCAAAAGTAAAGAGAAAGGACACAAATTAATAAAATCATGAATGAAAGAGGAGAGATCACAACCAACACCAAAGAAATAATTATAAGAACATATTACAAACACTATACACCAGCAAATTTGACAATCTGGAAGAAATGGATGCATTCCTAGAGACATAGAAACTACCAAAACTGAACCAGGAAGAAATAGAAAACCTGAGCAGACTCTAACCAGTAAGGAGATTGAAACAATCATCAAAAATCTCCCAGGGGTGCCTGGGTAACTCAGTGGGTTGAGCCTCTGCCATCCGCTCTGGTCATGGTCTCAAGATCCTGGGATTGGGTCCTACGTTGGGCTCTCTGCTTGGCGGGGAGCCTGCTTCCCCTCTCTTTCGCCTGTCTCTCTGCCTACTTATGATCTCTCTGTCAAATAAATAAATAAAAATCTTAAAAAAAAAAAAATCTCCCAAACAAGAGCCCAGTATAGATGGCTTTCCCAGGGGAATTCTACCAAACACTTAAAGAAGTATTAATACCTATTCTCCTGAAACTGTTCCAAAATATAATAGAAATAGAAGGAAAACTTCCAAACTCATCCTATGAGGCCAGCATTACCTTGATCCCAAAACCAGACAAAGACCCCATCAAAAAGAAAAATTACAGACCAATGTCCCTAATGAACATGGATGCAAAAATTCTCATCAAAATACTAGACAATAGGATCCAACAGTACATTAAAAGGATTATTCACCATGACCAAGTGGGATTTATTCCTGGGCTGCAAGGCTGCTTCAACATCCTCAACATCCAGAAATCAATCAATGTGATACAATACATTAATAAAAGAACAAGAACCATATGATACTCTCAGTAGATGCTGAAAAGGCATTTGAGAAAGTGATCGAAACTCTTCACAGTGTAAGGACAGAGGGTACACACCTCAAATCATAAAAGCCATCTATTAAAAACCCACAGCAAATATCATTCTCAATGGGGAAAAACTGAGAGCTTTCTCCCTATCCCTAAGGTCAGGAACGTGGCAAGGCTGTCCACTATCACCACTGCTATTCAACATTGTACTACAAGTCCTAGCCTCAGCAACCAGACAACAAAATGAAATAAAAGGCATCGGAACCAGCAAAGAAGTCATCAAACTCTCACTCTTTGCAGATGATATGATACTATATGCGGAAAACCCAAAAGACTCCACTCCAAAACTGCTAGAACGCATACAGGAATTCAGTAAAGTGTCAGGATATAAAATCAATACACAGAAATCAGTTACATTTCTATACATCAACAACAAGACAGAAGAAAGAGAAATTAAGGAGTCAATCCCATTTATAATTGCACCCAAAACCATAAGATACCTAGGAATAAATTTAACCAAAGATACAAAGAATCTTTACTCAGAAAACTATAGAGTACTCTTGAAAGAAATTGAGGGAGACACAAAGAAATGGAAAAACATCTCATGCTCATGGACTGGAAGAATAAATATTGTGAAAATGTCTATGTTATCTATAGCAATCTACACATTTAATCCAATCTCTATCAAAATACCATCAACTTTTTTCAAGGAAATGAAACAAATAATCCTGAAATGTGTATGGAATCAGAAGAGACCCGGGAATGTTGAAAAAGAAAAACAAAGTTGGTGGCATCACAATTCCAGACTTTAAGTTCTCTACAAAGCTGTTATCATCAAGACGTATGGTACTGGCACAAAAACAGCCACATAGATAAATGGAACAGAACAGAGAGCCCAGAAATGGACCCTCAGCTCTATGGTCAACTAATTTTCGACAAAGTAGGAAAGAATGTCTAATGGAAAATTGGACAACCACATGCAGAAGAATGAAACTGGACCATTTCCTTACACCAAACACAAACATAGGTCCCAAGCAAATTAAAGACCTCAACGTGAGACAAGGATCCATCAAAATCCTTGAGGAGAACACAAGCAACCTCTTCAACCTCAGCTACAGCAACTTCTTCCTAGGAACATTGCCAAATAAATAAGTAATACATTATGTTAATAAAAAAAGATTTTCTGCACATAAAAAATGAGAGAATGCTATTATAAAATTTTAAAACACCGAATTGAATTTACTCTTAATTTGTTACAATTACCTTTCTTTTTTCTTCAGTATTAGTGGATCTACAGTATTTCTTCTCAATTCATTGTATTTGTTATGTGAACTTACATGCAGGGAACTTAGAAAACCAAACTTACAATAAGTTATTTAATAAGACACAATTGCCAGTGTTGTATTTGATTCACCACTTCGGGATTTTTCTTCTGTATTTCAAGATTAATCGAGATGTTGTTTTTATTTTCACAAGAATAGACAAACTGCAAGATAGCCAAGTACTGCAAATACACTTAAAAAAAAAGAGAGAGAAAAGAGCAATAACTGAAGCCATTCTGAAATTTAATGTAAAAAGACTGATTAAAAAAAAATTGTCTTAACTCAAAAATGCCACTTCTGATAAATCTAATAGTAAAATTTTTCAGTTTCTAATTTAAAAAAATCACGTGTTTCTTGGTAAAAAAAAACAAGTGAGCCCAGTACTGCTTTCAGTGACTTAGAGCCACTAAAGTACTTATGGAGTTGTACCTTTTAGATATGGGACCATGTTCTCCAGTACCATCCTTATTAGCAGTGTCTACTACTCTCCCTGGCCCCTTCCATTCTACATGTGGGTGTTTTAACTTATACCTTTTGATTATCATCATGAGCTCATAGCCTTTCACAAACACAACTTACTTTAATTAACTATAATATGTATATGTATATATATATAATTACATATAGGTATTTCTTTTTAATATTATAATTGTTACAACTTGGAGATTGGAAAAGCATGAATGACATTTTTGTCCTTAAAACACTTAAAATTTTATTCTAAAAGCATCTTTATTTTGGCATTAGGATAGTCCAGACAGAGCCTGATGGTTCTCCTGTATTAAGAAATAAAATTAGCTCTAGTCCAAGCCCTCCAGATATTTTGGGAAAGGATACAGATATACGTAATGTTTCTCAGAAGTAGTTCCACTGATATTTTTTAGAACTTCTTTAGGGACAGAGCTGGAAAAAATTATTTTGAGTTTTTAATCTTTGCACTAATTTTTCCCATTTAAAAAGCATCAGCCTTGCTTTTCTTACAATGTGAGACTTCATAATTAGTAAGCCTTTCTCCTGCAATGCTTTTGATGTTTTATGATATTTTCTTTTTTATCTCCTAACTTTAACTAAAATTTTCCATAAAAAGGAGTGAATGTAAATAACAATGCCAATGATTTGGTAATTACTTTTTTTCTGCAATAATAAAACTTCTGTCAATAATCTTCTATTTTGATTTACTTATCCTTGGAGGCTTCATTAGATCTACTAATGAACTAGGCATCATTTTAATTAAAATTAATAATTTAATCATATTTATAAATATATATGTAAGACAGACTTTGAAACTCTGGCCATATGGCCAAACCATTTCAGTCAAATTTGACAATTTCAGTCAAATTGTCATGGCAAAATTAAGACATTTTCCATGAAATACTACTACCCCATGGCACCAAACAGTACATAAATAAACATTCATTGTTATCACATTGAGAGGAATTTTCTCAAAAATGCATTTGCTATCTCCTTTAGGAATCCTTACATACTTTGATCATGCCTTTGAAGTAATGTTCACTTATAGATACATTTTAGATGCAATGCTAGATTCTCTTCAGGGTTTCATTAATAGGCATAAGAATTGCACGGTATGTTTTCCATTTAGCAGTCAGACCATTAAATTGTGTAAGTAGCACTAATACTATAGTTCAAAGATCACAGTCCCTTTTTAAGAAGGCCAGGTATATGTACAAAAAAAAAAAAGAGTCTTAAGAGAAAGTGATGTATTAAACAATTGTTTCTCCATTTCTTCCAACCAAGTTTTCATTTATTTATTCAAGGACATTATTAAAAGAAGGGAGATAGGTGGGGGAGAGAAGAAGGAAGGAAGGGAGAAAGAAAGGAAGGGAAGAGCTCTTCTATTTGAAGAGCAAGACTATTCAAACAGTGAATAGCACAAGGTAGAGATTCCTCAGAAATGAGAGGATAATGCTCACCGTGAAATACAGAAAATATATTTTAAGATTAAATGCCAAATGATTTTTCCAAACCCTTAGTCATGATGAATTATAATGAATGACTAGAATATCTATCTATACCTAACTATATTAAAAGACAAGAATAAGAATGACATAAATGTAATCAAAATTCTATAGAAAAGTTTAATTAGGTACACAGTATAAAAAATTTCAAATATAAATGAACATAATGATAAATTATTCATTAGGCAACTGATGTTGATTTCTTCAAAGACATAAATAAAAGAGATGGGTAGGGAGTAGACAGCAAAAAAGAGAAACATAAAAATAAATGAATGACAAAATACAGTAATAATAAATTTGCAAAGGGGCACTATTAAAGATATATATTCCAAAAAACGCATATGCATACATAGAGCATTGCACAACCTGCTTTGTTATTGAAAACTATTATTTCAAATGAAAACAAAGGTTTTTATTACACCTTTAGCTGGTGTAATTTATTGCATATCTTAGTATTATTGCATATATTAGTATTTTTATTTTATCTTTGTAAAGAGACACTTCAGAATTCTCAAAAACTGGGGAAGATTTTTAAAATACTCATTCTAAATATATTTTATAACATAACAAGCAAATATATAAAATTGTGGGCTCTAGGTAAGTGTGAAAGCAACAGCTCAATTATTTAAACAGTGTTGTATGGCAAGGTCTGCATGTATTGAGCGGCAGAGATCTCAGTAATTCACAGCAATTCACAGCTCCCAGGATGTAATAGGTATGCAATAAATGTTAAAGTTATGGCCTACATTAATAAACACATATCCAACATTGCTGAAAGTTCAATAAAACCTGAAAGTAGGGAGAAAAAAATGGGGATCTACTGGAAATTGAGTCTTATGGTTCACATAAAATCTGTTTTCTTATAATTTCTAAGTAAAAGACAATCATTTTTAAAAAGATTTTATTTATTTATTTGACAGAAAGAGAGAGATCACAAGTAGGCAGAGAGGCAGACAGAGAGAGGGGAAACAGGCTCCCTGCTGAGCTGGCAGCCCATTGCAGCGCTCAGTCCCAGGACCCTGGGATTATGACATGGACCAAAGGCAGACACTTAACCGATTAAGCCACCCAGGTGCCCCAAAGATTATTTTGCACAGAGCATATAAACTATCAACTCACTAATTTTTAACAAATGCATTTTGAGTGTCTAGTATGGCATCTAGTCAAGATATTGCTGAGTGAGATTAACAAACTAGTATCAAATAGAGTTCTTGAGAAAGGGCTTAAAAACAATACTCTTTTAATGAACACACACACACACACACACTACATTTTTTACTAGCTGATCTTATCTCTCAGCTATTTCTGGATTTTAATAAAAATCTAACTGTTTCCTAAAATAGATCAATATGAAACCCCTATGAATGTTTTTGAAATTATATTCCTTGGTATAAATGCTACAATAAATGACTCTGAATAAAAAGATGGCTAGCGTTGGAGGAAAACAGTTCCACTAGAGGTTTTAGTCTATGTTTAATTGTAAAAATATTGTATCCTAATAATTGGCTCAAAATGAAGCAGCCTCTGCTGCTCCGGCCAACCTAGTCATCTTTAGCTTTAGCAAGCACCCTTAGCCTGAGTGATTGATAAACTAACCCTTTTTGTGTGTGTATCTACAGATCATGCATTCTTTCTTAGAAAGAGCAGAGCACCTCTGCACAACCCCCAGGCACTAAGGAAAACAGACCCCCTTGCAAACCTCCAAGCAAGTCTGTAGCTGGCACAACTGAGTCAGTACATAATCAAGATATGTTATAGACTGCTGTACTCCCTTCATTGATTAACTACTCTAAACTCCTTTTAAAAAACCCCTCTGCAAGGAAGAAACTTCTGTAGTTGGCCTTTGGCCCTCTCCCCAGGTGGCCAGCCTCCTGAATAAAACTCATATTCCTTTTCAGTCAAAATCCTTTTCCTAAGAATTGGCCCTTCAAATGAAGGGCAGATGAACTTGGGTTTTTGTAACAAAAAGAACAAGTTTGATAAATTTATTTATATTTCTCAGGGATACACTAATCTGCCTATAGGAAAGAGTTTTGCAAACATTATCTGTAAAACAAAAAATATTTTAGGTTTATGGGCCATAAACTACTTAACTCTGTTCTTACAACTTAAAAGCAGTGACAGACAATATAAATGAACAGTCTTGGCTGTTCTCCAAAAAACTTTATTTACAAAAATGGATTGGGATGGCAAGCAGGCTATAGTTTGCCAACTCCTGCTACAGGGTATTGCATGATACTGTCAGAGTCTCAGTTGACCAGACTTTTAGTCAGGCTCCTTTAAGACCTCTGCTTAATTAGACCCAACTATGGGCTTTCTTTCTGTTCACACAGTCTAGTTTTAGCAAGAAGTCTTAACTTTAGAGAGAATTCTTTAACTTCAATATTTGGCCATTTCCTTATCTCCATATGATACCTCATCACACTAGTTTGCATTAGCAAGAATCCTACATATCAGTTCAGCTGAAATTATCCTTTACCTCGGATATTTCCTCTTAGTAATTTTCCATCCACTGACCCCCAACACTATTCCTTGGCTATAAAGTTCCACTTTTCTTTGTTTAATTTGTAATTGAGCTCAATTCCTCTCCTCTACTGCAAAACTCCTTTGTAGTAGCCCCCCCCTTAATAAAGTCTGCCTTATAGTTACTTAATAAGTGTCTGATATTTTTTCTTTAACAATATCAAAATAATCTAAGATTTTCCTTTGATTGACCAAATTTCATGTTTAATACCTAGATGATCCTTCTTAAAAAACAAATGAAAAAAAACAATTTTGGCTGTAAAGTCTCATCCTTTCATACTTTAGTAATGTTTCTCTTCACCTTTTTAAAAATCCTTCAAAAATCACTGTTTCATCATAATTGTGAATTTCTATGAAAATCCTAATTTGTATCTTACAAATTAGCATCTTCTAGTTGTAACTTTGCCTTAGGTTTCATTTTATTGCAACAAGAAATTCTCTGTGGGACTGCTATTCCTATAGATTTCCTAAACTAAGGTACAGTGGAGATTAATTATGCACATTCTAAAGATAGATTACCTCAACAGTTAAGGTAACTATTCCAGGAATTAGTAAGAAGTAGTAGTGTGTCTATGGAGTATTATGCCTCCATCAGAAAGGATGAATACCCAACTTTTGTAGCAACATGGACGGGACTGGAAGAGATTATGCTGAGTGAAATAAGTCAAGCAGAGAGAGTCAATTATCATATGGTTTCACTTATTTGTGGAGCATAACTAATAGCATGGAGGACAAGGGGCGTTAGAGAGGAGTAGGGAATTTGGGTAAATTGGAAGAGGAGGTGAACCATGAGAGACTATGGACTCTGAAAAACAGTCTGAGGGGTTTGAAGTGGCGGGAGGGTGGGAGGTTGGGGTACCAGGTGGTGGGTATTATAGAGGACACGGCTTGCATGGAGCACTGGGTGTGGTGAAAAAATAATGAATAATGTTTTTCTGAAAATAAATAAATTGAAAAAAAAAAAGAAGTAGTAGTGTGTGCCCTACACCTAAATCATTATTGCTCTACACTCCCCAATCTCAACCCCTATAAGTAAGAACCATTGTATTAAATAGCCCATCTATTTTCCCCATTAATACTTCCCTTGAATAGATTTTAATATCTGCCAGGGTTCTTGCTCACCTTTACTGTTCTTTTCAAATAAACCATGTGTCATTCCATTTATTATTTCATATAAAATTTATAACTCTTTCTATGAGTTCAAAGTGACTAAAACAATAAGAATTCTGAACGTGGTTTGTTAATAATTCTAAATTAACATTTATACCTTCCAAATATTTAAGTTTCTCATCCAGGAACACAGTTTCTCATCCAAGAATTGTTCTGTTCTTTACCTCAGTCAAAACACATTTGTACTTCATTGCATTAGACAGAATATCCTTTTGCCAATGTTTTAAAAATTTAAGAAGAATGTATAACTCAACATTAAAGTAATAATGCATCAAGACTATATAACATTATTGAATCAAAGGTGGGTCTTCTACGGAGCTATATTATTATATCTCATAAATAGGTTTATAAAGAAATTTTACAGTTACCTCCATAGAAGCCAAAGAACTTTTAAAAAATTTAGCAACCATCATGAATAAAAATATTACCTAATTAATGTATGCTATTTACAGAATACTTTTGGAAAGTACACAATTAAATACAGTATTTCATATGCATAACAAATTTGTTCACATTAAGCAATCTGTAATTACTTATAAATATAGCCACATATAATTAAACTTTAAGAAGAGTATGGTCTCTTGGTCATAACGCAATTAGTAAATTAACAAAAAATCTCTAGGAAAGCTCTCACATAATCCAAAGTCATTGCCATTTCAAAGTTTTACCGATTAAAATATTTATAATTAATTTTACTAAAAATATTTAATTGGTTAACATAGAGCTAAATACTATAAGCTTTTTCACTGTGGTATGATTAAAAATAACCCAACCTGAATTGTAGCTAACCTTTAAAACAGGAATAGAAATAAAACAAAGATATTAAGTTATTAGTCATCTTAATAAAAAGACAAAAAAAATACAGTGATTCTATTTAAAGAATTCTCTCCAAAACAATGTTTGTTTATCTCTGTCCAAAGAAACACTCTGAATCTTTCAAGAGGTTTTCATGACTTTTTATAGCAGTCACTTTTGATGCTGTCAGATAATAGGAATAAATCTTGCTTTCTCCTTGTCCACTGTTGAAGATAAAGCAGAGCTTGTTTTTATACTCCCAGAGTTCCCATCAATTTTGGTACTGCATGCTTCTTTATACGGTGATAGTCCTTGTATATAGCAACTGGCAACTGGAAATCTTCATCCTTTTAAATTTATCATCACTCTACAGTTCCCTGTAAAACTGAGACTAAGTACTATATTCCTTATCTATTGGAACTCATTCTGAAAACAGATAGTTTGTCTCAAGCTCAGACTGAAAATAATAACTGGTTATCAAAGTTTATTGTTCATACCGAATCATGATGGGAAGCTATATCTATTACTTTGTTTTTCTACTATATAGTGTTATATGTAAAAAAGGAAAAAAAGTAAAATAAAAGAATTACTTCTTCAAGGCTATGTACATAATTGAGAACACCAGTTCTAAGACATTATTTCCACCAGAAGTAATTATTTCCACTTAGAACACCAATTCTAAGACATTTCAAAGGACTCAAAAATATTAAGGATGTCCCCTAATGTCATCACAGTGTGTATTTGAATTTATAACTAACTCCTAGATAACTTTAGTAACTATTATTATAAATGAAATCAAGAATGCTTTTCTCACAAAGGATCACAAGTTATCTTAAACCAAAGTAAACATATTAGATGTATTTATAGCAGATAACATTTTCTTCTACTTTGTTTCACCCATTCTTTTTTTCTGTATCAGGTTTTTCCTTTGATGCTTGTTTTTCTTAGAATTATGTTGTCCTTTGAAATCTACTTCCCTAGAGCTTAAATATGTAAATATCTGAAAATGCAAATTACTACACTTTTGTTCATATGGAGAATGCAGTCAATCATACCTCTATAGTTCCAATGCCAGCTATGAATATATAATGAAAAAATT
The DNA here is from genome assembly GCF_020171115.1 of Neogale vison. NCBI lineage: Eukaryota > Metazoa > Chordata > Mammalia > Carnivora > Mustelidae > Neogale > Neogale vison. The sequence goes on along the minus strand of NC_058096.1, from coordinate 45,100,496 downwards.
TATAACATAAAATTATTCTCAAATTTTAAGATGTATGGCATTATAATTTTACTATTTATAGTTCTTATGATGCTTGGAATATGATTTAATATGAATTATATACAGATTTAATAAATACAATATTTTGTTATTATATTGTATTTGTATAAAATGAAAAGTGAGCTTTCTCTTCTCTGGTAAAATTCTGTCATTATGTCTTCAATGTACTACTACATAAATTTCACTGGGAGGTTTATCCTGAATGTTCTCTGCTGCTATTTGTGGATGCTATGTATAAATAATCACCCTTCTTTAAAATAGTTGAATCCTATTTTTTTCCATGAAAAAAAAAAAGGGGGCTTGGATGTATGCAAGTAATTTTCTGTTTTCTTTTCTTTTTTTTTTTTTAAGAATTTATTTATTTATTTGAGAGAGAGTGTGCAGGAGCACAAGCAGTGGGGAGGGGCAGAGGGAGAGGGAGAAGTAGGCTCCTTGGTGAACAGGGAGCCCATGCGGACTTGATCCAAGGACCTGAGATCAAGACCTGAGCCCAAGGCAGATACTTAACCAACTGAGCCACCCCAGAGTAACTTCTCTTATAATGTTTAATTTCATATGATTAGCTTATTTTTTATTTGGTTTGATGTAACCCTGTTACATAGCTTACATACTGCTTATCTGTTGATAAAAAAATTCCTGATTATATGTACTGGACATTATAGCTTAATAGTAAATCTCACACTAAAAAGCTTTTACTCTATAGAATATATAATTTTTACAAGTGTGGCAAATGTGGGTAAAATTATGTCACTTCTATGCCAAAACTTTTAAGAAAAAGGTATTCACTCTATATGTTCTCCTTCTTCCACTCATTGGATACAGATAACTATAAAGCCATTTGTAATAACGAAGCAACAAGTGGAAACCATAGAATTCTACAAAGCATTCAACAACCAGGAACACTTCAGATTCTAATATAAATGAAAAATAAGCTACATGTTAAGGTTCCATAATTTGGAATTTTGTCTTTTCAGCTTTTAAATATACATATATATTCTCTTAAAAATATGTATCTTCTTCAATTGGGATATACCCAAAACAAAAACCTAAAACATGTAGTATTAGCTTAACAGTCAGAAGCCAAATGATATGTAAAACTGTAATATGAAATTAGCCTGATAGAAACCTATATTATACAGTCCTGTCTTGGTAAAATTATATCTGCAATAACTTGGAAAGCAGGTCAAGTGCTAATTTCTTTGTGTTGACTAAAACGTGATGCATCTAACAAGCTATTTCCAGGAATAGATGAGCTCAAGGACTACTAGCTGGGTTGAAAACTTAAAAAAAAAAGAAAGAATAGAAGAGTATAGAACATTGGGTTTTCAGGATTATAAAAAGATGATTCTTGCCTCTTAGAATGGAGACAAAACTAAGAAAAGAACATCTTGAGTACCAAAAATAGATTGAGACGTCCTAGTTAAACCAAGAGAGTCAGCTCTGTGTCTAAGATCTATCCACCCCTATTTTATAATGACGTCAATTAAGTTGCGATTAAGTTGAGAGAAGCGCATGAATAAAGTAGCAAACAGATACATTAATAGATAAGACACAAGCGCATGAATAAAGTAGCAAATAGATACATTAATAGATAAGACACACTTGAAAACTAACTCAAAGAAAGGACTTTGGGTGTGGACTTCTGTGTGTAGTTATGGCACATGGAATTGACAGATTAAAAAGCTACTTTGTGTTTTAGGAAATTTTATTGCAACCAAATCATGAGTCTGGTCTAAATCGGAGCCTATAGCTATAAAATGGTCCTCAAGCTCTGAAAACAGATCATCATAAAAGTATGAGAGCTGTTCAGCCACCAATAACTACTTCAGGAGTTGTCAGGATGATAAAGAAGCTCACAGATAGTGGAGTCAATGGACATCCAGAACAATGGGTAAGTGTCTTAGTGAATTTAGTGTCATATCTGTTCCGAGGTTGTGCACAATGCCTGCCCATTATTGCTATGGCTGTTTATTTCTTAAGGGGAGTTTTCTATTTATTTCAAATACTGTATATTTTAGGTTAGGGTAGGTGGATTTTCATTCAATCTGTGCCTCACCAGTCAACAAGAACACCTATTTGAACCTGATGGAGAAAAATATGTATCACTAGATATATGAGGATGGGCACACATGTTTTGTGGGTGCAATGGCAGACTATTAGAGAGATCACTAATTATCTACAAAAATTGGGGCTTCCTCTTCCATGACAGAGAATCATTGTTGGAAAGTGACTACTACTGAACCAGGGACAGCACTTAACATCTTACCCCTATTTGCAGCTGATTGTGACCATATAACTAGTTCTTACTGTTGGTATGTGTGAAAAAAAATAATGTTTCTCTTCATATAAGAGCTGGTTAAAAAGCACATGTGCCTTCTCTAATCTCCTTTTACAATTTCTGAGCTGGATGCAAGTAACACAGATAACATAGATAACAACTCTGAAGAGATGGTTGGTCTACTAAATGCAAGAAGCCTGGATCCCTGAATCATTATCAACAAGGAATAACAACATGAATTCTTTGGTAAATTTATTAATGCTCTTAAGTTTGCTCTATAATAAGGCCTCAGGGAGCAGAATTAATGCAACTACAAAACTTCCAAATTAAAAAATAAAAGATACAGAAACAGAAAACAAGTCAGACTGTAAGTAACAATTCCAAAGTACGTACACAATTGACCCTAATGCTTAAAAACACAGCCAATGCATAAGATCAGGAAACTAATTTAGACCAGATTGATTTAAAAATTAATTATAGTGTGATTAAGAGCCATAGAGCATAAAATAACATCTATAAAAGAGAAAAATCATAAAATACACCAGGCAGAATTCTTTTTTTAAAAGCAGGAAATGAAAAAAAAAAAAAAAAGAATAGCAAAAAACAGTTAAGATAAAAATAATTCAATAGATGAGGTAAACTTAACTATATGTAGTCAGAGTGAAAATTCATAAGCTGGACATTAGAGCTAATGTTAAAGTATTTAAAAAAATCAGAGACAAAGAGGATAGTATTCCAAGTCTCTAACAAATATATAATAGGTATTCTAGAAATAGAGAAAAATGTAACACATACGCAGGCTTTCTTAGTTTAAAAAAATGCAAAAAAAAAAAATAAAGGCATACCAGTTACATCATAATGTAACTGAAGACCAAACGTATGAAACCTATAATCTCACAAGTAATGAAAATTAGAAGAACATTAGAAACTATAGTTTTAGTAGATTCCCATGGTCGGGGAAATAATATTTTCAGAATGTTGAGGGAAAAATAACAACTACCTAGTCTTCCATACCCAAATAAACAATCTTTGAAAAAGGAGGTTTAAATAAAGATATTTTTAGATATCCACTAAATAAAGAGTTTAAATACTTACAGTACCTTATCAAAAGATCTATCAACAAATATACTTCAGCAAATAGCATGGTAAACCCAGGTAACAAGAGATAACATAGAAAAAATAGTAAGCATAAAAACTTAATATATCTTGATGTATCTAAGTGTTGACTTTATAAATCTCTTAATTTTGTTTCTTTAAAAAGTAGAACTAAGTTTCAAAACTGGTAGCAATTTCAATGGGTGGCATGGCATACCACATTTAAAAAGTGAAAAGAGATGCTAAATAAATTTATCTTCTTTTTGAAATATTTGTGTTAAGAAAGTATTTTTCTTAATTAAGGACAGCCTCTATAGAAATACAAGTTGTAGCATTCAAGACAGGAGAGAGTAAAATAGATACTAAAATTGAAGTTAAAATTTGGTTAAAATAATGTACCAAAAAAGATCGTTTCAAGCCGGTTAACCTATTTTTAAAATTGTGATGAAGAACAAAATATAATTATTTAACTTTACTCTTTCTTGGAAATAATACCTTCTATTTTTAGACTCCTTGGAGCCTCTTGATTTCATATTCTTCTCAACCTGGATGAAAGTCGGGAAGTGCTTCACGAAAAAGCAGCTTTATTTGGAATTGAAGGTTACATTGTAAGAGTTTATATTTAGTTTTGAGAACCTTTAGAAAGTGAAAATACTATTTGGGCCCGTAAGTATGCCCTTTTATTCTGATCCCAATCTCACCTTTTAGCTTTCCATCATATCCTCAAACCCCTTTATTTAATGCCAGCAAATCTTGGTGTCTCAAAATTTCTTTATGCTTTCTGCTTCCACAATCATCTCTGATAACATGATTAGACAGAAGACCATAAACACAGAGCACAAATGTTTCTGAACTGCAGCAGAGGACAGAGCCATGAAGCCTTAATAACAACACTCTTCAGGAGCTCAAATCAATAGCTATGTCACCAAAGGCTCTGTACATCTCATTCACATCTGTGAACAATAATGCAACGGTTTGAGAACTGCCACCATCCTTTCCTCCTGAATTTAAAGCAGCATTAGAGAAAAATAAATAAATAAAAGCATATATCTAAGAAAGAGGAAGAGTTTTTTAAAAATCCTCAATATTTTAAAACTTTTATTTTTCCACAGTCAAGTGTTATTTTGTTAAATTATATCATGTGATCCTTAAAGGCTTGAAGAACATATCCTTGCAGTACATATGTATATATGTGTGTATATATATTCCCAGCAGGTATAAAAACCCAAACTCTGTTACCTCTGAGTACAAGTGCCACTTTGTCTTAATGAGATTTATTTTAAATTAATAACCAAGAGGAATTTATTAGAAATTCACATCACTTCAAAATTCTCAACTGAACAAAAATTGCATTCAATTTATCATGTTGTTTCCAATTTTTTCTTCCATAGTGTTAAAGTATTCTTAGATATATACAGTAAAATACTATTTGATGTAAATTAATGCTTTATGAATCAAAATTTTTTAAATTCAGACCCTTCATGGAATAAATTAAGATATTAAAACAATAAAATCTGTAACATCAATATGCCTAAATAAGATAATTTTAATTATAAACCTATGAGATAAAATTAAAATAGTTATGAGAAATAAATTGAGATTTGAGCCAAGAATAAAAAAAAATGCTTATTATATATAATAGAATAAACTAAATTAGTGTTTGGTTTTAAATTTTAGCATATCTGTTTAATGTACTATTTATGTCTATTTAAAGCTGACTGATAGCAAGGATAAGAGAACCTCATCCTTTAGGTTTCTAGAATTTGTATTTAGATATGCCTTTACAACATTATAGAGAAATGAATCACATGTTCTAAGACTCAGTAGTACAACTTTTAGAATAAAATATAATGATAAATTATTGATATACAAAGAAATACAAATTACTCATAACAAATTGATAGTATGAGTAAATATAGATAAATTCTATTTAAACCAGCTTATTTTGTTTTCCTTACATAGCAGATCAAGAGTTCTCAAATCCATTTAAAGTAAATTATCAAAATTCCTAAAGCCTCATATTTTTCATATTCTACATCAAAGTTCCAGGTAAGTCCATATATTTTTCCATTATTCTCAGTAGCCTGAATTTCAGAATAGATGTGCAGATACTGTTCTAATTGTGTTCACATCAAATTCTAAAAAAAAAACCATGGACAAAAGAACCTAATGAATGATTAATAACTTAGGGCTCCGCTAAACTGGTGAATAGGCAGGAAAAGTTAAATGTTCAAGATAAGAGTATGGATGCCTGGAATGAGGAAATGAAAGAGAAACAAAAAGAGAAAATTGAGGAACAGGGGAAAAAATGGAAATAGGGAGAGAAAACACAAAGAAAAAATATTTAGGCTTTCGTTCTTGGTCTAATATCAATTACTGAGTGGCTCTGAGTAATAAAATTCTGTTCTCAGTAATTTAGCATCCTGATTTATAAAATGTGGGTAAAGATATCTTTTTAAAGATTTTGTTTATTCATTTGAGAGAGAAAGAACAAGTAAGAGAGCATAAGCAGGAGCAGTGACAGAGAGGGAAGGAGAAGCAGGCCTCCTGCTGAGCAGGGAGCCCAATGCAGGGCTCCATCCCAGGACCCTGGGATCATGACCTAAGCAAAAGGCAGAAGTCTAACCAACTGAGCCACCCAAGTGCCCAGGATAAAGACATTTCTTAGGGCTTTCCAGATCTAAAGCAACCAGATCTACTGCAAGCCTCCTGAAGAAAACATTCCTATTTCACAGAAATGAGAATAAACAGAGCACTCTGTAGGTATACCAATAGTGTCTGCCTTTAAGTACTAAGTAGCTCTTGGTTCTCAGTGACTTATGATCATTGCTATCAATAAATTTCTTACTCTTAATTACACACGTTTTTAAAATACTCCTCCTTTATCTGACAGCCCTGGTGAAACACACATACAAACAGTTCCTGTAAATAAGGAGGATGAAAATAAATAAATAGAAGGGAAGGAAGAGAGAGAGGAAGGAAGGAATGGGATGACTCAGAGAACCAAACCCAAGAACCACAGAAGGAAATGAAGAACCTCAGAGAACCAATCCCAGGGAGTAGAACTGGGATTCAATTACAGAACATTCCCTGCCTTCATGATAAGAGATCCAGACAACTTTCAGCTGGATTTCAGAATCACAGTGGACCAGTGATTGCTGTGTTCCCAGCTCTTAGGAATGGGAGAATCTTTCACAATTATCCTGTCCCTATCCCATGTACACTGTGTGTGTGGAACAATAACTTATCTTTTTAGTTCTTAGTTGTCCAGGTCAAGAGGAACTTGAACTATGAAGCTTCATTTACATCTGGACCTGATTTTTAATGATGCTCTTCTGTTGAAACATGATCCCATAATGGAATAAATGTTTGGGAGGACATGGGGTTTTGTGCATGAAGGAGGGGCATTAATTAAGAGAATCCAGAGTGGACTGTGGTATACTGTCACACTGGCAGCTCTCTATAAACATACTTCTTAGTATTCACCCACTTGAAGAGTATCCCCCCTCATATAGTCACTATTTATTTGGCCATGTGAAAAACTCCCTCTTAAGGCAGCCATGGTACTGTAAAATATCTTAGACTAGATTCTTAAATGATGAGACACCAGAGACAATGAAACTCTGGAAGAGGAGTGGTCATCATAGACATTCTAGCTCTGATCAGCCTCACAGATGGATTCAGCTGCATTAGTGATCTTTGCTTACCCTAAAAGAAAAGAACTACCCAGTTGAGTCCTGAGAAATAATAAAATAGGGTGGTTTTAAGCTAGTAAATTTTGGGTTCTTTTATCTCAGTAACAATAGAAAACTAAAACATACCACTTACCAAAATGTTTAACAGATAAGTAGTTACTCAGAAATATAAATAGCTCAAATAAATTAGGTGTTCTAACAAAACAGACCACAGGAATGATACAGAGGTGCTGTTTTTCCTTCTCCAATTACACATACACATACACACACACACACACACACACACACACACACACCTCACATTACATCTGTGACCATATACTATTTGAGCTATGATTTTATTCATGTAAGTTCTAATTAATTGGCCATTGAGCTTACATGTAATTCAAATATTTTGTTGTGAAATAAGTTGTTGACAGATGGCAATAGAATCTGATAAAAATTATCAAAAGGAAATAAAGAAGCAATGCAAAACATCAAAAACAGACACTTAAATAAGTATTCTCAAATGACGACTGGTAGGGCAAGTAGTGGTAGTGCAAGATACCTCTTTCTAAAAATGAGGTCTCTACATCTCCTCCAGCTTCCCCTGCATTTTGTAAATAGCAACTTGTTGTATTAAATTGGAACCAAGCAGATGCGAGTGCTTTTATTAGTTCTCCATATACTTTATCATGAGTTGATTAGAACCACTACTTTATTTATGGATAAGGAAACTGTGATTTCAAAGCTAATAAGCCATGGATTTAGAATTCAAGCTTAATTCTTTCAATTTCTGCCATCCACTATAAGGAGATGATGAACATTTATACTGTACCCACTCTTTCATGTTTCTATAATCAAATAAATTTTAAAAAGATAACAAGCCATGAAGACAGATGACTCTACCAGTAGCTCTACACAGTCTGATAATGATTATCATTTGTCCAAAATCATCTTTACCCAACAAATGAAAGAATTTTTAAGGCATATAAATAAGAATGAAATTCACAGAGTAAACATATTAAGAAAAAACCTCTAGCCATCAGTAATAGTCACTACCTCTTATTCTATGATAAATGACATAAAAATACAAATATTTAATAAAAGCTAATCACAGGGGCGCCTGGGTGGCTCAGTGGGTTAAGCCTCTGCCTTCGGCTCGGGTCATGATCTCAGGGTCCTGGGATAGAGCCCCGCATCAGGCTCTCTGCTTAGCAAGAAGCCTGCTTCCCCTTCACTCTCTCTGCCTCTCTGCCTACTTGTCATCTCTGTCTGTCAAATAAATAAATAAAATATTAAAAAAAAAGCTAATCACACAAGTCCTAAGAATTATTCTTTGCTTATTTTAAATTCTTTAGCCATACTTTTATCAATGATTGTCCAGTATCGACCTAATTTCAAATGTGGCAAAACTACATGGTTAGCATTGTGTAATGTTTTATCCTCAGCTCTTGTTATCCTCTTTATCCTATTGATTATGCTAATATTTCTTTAGTTTATTTTCCAGTGTATAGAAACATTTTAGAAAGCCCCATCAAAGAATAATTTCTGACTATTCCATTCTAAATCCTTGTTACGGGTGAATAAAAATTTTAATTCAATCTATATTGGTAAACGTCAATGAAAGATCTTTTAACAATTAAATAGTGGAGGAAAGCTGGTTCATGCTTTATAAAAATTATACTACAGATTCTATGCAAATTTTAGTATTTTTAAACAACCAAACATAACCATCATTGGAAACTCGAGTGAGCTTCCACATTCAAGAGCCCAAGTATTTTATAAATAGATAAAACCTTTAAAAATTCACATGTATTTTTCATGATCTTTACATGCATATATTTTTTCTTATTTTTCTTATTTATTATTTATCCTTTTTAAAGAGCATGAATATAGCAGCAACAAAGAAGTCAGTAAATTCAATATGACACTACAGAAAACAAACTTATAAACCATCTACCATTAAAAAGGAAATATCTGTATTGTGTTACTATTTCTCAAGCCATAATTTTATTTCTATATTTGTGTTTTGATTACAAGTCCTAAATCCAAACACAATTGATGTATAATATCTTTATGTAAAAATTTTTGAACTTCTAAATGTATAAATGTATAAATTTATTAGATTAATAAGTCCCACAAAATTATTCACATTAAAGAAACAAATCTTCCATCTTGAAAATTATAGGTATTTTATTATCATAACAATGTGAAAGGTATGGTTCTAAACCCAATTGGCATTGTGTTGTGTTAATAGTTCCTGACAGATATTACACAATTACTATTATAACAACTAAAAAGTAATTTGTTATATGGCAGGAAATTGTACTTACTAGTAGCAAAAGATAGGGGCACCTGGATGGCGCAGTCTGTTAAGTGTCCAACTCTCAGTTTCCGCTCAGGTAGTGATCTCAGGATCCAGGATGGTAACTGTCTCTCCCTCTTCCTTTGCCCTTCCCTGCCACACATGTGTGTATGAGTGTGTGTGTGTGTGTGTGTGTGCGTGCATGTGCATGCATGCATGTGTTCTCACTCTCTCAAATAAATAAGTCTTTAAAAAATAGTAGCAAAAGATAAATTAAGATCTTACACAGTCAGTATTCAATCACCAAACACATAACATCTGCATAAACTATCCTGTATGTTTTTGAAACATATATGTGTATTCCTTACTTATTTAAATATAACTTCATCTTATCTAGGTACTATTCAATTAGACAATTAAACATGAAAGAAATCATTGTTTTCAAACTATCTTTAAATGACACATTCTCTATAGGTCATCAAACATGAAAGCTGAGCAAATGTCCATTTTGAATCCCTTTTGTTTTTTGTTCCTGCTATTGATGTTGTTTTACTTTAAAAAATTAGGTGATTATAGCCATTCATATGGCTTAACCATTTCCTCAATATGGAGGAACATTTGTCATGGTATACAATTTATTATACATTTTTATATACCCCTTCTAGGAGGAAAAATAATAAGAAACTATGTTATAGTTCATAATTTCTTCCACAATCAATTCTGCCAATAATAGCATTTGAAAATGTATTATTTGAAAATAAATGTAAAACAAATTTACCTGTTTAAAATGTCACTTAAATGCATGATAAATTGAGTGTTTCATTCTTACCGTGACAAGAACCTTCGATTTCTTCATATCCTGTACTGCAGATACACCTTCCAAGGGGAACCAGCCAATCTCCATCAGCTCCACAATATAGTTTAGGAGTATCACGCTCTTCTGCACTCTTCACACAAGAGCCCCTTACTTCAACCAAAGAAGAAGAATCGACCCTTGGGATGGTGTCAGGAAACATAGCCAAGTTTCGAACAGTGAAGGGGCACTTTTTGTAGAATACACGGACTGAGACCAGGGCAATGCATGCCCCAATGTCTTGAAAAGCCAGATAGAATCCTTTCCTTTCTATAGGCCCCACCTCACGAATTTCTGTGTTTAGTTTCAGGATACGATCACCCAAATCCATCTGGGTAAAACTTTCATCAGCAGCAATTGTGTCAATCTTTGTATACTGGCTTGGCTTGAATTTAATTCCATGGGACTCATCTGATTCCACATAATACAGATTAAATGTTTCTTTGCAAGTCCCCAAAACCCATGGGATGCTGTTACAATCCCTCAATGTAAACTTCATTTCCACATAAATTTTCTGAGCTGCATCACGGGAGATCCAGTTTGTACGAAGCCAGTTGTTTTGGTTTGGTTCCATTACATTGCACACCTGGTACGTATGAATGGGCCTATTGTGTTCATCCATTTCAGTGATAGCATCCCACTGCAAAAAGAAAAAAAATTGAAATGATTATAAAACCACAGTGAGTTAAACAGATATGATTACTTACAAAATTTTGTTTGAGCAAAGAAACCTAAATAAAAAGGATAGAAATGAAAGTATTCAAAGCAACAGTGCAGGATTTTAGCCATGAACCTCTGGTTAAGAGTGTATGTTCTGCCATTGTATTGCCTGTAAGGTAAAAAGTGCTCCATATCACTCGGCATCAGGGAAATACAAATCAAAACCACAATGAGATATCACCTCACACCAGTCAGAATGGCTAAAATCAACAAGTCAGGAAATGACAGATGCTGGCGAGGATGCGGAGAAAGGGGAACCCTCCTACACTGTTGGTGGGAATGCAAGCTGGTGCAACCCCTCTGGAAAACAGCATGGAGGTTCCTCAAAATGTTGAAAATAGAACTGCCCTATGACCCAGCAATTGCACTACTGGGAATTTACCCTAAAGATACAAACGTAGTGATCCAAAGGGGCACGTGCACCCGAATGTTTATAGCAGCAATGTCCACAATAGCCAAACTATGGAAAGAACCTAGATGTCCATCAACAGATGAATGGATCAAGAAGACGTGGTATATATACACAATGGAATACTATGCAGCCATCAAAAGAAACGAAATCTTGCCATTTGCGACAACATGGATGGAACTAGAGCGTATCATGCTTAGCGAAATAAGTCAAGCGGAGAAAGACAACTATCATATGATCTCCCTGATATGAGGAAGTGGTGATGCAACATGGGGGCTTAAGTGGGTAGGAGAAGAATCCATGAAACAAGATGGGATAGGGAGGGAGACAAACCATAAGTGACTCTTAATCTCACGAAACAAACTGTGGGTTGCTGGGGGGAGGGGGGTTGGGAGAAGGGGGGTAGGGTTATGGACATTGGGGAGGGTATGTGCTTTTGGGTAAATTGGAAGGGGAGATGAACCATGAGAGACTATGGACTCTGAAAAACAATCTGAGGGGTTTGAAGTGGCGGGGGGGGTGGGAGGTTGGGGTACCAGGTGGTGGGTATTGTGGAGGGCACGGCTTGCATGGAGCACTGGTGTGGTGAAAAAATAATGAATACTGTTTTTCTGAAAATAAATAAATTGGAAAAAAAAAAAAAAAAAAAAGAGTGTATGTTCTGGACATACCATCTGCCCTGGTGTGAACCTTGCTTTCCTAAATATTAGTTGTATGATCAAGGGCTACTTACTTTCACCTCTTGTTTCCTTAATTGTAAAATGGAGCTGATAATAGTACATGTTTCATAGGGTTGTTGTCAGGCATAATTTACTTAATATATGTAAAGCAAATAAATAGTTCTTGGTACACCATATGAAGTAAAATAACATCCACTATGTGACTAAAGATGACACACATACGGTGGTTACCCACCTGCCTCCATATCCAATTTGCCACAAAGTGACATATATTTAGCAGTATTCAATTAAATATTTGCATGTCTATCTGACATGTCATAGATTTATTCAAGAAATACTTATGAGACACTATACTGGACATCAGGAATATAGAAGCAAACCAGCTGAACCCTGCTTTTTTGGAGCTTACTTCAAGTGAGGAGAGATGATAAAACCTGTGAATGAGTCAGCTGAAAAATATGCTTGAAAGTACAACGGGGAAAATTAAGGCAAGGAGATGGAGAAGAGGGTTGACATTTTAAATCAGGTGGCCAGAAAACACCTTACTGAGGTGGTGACGTTCAAGTGATGTCTTGGAGGTGAGAGAGAACCTTGCCAAGAGGAAATAGTAAGTACAAATACCCTTAATCAGGAGTATAGGAACAGTATGAATGGGCACTGGACACACACTACCCAACAGGACAGAAAAGAAAAAGAAAAAAATAGAGCCTTTATAAGCATTTTAAGCACTTTAGCTTTCACTCTGAAGGCATCACTGCATTATCTTCACTTCTACATGTGGACTTTGAGCACTCTGCCATTTATTTGCATAGAAAAACTGTTTATCCTTTTTTTTACAAATTTAATAAAAATCCCAAGTATCTTGATATAAACTGGCATTGTTGGTATTTACACATCTAAATATTAATTACAAATTACAAATTGAGACTGTTATTGTATTTTATTTGTTTAGTAACAGTGATAATTTTCAATAGATTAAAAAAAAAGTCTGGTAATTTTATAACCTTTTTGGGAAAACATGCCAGTCATCATAGTTTCTCATTTCTATTAAAGTATCCTGGAAACAATAAACTGTTTTCTATAGTGATTAAGTACTTTATTTCTTAATATCATACTTCAGTGATTTATAATAAGATTATTTAACACACCCTGTTTGCAGTTTCTTACCTTAATTGGCTATTGAGAGTCACTTAATCAAGACTAGTTGAATTTCAATTAGCAGTTTCCAATAGAATAGCTACTTTCTTCAGTCTAGGACAGTAACGATGCTAACCACTTTCAGTATCTACTGTACATTTCTACAAAGAAATAATTTATCTTATCATGCAATCTTATATGTGCTGCCGAAGTGAGCACTCTTATCATGCAATCTTAAAAACAATCTGCATCTAAAAATTTTGTATATAAGCTTCTAACTTGAACTTCGTAGTGTATTTTCCAGAAGAAACAGCAAGTTCCTTTGGAACTGTGGATATAATTTTGCAAAACACCCTTGATAAACATAAGAGTTAGTCAATAATCTCATAAAGATACATGCAATTACCCATCTAAATGTTTTTCATCCTAGTGATCATAGGTCTTATCTGACTCTTACATTTAAGTTTAAGGCAAACCAACACTATCATAGTTCATTTTAAAGGCAAACTAACCATTCAGAATATAAGCAGGGAAACAAGATGCAAATAATAAAATCTATAAACTAATGAAATCAGTACCCAAAATTATAAGGATTTCACCCATTGGAGAAACTCTGAGGTACTTAACCAAGGATTATTCTAATTTTGGAAAATTTTCTAATCAGAAGTGATTTTGTTTCTCAGGAAATGCATATAATTATTATGGTCTACATTGCATTCTCTACTCTCCCACATAGAAGTATGGAACTATATTCTCAATAAATTTTATTTGAATAATTATATTTTGACACCTTCACAGTACACCCTTTCATATTAATAAAAAGTATTAACCATGCTCATTACAACCAATTCTCCCAAAATAAGAGACTTAACTAAAATGTCAAAAATTTCCTCTTGTGACAAAAAAAAATTCTGCTCATTCGTATCTTTATTTAAAAATGTGTGGGTTTGGGGGAAAATGTTTTGATGGAAAGAAAGGTCAGAAACGTGAATAATATACATTCACTGAATAAAAAGTTATCTGAACCAAGGGATGAAGAAACAACAAAATATACACAGAGAATGAGAAATGTGGTTCTTCTCAAAGACACTCCATAAAGAATCTTAATAAAATGGTGCATCATTTTCTTGGTTAAATTTGTGATACTCAATGGTCAGTAGCATTTCTTCTATCTTTAATTTTTAAAGAAGTCAGAATTAGATTTGGTTACCAAAATAGATAAAAGAGATCAAATGTTAAAGTTCATCTTATCCCAAAATAAGGAAAGCAACTAAAATTAGATTTTTAAAATTGAATCTGACTAATCAAAAAAGAATATCAATTCAATATTGGTATAAGATCTAAAAGACTATGAATTTTACTAAAAATATTAAAATAAGCAGATGCAGAGATAGTATTATAATAATATAGCCTTCAGAAATATTGCATATACACAGTTATATTTTCATTTACACAGTTCCATATACTTTTTGCTATAATTTTCAAGTACTAAAATAAATAAGGCCTCTTAAATTGTGGCATACTCCTTAAGAATGGGAATATGAGGGCTCACAGATTAGATGTCTAAATATGCTAAAATGATAAGACATTCTTTAAATCAGATCGAATTCTAAGCATGTTCTCTTTGTCTACATTGCAAAGATACCTTCATAAAACCATGGAAGGTCAGGTTCAAATTTAAAACACTTGGCCGGGACGCCTGGGTGGCTCAGTTGGTTAAGCAGCTGCCTTCGGCTCAGGTCATGATCCCAGCATCCTGGGATCGAGTCCCACATCGGGCTCCTTGCTCGGCAGGGAGCCTGCTTCTCCCTCTGCCTCTGCCTGCCTCTGCCTGCCTCTGTCTGCCGGTGCTCGCTCTCTCTCCCTCTCTCTCTGACCAAAAAAAAAAAAAAAAAAAAAATTAAAACACTTGGCCTTTAGGGGCCCCTGGGTGGCTCAGTGGGTTAAAGCCTCTGCCTTCAGCTCAGGTCATGATCTCAGGTCCTGGGATGAAGCCCTGCATCGAGCATGCTTCCCCCTCTCTCTCTGCCTGCCTCTCTGCCTACTTGTGATCTCTGTCAAATAAATAAAATCTTAAAAACAAAACAAAACAAAAACACTTGGCCTTTGAAAAAACTAACTTTTGGTACTACATCAAAATCAAAAGCTTCTGCACAGAAACAACCAACAAAAATAAAAGACAACCTACTGAATAGGAGAAATCATTTGCAAATGACATATCCGATAAAGGGTTAGTATCCAAAATATATTAAAAAAATATGCAACTCAACACCAAAAAAAAACCCCAAATAATCCAAATGAGCAGAAGACTTGACCAGACATTTCTCCAAAGAAGACATACAAATGACTAACAGACACATGAAAAGATGTTCAACATCTTTGGATGTTCTCCAACTTGTCATTGGAGAGATACAAATCAGAACCACAATGAAATATCGTCTCACACCTGTCAGAATGGCTAAAATGAAAAACACAAAAAACAACAAGTGTTGGTGAGGATGAAGAGAAAGGGGAACACTTTTGTATTGTTGGTGGGAATGCAAACTGGTGCAGCCACTGTGGAAAACAGTATGGAGATTCCTCAAAAATTAAAGAGAACTACTGTACGATCCAGTAATTTCACTCCTGGGTATTCACCAAAGAACATGCAAACACTAATTTGAAGAGATATATATACATATACCCCTATGTTTATTGCAACATTATTTACAATAGTCAGACTAAAGAAACAACCCATGTCTCTCAATAGCTAAATGGATATAGATATGGTATATATATACAATGCAATATTATTAAGCCTTAAGAAAGAATGAAATCTTTCCATTTGTAACAACATGAGTGGAGTTAGAGAGTATAATGCTAAATGAAACAAGCCAGTCAGAGAAAGACAAATATTGTATGATTCTACTCATATGTGGAATCTAAGAAACAAAACAAACGAACAAAGAGCAGGGGAAAGGGGAAGAGAGCCAACTTAAAAACAGACTCTTCACTATAGAGAACAAACTGATGGTTACTAGAAGGGAGGTGAGTAGGGGGATGGGTGAAATAAGTGAAGGAAAGTAAGAGTACTCAATCTTGATGAGCACTGAGTAATGTATGGAACTGTGGAATTACTTTATTGAATACCTAAAATTAACATAATACTGTATGTTATCTATAGTGAAATTAAAATTTAAAAATTTTACATGTAAGATTTAAAAAATCAAATAGATTACTTGTCCTTTGAGTTTTATGTTAGCATGTGTAGCTCATAAACAGACAGCCCTTAACCTTAGTCCCACTTCTATTTCCTTCCCTGATTCTAACTCTATCCCATGTCACGAAAGGCTTCACATATGCACATATATGAGCATCCCAGCCCTAATGTCAAGCTGTGCCCTTCTCTGCCACAAAAAGCTGCCAATTTTGGCCCTTCCATCAACCTAGGTTGAACATACCAGGGGCACAGTACAACCACTGGAGGATGGAGCCAAATAAGTGATGGAATTCTTTAAAGAGCTTAGATCCTACACTTTCCTTCTGTGCAACACTGTGGGTCAGACCCCAAAATTTCTTGGTCAGATGGATTCAAGTTTTCTTTTAAGAAGAAGAATGAATACCAATTAATATGTAAGACTAGTCTATATGCACACACTTTTTAGCAACTATAACCCTGCACCACCTATGTTCAATGGGTAGAAGTTTTTGCCCCTATGTAAAACAAACACATAATTATACTATAACTGTGAAGTACTTAGATGTACATATTCCCGAGCTATTGCAGAAACAAAATGAAAATCTGTATCAAACCTGTTATTAATTCTGTTATTAAATCAGTCAACTCTGTCAGCTGCTTGCTTTTACATAATGGGTATTGAACCCCAAATACTCTGACTCCTTAATTTCATGCTTTTTTAAAATACTTTTTACAGGACTTAAAATACCAACATAAAACAGTTTACTAATACATAATGTAAAAAAGAGCTCCGTATTGCCAAAATTAAACCACATATGCTTCTGCAGAGTAGAATATCTTGCAAATTGTATCCGTTCTTCTGGCCTGGATGAGTAGAATGGAGAGTTTCTTCTGTCCCATGGTAGTTTTGTAAGTCCTTTCTTTGGATCAAGGAGTGGACAGATAAATTACAAAATGATAATTGGAAAAGTTTTGTAACTTGGAGTATTCTGCTCAGTGAGAAGTTTTGGTTAAGCAAGAATCAGTTGTACACCAAAGGGTTCTCTCTTTTCTAAACTTCAAGTGTATCTTGGATTCACTGTCTCCTGAGGGTAACTATTTTGTATACTAAGTTTATACTTGTCAAAGCTTTTTCACAAATGTTAATTGTTTCTCATCAATCTAATAAAGCAAAATAAATGTTTTCATTTTTGTATTACTGAAAAGGAACTCAATATTTAGGAATTACTCATTGCCCAATGTTGCATGGACCAAGGACTGAAACCAGCCCTTTTTACTTTTATTTTCTGCAATTTATGATGTTTTGCTGGTATACTTACTGGCCTGAGAGAGAGTTCCCCTCCCAAGGCTAGTCAATTAGAGGTAGCAAAGGGGCCTGAGCCTAGTGCATGTCTTTCATATGCAAACCAAACAAATCTGAGTCAATGGCTCCAGCTACTTCCTTATTTAACTCTCTAGTATACCAAAATAATATTTTCCCTGCCCTTAATTATCCCAGAGCTCTGGGATAATTGTTCCTAGATGCCAGGTAACTGGAGACCACCTCTACAATCTAAAACCTGTAGGAGTTATTCCAAATACCTAATCCTAAACTCTACTCTGCCCTACCTTGCCTTTTCCACAGAAAACCCAATAAAGACACTGGCTCAGGCTTTTTCCTCATCCTATCTTCTGCCACTTGATGAAAACCTATCATTTCCCCTGTGGCCCTGTGTGGCATGTGTTTACTCCTTTATTGAATCCTGTGAATATAATAAATTTTGTTTTTCCAAGTCTAGTTCTGGCTTCCTCCAGGGGCCTCACTGGACTTTACCATACCATATCCAACATTAACATTCTTAGAACAAACAGCTTGGGGGTCATGAGAGTCTTCCTGACAACCTTTTAGTGGGCAACTGATTTTTGTTTAACCGAAATTTTTCACTGAGCAAGACACTACAAGTAGTGAAGCTTTCTCTATTCATCACATATAATTCATATATCTACTCTTTGATCTAAAAAAAAGAACTCATAAAATTACTGTATGACAAGCTCTCTCTCTTCTATTCATCCAGGCCTTAAGAATAAATACATTTTGCAAGATATTCTACCCTGCAGACGTATGTATTAAAGTAATTAAACAAGAATGCCATTAGACTGAGGTGGCTCTAATGCCTTTGCAGACTACTTAAGCAAACTGAAACCTAAGCTATACTAAATTCCTATAAATGCCCCAAGGTTAAAAAAAAAAAACAAAAAATCTATGAAC
This sequence comes from Neogale vison, assembly GCF_020171115.1. Taxonomy (NCBI): domain Eukaryota; kingdom Metazoa; phylum Chordata; class Mammalia; order Carnivora; family Mustelidae; genus Neogale; species Neogale vison. The sequence goes on along the minus strand of NC_058096.1, from coordinate 45,081,877 downwards.
AACCAATCACAATTGTGAAGCCAACCAGGCTTTCCCAAATAAGGTACCCACTTAAGCTACAGACAATCAAATAATTTTCTTGCTTTGCTTCCCCATCTGCTCTATAAAAGCCTTTTCCCAGCTCTGTTAGCAGAGTGACCCTTAACCACATTTAGTTTGGTTCGGTTCAAACTGATGCTTATTCAAATACACCCTCAGAAAGTTTAATATGCTTCAATTTATCTTTTAATCCACAACATAATTTGAGTTTTGCTCTAATGAGCTCTTTCCTACAGTATTTATCAGTGAGTTGTTTTATCATATTAGTAGTTTGTCTTATATATAGAATATTAAAAAACAATATAAGATGGAGGAGCTATAATATTCTGAGTTCAGTTCCTATTATGTAAAAGTAAGTAGCTGGCAAAATTGACCAACTTAATTGCTTTTTATTTTTGAGATTTTATGTAATTATTTGAGAGAAAAAGAGAGCATGCACATGAGTGGCAGAAGGGGTAGGGGAAGAAGGAGAAATAGGCTTCCCACTGAGTAGGAAGCCCCACATGGGGTTGGATCCCAGGACCCTGGGGATGGTGACCTAAGCTGAGGGCAGACACTTAACCCACTGAGTCACCCAGGCACCCAGAATTGACCAATTTAATTTCAACTGCAGAACTAATGACAAGTTTGATTATTTCGTAGTGTAATATCTTCAGTTACAAGGATCATGTACATCTAAATATTTTACACTAGAGAATGTTACGTGTGTGCTTGATTCAAACAGAAGCAGGAACTTTTATACCCTGGAAACACTTAGAACAGGGTTAAAGTTATCAAAAGTTTGTGCATATGGCTTACTGCTTTACAGCATCTAAGCATATTTCTTCACTAATGGATCTCTTGGGCAGCCTCATTTAAAATAAATATTTCTTAGAAGTGACAGAAAGTCTAAAGAGCTATGAACAGTACTTAACCCATTTATGCCTGAGGTTCTCTAAAAATCCATCCCTATCCACACAATGTGAACTTTTGTTTCCATAGCAAGCTAAATAAACTGGGCCAAAAAACTCGATTCCTTTTGGGCATAGAAAATTAGAACAGGGAAATTAATTCTTAAAGCAACTAGCAGCCCTTGTAGAATCAGATTTCTTTCTTTTCTCAGAGAACAAAATAAGGAAATCAAATAGCCTTTCTAGGCAAGAATAGTCAGACAATTTGTTGGTAAATTGACCCAAGCTTCTAAACTGCAGAGGTATATCTTTCAAATTTTTAATTTCTTCACTCTGAAAATCTTTGAACTTATCAGGAATATAAATATTTATTTCAAAAATAAAGGTTAAAATTTTAAAATAAAAGCAGATAGTCTGTTTCTCAGCATGGAAAGGGCTCTTGGTAAGGTAATCATAATTTCAAATAGCAGTATAAGTCCTGATTACTTACTCAAAAAGCATAGTTCAAGAAAACTTGTAGAAAAGGAGAGAATTACTCTCATACTAACATTTTCCCCTCTATATTTCCAGAGAGAAAAAGGAGGGGCTGGGGGAGACCATATCCTAGAAATCTTAGGGCCCTAAACAGCTTTAGGGCTGGTCTGCTTTATGGAAAGAAAGAAAAAAAAAAATCAGTAAAAAACAAAGTTCAATATGCTGATTGTAGGGATTTGGGAAGTTAGCACTCTAATAACACTGAAGAGTGAGACGTTATTTTAAAAAAATACTTTGAATTTCACGTTTAACCTGTACCTTTCAAGTGAATAAGTACTTATTTATATGCATATGAAATTGTTTTTCTCTCCTCTTTTCTCCCTACCTTTAAAAACAATCACATACCTCAATACTACCAGACAGTCTAACATTGAAATTACTAAGTCTTAAATATATTTCTGTTTCCATTTGCAAAAGATCCCAGCTATAAGCTAGGAGATAAATATGTGGTGAAAAATATTTTTTTCTTGATTTACTTCTTTAAAATGTGGTTTTGATAAATATAGAATGCAAAGATATACAAAGAAAATAGAATATAACAAAAGATAATTTCAAAGATACAGAATCTAAAAGAGCAAAGGCTTTTTTGAGTTACCTACCATTACATTGGCAGTTGATTAATTAATAAAGCAATGAGATAGCCTATTATTCAGACTTTTTCCAAAGGTAACAGATAATCTAGATTAAAGGAAAATGAAAACAACAAAAAAATCACGATAATCCTATAATGTGCTATGTATATATTGTCACCAAGTGTTTTTTATTATGTGGCTCTAACTATTTATTCCTTAAGATTGAACTAAATTTAAATGAGAAGGGAAGACGGGAAGAAAAGCTTCAGCATTGTTCTAAGAATGATAAAAATAGAAGAGCTGAGAATGAAGACAAGCCTTCATTTGGCAAAATGGTACATATTTGATTTGTTACAAACACTCTACCTTTTACCGTGTACAATCCAAATAAACTAAAGCTGTTGAATGCACATAGCATCTCTTTATGTAACGTTGTAGTGGCTTAACTTTAAATCATAAACATCTAATATTCTCAATCAAAGAAGAGCTTGTTAAAGGGGCCTTCTTATTCTAATGTAGTATTTTCCTCAGAAACACTTAAATATTCACTTTGAGTCAATATACTGACATAAACTTAGAAAATTAGTGTCCTGAATTCTGCTGCTAGGCATGTAGTTAATAACATAAATCTGTTTTTGCAGCAGAAAAGTGAAGGCTCTGCATTTAAATGATAACTACTTTCAGAGAATAAAACAAAAAACAAAATGTATCATGTGCAGATACATTTCTATATCACTTTGGGCAAACATAAAACTTTTTTATTAGTACTACAAAGATACTTAATAAAAAAGAAAAGAATGAATCAATGGCATGTCTAGAAGACAACTGCTGAGACTAAGTTTTATCAATAAATTTATTATTTTTGGTGCATTTGTCCTATTAACAGGATCAAAATATTATAGGAAAAAAGATAATTTCCATTAAGAAGAAATGATTCTTCCCATAAAAATTATCATATGAAGATTAAAAATTCTTTTTTAAAAGATTTTATTTATTTGACAGAGAGATAAATAAATAAGTAAATATAATGAACAAATAAATAAATAATAAATAAAATAAATTTTATTTATTTGACATAAGTAGGCAGAGAGAGAGGGGGGGAAGCAGGCTCCCCGCTGAGCAGAGAGTCCAAGGTGGGGCTTAATCTCAGGACCCTGGGATCATGAACTGAGCTGAAGGCAGAGGCTTTAAACCACTGAGCCACCCAGGTGTCCTGAAGATTAAAAATTCTTAGAGTTTATCTCCTGCATGTCTGAAAGCTTAATTGCTATAAAAAGTTGTGATTTTTCCCTTGAACAATGAAGAAGCTGTAAATATCATCTTTAAATAAGGATTTCTACAATAAAGATATGGTAAATATTCATCCTAATTAATCTGTCTTTATATTCAACAATATATGAATACCTTGCTAGTTTCCAAAGGACTTTGAAAATACAGAAAACATATAAAAATCCTGGTTTTATATATGAGGACACAGGCTTAAAGGAGGGAGTTGACTTCTTTAGTTTACAAAGAAAGGAAGAGTCAGTACCACAAGTATCTGAAAAGTCCTACTGGTCCCTATGGAGTCTTTGAACTAAAATAAATTTAGGTAGCTTATAATTTTTGTGAGGGCAGGCACTTTGTTTTGTTCATTACTCTATCCTTCTACCAGGGAGATACAACTCCAGGATTAGAGTAGAGTCTATGTATTTGTTGAATGTACACACGAATAATAGAAGGCTTGAATACTAAACCAATTCTGAATGCTTCTACTAATGGGAGACCCATTACTTCTTAAATCAGGATTCTAAATGTCACACATTGTTGAGAGAGATACGCACTTTGGGCAATCTCCTAAATTAATCATCTTATTTTAGAGCTTTCATTGATGACTTGGCTGAACATAAAAATATCAGATGACTTAACTGAAGCCTGCAAACATCAGATGAGTCAGCCAGCATTATGCTAGTAAACAAGAGTTTATGTTAGGATGAAGACTCAAGTTTAGAATTGAGATGTGCTCTGTCTCTATATGTATGTATATGTTTTCAAGAGAGAGGGAGGAAAAGGAAAGGAAAATGGTATCAGGAATATGTGTTTACACCAGAAGAGAGAGTAAACTGAGCAGCTGAAACAATACCCAGGCTACTTGGAAGGTATCCTTCAATGGAGAATAACTTTGATATAATAGGGATAATTCACTGATCCAGTCATCTATCACTGATCTAATTACTAATAAAGTCTATAACCCTGATTCTGATTTTCTACTTTCACTAAAAGATATAATATGTAAGTATATTAAATTAGGAATTGGTAATTCTTATAAACAAAAAGTATGAAATACTTTTTCAAACTGTACATGTTAATGTAAGTTAATGTAAATCTCTAAGAGATTTCTTCTTCATTACAGAAGAAGATGATTAGTGAAAGAGAAAGTATTTAAGCATATCAAATGTTGCTGAAAAGTTCAGTATAATAAAGATAGCACAATATCTACCGGATTTGTTAACAGAGAAGTTATGGCAGCTATGACAAGAAAGGTTTGGTGCAGTGCCAGTTGGGCAGAAATCTGGAGAAGAGTGCTTTCTTATTATAGACATGCAACATGTAAAATAAACTTGTAGATTATTCCAAAGTAAGAAGATGATTCTGTACATATATTCTTAGTATGTTCTGGTCCATATGTTGTTTAACACTTCACAAAAATATCAATTTTCACTTGTTTTTTTCAAATATATTAGACCTCCACAATTCAATCAAAACTATAACTCTACCCAAGACTACATTTCCCTGGGAATGGTTCCTGATAGGTCAAAACTTGACATCAAAGTCCTACCTGTAAAACTATGCCTAAAGATCATTGGCCACTCCAGTGGTTCCAAACATACTTGTCTGCATTAATTAACTAATATAAAGATATGAATTACATGTGCCATAAATGTATGTCTGACTTGAATAAAACTATAATAAGTTAAACTCACTGATTTTTCATATTTATACTCAATGATTCTTAAAGCATAAAAGGGTATAAATAGTGGGAAAAGTATAAAAGCATAGGCATGATTCTTTTCAAATAACTCTGTGGGACTGATTTCTAGTTATTAAAAGATTATTTTAGAATAACAAGTTAGTAGTAATTAGAAGGAAAGTTTTATACTGCTGAGCCAAATTGAGAATTTCCCCTCTACTTTAATCTCTCAAATTATTAATGACCTACAGTATAGTTTAGATGTATTACAGTCTTTCTATAAAACTATTTAAAAGAACTGCATGCCTTTATATAGCATCTGACACAACCATTACTGCGCAATAAGCCAGACAGTGTAATAAACTTACCCTGTTATTTCAAACAACCTTTAGAAAAAATTCCATTAATCTTTTTTTAGGAAAAAGAAAAAAAGCAAAATAATATTTGAAGCTAACTAAATAACAATGCTTAACAACCGTTCACCCTGCAATCTTCAAGGAAAAAAACTATCCCTGAATATTACATATTATATTCTACAGAATAGTAAACTAAAATTGCTGTTAGCATAGTAATAAAACTTATGATGCATCACACAGAATTTTAAGGTCATGTTGGGAACATAAATCTTTCAGCTCTGAAATATATTATGTGGACCCAATGAACTTAGGCACTTCTGTATTAAGGGCTTTATAAAAGACAAAAATGATTGGATAGTAATTATCATGTATACTTCTGATTGATCCAATATTTTTAAGAAATAGAAGAACATGAGGTATTCTCAGTAACTATTTATGAAATATTTTATGTGGATACACTCTTGAAATACATAAAAATATTTACATGTCTCTGTGTGTTTGCTTACATCACATTTTTTCTATGCAAATACATAATTCATAAGCCCAGTAAGCAAAACATTGCATATTTCCTAAGTAGATAAAAATCAAAAGGACATAAATTAAGCTAGGTACTACATATAGTTAAGTAGATATGATTCCCATAGTTAAAACCTTACATACAAGCTAGCATCATGTCTAACATTTACTTACAAGATCTAACACAACTAAAAATAGGCAGTATTTAGACACAGAAATGTAGTGAAGTAGAAGACAGAAGAAATTACAGATGAAAGAGTCATAAGGGGGAGTGAAAAGAAAAAAATTGTAAACCAGCATATAAATGGAAGGTACAGAAGACAAAATATACATATCAGTTACCTAACAGTAATTGTTAAATACCTACTTTTAAAAAATAAAGCCTCACAAATTTTACAGTAAACAAAATCTAACTGCAACCCACAGTACCTCTTTCAAGTTTTCTTCAAGCACATTAATTTATTTCACTATTTAGAGTGTTCAGCCCTACTCTGTCACCTGTTCTCAAATTTAAATACAAAAATATATAAAAGTGCTTGGCAAAACAAAAAATCTTCTAATAACTAAAAACAAACACCCATATGCAAGAGTAACTGTGACACAACTGCTTGTTGCTAATAAGAATAACAATACAAAATAACACCAAAAATTTAGGAGCAAAAGGACTTCATAGAAAAAATATTGGCGGGGTGCCTGGGTGGCTCAGTGGGTTAAGCCTTTGCCTTCAGCTCTGGTCATGATCTCAGGGTCCTGGGATCCAGCCTGGCATTAGGTTCTCTGCTCAGCAGGGTGCCTGCTTCCCCATCTCTCTCTGCCTGCTGCTCTGCCTACTTGTGATCTCTGTCTGTCAAATAAATAAATAAAATCTTAAAAAAAATTGGCATGACAGGTACCAGTCATGAAAAATTTGATAATATATTTAAGAATTCTAAGAAGGTATTTAAGCCATGGATCTAGCAACTCACTTCTAGAATTTTATCAGAGTAAGGTTTAAAAAATAACTGTGGAGTGGTGAAATGAAAGAATGCCATTTAGTCATTAAAATTCATGTTGCAAAGGACATTTAATAGCTTAGAAAAATATCCATGATATATTAAGTGGAAAAACTGAATTAAAAAAAAAAGTTAACTAGGCTGGAAGATGATGGCAGAGCACAAGGTCTGTTGACTAACCCTGACCCATGAATATAACTAGATAAATATCAAATCTTTCTAAGAAACTAGAAATTGACCTCGAGTTTGACAGAACAAACTCCACAACTAAAGGCAAAGAAGAGGGCACATGAGAGAAAGTAGTAAGTGTGGAGGCAGTTTGGGAGAGAAAGCCTCTGTGGTGGGGAGGGAACTGTTGTATCAGAGAAGGGAAAGAAACACACAGGCAAGCACAGGGAAAATGAATCTCCATAACAACTAGCTTGCAAAATGGGAAGGACCCAATTTTGTCACCTCTGGCAACCTGTGGGGCTTAAAGCCTAGAGTTTTAAAGGTCACTGAGTTGGCTGGGATTCAGCCCCCAGAGCACTGTGCTACTCTTGCAGGGAAGACACACAAACAATCCATGAACATAGAGCATGGAAACAGCTATCTGAAGAGCTACTGGGGCTAAGATAGGGGAGGTTATTCACCCTTCTCAGACAGCATCCCAGAAGGATAGAGTTCACGGAGATACCCCTCCAGGAACAAAGAAACTGGTTTCTGCCATTTGCCTCCTTGACTCCACTACATAAGCACAGAGCCACCTGCAGGAACCAGCACAGCAATGACACTTCCTATATAACTTGCGTACACCAAACAACCCCCCCCACTACCCCCCTGCCAACCCTGCACTCTGGGAGAACTGTCCCTCCCAGTCATGCTTACCACAGTCCCAGCATGGCAAATGTCTTTCCCCAGAAGACCTGCCCAAACTCCTGCTCACTCTTTGTCTTCCCCACTGGGGAATATTGCAGTGCCTCTCTTCCAGTGGTGATGCTGATAAGTCTTATTTCACAGACCAGAGCACACCTAGTTAAAGCATGCCACATTCAGATGCACCCGAGTGCCTCAGTTGGTTAAGTCTCTGACTCTTGGTTTTGGCTCAATTCATGATCTCATGGTCATGAGATTGAGCCCAACATCAGGCTCACGTTCAGCACTGAGTCCACCTGAATTCTCCCTCCTTCTCCCTCTGCCTGTCTCACTCATGCTCAATCTCTCTCTCTCTCAAATAAATAAGTAAATCTTTAAAAACAAAAACATGTCACCTTCAGCCAGGGACCAGCACTCCACATAACAGGCAAAGACAGCCTCTGCAGAGGACTGGCTTGAAGGATAAAGCATCTAGGAGAAAACAGCAGTGCACAAGCTGCACACACTGGAGACACACCCAGAAGTGGCAGGCCCTAGGGAACAGGGGAAACTACACAGCAGAGCACTATAGGCCTTCTTCATAAGGCCATACCCTCAAGAACAGGAGATGTAGCTGAATTTCCTAGCACACAGAAATAGGCAGAGTGGCTCTGAAAAAATGAGAAGGCAGAGAAATTTACCCCAAATGAATGAATAGGACAAGGTCAGAGATCTAAGTGAAGCAGCTATAAGTAACATGCCTGATGGAGTATTAAAGCAACAAACATAAGGCACTCTCTGGACTTGCGAAAAGAATAGACTGCATCAGTGAGACCCTTAACAGAGAAAAAGTAATAACACAGCATAGATAAAGGGCTCAATAAATGAAATAAAAAACATGCTTGATGTGATGAACAACAGTCTAGAAGAACCAGAGGAATGAATTAGTAACCTAGAGGACAGAGTAATGGAAAGGAATCAAACTGAACAAAAAAGAGAAAAAAGGAATTATGCAAAATGAGAACAGACTTAGGAAACTCAGTGAATCCACAAATGCAATAACATTCATATTATAGGGTTCCCAAAAGAGGAGGAGAAAAGGAAGCAGAAAATTTATTTGAAGAAGGCTAAAAACTTCCCTAATCTTGGAAAGGAAACAGATATCCTGATCTAGGAGGCACAGATAACTCTCATCAAAATCAACAAAAGCAGATCTACACCAACACATACTGTTATGATGAAACTGGTAAAATACAGTGCTAAAAATTTTTAAAAGCACCAAGACAAAAGAAGACAATAACTTTCAAGAGAAAACTCATGAGACTAGCAGAAGATTTTTCAGCAGAAACTTTCCAAGCCAGAAGGGAGTGGCATGATATATTCAAAGTGCTGAATGGGAAAAATATGCAGGCAACAATATTCTATCCAGCAAAACTATCATTCAGATTAGAAGGAAAAACAGTTTTCCAAACAAAAATTGAGTTCATGACCACTAAACATGCCCTACAAGAAACATTAAAAGGGACTCTTTAGGGACGCCTGGGTGGCTCAGTGGGTTAAGCCGCTGCCTTCGGCTCAGGTCATGATCTCAGGGTCCTGGGATCGAGTCCCGCATTGAGCTCTCTGCTCAGCTGGGAGCCTGCTTCCTCCTCTCTCTGCCTGCCTCTCTGCCTACTTGTGATCTCTCTCTGTCAAATAAATAAATAAAATCTTTAAAAAAAAAGGGGACTCTTTAAGTGGAGAAGAGAGACCAAAAGTAACAAGATAAAGGAAGGAAACACAAAGGGAGTAAAAATGAGTATTCCTGTAAAAAATTAGTAAAGGAATTCCACAAAATAAAAGGATATAAAATATAACTATACATACCTAAAATGTAGAGAGGAGATAAGTAAAGAACGGGCTCAAACTTAAATGACCATCAACTTAATACACACTGCTATATGTAGAACAGGTTATATACAAACCTAATGGTACCTATACATCAAAAACCTCTAATAAATATGCAAAGAATAAAGAGAAAGAAATCCAAATATGTCACTAAAGAAAATCAGCAATCTATGAAAGAAAGACAACAAAAGATCAGAGAAAATCTTCAGGAATGATCACTAAACAAGTAATAAATACTTATCTACCAATAATTACTTTGAATGTATATGGAGATATCTACATATCTACCAATAAATACATATCTACCAATAATTACTTTGAATGTATATGGACCAAATGCTCCAAACAAAAGACATAGGGTTACAGAATGGGTTAAAAAACATGACCCATCTATATGCTGCATGTAGGAGAGTCATTTTAGACCTAAAGACACTTATAGACTGAAAGTGAAAAGATGGAGAAAGACTTATCATGCAAGTGGCTGTTAAAAGAAAGCCAAGTAGCAATATTTATATCATTAAAAACAGAATTTAAGGGGTGCCTGGATGGCTCAGTGGGTTAAGCCTCTCCTTTTGGCTCAGGTCATGATTTCAGAGACCTGGGATCAAGCCCCACATCAGGCTCTCTGCTCAGTTGGGAGCCTGCTTCCCCCTCTATCTCTCTGTCTGCCACTCTGCCTACTTGTGATCTCTCTTTCTGTCAAATAAATAAATAACATTTTAAAAAAATAGAATTTAAAACAAAGACTATAATAAGAGATAAAGATGGAAACTTATCTTTAGCCCTAACCCTAACCCAGACAAAGACACCACTAATAAATAAACAAATAAATAAATCAAAACTTAAAATTAACAGAAGGAAGAGGAAGTAATAAATATTAGAACAGAGATAAATGATATAGGAACTAAAAAAAGAAAGGAAAAAAAAAGAAAGAAAGAGTCCAATAGAACAGATCAATAAAACCAGGAGATGGTTCTTTGAAAAAAATCCATAAAATTGATAAATCTCGGGCCATGACTTATCAAGAAAAAAAAGAGAGAGAGAGAGAGAGAGAAAGGTGAAAAACAAACAACACCACAAAAATAAAATCATAAACAAATATTACAAAACACTATGCCAACAAACTGGACAACCTAGAAGAAACGAATAAATCCCTAGAAGCATATACACTATCAAAACTGAAACAGGATGAAACAGAAAATTTGAATGAGTCAATAACTAACAAGGAGATTGAATCAGTTATCAAAAAACTCCCAAAAACAAAAGTCCAAGACCAGATGGCTTCTGGGCTTCATTTAAAAAGAGTTAATATGTATTCTTCTCAAGTCCAAAAAATAGAAAAAGGAAGGAAAAGTGGTAAATTCATTCAATGAAATCACCATTACTCTGATGTGAAGAAAGAGGAACCCTCTTGCACTATTGGTGGGAATGAAAACTGATGCAGCCACTCTGAAAAACAGTATGAGGTTCCTCCAGAAGTTAAAAAATAGAACCATCCTATGATCCAATAATCACACTACTGGGTATTTACCCAAAGAATATGAAACATCAATTCAAAGAGATATATGCACCCCTGTTTATAGCAGCATTATATACAATAGCCAGATTATAGAAGCAGCCCAAATGTCCATCGATTGATGAATGGATAAAAAGATGTGATATTTACTAAATAATATACAATGAAATATTATTCAGCCATAAAAAGGATTGAAAATCTTGGCATTTGCTACAACACCGATGAAGCTAGAAAATCTAATCCTAAGTGAAATAAGTCAGTCAGAGATACGGTTTCACTCATGTGGAATTTGAGAAACAAAACAAATGAGCAAATTGAAAAAAAAAAGAGACAAATCAAGAAACAGACTTAATTATGGAGAATAAACTGATGGTTACAAGAGGGGGAGTAGGGGAGGTTAAATAGATGGTAATTATGGAGTGCACTAGTAATTGCAGGTGATATATAGAATTGTTCAATCACTATATGTACATCTGAAACTAATATAACACTGTACGTTAATAGGAATTAAAATAAAAACTTTAAAAAAATAAACATGCTAATAAAAGTAAAATAAAAAAATGAGTTAACTATAGATTCTATTTTTAAAATATATATGCATATTTACATAAGTTATATATAATTTATTATATATTATATAACCCAGGTGTCATAAAAATATTGTATAATAATAATGTGTATATTTACATATACAACCACATATTCACAGAGAAAGTACAGATACTGACACAAAGCTGGCAAAAGATCTCTTAAAAAACTGGAATAACAGTGCAGGGGTTATTTCTCAAAGAAGGAATTATCAGCTGATTTTACTTCCTTTTTCATGACTTACTAATTTTTAAATTTTCCTTAACTTTATGCTTACATATAGAATGGAATCTATATTCCATGCGTCAACACCAAATTATTATTAAAAATAGTTTCCAAGCCTAGTTCCAAAAGTCTTCCTATTTAATTCTAGTTAACTCATATATTTCTGGTAATAAAAATATAACAATTTTATTTACTAAAAAATATCAACAAATTACTCTCCTAAAAAAAAGTAACAGCAACGGCAACAACAAAGATATGGCTTAAACTTGAGAGCAGAAATGTAAATGTTTCAAATTCCTACTCTAATGGACTTAAATATATTCAACCAAATTTGAAGAACAGTCCATTCTTATCTGAGACGTTATTAAGTATTGTCTCTCAGCTTCAGAGGTAGCTTTCTGTACTTTGCTTTGTGGTACTGGAACCTTAGAATCACATTTTTCTTTGCCAGGTGGCTCCCTGTGAAACTCTCAAAAGAAGTTCTGAAAAAAAATAAATAGAAAGCATCTAATATTCTTGGATGGGACACTACAATCTGTGATAGTCATGGAATGATTCAATAGGGTAAAGATATCCATTTTCCTCACTTTTATCTGTAATTAAATTGAATTCTAATATAAAGACTATCTCATTATCTTTCGGAAACTCAGTAACATTCTAAAGTGTATAGGAAAGGATAACATTTCAAGAATAATTAAGTTATTTTTAAAAAAAGGTCTTTCACTGGTATGACCTGCCCTATTGATATTAAAATACACTCTAATTCCAGTCATAAAATTTTGTATATTAGCGCAGCAACAGGCAAATGGATCATGAAACAATACAGAGTTCAAAGATCATGTTCATATGGGAAGTAAATATCAAACAATGGGTGTATACACAATCAGTGCAATTGATGGGCTGTTCAGTAGAAAAATCATTCAATATATGAAGAAAAATAAAATTGGATTTCTGTATAATCCCTCATAAAAATGTTGATCCCCAAAGGCAACTGATCTAAATATAAAAGGTAAAACTTCAAAGTTAATATACAGTGTAAACAAATATCTTTGTGTCAGGGAAAGACTTCTTAAACAATAACCTAAATTACAAAATGTAAAGTGAAAAATTGGTGAATTTGATTATATAAAAAAAAGGATTTTTACTGAACAAAGGACATCATGGTCATTATTGGCAGATGAAAGAGTTGGATACTTTTTTGGCAGTGATAATACTTAGAATATCCAGACTACATAAAAAATTCTTGCAAATCAATAATAGAAATCCAGCATTCCCAATTAAAAAAAAAAAATACCTGAGGACATAGAATAATGCCAAGTATAGGAAAAGATTCACAATCTCATTAAAGCTTAAACTGAAACAGCAGTGAAATAACATTTTAGATTCATTAAGATAGACAAAAATGAAAAAGCATTATCTTGTTGAGTACTGTCAGGAGGTAGGCAAGGAAGAAACTTCATACATTGTTGGTGAGGACATAGATTCTTGCAGCTACTACAAAGGACCATCTTCTGACACTTTATGTATGTATATACCCTAAGACATATAAATTCATACACACATTCACAAATACATAAATTGCACTGGAATATTCAGGTCTATAACTGGAAATATAGATGTATGTTCATCATAGCATGATTTATGGTCATTGGCATTTAGAGGTAATTACTGGAGATAAGTAAAATGTAGTGGAAGCAAACACTGACATAGTACATTCACAGCAGTTCATATTGAAAAGAGTAAATGTACACTGAGCAAAAAAGATCTTAAAATATAGGGCTGATAAAAAATAGAATCAAAATGAGATCTGCAGTATATACAAAAATAATATATTCATATGATAATTTACATGTCTAAGAATGTACACTAATTAAAGGTTTTCAACTCAAATACAACAGAGTAGTTGTCTATGGTAAAAGAATAAGAATATGAATGGGAAGGAGGATTAAATAAATAAAAGAAGAGAGGACTTACATAGAATAATGACGATAATATGAGATTTAACTAAGTAGGCAGAATTAAGAGGCAATCATAATTTGGTTCTTCTAAGAGACTCCTCTCTTCCAGGAGATAAAAAGATTTAACTAGATCTCATTTTTATTTTTTCAAAATTTTATTTCAATTCAATTAGCCAACATATAAGTACATCATTAGTTTCAGATGTAGTGCTCCAGTCTACGGCCATACCACCCTGAACGCGCCCGATCTCGTCAGATGTAGTGCTCCATAATTCATCATCTGTGTATAACACCCAGAGCTCATCATATCACGTGCCCTCCTTAAAGCCTATCACCCAAATGCCCCAACCCCCCACCCAATTCCCCTTCCACAACCCCTCAGTTTGCTTCCCAAAATCAAGAGTCTCTCATTTCTTATATACGAATAAACCGTGCGAAAAGCTAAAAGATCTGGGAGAGAAACATGGGAAAAAGCCACGTGAAAAGAATGATTCTTTCCAGTTTTGGCAAATTGGGCAACAGGGTTACAATTCGTTGGAAATATGACAGTATTCTCTTACCCGCAGCTAGAGGCTTATATATACTAATTACCACAGATGTTGTTTTTCACTTTACATAAACATGGGTAGGCCAGATCACTGTTTAAAATACACTATATCCCCCCACTACTTGATGTTTTTGCACATCTCTTCACTTTTGTTTAACAAGGAGGAAACACCGGAAATCTGTTGTGTGACAGACCATGAGTTTTCTGGACATGAACTTCAGTCGTCACCGTTGTAGACACAGAAATGCCCAAACACGCCTGGCAATCTGCTGCACTCTACAGAATTCTTTTCATTGGATTTGTTGCAATAACCTGTGAAAAACAGTAGGATATTCCTCCAAAAGAAAAAAAGAAAGCCAACCTAGAGTAGACTCAGTAACAAAATCTTCTACCTTAGCTGTAGGAAGAGTTTGTGAGAAAAAGTTTCACAAATAGCTGAAGAGGCCAAGGATTTGTAGGACTTTTTAAGAGTGGGTGGAGACCTGAGTTAGCCTACTTTGACTCTGCCTATTGGTTTTCTCTGCGGAGATGACAAATCAACACAACATTACTAGCTTAGTGATTAAGGTACACAAACATTTTCTTTTCTTAGTTTTTACTCTCTGTTTCTAAGTGGGTTTCATTCAGACTATTCCAAAAAGTGCTCCTCAGTGTTTTCTTCTTTTTCATTTGTTTTGTCTTATGCATATAATTTCTGTCCCCTGTCTTTGGCAAAAAGTGCAACAGACTAGGAAACACAGTTATCGACTATGTTGGCTCTCTCCACATGAAGTTGATTCTGCTGGAATGAGGCCAATTTGCTTTACCTAAAACAAGATATTTAAATTTTAAAGTGAGGGTAACATATTTAAATAAAAGGGACCAAAATAAAAAAAAATATATAAAAATAAAAGTGAAGGTAAAATTTTCTGTGAATATTCACAATGGAATACAGAAAAGTAACCTTGGAAATATTTGCATTCTAAACTCCTAATTTTTTTTAGGAATGGCATCTCATTTTATCTAGAAATATAATGCTGAAATACCCTCAGAATATTATTCTATCTAGTGAAGACTTCTAAATATGACTTTAGTATTGGAGCTGAGTGTAAGTCCTGATCAGAACTGAAAATCGGAGGAATATCATCATGTCACATTCCTCTTCCATTGCACTACCTGATTAAATCTCTGTTCCCCAATCTACATGCAACTTTTTCACTCAAGAGATAATAAGACTAAATACTTCCTTAAAAGGCATTTGATGCTATTTGGGTCTGACCTTAATTAACTTTTTTTTCTATTTAACTATTTTTCTATTATTTTCTAATTAACTTTTATTTCTACTTCTTTTTTCCTATTTCTATTTCTATTCTATTTCTAACTTTTTCTTCTACATACATTACTATGTTGGTTTCAGGTGTATAACATAGTAATTCAACATTTATATACATTTTAAAATGATCACAAGTCTATTTATTACCTGTCAACTTACAAAGTTCACAGGATTATTGTCCATATTCCCATGCTATACATTCCCCATGACTTATTTATCTTATAACTATAAATTTGCACCTCAATTACCTTTACCCATACTGCCTGCCCTCTACCCCTGATATCCTCTGGCAACTGTCATCTGTTCTCTATGAGTCTGGTTTTGTTTTGTTTTGCTTATTCTTTTGTTGTTGTTGTTGTTGTTTTTTAGATGCTACATATAAGTGAAATCAAGCATTATTTGTTTTCCATGTATGATTTATTTCACCTAATACAATGCCTTCAAAGTCCACCCATGTTGCTGCAAATAGAAAATGGCAAGATTTTGTTCTTTTTATGACTAATATTCTATTACATACACAGACACATATAAAGAGAGCTAGTGTGGGTACATGTGTGCGCATCTTTATCTATTCATCTGTATGACACTTAGGTTGCTTCTGCATCTCAGCTATGTAAATATGCTACAATAGACATATGAGTGCATATGTGTCTTTTCAAATTTGTGTGTTCATTTTCTTTGAATGAATACTTGGGAGTGGAATTGCTGGATCACATTATAGCTTTATTTTTAATTTTTTGAGCAACTTCCATACTGTTTTCCATGGTGCTTACATCAATTTACATTCCCACCAACAGTGCACAAGGGTTCCTACGTCTTCTTCTGTCCCCACTTCTTCAATAACACCTTATTATTTCCTCTTGGGGATTTATGTTTGTTTACTTTAATACAAGCCATTCTGACAGGTATGAAGGGATATCTGACTGTAGTTCTGATCTGCATTTCCCCAATGATTAGTGATGTTGAGCATCTTCTCACATGCCTGTTCTTTATCTGTCTTCCCTTGGAAAAATGTCTATTCAATATTCTGCTCATTTTTTACATCAGATTTTTTTTGCTATTGAATTATATGAGTTCTTTATATATTTTAGATATTTTAATAGATAGGTGATAAGTCAGATATATGAATTACAAATATTTTCTTTCATTCAGGTGCCTGCCTTTTAGTTTTGTTGTTAGTTTCCTTCATACAAAAGGTTTTCCCATGTGATGTAGTCCCATTTGTTCACTTTACTTGTCATGACCTTGCCTGTGAGAGTACAGTCCAGAAAATATCACTAACACCCATGTCAAGGAGCTTACTGATTTTGTTTTTTCTTATAAGTTTTATAAATTTTCAGGTCTTAATTTCAAATCTTTAATCCATTTTGAGTTAATTTTTGCGTATGGTATAACATAGCAGTTTATAAATTTTCATTTTTTGGCCAAAGCTGTCCTACTTTCCCAATACCATGTATTGAAGAGATTGTCTTTTCTCATATATTATTTTATATATATATATTATATATTTTTGTCTCCTCCCTTGTAATTGATCATATACATGTGGATTTATTTCTGAGCTCTCTATTCTGTTCCACTGATCTATAGGTCTGCTTTTGTTGCAGTATTGTGTTTTCATTACTACTGCTTTGTAGTACAGTTTGAAATCAGTGAGCATGACACCTCTAGCTTTGTTCCTCTTTCTCAAACTGCTTTGATTATCTGTGGTCTTTTGTTGTTCCACAGAAATTTCAGGATTATTTGTTTTAGCTCTGTAAAAAATACACTGGTATTTTGATAGAGATTACATTGAATATGTAGACTGCTTTATGTAATATAAACATTTTAACAATATTAATTCTTTCAATCCAGGAGCACCGTTTATCTTTCCCCTTATTTGTGTCATCATTTTATTTAATTAATGTCCTACAGTTTTCAAGTATAGGTCTTTTACCTCTTTGATTAAATTTATTCCAAAGTATTTTATTCTTTTTGTTGTTGTAAATGGCATTGTTTCCTTAATTTCTTTTCCTAATATTTCATTGTTAGTTTACAGAAACATGATAGATTTGTGTATATTAATTGTATACTGCTGCAACTTTATTGAATTCATTTATTATTTCTAAGTTTTCTGGTGGAATCGTTAGGGTTTTCTATATTTACTATCAAATCATATGCACTTGGTGATTTTTATTTCTTCCTTCCTGATTTGGATGCTTTTTATTATTTTCTTTTGATTAACTGTTGTGGACAGAATTTCCGAGATTATGCTAAATAAAAGTGGTAAGAGTTGTCTTGTTCCTGATCCTTGACAAAAAACTTTCAGCTTTCATGTTTGAGCTTGATGTTATTAGTTATGGGTATGTCATATACGGCCTTTATTATGTTGTGGTATATTCTGTTCATATCCACTTGATTGAGAGTTTTTATCATAAATGGTTATCAAATCTTGCCAAATACTTTTTCTGCCTCTATTTAGATAATCATGTGATTTTTACCCTTCATCTGTTTATGTGGTGTACCATGTTGGTTGATTTGCAGATATTGAACCATTCTTATACCCTGGAATAAATACTACTTGATCATGGTATATGATCCTTTGAATGTATTGAATTTGGTTTGTAAATATCTTGGGATTTTCTGCATCTATGTTCATTCATCTGGGATATTGGCCTATAAGTTCCTTTTTTTTTTTTAAGCACAATGTTGGCATTAAAAAATGAGTCTTTAATTTTTTTACACCAATTTAAGACAGAAGGGTCTTTCATAATCTGAATTTTTGGCAGAATTCACCTGTGAAGCCATCTGGTCCTAGACTTTCATTTGTTAGAAGATTTTTTATTACTGATTCAATTTCATTACTAGTACTTGGTCTATTCAGATACTCTATTTCTTTATGATTCAGTTTTAGAAGACTGTGTTTCCAGGAATTTTTTTTTTTTTTTTTAGGTTTTCCAATTTGTTGGTGTATAACTGTTCACAGTAGTCTCTTATTATCCATTGTATTCCTTTATCAGTTTAAACTCTTTTTCATCTCTGATTTTATTTATTTGGGCCCTCTCTTTTTTTCTTGATGAGTCTGCCTAAATCTTTGTCAATTTTGTTTATCTTTTCAAAGAACCAGCTCTTAGTTTCATTGACCTTTTCTATTGTTTTTTGAGTCTCTATTTCATTGATTTCCATTCTGGCATTTATTGTATCCTTCCTTCTAGTAACTTTGGACTTCATTTGTTTCCTTTTCTAGTTCTTTAAGGTGTATTAGATTGTGTATTTGAGATCTTTCTTATTTCTTGAAGAAGAACTATATGGCTATGAACTTTCCTCTTAGACCTTTCTTTGCTGCATCCATAGAGTTTGGAATGTTGTGTTTCTATTTACATTTCTCAAGGTACTTGTTGATCTCCTCTTTGGTATCTTCATTAACCCACTGGTCATTTAGCAGCATACTCTTTAGTTTCCAGGTATATGATTTTTTTTTTTCCAATTCTCTTCTTTGTAATTGATTTCTAGTTTCATAACATTGTCATCAGAAAAGATGCTTAATATAATTTCAATCTTCTAAAATTTATTGAATTATTCTGTGGCCTAACATGTAATCTATCCTAGAGAACATTCTGAAAAGAATATGCATTCTACTGCCTTTGACCAGAATGTTCTGTATATATCTATTAAATCTGTCTGGTCTAAGGTATTGTTTAAGGCTGATATTTCCTTACGATTTTCTGTATAGATGATTTATCCATTGATATCAGTGGGGTATTAAAATCACCTACTATCATTGTAATGCTGTCAGTTTCTCCCTGAAGTTCTGTTAATAATTGTTTTATATATTTAGGTGTTCCTATGTTGTGTGCATTAATACCTACAAGAGTCATATTCTCTTGCTGAATTGATGCCTTTATCATTATGCAATGTTCTTTTTTGTCTTGAGTTATAGTGTGTTTCAAAACCTATTTTGTCCGATATAATTATTGCTACCCCATTCTTTTTTGTTTCCATTTGCACTGAATATCATTTTCCATCTCTACTTTCAGTCTGTGTGTGCCTTTAAGATCTAAAATAAGTCTCCTGTAGGAAACATATGGATGGGACTTGTTTTCTCATCCATTCAGCCACCCTATGTCTTTTTATTAGAGCATTTAGTCCATTTATATTAAAGATAATTATTAATAGACATGTACTTATTGCCATTGTGTTGTTTTCTGGTTGTATTTTTAGTTTTTCTCTGTTCCTTTCTTCTTCTTTTGTCTTTTTGTGATTTAATGACTTTCTTTAATATGTTTAGATTCCTTTCTCATTTTTTGTGTGTTCTCTATTAAAGGTTTTTGGTTTGTAGTTACCATGAGATTCCTATATAATAATTTTTTTTTTAATCATACAGCTTCCAATTTATTTATTTTCAGAAAAACAGTATTCATTATTTTTTCACCACACCCAGTGCTCCATGCAAGCTGTGCCCTCTATAATACCCACCACCTGGTACCCCAACCTCCCACCCCCCCGCCACTTCAAACCCCTCAGACTGTTTTTCAGAGTCCATAGTCTCTCATGGTTCATCTCCCCTTCCAATTTACCCAAAAGCACATACCCTCCCCAATGTCCATAACCTTCCCCCCTTCTCCCAACATACAGTAGTCTATTTTATTTTATTTTTAAAGGATTTTATTTATTTATTTGACAGAGAGAGATCACAAGTAGGCAGAGAGGCAGGCAGAGAGAGGAGGAAGCAGGCTCCCAGCTGAGCAGAGAGCCCAACGCGGGACTCGATCCCAGGACCCTGAGATCATGACCTGAGCCGAAGGCAGCGGCTTAACCCACTGAGCCACCCAGGCGCCCTACAGTAGTCTATTTTAATAGTCACTTAAATTCAGCTGCATTCTGAAAGCATTACAGTTTTATTCCATGCCCCTTCATGTTTTTTGTTTTTGATGTCATCTTTTACATCTTTTTATTTTGTGTATCCCATACTAAATTACTATAGTTACAGTTGATTTTACTAGTTTTGTCTTTTATTCTTCATATTAGGTTTTTAAGTGGTTAGCCTACTACCCTCACTGTTTTTTGTTTTTGTTTTTTACTTTTGCAGTGAGGTTTTTATTTTTTTCTGTTATAAATTTCTTATTTCTCCTTAGGGACTTTTCTTTCTAGCTTAAGAAATTCCCTTTAACAGTTCCTGTAATGTCAGTTCATTGGTGATAAATTCCCTTAGCTTTCACTTCTCTAAGGAACTCTTTCATTTCTGAATGATAATCTTCCCAGGGAGAGTATTTTGGTTGGAGTTTTTTTTTTTTTTTCCTTTCAGCACTTTGCATGCATCATCCCATTTTATTCTGGCCTTTGAAGTTTCTACTGAAAAATCAAGTCATGATCTTAAGAGGTTTTCCTTGTATAAAACCAGTTGTTATCCTTTGCTGCTTTTAAGATATTGATAACTTTTGGCATTTTAATTATAACTTGGTTAGATCTCTTTGGGTTCACCTTGTTTGGAACTATCTTTGGTTCCTGGACTGGATGTCTGTTTCCAGGTTGGGGAAGTGTTCAGCCATTAGTTCTTCTAATAAGTTTTCTGCCCTTTCACCTCGCTTTCTTTTTCTTTTGTGACCCTTATAATGCAAATACTAGTACACTTGTTTTAGTCCCACAGATCCCTAAACTATCCTTATTTTCTTAAATTCCTTTTTTTTTTTTTCTTTTCTATTTGAGTTATTTCTACTATCCTGTCTTCTAAGTCACTGGTCTGCTGTTATGCATCATCCAATCTGCTGTTGAAACTCTTCTGTGTATCTTTCAGTTATTGTATTTTTCAACTTTGTGAGTTCTTTGGTACTTTCTTTTTATTTTCTATCCCTCTGCTGAAGTGTTCAGCGTGTTCATCCATTATTCTCCCAACTTCAGTGAGCACATTGTTAAGTTATTATTACGAACTCTTTACTAGGTAAATTGCTTATCTTTGTTTAATTGTGTGTGTGTGTCTTTGTGTGTATAGTTTTATCTTCTTCCTTCATCTGCAACATGTTTGTTTGTTTTCTTATTTTGCTTGATTCTTTATGCTTCCTTGTATTATGTGCAACAGCTATCTCTTTCCCTTCTTGACGGATGGCTCTGAGTAAGATACACACATTGTCATTTAACCTCGCTTTAGTTCTTCATTGTCTCTTGAGCTGTCTCCCTCATTATTTCAGAGCCATGGAGTCCAAAATCACAGTCCTCCTTGGTAATCCAAGGCTAGCACTCAAAGGACATTTCCTGTGTGGCAGCACATCCCCATTGGCTTGGGCAGGACTGTAAGCATGGTAGTGGGGGGCAGGGCTGCTCACCTGCTATATCTGTAGGGGCTGTGCAAGTGGTGTGGAGAGGTTAGAGGCAAGCCTGTGTGTCTATCAGGGCAGCACAAGTGGGGAGAGGATAGGGGTCGGGCTATTCATGCAGTGCTATTAGGCAGTTATGAAGGTTAAAAAAAAAAAAGATGCCTGTTAGTGCTGGTGCCAGCAAGGTAGAGGGAGACTATAAAGAGAGCATCTACCCTTGTTCCACCCTCAGAGATAGTTCCAACAGACTTGTGCTCCTCTGGCAGATGCTTTAAGTTTAGCAAGTAAATCTCCTTCACCCACGGTTTAGGCTCTTGCCAAACTGCTGCTTTTTGTGCTGTGTCTGAGGATGAGCAAGTCTGCATGTGAGCCTTTTAAAAGCAAAATCTTTGTTCCCCTCTACATTACATTTTCCTTGAACATAATCCTCATTGGTTTTCAAAATGAGACATTTCAACAGCTCATTTCTCTGGTGCAGGACTCAAGGGTTGGAATGCCTGGAATGGGGCATAAATCTTTCTCTCCTTAGGGAGAAGCTCCATTTATATTTGTTTTTGTTTTCTGCGATCCCTCCATGTTGTGGGCAGCCACGCTGAGCATGGGGTTTCTGGCAAGAGCATGTCTCTGACTCTCCTACCCACCTTGGTGTGGTCCATTTTATTTTGTGTTATGGAGAAGGTGTTCAGCAAGTTCTCAGGTACTTGTAAGAGGGAATTAGTCCACATGTAGCTATATATTCATTGTATCTGTGGGAGGAAGTAAGTTCAGAATCTTCCAAAGCCAGCATCTTGAACCCTGACATTAATTAACCTTAGTTTTTCTTCCCTGTAGCAGATGTTGTCAGTGCTCTGCCCATTTCCTCTGACCTTGCAGAATATTCGTACATCAACTCTCGGCATGAGGGTTGTTTTTTTGTCCCCCCACCCTCCCAAAACTAAAGAAGCTCTTTCAATGTACAGACCAGGTCAGAAGTGCTGACAAATTAACATCCCTAGGGGGAAGCCTTCAGCAAATAACTCCACAAATTCAGGCTTTGAGATGTGTTTTATACTGTTTCCTTGAATGTCCCAGTGGCATTAAGCTCCAGTTATCCATGGTATTAACTAGATAAATGAAGTTTATTATTGCTTTATTCCTACCATCATTTTTCTATATCACTTACCCTTCCCAACTCTGATATCAAGAAAACTACTTACAAGCCTTAGCTTATCAAGGAACTGCAACTAAGTTAGTTGGTACAAAAAAAAAAAAAAAAGATTCAGTAAGTGGATTACTAACTTGGCAACAAGAGGAGTCAAATGGTCAAATGGCAACAAAGATTCCACTATTAGCAGTAAAGGTAACAGTGATAATCCCTGGAATTCCAGAGTATCTAAATTGCTAAAATTCTTACTGTGTGGTGAACTGGGATATTATAAAGTGAAGGGGTTGTATTAATTTATGTAATATCTCCAGGATTTAAGTGATAATCATAAAAAGAGTGGTAGCAAAGATAATTATAAAAAGAGTGGTTATTGCTAAATGCTATCAATGCACTGAAAAAAATGATATATACAATTTAGCCAACATCTTATTCAGAGCATGGAGTGAAATTAAAGGACTTTTTAAAATAGCATTTATAGATACACTAGTCTCCTACAGCAGAACAGCAGTTAGGGATACAAACCAAGCTTAGGATCTTACTGAGCAAGAAATCAAACTGCAGAGATAAGAATAAATTCACAGTCTTATTGTGTCTCTTGCATAAAGCCAGGCAAGAACATGGAAAGATCTAAGACTCAGAAATAAAGAGGAATGAAAATATTTGAAAATTGAATCCCCAGATTTCCCTAAATGTGTGGGCCTGAAGAAATGGTTCATTTGCTTTTGCCTAAGGACGCCAGCCTCCCTTTGCCTGGGAGACAGGCAGTGGCCTTGTCTCAGGCAGATATATGGACAGCCTTCTTCAAGATCTCTTTCTCTGTCTTCCTCCCTCACTGCTGGTCAGCCTCCTTTGGAAAGTGGACAGGTCACTGCCTCCAGCACTTTGAAGGCTTCAAGGCTTCCAGGTCAACAAGTACAGTTAATTCTCAGTGAGACTCAACTTTAGAAGTACACTCCCTTCATTGGGAGGGAAGGGATTATCGATCAAAAGAACTACAAGGGCCAACATATATAAGCAGGAACTGTGAAACGATGGTTGGGAATGGATTGCAAGACTATTGGACAAGGGAGGGCAGAACATAAGGCCAGATAAAAGAGAGTTGACATGGGACCATTCACCTATAGCCCAGAATTTAATGACACCTAGAGCAATCATTACATGCTGTCAGGATGTTAGGATGTTTCTTTGAAGTAGAAATTGGTGGAGGGGGTAATAATAATCTAAAGTAAAAAAGGTAAAAATACCTGTGCCACGTCTTGATGAGGGGATCGAAACTTCAGAGAGATAAGCATACCACACTAGCTGTGCTAAAACAACACTAAAGAATCCACCAGTTGACTATATTCCTGGGATGGCCCTAAAGATACACTTCCACACAGCAAAAGGGAATGTACTAATGAGAACAGCCCTGTCTTGGGAAACTCAGGTTGTGATTTATAGACCAGATTTGAAAGTGGAGTTGGAATTCTGTTTCTTTGGAATAGCAGAGGACAAATGGCAACACTTAAATATAAGATGAAAAGTGGGCATAATGGTCATAAGTGTCAAAATGGGGGCCAAGCTAGAATGGCAACCAGAGGAAATGGACACACAAGGGTGTGTGGCATTGGCTAGAAGATCATGATGTTCCAAGACTTGAGCTAAGACAGCAATGATGGCACTGCTGGACCTCAAAACTAAGGAATTTCAAGATGCATCAAAACTAATATCAGTGTTGACAGTGAAGTTACTATCCCAGACCCACATTCTGCACTACAGTGTTTCTCATACCTCAAGCCCATCAACTAAACAGCAGGCCAAGTCCCTTGAGAAAAGTATCTATAATACCAGAGTGGGTACCAAAAGCTCTGGGGAATTAACACTCCAAACATTCCTTAACCAAAGGTTTCTAGAAAATTGGTTTACAAATACAACATTTTGCTTGCCTCCAGTGGTAGATAAAGCCAAGGTACCACCCAAAGACATGTCTTGTACTTGACTGTCTCAGGGACAAACCTTGTCAAAATGAAATAGTTATTTTAAATTTTTGTTCCTTTCTCTTTTCCATAGAAGCCTGTCATTTTCTCCCCTACTATATCTTTACCCATCCAAATTCTACTCATACTTCAGGAAATTCACAAATGCTATATATTAAATCAAGGTTCTCTAATCACCCCCAGTAGAGTTTTGCTCCCTGTTTCATAAGCAACATATTTGTTACTGAAAAAACATAATTTTCAGGCCAACTGTGTACCTACACATATAAAAGAATGAAATTGGATTCCTTTCTTACACTGTACACAAAAATTAATGCAAAATGATCCATAGACCTAAATATAAGAATTGAAGCTATAAGAATCTTAAAAGAAAACACAGGAATAAATCTGTCTTTGGATTAATCAGTTGTTTCTTAGATACAAAGGAACAAGCTACAAAAGAAAAACTAGATAACTTGGATTTCAAAATTAAAACTTGTGAGGTGCAAGTTAACATATGAAGAAAGTAACAAACCACTGAGTGGAAAACAATATTTGTAAATCATATAAATGATAAGGGTCTTGTATACAGTATTAAACAAACAAACAAACAAACACAAAACTCTTCCAACTGGACAACTAAAAGACAATTCAAATAAAAAATAGGCAAAGGGTTTGGATAAAAATTTCTCAAAGGAAACATATAATAAGCACACAAAAACTCTCAAATCACTCATCATTAGGGAACACAAATCAAAACCAAAACGTGAAACCATTTCACACTCACTAGGATTGGCTACAAGCAAAAGGACAGACAATAATTAATGCCAGTGAAAATGTGGAGAAATTGAAAGGCTCATATATTGCTAGTGGGAATACAGAGTGGCACGGACACTTTAGAAAAGAGTTTTGCAGTTTTTCAAATGTTAAACAGAGTTATCTTGTGACCCAGCAAGTCCATTCCTAGATATATACCTAAGAGAAATAAAAACATGGTTCCACACAAAAACTTACAAATGAATGTTCACAGCATTGTCATACAAGCCAAAAGTGGAGGAAACAAATTACCTACCAAAAGGAGAATGAATAATAAAATGGAATATATCTGTATAATTGAACAGTATCTGACAATTAAAAGGAATAAATAAATGCTAAATGAATTTTAAAAAACATGCTGTAACATGGATGAATCTTGAAAACATTATGTTAAGAAAAACAAACTAGTCACAAAAAATCACATATATTGTATGATTCCATTTATATGAACTATCCAGAATAAGCAGATCTCTAGAAAAAGAAAGTGGATTAATGTTTGCCTAGTGATGGAGGTTGGAGTGAGATGAGCTGAGAAGGGCATGAGGGCATGAAAAGGAATTACTGTTGAGTAGAGGGCTTCCTCTGCGGTGATGAATGTGTTCCAATCTTTGTAGTAATGGTTGCACAGCTCCGTGAGTATACCAAAGTCACTGAGCTGTACACTCAAAATGGATGAGATTTACAATGTATTAATTATATCTTTATTAATTAAATACATTTATTGATAAATATGTTTAATAATAATATTTATCCCTTTCTCTGTTGTTCATCATGTCTATATTATTTAACACAGTCTAGCTGAACAATCTTGAATAAAAAGGTCGAAATTACTGGTTTCTATAAGCACCACAGAAAAGACAGGGATGTCATATCTGACACACAATTTGACAACTAGTCACATTAGCTTTACTTTCCAGACATATTCCACATATAGCAATTTTTCTCCATCTGTGTTACCAACAACCTAGTTCAAACCATCCTCATCTCTCACTGGTGCCTTTGCAATTGTCATCCAACTAGTTTCCCTAATTTCACTTTTGCTCCTTCATGATCTACTTAGTAATCATAGTGGAGCAAGAATGACCCTTTAAAAGTATAAAACAATTATTGGAGGAGACTCACCAATATGAAAATGAAGAATATGAATTTTAACAAGAGAAGTAACAATGTATATTTCACGTTAATGCTCCATTATCATCCATCTCTCCCTCCAAAATATATATAGTAAGAATGTCATGTGAAATGCTAGTATAAGAAAATCTAAATCACTTGATAAATATCATTACCAATATTATTAAAGTATTGATCAATATTATTATTAGTATTTACTGAATGAGTACAACCATTGTGTTAAGACTTTACTTGCATGGGGTGCCTGGGTGGCTCAGTGGGTTAAGCCGCTGCCTTCGGCTCAGGTCATGATCTCAGGGTCTTGGGATCGAGTCCCGCATCGGGCTCTCTGCTCAGCAGGGAGCCTGCTTCCTCCTCTCTCTCTGCCTGCCTCTCTGCCTACTTGTAATCTCTCTCTGTCAAATAAATAAATAAAATCTTTAAAAAAAAAAAAAGACTTTATTTGCAATATCATCTTTAGTCCTCACAACAATCTTACGAGGTGGGTAATATTGTTACCTACATTTTACATATAAGGAGATAAAGTTTTATAGAAGTTGAGTCACATATTCTAAAGTCCGTGCTAGCAAATAGCCAAACTTAAAAAGAAATCAGAATCTTAAAGGAAGCATAATAGTAAAGAATGGAAAAATCTAATATTCAGTAAGTAGATGAGTCACATTATTGGAGAACAATAGAATACAGAATTATAAAGCCCCACTGCTGAGATTTAAACTGTCTTAAACTAGTTGCTATGAGGCATAGGTTTATTATGTTTTCTCTACTTTTTTGTGATACAGTAGCACAGTTTTTGGGGGGATCCCATGCATGTGCATCACTAAAGTTTTCTTCAAGTAAAAATTAATGGAAATAAATTGTTATTTTTTCTAACCCCTTTGTTTTATTTAACTAGTGAAAATGCCAATGTAACTTAGTTATTTATTACCAAAGATTCTATTATTTTCACAACACTTTTTACTGTTATATTGACAGGAATTTAACAAGGGATTAAAATTTAATAATCTCTGGGGCACATGAGTGGTTGAGTCATTGGCTGGCTGCCTTCAGCTTGGGTTGCAATCCCAGGGTCCTGGTATGGAGCCCCACATGGGACTGCCTGCTCAGTGGGAGACCTGCTTATCTCACTCCCCCTCCCCCCTACTTGTCTGTGTTCCCTCTCTAGCTCTGTTCAGCACACTAACCGTTAAGTCTGTAAGAATTTTATTTCATTCAGGTTTTACTTTTCTCATCACTGCGATTCAAATTTTCTACAGCTTTTATTTTCTCTCTTATACTGGGTAAGTGGAATTATCTGGACAACTTTTTCTTCCTTTGTATTAAATTTTATTTTAATGCCCTCTTGATCACAGGGAAAAATTCTCCTGCCAAATTAATTCATTCAAATTTTTGCAAAATGTTAGTCTAGCTTGCCAAGAACCCCTCTGTATAGAATCCTAATCTCTGTAACCTGCTGTTTACTTAACATATTTTTTTCATTCCAAAGTCATAGCACTTAGCTAGAAGAAATTTAAAAAAAAAAAAAAAGGCAACAGGGTCCATCAGATTTCTTCCCAGAACCTCAAAAACCTGAGAGTCATTTTCCAGCTCTGGGCTAAGTACATTATTTGTATTCATTTTAGTCATGCTGGGTTAGAAGTTATCTAGTCAGTTCAATAGGTCATAGCTATCTGGATATGCTTAAACTTTCTGATTCACTCATCAGGATTAGTTACTGTCACCTACATAACCTCTTATTAGCAGTTTCTTAATAACCTTTGAGGAGAGAAATTTTACCTTCTAATTACCAATCTCTAAGCCATTTCTGTGTGTATGAATTGTTATTTCTTTAGAAGGTTTAGGAAGACACTTGTAAAGAAATGTATATGTATTGAATAATGCTCTAAAATTTATTTTCATGTTCTTTTTACAGCATGGAACATTTTCCCATTTAACAACCTTTAACACTAATCTGCTAAAACATTTACTCAAAAATGTAAAGGGCATGTTTACCACATTTCCTACTGAATACTGATTCATGTAACTATGAGAAAAGCATGTGTTTTAAACATTTTTACCCCTTAGAGTTATCAGCAAATTACTCTTCAGCTGATTTCTTCAAAGCATTTTTCATATCACACAAGCACAGTTTGTATCTGCTCTTACTTGTAATACTTTTCTAGTGACTCCTATATTTTAACTGAAATGTATCCATCTGAAAAGTCATTAGCATAATGTATAAGAAGGTGGGAAATGCTAGATTTACTAATATGGATAATAAGATGATTGTTGTTCATTATATATCCTTTTAAATCACTGAATTCTGCCTGCAATGGTTATAATAAAGATAATTCAATAAAAACAACAAAATTTGACCCTTATTTCTTAAAAGTTCTGCCCGCTTCTATAAATGCATATCATAATATCTTTTTTTAGGACACATATCCTTTTGCCATTAATCTTGAAGTTTACCAAAAATGAGTTAAAAAGGGGGGGGGTGCTGGGAATACTGATAACAAGTATTAAACAGAACCAATCCTAACTTCCAAGACGTAAGTGGAAATTCTTCACATACAAAAACTGCTTCTCTTCTGCCTCCTTGGAAAATATGCAGTACTAAATGCCTTAAATACTTCTTGTATGGACATTGAAAAACCATGAAAAGTATGAATAAATAGCAAGTCTTTTCACATGTATGAATGAAACTCAATAAATACAAGGAAACCTGAATAAATGTAACAGATACAGCAGGTCCATGGATAAAAACAGTATTGTAAAGATACATATGATCCATCTTTTTGAAGGTCACCTTGTCAGCACATATCAAATTTAAATTTTTATACCCTTTGATATAGTATGTCTAGCTTTAAAAATATGCTATAGAAATACAAGAATGTTCACTGAAAATTACTGCTATTAGTGAAAAATCAGAGACTAATGAAATATCTACAATAGGTCAATGGGTAAATTATGGTTGATCTATACATAGAGTTGTTAATATAGTTCATTAATCATTCAAATCATTCAATAATTCATTCAATAAATATCTATTAAGAACCTTCTATGAGACAGTATTCTATTTAGGACACACACCAGTGAAAATGTGAGACAAACTCTCTGCTTTCACAGAATATTTATTAGGTGATAGCTTGTTTTAAAGAAAATTAAGAAGAAACATGAAATATCACTGATAAAAAGTGCTTTAGAGAAAAATAAGGTGACGTAAGGTAAAAAAGCTGTGAGAGAACAAGACAGGTATTCTTTTATAGAGATAATCAAGTGATATTTGAAACTTAACTGAGGGGGCAAGACTAGAAGAAAAATGGAGGAAGAGCATTAAAGGAAGAGGAAACAGATCAAAGGGCACAAGTTGGGAACAAGTATAACTTATTTCAGAAACAGCAAGGGGCCAGTGGTGACTAGAACTCAGTGTGTAAGTTAAGAGGTAAGAAATGAGTTCAAAGAGACAGCTGAAAAGAAAGATCACTAAGACTCAAGCAGGCTATAGTGAGGATTTTGACTTTTGCTCTTAATAAGATTTCAGATGACTGGAAGGTTTTGTCACAAGGAGTGATGAGATCTGGCTTATATATTAAGTGGGTCATTCTTGTTGCTATCTGGGTAATAGGCTGCAGAAGGCAAGCGAGAGAGGGACATCAGTTAATATTCTATTAAAATAGTTCAAGTGAGAGGAGATAGTGTCTAGACTAAAATAGTAGCAGTAAATGTAATGATACTAGATATATTTTAAGGCTGACCTGATAAGACTTGCTAATGATTTGGATATGGGGTGGGGTATAAGAGAAAGAGGAAATAGCAAGTATGAGATAGGTCAGCACATGCTAATATACAAGGTTGTCTATGATGTATTATCAAGTGAGATCAAAGAAATCTTCATAAAATTTGTAGAACTAGACCATTTTTATTTTGTAATGACCTGGAAAGATAGATATTAATAAGGGAAATTTTCAACTTTTTAATTGTGGGCCTGCTCTTGGGTTCCCAGGAAAGCTATACTTTAAAATTTAGCAATGTCAAAATGACTGCATGAAACCTCAAACCATGGGCTCTACTTCGGCCCCAAGTAGACACTGTAAATCTGCTTAAAGAAAGTAATCAAAAGGAGCATTCTGAACAGAAAAGATAAGAAAAAGTATAACTTTCCTGGCTCCCATAAGATTAAAGTCATAGAGCCCTTCATATATTTAGAAACTTAAGATAAGGTCTCAACTTTCTGAAAATTTTTTGTCTAATAATATGTAAATTTTTACATAAAAAATGTATATGGCCTTTCACAAAATGTTCCCTTACTGGAGCACTCTCTTATTTGTGAAAACTGTGTATCATGGGCAGCTGTCCTAACTTGGGCTGGAATAAATCTCTCTCTCTCTCTCTCATTCTTTTAATTCTGAACGGTTTGTTCATTTTGGGTAAACAATACCAAGTTTTAATTAGTAGTTAATTCTAAGGAAGTAGCAAACTTCCTTTAAGAGAGGAAGTAGGAGCTAAACACTTCACATTTTACTCCAGGACTTGGCTATTATTTGAGTATTTTGTTGCTAACATGTATAATTTCTGTAAGAAATACAAATACAGGGGTGCTTGGTGGTTCAGTTGCTTAAGCATCTGCCTTTGGCTCAGGCCATGGTCCCAGGACCCAGGATGGAACTCCCCATCCAGCTTCTTGCTCAGTGGGGAGTCTGCTTCTCTCTCTCTGTTTCTCTCTCTTCCTCTGCTCCTCCCACCAGCTCATGTTCTCTCTCTCTTTCTCTCTCTCAAATAAATAAATAAATTTTTTTAAAAAATACAAATACAAAAGTGGAAAAATATGTATATGATTACATTTAAATATAAAGCTTCTGTATTTTGAAGATACCACAAGGTGACAAGACAAATTATAAACTTTAAATACTGCAAGTAATAAATATGTATGGAATACATATTCAAAACATATATAATGAACTCTCAAAAATCAACAAGAAAAAGAAAACAAAATGAAAAAAGGAGCAAAATACTTGAACAAAAAAGGAAAAAGGAATGGCTAATAAATATAAAAAGAAGCTCACTTTCACAAATGAACAGGAAATGCAAGTTAAAAACAACCTGAAATTAATTTTTTTTTATATCCACTGGCCTGGTAAAAGTTAAATACTCTAAAATTAATTATTATCATATGTGATATGAAAATATAAATTTGTGTATAAAAATATGAACAGGAACGCCATTGCTGGTAAAATGTAAATTAATAGAGACACTTTATGAAATACTGCATTATAAAATAAAATTGTAAATATGTAAATAAAGGAATTTAAAAATTGTTTCTGTAGTGAAAGAAAGGAGAGATGATAACATGAGCCTTTAAATTACAGGTGACTATAGCTTTGATAATTCACTTGTAATGTTTCATAACATAAAACTGAATGATTTATAAATCAATTTTTCAACACATAGTGGATTAAAACATTTGAAATGTAAATCTTGTACTTTACTTTTCAATGATATAAATACTAAATTGAGTTTCCAAATGAAATTTCTCATTAAAAAAAACATCTGGTTGGTGTACAACAAATCATGGTAAACTTAAGTTACAAGGGATGGTGAAAATACAGGCTATGGAAAAATGCAGAAAATCTCGAATTTAAATACTTACCCTGATACGAAATAGAAAAAAAGGTTTAGAAAACATATGCTTCTTACTAGAGTAAGTTGGTAACCTATCCTAACTCCAGAATATGGATTATATAACTTTCATTAGCCTTGGTCATATATGAGTTAGCTACTCGTTCAATTTGTCCAGATATGCAATTCAGAAAATACAGGGTAAGTGAAGACTATTTCATTTCAGGGAATCCATCAGCTCTGGGGTTCCCTACTGGACAACACAAGTCTGTACTCTTGGGGTGAATGGTAAATATGGAATCACAGAATCTATTTAGGGCTATTCTATTAATCCAAGGGAATGATGATGGTATCATAGACTAGAGTGGTTACAGTAACGGTTTTAAAAGGAAACGAAGCAACAGATTCTTAATAGCAGAAAACAAATTGATGGTTACCAGAAGGGAGGTAGGTTGGGGGATGGGTTAGATAGGTGACGCGGATAAACAAGTGTACTTGTTATGATGAATATCAGGTACTATAAGGAAGTGCTGAATCACTAAATTATACACCTGAAAGTAGTATTACACTGTATGTTAACTAGAATTTAAACAAAAAACTTAAATAAAAAGTCTGTTTTATTTTATTTTATTTTTTAGTTATTTTTTAAAAATTTTTATTTATTTATTTGACAGCGAGAGATCACAAGTAGGCAGAGAGGCAGGCAGAGAGAGAGAGGGAAGCAGGCTCACTGAGCAGAGAGCCCAACGTGGGGCTCTATCCCAGGACTCTGGGATCATGACCTGAGCCGAAGGCAGAAGGTTAACCCACTGAGCCACTCAGGTGCCCCAAAAATTTTATTTTAAAAGAAAAAAATTCTGTATATATTTTTAAAGGAAAGCCACAGAAATTTGCTGTTGAACCCATTATAAAGTCTGAGGAAAGAGTGAAGGAAAAAAAAAAAAAAAACCTCCAAGTTTTTGTCTAGAGTTACTAGAATACTGGGATCTCACTTTTGTGAAACAGTGATTACTGTGGAAGGAACAGGCTGAGGTGGGTTAATAAGGAGTTTCAGATTTGGATATGTTATATAAGATGCCCGAGAGACATCCAAGTTGAGCAGGTAGAATTCTGGATGTACAAGTCTGAGTTCACAGCAGAAATCTAGGCTGGAATATGTATTCAGGATTCAGTTAACATAAAATATTGAGGTTGAATAAAACCATATAGAGAGTAAATGGCAATATAAGAATCAAATTACTGATCCTTGAAGGAGAAATCAACCAAGAAAACAGAAAAGGTTAAGAAAAGAACCAAAACTGAGTGATTTTATGGAAACCAACTGATAAAATTGTTTCAAAAAAAAGGTAGCTATTACATATAATTAATATTGTTGGTAACTCAAATAAGAGGAAGGTTGAAAATTAACTTCTAAATTTGACAATGTGACCATATGATCTTGAGTTGGGTTGTTTTGGCAGAACAGCTGGACAAAAGTGGAATTGTTCTGTGAGTAAAGATGGGGAATACAGACAGTTCTTGCATGGAGAAGTAATGAAGACAAGATACAGATAATTTTTCAAGGAAATTTTCTTAGAGAAATGTGTAGTACCTGAAGAAGGATGAACATATGGCAGCATATTTATATGCTGTTTATATAATACAATTGATGATGCATTAGATTAACACTATTAATATTAGAGAATATGTATCATTAATTGTATAATTTACCTTTCTTACATTTCGATGATAATTTACAAAATCTTCACTTTTGTTATCGCTTTTATTTTCATTTAATAGTTAATTTTTACAGTTTATTCCTCAGGAAAATATAGGCCGCTAGTCCATCTTTCCTCTACAATTTTTAATATGATGTGTGTATGCATATATACATCTTTGTATCTATATCTATAGACACATATATATGTATATTCACATAAAGATCTACTATGAGACAAATGAGAGGTTTGAACTAAATTATCTCTTACTCCCTAGACCCTTTTTAAAAGACTATACTGCTTTTCTTACAGTTTCTTCAGAGATTTGCTTCATTTATTGGGAGCAGTTATTTATAGAACTATTGCTCAACTTCACCTGTCATTGTGAACTCCTAAATCTGATCTATTTACGACCCTTTCTTCTTGACTGAAAAAAATATGTTTACCACTTTAATTAAAATTATTTATTAACAGGATTAATGACATTCCTTTTTCTCTATCTCATTCTGTGAAAAAACTTTGTTCTTGGTCCATTTTTATCTTAACAATTGTTGCCTCTCTTCAGTTTTGCTGATCCATACTGTATAGAATTTAGAGTAGCTAAATTTGTCAACAGTGCTCTCATTTATAAAATATAAAGAACCCCATGTTATTCCTTACTATAGGGTTATGTTTATTATTGCTTATTTAGACTGGTGACTAATCTCATTGAGTGTTTACCTAGTGCAATGTGAAAAAGTTACAATTATTTAAAATAGGATTTGGACCACCATTCTAGTCTGTCCAAATTAGCAATGTGTTAGGCTATTAAGAAAAGACAGTAGCCACACATGTTTCCAGGCTTTGGATTTGTAAATGCTTCTGAAATTAATAAATACAAAGTGTTAGGAACCACTAGCCTATTTCATCTATAAAGCATATTTTTGGCCAACTTTTTGTTTTGTTTTGTTTTGTTGTTTTAGTGAGCCAAGGAGGAAAGAGGAGAGGGGGAGAGAGAGAATTTTAAGCAGGCTCCATGCCTAGCCCACTGTAGAGCCTGATATGGAGCTTGATCTCACAACCCCTGAGATCATGACCTGTTCCAAATCAAGTCAGACAACTTAACCAACTGATCCATCTAGATGCCCCACAAAATATTTTTTTTTGATGTCTAACTTTTAATGTCTACCTTTAGTTCTATCAACAGATTTCCTATGTAATTAATATTTTAAAATTGATTTATCAAACTATATAGGAGACAGAAACAATGATACATTGAAATACCATCAATTCTATCAAGGAGTTTACAACTGAATAATATGGAAAGAAGAATAAGAGCAACAAAACACTCTTCCTGAAATAATAATTGTAATACAAGGCAAATGTGATAAAGGCTATAAACTGAATATAGATTTTCTTATGAAAAAGGTGGTGAGAGAACTATAAACAATTAGAAAGATGTCTTAAACTTTTGAAGTGTCATGCTTGAATTAAGCAGACCTGTGAATATATATCATTATAACATTAGTTCTGATACACATGCAAATATAATTCCTATTTTTTGTGCCTTATTATTTCAGAATTAAACTGTCAGTGGTAACTATTGCTTTTCTTATATCTTTTATTTAACAATTAACTTCATTTTTTTTTTCAAAGATTTTTATTTATTTGACAGAGAGAGATCACAAGTAGGCAGAGAGGCAGGCAGAGAGAGAGAGAAGGAAGCAGGCTCCCTGCTGAGCAGAGAGCCCGACGCGGGACTCGATCCCAGGACCCTGAGATCACGACCCGAGCCGAAGGCAGCGGCTTAACCCACTGAGCCACCCAGGCATTTATTATGTGCCCACAGTTAAATTATGCTTTTCATTCTCCATTTACACAACTTTTGATTATTGCTGAGTGACTATGTCTTTTAAAAGCATCATTCCTGGAGAGACTCACCAGGTTGATGGGTGGGAGTGGATGGAGCAAGCTACTATTCCACCTTCCTGCTCCAAAAATCGATTTACGTATTATCATTAGATAAAGGACCTATCAGATATCAAGCTGATAAGAACAGAGACTACATCTGATTTAGCCAAAAGGCCAAGAAGCAATTGACTATGTTTAAAAAAAAAATACATCAGTTACAATTATAATGTGCAACCTCTATTCATGGAATTACTATCATCCTTCTTTATGGCAATGCATTTCAGTAATCTGAGTGAAGATTCATTATATTTCAAAATATGAAAAATCTAAAATTTAGATTTTGAGGTAGTCTTTAAAAAATTCCCTTTTAAGGTTGTTTTGCCAACTCACTGACCTCTCTCTCCAGAGTCCTCCCAGGTATGAAGAATTAACAACATTATATGGATATTTAATTACCTTTAAACTTTCACTTAGAATCAAGAGCAATAACAAACATAGAGTTTGAGGTATAGAAAAAAAAGCATATAGAGACTACCTACTTCCATTTATGAAGTATATACAGAAGGGCTTGAAAAATTTGATACACATCTTTATAATCATTTAACTTCAAACTCTAGTATAATGGATTAAGCTTGATATTTTTATAGTATGTACAAAATAGTACCATGATGTTTTTAATTAGTGAATTTTGCATGCTTTAAAACAATCAAATTTCAAAAATATTTTTGAGAAGCCAGATGTTTGTTACAGATTTTTTTTCCACCAAATAACAATTAAGAGAGAAATGTTAAGTTCAGACTAAAAGAATAGACTTTTTCATGTACTTAACTCTGGGGTCTAAAAAGACAAAGTGCCATAGAAAAAAAATCTTTCTACTTAAAAATATATGTAATTAAGGAATATGTTGTTTTCCTAGAAACTTTTCCAACCTGGCTCCTATGGAGCTGCAGCATGTACATCCAGAGGAGGAGTAACATCAGGGTCTGGTGAGGTGGTCTCTTCAGTGCCTTCTTGAATTTTCCCCCCTTTTAGCAGTGTTGAAAATAGGTCTGGAAAAGCATAGGAAAGCTATATCAAATTTTCCTTAGGAGGTTTTTTTCCATACTGTTTTAGCAACTTTGCATAGTGAAGGTGTTATATGGTATGAGATACGTATTCATTTTCACTAATGAGTCCTCCCATGTAAAATTAACAGTATTCTCAAGAAAAATATAATTACCCTGTATTAATTCAAATCAGGCTATATTTGAAAATATGCTTGTGTGAGTCAGATCAGAAGCATCCTTAGAACTACACAAACATGAAAAAGCTTTCTAAGGAAAAGAACTATTTAGGATGGTATCCTTTCTACAAAATGAAATATGATGATTTAGGACAATATGTTTTTTAATAGGCTATCCTTATAAGCTAGATTTTAAAAAATATTTAAATATTATATGCTCATATACAGTCCAGAAAATTGAAAGGCATTGTTTAATGAGTATAAGAATTATTTCCATGTGTACTAATAAACATTCTAACATATGTATGTCACACATATATGAAATAGTTATACATTTGTTTTTACCAAAAATAAAAATATCACTACATTTCTAATCATGAATGAAAAATAAAAGACTGTATGTTGGCAAATATACATCATCTTTAATATGTTGAAATGATCAGCGTCATTAGTTACAACATGAGAAATATATTTTGATTTGATTTTCCCCAGTATTGACTAGTTGACATGTAGTAAAAATACTGATGATTTAATTATAGTTGTTTTCTAAAATCCATAAGAATGTTGTTTATGTATTATCTTCTGGTTTAGTGAAAACGAATGTAGTAATA
The DNA here is from genome assembly GCF_020171115.1 of Neogale vison. NCBI lineage: Eukaryota > Metazoa > Chordata > Mammalia > Carnivora > Mustelidae > Neogale > Neogale vison. The sequence continues at coordinate 45,043,813 of NC_058096.1, read as the reverse complement.
AATATTTCAAGAAGAAAGGTTGCTAAAACAGTAACCATTAATCTAAATACTCAGTGTTGCTGGATTAATCTTTACAAGGCTTGGATGGATATTAGAGAACCAATACCAGAATTTCTGTAGTACAACTGAATTTATGGTTATACTCTACAATTGAATTACAAATGAATTTATAGTGCTAGAATATTAAAAAAAAAACAAAAAAAAAGTAATGAAGAAGAATTTTATAGTGCTAGGAGCAAAGTTAATATATAAAGTTATCATATTTAAAAGACCTTTCTTCTATCCCATGTTTTCATATTTAAGCTAGATAGTCCTTTAGGAAAAAGACATTTGAATTATCTGATTGCTTTATGGTCTTTAATTTGTTAACACTTATTTCAATATCATTTGCCTTCCAATTGCACATTCTTGAATTTACAACTTTATCTAAACCTCACTAATACTTGAAAGCACTGTAAAATAATGGAAATGCTATAAATTAATTTTTACAAATATTCTTATACCCACTTACCATATAATTATGACACATACATACAGTGAAATTATAGTTACACAATATGTATTTTGCTTAATGAAACAAAAAATCAGTAGAAATGTCCATTTCTTTTTTTTTTTTTAAAGATTTTATTTATTTATTTGACAGACAGAGATCACAGGTAGGCAGAGAGGTAGGCAGAGAGAGAGGGGGAAGCAGGCTCCCTGCTGAGCAGAGAGCCCGATGCGGGGCTCGATCCCAGAACCCTGAGATTATGACCTGAGCCGAAGGCAGAGGCTTTAACCCACTGAGCCACCCAGGTGCCCCTAGAAATGTCCATTTCTGCTTGATGTATTTTGTCAGATATTTTTTAGAACTCTGTATTTGGTTATTTCAAAACCACAGTTAAAAACTGAGTCTCAAAAAATGATAATTTACAGCTAAGATAAAAAAAGTTATTAATTTATTTAATAATAATGGCAAAATAAAATTAGAATTGACATTTAAGAATAAGCTCTAAAAACAAAAATGAAGACCAAAGCTTGAAAAAAGGAAAATCTGGTGGAAATTAATCCTGACCTCTGTGATTTAAATTTAAGTTAAAAATCAAAATAGTCTAGTTAGTCAGATAGAGATACTCTATTTACAAACAACTGTCTTTGTTGCTTAAATATATGCAAATTTATTTCTCCCTGTGGGGGGAAAAAGACTCATAAACCTGTGAAACTGAGGGGCACCTGGGTGGCTCAGTGGTTAAAGCCTCTGCCTTTGGCTCAGGTCATTATCTCAGGGTCCTGGGATCAAGCCCCACCCCCCCATCTTGGGCTTTCTTTTTTTTTTTTTTTTTTTTTCTGCTCAGCAGGGAGCCTGCTTCCCCCTCTCTTTCTCTGCCTGCCTCTCTGCCTACTTGTGATCTTTGTCTGTCAAATAAATAAATTAAAATCTTTTATTTATTTATTTATTTGACACAGAGAGAGAGATCACAAGTAGGCAGAGAGGCAGGCAGAGAGAGAGGAAGAAGCAGGCTCCCTACTGAGCAGAGAGCCCAATGTGGGGCTTGATCCCAGGACCCTGGGATCATGACCTGAGGCAAAGGCAGAGGCTTTAACCCACTCAGCCACTCAGACGCCCCTAAATTAATAAAATCTTAAAAAAAAAAAAAACCTGTGAAACTGAAAAGTGTGTTCAATGACAGCTTGCTGCAACCAAAGACCAAAACCCTAATAAATAGAAGGTGCATTTCTTCAAGATCAGCTGAAACATAAACCAAATGAAATCCTCACAAGATAGCTAGAAAAATGAGTTCACCATAGTTCCCAAGAGTTCATAAAGTATTCAATATTAAATATATCTTTTAAAGATAAAGGTATCAAAGTTAAAACATACAATAATAATAAAATCACTTTCATTTTCACAAATTTCTGGCCAACAGGTTGTCATTTTATATAAGCAAGCAGAATTCTAAATTGAAAAGAGCAAACTATGAAAGAAAAAATTATGAATCAGGGAAAATTTGCTGCTAAACAAAATCACAGCCTAAGAGAAACCTTTTCAAAGGTATAAGAGATAAGCTAGACATATTATAGATGGTAAGCTAGTAAAAACTTCATTTTCCATAACTTAGTAATGAAATATGAGTTCACAAGCCATAGGTGCTCTAACAGGAGAAAAATGGCAAATTCTGTTTGTCTCCTTGGAATATTATTACAGCAAATAATTAGACATCACACACACACACACACACACGTTGGTAATAGCTAAATTTTAAATATTAAATATCAAATTATTTGGGAGATGTAAGTTAGTATCTTATAAAAAAGGGAGTATAAACTGCAACTTAAAGGAAAAAAGATGAAATTTTCTAAGTATAGGGATCCTCAAAGTATGAAGATGAGTAAGCAAATAAAGCAAAAGTAAGGTAGCAAGCATGAATTATAAACTCCGTTATTTACAATCTCCATTATAGGATCAACAAAGATTAATATCACTATTTAGTTATTAAATAAAAGGTTTTAAAGTTCCCTTTTAGTGTCTAATTAGCTTACAGAGCAATAAGGAATAAATAGACAACTGGTAAGGTTACATATGGACTGAGGCCAACCTGAATTTATTTATTTTTTATTTTATTTTTTAAAATATTTTTATTTCTTCATTTGAGAGGGGGGAGAGAGAGAGAGAGAGAGAGAGAGAGAGAGAGAGAACAAGTGCACAAGCAGGAGAGGCAGAGGGAGAGGAAGAAGCAGACTCCCCACTAAGCTGGGAGCCTGACAAGCGGCTTGATGCCAGGACCCTGAGATCATGACCTGAGCTGAAGGCAGACACTTTACCATCTGAGCCACCCAGGCACCCCCAACCTGAATTTAATAAAGACACACAAAATAATTTTGCACAGCAGCAGGTAGAAATAAGAAAACTGTAATAACAAAACAATTCCTCGGTAAAATGAATTTTGGAAAGCCCAAGAATCAAATTTTAATGTTGTGTGCATGCTTGCGTTGGATTATTTATTTTTATATTTAAAAATATTTCAGTCTTTAAAATGCTGTTTTAACTTCAGAGTGCCTACCAGGAATTGTATGTTCTATGCCTCTGTTTTTGGTGAAACATGTCATGTGACATTTCTTTCCAGTGTACACTTTAGATAATATTGGCCTGCAGTGAAAAATATAATATATGGCAGTGGAAGAGACTTATGGTAGAAAAAGTTTTCTATTGAGTTGTCATTGCAAATACTGGGAGTCCCTCAGTAAATTTCTAAATATAACTCAATGGACAGATTATAAGTTTAGTAAAGGGTAAGGGTAAGAGACTATAAAAGTGCTTGTTGGTTTTGAGATGCTTTCAGGTGTACACATAGTTAAGTACTTAAGTCTAAGGTATGAAAGGTTATTAATCCATCCCCACCTTTTGTCCTCATTAAGGTACTGCTTATAGGGTACAGCAATATCCCTGGAACCCTGGAAACTTCTATTCTAAATATACCATCCTAGAATGATAACTCCAGTGAACTCTGGGTAAACTCATTTTCTGGTCGAAAAATAAAGCAAAAAATGTTCTAAGATTAAAAAATTCTAAGATTAAATCTTATTTACTTGTGTAGCATGATAATAAAGATACCTAAAACTGTACAGAAAAGAAGAAATTAAAGATATATATGTTAATTCATATATATGAATATATATGAATATCTACATATAATATTGGCAGAAGGTAAAATATTTAATGTATTTCCTATGCTGTGCTTTTTTTTCTGTGTGACTTTTGTTTTGCAACTGAAAGTTTGTACCCCTTAATCTCCTTCATCTAAATTCCGCCTACCACTCCACTCTTCCCCTCTAGCAACCAGGAGTTTGTTTTCTGTATTTAAGAGTCTGGAGTTTTTGTCTGTTTATCCTTTTATTTGTTTTGTTTTTTGTATTCCACATATAAATGAAATCATATGGCATTTGTCTTTCTCTGACTTATTTCTCTTAGCACAGTACCCTCTAAGTCCACCCATGTTATAACAAATGGCAATTTCCCATTCATTTTACTGGCTGAGTAATATTCCATTGTTTGTATGTACATATGTCATATATGTATGTATATATATACACATATACATATATATGTATATATGCACACACACACACACACACACCACACATCTTTGTACATTAATCTATTTATTCTATCAATCTATCACAGACACTTCTTATGCTTCCATATATTGGCTGCTATAAATAATGCTGCGGTAAACATAAGTGTGTATGTATCTTTTCAAGTTAGTGTTTTTGGTTTCTTTGGGTAAATACCCAGCAGTGGAATTACTGGACCACATGGTAAGACAAGATGTCAAGTAGGGGCATGGGGATCTCAAAAATAAGCCTCATAAGAGTCACAAAATAAACTTTCAAAGATGATAAAATTTCATGGGTCCATGGTTTTAAATGTTACTATCAGATATGAGGTTAGAAAGACTTGAAAAAAACTACAAGTGGGTATTTTCAGCCTCTGATATTAGGTAGTCTAGCTTATAATAAACTGTCTTCTGCTAAAAAAAGAATAAACTCTGGGGAGAGTAGTGGAAGAGACTTGAAGGAGGCAGAAACTAAAGACAAGATCCTTGAAAGAACAGGATTAGACCAGCACTGTGTCAGATTTTAGGCACCCCATCTATACTGAGGGCATCCTCCATCTCTAAGGAGTGGAACAGGTAGAAGGAGTTAGAAAGAACTCAAGTAGAAAGATGCAGTTATTGAAGCCCTTTGGAGGAATCAGAAGTTGGACTTCTGGTTTTCAGAGCAGTTGGAAATTAGGGCTAGGGTTGTGACTTTGGAGAGTCAAAGAAGGGGAAGTCCAAAAGCTGCACATATACACCACTCTAACTGCCCCTGTTCCAAGCAAGGCTAAAAAGAGCCCAGAGGAAAACAACAGAAAGCCTTGAAAGAGCTTAGTAGAGATTTTAGCAGCTGTCTACCCCAAGAGAGGTGAATTCACAGTTGTCTCAACAAATTTAGACTTTGAAAATATTCTGGCTCTCCTTGTTGACTAAGGGACTGTCTATATAACTATGTGCAAAACCATTAATAGACTGAAGTAGCCCTAACAAAGCCTAAAACCATGCCTCTGAAAAAACAATGTGATCTGTGAGTAATTTAAACTGTATGCTAGAAGAAAATTCAAAAGTTTTCAGAAGAAAATTGTAATACCCAGAGTCCCTAAAATATATCATCCATAATGTCCAGTGAGTGTACAAGAAGACTTATTAAACATGTGAAAAACAAGGAAATGAGGCCCAGTATCAAGGGAAAAATCTGTCAATTGAAATTAATAGACTAACTAGACAGCAACTAAGAAATAATTCTGGAATTGAACAAATGCAGTATCTGAAACAAAAAATTCATTAGTTGAGATTAAAAACATTGGACAAAATAAAAAAAAAGAATCAGTGAAATGCCTGTTAATAGATATAATCCACACTGAAGTATACAGAGAAAAGAAAGATTGAAAAGAAGAAAAGGGACTACAACCTCAATAATCTGAGAGCCAGTTTTGGACTCCCAGACAGAGAAGACAGAGAGACTGGGGCAGAAATATTTGAAAAATTATGACAAAATTTTGTAAGTGTCATCACAAAGAAACCCATACATTCAGGAATCTCAGCAAACTTCAAGCAGGATAAATAAAAACAATTGCTTATTTTTTAAATTATGAACTTGGAAGGTTTTAATTATAGATATCATTTGTTTGCTAGAAATCCAAACTGAAAACAGATACATAAATCATTTTATAAATAGTTACAAAAGTGCTAAACTTGTTGGAAGAGTAGCTTGTTGCTAAATTAACGAGAACATTAAATTCCAAAAAATATACAAAATGCAGTAAAGACTTGAGTATAAAATCTGAAACCATAAAACTCCCTGAAGAAAACATAGGCAGTAAGTTGACATCAGCTTTAGAAATATTTTTTTGAACTTGTCTCCTCAGGCAAGGATAACAAAATTTAAAATAAACAAATGGGATTATATCAAACTAAAAAGCTTTCGCACAGCAAAAGAAACTATCAAAAAAATGAAAAAGCAATCTACTGAATGGGAGAAGATATCTGCAAATTTTATATCCAGTAAGAGGTTAAAATATATAAAGAACTAATATAATAAGAGGTTAAAATATATAAAATATATAAAGAACTTATACAATTCAACACCAAAACACAACAAAAAAAACAAATAAGCCGATTAAAAAATGGGCAGAGGACTTGAATACATATTTTTCCAAAGAAGACATAGAGATGGCCAACAGGCACATGAAAAGATGCTCAACATCACTATTCATCAGATAAATGAAAATCAAAGCCACAATGAGATATCACTTCACACCTGTTCATCAAAAAGACAAAAAACTAAGAATGCTGGCAATACTGTGGAGAAAAGGGAACCCCTGTACACCAGGCATGGCAATGTAAGTCAGTGCAGTCATTTTGGAAAACAGTGTGAAGGTTCTTCAAAAAATTAAAAATAGATCTACCATATGATAAATTCCACTTCTGAGTATTTATCTGAAGAAAGTTAAAAACTAATTTGAAGAAATATGTGCACTCCTATGTTCACTGAAACATGACAATAGCCGAGATATAGAAACAACCTAAGTGTCTATCGATGGCTGAGTGGACAAAGAAGATATGGCATATATGTACAATGAAATATTAGTCATAAATAGGAATGAAATTTTGCCATTTGCAACAACATTAATGGATGGAGAGAGCATAGCCCTAAGCAAAATAAGTCAGAGAAAGACAACTATCATATGAGCTCACATATATGTAGAATCTAAAAAAACAAAACAAAACAAACAAAACAAAACAGAAAACAGAAACAAACAGCATAGAAAATATAGTCAATTATATTGTAGTAACTTTGTATGGTGATGGGTGGTTAACTAGAATTACCATGGGGACCAGTCTGTGATATGAAAAAATATCATATCACTATATTGTACACCTGAAACTAATGTAATCCTGCATGCCAGTTAAACTTCAATTTAAAAAAAATCTAGAAAATATTAGAGGTTTGAGTTACTTAGAAGTGTAGGTCACTGAATTAAAAATTATAACCTTAAACGTACTTCTTGTAAAGTCAAATATTATAATTGACCAAGTAATGTTAATGAGGTGGCTTTTGTTTTTCTTTTCAAACTTTTTTTTAAGTAAATGTTTTATATATCATGGTTGGCATTGTGCTACTATTCTTTCAGAACTGGTTGTAGATAATCACTTTTTTTCTTGATGTGGCGGAGTAAGATGAAGTAGGAATCTGCTCATATAATGAAATATTTAGCTATTGATCATTAAAATTCTATGAATTTTGCATTGTATTGTATGAAGTACTAAAGTTCAAAGTTCAGTTTGAACTAAAGTTCAAAGACACACATGAGAAACATCTAAAAAAGTAAGGACCATGGAGAAGTTCTGAAAGGTAGTAAAAGTTATGATCAGTTTACAATTTACAAATTCTAAATTACAAATTTGCAATTCACACAAAAAATAAATGATCAATTTCAATGACCAACTAGCAAGCAAAACTGTTGCAGATCAAAATATCTTTAGCCTATTAAATAGGCCTATAAAATAATACTCAATAATAATGCTATATGTTAAGTTCCCAAAAAACCAACCAAGTAAGGTGTTAGGTCGTATCACTGACAAGTTTATAAAATGATAAAGGTGAACTCACTGTATAAATGGCATTTTCAAATGTAGACTATTCATATTTGCATTACTGAAGAAAAGTTATAGCAGGATTTCATATTATTTTTTTTTAATTACTAGCTTTGGTGAAGCAGACTCATATGGTTCAATAGTTACAGAAATATAATTAGTTATTTCATGCTCATTCTATGCCAAATGATTTGGGGGCATTTGGTATAGTTGTGAGCAAAACAAAAAATCTCTGCACTTGTACAACTTAATTCTAGCAGTTATTGGTATCAAAACCCGTATAATTTCAAAGATTATTTGGATGTAACAAAAGGTATTTTTAAGGCTTACTGAGGAAAATATTTTAAATCATTGTTGATCCTTATGGAATTCAAGCAGTTGATTCCAGACCCTTATTTTGCAAAAGTTCTTTCCTTGAAAAAAAAAAGTTGCATAAATTCTGCTGCTTCAAGAAGATCAAACTACTGAACAAGGTCTGTTTCTGAGAGAGAGAGAGAGTGTGTGTGTGTGTGTGTGTGTGTGATGTATAAAGTAAAATGCCATAATATTCAAGTATTTGTAAAAATATTAACAAGTAATATGATTTTAATGTAAAAATCTTAAACTTGTTTCCTACATTAGAGTATTACTTCAGATCCTATTTAATTGTTATAAAAAATTTGTCACAAAACATTAGTAAAAAAGCCATTTCTTACAAAGAATGCCAACTGGGGACACCTGGGTGGTTCAGTTGGTTAAGCATCCAACTCCTCATTTTGTCTCGGGGTCTTGGGATTGAGCCTTGCATCAGGTTCCACAAATACGCCTAGTGGACACCTAGCATGGAGCTTGCTTGGAATTTTCTCTCTCCCTCTCTCTCTGCCCCTCCCTGCTCCTCATTCTCTCTCTTAAAAAAAAACAAAAACAAAAACAAAAAAACCTGTTTTTTGGTAATTTCCCTTTGAACAACAAGATGATCATCACAGTATTATTTATGATTTCCCAAAATAGAAACAAATATCTATACTCCTTTTCTTGTCTGACTCAGCAATCCATAATTAGTTGTTTCACATATTTAACTTTCCTCCAATTTCAATTCAAAATTTATAGTCATAAACTCCTTATCCCTATAATAATATCACATTAAATTCTACTCTCCCAAAAAATTTCCATGTCCTAAATATACTTGTACTGTCATAATGATCAGTGTCTTGATCCTGAATCTTTTCTGTTTTCCCTCTTTTTGCAAGGTGCTAATGAAACTGTAGAATTACAAGCAAATTACATTGTAACATAACTAATTTCAATTGGAAAATTTTTAAAAAGAAAGTAGAGCTGGTGGAACTCTAAGAAGCTATACTATTTGATATCTAGGTATCTGTGGCAGAGAGTGGATTCTAAAAGTACGAAAATATTTAAATTAGGATTTTTGATGTCTTTAGCTAAAGAAATTTAATAATAGGTGAATAACAATGGAATGTCTTCAACTTTTGAAACCTGAAGATCCAATAATTAAATATATCATTAGTAGAAGGAGATATACTAAGGCAATTTAATTTCCTTCTAAATACAGCAGATTAAACCTATTAAATATTCATCATTTTTTCATCATTTCTCATTCATGTGATTTAAGTAATATGAAATATGTTAAATACTAGGAAAAAGGCTTTCTTTTTATAATGACTTCTGATACAGTAATAAAATGCAAAATGTAGGTTAGATCATTAATGTACATAATATAATAGCTTTTAAAATATTTTATTTGGAAAATTTTTCCCCAAAATACAAAAGGTACAGGAGGATATAATGTAGGATGAAGTTCATTACTTAGATTTAATTACAGATAGCATTTTTTTATCATTTTAATTTTTTGAAAATTTCAGACATCATAACATTTAAATTATAAATACTTTAGCCAGCCTCTTTTATTTATTTTTTTTAAAGATTTTATTTATTTATTTGACAGAGAGATCACAAGTAGGCAGAGAGAGGAGGAAGCAGGCTCCCTGCTGAGCAGAGAGCCTGATGCGGGACTCGATCCCAGGACCCTGAGATCATGACCTGAGCCGAAGGCAGAGGCTTTAACCCACTGAGCTACCCAGGCGCCCTAGCCAGCCTCTTTTAAAGATATATTTTCCTACATAACCATCATACCATTGTGCTTAATAAAAGTCACATTGAGTCTTTAATGTTATCTACAGTGATAGTCTATTTTCAAATTTACTGACGTACCCAATACATGTCTACATCTTGCATTTAATTATGACTCTTTTTTTTAATCTGAAAAATTTGCCACCCCAAATATTTTATGTAGTAGTTTTAATATCCTTTGACATTATATGATGAATTAAATATTCCATTAAGTTTTGAAAAATTGACATTTTTCTAATACTATCATTCCCTTTTTATTTAGTTGGATTCAATTTTCTGTAATGAAAAGCTGTCCCTCATAAACTGAGACTATTTGGTTATCCAAAAATACAGTTGTTATAAGAAAATGAGCATAAATGCCTAATTCTTTTTTTAATCACATATTTTCAGAGTAAGGATTTGGTATAATAGTTATCAAATAAGAAGACTTTTTTTCCTGTTTTCTTTCTCACATCAAAGTAGACTGATGGATTTCAGTATACTTAATATGTTTCAAATAACTTCAGTCATTATTCCTTTTCATGCTTAAATTTTCATAATCTTGACCAACAGAAGCTCCATTAACCTGATTTCTATGTTATCACAAATATACACACAGTGCATTAACAGTTATGACTTTCCAATAAATTTCAAAATCACCTCTGTAAATTAATTTATTTAGTTCTTTAGTTAACATAATTACAGAGCTTTATGAAGGCATTGAGAGAATATTCAGGGCCAGTTCATTAAAATCATGAATATTTTACATAGGATAAAAGTAATATTCATAAAAATATATGATTTTAGAAATAATACATTAAATTTCTCTGGATACTTTTGAAGCTTAAAAAATTTAACCAAATATATATGTACTTGAAAAAATGTTTTTACATGAAAAAAGCATGTAAAATGATTTTATATAGTTAACTAATATGTTCTTCTGTTTATGTATGATCTGGAAAAAGAAAAATAAGTGTTTACTGAGTTTCAATTATCACATAATTTTAATCACTTTTATAGAGTAACATTCTCACTGTAGTGCTAATCACAAAGAAAATTACAGTCACATATAACACTGTCACCAGTGAGTTTTTACTATGTATATTTTTCTGTTTCTCTAAAGTTATATGTATAATCGTTAACTTTAAAGTAAAACATAATTAATCCGAACAAATTACAGTGTTGTTGGATATTGTATCAGAATTAACTTCTTTTTCTTATAAAGAATTCTGGACAAAAGATGGCTAAAGTTAAAGCTGTTTTATAATCCCTAAAATCTTGAATTAAGTAAAACTTTCTTTCTCTTAAAGTTCACATAAATTAGTACTTCAAATTCTGATCAAAATTGAAGCAAACAATTAAAAAAAATTTTTTTTAAGATTTTTTCTTTATTTCTCTGACAGAGATCACAAGTAGGCAGAGAGGCAGGCAGAGAGAGAGGAGGAAGCAGGCTCCCTGCAGAGCAGAGAGCCCGATGCGGGGCTCGATCCCAGGACCCTGGGATCATGACCTGAGCTGAAGGCAGAAGCTTAACCCACTGAGCCACCCAGGCGCCCCAATTTTTTTTAAAATTTTATTTATTTATTTAACAAGCAGAGATCACAAGCAGGCAGAGAGGCAGGCAGAGAGAGAGGGGGTGGGGGAAGGGAAGCAGGCTCCCTGCTGAGCAGAGAGCTGGATGTGGGGCTTGATCCCAGGAACCCTGAGATAATGACCTGAGCCAAAGGCAGAGGCTTTAACCCACTGAGCCACCCAGGTGCCCCTGAAGCAAGCAATTTTTATACTACAATTTAAGTTTTAACTATTTCAGTTTCCATTACAGGGCACAAAAATTTTATTTAAGTTGAAGCCATTTTATGGAGCTATTTTTATTTTTTTTTAAAGAGAGGTCTTCCTGAAAGCACATATATATGCATTTTTTATATTTTAAAATTTATGTGCATATTAAATTTATATGCATACTAAAATATAACATATACACACGCAATCATAAGGAAAACCATGCAGGAAGTCTTCCTCAAAGATCTCTGGAGTTGGGTCACCTGGGTAGCTCAGTGGGTTAAGCGGCTGCCTTCAGCTCGGGTCATGATCTCAGGGTTCTGGGATCGAACCCTGCATTGGGCTCTCCACTCAGTGGGGAGCCTGCTTCCCTCTCTGCCTGCCTGCCTCTCTGCCTACTTGTGATCTCTCTCTGTCAAATAAATGAATAAAATCTTAAAAAAAATCTCTGGAATAATTAAATTGCAAAAGAAATGTCTACATATCAACACAAGGATAGTTTATCTAGATGGAATTGTGTTTGCTGGTTTGTCTTTGTGAATATAACTTAGTTGATCAAGAGAAACTGAAAAACTCCTGAAGAACAGGACTTTGGCACCAAATAGACATTTACTAAGAATAATGTGAACTGAATGAATGAATAAATGAAAGTGTGTTTTCATTTTATTTAATATTTTCTGCTACTTTCTCTATAGTGTAATGAAAAGGAATCTTTTGAATTTATGATAGGCAGATGAAAATTATACCCTTAAGTCCTGTGCATTTTTCCATCACTTAATCACATTTTCCACCAATTAATTTGATCTTAATTTAAATTTAAGTTTAAACGTCTTTTGTCATAGGAAAACACGTCTCTTATTGATAAAGAACATTCATGCAATACAAAACTATTATGGCAATTTTTTTTTTTACTCTTTTCTTCCACCAACCATTTATTATGATGAGAAGCAAAAGATAATATCAACTTCTGTTGCCTTTTCCCTTGTCTCCTTATCTTAATTTGTAATGCAAGTATTTTGAGTAGTCTTTAAGAAAGCTTTGCTTACTTCTAGGTCATGTATTCTCCTGTTGTTTTTGTTTCCTAGCAGCTTTACGGTTTTAGCTGTTACACAGGCTACTAGTTAAAAATTTATTTTTTAATGAATATTTAAATAAAATAAGTGGGTAATTACCAAAGGAGAACTTTACAAATTACAGATTTAGACTCAGAGACATACTATGATTTGTATGCATGCTTTCTCCTCTTCTATAAAGTAGGATAATATTAAGACAACACAGAATAAAGGGGAAAAATCCACCATGTACTTATTAACACAAAAAGCTTGCAGCAAAGTGATTTGTCAAATGAAGAAAAATTAAGAAAAGTATTATTAGAGATGGACACATAGTTCTATTTTGGCCAAAGGCATAGGCTTTTACATCTATGAGACTTTAAATAGTATCCAATACCTAAAAGTTATTATAGGCAATTAAAAACCCTGCCTCGGTAGACTGAAAAAAGATAGTTTCTCTTATTGAAACAGACATAAATACAAAAAATTCCCTAAAGCTAAATTAAATGAAGTGCCTAAATGAATCATTTTTAAGAGACAACATAACATTCCTTTGTAGATAATATTAATGTACTTTCATGAATTTGTATGAAATCTATTATCCTGTCACAAACCTTAATTGGATTCTTCTTAAATCTTCTTTTATGATGTATTTTACATATAGATGTGTAAATTTAATCCTTTTTCTCAAGCCTGACTCTATGAGCTTTTCTTATTCCCAAAAAGAGTCTCCAAGTTTGAAATTCATAATCCTTCATATTTCTCCTGGTTTGCACAGTAGTATTCTAATGGATTACCTAATTATTTGCTGTTGATATTAATGCAAGAAATAAAACATGTCCTTAAACCCTGCAAAGAATAGACATTTTTTCAAATACAGTTATTAAAATTGGCCATATTCTATTATTGTCCATATCTTATTTATGAATAATGTGGCAAGATGAAGAGGGATAAGATAGACTTTGTTTTATGCTAACGATTAAATTTTCCATCTGATATTAAGAAATTGTGACAAAGAAGTTTTTTTAAAGTAATATTTCCTTATTTATGTATTTGATTTATTTAAAAATAGTGTAAGAACCCTTTAAATTCATTATGTAGTATTATAACTAAAGAAACTCTCTCCCCCAATAGAAATTTATTAGTCAGAAACTTAATTATATAAGAATATGACATAAAATAATGTATCAAAAATAATATACTATGTTTTCCAATCACTACAATTGCTTTTGGCCATCCCTCACATATAAGTTAGAATCTAAACATTTAAAAAAAATCAAATAAGAAATATTACTGATTAACTTGCTATATAATTTGAATAAAGACTATAAAACAATTGAAATAAACTATCTCTAAAAATGCTATTTTTTTCTGAAAGTTCCATTTCATAATATCAAGACAACTTATGCCTAACTCTATAAATTTTTCAATTATTTTTTAAGATTTCAAAGTAGTTAACTAGTTTTCCACCTTTCCTACCACAAATTCCACAGTTTCAGTGATAGAATAATAAGTAATTTAAAAGTTTTACAGTCATAAATATTTTTTCCTAGTAGAGTAGAAATGACATCCCATGATAGAATCCTGTTCATTTGCTTTATAAACTCAAACATTAACCTTCTTAATGGGAACCTGTACAAAATACTATTTCAAAATTTCTTTGAAAAGAGTTCCAAGAACATGTTTCTACTGACTTATTTCTAGATTCCATAAATAGACCCTAAGCATCTGATATCTAATTTTTATAAATTAGGGTAATATGTTCCTTTATGTTTTATACACATTTCAATCCATTTTTGTTAACATGAAATGTCTATTTATTTTTACTAAAAGGACATGAAATCCAAATATGGATTATTTAAAATATGATTAAAACACAATTTCAAAAAAGCCTTATAAAGTAAGCTCCCAAAATATAAACCCATACTGTATATGACTTTTGACACATTTTCTACTCATATCTTTTTGCTATCTTGCACTTTGCCTTTCATCACTGAATGAGCAAAGAAATTTTAGCCATTAGGCAATGCTTTTCTATATTAACTATCCATTTCTATATTAACTATCCATTAAATATGTATATATTTTTGTATATTAACTATCTGTTTTATATATGATATAGTTGTGCCTTGCTTAAAGGTAATGAGTTTTAACTGAAATCCTTGAAAGAATACTTTTCAATGTTTTAATAACATTAGACTATAAATATTTAATATTTAAATTTAAAATGCAATTTTATCCATTTAGAAAAGTATACCATTTGTTATTTTTCCCTTAAACCTATTTTAACCTCTAGTATATATGCAAATTTAGAAATAATTATCTATAACTCATAATCTTTTTTGTGCTCCAATCTCTATGCACTGCAAATCTCAATTATGACTGGATCATCAAAATAATTTAGTGGGTCATGACTACCAAGAAGGGAGGGAAAGAAAAGAGGGCAGTAGATGGAGACAGGAGGAGGGATAGGAGGAGAGACAAGAAAAAGTAAAATAGAAAGTAGTATGAATAAGTATTATTTCTATGACTTTCTAAAATACTGGGTTGCAATGTAAAAATTACACTGTCTATGGCAAGAAACTTTGAAAGATACCATATAGGAGAGGATCAAAGGAGTCCCATTGGAAAGAATTCTTTAGCTATAATTATAAAACTGAAGACTTAATAGCACTATAGATATTCACAAATACTAAATCTTCCACACTTTTGGAGATTACAAAGTATGAGGTTGCGCAAGTTAATCAATAAAACATACTGATTTCTCACTTTGCAAATTTTATTTCATTATTGGGTTTTTGCAGTTTGAAGGGGGTGTTCTTACATCTTCTGATTGCCCAACTCACTGACCCCCTGGAGACCTATAATAGTAATGGTCTCCTCAGATAGTAATAAGTCTTTTAATCAAAAGACAGTCTTTTATGCATTCTGCCATGTTAGACACAACTTAATTTCTACCATTCTATTTTTCTATGGTCCCTTCAAGACTACTTCATACTTTTTCCCCCCCTCGGAGCTTTAGTAAGCACAGCAGGATATATTAACCTATCAAGTAATACCAATAATACTACTATGTTACTATTACCAAATGTGGTAAAGATGATACAAGGAAAAACCTACAAGAGGATTTCAGCTACTCTCTGCACTTCAATTAAGAGAATCATCAATAATGTTTTTTATTCCGTTCACCTCTACAGAGATCAAAATCAACATTTCTATCTCCAGTTAGACACCTGTTTAAGAAGACCAATGTAGACTGGTTCCTTAAAGTTCTGTTCTCAAATTCCCAAATCAAAAGGCAAATTTAACTATACATTTTAGGCAACCCTAGGACTAAGAAGTTGAATATACCCACATCATTCTTTTACCTAGTCACAAACATGAATAGGTCTATTCTGCATTTCTCTTTCCATAGGACTTGAATACTTTATAACCTTTTCAAGGACTCAATTATCAGCATTTTTAAAACAAATTATTAAAAGGATGACATATATTTAAAACCACACTGAAATTCAAAATATTATAAAACTTTAATTTATTAAAGGCCTGCATTTCACTACCTGCATCTCTAGGATCACATAAAACTACACATATCCATACAAAGGTGGTTTCTCCTATTTCCTAATTACTTCTCACTTGTAAAACTAGGACAAAACAGTACAAATTTCATAGAGTCCTTTTTTTCTTTTAAAGATTTATTCATTTATTTTAGAGAGAGAGAGAGAGCACGCACAAGCATGCACTGAGTTGCAGGGGCAGAGGGAAGGAGAGAATCTCAATCAGACTGCCTGCTGAGTGCAGAGCCCAACACAGGGTTTGATTTCACAAACCTAAGATCATTACCTGAGCTAAAATCAAGAGTTGGAAGCTCAACTGACTGAGACACCCTGGCACCCCTCATAAGAGTTCTTTTCCAAATTAAATGGAATTAATATATACAATGTGCTGGGGACATGTGTGGAACACAGTAAGCCCAGTAAATGTATGTTATTACTAATATTATTACTACTGCTGCTGCAATTGCTTCCACTATCACCATCATGTGGAAGGGTTACTATAGTGGTATTAGAGACATATTTGTATTTAAATCTTGACTTCTTGAAAAAAATACTGATACTATGTAAGAAATTTTCTTATACTGGGGTGCCTGGGGGGGGTCAGTCGATTAAGTGTCTGCCTTTGGCTCAGGTCTTGATCCCAGGATTGGGCTCCCTATTCGACGCAGAGTCTGCCTCTCACCAGGCTGGCTCCTGCTCTTCACCAACCCCCACCCTCACCCCTGCTTGTGCTCTTCCCCGCTCTTGCTCTCTCTCGCTAATAAAATCTTTTAAAAAAGAGAAATTTTCTTACACCATATAATCTTTAGTTTCCTTATCTATAAAATGAGAATAACAACTAATGAAAGAAGTTTTGTGACAATTAATTTCAAAATAAATGTAAAGTATTAGGGACATAGTAGGTAGAATTTATTCCCCTCATGACTTCCCATTTTAGCCAAACATAACAATTTAACCATCCCTATACATGAAGTCAGTAATTCCATAGCTTTCATTAGGGAACAATGGTTTTCTTCAGGTATAGTTACAATGCATTTGCCTGAATTACTATGTACTACTTACAGGAAAAAAAAAAAAAAAGCTTCTTACTGACACTAAAATGTAATAATTAAAACACACAAATAAAGGAATACTCATTTTTTTTGTTTTTTAATAGAATTTTTTCTTTAAATTCAATTAGCCAACATACAGTACATCATTAGTTTTTGATGGTGTTCAGTGATTCATCATTTGCAAATGACAGGTCTGTAGCCACAGTGACCTTCATTGTATAAACTGGACTGTATCACTCCCTTAGGATGAAATCATATTCTTTAATGTAACATACGTAATGCCTTTCAAAACACAATCCTGAATTTCAAGATGTACTACAAAGCTGTAATAATCAAAACACTGTGGTATTGGCACAAAAACAGACACATAGATCAGGGGAACAAGAGAGAGCCCAGAAATAAACCCACACTTAAATATGCTCAATTACTCCATAACAAAGGAGGCAAGAATACACAGGTGAACAAGTGACACATGAAAAATGCTCAACATCACTAATCATCACAAAAATTCAGATCAAAACCATAATGAGATATCACTTTATAATTGTCGGAATGGCTGGAATCAAAAAGATAAGAAATAGTAAGTGTTGGTGAGAATGTGGGAAAAAAGGAACCCTAGTGCACCACTGGTGGCAATAATAGTTAGTGCAGCCACTGTGAGAAGCAGTATGAAGGTTCCTCAAAAATTTAAAAACATATTAAATATGTTAAAATACATATTATATCATATACCTGAAACTAATATAACACTGTATGTAAATTATACTTGAACAAAAAAATTACAGAATGAAATACCATATGGTCCACTAATTCCACTACTGGGTATTTACCCAAAAAACACTAACTTGAAAAGATACATACACACTTATGTTTACTGCAGCATTATTTACAGCAGCCAATATATGGAAGCATAAGAAGTGTCTGTGATAGATTGATAGAATAGATAGATTAATGTACAAAGATGTGGAGTGTGTGTGTGTGTGTGTGCATATATACATATATATGTATATGTGTATATATACACATACATATATGACATATATACATACAAACAATGGAATATTACTCAGCCAGTAAAACGAATGGGATCTTGCCATCTGTTATAACATGGGTGGACTTAGAGGGTACTGTGCTAAGAGAAATAAGTCAGAGAAAGACAAATGCCATATGATTTCATTTATATGTGGAATACAAAAAACAAAACAAATAAAAGGATAAACAGACAAAAACTCCAGACTCTTAAATACAGAAAACAAACTCCTGATTGCTAGAGGGGAAGGCTGGAGTGGTAGGCGGAATTTAAGGGTTACAAACTTTCAGTTACAAAACAAAAGTCACACAGATAAGCACAGCATAGGAAATACAGTAAATAATATTTTTATGTTGCATGGCAATAGATGGTGACTATACTTATTGTGATGAGTACAAGTAACATGTAATTGTTGAATTGATATGTTGTACACCTCTAATATAATGTGGTAAGTTAATTAGACTTCAATAAAAAATTTAAAAAAAAACTCTTGTATATTCTCTAGTTCCATCTTATACTGCTTTTCCCTCTCAAAATCCATGCTGCTAGAATATTTAACCATGTTTCCTTTCTTTAAGTCACTGTGTTCTCTCTTGCTTAAGGACTTATGATTATTTCTAAAAAAAATTTTACCTTTCCACTTTTTGCCAGTTTAAATCCCACCCAAACTTCAGGTCTCCAATTAGATGCTACTTTTCCTAAGAAGTTTTGCTTAACCTCTATGACTGGGGTTAGATGCTCCCTCTATTATTTCATATTACTCACTCTTTTTCACATCAACACATTTATCTCACAATATTGGAATTTCCTGTTTACTTTTCTCTATCTCTTGCTAGCCTATAAATTTCATGAAGTTGTATCTGTTGCTCCGACTGGCAATTGTGTCATGACTTATACATGGAGAGACTGAACATGTAGAGGGAACCATATTTGCAAAACAAAATTCTTGCATATAAAGAACCCTATGAGGACTCCTGGGGTGGCTCAGTCCATTTACCACCTGCCTTTGGCTAAGGTCATGATCCCAGGGTCCTGGGATCGAACCCTATCTGGCTCCCTGAGTTTGCTTCTCCCTCTCCTTCTGCTACTTCCCCTGCTCATGTGCTCTCTCTGTCTCTCTGTCTCTCTCTCAAATAAATAGATAAAATCTTTATTTATTTTTTATTTTTTTAAAGATTTTATTTATTTATTTGACAGAAAGAGATCACAAGTAGGCAGAGAGGCAGGTGGGGTGGGGGGAGCAAGCTCCCCCCTGAGCAGAGAGCCC
This sequence comes from Neogale vison, assembly GCF_020171115.1. Taxonomy (NCBI): domain Eukaryota; kingdom Metazoa; phylum Chordata; class Mammalia; order Carnivora; family Mustelidae; genus Neogale; species Neogale vison. The sequence continues at coordinate 45,024,294 of NC_058096.1, read as the reverse complement.
AATGCAGCGATCAATCCCAGGACCCTGGGATCATGACCTGAGCCAAAGGCAGAGGTTTTAACCCACTGAGCCACCCAGGCACCCCAGATAAAATATTAAAAAAAAAAAAAATAAGAAAAGAACCCTATGGATTTTCTAATAGCAAGTCTTATCTATGTAAATGAATTCCTTCTTTCCTTCCTCTCTCCTGCCTTCTCTCTCTCCCTCCCTCCTTTCTTCCTTCCTTCCTTCTTAGAAAATACAGCCATCAAAATGAATTAGGACTCTGAAGACGTCTGTCAAGTTTCTGTGATGTCCCTCTGTGCACAATGGAAAAGTGTTGGTGGAACCACAAGGACAATTATTTTTTTGATTGTTTGTTTTTGTTTTTAAGTGGTTCTCTTTTTTAATTTTTAATTTTTTTATAAACATATAATATATTTTTATCCCCCGGGGTACAGGTCCGTGAATCGTCAGGTTTACATACTTCACAGCACTCATCATAGCACATACCCTCCCCAATGTCCATAACCCGACCCCCCTTCTCCCAATCCCCCTCCCCCCAGCAACCCTCAGTTTGTTTTGTGAGATTAAAAGTCACTTATGGTTTGTCTCCCTCCCACTCACATCTTGTTTCATTTATTCTTCTCCTACCCCCTTAACCCCCGCATGTTGCATCACCACTTCCTCATATCAGGGAGATCATATGATAGTTGTCTTTCTCCAATGGAACTAGAGTGTATCATGTTTAGTGAAATAAGTTAAAAGGAAAATTATTTAATTACTATTAACTGAATGGCCATGTCAAAAAAGTACTGATTAAAAATGAACTGACAAATTTTTGTTATTGTTGTTAAAAAAAAAAAGTAACCATAACACAAGGGCCTGCCCAGTCCTGTAAACCATTTTTATTGATAATTTTTATGAATATACTAAAGGCACACTCAGCACTTATAAACAATACAAAACTTAGGATGACAGATTTTAGCTCAGTATAAGAAAAGTTTTACTGGCCTTTAGAATTACGTAGATATGAGTTGGGCATACTCAGTAATAATAAGCTAACTAGTTATGAGAGGGTATAAGCCCAAATGGGCTATTCACAGACACCAGATGGAAGGGTGGAAGCTTAGATTATGTCTAGACCAATTCCCACATTGTATAGTTGAAGAAATATATGCCCAGAAACACACAAGAGCTTGCTCAAGATCAAGCATAAACTGCAGCAAAATCAACATTCATAATTCCTATCCACAATTTCCTGTTAAAGAAAGTTGAGATTTTAGGCCATGATATTCCAGTTATATAACAGTTGAGGTATATACAATTCAATATATACAATGTATACAATACAATATTATATACAATATATACAATTCACTGGAGATCTATTATGTCTTCCCACTTCATTCCATTCATTTACGTAAAAAACATATATTGAGTACCCTCAACATAATAGTTACTGTGAAGGCTTCTTAAGATGTAATACTTAGAATACATTAACGTTTATCCGATATTTATTTTCAAAGTTATAAATTAATTTACATGGGAAGCACAGTATTATGATCAGTTGCTTCATATCTTTCCTGGAAAGAGGTAAAATATAAATAAATTTAGTAAGTGAAAGGCAGATATGTGTATTACAAACATATACACATTGTACATTTAAGATCTTGCATGTAGATATTAGCCATTCCCAAATGTCAGTGGGAGAAAAAGAATTAATATTAGTCAAACAAGTAAAGATATTTGTGAAATTTCATATTATGTTTTTCTTTATGCCTGAGTTCTTCACTGGTACTTATTTTTAAAAACGAACTCAAAGATTATGAATCTAGAGGGTCAGACTAAAAAATTTTAAAATAATGGTGTTTTTTTTTTAAATTAAACTGAGAGATGTACCCAAATAATTCTCATCTACAGTAACTATATTAGTTTAAGAACTTATTCTTTAGGAAGTTAACATATCATTTTTCTCTGTCCTGAAAAATCTCTCCAAACTATTTAATTTAAGGACAGAACAAAAGAAAAAAAATCAGTTAAAGGAACATGAAAAAAAAAAACCTATCTTCCATCAAAAGTCTGTCTACACCTTTCTACATCTATTGCTGAAATCATGAAGACTGATTGCTCACTAACTGTATCACTTGCTCACTAACTGAATCGATACAAAGTAAAAGAAACCTTTGGCTCCTGTTTTTCATCTTTCCCAGTGTTTCAATTACTTTATAAATCTCTGAAAACTTTATTTCTGGCTCATAGTAGATTAATGTCAACAAAGCCATCCCCTTAAGACTGGATTAAGAGGATCCCTTCATCTTAGTGTCTCCAAATAAACTCAAATAGCTTTTGCTTTCAAAGTCATCAACAGTTTATAACAATAAGAATATAGAAAAAATGTTGTCTTTTGTAAAATTTTAAAAACAACACAAATGCTTACTTTTCTGTCTCTACAAAAATCTTCTCATATCCAACCAACTCTCTCACCCAGCTACCCCTAGACTGCATTGTACTTCATTGACTCACTCAGTTAATAATATATATATTGTCATCTCAGAATATGAAGTGAAATTGCTTAAATCCGAATAAGAAAGAATGAAGAAATATAATTTTTACTTTATCTACTGATCTCTGCCAACTACAGATAAGTTATCCCACTACACAAAGTATGAGAAACATGCAAAAGAAAAATCAGTCTTAAAAAAAGCTATGCAAGTCAATATTTCTTATCACCACATTCTACCATTGGTGATTGGATATGGAAAACCTCTGGTGAAATATCTGAAAGATTTTGAAAAATTCTGTGGTTATTCAATTTTATTCCTATATCTGTAGAAGAAAATAGAAAGTATTAAGTAAATAAGACTAAATTGGCCTTTGGAGTGAAATTATATATTAACATGTAATATAGACCAATAGAAGAGAGAGTTTAAAAAAATAAACTTATTTGTTTGAATGTATAATTTTGACATTTTCTCAAGATTTTGTATTTCAGAATATACTGTAAATAATTTTGTTAAATTTACCAAATATATGACTTTAGGGAGGCACTACTGGATATCTTTAAATCAATAATAAAATAATCAATTACAGAAAGTCAAAAACATGAAATATCCCTGTGTAGTCTCTTGAACATGAAATCTTTTACTGAATATAAAAGACACTAAAATTGAGAGTATCAAGGCAAACAAAAGATTCTGTATCAATGCAAACAAAAAAAATGAAAAAAATAAGGCAATTATAAAACAACAACAGAAGGAAAACATCAAAATATTTTCTCTTAGTATCAAAAATAGATAAAAGTCTAGAAATAGCTATAAGACATTAGAAGCTAATATATCTTATTTGCAACTATTCCATATTCATAATAAACAAATAATTGGGTTAATAAAAAGAAATAAAAGTAAACATTCTTTCAGTGGAGTATATAATAAATAACAACTGCAACAGTCCCTTGACAGGTGCACAATTAATATTATAAGGAGATAAGGTGAATTATTCAAGTGGTCAACCCTAAAATATTTGCATTCAAGGTATCTATAGTAAAATTCTCAAGAAAGGGCTAAAGGGCTAAACATATTTTAATGAATGATACATAATAGAAATCAGAGGCACATAAATCATTTATAATTTTATTACTATTTTTATTTTACTGCTACAGATCTTATAATTATCACCTTCCATCATACTCCATCAAGGGTAAGACAAGTGGCAAGAAGTCATACTTATAAACCCAACTGAGGGGTCTACTTCAGTGAACCCAGTTTCCTCAGTATCCAATTCTTTCGTCTTCTGCTATCTACCACTACTTCCAGGATTCTAGGGGTCATTTATCTGGTATCTCAGCGTCCTACAAACCCAGGGCTCATAATTTATCCTTGCAGAAACTCTGTGTCCTTTCTCTTATCGTTATACTTCCTCTGTCCTGGTTTCTCTGTTTCCAGTGATTCAAATTCTGCACTATCCTCTGTACTCTAGTCTAAACTTCCTTGAGAAAAATATACCTTGAAGTCTCCTTACCTCCTAATTCAATGTTACTCTAAGCCAGGTACTACAGAATTTTGCTGCCACTATGTAGTCTTGGAGACCACAAGAAATAACACAGAAAATTAAGACAAAGACCAAATGTAATTAGAAATCACAGACAAGGTTGATATCCAGGATCTATAATGAACTCCTCAAACTCAACCCACACGAAACAGACAAACACATCAAAAAATGGGCAGAAGATATGAACAGACACTTCTCCAATCAAGACATACAAATGGCTATCAGACACATGAAAAAATGCTCATCATCATTAGCCCTCAGGGAGATTCAAATTAAAACCACATTGAGATATCACCTTACACCAGTTAGAATGGCCAAAATTAACAAAACAGGAAACAACATGTGTTGGAGAGGATGTGGAGAAAGGGGAACCCTCTTACACTATTGGTGGGAATGCAAGTTGGTGCAGCCTCTTTGGAGAACAGTGTGGAGATTCCTCAAGAAATTAAAAATAGAGCTTCCCTACGACCCTGCAATTGCACTCCTGGGTTTTTACCCCAAAGACACAGATGTCGTGAAAAGAAGGGCCATCTGTACCCCAATGTTTATAGCAGCAATGGCCACAGTCGCCAAACTATGGAAAGAACCAAGATGCCCTTCAACGGATGAATGGATAAGGAAGATGTGGTCCATATACACTATGGAGTATTATGCCTCCATCAGAAAGGATGAATACCCAACTTTTGTAGCAACATGGACGGGACTGGAAGAGACTATGCTGAGTGAAATAAGTCAAGCAGAGAGAGTCAATTATCATATGGTTTCACTTATTTGTGGAGCATAACAAATAGCATGGAGGACAAGGGGCGTTAGAGAGGAGTAGGGAATTTGGGCAAATTGGAAGGAGAGGTGAACCATGAGAGACTATGGACTCTGAAAAACAGTCTGAGGGGTTTGAAGTGGCGGGGGGGTGGGAGGTTGTGGTACCAGGTGGTGGGTATTATAGAGGGCATGGCTTGCATGGAGCACTGGGTGTGGTGAAAAAATAATGAATACTGTTTTTCTGAAAATAAATATATTGGGAAAAAAAAAAGAAATCACAGACAAAGGTGCAAAGACACAAAGATATTAAAAAAAAAAAAAGATATGACAGGGCACAAGGGTACATGGGAACTAGAATATCTTTAATATGAGTTCCCTTGTTATCAGAATCAGGATGTTTAAGATACTCAGTGGGTAAACAAGTGAGACAAAAGGGTCTTGATGCACTGTGAAAACAGGTGTTAGAGCATGAGGAGTAGGAGTCCAGGAATAAAGTAACTGAGAACCAGGGAAGACAAAAGCCTGGGCTTAGTGAAACTTACCAAAGATGGCTGACACTTGACCCACTTCACATAGAGTGTTGGTTAGAACAGAGTGGAAATCTGAGACTGCAGGATCTGCAGAAATAAAAGTAAAAACAAAAACAGAGAGAGAGAGTAGGGGGAATGGAAGCTATATTGCCTGCCACCTCTCTCTCTTGCAGCTATGCTTAGCAATCACTTGGTAAATGAATCTGGACAATTTGGCTTTTTTTAAAAAAGGAAAAAAAGAAAAAAGTATTTTGGAGCGGAGTAATTCCTGAGATTTCTCAATGATTTGTCAGTATGATTTGTACTCAGATGACCTACGATACTCAGATTTCACAAGTTATAATTTTGAGTTTTGAACTACCACCTACAAGTGTGTATGCATGTGCACACATGTGAGCGTGAACACATACATTCCTACATAGGTTAACTATGTGTTTACAAAATTATTATAATTGTAACATGTTAAGTATGAGATTCTACAAAGTGTAAATAATCTATTGTAAGTCATAAGTAACTCTGATAGACTAAACATTTACTATATTTAAAAGATTCATATGGTAAAATTCATATGGTAAAAAACCAATTTTACTTCTCTAGCATCTGTAGGGACTGCCATGCTTGGTGATTCCTATAATGGTAAGTAAAACTTGATGAGAATAATTAATAGTCTTCTTTCCTATTTGCTATAAGCTTTCCTATGAACTACAAGTTTTTCTATATGTGACAAAACACATGAGGTATTTCAGCTTAAGTGCATTTACCATTCTAGAATCCAGTGTTTACAGAACCACAGAATACTTAGTTTAGCTTAGATAACACTAATAACTTTTAAATTAATTTTGTATTTATTTTCTTTGGACAAAGATATACCATTCCATATGATTTTTTTTTAAATCTGTATTTTCACACTTAAATTGGGTAAAATCAGGGCTCTATGCTCAGACTAATAATTCTGAACATGAAAATTGCAGTTAAAAATTTAAACACAGGATGAATACTCTATATCCTATTTAAATAATTTTCAAAGAATTTTAAAACTAAATATTCCTATAAAATTACTCACAGAATAGGAAAGATCTTAAGACCCAAGTCACAATAAAACATCTATGATTTAATGAAACTATTTGTACTATAATAAATATTAATGTACCTTGAATTACAGGGCCATTTTTTTTTGCTCTTTTATACATGTTAAATAACGAGGCAATTAACATCTTCAAGCATGTGTCACATGTACTTTGTACATTTCCTGGTCGAGATTCTTATAAATGGTAATACTAGGTAAGAATGTTACTGAACTGAGGTGCCTGGGTGGCTCAGTGGTTTAAAGCCTCTGCCTTCAGCTCAGGTCATGATCCCAGGGTCCTGGGTCAAGCCCCACATCGGGCTCTCTGCTCAGCGGGGAGCCTGCTTCCTCCTCTCTCTCTGCCTGCCTCTCTGCCTACTTGTGATCTCTATCAAATAAATAAATTAAACCTTTAAAAAAAAAAGAATGTTATTGGATTTACAGTTCATGGTATGTATCTGATTTCCAGTATATGCAGTGCTCCTAGCATGAACAAGAACACTAGTTTTAATGCTCTTTTGTCAGTATTATTGTCTGTTTATAATTTTAATTTGACAAGTAAAATATTATGGTTTTCATTTTTTTTTTGAGAGCTATTTGGCAGGAACTTCATGAATATCATCATCTTGTATGTCAAATTTAGAAGTACTACCAGTGCTGGAATCCCGACAAATATCCACAAATTTCTGCCATACCTCTGAACAGAGTCTTTCAAAGAGAGTTTCATAGAACATCTGAGTCAAATGAGTTACTTGTTATTAATGCAGGGGAAGGGAATGATACCTCTTTGTCCTCAACTCCTATAACTCTTGCCCCTTCACACTAGCTACACAAACTCCCATGAGTTTTCCATCTACTTGTGAATCATTCGGACTTGAAAGCCTTTGCGTTTGATGATACCTCTTCCAAGAAGAGTCTTTCTTTTGGTATCTATATGGCTCACCCCTTCTTTTTTCAGAGTTTTTCTCAAATATTATCAGTGAGATCTTCTCTAACTCCAGCACCATCTTGCCATCGGTCTGCCACTCTTCTCTCATTACTGTATTTCCTCTTAGCACTAATCACCTTTACATCATAGTAACTTTATATCATAGTAACTTACATATGCAATGATTTCCTTTCTCTCTGCTTAAATGTAAGCACCACGGAGGCAGAGGTTTTGCCTGTTTTGTTCATTTTTGAGTTTCCAGGGTTTAAAATATATCTGACACACAGCAAATATTTGATATATATTTGTTAAATTAATAATATTAAGTTAATTAATGTAATTAGCACAAATAGTGGCAAGTTCCCGAATCAGCGGCTGCCTAACTTCCAGCTGGATCCTGTCAGTGAGAGACGCTGGTAGGAGATTAAAAGCAGGAGAAAAAGCATTGTTGCTCTCCTAGTCCACTTTTGGCCCTAGCAGCAGAAGAGAGAAGTCCACCAGTCCCCAGCAGCCCAGCCTCACTGGTTCTGGCAACAGGCAGTGCAGCAGCAGCAGCAAGTGAGATGTGGACACCACCATGTAATAGATGAAACCAAGATCTTCAGCCAGACTATGCTCACCAAAATTCCAGCAATATCAGTAAATGTGTGACTCCTGGCTTGCTGAAAAATGGAGAGTCAGTAGTTTCAACAACAGAAGTGCCACAGCAGCATTCCATCATGGGACTTGGGATAATCACTTTTTTTTTTTTTTTTTATGCCCCTCGAGTCCTAGAGGTAATAGTTTCCTGCAATAACTGATCTTTAAGCGTATTTACTTCCACCTTTTACTCCTCCAGTCCTTCTAACATGTTTGTAAACAATTTCCTATTTTACTTCCTATGTTGAAATTAGAGAGGTTTTGTGTTCCTACAAGATAAGACTAATCCATTGTTTTAAAAATAACTTTCTGCCAAATATCTGCTTAATGTAATAGCAAATATAGTCATTCTTCCAATGTAGCAATCTCACAAGGTGCTAAAAAAATGCCAAGATGTTTCCACTGTCCTTGCCCTTTCCATGGTTTTTTCCCATCTTTTGTCTTATTGGTAATATGATACTCTGACTTATTAAATTAGCAATACATTTTGTGATGTCAGCATAATCATCCCGCTCTCCTTCGGAGATAACAGTGATGTCTTTAAGTCTTCATACATATTTACTTGTAAGTGCAATAAATAAAAAATACCTTCTAGGAAACCTACCTTATACCTAAAGCAACTAAAAAAAGAACAACAAATGAAACCTAAAATCAGCAGAAAGAAGGAAATAATAAAGATTACAGCAGCAATAAATGATATAGAAACAATAAAAAATAGAACAGATCAATGAAACTGGGGGCTGGTTCTTTGAAGAAATCAATAACATTATCATAAACTTCTACCCCGAATCCCAAATAAATAAAAGCACAAATGAGAGAGGAAAAATAACAACCAGGACCACAGAAATACAATCATAAGAGAATATTATGAAAAAATATATCCCAGTGAATTAGATGATCGTGGAGAAATGGATAAATTCCTAGAAACATATAACCTACCAAATTGGAAATAGGAAGAAACAGAAAATTTTAACAGACCAATAATCAAAAAAGAAATTGAATTGGTAATCAAAAAACTCCCAGCAAACAAAAAGTCCAGTACCAGATGTCTTCACAAGTGAATTCTATGAAACATTTAAAGAAGAGTTAGAACCCATTCTTCTCAAACTATTAAAAAAAAAAATAGAAAAGGAAAACTTTCAATTTCATTCTGAGGCCAGAATTACCATGATACCAAAACCAGGTAAAGACCACTAAAAAAGAGAACTACAGCCCAATATCTCTGATAAACACAGATGTAAAAATCCTCAACAAAATACCAGCAGACCAGATCCAATAATACATTTAAAAAAAATCATTCACCAATATGAAGTGAGGATTTATCATAAGAGACTCTGAATGTCAGAAAACAACAGGGTTGCTGGAGGGGGATGGGAGAGATGGGCTGGCTAGGTGGTGGACATTGGGGAGTATTTGTGCTACGGTGAGTGCTGTGAGTTGTGTAAGACTGATGATTCACAAACATGTACCTCTGAAACAAATAATACATTATATGTTAATTTAAAAAGATGAAGTGGGATTTATTTCCAAATCAACGTGACAAATCACATCAATAACACAAAGGATAATAACCATATGATCATTTCAATAGGCACAGAAAAAGCACTTGACAAAGTACAATATCCATTCATGATAAAAAAAAAAAAAAAACCTTCAACAAAGTAAGTTTAGAGGGAACATAGCTCAACATAATAAAGGTCATATATGAAAAACCCACAACTAAAACCGATCATCCTTAATGGGGAAAAACAGCACTATCCTTTAAGATCAGAAACAAGAAAAGGATGTCTATCTACTCTTATCACTTCTATTCAACACAGTACTGAAAGTCCTAGACACAGCAATCAGACAACCAAAAGAAACAGAAGACATTCAAATCAGCAAGAAAGAAATAAATCTTTCACTCTTTGCAGATGACATGATACTATATATAGAAAACCCAAAGACTCCACCAAAAACTGCTAGAACTGATAAATTCAGTAAAGTTGCAGGATACAAAATCAACATACAGAAATCTGTTGCCTTTTTATACACCAATAATGAAGCAGCAGAAAGAAATTAACAAAACAAACCCATTTAAAATTGCACCAAAAATAATAAGATGCCTAGGAATAAACCTAACCAAAGAGCTGAAAGATTTGTACTCTGAAAACACTGATGAGAGAAACTGAAGATGCAAAGAAATGGAAAGACACTCTCCATGCACAAGAATTGGGGTAACACTGTTAAAATGTCTATACCCTCCAAAGCAATCTACACATTTAATGCAATCCCTATCAGAATACCAACAGTATTCTTCACAGAACTAAAACAATCTTAAATTTTTATGGAAACACAAAATGACAAAAGCAATCTTGAAACAGAGAAGCAAACCTGGAGGCATCACAATTCTGGGCTTCAAGTTATATTCCAAAGATGTAATAATCAAAAGAGTATGGTACTGGACAAAAATAGACACACAGATAAATAGAACAGAACAGAAAACCCAGAAACAAACCTGCAATTATATGGTCAATTAATCTTCAACAAAGCAAGAAAGAATATCCAATGGTTAAAAGTATCTTCAACAAATGGTATTGGGAAAACTGCAACATGCAGAAGAATGAAACTGGACCACTTTTTTACACCATACACAAAACAAACTCAAAATTGATTAAAGATCTGAAACCACAAAAATCTTAGAAAAAAGTACAAGCAGTAAATTCTCTGTCATCAGTTGTAGCAACATTTTTTTCTAGTTAAATCCCTTGAGGCAAGGGAAAGAAAATTTAAAAAATAAATAAACTAGTAAGACTACATCAAAATAAAAATATCCTGTACCATGAAGGAAATAATAAAACTATAAGACAACCTACAGAATGGGAGAAGGTATATGTTAATGACGTATCTGATAAAAGGTTAGATGACTCCACACACCCCCACAAAATAATCCAATTTAAAATGGGGAGAATACATGAACAGAGACTTTTCCAAAGACATCCAGATGGCCAACAGACACATGAAAAGATAGATTTTCAACATCAATCATCATCAGAGAAATTTACAAATCAAAACTACAATGCAGTATCATGTCACACTTGTCAAAATGGCTAAAATCAACAACACAAGAAACAATAGGTGTTGGTAAGGATGTGGAGAAAGGAGAACCCTCTTGTGCTGTTGGTAGGAAACCAAACTGGTGCAGTCACTATGAAAAACCACATGGAGTTTCCTCAAAAAGCTTAAAATAGGACTACCCTATAATCCAGCAATTACACTACTGGGTGTTTACCCAAAGAATACAAAAAGAAGAATTCAAAGGGATACATGCACCCCTACATTTATATCAGTTTTATCTACAATAACTAAGATATGAAAGCAGCCCAAGAGTCATTTGAATGATAAATGGGTAAAGAAGATACGGTATATATGTAGAATGGAGTATTATTCGGCCATTAAAAAAAGAAATCTTGCCATTTGCAACAACATAGATGGAGCTAGAGAGTATTATGCTGAGTGAAAAAAAATCAATCAGAAAAAGACAAATACCATATAATTTCTCTCAAATACAGAATTTAAGAAACAAATGAGCAAAGGGTAAAAAAGTGAGATAGTAAGAGACAAACCAAGAAACAGACTTTTAATTATAGAGAATAAACTGATGGTTACCAGAGGGGAGGTGGGTGGAGGGACTGGTTAAATACGTGACAAGGTTATGGGGGTGCACTTGTGATAAGGATTGAGTGATGTATGGAATTGTTGAATCAGTAAATCATACACATGAAACTAATATTATACTGCATGTTAACTAAATGAAATTAAAATAAAAATTTAAAAATACCCTCCAGAACAATGTTCAACCTTTCTTTTGGTACTTTTTAAACTTCATATTTAATATATGTTTGGCAAAATAGACACAGTAGTGAATAATTAGTAGATACGACTGCATATACAAATAGTTTACAATACCGTTTCTTTGACTTGTTGGTAGGTGACTAATGGTTACTTGGAAACTCTTAAAAATCACATTTATACTTGTAGACTCTTAGTAAAAACTGAAGCATGATCTATCCTCTTGCTCTCTTTGGGAACAGGAATTTTGTAATACATCCTCTTCTCCATTTTGCCCCTAAAGACCAAGACACCATTCTTATCCATTGGCAACACATGAAGGCAGTTGTGGCTCCCTCAACGAGAGTTTAAGTTACAGATCACATTATTATATTTTTGTTCTATCTGTTAGGAAAATCACAATTTTAGTAACTGTTCCATTTTATTTATTTATTTATTTCTTTGTTTGAGAGAGAGGGTTGGGGGTAGAGGGGCAGAAGGAGAGGGAGAGAATATTAAGCAGACTCTGCTGAGCGTCGAGCCCAATGTGGGGCTAGATCTCAAGAACCTGTGATCAGGACGTGAGCCAGAATCGAGTCAAATGTTTAACTGAGTGAGTCACCCAGGTACCTCAATAATTGCACCTTTTTAGAAACTCATTTTCCTTGCTTTATATAAAGGCACAAAAATGAATGTGATATTAAAGGAATAAAAATAAAGAAAAATGTATGTGAATATCATGTATAATTCTTTTTTTCACAAAAGGATATAAAGTAAAAACAAAAAAGTCATCTTTTCCCAAAGTCCTTTCAATCCAATTCTGAATTTGGGAGATAACTGGGATTACCACAATATAATTAATTGGAAGTCACTTGCCAAATATTTTTCTATGATTTCATGTGTATTGTCCGTGTGTGTGTGTGTGTGTGTGTGTGTATACACACACATATATATAGTGTATGTGTCAATAGTTTTTTGGTTTTTTTTTTTAAAAGATTTTATTTATTTACTTGAGAGAGAAAGAGACAGAGTGTATGTATACAAGCAGCAGGAAGGGGCAGATGGAGAAAGATGAGCTGACTCTCTGCTAAGCAGAGAGACCAACACAGAGCTCCATCCCAGGACACTGAGATCATGAGCTGAGCTGAAGTAAGAGGCTTATCCTACTGAGCCACCCAGGTGCCCCTTGTAGGCGCTAGTTTAAGATTAAAAATAAGGTAGCATTATACACACACTCCTGAAAAAGCTTTTTTCATTCAATCATATATACATCATGGCTATGCTCATGAGTCTGCAAATACCTATCTGTTTTCTTCTTTGACAGCTAATGTATGTGCTGCTCCCTCATCTGCATACTCAAATATTTAGGCCTGCTGCAAACCACATGAGTATGGCTGAGTTAACCTCTCGTGTCCACGGCAGAGAGCTTCAGAATCTCTTGGCTGATGAGTCTCATGAATTGATAAGGTTTAGCCTCACCTAATATGCTGCCCCTAGCCAACAAATGTCATAATTCATGCAACAAAAATAACATTAGTTCTTTTTTATTCCCTGTCAAATGTGTAGTTAGGATCAACTTTGATCACCACTTCCTATTTAGCCAGGCAATCAAGTTTATCTTCAACTCATGCCCTGCTATATTAATGCATTTTGGGTCAAAGATTCAGAATGCGGAAATCCAAGGATATTCCAGTTTTTCCATTTTGCTCTCAGAAACACTGTAGGTTTTGCATAATAGCTACAGGACTCAGTAATGATGCCATTAATCACTTGTTCTTTCAGATGTTTCCTCATGTCCTCCCTCTCATAACAGGCAATTCTTTGAAAAATCAGTCTTTGAAGGGCCACGACTGACAGAGATGAATAGGATGCTTAATCGCACTGGCACATGCCAGAGCCTACTGCTGCAGCAAAAGCACACCATGTAAAGCTTTTTAGTCAGTAACGTTCTGGAGATAATAAACAACTCCAAAAACCAAACCTCTCCTTCCATGCTTGGTACTACAGCCATATACTCTATTCCTCAATGGTCCTGTCTCTTTCCACCCCCAATTCCTATATTCTTATGTTCACTGTAATCACTACCTTCTTTCTTCTTCCTGTTTTTTTTCCTTATAACTGATATCCTTGAAGCTTCTATCTTTCTATATACGTACATTATAAATAAAACTCAACAGACCAATTTTCATAACTGAACCTGAAGTTATTTAAAATTGACAATCCTAAAAAGAAAATTCTGATCCTTCTCCCTCAAAAAAGTGTCACTAAGATTAGGGGGCTTTAAAAAAGTTGAAATCTCCTTCAGAATATTTACAATGATAATCTAATGATATTCGATGTCATTTAATTTCATTTGCAGTAATCCAAACACCTGATATAAAAATGGCATTCATACAAGAATAAAATGTAATATGTTACATGTGAAATTTTAAATTAAATAGGCAGTAGTTTTACATTTTCTTCCAAATTACATATGTAGTCTTTCCCCTCTGTGGAGTTATGTGAAACAGGTAATACCAAATTGTACAGTCTTACTAAATTAATACCTTCTTCCTCCTTAGTTCAAGGAGTATGAAATATTAACTATGACTGAGAGAAGCTATGTTTGATCATTCTTTTTTTCTCTGTTGAAGCATGTGAGAGACACAATTATTCTAATTACTAATAAAGAGATCAGTAAGTTGTTAAATAGCTATCAGGAGTGAATGCACTGTTTGTAACTATTGTCCTAGAGTAATTATTAATACTGCTCACTTCATTTCCAAAAGCAAAACAATTTGGATAATAATATACTTTCATTGCCATTGATTCACAGTATAAAGAAGAACAAAGTCTGATGATGGGAAACACCTATAAGACCACTACAAGTTAATACAAAATGATCATGTATTTCTATCATTTCAGAAACTTTTTCAAGATCTCTATAGGGGCTCTTGGAAGCCATATCTAAATTGTGAATAAGATTATTTCCTGAAATTACAAAAAAAATTGTAAATTTTTCAAATCCCTTTGTTCTTTTATTGTCTGTTAATAGTGTTTCTTCAGATTTCACTCAAGACAGAATCCTCCATGGCAACAGGACTCTGCTTATAAAGAAATATTAAAAGACAGAAGACACAGGACAATTATTCTATCAGTACATAACTATCAAATATTTTTAGCATTCCAATTACTCCTCAATGAGAATGAGCTTATTCATAATGTCAGATGTTAACCTCGAAGAAAGAGACAGACCCTGAACAACTGTACTGACTTCATATTAAATCAGTCTCTGTATTTGTCACATTGCTCTTCTTTAAATCATGAGTATCACTTTTACACCACTATGAAAATTAATATGCTGACATGTAATGGGTTGAACAGTGCCTTCCCCTCACCATACTTCATGTCTCTCTAGAATCTGTGAATATAACCTCATTTTGAAACAGAGATGAATTTTGTAGGTATAATCAAGTTAATCCAAATACTTTGTAATCCAATGACTGGTGTCCTTGTAAGGAGACACAGACACACACACAGAGAAGGCAGCCATGCAAAGATAGAAGCAGACAAGTGGAGAAATGCAGCTACAAGCCCAGGGATGCCAAAGACTACTTGGCAAACACCAGGAGCTTGGAAGACACAATGAAGAATTCTTTCTGAGAATCTTCAGAAAGAATATGGCTTTGCCACAACCTTGATTTTAGATTTCTGGTCTTATCACCATGAGAAAACAAAATAAATTCCTGTGTTTTAAGGCACCACTTGGTGGAGATTTGTCATGGAAACCCTAGGAAACTAATGCATGACATAATGTATGTTATGATATATAGTAATAATTCCTGATTAGGCTGTATTTTTAACTTGTCGTAAATGGGTACTGAAATTGTCTAATAAATTATATTTCTTACATGTAAAAACAAAGATTAATTGGTCATACTTATTATTGAGGAATTTGTTAATGGGGAAATCCTGGGAATAGAAGAATCCTTTGAAACTCTGATTACTCTGTATCCCCAGGTAGTAAGAGGTGGTAAATCAGGGAGGACATGAAGAAAGGAAGGTATCACTGAGGCTGGGAAGCTATCCTTCTCTACTTACTATGCAATGACAGATTTCTTCTGTCAGCTATGTTTTTCCTATTTTAGTATAAATTCTATGTCAGCTATGTTTTTTCCCATTTAAATATAAATCTATGTCTTATCCTTACCATGGCTCCCAATAACAATATTTAAGTCCCATTACAAATATTAAATAATTATGTAGGCACATTTCATTGTTTTAATACTAAAAATAGTTTGGGTAATGAATATAAAACAATAACATATGCAAAGGCAGCACTTCATTTCTAGGCATTGCTCTAGTAAAGTTAAATATCAACTATGCACCATTAGTTTCAACAGATGTTTTCCTTCTTTGGCAATATTTACTTCCAAACAAGTAACCACAACAACACTGATTTGTTAAAACCCAAGTAATGCTAAAGTTTATAAAACTAATAGTTTTCCTTTTCATTCATTTTAGATGTGGAAGTCAAAGTTTTAGGGTTAAAAAATTATGGATTGAGGGAAAAATGTTTTGCCTTGAGAGCTGCCTAGCACTAAGTGAAAGCACTGGCTAGTTTACCAAGGAAGACTAATTCATTCCCCCATGCCATACCTTCCATGGACAAAGGGAGAAATTACCAAATTGTATATCCTGAGATGCCAAAAGTTGTTGTGAAGATTTCTATTACATCATTCATAATGTCGATCAGCATATTAACAAAAATTTTGAAAATTTTGGAACCCATCTGGAAAAAGTCTTACATAAAGAAAATCACTGAACTACGCTTTAATTTTAATTGGCATCCTTCCCCCTTCACTTTGCTGTTCTTTCTAAATATGTAGCTATATTAGAATTTGTGATTATGTTCATTAACATCTGGTCAGGGACAAATGATACATTTAGTTTTACATAGAAGGACAAGCCGGAAAAAGAGCATATTTTGAAGACACTGAGTAAGGATTGCTTTTCTATACAGAGTGAGTCTGTGAACAGAAGAGACAGGCCAGGATGGAGAATACAGAAAGATGCCCTTCTGGCTGAATAACATCCTCTCTGCTTCCTAGCTATAAACCCAAAGAAACAGAAGCATAGCATTCACCTACTAAGATCCACCTGAAAGTGAATTACATAATGGGTGAACAGCTGAGTAAGAAGAAATCTGGTCTGCTAACAAACACATAGCAAAATCACTACTCAGCATCAACAATGCTGATAAACAGAGAGAGAAGTCACCTGAAGTTTGGTACAAAACACATAAAATTAAGGTAATTGGCATTGGATGGAATTGGTGTTTGCACAAAAACTCTGCTTTGGTATTTATAGAAACCTTTTAAGGGAATGACAGTAAAATGTATTTCTAAAAATCACACTATTTTGTTATTCAGACAAAACTGTAACAACTATTTCTATATGAATTTTCTTCCTGAAATCCTATGAATGATATTGGGGGAAATAGCTATTTCAATTTTGTGGGAGCTTTTTAATGACTAACAAGACAAAGGACAGAATCATTGTTTATACTTTTTAAAAAATATAATCTTGCATGCCTTTTGGAAAAAGGACTGGTTCTAAAATTTTAAGCTGATGATTAATGCTTAAAAGCTATTCAATCTTAATAGATAAAGAAAACTTTGCAAAATACTATGAAGGATATAAAAGGTCCTCTATTCAACAGTTCAGTGATGAGTTTTAACTTTTGTTATGGTGAATTTCTAGTCAAGATGATATCACAATCCCTTGCTTTGATGACCCATCTCTGTTCAACACAGAGAAATCATAAATAAAATATAAAACCAGACAATGAAAATTACATAGCCCAGGCAAACAAACAAACAAACAAACAAAAACAAGTTGAGAATTCCTTGGAAGAAAAAGTAAACAAAGGGTAAAAAAACATTAAGGAGACCTGATTTCATAGAGCTGCTGAGACCCTGGTGTGAAAGCAAGTGCTGGTGGTTGGTTGTTTTAACTCCAGGCCTGGCAAAGAACTGAAAATCATTCACATGAGGCTGAAGAGAGGGGCCAGGCTTACTGCTGGAAGCCTGACTTTTCACACTATGTCAGTGCCCACTTCAACACAGAAAGGAAGCTAAAAACAGACACGGTTGCTGAGCAATATGCTGGCCCAGTCTGGCCGCAAAGAACTGAACCAGACTAAAGAAACCAAATGCTAGGGATGAGCCAATAAAACCACAATGACACAAAGTTAACATGGATGAAAACAGATTCACAATATAATCCTAAAAGATTTATAAATATATTTAAGATGTCAGTAATATAAATGATGGAATAACTTTCATTTTAAGAAAAATAAAAATAAATGTGGGAGGAGGCAAAAACAGAGTGAAATGAAATAAAAGGTAAGGATTACAAAAAGAATCATAAATATGCACAGACTCACACATAGACTAACTGATATGAAATCAGAGGACAGGCTGCCCACTAGACTGGACAAAAATGATTAACATATTGGCATATACATTGAAACACAGTACTAGTAACTTATCCTGATTTACCTAAAAGAATTTAAAATTATGAAGGATGTGATAAGAAATATAGAGAATAGAGTGAAAGGTTCTAGTATTTGACCTATGACAAGAAAATAGAATACATGAGAAGATAATAGTTGTGAATTTTCCTCAAGAGGATAAAAAACAACTTAAAAAAATCCCATGAGTTCTCAAATTAAATGTAAATTCTTAGAATGAGAGGATATTACTGGGAAGCAATACTCAACAATCATTCCATGAGCTTCCCTACATATCTGACTCCCACTGAAATTAGGGCATGTGGCTAGTTCTGGTGAATACATTATAAGAAGGGTTATGTCACATTTAGGCCAAAGCTATGACAGAAGAGTGTGTGGGTTAGAATTCTCCCCCTACTATGACATACATCTATTTGAGATCACTGGCTATAGCTATTCAAACAAGAAACTGACCTAAGCCTAAGAGTTTAAAAGAAAATATTGTTTTCAAATAAATGATATGTCTTCAGTGAGAAAGTCTTCACATCTCTAAAACCATCTGTGAGACTCTGACACTACACCAGTAGACTATGAAACCTGTGTCCCTCACAAGACACCTCTGTTACAGTTATGGATGAGAAAAAAAGAGCTTGCTCAAGGGCAGAACTAGGGGTCACAGAACACAATAAACCAGGGAATTTCTCCCAGGGAATAGAACCAAGTATACGGCTAAATGTACAAAACAGACCCATGTGGCCCTCATCAAAATAAAAAATAGATTAGCAGCATCTTAAAAACCATCATTTTACCTTCTTTGAGTCACCACTATCTTGACTTTTCATATTATGGATTCACTTTTCCTGTTGTGAATCTTATATGCATGGAATCACATGGTTTCCAGTTTCTTTCATTCAACATATTTACGAGATTCATCCATTCTACTGCTAGTTTTTGTTGCTTTGTAGTATTGCCTTTTGGGCCTAGAGCACTATTTATTTATTTTACTCTTGACTGACATTTGTGTTCATTCATATCTCTTGGTGAACATGTTACACAGTTCTGTTCCATTTATACCTAGAGGTAGGGTGGTAGGAAATGGATGTTAAGATTTAGTAGAAATTAACAAACAGATCTCCAAAGTAGTTATAATAATTTTCATACTAGTATTACATGAACCCAAATCCTTTCTATAAACAATGAACATATAAAAAAGCTCAAAGACCTTTAAAATGAACATCCATATAGCCACCTATTTGATACTTGAACATTCCACTACACCTTTTTGAAAATCACTTATCAATCCCTTTATCTATCTTATTTCATTTTCTGGTACATTTTGAAGAAATTGAACTCCTTTTCATATGTCTATTGATTATTTTGCTATTTTGTTTCTCCAATAACCATTCAAGTCTTTGGCATATTTTTTCTTTCCTGTCAGCTGTCTTCTCATTAGCTTGCAGGAAGTTTTTTAAAATATATATTCTGCAGATGAGTCCTTTGCTAGGTGGCTGTATTACAGTGTATTACAGATACCTTCTTCCAATCTGTAAGTTGACTTTTTCCATTTCTTTTTCTTTCTTTTATTTTCCCTTTTTTTTTTTTTTTTCCAAAGATTTGAGATTGATGGAGAGAGACAGAGCATGCATGGTGGGTGAGAGGCAGAGGGAGAGGGAGAAAGAGAGAATCTCAAGCAGACTCTCTGTTGAGCAAGGAGCCCAATGTAGGGCTCTGTTTCACAACCCTGAGATCATGACCTAAGCTGAAATCAAGAGTTGGACACTTAACTGACTAAGCCACCCAGGCTCCCAAATTTTTCTCATTTTTAATGGTTTCTTTCAATAATGAAAATGCTTAGTGTAGTTCAATTTAGATTTTTATGCTTGTTCGTCAAATTTGGTGTCATGTTTAATAAATATTTGCCTACTTGAAGCTCATAAAGATTTCCTTTTAAAATCTTTATAATTCTATCTTTCATGTCTAGAGCTCAAGCCCATTTCTATGAATGGTGTGAAGGATCAAGATACATTTTTTCCCATATGGATATTCAATTGACCCCAGAATATAAATTGACCCCAGATTATAAATCAGGTAATCTAATACATGGTTGATCTATTTCTAAATTTTCTAGTCTATTAGTCCAATTTGTCTATACTTGCACCAATATCATACCATATTAATTACTATACATTATAATTTGTTTTGATGTTTTCCACTATAAATGTCTCAATATTTTATTATCCAGATTTTCTTGGCTATTCTTTGATTTTGTAAAAAATTTTAGAATTGGCTTATCAATTTCCACACCTACACAAAAAAGAAAACTAAATGGAAAATAACAAGTGTTGATGAGGATATGGAAGAACTAGAACCCTTATAATATCACAGACGAGAATGTAAAATGGTTCAGCCACTGTGGGAAACAGTTTGGCAGTTCCACAAAAAGACATAAAACTACCATATGACCTAACAATTCCATTGCTAAGGACATACTCCACAGAACTGAAAACAGATTTTTTTTTTTTAAAGATTATTTATTTATTTATTTATTTGACAGAGAGAGATCACAAACAGGCAGAGAGGCAGGCAGAGAGAGAGGAGGAAGCAGGCTCCCTGCCGAGCAGAGAGCCCAATGCGGGCCTCGATCCCAGGACTCTGAGATCATGACCTGAGCTGAAGGCAGCGGCTTAACCCACTGAGCCACCCAGGCACCCGAAAACAGATATTTAAATATATTTATATGCACAGCAGAACTACTAACAACAATGAAAAAGTAGAAATAGTATAAATGCTCATCAATGAAAACAATTGTGATATACACATACAACAAAATATTATTCAGCCATAATAAGGAATGATGTACAGATACATGCTACACAGATGAAGCTCATGAATAAAACTCAGAAACATTAATTAAAGAAGCTAAACACAAAGGGTCACATATGGTATAATACAATTTATATGAAGTATCCAAAATAGGTAAATCCATAGAGACAGAAAGCAGATTGCTTATTGCCAGGTGCTAGGGGAAAGGAAGAGTAAGGAGGAACTGCTTAATGGATACAGGGCTTCCTTTTGGAATCATAAAATGTTTTGTAAGTAGACATAAGTGATCGTTGCATAATATTGTGGTGGGTGCACCAAATAATTCACTCTAAGATGGTTATTTTTGTGTCGATTTCACCTCATTTTTTAAAGGGGAAAAACAAGAACTGGATGAAGTATTTATTTGGATTGAATTCATTAAATCTACAGAGTATTTTGAGAGAATTAACTAACATATAATAGTGAGTATTTCAACCCATGAATATATATATATACTTTGCATTTCTGTAAGTTTGTATGTTCTCTAAAGACTATTTGTGGTTACCAATATAAACTGTTCTTGCATATATTTTTCATGGTTTTATTTCTAAATATTTGTAGTTTTTGATGTTATTAAAATGATACTTTAAAATTTTTTGTCATTAGTATACAGAAATAAAATTGATTTTGCATATTGACCATGTATCCATTATTATATTCATTGATTTTTATCCCCATTTCTTTTACAAAGGAAGAATGCTGAAAATGCATCTCTAATGAAATAAGGAATTATGAACAACACAGTTTTAAGTGTAATATGTATAGTTTTCATCTAAGAAAAGTTTTATCTGCTTTTTAGATTTTTACTGAAATAATAAAAAACAGTCTTTAAAGGCCTTAAATGCAAGGATAGATAATACTTCAGTATAAAGAAAAGCAAAATGCTAAAACATATTAAGTGCTCTACAAGTGAAAATTTATGAAGTATGTTTTTCTATAGTAGTACTAATACATACTCAAAAATAATCTGTTTATTCTGTTTTTCTCTTAAACTAATATTTACTGTTACTTTATACCAGAAATTAATGTTAGATACTGAGGATCGACTAGAACTAGGTTAGATAATATTTGTGAAGGTTTACTTTATGTGTTTTTCACCATTCAATTTTTATTCTGACTCCTTGGTAAAGGATAATAATCTATTGGATGTTCAGAGATTTCAAATCTTAAAAAGCTATTGGAAACCATACTGTATTAATATTATGTAAGAGAGAAACCATTTATTGGAATGATATAAACTTTTCTATATCTAGACAGACAAATCACAGCCAGCAGACATGTGATAATATTTAATAGTATTAGATAAGGATAGCTTCTTAGCCATATGCACAATATTACTACACTAAAACTAGCCTGTTAAGTCCCTATCCCTGGTTTGAAACTTTCTAACTACTCGCCCTACATTCAACAAGAGTGATCTTGTCAAAATATAAGTCTGCTTACTAAGCTCTATAAATTTATTTTGAAGTTAGGATAATGCCTACAAGGCCTTGTTTGTAAATGATACTCACAGCCTCTTTCACCTCCTATGTCTTCTTGCTTGACCTATCTTTTGCTTCTATCTTTCTGCTTAACTTGTCTCCTTCCCTCCCCCCACTCTCTCTCTTTCTCTCTGATCTCTACTCACAAAGACCTCCACTCATTTAGTCTCATGTGACTTGCAAATTCTGTTCCCTACTTCCTGAGAAGTGTTTCTTTCCTTTTTTTTTTCCTGCCAGCATACTTAACTCTCTGTTTTCCCTCCACTGTCACTTAGTGAAGCCCTTTTCTGATTTTCCTGACCAGATTATACTGCAGATTATACACAAACTTCAAAGGCATCTCTCCTTCATAACATTTATACTTACCAGATTTAAAATTTTATATCTATCATATTTTGTGATTATTTGAATAATGTCTACCTCCCATCACTGGTTTTAAGGACAAGGACCATATCTTTGCTTATTATTTTAGTCTTGTAGCCAAGAGCAGAGCTTATAATAAATAGTTGCTAAATGGATGGATAGATATAAAAATTAATGACTTGGTTGAATAAATGTTAGCAATTCTTTTCTCTCTGAATCAATTTTTTTGAACAACTTCTATCATTTGTATCAATAGTCTTTCTTATTTTTTGTATTTTTTAATATCAATAATGGGTAACACCTCTTAGATATCTAACAAAACCAGATTCTTCTTATTCTTCCTCTTTCTAATCTCATGAAGCATACAGTAAATTTTAAAGATACTTTTCTACATACATATAATATATATTAATTTTATATATAAACTCTGGATTTCAGAGGTAACTTGAAGTCATTTCCTGCTAACATTTGTGTTTATTGGGAAAACATCAATACTAAATCACACTGAATACTTTTAAAATTACACGGTGATTACAAACTCATAAAATATACCTTAGAACATAAATACATATTTAATAAATGTTTTCTTTTTTAATAATAAAATAAATGTATACCTATTATGGAGAATTTTGGGAAAAATATGAACAAAAAACCAAATGACCCATATTCTCATGACCTAAAGGGAAACGTTCTTAATAAGTGGTTTTATATCTTTTCACTTTTTTTTTTTTTTTGCTCTAGCACAGTTTAAAAATTAAAAAAGTTTTGCTTTTTATTTCACTCAGTATTACATAAGAAATACTCCAATGTTATTTATGTCTACAACATAAATTATAAATTTTAATGGTTGTATAATATGCAACTCCATCACCCTGGCATATGATCTCATCCTCAAGTTAACCTTGTGATTCAAGATGGCTGCGAAGCTCTAGACATCACACCTGTATTCTAGATAGCAAAAGGGGATGCATCAGTCCAAAAGGTTTGACCTCAAATTAACAGAGCTCATTTTAAGCAGCCTAGAAATACCACAGAACACCTTCATTTACAACTCCACTTACATCTCATTTGCTAGAACATAATGTTTGGTCATAGCTGGCTGCAAAATATGTTAGAAACATTAGGCTTTTTTAGTTGGATGTACTGCTCTCTCAAAATAAAGTTCTGATAATGAGAGAGTAAAAGGAGAATGGATATTACATGACAACCAGTAGTTTACTCCATTCAACTAAAATCCATTTTCTCTTCTTCCCGGGCTAACTTACATTTTCTGATTCCCCTGTAATTGGGTATAATAATGTGAATGGGATGAACCCAATGAAATATGTGCCACTTCTGAACTTTTAAGAAGGCGGATTATCCTCTCCACAGAGAAGAGGAGGAGGAACTCCTGACAACTGGAAATACTGACTTTAGACTATTAAGACAGTGAGAATAATAATATTCTTTTGTGTTTAAATTACACATTGGGGTTTATTTGTAATACAGTTGACATTACCAGAATATTAGCTATATAATTTATCATCCAAACAAAAAAAAAACTATTAAGAATGAATGGGGTGCAATTAATAATTAGTCTAGGACAATACCACCACCACCACCAACAACAACAGAACATTCCAGGCAAACCAGGACAGGTCATCCAAGCAATTAATATATTGTTTTTAAATAGAATAAAAAATAACTATTATATATTTTCAGTACCTATTTCTTTATTGTAAGATCTATAATGTCTGTTTTTTTTTTTTTTTAAGATTTTATTTATTTATTTGAAAGAGTGAGAGGGAGCGGGGAGAGGCAGAGAGAGAAGCCTCTCAAAGAGCCCAACAAAGGGCTCAAGGCTTGATCCCAGGATATGGGGCTGAATCCCAGGACCCCAGGATCATGACCTGAGCTGAAGGTATATGTTTAATTGACTGAGCCACTGAGGTGTCCCTAATGTGGTATTTCTTAGAGCACTTCTCAATAGCAACCATGAAGAAATCCCATCTAATGTGCATCAGAAAGCATTGCTTTTAAGAAAAGCATATGATTTGATTAAATGAATAAAATTATTAAATTGAGCAAACTAAATCAACAATAAGATTAATATTACATCTCCAAATGTGGTCTATAGAATGAGCAAACATTCAAAGGAAAAAATGTGTGTGCGTGTGTCTGTATATATATATTTAAATCCTAGTTTCATGCTTTTATTTGAAAGACTTTTTAAATTACACTGATATTATGCTATACATTGCTACCTAATTATAGGTGAGCTGAAGACTAAGTTAAGTATTACATTTATGGGCATAAGAGATTTTGCTTTGCTAAAATAAAACAAAGTCAAACCATTTTAAGCAACTATTTTGCTTACTATGGTACATTAGTTCAAAATACTAATTGCATGGAATACAGATTACAAAAACCTATTTAACATTTAATGCTGACCTATGCTTTTTGAAGCTTGACTGGTTAACATAAATTTTCTAAAATTTGCAGTCCATCTATCAACCATTAAAAATCCATATGTTCTATTTTTTATCTTCATCTTTAATAACAAAGTGCAAAATTAATAACCATCTGGGGTTAATACTTCACAGATGTGATTCAGATCATCAACTGTTCTAAACCAGTCATTAATTCTTTGAAAGTATATTAAGTCTTGATAGCTTATATGCTATTTTATATGCTATTTTATAAGCCTTTATTTCATAGGTAAGTATCTTTCCCACTTGAATTTTCCTTTCAACTTGAATTTTAGTGGAAAAAATTGGTAATGAGAAAATGGATTGGATTGTCTAAAATACAAAAATGGGAGTAAATGTATAAACTTCTCTTCCTGTACTCAAGCTGACAATGCTGAATAAGAATTCAGTTCAATTTTCACAACCATTTAGTCTTATATTCACAGATGATTTGGCCCAAAGATTATATCAAACTGTTCCAGGACCAATGACAGTTGCAAAATATAGCCTTTAACCAATATCTTCTCTGAAATAATTTGATACTTATTTATATATTCAGCTATCCAAACAAATTTTATTGAACATCTGTCATATGACAATCACTATATTGCCTAATTTCAGATACAGATGACACACCCAATCCATCTGAGAGTTCACAATCTGGTAGGAGACAGATATTCAAATATTGCAAAAGAAATGCTATCATACGCACTGAGTTCTAGGTATCCCCAAAAAGAAGCCTCCTAATTCAACTTTCTGCAGTATAAGTCTCCTCAGAAAAGATGGAAAATCGTCTTTGCTTTTAAAGACCAATAAGAAAAAGCCAGAGAGGGCGCCTAGGTGGCTCAGTGGGTTAAAGCCTCTGCCTTCGGCCCAGGTCATGATCTCAGGGTCCTGGGATCGAGCTCTGCATCAGGCTCTCTGTTAAGTAGGGAGCCTGCCTCCCCCGCACTCTGCCTACCTCTCTGCCTACTTGTGATCTCTGTCTGTCAAATAAATAAATAAAAAGTCTTTTAAAAAGAAAAGAATATACAGGAAAAAATAGCAGAAATACTGGAAAAATGAATTGCATACATACTTATTTTTCAGCTGCCCAGAGAATACGGGCTAATGACATAGCCACATCAGTAAACACTTCACATCTGATTTCCTAAATCATCCTTATTGCTTTTCTCTTACTTCTCTTCTTCACCATAGAATCAATCTCTTCATTATCTAATACAAGTTCTTTCAACTGGTGAAAGACAAAGAAGCAACTTATTTATTTTTTTGGTTTTTTTTTTGTTTATTTTGCAGAGGATGCTATACAGGAAGGAATATTCTGAGATAGGACAGAGAAAAGTACCACAAATCACAGTTTCTCAGCATTATCAACAATAGACAAGTTATGGAAAGAGCCCAAATATCCAACTGATAAATGGATAAGGAAAATGTGGTATACACACACATACATATTTATATGATGGAATATAACTCAGCCATAAAAAAGAAAAGTCTTGCTATTTGCAGTAATGTGGATGGAGCTAGAGAGTATAATGTTAAGCAAAATAAGTGAGAGAAAGAAAAATACTGTATGACTCCACTCATATGTGAAATTTAAGAAATAAAACAAATGAACATGGAGGGGAAAAAAGAGCCAAACCAAGATAGACTTTTTTTTTTTTTTTTTAAGATTTTATTTATTCATTTGAGAGAGAGAGACAGTGAGACTATAGAGAATAAACTAAGTTTTGATGGAGGGGAGATGGGCAGGAGATGGGCTAAATGGGTGATGGAGATTAAGGAGTGCACTTGTGATGAGCACGGGGTATTATTGTATGTAAGTGATGAATCACTAAATTCTATGCCTGAAACTAATATTACACTGTATGTTAACTAACTGGAATTTAAATAAAAACCTGGAAGGAAAAAAAAAAAGAAATCACAAATGCCCAGATATTAAATATTTTAAAATTTATGCACTCTAATAAATTTCATTCATATTCATTCATCTGCCTTCTCTCATTGCTTACATGCAGGGGAGGTCACTTATCCATGTGTGAGTTGATAAAAGAGGGCCTGTGTCTCCAGGTAATTAATGTCGCTGTGTTCTCTTCAAGGAAATTCCTTTCAAAGGTTTTATGTTTCCTGGCCAGGCTTAAAACAGTGTCAGTGTTTCACTGCCTTCTTCTTGCTGTCACTGTTGCTGCCACTACAACTGCCGTGATCATCATCCTCAGGTTTACAATGTGCCTTTACAATTTGATGGCTCAAGTAAGGGAATTCATTTTAAGAATACCCAAGTACTGAATCTGGAAATGTAGCAGCAACCTGGTCAGCTCCAGAAGTGTTGACGACTCCATCTTTTTCTCATGGTCTTTTCACTGCATGTGCTATGCTCTCCTCTTCTGCTCCTTTAACTCTCCTTTAACTGCTGCTATTTTCTGCTCTCAGAATTTCTACTTGCACATGACTTCAATTCATTATTCTTCTTTTCTGTATTTTTTTTTCTGTGTCATTATTCTGTATTTTTTCTGTATCATTATTCTCCTTTTCTGTATTTTTCAGTGTATGTATCTTTATGGAACAAGTTTCAGATTGTTCTTATCCTGTGTGGAAATTCCTAAATTCCTAAAAAGGAATCTGATTAGTTTAATAATTTAAGGAAATCATATGTAAGAGGTGAGAGGTAGCTAGTTAGCCAATGAACTGCATGACTTTTGATGAGGTTTCCACCTGTGTCCCAATAAGATATGGTTGAGGGAGTAGGAAATCTTAGCACTAACCATAATGGATAACCTTTAATAAAGACTCTAGGTCAATTTACTTAGAAGATGGTGTGATAATGACAAATTCTAACATTTCTCTTGTTTTTTTCTCTAATTTTACTAATATTTATAATAAATTTATTTCTATGACATGATTTATTTTTTATTTTTGGATGCGATTACTCCATATCTTACCCTAATTAGCTTATAGTCAATAACAGACATGTATAAAGATATGAGACACAAAGAAATAAGCACAAAAGAGATACACTAAAGGAATCTTTCTCTAGTTCTTTTCCAAGGGAAAAAATATGAAAACAATCTAAACATGCACCAAATATTCTTATGCCACTAACTAAAGAACTCTCTTTAAAAATTAACCATCTTTTGCTTTGAGACATCCTTTGGTTTTCAAAGATGAATATATCTTTTTCTCAGCACTTTTCAATAACTACATATCTTTTTATAAAACATCTGTGTCATTCTAACAAGACTGTAACTAGATTAAGACTGCATTTGAACCACCTTATAGGTTATTTTATAGCCTCCACAGTATCAATCACAATGTTGAAACCAATGCATGGTTGTAGGTACACTGAATGACTAATAATCCTGGCTTTGGGATTAAGATGACCCTGGCCTTAACGCCAGTTCCTTCAGTCAATATCACCATAAACTTAGGCAGGTTATAGGACTTTTCTCAGGTTTATTTTTCTCATGCATAAAATGATACTAGTAATATTTACTTCACATAGATATTATTAGGACTAAATTTAAAAAGTTTATAAAATGTATAAACTTTTATACATGTCATGGTTCTTACTGCAGAACTGTGACATTAGTAATTTGAACATTCTGAGAGAGAAATTTGCATTGGGTCTCCTGTGAAGCCAAGATACATGGAACTAAATTTCTAAGAGCTCCCAGGAATATCATGGTCTACTACTCAACTTGTACATCACAGAAAAGTTCTTAAGTCTTCCTTTATTGATTTGTAAAGAATAATAGCAATAATGCCAGATAAACAAAGGCATAAGAACTTGATTTACTTTTTTAAAAATTAAATGAACTTAAAAATAAAGCCAAACACAACTGATAATAAAGATCAAGTGAAAAATTTAGACCGTTCACTGCATAAAAACAGAAGGTGGGGAAAATTAAAATCTTAATTTGCAAATCTATTTAAGCAAATGTTTCAGCCAATTATATAATGTCTATGACAGTTGAAAATGTAAGGAACCACTTCAAAATATGCCAGAGCATTCAGTTCTTCTTAACAAGGCCTGCCTCAGGAGAAACTATTTTATCAAAGCCTAACCTACTTGAAGGAAGGAAAATGGGTCCAGCAGGTTCTAGCCTTCCATGTAGAAAGAAGAAAATAGCCAACTCCAACTCCCTCTGGCCATGCTATCCCACCTAATGGTGAAATTCAGAGTCCAGAGGCACAGGCTCACCAAAAGAAAGAGGCCCAGTTATGGAACTAGAGAAGACTTTCCCATCCCCAACACCTCACTACTATATTACAGAGGTCTGCTGACCTCAGTTTCTTTTACTCAGACATCATGTCCACATTTTAATAACAAATTACAAGATGTGCTAAAAGGCAAAAATAAAACCACTGGTTGAAGAGACTAAAGAAGCATTAGAACCAGTCAGATAAAGCAAGAATGTTAGAATTATCAGACCAGGAATTGTTAAAAGTTATGCTAAGTGTTTAATAGATAAAGAAGACAATATGCAAGAAAAAATGGGTAATGTAGAGAAATAAATGAATCAAAAGAAATGGAAGAGGTCAAGAACAATGTAGCAAAAGTACTCTTGATTTTCACCTAGATCATGATCCTAGGCAGGGTCATGAGATTGAGCCCTGCAAAGGACTCCACACTGGGCATGGGGCCTACTAAACATTCTCTCTCTCTTCCTCTGTCTCCCTCTGCCCCTCCCCCCTGCTCATATGTGTTCTAGCACTTAAAAAAAAAAAGGAAAAAAAAGTCTCTGAGTTTGAGAATATGGCAATAGAACCTTCTAAAACTGAAGAGCGATTTCTTTCAAATGTGAACCATAGATTGAAATTAATATGATGGATATTTAGAAACTACTACATATGCTGAGAAGTTTCTCAGAATAAAAACTATTTAGGTACCAGTTTTGAAAGCAGTAACTGAAACAATCCATTTTTTAAAATGTTATAATCAAAGCTCATGTTTTCAGAATTCAAACACATACATATAAGTTTTCAGTAATTTCAATGTATTATAAAATGCATAAAAATGCAACATGGAAGTCTGCTATAATAAATTGGTTCCTATGATATGAAATATAGAAATTATAAACAAAAATAGAAATTAATTATTAGTAGTTATTCCATTCTCTATCACTAATACATTCTATCTTTGGTTTCTCAACTTTGGAACAATGATATTAGAAAATGCCTTTGTCTAAAATATGGAATATAGTACCTTCTCACACAGTTTAATTGTAATGTAAGACTCTTTTATTATAAAAAATCTTTCATTTTTGTTCACTATAAAGATCATTAGCAACTGAATTATATGTTCACTTATAGTTT
This sequence comes from Neogale vison, assembly GCF_020171115.1. Taxonomy (NCBI): domain Eukaryota; kingdom Metazoa; phylum Chordata; class Mammalia; order Carnivora; family Mustelidae; genus Neogale; species Neogale vison. The sequence goes on along the minus strand of NC_058096.1, from coordinate 44,993,568 downwards.
TATTTAGATATGAATGACCTATACCCTAGTCTCCTAACCACTTCAGAGTAAATTTCCTAATACCAATTTACTATGTCTAACATATAAGATCGTATATCTTGTATCATCTTGCATTTTACAAACCCTAAAGGTTATCTAAGTCACAACCTGCCAAAATGCCTATATATTTGAGTTCAATATTTTCCATCTGAGTTTTCTAACCTTTAATTATCATAATTAATAGAAAATTCAACTTAATATATCCAAAAGCACTTTTTTTCTATTAGTATTCAATTTTCTCTTAAATCTTTTTGTTAAGGTGTACTTAACTGTTGAAAAGGAATCTTGATTTTGAGTATTGGAGTGCCTATATCCATGTCCACTACAACTTTGTATAAAAGATCTGATGTACTATATATACAAGTAGACAAAACAGAAGAGGGGGGAAAAAATCTGGGATAAGCAAACCTTTCATTTTCTTGCCAACAATATTACTAAGAATAAAAATAAATAGTGAAAAATCTTTCAGGTGGTTGACTAAGTGCTTAAAAATCAAGTTCTTGCATCAACATTAAGTATTTGTAATACTTAATCAAATAATACCTTATGGAATTATTATTATTATTATTATTATGAAATGTTATCTTTTAACTCCCAGATTTTATTAGGTGTAAGTACTGTAATAATTGGTATGCAGTTACCCAAACAAGTCATTTATCTTTTTGATTATAGTATCAAAACTAAAAAGTCACAGTGCTATTAAATCTTAAGTAGTATCAAATATAATTTTAAAAGCTCAAAGAAAACAATGTAAGTCTTTAATCATCAAGTTTCTTTTTTATGTTATGAAGTCTTTCATTTTTCTAGTGGGTACCAGTTACTTTTTATTTGTCAGAATTAATATTAAGCCAGGGTGCCCCAATGTGACATACCCCACTGTTATATGGCATTGCATGGGAACGCATCTGTAATGTGTATTAAGGATTTTGAATGCCACATTCAACTACAGATCTTATGGTATCATTCTCTTTCATCTACAATTTTACATATTGACTAAAAAGAAATCAGAAGAAAAATATCAAAGGAAAGGAGTAAACATGAATAAATGTTTCAAGAAAATTTATATAATTTTTCTTTGACACCTTTTCAGTTCATGAGAACAAATTCAAGAGATATATTTTTTCAAGTTCTTCTTTAGTACAAAGGTATTGTATGAACAGTATCTTTCATGTTTCTTTTTTTCTCATTAGCATTAAAATGGTATGTCTTCTTAAAGACTATCTTCTTCCCAGGAGATTTTTAAAATTAAACAGGTCTTTCAGTTTTGCAAGGAGTAAGATTTAGTATTAACCAGGTATTAGTTATAGCAAATGAAAAATCCAGAACATACGCCTGTGCTTAATATTTATGAAAACATTTCTTCAGTATTCATTAACAAGTTCTATAGTGCTATGCAAAAATTTTTATTCATGTAGCATTCTTTCATTGATTATCATGGCACTATTAGCTACTCTGCTATATTATCATAATTTTATTATGTTAGTGTAGTACACTGACAGATCAAGGATGGAAGGGACAATAACAGGATAAAGTTCTTAAGAACTTTAAATTATGTAGACATAAAATTCTTTTTTTTTAAAGATTTTATTTATTCATTTGACAGACAGAGATCTCAAGTAGGCAGAGAAGCAGGCAGAGAGAGGAGGAAGCAGGGAGGGAGAGAGGAGGAAGCAGGCTCCCTGCTGAGCAGAGAACCAGATGTGGGGCTCGGATCTCAGGACCCTGGGATCATGATCTGAGCAGAAGGCAGAGGCTTTAACCCACTGAGCCACCCAGGGGCCCCAGTAGACATAAAATTCTTAACATAAGACCATGAGAGTACAGTGTTAAGAATTATAACAAGTGGTTACCAAAATCTTTGATATATTCATTCTTTTCTAACACCAAGCCTCATTCTATATACAAGTATAATTATTCTATTTCACTTCATTCTCAATACATTAATAATGTCCTATTACCTATATTTTGAACATCCTTTCCTAACAATTTTCTAAGGAGGCTTTTATTTCCACAGGTGTACATTATTATCCAAAAAAAAAAAAAAGCGTTAATACTTTTTGTTTGTTTAACTGAATCCAGAAAGTTTTTACTTTTACTTGTATGTACTGGGACTGAGCTATACACTAAGTCAATTAAGACACTGAAATTCTAGGTCTTCCACAATATGATTAGCCTACAGTCACTGTTTTATTTCCCACAAAACCTTCACTCCAAGCACACAAATTATTTTCAACATTCCCAAAACTTAATGTGCACATTAAAGAATGTGCCTTTCTTCAAGTTACTCTCTTTGCCTAACAGAAGCTTTCCAGCCTCTTGTCCAACCCATATGGGATTCTTTCACAGTTTAGCAGAAAGAGTTAATGTCATCCATATACCACATACCAACATTGCTGACCAGAATTAATCCCTCCCTTCATTATCTTTTCACAAACCATCATGCAAAACTGCTTGAAGACAGTCTTTGACCTTATGATTGTGCAGCACGATCTCTATACTATGAGGCTTCTGGAGCAATGTGAGCACCCCAACAAGGTACTTGGCACAAAGAGCATAAAATGGAAGCTTGTCAAACTGAATTGTGGACATAATGTATTTTAAATATTGGTGCATATGACAAGCAAGCACTTCAGTAAATATAAACATATATATGTGTCTATATATACACATATATATATTTCTTTTTTCATTTTTGCAAGCCTAAGAATTCATTTGTTCAAGACTACTCACTTATCTATGTTCCACATTCTCTAACCAAAGGTACTTACCTCCTACTCAAATAACCAGTAATGCTTTTATTCACAGACATTATAAATGTCTACTCCATTTAGAAGCAAGATACTAGGTAGGATGGCTATTTTAAGTTAAAAAAAAAAACTATAAAGCCATTTATTAAATCACATATTTTATATGGTATATAATTTCAAAAATGTCTCTTAGTTCAAGTCTTTATAGAAAATTTATCAGTTGAAAAGTTATACCTAGGAAATACTTCATTCAGAGAAATACCAATTACTTGATATAAAGTTGCCAAATTTATCTAGTCTTTTTTACCCATGACATATTTGTGAAACCAACTCAAGTAGTGTCTCTGAAAAAAAGTCAACTTTAGTTAAAATGGCCATTCATATTAGCATGCCTCGATAAACCTGACAACCTGAAAAAAGTCATACAATTTCAAATAGATATAATTACAATTTTAACATACAGATATAAATGGTAGTTTAAATGTTATAAACTGAAACATAAAAAATTCTTTTTTAAAAAGATTTATTTATCTGAGAGTAAAGAGAGAGAGAGGAAGAATGGGGGATGGAGGGAGAGAGGGAGAGGGGAGAAGGAGGCTCAAGCAGACTCTATGCTGAGTGTGGAGCCCAAATGGAGGGGCTTGATCTCACAACCCTGAGATCATAACCTGAGTCGAAACCAGGAGTTGGACACTTAACTGGATGCATCACTCAGGTACCCCTTCAAAAAATATTTCTAAGGTATCTAAATACTGCTGTTTATTGGACTATAAGTGTTTTCCCTCTGTAGTTTATACATATTGACCAGATCATAAAGACATGAAAATTCCATTTTACTTGGTTACCAGGAACATTACACACATTAAGCATTGAATAATTTCTGAGAAATTGATGACAAGCAACACTATAGTTTGTTCTAACAGAAAATACTACTAAAGCAAAGGCTTAAGTGGAAGAAACCAAAACAGTGATAGCCTTGCCTTTTTTTTTTTGCACACGTCAAGAATTTTATGAATACTGCAGCATTTCTCAGATATAGGTGGAACCAAGTTTAACCCTCAATTTTTTCATTTAATAGCTATATAAATGTGGATGCATTACTTAAAACACTCTGAATCTCTGCTTCATCATTGGTAAACTGGGAATAATGATTCTCAGAGTTTCTGTAAGATTTGAAAGTGCTCAATAAGTATTCTCTTAAAATGTTATAAACTGATTTTAAATATATTTTAAATTATTTAACTAATATTCATGATTTCTCATTCTCACTATTTTTAAAGCCTTTTTCAAAGTTCTTCATCCTTATTATTTCCTTGTTTTAACCTATAAAGAGCTTTAAATAAACTTCATTCTCATCAGTAATATACCCACTTCACTAAAAGAGGAATTGAAACTGTATGTATTCTTTAAAACTTAAGTAAATTACCAGTACATGTTACTGTTTCCCTGGATTTACCTTTGTTTCACCTAATTCATGTAGCTTCATCTGTATCTACTATAAACTATGTCCATACGCTCTCATTTTCCTACTGTTTTTCTTGTTTTTCTGTTTCTTGTTCTCAGTTTTCCTACTGCTTTCACTTGCTATGTGTGCACTACTATTTGAGGGATAATCTAAAAAGTAGGATAGCTCATTACAAAAGTGACATTCAAAGGTAATTGAGTATTTAATTTACATCTTAATATCTGAATCCGTGTGTGATTTTTCCCTCTGTAGTTTATACATATTGACCACTGGCTTTTATATTTACAAAGTAGAATCTTACAGGAAATAAAAAGCATACATGTGTGTTAACAGTAAGAATCTGCTTGGCTTAGAATTTTTGCTGCACTAATTCTTAGCTCTGTAATCTTGTATAGGTTATTTAATGTATCTGAGTCTCGATTTCCATATCTTTCAATGGGGTAAAATTATTCTGGATTTCTAGGACTCATGTGAGTAAACTGCTTTGAACAAAGCCTAGCATATGGTAAATGCTTGATAAGTATTAACCATCTCTTCCTTTTTCACCTTATTCTATCCTACTTATTTTCTCCTCTATTCTCCTTCCTTTCTTCTTTCTCCCTCTCCTCCCGCAAATCAATGGCTGGTGTCCAAAATGTTCATCTCAGTCAAGAACTATGTTTATCAAGGGGAGAAAAGAAATTTGAATCAATTATACAAATATCAGCATAAATAATAGGCCTTTCATGAAGTTTCCAATGCTCCACTCTGTTACCAGTGCCATGATGAAGATGCAGGCTTTAATCAGAAATAACTTAGTTCAAATTAAATCCCATCACTCACTATTTAGCCTAAAACTTGTTGGTATTTTGCATTCCTTACCCTCTTTAAGGCAAGGTTTCTCTGACAGGGAACTAAGAACTAAGATATACATCATCAGGCTATTGTGAAAATAAAACATAAAATTCTTAGTGCAGTGTCTGCAAATAGAAAACTTTGGGGTAAGCATTACTTTTCAAACAATTCTGCCCCTTCCCTAAGTAATAAACTAGTAATAGTAGGGGGAAAAAACCTCCCTTTCACAACACCTATGACAAGATCAGCAAGAGAACAACAGCAGTAAGTTTATTTGTAACTTTGTAAGTCCTTGTCTCCTCCTCACCAGTTCCTTTGAAATGCAGCCTGGTCAAGACAAATACAATCACTGCAGCAGGGATGTACTCCTTCTGTCCCTCACACAATTCTTTGGTTATGACAACATGACTAGTATTTTTTGTCATTTAAAAAAAAAAAAAAAAAACAATGGAAAAGTAGCACTTACAAACTTTATAAGTTCTTACAATGACAAAAGAAACATATATATGTATATATATATCTTGGAAGATAATTTAAAAAAAATGTTTCATTCACTTCTTGAAATTAACTGTAAAAATTAGACATGCTTAGTACAGTCAATAAATATTGATGTTTAATGAAAATAAGATGATGAAAGTATATAGTTTCAAAGATATATTTTCAGAAATGGTTTGATGAGACCTTTTTGAGAATAAGATGAAAAGTTCAGAAAAAATAAAATCAGCCTATTAAAACAAACCAATCTAAAGAGACAAATAGCCTGTTGAAAAAAGAGAGGAAGATTTAACTCTTCATAGAAAATTATAGTTGAAAATACACATATTAAGTGAGTAACTATTGCTATAAAAGGTCAAATTCAAACAATATTTGAATGATTCTAAAAAATAAAACATTTTCAGTCAACTTCTTTTAGGGTTAAATTTGCAGATGTAATGGAAAAAGCAATGTAAAAATATCAACTAAGAATCTGGTGAATGAAAAAAATACAATTTCTGAAAAAAAGGAAGAAAAGCTAACCCAAGTATATCTGAATAACAGCTAACTACCTCCATTACTGAGAATTTTGCTAAATTAGACAAAATCTAATAAAAAATTCACAAACCACACTTTAACTTGAAATTAGAAAAAAAGGAATAGAAATACATTGCAATGTCAAAATGATACGAAATACATTAAACCATATTAAAAAGCAATTCTTTATTTTTATTTTTATTTTTTATAAACATATAATATATTTTTATCCCCAGGGGTACAGGTCTGTGAATCACCAGGTTTACACAGCAATTCTAACCACAGCTAAAATGATATAAGTACTTGAAAAATTGTGGTTTGTAAATTACACACCCTTAAGTTACACATGCCTTTCAAAAGCAAGAACTCAGCTAACAAAAACCCAATCATAATATTCCTTTTTGTCAAGTTCAAAAAACACTCATATTTTCTAATAAAAAACAAATTGTTAATATGTGTAAAATCCACTTATGATAATTTAAAGTTTGTTTATGGACAAATACCCACTGAGGTTACCAAGTTTAATAAACCTGTATATAAAAAACTCTCTTGAACTTATACACAGAAATTTTTTCTGAGAAAACATTTATATGGGAAATGTCTAATTTACTATATATATATATGTAAAAAGGCTATATTAAAAAATGACTAATTTAAAAGAAGCAAAGATTTTTAAACAACATTCTCATTGGTTACAAGTTCTAACTGCATTTTAATCTTTTCTTTGAAATTTTAGTTATATGCTAAAATTAATACTAACTGAAGCCCAAATCCACTATCTTTTAACTATTATAACAGACCCTAAAAACCTAGTAAGGATGAAAAATTTAAAAACATAATTAAACTTACCCCATTTAATGGATATGTTTTCCATCCTAGCTCTCCCAGCACAGTTGTTGTATCAAGTAACACAACTGGAATTAAAAAAAAGAAAAAAGTACATGAATTTCTCAATGTAAAAATGTTACTTAAAATATTAATGCCAACTATATTTACTATTACTCATTGCATTAATTTTAATATGCTGCATTACTTACTATAAAATTAACTGTATACTAAATACTAATGTAATAATAATACTAAGTAATGATAAAATATATGAGGTAGTTATAACTTGTTTTCAAAATACATAACTTGTGTTTAACAATGCTAAATAAAACAGATAACTGAGAAAAAGACCCCAAAGTCATTTTTTTTTTAAGATTTTATTCATTTATTTAACAGGCAGAGATCACAAGCAGGCAGAGAGGCAGGCGGGGGGGGGGGGGGGAAGCAGGCTCCCCGCCGAGCAGAGAGCCCGATGTGGGGCTCGATCCCAGTACCCTGGGACCACGACCAGAGCCGAAGGCAGAGGCTTTAACCCACTGAGCCACCCAGGCGCCCGCCAAAAGTCATTTTTAATAGTTGGCTTTTAAAACTGATAAATGTTGATGGAGGTAATCGAGATGATGTGACTGCCAGGTGATCCTTGAGCTGGACCCAGACAATAGAGGTCTCCTCACTCCCCTCCCCCATCCTCAGAATGTAAGCTCTGCCTGCTGTTTCCCTAGAGTGAGCTGGTTCCAAGGACATAGCCTTGGGAGAGTAACATGTTGCTGAGACCACGTGGATGAATGAACCCAGTTATGACTTCTATGAAAACTTAAAGATTCTGGTGGGTGGGTGTGGAAATCTTGCAGCTGCCTAAGACAAGTAAGTTCCCTTGCTTATTAGCCCTACCACCTACCAATCTGGAGTGGTCTGTTTCTTTCTGCACTCTCTCTTGGCCTGCGTGAACAGGGGGGCCAGTTTGAGGACAAATAATGAAATAATCACCTTTGTCTTCCCTACCACTCCACTTTCATATATAGTCTTTTTATACCACATTAAAGAAAGAAAAACTGTGTTAAAGCAGGCTTCTGTAGTTTTTTCATGTTATTAAATGCCCTTATATTTGATTTGCAAAGTATGAAAACAAGTAATTTTTTAATAAACCTATCTTTAAAGCATAGATTACATTATTATTGTACATGCAGGTATACTGATAGCTGAGGCAAAAGCAAAAACAAAATCCATGCATATTTTTCTCTGACCAAAAGTTACTCACAATCTGATCAAAACGCAGACATAAAAACAAATGATTAGAACATAATCTGTTAAATTTTAAAATGGAAGACTATATAAAAGCCTAGCAGTTAAGTTACATTAGGGCTAGTATGGAGGTCTGGGAGAATTTCACAAAGGAGATGCAATTTGAGCTGACCTAGGACAAAGGGACTTTCAATTAAATGTGATAAGAAACAAATGGTTTACTTTTAGAATAAAGTAACGGACCTATAACTAAATCATTTTTCGGTGGCTGGAGTCAGGACTAGGAATGGGTATTATTTGGGGAACTAGCAGGATAGAAATGAGGTTGGAAAGATAGAGATCAAATGGGGAGGATTTTTGTGGTGTTTCCAGCAGATAAATGTGTAGGGTCCATGACTCAGACCTTTATTTTTAACTACTACCTCCAAGTCCCCTAGATGCCAGTAGGCCATGGATTATAGTCTGAGAAACAATGCTTTGATATTCCATCATGAGTTTTATATCTTCACATAGTTAAGAAGCAGGGTTTTCTATTTGTAGTTTTAAAAAGTTCCACTGAAAGTATGCTATTTGGTGTCTATTGTAAGGATTCTGTGGTTTTTCTTATTTGAATCACTACGTTTTATTCATTTTTTGAAAGATTTTACTTATTTATTTGACAGAATGAGAGAGATCACAAGTAGGCAGAGAGACAGGCAGAGAGAGAGGGGAAGCAGGTTCCCTGCTGAGCAGAGAGCACAATGTGGGATAAGTATAAAACCACACAGCAATTTCTGAGATGAACGCTAATTACTTATTGTAGAATATTCTTTCAGTAATGTTAAAATGAGTTTACTAAATAAACATTTGTAAAACTGAGCTGTAATTCTTTAAATTTTATTGTGGAAAATTCTCAAACATATTTTAGAATGTAGATGAAAAACAGTAAAATGAACCCTCATGCACTCATCACCCAGATTCAATAATTACCAACATTCAGTCAATCTTCATCTATATATCTTTATACTCTCTCTCACTGCAGAACTGCTTTGAAGCAAATTCTGGTAATAATCATCTATAAAAATGTAGTGTATATTTATGATAAAGACACCTTTTAATATAGCAATAGTATCTTAGTTTATTTCTATACATAGTAATTCCTTAATATCATCAAATATCCAGTGTTTAATATCCCTATAGTCTCAACTTAACTTGAACAGAGAATCAAGGTCCAAGTAAGTGGTATCCATTGCAGTGAGCTGATGCTGTTCTTTGCTTTTTTAAACCATAATTTCCCTCATTAACTTTTTTAAAGTTACATTTATTGAGGTTATGATTTACTTACAATTTAATAATTCACCCTTTTAAAATGTACATTTCTATAAATTGTGACAAACTCCCACATCCATGTAACCACTGCTACAATCAAGCTATGGAATATTTCCATCACCACTAAAAGTTCCCTTGTGACCTTTATGGTGAATCCCTTCCACAGTCCAGCCACTGGCAACCACTGATTTAATTTCTGTCCCTATGATTTTTGCCTTTCCCAAAATGTCAAACCAACAAAATCACATAGCATGAAACCTTGAGCCTGGTTCTTTCATGTAGCACATGCATTTGAGATTCATCCATGTCGTTGCATGTTAGTTGGCTTTTTACTGTTGAAAGTATTCTATTGTATGGAATTCCCTACTTGATGCAAATGTGAGCTATTTCCAGTTGGGAATGTTATAAATTAAGCCAGTATAAAATTTCATGTATAGATTTTTATATAACCTTAGGCTTTTACTTCTCCATGGTAATAGGGAATTCCTGGGTTATAGGGAGAACTTTTTTATTTATTTGTCAGAGAGAGAGAGAACATGCAAAAGCAGGTCAAGTGGCAGGGAGAGAGAGAAACAGATGCCCTACTGAGCAAGGAGCCTTATGTGGGATTTGATCCGAGGATCTTGTAGTCATGACCTGACCAAAGGCAAATGCTTAACAACTGCATCACCCAGGCATCCTAAGAATGCTTATTTTTAAGAAACTGCCCAATTGTACTTCAAAATGGCATTAGCAGAATATGGTTTTCCAGTTGCTTCATATCCTCAGCAGGATTTGGTATTGTCCAGCTTTTTTAAAAATTTTTTTTAAAGATTTTATTTATTTATTTGACAGAGAGAGACACAGCAAGAGAGAGAACACAAGCAGGGGGAGTGGATAAGGGAGAAGCAGGCTTCCTGCTGAGCAGGGATCCCTATGTGGGGCTCAATCCCAGGACCCTGGGATCATGACCTGAGCCAAAGGCAGAGCCTTAATGACTGAGCCACCAGGTGCCCCAAGGTGTTGTCCAGTTTTTTAAAATCATTCCAAGAGATGTGTGATAATATTTCATTTTTTAAAATATATTTCTTCAATTACTAGCCAGTTATCTTTTTCACTACTTGAAATCAAATTTACAAAAAAAAAAGGTTATTTTGTCCCACATTCTAGCTTTTTCTAATTGTGAGATACCATTCAACATGCCTCCTATTCCCTTTATTTTCTTTAAATTGGTAGATTTAGTAGCTTTATCAGATTCAAGTTCCATTTATTTAATTTTTTATATACCATTACAAGGAACATACCAATGTTGACTAGGGTCATGTCAAAAAGACTTGGGAACCAAATTTCATAGACTTCCACTGGCCAAAAATGGATAATGTAATCATACACACAAGGCTAATGCATTCATAATGATTCATAATGATAAAATATACGTAATGATAACTTTTGCAGAATACTAAGAAAGCATTATATTTTAAAAACTGGTAAGTAATCGGAAAACAATAAAACATATATTTTGCTTTTGCTAAATAAACTACTTATGAACAAAGAAATAGTTAATGAAGGAACATTTCTCTTTGAAGTAGTTCAGGTAATAAAAGAAGAAGGAATGACTGAATTACTCCTAATGAATTAATATATTTAGCTAGTGGTTTTCAATGGCTTGCATCACCTAAAGAGTAAAAAGGACACATAAAAGGCTAGACCTTTTTAAAAAGTTTCCTTTATAGTTTCATTTATTTCCTATTAGCATACAATTCTAACAAGCCTGGAAGTAAAAGAAAGTACAATAAAGATGATAAATACATATATATGTATATGTCATATATACAAACACACACACACATATATATATATACATTCATTCACACACACACACAAATTATACAAAAATATTTGATGGGATTTGGGTTCACTCAGTATAACAATCTCACATGTTAGATAAAAAAACTAAAGATATCATTATAATAAATACTCAAAGCTAAAAGTTTATCTCATTATCAAATGAAAGTTATTTTCATTTTTGGCATATGCTACTGAAAGTAATTCAGAAGTATTAAAGACCAGCATGCAGTTCTGGATACTCTTAAGTTCAATGTAACTCATTTAGCACATATACACTTTTGAAATACATCATTATTTCCCTGCAGGCTGGCAAAATAATGATACTAATTCAGTCACCATAGGAAGAATTTTCTATGTTATTTTCTTCTTGATGTAATCACCACATTGTCCTAAAAGTTCTTTCATTTTTAAAATACCCAACCAACAGATGAGAAAACCGACCTTCAGAAGGTTAAGTAGTTTTCCTTGATATCAGAAACAGATTTGGATTCCAACCGAGGAGACTGATGCTAGACTGTCCTTTGTATGTCCTTTAATGTTGTAAAACATTTAAAACCTTTAAATTTCTTAAGTGTTTTTCTTCTTACCCTTTATAAAAGTTTTTAATTTAAATTCCACTTCGTTAACATAGAGTGTAATATTAGTGTCGGGTGTACAGTACAGTGTGATTCAACATTTCCATACAACACCTGGTACTCATCACAAGTGCACATCTTCACTCCCCCATCACCTATCTTGCTCATGTCCCACCCCATCCCCTCTGGCAACCATGAGTTTGTTCAATATAGTTAAGAGTCTGTTTCTTGATTTCCCTCCCTCACTTTTACTTTTGTAGATACAGAGAAACATCACTATTTCTTTAGCTGATCCAAAATCTTTTATCCTAGTTTTTCATCGATGGCTTCTACAGAAATTTATGGGTATTACATATAAATCATACCATTTAAATCAATGCGTTTATTAGAGAAAAGCATTCAAAGATCTCATACTGAAGTCTGCCAACAAAGATTCATTTTTCGTAGACTGGAAAAATAATTAATTGCTTAGTTGATATAATTTTTTTTTTCTAAAACACTGTTAGGTTGCTTGGTTCTTGATATTTAACATTTATAAACTGTGAGGTATATGCATTTCAAAACAAAAAAGGAAAATATGTATATATCTACAAAAGTGTAGAACCTTAGAATTTTCTTCTTATTAGCTTCAAGAAGCAAGATTTATATAATTACTTTATTTTCTTCTTTAAACTGCAATCATACCTTTTCAAAATTCATAGGAACAGTAAAATTTCAAAGTTGCCTTCCTGACAAATGAATGAGAAACTGATATTAAAATAAAACTAAGGAGTTTGAGATTTTTCATACCTTTACATGTGATAAATGTTTAAATTTTACTATTTGTTTCATATATAAAACCCCCACAAATTCAGGATTTTCAGGCACACTAATTGTATTGAACCCAGCAAGGTGAGAGCTCCTCCTGCTGGCTTCAAATAAGAGTTATCTAGTCCCTACCAGTGCAAAAATACTGTAAACTTAAAGATGAAAAAACCACTATGTTGACATAAACTTCAATAAAAAGTCAACACTTTTTTATTTTTCATTTAATGGAATGCTTTTAAACATGGCACAATTAATACCTATTATTTATGTAAGGAGTACATATGAAAATATAGTTATTCATATTATCAATAAGAAATTGGATAAATCAAAAACAAGTGCAAGGAGTAGTAGGTTAGTGGTATCAAAATAAAGTGAAAATATGTTTGTTTAATAAACAACATAATTCATAGAATATGTATGCTAAACTACACACAATTTTCCCATTAGCTTTTAGAAATAAATTTCCGGCATATGGTATGTCTCTCTGAAAGTATCTTTTAATTTTTTAGTACTCCCTTTACTCATTCTTTTGGAAATTACAAGAAAATTTCATTGTGTTCTAAAAGAAGATAGCAAATGATAAAGACAAGACAGATAGTACTGGATTAAATGAGACTAATGTGTACCTAAAATTAAAAAGCTCAATGCTAATTTCTTGCCCTTGAATAATTTATCAAGTCTTTATTTACATCCCTTTTAATAAGCTTAAGATATATCTATTTTAAAAACAATTAACATATAGGTTTATAGTATATAATGGGTCACCTCTACTCCAACTGCACAATAAAAAGGACAGGATTTTATTTGTAATTATTTTGTCAAACTAAGCAAAACAGATCAATTAATCCACTAAGAAAGTAGTTATGTTTTTAGGATAATTTCATTGTAAAAAATCGAGTTAATGGCATGTGAATTGAATCCAAAGATTTACCAATATTCTCCAACAGACTTGATGTGAAAAAGAACAAGGTATTTCTTCTTATAATCATTCAATTTAGAGCCTTTATTTCACAAATAAATCCCAGAAGGTAAATTTACCTAGTTACTTAGTAACAACATAGTAGTAGAGGCTTTTGATAGTTAATTCCAGTCATGTTCCACTGACTGTAACACACCCTACTAACCCCCATAGTTCCAAACAAACTAGTTAATAGACAAAAGGACTGTTTCTGACATAATGACCAGATACAACATAGTCAGAGAATACTTTTGATTATAGATAGACATGCATATATATGTATGCATATGTATATGTATATATTTTTTATTTATAACATTTCTATTTTAATGTCATCCTGTTTATATTCTGCTTTAAACTGACACTCATATTACAACATTAAACAATTTAGTTTTAGTTTTGACATAATCGCATATTTTTGATTGATAAAAATCACCGCTGTAATTTCCAGATCTGTTTAACTATGGGTATCTACCCTCACACAAAGTCAGAATCAATATTTAATTCCTAAAAAATCGAACACAGATTGCTTTAAATAAACATAGGATTATTATGTTTACCCCTAGTATGCCCCTATGTGTATCGGTATTATTTTAAGACAACATTTTCCAAAAAGAATCATTTCTTCTAAAAAAAGAGGTGAAACTACTTTTATCTAGAAACTGAGATCAATATTTGCTCATTAGGTGAATTTAAAGCATTTTGTTTTTTCATGCCTTTCTTAATTCTGTGGTTGCTTGCCTAATTTTAATATAGGTGGTGTTCATGATTAATTTTCCTACCCCATGTCAAAGTTTGAAAATCCTATTTGAAAGGTAAAGTAACATGAACACAGTGACATTAAACAGCTTTCTCAAATTTAGAGAATAAAATCAAGGCTAGAACTTTTGAACTCCTACCATTCAGCTTTCTACTCTATTAGAAAATGGTATCTTTTTCAGAAAGCATGTTCAAACCTCTCTGCCTCTGTCCTTTCTGGAAAACAGATCACTCTTTTTTAGTTCTGATGGAAAAAATAAGATATAATAATCAGAAATTGTTTTCCTTCATTATCGCCTTAAATAGAGAAAAAAAATCAAGCTAGTTTGTTATTTTTAAGGCAAATTATACTTAGAGTTAAGAACTGCTACCTAAAACCAGTTGATTAAAAATATAACTAGTATTGTTCATCTCACTTCCACACCTTATTTTGTCCAAAAGAACCTCCATATTGTTATCCTGCTTAACACAGCTTTATTTGATTCAGTCCTAAATCATTTTTTAAGCCTGCCATTAAGACAGGTAAGCTTACCCAATAGACCCAAGGAGAACCCAGATGTGGATCTGATCCATGGTAAAGTCACCAAATGACAGGTGTACCCGAGGCTCCTAAGAAATATCAGTAAGACTTACAAATGAGTTAGCTCACAAGTCATGCTTTCCCTATCAAACTGTTCAGTTATTTCTATAGATTTAAAAAAAATGAAATTTGGCATGTTCCTAAATAACAGCAAATACAACTCTTTCATTTTGGCATCTTCAGCACTTCGATCTATAAAAAAACTAAGTAGTTTTGTGTATGACCTGTATTATTTCCATTTGTTTCAGTTACACGGAGATTAAATAGGTAGGAAGGACTATTTGTCTTTGGTTTTAGATTTACTAGTCATACATTTAATAAATATGATTTTTTCCATCTGTCACAGAAACTCACAACACTTCTACATATTCCTCAATATGCCCAAACCATTGTCCCCTTCTCCCCATCACTTACACAGTATCAGAAATGCTTCTTGCCTTTCTAGTACTTTCTTTTCTTATATTTCTCACTTCTCTTCCATGACTTTGGACACTATTTTTTTTTAAATATTATGAAGCTCAAGGTTTGAAATGCATTTTGGTATTTTTTATAGCTCTGGTAAAAACAGATTATGACTACTTATTTGAAAGTCTTATCTAGTCTTATTTAAACATAATGGCCATCTCAATATAAAACCATTTCTACATACTGGAAGAACAGTCTAAAAAATTATTGAAACTGTTACTCTAAAAAGAAGTAATAATTACTTTGTACTGAGAAAGAAATAATGAGTTTTACTAAAATCTAAGAAAAAAGTATATGAGTAAAGGAAAGATTTCATTTTTACCCTTGGAAAATGGAAGTGAAGTTTTGTTTGTTGGGTTTTTTTTTTCCCTTTGAAATATTGTTTTTTTTTCTCCATTACACTTACATGGTTATGTCCATAATGGAAATCATTTTTAACTCCTTTCATTAATATATATGTAGTCACAAAAGCATTACTTGATTTTACTTTAAGACATTTTGATGTTATTTCAATATTTATTAAATCTGTTATATTTAAGATGCTATTATTAGCTATTGCAGGGTATAGAAAGTTTATAAGATACTATGTGTAGCCTGAAGGAGTACTCGATGTTATTTTTTCACTCCCACTTTAAGAATTTTTGGGTCAACATAAACATGCCATAGTTTATTCAAACATGTATATAGCAAAGAAGTTTAAAATGCCCTATTCAGAAGGTACTGAAGAGAAAAGGCTACAGCTATTTTGTACAATGTGTAGAATTAAACTGCTATTTCAAAAGGGCAAACAGCCAATAGCATATCAACATCTCCATAAAACTGTCAGTAATTGGACCTATAGTAATGTCAAAAATGAACAGATTTTAGAAATGTATTCCAGTAGTCAACAGTAAGGAAAATAATAATTTTCTACCTGAAAAATACTTTTCAATATAATTCCCAATACAAGAAATATCTGCCAATTTGTGAGAAAAGATAGTGTTTTACTTAAAGTAAGAAATTAAAAAACTGAAGTGCACATTACTAGAAGTAAACATTAACTAACTCAAGCTTTAGTCATCAGCTATAAAAAATTATCAGGTAAAAATGTCATACTTGTGTTGTTAAAATTTTGGAAAACATATATATATAAAACAACTCTGATAGGGCAATATTCTCCTTTTGTCCATTGAAATTGTGGCCAAATCAAGATATAACTATCAGGGCATCTGGGTGGCTCAGTCAGTTGAGTCTCTGACTCTTGGTTTCAGCTCAGGTCATGATCTCAGGATCCTGGAACTGAGCCCCACCTCAGGCTCTGTGCTCAGTGAGGAGACTGCTGGAGATTCTCTCTCCCTCTCCTCTGTCCCCTCCCACCCAATCACATGCTTTCTCTCTTTAAATTAATAATTAAATATTTTTAAAAATATATAATCATCAATATGTAATTTTAAAATTACTTCTGCCAATACAGTATGAGCTCCTCAAGGAAAGGGGCTGTGTGTGTACATTTGTTGAATAAAATGAATGAATGAATGAATGAATGAATGAACAGATAAATGGAAGGGAGCCTAGGCAAAATCTCATGTCTTGAGAAAAAATATTTTTAACCAACTATTGAAAAAGCAATGCAGGATTAGCGGGAAAGTAGGCACTGGACAAAATTTAAGTGGCCATTGTGCTTACTTTTTAAGGGAGAAGGTCAAAGCTACTCAGAGATGACCTCTCTAAGAGGTGGTTAAAGGACAAAGTGGTCTTTAGAAAAATTAAAATAGGGATTTGTTTCGAGCACAGAATGGACTGTTAGAAGACAAACACCTTTTGCAACTTTTGAGGTCCTTTTCTCTGCTCCATCTGCCCCAACGCTTTCATCAAAGAGTGCCCTTAGACTCCTTGCTCTCAGTCCAAATTCTGTGCATCTATAGCCCTGTCTCTCACAGTGCATAGTGTTCAAATGATCACTTCTTACCTGCTGCCCCACTGAACACTCACCATATCAAGAAAACATTTTCACTAAAACAGCACACAAATGTGCTTATGAATACTCATTTCCCTTATTCTTTCTACTTTAGTTATCCAACTTAAATTTGAATTGATTACAGCACTCTCTGGGTGAAAGTGAACTTGAGACTCTTTAATGGCATAGATAAAATCGTACCACATAAGCAATTCTTCATAGAACTGTATTGAAAAAGAACTCCTAACACCACAATTTTTATCATATCCAAAGATATTACACTCTGTTTAGATTATATTGTCTGCCTGTGTAAACTTAGCCAATTCGTAATTCTTGTTCGACCAACTGTTGGGAATTGCTCTGTAATTAACCCAGTAATTCTCTAAGTTTTAGTTTATCTACCCCAACCTGGCTCTCCACAGACTCTGATCTTTTTAGTCACTCTTCCAGGATAACATGCATGACTTAGTATGTAAAAACAAGAGTAAAAAATAAGTTTGTATGTGTCATGGGTCAAAATTGCCTCTTCTTTGTCCTTTGAATCTCTCTTGTTAATTGATCTATTCCAAGAGTCAACAAAACAAAACAAAACAAAAAACGAGAGTCTTCTAAGAGAAGGCTGAGAACAGTGTTTTTTTCCTTACATTTCCCCATCCACTCTCTCCAGCTATTCCCAGAAATATAATCCATACTCTAGCTTTAGTGTCCAAAAAAGATAAAGCCAAATTTCCAATTGAAGACGCTTTCCTACAGCAGCTAACTAAACTGTCCATAAACACTTAGATTTAACAGTCAGCTGCTTACAAAACATGATTGTCATATCATAAAACTTGATAATCTGTTCATACAATAATTATATTTCAGGAGAGATGCTGCAGAAGAATAATTTAAATAAAATGTAATTTTTAACCCCTTTACCATAATTTCATGATCCTTGACTGTCTAAGAAATGTATGTTGTCTCCTGAATCACTAAATCGAATTATACTGAGGATTTTAGTAAGTAATATTGCCTATGGAAGAAAATTCTCTCTGTAATGAGAGAAATGGGGAGGAAAAATATGACGACAAAATATAAAGACAACTAGTTGTCATATTATTTATACATAAAACAGCTTTTAGCATAATTATTTGATAAATAAAGTTATGAGGATTATGTAGGACAACTTCCTACTGAAACTACTGAGGAAATGACAGAGCAAATGTGATGCCAGATTTAGAGGCACATGAACTGTAAGACAGCTGATCTTTTGTGGCATATTTCTGCACTGCAGACGAGTCAGGAGAAGGAATGGTTCATAAATGAAAAATTTACAAATGTGATCCATGCCAAGATCAGCACAACTTCAGTATATAGAAAAGAATGACAGATGGACGCTTTATTGTTGGCAGAAAAAATAAAAGAAACAAAACAAAACAACAACAAAAAATAGGCATTATCATCATTATTCTGAAGGGAAGGCAAGTCATTAAGTACTACTGTGAAAGTGTTCATCATCAGG
Organism: Neogale vison; assembly: GCF_020171115.1. Lineage (NCBI taxonomy): Eukaryota > Metazoa > Chordata > Mammalia > Carnivora > Mustelidae > Neogale > Neogale vison. The sequence goes on along the minus strand of NC_058096.1, from coordinate 44,974,686 downwards.
ATCTTGTGCAATAAAATAAATGCAATAAAGATGATAATGGCATTTTAACATTTAGGCAAATTTATCTAACACAGGTTTACCAAGCATAATTAAACATAAGAAAGCAGATACAGGTTTTTAAAAGACATTGATTAATTTCAGGGGCACCTGGGTACCTCAGTTGGTTAAGCCTCTGCCTTCAGCTCAGGTCATGATCTCAGAGTCCTGGGATCTAGCTCCGCATCGGGCTCTCTGCTCAGCGGGAAGCCTGGTTCCCCCCTCTCTCTCTGCTTGCCTCTCTGCCTACTTGTGATATCTCTCTCTCTCTGTCAAATAAGTAAAATAAAATCTTTAGAAAAAAATAATACATTGATTAATTTTAAGTTGATTACTCAAGACACGGATTATGGTAAGAAATATAAAATGTTGAGAAATTCTTTTGGTGGGACGCCTGGGTGGCTCAGTTGGTTAAGCAGCTGCCTTCGGCTCAGGTCATGATCCCAGCGTCCTGGGATCGAGTCCCACATCGGGCTCCTTGCTTGGCAGGGAGCCTGCTTCTCCCTCTCCCTTTGCCTGCCATTCTGTCTGCCTGTGCTTGCTCTCTCTCCCCCTCTCTCTCTCTAATAAATAAATAAAATCTTTAAAAAAAAAAAAAAAAGAGAGAGAAATTCTTTTGGTAAGGTCATCAGGATCCAAACTCCATCCTCAGCTACCATGACTGGGAACCTCAATTCTTATCCTTCCAAGGAGCAATGATCATATTTTAGGAGATTGAATCCTGCTAATCAGACATACATGAATCTAATTTATAAATAAGAATAATTTATTCACTGATGATTTGTCCCCTCAAGGAATCTCTTTCCTTGCACATTCAAGAGACTAAATAATGGATCAAAGATTTCTAGGAAAGTTCTAAATTACTGGAAAGGATTAACCCTCTTTCACTATTCAACCCTCTACGTCTATTTCGATGTAAGGAATTAACAATTTACTTTAAAGTTCCTAACTTTGAATAGTGCCAAAGAGAAAAAAGAAGTTTTCTACTTCTAAAAAGTGTTTTTCAAATACATATATTGTCAACTTATTGTAACGTTGGCATTTCATTAGCCTAAAGAGATCCATGTCCCATTTCTAACTTACAAATGAAAAGAATATTTTTTAAGCCACTATTTCAAACACTATTTACAAGTCATATTAGAGTCTCGATAGTTATATCCTATTATTGGCTAAACTTTGGAAGGACTAATTTTTATTTTTTGGAAAGAAAACTGGTTCTATGCATAGATTCTCATTAATTACAAAGTAGTATATGTTGTTTTTTCCCCCCAAGGAAGATCCTTCTATGTGAATAAAACAAATCCCAGTTACTGAATTTTATATGGCTGCAAATAAGGACGTAGAATAACATCTGTGGCCATCTGCACAATTTTGGAAAGAATCTAAACTTTCAGGCATAGAGTCCACAATTAGTTGGACAGATTGATTTGGTCTAAGACAGTTCTTGCTGTCTTAGAGAGAGCGGAAGCAGGCTTCCTACTGAGCAGAGCCCGATACAGGGCTCGATTCCAGGATCCTGAGATCATGACCTGTGCCGAAGGCAGTGGCTTAACACACTGAGCCACCCAGGCCCCCAGGTCTAAGACAGGTCTTTACTGCAGTCCTTATTTTTATCAATCAAGAATGAGAAGAGTTTTAAAAACTTAAAACCATTGATTTGTCAATATGGTTTCTGAGAAACTTACTAGTTTACTTCTCAATGACATTATTTGATCATATAATCTAAAACAACCATATTCTGAGTAATGCACAATTTTACATTCTTTGGTAATCTGTTACTTCTTATTTTTTGTCTTCAAGCTTTTCAGGAAAAAAATTAACAGTTTGGGGATTTGAACTATTATTTCAATGTTATCAATCTTCAAAACAGTATCTCTTAGCAAAAATCACTTTTATGCTTTAGACACAACACAAACTGTCTCCTGTATATGGGGGGGGCAAGGAGAGATTTGTGATCTCTCTCTCTGTGTCAAATAAGTAAATAAAATCTTAAAAAAAAAAGAAAATTCTCCCAAAATATTTGCTATAAATGTGTACTTATTTCTTCATAATATATATATTAACATTATAACAGGTTCTGAGCATTAAGGTGAATCAAAATAAACATTGCCCATGTCTTCAGGGTTATTATAATCTAATTCAAAAAACATAAAAATAAATAAAATATAGAATAAATATATAACTATGTTATGAGAAGTGCTATGAATCGAATTTAGATTTTAGGCTCACAGAAAGTCTCTAGAAAGAGTCATAATTATAGAGTGGAACTATTTTCTGTATTCCATTTAGATTCATGATATGAAGTATGTAACAATGAATTGAAGAAGACATGAAATAAGGTGTTGCTGAATTATTTTTTACTCAGTATTTCTTTCACTTTTTTAGTGCTAGAACCTCTTTGTCACTGAATATGCTCTAACATTCTATGGTAAAATGTTCAAGAAAACACAGTAAAGTAACTGCTGCCTTTCAAGATATCCTTTTCACTGCATGCAAGACACTTCTTGTTTTGATCACATCTGTCTGTCCTTCTTCTGCAGTATCCCATCCCTCCCCTACATTACTCTGATTCACTAGTAATGCTCAAACTCACTTCATCCTCTCACCTCTCTACATTTCATTCTATTCCTTTCTTACTGAATTTTTTTCACATTTTTGGTTCTAGAAAAAGACTCAGTCATCACTTATAGCTTAGCTTAAATGTGATTTCTTATAGAACCTTTCTAAACTCATCACCAAAAGATGTAGATGCTCTTATTGTCATGTGGCATTGAAATCTGCTCGTACTTCACAAACAGTAATTATCTTACTTTATTTTACTTCAGTGCAAGATTTTCTTTGTGCAACTGTACTTCCATATAATCTAAAATCCTTGAAGACCAAAACCATATATTTTAACATCCACAATCTTCCTGAATTTTGATTATCTTAAAAATAGTTAATTAAATGGATTAGCAAAATGAGAATAAATACGAATTTGAGAATAGTTAGTAATATTATTATTCCACAGTTAGTAAATGGCTCCAAATGTCGATAAAAATGGACAACTCAGAGTACAGAAAGAAAAAATAGTACCTACAAAGTACATTAGAATACATTGGAGAGGAATAAATAATTAAAAAAAAGAGTTTGTGCTTTTCTATTAGATTGTTACAAATGAAACTACTAGTGCAGAGCTAAAGCACTAGCAAAGTCACAGCAATAATCCTGAAATCCTGATCTTATGGGAAAGAATGAAAATTACTACTGAAATGAAATCATAATGATTCAAGAGCCTCAAGAATTTAAGCAAAACAAACAAACAAACAATGGAAACCAAGTAGGACAGATTTTAAATATAAAATAATAAAGTATATTTGAAGTAGTCAAGCATACTCTTTTATTTATTTATTTATTTTATAGTCTTAGCAAATTTTATTTAAATCTTGGCTCCAACCCTTATCAGGCAAGCAGATTGTGACCAATTCAAAGTAAGCATACTCTTTTTAAATCAATTATATTTATAATTAGTGATATGTATTTAAGTAATATGAATAAACACACTTAAATGTAAGGGAAAAACAGTTATGAATAAGAATAATTATCTACCCAAAATAAAATAAATGAGTTGGTGCTCCTGATAAAAGTTGATGTATTATGGCCACTGGAATTAAAGAATGCTAAGGAAAGGAACATCAGATGGCACAAAAAGCATTTTAAAAGCCACAGAAGTTGCAAGAACATATTTGAAATTATATATAAGAATCCTACTGATTTGACACTTTCATATTGAAGTTGCCAGAATGATGACACAATTTTATAGAGTCCCCTATTTGGTTGGGTTTTGATTGGGTTTTCAAATTTCCAGTTATTTTTATTAGAGTCTAGATATATTGAAACTTCAGAAAATAATGGACTATTAATAAATCTCTAACCCTAATATGCTCTAAGATATAGTTATAAATTGTGATGACATGCCTTTGTGTCTTGAAGGAGCAAAATATGGAGATAAGGAAGTATGGAGACCCCTATAAGATTTCACATTATTACTGGGGAAAGGGTCCTTTCTTTTTTAAACAGGGGAGCCAAATGGACAATAATAAGGAGGGAGTAGGTTATTCTGACTCTGGGGTCAATGGCATTTATCTCCTATACCCTGTATTATAAGAGCCATAATACACTAGTCATCTTGTTTTTGGAGAAATAGATGATGTACTCAAAGAAATTCCATAAAATAACTATAAGAGAAACCTATCAAATGAATAGTTTGCTTAAGGTCCCAATCCCAGATAAGTAAGTTACTGATGTGAGAAACACTAGACATAGTATTCACCTCCTCATCATCTCTTTTATCAACCATCTATTGAGTACTTAGTAAACCCAAGAATTATGCAAGGGACTCACATATATATGAAATGGAGCTGAATAGGTCAGAGGAACATAAACCATTTTGCATTAGGAAATGTTTTGTGAAATGAAGAAAATTCTTCAAAAACTAAGTAATATACGGTACCACATAAAATTCTTAAAAATAGAGTGTCTGAGAACATTTTGTAAACTGACCCAAACTCATGAAACTTAGTGACAAGGAAATTATTTTGAATTAATCCTATCCAAAAGTTTAAACTTTGATGAACATTCTCTTGACATAGTATTGGACCCATGTTGATAAGAACTGGAATTTCTAGTTTTTCTAGAAGATTAATACTCTAGTTACTCCAGACCTACTCCAAAATGTCACACATTACGAGGAAATGTTCTCACCATACCATCATAAATAATGGGATTAAGCTAAAACATTTGGATAATTTAAAGAACAAAAAACCAATTTGCAAGTATGTATTTCTTCACTTATCTTCCTCTTTCTTTCTTATCTTCCTCTTTAAGATGATATTTCCTCCAGTATTCCCTAAATTCAACAAAAATTCTGAGCGAATCTCAAGTTACGAACATGTCCTACAGGATCTTGACATTCATCTTTTTTCTTAGCAATCGATCTCTCAAATCCAGTGTTCCAGGCCTTACTGAATTTATATCATGTTTTCAAAAACCTCAAATTCTTTGTGCCTTCTCACAAACTAATATCATCTTAGCTTGGTGACAACCTACTCACCCATGGTCTCAGTTTAAATGGCAGTTCTTGTTGGAGACTCTCCTGATCTCTTTTTACCTAATGATGGAGAAATGTCATGTTTAATGGGTCTCTTTAGACTAATGCATATTTTATAGTTGAAAACCATGTAACTATTTACTGTAAGTATTCAATCATTTATTTCCCAGAAGAGAGTAAGTTTCATAAGTTTAGAGACCAGAGTCACCTTTATCAGCAACCTTTTTTAGAACCTAGGAGAATGACCTATCAGAAGGCTATCATTAAGAGTCCAAATGTGAAATAATGATAGCCTTAGCATTAAAAATTCTCACAACTGATCAATGCCATGGTGAACTCTAATCCTTCTAAGTATACTTAGTATGCCCAGTTAATTTTTGCTTCTCATTCGAAACTGACCATGTCAGTTTATATTATTTACATATAACTTCATATCATGGGTGAGAAATATAGGAGCCAGAAATATGAGAAGACTTACTAAAGGTCACTCAGGTAGTTATGTGTTACTACCAGATTAAAATCGGTATCTGAGCTGAAGATCAAGATATCAAAGTAGGAAGATCCTGAGCTCTTTCCATAGACACACCAAAACAACAACTGCATATAGAAAAACTCAAATGAACCTGAAGACTAGAAGAGCTTTTTCACAACTAAAGATATAAAGGAAAAGCCACATTGAGATGAGTAGAAAGAGCAGAGATATGATCTAGTTAGGACCCACAATCCTAGCCTAGCAATCCAAAAATGAGAGACATATCAAATTGGAGGTCCCCCTTGGGGAGCAAGAGGTTTAAGTCTTACATTGGGCAACTCCATCCTGGGGATCTGCACTGGGAAGAAAAGACCTATCACACCTGGCTCTGAAAATTAGCAGGGCTTAACTGCAGGCAAGGCAGAGGGCTACAGTAAACTGAAGTTCCTCTCTTAAACGGCCTACATACAAACTCACTCACTCCAAGACACAGCACAGAGGCAGCAGTTTGAAAAGGTCCTGGGCCATGTATAAAGGAGATTTATTGACAAATTTTAGGGTATGTATCAGAGAAGCAAGGATCTGTAGGAACTTCTTCCAGAAATGGAAGTGCTGGCATGCTCTATTTTTCTTACTCTCCTTCTCCTTAGCCGGCCCAACATTGGTAAGTGCCATTTCTAACACTCTCCATCTATCTTGCCAGCTCCACTCATTTTTTCCCTATTGTTCTCCTACAGACCTGCCCCTCCTAACACATGCACCGAACAGATGCCTCTCCAAAATATCTCCAATCCTACCATAATCAATGGATGACCTCAGCAAGGACTATAACCCTTCCCCTGGCCCTTCCCACCACACTCAGTAGGCAGCCTCATCTAGATCTAGCACCTTCCCCATGCAACTTGCTCCTCAACCATCAACCACCAGGTAGGCAGTTTTATCTAGATCTGGTGCTACCCCAAGTGCCTCTCCTCCTGCCAAACCCCCAGAGAATGGCCACAATTGGAATGAGCATGCCCCACCAAAGCAAATTCTACCCTGATGCACACAGGAGGCAAATCAGTTTGGACTAACACCTCCCCAAAGATACTCTACATGAGGAGCACCAGCCCCACGTACCAGTGCACATGGAACAGCTACAGCCTAACCACAACAAGAGGGCTTACAGAACCAACCTAGAGGATACACCTGGAGCACATGGCTCTGGTGACCGGGAGGGGGAATTGTGCTTCTGGGTTCCAAAGGACACCTTCTCCAGAAAGCTACTCCTTTGGGATCAGGAGATGAAACTGATACACTTCACATACAGAAACAGATATTCTGGCAAAATGAGGCATTAGAAAAATATGTTCCAAAACAAAGAATGAGACAAAACCTCAGGAAAATACTAAACAAAATACAGATAAGCAATTTACCTGATAAAGAGTTCAGAGCATTGGTCATAAAGATGCTCATCAAACTTGGAAGAATAGATGAACACAGTCAGTATGTCAACAAAGAGATAGAAAATACAAAAAAGAAACAATAAGAGCTAAAGAATACAGTAATTGAAACAAAAGTACACTAGAGGAAATCAACCACATATTAGAGGATGAAGAATAATGATCACTGATCTGAAAGATAGGGTAGTGAAACTCACCCAAGCTGACTAACAAAAAGGAAAAAAAAAATTAAATGAGAAGAGTTTAAGGGAAATCTAGAATAACATCAAGCAAACATTCACATTACAAAGGTTCCAGAAGAAAAAAAGGAGAGAAATGGAGCAGAAAACCTGTTTGAAAAAAAAAAAAAATAGCTGAAAACTTCCCTAACCTGCAGAAATGAAACAGAGTCCCAAACAAGATGAACCCAAAGAAGTCCACATCAAGACACATAACAATTAAAATGTTGAAGATTAAAGAGACTCTTAAAAGCAGCAAAAAAAAAAAAAAAAAAAATAGTTATTTATAAGAAAATCCACATAAGAATATCTGGCTGATTTTTTAGCAGAAATTTTGCAGGCCAGAAAGGAATGGCACAATACCTTCAAAGTTCTGATAAAAAAATAAATAAAATAAGAAACCCTAAAACCAAGAATACTTCATTTGGCAAGACAAACAAAAGTTAAAGTAATTCATCACCACTAAACCAGTCTTACAAGAAATGTTAAAGTGTTTTCTTTAAACCAAAATTAAAGGGTTCACAATAATAAAATATTTAGGAATAAATTTAAACAAGAAGGTAAAAAACCATAAACACTGATGGAAAAAATTGAACATGACACAAAAGGAAAGATATTTCATGCTCATAGATTGGAAAAATCAATACTGGTAAAATATCCATACTGCCCAAAGCAATCTACAGATCTAATACAATTCCTATCAAAACAACATTTTTCACAGAAGCAAAACAAATAATACTAAAATCTGTGAAGAACCACAAAAGCCAAAGCAATCTTTAGAAAGAATACCAAAGCCAGAGTTATCACAATTTCATATTTCAAGATATACTGCAAAGCTGTAGTAAGCAAACAGTATGATATTGACCCAAAAATAGATACATAGATCAATGGAACACAATAGAGAGCCCAGAAATAAATCCATGTGTATATGATCAATTAATCTATGACAAAAGAGGCAAGAATATACAGTGGGGGAAAAGACAGTCTCTTCAACAAATGATGCTAGAAAAACTGGATAGCTACATGCAAAAGAATGAAACAGAACCACTTTCTTTTACCATATATAAAAATAAACCCAAAATAGACTAAGGACCTGAATGTGAGACCTGAAACCATAAAATTAATTGAAGAAAACATAAGCAGTAATCCCTTTGACAACAGCTGTAAAAACATTTTTCTACATATGTCTCCTCAGGCAAAAGAAATAAAACAAAAATAAACTACTGGGACTAAACCAAAATAAAAAGTTTGCACAGCAAAGGAAACCATAAACAAAATGAAAAGGCAACCTACTGAATGGGAGAAGATATCTGTAAATGATATATCCAACAAGGAGTTACTGTGCAAAACAAACAATTTATACAACTCAACACCAAAAACAAACAAAAAACACCAAAATGATAAAAAAAAAAAAAATGGGCAGAGGAGGGGCCCCTGGGTGGCTCAATTGATTAAGTGGCGAACTCTTGATTTCAAATCAGGTGAGGATATCAGAGTCCTGGAATCCGGCTCTCAAGCTCTGTGCTCAGTCTGGAGTCTGCTTGGAGATTCTCTCCCTCTGCCTTTCCCCACACTCACACACACTCTTGCTCTATTTTTATCAAATAAATCTTTAAAAAAATGGGCAGAGGACCTGAACAGACATTTTTCCAAAGACATACAATGGCCAACAGACACATGAAAAGACTTTCCACATCACTCATCATCAGGGAAATGCAAATTAAAACTACAATAAAATACCACCCCACACCAGTAAGAATGGTGAAAATTAAAATCACAAGAAATAATAAGCATTGGCAAGGATGTGGAAAAAAAGAACCCCCATGCTCTATTTGTAGGAGTGCAAATTGGTACAGCCACTGGGGAAAACAGAATGGAGGTTTCTCAAATTAAATGGAGGTTTTAACTGGGGAAAATAAAATGGAGGTTTCAAAAATAAAAACAGAATTACCATATTACCTAGTAATTGTATTACTAGGTAACTACTTCCCAAAAATGAAAACAATCATTTGAAAAGATATATCCACTCTTATGTTTATTGCAGGATTATTTACGATAGCCAAAATACGGAAGCAACCCGTGTCCATAATAAATGATAGATAAAGAGATATATATGTATGTGTACATATATGAAATAAAAGGGATCCAGAGTATACATCTTGATGAGCACTTGGCAATGTACAGAATTGTTGAATCACTGTATGTTGAATCACTGTACACCTAAAAATAATATGACACAGTATATTATTCATACTTTAAATAAATAAATAAATAAATGGCCATAACAAAAGTAAAGAAAATTATGAAAGAAAATAAATCTTGCTGGTAAAAGCAAACATACAGTAAAAGTAGTGGATCAACCATTTACAAAGTTAGTATGAAAGTTGAAGTACAAAACTAATAAAGGCAAGCATATCTACAGGGGCACCTCAGTGGCTCAGTCAGGTAAGTATATCTACAATAACTACATAAGGAATACATAAAAAATGATGTCAAAAATGACATCAAAAACATAGTATGTGGTGTAAAGATAAAAATGTTGTGCTTTTAGAGGGTGTTTAAATTTAACTTACCTTGAACTTAAAATGTATACATATATAGATATGGTGTTATACATAAACTCATGGTGACCACAAAGCAAAAACCTATAGCATATACACTAAAAATAATGAAAGGAAGCCAAATATAACACCAAAGAAGTCATCAAATCACAAGAGATAAAAAGAAGATAGGAACAGAGAAGAACTACAAAATAAAATGCAGTTAAGTGTCTACCTGTGAGTAATTATTTTGAATGTAAATTGACTAAGTACTACGAAATAGACTTTAAAACAGACTGTAAAAGAGATGATTCCATAACATAATGGAGTCAATACAACAAGAAGATAGTTATACCTTTGTAAATATGTACCCAGCATACACACACCTAAATATGTCAAGCAAATATTAACAGATTTAAAAGGAGAAACTGACAGTAATGTAATAACAGTAGATGATGATAACATTCCACTTACATCATATATCAACTGGACAGAAAATCATTATGGAAACAGTGGCCTAAATAACACATTACACTATTTGGACTTAATTGATATATACAGAATATTCCTTACAAAACCGGAAGAATACATAGTCTTTTCAAGCACACAGGGAACATTCTCTAGGATAGATCATGTGTTAGACCACAAAACAACTCACAATACATTTAAAAAGATTGAAATCACAAGACTATTTTCTGACTCCAACAATATGAAGCTAGAAATCAATTTTAAAAAAGGAAAAACACAAAGATGTGAAGTCTAAACAACATGCTACTAAACAGCCAACGGGTCAACAAAGAAATAAGAGAAAATCAAAAATACCTTGAGGCAAATGAAAACAGAAATACAGTGTCCTAAAATTGATGGGATGCAGCAAAAGTAGTTCTGAGAGAGAAAGTTTATAGTGACACAGGCCCACTTTAAATCTCAAGTAAACAACACAATCTTATACCAAAAAGAATTAAAAACAGAAGAACAACAACAACAAAAAAGCCCAAGGTTAGTAGAAGGAAGGAAATAATAAAGATCACAGTGGAAATAAATAGAGACTGAGAACATAGAAATGATCAGTGAAACGAAGAGCTGATTATTTACAAAGATAAAGAATATTGATATTCTTCTGAGCCAGACTCTTCAAGGGGAAAAAAAAAAAAGAGAGAGAGAAAGAACCCAAATAAGTAAAATCAGAAATGAAAGTGAAGCTACAACTGATATCACAGAAATACAAATATATTGTGAGACTACTATGAACAATTATAAGCGAAAAAATTGGACACTCTAGAATAAGTAGATAAATTCCTATAAACATACAATCTTCCAAGATAAGCCAGGAACAAATAGAAAACCTAAGCAGGCTAACTACTAATAAGGTAGTTAAATCAATAATCAAAAAACTCCCCCCAAACCAAATGCTGTCAAAGGTGAATTCTACCAAAATTAAAAGAAGAGTTAACACCTATCCTTTTCAAACTATTCCAAAAAGTTGAAGACAAAGGAATGCTTCCAAATATTTTCTATGAGGCCAACCAACATTACTCTCATACCAAAACCAAACAAGGACATCACAAAAAAAGCAAATTATAGGCCAGTATTCCTGATGAACATAAATGAAAAAATTCTCAACAAAATATTAGCACACCGAGTTCAACAATACAGTAAAATAATCATACACTATGATCATGTGGGATTTATTCCAAGATGCAAGGATGGTTCAATATCTACAAATCAATCAATGTAATGCACCATATTGACAAAATTAAGGATAAAATTATATGGTGCACAAGAGATGCAGAAAAAGTATTTGACAAAATTCAACATCCATTTATGATAAAATTTCTCAACAGAGAGATTTCTGGCTACAGAAGGGAACATACCTCAACATAACAAAGGCCATATGTGACACACCCACAACCAAAATCACAGTCAGTAATAAAAAGCTGAAAGCTTTACCTCTAAGATTAGGAACAGAACAACGATGCTCATTCTCACCACATTTATTCAACAGGTGGAATCAGCAATCAGACCAAAACAAAACAAAAAAATTAAAAAAATAAAAATAAAAAGGAGGAGGAGGAAAGGAAAGAACCAACAGAATGGAAAGGAAGGAAGGGACAGAAAGGATGGAACGGAAGCAAGGAAGGAAGTGCATCCGCATTGGTAAGGAAGAATTAAAACTGTCACTATTTGCAGATGACATAATATTTCTTTTTTTTAAATAACCATAGAGACACTAATAAAAACCATTCAAACTAATAAAATGATTCAGTAATATTGCAGAACACAAAATTAATACACAGAAATCAGCTGCATTTCCACAGTAAAAATGAGCTATCTAAAAGAGAAATTAAGGGGTGCCTGAGTGGCTTGGCTCAGTCAGTTAAGTGTCTGCCTTTGGCTCAGGTCATGATCCCAGGGTCCTCGGATGGAGCCCTGCATCAGGCTCCCTGCTCAGCAGGGAGTCTGCTTTTCCCTCTCCCTCTGCCCCTCCCCTCATAGTGCGTGTTGCTCTCTCTCCCACTCTCTTTCTCAAGTTAATAAAATCGTTAAAAAAAATAGAGAAATTAAGAAAATAATCCCAATCATAATTGCATCAAAAAGAATAAAATACCTTGAAATAAATATAACCAAGGAGGTAAAAGACTCATATTCTGAAAACTATAAAGCATTGAATAAATTGAGGAAGAAACAAATAAATGGAAAGATATACCATGTTCATGAGTTGGAATAATTAATATTGTTAAAATGTCCATACTACCCCCAACAATCTGCAGACTGAATGCAATTTCTATGAAAACACCAATGGCATTTTTCACAAAGCTAGAAGAATTCTCAATCTTGTGTGGAACCACAAAAGACCCCAAAGAGCCAAAGCAATCTTAAGAAAGAAGAGCAAAGCTGGAAGTATCATGCTCCCTGATTTTGAACTATACTACCAACCTGTAGTAATCAAAATGGTATGGTACTGGCACAAAGCAGGCACATAGATAAAAGGAACAGGATAGAGAGCCCAGAAAAACTCTCACACTTATATGTCAATTAATCTATGGCAAAGGCTATATACACAATGAGGAAAAGACAGTCTCCTCAATAAATGGTACTGAGAAAACTGAACGCCTATATGCAAAACAATGAAACTGGACCACGTTCTTACACCATGCACAAAAATAAACTCAAAATTATTTAAAGACCTAAATGGAAGACCTGAAGCTATAACCCTCCTTTTAAAAAAAGACAGGACTATTGGTACTCTTGTTATTATTCACTTGTTTGCTTACTGCATGTTTTATATTTAATAAAATATGATAGAATACCATTAGAGGGCATATTATTGCAATAAATAGCAGTATATGTTATATAATGTTATAAATAATGACTATACAATATATTAGTTGATTAATAAATACTTCTGCAATGCCAAAAAAAGCAAGGAAACTCTTAGATATGAGACTTGTCAAATTTTTAAATTTTTATCTTTTTTATTTTTTTAAAGATTTCATTTATTTATTTGAGACAGAGAGCGAGCAAGTATGAATGGGGAGAGGGGCAGAGTGAGAGGGTAAACCAGACTCCTCAATGATTAGGGAGCTAGATGCAGGGTTCAATCCCAGGACTCTGGGATAATGACCTGTGCTGAAGGCAGATGCTTATTCGACTGAGCCACCCAGGCACCCCCCCCCAATTTTTTTTAATATCTATCTCCTCAGGCAAAGGAAACAAAAGCAAAAATAAACAACAAATTATGTATCAAACTAAAACTTTTTGCACAGTGAAGAAAATCATCAACAAAATGAAAAGGAAGCTACTAAGTGGGAGAAGATATTTGCAAATGATATAAGGGGTTAATATCCCCTGATAAGAGATTAATACCCAAAATATATAAGAACTCTTACAACTCAACACCAAAACAAGTCAATTAAAAAATAGGCTGAGTAGACATTTTCCTAAATAATATATAGATGTATATGTATTATAACAATAATACAAACACATGAAAAGATGCTCAACATCACTAATCATGATGAAATGAAATATCACATAACATATATATATATAATATAAATAACCCAATGATATATCACTTCCCAGTTGTCCTAATAGCTAATATCAAAAAGAAAAGTGATAACAAGTGTTGGTGAGAATACAGAGAAAAGGAAACCATTATGCACTTATGTTGGGAATGTTAATTTATGTAGCCACTGTGGAAAATAGTACAGAGATTCATCAAAAAAATTTTAAAAACCCGTCATAATATCCAGCAAATCTGAGGTATTTACTGAAAGGAAAAAAATACTAATTTGAAAAGATATATGCACACTTATGTTCACTGTATCATTATTTAGAATAGCCAATATATGAAAGCAACCTAGGTGTCTATCAATAAATGAACGGATAGAGAAACCATGATATATATATATATATATATATATATATATATATATATATATCACATAGTACAACTCATCCATAAGATTGAAATCTAGTCATTTGTGTAAACTAGGATGGACCTTGAAAGGGTAGTAAGCTAAGTGAAATAAGTCAAACAGAGAACGACATTTTATGATTTCACTTACATGTGGAATCTAAAAAACCAAAATAAACAAAACAAAATAGATACAGACTCATAAATGCAGAGGACTGGAGGTTGCCAAAGGGGTGGGCTGTGCGGAGAATGGGTGAAACAAGTGAGGTAGATTAAGAAGTACAAACTTCCAGTTATAAAATAAATAGGTCACAGGATGTAAAGTGCAGCCTAGGGAATATACTCAATAATATTTTAATAACTTTGTATGGTGACAGATGGTAGCTACACTTAGTGGTGGAATCATTTTGCAATGTATAATAAATGCTGGCCATTATGCTGTACAACTGAAACTAATATAATATTGTATGCCAACTTTACATCAATAAGAAAATCTGTATCTCTCACTGCATATACTGTTTTTCCTACTACACCATAAAATTACATTCCCAAAACTAGCATTTGTTCTTCCAGAGAGCAGCAAGATATGTATCTCCTGTAACTACATGTACTTATGGGCATACTTACTTATATTTAGAGATGATTTCATTGAAAGAACAGAATTTTATTTATATTTTTTATTTTAGTTTATGTATTTACTCATTATATTTATTTTATGTATACTTTGATTCTAATTTTCTGCTACCCATCCTTCAAAAACATTTGTGTGAGCTAGTTTTATCCCATGCTCCAGTTAAATCTCAGCCAGGTAACATTTCTTTGCCATGCCTTTTTAGTCATAATATGTTGTATTTCAAAAATGTTAAATATGTAGTTCAAGAAAATAGTCAAATTCAAAATCCAGACAACTTTGCATTTCTCCAACAATTTGATTTTGCATAAGGTCTGGAACCTTGCAGTATAGAAAGAATATGTGTTTAGATTCCTTTCATAATCTGCCACTCAAGGGCTGCTATTTTGGACTCACCCGGGTCAAGCCAAGTGATTAAGTAAAAAGGATGTAGTTTTTCATGACTCATTCAGTTCAGTCTTGATCTGGCTTTGGTGCTTTCTGGAACTAAAAGATGGTCAAAAGTGACTTTACCTTAGACAACCATTTTATGGAAATTCTCCTGCTAGGAAATTCCAATTCTGAAGAAAACATTGCCTCTTCCAGTTAATTATTTTCAAGTTCCTTCTAGCTTTTATCATCAGCCTACGCAGAAACCACCAGACAAAAGCCTTTCTAAAAGGGTGCAGAACAGTTCTTTGCTTAATGGTCCATAGATTTGACCCCTATCCACTAGTTTATGTTGTTCTCTCCTGGTACAGTCCTCCCTGTTGCTGCTTCTGCTCTCCTGTCTCAGGCCACCTAGTCACAGTCTCTTCTACCATCTTAAAACGCCCCTCCAGATGATACTGAACATATACTAACCTTCAGATTGTCCCTCTAAAGTCCCCTACACTAAAGGATTCACTCTATAACCCCCAAATGCAATTCTTTCCAATCTTTCCCAAACTTAATCACTTATAATACTTGAAAGTGGTCAACTCTAATGCTGGAAAAATAGTTTCTTAAGTTATTTTAGCCATGAAGTACAAAGGGGATAGTCTAATATTTCATTTTCATGTATGTAGGTATTGGTACTTATATATTGTTCTTGGCTTTGGAATTTCAGATGAGTTTATGAGTCTCATTTTAAAATCTTGTAATATAATAATTTTAGCTAACATTTGTTTAAAGATTCCTATGAGTCAAACACTTGGATAATCATGTTCTACATACATTACCCTATTTGCTATTTATTTCAAACTTCTTTTTTTCATGTTCCTATGACTACCTCCACCTTACTAGTTAAGAAAGCAAAGTTCTAAAGAGGTAAAGAAACAAATGTACTCCAGGAAGCAAAGCCAGTAAGAGGCAAAAGCATTTGAATTTAATGCCAGTTGGTCTTACTTCAAAGCTCAAGGACCCAATCACTACCTAAGACCTGTGAGATCTTATCAAGGACAAGAGAATAGGAAGTTTAAGAGAAAGGGAAACAGAGGAGGTTGTTGCAAGAAGCATGAAAGGAAGAACCCTGATGGATTTAAGAATGAGATTTTAGAGGGATCCTGCACTCTTGGTTTTCTGATTTAAGGAGTCTAATAAGCAGCTATAAAAAATTAACCCAGCAAAATGTAAAAGTTTACATTATTTTATATGTGTCTTTCTTGGCATAAAACCAACAAAATAATTATCTTTATATTTATTTAAACTTTTAGAAATAAATATCATGAAACTTGATTTTAAATTTAATTGATTTTATAAGGAGTCCTTTACTGCTCAATCTCTCATAGTGTGGAATGAATACTCAGCCAGAGTTATTCACATTTCTATTGAACAATAAAATACTTCAACTGGCAATTTTTAAAGAATTTACCTTTGATTGTTATAATACTTCACAACTAGTCTAAGCAACTAGACCGAGGTAATGAACAAATCTTATGACAGTAGTCTATTAGTATTTGGTCAGCAATTTCTGAATTAAAGCCTGCTGGGAAGCTAAACTTCATGTCTTATTTAGGTGGTCAGAAATAAGGGCAGGCAAAACAAATAGGGAAATAAGACAAAAGATATCTTAGTAATACACTGAGAGCACTTACCGAAACATCTGAACCAACATAGGCAGAGAGTCATCATTAACATTACAGACATGAGTTTATTTTCCTTTTCAGCCAGATATTAAGGCTTGTGTATTATAGCACATGAACTACACTGCTAAAAGTTAATTGGGCACAGCATGTGACTAATCCTAACACAAATACTTACCAAATAAATAAATCTCCTTTACACCCCCACCTTGAATTCTTACAGATTGATTATATTTGGATAAATATAACATTTTTTATATGCTTCCATTTAATCATACTATCTAATGAGGAGAAATCCATTAAGAAGTGGAAATAAATCTTTTTTTATCATAAAAGCTACTTTCTTAAAGTCAGGCTTTCCTCATTTAAAAAATTTCACTCATTAACTCAAAAATATTTGCCTCATCTTTGTAATAGTTTTTGTGTTAAGTGCTAGGGAGACAGTAGAGAGTATACCAAATAAATGCACTTTCACTGCATGTACAATATATTTCACTTCTTTTAATTACCCTATGATTTATATCTCTAATTATTTATTCTCACTCACATAGACTGGCTGAACTGAAGATAAGCTTGTCAACTTGTTGATTTTATTTTAACTGGTGTTCCTCCTTTCTTACTACTTGTCTCGATCTCTTTCATGCTCTATACCTTTTCCCCCTATGTTCTATTTAATATTTGCCTCTCACATTTTCACAGGTCAAGTTCTGTTGGAATTATCATCAGATGTATCCCACAGTTGCTTACAGAAATTACTCAACTGTATTTCAACTCAACTATTCCTCATGGGTTGATCAGAAGCACATTTCATCACAATTTTATTATTTTTTTATAAAAATTGTGCCACAACTCTGAACTGACTAATCATAACCCAGGTAGTCAATAAACTTTCCCCTAAAAAAGTAAACAAACTGGGGCACCTGGGTTGCTCAGTCGGTTAGGGGGTTAAGTGTCTGACTCTTTTTTTTTTTTTTTAAGATTTTATTTACTTATTTGAGAGAGAGACAGTGAGAGAGCATGAGCGAGAAGAAGGTGAGAGGGAGAAGCAGACTCCCCATGGAGCTGGGAGCTGGACGTGGGACTTGATCCTGGGACTCAGGGATCATGACCGGAGCTGCAGGTAGTTGCTTAACCAACTGAGCCACCCAGGCACCCTGACTCATTTTTTAAAATTATTACTATGTTCTGTTAGTCACCACATACCACATCATTAGTTTTTGATGTACTGTTCCATGATTTATTGTTTTTGTGTAACACCCAGAACCCCATACAATCCATGCCCACCTTAATACCCATCACCCATGTTCCCCTCTTCTAAAACCCTCAGTTTGTTTCCTGGAGTCCATAGTCTCTCATGGTTCGTCTCCCATCACAATTTCTTCCCCTTCATTTTTCCCTTCCCTCTCCTAATGTCCTCCATGCTATTCCTTATGTTCCACAAATAAGTGAAATCATATTATAATTGACTTTCACTGTTTGACTTATTTCACTTAGCATAATGTTCATAGCAATGATGTCTACAATAGCCAAACGGTGAGAAGAGCCAAGATGCCAACCTTACACCAGTTAGAATGGCAAAAATCGACAAGGCAAGAAACAACAAATGTTGGAGAAGTTGCAGAGAAAGGGGAACCCTCTTACATTGTTTGTGGGGATGCAAGTTGGTGCAGCCACTTTGGAAAACAGTGTGGAGTTTCCTCAAAAAATTAAAAATGGAACTACCCTATGACTCAGCAATTGCACCACTGATTATTCACCCAATGGCATTTTTTAAAAATGCTGGAGGGGTACCTGGGTGGCTCAGTCAGTTAAGTGTCTGCCTTCGGCACAGGTCATGATCCTGGGGTCCTGGGATTGAATCCTGCATGGCGCTCCCTGCCCAGCAGGGAGTCTGCTTCTCCTTCTTCCTCTGCCTGCTGCTCCCCCGACTCATTCTCAATCTCTCTCTCCCTCTCCCTCTCTCTCTCTATATATATATATCAAATAAATAAATAAAATCTTAGAAAAAAAAGAAAGGATAAAAATGCTTGAACAAATAATCCTAAGTGTCTGACTCTTGATTTCAGCTCAGGTCATGCTCTCTGAGTCCAAGGGCTCCATGCTCAGTAGGCAATCTGCTTGAGGATTACTCTCCTTTTCCCTCAGACCCTCTCCCCACTAGTGTTCTCTCTTTCTCTCCCTCTAAAATAAATAAATGTTGTTAAAAAGTAAACAAACCAATGATAGCAAAATGGCTTTTGGGGTAGTAATAACTCTGGCCTCATATATAAAGATACTTTAGGATCACTCAGAATCAGATTTTTAAAAATTGAATCCTTTAAGTAAAAATTATTTTCCAATTATCCCAATCTTCTATATTTTAGAAGATTTTACCTATATAACTAGATTTTGTAACTTCTCCTATAGACTTCATCATATTTGAGGTCTCTGTATGCTAAACCAGATAAAGCAAGACCTATATCTTTAGGAAGTAAAAGCAGTGAATGTCAAAGCATAATTACACAGCATAATATATGCTGTCTCAATTTAAATATGGCTAGTCTCAATTTAAATATGAATTAAATGAGAAGGTCAGAAGAAGAATGTATGACATACATTTTTGTGTCTAGTCACAGGGTCAGTCACGGTAAGTTTAACTATAGGTAGTCATCACAGACCACAAACACTAGTTGAAGGTCAGGCTTATAGATAGACGTAAGGAGTCAAGCACAGAGCAAAATCAAAATCATCACTAGTCCAAAATCTGACCTTAGGGTAAAACAGAGAATCCTAGAGATTAGTATGGATATACAAGATTAACCTAATACTATAATCTTTGCTGCACTGTTAAAAGATTTCTGAAACTTATCTATTAGTCAAGACTACTCCTACCCTCCACCTGGGAAGTACAGTGACATGTGGGACTCAAATGGGTCCAGGTTCAAGCAAAGAAGGACCTAGTGGGGAAGAATATGATTCCAATACACATTGTGCATTTTATATAAATATAAATATGTTCACTTGAAACACATCTATTGAGCAACACTGGTTTCTTCTTTAAAAAGCAATGAAAAGTTCAATTTAGAGAAGTGGACAATAAAGCAAAATTTCTCATTATTTTTAAGTATTGTTATTATTAAAGTACACATTTTTATCAAGGTGTCATAGAAACAAATGTAACAACCAGGCAATGTTCAAAGTAGTAATTCATATGCCTCAGGAGAGTCTATTTTGGCTAACTGTCAATCCAAGTGATAATTGTACTCGTACACATCCCTTGTTCCTCACCCCGATATAATCCCTTTATTCTGAACACTCACAGCTGAATTCCTTTTGCTAGAAAAAGTTCATGATTTCTAAAGGTTAAAACCCAACTTCATTACTACCCTTTCTACTTGCTCACTGCCACCTCACTGATAGAACTGCCTCATAAAATTGACAAACATCCTTCTCTTCCTAACCATAACTAAATCTGACTTTATTAAAGCAAGAGTTCTATAAATATCCCAAATCTATAATTTAAGAGTATTATTTAAATGAACATGTGTTTCAAACAACATACATCATACAGACATTCATACATCTTTGCATATGCTCTCAGCTACCCTATCCCAAAATATTTTCATTAGTGTGTGTGTGTGTGTGTGTGTTTAAGATTTTATTCATTTATTTGACAGAGAAAGAGAGCACAAGCAGCGGGAGCTGCAGAGGGAGAAGAGTGGGAGAAGCAGTCTCCTCACTGATCAGGGAGCTTGATGCAGGGTTCAATTCTAGGACCCTGGAATCATGACCTGAGACAAAGGCAATCGCTTAACCAACTGAGCCATCCAGATGCCCCAAGTGTTAATTTGTAGCTGAAAAGATAACTATTGAATCCTCATTCCTTACAAGATTAAACAAACAAACAAAAACACCTTAGATTAATAGGTAATGGTAAGAGCTTGGTCAAAAATATTTTGTTCAATTCAACCTCTCCACATTATATTCTCATTAACCAAAATACAAGATTAGTGACAATCCTAGGTTCTGACAGCTCTTCCTTGATAAGTTGAAAATGACAGAGAATGTGTATTGAAAGGAAATACTACACATGGACAGAGATGCTTAGTAGAAGCTACGTATGAATTCTACTATGATGAAAGCACTTTTATCTATTTTTTTTTAATTAGGGCTTTAAGAGAGAACAACACTTTACATTTTATGATTACACCAAATTTTAAAGATAACTGAGTTGAGAGCTGGCTGACATAAATATTTAAAAATGTATATCAAGAGTAAACAGCTAGGGCTTCTGGGTGGCTCCGTGGGTTAAACCTCTGCCTTTGGCTCAGGTCATGATCTCAGGATTCTGGAATTGAGCTCTGCATCAGACTCTCTGCTCAGCAGGGAGCCTGCTTACCCCCCTCTCTCTGTCTGCCTCCTCTTTGCCTACTTGTGATTTCTCTCTCTGTCAAATAAATAAGTAAAATCTTTAAAAAAAAAAAAAAAAGAGTAAACAGCTATACCATGCAAACCAAACCACCCTCAACTCCAGATGCTAAATAAATAAAAATGTTGGAGCTATAACATTCCAACCTGAACAAAGTTATGTTGCTGATTTTATTTTTGGGGGAATTCCTTCCAATTATATTGAAAAACAGTAAGGCATTAGGAAAGTGCAACTTGAATAAAATGAAATATTTTCCAAAAGGGAAAGTAAAGCCAATTAAGGTACAATAAACCCTTAAAGGTCTGAATACTACCATCATATAATGGATTAATTACTGAGAGAATGTTAGCATAAAGTAGATATTTACAATTTATTTTAAAGGAATAAGATAATAATCTAAGTCTGTTTATAAGATTACAGTCACAATGTAGTGCCAAAGAAACAATTAGAGGTTAGGGCAGGGAGCAACACTTTGCAGAAAGTGTAACCTCCCAGTTATAATCATCTGGAGAGTAGCTATATCACCTTTTATTTATTTTTTTCTCTATCTCTGTCTTTCCACATAGATTACACGAATAAAACACAACCAGGAAAGGTCAGCTAACACTTATTCTTGGTTTAGTAGACATAATCTTACTTCTTGCTGGTGTGAACATTAATTCATGCTGAGGCCTGGGATAAGGTTCCCCATTTTCCTGTGTGACTCTGATAGCACTTCTGGTTCCTTCATGCTTTCAGATTTCCTGAGCTGACATTTTCATGCCTATGCTTTCAGAGCTGTGGAGTAGTGCCTTTGCCCAAACCTTATCTTCCTTTTGGGGACAAATCTCAGGCTAGATGGAAGACTGCCCCTCACCAAAGACCCTCAAGGAGGGCAGATATATGGCTTCTTGGCAGTGATATCAAAGGCACTGTGACCTAAGAACACTCAGTGGAATGTTCCAGCCCAAGACTTTAACCTGGAGTGAGTGACAGCAGGAAGCACAGGCAGAATTAATTTCAGAGTGGTGGCAAAAGCAGCAGGTTCAGTGTTCTAATGGCACAGCTGCCACCATCTGATGTTAAATAATCCTCATAAATACAAATAAAACTGTGATGCTAAGTTTTACACATTAGAAAAATCAAAAAGTATGCCAATATATACTATTGTTAGGTATATTTAAAATAGGCTAAAAGATGCTATGCTGTAGGGAAAAAAACTCCAGAAGTTCAATAAGCTCCATAGCTATCTTGGAGGGAGGCTCTGTTTATGGTAGTTGGAATCCAAGGATGAATGAGAAGCCACCAATGTGATCATTGACGTGGAAGAGGGAAAATGAGCCTCTAGAGAGTGCTACATTGGCACTTAATGTAACACACATATCACTTCTTTTTTTTTTTTTTTCCTCAATTTATTTATTTTCAGAAAAACAGTATTCATTATTTTTTCACCACACCCAGTGCTCCATGCAAGCTGTGCCCTCTATAATACCCACCACCTGGTACCCCAACCTCCCACCCCCCCGCCACTTCAAACCCCTCAGACTGTTTTTCAGAGTCCATAGTCTCTCATGGTTCACCTCCCCTTCCAATTTACCCAAATTCCCTACTACTCTCTAACGCCCCTTGTCCTCCATGCTATTGGTTATGCTCCACAAATGAGTGAAACCATATGATAATTGACTCTCTCTGCTTGACTGATTTCACTCAGCATAATCTCTTCCAGTCCCGTCCATGTTGCTACAAAAGTTGGATATTCGTCCTTTCTGATGGAGGCATAATACTCCATAGTGTATATGGACCACATCTTCCTTATCCATTCATCCGTTGAAGGGCATCTTGGTTCTTTCCATAGTTTGGCGACTGTGGCCAATGTTTATAGCAGCAATGGCCACATATCACTTCTGATCTAAACTCATTCGACAGAACTAGCCGCCTGGCCTCGCCCAACCTAGAGGTGGCTAGGAAATGCAATCCTACTGCAATCCTGAAAAACAAAGGCCCAGAAAGAGTTTATAAATGACATTAATTACTACCATAATTTTTGTTTTTACTTTTATAGTTTTCTCTGAAACCTGGAAATAAAAGTTGATTTTTTTTTTTTAAATTCAGTATTGTTGACTGACTGCCACAGGAGGCCAAAAGAAGTGCATTTCCTTCTTTCTTTCTCCTCTAAACAGTCATTCTAATGACTCAACTTGAAAAAAAATTCTTGTTTATCCCACCTCAAAATACTATCTAGTAATCAGGGTTCTATTCTCCTTTCTTTTGAACTGTTACTTTTCCTGCCTTCCTCAATATTCTACCTTCACCCATAAGAATGGGTCAAAGCTGAGTTAGGGTGAGAGAAATCATTACCACCATCCTATACAAAGGCAGCAGTTAGCCCCTGGGCATGAGGGAGGCTTTTAACACACAAAATGTGTTATTTGTAGATAAGTACATAAAAATACAATTTCACCACTTATTCATTTCATCATATAGAACTGGAATGTGAACACCATAAAAATGAACCACTGAGAATTTTAGCAAAAATTTGATTAATTTTAAATATCAAAATATTAAGAGATTTTTATACATATCAAGTAAATTCATTTTTAACTGACATATTAAAATACACTTTTGAATTATATAATTATTCCTTAATCAATTTTAAAGTATGTATTAACTATCAAACAAAAAGATGAAATATAGTTAACAATATTGTAATAATGTTATACGTGATAGATGGTAACTATACTTATTGTGATGAGCAGAGCATAAAGTATAGAACTGTCAAATCATTGTCATAAACTTGGAACTAACAGATTATATGTCAAATACACTGCACTTTTTTTTAAAAAAGTGAAATTCTTCCTTGTATTTTATTTAATTATAAGTTAATTTTACCATAATTTTAAAATAAAAATTAAATGTCTTGGCTCAGTGGGTTAAAGCCTCTGCCTTTGGCTCAGGTCCATGATCCCAGGGTCCTGGGATAGAGCCCCACATTGGGCTCTCTGCTCAGCAGGAAGCCTGCTTCCCTTCCTCTCTCTCTGCCTGCCTCTCTGCCTACTTGTGATCTCTGCCTGTCAAATAAATAAATAAAATCTTTAAAAAAAAGTCTTTATCTGAAGTTGTCATATTATATAAAACATTGTTAAATGGACTATTATTTAAAGATATTAAATATACCATAACATAATGAAAAAGGTACAAAACTAGAATATTATTGAAGCATGCTGTCCTAAAAAAAACTTCAGGTTCATCTCATTTTTCAATTTGTCCCCTATTTCTAATCCTTTTGCCCCCCTCCCAAAGTCAACTACAGCAAATTAGTTGCTTTATCACAGAAATGCCAAGCTCTTTAGCTCTCTCTGTCTTGGAATGGTCTCTTCAACCTTTTGGAAAAGCCCTTTTCTGCTCTCACTCATCATAAACAATGTAATTCAAGACTGCACATAAAAACAGACACATAAATCAATGGAAGAGTAGAAGAGTATACAAAAAACCTACACATATATAGTCAACTGATTTTCAAAAAAGGTGCCAAGAATACACAAGAGAAAGGATGGTTTCTTCAGTAAATGGTGTGGGAAAACTGGATATCCACACACAAAAGAATAAACTTGGACCCCTATATTAACCATACATAAAAATCAACTCAAAGATTGAAGTCTTAAACATAATACCTGAAACTGAAAACTAGAACAAAACAGAAGAAAAGCTCCTTGAAATCGGTCATGGCAATGCTTTTTTGAATAAAATACCTAGAGCAGAAGCAACAAAAACAAAAATAAACAAGTGGGGACTACATCAAACAAAAGTTTCTGTACATCAAAGGAAACCACCAACAAAATGAAAGGCAACCTATGGAATGGGAGAAAAAATCTGCAAACCCATATGAGAATTTAATATCCAAAATATATGAGGAAGTCCTAGAACTCAATAATGAAGAAAAACCAAATTATGCAATGAAAAAACAGGCAAAGGAGCTGGAAAGAATTTTTCTAAAGAAGGCATACAAATGGCAGCAGGTATTTGAAAAGATGCTCAACATCACTAGTCACTACGAAATGCAAATCAAAACTGCAATAAGATCACCTTGTATCTATTAAGATGGCTATAATCAAAAAGTAAAAAGATGTGTTGGAAAAGATGTGGAGAAAAGGGAACCTCTGTACATTGTTGGTGGGATTATAAACTGGTACAGCCATTATGGAAAGTGGCATAAAGTTTCCTTAAAAAATTAAAAACAGAGGCGCCTGGGTGGCTCAGTGGGTTAAGCCACTGCCTTCGGCTCAGGTCATGATCTCAGGGTCCTGGGATCGAGCCCTGCATCGGGCTCTCTGCTCAGCAGGGAGCCTGCTTCCCTCTCTCTCTCCTTGCCTGCCTCTCTGTCTACTTGTGATTTCTCTCTGTCAAATAAATAAATAAAATCTTTTAAAAAAAATTAAAAACAGAATTACTATATGATCCAGCAATTACTCTCCTGGGTGTATATCCCAAGAAAATAAAATCACTATCTTGAAGTGATATTGGCAGTCCCTTGTTCATTACAACATCATTTACAATGGTCAAGATATGGAAAGAGCTTAAATGCCCCATCAATGGGTGAGTGAATAAAGAAGATGTTGGTTATATATTGTCTCATTTTTTCCTCCCTTCCCCTATGATCCTCTAAAAAAAATATGTGGAATATTATTCAACTTTAAAATAGGAGATCCACCAGTTCAATGACATGCATGAATTTGGAGGAGATTATGCTAAGTGAAATAAGTCAGTCAGAGAAAGGCAAATAAATGTGTAATCCCATTTATATGTGGGGGGGAAGCTGAACACACAATAACAGTAAAGTAAAACAGTGGTTGCCAAAGACTGGGGCATAGGGCAAAAGGGGAAATTAATAAAAAGAAAGATAGCAGAATGATGGTTTTTATCCTCTCTGTACCTCAGTTTCCTCATTTATAAGAAAAGGGCCCAGTATTAGTACCTATCTTCCAGGATTGAAAGGACATTAAGTGTGTATAATCTATGCAGAAGCTTAGACTTGCTTTCCCCTTTTTGCAATATATCAATTTGATAATCTAGGACCAGCCGATTATCTTGGCAACACAGACCAATGCACACTGTCATGTGCTGCAGCTAGGCTGAAGTCACCTGTACTCAGTGATAATATCTGTACTCAGCTGGCTCACCTGCCCTTCCCTCACCCATCATTCCTCTTCTTAACTTGAAACGGAGGCAAGATGGCTCATCTATTTAATGCCAACATGAATCATGGGTTTCTGGAATTCAATTAGTGTTTGCTCAGTAAATGTGGAATGAATGATTAAATGACTTGATCAACACTGCTTAAAGGTGTTCCAACACTGCTGATAAACAGTAATAATACAATTGTGTAGCACTTCATAATTTTAAAAACACTTTGAAAAACAATATTCTATTACAACAACATGGTAAAATGAAACTTCAAGGATTATCAGCACTTTACCAAGGAGAAAACTGTGGCTCAAAGAGATGGAAATAGTTGCCTATGGCCACAAAAAGGCCAACATCAGCTGCCCAACCTAATTAGTCTGTGTGGTCCTGAGAAAAGGGTTTTTACTTCCACAGGTTTTCCCATGATTTCAATAAATTAGCAAAATCTGGATTAAATATTAATTGCCTAAGTGGTTTTTCCTGATTGTTGTTCATGCACCACCATAACTAAGAAAAGTGATTGTGTAACTTTAGGGAATAAGAGAGGGAATATATGACTACTCTGTTTATGGAAATCTTTTTCAAAGCTACTTCAAAGCTGTTTGTCAATGGCTGCACAGCTCACACAGTACAGTTTGTTATTTTTAATTACACAGTCTCTAGATTTTCTTCCTATAGAATTAACCTCCATAACATAGAATGAGATAAATTTTATACAAGCCATGCAAGAAATAATCATCAACACTTATTTCCCCATAATACTGTGAAATTCTTGACAACATTTTTTGTATAATTTTCATCTCCAAAGTTGTATATCTCCAATTAGAAATGACAGGGTCATCCCATCACACTTGATAGGCAAATCAATGTAAATCCATTTTATATCTTATACGGAAGTTTCAGTGTGTTGTAGAGGTTCTAGTATTCATTTTGCCAATAACTGTTAAATGATCATGGACAAGACAGTTAATATTTTTCAGTCTCATTTCACTCAAATCAGAATTACAGAGTTTTGCTAGTGATTTCTGGCTTTCCATCTACCTTTTAATTCCAATTTTATATACTCAATTGTCCAAATAAATCAACACAAATATAAATAATACAAAGAAAGCACAGCATTACATTAAGAAATCAAAATATGAGTTATAGTTATATTTCTATAATTAAAGTATCAAAAACCCATTTTTAAAAGCATCATTTGGAAATAAGTTGAAATTTTATTATATTAAGAATTTTTTTATATTAAGCATTTTTCAAATAAAAGTACTTTGACTCAGAAAATTTTTGTAATAAAAATGCACATTTTTGCTAGTTAATATTTTTACATTATAGAGAATAACACAGTTCATAATATATAGATATACCATATATTTTAGAATAGAGAGGAAAACACAATACTTGAAAGAAAATAGTTTGTCATTAGATCTATTTTTAAGGTCAACACATAATTTTTCTATAAGTCAATTACTACTTTCAGTTTATCTTTCTTGTTTTGTTTTCTTTTTTCCCTCAGCTTGAGGTTCAATTGACAAAATTGTAAGATATTTTAAAACATATAATGTGATACATTGTGATAATCTGATCTTATATGCGTTGTGAAAGCATTACTCCTAACTAGTTAATACATCCATCTCCTCATATATTTTTATGAGAATATCAAAGTTCTCCTCTTTTAGAAAGTTCAATTATAAAATTCACTGTTATCCACTATAGCCACCATGTTATGCATTAGATCCTCAAGCCTAATTCATCTTATAGCTAACAGTTCGTACACTTTTACCAACCTCTCCCCTACTCTGCCACCTTTCCGCCTTTGGCAACCACTTTTCTTCATTCTGTTTCTTTAAGTTTTTTTTTTGTTTGTTTGTTGTTTTTAATTAAGATGCCATATATAAGCCATACCATGCAGTATTTTTCTTTCTCTATCTGGCTTATTTCACTTAGCATAATGACCTCAAGTTTCATCCATGTTGTCTCAAATGGCTAGATTTTCTTTTTTCTCATTCTCATGTTCTTTCTCAGGGTTGAATAATACTACATTGTATATATATACCTTACCTTTGTTATCTATTCATCTGTTGACAGACACTTAGGTTGTTTTTTTCATGTCTTGACTATTGTGAATAATGCTGTAATGGACAAGGAGTGCAAATGCCTCTTTTATATTCTGTTATCATTTCCTCTGGACAAATTCCCAGAAGTGGGATTGCTGGACCATGTGGTCATTCTATTTTCAATTTTCTGAGGAAGTTCTATACTCTTTTCATGTGGCTACACCAATGCATAGTTCCACAAACAGTGAGCAAGGTTTCCCTTTCTCCTTATCCTTGTGAACACTTGTTATTTCTTTTCTTTTTGATGAGTCATAACCAGTGTGAGGTGATAGCTCACTGTGGTTTTGATTTGCATTACCATGATGATTAGTGATTTAGAACATCTTTTCATATACTTGTTGGCCATTTATACTTCCTCTTTGGGCTAAAGTTTATTCAGTTCCTCTACCCATTTTTAATAGGATTGTTTGTGGTTTTGTTCATTATGTGAGCTCCTTATGTATTTTGGATATGAGCCCTTTATCAAATGTATTATTTGCAAATATTTTCTCCCATTCCATATGTTGCCTTTTCAGTCTGATGGTCTCCTTTGCTGTGCATAAGCCTTTTAGTTTGATGTAGTCCCACTTGTTGTTTTGCTTTTATTGTCTTCGCTTTCAGGGTCAAATCCAAAAAATCATTGCTGAGATTGAAGTCAAGGAGGTTTTCCCACACGTTTTCTTCTAGGAGCTTTACCTTCCAGGTTTTATATTTTAAGTCTTAAATCCATCTTGAGTTGATTTTTGTGTATAAGACAGGGTCCACTTAAATTCTCTTGTATGTGATTGTCAATTTTTCCCAGCATTCCCAGTTTGAAAAAAAAAAAAAAACTATTCTTTCCTCACTGTATATTCTTGGCTCCTATGTCATAAATTGACCACATATGCATAGATTAATTTCTGGGCTCTTGATTCTGTATCATTGATCTGTGTGTCTGTTTTTATGCCAAAACTATTCTGTTTGGATTACTAAGGCTTTGTAATATAGTCTGAAATCAGGAAAGGTGAAGCTTCCATATTAGATCTTGTTTCTCAAGATTACTTTCGCTATTCAGTCTTTTGTTTTATGGGACTGTTTCTCTATTTCAATGAAAATGACATTGATATTTTGATAGGGATTACACTAAACCTGGGTGATATGGATATTTTAAGAATATTAATTCTTCCAATCCTTGACCACAGAATGTCCTTCCATTTATTTGTGTCTTCTTAAATTCCTTTGCCAATGCTTATAGTGCTCAGTATATAGATCTTTTACCTCCTTGGTTAAATTTGTTCCTAGGTATTTTACTCTTCTGATGCAACTGTAAATGGGATTGTTTTCTTAGTTTCTCTGACAATTTGTTGTCAATGTATAAAAATGCACCTGATTTTTGTATATTGGTTTTGTATTTTGCAATTTTACTTTTTTTGTTTAGCAGTCCTAATAGTTTTTGGTGGGGTCTTTAGAGTTTTCTATATATAGTAATATGTCATCTTCAAATAAAGATAACTTTATGTCTTCCTTTAAGATTTCGGTGTCTTTTATTTTTTTTCTCAACTAATTGCTCTGACTAGGATTTTCACTACTATGTTGAATACAATGGTGAGTGGGCATCCTTCTCTTGCTTCTGATCTTAAAGAATAGCTTTCAACTTTTCACCACTGAGTATAATTAGTTGTGGGCTTATCATATACAGTATTTACTATGTTGAGTTATCTCCCTCTATACCCAATTTGTTGAGAGTTTTTATCATGGATGGATGTTGACTTTTTGTCAGGTACTTTTTCTGCATCTATTGAGATGATCAATATGATTTTATCCTTCATTTTGTTAATGCAGTGTATCGTATTCATTGATTTCTAAATGTTGAACCATCTCTATATCCCCGAAATAAATCCCACTTGATCATAGTGTATGATCCTTTTAATGTACTGCTGAAAATTCTGTTAAGAATTTTTGCATCTATGTTCACCAGAAATACTGGTTTGTAATTTTCTTTCCTTGTAGTGTCTTTGTCTCATTTTGGCATCAGAGTAATACTGGCCTCATAAATTGAGTTCGGAAGTGTCCCCCCCTATTTTTCAGAGAAATTTGAGGATTGGTATTATTATTATTTAAATATTTGGTAGAATCCACCAATGAGGCCAACTGGTCCTGGACATTTTTTGTTGTTGTTGTTGGGAGGTTGATTACTGATTCAATTTCCTTAATATCAACTGCTCTGTTCAGATTTTCTATTTATGATTCACTCTTTGTTAGTGTGTTATTTATAGCATGAATTTTGGGATTTTCCAGTTATATTTATTTTATTAATCTCCAGTTTGATTCCATTGTCTAAACAGAGATTGTATGACTTCTATTCTTTTAAATTTGTTAAAATGTGCTATGGCCCAGAATTGGATCTATCTTGCTGAATGCTCAGTGTGAGCCTGAGAAGAATACGTACTCCATTATTATTGGGTGAAGTAGTCTGATGATGTCACTTACACCTAGTTAATTGATAGTTTTTTTGAGTTCAACTATGTCCTTACTGATTTTATGACTGCTCGACCTGTTTGTTTCTGATAGAGGGATACTGAAGACTCCAGCTATGGCAGTGTACTCATCTATTCTCAGCTATGGTAGCATACTCATCTATTTCTCCCAGCAGTTCCATCGATTTTTGTCTTACAAAGTTTGATGCTCTGTTGGGCACATACATATTCAGGATTTGTTGGAGAGAGTTTCTTGGAGAACTGATTCCTTTACCATTATGTAATGTTCTTCTTTATTCCTAACTTCCCTTGCTGTGAAGTCTGTTCTGTTTGAAATTTGTAGAGCTATTCATATTTTTTAAACGACTTTATTTACTTATTTGACAGAGAGAGAGACCAGAAGCAGGGAAAGCAGCAGGCAGAGGGAGAGGGAGAAGCAGGCTCCCTGCTGAGCAGGGAGCCCCATGCAGTATTCGATCCTAGGACCCTGGGATCCTGACCTGAGCTGAAGGCAGACACTTAACTGACTGAGCCACCCTGGCACCCCCTTCATATTTTTATTAAAGTTAGAATGATATATTTTTCTTCATCTGTTTATTTTTAATCCATTGTTTCTTTATATTTAAAGTGGTTTTCTTAAAAAGGATAAATAATTGTGTCTTACTTTTTGATCCACTGCAGCAATCTCTTAGCAGCTCCATTCAGATCAATATTCAGTGTGTTGTTCAATGTGATAATTGATATAATCAGATTAATATCAAATGCTCATTGCTCACTTCTATTTGTTGCTCTTATTCTTTGTTTCTATTTTTGATTTTACTCTTTTTCTGTCTTTTGTGATTCTATTTAAGCTTTTTTATCATTCCATTTTCTCTTTTATTAGTATATCAGCTAATTTTTTTTACATTTTTTAATGGTTACCCTTCATGTGAAATATACACTTAAAACTAATACAAGCTCACTTTCAAATTAAACTGTACCTCTTTGTAGGTAGAGTACCTTATAATAACAAAGTAATCCTACTTCCTCCCTGTTCCATGTACTGCTGTTATTTATTTCACTTATATATGCAAACATGAATATACAATTACATATATAGTAGTATATAATGCATAAATATATGCATTATATATGTGCATAAATATAATAGAACACATTATTTTTATAATTGTTTTGAACAAC
The DNA here is from genome assembly GCF_020171115.1 of Neogale vison. Lineage (NCBI taxonomy): Eukaryota > Metazoa > Chordata > Mammalia > Carnivora > Mustelidae > Neogale > Neogale vison. The sequence continues at coordinate 44,942,497 of NC_058096.1, read as the reverse complement.
TGTTTTCTGTTAGATCAAGTATAAGAAAAATAAAAGCTTTTATTTTACCTTCATTTATTCCTTCTTTAGTGCTATACCTTATTTTATGTAAATCCAAGTTTCTGATGTATAGTATTTTACTTCTCTTTAAGGAATTTTAAAATTTATTGCAAGGCAGGTTTACTAGCAACAAATTCTCTCAATATTTGTCTGAGAATGTCTCTTTCACTTTTTTTTTTTTAAGATTTTTATTTATTTATCAGAGAGAGAGAGAGGGAGAGAGAGCGAGCATAGGCAGGCAGAATGACAGGCAGAGGCAGAGGGAAAAGCAGGCTCCCTGTTGAGCAAGGAGCCCGATGTGGGACTGGATCCCAGGACACTGGGATCATGACCTGAGCCGAAGGCAGCTGCTTAACAAACTGAGCCACCCAGGCATCCCTGTCTCTTTCAATTTTAAAGAATAATTTAATAAAAAAGAAAGGATAATTTCAGAGGGTACAAGATTATCGGTTGGTGGTATTTTCCTTTAATACTTTAAATACTTCATCCTGTTCTCTTACTTGTTCTAAGAAGAAGACAGATCTAATTCTAATCTTTGTTCCATTATGGATGAGTTATTCTTTGCCTCTGCCTTCCTTCAGATATTTTCGTTCTGTTTGAATTTCTGCAGTTTGAAAATAATATATCTTAGTGTTGTTGTTATTATTATTATTATCATCATTATCATCATCATTTTGACATTTATCCTACGTGATATTCTTTGAGCTTCCTGGATCTATGGATTAGTATCTGACATTAATTTGGAAGAAATTCTTAAACATTATTCTTTCAAATATTCCATCTGTTCCTTTCTCTCTTTTCTTTTTTGGCATTCCCATTATGTATATGTTGCACCTTTTATAGTTTTTCCATAGTACTTAAATATTCTGTTTTTTTTTTTTTCCTAGAATCCTATTGATAGATCCTCTCATTCAGAGATTTCTTCTGTGTCCAGTCTAACAATAAGCTCTTTAAAGAGATTCTTTATTTCTGTGTTTTTTATTTTTTTTGTTATCATTTCTTTTCTTTTTTTTTTCCCTCATTCTTGGGACTTCCATCTCCGCTTACATTGCCCATCTGTTCTTGCATGCAGTATAATTAATCCATTAGAACCTCTAGCATATTAATCATTGTTGTTTTCAATTCTTCATTTGAATTAAAAAAAAAAAAACAGATGAACATAGGGAAGAAAAAAAGAAGAGCAAACCATAAAACAGAGTCTTAACTACAGACAACAAACTGAGGGTTGCTGGTTGGGGAGGAGAGTAGGGGAATGGGTTAAATGGGTAATGGTTATTAAGAAAGGCACTTGTGATGAGCAATGAGTGTTATATGTCAGTGATGAATCACTAAATTCTACTCCTAAAACTAATATTACGCCATATGCTAAATAACTAGATTTTAAATAAAAACACGAAAGAAAAAAAGTCCTGATTTGATCATTCCAACCATGTCTGCTTCTGATGTTTGCTATGTCTCTTCAGATTGTGTTTTTTGCCTTTTGGTATACCTTTTAATTTTTTTTTTTTTCTCAACAGCCAAACATGATGTACCTAACATTGGTTCCTGTGGTTGTTTCTGTTTGTGAGTCTCTGCTCTGAGAAGTCTATTCCTCCAGTCTTGGGGGCAACAACTTGCTCTGTATCTCACTCTTTTCTTACAGAAGCAAGAGGAATTTATTTTTTAGTCTGTTCAGCTTTTTATATTTATTGTTAGGACTTAGTGCCTATTATAATCTCCTTTATGTGAAACTGGATGGTTTTCCTTTTTAATCCCAGATAACTTTTTTTAGTAGATTAGTTTCATTTTTTTTTTCTGTTTGGAACACTAATGATGAAATAAATCTTCATATAGCATTATTAAAACAACCACCACGACAACAACAACCCATAGCTAATATACTCATTCTACATCAGAAGTTAAAACAGGGAAATAACTAGATTGTCAGGTTTAAGATCATAGGGAAAAAAGCAGTCAGTGTGCCTTATATCATGCTAACACAGTATAAGTAATGTAAGAATACGTGAAGGTGCTGCTCACAAAATAATGTTCCCTTTGGCTATTTATCAGCAAATCATCGATAAATATATCAACATATCCCATGATAATACTGGGTCATAATTAGCTTAATATCTTCTTTTTTTCCTTGAACATACCTATAAAAAGGCAACTTTTTAATAATGAAGAAAAATTCTCTCCACATCACTCATTGAAATAACTAAAAATATTTCTTAAGTGGTTATAATAACTAATAAAAGCTAACTACTAAGATCAATCAACCAATATTTATTAAGAGCCCACTACAGGCTTAATGAGTCTTAAAAACAGTAGGAAGAAATACGTTAAAAAAATTCATTACATTTGGGATTTTTTTTTCCCAAAAGCCTCCAGTGTAATTTTAATGTACAGCCAAGGTTAAGAACTTCTGGGTTCTCATGATAAAGGACAAACACTTAGCACAGCATTCAAGGCCCTTCATGTCTAGTCTCCTATCTCTTTTTCTTCCTCAGTTTCCTGCCTCACTCTTGTTCATTGTCTCTATCTATTCCTAACTGTTTACTGGTTCCCCACAAAATGCTATTACATGTGTTCTCCATGCCCTTGTACTTGTAAATTCCTCCGCCTGGAATGATTTGTAGTCACTAATCACTTGATGAATAGAAACTGATATTTCAACACTCGCTCCAGCTTCACTGCTTGTATAAAGTCCTTCAAAATGTCTGAAGGTAGATGTGACCATCTATTCCTTTGAAGCGACTGTAACCTGCATGTATTTACATCACAATATCTAGGGCAAGTTATCTCCATCCATTCGACTGTCTCTTCCTATGAGTAAATACACAAAGAATGAAGTTTACTCATAATATTATTGATACAGAGGCACTAGTAATATATTTAATAAACACTGTGTATGTTAGTTCAAAGGTAGTAATCTAGGTTTGATTCCAAAATCTTTGGATAATTTACTTGCTTGTGACCTTGAGCAAATCCCGCAAACTCTGACTTAGTTTCTTCAGATGCTGAATGTGAAAATGGCCTACTTTCTAATTCAGATGAGATGATGGTACAAAATAATGCACTGAATAAAACCTACCAATAATTTGATTACTATTAGCTATTATATAATTGTCATTGTGTAGTTAGGCACATCTATAAATCCTGATTAGGTAGGTGTTCTTTCTGCTATTTGATAAATGGTTAAAGCAAGGCCGAATGATTGAGCCAGTTTCCAAAAAACTTCTTATTTTTTGAAGAGGTTTTTTTGGGGGGATGGGACGCAAAAGGAGAGGGAGAGAATCTTAAGCAGGTTCCATGCCCAATGCAGAACCCAATGCAGGGCTCAATCTCACAACCCTGAGATCATGACCTGAGCTGAATCACAAATAAGACACTTATCTGACAGCCACCCAGGTACCCTCCAAGAAATTATTCTCAATTAAACAGAGGATGGGGATTCAGTCTCAGGCTTACTTAATTATACAGCTCTAAACAACGTAAAAAATAAAGAAATATAAGGAGATACAAATCAAGCACCTTACTGACCAAATTTTAATAATAAGCCACTCTACTCTATAAATTAACATTTCCTCCACTGGATACAAGCAGAAAATTCCCCTAACTCGTCTTTAATCTGTTAAAGTTGGAAGGGGAAAAAAAAATCAAGTTTTCTAAACCTTTACCTTTCTTTTCTTGGCAGATCAGAGCATTCTGACATCTCAAGCTTTTCATTACCGCTTCTACTATTTCAGAGTTAAGGTATCATTACACCTTCTAAGTACTTCCTACTTCTTTCATTTTGTCTTTCATTGCATTTATTTCTGAACAGAAGAAACATAGGTTATGCATGACTTTTCCTTTATTCCACAGCTGTCAGTTTTAATTAAAAAAAGTTAGGAGCAGAAGGCCATGTATATTCTCCATTATGGTTTGTAGAATAAAAATCATATTTTTCTTGTACATTTTTCCCTGTTTAATTCACTAGTAATCAAGGCCTGGGTTTATGCAAAAGTCATACTCTATGAAACCTGAGATATTAAATAATTATCAGTCAGACTGCAACAACGGAGATCTTCCTGAAGATTTTCCATCTTTCCCTAGACATTAAGTAAGGATTTTTATATATTTAAATAAATTTTATTTACATAAATTTATAATTTATAGTTATATTATCAGATCATGTTTTTTCCCAACCTTATCTAGTTAGTTACTGTGTTTCTTTTTTGTTATCAATTTTGAAGGAAAATATCATTTTAGGCTCTTTTCTCATCCAATGCCCTTGCAAAGAGGCATTTTAAACTCTGAAGAAATACTACCAGTTCTCTTAGTCTAGATTAGCTTTCCTAGTCTAGATCTCTTTGGCATGCTAAGAGATGATGTATTTATTCAATTCTCATACCCTTAGGAAGACAATATAGTTTGTTGGTGAAGAAGATAAACTTTGGAGCCATGATGTCCCAATTTAAATTCTTTACTCTGTTAGTTTCCTGGGGCTGCCATAACAAAATACCACAAGCTTAGAATAACATAAATGTATTGTGTTACTTCAGGGGCTAGAATTCTGAGATGGAGATGTCAGCAAGGTTGGTTCCTTGGGCAAGCTGACAGAGAGTATGTCTCATGGACCTTTCCTAGCTTCTGGTAATTTGCTGGTAATCTGTGCTTTTCTTTGCCTTGTAGATGCATAATTCTAATATCTGCCTACATCTTTACATAGTTTCTCCCTATGTACATGTCTAAGTCCAAATTTCCTCTTTTTATTAGAACACAGTTACAGTGGGTTAGGGGCCCACCCTACACCAGTCTAACCTTATCTTAACTGATTATGTCTGCAAGAATCTTATTTAAAAAAAAAAAAAGGTCATATTCCAAGGCACTAGTGGTTAAGACTTAAACATATGAATTTGGGGGGAACACAAATGAAGCCTTAGCACTCTGTAACTAGTACCCATTAACACTGTGGCAAGTTACTTAACCTATTCTTTGTCCTGATTTTCTCACCTATAAAATGGGGATGATAATGATAATGTTTATTTTTTTGATTGTTGTAAGGATTACATAATTGAATATATCAAAGTACTTAGTATGGTTCCCAGCAAGGAGTGAGCACTCAAAAACTCAGTTTATACCACTGAGCAGCTATTTCTGAGAAAATGGTCCATAGAAAAGTAATTATTTTAAAACCAAACACTGACAATTTTAAAATCCAAGTTCCTTAAAGGCCTGTTACTGGATATTTTAAAAATACAAGTCATAGAAACATATCAATTTTCTTCTATAGTTTAGAAATCAGTTTACTTTTTAAAGTACAATAGTCATATATGGAGGTTGGATCAATATCAGGCACAATACTTTGTGTTACAAATATTCTCGTGTTAATCAGGCAAATTGCAATGACCAAAATATTGTATAATATTTTAATACAAGGCAAGATCGGACATAGCACTAAACCATTCACCAAAAATCAAATTTATCACAAAGTAAGGGTTGGTTCAAGTCACCTATACATTTCCTTGTTTTCTATACTGCATAATGAAAGCTTTCCTAACACAGGATGTTTCATATTGTACTTAGATAAAAGCAAATATATACTATCCTTTGAAACACTAGCTTCCTGAGTCTATTAAAATATATCCCCACTCAACACCCAAAGAACAAATAATCCAATCAAGAAATGGGCAGAGGACATGAACAGACATTTCTGCAAAGAAGACATCCAGATGGTCAACAGACACATGAAAAAGTGCTCCATATCACTCGGCATCAGGGAAATACAAATCAAAACCACAATGAGATATCACCTCACACCAGTCAGAAAGGCTAAAATTAACAAGTCAGGAAATGACAGATGCTGGCAAGGATGCGGAAAAAGGGGAACCCTCCTACACTGTTGGTGGGAATGCAAGCTGGTGCAACCACTCTGGAAAACAGCATAGAGGTTCCTCAGAATGTTGAAAATAGAACTGCCCTATGACCCAGCAATTGCACTACTGGGTATTTACCCTAAAGATACAAACGTAGTGATCCAAAGGGGCACGTGCACCTGAATGTTTAGAGCAGCAATGTCCACAATAGCCAAACTATGGAAAGAACCTAGATGTCCATCAACAGATGAATGGATAAAGAAGATGTGGTATATATACACAATGGAATACTATACAGCCATCAAAAGAAATGAAATCTTGCCATTTGCGACAACATGGATGGAACTAGAGCGTATCATGCTTAGCGAAATAAGTCAAGCAAAGAAAGACAACTATCATGTGATCTCCCTGATATGAGGAAGTAGTGATGCAACATGGGGGCTTAAGTGAGTAGGAGAAGAATAAATGAAACAAGATGGGACTGGGAGGGAGACAAAATTAAGTGACTCTTAATCTCACAAAACAAATTGAGGGTTGCTGGGGGGAGGGGAGTAAGGAGAAGGGGGGTGGGGTTATGGACATTGGGAAGGGTATGTGCTTTGGTGAGTGCTGTGAGGTGTGTAAACCTGGCAATTCACAGACCTGTACCCCTGGGGATAAAAATATATGTTTATAAAAAATAAAAAATTTAAAAAATATATATCCCCTAAATTAATATTACTCTATTGAGGGTAGTAAAAAAATGATGCCTAATTCTCCTGGTCCAAACCTGGAAACTCTAAAGGCTCTAATTATACAAACTTGTATTTACTATTTACTTCATAATTAAGTTTTAGTAAAAGGGTTTATTTTTTTAATTATTTTTATTATGTCAGTTAGCCACCATATAGTACATTTTAAGTTTTTGATGGTAATGTTCAATGTTTCATTAGTTGCATATAACACCCAGTGCTCATCACAACAGGTACCCCCCTTAACACCCAGCACCAAGTTACCCCATGCCCCCCACCACCCTCCCTACAGTCAAGTAATCTTCAAAAAAGCTTCCTTTGGACTTCAAAAGTCCAATGGAAAAGACAGTCTCTTCAATAAATGGTGATGGGAAAACTGAACAACCACATGCAAAGAATGAAACTACACCATTCTCTTGTACCATACACAAAGATAAACAAAATGGATGAAAGACCTCAATGTGAGAAGGAATCCATCAAAATCCTAAAGAATGTAGGCAGTAACCTCCTTTGCATCAGCCACAGCAACTTCTTTCAAGACATGATTCCAAAGGCAAAGAAAACGAAAGCAAAAATGAACTTTTGGGACTCCATCAAGATAAAAAACTTCTTCACAGCAAAGGAAACAGTCAACGAAACTAAGAGGCAATCCATGGAATGGAAGAATATATTTGCAAATGACATTTTGGATAAAGGGCTGGTATCCAAGATCTATAAACAACTTACTAAACTCAACATCCCCCAAACAAATAATCCGGTCAAAAAATAGACAGAAGACATGAACAGACACTTCTCTAAAGAAGACATACAAACAGCTAATAGACACATAAAAAATTTTTTTCAACATCACTAGCCATCAGGGAAATACAAGCACAATGAGATACCACCTTACACCAGTTAGAATGGCCAAAACAAACAAGACAGGAAATAGCAAGTGTTGGTGGGGACACAGAGAAAAGGGAACCCTCTTACACTCATGATGGGAATGCAAGCTGGTACAGCCACTCTGGAAAACAGTATAGAGTTTCCTCAAGACATTAAAAATAGAGCTACCCTATGACCCAGCAGTTGCACTACTAGATATTTGCTCCAAAGATACAGATAGAGTAAAAAGAAAACGGGGAGGAGGCACATGCACCACAATCTTCATAGAAACAATGTCCACAATAGCCAAACTGTGGAAGGAGCCAAGATGCCCTTCAACAGATGAATGGATAAAGAAGATGTGGTACACATATACAATGGAGTATTACTCAACCTTCAGAAAGGATGAATACATACCATTTGCATCAATGTGGATGGAATAAGGGGATTATGCTAAGTGAGATAAGTCAAGCAGAGAAACACAATTATCATATAGTTTGATGTTCCACTCATATGTGGAATATAAGGAATAGAGCAGAAGACCACTGGGAAAGGGAAGGAAAATGGAATGGGGAGAATTTCTCTCTCTTCTAATTGTTAGTGTATAGAAATGCAACTGATATCTGTGCATTGATTTTATATTATGCCACTTTGCTGAATTCCTGTATAAGTTCTAAAAATTTGGGTGTGGAATCTTTGGGTTTTTCTAAATAAAGAATCATGTCATTAATGAAGAGTGAGAATCTGACTTCTTTGTCAACTCAGATGTCTTTTACTTATTTTTAATGTCTGATTGCTGAGGCTAGGACTACTAGTACTATGTTGAATAACAGTGGTGATAGTGGACATCTCTGTTGTGTTCCTGACTTTAGTGACAGCATTTTTTTTTCCCCCTGCTTTGTGGAAAGCCTGCTTCTCCTTCTCCCACCCTCCTTGCTTGTGTTTCCTCTCTCGCTGTGTCTCTCCCTGTCAAGTATATAAATAAAATATATTTTTTAAATTTATTTGACAGACAGATCACAAGTAGGCTGAGAGGCAGACAGAGAGATAGAGGAGGAGGAGGAGGAGGCAGGCTCCTTGCTGAGCAGAGAGCCCGATGTGAGGCTTTAACCACTGAGCCACCACCCAGGTGCCCCAAAATAAAATATTTTTTAAAATATCATTTAAAGTCATACTATTCTAATAAACAAAGAAAAGACTGTATAATCCAGGGACTTTTTTTTTTTTTTTTTTTTTTAGGTAGGCTCCATGTCCAACATAGGGCTTAAATTCAGGATCCTGAAATTAAGAGTCACATGAGCCAGCCAGGCAACCCATCCAGGGATTCTTTATAAAGATTTTTTTCCAAATAATTCTTCTATTCTTTTAAAACAGATTATCATTATCTTATAAGTGATACAGGTTCAGTGATTATAAACATTTTCAAGACATTAGTATTAAGAAACAATATTTAAATTTAATATCTTTGCATTTTTAATACTCTAGATATTGCTTGAAATTCTCCTTCCCATTTAGAAAGTACAGTGATCTAACAGGTTTAAGATCTGCTTTCTTTCTCCTTTGTGGTTACTAATTTAGTCTATCAGCTTTGCCAAGTAGCTTAACGTCCACATAAATTCCATTAGTAAAATAAGTGCAGTAATTTATGCTGCTTATTCACCTTAGAAAGGTGGAATAAAAAAGATAAAGTGGTAGAATTAAATTAATATTGAAAAGCATTTGGTCTTTTTCTTTATTTTTCCTAGTATGACAAATCCTCCATCAACAGGAGATATATTTTTATACGTGCATTAATGGGAGAGACTGCAGAATATAAAACATGTTTAAGTTTTTCAGAGAAATATCCTCTTTAAGTGCAAAGATGTTATCCATTCATTTTAAACTTAAATTAGAACAGATTTTCCTAATAACTACAGGCTCAAACAGGTTATATTTGGAATACCTAACTTAATATGATCTGAAATATAGTCAAAAAGATAAAAATGTACATGCACTTTAAATTTATAGTTCTTTTCATTATAGCACTAAAATGAGATACTTGGAATTATGTGAACCATTGCACGCAAGTGAAAAAAGTTTATAGAGCAAATAGCATAGGGTTTCAGGCTGTGTGTGTGTGTGTGTGTGTGTGTGTGTGTAGACAGAGTGGAAATAACTGCTGACAGGTTTTAAGAGCTACAGTAATAGCTAAGTAAGCGATTTTTAAGCTTTTACATAAAACATACTAACTCAAGCTTAACATGTATTTATTTCAAATATATTCCATTTCCTATGTATGACACTCATAAGCACTTAATAAGATTTCTTTCTTTTTTTTTTAAGATTTATTTATTTTTGAGAGAGTAAGTGTGGGTAGGAGCAGAGGGAGAGAATCTTCACACAGACTCCCTGCTGAGTGAAGAGCTCCAGGTGAGGCTTGATCTCATGACCCATGAGATCATGACTTAAATTGAAACCAAGAGTTGGATGCTCAACCAGCTGAGCCACTCAGGCACCGCTTAATACAGGATATCTTTCTTTCTTTCTTTCTTTTTTAAGATTTTATTTATTTATTTGACAGAGAGAGATCACAAGTAGGCAGAGAGGCAGGCAAAGAGAGAGTGGGGGAAGCAGGCTCTCCGCTGAGCAGAGAGCCTGATGCGGGGCTTGATCCCAGGACCCTGAGATCATGAGCTGAGCTGAAGGCAGAGGCTTAACCCACTGAGCCACCCAGGCACCCCTTAATACAGGATTTCAAACATGTCAAAAAGAATAAGGTGACACGAAGCAGACTCGATCTCTATTTCCCCACAAGATTAGAAGGATAGCTGTCACCCTGTTATGGATTGTCATATACTTAGTTTTAAGAAGAAATACACATTAATTGCAAAAATCCTTAAAAATTATCAGTAGTTTTCCAAGAACAAGAGAAAAAGCAAACGGCCACACCTCTCTTCTTTTGAGTATTTCTGAAGAACACAGACCCCTAATGCAGTTATTTCTAGTAGGTTTTATTTTTTAAATTATGTTATGTTAGTCACCATAGACTACCTCATTAGTTTTTGATGTAGTGTTCCATGATTCATTGTTTTTATTGGAAAAGAAGCATCACACAGAGTTTAAGAACGCAGATTACTGACAGGAATTAAACAGTTTGGTGTAAAAAGGAATAACTGTAATTAATTGTATTCCCTTCTTTTTGTACCATGTGGACTCTCTCTGCCAAAACTGAAAGCAATGATCCCCCTTCATCAGATATCTTTAAAAAGGGATATTTATAACCAATACTATTCTTGATAAACACAGGACACTTATTAGCCTAAGAGAAAGTGTTCTGCATGCCACAGTGTGCTCCCTTTTACAACCATTATAAAGCTGGGCTATGATAGCTTGCAACCTCCAAAACATAGCCAAAAATAAAATCTGAATCTGAAGCTTCGCCTATGAGATGACCCTGGTAATCCCAACCAGTTTGTATGAATCACTATTATTTTAACATTTTCTCCAAATCTGGAAATGTTGTCATTCAAAATATACCCTTGCTAGAGAGGCATTTGTCAGTGATAGCATGTGATCAAATTAATCCTCGGGTTGCTAAAAATCGAGAGGATGTAAAGTCAGCTCCTGGCTGGATATCAGGCAGCAAGGAGAGAACAGGATTGGTAGCTGCCACTGCAAAATGTGTTTGAAAACTCAGCATGATGGAGCTATAGGGGTGTTAGGAAATGATATAGCGTTTATCGTCCAGGAAAAAGGGGATGAAGGCAAACAGAGCTCTGTTTCTTCATTTTTGCTAAGCTATTCCCCCATTTTCACTTTGGCTGGAAACTATAGCCAAATCCCTGACTTCAGGGATCATTTTCATGAGCAAAGAACAGGTGGCCAATCTACTGTATGCATTCATAAAAGTGAAAGTGAAGCTAGTGTGGTCAAAGCACACGAAACAAGATTCCATATTGTTAAAGCACCACTTTCCCTTTTATTTCTCTAAAATCCACTTCTTATACATTTGATCTGTATTTCCTGATAAGAGAAATGGCACACATAGCAAACACAGGAAGTGTTGTTTCTTTTCTTTTTAAAATTCCCTGTCCTTACAGATTTTCCGTGGGAATGCTCTCATGTTAGATGGATCCATGCTGCCTCCTCTGAAGGGATTAGAGACTCATTTTAGGACTGGGTGAGAAAAAAATTCCTGACCCAGCCGCTGTTCTTAACCACCGACTAGGATAGGGCCAAGTTCCTGAGGAACCTCATTTAGCTGAATAGCTAAACCTTCTATCTTCAGGAATTTATTTTGGGGGGTGGTAGTGACCTAACTGTTCTTCTCTCCTCGGAGAATTTTTACTTCTATTTTCTATTCTCGTTTTCTGGAACATACCAGATTTTTTATAAAATTGTGCAGGTGAAGATGGAGGGATCCATTAACATCTCAGTCATGCAAACAACTTCAGATAGAAGAGCTGTTACTATCAATTTTAAACTGTCCTCTTGATTACTCAAAACTGACTCTAGAATTTTCGTCAGGCTGTTTCTCTTACAAGGTTTCTTTTCTGGTTCTACCATCTCTCCCATGTTCTCTTTAGTAGCTTTTCCACTCTTTCCCAAACAGGAATTTTTTACTCCTGTTGATTCACATGCACTCATTCAAGAAGTTTTTCCAAATAAAAGAAGTTATGTCTCTATGAAGATTGTCCTATTTGGGGACATTTACTCATTCCAATTTTTCAGTTTTATAAATAAGACTGAGAAAAAAATCCTCATATATAAATATTAGCCTGTCTTTATGCATTTTCCAAGAATTTAAATTCATGAAAATAGAATTAATGGATCCAAGTGTATGAATAGGTTTCAATATTCTACTTAATTGCTTTCTAGAACAGTTTATATCTTCAAAAGAAATGTTTGATATCATAGTATCCTGGGAGGCATGATATACCAACCTAAAGCTATAACATATCTAGAAAATACAGTTAGATAGGATATGCAAAGATTCTCCACACATTAAAAAAAAAAAACAGAAAATTAACTGAGAAAAAGATCGATAGACATAGTACCATAAAACTAAAAAGTTCTTCAAAAATATTAACCGTTGAGAAATGAGAGCTGGGGAAGGAAACTTCTTTGCTTTTAGTTAAACATTTAGCCTCAGATCTTGTTCAGATTCTCAGACCCGTTTTAACTGTTTTCTAGCCTTTTCCACCTGAGAAGTTTTTCAGAGCTAGACAATATTAGAAGATTGTACATGAATGTGGATTCGAGATAAAGTGACACTTGCAATAAAGCCACATGAACCTGCTTTTGTGTCAGCCTTGCTCCGTGCAATAAATATTCCTTCACTTGAGCCTTTCTCTTGCCCTCTTTTCCATCCATAAGTAGGTATCAGCCATTCTCATGCATGCAACATTGATCAATGTGTGCATGAATCCTCAGAAGGAAATCTTGAAGGGAAAAGAATGGTGAGTGGGGAAATTTGGGAGGCTGAACTCAATCTTGGTATCCAAACAGTAATAAACTTATTTAAAGACAACTTGAGAGAAATACTTGGGAATTAACATGACATATGTAAACAGCATGTAAAGAACTTAGACGTAATAAAAAATCATAATTGTTCCAATTTAATAGCTTTGGCTATTTTAGAGATAAATTAAAAATAGCCAATTCACATGGAACAGTCCCTCCTTTTACACTGAAATAGAATTAAGTAAAAGTTTTAAATTGGAAGTTGAGAGCAACTGCATTGAACAGAATAATCTTGGACTTAGGGAATTAATATATCAGTGACAAATACAATAAAGAGGAAATTTGTGGGGTTTTCCCTTAGTTTTATAGGCACCATATAAGCTTTGTAAATTCTGGTGTCATGTCAAGAATAGAACTTTCCACCAAGCTAGTGGTGCATTTGGAGAATGGGATTCATGTTATAAGCATTATGTGTGTACAGTGTGGTATATATAAAGTTATAATCTTTTACAATTAGGATATTAAGCCTCAAAAAATATTATCAATCTAACAGAGTCTGGCAAAAAGATTCCAACAGTCTAGGTTAATCATCTCCTGTGGGAGAAAATATTTCTGGCATAAAATTAAAATAATTTTTATGACATAGCAGTAACCATATTCCAGGTTCACATAATGATTAAAGGAGAAGAAATATATTAAACCAACTATAATATCCCTTATAATGATATTTATTTTTATAGGATAGAAATAATGCCTGCACCAACATATCGTAATATAACAACAATAAAGATAGACGCATCCAAAGATATAAGTAATCCACTATGTTTATTGGCAGATTCCTATTTTTTTTTCTATTTTTGTAACAGATTTCATTGTTTATGCACCACAGTCAGTGCTCCATACAATACATGCCCTTCATAATACCCACCACCAAGCTCCCCCAACCTCCCACCCCCCTCCCTTTCAAAACCCTCAGATTGTTTTTCAGAGTCCATAGTCTTTCATGGTTCATCCCCCCTCCAATTTCCCTCAACTCCTTTCTCCTCTCAGATTTCTAATTTTTTAACTAGTCATTTGAAATCCAATTTGTAAAGAGATCTATAATTATTTTAATTAATTGTTTTTTTTTTCTTGAGAGTACACCTTTATATTGGAGGGAGGATAAGAACCATAAAATGTTAGATTTGAAAATAAGAATATTATTGTAATTTAGGAACCAAATTGATAGTTTTAAGAGCTTTTGACATTCTAAATGTACAAATCTAAATGTCAACAGCTAATCACAGATAATCCGCTATTGATTTTTCCTTATTTAAAAATACCAAGTTCTGGCAGCAATTTCTATCTCTATGTTTTATAGGTACATTTTTCAAATATAAAATGCAGGATTGATCAGACTGCAGTTTACTTAATTTCTCAAGATAGATATTAGGGAATACCAGCAATTTCCAAGTTTTGAAACACTGCTAAAAGTATTTAAAGGACTTAGGAAAGAGAATTATAATAAAACAAGAAATTAACAGTTGGAGATAGCAAGAACCTATAGAAAGATTTTAATCTTTAAATTAAATATAATATAAACAATATGGGTATTGCCAATTGTACCTTCATCTAAAGGTAAAATATTCAGTAGAAAAAAACACATATAATCCTCTAAAATATTTTGTGGGGTTTTTTGGTAAAAGCAGCTACAATCATTAAATATATATCTTAAAGAACCTGATAAAACTTTGAAAGAAAAAGTCAAGTTGTACCACTTACTCGAAAGTTTTATGTTCAATGTAAGACATTACTTACTTGGATATTTACTTTGCGTTTACATGCAGAATAAATTTTAATCTTTAAGTGCAGATAAATGTAACTTTAAAATTTAAAATTCAATGTAACTTTAAAATTGAGGTCTCTGAAGGAGTTATTCATTTTAATTCTCTTAGTAGTTTCATATATTCATGATGATGAATCCTGATAAATGAGAGGCTCATTTTCATTTCCCATGGGTAACTCAAGCTTATTTGTTTGTAAAGTTTTATGTTATTTCTCTTCATTTCATCTTTGCAATAATATATTGTTGATATTTAACTGTCAGGTATATCTCTTCCATTCCACAATACTGCCCTGAAGGTCAGGAGTAGATCTTACTTATCTCATTTCTAGCAGTCACACAAAGTAATGGCCAATATATTAAATGAATATTTATTCTCAGTGTATCTATATATTAATTCATAGAACAGTACTTTTATCTTTTCATCTCTATAAACAACGGTTCATAGATGTGAAGTTATCTATGTAACAACTAATCCATATTAATTTGATATATAAATTAACATTTTAATTATTCACTGATACAGAAATAGCCTAATTAGTTAATCCTTAGGCTCTCAGAGCTTCCTGAAAATGGCTTGCCTTTGTATTTCCTGTGCCCAGCACAGTGGAAAAAAAGTAGCAAGTACCAATATATTTCATTTAAAATTAGATGAAGGTACCCTTACTATTGGGGTAGTTTGAGAATGTTAGAAAAAAAATTTATAAACAAGCCATGCAGTTTAAGAAATGAAGTGTTTATACTTATGTAATAAAAACAAAAATGAATAAAAAGCCCAAAGGTAACTATAGCTATACTGCAAATAAAAGTATTTGAGCACTTTATTATAGAAAGAAGCTTACAATTTTAACTGAATATAAGGCTTGGTTACATTTTTAGGAAAAAAAAAAGAAACTTCATTTAGTTTTAATAAGCATACTAAATCTTTCAAAATCTAACCTTTAAAATAAATTCTTAAATTTTAATTCTGCTTTACTAGATAATAGGGCTCTTGAAAAAAATGCATACACAGATTTCTGATCATAAACTAGAGAATATTATAAAGATTCTTACATATTTAATTTTTATTAAACAAAGAACCAAACTGATATCTTTAATAACTTGGCTGAACTACAGTTTTTCTAAACTATAAAATGAAGTTACTATACTATACAATGTAAGACAGTAAAAGTTATTGTACCTACCATAAGTATATTTTTGCTCTAATATAGTGTCATAAATATAACAGTAAAGTTGAAGCATGTTAATTTTTACTTATTTTGAACTATAGTAAGCAATATATTATAAAAACAGTATGTACTTCTGAAATTTGGGGTTTCTTTCCCAGATAAAATTGAGACCTCTTTCTGACTGCTCCCTCCCTCAATTATGCATATAAAACAGCCAAGCTAAGAGTGAATGTTCTAGTATCCTAAAATTGTCCAATTACACTCTTATTTTTTTGTTGAGATATACTAATTGTAAACAAGGACACCAATGTATAGATTTTATTTAATTTTGGAAACTGACAAAACTCTTACAATTTTTTAAAATGTTATCTACTAGTTTGCTCAGCTATTTCCTATTACACTTAATATAATTAATTATACTCATATTATATTCACTTGCAGTCACAAAATAAACATTATCTAAGTATTCTTTAAATCCAGAGGGAGTGTAGAAGAAAAATTGCAGTTTGGGGTTTAAGTTTTAGCTAGGATTCTCATCAACAGACACTTCCATACTTGCAGAAATTAAGGAATCTAAATCAGAATTTTATCCAAGATATCTAATGAGAGACCTCTTTGCCAAACGGGTTCAATTTTTAAGTAATACCATAATCCAGCTCTCTCTTCTACCTCTATTTTTCTTTCATTTTGGTATCTGTATAATCACTTAGCTACTGCGTCATATTTAAAAGTAAATTTCAGTTATCTAAGCTATCAATTTTTTATCAATTTTCAGTTATCTAAACTATCAGTTGGTCTCTGCACATTTTAATTCTCTGTACACTTCATTTCTATTATCTTCAGTTATATTAAAGTATAATCTGTCAGCAACAAAGGGAACAAATTTCTGCCTTTTAAAGTAAAAATTAAAATATATTAAGATATAATTCAACTCAAATTTAGGACAATCATTTATTAGTTTTTGATAATTCTTATCTGGAATACATAAATGTATTTCTTAGTATACAAAATAGTTATCCTTATTAACTTGCTTAAACATACCTATTAATAAACATCATAGGTAGGAAAATTTTGATTTGTTGATTTTTTTAAATTGTGGGCAAATGTTTTCCTTATTCTAGATATTGCCCTTTATGTACTATCTAATAATGTGTTTCTCATTGCAAATTCATGTACCACAAAATAGAAGTATCATAATACAGTATAACCAACCTGAAAGAATATATAATTATCCTACTGTTATTTTAAATTTAACATAATAAATGAATAATGTATATATTTACATATATGCCTACTTTTTATCAGCTCCAGATATTCAAAAACTAACATTATAAGACAAAAATAACTAATTATTTCCACCTCCTGAACATCCAGTAAAGGAGTATACTTCCTATGATCAGAAAGTAAGAATGACTTTTACACCTGAAGTTATGAAATGAAATAGAAGGAAGAGCAATGAATTCTCATTTATATCCAAGTACAGGTCATCAAGCAGGCCAAAAGCTAGAGGACTTATCAGTATCCCAGAAAAGCAGCTGAATGTATTTTTCATAACATGGACTAAAAGTACACACTTTAACCTCAATTCTTACTACAAAGGTCAATTAAAAGGTATGCTTGCTGCTATTTCATACTGGAAACTTGCATTTTCGTTTTCAACATAAGTTACAGTTTTTAATAATTAAACCACCTTAAATAAACACATCAAAATATGCCAGTCTAATATCCTTTGAATAAAAGCTCACTCCACATGTCAGTCCATGGGAAGCCATTACATATGTGAAATATATTTTGTACCAAGAATATATTTTTAAGATGCACATTTATCTTCAAATAATTAAATATATACCCATCATAAAACATTGGAAGATTCTTGTGAATCACTTTCATAAGTAAAATGCATAAAAGTTTGGTAGTATTTCTTTTCTCCCTTTCATTTCTTCCTAATAATCTCACTTATTGTAAATTTATTCATCTTATAAAAATTATCAAGTAACTAAAGATGATTCAACATCAACAAAGCAGACTGAGTTCCTAAAGAACAGAGACTATATGATAATCATCATTTTAGCCTCAGAACCCAACATAATTCCTGAGATGCTTAATATGTGATTGTTGAGTGACTTAACTTTGAAATAAAATGTAATATTAGATATTACTTTGAAGTAAGCGGTACAAAAATGTTCTATATTATGAGGTCTTATCATCAGTACTGCTATAGATTATCACATAAAAATGTGTTTTTAAAACATTTCTAATTGACTTTGTATCTGGTTTTAAGGAAACAAATTTTTCTTGCCAGATCTGAAAAGAGACTGGAAACCTGTCATTGAATTATACCTTCTGGGAGGGAAATTTCTCCTTGAACCCTTACATATGGTAAGTACACTACCTAGCAAATAGTAGACCTTCAATAAATACCTGTCTAAAGAGTGGATGTTTCCATTTGGTTTTAAAATATCTACTATTGACAACTGAAGTTGTATATCCCATAAAAAGTTAAATGTTTATTGAATGAAAATAAATATAAAAATAGCATTTTTAAGAACATTCTAAGCACTCAAGTAAAATGTGAGATTTATCATTTTGAATGTATATTTAAGTATATTTGAAAATGTTTAAATAAAGTCTCTTGAGAGTATGAATTTTCCAAATATACCCTAAGTATGTATGCCTATTAAGTTAGGACTATTTAGTTTCCTTATATTTAATAATGGCACTCATATAATATTAAAAGACAACTCAAAGTAATGGATAATTAACTAGTCAGGGAAATCTTTTAAATGACATGCAGTTTACTATTGTTTAGTGGAAAACCTGTTTCTTCCTTCACCCTGTCCCAAGAATACCATATACTTGGTATATGTAAAATCTCATTTACTGTATCTCTTAGAAACTTTCTGAATATTGGTTTCCCTTCATTTTAGCAAAATGCAGAGAAAAAAAAAAGACTAATGGAAAATATCTGAAACACATCCATTTTATATCTAGTATCACTTGGATTTTTTTTGTTTTCAATAATGATAATCTGATCCTAACAGAAATGAATAAAACTGGTGCATATGCCAAACTTCTAAACATTGCTCTTTTTAGCTAAAATCTAGATTCTGTTGGGATTACTATACTACTTTGTGAAGATGGACCCATTCACTTGTACCATTATCCTCTCTGATAAAAATATAGCTGTCTATGGAAAATTATGTTAGAAATACATTAACAAATGGCATTTGATCCAATATGAATGCATGTTATGTATAACCACTTGAAATAGCAAAACTGTATTATTAAATTACATTTCAAACCACAGCTTGAGCTGAATAAAATAGAAAATGGGTATTTCACCCCATCCCTCATATCTCATATCAATTATCAGTACTTATATATAGCAAGGTAATTTTTATGGGAAGTAATTAAAAATTTTTTTGGACCCCATGGGGGGAAAATGATATAAATGTTGAATATCTACATTAATTTCTCTGTAAAGATAAGATTGTCCCATAACTTCTATTTCCCAAATGCACCTCAAATCCATCTTTTTTTTCTCCATCTCTGTTACCACCACACTAGGTCAGGGTCCTATAGCCACTCTCTTGAACAAACTGCGGCAAACTCCTAATTCTACTCTTGCCATCTGCCAATTATCTCTTTGCTCACTAGCCATAATGCTCTTAAAGTGAAAATTTGTTGAACTTTCTCAACAGTTTCCCATTTTACCTAGAATCATATTAAAACACTACTTCTTACCATGACTCCTTTTCTTCTCTATAGGATCTAGTTCCTAACCATCTTTCAAACCTTACACTGTGCTGCTCTGTTCCGTGTTCAGTAAGCTCCAGTCACACTGAACACACATTTCTTCAAATGTGTCAAGCTCATTTCCCTTCAAGATCACTGCCCAGGCAGTTCCGTATACCTAGAATGCAATTCTCTCTACTCTATGATCAGCTTTCTCCTCCCTAGAATGTGGCTCAAATGTCACGTCCCACTCTAATGAAATTACAGATTGATCAAAATTCTATAGACCCAGTATCTCAAATATGTTGCACACATTAAATATGCATTATTAAAAAAATATTTTTAAATTATTTTTTGAAAAAGAACATGATAGATGTAGAAAAAATTTACTCTGTATAAGTTTAGTTTGATTATAATTGACTGTACTTTGGGCAAAGTCAACCCATTTTGATTACTTAACTATATGTATTGATCTCCACGGTATTTACACTCCCCAAAAAGTGCTGAGTCAAAGACAAGGAAGAAACTTCTATTACTGCTGGAGTCTTACTGATGTACAGTATAAAATACTATCTATCCTTTCACCATTTTGGACAAAGGCAGTATGTAGTTAGAAGTACTCAGGTGTGTACTGAGTACTTCTTCAGAAAAAGACTGAAACATGGTGCCTGCAATGGGGAAAAAAGATTGGGAGAAGGAAATACAAGAAATCTATAATGCCTTTTGAGCTAGTTTATACTGGCAATGATGAGAGAAGAAAGAAAAGGATTTCTACTCTAATATTTTTCTTAAATATTCTATTTTTTTAAAATATTTTATTTATTTATTTGACAAGCAGAGATCACAAGTAGGCAGAGAGGCAGGCAGAGAGAGAGGAGGAAGCAGGGTTCCTGCCAAGCAGAGGGCCTGATGCGGGGCTCAATCCAGGGACCCAAGCCGAAGGCAGAAGCTTTAACCCACTGAGCCACCCATGCGCCCCTCTAATATTTTTCTTAACATTTAATTTTGTAACAGAAAAGTAATGCAAATCTATATAGAAAAGTTTGAATGTATAAAAAAGTTAAAAAATGTAAACATTAATTTGGTCTTATACCTTAGATATATATTTTTCCTCTTAAGAAAATCCATATAAAACCACTTTATTCATGGTACTTCTGGTTTGAAGAAGAGATTCTTAAAGAACACTATAATATTTACACATGAAAAAGTTTTTAGATATGGTCTCATACCAAACCCAGAGCAAACAATACTTATATGATCAATACATATCAAAGATTTTATCTTTCTACTTTGAATATTAATCATAGTGAATAATTATACAATGATTTATTCTATTTGTAAATATATGATAAATTTACATTATAGGTTGTTTCTATAGTTAATTAGGAAGGCATGTGATTACAATCTCCTGCACCTTTACAACTATGAATAGTTTATCCATAAAAATTTAATCTAGGTGAAAGTTCTTTTTTAAATATACTTTTTAAATCATCCAGTTTCTGTCATTTAACAAAATTTTCAATATTTTCAGTAAAGTTGACTCAAATTTTCTGAAAAATTTTCAATTCATCCCTCTCTATAAATATAAGAACAGTATTTAGCTTTACAGTTCGTAAACAATACTTATGGAAGTTTAACTAATTTAAAGCTATAAATTTCATTAAGCAGATATTTTTCTGCTCAGGTATGCTCACCTGTATTTAAAAACAAATCAGTAGATTTTACATTCAATTTAATGAATTCAATGAAACTAACAAATCACACTATTGTTTTGCTTGTTTACTTAATTTGTCCTGAGTTCCCTGGGAAAAAACCCAAAAGATCAACTCACACAATGCTGGTAGTAAAACGAGTTCACTAGACCCTTGCATGCAAACCATATTTTGCTTCAACAAACTATTTCAATATCTGATTATTTTTGGAAACATGACCTGAAGAAATAAGTGAACTCTTTTTGGCTATACAGTACTATTTGCTAAAGCAGAGTAATCTTTGAATAAATGGACCCCTGGTGGCTACTAACCACTGTAATTGATAAACTTGGTTACTTACACATGAAACAAGATAATGCTTTATATTTACCTAAATTTCCAGAACAGAAATAAAAGCTTATGTAGAGAGAAAGTAGAATCTGTTATTTTTAAATAAAAATTGGCAACACCTAATAAATACTGTGGTTTTAAATAGAGGGAAAAGTAATGGAATAAGAGAAATTTGAACACAAATCATGTTTTCACTTACTTGATCAGATGAAGTGATCTAGGAAGCAACTCTACTTTCTGATCGATTCAAGGAGGTTTAGGTAATAGGAAGAGAGAGTCAAATTGATTTATTTTGTCTTTATAGTGCAGAGCTTCAGAGCCAGTTAAAGGGCAAGAGATGCTTCCTATAGTCAACTTACTCTCAGTACCTTGTTAAGCACCATGTTAAAAATTAGGTAGTTCACTTTTTTATCATTTTCATTTTACCTTGCCTAAGTATGGAAAAATAGGAGAGGGGAAGGTGAATCTATTCATTTCAACCATGATAGATTTTTATATAATTTGGTAAAAACAGATAAGTAACATTAAAAAACTTACTTTGTGAATATCCTTAATAAGAAAACAAGTTATATAAAAATGAAATTTTGCCCTCTAACAAATTTAAAAAATAAAACAAATTCCATTAACTCTTAGAAAAAGTTACTAGGAAAACAAATGCTATCTCCTTAAAATTAAATAATAATCATATTGCTAATATTTACTAACATGTGTATAACAAATCTGATTTACATTTTATATTATTTTTTATTGTATACACACTGTAATGGCCTGTTTTCAATGTTTAAAAACTGATATTTTTAATTCATGTTATTTATGAAACTGCAAGTTAAAAAAATTTCCAGAATGTTAATAATAATGTTCTGAAGTTTGACATTTTTTAACCATTTATATGATGATTTCAGTATTCAAAAATTATTTCAAAATAACATAAGGCGTAATTTCTAATCACTGAGTTTAGACTGTATAAAGCATTTTATAAGCTATTATTTGTGTATGATAAAAATGCCTGAGCATAGTTTCTCTATAATGAAGAATTCCTAAATTTTACTCAGCTTAGACTTTAGGTGAAATATTAGTCAACTATAATCTTATGCATAGCCTGTGTTTCTATTGTAACAGTGAAAATTCAGAGCTTTAGTAGTCTACCTTTAATGATCCTACTTAATGGATGGGTAAACTGAGTATTATTCATTTACAGACATTGTTTAAGCAAATTGATGAAAACACATAAATTATATACATGGTAAATATTTTAGGTAAGATGTCTTTAAAAACTATGGGAAAGTCATGACAATAAACAAATAAAAATTATTGCAAAAGCATAACAAATAACTCCTCCATGCCCTTAAATTTAATATGAATGTGAAAGGTTATACTTGAATACTTGACACATTTTGGTAGAATGGCACTTTAGTTGTTCAGAGATTCTTATATGTGTTTTATTTATGTTAGTTTCCTCAGGGCCTACAATGGTAACTAGTACACTTAATGAGAAACTAAATGCTGATTTAGGGAAATTATTGCATTAAAATAACTGTTAAAGATTTCTGGTAAATGACTCTCTTTTTAGTGAGGCTACTAAAGAGATGTATATTAACATACTAAATACTAGCATATCGTACAATATAAATATCTGAATTTCTGATTATTAAAAATTGTTTTTCTCTCCCTACAAAAAAAGTTCAAGTAAATAATTTTATGTTATTTTTTACAATGTTCTATTTTCACAGAGATATATTAAGTAACTACCCCTTCAATATGTAAAGCCAATGGAAACAAATGAGGAATGTGTGTGTGGAGGTATACACCACCACAGACAAGTATGGCACTATAGGTGGCACTTATTTTCTTTATCTTCAAAGGCATGACAGTTATGTATGATGTCCAAATTTACATATGCATTTGTGATTGCACTCTAGCAGGTAAAAAAAAAGAAATAAAGATAGAAAGAATGAATTAATTAGGAAAACATGTCAAAGGTACCAGCCATATAAATAAGAACTGATACTTATCCTGCATGATGATCTTTCCAAGTAAAATAAAACAGTCTTATGTTGACAACAAAAAAGGCTGTGTTGTTTTACTTGCCTTCTCATTCATCCTTCTCATCCTCACAAAGCAAGTGCACATCTTCATGTCATCTGACCTCCATTTTTAAATCCGTAAGTTATTTCGAGGCCTTACATGTTAATTGGTAACTATAACTTAAGTTTTATATTTGAGATCTTTAGAAAAGTGTGACATAACAGGTGACATATTGATAGTCATCACAGTGCCAACGAAAGCATCCAGCCAGGTACATGCTGGAAAACTTTTATGGTGGTTCGCAGCTTGCTTCAAGGGATTTAGATTATGCAGGTGGTATTTTTATAGATCCTTAAATATTCATAGCAGAAATCCACTGAGATATTTCTCATAAAGACTGTTGAACAGAAGAAAAGAAAATCTTCAAAATTCCCAGTGTTTTCTACTTGGTAAACCTGACTTCCACTTTTCACATACTATTCAGTTTCACTTTACACTTTACCTACCGAAACAAAGTCTTCTTGCTAAAAAAATCTGCCAGTGACTAGACTTTATGAATAGGATAGTCACAACTTGGAAATTCACACTTAATGTTTGTCTCCCCGCGCCCCACCCCCACCCCACCCCTGCCATCTCAAGGAAGAAACCACAAAAATAAATCTGGGCATCTGGTCCAGGAATGATTTCGAACAAGTCTACATTCGGTCTGATGGGGGTAAGGGGGCTGCGGCTGGGCGAGGGCAGTATAGCTACCACACGCAGAAGGCTGGTCTCTAGTCCTAGAGCACAGCGGGAGCTATCTGCTTTCATGAAGGCAAGTGAGAAGCTACATGTTACCGTGCGGCGAGCAACCGCGAAGGGCCGTGAGTCCGTTAAACCTGTGCCACAGAGCCTGACCTCCTGTGGAGACCGCTCTGCCGGGAGAGGTCCCGCGGCCGCCAGCGGTGGGACCCAACTGCTGCTGGTGCCCACACATCCGTTTAAAGACATTTGGGAGCGAAAGGGACAGCAACTCCTGAGGTCGCCGGTCCCGGCGCTCTGGTAAGCGGACAACCTTTGACCTCTCCTGTGGTGAGCCCAGAGAAGCCTACGCCGGGACGAAGTTAGCTGCAGGAGGCTACCAATGCACCGGTCCACAAAGCACCCGCCTCCTCCTGCCCCCTCCCCCTTCTTCTCCCAATCCCTTACCTTGGTTGTTGGAGACGTGACTGCAGTCGCCTGGCCAAGCTGTCAGCAGCGGCAAGAAGAACCCAAATTGCAAAAGAAATTCCCGGACTTCACAGCCCCCCATGACTCTCCCCAGCTCTCTTCTTCTCCCACTTAAAGAGAAGTGACAGCAGCGAGGCCAGGTGTTTTGCGTAGGGTAGGGGTCCGGGTCCACGTCTTCTTCCTCCTCCTCTTCCTCCTCCACCCGGCCCGCAGGAGGTGTCCCGGGGCGCCCCCCGCGCGAGGCCCCGGGGGCAGGGCACGAAGGTCCAGGCTGCCCAGGTGCAGGCGCAGCTGCTTCGGAGGAGGACGCTGCCTGCGGCGCCAGGGAGCTCCTGGCGGCTGTAAGCGAGCGGAATTGCATCCACCACCGTGTCCCGCTCGCGCGAGGACTATTCACTTGGGCCCGGGAGAGCGCGCGCGCAGGAGCGAGCTCGGGCTGTGGTTTGGGGGAGGGGAGAGAGGTGGCGGGGGAGGGCGCCTCACGGGGGGAATCAGGGGAGGGACGACCAGGTGCGGCGAGCAGTTCGAGCGGCCCGAGCGCCTCTCCGGACTGACGTGGGCACTTGCGGAGCCAAAAGACGGAGAGACAGAACAGCTGTGAAGCGGCACGGGGATCGCGGGCACTCCTCGTGCCGGTGTGGCCAGAGCCGAGCAACCCAGGTGGCTCCGCGGGGCCGCGAGGAGTCCAAGCCAGCTACGTGCGGGCTGCGCCCCCAGCACCTCGCCTAGGTGGCGACGGCAGCGCTTGAACAACGGACACCTCCAACTCCGCCGCGTGCGCGAAGAGCCTCGGCCTTGGCAGCCGCTTTCTAAGCATCTCTGAGGCCGGACTTAGTCCCCCAAGCACTTTGCTTCCCATTTCCCGGCAGCAGCGCCGGGCGCTTTAGGGCTAGTCAGCCCCTGACACCGCTTCCCCCTGACTTCATATTTCCGCCGCTGGAGGGGGTAAGTGCTGTGGGCCAGTGCTCCTGCTCTGGAGCTAGCCTGGTGGCGGCCGCCAACCTAACCCCTGCTCAGCTCGGATCGCCAGAACTTGCCCACTATGGCGAGCGCCTCAACTTTGTGGCCGCCTCCGCGGCTTCGAGTCCTAGTAAACCAAAAAGAGAGCAAGCCGCTGAGGAGAGTCACATCAGGCTGGATACCGGCGGGTGCCAGGCGCCGCGGCTCACTGAGGTCTTCGCGTCGCGCGTGGAGGTGACTTCGCGGTGGAGGTCACGAGCACTGTCGCAGTCATGGGTGCCGTGATTCCCGGGTCCCGGAGCGCCCCTGGGGTGCCCCCGGCGTGGCAGGGTAGGACCGTGCGCTCCGTACAGCCCGAAGGCTGAGAGGCGCGCGGCAACATCCGCGGCGTCGCCGAGTGCGCGGCGAGCGGGCTGCTCTCTCCACGCAAGCCGCCCCCTCGCGGCACCTACTCCCTCCCAGCGCTCGGGTTGGTGGGAAGCAGCCGACTCACTGGCTACTTGCTGGGATCACGCGGCTCTCAGCGCAGGGCCGGGGCAGCACGCAGTGCTAACAGAGAGAGGTCCCGCGTCCGTAGCCCTCACGCCCTCGCCCCGCGGCCGAGGCGGGCGCAGAGGGCAGGGCCGAAACCGCCAGCTCTCTTGAGCTCCGCCAAGCCTTGCGCTCGGCCCTCCTGGCAGCCGTGGCTCAGATGCTGCCAGTTCGGCGCTAGAGGGGGTTAGTCGACAACAAAAATGCCTCCACTGTTCGCAGGTAGAGGCGATTCCTCGCACAAGGGAGGAAAAAGGAAGGTGGAATGCTCTCAGACTAAACTTAATGCGGTTTGTTTTGTTTTGTTTTGTTTTGTTTTGTTTTTAGGGCGGCGCCGAGCAACCCATATCGCTCGTGAGGGGTTCTGTAATAGTTCTGTAATAGTTTATTCGCTGTTATAGTCATTAGCGTCATCATTTTCTTTCAGTCACAGTCTAGTGAGGTTGAAAAGCCCTCCTCAAAACTCAGGATATTTTGAAGAAATATTTATGGCAATGGAGAAAGCTGAACCGAGAAGAGAAAAGAGCGGTATTATAAAGGGTAGACTGATATATTAAAGCTGGCAGAGGGCTATGGCCGTGGCAAGTGTTGGGGAAATGGTAGATCAAGGAGCAAAGGGTCAGCGTTCCACGCTTACAGAATTCTGGAAGAGAAAGGATCCTCCCCTTTGATGTGTTTGCTGTCGTGTTTGTGTCATATATGGTAGATGAAGTTCCGTTATTGGCTTAAATTCAACTGGAAGCGGAGAAACAAGGGCAGCGAGAAAGAGGTCGTACGTCTAATTCAGCTGCGTGGAAAGAAATGTGAAATGCAAGTGGTTTGGGGAATGTAAGGAAGGTTTCTGATTGGTGACTGTACTTTCACTCTACTTACAAATTCAAACACTGCCTCTCTTTAAAGGTGTCCACGCCAATTTAAATATATGCAAATCGCTTATGAAAAGACAACCAAGTATGGAGTTTATATATTCATACTTAAAGGAGTAAAATTTGATTTTACTACTGATTTTACCACTCTTTCTGATATTGACTGACCATATGGGTATTTGCAGACTCAGCTTATAATTTGCAAACTGTAAAATTAAAAGACTGCTTTATACTGTAAGTTGTTAAATCTAAATACATGTTCTTAGAAGTGTTAAGGATTCATTATACTGATGATCAATGAATATTTTTTCCAACACTTTTTTACTTACTGTCAAAGAATGTATTTCCATGACCTTTCTAAAGTTAGATTTCAGTTTTTAAACTGGATTTCTATATTTACCCCGGCCTACAGTTCACTTATACAACTTTTGTTTGTTTAAATAAGTCATAGTGAACATAATATATTACTTACCTGGTCAAGTAATTGATAGTTATATTCTGTTATTGGTTTTTAAGAAAAAAAATTACAAGATTTTCATCAATATTAAAATAAAAATATGCTTTCTATATTCAGATATTGTCAATTGTGTTTCTAGAAGATAATGACCTCTTAAGTAAAAACTCATCTTAAAGAACATGAATGAAAATATAATTATCATGACCTTTGACTATATTGAGATTCCAAAAGAATAACTGTAACTATTTGACCACTGTTATACATTGTATGTACATATAAATATACATATTTATATATACACATACACACCTGTATAGGTATTCATTCTCAAATATTTGTTGAGCTCTTTTATGTGCTCAGTTCTCTTCACTTAGAGACAAATTGAAAATATAAGTAAAAGTAATTTTTTAAAAGCTAACTTTTTATTTAAAATATAGTCATGGTTATCTTATGTGAGGTAGAAGCAATTTCACTTAACAGAAATGTACTTGCTTTCTGATTTTCTAGCAGTGTTGATATATTTGCTGACATGTGACAGTTTCAAAATTATAAGCCACTCAGTGAACCAGATGCAATATTCATGTAGATTTATCTGCACTTGTCTGTTTGAATCATACCCATATTCAGAAAAGCATTCATGTCTCATTCTTCAGTACTATATTCAGAATTCTTTTGTATTCTTTCAGACTGCTGTTCTTCATGATATATGGTACATACACCAGGTCTGGATTTGGGTAAGAATGATTAAATTTTCATTAAATAAGGAATATATGAGGTAAAAGGGATTAAGAGGTACAAACTTCCACTTATAAAATAAATAAATCACAGGGATGAAAACTACAGTATAGGGAATATAATCAATAATATTGTAATAACTTTGTATAGTGATGGATGGTAACTACACTCATCATGGTAAGCATTTCGTAATGTAAAATGTTGACTCACTTTGTTGTGCACTTAAAACTAATATGATATTGTATATCAGCCACTGTTTATTTAAATATATATATAAAATGCTGAAACTAGCTTAAGCTTCCATTTATAGTAGAAATAATAGTGTTCACAAATACTATTTGCTTTTTAAAATGATGAAAGAAAAGACTCAACCTGCAATTAATCCCTTTGAGGAAAAAAAGGATTATAATGTTTAATACTCAGCATGTTTCAAGGCTTGAGAAAGTCCTAAGTATTTTATTCTAGTAGAAGAGTAAATTAATCCATTTATATCTGTAATTTGCATTTTCGAAGGTCAGAGTAGAAGCAACATAAATAAAAAGTGTTGATTTTCAGGTATGTCAAAATATCAGGTCTTAAAATATTAGTTTAGTACTTTGAATAGCTGTAATTGTCTAAGTCTTTTTTGTTAATATAAAATTTAGAGACATGCTGCAAGCTATTATTGCTGGCATGTCATCAAGTTTAAACTATAAATTCATTAAAAGCTTAAGTTTTATGTTTTACCATGTAGACCACTAAAATAAAAAAAATCCACAAAGTCAAATATAGTTAATTTGAGGCCCTTTGCTTTAAGAAAATATGTAATCAGAAGGAAAACACGCTTCAGAAATTTTTCTTTGATATTAGGAGGTAGTTAATATTTTTCTGCAAGAAGACATGCAAAACAGTGTTGGGTATTTTACTTTATTGTTAGTGTATCAAGTCTTATAATTTTCACAGAAAAAAGAACCAACTTGAGTCTAGATAAACATGATGGTTTATTCTGCTGTGATATTGCATTTTATCTTGGTGTTATATGACACTTTATAATAAAAGGAAATATATGTATAAATATGTACACATATACATATACATCATTACAATATGTACACATACATACACATTATGTTGTATCCTATATATCATATACATCATGTACACACCATATATGTTATATGTGTGTGTGTGTGTGTTTGTAATTCAATGAAAACCTCTCTCTAGTACTTTTGTAATTCAGTAACATACACCATATGAGATTTCCATGTGTATCTATGCTAAGCATTATGGGGAAGGTACAAAGATTACATGGATTTAGTTCCTAACCATCAGAAGTGTGTATTATATTGAAGTCACAGACATACGAATTTTTCCAATAAAAATGCATTATGTTATCCAATAGTGGAGTTTCAAATTATTATAGTTAAGTAAGAGGAAAGGAATCATGCCCTCACCCTTTAGACATAGATCTTCACCATTACTACTTTTACTTAAACTTTTGGTAAGGATTGGTTCATCCTCTGAAAGCTAACTCAAGAACTTTTATTAGCGTCAAGTACAGTACTAACGTTTATGCAGAATGGTCAAATGAGTCAACCAGATTAAACTTACTTGCTTTTTTAATAAGATTTACTCAAGAGTCTGTGTGGCATCGAGTATCCACAAAAATTAATTTTACCTAAATTATGTACATAATTTTTAAAATTATATAATTAATTTATTTCAGTTTTATTAGTAACACTTTAATTCAATGTCTTTTTCATGCCCAGTTGAATGAAAACTTCATTTCTATTGAATAATAAAAAAAATCATTAAAGAGCATATTCTAAATATCAAAAGGAAAACAAATGATAGAAGTAAAACTACCTTTAAAAAACTCTTATATATGGAAATACACCTATTTCCATCATTAAAAATAAGATAATACCACAGGAATACTGATATTAATTTCTGTGCAGGTATTCAAATTAGTCTATCAAAATAGACTTAGTCTATCAAGTCGTATATTATACACGCATTAAGACACTTCATGCTCTGCTTCAGGAAATGACAAAGCTGTTTTGCAATAAAATTCTTGGGTATGTCAAATAGTTAAATGTTAAATTTACTAATATTATTCATGTTAATAATCATATCATTTTAATTATCTTGATACAAATAATTTAAAATATGTTTTCTTACTACAAATTAGAGGTAGATTAAAAGTGTCAGATGAAGGATTTTTTACCTATAAAATCCATCTCAAACTGGATTTTATAGGTAAAGTTCTTTTTTTAAAAATGTTTCTTGCATTTTTGAAATTCTATATTTTTTGATATATATTAAACTTAAAAATATAATAACAATTCTTGAATGACATCTCATTATATTTCCAAGTGACCTGTAACAACCCAATGAAAACTTAACATGCCTAATATTTACGTTTTGTGAGGGGTTCCACGTAATTTTAATCATAGCATGTTTCTTACTATAGCTGTTAAAATGTTTACATGGAATACAAAATTTTTCAGTATCATCTTTTAATTATTATGTGGTTAAAAATTATATGTAACTCATTTATACCATTTGACAATGTATGGTTCTTCCTAGTTTTGCCTAACTTTGATCCCATATACAACTTTCCCAAGAACCTCAAGAAATTTTTAGAACAGAGAAAGTTTCTTTTACATCTCTACAAAAATAAAAATAAATAAGTAAATAAATAGCTGTTTGTTTTTTTTTAAAGATTTTATTTATTTATTTGACAGAGAGAGATCACTAGCAGGCAGAGAGGCAGGCAGAGAGAGAGGAGGAAGCAGGCTCCCTGCTGAGCAGAGAGCCCAATGCGGGCCTCGATCCCAGGACCCTGAGAACATGACCTGAGCCGAAGGCAGCGGCTTAACCCACTGAGCCACCCAGGCGCCCATAAATAGCTGTTTAAATACTAATTATATTTTAGTTAAATTTACCATCTTTAGTAATCCTTTAATAAAAGATAATTGAACTCTTACATATTTCAACTTAAAAAACGACCTACTTGCCATTTTTCTGTTAAAGGTCATTAAATACTTAAGTCGTTGTAACTTTATAACTTATTATGTGTGAATAATATATACTACAAGTCTGATGTGCCCATTCGGAGTTGCTTTGAAAATGGACTTGTGCTACTCAGGAACTAAATCCAGGTATAGAGCCCAGATGAGACTTCTCTAGCATCCCACTGTTAAATTCTATTTATGGTTCATAGTATTAGAAGTACACTGATGTTCATAGTATTTGGAATTCGACTGTAATATCTTTGTTACTTTTAGAGGTAAAAATAAAATTTTATACATTAATGAAGAAAAGCAAATATAAACACTATTTTGACTTTGATTATTACTAATATATAGTCAAAGACTATTCTTGATTTATTTCTTCCTGATTTATTTTGCATCATGGTTTAAGATATATAAGAAATTGGAAGCATATTCATGCTTTTGAGTATTTTTATCCAGTAAAAATTAAGTTTCTTACTCATTAAGCATCTGTACAATTTCCAAATAAGATATTAAGATCATATGTGATTATTCCAAAACAAATGATATATTAATGCTACCTAATAGAACTTAGTGCAATGTTAGAGATTATTTTATATATATATATATATATATATATTATTCAGTGTTTGAATGTAGTCTAGTATGACTGAGGAAATGAATTTTTAGTTTTTCTTAACTTTAATAAATATATAATTAAATATCCATGTGTGGCAATGGCTACCGCATTGGATAACACATATTTTATATATATGAATATAGATATACTTTTATTCTCTCTCTCTATAGAGAGGGTTTTGTTTTCAAAACTTCCATGTTTATGATTGGGGAAATTAAGAAAGGGATTTGAAAACCAGGTAAACATTGCACACAGTACCCTTTTTACAAGAACAGCTATTCTCTACAGCAATTCTGTCACACACAGTCATGTTTATCATGAGCAAAAATATAACACACCTTGAACAATAACTCTGCTGGTACATGTGTTTACATGGTCTTTAAAGCTAGCCTGACATGATGTGCTTTTTTTTATATTACATTGAGTTGGTCAGAAGACATTAAAAACCGTCACCTGATAGAAATCCATATTATTTAAAATTATTTCAATTCTGAATAGGATTACTTGCCCAGTGTGCCTAATCTTGGATGCTACAATTTTAAAAATCACTCAAAACCTGCCATCAACCCTGCTATGCCTACTGTGACCATTACATGGCCAGGGTTTCACAAAATTACAGTGAATTGAGAGACTCAATAACAGTAGAGGAGGTTCCAAAACTAATAACCTTACCCAGAGATTTGTTAAAGAAATAACAAGATTTTTGCCTTGAGATGTTGTAACATGTTTGTCTTTCTGTTTGTTTGTTTGTTTGTTTTCTCTCTTTAATTGTAGATTTGCATGTTAACATATTGGCAGGATATCATTCTCGTGTTAGTAGATTTTTTAAAATATGAGGATTCTTAGGAAAGCCTGAGAATCTGTTTACCACTGTTCCATTTATATCATATCCTGTGTGTCACTTGATACTATCATTCTGTAACTTTAATTTTCTATAAGCACCAAAAGAGAGAGAGAGAGAGAGAGAAAAGAAAATCCAATAAAAATGTCATCTCCTAAAGAAATCTTGAAATATAATAAATTATTAATTTTTCTGTTACTTAGAAAGCAGTTACATAGTTTTTACTATGCGCCAGATACTATCTGAGTACAAATAATAATTCCAGATAATAATTACAAATATTAATTATAAATAGGAATTCCATTTATCCTCAAAACAACACTCTGAAGTTGTTGCTTTTGTTATCCTTATTTTATAGATTAGTAAGCTGAAGTGCGGAACTTGCCCACAGTCACCTTGCCAATAAGTGTTAAAGCAAGGATGTGAACCCAAGCAATATGGCTCTGAAAGCTATGACTTTCATTGCTATGCTCCCTCCCTTGTATCCTTGCATGTTGAACCAAATATACACAAGAATACACATATTTATTTCCATATTTCTGTGTCTCTTTCTGTGTAAAATGTATCGAATTCTATAAAATTAAGCTCAGTTTGTGGAGTATTTTCAGTGAATTTTCTTCCCAATTTTTGCTGTTCGCAAATGACCTCATTCTTCTTTCTCATGACTCAACATTTATACTTTGTGACTCTTGCAGGATAATTTTTTTCTTTAAATTTTTCTTTTAAATGGCACCTGTGTCTCCCAATGCTACTAACTCATATTTGTTCAGCTATTATATTTTGCATTCCATGAATGCATCTTTCTCTAGGTACTGAGTATTAAAGTGGTGAACAAATGGACAAAACAGCTTGCTCACACAGAACTTACATTCTAGGGTTAGTATGTAGTAAGTGCATATCATATGTCTCACACTGTTCTAAATACATTTATACATGTTAATCCATGAATATTCACAGCCCTATGAGGTAGGTACTTTATTGTAACCATTTTACAAATGATGAAGCCGAAACATACAGATTACAAGCTAAGAGGAGGCAAAGCAATAATTACTACATTTTAAAGTAATTGCAATGCCAGCAAGAACATCAGCAAAGAGAAGAAATAGGAAGTTTGGGCAGTAATTCTGAAGTGAGTTAATAGCAGTTTGTCTTAGGATGGTGACAGAGAGGAAGAAGTGGATGGATTTCCCATATACTTTGAAGATAGAAAGGATAGGACTTCTTAATGAATTGGATGGTGGTTCATGCTATCTCATTAGTGACTAGAAATGGCTGACATGCCTAATGAGATAGAAAACAAATTTACATTTTTCAAAGCCTATTCAAGCCATAATTTGAAGACCTTGAAGCAATATTTCTAGCTTTTGAACTGTATATTTTCTGAAGAAGTAATTTTGTCTTTCCTCAATTATACCTAGAATTCTGTCCCCATTCTTCCAGAAAATCAAATTGGAGTTTTGAAACTACACACAAAGGCATAATGAAATTGTTAATTCAAGGAACTAGTTTAGAATATAGCATTTATTTTCATAAAAATTAGAAAAACTAACTTTGAACCTTACTTAAATTAGTCATATGTCTTGTGACTCATCAAAACATATTCACCATCTATATCACTGTGTTTATCCTAGCCCGGCATCAACTCTTACTGAAAGAATTATCATTTCTAAAGCCATATATGAGTTTATCCTGTGTTTATCAACTAGGCAGGGACTGAGTAATCCACTACCAAAAATGAGGAAATCAAATCCTCACTGAAAATATTCCCCAGTTTTCAACCAGAAAGAACAAAAAGGAGGATTATATTAAACGCTAATATTCTGTGTGAGTATAAAGACTATTTCACAATTGTACTATATGTTACTGAGAAACATTTTAAAAAATAAAAACTCAAGGATAAAGTACATGAGTATTTTACCCTCTTGCCATTATGAAAATGGTTGTATGTTTATGCCAACAATCAAAAGGATAATGGAGTCAACTGATACACTTTGTTGCAAATTTAGAACATATTTTCCTTTTTAAGTTATCCTTTTACATTTTAAAAGTAGCATAACAATAGAATAGAATATGTGGAAATTGAAAAGAAAATGTGGAATGAATATGGGAAACTGAAAAATAACACTGTTATTGTACTATTGTAATGTTGTAATTACTGTTCTTGCTTTAATATATTTCAAGTGTCTTAACCTTCCCCTTCAAGTACATACTCTTACATGCATTCAAATTTATGTTGCATTTCAATTTCTCCACTGGTTGATTTTAAAAGATTTAGTATTTATTTATACACAAATTGTCTTATGATGTGAATTGCATAAAAGCGTATGAAAATGGCTAGGAAAGAAAGGCATTGCTTGGGGCGCATGGGTGGCTCAATCAGCTAAGCTTGTACCTTCAGCTCAGGTCACGATCCCAGAGACCTGGGATAGATATCCCCACTTCGGGCTACCTGATGAGCAGGGTACCTGCTTCTCCCTCTTCTCCACTTGTGCTTTCTCTCACATCTGCTTTTGTTTTCTCTCTCTAATTATCTCTGTCACTATCTCTGTCTCTCTCTCAAATAAATAAAATCTTTTTTTTTAAAAAAGGCATTGCTGCATGAGATAGATGATGCAAACATTGTGTCAAATAAGATTTTTGTAGGTTGCATGATTTAAAAAAAAATCCACTATTATTAACATATATAATATTGATGCAGAATTCCAAAGTGTTGAAATGGGTTTGGTTTTTTAATATATGAAATTATTTTGTAATATTAGTTTATGGGGAAAAAAAGCACAATGCTTTTCCTAAATAAAGTCTTCATATGTTATAATGACAGAAATAAGATGATGATTCCCTGAATTGTAAATTCAAGACAAAAATGCAAAATAATGTAAAGGAATCCATTTCTTTTACCCTGTTTTTAAATATTTCCTTTGTGCACATCCCTCCCTAATCTGATAACTCAATTTTTTTCTTTATTTGCCTTTCAAAATACAATGTAAAGGAATCTTTTTTTATGATATGTGTAATGGAAGCAATTGGAGCCATGCTGTTCTATTTTATCAAAAGCTATCAATTCAACAATACCAGTACCAATGATATGCAGTTGATTATTGTGAAGCTTGACAGATAAACTATCCAGAGTTACACAGGTAGTGTAGTATTTGCTCATATTCTCTGTATTCTTTAAATTATCAGTATGATTTATCTAACACTGACTTATTTCTTGGATAGAAGAACAAATGTAAAGTTGGACTTTTAAAAATATTTCAATCCTTTGTTTTAATATTTAAATTAAATAATAATATTTCCATTTGGCCTAAAATATTTTTATTCTGCAGTCCACCACCAATTTAGCTTATTTCTTTAGAAAGAGCATATGATATATAAACTCAGACTATTTTTTTTTTATTATTATACTATCACATGTCAGAAAATTTTATTTCTATTACAGTTTGGCTGAGTGTATAATTCTAGGTTAAAAATTAATTCTTAGCAGAATTTTGAAACCATTCTTCATTGTCATCTGTGATTGCTACAAATATATTTTGATGTTAGAGATTTTCACTTCAAAGAATCTGACCTCCATTTTTCCTCTCTTTCTGAAAACTGTAAGAATCTTCTAATTATATTTGGTGTGCTTAAATTCAAAATAGTGCATTTAGAGTTGGATTTTTATTCTTAATTATTCTTCCTGCTCAGTATTTATGAAAGCTTTCAAAATAAAAAAATAGTAATAATGGCACCTTTATACATTTGTCAAAACCCATAGAATTATACAGCAACAAAAAACTGAACTTTAAAACTCATAAACTATGAGTTTTATTTAATGTATCAATATTGGCTCATCAATTGTAATAAATATACTAATGCAAGATGTTAATAATAGGAGAAACTATGTGGTAGGGAAGGGGGATAAGTGGGAATGCTCTGTACTTTCTGCAAAATTTTTCTGTAAACTTAAAACTGCTCTAAAAAAAGTCTAGTTTTAAAAGTAACACCTGTATTTTTCTTTAGGAAATATTATTTCATTATTTATATTCAGACACACTTTGTTTCCTATTTTTAATGTTCTGTTATATAGATTTTAGACTTCCTGGTTTGCCTTTTTATGTCTATTATTTTTTCTTTCATATTTTCCAACCCTTTTTCTACTTGGCCAAATTTTGGAGAACTTACTGCCTGTAGTTCCTATTAATTGAAAATTTTAACACTATTATTTTTAATTCCCAAAATTCTGAGTATCTGATTACTCCCTTTTAATAAAAGTTGTTTTGTTCTTTTTGTTTTATACAGTAATGTTTTCTTTAATATTTATGAGTAATCTATGAATGAGACCTCTGGTTTCAAATGATAGAAACCTGTTTCCAACTGACTTAAGCAGAAAAGGAGAATGACATTCATTGGCTATTACTAGCTCAACTTTGTTCATATGGACAAATTTTTTTTTTAAGATTTTATTTATTTATTTGATAGAGAGAGAGATCACAAGTAGATGGAGAGGCAGGCAGAGAGAGAGAGAGATGGAAGCGATGCGGGACTCGATCCCAGGACCCTGAGATCATGACCCGAGCCAAAGGCAGCGACTCAACCCACTGAGCCACCCAGGCGCCCCCATATGGACAAATTTTAACAAATTACCATTGCCAGAGAGATTCAGAATTCTCACTGCTCAGAACAGGTTCACATGTCTATTATTTTTTTTCCATTTTATTTTATTTCTTTTCAGTGTTCCAGCATTCATTTTTTATGTACCACACCCAGTGTGTCATACAATAATATGTGTACTTCATAATACCAACCACCAGGCTCACCCAAACCCCCCCTCCAAAACTTTCAGTTTGTTTCTCAGAATCCACAGTCTCTCATGGTTTGTCCTCCTCTCTGATTTCCCCCAACTCACTTCTCTCCATCTCCCAATGTCCTCCATGATATCCCTTATGCTCCACAAGTAAGTGAAACTATATAATTGACTATCTCTGCTTGACTTATTTCGCTCAGTATAATCTCTTCCAGTTTGTTCATGTCTATTCTTAATACCAGGGGGTAAGTTAATCACTATGAGAACCATGCAAATTGAAAGCAATAGTGGGGTGATTCTCAAAGAAGAAAAAAAAAAAACCCAATGCTGGTCAGACAAGAATAGTTCATTAGAAGAAAAACTATTATACAGCCTCAAATATCTCCATTTTCCAAGATCATCAGTTTTTTTGTTTAATTAGCTTATTCTTTTTGGAGGGGACAGTGTAGAAGTGGAGATTCATTTTTCATAAAAGACTAGTTGGTAGCAACTTCTTTATAGATCTGTCTGCTGAGGTAAGTGAAACAAGCAGAAATAAACTATTAGGACTACATCAAAATAAATAGCTTCTGCACAGTAAATGGAACAATCAACAACACTAAAAGGCAACCTATAGAATGTAAGAAGACATATGCAAGTGACTTACCTGGATAAAGGGTTGGTATCCAAAATATATAAAGAATTATCAAAACCAACACCCCCAAAAAACAAATAATCCAACTAAAAAGTGGGCAGACCACATGAACAGGCATTTTTCCAAAGACATCCAGATGGCCAACAGACACATAAAAAGATGCTCATCATCACTGATCACCAGAGAAATGCAAATCAAAACTACAGTGAGATACCACCTCACACAATTGTCAGAATGGCCAAAATCAACAACACAAGAAACAGGGGTTGGCAAGGATTCAGAGGAAGGGTAACCCTCCTACACTGTTGTTGAGAATGCAAACTGATGCAGCCACTATGGAAAACAGCATAGAGGTCCCTCAAAAAGTTAAAAATAGAACTACCCTATGATCCAGCAACTGCACTACTAACTACTAAGTTTATAATATTTCATACTCTTTATAAAAAGAATATGAAAACACTAGTTCAAAGGGATACATGTACCCCAATGTTTATAGCAGCATTAGCTACAATAGCCAAATTGTGGAAACAACCCAGGTGTCCATTGACTGGTGAATGGGTAAAGAAGAGGTGGTGCATGTATACAATGGAACATTACTCAGCCATAAAAAAGAATGAAATCTTGCCATTTGTAATGACATAGATGGAGCTAGAGAGTATTATGCTAAGTGAAGTAAGTCAGAGAAAGACAAATTACCATATGGTTTCACTCATATGTGGAATTTAAGAAACAAAACAAGAAAAGGAAAGGAAAAGTAAGAGAGTCAAACCAAGAAATAGAATCTTTACTATAGAGAACAAGCTGATGGTTACTAGAGGGGAGTGGGTACACTTGATGGGTCAAATAAGTAATAGAGATTAAGGAGGGCATTTGTCATGATGAGCACCAGGTGCTGTATGGAACTGGTGAATCACTATATTGTACACCTGAAACTAATATTACAGTATATGTTAACTAAATGGAATTAAAATAAAAGCTTTTTAAAAAGATTTTATTTATTTATTTGACAGAGAGAGACACACCAGGAGAGGGAACACAGGCAGGAGGAGAGGGAGAGGGAGAAGAAGGCTTCCTGCTGAGCAGGGAGCCTGATGTGGGGCTCGATCCCAGGACCCTGGGACCATGAACTGAGCCAAAGCCAGATGCTTAATGACTGAGCCACCCAGGCGTCCCTAAATAAAAACTTTTTTTAAAGTCAAATTATTTTTATTCTCAGTCATATTTCTAAATGAAGGACTAATTAATAAAATTAGCTGGTATGGATATTTGTTAGATTAATCAGGTAAATCAGGTTTCTCTTCAGGATTGGAGGGTTGACAGAAAATAAGTTTACTTTGGCAGGAAGCAGTCAGTCTACTTAGACTTTAATCCATCCTCATGCCAGAATAATAAACTCTTTACTCTGAGGGAAACAAAACCCATTTTAGGACCTTTGCCCTTTCCAGAAATTCAATTCTATTTCTCTAGAGATGGTCCCTTCAGTTTGTCCCAGGACATACATTGCTATTGTTGGTCATGCTGTAGGCATGGTATAAAGCCTATCTCTGGAACCTCCCAGGAAGAACATCTCTCATCTTTGCTCCAAACATATATGAATCCTTTATACTGTGTGCAAAAAATGTTAAAATTGACATTTTGACAGTGAACAGATACCAAGATAGAGCAAAACCAGATTATTATGTGTATTACAAAGGAACTTGGGAGTGAACCCACTCACTCCATGTCCTTTGGACCCATCTGCTAGAAAAAAGATTAGGGCTCAGAGAAAGAGGCTTATGAAGAAACTTCTGTGAAAAACATCTGTTGTCTTATTGCAAAGATAGAATGGTGGTATAAGTTGAGAGAGATCCATCAGACCACTTCAAACTCATGATATATTTGTTGCATCTAGAAGACATTGAAGGCAGGTGTATAATTCACTCCTAGTATTCTACTTTTTCATTGCTAGTACCTTAGTAGTATAAAACAATTATTCCATTACACATGGACTCAGTGGGGCAGGAATTCAAACAGGACACAGTAAACAGGGCTAGTCTCTGTTTTATAGTGTGTAAGGCCTCAGCTCAGAAGACACAATGGTTGTGGGTGACTCAGGCATCTTCCCCCACAAGTCTGACAGTTGATGCTGGCTGGTACCTCAGCTGGGACTATTGATCAAAACTTCTGCACTTGACCACTCTATGTGTTTCAGGCTTCTTCAGAGAATGTAGTCCCCACATCTCAGTGGAAGGAATATGAATATAACATTGTAAGAAGATCATGTGTGCTGAAAGATCTTATGGTTGTTTTAGAAAATATATCATACCTGAGAAAGCCTAAGTAGTTTGTGAAAATAAGATAAGGGTGTCTATAATGGGAGCAGCCTGAACCTCAATTTGTTGAACAAGGAATGAATGGCACATATGAGAATGAATATTCAATCAAGCCATTTTGAATTCAGTCTCAAAGGAACAGTAAAAGGCTGAAGAACTCCAGCAGTAAAAAACAGGAGGTATGTCATCAAGGAAATGCAAATTAAAACAGCAAGGAGATACCATTACACACTTCTCTGAATGACCAAAATCCAGAATACTGAAAACATTAAATGCTGGTGAGGAAGTGGAACAAAAGGAACAGGTGGTAGCAATGCAAAATGGAACACTTGGAAGAAACGCTTTGGCGATTTCTTAAAAAACTAAGCATACTTTTAAAATATGATCCAGAAAGTGTGCTTCTTGATATTTACCCAAAGTAGCTGAAAATTTATTTACACACAAAAACCTGCTCCCAGTTTGTAGCAGCTTTATTCATAATTGCCCACACTGAGAAGCAACCAAGCTTTCTTTTTTTTTCCCATTTATTTATTTTCAGAAAAACAGTATTCATTATTTTTTCACCACACCCAGTGCTCCATGCAAGCTGTGCCCTCTATAATACCCACCACCTGGTACCCCAACCTCCCACCCCCCCACCACTTCAAACCCCTCAGACTGTTTTTCAGAGTCCATAGTCTCTCATGGTTCATCTCCCCTTCCAATTTACCCAAAAGCACATACCCTCCCCAATGTCCATAACCTTCCCCCCTTCTCCCAACCCCCCTCCCCCCAGCAACCCACAGTTTGTTTCGTGAGATTAAGAGTCACTTATGGTTTGTCTCCCTCCCTATCCCATCTTGTTTCATGGATTCTTCTCCTACCCACTTAAGCCCCCATGTTGCATCACCACTCCCTCATATCAGGGAGATCATATGATAGTTGTCTTTCTCCGCTTGACTTATTTCGCTAAGCATGATACGCTCTAGTTCCATCCATGTTGTCGCAAATGGCAAGATTTCATTTCTTTTGATGGCTGCATAGTATTCCATTGTGTATATATACCACATCTTCTTGATCCATTCATCTGTTGATGGACATCTAGGTTCTTTCCATAGTTTGGCTATTGTGGACATTGCTGCTATAAACATTCGGGTGCACGTGCCCCTTTGGATCACTACGTTTGTATCTTTAGGGTAAATTCCCAGTAGTGCAATTGTTGGGTCATAGGGCAGTTCTATTTTCAACATTTTGAGGAATCTCCATGCTGTTTTCCAGAGTGGTTGCACCAGCTTGCATTCCCACCAACAGTGTAGGAGGGTTCCCCTTTCTCCGCATCCTCGCCAGCATCTGTCATTTCCTGACTTGTTGATTTTAGCCATTCTGACTGGTGTGAGGTGATATCTCATTGTGGTTTTGATTTGTATTTCCCTGATGCCGAGTGATATGGAGCACTTTTTCATGTGTCTGTTAACAAAACCAAAAGACAACTGACAGAATGGGAGAAGATATTTGCAAACAACATATCAGATAAAGGACTAGTGTCCAAAATCTATAAAGAACTTAACAAACTCAACACCCAAAGAACAAGCTTTCTTTAAGTAGATGAATGAATAAATTAATTTTGGTACATCCAGACAAAGGAATATTACTCAACACTAAAAAGAAAAGAGCTATTGAGCCATGAAATGACATGGATATGGGAGCCAATTGGAAAAGTCTACATACTGTATGATTCCAACTATATGACATTCTGGAAAAGGCAAAACTGTGGAGACAGTGAAAAAATCCATGGCTGCCAGGGATTTCTGGGTGGGGAGGAAAGAATAAGTAGATGGGGTACAGAGAATTTCTAAAGTATTGAAAATATTCTTTCTGATACTATAAAGATGGATACATGTCATTATACATTTATCCAAACCCACAGAATGTGCAACACCAAGAGTGAACCACAATGTAAATTATGGACTTTGGGTGTTAAAGATATGTCAATGTAGGTTCATTAATTACAACAGTCCACTGGGGGAGGATGTTGCTAACGTGGGGGAGGCTACACACATGTGGAGGAAAAGGTATATGGAAAATCTCCCTTCAGTTTTATTGTGAACCTAAAACTGCTTTTAAAAATAAATTCTTTAAAAAAAAAATGAGAGATAAACTCTAGGTTTAGAGAATGTTGAATGAGTCACAAGGGTCCAAATGAAATAGAGATGCCTCTTCTCAGTTCAAAGGTACTGCATGAGAAAGATGGCCCCAGATGTAAAAATTTACAATAGCATCTCACGATAAAGGACAAAAAAAAAATCAGTGTTAAACTCCTGCCAGAACCAGAAACAAAGAAGTCACCAATGCAAATAAAAATTTT
Source organism: Neogale vison (assembly GCF_020171115.1). Classification (NCBI taxonomy): domain Eukaryota; kingdom Metazoa; phylum Chordata; class Mammalia; order Carnivora; family Mustelidae; genus Neogale; species Neogale vison. Next base: position 44,899,498 of record NC_058096.1, on the reverse strand, counting down.
TCTATCCCCTTAAACCTTTTCCTTCAAATATCAAACTACAGCTAATGTGGGAAGACTCGGATGTGAAGAGAAAGCAGAAACCAACTATACTATTCAACCTAAAAACATGTAGCCCCTCAGGGTTAAGAAAAGTAGACCTAAAGGAGGAGAAAAATGTAAGAAATCATACTCTTGAATTAATTAGTATTTAATTAGTATTTTGATGGATATTCTGTATTCTAAATTGAGTCTACAGTTATGAGGTTGACTATCCCCTGTCTAAAACAGAATAATCATGGGATATGCCAAATTTATAGTGCAGGGAAAGATTTTCTTCCCCACTGGGAAAAAAAATGAAAGAGATAGGAAGAAATCAAAGTAGATTTTTATTTGGATGGCATCACGTTAGCCATATGTTTAACCCACCACATACAAGTTCTGGCCTATCAGTCTTCAAGAAATCCATCCATATTTCTATCCATTTAGTAATCTGGTAATACTACTTCTGTGAAATTACACATTTTTATTCTTTTCTGCTAGCAAGGACAGAAAACATACATCCCCAGATAAAATTCAGTCCCAACCAAAAATACCCAGTCAGATTAATACAGAATATTCAACATAAGACTTCCCAACCAATTTTCTCTAAGTCTTGTAATTCTTTTGCAGAAATGGAACTTCTGATCTTCTAAATTTTTTGTTGAAATCCTTGCCTCACCGTCTCCTTCCAGATTAGGTAATGCCTAATATGACAATAATAGCTTCTTTTAGGTGACAACTGGTTCACATGTATTCAAGACATCAGTTTATGCTAGAGTTAATCTATGAAATATGGAATGGACCTTGATAAATCCCTGATGCTGCACCTGAGTTTATATGAACTATGTATTGTTGTTAGAATTGCAGGTCCATAGATGTCACATTATCCTGTTGAAGAATTGGAACAATATTCCTCAGATGGTTACTTGACAACAACAGAAACATTAGAAGTCTATCGAAAGCAAACTAAAAGTTATTCCTTTCTGGGATTCACTCAAATGGTTTGCAAAATAAACATTTCTGACTGCAGAAGTAAGTGATTTGACATTTGTGGGAATGCTTTGAATTTAAAGGAAAACAACAGTTCTGTTATGTTAATGTTATGTCAATAAAACAATAAGATAAAATTTAACTAGTTTCATTAATAGTAATAGCCATGTTATTTTCATTTTTCATTGTAATGATTATTCAATTCATTAAAGAATCATTAAATTCATTTCAATTTAAGAATCTTCATTTTAAGGGTAGAAACAGTTGCTGGTATTTAATAAATGGGAGGATATTAGCATGACCAAGTGAGAGTATTTGTAGATGTGTGAGACAATAGGCATGTTGAAAATATTCTGAAAGAGAATTCTAATAGAATTGCTTACCAAAAACATTTTCTTGTACAGAGACTTATGATGTTCTTAACAATATCTGATAAGACCCTTGGATCCAAATAATGTGAACCATAAGGTATTGTGATTTTCCATCAATGTTTGGAAGATAAAAATATTAATATGGACAGCAGATCTTCAAGATAATGAAGAAAAGGAAGTGTTACTATGACAGAAGGTATTACTGTTTTCTGGGTAGCTTTGTAAAATATGATGGGTTATTCTTAAAATACTAACATAACAAAACCTCTCTGGGATGTACAATATGATTATACTTCATGTTATTTCTAGGCTTTGTACCTGAGAAAGCATTCAGATAAACTTAGTAGAATATGGTAAATAAAAACCATATGTACAGAAAAGGATGTTCATCAATCTGTTTTCAATATCTGCATTGTATAGAATATATGCTTAATATATCTTTTTTCAGTGACAGTTTTATGTCAGCCAATAGTTATCTTGACAATCTTCTTGTAATTGAAAAGAAGTGGTCAATAATGAAAATGCAAAGGTAGTTCAGAAAAATATAATGACAAAAGAAAAAAGTTAATGATTAACTGATTTCTGTTTCATCTCCTTTATATTAAAAAAGCGATATTGAGGTTCTTTTTTTTTCTTAAGATTTTGTTTACTTGACAGACATCACAAGCAGGCAGAGAGGCAGGTAGAGAGAGAGGAGGAAGCAGGCTCACCAGTGAGCAGAAAGCCCAACTCGGGGCTTGATCCCAGGACTCTGGGATCATGACCTAAGCCGAAGGCAGAGGTTTTAACCCACTGGGCCACCCAGGTTCCCCGATATTGAGGTTCTTTAAAGGGAAAGTAAACAGCATGCATTTCCTTTATATTAAAAAAGCAATATTGAGTTTCTTTAAAGGAAAAGTAAAAGCATGTAATAATTTATTTTAAAAATATGATGTGTAAATTCATATTTATGGGTTCTTTAGGCAAAATTTGTGGGCAGATATGCATTTAAATCCTAATTTTTTTCTCCAATTTATTTATTTTCAGAAAAACAGTATTCATTATTTTTTACCACACCCAGTGCTCCATGCAAGCCGTGCCCTCTATAATACCCACCACCTGGTACCCCAACCTCCCAACCCCCCGCCACTTCAAACCCCTCAGATTGTTTTTCAGAGTCCATAGTCTCTCATGGTTCACCTCCCCTTCCAATTTACCCAAAAGCACATACCCTCCCCAATGTCCATAACCCCACCCTCCTTCTCCCAACCCCCTCCCCCCAGCAACCCACAGTTTGTTTTGTGAGATTAAGAGTCACTTATGGTTTGTCTCCCTCCCTATCCCATCTTGTTTCATGGATTCTTCTCCTACCCACATGCTTAGCGAAATAAGTCAAGTGGAGAAAGACAACTATCATATGATTTCCCTGATATGAGGAAGTGGTAAATCCTAATTTTTTAAAACACTTGAACAGATTTATAATTGCTAATTGAAGAATGTTTTGGTGTATGTATCCCCTGTAGCCCATCCCATGTACTCACTGGGTGAGTTTTTACCTGTGTGAGACCCTTTTGGGAACTTAATATCCAAATATGGCTGTTTTCAGTTCCTTCCTTCTGGAATGTGCATATTCTTCCTCACGTCAAAAGGTAGAATTTAATTCTACCTCCCCTTGAATCTAGACTGGCTGTAGTAATTTATTTGAACTATTAGAATGCAGCTTAGATATGATTTGGAACATCTGAGACTAGATCATAAGAAACCCTTGGTTTTCTTCCTGGGCCTCTTGGAATGCTTGGGATTCTGATTCTTGGAACATGACCTACCATGATATAAGAAACCCAAGTCAGGGGCACTTGAGTGGCTCAGTGTGTTAAGCCTCTGCCTTTGGCTCAGATCATGATCTCAGGGTCCTGCGATCAAGCCCTGCATGGGGCTCTCTTCTCAGTGGGGAGCCTGCTTACCCCACCTCTCTCTCTGCCTACCTCTCTGCCTACTTGTGATATTTTTCTCTCTCTCTCTGTCAAATAAATAAATAAAATCTTAAAAAGAAAAGAAAAGAAAAGAACCCCAAGTCACATGGAGAGGCCATTGAAGTGTGCTGGTTGACAGCTCCAGCAGGGCTCCCAGCTAACAGTATCCATGGCCAGTCACGTAGCTGAGACTTCTTTGTTGTTTGGCCCCAGTTAATCTGTCAGAAGATTCCAGCCCCAGTTGCATGAGAGACCCTAAGGAAAAAAAAAATTTTCAGTTGACCCCAGTCAACTCATAGGCCCATAAATAAGAACAGATAATAACCATACAATAAAATTGTAGTTTTAAATTGAAAGAATAATAAATTGTTTCACATCACTAATATTTTGGCAATTTGTTATGCAGCAATATAAAACAGAAGCAATTCTCAATAATCACATTGTTTGGTATTCAAGGTCTGTGAGCTTTCCTCCAAACACTAACAAACTGATATAAAATTGAGGTAATTTTGGTCAAACAATCATGACATGCATGACAGGTTTACCCCTATTTAGTTGTAAACAGATGATGCTGCTTTCCTAATTTTACAAATCAGAGTGATAAACACACAAAATCATGTTTTTCAGTTTATAAGTATTTTAGGGAGGAATTAACATTATATTAATTAATAAATTGTTTCTCCTCATGGATCAAGAACCCATACTGAGCTAGATGTTAGGCTGCTTGTGTGGAAGCCTGAGTTGTTAGCATTTAGGTCTTAAAATAACAATCTATTTTAGGAAATGTAGCAAAGGAGGTAACTAATTCTCATTGTATTTTCAAGTGTTTGGACAAATAGGTTTGTTCATGCTTACAACTTAAAATATATACTGTATCAATCATCCTAAAGAAAAAAGATACATGTTTTGCTTCATTTTGTAAATTTTATTTGAATTTGGGGTTATGTTTAATTATCCCAGAAAAATTGCCAAGAGAGTATTATGTTTAGTTATTCCAGAAAAATTGCCAAGAAAATACTATTTTCCTCTCATGGTGAGATTTTTGACTATTGCATTTTTTGAAAATTTACATCTAAAATTTGAGAAAAATACATTTTAAATGTTTCCTAATTTCTTACCTTCTCTTTTCCTCCCTCATTTGTTTCTTTTCTTCCTCCCTTCATCCATTTCTCATTTTCTGATTTGTCACCATCTATTTATATCTCATCTTCTAGAAAGATGACATAACTAAAGCAAGGAGCTAGGATTCAGGTGACCAAGTTTCTATTCTAAATTCCACAAGTAACCAGATATGTAATCTTTGTTCACAATCTAGAGGCCTAAATTAATCCCTTGGAAACTTTAGGGGATTAAAATAGATTACTTTTTAACCTTTACCTTTGTTGCTTTAAAATTACACAATCAAAAATGTGTAATACAAGGCAATTACAATGTAAACATCAAAAGCTAATTTGGATAAGATATTTAAAAAGTGTACCAGACACTTAGTATGAGTTATATACTGTAATGAATTGAAGTCAAAATGAAGAGACAAATTACTTTAGGCTATTTAGTTCTCATAATACGATGAAATAAAGCATAAAATTTCTCTGTGGAAATAAATTCACTTTTCTTCATTGACTTCTAGGAGAAATAAACATGATTCCCATGTGTAAGGGATATTGGGTAACATAATCGAACCTGTATTCTGTTACAGTATTAAGGGACCCATCTATGTACTCCCATAGCATCACAGACATATCACAATCCCTGCATATAACAACTTGTGTATTTGTGTATTTTAACAATTTATGTACCTATTTGTCTAATGAAACTGAAGTTTCTTAGGGGCTTCTGACCTTGAGTTGTTTGAATTTCCACTCCCAGCCCCTATACAGTGTATGGGGCATTCAACAGGCCCTCAATATGCTTTTATAGAATAAAGAGGTACTGAATCAATCTTCAAATGGATATTTCTTGACACCAAAGCCATATAATTAGGTTATAATTTAGGAAGGGATACCTATATAAGTCTGATAATACAGTTAGGTAAGTAGCTTTGTGTAGGCCTAACAATATTATAAAGATTCTAGCACAAAACAAAGAAGAAAATGTGCCCCTTAAAGAGCATTTTCTCCATTATGAATATTCCATGAGAGTTCATGACAACAAGTTTTCCTCAAAAGTTGTTTAAAATATTCAAAGCTCTTAAAGAAATAGTGGATTAAGATAAGTTTGGAGCAGGAGCAGAAATTTTAGAGTAGATGTCATCATTTGGCCACAGCTTGCTACCCTGTGACTTCCATAGAAAACCTAATTATGATAAGGCCTATGAAGATATAAGCTACAACCCTACCTCTCCGTCACTCCCACCTCCAGTCACACACAGGTGAAATCATTCAATGTTTTAAGTTAAAGAATGCTGGCAAAATTTAAACGTATTAACTATGATATTGGTGATGCCATTTGAATATTTCAGGTGGTACTTAATCTTTAAAGCTGCTTTTCAGGGAGAAATATTTTATAACAATGGGATCTTCAATTCTCGATTTCCTATAGACATAGCATTGGCAGGATTCTGACATTTAAGTTTCTAAAAATTATTTTCAGTTAATGGATTCTTGGAATATGGATTTAAAGTTTAGAAGCTGCCAAATGGTTCTAGACATCTGCTGCCTCTCTGTGCTCATTAGTGCTGTAAACAACCCTCTTGTAGATAATAGTATAGAATATATAACCAGGCCAACTTGTCAGCAAGTTTCTTCAGGCTTGAGAAGAATATATTCTGTTATTTAAACCAAATATTTCAGAATTGACTTTTAACAAAAACTAAAATTAATATATTTGTCTTTATCCTTGTCCCTGATTACTCCAAGTTTGGATATAAACACAATATTAAATTTTACACATAGAAAACTTCATATTATTAAAGGCTTGGTTATTGTAGACAACTTGAAGCATGACTAGAAGTTTAGAAGGTCAGGTTTTTGTTTGTTTGTTTGTTTTTGTTTTAATCACTCTGTATGTGGTGCCTGGGTGGCTCAGTGGGTTAAGCCACTGCCTTCGGCTCAGGTCATGATCTCAGGGTCCTGGGATTGAGCCCCGCATCGGGCTCTCTGCTCCACAGGGAGTCTGCTTCCTCCTCTCTCTCTGCCTGCCTCTCCACCTACTTGTGATCTCTGTCTGTCAAATAAATAAAAATCTTAAAAAAAATAAATCACTCTGTACAGCATCACAGGCAAGGAACTTAATTATTGATAAGTTTAGTAAAAAAATAAATAAATAAACAAATAAATCCATTGGGATTACAAAATGCAATATTTTGTTTTTGAATCTTTAGTTTTTATGATCCCATAGTGATTTTTATTAATATTACCAAGTTTGGACAAGCTTAACTCATAAAGATTATAACTTAGAGTATTTGTCCCTTGAATGGAAGAAAATACAGTCTTTGTGGTACATTTGAAAAAGCGGTAATTGAATGACATAAAGATGAAATGAATGATAATTTATGAATGATGACATTAGGATCAGGTAAGGTGAGCATCAACAACAAACTGGTACACCTTAGGGAGAAGGTTTTCAATGAGTTAGGAAAGTGAATATTGGCAATGATGTTAGTTCTCTAACTTCAATAGAGAGAAGCAAGCATTTACCATTGTCTGGGTAATCAGGTGAAAGTTGAACAGAATGATCATGTATATTATGAAGCCTGGATAGTTAAAATGTTGTCAATAATGTTCAAAATGTTAAAGTTAAGATTTATCCAGTTATTCAGTTTATCCCCCAAAGTTTATCCAAGTCAGTACTGGTATTATCTTGTTAATTTTTACAGAGCTATATAAAATAGTTTCAGATGTATCATACTCAACTATATCTCAGTATTTCAAATATTCCTTTGTTGGGCAGTAGGAATGTAAGTCAAGCAAGGTAATTTTCAAGAGGTTCTAGAATTCTTTTCAGGGCCTGGCTATGAAAGGCATTTATGACATCTGTTATTCTAAGTTAGCAAATATGTATCTAATTCCATAAACTAAGGTTTAAGAAATACACCATTTTCTTATCCCTCAAATTAATTTTAATTTCAGACTTCCATTTTGTCAGAAATATCATCTCATTAATTATTTAAAGGCTTTCCACACACCTTTCTCCAGGGTTATGACTTCTATTTGTTAAGAGATTTTATCATTGTTGGTGGTCATTGAGGACGTCAAGTCTCAGTGTTGGGGTTAGGGATTCTAGCTTCAGTGTTAAAATTCACACCAGCTTCAGATGAAGCACCCTTTATCTTGTGATTTCCTCATCTGTTCTTTATGGTTTTAGATAATTCAATCCTTACTGTTTTCCTAAAGATCCTATATGTAATGGTGACTCTCTGAACCATGCCCCTGTTACTCCTGGACACACAGAACTCATTCTGCTGCTCCAGATCTACCCAGGGACGTAGAAAATTCTATAAGTATATCTTAATTCAGTTAGTGCCTTAGGCATTCCATAGCAAAGCATACCTCTCAGTTGCATCAGTTGAATCTTACCAGCATATTTGGGTCTCTAACCAGGCTACAGGCATGATAGATTTATAGTTTTAAATAGCTTTTGCACTACCCAAATTAGGGTAGCCAGGAGAGTAGGTGGAGGCTGAAATCCTGGGCAGTCTAAATCTTACGCTGAAATCCTGGGATTTCTTCCTGGCACAAGGGAAGGGAACCTTATACTATACGGAGTGTTTTTATCATAAAATGATAAAATTGCATCTTGTCAAATGCTTTTTCAGTGTCTATTAAAAGGACATGTGGTGTATATCATCTATTGAAATAGTGGATTTTCAGATTTTAAATAGATCTGGTATTGCTGAGATAAATCACACTAGTCATGGTGTATAATTCTTTTTAGCTGGGTCACCTGGGTGGCTCAGTTGTTTTGTGTCTGCCTTCAGCTCAGGTCATGGTCCTAGAGTCCTGGGATCAAGTCCCATGTTGGGCCCCCTGCTCATCAGGAAGCCTGCTCCCTCTCTCTCTCCCCCTGCTTGTGTTCCTTCTCTCCTTGTCTCTATCAAATAGATACATTTTTTAAAAATCTTAAAAAAAATTCTTGTTATCTGTTGTTAGATTTGGTTTACAAATATTTTATTAAGGAATTCTGCATCTATATTCATCAGAGGTATTGGCTTATAGTTTTATTATCTTGTGTTGTCTTTGTTTGCTTTAGGGTTCAGAGAAATAGTGGCCTCAAGGTTTGAGATGGGAAGTGTTCCCTCTTCTGTTTACTGGAAGAGTTTGTGAAGGACTGTTATTAATTCTGCTTTAAAACTTTGGCAGAATTCTTCAGTGGAGCCATCTGTGCCTGGGCTTGTCTTGTGGGAAGTTCTTAAGTTACTTGTTCAATATCTTTACTTATTTTAGGTTGATTCAGATAATTTTTTTCTTCTTGAATCAGTTTCTATAATTTCAGTCTTTCTAGGAATTTTCTTATTTAATCTAAGTTATCTAAATTGTTGTCATTTAGTAGATCATATTATCCTTTATAATTTATTTGTTTCTATAAAATTGGTACTAATGTCCTCTATTTTTATTCCTTTTCTTAGTAATTTGAGTTTTCTCTCTTTTATTTCTTGGTAAGTCTATCTAAAAATTTGTCAATTTTATCGATTTCTTCAAAGAACTAACTTTGGGGTTTATTGCTTTTTATTTATTGTTTTTGTATCTTCTTATTTTAAATTATTATTTTCATCTGTTTGCATTAGGTTTAGTTTGCTCTTCTTTTTCCATCATTTTTTTTTAAGATTTTATTTATTTATTTGACAGACAGAGATCACAAGTAGGCAGAGAGGCAGGCAGAGAGAGAGGAGGAAGCAGGCTCCCTGCTGAGCAGAGAGCCTGTTGTGGGGCTTGATCCCAGGTCCCTGAGATCATGACCTGAGCCAAAGACAGAGGTTTAACCCTGTCTGAGCCACCCAGAAGCCCTAGCTGTTTACTCTTTTTTTTTTTTTAAGATTTTTTAATTTTTATTTATTTATTTTTTTGTTTGACCAATAGAGATCGCAAGTAGGCAGAGAGACAGGCAGAGAGAGAGAGAAAGAGAGAGAGGAGGAAGCAGCAGGCTCTCCGTTCAGCAGAGTGCCCGATGTGGAGCTTGATCCCAGGATCCTGAGATCATGAGCTGAGCCAAAGGCAGAGGCCTTAACCCACTGAGACACCCAGGAGCCCCTTTTTCCCATCATGTTGAGGTGAAACACCTTTTTAAAGTCCTTTAATGTGGCACTGCACTATAATCTTTTCTTTAAGTGCTGTTATAGCCACATCCCATATAAATTTTGTTATGTTGTCTTCATTTTCATTCATATCAATGCATCTTCTAATTTCTATTTTGGATTTATTTTCTTTAATGCATTTGGCATTTAGGATTGTGTTAATTTCCACATATTTGGAATTTCCCCAATATTTTTGTGTTACTGTTTTGAATTTGATCTCATTGTGGTTAAAGAACATATTTTATGTTTTCAATTCTTATACATTTATTGAAGCTTGTTTTATGACCTAGTATATTGTCTATCCTGGAAAATATTCCATGTTTACTTGAGAAGAATGTGTATTCTGCTGTTGCTGTTATTAGATGTCTATTAGATCTAATTTATTTAGAGTTGTTATTATTGATATACACATTTTTTCTGGCCTTTATTGAGAGTAGTATATTGAAGTCTCTAACTGTTGTTATTGTTGAAATGTCTATTTTTTCCTTTAAATCTGTCAGTTTTGCTTTTTGCTTCATGTATTTTGGGGTTTTGTAAATAGTGCATATACATTTTTCATTGTTATATCTTCCCAATGTTATATCTTTCATTGTTTTATCTTCTTGTTTCGTGATTATTCTTCAAACAGTTAAAATCTATTATTGATCTTCTTAGTGATTTTTTTTTTTTTAATAATCTCTACATTCAACATGGGGTTGGAAATCAAAACCCTGACATGAAAAGCTGCAATCTCTACCAGCTGAGCCAGGCAGGCACTCCCCTACTGAATTTTTTTTTTTTTTCAGTTATTTTACTCTTTAACTACTGAATTTTCACTGAGTCCTTTTTTTTTTTTCAAGATTTTATTTATTTATTTAACACAGAGAGAGAGAGAGAGATCACAAGTAGGCAGAGAGGCAGGCAGAGGGGGAGGGAGAAGCAGACTTCCTGCAGAGCAGAGAACCTGATGAGGGGCTCAATCCCAGGACCCTGAGATCATGACCTGAGCTGAAGGCAGAGGCTTTAACCCACTGAGCCACCCAGGCGCCAGCATTGAGTCCTTTTTAAAAAAAATAATTTCTGTGTCTTTATTGTTATCTCTATTGATGAGATAGTGTCATCATATTCTCATTTACTTTTTAAGCATAGGTTCTTTTAACATAATTGTAATGGCTGCTTTAAAGTCTTCATCTTCAAATTGCATTATGTTCCTTTCCTAGATAATTTCTGCTGCCTGTTTTTATCTCCCTGCATATGGGCCATATTTTTCTGTCTTTGATTGGCCCACAATTTTTGGTTGACAACTGGACATTCTAGATGGTATATTGTAGCAACTCTGGTTACTGGTATCCTAATTTGGGGCTTTGTTTGTTTATTTTCAGTAACTTAGCTGGACTATTATAGTGAAGTTCATTTTCCCTTCAATACGAAGCTTATGATGTCACTCCTTAGAAGACCCAGCCTTGGCATGTACCTAGTCACACTGGATGAAAATGACTTTTGCAGAGCTCTTTGTTCATTTTCCTGATCTCTCTGTTAAGTTGTGTGCTGGTATCACACCCAGCTGTTCGGTTATACTAATTGATGCTGATTGATTTATTATTTTCAAAAGGGTCTTGGTACACACGTTATTATACAGTGTGAGCTGATTAACATAAATATAAAAATGCTTTGCCAGGATAGTTCTAGAAGTAAATCTTTGGGTTTGTTCTGATACCAGGAAGGATTTTTTTAGATGTCTGTTTCTCTGTTTTTTTTCTGATGTACTATCTGGCCTACCTAAAGTTTACCTTGTTGCTCTCAGGGATTTACTAAGATACATATCTTAATTATTTCAAAATATGTGTTGATTTTTTTAGAGCAACTTTAGGCTTGAAATTCCCCACACTATGTTCCAAATTAAGTCTTTTCCTTTGGGGCAAGATTTAAACTCTGTGTATATGGTCTGCCTTTCTCATTGGGAAGGCAGCTATGCTCACCACTATACCACCAACGCTGCCTTTCTCATTGGGCAAAACTGTGCCACAGAAGCCAAGGGCAGGGACAGTGACCATTTCTAAAAGAGTGACTTTAAGACATAACTGCAAGCCAAGAGACTATGATATTTTCATAAGTAGTGAATAGGGATTAGTGAAATAAGGTAAATGATCCAGAAGTAGACCCATACATATATAAGCAATTTAATTTTGACAGTTACTAAGGTAACTCAATGGGGAAAGATACTTTTTTTTCAGAACTTAGTACTAAAACAGCTGAATATTCATATGAAAATAAATAAATCTTGTCCTTGACTTTATATACAAAACTTAATTCTTAATAGATCATAGGAATGAAAATAAAAAATAAACCTATAAAGCTTCTATTTGACATGCCAAAGATTTGATGTCTAGGGACAAGATTTGAAAACATGAAGAATTTTATGGCAGACACAATAAACACTAAACATGAAAGAGAAAAAATCTGATAAATGGGACATCATCCAAAAAAAGCTTCTGTAACTAATGATGTACTACTATATACTGGCTAACTGAACATAATTTTTAAAAAAGAAAATAAATAAATATTTGCTAAACAAATCACATCATTTAAAAAAAAAAAAAAAAAAGACTTGTTCTAAGGCGCCTGGGTGGCTCAGTTGATTAAGTGTCTGCCTTTAGCTCAGATCATGATCCCAATGTCTCTCACTCTCCTTTCAAATAAATAAATAAAGTCTTTCTTAAAATATAATATAAATCCTTTTTGTTTGAAAACCATCATTAAGGATTAAAAAGGTAAGCCATCGGGCGCCTGGGTGGCTCAGTGGGTTAAGCCGCTGCCTTCGGCTCAGGTCATGATCTCAGGGTCCTGGGATCGAGTCCCGCATCGGGCTCTCTGCTCAGCGGGGAGCCTGCTTCCTCCTCTCTCTCTCTCCTCCTGCCTCTCTGCCTACTTGTGATCTCTCTCTGTCAAATAAATAAATAAAATCTTTAAAAAAAATAAAAAATAAAAAGGTAAGCCATCAACTGAAAGAAAATATTTATAGTCGTATATATGACAAAGAAATTTAATCCATGATATATGAAGAACTCAGTTATAAGGAGACAATCTAATAATAAAATATGAATAAACATTTGAACAGACTCCTCTCAAAATATACATAAGTGAATAAAAACCTGGGAATGATTTTCAAAATCTTTGAAATTCATCTCAAGTTTAAGCACTCCTTCTCCAGTGTGGGCTTGTTTAAACTGGAGGCTGATAGTTTTTATTTTTCCAGATTACACAGTTTTTGGTCAATACAAATGGTGACTTTTAACACATACAGTTTGGGGAATATAGGGAAAAAAAAGTAAGAGACAGGAGGTTGCCATCACTATATTCTGTCAAATGTATGCTTTCCTTCCCTTTCAAGGGAATCAGTGTGGGTTTCAAAAATAGAGAGATTGAATTTTATTGAAAGCAATAGCCTGGCATCTAAAGGTTGAAAGTTCTGCTAAAGCATCTTGGCTCAGCTGAATAAAAGCTGAGGTTTGAGAATTTCTGCACTTCCAAGTATAGCAAGCTAAACGTGAGCATTTCCCACAGAAACAAAATGACCACAAGGATGGTCTGGGAGATGACTGCGGAGAGGTTGGATTTGTAATGCTGGAAGTCCAGAGAAGAAGGTGGAATTATCTGCTAACAGCCAGAGAGGATGAACATCACATCAAAGACACTTTAGGGAAAGATCACCAGTAATATAGGATCTCTATGCCCTACATTCTCTGTGTCTATGAAAGTGTCCTCAAGGGGAAAGTCAGCTTTAAGCATCTGTCCTATCCAGGGGCAATCTATATCAGATTTCTTCCAGTCAAATGAGAATGTTTTTGTGAATAGGTGCTAACTCTGACTTTTGTCTGAGAGTTAGTCCCAAGCATGGAAAAAGAACTAGCATCACAAGTGTAGATTATATTAAATAATAACACAGAAATATTAGAATTTTTTTATTGCTTAAAAAAAATGCCAGTTTGAGGTTAGTGATGGGCAGATATTAAATTTGCTTTTATAAACATATAATAATTAAAATATTAACCAGAGCTAGAAATATGAATACTAATACCATGATCACATCTCAGAGATTATACCTTAATTAATATAGAAATAAAGTAAAATTGTCAATATTTTGATATTTTATAGTTTTCTCTGGGAAAATTGGGGGAAAAATTCCAAAATAAGTGTTCCCAATCTATGCAGCTATGCCTCTTTATATTGGCTTCTTAAACTAAAAATCAAGATTATAGTAATAAATGTCCTATTATTTAAATTTTGTGTCTTTTATTTTCAATCTTAATGTGGAGTGATATTGCTTCCTATGAAGTATCTCACATAATTTCAACAGAAACCAGAGAGTGAATAAATATTAATACAATAAGCTAAGTGATCAAATTTAAAATTTCATTTATAAATAAAACAAGATACTTAACAATTTACTTTTCAGTAAGACATTATCATCTGGTTAAAAAGGAAAAAAATGGGTCAGAGTGAAAAAGAGTCAATTTAATTACATCAGAATTCCAGAAGTTTAAAAACCTCTTTTTGACCCATTCACATTCTCACTGCTTAGTATTGCCCTTCTACTTGTCAGTTTAGAATTAACTGTCAAAATTTTCTGGTTATATGTCAGTATTTCTCTCCATTTTTAAACCATTTTATTTTAAGGGGAATGTTTAGTAAAAGCCTTAGATAAACCTATGTTTGAACCCCATGTTCTGTCACTAATTAGACACATAACATTATGTGCATATATCATATATCAGAATGAGTCAATATTGCAACAAATAAATGACTGATGGCACCTTAACTTCTAAATATCAATTTTATCAATAATTTTTTAAATTTCTCAATGTATTCTTTAAGCACTAAGAAAAATGACTTTTTACTTCTATTACAAATTTCACTTTGGATGCCACTAGAGGGACTTGTATTATCAGAAGTGTCTTTCAGAAACATCAGTAGAAAATGTAAGAGGAAAATGTATTAAAGTGAAAATGCCAGGTAATGATTTTTGGATTCAGAATTTCAACATTTTATAAAAAATAAAAACCATTTTCCTCATTGATTCATCTTACTTCTATAGACTTTATTTCAGAATAATTGCCATTTATTATATTATTAAGGATTATTATACCTTACACTTAATTTTAAGTAATTAAAATGATGTATTAAGAAAAAATCCTTCAATAGTTTGTATTCTGTATTATATATTGTGAAAAGGAGAACTCTTTCAAGAACTCTTTGGCTTATTTTTTCAGTTTGGAGGCACTGTAGTGTCAAAATAAATTCAACATACTTCCATAGTAGGTTAAATGAAGATTAAATCTGTGGTTCTGTTAAGATTAGGGTATGTGCTTTTGGGTAAATTGGATAGGGAGGTGAACCACGAGAGACTATGCACTCTGAAAAACAATCTGAGGGGTTTGAAGTGGCGGGGGGATGGGAGGTTGGGGTACCAGATGGTGGGTATTATAGAGGGCACGGCTTGCATGGAGCACTGGGTGTGGTGAATAAATAATGAATACTGTTTTTCTGAAAATAAATAAATTGGAAAAAAAAATTATACATAGTGCATAGAAGTCTCAGTAATATGTTCATCTCAGGATGGTATCTGAAACAACTGATTTCGTATTTATTAAGCATATACTACATTGAAAGCACTTTGCCTTGGAAGAAGAGATAACATACTCAAATTAGGATAAATTGATATTTAATTCATAAAGCTACTTTAAAGAAAGTAGTGGGGCTAATATAGGAAAACCTCAGGATGAATAACCCAGGACTACAGTGAGGAAGAGAAGGAACAATTAAGGAAGGATAAAGTCCAATGAAGGAGACAATCTGGAGAGGAGCAGTGACCTAAGGTCAAGGAATACAGCCAGCTAAAAATGACCCCCCATAGAGGAGAGGAAAAATACCTCTCTTCTTTTCTGACCCTATCTGCTACCCTATCCATTACATAGCTCATTGACAGAGTAGTCTTCAGGGCAGAGCTCAAGGTAGAAGAGGGTGAATCTACAGGGACAAAGGGAGAGTATTCAACAAAGAAAGACTAAATTGCTGTCTATGACAATATGTTGAATTCTAAGTATAAGGGTAAAAGATGTTCTATAGGGGTTTACAAAAAAAAAAAAAAAAAAGTGACTAAATATGTATTTGGAAGATCCAGGGAAGCTTGAAGGAAGATGTCCTGGCAAGTGAGGCCATTGAATGGCAAAGCATAAATTGTTAAAAATAAACGGAAATGATGCCAAAAGTGTAGTTTGCATAGCTAGAAAAATATTTTGAAGTGTAAAAGCAGTTGCTGGGCTTACTACATGTTTTCTGCCCCCTTCCCCAAAAAAGTTGTGTGTGTTACATTACATTTTCAGTGTAGTTAAAAAGGTAAAAATTAAAATATTTTTACTATCATAAGCCTGATTTTTTTCTATAACTTCTTTTTGGTTTATGTTTCTAAGTAGCTGATTAAATAGAGAAGAGACATTAAAATAAGACAGAGGATCCACATGAAAAGCATTTGATCTTCCTTTTATATTTTATTTTGTATTAATTTACTTTATTAAGTAAATAGATGTATCTATTTATTAGATGTATCTATTTAGATGTATCTTTATTAAGTAATAGATGTATCTATTTTAAATTGTCAAATGGCACTAAAGTCTAACAACAACAGCAACAAAAACGATAAAAACAGTTGCTAAACAAATATTGCTAATAGAGTAGATTTTAAAAGTCCTCATCATAAGAAAAAAATTGTAATTGTGTGTGGTGATGGATGTTCACTAGACTTTTTTGGTGATCATTTCACATACTTTCAAATATCAAATCATAATGTTCTATACCTGAAACTAATATACTGTTATATGCCAATTATTTCTCAGTTAAAAAAAAAAACCAAAAAAAACAACTATTGGGCATCTGGGTGGCTCTGTCGGTTAAATGTCTGCCTTGTCTTGGGTCAGGATCTCAGTGTTCTGCGATCAGGTTCCATATCGGGCTCTCTGCTCAGCAGGATGTCTGCTTTTACCTCTGTGCTATCTCTCTCTCTGAAATAAATAAATGTGTTTTAAAAATTAAAAAAGCTATTTTGAAAGTTAAATCAAGACATTTCGTAAATTTATGCCTGCTTTGCTTGTGAATTTGAGGAATTTGACATTTAATAGAGAAAATCCAAAATGACACTCTCAAAGAACAAACAAGCAAACAAACCCTTTCTCTTCATTTCCTAGTGCCATGGATAGTCTTTAGGTGGTCATCTCCAGTTGGACCACCATTCAGCATTCTCTGACAAGAGAATTTTCTGGAAATTTGCATGAAGTTGGAATGTAAATAGCTATTTTATTCCCGGCCCAGGTAAAAGTCTCCTAAGGCTTTTTGGATTCCTAAAGAATCTGGTCCTACATTCTTAGAACATAGAAGAACACGGGTTTCGGCTCTGGGAGAATACAACTCTCTCATTCTCACACAAAACAAATGAGCAACAAAAAAACAACAATGAACAGTAATTCCGTGGTCATCCTCCCCTACCAAGGCCCATTCCTTTGAGGCACATCCTCTCCACTTTAGAGTCACTCATGATATTTACCTACATATGTTTATGCTATAAAGAAAATCTTTCATTTTCATGCATGTAAATGACGTAACAGGAGTCATGTCATACATGCTGCTTTATGTTTTGATAATAATGTTCTCTTGTTTCTGTGTTTTCTGTATCTCTGAAAACTTTGTCTCTCCTGACATCCTTTATCTACTCCAAGCACAACGGCGCCTGCCATTAATCTAATCATTTCCCCTGAACAAGCTCTAACTCATGCCAAGAACCAAGTGTTTATTCTTTTCTTCTCTTCTTTTGGCTCATGTAACCTTATACACATGTTTATCTATATTATATATACATGGAATATGTTTTGGTCATGTTTTGATTTTAAAAACTAAAATTATATTATACATTTTAATCTGTGTCTTTCTATTTTCATGCAACAATAATTGATGGAATCATTTCAAATCAACTTGAATTGTCATTCCTTCTAATAGCTTCATAAATTACATGTCTGAGATACAAAATCATTTACTTAACCATTCTCTTATTAAGGGACATTTACCTTGCTTGCAATTTTTTATCACTATGAATATACGGTGATATATCTATAGTGTATCTTTATAGATATAACTTACGGACTGCTGGTACATCTGTAAGAGATCGTCCCTGGACTGCATTGACATTAAATTTTGGTAACAAGTCTATTTATATGCTACTTAAGTTTTTATTGCACATACCTTCAGTTATCATTTATCATATAAGGCAGTCTTATTTTGGCACAGGTTTTTTTTTTTTTTTTAAGATTTTATTTATTTATTTGACAGACAGAGACCACAAGTAGGCAGAGAGGCAGAGAGAGAGGGTGAAGCAGGTTCCCTGCTGAGCAGAAAGCCCGATGCGGGCCTCGATCCCAGGACCCTGAGATCATGACCTGAGCCAAAGGCAGAGGCTTAACACACTGAGCCATCCAGGCACCCCTGGCACAGGTTTTATAACACATTTGTCTTTTAATTTGTTGATGAACTAACCCTACTGATAGAATGCTACAATTTTGAAATAGAGATATACTGTTATAAACTGTGTCAATCATGATTCTTTCTTGGAAATAGTTAAGTCAAAAAATGAATTTATTGTAGTATATCAGCAATTGAGTATATCTCCAGTAGGGTTTAGAGCTTTTCAGACTGAAAAATGCACAAACCTCATCAACATATTGCTGACAGGTACAAGTCCAGTGCAACTGGGCACAGATGCAGAGGAAAGAATATGTTCTGATGACACTGGAAAAGGAACCTTACTGCCAAGACTTCAGCCACCTTCAACTCTAGAATTTGTAATCCACTCCCCTCCTCCCACCCCCAAATTGTCCCAAGTCTGAGAACTCTACTTGAAATAAGTCATTTTAACATGGCTTTCTAAAAGGAAATCAATGCCAATTATTAAAATTATTCAAACATTATTGCTTTGGAAGGTATTATTATGAGAGGGCTAACAACAGATTCATAGAAATATACTTGAATTTAAGGGGATTCCCTTAGAAAATAAATTTGAATATAAGCATCTTTTTATAACATTTGTGCTCTTGATTTAAATATAAAGAATTTTCTATATGCTTATTCCTATTTTATTTTCAGTTCATTATAAAATAGTTATAGGAAAATGAAAAGTTTTTCACTTAAAAAGTTACAATAGGACAATAAATCAAGATAAACATTTCACTGTAAATTTTAAGAAGCATTATATTACATTAATGGATGCTGAGTTGCTAGTGCTATTTCTCTGTTTGATAGGGCATCTCTATGTTTCAGAAGAAACAGCATAACCCATTTGGACAAAGCCCAACTCCATCTGTCCATCAATCATCTATCTATGGGTTTACATATGTTTATTCATTGTTTTAATTGGGTATATTTTTCACATCATTACACTGAGTAATGAAATTTCAAATATCTACTAACCTTGAAAAATATACAAACAGCTGAATTTATTCTTAGATATTAAATAGAAAAAAATTGATAAATAAACCATATCTATCATAGATGATGCTAAATTCTTCATACACATGACTTACTTAATCTTTAAAACTCCCCCAGGGCAAAGACCAAGCACTCCCAGCCCGGGCCAGCTGGAAAATCTCAGTGTGCAATCACTGCTTGAAACCTCTCTGGCAGTCTGGAGTTGCCCAGACAGCCGCCACTTTGGTGGTTTTGGGTACAAGCAGGAGTTCCTGTGTCCCCAGGGACCGCGACTCAGAACGTGCTCTGCCAGCAGCTAAGGGGGAACTTATGTGATGTGCAGCACTCAGAGGGGAACAGACTGAGGCTACTCTCTGAGAGGGAGGTCTGGGTGCAGTTGCTTTCCTCTAAACCTCTAAAAACCATCAAAAGCTGTCAAGGCGAGAGAAACAAACAAACAAACAAACAAACATAAAAACGTCCAGAGAACAAAAGCCTGAAAAACCGGTTTCCTCAGAGCCCACCCCCTTGAGGGGGGCGGGAGGACTTAACTCAGGTAACATTGCCTGAAAACCCACATGGCAGGCCCCTTCCCCAGAAAACCAACCAGGAAAAAAAAGAAAAGAAAAAAAAAAAAAGATGACAAGAGAAGAACCACCACTACTTCATAGATAAAACTTTATTTTTAATTCGTTCCAACTATTCTGGTTCATTTTTTTATATAGATAATTGTTTAACCTATTTACTATCACAGTGAGATGTCCAGTACATCAAATTCCATAATAACCTTTTAACCTGAACTTTTTGATACATATACCCGTGTTTTTCTTTTGCTTTTCTATTTTTTATCTTTTTTTAAATTTTAGTTGTTTAGTTTATTATTTTTTTATTTTTGTTTTTTAATATTCATATAGAATATGTTCTATATGAAAAAAATATTCATTACTTCAAGGTAATCCCCTTTCGCCAATCAATGCTACCCTATAGGTAAACCCTTTTATCTTAGGAAAGTTGAATCCTTTAACAAAGATATCAAGATACATCCAGGAAGAATCAAAATAACCTTCCTCACCCACACTGAAAATTTATAACCACTCTCTCATCTTTTTCTTCCTCCAGTGTTTTTGTGTATTTTTGTTTGTCCTGATAGTATATAAATCTTATACTTGGGGTTCTTTTTTTTTTTTTTTTTTTTTGCTTTTATATATATATGTATTTCTTTTTCTCCTGTCATATATTTTTATCAGTCTTTTTGTTTGTCTGTTTTTGTTTGTATACTTTATATCTTACCTTGGGGTCCATTTGGGCTGAGCCTTCTGTTTTATCTTCCTTTTTTTTCCTGTCTCTTTCCCTCTCTTTTTTTCTTTTCTTTTTTCTCTCATTTGGGTGGGGACTCCTGATTGCTCAGAAGCGTTCCAGGGTGCACCTTGACTGCACCATGGTCGATACGTCCAGCTACATCCGTCTCTCACCAAAATGACTAGAAGAAGGAATGCCCAACAGAAGAAGAATTCAGAGGATGGGCCTTCTGCAACAGAGCTAATGGTTATCAAGATAGACAATATGTCGGAAAGGGAATTCAGGCTAACAATTATCCAGGCAATAGCTAGGTTGGAGAAAGCCATGGATGACCAAATGGAATTGATTAAGGCAGAACTAAAAGCCACCAGGGATGATGTTCACAATGTTAGGGCAGATCTGAAAGCCACCAAGGATGATGTTCACAATGCTCTCAATGAGTTCCAATCTAATCTAAATTCTCTAAAAGCTAGGGTAACAGAGACAGAAGATAGAATTAGTGATCTGGAGGACAAACATAGAGAGAACAGATCAGGAGGAAGCCTGGAACAAACAGCTTAGAAGCCACAAAAACAGAATCAGGGAAATAAATGATGCCATGAAACATTTCAACGTCAGGATTATTGGAATCCCTGAAGGGGAGGAGAAAGAAAGAAGTCTAGAAGATATAGTGGAATAAGTACTCCGTGAAAAGTTTCCCAATCTCGTGAATGGAACCCAGCATTCATGTACTAGAGGCAGAATGGACTCCCCTCAAGATTATAGATTCTCAAAAGTGCTCGAGACACCTAATAGTAATAATGAAGAATTATAATTGTAGGCAGGCTCTCTTGAAGACAACTAGGACAAAGAAGCTCCTTACATACAGAGGAAAGCCCATCATAAAAACGTCAGACCTGTCCACAGAAACCTGGCAAGCTAGAAAGGGCTGGCAAGATATATTCAGGTGGTGGGTATTATAGAGGGCACGGCTTGCATGGAGCACTGGGTGTGGTGAAAAAATAATGAATAATGTTTTTCTGAAAATAAATAAATTGAAAAAAAAAAGATATATTCAGGGCACTAAATGAGAAGAACATGCAGCCAAGAATACTTTATCCAGCAAGACTGACATTCAAAATGGAAGGAGAGATAAAGAGTTTCCAAGACTGGCAAGACTTAAAAGAGTATGCGACCACCAAGCCAACACTGCAAGAAATATTAAGGGGGGGGAGTTTCTATAAAAGAGGAAAAATCCTAAGAATATCATTGAACAGAAATATAGAGACAGTCTACAGAAAGAAAGACTTCAAAGGTAACATGATGTCAATAAAAATGTATCTATCAATAATCACTCTCAGGGCTCCTGGGTGGCTCAGTGGGTTAAAGCCTCTGCCTTCAGCTTGGGTCATGATCCCAGGGTTCTGGGATCGAGCCCCGCATTGGGCTCTCTGCTCGGTGGGGAGCCTGCTTCCTCCTCTCTCTCTGCCTGCATCTCTGCCTACTTGTGATCTCTGTCTGTCAAATAAATAAATAAAATCTTAAAAAAAAAAATCATTCTCAATGTGAATGGCCTAAATGTGCCCATAAAACAACACAGGGTTGCAGATTGGATAAAACAACAGAACCCATCCATATGGTGTCTACAAGAGACCCATTTTGAACCTAAGGATATACCCAGACTGAAAGTGAAGGGATGAAGATGCATCTTTCATGCCAATGGGCCTCAAAAGAAGGCTGGGGTAGTGATTCTCATATCAGATAAATTAGATTTTAAACTAAAGACTATAGTCAGAGATACAGAAGGACACTACATAATTCTTAAAGGGACTATCCACCAAGGTGATCTAACAATTATAAATATCTATGCCCCCAATATGGGAACAGCCAATTACATAAGTATACTATTAATCAAGATAAAGAGTCATATTGATATGAATACATTAATAGTAGGAGATCTTAACACACCTCTCTCAGTAATAGACAGATCACCCAAGCAGAAAATCAATAAACAAGAGCATTGAAAGACACATTGGACCAGATGGATCTCATAGATATATACAGAACATTCCTCCATAAAACAACAGAATACTCATTCTTCTCAAGTGCACATGGAACCTTCTCCAGAGGAGACCACATACTGGGTCACAAATCAGGACTCAACTGATACCAAAAGACTGAGATTATTCCCTGCATATTCTCAGATCACAATGCTTTGAAACTGGAGCTTAATCACAAGGAAAAGTTTGGAAGGAACTCAAACACCTGGAAGCTAAAGACCACCTTGCTTAAGAATGCTTGGATCAACCGGGAGATCAAAGAACTTAAACAATTTATGGAAACCAATGAGAATGAAGACACTTTGGTCCAAAACCTATGGGATACAGCAAAGGCAGTCCTAAGGGGGAAATACATAGCCATCCAAGCCTCCCTCAAAAAATAGAAAAATCCAGAATACACCAGCTGTCTCTACACCTTATAGAACTGGAGAATCAACAACAAATCAAACCAACTCCACATATAAGAAGGGAAATAATCAAGATTAGAGCAGATCAATGAGGTAGAAACTAGAGATACAGTAGAACATATCAATGACACTAGAAACTGTTTTTTTCAAAGAATGAATAAGATTGATAAACTATTGGCCACACTAATCCAAAAGAAAAGAGAGAAAGCTCAAATTAATAAAATTATGAATGAAAAGGGATAGATCACAACTAACACTAAGGAAGTAGAAACAATCATCAGAAGTTATTATCAACAGTTATATGCCAATAGGTTAAGCAACCTAGATGAAATGGATGCATTCCTCAAAAACTATAACCTCCCAAAATTGAACCAGGAAGAAATTGACAACCTGAATAGACCGATATCTAGTAACGAGATTGAAGCAGTGATCAAAAACCTCCCAAAAACAAAAGCCCGGACCTTATGGATTCCCTGGGGAATTCTACCAAACTTTCAAAGAAGAAATAACACCTATTCTCCTGAAGCTGTTTCAAAAAATTGAAGAGAAGGAAAACTTCTAGACTCCTTTTATGAAGCCAGCATTACCCTAATCCCCAAACCAGGCAAAGACCACACCAAAAAGGATAATTTCAGACCAATATATCTGATGAATATGGATGCTAAGATTCTCAACAAGATCCTAGCAAACAGGATCCAACAGCACATTAAAAAGATTATCCACCATTACCAGGTGGGATTCACCCCTGGGTTACCAGGATGGTTCAACATTCACAAATCAATCAGTGTGATAGAACACATCAATAAGAGAAGAGAGAAGAACCACATGGTCCTCTCAATTGATGCAGAAAAAGCATTTGACAAAATCCAGCATCCGTTCCTGATTAAAATGCTTCAAAGTATAGGGAGAGTGGGAACACTCCTGAACTTCATAAAATCTATCTATGAAAAACACACAGCAAATATCATCCTCAATGGGAAAAAGCTCACAGCCTTCCCGTTGAGATCAGGAACACGACAAGGATGCCCACTCTCACTACTCTTGTTCAATATAGTATTAGAAGTCCTAGCAACAGCAATCAGACAACAAGGAGAAATAACAGGTATCCAAATTGGCAATGAAGAAGTCAAACTCTCTCTCTTCGCAGATGAGAGAGAAAACCCAAAAGACTACTAACCCCAAACTACTAGAACTCATACAGCAATTCAGTAACGTGGCAGGATACAAAGTCAATGTGCAGAAATCAGTGGCTTTCTTATACACTAACAATGAAAATACAGAAAGGGAAATTAGAGAATCGATTCCATTTACTATAGCACCAAGAACCATAAGATACCTGGGAATAAACCTAACCAAAGAGGTAAAGGATCTGTACTCAAGGAACTACAGAACACTCATGAAAGAAATTGAAGAAGATACAAAAAGATGGAAGACCATTCCATGCTCTTGGATCAGAAGAATAAACATTGTTAAAATGTCTATACTGCCTAGAGCAATCTATACTTTTAATGCCATTCCGATCAAAATTCCACCAGTATTTTTCAAAGAGTTGGAGCAAATAATCCTAAAATTTGTATGGAATCAGAAGAGACCCCAAATTGCTAAGGAAATGTTGAAAAACAAAAATATAACTGGCGGCATCAGGTTACCTTATTTCAAGCTTTACTACAAAGCTGTGATCACAAAGACAGCATGGTACTGGCATAAAAACAGACACATAGACCAGTGGAACAGAGTAGAGAGCCCAGATATGGACCCTAAACTCCATGGTCAAATAATCTTTGACAATGCAGGAAAAAATACACAGTGGAAAAAGGACAGTCTATTCAATAAATGATGCTGGGAAAATTGGACAGCTATATGTAGAAGAATGAAACTCGACCATTCTCTTACACCGTACACAAAGATAAACTCAAAATGGATAAAAGACCTCAACATGAGACAGGAATCCATCAGAATCCTAGAGGAGAACATAGGCAGTAACCTCTTTAATATCAGCCACAGCAACTTCTTTCAAGATGTGTCTCCAAAGGCAAAGGAAACAAAAGCGAAGATGAACTTTTGGGACTTCATCAAGATCAAAAGCTTCTGCACAGCAAAGGAAACAGTCAACAAAACAAAGAGACAACCCATAGAATGGGAGAAGATATTTGCAAATGACAGTACAGACAAAATGTTGATATCCAACATCTATAAAGAACTCCTCAAACTCAACATACACAAAACAGACAATCATATAAAAAAATGGGCAGAAGATATGAACAGGCACCTCTCCAATGAAGACTTACAAATGGCTATCAGACACATGAAAAAATGTTCATCATCACTAGCCATTAGGGAAATTCAAATTAAAACCACATTGAGGTACCACCTAACACCAGTTAGAATGGCCAAAAATAACAGACAGGAAACAACGTGTATTGGAAAGGATGTGGAGAAAGAGGGAACCCTCTTATACTGTTGGTGGGAATGCAAGTTGGTGCAGCAACTTTGGAGAACAGTGTGGAGATTCCTCAAGAAATTAAAAATAGAGCTTCCCTATGACCCTGCAATTGCACTACTGGGTATTTACTCCAAAGATACAGATGTAGTGAAAAGAAGGGCCATCTGTACCCCAATGTTTATAGCAGCAATGGCCCCGGTCACCAAACAGTGGAAAGAACCAAGATGCCCTTCAATGGACGAATGGATAAGGAAGATGTGGTCCCTATACACTATGGAGTATTATGCCTCCATCAGAAAGGATGAATACCCAACTTTTGTAGCAGCATGGACGGGACTGGAAGAGAGTATGCTGAGTGAAATAAGTCAAGCAGAGAGAGTCAATTATCATATGGTTTCAATTATTTGTGGGGCATATCAAATAACATGGAGGACATGGGGAGATGGAGAGGAGAAGGGAGTTGAGGGAAATTGGAATGGGAGGTGAACCATGAGAGACTGTGGAATCTGAAAAGCAACCTGAGGGTTTTGAAGTGGCAAGGGGTGGGAGGTTGGGGAGCCAGGTGGTGGGAATTAAGGAGGGCATGTATTGCATGGAGCACTGGGTATGGTGAAAAAACAATGAATACTGTTACACTGAAATTAGAAAAAAAATCATTAAAAAACAAAACAAAAAAAAAAAAAAAAAAAAACTCCCCCAGGGCGCCTGGGTGGCTCAGTGGGTTAAAGCCTTTGCCTTCCCAGGATCCTGGGATTGAGTCCCCGCATTGGGCTCTCTGCTCGGCAGGGAGCCTGCTTCCCCCACTCTCTCTCTGCTCTCTCTGCCTGCCTCTCTGTCTACTTGGGATCTCTGTCTGTCAAATAAATAAATAAAATCTTTAAAAAAATAAAAAATAAATAAACATAACTCCCCTGAAATAGTAACTATTATTAAATTCATTTTAGACATACAGAAATTTATAGTTTTGGGGTCACAGTAATAAGGAATCATTGAGTAAAGAGAGGGGCCCATAAAGTAGGACAGGTGTTTGATATCAGCAAGGTGTTTGATGAAAGGATCTTCCTCTCATTTTACTAAAGCATCATTAAATTTA
The DNA here is from genome assembly GCF_020171115.1 of Neogale vison. NCBI lineage: Eukaryota > Metazoa > Chordata > Mammalia > Carnivora > Mustelidae > Neogale > Neogale vison. The sequence continues at coordinate 44,873,171 of NC_058096.1, read as the reverse complement.
CCTCCAGATTATGAGTGTTTCTAAGAAGTACAACACATCTGAATTTATTGCAGGAACAGGTTTTGACAAATATATTCCAATATAGGCATTTTGTCCTTGACAACTATATATTACTTTATCAATTGTTAGTTCATTCAATTTATTATGCATTATATCTGAATGAAATTTTTCAACATTTCATTCATTCAACACTGAATTACAAATGAATAAATAATATATTTTAAATTATATAAATAATTATCAAGATCTGCTAAAAAGCAGTATGTTATGTACAAATGAGTTGAGAGAAATTGCATGTTTTTCTTGACACAATGCTGACATTATTAGTTGAAAAGTAAAAATATCATTTAATAAATTTCTCCCAACCTACGATCGGTTTCATGGTGAATTTTACCCCAATTTTCTTCTTATTCTTCCTCTTCCATGCTACAACCCCCTTCTCTTCCTTATTCTTTCTCTTCTGCACAGACTAATTCCATTTTTTGTTGTTTCTCATTCCAGCTTAGTATTCAGTAGTGAGGTGTTAAATAATTGTTCTAACATATTCATCTAGGTTTAAAGGAATTGGGTCAAGGAAAATGATTCAAATTTCAGAAGAAAATGGAATGCAACAATATCTTTTTCAGAACAATTCTAAATCATATGAACAAGAGAAAATTGGTTTTCTTCTTAATTGTGCCTTATGATAACATAAACTGAACTAGTGATTTACAAATTTATTAATAATGATTTCATTTGTATTAAATTTATTTCTACTAGAGGATCTTTTTGATGTCAGACATTTTGGACTATATCAAACAATATAGTCTATAAAATTATACCAGTACACGATCAATTCAAATATTGGCAGATAACATATTCATGAGGGATTAAAACATTTTTTGAAAGGATCAGATGCTTTTGTTTGTACAAAAGTATCACAACCAAACTTTATATAGTCTAATTTAAAATTAACCACTGAGTCTATCTCTCAGTTATATGTGTTGAACATATGTATTTTGATACTCCCCAAAGGATTACCTAAAAGTCACCCATCATGAGAATATTCTATATACAGTGATTATCTTCTAGTTGGTTTTCCATTACTACAAAAGCATTTATTTCATTGCAAAAATTTACATTCTTATTTTGCCATAGTGATCATTTATAACAAATCAATGAAACAACTTTCTCAATCTATAAAATGACATTTCATTAAGCATAAAGAATTAATAAAACAATTATGATATGTTACATATCCATTGTTTGTAGGTAATAGTTTTCTAAATACATGACAATTATCAAAACAATTGCAATATTTAGCAACAGCATCACACATTGAACCATTTTGGGGCTATATATGTTGTTTAAATGTATTGTCATGTATAAATAATTTTCTATGAAATTATAAATGGCTGTTGTAAAATTTAATGCTATTTAACATATAAACTTTGGCATTTTTTCATGACATAATCAACTATTACATAAAAGCAAAATCTCTTGTTTAATATAGAATAAAATAATTCTATAAACTAACTCCACAGACACATATGTAACACTAATGTGTTCCAATGGGATTTTATGACATGTTCAAAAAGAAAATATCTGTATTATGAGTCCTTCACTATAATTTGAGATTTTTTCTCTCATACTAATTAGCGGTATGTCTTGAATAAATCAATGAATTCTATGTTTTAGTCTGATGTTTTGTAAAGTGAAGACATTCACTTGACTAACCACCGTCTCTTTCTAATAGTGAAGTTGTCAGAGTTTATGTATTGCATTTCATGATGGAAGGTATCAACAGAAGAATTATCAGCAAGGTGTTTGATGAAAGGATCTTCCTCTCATTTTACTAAAGCATCATTAAATTTACCTCAGTTTTGAGCAGTTTGATTATGGTTTTGAATTTTGTGATAAAATATTTATTAAACTACTAATGTAAATCTAACAAATAATACCAATTACAAATTTTACTTGATGTGTTAAGTAAAGATTGTCTTTTCTTTTCCTTAAAATTAAAGTCTTAGATGCATTTAAAGTTATATGCTCTCTATATATTCAATCAAAATACACTTAGACATATAATTAACATGATTAAGGTGGCTTTCAGTGTTATAGCATCATTTCAGTGAAGGATAGAAATTTTACACTTAATTTGCATTTGCTAGTTTACCAGTTATTTCCCTTTATTATGTGCAATTAATCAGAAAATATGCTGAAGTTGTTTTCTCTTTGTTTTTTGAAACATTTATATGACTATATTTTTTAAATGTTTCTGTTAGAAGAATCTTTTTATTTTTAATTTTTTAAAAATTTTATTTATTTGTTTGGCAGACAGAGATCACAAGTAGGTAGAGAGGCAGGCAGAGAAAGAGGGGGAAGCAGGCTCCCCGCCGAGCAAAGAGCCCAATGCGGGGCTTGATCCCAGGACCCTGGGATCATGACCTAAGCTGAAGGCAGAGGCTTTAACCCACTTGGCCACCCAGGTGCCCCTATTTTTAGTTTTTTAGAGAAAAAGTTTGAGCATATAATATTCAAATTATATAGATTTTCCCAGGTTAATAAAAAAAAGTATATTTACTAATAACTTTAGGCTACTGAATATTATTGTATTAATGCAATGAAGTTATTGATAGATCTGGTAGGCTAAAGAATGGCCCTCTAAACAGGTCCAGATCCTAATATGGAGATCCTTTAAATACATGACTTCTATTGTAAAAGAAACTTTGCAAATTTGCTTAAGTTAAAGATTTTGAGATGTGGAGATTATTCTGGATTACCTGGGTGTACTTGATGTAATAACAAGAGTAGACAGAAAGATCAAAGACAGAAAAATGAGATATGATGTCTGAACAAGAGCTTGGTGTGATGTGGTTTCAAGATGTGAAAGGGGCCATTGGTCTAAAAATATAGATTGCCTTTATATGCTAAAAAGACAAGGAAATAAATTCTTTTCTGAAGGTTCTAAAATGAATATAGCTCTGATAATACCTTGACTTTAAAATTATGATCTCCAAAACTATAAAGTAAAACATCTCTGTGGTTTTAGGTCATTAACTTTGTGATAACTTGTATTGCAGAATAGAAAACAAATACAATTGTCTCTTAAGTATGTTTCCTTTGTGCCTCTATTTATTCCCTAAATCTTTTGTGACTCTTTTGGATTCAGTGACTCGTGAATGCCAGTATTGCTATTATTAATGCATTTTGCTATTTGGTATTATTAAACAAAATAAATAAAATTAATTAATATTTCCCTAATTAATAATACAAACTGCTTTGCTCACATAATACATCATTTAAATTTGAACTCATCAAAAAGATCTAAATCATTTTAAGAGTTGCATAATATTTCATAATATGAAAGTACCATAGTTTATCTAACCACTCTTCTATAAGAGGATATTTAGGATGTTTCCTTTATTTTTTTAACTACTAAAAATGCTGCAATAAAACCCAGTTATAAAACAATACATTGATCTGGTCTTTCAACATTAAATCACTTGTATAGTTTCTTCTACAGTATGTTTATGATTTCTACTTCCTGCCAATTTTGATCTTTCGTAGTTTGTAGGTAAATAACCCATATCTCCTAGATTTCATTTTATTTTTCTTGCTAATGATATGCATTAGTCTTTCATAATTTATATAAGTTCCTCTTTCATGTTGGTGCTGATACTTTCTCCTTTTATACACATACACACGACATGTGTGCTCATGGTTGTTTATTTTTAATTTGACTCTCTAGTTTTTTTTGTTTGTTTTCCAAGTACTTGTCGCCACTAAATTCATGTCCCAGGAATCAAGGAAGAGAAAGAGGGAAGACAAAATGGACCTTCCTCCATTCCAGTTCAGTCAGCAACCATTTAATAGCCATTTAGCCATGATACCAAACCTCCACATGTATCTATTGCTTAGCACTTGGTCACAGAGCTCTTCCATCTGCAAGATATGGCAAAAAATGTCATGTTTTATTGGATCCATCATACCATGAGTAACATTGAATTTCTATTACCAAGGAAGAGAAGTAAAATGGATATTGGGTAGTTTTGAACAGTTTCTGTCGCATATCCTTTTTCTAGATGTGACAGTTAAAATGCTTTTATTCTTTTCCATTTTTTTATAGCTTCAAGGTCCTGGATTTTGTTGATTTAGTTTTAGGGTTTCCCTTCACAATTTGTCTCATTTCTTTAAGAAGCTTTATTTTACGGCACAATTACAATTTCCCAATCATCATAACATTATCCATTTAGAGTCGATTATGTAAATTGCAAGTCATTACTTACCACTTTTTCCTCAGTATGATCAGTATGATCCTCATCTTTTATAATATCTTAGTTCTGATTTAATTGTCATTTGGTTGTTGTATTTTCATAATTATTTTCCTCAGAACACATGGGTTGTATATATCCTGAATCCATTTATATCTGAATATGTCATTCCTTTTCACTGACAGGTGAATGGTAAGTTGAGTATAACTGCTCTGGTCTCAGTAAATTGCATTTCATTGACTGCCATGTTTTAATGTTATAAATCAGTCAGATTTAGTCAGATTCTCTTTCCTTTAAAAGTCCCTTGCTCTTCTAGAAGCTTATAAGATTTTATATTTACTTTTGGAATTCAGAATTTTCACTAGGATATATCTAAGTAAATGACCTTTTTAATAAATCCTTCCTGGGACCTAGGGAATCTTGTCAATCTTCAGGCACAAATCTTTCTTTAAATAAAAGAAAATTTCTTGATTTGTCTAAATATTCTCTTCTATCACTTCCTTTTTTTTAATTGCAAGACTCCTTTTAAAGATGAGAATTCTCTTGTCTATGCCCTCAATAACTCATCTTTTCATTATTGATTTTCATTATTTATACTCTTTCTATATTTTGTATTTCTTTCAGTAGCTCTTCCTGGTCAAGTTAATTTTCAACCGTAGTGGGTTTTTTTTTGTTTGTTTTGTTTTGTTTTTAGTTTAACAATTGAAAATTTTAAATTAAAAATCCATTTTTTATTTTGTTTCTTTGCAAATTGTTTGGCATTCGATATCCTTGACAGACTCTATTACTTTATTTACCTCATTTGACACTTCCATTAGTTCCACTTCTTGTGGGATGGCTCTTCTTTGTTTCCTCCTGTATGTGTGTGTGTGTGTGTGTGTGTGTGTGTATGTGTGTTTTCCCTCACTGGTTTCTTTGCTTGCTTATGCTTTCGAACACAGTGACATCAGAGGCAATAATCATCCTTGCTAGCTTACATCAGCCACCACAGGAACTAGAAACAACTCAGCCCACCAGAGCAGCTATTCATGGTCCTCCAGGTTCCTCAAGGTCAAACAAAACCTACTCTCTATTGTTTGAGAGTTAGCTTGACCTCTGATACATAGCATCTATTCACTCTATTTCTGTCAAGAAACCAGAGATGATGGTTCATTTGTTTTTATAGATAGAAAATCTCTTTCCCACTTTTCAGTCCAAGTAATTTGGAAGAAAATGACCCCACATCAAATTTCAGGTAGTATTTGATTGAAACAATAGTCATCAGCACATTCTATTTCGGATAGATCTGGTATTTATTTATTTACTTACTTTTAGGAGGGGGAGGGACAAAGGGAGAGAAAGAGAATTTTTTTTTTTTTTAAGATTTATTTATTTATTATTTATTTATTTGACAGAGAGAGAGCAAGAGAGAGAGTGTGTGATCACAAGCAGGCAGAAAGTCAGGCAGAGAGAGAGGGAGAAGTAGGCTCCCCACTGAGCAAGAAGCCCAATGCAGGGCTCAATCCCAGGACCCTGAGATCATGACCTGAGCCAAAGGTGGAGGCTTAACCCACTGAGCCATCCAGATGGCTCACTTCATCCCTGTGATAGAGAATCTTAAGCAGACTCTATGGCATGCAGAGAGGCCCACAATGGCCTGGATCTCACAACTCTGAGATCATGACTTGAGTAGGCTGCTGAAGGAACTGTGTCACACAGGCCCCCAGGAAAGCTCAATTGATTGGCTCAAAGAATTGTCACAGAGTAGAGTACAGTCTGTTTAGACACAGACATTTTAGAGAAATGAGAAACTTATTTTGCCACTGAGTTTTCATTTGAAAGGAGAGATCTAGAATGGCTGGAAGTCCTCTTCACATCATGAATAGCCCCACAAATCAACACAGAGAAGAAGAGATGAAAAATGGGCACAATTTGTGTACCTGAAAGAGGTTGTCTGAAGCCTGTGTTACATCTGAAGTTTTTGATTATGTGGGACAATAAATGCCTCTTTGTTGAGAAAGGTCCTCAATAGCATGTGACCACTGGTTGACCTGTGAGCCAATCCAGACAACACATTCAGAAGCTCTTCTTTTTTTTTTTTTTTTAAGATTTTATGTATTTATTTGACAGAGAAAAATCACAAGTAGATGGAGAGGCAGGCAGAGAGAGAGAGGGAAGCAGGCTCCCCGCTGAGCAGAGAGCCTGATGCGGGACTCGATCCCTGGACCCTGAGATCATGACCTGAGCCGAAGGCAGCGGCTTAACCCACTGAGGCACCCAGGCGCCCCTCAGAAGCTCTTCTTGACCCCTCCCATGCCGTGGGAATATATATTCTGCCCACCATTTCCACAGTAAGAGCTGTTTTAAAGGACTCAGCCTTGAGAGAATAACATATTGGTGAGACCATCTGAATAGTACGTGCACCAAACCAGGTTAAGTCCTCTGGATAAACTTTCAAGATTCTGATGGGCAGGGGCACCTGGGTGGCTCAGTGGGTTAAATCCTTTGCCTTCGGCTCAGGTCATGATCTCAGGGTCATGGGATTGAGCCGTTGTCGGGCTCTCTGCTCAGCAGTGAGTTTGCTTCTCTTCCTCTCTCTGCCTGCCTCTGCCTACTTGTGATCTCTGTCTGTCAAATAAATAAATAAAATCTTAAAAAGAAAAAAAAAAGATACTGATGGGCAGGTGTGGAGATCTATTCATCTTGTGGCTGCCAAAGACAGAACTCAAAAGTCAGTTCCCTTGTTCGTTAAACCTGTCACCTACTACTGGAATAGTCTGTCCCTTCTTTGGTCTCTGCTTGACCTCCATGTACAGGGATCAGGTGGTAAACCAACACTCTTTTGTAAAGGATTTTAAAGTTAATTTTTGAAATATCATAAACAATGAATTTTCACAAAAATTGTTCAGAATCTGAACAAATTTGTATAACTTGTCTAGATCAAGAAATACATTTATTTCTTTTCTTATTTATTTCTTTTCTTACATTCTTTTTTTATGCTCCTTACTAAGTTTATCAGTAACATCCAAGAGTAACCACTATAGTCTAACAATGTAGATTAGCAATTATTTATATAAATGGAATATATATGAATTTTTGGTCTGGATTCTTTGGCTCAGTATTTTGTTTGTGAGCTACATTATATTGTCATGTATGGTTATGGTTTGTTTATTCTTGTTGATATTCTGTATTCCATTGTATGAATATACCACAGTTTATTCTACTTTTCCACTGATAAGCATTTGGGTAGCTTCTGTTGGAGGCTATTATTTATAGTAATGATCTGAACATATTGGAACTTGTTTTTCAGTGAACATATGTATGCACTTCTGTTGGGAGCATACCTAGGCATGTAATTACCAGGTCAAAAGATAGGTACAGATTCAGCATTAGTAGTTGCGACAATTTTCTCTAATGGTTCTAACAATCTATACTTTTAGGAGCAATACATGGGAGTTCTGTTTCTTCCACAGTTTTGCTAACACTGGTATTTTCATCAAAAACTTTTATAAAGTTGAGTTTTCTGTCATTTGCAATAATTTTTTTATTATCATAAAAAGCATTCCTGTTTTATGAGCTTTCCTCCTCTGGCTACTGTTTTATGTTACAGAGGGGGGAATTACTCATTCATGTCAATTCAAGTCTCCATCTTTCTGAACAAATTCTAGCATTTTATTCCTTTCAATATAAAAATCTGTATTCTGTATTATATATCTTCCTGCCCTTTTCAGGTAACAATAACTATACAGAGTCAATGTTCTCATTCTTGCTTTAGTTTTTTGTAGTCATGTTGTCAATTGATGAAGGGAGATTTCATTAGTCAAACATTGACTCTGTCCTACCTTTGACTGAGGATAAATTTAAACTGTGTATTCATTCTTTTTAAAAGAATAAATAAATAGAAAGGAATTGATTGTGTCGTAATTGTCTCTTCTAGAAAACTATGATGCAATATATATTTTCAGACTATGGATGTTAAAAAGAAAATTAAAGACATTATTCTAGTGCACTTTTTATTCTTTGAACTGAAATTACATTATAGGTCCTACAATATTATAACATGTGTAGTCTCATTATTGTTGAATATGTGAATTCACAACAGATTTAAAAATCTTTAAATCTGTTGCCTATAATCGAAGTTAATAGAATTTTCAGTTACTCTGTCCCATTTTGGGACTCAAAGAAATGTTTTTAAAGGATTTCTGAGTAAATGATGAATATGAAGTTGGTAATGGAAACCTCAAGCTAAGAGTGTTCAGCCCTCATCAACTCTGCTCCAGACCAGAATAGAGGTTGGAGCCAAGGTCAGAAGGAATACTTCCTTGATTGTGGTTGTTGGCTAAATGTATATTTGAGACCAACAGATAGAAGTACTTGTTCCTGTAAAGACTTAGATTTCAAGGAATTCAGAGCATGACCACGTTTGTTCCAGGCCTATCACTTCTTGTTCTTTCCAGTTATGATAATAAACTACACAACTTTTATTGTGTCCTAAAATTTACTGATTTAATCTATAGCGTTGATGCCTTCCCAGAGAGAGTCTAATAAAATAATCAAATCAATTTCATCAGATATTGTGGCTCCACGATTTTGAAGGAAAACTCTTATAGGAAATAAAAAAAAATTTCTGGGACGCCGGGGTAGTTCATTTGGTAAAGCATCTGCCTTCAGCTTAGGTCATGATCCTGGAGTCCTGAAACCCAGTCCCACACTGGGCTCCCTGCTTGGCAGAGGACCTGCTTCTCCCTCTGCCTGTGCTCCCTCTGCTTGCGCTTTTTCAGTCTCTGTCTCTGTCTCTCTTTCTGAGAGAAAAATAAATAAATAAAATCTTAAGAAAGAAAATGAAATAAGAGAATTGTGAAAGGGATTATGAAACAGTTAATCAAATTAAGGGTGGAAGATGATAGCAAATTTCTAAGTAATACTGATTATAGCTTAGACAGCTAAGCTCACACCTTCTTCATGACAAATAATGGAACTTTCAGATATAGTATTATATATTCATATTTATATTGATCATATTTAATTTATAATTTTAAAATTATGAGATTTTTATTATAATACATAAAACATTGCATTTTCATTAGAGATTATAACTATTTTTATTTTTACTTTTTAATTTATAGATGTTAATTAGTGATTGAAACTATCCTGCTCTCCTTTCTTTCTTGTGGTATAAAGAAGACTTAATTTCTTAGGTACCTTGCTATTAGGTAGGATCATATGCTTAATTATGAAATATATAATGAAAATGGAAGTGACTTTTCCTCAATTTTTCTTTTTCCTCACTGTAAATAGTGTGTTGGACTTTCATTGAAATTCTTGAGCTATGAGAGCAAAACAAATTTGCTAAGTCACCTTATAGAGAGTTGTGTGGCCAGTAAAAACTTGTTGAAAATTCAAGAACATAACTTTTGTTTGCTTTAGCCTGTGATATTTTAAAATTGTTTCAATATACTTTGGCCCTCCTTTTACTAATATGTAAATCAATGGAATATATAAAATCACTAATAACTTTCCAGAAATTCACTTTTTCCTTATACTGAGACTTTTATGTGCGCAACCCTAGCTAAGAAAAATTTATTAAATTCCTTTGGTGGTTCACTGAATTTTTATAGTTGAAATTTTTGAATATTTGGATCAATATTTTAACATTTTATCTTATTTAAAAGGAATATCTTATGCTCATGTTGTATAGAAATGCAATCAAAAGATTATCAATGTATATGACATAACACTTTTATAATTAATTAAAAGCAATGATAGCATAAGACCTATCATTTATTGGATAGGCTATATGCCATATCCTATTAGTGCTTTACATATACTAGCTTACTTAACCCTACCCTGTGATGGAGATACTATTATCTCTATGATGTATATAAGAAAACTTAAGACTACATATAGTCTTAAGTCTTAGACTACATATATACTATATATTCATATACGAACTGTTATGTACTGAAAGTTTTCGTCCCCCCAAAATTCATTATCTTGAAATCTAATTCCTAATGTAAAGGTATTAGAGGTATTAGAGGTAGAGGCTTTGGAAGGTAATCATATCATGAGGGCAGAGCTCTCATGAATATGATCAGTGCCTTTGTAATAAGAAGCCAGAGAACTAGCTTTCTTTCTTTCTACCATGTAAGGATACAACCAGAAGTCAGCAGTCTGCAATAGAGAAGAAGATCTTCACCAGAACCTAACTATGCTAGTACCCTGTTCTCTCCTTCCAGCTTCTACAACTATGAAAAATAATTTTTTTCTTCTTTGCAAGCCACTCAGTCTGTATGTTTTTTTATAGCACCTCAACTGAGATACTTATCCATGATCAACAATTAAACAGCTGAAGCAGAATTCACATACAGAAAAGATACCAGACACTGAGATTTATATGTTATGCTGAGTTTCTAAAAATGACCAGAAAAAGTTTACTTAATTATTTAAGAAATGAATGAATTGCTTCTTAAAAAAAAATTCAATATGCTTTGTGTGGTAAGATACAGAAAACAAGCCTCAGATTTATTGGTTTAGAAAATTTAAAAGTCCAGTGAAACTTCTGAGTTCAGATAAGACTAGATCCAGACTTAAGACATGTGACTAAGGTTCAGTCCCTCCTTCTCAATTTCTTGGCTCTGTTTTCTCTGGGTTCATTCCATTTTCATGCAGGTTTGTCCTGGTTCACAAAGGAATACTCCAGGTCATATACTCTTTCCCATGTAGTGAGAGTCTACATTCCAGTGACTTCCTAAAAAGAAGAAAATTTTCTCCACCAGTAAGGATTTCCTTAGTTGCATTAGTAGCATAATCTTCTGACAGGCTAAAGCCACTCCAGATCCTCATTCCCTCCACTTTCTGGAGCTGAGGGTCAGGACAATCTTTCAAACCTAGTGGCAGAGTATGAAAAAGTGAGCTTGTCCATAGGAAATTCGAATGTCAGTGGTGAGAGAGGAGAGAAACATATGTCAAGGAATAACCAACAACTGTCTACACCAGCAATTTTACTTATTTTCAAAAATTGTATCCTATTTTCAATACTTAACAAAAGTTAAATTAATGGATAATCACTTTTTAAAATGTTCTTTTAGACTCCTGGCTAGAGTTTCCATTTCAATTTTATATCCATTGTTTATTCAAAATGTCTTTTAAAACATTCAAAATAAATTAATATTTAACAACATAAAGTACCAATCAAACCCTCAAAACTTCAAAATAAACATCCACGTGGACATTTCTAGAATATTTGTCATGTTGGCATTCAAATGCATGGATGGTTTCTGTGTAACTTTCTTGAGACACTTGATTTTCCAAATTATTCATACATATAAGATAAGCCAGATTTATTATACTAAAAATATATCTAGAAAATTCTAACAAAAATTAAGATAGGGATATCAAAATGACTAGGTATGTTCTCTCTCTTCGTAATGGAACAAAAGTTATGAAGATAGTCATAATACAATTAATAGTGTTTAGTATTATTCTTCTTTAAACATAGTGATAGGAGGGGTAAGAGAAGAGAGGAAAATCCTGCACTGATATTACATATATGCATGTGATATGTAATGTGATACGCAAATGCATATATATCTCATTATAATGTCACACTAGTTCTGTGGAAGTTGGTATGATTATTCCTGTAATAGAGTTGGAAAATTGTATCTCAGTGAGTTACACAGTCTGCTAAAATGAACGGACTAAAGAGTTGTAGATCAACACTTAAAAACAAGTCTATAAGAAAACTGAAGTTTTTTACATTTCATCCAGTTACTTAATCACTCATCCATCTAGTTAGTTATTTTTTTGGTTGGTTAGTTATTTGGTCAGAATCTAAAACAAGTTAGGAAAAATGACTGCTGTACTCTCTCATGCTGTTGTAATATATGCTGGTTGAAAATTAATTTTTATGGGAATAGTACTTCTTATAAACAACAACTACATATGCTGTGTTCAAGATTTATAGACACATTTGTTTGGCAAATATTAAAATAAGAACATAACAAGACTCTTGGGAGAAAATATGAAATGATGTATGCTAATTTAATGGCTCAGTTTCTGAAGTGATTCTGAAGTGTAACAGTCAGACATTGTAACAATATTGCTGCATGACAAGCCAGTCCCAAACTCAGAGATTTGAATAGTAACCGCTTAATTTTATACACATTGATCTGTGAGTTACTTACAACTCATCTGATCTAAGTTTGACTAGCTCAGCTCCAAGCTGTGAGCTGGATTCAAGTCTGTTCCATGTATATCTAATTCCACTGGGACCAATACTACCCAGGAAATATACAAGAGAGGTAAATGGAAGCTTTTAGTGCTGCTTAAGGCATGGGATCATAAATTTTTGCTCATTAAGGAAAATCTTCTCATTGATTGAAATTAAGCAAAGGCTTCACATGTAATGTGAATGTTGAATGATGATGATTCATCACATGAATGATGATGTTTGTGTTCCTTATATGTACCTCAGATTGTTTGCATTGTTTCTAGGGTGATAACTAGGTTAAATCTTTGTAAAGTCTAAAGAGTGGAGTGTATCACTGCTGCTGAAAGAAAATTATCATTCAGTGAAAGAGCTGCTACATCTGACTAGCATACTGGCAATAACCAACATAATGTATTTGGGAATATGTCCTATAGATACTGGACCAGAGAGGAAAGAATATATAGCTGGATAAGAAACAAATTTTTAAAAATTCTCTGATAACTCTGGCAAAGGAACATGTTGTCTATTTATATGTTGTTAGCTGTTGAAGTTGAATAACTGAAAGCTTAGATTGGAAAAAAAAAAAAAGATGACTTATGGTTAAAGAGCTGGATTTCAGAACTGCCTTGGTAGTGTTCTGAGGAAGGGCTCAAAATGTTCAGGAAATTAAACTTGATAGAATAGACTTATTATATAACACCAAAGACTATACCATTTGACTATATCCCTAGGAAGGCACAGAGAATATGGTCCTGTCTAAAATGATAAAGAATGTGTGAATGGAGGGTAACACCTGCATTGTTGAGGAAATCAGTGGTGTATTTTTTTCTGTAGGCCAGGGTTGAGGATAAGAAGTGCTGTTATGGAATGGGATTCTCCATTGTCATTCTGGGTTATGAGTTTATAGAATAGCAGATAACACATGTCAGCATTTAATTTAGTGGCAAGATGAACATAATTGCATGATGGCTAGAAGGTAAGAAAGGCCTTGACATTAGCGAAGAGTTCCTAAGGAGAGGATAGATGAGCAGTCATGAAGTATGTTGCTTGACTTAAGTAACCCAAGTGACCAAGACAAAGAGAAGGTTGATGTCAGATATCAAAATAGAATATCACAATCTTTTAGTTTCCATAACTGAGTCAGTTCTTAGACATAAAGCCTATTGAGTAAAAGAAAAGCCATCACCATTGAGGTAGTAGGCTGAAATGCCTTAAATATAAGCATATTCAGTAGTTATTCATTCAACACTTTGCCAAATGGACCTAAATATATTTAAAGGAAATATATTTATAGGAAAATATATATTTAAAGAAAAAACCAGAAATATATAAGGAAGACAGGGTACCAATATCTTTTTAAGGTCTTTGTATACTGGATATTAGTTGACATTGATAACAGAGAATGCCATCATAGCCCCTTGTTAAAGTGAGGTCTTAAAAAGTCTAGGTGATTAATGACAACCTAGCCCCAGTTCATATCATAGTGGGCCTTACAACACACAGATCATATTGTGGTCACTTGCTGGGTTCCAGAGTACAAAATTAGACTGCATATAATTATTTTCTGGCAGGCTACTTGTATTGGTCCTCTGTCTTGTAAGAAAAGTATAGAGCTATTATAGAAGGAAAGTCTGAGAAAAAGCATGTGAGTCTGTTGCTTCTGGACAAGATAGTAAATAAGAAACCATATTGGAACCTAGGTAGAAACAGAAAAATATACAACACGCTCAAAATTTAAGGGATGTAGGTGCTATTCTCAATTATTTAAAGAAGGTATCCCTCATAAAAATTTTAATTCACTATTATGACTCTTGAGAAAACCACAGAGACCATGGTCACTGTTGATGGACTACCATAAGTTGAACCAACGTTAGTGTAATCAGCCTCTGTGAGGAGGGCGTGTCTTTACTAGGACAGACCAACATAGCTCCTGGAACTTGATTTGTCCTGTTGATCTGGCAAATGTATTATTTTTGATTCTGGTCAAGAAGGAGAACCTAATGCAATGTATATCTACATCAAACACATAGCTTTAAGACTATGCTAATATCTTGCTCTTTGGTATAGTAGGCACAAAACACATAGAAAAGGGGCGCCTGGGTGGCTCAGTGGGTTAAGCCGCTGCCTTCGGCTCAGGTCATGATCTCAGGGTCCTGGGATCGAGGCCCGCATCGGGCTCTCTGCTCAGCAGGGAGCCTGCTTCCTCCTCTCTCTCTGCCTGCCTTTCTGCCTACTTGTGATCTCTCTCTGTCAAATAAATAAATAAAATCTTTAAAAAAAAAAAACACATAGAAAAGATCTTGGATATCTTGACATTCTAGAAAATATCATGCAGGTCTACCATTTTATTAATAGTATTTTAAATGGACCTATATAGGAGGCAATTGTAGTTTTGGACAGTTATTATACTATAAGTATCTAACCACACTTATTTCACATATACTAAACAAGTACATCTACATGATTACTCTCAAACAGCCTTGCTTTCCTATCGAGCCATTATAAAATAATGAAAATAGTCAAAGGGACCCCGGGGGTGGCACAGTCGGTTAAGTGTCCAACTCTGGGTTTCAGCTCAGGTTAAGATCTCAGGGTCAGGAAATCAAGTCTCCTGACTTGATCACACTCCATGCTCAGGGTGGATTCTGCTTAAGTTTCTCCCTCTTCCTCTGCCCCTCCCCAATCTCTCTCTCCCTCTCCCAAATAAATAAATGAATTTTAAAAAAAGTAAAATAGTCAATAATATATAGTAAAAAAGGTGAAGGGGATTAGAGATACAAACTTCCAGTTATAAAGTAAGTAAGTCACAGAGATGAAGAGTACAGCATAGGGAATATAGTCAATACCTTTATAATGGTGAGCATTGAGTAATGTTTAGAAAAACTTGGGTGTGGGGGCGCCTGGGTGGCTCAGTGGGTTAAAGCCTCTGCCTTCAGCTCAGGTCATGATCCCAGAGTCCTGGGATTGAGCCCCACATCAGGCTTTCTGCTCTAGCAGGGAGCCTGCTTCCTCCTCTCTCTCTCTGCCTGCCTCTCTGCCTACTTGTGATCTCTATCTGTCAAGTAAATAAATAAAATCTTTTTTAAAAAAAAAGAAAAACTTAAGTGTGGTCATGTTTTATAGAGAGGTCTCTGTTCTGGGATAAGTCAATTCCAATAAAAAATATAGATGTATATGTTTAAAACAAGTCTGTGCTCTCTGCTCTTCTTACTTAATGACCCACAGATATTTTATTCTATGAGTTAGATTGCCAAGCAATATACATTCTCTAAAGATTTTAATTATGTCCCACTTTCTTTTGCATAATATTGAGTTAACATTACTCACATAGATAATGTGAAACCTTGTTTTAACAAAGTAGAATTTTGGACATCATTTCTAGTAACGCACCCTTCAAAATAATAATTTATGTTGATCTGAATTCACATTTAGCCTGTAAAAACACATGCGTTATTATTGTACTTAAGCCACGTGTTATAAATGAATAGTAAATAATGGAATTTGGTGGTTGGTTGTAAAATGTATTATTTGCCCAAATCATGTTTGTGTAAGTTATATTACATTCATAAAAATCAAAATTAACTTTTGAATAAAAATACACTGAATAATACATTGGAAAATGCTTTAATTTTAAACATGCTATACTCCGGTATAACTATCACTTCAGAATTGAGAATAGAAATTTAGTTAGACTTCTAAGATTGAAGAGGCAGAACCTTGGAGAACTCTCTTGGGATTTCAGCAAATATTGACCATTAGCAAATTCTCCCAACCTGAAAATTTCATTATGACTATTCAAGACATTTTTATAAAACTATATAGTTATTAGAGCAGCACTGTGAATAAAAATATCCCAGGGAATAAAAGTCACTCACTGATATAATTCCTTCTATGTGCCTGTATCACTCAGAATTCCTGGTTGAAAACAATGGAAACCAATTCTGTTTGATCTCAGCAAAAAATGAATTTATTCAAGGGATATCAAATAGCTCAGAAATCACTGGAAAAGCAAGAGAATTCAGCTCAGAAAACAACCAGAATCTCAGAATCTACTTTGCACAAACAGCCAAGGAAATAGTGTTTTGGTTGCTTGTCTGGGTGGGCAGTCAGTGTTGTCAAACTCTCTTGCCTTAGTCACCATATTGAGTCATTCTTTGACTATCATATTTGTATTATGTATTATTTCTTCAATGCATAAATTCCTGGAGTTTTATCTGAGGATATAGTCATGTCCTAGCTGCCATAAAGTAGGAAGAAGGAGTATATGGACAAATAAATTATAGAGCTCTTGAATTTTTTTTCAAAACATCAGCTGAGATTGAGTGCAAGTGACAGAGGTCCCTTGATTACAGGTATATAAGAAAAGAGGGTTTTGCCACCCAAATAATTCAGAGAATTGACACCATGTTCTGAATGACACCACACTATGCAGGTCTAGGATTGTCTTCTTGATAAATACCATTTGTGTTGATGTCACACAGCAGCTGGTTATCTTCATAAGGTCTGATATTGTGAATGGATCACTTATCTGGTTATTGAAGCAAGATAAATTAATAGTTTATTATATTAAAATATAGACCAATATCATTTTATCAGTGAGCATACCTGATTGACATCATTTACTATTTTATTTTTTCTATTTTTGTAGACCCTATTGATTTTTGTCTTAGTAACTAATACTACTACTGGGGGCTCATATTAATCTTATAAGTCAATATAAATCATAAGCAGATATTGATATAATTTTAATAAAAGTATTGTAGTAATGATTTACATCTAGATGTATAGTAATGAAATTCTTCATAAGGAGAGTGACATAAGTTACTGTGATACTTAAAGCTTGGTCTATATAGGGAGCCTGGGTGGCTCAGTGGGTTAAGCTGCTGCCTTCAGCTCAGGTCATGATCTCAGGGTCCTGGGATCGAGTCCCGCATCGGGCTCTCTGCTCAGCAGGGAGCCTGCTTCTCTCTCTCTCTCTCTGCCTGCCTCTCCGTCTACTTGTGATTTCTCTCTGTCAAATAAATAAATAAAATCTTTAAAAAAAAAAAGCTTGGTCTATATAGAAATATAGTCCATATATTCCATATCTAATTAACACAACTCTCTGATACAATGGTCCTAGATCAAACACATACAACAATAGTTCCATCAGCACAGATGATGCAAAGCTGCTTGTTGGACCCAAGGCTATCACATATGGTTATACTGTTTATTAATAACACAAAGGCACCTGGATGAGAGAACTAGAGAAGGCTTAGTTGTAGCTCATCCTTGCAAAGCCATATCACTCTGGGAACATTTATTTGCTCCAAGGTGGGAGGTGTTGAAATAATTCCAGGGTGCTCTATGTACCAGTGGTGGACTGAAAACTTGGGCTCTTTCCCAGGGTGTAAATTAATTTCCCATGTGTTGTGCCTGGACAAATCACTGTGTCACCTTGCATAGTGTTGATGTTTGACAGAAAATCCACTGTAAAAATTTTGTTCTAAGTCACTCCTTTGACATTAGCAAAAGAGTTCTTCTGATACTTTTCAAATGAGACATTGATAGAATGATACTGATTTATGTAACTGAAAACATTTGTGTGATCCTAGGAGAAGTATTTTTATTTGACTTATCACCTCTGTTCCAGGACATGAGGACTAATTTATTTTTTTCCCCTTTCATGATTTCTTAAAAGGAAAGTAACAATTTTGGAAGTGTCAAAAGAAAGAACTGTGATTTTTTTAGTGGAAAGGACCTTGTTTCACCAGGAATAACTTTATATATCACTGAATATATAGTCTCAATTTTTGTTGGCCTTTTCAGACTGAAAGTATAGTACATTCCTTCTTTCAGCATTACTGCACAGTCTTCTGAGATCTGTTATCTGGCTGCTACAGTGTAATGGAGAAATGAATGATCTTCTAATTGGTAAGTTGAAACCCAAATCCATAGTCTCAGGTTTGGTAACTCCAATATTTTCTTTGAAAATAGAAAGCCTGCCATCCAAAAGACTGTCAAAATGAGTTATATTTCCTCCTCCAAATATTTGCAAGCAAGGAGAGAAGGAGTGGTGAAATCATCTGTCCCTCAACTTTCGTGAAGAGGGAAAATATTGATACTACACACAATTCTGGGAGATACATCAAGATTATGAGAAAAAAGTACTTAAGAGGCAATTATTCCCTGATTTTTATCTTCTGCAGAGATAGCTGACAAGGTTTATTTTGTTATTTTTGTCACCTGTGAACCATTTTTTCCCTTAATAGGATAAAGAATAGGATGATAGTGCCATGCAATGATGCTGCCTGTGTCGGCAGGGAGGAGTAGTTTTAAGCATTTCAAATATGACTTGTATATCACTCCAACAACAAAAACTAAAACAAACAAACAAAAAAACACTTGTTCTAATAAAAACTCTTTTCTCTTGTGTTGGACTATTGATCATGCTAATAAATGTCTTTTAATTTTAACAGTTACAAGAGGTAAAGAAGTAAATTTGCAATTTCAAATGCTTAACTCAGAGTGAAGCATACATGCGAGGTATTTACAAATAAACACAAATACATGTATTTGAGTGAACAGCCTTCTAAAAAAGCAGATTGTGGGTTAAATATCTCTAGTTGAAAATGAATATCTTAGCTCATACTTTTGTCACAGATTTTCAAAATTCTAGTGCACATCGAACTGACTAGGAGAATTCAAAGATCTTGACCTCTTAGAACTTACAATCTAAAATAGACTAAGATAGTAGAAACAGATGTAAAAATAAACTATAGAAAAATATTAACTAATTAAAAAATTAACTATAGAAAAAATATTAACATATTAGCAGAAATATGTTTTCTATTTATATCGTATATATACATGTGGTTTTTCACATTGGCTCTTTTTACTGTGTAATATTAGCATACTTAAAGGAAAGTATAATCACTTGATGTATGCCTACTTATTTCTTTTTAAAAGAATCTAGAAAAATAATTTTCCTCTGTAATTTTTCCTTTACATTTTTTGCCATGCAAGACTGTTTTATGTTTGATTTTCTTTATTTTGAAATTTTTGATAATAAAAGTTATTTTTTTCAATTCTTGGTCTTTATTTAAAAGAAAGCAAGGAGGGTCCTTCTCCTCAAACATCCCCTGAAATAGACATATTTGAACGTCAGGCTATAAGAGGTCAAGTCAATAGGTAGAAGCTGGAAAAGGGTGGCCCCAGGGCAGATGTGTACTCACTGGAGCATTTGAAAAACTCTCAAGGGTGAAAGGAGGCAGAGCACTTTATAAATGACTACTGTGCCCCAAACCCATTTATGGTGCCCCAGGGCTAGAGACATCTAACTGGCAAGGTGAACCTGTGAATGACCAAATCCCTGGCCTCTTAAAGAAACATAACATTTTGGGGTTTCTCTATTTCTTGGGAAAACAAAATGTAGTGATTATAGGTTCAGAAAAAGGAGCTGCCACATGGAGTTATAAATAGGGTTTGGGTGCTCTTGCATGGGGTTATTGTGAGGAGAAAGGAAGTAGGAGAACAGGGAGAGTTGTCCAGATCCAGGCCCACTGCTGTGGATAAGAGCAGCTGTGAGAGTTGTGGCAGAAGGCCCATAGAAAGAGGTAATATTACCCATCAAGCCAGTGGGACATCAAGCCTTCAATCTAATTGGAGTGGGGCTTGGGGGAAGAGTGGGTAGGCTTAATTTATTTTTGGTTTCTGCTTCAGTAGAACACATCCAGATAACATTCAGGAACATCCCAGTGGGGTCCAGCTTTTCTCAGATGGCACAGAACTTCAAAAACAATGGATACATTTTCTACGTTCTTCCAGGCAGAGTTCCAGGCCTTGTCCCAATGGGGCCTACCCCTCACCAACTTCATGATGGTCACCCAGGCCAGCCTGTAGTCCAGCTGTGGCACTTCCTTGTCAATGGGCCTGTAAATAATAATTTTCCTGCAGCAGTTGTTCTTCTGGAAGCAGGAATTCAGAAAGATGTCATCAGGGAGATGAAACATCTCCATGGGGTAGTGGGCCACCATCCTGGGGTGGGTCTCCAGTATGACCTTCAGTTCTAGCAGTACCTCCTTGGTCTTCTCTCTGGGGATGGCCCTGTCCTGGATGGGCTGCTTGAGGCAGCACAATAGGTGAAGGTTTTGTGGCCGAGTTTGCTACTCTCCTTCCAATTAACTGGAGCTAGAAGAAGAAGCAATTGATCCAGCCATCAAAGGCCTGGCAGGAAGGAACTGATCCAGAGCAAGAACTCCAGTAAATAAAATCTGATAGCATAGCCCCCAAACCAGTTGGCTGATGAGGAGGGGAGCTTTTTAGTGTGGTCCCAGTAGATAACACTAATGTTTTCCCTGTGCAGGAACCAGAGGAAACAGAAGTATTCAGATTTCTTCAGGTGGCTGTCCAGGTTGTCAAGAACATCTTTCAAGACTGAAGAAAGGGACATCTCCTGCAAGTCGAACTGGGGCATACACAACAGGGTGATGATGAGACTGACCAAGTTGCACCTGCACGACCTGGAACACTTCTGCATTGCTAAACTCGGAGCACTCAAGAATAGTCCCATGGACCGTCAGCAGGGTCAGTGCCTTTATGTGGCTGGATGCTGTGTTTGATCCCTGTGTTATGTGTTCCAAAACCAATGATGCCCATTCTATGAAATCACATTTAAAACAGCTCTCAGGTGGATAAGGTCAGGCTGTGCTTGCCCAGCTGTGCATGTTGGTCAGCCAGGAGGATCCCCATCTCCACATTTCTTTAAGCAAAGATTGCATTTCTCTTTTCAGGAAAGGTCAAAAGTAAATGGTTAACTCATAAAGAGCTGCTGATAGAAGATTCAGGACACGTCTCTTGACATAACCTGAGATTCTTCACATTCCTCATTTTCTCTGACAAATTGATCCTTACTCTTTATTAGTCTTTTCTTTCTACCTCTCCGGTAATATATTATGTCCAATCTTGAAAACAAATACCACAAATATGAACTATTACCAAACTTATTACTCTTGTATGCAACTACAAGGAATGCAAGGTAATGTATTTAAATGCAGGGTCCTCAATTTTCATGCATTGGCTTTCTTACCTCTTCACATAATTATCAAACACACTGTTGCAAAAATGAAATTGGTTTAAATGAACATCAGGATAATAAGAGTGGAGAAAGAAGCAGCAGGATATTTTGGCTTCAGAACTGAAATGGGGTGGAAGGTTTCTGCTCTGGCTTTGTGGCAATTAAGATGAGTGAATTATTTTCAAATAATAATAATTTTTGTAGTGTCATCATGCTGTCTCCTCTTCCTTTTATGTAAACTTGAGCCATTGTCATTGCAACTAGCATTGCATTTGATAGGGAAAACAAGGAGGGAGAATCACAAATATTTAGAAACTAATTGAATAAATTGAAAATGGGGACCAGAGAATCTTTTACATGATCTTCTGTATCCCTTATCCCTGGAATTAAAATTCAGTCATTTAAGATTCTTATTGGAATCTGATGGAAAAAAAAAAAAAGAAATACTACTTATAATCACATTTAATCAATTCCAAAAATTCACTCTGCTCCATTTGTTTCCCATAGAAAATAACCAAATGTTACTTTAAAAAGACCACATATTTTCAGAAGGAATTTTAAAAATTTTAGAAAATTCAGTTTCAGTGCCTGGATGTTAAAATTTTGATTTCTACCTTCCAAAGGATGATGAAAAAAAACCAATGAAAGTAACCATGGATGCCACCAGGTTGGACAAATCTAGCTATCTATATACACACACATATACACACACACACACACACACACACACACACACATATATACAGATTTCATATTTATATGCAAATTATATCCTCTTAATCATTGGTATGATCATAACTTAGAGAAGTTTATAGCTAAAAGGATTCTTTGTAGGTATGTGAATACATAAAAGAGCTTGTAAGTGTTCATAAGACAGATTTTGGAAAAAAAAATATTTTGAGTTCATTGCTTACCACTGTAAGGGAGAAAACCACCTCAAAAGAACTTTGCAAATGTCCCAAGAGGGTAGGCAAGATTCTATTTTACTAAGTATTTGAAGTTTGATTTAAGGTAGTATTTCAATGTGAAGAGTGAGGGGGATTGATTAGGACTGGGTAAGAATCAGGATATATCAGACTAGAATTGGTAGTAACAACAAAGCAATGCTTTTTGGGCTAAGGGTTCCAAGAAGCTTAATGATAAAAATTATTGATGGTTTACATTGAAGCACTTATAGGTCTTTCATGAAGTTCCTCTAATAAAGAATAAGTATATTTGCCTGGATAACAGTCTTATAGAATAGTAAAATTATGCTAGTGAATGCTGTGGAATAATTAAGTCATGGTAATATAGAAAATATGCTTTGTGATAGGGTAGGTACCTTCAATCCTCAGTGTCCAAGCTGTAAATTTTCCCATAATTTCTTTACAAATGTTTCATTATTTTACTGAAATGCCTGAATCATTCTTTTTTTAAATTTATATTTATATACTCATTTAATTATTTGAAGTATAGGTGACATTATACATCACTGTCAGGAACACCTAAATCATTCTTATTATTATAGTTAAAGCTGGAATCAAGCCACATTTTCTGTGGCCTGAATTTTATATAATGTTGCTTGTTCTCTTATTAGAAAAGAAAACAGAATTCTAGAAAACAATTAGGTACATGGCTTTGAAAGCTGTCTTTACTGGTGATATTTAGATTTCATTATTGTCAGGGTAAATTGATTTCTGAGTAGAGCTATACAACATAACAGTTAGAATTGTCCCCTTGGTTCCAACTTTATAAAGGTAGAGTGATGAGCTCCACCTAGGGAGAATGTAGTATGTTTGAAAATACAAGACCTGTATTCGCCTTGGGAGAAAATTAACTCAAGCCATTACAAAGATGTAGAAAAATTACAGTAAAGCTGGAGTTCAGAAGCAATTTAGAGTGTATTGGTCTCAGAGTCAGAATCGAAGGATAAAAATCAGTTGACAATCACAATGGTCACAGGTCAGAACAGACAGGCAATCAAGATAAGAAAATCTTAAGAAAGGTGAAGACAATAAACTTGTTGTTTGGGCAAGCCACATGAGCTGCAGAGATTGGGGAAGGGGACTTAGAAATTCCTTTTAAGACAATCTCTTTGTGGTCTTTATACACCATTATGAAGACCTTGATCCTAACATCAAGGGAAATTCTAGTCTTGACATCTCCATTATGCTTCAAGCCAATAATGAGCCAGTATTTATTTATTTCCTTGGACTTTATTTAGTGTTTTCTAAATTTCAGTCTTTTTTCTTTTTCTTTCTTTCTTTTTTTTTTTTTTTAAGATTTTTATTTATTTATTTGACAGACAGAGATCACAGGTAGGCAGAAAGGCAGGCAGAGAGAGACTGGGAGGCCAGCTCCCTGTGGAGCAGAGAGGCTGATTCAGGGCTCAATCCCAGGACCCTGTGATCACAACCAGAGCAGAAGGCAGAGGCTTTAATGCACTGAGCCACCCAGGAGCCCCAATTTCAGTCTCTTTTCATATCATCTTACAACTTTAACCACATGTAAGTAGTTCCTTTCAGACTGTTTAGTTTTGACTAAATCAACTTTTTAAAACATAAATATTTTTAAAAACTTTGTATCATTATTTTTAAAACATTATCACTGACTATAATAGAAGATAACCTGACAGAATAAATTCAAAGCAAACAAGATTTCAAAATTCCAGTCAAATGTTGTTACCCAACAATTGCTTTAATAACAAAGCAGGCTTTCTCTTCCATGAAAGGAGATTAGGAGGGCAGCAGGGTGGCTAGGTCAGCTCAGGTCATGATTCCAGGGCTCTGGGATCAAACCCAACATCAGTCTTGCACAACGGAGACTCTGCTTCTCCCTCTGTCCCTTCTGCCGCCTCCTAAGGGGCACATGGAAGAAGAATGAGGCACAAACAAGTCAGCTGCAAGAGAATAGGAGTGGAGGGGGAGGTGGGGGTGTGGGGGAGAGCAGTAGAAAGGACTGTCGCCACTCACAACTTCTCAGTCTCATATTTATTAGAAAGTAAGTAACAATCAACAAAGGTGAAGTAGATTACACATTGACCATGAGTCTTGAGATACGTAAGAAGAAAGGCAAAACATGTCAGGTTACATAATACATGACCTATAGTGAGCAATTCCAAACTAAAGGATTGTCTGACTAACTGCGGGTGCTCTCCAGGGAAGAGGAGATAACAGAAAAATGAAGCAGGCCACATTCCATCCTGAGGGAACCAGGTGTTCCCAGCTGCTGGCCTTCAAGGATGCATATCGTTCTCCCCCCCAGAGGTGTTGCCAGTACATGTTTTTCTTAAGACTGGGTGTGGTGAAAAAATAATGAATACTGTTTTTCTGAAAATAAATAAATTGGAAAAAATTTAAAAAAAATAAAATTAAAAAAAAAAGACTGTATCTAAGCATGCTTAGTAACTAGTATAAATTTCTCATAGGTTATATTTTAAGCAATACGTTGTTCTCACAGATGGTTATACCTTCCCCCACTCATGTTCTTGAAAGATCCCCCCGGGGCTCCAAGCACCCCGGAACGGACCCCTTCTCAGGAGGAGACCCCCGGACCCAAAAACTGAGCCGAGTCCACTGGTCAGATGCAAACAGCACGAGGTTTATTGAGTAGACACAGGTACCTGCGGGCGGTCAAGTCTTAGGAGGACTCGCGCGCCAGCCCTTAGTTCAGGGCCTTTTTATGGGGTTTGGGGAAGCGAAAGCATACGTACAGAAGTGGAAGCATGGTTACAAAGTTTTCATTGGCTGGTTTGAATGTAAAGGCATACTTGGCGCGCGGGAATACCCCTGATTGGTTCGCTCAGCATCCTTCATTTACATAGTGGGAAGTTACTTTCATTGGTCATTAACAAAAGGGAAACAGACAGTATTGGCTAGATTTCAATCCTTCATTAGCATGTAGACTGACCATCGGCATTGGCCAGACTACAATCCCTTATTAGCATGTAGACTGACCATCGGCATTGGCCAGACTACAATCCCTTATTTGCATGTAGACTGACCTTTCAACATTCCTTGTAGTATCTTATCACTTTTTACAACATGGGAGGAATGTTTAAGGGAGTGGGAGAAGGGGGTGTTGGCTAAGCAAAGAGAAGGGGGAAGGAGGGGGAAAGGGAGGGAGAAAACCCTTTTCATTCCCCCATTTTCTTTTTGGCCCGAGTAAAATCTTTTACTTTACTAGGGGCTAATCTCCCGTTGCCCTATTGCATGATATTGTTGGGTTAATACCATGGTTTGGACAAGCGACAATCTATCCTTTACGAATTGGGTTATTCTGTTAATGATGCATGGCCCAAATGTTAGAATTAACATTAAGAGCATTAAAGGTCCTATTAAGGAGGTTATTAGGGAAGTAAACCAGGGTGAACGATTCCAAACTCCTTCATACCAAGACTGTTGAGATTCAAAGTCTCTTTTACGCTTATCTAGCCTTTCCTTCAATTTGTCTAGAGTTTCTGTTACTACTCCAGTCTGGTCGGCAAAAAAAACAGCATTCTTCTCTGAGAGCAGCACAAAGGCCACCCTCTTTTAGGAACAGTAGGTCTAAGCCTCTTCTGTTTTGTAAGGTAACTTCTTTGTTGCAAATCTCAAGGACATTTGCAAACAAAGGGAGACTTCTGCCTTACAAGACTGTGATCTCTGCAATATAAACATTTGTTCTTCTTTCAGGGCAGTCAGGGGTGCCTGTGAAATGTCATACATATTACCAAGGGGAGTGGGTGGAGAGGGGGTGCAAGGCGCCAGCCCCTGCTCCCTCCTCAGCCAGCCTCCAGCTCCCTCATCATTCCCCCCTGAACAATTTTGACCCTTAAATCTTTAAGGTGGTTGAAGGTGGAAGGTCTCATCTTCTATAACTTCTTCCTGCTGAATAGGGGCGTAGAGCTGACCCTACCTACTCAGGTCAACATTGATCAGTGGAGGAATGTATAGGGGAGTTACGAAAGGTGGAGGCAGCTGAATCCAGCGCTGACAGTGAAGAAGTATCCTTGAGCGTGGTAAGGATCATCTGTCGTGGTGAAGTCATTGCAGCAATGGAGTCTCAGCACCAAGTAGAGAAACATTGAACAAAGCAACATATTAAGGCTAATAAGGCAATAAGAATGAAAGCCCAAAAAGGAGATTTGGCCGCAGTCCTCCTCCAAACCAGTAAGCTAACCAATTGCTGAGAGAGAGAGAAGGATCTTGTAGAGCCTTAATCTGGGCATTCATATCCTTTATTAATCCTGTGACATTTTTGTGATAGTCTGGGATGTACACACAACGTTCTGTCTTGATAATTGCACATATGCCACATGACATCCTCTAGTCCCAAAGATGGAACAAAAATGGATGCTAAGTGATCATACCATTTAAAAATAGATCGCATCCATCTTTGTTTTAAGTTGGGGAGATTAGCTGGAGTTGTAATGGTTTTAGTAATGCACCCATGAATCCAGGCAAATCCCAAGGTACAGCGACCTATCCACCCTGGAGGAAGCCAGGGCCACAGGTTTGTTTCACATATCCAGTGGGTTCTGTTTGGAGCTGGCCATCTAATGCCAGGTCACCTTGTCCAGTCAATAGCCTGGAGTACTATTACTTGGTAACACATTTCTAATGATAGCCGTCCCAGATATCGTGTGTTATTTGCCCAAATATCACTCGTATGATTTCTTTGTTCCCAGCATAAAACTGCCTTCTGACTGAGCCGTCCAATCGTGGGTGTAAGCCACAGATATGCATCACAGATCTGATATATGCCATCTTCAGTATAGCGATAAGGAGGGTTTGTAACTTAGGCCCATATTTGATTGGGGAGTTATGGCTTGATAGCAATCCCCTTTCCTTCCAAATAGCTCCATGGGCATGTAGTACCAGGAAGGCATATTTGGAGTCAATGTTAATGTTTATTCTTAGGCTTTGGCAATTGCAAAGTGCTAGTGAACACTACAGTATACCTAGCTTTTCTTATTTTTTTTTTTTTTATGAAAACTATTGTCATCAGTAAACTGTCATTCATCCGGCATATCTGTAAGTATAGCCCAGTATTTAATTAGTCGGCCTTCATCATTCTTTGGTGGCCTTTGAATTCTAAGAAAAATCTGGACCTGATGTGAACTCATTAGTTAGGGGCTGTTTTAGGTTTCGCTAAAGCATCTGTTTGCAATTGCACCTCAACAGAGGTGGCCTCTAGGATAAATATGACTAAGGGATGAAACCAGTAAGACCTTTGAGTGGTCCAGCCTTAACAATATCCTGATTATGGAGGATCACTGGCAAGTGAGAAAACTTGTCAAGAGATAAGGGGAGGCCCCCATGCATCATCCGATCTAATCATAAAGAAAGTGGGGTCATCCATTATCTCTATAAGTCCATAGTTAATCCTATGGAGTGCAATAGGCTGGCCTTTAGGCAATTTTATTATCCCAGCCACAAACAAGGTGTTAGTTAAGTTATACAATTATAGGGGAATCGATCCCATTTTCCAGTTGTTTAATCATGTGCCGTGGGGTCTGCTAATATCCCCACAAAATAAGATCGACTAAAGGAGCTATTGTACAACTTCTCTGAAGTTTACCTCAAATTGTTTGGCTTAGGTAAACAAACATTTAAAGACAATTAAATCTAGAACTTAACATCCATAAAGGTGTGTTACTAAAACAGAATTTCTCTCTAAAATAACCCTCATTTCCAGAGATAGCCAAATCAGGACTAATTCACTTGTGAAACAAGTCCAGTTTCAACAAACTTGGCCTAATTATTTACATAAGCTCAGCAAGAACAGTGAGTGTGATCATACAGATCTTTTAGAATCTGCTTTGCTGGAACTTCTTATAAGGAATCTCTAGGTTGAACTTCTAGTAGCCTCTTCAGGCCAGAAGCCAGGCCACGTACTTGCCATCAGGCATGCCTGCAATACCTGTCGATTTGGGCATATGCCTTTTCATGAGATTCTGCACCTACCAAGGAGTGACATTCTTTACTCACCTGGTGAGGCTGCTGGGAACTCTGTAAACAAGGTATCAGGCCAATAGTCCCAAGGGGCTTTATGGCTCCACGTTTCATAAAGTCAACCTTAGTTCCTTTAAACTGTCTGGTCATATCCGAGTCTTTTCAAATATGACATTCCAATCAAAGCCTTGGTAAAATAACCGGTTTCCAATGCTGTCCTGTTACAAGGAGAACAGATTCTTATTGAACTTATGCAAATGACTGATTGCCATGGAAGAAAGAATACTTACTGAGACCTTTTGGTTTCAGAGGGTTCAGATAGAGAGAAAAGTTGAATGCCTTGAGCACTTTTACATCTCTGTGAGTTATAGATAACTTAAGAAAAAGTATCCCAAGTCTGGAAGAGCAAACATTAGAGAAGCTGCAATGTCTAAAACAAGACAAAACATTAAGAGACATAACACTATAATCTTGTAGTCCATTTAGTCCCATGTTACTAAATCTGGTGAATGCACCTTTAGTTAGTTTTGGAAATTCTTACCCATTTTAGTTTTAGGGTTTTCAATTATATCAAATATCTATTTGTCTTGAAAGTCCTTTATATGAATCTCCTTGAAGATAAAACTCATTTTACCAGAGAATTAAAACAATTATAAATGACAAAAACTCAGAATGGATATGGTTAGAGCTGATGAGACAAGAGTTTACAATTTAGCTGGCAAGGAAATCAGGTTATTTTTGTGACACATAGCATTTTCATAATTATAATATCAAGCGATGATCTTTTAAAACATTTAAAACTTTAGGAAATGTATAGAATCTCTAGAATAATTATAGCATTTTCCCAAATGTAACCCAAGGTTTATCATTGGTTTAAATCTTGTCAACAATTGCTAAAATCTTAGAAAGTTTTAAAGCACATGCCTAAATATAATTAGGGATGTTAAACACGTGATAAAACAAAACATAGAGACTGGGTTTTCTGGGCTGGCAAAGAGAAAACCATTTACATTTTCTTATCTGATCAATTAATCTAAGAAAACTTTGTCCTTTTAAACAAAGAAAACCAGCTTTTTTTTTTTTTTATACCAGTGTCTTTCCCTTTTTAATTTTATTTCTAAGTGTGCAGTCTTAAGATAGGAGTTTTCTGGGTTTTTCTCCCATCATGAATGATGTCGCAGACAAGGGAGGGGGATCTTTCCCCTGCTGTCCTGCTCGCATCCCTCACAGGAACTTGGGAGCGTTTTAGCTAAGGCCTGTCCAAATAAACCCCAGACCAGGCTACTCCGTGGAGTAGATGACCGTTCTGCCGTATGACGCCCTGCGAGACTCAGGGTGCAGCCCACTCAGACTCCGCAGCCGAAGCAGTGAAGCCGTACAGACAGATTTACACGGTCAGGCACTCTTCAGATTCAAACAGGTTGGATACCCTCCCTTTTGGGTATCTCTGGCTAATGGGAGGTGATCAATCTCCCTTTTTACTCTTTACAGATTAGAGTGAATTTCTATGGTTACAGGCAATGGAGGATGGCAACCGGGTGTTTTCGCAGTCTCTCAAGGTTGGGCTGCTTCCTTAATCTCTCAAGGCCAAATGGCCCTTATACTTGGAAGTATAATCTATGTGGAGGCAGGTCAAGAGAGTATTAAATCACCTTGGAGGCTGCTTTTCTTCCTTTTTAGTCTGTCCTGACCATATCTAAAATTCCTTTTCTGAAGATTTCCCTTCACAAACCTTCTACAACTTTCCTTTGCATTCAGGTTTTATCCCAAGCCATTTCCTTCCAAACAACCATCTCATTTAGGACAAAATTATCTTCCCTTAACTTCAACAAAATGTATTCCCATTCCTTAAATCTTTCTTACATATCTCCTACTTTCCTACATACAGTTTCCCTTTATTTCCATCAGTCTTAGTTACACTAAGCAGAATTTTGTATTGTTAGAAACGCCTTTAGTTACTAGCCATTTGTGAACTGTTACAACAGAATTATTCAGGTGGCAAATTTATGAATCAGTTAAGTGGAAAACAAGTTTACCAGCAGATTTAAATACTCTTAGTTTCTTTGCAGTTAAGAAGTCAAAAGCACAAATCTACATCCAGTAATTAATGACTTAGCATTTTATCCTGTTTGGTTAAGATATAGATGTCCACAATTCAATTCCGTTTGTCATCCAAGCAAAACTTTAAAACTTTCAGGTTACCAAAGACTTTGAAAGCTACTTCAGCAATTACCCATTAAAACTTTGAGACAGACAATTAACCATCAGTTTAGTCATGTCTTTGCTAACATATTTTAACAAGTAACACAAGCTTATTTGACCTTCAGTAAACTTCCAAGTTTCACATTTACTACTGTTAACTTAAAAGACAGGTCTTATCTTAATTAAACCAACAAACTTAACTTAGTTCCAATAGTGATTTACATTCCACCTGGGCCCACTCCACTTTGAATGTTTACCTGAGACATGCATGGGAAGATCTGGAGTGGGGGTTTTAGGTCCAGGGGGTGCTCTTTTTGCTCCTTGACAGTGGAGAGAGGAGCCATGGTGCATGATCTAGAGGCTAGTCATGCAGGCTGCACGCACGTTGGTGCAGAAACACGATAAGGGGGAAACAGAGGAAAACAAAGTGCTGCCAGGAGGCAGAGAAAGGATTCCCGGTTTTGGAGCTCATAAGCCCCAACAGAGGAGCAGACTCCATGCTTTCCCACCAGCAAGGGGGGAGGGGTTAAGCAGTCCAAGTCGGGCCAGAGAACACAGGGAAACTTCCCCGAAACAAAGAGAGTTTCGGCAGCTGCTTGGGAATATTCCTTATGGTCTCTGTCTCGAGTTAGACCAACCCCAGTTGGTTCCAGTTATAGCCATTAACATGGGAAGTGAGTGAGGGAGAAACCCCCACATCTATTAGGAGAAACTCAGAATCTCTCCAGTGACCTAAAGTGAGACTTAAGGGGGTGGAAAGTGTTTGCCCCATTTTAGAGTCAAAGAAAACACCAAGGACAATAAGTAAGACACACAAAACAGTTAACAAGAAGGACGCTGCGCGATTTCGGTACAAAACCGAAAGCAAAAACTCAAGCGGAGATCCCGGGGGTCCGGATTCCCCCTCTCCAACCAAGGCCACGTATCTCTCTGATACAGGCTGAGCTCCAAATGCCCCGCTGCCCCGGGGCCCAAATGTCCCGAAGGACCCAAATGTCCCGCCCAGCGGGACTACAAACGCCTCTGGAACGTCTTCCAGGGCTGCGAGGGAGAAGTCCGAGCCCGTCAGCTCCTTCTGGCCCTCGCCAAATACAAATGGATCCGATCGAACCCCAAACCAAACGCATGCGCAAATTCACAAGTAACAGGTTCAGATGCAGCGACAGACTCAACGAACAGACACAACGAATAAAGTGCTGGCCAGCTTACCTCCTGACAGTGGGTCGGTGGTCCTTGGGTGGGGGGTCTCGTATCCCGGGATGAGCCCCCAAATGAAAGATCCCCCCGGGGCTCCAAGCACCCCGGAATGGACCCCTTCTCAGGAGGAGACCCCCGGACCCAAAAACTGAGCCGAGTCCACTGGTCAGATGCAAACAGCACGAGGTTTATTGAGTAGACACAGGTACCTGCGGGCGGTCAAGTCTTAGGAGGACTCGCGCGCCAGCCCTTAGTTCAGGGCCTTTTTATGGGGTTTGGGGAAGCGAAAGCATACGTACAGAAGTGGAAGCATGGTTACAAAGTTTTCATTGGCTGGTTTGAATGTAAAGGCATACTTGGCGCGCGGGAATACCCCTGATTGGTTCGCTCAGCATCCTTCATTTACATAGTGGGAAGTTACTTTCATTGGTCATTAACAAAAGGGAAACAGACAGTATTGGCTAGATTTCAATCCTTCATTAGCATGTAGACTGACCATCGGCATTGGCCAGACTACAATCCCTTATTAGCATGTAGACTGACCATCGGCATTGGCCAGACTACAATCCCTTATTTGCATGTAGACTGACCTTTCAACATTCCTTGTAGTATCTTATCACTTTTTACAACATGGGAGGAATGTTTAAGGGAGTGGGAGAAGGGGGTGTTGGCTAAGCAAAGAGAAGGGGGAAGGAGGGGGAAAGGGAGGGAGAAAACCCTTTTCATTCTCTCTTTCACAAATAAATAAAATCTTTTAGAAAAGGAGATTACCATAATAACAGTACACTGACATTATCTTTGATTTAATCAGAACATTGATAGATGCTTGGATAACTTTTGTCTACCTGTTTCAGTATTTAATGCATGTCAATCTTATGCACATGTCTCTCATTGCAAAAACTCTTTTGGATAGGGTAACTGTCATTACCAAGCAATAACACAGTAAAATTTTACTCTGTAAAATCTTAACCTCTCCACAAAATGGTGTCTTTCCCTTCATGCTTATATCCCACATGGCTATTAGATATGATAATTTTCTATGGGCTAATAAAATAAGTGGTGTCAAATCATAGACAGTAGTTCTGATGTTACCTTTCGAAGATGCACCTCTCTGAATATAGCACTGTCAGGTAGAGGGTAAGAAAAATCCGATAATAGACCCCTACTCCTGCTATTACATGAAACAAGAGTCAAGAAATACTTATCGTGCATCTATACATGTAAATATAGTCATATATATATACACATAATAGAATACAAAAAATAAATATGAAAAATGATGCCAACCCTGATATTACATAATATCATTACCATATACTGCAATTGTGAAGAGCAGTTATCTACCCCAGATAATTTTGTACAATCTACAATATTCTGAACATCATCATCTTTTACCCCCATATTTAATAATATTATGTGCTAATTGACATGATTTGAAAAAAGTTTTTGCCCATATGAAGCTGAGGGTATTTACCAACCACTACTGGAGTTACCTCTCTAGAAAGACAATAAATGTTTGAGTCTATACCTTAATATACTCAAAAGTAGATTTAGAATCTTCAGCTTTCATCTCCCCACATCTTCTAAGATTCCCTGGAATGTAAGCTCTTAAAAGCAGGAACTCTTGGGGCACCTGGGTGGCTCAGTGGGTTAAAGCCTCTGCCTTCAGCTCCGGTCATGATCCCAGGGTCCTGGGATCGAGTCCCACATCGGGCCCTCTGCTCAGCAGAGAGCCTGCTTCCCTCTCTCTCTGCCTTCCTCTCTGCCTACTTGTGATCTCTCTCTGTCAAATAAATAAATAAAATTTAAAAAAAAAATAGTAGGAACTCTTTTGGGGCACCTGGGTGGCTCAGTAGGTTAAAGCTTCAGCCTTTGGCTCAGGTCAGGTCATGATCCCAGGATCATGATCCCGGGGTCCCGGGATCAAGCCCTGCATCGGGCTCTCTGCTCAGCAGGGAGACTGTTTCCCTTCCTCTCTCTCTGCCTGCCTCTCTGCCTACTTGTGATCTGTCTGTTAAATAAATAAATAAAATCTTAAAACAAAAGTAGGACTCTTTCTAATTTATATTTTTATTTTTAATAAACAGAAAATAAAGCTCTTGCCACGTTGTAGGTCATCAATAATAATCTTTGAATGAAGGATTGAAAGATGGGTAATGATCTATATTACTTGAGTGAAATAGAAATTTCACTACGGCCAAGTAGAGTAAACTATGTAGGCCTTATTAAATTCTAAATACCCAAGAATGTTAGGAAACTGAATAATTTTCATAACCAAATGTCCACCACAGAGCCTCTGAACTCTGGAGGCATTGTCTTTGGAAAGCAAATACTGTACTGCCCAAGGACAGAGTGTTCCAAAGCATTTGGTGATCAGAGCACAATTTTATTTTATATGCTGTATTTTATAACATGCTTTTAATTTGAGGGAAAAGAAAGAAAGGTGAAAAGTATGAATTGTAGGTCTTTAGAAGAGACGTGCTGTGGGAAAATACATGCTCTGGACATCTAACGCTAGCTCAGTCTTGTGGTTTAATACCCAAACTTTGGTCAGATGGTTCTCTTACAAATCCCGTGATTACATGCCTCAGCATTTTAACTGAAAATTCTTCACTCGAGATGACTCATTTGATTCTAAAATTTTGCCTGTTCCCATCTGACTGTGACATTGAGACTCCTCACTTGCTCTTAGCTTCAAAGTGACACTCTGCTGCACTTGCTGATTCTTTCCTCTTATGTCCTATTTGTTTCTCTCCCAGTTCCATAACCTAATGCCTGTCTTTGCTAATCTTCAACACTTTCATGTTTTAACAGCCTGTGGATGCCCCTCACTCACAGTGAGGCAGAGTCTTCTAAAAACTTCTAGCTGAAGAAACTACAACACAAGCAGAGGATCAAGCCCCCTGGGCTTTCATAGAGGTCTAATTACTTCTTGTGGCTGACCTTTATTAGTAAGTATCAATTAGTGTGGTTTTTCCTTGATTCTAATCTCCTTGATGTTTTGCTGGAGTACAGAAAGATAATTTGAGGTTAACAGTTGGCTTCAGGATGTGTTTGCTTCCTAATCCCATCCTCAGAGACATCCTTTGTAGGTTTGATTACTGACATTTACAACAATCTTTGAACTCCGTTAATGTCAGATAAAGGAATTTAACATTAGCTCCTGACTACTGAGAATATGTTTTTTAGGGTTTTTTTTCCTATAGATCATAACCACAAAGTTTTAGTATCTGCCTCAAGACAAAACATGCTTTCTTGTTTTTATGAAAAAAAACAACAACAAAAATGAAAGGACCCATGGTTTTGGGAAAAGGTGTCTTTTAGCTTTCCTCCATTAAAACTTGTGTTTTTTGCTAAGGACTTTCTTTCAGGCTTTGTAAATTCGTTACAAGTTTTCAGAATATAATAATATTACATATTTATATATAATTTATATAATAATATATTAAATATATATTTATATATAATAAAATATTAAGAAATTATTTTACCTATAAATATGTATACATATTTTTTCATTTTTTAAGTTATTTGTTCTTTTCTTCATGGAAAGAGAATGAACTGATAGAAGAAGTGCACATAACTGTGGTTGTATATAATGTGAACATAATATTCACACACAATTTGGCAAATCCCTTAGTACTTTAGAACAGAGAACCCATGTGGCAGAGCATAAGAACTTAGAAAGATAAGAAAGAATTCTGATTTGGAGGAACGGGTGTTATTTCGATAGGACCAAAGTGAAATATGTTATGATGGAATTAGATATTGTGCCAAGTTCAGTAATTATGGATAATGACAATAATAAGGGGCATGAGCTGGCCGACTCATCGACCTACAGTTTTGTGGAGAGAAAGTAGAAGCACTGTTTGGCTGATGATTGCTGAGGACTAATGAACTCAAAGTTCTGGTTGAATGCTGTTCTTTTTAAAGTAACTTTTCCTATATTGGGCTTCATCACTAATAACATCAGATATACTGGAATTTCTGTAAATGAGAAGATTATGTGTGCCTATATGGTCAGAGCAACAAGGGCACTGGTCTTGAAAATGTGTTTACATGATAAGCATGCTATTTTTACTTATATTTTGTCGTTTGGGTAGTGGTGTGTGTTTGGGGGTGCTTTTGAGGCTTATGGCAAAGCCAAGTCCTTTCTAAGATAGCCTTTTGTTGTTTACTCAAACAAAAGCAACATGGATGGGACTGGAAGAGATTATGCTGAGTGAAATAAGTCAAGCAGAGAGAGTCAATTATCATATGGTTTCACTTATTTGTGGAGCATAACAAATAGCATGGAGGACATGGGGAGTTAGAGAGGAGAAGGGAGTTGGGGGAAATTGGAAGGGGAGGTGAATCATGAGAGACTATGGACTCTGAAAAACAATCTGAGGGGCTTGAAGTGGCGGGGCAGGTGGGAAGCTGGGGGTGCCAGGTGGTGGGTATTATAGAGGGCACGGCTTGCATGGAGCACTGGGTGTGGTGAAAAAAAAAAAAAAAAAAAAAAAAGCCTGATCTGTCAATGAGGGTAGCATTCACTGCCAGCTAAATTTGACCACCAGCCTCAGGCTCCTAGCTTTCCAGGTTTGAGATGAACAAATTTCATTCAGCTCACTTGAGTTAACTAACTCCAGCCCCTTGAAAACATGATTCAAATTTCAGTTGCTACAGTATATTAACTGCAAGTCATCAAATAAAGTACAAACTTCACTCCTATCTCTTCAGTTTACAAGTCTTTATGGAAATAACTGGTGCACATCAGAATCAGCGACCAATGACATCACTTCTTTCAGGGTCTGTCAGTGATTGGTCACTAGTGTGTGTGTTTTTCAGTTCACACACAGAAGGCAAAACTAGTCACATGGTCTCTTTGTTTTCCTTGATAAACTCAGATGACAATTTACAGAGATAGAAAATCAAAAGATAAAAATGCAGTAAAAACACAAAAATAGTGACACTGGAAATAGAGTTAAAATCTTGTGTAAATGAAATTCTAGAAAAGCTTGAGGAAGCCTCTAGAAGAATTTAGTGAGGCAAAATCATCAGTGTGATGATCAGTGATGAGTGTGAGGGAAATGTTTGTGATGAAAAAGATCAAACTGTCTCAGAGGAACTGACCCTGGCCAAAAACTTCACCTTTAAAGGAATTTTGGAGATATTTCATGACATTAAAAGTAGAAAGGAGAAATTCTGGAAGTTTATGAAAACTTAGATGGGGGAAGGCAGTTTTCCAAGGCATAGAAAAGATACTTGCTCCATATCAAAATGAAAAGAAGGCAACTGTAATGTTCAAATTCCTGACATGTTTTTACAGGGAAATAAAAACACATTAATTCTTAATGTTTTCACTGTTTTACAGTGTACAACATAAATAACATTTTTACTATTTCTTGAGAAAAATTTTAATGTTTTGATGAGCATTTTTAAAGATTATGGGATTATGCACTATAGTTTTCCCCATTGTTAGTAAGACAGACCCTTTAGCCTGGTTCAACTTGCATAGTGCTGTATGTACTGTCCTTTTACATATAGCTGATACTTTGTAAAATGTATAAATACTGGCTAATATCCAGTTTAAATTGTATTACAGATTCAAGCTTTTGCTTCCAAATCAAATATTAATAACCAATGTTAATGAGTTAGAGATTGGCAGATAAATATCTGTAAGAAAACCTATTAGAGATACCCTTATGTACTACAAGTACTGAAACAAATTACTATGCTTTACCTTGGAGAATACATTAAACATAATTATGTTCCTTTTTTCTTTGCCATTTCCCAACACAATTTGGTTAAATAATTTACTTTTCCTTATCCAGGATTTGAAAACACTGAAGATCTTTCATAAACTAGGATAAGAAATGCATGCACTTAGTAATATTTTTCCATTTGTACTGTAACACAAGCTCCAGTGGCAAAATATAATTGAGGAATGAATACAAAAGATAGTAACTTTTGTGGCCCTCTGAAAATCATCCTAATCTAGGACTTTTACTCATACCACTATTGTAATACCATTGCTGCAGCTATTCTCTCCCTTTCTCAAACGGTAGATAATTCTATTTTTTTCTCTGTATATGATTCTGATATGAATACTAAAACAATCACTGAAAAAATTCCAAATGGAAAACAAAAATCAAAGAAAAACTCTTTTAAGAACACGTGCCTGGATTCTGCTCATTCTTTTTCTAAATTTCAGTTTAAATAGCCAACCAAGCAAGGTTTTTCTGATTCTACCCCTTTCTCTACAGAGGAAAGGGACTGGGATCAGAAATACTCCTGTTCACCAGTGCTAAGCACTGCTTTTCTTTCCCCCTAATTCCAAACCTGATTCCTATCATGGAAGTACAAAAACATCTAGAATTACAGTTGTGATTCTGTAGGTAATGAAAGCAGCTTCTGCACTGCCTCACGTAATTGTTCCTGATCTTTGAGCCCAGTCTTATTAAAAAGCATATGAGCGGTGATAGGAGCCATTCAGGGAGGCTTCATCTTGCTTCTTGGATCATCATAGTCTTTGCCAGAAACTATGTTGAAATTTTAAGATATTTATGAGTTTATAGCAATAAAAGAAAACAACTTCCATGCATATATTCATTAGAATGTGATCAAGATCCCTGGTTGTGTAGAACCTTTGACTCTTACTCTGTACCTTTAGGTGTACGTGAAATGTCACCTTATGATCTGATTCAGTTCTATCCTGCTCAGATAGGGCTATCCCATAAAATCCAGAACACCTAGTTAAATTTGAATTTCAGATAAGCAACAAAATATTGTAAGGATAAATATGTCTTATGAAACATTTAAGATACACTTCTACTGTAGCTTTGGGTTTGTTTTTACCAAGCCCTAGATTGTTTAAGTAAAACAGACTCAGACTTTCTGTTATCAACTATTGTGACCAGCCTGCTCATTTGAAAACACAAAAGTACAAACTGTGATGAATTTGAGATGAAATAAATGTATAGGAGCTCTATCTCTGTAAGTGTACATATGTGTATAATATATTTTATGTAAGAATTCAATTATAAATTTTCTTTAAAGCAATGGACATTTCAGGTGATTTCTATATGCACATGCTATTAGAAGTTGTATGAAAAATATTTTTTAAAAAAGGTGATAGGATCAAGGTAATAGCAATGAGGAGGAAGTAGCATTTCTCTGAGTATATCATTTTCTACAGCTTTGAATCTTAGAACCATAGTAATGTATTTCATAATTCTCTCTATCTTTCCAAATAAACAAAACCAATCAGGATATGGGGGGAATAAAAACAGAATATGAATACTAAAAAATAAACCTAATTAAATTAAAAAATAAAAACAAAGCCATATTGCAGTAGGTGGGGAAGAAAATAAATAACTATTTACTTTGGAAAATAGTAGCTTGACTGGAAACCTAAATACAAAAAGAAATGAACATAAATGCTGTAATCTAGTTAGTAATTATGTTTCTCATGAATAGATGGATAGGTAGGTAGATAGATAGGAAGACAGATAGATAAAGAAGTATAGATGTGTGCTGATGCATGGATGAGTGTACATGCCTACATTTCCTGGCCATGTCCACTGAAAGGACAGAAGCAATAAACATCCCAGTAATGAGCATACCTAGCTCGCGGATTTTGGTTTTAAGCACCACTCTCCAAAAAAGGAACTATGACTTTTTAAGAACTAGTTGATTCCAGGTCTCAGACAGGGATACTATAATGTGATCTTAGAATATGTTGGCCAGAAAGTATGGAAAATCTTAGTAAAAATGGGTACCTGTTGATAGAAAGGAGACAATCACTAGGAGCTCCTCATGATCAAAGCTGGAACAATTTGAACAGTAAATACATAATGATGGAACTTGATTTTAACCCATAAAAAATGAATATCATGAGTATATTCATAAAATATCATCAATATATATTTATTTATAATGACATCAGTAGTCAAGTATGTAAGTGGCTTGGCTGTTTCAGCCAACCAATTAAGTTTTCCTTAAAACTTAAGGAATTTTTTTTTTGTCCTTTGTTTTTGTCCTTTAGAGCTAATCTTTGTTGATTGTAGTGATTTTAGTCACATCTGATGGAATAGTGTAGGTGTCTTAGAGATAACACTCTGTATCCAGTATAGAATATTTGTTTTTTAATATATCACTGAACTGTGTAGTCATATTTTCTTTAACATGGACTGTTATCATATGCATACACATACCAGTAGGTAATTTCAAAAGCAAATTATCTACTGACATTTAATCAATGAAACATATGGAATTTCTATTTCTAGAGGTGTCCTATATGATTCTATAACAAATAAATATAACTCAAGAAGGGTTGCAGGGCGCCTGGGTGGCTCAGTGGGTTAAGCCTCTGCCATTGGCTCAAGTCATGATCCAGGCCTGGAATCAAGTCCCGCATCAGGCTCTCTGCTTGGTGGGGAGCCTGCTTCCTCCAATCTCTCTCTCTGCCTGCCTCTCTGTCTACTTGTGATCTCTGTCTGTCAAATAAATAAAATCTTCAAAAAAAAAAAAAAGGAGAGTTGT
This sequence comes from Neogale vison, assembly GCF_020171115.1. Taxonomy (NCBI): domain Eukaryota; kingdom Metazoa; phylum Chordata; class Mammalia; order Carnivora; family Mustelidae; genus Neogale; species Neogale vison. The sequence goes on along the minus strand of NC_058096.1, from coordinate 44,832,836 downwards.
ATTTTGTATGATGTTTGATTTGAATATAGCTTCTAAAGGACACTCCGTGTAATTCAAGAAGTTGCCACTAGATGGGGAGGAGCTATACGGGCATAAAGGCCTGATAAACACGTTATCTTGAGTTCTCGTTAATGAAAAAAATACTATCAAAAGCAGTTTTCAACAAAAATAAAATCAGCCCTGTAATAATAAGATTTAGGAAATATCATTTAAAACTAAAATTTAAAAAAGTAAGTTCTTAAAAAAGCTTGATCTGCATTGTAACTGTTACATTCATATACTTAGGCTGTAAACTTCAAAATAGGTCAAAATCATATGCTATGATTTTTTTAAATTATTTTTCAGAGTCAAAAGAAATTTGAGACATTTTTAGGTTTACTCTAGGTATTTGGGTTTCAACAAATACTTGAAATCTCTGTTGTAACTTGGGGCTCTGTTTTTGGAAAATTCCATGCCACTTTGGTTATTTGAGAATTGTAAGTTTTCATACTTCTGGCCTTGTTATGTTTTTGTTGCATTTTCAATTCTTTTTTTTTTTTTTTTTAGATTTTTTACTTATTTATTTGACAGACAGAGATCACAAGTAGACAGAGAGGCAGGCAGAGAGAGAGAGAGAGAGAGAGAGGGAAGTAGTCTCCCTGCTGAGCAGAGATCCCGATGCGGGACTCGATCCCAGGATCCCGGAATCATGACCTGAGCCTAAGGCAGTGGCTTAACCCACTGAGCCACCCAGGCGCCCTGCATTTTCAATTCTTAAATGATTTTGCTGGCCTCACTTCTGAGCTTCTTAAAAGCTTTGTGACAGATTGTATGTTATCATCAACACCTTGTCTTCCATTTTTCCATAATAATAGTTATAAACAAGCCACAATGTTGACCAAATTAGACAGCTTTTCAGCTTCTCCTGCTTTAGGTGTGGACTTTTTACTACGTTTTGACCAGGAGAAATGAACAGAAGTGCTTTCAGCCATCATCAGGTCTCCTTAAAAGGAATAAGCATGTGCTTCTTAATCCCTTTCTCTCTTCTCCTTGGTTGTCAGGTGATTTAAAAAAAAAAAAAAAAAAAAAAGAGTAGCTTGTTTGGATCTGGACATGGAAGTCATACACTGAGGATGACAATGCTGCCCTAATATGTCTGGGTCATTTACTGCTGTACTCTAACATTAGAAATATCACTATAATGGGGTGCCTGCGTGGCTCAGTGGGTTAAGCATCCAACTCTTGATTTTAACTCCGATCATGACCTCAGGGTCATGAGATTGAACCCCATGTTGGGCTCTGCTTCTTTCTCTCCAAAAAAACTTTTTTAAAATAAAATAAATAATACTATTACATCAGAAATAAACTATTTAATTGAAGTGACTAGTATATATCATCCATTTAAAACAGCTTAACCAGTACCCTAATATATGTACCAAATATTTAACTATGACTAACAGTACTTGAGTAAAATTTCATGTGCATACATTGTGGGAATACATAGAATCTGAGTTACAAAGAGGAAGTTATTTTTCTTTCTATACCATCTTTTCTTATTCTTGCTCTTGGTCTGAAAATGGTATAATTGATCAATTGATTAAACATTGCCAGTTGTATAGTAATTGCCATTTAAGATAGCTTCTGGGCATTTAACATTTCCCTTTTCTTCCCTTGACAAACATTCATGGTGCCACACATCCATATTAAGGTGACCCACCCCCAAGTTACAACAAGATGAGAAGAATGACCCAGCAGAGAACTCCTGCCACAACCTCTGTCAGTGTGGTTTCTGGTAATATAAATTTTGAATGAAGATCTGAATGCAGGGGTTTGAAGCTTAGTTTGTACAATATTTTGTTGGAATAGTGAGCGAAATGTGTCATCTTTCACCAAGTTTCTTGGTTTCAGTGACTTGTAACCAAATAAAAATTAATATTTTCAAGACTTAATTCTATGCTGCATGGTGCTTCAGGAATCCTTGCTCTTTGCAAAATGTGTGTTTTCTGTAATGATGGGGGTCAACTTCTAAGTACTTTCAGACCCCATCTCTTAAGAGAAAACAAAGGCTGTCCAACAAGTATCCAACTGTTTACCTTCTGCTGCATTTCTTCATCATCAAGGGGATTACTACTATTCTCATTATTCTTTCTTTGTCCCTCTTTGCTCCCCTTTTAGGGGTCTTTATTTTAGTTATCTCAAAGATTAAAAAAAAAATCATGTGAGTTATCTCACAAGATTAAAAAAAAATGATTATGACCAAAAAAAACTCACAAGATTAAAAAGAAAATCGAGGTTTCAATGAAAAATAGTATGAAAGAATAAATATTTTTAACTTTCAGAATAATAGTTTCATGACATGAAATAGAGCATGTTTTTAATGTTAGGCTATACATCACTATGTGTAAGAGAATACATATGAAGAAACAGAAACAAACCCAAATATATCCACCTATGTCAATAAAAAAAGGAAATCAAATATCTGGCACATAAATGGGACTAGTTTAAACATCAATCTTACAACAAAAAGTTGAAGAAACTGTTTGGTGGCTTTATATGTAATTTTTCTTTCAATTATGGAACAACCCAAGAAATTATAACTTCCTTCAATTATAATGAACACTGCAATATTATAAGACCAGTGTATATGAAAAGGAGTGTGATGCAAAAGGATTCCAAAGCCATAAGCTCTAATGAACTGCATCAGTCATAGATATCTTGTGCTATCTTGTGTAGGGACTGGGCTTGTTTTTTGTTTTGTTTTCCAATTTATTTATTTTCAGAAAAACAGTATTCATTATTTTTTCACCACACCCAGTGCTCCATGCAAGCCGTGCCCTCTATAATACCCACCACCTGGTACCCCAACCTCCCACCCCCCTGCCACTTCAAACCCCTCAGACTGTTTTTCAGAGTCCATAGTCTCTCATGGTTCACCTCCCCTTCCAATTTACCCAAATTCCCTACTCTTCTCTAACGCCCCTTGTCCTCCATGCTATTTGTTATGCTCCACAAATAAGTGAAACCATATGATAATTGACTCTCTCTGCTTGACTTATTTCGCTCAGCATAATCTCTTCCAGTCCCGTCCATGTTGCTACAAAAGTTGGGTATTCATCCTTTCTGATGGAGGCATTGTTTTTTTTTTTCCAGTGTCCAATGTTTCGTGTACAAAATATGTTAATTTTCCATTTAGCAGCTATTTTAATTTTAACGTTTAATAATGTTTATCAGTCTTTTTTTTGTGGTATGGGAAACAAATCAATGAAGTAGCAGCAAATGTGTTTATTTTAATTCTGTGATTCAGTATTCCAATTAAATGATTCAGTTCCGCGTCAATAGTGGTATAGTTGAGCAGAATAATCACTACATTCGAATTGGTCACTGTACTACTGAGTTCTCAGTATGTATAAATAAATAAAAACAACTATTAGGCTAGTATTGTTATAGTTTATATAAATTATTTCATCTAATCTTTATAATCCTGAAGTAATTTTTTTAAAGATTTTTAAAAATTTATTTGTCAGAAAGAGAGAGAGAAAGCACAACAGGCAGAAGAAGAAGCAGGTTCCCTGCTGAGCTACAAGCCAGATGCAGGACTCAGTCCCAGGACTCTGGGATCATGACCTGGGTTGAAGGCAGATGCTTAACCAACTAAGCCACCCAGACATCCCTAAGCCTGAAGTAATATTATTATAACTACTTAAAAGCAGAGGAAAGGGGCACCTGGGTGGCTCAGTGGGTTAGTCCTCTGCCTTCTGCTTAGGTCATGATCTCAGGATCCTGGGGTCAAGCCCCGCATTGGGCTGTCTGCTCGGCTGGAAGCCTGCTTCCCCCTCTGCCTGCCTCTCTGCCTACTTGTGATTGCTCTCTGTCAAATAAATTAAATAAATAAATAAGGTAATTTAAAATAATAAAAGCAGAGGAAACTTCTTTAATATAAGAGAAAACTAAAATTTAGAAAGTTTGAGTCACTTAACTAGAGCCACACAATTAGGAAATGTCTGAATCAGGGCTTGAAGTCAAATTTTTCTTGCTTCGTGACTGTTGGCTAATATGAAATGATAACACATAGAATGTCAACTAGAGGGGTGTGTTTCTCTCTCTTCCCCGCCGAGTTCAGAAGAACAATTACTGTCTATTATTTATCCAGGACACATTTAAACATTTTATCTGTTCGATCTATATCTGTTAAATAAAATCTATGTATGTAACTTGAATGCGCAGATGAATAAATGAATATATTTGTGCTTAAATCAGAATGGGTCATTCTTTTCAGATTATGAAAGTATTTTTTTTAAAGATTTCATGTATTTATTTGACAGAGAAAGAGAGAGATCACAAGTAGGCAGAGAGGCAGGCAGAGAGAGAGGGAGGCAGGCTTCCTGCTGAGCAGAGAGACAGATTCAGGCTCTATCCCAGGACCCTGAGACCATGACCTGAGCCAAAGGCAGAGGCTTAATGCACTGAGCCACCCAGATGCTCCTGAAACTATTTCTTATATTAGATATTTTGTCATTTTATATAGCGCCCACTTATCATATGTTTAAGACATTTTCTTTTCTTTTTTTAAGATTTTATTTATTTATTTGAAAGAGAGAGAGAGAGAGATTACAAGTAGGCAGAGAGGCAGGCAGAGAGGGAAGCAGGCTCCTGGCCGAACAGACAGCTCGATGCGGGGTTTGACCCCAGGACCCTGAGATCATAACCTAAGCAGAAGGCAGAGGACTAACCCACTGAGCCACCCAGGCGCCCCAACATTTTCCACTACAGTAACTATAATAAGATTTGTCAAACTCCCTAATTAAGTTAATGTTTACATCTAGATTCTGAGAATTAACAAGACTGTAGAACTCTAGACTTTTCCTATACAAATTCTATGGTGTGTAAAATTTAAACATGCTGATAATTTTTAAATTTCTTTCAATTACAAAGAATGAAAAACATGTTATAAATTCAATACCGGCATCAATTCAAGATTATTTCATGGAGTTGGTACAGATAAAATGTTTGTTCTAATACAATAAAAATACATTTCCAGCTACTATAATAAGATGATGTGAAATAATGGGAAGAATATTTTATATTTATGGAAGCCACACTTTCTTGCAAAAACTTCAGATGATTTAGATAAGCACCCCAAATTTATGAAGTTGTACACTCTTTCAATGATTAAAAACATTTCTTAGCTAAAACGGTCTTTTTCAAATTGATCTTACTTGCTGCCAAGCTTCTCAATTGCTTGGGATTATATATATAAAGTAATTATAAATTGCACCAGATAAATATTATAGGCTTTATATTTTAGCTTCATGAGTATTATAAAAATGTCACTATAGTGTCCTTTACTCACATACCTTAATAAATAGTTAGCAGATGCACAGCCACCAGCCCTAGAGAATTATGCTGGAAATGATTATGGTATGTTCTGGACACTATCCCTCATGCTGTTCTCCCCACAGTGGTGCTTTGATTATGACCAAACTCTTATCAAGATGAAAAGCCTCTCTCCATGGCTTCAGTACTGCTCAGTGTCAATTATGATGGAGATAATTTGCTTTCCCGTTGTGTCAAGCATGAAATGGGTATTCTAACCATTCATCTCCCTTTCTCTAGTGTCCAGCTCTATTAGGTCAGTCCAGGGCTGTGACAACTTTTGTCTTCCCCTATGAGTAAAGTGAAACAGACAGAAATTTTCATGCCAATCATGGTTAGGTTACTACTTACTTCTATTTACGTCTGCACCAAGCAGGGATACAGTTCAATATTTATCCAAATCTAGATTATACACTTGTTCTGCTATAAAATCCTTTCTAATTCATAGCAAATCTTGGAGGAAATAGGTAGAATTGAGTAGTGTTTTAGCTGAGGATATATAACATCTCTTTAATGTAGACAGGTTTTGTGTGTGGGTGCTTAAAACCTTCCCCAGAAATCCTCAGGGCATTATAAATGAGTTGAGATGTAAGATGGCTTTCATATTTTTCCTCTTGGTTTATAAACTCCTGCTCTCATGGAAACTGGCCTGCCCTTCATGAACAGGCTTTGGGGAGAAATGAAAATCTTTAACTGTGTCATAATCTCTTATCTCTGAGGGGAGTATGAGCAAAATTTCTGTCTCTTTTGTGCTTTCAGGAGTTGGTGGGGCCTTTGTGGAAGTGAAGGGTTGGTTGAGGCATTTATGCATGAAAACTGATTTCTCACACTTTCCCACATATCTTACTTACCCCCCCAACTTAAATTCATTTTCCAAGTGATTAGATATATGTCCTTCTTATTTGATGAATGCCTCTAAGTACTTATTTGGTATCTACCAAGGGGGCTCAAGGGTAGAGGAATAGGCTTTTTCTTTTTCTTTTTTTTTTTTTAAAGATTTTATTTATTTATTTGCCAGAGAGAGAGGGAGGAAGAGAGAGCGAGTGAGCACAGGCAGACAAAGAGGCAGGCAGAGGCAGAGGGAGAAGCAGGCTCCCTGCCGAGCAAGGAGCCCGATGCGGGACTCGATCCCAGGACTCTGGGATCATGACCTGAGCCGAAGGCAGCTGCTTAACCAACTGAGCCACCCAGGCATTGTACAAACTATAAAGTACTTTAAAAAATCAACCTCTCTGCCTAGGTTATCACTGTATTTCAAATATATGCAGTAATATCTGGTTACAATGGGCACTGAATGTTAAAATGTTGAATTAACGGAATCAGACTTAAGAGAAGGTATTACATGATTCAAATATTTATTGGTATCTTATTGTGGTAACACTAATAATTTCATTATACTCTATTAAAGAGACCCATGCCAGGTGGAGCATTGAAAACCATGAGATCTGCCCCACTACACAGTTTTGAACACTAGTTATACATCTTTTCTCTGACTACCTCCTTGCCCCCAATCTTACTTATCAATCTCTCCTCTGTTGGTAAAGGCTTTACTTAGGTCTGTTACCACTCTACTCCAGATTACATGAGTTGCACACTCATGTTTCTTGGCCAAGTCTCTCCCACCCCAGTTCTCTCATCTATTTCATCTCATTCTCTAGTTTATTTATTTTTTGTAATCTATTTAATCTACCTGTCACCTGTTTATAGCTACAGAGGCAGCATATGATAAGAGTAAAGAGCAGATGTCCTGGAGCCTAATAGCTGCTGGTTCAATTTCTAGCTCTGTCATTTACTATTTTTTTTTAGAGTTTGGTGACATCTTTGTGCCTCAGTTTTCTTGCAGATAAAATGGACATAATGATAGTATGTAGTAACTAAATGCATTAATATACATAAGTTCCTTAGAGTAGGGTATAAAACTGTAAGTTGATAACATTAGCTACAAATATTTCCAGTTATTTGATATCATCCTTTGTAAATTGGTTTTCTAATTTAATTTGAGAGATTTGGGAAGAATGGTGGAAACTCTAAATACTGCTCTATCATTTCACAGAGACACTAATAAAAGTCATAGTAATATTAAATATATGTTTTAGAACCTGTTTGAAATTCTATACTTTATATGGTTTGTCATTTATCCTCCAAAATGCTGTATGAGTTAGATACTATTATTTATATTTCAGTAAAAAAGCTAATGTTTATATAACCATGTTCATGTGGTACCTGAAGCTAAAGCTCAGATTTGCCTTATTAAAAATGTATGCACTTAAACATCTTAATATATGCTCAATATAGTATATTATTATGATAAATAATGAATAATAATTTGTTAAGGATATCTTAAACATCATTTCCCTATTGCAAGGTAGAGTGGGAATAACTTGTGAGTTTTTTAAATATTAAAATTCTATTTTCTTTTTTTTTTTAAAGATTTTATTTATTTATCAGAGAGAGAGGGGGAGAGAGCAAGCACAGGCAGACAGAGAGGCAGGCAGAGGCAGAGGGAGAAGCAGGCTCCCCGCTGAGCAAGAGCCCGATGCGGGACTCGATCCTAGGACGCTGGGATCATGACCCGAGCCGAAGGCAGCTGCTTAACCAACTGAGCCACCCAGGCATCCCTAAAATTCTATTTTCATATCCCAATTTCATATACACTGAAATTGGGATATGAAACACACTTCAAGATATATACCATCTTCAAAATATAAAGACATGGATAAATTTTCCATATGAAGTTAAATATGGTTCTTTTTTATTATCTGATACTATAGCTATGATCAAACTTTATTGTTTTAATCAGCATATTACCCATATCTACATGGTCATCTCTATATCTACTTATCTATCTCTAGTCTCTTTACATAGTTGAGTGTTAGTATGGCCCATAGATCAATATTTAAAAAAATAACTTCCTCTCCTTTATTTGTTTTTGCAATTTTGCTTTATAATCTGCTTGCAAAACATGCATGATCAGCAGTATATATACAGAGAAGTTTTCTTCCCTAAAGTGTGTGCTACAAATAATATCTGAATAAATCTCAGTAACTTTTCAGATTCACAAAGAGCATTACCATGCTGCAGACTTTGAGAATTACTCCAAAAAACCCTTATTTTCAATACTTCTTATACTTAAGACTGTTTCAGAGTTTCATGATTGGTAACCTATGTAACCTTAGGGAATTTGGGTTCACATATTTGTGACCAAGGGCATACTGTCCTCATGGATTTACTTGGGTATTATTGATTTGTTAAGCCCCTGAAGTTGGTTAAAATTGTAACTTTGAGTTTTAATGATATAATTATAGTCTTATTTTGTTATTGTTGTTGTTGTTTTGCCCTTTGGCATATGAAAATATATAACGTTAGAGGCTTTTGGACAAGGTAAAAATTATCACAGAAGGATCATAGTTCTCAGGGTATAAAACTACAAATCATTAAAGCACAGGTGAAAATTATGTTAATGTAACAGCATGAATTACTGATACTTTGTCTACTCTAAAACAGTTACTGTCTCAAATTTATAAACAGAATAGGAGCATTTTAAGGTAAAATCAATGTCTTCTTAAAGCTCAGTTTATGAAAGATATTACATATTAATGAGATCTTAGTTACAACTATCAGTTTTGGTAGAACTGTTGTTTCCCAGGCACCGAATTTCTTTATTTCATTGATAATTTATAAATTCACCAGAAGTTTTTTATAGCAATGTTCTGAGGATACTAAGACTTGCTTGTTGAAGACTTTATAGTAATCTCACTAGAGCAGTTTCATAGCAAGGAGAATGCATATTTTTCATAAAACCAACTACCTTTTATGGCCAACTGACCAATAACTAGTGTCAGATCACAGCATGCTTCAGCATAACAAGTATAAATTTTGACTCAGGGGGATAAGACATAACCTCCAAAATAATTGTGAGTATGATCATACTTAGCTTGGTGGATTTAAAAATCAAAATATCATCTAGAAGCATATTATTTTCAAATTTTTATTTTCATCCTGTGCACCTCTCCTCAGATCCAACCGTGTGCTCCACTTGGATGTACATTAAATTCCTCAAACTTAACATGTCTAGAATAGAACTCTGCACTTCATCTACTAAACTTGTTTCTCTGGCAATTTTTTTTCATCTTAGCATATGGAAACTTGTTTCTTCCAGTTGGAAAGGAGGTGGGAAATCCCACTGTATCCATCCTTGGCTTATTTAATACTTCTTCATTAATCCATTAGCATAGCCTTACTATATCACCTTCAAAACAAATCCAGAATCACAACACTTAGCATTATTAACATTCTTACAATCTTACAAGTTGCTGGCACTTATTGCCTGAATTGCTGGGGAATTTTGGTGACATTTCTCACTGCTTTTATCATTTTTCCCTTTCAGGCTATTCCTAACTATAGGCAGACAAATTCTTTAAAAATTTAAAATGGATTATGTCTTTCTTAGATTAAAGTCATTCATTGTTTTCATCTCACTTAAAGTAAAAGACTAAGACCTTGGTATGGCTATAATACTCAACACAATATGTCCTTTCATCACCATAACCCCTGCTTCCCCAGGGTTGTTAAATTAACAAAAACAAAACAAAATGACAAGGATAATAAACTCTCAGTTTAATCTGAGTTCAGATAAACAAGAATTTAAATATATATGTATGAATATATACATATGTTCTATATAATATTTGGGATACACTAATACTAAAAAGTTTTCATTTAACTAAAATTCAAATTTCACTGGACAGTTTTCACTTATTTGACAAAACTACTTTTCATCATTCTCCCTGCAAAACACATTTATCTGGCTTTATCTTTTAATATTCTTTCCTTTGAGGGCAACTGAGTGGCTCAGTCAGTTAAGCATCTACCTTCAGTTCAAGTCAAGATCTCAAGGTGCTGCAACGGGCTCCCTGCCCAGTGGGGAGTTTGCTTCTCCCTCTCCCTCTACACCTCCCCTCCATTTATGCTCGCTCTCTCTCTCTCTCTTTCTTTCTCTCAAATAAATAAATAAAATCTTAAAAAAAATTCTCCCCTTTGATCATGTTACTACTTTACTGAAGCCACAATGACTTGATAGAATTATTTATCTATAATCTGTGGATTTTGTGGGGTCATATAATATTGAGCAAGATTCTCAGAAAAAATTAGAAAATTGGGGTTTGGGACAACTTGATTTAGTCTTTAGTGAATTTAGACTTTCTAAATGAGGAAAGATATTTAGCCTCACAAAGCAGTTTTTCTAACATCACTAAGAGAGCACTTTCTGCTTAAGGACTACAATCACCAAATGGCTGCAAGCTCACAACTCAGGTTGAGTAGGTATGGACCAGCTTGTTCCTGCTCCAAACAAGATACATGGAAGCAAGAGCATGAAGATAATAGATAGCAGAATTTATGATTTGAGACATGGGAAGAACAATCTACTTCTATTCCAAATATTTTAATTTCTCTTAAATTTTTCAGTAATGGTTAAAATGACTGTAGGAGATTATCAGAACATTGAAACTTGTTAATAGTAGATGCAGAGACAATAAATCAACATGGACACTAGCTTTAGTTTGGGTATCATGGGATGGAACTGATAACTCCTTGGTACCAAATTTTGAAGTAAATGTATTACTCAACCTAATCTAAAACTATGTGTAACAGAGTTTTTCATATTTCAGTGGCATACAAAAGCCCAATTCCTTGCCTTGAAATGAGACCAACTTCGAAAGACTGAATTATGCATAGAGTATGATATCAAGATAAATCTGAGACTTAAAATTGTATCCTGCTTGGTTTCATCCATTTCCTCATCCTACTTTCTACACTTCCTGAAAATAATTCCTTGATAAATCACTTACCCTGAGCTTTAACTCATAGTCGGCTCTGGAGGACCAGATCCAAGAAGCATCACTTGAATTCTCCCAGAAGGGATGGCACACCACCTTTGATTTGAGCTATACCTCTAGTTGCATTTATTGGACATACATAGCCCCAGTATTTATATTAAATTGAATCTTTTATTGCTGTTGGAAAATGCTTTATTTTCCAACCTGCTAGGTTCTAGACTTTCTGAGATTTCAACATTTTCTCTCAATTCTGTTTGCAAACTGGCCATTTTCCCACAGTGCTTGCTCCTATTTATTTTTTTATTTATTTAATCAAATGTAGCAATAGGAGTTAGCTTTCAACATTCTTCCTGGTAATGCTCTTCTTCAAGGCCACAAGACCATTAGGTATATTTCTTGTTTTCCAATTTGTTGCACCTGATAGTTGCTACAAATGTTTGGCCATTATATAACAGAAGTCTCAATTTGTTCAGTTTTTTTAGTTTTTTTTTATGATTTTATTTTATTTTTTTATCATGATAAGTGCACTCTTTAATCCTCATCCCTTATTTCACCCATCTCCCTGGCAACCTCCCCTCTATCCCCTTGAGTCAAGAGACATATCTAGAAAAATGCTGCTACAGCTTATGTCAGAGAGATTATTGCTTCTACTCTTGTCAAGCATTTTTATGGCTTCAGGTGTCATATTGAGGCCTTTATTTCATTTTGAATTTATTTTTGTTTATGGTATAATAAAGCAGTCCAGTTTCATTCTTTTGCATGTGGTTGGTCCAATTTTCCCAACACCATTTCTTGAGACTTTTTCAAATTGCATATTCATTCCTCCTTTGTTGAAGAATAGTTGACCATATACTTGTGGCTTTATTTCTGGGTTTTCTGTTCTATTCCATTGATATGTGCCCATGTTTATGCCAGTGCCATACTGTTCTAATTACTACCACTTTGTAATATAACTGTTCTTCTCTCTCCTCCTTTTATTTTAAAGATTTTATTTATGAGCTGTTTGGATGGCTCAGACAGTTAAACATCTGCTTTTTGGCTCAGGTCATGATCTCAGAGTCCTGGGATGGAGTCCTGCAGTGGTCTCCCTACTCAGGAGGGGCTCTGTTTCTACCTCTCCTTCATCCCTTCCCCCAACCTGTGTGTGTGTGTGTGTGTGTGTGTGTTTTCTCTCTCTCTCTCAAATAAATAAATAAAATCCTTAAAACAAAATATTTTATTTATTTATTTGAGAGAGAGAGAGCAGTCTTAAGTGTGGGGAGGGACAGAGGGATAGCCCCTGAGTGGCTCAATATCATAACCGTGAGATCTGACTTGAGCAAAAATCAAGGGTCAGACACTTAATAGACTGAGCCACCTAAGTGTTCTCTCTTTTTTTTTTTTAGAGAGATTTTATAATCTAATTTATAAGCACCATTGGATATAAGAAATAGTACAAATTCACACAGTGAAATGTAAAAGGGTTTTCTAAATTACAGACATATAACCAGAGCTACAGACACAGAAAAAATTTGTAATTTTAATTTTCAAATGTTATCCATGGTTCAGGAATAACCACAGAATTACAGAACTCAATGGTTAATATCAAAGAACTACTCTTTTCCAATGGGTACAAATTCCTTTTTTCCCCAATGGTTACAAATTCTTGATTTAAGCTCAAAATAGAAAAATACACAAACAGAAAATACTAACATAGAAAATACTAACAGATCAGATTCTTTGTCATCTTCACCCAACAGACATGATCTTTATAATCCACATAATCTATTAGTCTGTTTATAGAGATCACAAAATGACAAGAACTTAAAATCACGTTGCCAATTTTTTAAAAAAGGTAACAAACCATATTATTTCCTATGTCTCACACCACATATGATAGATCTCTATAAAACACTACGTTTTATTTTAATTTTTATTTAAATTCTAATTAGTTAACATAGAGTGTAATATTAGTTCAGGTGTAGAGTTTAGTGATTTGTCACTATATATAACACCCAATACTCATCACAACGAGTGCCCTTCTTTTTTTTTTTTTTTTTTAAAGATTTTATTTATTTATTTGACAGAGAGAGATCACAGTAGACAGAGAGGCAGGCAGAGAGAGGGAAGCAGGCTCCCTGCTGAGCAGGGAGCCCGATGCGGGACTCGATCCCAGGACCCTGAGATCATGACCTGAGCCGAAGGCAGCGGCTTAACCCACTGAGCCACCCAGGTGCCCCCACGAGTGCCCTTCTTAATACCCATCATTCATCTAGTCCATCCATCCACCCACCCTCCTCCTCTTCAGCAACCCTCAGTTTGTTCTCTCTATAACCAAAAGTCTGTTTTGTGGTTTGCCTCTCTATTTTCCCCCATGTTCATATGTTTTGTCTTTTAAATTCCACATATGTGTGAAATCATATGGTATTTTCTTTTTCTGACTTACTTATTTCACTTAGCACAAGACACGCTAGCTCCATCTATGTCATTGCAAAGGGCCAGATTTCATTCTTTCTTATGGCTGAGTAATATTCTATTACATGTACATATACTACAACTTCTTTATCCACTCATCAGTTGATGGACATTTGGACTGTTTCCATAATTTGGCTATTGTGGACATTGTTGCTGCAAACGTTGGGGTGAATGTGCCTCTTTGAATCACTATGTTTGTATTCTTTGGATAAATATCTAGTAGCACAATGGCTGGATCATAGGTAGTTCTATTTTTAACTTTTTTGTGGAATCTTGATACTGTTTTCCAGAGTGGCTGTACCAGGTACATTCCCATCAACCTTGTAAGAGACTTCCTCTTTCTCCCCATCCTCACCAACACCTGATATTTCCTATGTTGTTAATCTTAACCATTCTGACATATATAAGATGATATCTCATTGTAGTTTTGATTTGTATTTCCCTGATGATGAGTGATTAGGAGCATCTTTTCATGTGTCTGTTAGCCATCTGGATGTCTTCCTTGGAAAAGTGTCATTCATGTCTTCTACCCATTTTTTTTATGGTTTTTTTTCCAATTTATTTATTTTCAGAAAAACATTATTCATTATTTTTTCACCACACCCAGTGCTCCATGCAAGCCGTGTCCTCTATAATACCCACCACCTGGTACCCCAACCTCCCACCCCCCCTGCCTCTTCAAACCCCTCAGATTGTTTTTCAGAGTCCATAGTCTCTCATGGTTCACCTCCCCTTCCAATTTACCCAAATTCCCTACTCTTCTACCCATTTTTTAACCAGGTGTTGAGTTTGATAAGTTCTTTATAGATCATGGATAACTAACCCTTTATGAGATAAGTCCTTTGCAAATATCTTCTCCCATTCTGTAAGTTGCCTTTTAGTTTTGTTGTTTCCTTCACCATGCAGAAGAATTTTATTTTAATGTAGTACCAATAGTTTATTTTTGCATTTGTTTCTCTTGCCTCAGGAGATGTACCTAGCAAGAAGTTGCTACAACCAATGTCAAGAAGTTACTGCCCATGTTCTCCTCAGATTTTGATGGTTTCCTCTCACATGTAGGTCATTCACCCATTTCATTTTATATTTTGTATCGTGTAAGAAAGTGGTCCAGTTTCATTCTTTTGCATGTTGCTGTACAGTTTTCCAAATGCTATATTGTTTAAAAGACTGTCTTTTTCCCCGTTGGATATTCTTTCCTGTTTTCTCAAAGATTAGTTGACCTATAATTGTGGACTTAGTTTTGTTTTTCTTTTTCAAGATTGTTTTGGCTATTCAACGTCCTTTGTGGTCCTATAAGATTTTAGGAATGTTCTAGTTCTGTGAAAAATGCTGGTGGTAGTTTGATTGCATTAAATGTGTAGATTGATTTGGATAGTATAGACATTTTAACAATATTTGTTCTTCTATTCCATGAGGATGGAATGTCTTTCCATTTCTTTGCTTTGTCTTTAATTTATTTCATCAGCATTTCATAGTTTTCAGAGTCCAGTTCTTTTATCTGTATGGCTAGGTTCTTAGGTATCTTTTAGTGTAATTATAAATAGGATTGTTTTCCTTATTTCACCTTTTGCCACTTCATTAGTGTATAGGAAACAACAGATTTCTGTACATTGATTTTGTATCCTACAACTTTACTGAATTCATATATCAGTTCTAGTAGTTTTTTGGTGGAGCCTTTAGAATTTTCTACATATAGAATCCTGTCACCTATAAATAGAGTTTTATTTCTTCTCTATGAACAGCTTTCAGTTCAAACTGGAGAAAAGCTCTCAGTTTTTCCTCATTGAGTATGATATTGGCTGTGGGTTTTTCATATAAGGTCTTTATTATGTTAAAGTATATTCCCTCTAGATCTATTCTGCCGAGAGTTTTATCATGAATGGAAATTGTACTTTGTTAAATTCTTTTTCTGAATCTGTTGAAATGATCATGTGGTTCTTACTCTTTCTCTACTTTATATAATGTATCACATTAATTGTTTTGCAAATATTGAGTCACCCTTCCATCCTGGGAATAAATGTGACTTAATCATGTATAAACTCCTAGGAAAACTCATCAAGAAAGGGAAAGAAAGAGAGAGAGAAAGAGAGAGGACTTAAATCAACAAAATCACTAACCAAAGAGGAGAAATAATAACCAACACTAGAGAAATACAGATAATTGTAACAATATTATGAAAGCCTATATGCCAATAAGTTGAACAATTTAAATGAAAGGTGTAAGTTCCTAGAAACATATAGCCTACCAAAAATAAAACAGGAAGAAATAGAAAATTTGAACAGACCAATTACCAGCAATGAAATGGAATCAGTTCATGAATCATTCCCTGAAACTGAATCATTCCCCAAACCAAAAGTCCAGGACCAGATGACTTTACAGGTGAATTCTATCAAACATTTAAAATAGAGATAATACCTATTCTTCTTAAACTAGTCCAAAAATAGAAATGGAAGGAAAACTTCCAAATTCATTCTTTGAAGCAGTATCATCCTGATACTTAAATCTAGATAAAAATACCACAAAGAAAGAGAACTACAAGCCAATATCTTTCATGAGTATAGATGTAAAAATCCTCATCAAAATATAGCGAAATGAATCCAAAAATACATTTAATAATCTTTTAAGTTTTTTAAATCTAAGTTTCAATTTTCTATAACCATTACTTTCTCCTTTTCTGGCCTGACAAACAATACTATATGTTTAATATTTCTTGCGTGACAGTACCCCACATCTGAGTACCAATTTTATCAACTGCTATCTATATTCTCATTAATCCTTTGTAAGAAAATACTTCCAAACTCTGTAGCATATGATAAAAAGCCTTTATTTCTCACTCAAATCTCTGTGGTTTGGTTTATATAAGGTAGTTATAAGTTAGTTTCAGCAGGATTGTCCCCAAGTCATGCATTTCTGTCTTAATTATTTTTCTGTGATCAATGGACTTCCTAGGGTATGATCTCATGATGGTGGTCAAATAGGGACATTTCATTCTCTATTTTAATTGTGTCTACCAGCATTCCATTGGTCAATCAAGTCATATGACTGTACCAAATTAGTGAGGCATGAGTATATGTACACTGACTCACATGGAAAGATGCGCAAAGTCACATGACAAAGTGCACAGATAAAAGAAGGAGTAAAGAAAGGGAGAAATTTATTTCATATAACCAAAGGAGACTATATTGCTAAAATATCTTCAAGCAAGCTGGATGATTATTTCTGTTCCTTGGATTAAAAAACTCTTTTAACATGAATGTTGTTAAATTGATCCACTTCCCAGAAAGCCACTGTGCCTATGTGTATACCAGCTATGGATATGGAGGAGAGTAAACAAAAGCTATTCTTCCAGCAAGCAAAACTGGAAGCTGCAAGACTGACCAAAGAATTCACTAAACTGACAGAGTAGAATCGTGGTACTACTGTCTAGTTATAATGTGTGCTTTGGTGAATAGATATTATATATTCTCCACAATTATTCTTGTTTTCAAAGTTGAGAGATTAGTCGTGCAATTATTGTCATGGCATAATGCAAGTGTAAGAAGACAAACCTTCATCTAACCATTTATCATAGCACTAGACCATAAAGATGCTCATGAGGAGGGCCTGACAAAAAAGAATAGAATATCCCTGGGGGGTCTGGACTTGGGCATAAAGGCATAGCTATTCAAAACCTTAGACTGTCTCCTTTTGGGGAGAAAATGGATTGGTTTTGTAGTTGCTCAGGCTAATATACCTTTCTATAAATTCTGTATGTCTTAATACCTTCATAAACCTTCATAGTTTTGGGAGCTATGAATAGATGTTGGGCAGACCCCAACATTTTACTCTTCTCTATTACATTAGCTAGTGGTCAGGTGGTTAACCCCACCCTCATCTTCAGAGTTGCGTCCTTATTGTTCTAAGTCATTAGGCTAATGCCACCTATCTTGTTACCCTGCTAAATTCAGAATAGGCATTATCACAGAAAATTTAAGATGGATCTCAGATCAAACTTTCAAACCTGATGTACATCTAATCTTTTTAGTTATCAAAGCCAGGAAATACCCTTTATTGTTTAAGGCACTTGATTTTTTTGTTCCTTCAAATCATCTAAAAAGTGAATAAAAGTAACTAAAGTGCTTATGCTTTAATGAATTATAAAATTAAATTTTCTCTATGTGTGAATTCAGTATTTTAGGGTGATATGGAAACATATCAAGGAAAGATTAATCTATACTGGACAGTCACACGAAATATAGTAAGAAAATCCTGCTCTATGTTTTTAAGATCATGGATTGGCTGAAATCTCATGTGGAAAGCTGATTGCACAGATATAGTAATTTTTGTCCTGTGAGATGTAGCCTATGAGTGATATTAGTATTTATGATGAGATATTGATATGAAATGAGAATGTGAATAGTAAATCAGTCAGCACAACAGGTAACCAGGAATAGAGAGACATAGGGAGATATCAGGAAGGGTTTGAAGAGATCTCATCTCTGTTACACATAAGCCAGACTCCCTACTGTGTCACAAAATAAAGGTCAAGTGACAGCTGGCTACAGACATACACTGTTGAGGGTAATTTCTTATTAGAAAAAAACAAAACAAAACAAAACAAAACTGTAGTCTGTGAGGGGCAACTGGGAAATAGTTTTTGTGCTGTCATTTAATGTGTGCTAGTTATTCAGTCCTTGAAACAGCATAGCTGGTGGGATTCAAGTCTCAACAGAATCAACCCTTTAAATGTATGTAATTTACTATATATTCTCTGGAAGACACTTCTGCTTCAAAATTTACTATTGGTGATATGTTTTTCTAGTCTACAAATTGTTAACACAAAAATCAAAAGTAGTACTTATATATTATCCTTAGGCAAATGAGATAATTAAATATAGAATTTATTCATTTTAATAGTTCATATATTATGTCAGATTTTTTCTTTTTTTTAATTTTTAAATTTTTTATAAACATATATTTTTATCCCCAGGGGTACAGGTCTGTGAATCGCCAGGTTTACATACTTCACAGCACTCACCAAAGCACATACCCTCCCCAATGTCCATAACCCCACCCCCCTTCTCCTAACCCCCCTCCCCCCAGCAACCCTCAGTTTGTTTTGTGAGATTAAGAGTCACTTATGGTTTGTCTCCCTCCCAATCCCATCTTGTTTCATGGATTCTTCTCCTACCCACTTAAGCCCCCATGTTGCATCACCACTTCCTCATATCAGGGAGATCATATGATAGTTGTCTTTCTCCGCTTGACTTATTTCGCTGAGCATGATACCCTCTAGTTCCATCCATGTTGTCGCAAATGGCAAGATTTCATTTCTTTTGATGGCTGCATAGTATTCCATTGTGTATATATACCACATTTTCTTTATCCATTCATCTGTTGATGGACATCTAGGTTCTTTCCATAGTTTGGCTATTGTGGACATTGCTGCTATAAACATTCGGGTGCACGTGCCCCATTGGATCACTACGTTTGTATCTTTAGGGTAAATACCCAGTAGTGCAATTGCTGGGTCATAGGGCAGTTCTATTTTCAACATTTTGAGGAACCTCCATGCTGTTTTCCAGAGTGGTTGCACCAGCTTGCATTCCCACCAACAGTGTAGGAGGGTTCCCCTTTCACCGCATCCTCGCCAGCGTCTGTCATTTCCTGACTTGTTGATTTTAGCCATTCTGACTGGTGTGAGTTGATATCTCATTGTGGTTTTGATTTGTATTTCCCTGATGCTGAGTGATATGGAGTACTTTTTCATGTGTCTGTTGGCCATCTGGATGTCTTCTTTGCAGAAATGTCTGTTCATGTCCTCTGCCCATTTCTTGATTGGATCATTTGTTCTTTGGGTGTTGCGTTTGCTAAGTTCTTTATAGATTTTGGACACTAGTCCTTTATCTGATATGTTGTTTGCAAATATCTTCTCCCATTCTGTCAGTTGTCTTTTGATTTTTTTTTTTTGTCTTTTGATTTTGTTAACTGTTTCCTTGGCTGTGCAAAAGCTTTTGATCTTGATGAAATCCCAATAGTTCATTTTTACCCTTGTTTCCCTTGCCTTTGGCGATGTTCCTAGGAAGATGTTGCTGCGGCTGAGGTCGAAGAGGTTGCTGCCTGTGTTCTCCTCAAGGATATTGATGGATTCCTTTCTCACATTGAGGTCCTTCATCCATTTTGAGTCTATTTTCGTGTGTGGTGTAAGGAAATGGTCCAATTTCATTTTTCTGCATGTGGCTGTCCAATTTTCCCAACACCATTTATTGAAGAGGCTGTCTTTTTTCCATTGGACATTCTTTCCTGCTTTGTCGAAGATTAGTCACTTATGGTTTGTCTCCTTCCCTATCCCATCTTGTTTCATTTATTCCTTTCCTACCCCTCAAATCCCCCACATTTCCTCTCAACTTCCTCATATCAGGGAGATCATATGATAATTGTCTTTCTCTGATTGACTTACTTCACTCAGTACAATACCTCTAGTTCCATCCACGTCATTGCAAATAGATTTTTCTTGTTATTGAATGACTTGCACAAAGAGAAACATGAAATAATTTAAATAAACTAACTTCGACCACAGATCTTTTTAAGTTAACTAATTCTGGCATATCAGGAGCTGTGGCTATATTGTGGTATAAACCTTCTTAGGTTTGCCAATTTTTCAATCCTGACACATAATCTATGGGTATATGTTACTCTAGGGACCAATCAATGCTTTGTTACTTAATTGCAATGCTAAATTTGATGTTAGATTGCTTTCATGCTGCAGGATCCTGTTCTCTGCTTTTAAGTAAATCTTCTATCATGCCACAGTTCATCAGGAGCAGACAGACTAATGAGATCACTAATTTTTCAATATGAAGGAAATAACCATGTTGTGATATCTAAATAAGATTATTCTAAAAAATCTGGACTTTACCACCTTTAAAAAAAATTTGTTGGATTTCTGACATGACTATTAATCAATAATCAAAATAATAATTATTATTTAGTGACCTAGATTCACAATTGCAAGCATCAAATTTCAGATACATAAAATTGTTACGTTTTTAGGAAAAACACCTAATTTTGTTCAATTCCAGGTAAACTTTGAATTTTATACTTATATTTTTATATTTATATTTATACTATGTCAGTTCTTTAGTACCTATAACCAGATTATCTTTAAGATTTACTGTTCTAAGATGCCTTTATGTCATTATGTTGGTTAAGAGTTTAATTATTAGCCAAACTTACAAATCCAGCTAACATGCATTGGAATGTCTCTGTTCTCAACCAGCCCTGAATATATGGCCTAGATGTGCCACTCTTGGTTCTTTTCCTTTTCATAATTTTGAGATCCTTTCAGTGTATAAGTACTTTATTTCTTTCAACTTATATCTATTCATTTCTTGAGAGATCAGAAATATTTGACTGCTCTCTAAAACTCTGTGCTCCAGGGGAGCCTAGGTGGCTCAGTCTGTTACATGTCTGCCTTCGGCTCAGGTTGTGATTCCAAAATGCTGGTATTGAGTCTTGCATTAAGCAAGGCTTGGCTCCCTGTTCCGTGGGGAGTCTGCTTCTCCCTTTCCTACTCCCTCTGCTTTTGCTCTCTCTCTCTCTCTCTCTCTCTTTTGTCAAAACAAACAAACAAACAAACCAAAACAAACAAACAAACAAACAAATAAACAAAAAAACCGAAAACCTCTGTGCTCTTAGGATGTTCACTAAGATAGCTTCTCCCTGCTCCTGCTTCAGCCTGTACATGAGCAGCTTTATTTTAGTGGCATTGTGATAGAATAGCAACTAGTGAAATTGCTGCCTCCCAATGGTCCGGACAGGAGAAAGACACTGGTTCCCTTCAATCTCAGCTCCCCAAAGGCTTTAATAGACCTCTAATACTTTGCTTGTCTTCCAACTTCTTTCCCTATCCATTCTCAGTATAAGAATTTACATTCTTCCAGGTGAGAAACACTGGTATGGTAAGCATTTTTCCAAAACTTTCTGCTTTACATCTTGGTCTTGGCTTTTGATAATTCATGGTAAAGTAAGATAATTTAATGCCTTTGTTTTGGTAAAATTATACCATGTCCTTTAGGACTAATCTATTAGCACAATAGATATTACAGCCTGAATGAGGGAGATATCAGTAGAAAAGGGGAAAACTAGAGATGAAGTAATAAATACTCCACAAGAATATCTGGTCTGAAGTGTTTCCTGTTTGCTAGGCATTGTGCTAAGCATTTTGTAATCATTGTCTCACCTAGTCTTTACAGTCATACTCTGCACGTTGGAGGAGTCATTGAGAGGATATGACCTCAGTTTTTCTGTAAGCTAGACCCAGGCAATCAGAGGCTCTTCACCTCCTCCTTGTCCTTGGAATGTATATTCTGCCCACTCTTCTCACACCAGGAGGCTCTTCAAGGATGCAGCTTTGACAACAATGACCATAATAGCCAAACTATGGAAAGAACCTAGATTTCCACCAACAGATGAATGGATAAAGAAGATGTCATATATATATATATATATATATATATATATATATATATACACAATGGAATACTATGTAGCCATCAAAAGAAATGAAATCTTGCCATTTGCGATGAGGTGGCTGGAGCTAGAGGGTATTATGCTTAGGGAAATAAGTCACTCAGAGAAAGACAATTATCATATGATCTCCCTGATATGAGGAAGGAGAGGCAACATGGGGGGTATGAGGGGTAGGAAAGGAATAAATGAAACAAGATGGGATCAGGAGGGAGACAAACCAAAAGAGACTCTTAATGTCCCAAAACAAACTGAGGATTGCCAGAGGAAGGGGGGTAAGGAGAGGGTGGTTGGGTTATGGACATTGGGGAGGGTATGTGCTATGGTGAGTGTTGTGAAGTGTGTAAACCTGGCAATTCACAGACCTGTATCCCTGGGGCTAATAATACATTATATGTTAATAAAAAAAAACTTAAAAAAATAAAATAAAATAAAGAGAGAGAAAAAAGATGCAGCTTGGAGGCTGAGAATATCTGGACTGTATATGTAACTGAGCATTTTTATGGTCTCTATATAAACTCATATGATTTTGACAAGTGGAGGCAGAGATCTACTCATCTTGTGGCCACCTAAGACAAGCCTCATATGCAAATTCACTTGGTTATTAAAACTGCCACCTACCGATCTAGTGTGGTCTACATCTTTCTTTAGTATATAGTGTGGTCTACATCTTTCTTTAGTATATCCTTCCCTCTGTTTAAAAGGGCCAGTTTTAGATTTCATGTGGGGAACTCCCAACAATTAGCAAGTCAGCCAGGAGATCAAAGAAATAGGTCTTGGGAAAAAGGTGTTCATTAAGGAAATCTCAAGTTGGCCATCAACCTTATGTAAGAAAGGATGACCTGTATGTTAAATTCTTATGGATTACTGTGAGAATATGCGGACACCCCCAAAACACCAGCTGGTCTAATGTGCTTGTTTAAGTAACTGTGTACAGTACAGTGGGTCAAAGAAAGGATTAAGATCTGATTGATTATGACAAAGCCTAATTGGGATGCTAACAGGTAGAATTACTGCACAAGTGGGGAGAGTGAAGAGGAGGATATTGCGTATTGCAGTGATAACAGAGAAAAGGACGAAGCACCTCATGCTGTCTGACCCCAACACAAAGAAAAACAAAAGCACAGTAACAACCCCAGCTAGCAGGACACCATCCAATTCAGGGCATGTTCATGATGAGAAAATTGTGCCCCATGAACTTATTGATGTAGCTGCCCCTTCAGCAGATAGAACAGATTGAGTACATAGGACAAGTGGCCATCATTGAGTCTGGATGGGATGGCATATTGTCAGGAATTTTGGATTGCCCTTGAAAAGCTGTGACTTTCTTAATGTAGTAATAGCATGTCCTGTGTGCTCTAAATAACACCCAAGGCAACTGCCAAAGGAGTCTGGGAACATCCACTGAAGTTCTCAACCAGCAAAGGATTGCAAATTGATTACATTGGCCCCCGCCCATCAGGAGAGACTTCTAAGTGTGCCTTGCTTGTGCGGACATTGTGCCTGGCCTAATCCAAGGTTTCCCCAGTCTCCACATTAACCAAGCTGGCACTAGTAGGGTATTAGAGAAGTTAAATACCATGTTCACATACCCTCATTGGATAGACAGTGTTAGGGGTCACATTTCAAAGGTCATTATATGCAGGACTGGGCAAAAGAACATGACATTGAATGGAGGTTCCATCTGCCTTATAAACTGCAAGCAGCAGGATTGGTAGAAAAGAATAGAGTATTACCTCATTTGAATGATCAACCAGTAGGGCCTGACGCCCCATATGTCAGACTGGAGACCCCTATCAAGACATCCAATCCCAAAAAGGTATAGAAGTCATGAGATACAGTCATTGTCCTGACTCTGACTATGGATACAGGGGCTATGCTGCTGAGAACACCGAGCCCCATCATGCCTGGGAAGCATGTTATCTACTGGAATTTGGATTGGGCCATCCTGCTGAAATGGGTGATTTACTTTGCACCTCTGAGTGAAGAGGAACTACTCAGTCTGCCCTGGATTCTGTTGTCCTTTTGCAAGCTGGACCTGTTGAAACACTCTACTTGAAATGAACATACACCTTTGAATGAAGAGGCATACCTGGTTTGATATATCCTGCCCCCAGTCATCTTGTCTTGCCCGCCAGTGCTGCCTCCTCCAGCCAATATGTGTGGTATGTACAACCAGGGAAAATTCCTAAAGCTGCAATCACATTAACATAAAAGGATCAGGCTACAAGTGTAATCATGCAGAAGGGAGGAGTTTCCCATATAAATTTCCTACTAAATATCTGTCTTTTCAAATATTTGGATTTTTTAGATTTCTGCTGCTCCTATAATACTTAGTAATGGGATGAGCAGCTGATGGAAATATCTTTCTATAATGGACCCAATTATACACCTAGAAAAAGAATCAATGTGAACAGCTGCCCTTGTCTGGCTCATCAAAATTACCATGATGGGTATCACAATTCCAGGGAGGGAACTGAAAGCACTAAATGTATGTTAAGGAAGAACAAGCTAGGACTAGTAATCTTAATTTATCTGATATTGCCAACAGTGATCCAGAAACCTGGCCTGAGGCATATACACTATTACCAATACTGGTATTCTTTCTCTGTCAATCAAACTATACAGGCGGCTTGTCAAAATGCTGACTGGAAAGATCCTAAAAGTCGCACCATTAGAACCATGGTTGGCTATACCCTGATGTGGGATGGATTCATGTGGCTTATTTTTGGTTATAGACATTTGAGAACCCAGGCAATCCCATATTGAAAACAGAAAAAATACCCTAAGCAGAACCAGTTCAATGGTACCAGGAATATGGGATGGATATTGCTGGAACAGTGTAGTCATTCTGTCACATTAAAGGGTAGCATCCGATTTGTCACTGACTGGTACCCCTACCCAGGCATTTATTGGGTGGCCCCTAAAGGAATCCAGTGTTGTATGGTACAAATCTTTGGGCAGGTCTTCCACCTGAGTGATGTGCCATTGCACCCTGGATTTTGTTCTGAGCACAGGCAAGAATCTGCCCCACAGTAACCACAATCTCCAATCTCCCTCTCTGTAAGGCCAGATAAGCATATTCTTTTTTCTACCAATACAATCATTTGGTTACCTTCTTTGTTCTCTCCACTGGCCTAGGGGATGTTACTGCAAACATAGATGCCCTTATTGCATTCATCCAGCAAGACTTAAATGACAGCTGGCAAAATCTGTCTGGACTAAACCCTGAAATATCTCTAATGAGAAAAGCTGTGGTCTTGGACAATTTAACAGCCTCACAAGGAGGCAATCTGTGCCTTTGTCCAAAGAAAATGTTGTGTTTTCAAACTTGATGAATCTATTAACATACCATCTTTATTAAAACATGTAAGGACACAAGTGAATGCCCTAACTGCTCTGATTCCTAGCATAAAGGACTTAGTAAATCAGCAGTTCATATCATGGGGCTTTTGGTAGAAAATATTGTTAGTTGTTTTGGGACTCATCATCTTAATCTGTGTTTTCTCTTATCTGTGCTTATATTGTTGCTATTCCATTAACCTCTGCGGCAGCCAGAGAGCAGCCAAATGAGCCACCTCCATGCTGATAAAACCCTTTGCTTACTGCTCAGGGCACACTGGGGAAGAAGGGGCGTGTATAAGACTACATGCACTAGTCATGAAGGGTGCAGTGTTTTAGGAGGTTATTGAGAGAATGCAACCTCTGTTTGATCCATGAGCTCCCTCCAGGCAAATAGAGGCACCTACCCTCTCCCTCTGTCCTAGGATCTTACCTGCTGACTGTTCTATAGTGGGAATGATTTTCAAGGACTCAGGCTTAAGAGAGCAGTGCATTGATGAGATCATCTGCACGGTGTATTTGACTGAACCCAGCTAAGAACTTTAAGATTCTGGAGGGCAGGAGCAGAGATCTATTCACCTCGTAGCTGCCCAAGACAAGTTTCATAAGTATTCATACTGCCATTGACCAGTCTGGAGTGGCTTGCTTTTTTCTTGCCTGTCTCCTTGTCCTCTGTGTATGGTGGGAGCCAGTTTCAGCTTTTACTCAGGAACCAACAATTGGATAGTTTTACAGATGACAAAAATTCTCTCAGAAGTGCAAAAAAAAATCACCTCAAATACTTCCTGTCAAATATTCATTAACTGTAATCTATAAACAACAAAACAAAACAGGTACCTTTTAATTGCATGTTAATTCTTATACTACAGTTTTCTCTTTGAACTATGTGGGTTACAGTTGGTATCCCCGGAAGCAGTTGTCAAGATGGAGCTTCCATTCAAGATGCATATTAGAGATGAAAACTTGTGAGAGCCAGACACCTGGGTGACTTAGTTGCTTAAGCTGGGCTTGGGTGGAAATCCTGGGGTCCTGGGATCCCACCTACCTCAGGCTGCCTGCTCAACGGGCACTCTGCTTCATCCTCTCCCTCTGTGCTCCCCCAACCCTTTCTCTCTTTCTCAAATAAATGAATAAAATATTAAAAAAGAAATTTGTGAGAGCAAAGGAAAGGAAGTGTCCTGGACAGTCATAGTCAAACAGAATAGACAAAGCTTCACCCAAACCAGTGGAGACTCTGGAGTAAGTTTACTTGCTGGAGTGTGGTGCATTGGGCTGAACTGTCTGTACTGCCTATGCTGGGAACAGAAAAATCACTCTAAACAGAACCAACCCAATTGTACCAGAAACATGGGATGGATATCACCAAGACTATGTAGTCAATCTGTCACATTAAAGGATAGTAACTTAAGCTCCTCTAAAAAAAATCACATTTTGAAAACTTCTCATTTCTACCAGAATGGTTATTTATGAGGGAGAATAAAATGGCAAGTAAATAGAATTCACTTGACTGAAACATAACATAAAGCAAATTAACTGATATTTCCCTCAAAATCAGTCACAAAATATATTCTAGAAATATATTGGTAATAAGAAATAAATGCAGTAAAGATAAAAAGCATTCTCTTAACTTTTATTAATGATATAACCAGGAATGTAGTTCATTATTAACAAATTAGCAATTTTCAAAAAAAGAAAATTCTACAAATTCTTTAATTTCCTCCAGTGATTTCTTTAATCATGGGATGTGGTAGTATTTACAATGTGATGGTTTCAATTCATCTGTGAGGATTAATTTTAGTATTTCCAAAAACCACCTTTACTCCATACATTCAGAAACTCACAATCTTTCTGAAAGAATGAATATTATATGTATGTTTTGTTTGTGTGTGTGTGTGTACATTTTATATGCAAATACTCAGTATACTATTCGTTGGTGCTGCCTCTTAGAATAGTAAGGTTATAAGATGAAACTAACTACGTGAGATTATTCTTGGGGACTTAAACACAGTTCTAAATCATAATCATAGATGTTTTAAGTAAGTGAATATTAATTATAATATTAA
Organism: Neogale vison; assembly: GCF_020171115.1. Taxonomy (NCBI): domain Eukaryota; kingdom Metazoa; phylum Chordata; class Mammalia; order Carnivora; family Mustelidae; genus Neogale; species Neogale vison. Next base: position 44,805,280 of record NC_058096.1, on the reverse strand, counting down.
TGGTAATGGTGACAGAAAAAGAATTTCTGAAATCAGGCATCTGTATGGGTAAGTGTTTTACTCTTTCTCCTTCATGCTTTCTTGCCATTAACCTTTAGCTATGAGGCTAAAGTCAGGAAGAGAAACTTACCCCTTTTACTTAGAAAGGATTATGAAAAGAAGAAATAAAAAGGACAAAAGGCATAATCTTAAGTAATTTGAGGGGAACAAAAGCAAATGCTTTTTCCTTATTCATGTTTTGGGCCGTTGGAAGATATGACATTTTGAGTCCTCTACCAATATCTCTCCCCCAGTTCAGTAGGAGCGTCAGCACCAAAATATTGCCTTTGCACCATGGTTCAGCAGGGGAAGAGAAGGAGTTTAACTTGACCAGATTTCTGGAGTATAGACGAATATGGGAAGATAGCTGAGTAAAATGCTAATGGACCTTCCTTTAGTCCTAACATGGCAAGCCATTAAATGACTGCAGCAGAGGCTGTAAGCAGTTTCCATAGTAAGATTTGATCCAGAGCTGATCTGAACCTCAGTCACGGGAGGATCAGCCTCAGGCCCTGGCCAGGTTTCTCAACACGACATTAATTTAAGGAGCTTCCAACAGGGGCCATGGGTATCAGCAGAGCACAGTAAATTCAGGTGTTATCAACATGTTGTTAGGACCCATGCTGACTTGCAAAAAGCTTTACGTTATGTACCATGTTTCATTTAGTCAGTCCTAAGCTATGGGTAATGTTCTTATTTTAATTTGATTGATGAGAAATAATGGCCTTAGAAAGTTGATTTAACCAAAGGCATCGATTTCATACAGCTAGTAAAAGAAGGCCAAGGTTTAAACTCATGTGAAAAATGTAAGTAAACATTAAGTCTTCTTAAATTCAATTAAATGAGAAGCTTGGAGTGGGAAGGAGGGACTGTAAAAAAAAAATAATTTGGGGACGCCTGGGTGGCTCAGTTGGTTAAGCAGCTGCCTTTGGCTCAGGTCATGATCCTGGCGTCCTGGGATTGAGTCCCACATGGGGCTCCTTGCTCGGCAGGAAGTCTGCTTCTCCCTCTGCCTCTGCCTGCCATTCTGTCTGCCTGTGCTCCCTCTCTCTCCCTCTCTGTCTCTGACAAATAAATAAGATCTTTAAAAAAAAAAATTTGGCATTATTTTATTTATACTCATAAAGCTGAAGATCATATATATATACATATATATATTTTATTTTATTTTATTTTATTTTTTCAGTGTTCCAAGATTTGTTGTTTATGTACCACACCCAGTGCTCCATGCAATACCTGCCCTCCTTAATATCCACCACCAGGCTCACCCATTTCCCACTCCCTCCCTTCCAAAACCCTCAGTTTGTTTCTCAGAATCCACAGTCTCTCATGGTTCATCTCCCCCTATGATTTCCCCCAATTCACTTTTCCTTTCCTTCTCCTAATGTTCAGTTTAAGAAAATATAATTTGTATCCTGATTTCATTTTTAAAATACTTACTGAAATCTATTGTATTAGGCTTAAGTAATGTATTCTATTAAACATAATTATAATTTGATAATTGTGTGTTAAATTTTCAAACACTCTAAGTTAAAAATGAACCTAAAACCTGCTGAAACTTAAGGCATTCAGAGACTCCTAAGTTTTTAAAATAAGACATATACAGACTTCAATATCACAGTCTATCTGTATTGAAATAAAATCAGCCAAACTATGTTCTTGAATTTTAGAAAACAAAGGGAAAATATATGACTGAAGAACAATTTAATCAACGAAGTTTCGTGTAATATGTCTCGTTTGTTTAATTATCACTGTTTCTGCTTCTTATGCTTCTTGAAAACAGTGTCATGACCTATTTTTCAAAGTATTTTATTTTGAGCACAAAAAGTTGGATTTATTGTTTCTGACAATTGCATAGTAACTTTTAGTTTCTTCCTAGCATTACAAATGTGAAATCTAATTTTGCTCCTCAATTAAAAATGTATACTCTGAAAAGTGATCACATCATTTTAAACATTTAATCACTTATAGAATGTCTTAAAGATCTTTTCCAAGCAAGATATTAGCTTCTTCTTTATAAATCTCTACATAAAATAAGAAAACAAGGCAACCAAATTTCCTTTTTTTCTATATTTTTAAAATTAAGTGTTTTTTGTTGTTGTTTGTTTGTTTTTAATTCCAGTAGAGTTAACATACAGTGTTATGTTACTTTCAGGTGTACAATATAGTGATTTAACAATTTTATATATCACCCGGTATTCCACGACATTTTGAATAAGCAATTCAAATGCTCCTTATTTTCACTTTAGACAGGTCATATTGTTAAAGTTTGACTCTCTTCCTGCTTTTTGAATCCCATTTTGAAATTTAGTAACAGATTTATCAAAGTTGAGATCACTACTATATCTGGAATGCCAGCCACGTAACCCTCTCTAAATATGGAGATTGGGAAAAAAAAAAAAGAGAGAGAGAGAAAAAAAGAGAGAGAGAGAGATAAGTAGAGAGTAAGAGCCTCAACACATTCCATGTTTATTTAATTTATAAGTAACCCTACAACTCTTTGATTAAACATTTTAAAAATGAAAGGTGGTTTTTCTTAGAAAATAGCTCTCTGGCTACCACTTTTTATAAAAATTCTAAAAAAAATGTAAGATTTTTCAAATTTAATTATTTGACAGAGAGAGAAAGAGCATGCAGGGGGAGCAGCAGAGGGAGAGGGAGAAGCAAGCTCCCTGCAGAGCAGAAAGCATGACACAGGATGCAATTCCAGGACCTCAGGATCATGACCTGAGCCAAAGGCAGACACTCAATTGACTGAGCCACCCAGGCACTCCAATATTCTAAAAAAAATTTTTAAATCCACAAAGCAGGGGCAATAGTAGTTTTCTTGATAAATGACAAAGGGAACCCTGAAAATGTACTTTTTCTTCCTCTTGGAAGACACATTCAAGTTCCAATCACCAAGGGATAAACTATGTGAATACATCTGTCTAACATTTACTTAAATTGATATATAAACATCATGATTTCAGTTTTGGTTAAATTTTTCTAAAAATTATTTGCTTACTTTTCTTTTGTAAAGATAAACAAAATGCCCTCATTTTCTCTGGTGAGTATTACACAAATATATCTATTATATTAAAATTATATATAGATATATATATAATTTTTAAATTTAAACTTTATATTCATTTTCATTTATTCCAGTGTGATTGGATCTATAATTATTTCTCAGGTAACCCCAAATCTTTCTTCTCTCACTTTTGTTGAAACCATCTAATTTAAGTGTGAATTGGGCATGTGTATCTATATCTATCTATCTATTCTAAAGAACAGAACTTTTTGTCATTATTTTGGGCCAGATAATTCTTTGCTGGGGGTCCTAGAGACTGTCTTATGCATTGTAAGATGTTTAGCAGAATAACTGTTCTCTCACCACTAGATAACAGTAGCACTCTTTGAACCAGTTGTGATAAGCAGAAATGTCTCCAGACATTGCTAAATGTTCCCTGGGAGGCGAATCTCCCCTAATGGAGAGCCACTGATCAAGGGATAGAGGACAGTAGTCATAATTTTCTCATACTCCAGGAGCTCTCCAAAGTCTCCCCTTGAATCCCCTGGGACATACAGTTGACAAGGAGGTCTCAGTGGACCTCTGACAGATATTGTGGTGCTGAAGCACTGAAAGTACTCATATTACTTTCAAATTCCAAGTGTTCACTACTGGTATATAAGAAAGAAATTGACTTTGGCATATTAATCTTTCATCCACCAATATTGATATCATTATTTCTTAGTACCAGATGTTTGTTGTTGTTATTGATTCTTTGGGATTTTTTTAAATAAACAAAGATATAATCTGTGAACAAACACAATTTTATTTCTTCCTTCCCAACCTATATACCTTATATTCTATTGTCTTGTTTTATTTCACCAGCCAGAATTTTCATTAAACTGTGTAAAAGTAATACTGAAAGGAGTTATCTTTTGTCTTGTCTTCCTAATATTAGAAGAAAGCATCCAGTTTTTCACTACTAAGTATACTGTTAACAGGTAAGATTTTTCTAGGAGTCCTTCATCAAGTTGAAGATCCAGTCCCTGTTTGCTCAGTCCTCATTATAAGTGGATGTTAGATTTTGTCAAGTGCTTTTTCTGGATATAATCATTTGCTTTTTTTTTCTTTAACTTGTTGATACTGTGAATTACTTTAATTAATTTTAAAATGTTGAAATAGCTGTGCATAATTGGAATAAATTCTGTTTGTTCATAGCATATAACTCTTTCTGTATTATTGGATTTGATTTGCTAAATTTTGTTTAGTATTAGCATCAGTATTTAATATTTATTATATAAATATTTTGTATTTAGTACATGAGAGATACAGGTCTGTACATTTTCTTTCTTGTATGTATTATCTTTATCCGGTTTTGGTATTTGGGTAATTGAATTAAGAAATGTTCCTTCTGGGGTGCCTGAGTGGCTCAGTGGGTTAAAGCCTCTGCCTTCGGCTCAGGTCATGATCCCAGGGTCCTGGGATCAAGCCCCGCATCTGTCTCTCTGCTCCACGGGGAGCCTACTTCCTCCTCTCTCTCTCTCTCTCTGCCTGCCTCTCTGCCTGTTTGTGATCTCTATCTGTCAAATAAATAAATAAAATCTTTAAAAAAAAGAAAGAAAAAAAAAGAGATTTTCCTTCTGCTTCTATTTGCTAGAAGAGATTGTAGAGAATTGAACTTAAATATCTGATAGTATCCACCAGTGAATCCATATGGGCCTTTTATTTTTAAAGGGTATTAATTGTAGATTTTATTTCATTAATATTTCAGGCTTATTCAGATTATTTACACATCCTTTTATGAGTTTTTGCAGTTTGTTTCTTTCAAGAATTGTCAAAGCATCAAATTTGTCAGAGTTGTTTATAATATTTCTTTATTATCATTTTGATATCCATGAGTCAGTAGTGATCACTAATCTTTCATTTGTAAAATTGGTAATTTGTATCTTCTCTCTTTTTTATTTTGGTTAGCCTGGCTAGAGGTTTGTCAATTTTATATGTACTTTCAAAGAATCAGCTTTTGGTTTTGTTGATTTTTTGCTATTGTTTCTTGTTTTCAATTACTTTGATTTCCATTCTTAATTTAATTTTATGATTTTGTTATTTCTTTAAGCTTCAATTGCTGTAGTACCCTAAGGCAGAAGCTAAAATACTGATTTGATATCTTTATTTTTTATTTATTCTTGAATTTTTATTTTTTTATTTTTTTAAAGATTTTTTTATATATATATTCTTGAATTTTTATTATAAATTTCCCTCTAAACACTGCTTTTGCTGCATCCTATAAGTTATGATAAACTTTTGTTTTCAATTAAGAATGTTTAAAAATTTTCCCACAAGAGTTCTTTGATTGATAGTGGTGTTTTATTTCATTCCAAATATTTGGGTGAATTCTGGCTATCTTTCTGTTTCTGAAGTCTAATTTAATTTCACTGTCGTCTGAGAACACTCTCTGTGATTTCTTTTCTTTCAGATTTTTCAGATGAGTTTTATATCCCCAAAATGTGGTTTAGAGTAGTGAATGTTCTTTTTTAAAAATAAAAGATTTATTTATTTATTGTATGAGAGAGAGAGTCACAGGTATGTGGGGGAAGGTGAGGGGCAGAGGGAGAAGGAGAGAGAAAATCTCAAGCCGACTCCCCAACAGTTTATGGTTCTAGTGACTTCTGATAAGTTGCTGTAGCCTGTGCTGCTTTGTATTTTCCTGCCTGTACAGATTTTGGATTGGGCTTTATCCTAAGACTTCAATTCTCAGATGAGTCTAATTAAAGACATTGATTTTTTATTTGTTCAGCTTTTGCTTGGCTGTAAGAGGGGAGTGAGAACTTCCAGGTCTTTACATGTCAGAACTAAAACCAGAAGTCAATACTATTTGTTTTTGTAAAAAAGAAAATCAATATTTTTCTAAGGATGTAGTCTGATATTATATTTTCATATTACTCTAAACAATATTCTTCCTTCAAACAGACTGAAGAACAAAAGTGCAGCTAGCTGGGTCTGTGTAAATCTAATGCTTAGTCTGCAAAAACCTTTGGTCATAGATTGCTCAAAAGCAGTTATGACAAAATGCTTATATAATAAGTTATTCAAAGTTTATATATATTTTCAGAATTAATTATGTTTGGTGTATAGTCTTGTAAAAAATCGTAACAATGCCTACATTTAACTGAATCAGTTATTAATCATGTTACATTATATTTTTATTAATAAACATATCAAAATACCAAATTCATTCATTTTTCTATTTTAAATTAAAATATGTGATTGAGAAAATATATTAAACTGACTTGCAGTAAGTATATTGACTTATTTGTCAATAGTATAAAATAATTTTGTTATTAATGTTATTATAGTAATGCTTCTATATAATCATAGTTATGTCTAATTAGTTAGAATATTTTAACAAAGTATCTCTTTAGGGTTCATTTTTTTCTTAATTTTTATTATGAAACCATCAATTTAATTTTATTGGTTTTCACATGGCTATCTCTGAAAATCATTATGCCTATACACATCTTGGCAATGTAGTATATTTTTAACATAAGGCATTAAAAAAGTTGCACTGGTAAACATGTAGAAAAATAACTGAAATTAGTAAATTTAAAGTGCTTAGAAAGTCATTTGAAATCGTACTTCTTTGAGCTTTGACATTCATGTGTCAATGTTACCTGTAATTAGATAACATTTCCAAATAATAAAGTATGTCATTGTTTTATCAGATAAAGAATTTAGCCTGATGTATTTTCACTGAATAGTATCCATGTTACTAGTTATATCCAAGTTATTTAGTTGCCTGAAGTTAATTAGTCATGTGAAGTAGGTATATCCATATCATGTTATTCTGGCCTAGATTGTCCTATGGAGGAGATTATAAGTTTAAAATTTTATGCTTAAGATTTATAATACTTTTGAAGTTCTCCTGCTGCTTTTATGTAAGCCCTCTTGAATAGAATTTCTTTTATTACTTTTGTACAAAAATAAACAATGATATTCATTGCAGTATTGTCTATATTAAGGTATTGAAAGTTTCCTTACAAAGTTAAGATAGATCATAACAGTGAACATAAAATAAGAAAGAGAATATTTTGCTCATGATATTTATTTGAATAAAATCTAAAAGAAGGGAATGACAGTAGTAACAAAAAATTAAAAATAAAGCATAAAAATCTTATTATAATATGAAAACACTGTGGCAAAGGATTCTAGATTGATTAAAGAGAAAAAGCTTTCACAGATTTGTGGTACATCTCTGTTTTGATTAGTTGAAAGCAGATAGAGATAAAGAACAAGAGAGATTTATATCCAGCACATATAAGATACACATTTTTCTTCATCTTGCAGTAACATAACCATGAATAACATATGAAATCAGTAAGCTTGCTCATGTCCATTATACCATAAGCTTAGAAGTATGGTATATGGTCTACAGAATTCTAGAAGGGTTATACTTGGATTATCAGTACAAAAAAGGACAAATGAAAGAATGGTAAGATAGTCCATCATCATAGGCCATCTTGAAGGCTGATTTATGAAGATCTTCATTTACACACACACACTCATTTATATAATATGTATATGGAGCTCTATAAACTTACTAGTCATTAAACTCATGTTATTCTTGTGAATTAAGGAAGTTTATTAACAAATAATTATTAAATATATTTTAAGTTATATATTCTCCCTTCATGGTGCTTAGTGGAAACTGGTTAATATTTAAGTAAACACAAAATACACAAGTTTATTTCAATGGTTTAACAGAAATGTAAAGAACAAGGGATTGCAGATTTGAATTTCTTCCAATTTCCTATTCCTTCCTTTTAAAGAAAGGGAGACATGATATACATGGGTTAAAGGCAGGATATTTTGCATCCACCATTTTGGGATGATTTCTTCTTTGTGTGTGAGAAGAGTTTAAATAGTCATGACTTGTTTCAGTTCACAGGATTTCCCAATGTTGAAAGAAATCTTTGTGAAAATTGGCTTCTTATATTCTAAGTTTTAGAGAGGGATTCTTTTTTCTCATTTTCTGTCCCTTTCCTCATATTGGTTTCCTTTCACTCATGTAACTGTCATTTGTGCGAAGAATGTGGGCCCGGAGGGAAAGGCAGGTGTTGCCCGGTCATGTCTAATTTTAACAAATCATGTTCCACATATACTCTAGAAAAGAATTCAGTGTCTTTGTGAAAAGAATACCATCAGGTATGCAACGATATGTTGCCACATGGGTATTTTTTTTTCCACTGGAGGATCTGTAGTATGAGACACGTGGACTACCGAGTGTTCTCAATATCTTAGATACCAAATATTATCTAAATTCCAGATATCTGAAAAACAAAAAATGTAGCAACACATTTTATAGTATTCAGTGTTTTCTTTCTTTCTTTTTAAAAATTTAGATTCTGTTAAATAACTAAATAATGATTTTCTATCTTTTAACTCATTAGAATATATATTTTTTTCTTATTGACATGGGTAATTTTTGCCTGTTGTAGAAACCATAAAAAGTATCACTAAACAAACAAAAAAATCTAACTTTTATTTATACTACCCAAAATTAAACCTTGGTTGAATTTTAGCAAACATCTATATCCATTTATGTATCTCTCCATCAGGTTGAATTGGAACATTATCAGATTATAGGGAGGCCCAAATTTCTTCCTTGTTACCTAGCAGTGTCCTGAGTTTTTCCTTGGCCTGATCACCCATATTACATGCAAGTTTGCTAAGGAAAACAGTTATTTCTTATTTAATGAAATACTTATCAAGATTCCAGTATATACAGAAACTCTATCAGAGGTTGGGGATACTGCATTGATCATGAAGTCTGTGCTCTTGTGGAATGTGTGTTATACTGGAAGAGGACATACAATGAACCAATAAATATATGATATGGAAATGATTAGGAAGTCAAATAAAAGTAAAACTAGTATTTTATTATTATCTGGGGTTTTGACATCAAGCAACAATATAGAACACAATTAAACTGAACTATTTGAACACTACACTATCTCTAATAGAGTCGGTCCTAAATAAGTAAATAATAAGTAAATAAGTATGTAATAAAACAACAGCAATATTTGTCGAGCACTTTCAGTATGCCAGTATTTTAAACACTTAACATGGGTTTAATCTGCACACTAACTCAGCTAAGAGGGTAAAATGGACAAGTTAGATTATTTGATTTCCATGTTCCTGCTTTTTACTATTGAGTATTAGATCTCCCTATATAGCAGACTGTGTTTGATAATAATGTTCAGGTGAGACAATTGTATCAGAAAAAAGGTTGTATCAAGCTTAATTAATAGGAATTTAAAGTATACTATTGAAACTTAGATATAATAAAATGTAACAGGAAGAGAATAATGTGGTCAGCAAGTTTGTTTTAGTAAATGATACTCCAAAAAAGAAGTCCATGTTACTTTTATATGTCTATGACAATTAGAGTGGGGTCAGTAAACTAAGTAGATCTGGAAATCAAAGATTTAGGGCGATCATTTAGCAAAGATTGAGCTATAGTGCACCAATCTCACTTACCCTAAAAATAAACTGTCACAACAAACTTTAAGTTATGATGGGGGAGAGATGGCATTATGTTAAAGGATCACACACTCACTGGCCAATCTTTTAAAACATTTGTAGTTACACACACACAACACATTAAAATCTCTTTATGGGTTATATATGGGGTATATTTCTTAAATTTCAGATTTAATAGTCCAGATAGTGAAGATTTAACGTTTTTCAGAATGAAGGAAATTAAATTAGATAGTAGTATATATAGGATTTTATCCTTAGAGAGTTTTTATTTCCTTTCGCAAATAGGAGTATTGCTATACTAACTTTGAGCTTCAGCTGGCCAACCTATTTTGATTGAATATGTGTGATTCAGAGTTAACAAGGGACTGGTCAGTATAGTACAATAAATATGTGTGTAGCTATGCCATGTGTCCAAACATAATCCCTCAAAAATAGCTTATATAAATTAAAGTCTCCTTTGATTGGATTTTGGAAGATAATGAACCAATGCGTGGAGATTCCCCATGTTTCTGATGCAAAAACATTTGGGGACAAATACCAGTAAGACAAGAACCATACTGTAATGGGGAGTGATGTGCTACTGAGTAGAAGGGAATGTAAAAATTCATTCCTCTTATCTTATACCTGGACTATTTGTTGGTAATCCATTTTTCTAGGGGGAATGGAACCTGAGACTTCACCCTATTTCTCTGGTTTTCTACTAGGATGAAAGAGAAGGTCCTTGAAGTTGAGCCTAAGGAAACATTATTTCCATGAAGTATTAGCTACATCCTTTCTCTTGGGAGAAAAATGCTTAACTAGGTATGTCTGGAGCCACCTAGACGGGAAAGACTATTCTTAGGATCATGTCTAGAACTTTTTTTTTTCCCCCCTACAGAAAAATAGGTCTCTCTTCTATTTTAGGTGTTTAAAGAGTTCAATAATTTTGAAAAATATTTGAAATTTTAACAAGTGTATATAAATCATTCATTGTCCATCGCCTAAATCATCTAACACAGATTGAATGAGCCTTGTAGCATGGGGCCTTTAAAGGCTGAAATGTGGGGCACTGGGTAGCTCAGTGGGTTAAGCCTCTGCCTTCGGTTCTGGTCCTGATCCCAGGGTCCTGGGATCTAGCCCCGCATTGGGCTCTCTGCTTGGCAGGGAGCCTGCTTCCTCCTCTCTCTGCTTGCCTCTCTGCAAGAGATCTCTTGTGATCTCTCTCTCTCTCTCTGTCAAAAAAATAAATAAAATCTTAAAAAAAATAAAATAAAGATAAAGGCTGAAATGTCTTTAATTTATTTACATTCTACCTAATACCAAATGGATTTAGTATACCTGTAATAATGTGATTTATAATAAGAATACTCCACAAATATCTCCATTTGTGGCACAGAGCTCCGAAAAACTTTGGAATTTCATTAGTGAAGAGAATGACAATGATGTTTTTTGTTATGTTAATACAGAGACTTTTAGACTACACCTAAGGATTGGGCTGGTTGTGAGGGGAACCGATGGTAATTAGAGTTGGAACTTTTAGTCCCACCCCCCTGATTCCCAGGGAGGTAAGAAGAGCTGGAATTTGAATTCATGCCTAGGTAACTGAGCCTCCAAGCCTCCATAAAAACGCAAAAGGAGAGGGTTCTGAGAGCTTCCAAACTGGTAAACACAAGGGGATGCTGGGAGAATGGCTCAACAGGAGACAGCATGGAAGCTCTGAGTCCTTGTCCCATACTTTGCCCTATGCTTCTCTTCCATCTGGCTCCTACTGAGTTATATTCTTCAATAATAAACTGGTAATTTAGTGAGCAAAATGTTTCTCTGAATTCTGGGAGCTGCCCTAGGAAATCAGTTGAACCCAAGAAGGGAGTTTCTGGAACCTCCTATCTACAGTGGGTAGGTCAGAAACACAGGTGACAATCTCAATTTGTGATTGGTGTCTGAAGCGTGTGTGTATGTTGTGGTGTGGGAGGAGGGTGCGACCTTGCAGAACTGAGCCCTTAACATGTGGGATCTAAAGCTATCCTTAGGCAGATAGTGTCAGAATTGAGTTGAATTATGCTGGTGTCAGAGAAATACTTGGTGTGGGAAAAAACACCCTGTATGCATTAGAATTGGATGCAGCGCTCTTCATACCCTAAATATATTTAGTTCTTGGAATATTTCAGGAAGAGAGAGCATATACACACACATACGCACTCACACATAAAGACCACTATAATTAAAAAAAAAATTAAAAAAACATTTTAAAATTTATTTGTGCAATCCCTCTCATTCTTATTTTAAAATTAGGAAAAGTCAGTCTTAAAGAGATTAACATTAAAGTTTTACCCATGGCTAGCTTCCTGACCCTGGTCCATTGCTCTTTTTTCTCCAACAGGCATTTATTGCATGTGATTATTTTCCTCTCAATTCCTATGTGAGCCCCGTGTGTGACTTGAATCTTGGTTTCCCCGCTTCCTCTTTATCCACATTACTTTGTTTCTTTTATCCACAATTTATTATTACATCCTTAGAAAGAAAAGTCAGGATATTCTAGTAGTTCTTGGGCCACTGAGCTCAGACTAAATAGATGTAAGGAAAAAGAAAACTATTTCTGTAATCATCGAGATGATGGTAAAATCTGTATGTATGACAGCTACAATTCTACTTCACTTTTCCTATTTCTTGCTACTATAAACCCCTGTATGGATATGTTAGCAAATCTTCTTCTTCTAAGTAAGGATACATAAGGATATGTTAATGCAAGAGATTGCTTCTACACAAGTGACCTTATTTATTTAAAAAAATCTATTTTATAAATGGAAGAATCCCAAAGATTTCTGTTACTTTCAACTTCATTTATTTACTCATAATGCTAAAATTCATTATATTACACTCACTTACCATAAATCATTAGTTATTACCTTTCTTATTATTTCCTTAATTGTGCTTTTTCATGTCTGCCTCATTTATCCACATGACTGTACCAATATTCAATGTTAGTTCTCAAAACTAATAGCACTGTGTTTCACTGCAATAGCTTTTTCACTCCACAGTGATTTTAAACAATGCTACTCTCTATAGCTTGGCTTATCCAAATGAGATATGCTGCTATGATGGAGGTAGTCAATTATCTTTCCAGAAATTTAAACACATTCCTCACAGATTATGTAAAAAGACTCCTGAATCTATTATGAGGACCTAAGCATTTCTTATACTTAGGCAACTTCAGAATGAATGCTTTAGTCTTGTTTGAGATCTTTCTGTGTGACAGTAAAACAGTTATGTCTAGAATTTGAATACATTTAAAGCAACCTAAGGCCTGTGGCTATGTAAGTTTTATGTCATTACTATATAATGCAAACATTGAGGTAAATTTTTGCAGAGACATTCAAGCTGAGAAAAGACTTAATAATCATCTGGTTGAATGGCTTGTGATTATTTCCTGACTTAGACCCTTATTAAGAAAGTAGATATCCAATTTCTTTATGACCTCTTGTCACCTGCTATTGAATGTACGTTAAGGATTACCCAATGCAAGAATACTCTTTATATCTTAGAGGGAACCATTCAGCTGTTGTTTAAAAAAGTTTCACTAACAGAGAACTCTGTTTCTCAGTATGTCTCTTTTATTATTCTAGTTGGTGAAAAGTTCTTCATACCTTCTCTTATTTCTGTACAAGCTCAAGTTAAACTTGGACTAAAGAAATAATGGTAACATTCAGATGTTTGAAAGAGATAAAATGCTTCATTTTGTTAAAAATGTTAGCTAAGGGTAAGCTGTTGTTTTTACTTTCAGTGCAAGCTGAAATAAAACATTTTACATAAATATCTTGGTGTCTATAAAGGTCAATTATTTTGTAATTTCATTAATTTTTAAAATATTTGGTAAGTTAATCCATGTCTACATCCAGTTAGAAGTAAGATTTAAGACAAAATTCTGAGGTTACAACGGGGTTAATAGAAACACTTTCCATTATACAATAGGTTTGAGAAGCACACATGCTCTTGGTGAGGTACGTCATGCTCACTAATTCATAAGGGTAGTTAACATATAAAAGGTTTTGAGAATTCTGGAAACTGAAACCTAACTAAATTGGTTTAACTCAAGTTTCCTAAATACAGATGGCCACAGACATTTTTAAAGATAGGAGTATCTGTTTGCAGCTGAAGGGACACTCATTTCAGTGTGTGAAATGCTGCTTTAAGCCTCAGTGCTTCCCTGGTTACTTGGACTGCCCACTGTTGGCACCAGTACCTTGACCAGGTTTTAGTCCTAATTGACTAGTTCGCATCTCTTCTAAGCACTGTGAAAAAGATTCCTTAAATTGGAAATTTGTAAAGATATTTAAAAATTAGGTGAGAATGATTTGTTCTGCACAGTAGATTGAGAAAAACTACAGAAATTTCCTATTTAGTTAATGTAATATTGAGACGTGTCAAGGATGTTATCAAATTAAAAAAGAGCCTAATTTTTTAAAAATTTTTCAGTGTTCCAAGATTCATTGTTTATGTACCACACCCAGTACTCTATGCGATACGTGCCCTCAATAATACCCACCACCAGGCTCACCCAAATCTCTACCCCTTTTCCCTCCAAAACCCTCAGTTTGTTTCTTAGAGTCCACAATCTCTCATGGTTTGTCTCCCCCTCCAATTTCCCCCAAATCACTTCTCCTCTCCATCTCCCAATGTCCTCCTTGTTATTCCTTATGCTCCACAAGTAAGTAAAACCATATGATACTTGACTCTCTGCTTGACTTATTTCACTCAGCATAATCTCCTCCAGAAAAAGGAGCTTCATTAAGGAATTGATGAAATCCATAACCAAACTAGAAGAATTACTTCTGTTTCATCCAGCCTATTTTCCTTCCCTCCCTCCCTCCCTTCCTCACTTCTTTCTTTCCTTCTTTTCTCTATACTGTGTAGACTAATGCATAGGCAAGTGTTCAACACAGGCCTTTCCTGTTACTTTTGATTTCCTTAATGCATCCAGGTAGATAAAAATATTCCTTATTTTTATAACTGTGATTGTGTGTATTCTATTTATCAGATATCCTTTATTTGTTTGCTTTTGTGAATTCCTCCATTCTTTTGTTCTCATTGAATTATAAACTAACTCCTTTATGATTTGAGCTAGTCAATTATAGGATTTTTGTTTTTCAAATAATTTATTATAGTTTAATGGGAAACATTACATTTTGTAATGTACATACATTACATTTTTGACTATTATGCCTCCTCACAGACAATTTTTTATTCTTTTAGTTTATATAAAATGTATGGTAAAAACATTTAAAATGTGAGTATAGCTTATTTATAATCTGGGAAAATGTGCCCATTATTCTTTTTAATAATACAATTTTCAAATATGTTTTAGCCGTTCTGAAGACATTTATTTCTCTCCCACCCAGGCATAGCTAAAACTACAGATTTGTTTATAATTCACATACAATTCTTTGTGATTTTTTATATATGTATGGATCCCTATGGATTCTGAAAAAACTGCATTTTTTAATATGACTAGATACACTATGGATTTTCCTTCAACTTGCTATTTGCATAATATCATGTTTCTGAGATTTATTCATGTTTATATATGTAGCTGTGGTTCATTCACTTTTACCACTATATAGTATTAAGTTGTAGGTATATGCTCAAATGCCTTTAACTCTATTCCTCTCAATGAATAGTTAAGTTTTATTAAGCTTTTTACTTTGTTCTTTTTTTTGTTCAGTAGTTTATATAATATTCTATTACAAACAGCCCTGCTCTAATACTTTTGTGTATATCTCCTTCTGTACATGTGTGAGAATTTACTTGTTTATAGAATGAAATTGTGGGATTGTAAGGTATGTATACAAATTTACATGTATGTTCAAATTGTCAATATTATTGTTAAATTATTCCTCTAGGTGACAGTATTTTATAGCCCAAATCAAAAATCTGTATTTTCCTCAGAAAGAAAGGGATCATAGTGGCCCTCTGACTCACTTCTTCCTTACTTGGATGTACAAGAAAATGAATGGCCTTGACCAGACTGCCTTGTAAAATGTCAGTGACTTTGGCCAGAAGCCTTTAAGAAATAGTTTAACTGTATATATTAGACTATATATATAGAATATGTAGAATATATATAGAATATATTAGACTATATAGAATATATAGCAGGATGTATTTAATCTGCATTTTTATTATCAATAAAATATACATTATGAATTTATGGATTATGGATGGCCAAATTACTTATCTATGTATCAAGAGAGAGTAAAGCAGAGACACCTCTAAACCATAATGAATTTCTTTGAGAAGGCTTTTCACATACCTTGTTTAAAACTGACCTGTTAATCCAAAACTTAAATATAGTATGATACAGGAGAAAAGGAACACT
Organism: Neogale vison; assembly: GCF_020171115.1. NCBI lineage: Eukaryota > Metazoa > Chordata > Mammalia > Carnivora > Mustelidae > Neogale > Neogale vison. Next base: position 44,789,360 of record NC_058096.1, on the reverse strand, counting down.
TCTGCAAGTTGCATCTGAGAGTTTCAGGTTCCTTCTAAAAGGAGTCTTGTCTGTACCTAGTGCTTATCTGTGTTGAGTTCTTAGTAAAGTTAGGTATTGTTTTGACTAAATGTAAAAGCCAAGACTATAAAAGTCTTAGAAGAAAACACAACAGGAGAGTGCCTGGGTGGCTCAGTGGGTTGAGCCTCTGCCTTCAGCTCTGGTTATGTTCTCAGGGTCCTGGGATCGAGTCCCGCATCAGGCTCTCTGCTCGGCAGGGAGCTTGCTTCCCTTCCTTTCTCTCTGCCTGCCTCTCTGTCTACTTGTGATCTCCTACTTGTGATCTCTGTCTGTCAAATAAATAAAATATTTTTAAAAAATAAAATAAATTTTAAAAATAAAAAATAAATAAATAAAATAAAATAAACCACTGATAAGTGTGCCTGGGTGACTCAGTCAGTTAAGCATCAACCTCCTGGCATAGAGTCCCATGGGCAGCTCCTTGCTCAGCGGGAAGTCTGCTTCTCCCTCTGTCCCTCCCCCTGCTTGTGCTCTGTCTCTCTTTCAAATAAATAAATAAAATAAAATAAAAACACTGATAAAGAAAAATCATAAAGCAGCTAGAGAACAAAGGCATATTATATAAAGATAAAGATGGCAACAGATTTATCATCAAAAACAATGCAAGTCAGAAGACAGTTATTTAAAGTACTGAAAAACAAAACTATCAGTCACAAATTCTAAACAGCAAAAATATCCTTCAAAAACAAAGGTAAAATAAAGACTTTTTCAGACATACAAAACCTGAAAGAATCATCACCAGCAGATGTACTCTACAAGAAATCTTAAGGCAAGTCCTGATACCAGATCACCAGATAGAAATAATAGTTTTTATTCTTCGTGATGTAGGGATACTGACTTAAATGAAGCATGAGGTGAGTTCCTGTGGTGGACCTAGGATTCACTGAACTCCCAAATGATTAAAAGTGTTGGTTCACTCTTTGTTCTATGAAGTCCTGTGGGTTTTTATAAATGTGTACTGTAACATTTCCACCACTATAGTGAATCATACAAAATATTTTCATCATCCTAAGAAATTCTCTTTGATTTATGTATCCACACTCTCACTCTAAACCCTTGCCTACCACTGGTCATTTTATTGTCTCTCTAATTTTTTTAAAAATTTTTAAAAGATTTTACTTACTTATTTGATGGAGGAAAAGAGATCACAAGTAGGTAGAGAGGAAGGCAGAGAGAGAGGGGGAAGCAGGCTCCCCGCTGAGCAGAGAGCCTTGTGTGGGGCTTGATCCCAGGACCCTGAGATCATGATCTGAGCTGAAGGCAGAGGCTTAACCCACTGAGCCACCCATGTGCCCCTGTATCTCTAATTTTTTTTTGTAGTATTGTCATATAATTGGAATCAAACAATATGTAGCCTTTCAAACTGGCATCTTTCTCCTAGTGATATGAATTTAAGATTTATTAATGATGTTGCATAGATTGTTAGCTAATTCTTTTTTATTGCTAAATAGTAGTCCACTGAGGTGCCTCGTTAGTGCAGTAGGTAGCACGTCAGCCTCATAAATAGTAGTCCACTGTATGGATACACCAAATTTGTTAATCAATTAACCTATTGAAGGATATCATGGTGGCTTACAGATTTGGGTTACTATGAATAAAGCTGTGTTCTCATGCAGGTTTAAGTGTGGATTAATTTTCAAATCAGTTAGGCAGTTACCTACAAGTGAAATTTGTAAGGTTTTACAGGCAAAATACACATGACACCAGGCGAGATAGGCACAAGACAAGGTTTATTAAAAGCGACCCTGGGTGAGGTTCCATGACTCAGGAGAGGAGAGTCGGGGAAGTAGCGCCCAGGAAGGAGTTGAGTGAGCCTTTTTGGGGCCAAGGCAGGGCAAGGGCTCATAACCATATTTGGTAAGGTCAGAAGTTGGGGGTTGGAAAGTCCCAAAGTGACTGGTTTCTGTTTCTCACATAGGTTTCCATTTATTTAAGGTTACGTGTCCTTGACAGAGGTCATTCTGGTGGGAAAATCCTGGGTAGGGGAAGATGGCGGCCTGGTGGCCGTTTTATTGTTCCTCCTGCATTCTCAGGGCCGCTGACCTAACAAAATTTTTGGCTCACATGATAAGTTTATATATAGACTTATAAGCCATGCCAAACTATCTTCTGAAGTGTCTTGTTGCTTCGAATTCTTGCCAGCAATTAGTTTTGTCAATTTTTTGCCTTTTAGCTATCATAATAGATATGTAGTAGTATGCCATTGCTGTTTTAATTTAAATTTCCCTAATGAGATATGATGTTGAGCATCTTTTCATATGCTCATTAACTACCTGTACAATTGTTTGTTTGTTTGTTTTGTACAGTTTTTTGAATGAGTTATGTATTCAGATTTTTTGCCGAATTTCTAGCTAGGTTGTTTGCTTATTGCTGATTGAAAGAGTTCCTTGTATATTCTGGATAGAATTACTTTTCTTCAGGTATGGGGTTTTCAAATATTTCTCCCAGTCTATGGCTTATTTTGGTTCTCTTAACAGTGTTTTCATGGAACAAACATTTATAATTTTAATGAAGTCCAATATATAGCGCTTTTTTTCCATAGGTTATGCTTTATATATTTTTCTAAAAACCCATAACCAAGCAGAAGGCTACACCAATTTTCTCCTATATATTCTCCTTGAAATTTTATAGCTTTGCATTTTACATTTAGGTAAATGATCCACTATAATTTAACTTTTGTGTAAGATATGAGGTTCATGTTTTTCCATAGTGGCTTCCATTTTTCCCAATACCAGTTATTAAAAAGACTATTATTTTCCTGTATGCATTTTATACTTTAATAAATTTCCTAAAAGGCAGTTGAAATCATAAACAAAAATTAATTAATTTAATATTTAAAAGTTTTGGAGTCAAGATGGTGGAGAAGTAGCAGGCGGAGACTACTTTAGGAAGCAGGAGATCAGCTAGATAGCTTATCTAAAGATTGCAAACACCCACAAATCCAATGGGAGCTCGAAGAGAAGAAGAACAGCAATTCTAGAAACAGAAAATCAACCACTTTCTGAAAGGTAGGACTGGTGGAGAAGTGAATCCAAAGTGACAGGAAGATAAACCGTGGGGGGAGGGGCCAGCTCCCAGCAAGCGGCGGAGCAACAGAGCACAAAATCAGTACTTTTAAAAGTCTGTTCCGCTGAGGGACATCGCTCCAGAGGCTAAACCACGGTGAAGCCCATGCGGGGTCAGCGTGTTCTCAGGTCCCGCAGGGTCACAGAAGGATGGAGGTGACTGAATGTCGCAGAGCTTGCAGGTATTAGAATGGGGAAGCCGGCTACAGAGACAGAGCTGAGGAGTGAGCTCTCAGCTTAGGGTTACCTTGAACTGGTCTCAGGCTTGGTGAGCGTGGAGCGTGACTGGAGGCCAGGGAAAGGGGAGTAATTGGGCGCTATTCTCTGAGGGTGCACTGAGGAGTGGGGCCCTGAGCTCTTGGCTCCTCCAGGCCAGAGACTGGGAGGCCGCCATTTTCATTCTCGTCCTCCCAAACTCTACAGAAAGCATTCAGGGAACTAAAGCTCCTGAAAGTGAACCCAAGTGGATTACTCAGCCTGGCCTTTGGTAAGGGCAGTGCAATTCCACCTGGGGCAAAGACACTTGAGAATCACTACAACAGGGCTCTCCCCCAGAAGATCAACAAGAAATCCAGCCAGGACCAAGTTCACGTAAAAAGGAGTGCAGGTTCAATACCAAGGAGAGCAGCGAAATTCCAGAGGAAGAGAAAGCAAAGCACAGAACTCATGGCTTTCTCCCCATGATTCTTTTTTTTTTTTTTTTTTCAAAGATTTTATTTATTTATTTGACAGAGAGAGATCACAAGTAGGCAGAGAGGCAGGCAGAGAGAGAGAGAGGAGGAAGAAGGCTCCCCGCCGAGCAGAGAGCCCGATGTGAGGCTCGATCCCAGGACCCTGAGATCATGACCTGAGCCGAAGGCAGAGGCTTAACCCACTGAGCCAGCCAGGCGCCCAGCTCCCCATGATTCTTTAGTCTTGCAGTTAATTTAATTTTTTTTCTTTTTCAATTTTTTTTCTTCTTCTTCTAATTTTTTTTAACTTTTACCCTTTTCTTTTTTCACATTTTTTAACTAGCTTATGTAATATATATATATATATTTTTTTTTTCTTTATTCGTTTTCTTTTTTTAATTGTTCTTTTTTTTTTTTTTAAACCTCTTTCTATCCCCTTTCTCCCCCACCACCCCCTGCACGATTTAGGATCTCTTCTGATTTAGTTAAAGCCTATTTTCCTCGGTCTTTGCCACTCTTTTAGTATTTTACTTGCTCCTTCATATACTCTTATCTGGACAAAATGACAAGGCGGAAAAATTCACCAGGAAAAAAGAACAAGAGGCAGCACTGAAGGCTAGGGACCTAATCAATACAGACATTGGTAATATGTCAGATCTTGAGTTCAGAATGAGGATTCTCAAGGTTCTAGCCAGTCTTGAAAAAGGCATGGAAGTTATTAGAGAAACCCTCTCGGGAAATATAAAAGCCCTTTCTGGAGAAATAAAAGAACTAAAATCTAACCAAGTTGAAATAAAAAAAGCTATTAATAAGGTGCAATAAAAAATGGAGGCTCTCACTGCTAGAATAAGTGAGGCACAAGAAAGAATTAGTGATATAGAAGACTAAATGACAGAGAATAAAGAAGCTGAGCAAAAGAGGGACAAACAGCTACTGGACCACGAGGGGAGAATTCGAGAAATAAGTGACACCATAAGATGAAACATTAGAATAATTGGGATTCCAGAAGAAGAAGGAAGAGAGAGGGGAGCAGAAGGTATATTGGAGAGAATTATTGGAGAGAATTTCCCTAATATGGCAAAGGGAACAAGCATCAAAATCCAGGAGGTGCAGAAAATCCCCTCAAAATCAATAAGAATAGGTCCACACCCAGTCACCTAATCGTAAAATTTACAAGTCTTAGTGACAAAGAGAAAATCCTGAAAGCAGCGGGGGAAAAGAAGTCTGTAACATACAATGGTAAAAATATTAGATTGGCAGCAGACTTATCCACAGAGACCTGGCAGGCCAGAAGGAGCTGGCATGATATATTCAGAGCACTAAACGAGAAAAACATGCAGCCAAGAATACTATATCCAGCTAGGCTTTCATTGAAAATAGAAGGAGAGATAAAAAGCTTCCAGGAAAAACAAAAACGGAAAGAATTTGCAAACATCAAACCAGCTCTACAGGAAATACTGAAAGGGGTCCTCTAAGCAAAGAGAGAGCCTACAAGTGGTAGATCAGAAAGGAACAGAGACAATATACAGTAACCGTCACCTTACAGGCAATACAATGGCACTAAATTCATATCTCTCAATAGTTACCCTCAATGTTAATGGGCTAAATCCCCCAATCAAAAGACACAGGGTATCACAATGGATTAAAAAAAAAAAATCTATATGTTTCCTACAAGAAACTCATTTTAGACCTGAAGACATTTCCAGATTTAAAGTAGGGGGTGGAAAACAATTTACCATGCTAATGGACATCAGAAGAAAGCAGGGGTCGGAATCCTTATATCAGATCAATTAGATTTTAAGCCAAAAGACTATAATAAGAGATGAGGAAGGGCACTATATCATACTCAAAGGATCTGTCCAACAAGAAAATCTAACAGTTTTAAATATCTATGGCCCTAATGTGGGAGCAGCCAACTATATAAGCCAATTAATAATAAAATCAAAGAAACATATCAACAATAATACAATAATAGTAGGGGACTTTATCACTCCCCTCACTGAAATGGACAGATCATCCAAGAAAAAGATCAACAAGGAAATAAAGGACTTAAGTGACACACTGGATCAGATGGACATCACAGATATATTCAGAACATTTCATCCCAAAGCAACAGAATACACATTTTTCTTTAGTGCACATGAAACATTCTCCAGAATAGATCACATCCTCGGTCCTAAATCAGGTCTCAACCATTATCAAAAGATTAGGATCATTCCCTGCATATTTTCAGACCACAGTGCTCTGAAGCTAGAACTCAATCACAGGAGGAAATTTGGAAAGAACCCTGATACATGGAGCCTAAACAGCATCCTTTTAAAGAATGAATGACTCAACCAGGAAATTAAAAAATTCATGGAAACAAATGATAATGAAAACACAATGTTTCAAAATCTGTGGGACACAGCAAAGGCAGTCCTGAGAGGAAAATATATAGTGGTACAAGCCTTTCTCAAGAAACAAGAAAGGTCTCAGGTATACAACCTAACCCTATAACTAAAGGAGCTGGAGAAAGAACAAGAAAGAAACCCTAAACCCAGCAGGAGAAAAGAAATCATAATGATCAGAAAAGAAATCAATGAAATAGAAACCAAAAAGATAATAGAACAAATCAATGAAACTAGGAGCTGGTTCTTTGAAAGAATTAATAAGACTGATAAACCCCTGGCCAGACTTATCAAAAAGAAAAGAGAAAGGACCCAAATAAATAAAATCATGAATGAAAGAGGAGAGATCACAATTAAAACCAAAGAAATACAGACAATTATAAGAACATACTATGAGCAACTCTAGGCCAACAAATTTGACAATCTGGAAGAAATGGATGCATTCCTAGAGACATATAAACTACCACAACTGAACCAGGAAGAAATAGAAAGCCTGAACAGACCCATAACCAGTAAGGAGATTGAAACAGTCATCAAGAATCTCCAAACAAACAAAAGCCCAGGGCCAGATGGCTTCCCAGGGGAATTCTACCAAACGTTTAAAGAAGAACTAATTCCTATTCTCCTGAAACTGTTCCAAAAAATAGAAACGGAAGGAAAACTTCCAAACTCATTTTATGAGGCCAGCATCACCTTGATCCCTAAACCAGACAAGGATCCCATCAAAAAAGAGAACTACAGACCAATATCCTTGATGAACACAGATGCGAAAATTCTCACCAAAATACTAGCCAATAGGATTCAACAGTACATTAAAAGGATTATTCACCACGACCAAGTGGGATTTATTCCAGGGCTGCAAGGTTGGTTCAACATCTGCAAATCAGTCAATGTGATACAACACATCAATAAAAGAAAGAACAAGAACCATATGATCCTCTCAATAGATGCTGAAAAAGCATTTGACAAAGTACAGCATCCCGTCCTGATCAAAACTCTTCAAAGTGTAGGGATAGAGGGTACATACCTCAATATTATCAAGGCCATCTATGAAAAACCCACCGCAAATATCATTCTCAATGGAGAAAAGCTGAAAGCTTTTCTGCTAGGTCAGGAACACTGCTGGGATGTCCTTTATCACCATTGCTATTCAACATAGTACTACAAGTCCTAGCCTCAGCAATCAGACAACAAAAGGAAATTAAAGGCATCCAAATCAGCAAAGAAGAAGTCAAACTATCACTCTTCACAGATGTTATGATACTATATGTGGAAAACCCAAAAGACTGCACTCCAAAACTGCTAGAACTTGTATAGGAATTCAGTAAAGTGTCAGGATATAAAATCAATGCACAGAAATCAGTTGCATTTCTCTACACCAACAACAAGACAGAAGAAAGAGAAATTAAGGAGTCAATCCCATTTACAATTGCACCCAAAACTATAAGATACCTAGGAATAAACCTAACCACAAAGGCAAAGAATCTATACCCAGAAAACTATAAAGTATTCATGAAAGAAATTGAGGGAGACACAAAGAAATGGAAAAATGTTCCATGCTCCTGGATTGGAAGAATAAATATTGTGAAAATGTCTATACTACCTAAAACAATCTACACATTCAATGTAATTCCTATCAAAATACCATCCAATTTTTTCAAAAAAATGGAACAAATAATCCTAAAATTTATATGGAACCAGAAAAGACCTTGAATAGCCAAGGGAATATTGAAAAAGAAAGTTGGTGGCATCACAATTCCAGACCTCAATGTCTATTACAAAGCTGTCATCATCAAGACAGCATGGTACTGGCACAAAAACGGACACATAGATTAATGGAACAGAATAGAGAGCCCAGAAATACACCCTCAACTCTATGGTCAACTAATCTTCGACAAAGCAGGAAAGGATGTCCAATGGAAAAAAAGACAGCCTCTTCAACAAGTGGTGTTGGGAAAATTGGACAGCCACATGCAGAAAAATGAAATTGGACAATTTCCTTACACCGCACACGAAAATAGACTCAAAATGCATGAAGAACCTCAATGTGAGAAAGGAATCTATCTAATTCCTTGAGGAGAACATAGGCAGCAACCTCTTCGACCTCAACTGCAGCAACATCTTCCTAGGAACATCACCAAAGGCAAGGGAAGCAAGGGCAAAAAGGAACTATTGGGATTTCATCAAGATCAAAAGCTTTTGCACAGCAAAGAAAACAGTTAACAAAACCAAAAGACAACTGACAGAATGGGAGAAGATATTTGCAAATGACTTATCAGATAAAGGGCTAGTGTCCAAAATCTATAAAGAACTTAGCAAACTCAACATCCAAAGAACAAAAAATCCAATCAAGAAATGGGCAGAAGACATGAACAGACGTTTCTGCAAAGAAGACATCCAGATGGCCAACAGACACATGAAAAAGTGTTCCATATCACTTGGCATCAGGGAAATACAAATCAAAACCACAATGAGATATCACCTCACACCAGTCAGAATGGCGAAAATTAACAAGTCAGGAAATGACAGATGCTGGCGAGGATGTAGAGAAAGGGGAACCCTCCTACACTGCTGGTGGGAATGCAAACTGGTGCAACTACTCTGGAAAACAGCATGGAGGTTCCTCAAAATGTTGAAAATAGAGCTATCCTATGACCCAGCAATTGCACTACTGGGTATTTACCCTAGAGATACAAACATAGTGATCCAAAGGGGCACGTGCACCTGAATGTTTATAGCAGCAATGTCTACAATAGCCAAAGTATGGAAAGAACCAAGATGTCCATCAACAGATGAATGGATGAAGAATATGTGGTTTATATACACAATGGAATACTATGTAGCCATCAAAAGAAATGAAATCTTACCATTTGCGATGACATGGATGGAACTAGAGGGTATCATGCTGAGCGAAATAAGTCAATCAGAGAAAGACAACTATCATATGATCTCCCTATATGAGGAAATGGAAATGCAATGGGGGTTTAAGGGGGTAGGAGAAGAATAAATGAAACAAGATGGGATTGGGAGGGAGACAAACCATAAATGACTCTTAATCTCACAAAATACTTAGGGTTGCGGGGTGGGGGGAGGGAGGTTAGGAAAAGGGGGGTGGGGTTATGGACATTGGGGAGGGTATGTGCTAAGGTGGGTGTGTGAAGTGTGTAAACCTGGCGATTCACAGACCTGTACCTCTGGGTATAAAAATTTATTATATGTTTATAAAAAATAAAAATTTAAAAAAAATTTAAAAGTTTTATTTAATAAAGTGCATATGAACATTATGGAAAAAGTTAAAAATTAAAGTTTTTTTAAAATTAAAAGTTAAAAAGATATATATATATATTCTGTTCATATATGTGTATATATATATAGTATATATATTTCTGTTTATATATACATATGTATATATATAGTTTAAAACTGAAAAGGGATTAATATCTGTAACCTAAATGGAATGCTTACAAGTTAGACTATAGACTATCACCCATCTTCTGAATTAGCATGTAATTATTTCACTTAGACATTTAACAAATATATTCAATTGCCAAAAATATCCTAACATACATAAAGGCTTCCTAGATTTTTTATACTCTCCCCCTATCTTATTTGATACTCTTACCACACTTTAGAAATGGAAGATTCTGCACTATATCCTTATATCATGAAAAAAAAACGTAATAAAAAGGTTCTTCTGGCCCTTTTTGAGCATTTTCCAATCAGTTTTATTTCTCCTTTGTTTAAAAATCCCTCCAATAGGAAACAAAATTGTCTCATTATGCTACTATTTTTCTACCCTCTAACAGCTACTAATTTCCAAATCACTTTGATTCATTGAGGGGTTGTCACCTGGCTCTTCCCCTCAATCCCTGCTTGCTCTAAAGGAATGTCAACAACAGAGATTATGTATGACCAAGAACCAAAAATGTGGCAGCCCAATTTCTGACTAACAGCTTCTTCCTTGTATCACCATACACATTCATTTACTTTCTCCCATGAAATCTCTTCCCTATATTTCTTTTTTTTCCAATTTATTTATTTTCAGAAATACAGTATTCATTATTTTTTCACCACACCCAGTGCTCCATGCAAGCTGTGCCCTCTATAATACCCACCACCTGGTACCCCAACCTCCCACCCCTCCTCCACTTCAAACCCCTCAGATTGTTTTTCAGAGTCCATAGTCTCTCATGGTTCACCACCCCTTCCAATTTACCCAAAAGCACATACCCTCCCCAATGTCCATAACCCTACCCCCCTTCTCCCAACCCCCCTCCCTCCAGCAAGCCACAGTTTGTTTCGTGAGATTAAGAGTCACTTATGGTTTGTCTCCCTCCCTATCCCATCTTGTTTCATGGATTCTTCTCCTACCCACTTAAGCCCCCATGTTGCATCACTACTTCCTCATACCAGGGAGATCATATGATAGTTGTCTTTCTCCGCTTGACTTATTTCGCTAAGCATGATACGCTCTAGTTCCATCCATGTTGTCACAAATGGCAAGATTTCGTTTCTTTTGATGGCTGCATAGTATTCCATTGTGTATAAATATCACATCTTCTTGATCCATTCATCTGTTGATGGACATCTAGGTTCTTTCCATAGTTTGGCTATTGTGGACATTGCTGCTATAAATATTCGGGTGCACGTGTCCCTTTGGATCACTACGTTTGTATCTTTAGGGTAAATACCCAGTAGTGCAATTGCTGGGTCATAGGGCAGTTCTATTTTCAACATTTTGAGGAACCTCCATGCTGTTTTCCAGAGTGGTTGCACCAGCTTGCATTCCCACCAACAGTGTAGGAGGGTTCCCCTTTCTCCGCATCCTCGCCAGCATCTGTCATTTCCTGACTTGTTGATTTTCTCCCCACACTCTCATGTTTTAGTTCATCATTTCAAACTCTCACTGAATACATTCAGGCACAACATTTTTAGTCTTTGTCTCTAGCCTCTATCCTCTTTAATATCTACTACTACCCTGGTGGTGTAGCTTTTAAAAATAGATTACTCTTTCACTACAGTGCTTTAAAAATTCTATTGTTTCCCATTGCCTGAAAAAATGAGGCCTGAACACCTTGGGATGGCCATTCAAAGGCCTTTCTAGTTTGATCCTCACATAACAGTGAGCTCAACTTCTGTATATGTTCTCCTTATGCACAGAAACTCAGCCCAGCAGAATTTTTGTGTCTGGGTATGTGTGAGCAGCTTTTCAGTGCTTATTTGTGCTGTAATAATATGTGTTTTTTTTTTTTTTTCTGTATAATACGTAACTGCAAACTTCAGCTCTGAAATAAATAACTTGGCAATTTTATTCCATATTTGTTAAAATAGAAAACTGTTTCTTAGTTGACTTATTTTGAAGAGATGATTAGATCTATGATACCAAGGATAAGGGATGAAAATGAAATGTGTGATGTAAAAACATTTATCACTGAGATCACCAGCTTGGCCTGTGGCTAAAAGGAATGCTAATTATAGTCATGGGAAAATAAAATTAAAAAAATAAACTACTAAATTAGTATAATATATAGATACATTAAATTTTACTTTTATTTTCAGACAGTTTAAACTCATGTCTTAAAACTCTACACTCAAATGACAGTGATTTTAGAAGAATAACCAAGCTTCTAGAGATCTTCATTAGCAGTAATAGTATTAAGATATATATGATGTATTTTAAGTTAATTGTTATTTTTAAAAGATTTATTTAATTTTCTAAATATTTATTTAATTTTTTAATTATGTTCAGTTAGCATAACATATAGTACATCATTAGTTTTTGATGTAGTATTCAACAATTCATTAGTCACATATAACATCCAGTGCTTATTACAGTAAGTGTCCTCCTTAATGTTCTTTATCTGGTTACCTCATTTATTTATTTTAAAAGAAGCAGAGGGAGAGAGAGTCTCAAGCAGACTCCTTGCTGAGTACAGTGCCCTACAAGGGGTTCTGTTTCATGACCCTGAGATCATGACTTGAACTAAAATCAAGAGTTAAAACTTAACCAACTGAGCTACCCAGGCTCCCCTAAATGTATTTATAATTTTTATACCATTTTGTTCTATTGCTTTTCCTAATAGGGCAACAAAAATTTCTTTCTTTTTTAAAATTTTAAGTAATAAAGCAACACTTACATCATGTAAGCTGTTTTACTTGATCAATGACAATGACTCAATAGATTATAGTCAGGCTACAAATCTATCAGTAAGTAAAATCGATAAGAACCATGAGGTTGGTGGATTTATGGTTCTAACTAATTTATAATGGTACACAGGTGACTCGATGCTGTTGTAAAGTATTATAGTTACTGGTTATAAAATGAATATATTACAATTAGTTATTGATTTAGTCACACTTTCATATATTATTTTCTTTTGTTGCAAATGAGACCTGTATGATCTTTCTCTCTTCCTCAAACCCATATATTATATTCTTACTCTTCAACATATTGTTCCCTAGACACATTTTAGGATGAATGGGGAGCAAAGAATTTTTCAGAATAAAATACTTAATAAAATTTGCATCTCATCATCACTATCAAAAATATCCTATTTCCTAAGGCAAATATAGTATTGATACAAATCAAAAGCATCTCATGAAATGTCAGTCTGATGTTAGACACTTGTTATAATAATTAATTTTATGATCATCATCATGCTTCCATAAACAAAATTATCTAATTTAGTGAGAGCTGGCAGAAGAGTTCAAGATGTTGGACCTTCAAATGTAAATGAGAAACAAAAGAGACCCATAATGAGTTAAACCATTACATTGATAAATGTCCTTGAAGTTTTACTGAATTCAGAGGTACTTCTTTTTTTGTGAAACAAAGGAGATACAGATTTATATATATTATTTCAAATTTATTACTTTTGAAGGACTTGAGAGGAAGACTTTTCTACTTGTATTAGAAAAAACAAGGCTGGCAATTTTTTCCAGATACATAGGAGTTCTCTAATGATACTTATTACCCTAGGTAGACTTAAAAAAAAAAAAAAAAAAGATTTTATTTATTTATTTGACAGAAAGAGAGACAGCACAAGCAGGTGGAATGTCAGGCAGAGATAGAGGGAGAAGCAGGCTCCTCGCTGAGCAGGGACCCCTGCGACCCCCACTCCAACCTCCCAGGTTCCAGGACATTGGAATCATGATCTGAGCCAAAGGCAGATGCTTAATCGACTGAGGGATCCAGATGCCTCTGGGTAGACCATTTTTATTCAAGCTTTATATAGCTATCTTTTAGTTAGCTATCTTTTAGTTTACACAGCGTATCTACGTCAAATACATGTAGTCCATTTGAGCATATTACAGGCATCCGATCAATTCATCAAAAAGTGATAAAAGTTTCTGTTTTTACTATTCCTTTCAATCTTTTGTTTTCTTTTTTTTCAGTATTCTTACAAATATTTAGATTTATTTTAAATGTTTACAACTTAAAAAATATTACAACAAAGATACTTTAATCTTAGTATTTATCAACTTCAGTAAATAAATTAATCCAATTCCCTGAGGAATAATTTAATAGAATTTACCAAGGAGTATATATTTCCAAGGAATAAAGTAAAACTTCCACAATAATGAGTAAGGGACAGGCAGGACTAGAGAGGGAGAAATAGGTAGGGAGCTAAGGGAGCAGGCTCACAGAAATCCCCAAAATTTGGAGGGGTAAGGAAACCAGAGATAAGGAGAGGAATCAGACCATCCTGTCCTACGTGTCAGAGGTCAGGGCTTGTTATAACAACAAGTTGTGACAAACAAAGAATTACCATACCAAAAAAGGGAAGTAAATTATTAAAGGTGTTATCACTAATCTTTACTCAATGGTGCTATCAGTAGAGATGTTCAAATGATTTAATTAAGCTCTCTGGTAAGCCTTCAATAAAAGACCAAACCTAAAAGTCCTTAGTGGCAAACCTGTTGGGACCCCTCTCACTCCTATAAGCCTTTTCTCTATCCTTGCTTTATAACTCTATCACTTTACTAGCTCTCCTTTGTCTGTGAGATTCATTCTTGAAGAATCTCACTCTCCCACTTTAGTAACTTAGAACCCCATTACTTCAGATATTCTTAAGTTACTTAGAACTAAGCATTGAGAATATGAGGTAATTTGAAGGTACAGATTATAGCAAATCTAGTATATCAAAATAGTTCAAGGTAGGTAGTTATTTAGGAGGTCATCTAATAAAGGCCCTTGCCTCTAAACAAGCCTGCATTTTAAGAACACAAGGTTATATTTGTAAAGTGTATTAATCCTAGGTTTTCTGCCAGATCCTCAGTTAGGATCATGATGCTTCTGAGTGTAGTAACATTTGTGTCCTAGGATTACTCAGTTTACTCTCTGCCTGGAGGCCATAATGAGAACAACCTGTCAGTTGGAGCAAGGCTTAATCCTCACCATGAGGACAGTGGGAGAAATACTTCATAAGACTGCCCCAGAATTACCACTGTAAACATTTCAGCCGCTGCACTCGATGACTTTCCTTCATCGCTTTCTTACTCACACTTTGAGTGTCTCTGCCAACCCTGACCAAACCTCCCTGGGGAAGGGAGCTGTTGTTGATGGCTTTGTGGTTCTGTTGACTATATTCTCTCTGTACAAAGCACCTAGATATATTTCCTTATGGAGTTAACCCTGAGGGTGCCTCCCTTAGGATGTACTGTACTCAGGTGACAATTAGTGACTATTCATAAGAATTGAATATAGTCTTAAGCATTGGCTTATTTAATATTTAAAAAGTTAATTTAAATTTTTTTCCTATTAATGTTAACTATATAAACTAATTTGCATTCCATGTATTTATCTAGAAAAATTACAGAAGAAATAGGCCATATTGTGTGATGTCTCTTACAACTCTGATCAGATGTTCAGTCCATCTTTTTATTGGTAAAAATAAGTATGGACAAGCCCTACTTCACTGGGCCTGGAAAGAATTCTCCTACAAATCACATGGCAGTGTGATTTGATTGAGTTCAAAAGTGCAAATATCTTAAAATAAGAACACTGGACATTTGTGAAAAAAAAGTATATAAATCTTGAGTGTTTGGCAGAAAATTTTTGTTAAGGACATTATTTGAAATTTTTCATGTTTCCCATATGAGTTCCAATCCTGACATATCAGCAGGACTTGTAAGGGGAAGTCAGCTTGAGAGGCTTATAGATACTTTTCTTACTCTCACTGATAAATGAGGTAAACGTTCCACTTGCTTCTGGCCCCATCCCATTCTTGCTTCTGAATTTCTTTAGTCTTCATTCTAGGATCTAGAGAAATCTACTTACAATCATGGTACAGAAGATACTGGAACAGAAGACAGAAAAAAATGTAGAATCTTCATGATATTATTGAGACTACATAAATGGAATGCTTGGAAGAGCCTATGTTCAAATTCCTTTTTGTGTAAGGAAAAATTCTACCCCCTACAACCTTGTTTAAATCCCCTTTACTTTTATTCGCAAACATTGTTATCTGGCATTATGATGTGGGGAGAAAAAGGCAGAAAGAAATATAGATAAAATTAAATATCCTTATAACCTGTAGCCCATTGACAAAAACATTACTCCAGAGGCTCCCAACCATCTAATTTCAATGCCTTGTGGGGTACCTGGGTGGCTCAGTCAGTTAAGCTGCCATGGTTTGGATCCTGAACAGAGGGTCCTGGGATCAAGTCCCCCATCAGGCTTCTTGCTCAGCAGGAATTCTGCTTCTCACTCTTGCCTGCTGCTCCCCCTGCTTGTGCTTCTCTCTCTGTGTGTATGTCAAATAAATAAGTAAAATCTTAAAAAAATGTTAATGCCTTGCTAGAGGGCAAAACTACCTCAGCTTAACAATAGGGAGGTCGCCAGGATCTTGTGAGTCTTCTTCAGCATATGAATGTCCTTTTGGATCTTCCCTTATCTTTACTTCCCCCAACCCTAAAATATATAATCCCCTGCTCCTCACACTCCTGGGGCAACACGCAGCAGTGGCAACAGCTCTTTTAGCCCACGGGTCCTGTCCCCATGTTTTACTAAAACTACCTCTTTGCACCGAAGATATATCAAGAATTCTTCTTGGCTTTTGGCTCTGGACCTTACTAACATTCCAAAAACACATCACACTATTCTCAAGAAATGTCAAAATTAAAACTATGTGTCTATTAACATCAAAACCAACTCTGTAAGTCTTGGGTTATTTTGCCAAAACAGAATCATGATTTCCAACAATTTCTAAAAAACTATAACTTAGTTTGTGTCTATGAATCAGTGTCTCTGCCACTATTTCACCTCTATCATAAATCTTCATACATATATTAAACATAGGTCATAGGAAGTTACTTTCATAGATAATATAAGTTAATTTCAAAGTATTATCAATATAAATTATGTTTATTCAGAATAGTGTTTATTTTTTTACTAGTTTTATATGCAAAAACATAGAGCTTCTCTTCTAAAGAAATTGATTAACATAAATATAAGAACAGCTTTTTAGAAACCTCTGGCATGTTTTATAATTGCATTGGTAGTATTAAAATTCTCAATAATCCACAAAGGCTTGATTTAGAGCTTATTGATCTAGTGCTTATTCAACTATCACTAATACATTTTCTTTGCCTGTAGTAGTGTGCAGATTGTGTCTTTTTAAAAAAAGAATAATAGTTTTTACAACATGGCCTTCTTCATTTTTACCAGTTGTCTCGATGAGGTTGGGTTCTATAGAGTGAAGAATTCTTAAGGAAGAATAGGAATAATCTAATTGCTTAGTTTTAGTTCCCAAAATATGTTCACTTATGAAAACATTTTATATTTTCTTATAACTATTATTTTCAAAAGGCTTTCACATGTATATTAAATTATTCAGTCTAAAACCATTTTTTGTTTGCTTAAAACACAAGGAGACTGGAGACTCAGAGATGCTGAGTAATTGGTAAATCTCATCTGGTTAATAAAGGGCAGGTTCAAACTTGAATTCAGAACTTTCACTTCTATCCCTGTGATCTTTTGAAGACAAAAAAAAAAGTTTTGTAAGGAAATTACACAGTTTTCAGGTCTTTGACTTTTAGAATTTTTGCTATAATGTATCTGTTTGTGGGTCTTTTTGTGCTTATGCTATCTTGAGTATATTGAGCTTCCTAGATGTGTGGATAATCATTTTCACTAAATTTGGAGATAATTTCTTTGAGGTCCCCCCCTTGCTCTCTTTTTTCCTTCTGGTGGTCCTATTGATGTGTTTTGGTGTGGGGTTTGGGAGCAAAAGGTCAAGAAAGATTTCTCAAGATGTTTTCTGTGCAAAACATGTGGTTTGATTAAAATATGGGACAGGAACTATGGGCAGAAAGAACTACATAATAAGGGTAAAAAGTATTGATTTTATAAGGTTTTCTATACTGTGACAGGGAGGGTGACTTTAGAGTCTCAAGAAATTGAGTTATAGGCTTCTGGGGGTCTGGCTATTGATAAGATTCCTTTTTCTTATAAATGATTAGATAGTTGCAAGCTGATGGGGATTCTTGCCCTGCTTGACTGTGATCTCTATCTATTGAAATTTGTTTTTCCTTTTCCTTTGTTCTTGGGCAACCAGGAGTGCCTCAGGAATGTTACACATATTCCCCCTGGGCCAGGGGCATGTTGCTGGGTGTTAGTCAATGCTTTGCCCCCAGCTTGCCTTTTGCTCCCTCATTACCATTCTATGAATGTTGATGTTTTTAATAGTGTCCCGTGTTTCTCTTTTCCTTGGCTTGCATAATTTCTATTAATCTATTTTAAAGTGCATCTGTTCTTTCTTTGGTCAGTTTAAATTTACTCTCTAAACCCTTAATGAATTTTTATTTCATTTCTTGTAAGTTTTCAACTGCATAATTTGCATTTGGTTCTTTTTTTTATAATTATCATCTCTTTATTGGTA
The DNA here is from genome assembly GCF_020171115.1 of Neogale vison. NCBI lineage: Eukaryota > Metazoa > Chordata > Mammalia > Carnivora > Mustelidae > Neogale > Neogale vison. The sequence goes on along the minus strand of NC_058096.1, from coordinate 44,771,295 downwards.
TTCTCAATTTGATGCCACATTATCAGCAAACCTTTATATATTTAATCGATTATGTTTTTTTGTTATTTATTTATTTATAGTCCTGTGAACATATTTACAATGTTATATTTTTCAGATAATTCTGATATCTGGTCTGTCTCATATGCTATTTCTGTTGGCTGCTGCTGTTTTTTCTCTCTCTTTCTTTTAGTGTATGTGTTGTACTTCATATGTCTTGTGAATTTTGGAGGAAATTCAACATTTTAGATAATATAGCAACTTTGGGTACTGGTCCCCCTCCCCCGTGGGATTATTATTTTTATTGGCTTGATTATTTGTTCAGTGACTGGATTATTTTAGTGAACTCTATTGTACCCTCTCCTCCCTCAAACCCCCACCACACATAGTGTTCAGACCCTCAAGTTATTCATCATGGAATTGCACATTTGGGTATGCCAACAGTCAGCTTGGGATGAAGGTGGCATTAATAGAATTCTCTTTCTTTCGCTTACCACACCAGGCCTTAAAACCCACTAATTGCCAACTGATTGCTATACTGTTTTAAACATGACTTAGGGCATAAATTGCTTACATACTAATTCAACCAAACTAGGGTTTCTTGAAGGAATAGTTTCTGAGGTCAATGTTTGATTTTGCTCTGACCCCAGGAAGCTTCCTCTTATCTGCTTTATTCCTTGAGACATATTCTAAAAATCACAATTTTAGATTCTAAAAATCTAAAAATTCACAATACAAGCATTTAGCTTATATTGTGAACCTCTCCACAACTGTCTTTCACCATAACCTCCCTTGGTACTAAAAACATTTTTAGTCTTGAAGTTTTTCACTCTTTATTGTAAATGAAGTCAGTTCCTTGGGAAGAGATTAAACACTTGTATATTTTATGCTCTGTTTTTACCGCCAGGGAAAGTCTCTGCAACAGATATCTGTAACTAAGGATGGGAATAATGGCAGGTTTCTCTCCTAAGTGACACCCCTGCTCTACAAGCCAAGAGATAGAGCTGTGGGAAGCAGGACCCTGAGTTCTCTCACTTGTTTCTCTTGACATGAAACAACTATCAGGAGTCAGGGTAATGATGATTACCCTGTGTTCTTACCATCATCCATACAAAGTCGAACCTATGTTCCATAAGTGTCCCACTTCTCAGCTGCACTCCCCTAGGATTTAGCTTTAGGAACAGAAAGCTGGGAGCAGGATGAGAAATGCTGATGTCTTATTCCTCCCAGTAAGAAAGTCCTCCATTTGGGTGCCAAGGATAGAGGGAGCCCTATGATTTTGAGCGCAACCATCTATGATAGTGTCTCTTTCACCTCACTGCTTGGGAGTTTGGTGAGAGGGGCAGCTCTTGGTTCAAATACCACAGAGTTATGCCTTTCTTTTCACACACTGTCTTACATGTTCGTGAATGAGGAGCAGGGGGAGTCCAGGATGACAGAGGAGTAGGAGACCTTAGTTTTGTCTGGTCCCAGGAATTTAGCTAGATAGCTATGAAATCACTCTGAATGCCTGTGAACTCAACTGAAGATCTAAGAAAAGAATAGCTGCAACTCTACAAATACAAAACTGACCACTTTCTGTGAGGTAGGAGGTACAGAGAAGTGACTCCAAAGTGATATATAGGAAGATAAACTGTGGGAGTGGGGAGGAAGGGAGCTTCCTTAAACTGACTACCAGCAAGTGATGGGGCAGTGGAGCACAAAATTGGAACTTTTAAAAGACTGCTTTTGTGAGGGACATCACTCAGGCGCCTAAGAGTAAGGTGGAGCCCCAGCTGGGAAAGTAAGATCTCAGGATCCTCAGTGTCACAGAAAGACCAGGCGTGCCTGAGTGCAGCAGAGCTCCTGGGCATCAGTGTGGGGAAGCTGGCTGCAAACTGTGATACCATGAGTGGGTTCTCAGCTCAAGGTTGCCATAAACTGTGAGCCATGGCATGTTTGGGTGACTGCTCTCTGAAAAAGGGCCTAACAAGTGTTGGAACTGGTGAGATCCCCCTTCCTCCTCTGGGAGGAGTGGCATGGGAGCACGTCACAGGATTCTGAGGAATCTGCAGGATTTGGAGAAGTGAAGTGAGGGTTGTGTGCCCGAGATAGAAACCCTCCATCACAGGCTGGGTGAGCAGAGTGTGGACTGAGACCAGGGAGATAGGAGTGATTGACTGCTTTTCCCTTAGAGCACACTGAGGACATGGGGCCCAAGCTTTCAGATTTGTGGCTGGAGATTCAGAGGCCGCCCATTTTCATTGGCATCCTCTAAAGAGGAACAGAAAGCCCTCAGGGAACAGAAGCTACATAGAGCAAACCTGAGCAGATTACTTAGCCTGGCCCTCTGGCAAGGATGGTACAATTGTGCCTGGGGCAAAGACACTTGAGAATCAAAGAAACAGACCCCTTCCCAAGAAGATCAGCAAGAACCCCACTGAAGATCAAGTTTACCAAACAATGAAAACTGCAAAACTCCAATCCTAGGGGAATATAGCACATAGAATTCATGTTTTCTCCCCCCATGATTCTTTAGTCTTTCAATTTTAATTTATTTTTTATTTTTTCTCTTTCCTTTTTCAACCAGTTTCTTCTTTTATCAACTCTTTTAAAATCTTTTTTAATTTTCGGGACGCCTGGGTGGCTCAGTTGGTTGGACGACTGCCTTCGGCTCAGGGCGTGATCCTGGAGTCCCGGGATCGAGTCCCACATCAGGCTCCCAGCTCCATGGGGAGTCTGCTTCGCTCTCTGACCTTCTCCTCGCTCATGCTCTCTCTCACTGTCTCTCTCTCTCAAATAAATAAATAAAATCTTAAAAAAAAAAAAATCTTTTTTAATTTTCATTTTTACAATTACATTCTTTCTCTCCATTGTATATAATTTTATTTTTGTATATCTATCTATCTATATATATCTATCTATACTTCTGACACCAATAATACATTGTTTGTTAATTAATTGAGTTTAAATTTTAAAAAACAGGAAAAGAAAGATACTGATGAACCAATATTTCTTCACTTGCTGATCACCCTTAGAACCACTGTCAGAGACTTTAAGTGTTTGCATTTTTTTCAAACTTTTGTCAGTTTCACTGATAACTGGGTCAATAGTACTTCTTCACACTGTCATGTCATAAATTGATCCACTCTACAATTATTTTGATGTTTATTTAGATAGGGCTAAAATGAAGAGAGAATTGATGTGAAATGTTGGGGTTTTGTAACAAATGGTCAAGAAAGAGTTCTTGAGATATCTCTGGTGCAAAAAAGGATGGCTTTGTTAAAGCATGGGGACTGGACCCATGGCCAGAAAGAACTGTCCTGGGATTGCGAGGAGTGATGGACTATATACTTTCAAGTTGGGAGAGGATTAAGTTTTAAGTCCCTAGGGAATTTGGAAGCATTGTTTCCAGGACTTTGAGGGGTCATTTTACTATTGTTTAGTAAAACCTTAGTCATGAGACCTTTCAGATATATATCAGTGGGTCATATGCTTGGAGGATGATTGCTAACATACATCTTGGGGGAGAGGGGTATAGACAAAGGAAGCTTCCAAAGGTATTTTTATACATAAAAGAAGACTTAGACATGATCCTAGAGTCCTGCTAATGTCAACTACAGTTTTCTTTTCTCTCTAGCAAAATATAAAAATTGAAGCAGTTGAGTTCCTGGAGGAAGGTTACCCTCCCTATCTTGACTACACATCAGTGGACTGCAAAGGAAAGTTAATTTTTTCTGTATTTCTTTTGCCTTTGCTCTCCACAGCAAGAATTACTAATTTCATTAGAAGCAAAAAAGAAAAAAAAAAAAGACATACTGTAAGAGAGTTCTGCGTATACTTCTGGTGTGAATGATGTAATTTGTTAATTAGATATGTAGATATGTAGATATGCTTCTACACTTTCAGTGCAACTGAAGATATGTGAAAATATAAATAGAGTTTGATGGGATGCCTGGGTGGTTCAGCGGGTTAAAACCTGTGCCTTTGTCTCAGGTCATGATCCCAGGGTCCTGGGACTGAAACCCCACATCCATTGGGCTCTCTGATCAGGAGGGAGCTTGCTTCCCCCTCGCCCCCTCTGCCTGCCTCTTTGCCTACTTGTGATCTGTCAAATAAATAAATAAAATCTTTAAAAAAAATATATATATATATAGTTAGAATCTCTAATTATAAATATAAATATGCAAATTTCAAATAATTTGTGGGAATTTAAACATCCTGCAATTTTTTTGGCAGAAGATGACTCAGGTAAGACAAACCAGTTTAAATAAAAAAAATTATTCTAAATGATAATAGATGTAAAAATCAAGTGTTTTATGTATAAATTTGGTAGTTTTCTTTTTTCTAAACATTTGCCTATTTTTTATCTTTAACTATGATAACTAGGGATACTAAAGTGTAATCACCAGAATAATTATTTTAAAGTGAGATTAAGGTTTTGGGAAATATAAATGTTTGTATAAATATCAAATCTATTTTGTTGAATGCCCAAAGGGACCTTCTCTTTTGCATAAAAAACAACAAACATAGAGTAAATTCTTAAAAGTTATTCCAGAGAACAACAGTGTCCGATTTTCTTGCAGTTTTTTAGTTGCAAATTTATTTTTATAAATCAGTAGCTCAGCCATACTTTAGATTGCTAACATAAACACATCCTAAGTGATTCCATCACATGAGTGAAGTATAGAAATAATTTTTCTATTAGTTAGTTTTTTCTAGTTAACTTCTTATTTGAAAGCCAACTGAAAATATTGCGTAGAAAGTTAATTATAAAAGTAAATAATGAGTGATACAGGTATCATGTAGTTTTCTAACTATCCAACATTCTATCTTCTAAAGGTACCCAACATGTTGCTTTCTTGCTCAGATAATGGGAAAAATAAATAATGTTTAGAAAAAAGTACATTTAGTCTGCTTGTGGGAACATAGCATGTTGAAACTACATAGAATTTAAACAGATGTTTCCCTACTTCGGTTCTAAACTCCTTGTCATTATAGAGCCAAAGATAAATCAGCATGAACCAAAAACTTGTGACATCTAATAAAGAACTGTACTTCCAACTTCTCTAATATTAAAGTTCTACTTTCTTAAATCAGAATCAATAGACACATTAAAACATTATTCCATTTTAAATCCAGTATAAATAATTTATCAGTCATACCTTTTCTTTTTTTCTCCCATGGGTCAAATAAAACACTTTCTTTCTTCTTTTTTTTTTTATTTTATTTTATTTAATTTTTTTTCAGTGTTCCAAAATTCATTGTTAATGCACCACACCCAGTGCTCCTTGCAATATATACCCTCCATAATACCCACCACCAGGCTCACCCAACCTATCCCCTTTTCGCCTCCAAAACCCTCAGTTTGTTTCTCAGAGTCCACAGTCTCTCATGGTTTGTCTTAAGACTACATTAAATTAGTAGTTTCGTTTATTTGATAGAGCCAACTCCCATAGTTATAAATTTTAAGGAAAAAAAAAAAGTATAATGAGATTACTGGATGGCTCAGTTGGTTAAGCATCTGCCCTGGGCTCGGGTCATGATCCTGGGGTTCTAGGATCAAGTCCTGCATAGGGCTCCCTGCTCAATGGATATCCCACTTCTTCTCCCTCTGCCTCTCCTCCTGCTCATGTTTTCTCTCTCTCTCTCTCTGTGTCAAATAGATAAATAAAATATTTTTTAAGAAACTATAGCAAATCATTTATTTGAGAACCTAAGAAAGAGCAGAATGAGTTTTTAATATCAAATCAGTGTCTAATAGAGATATATATAAAATAACAAAAATTATGGAACATAATACAATAAATAAGTACTTATTGAGTATTTACTACTGGCACTGGTCTAAATACTTATCTTTACTCATTGTTACTCTCATTTCTATATATTTTGGAAATATTTATGCAATTCCATACTGTAGTTTGCTCCAGTGAGATCTCTGAATTCAAGAAATTTAATCCTAAATTCCTCCTTTGCTACATTGACCTGTGCTTTAAGGATAGTGTTCTTCTAGGGTCTGATATAAACTGAATTCCAGAAGAAAATAATGAATTAAACAATAAGGCTTTTCTCTTTAGTTTCAGGAAAGATAAAATACTAGCTAACAGTCAAATGACCTTTTCCATGTTCCAGACTGCTTTCATATATTAACATGTTTAGTGAGTCTAGCCAGCCCTACACAGTGGGTCATAATTACTTCCATTTAAAAGGAGATGCTACGTCCCTTTGCCAGAATCATACAGCAGAGAGTCATAGTCCTTCTATACTGTATAGCCTATGATCTGTGACCCAATCTCTGTGGTTCTGGATGCCTTCATTTCTCATCATTCTGGGAGTCATCTTTTCATGACTCAGCTTTCCATTTTGTATTTGGTATTTATTTTAAATTAAAAAGGGAGAAGAGTTTCTCTCATTTTATCAATTGCAAAGCCTAACTTTACCAACAGCTTAGCCTAACTTCTCCTATATAGTTTCTAAGTGAAGAGGGAGAGTAAATGTTTTTAGAGCATTCTCATGGAAAGTGACATAGGACTCATAATTAATTCTCTGAATTTTGTCAATAGAGCCACTTAATTGGATTGTTGGACTTTGTTATTCAAGCTGGCTACATTTGATGATTAAAATATCCTTTTCTGCATCCTTGCTTTGCTTTAACTTTGGTCTAAGTCACCTGCATCTTTTACTTATATTCATATTATAATAGTGTCCTACTTCTTCCTACATCCAACCTAGTTTCTTGTTAGTTTGCATGCAACATCCTTACTAGTTTTATCTGTCAGGGCAGGTGCCATCAAACTCCACAGTGAATTTGCATATATAATACATCCCCATCCATGAGAATGAGGCCCAACATCCCCAGAGGATGCCTGAAACAATGGATAATACCAAAACTCTATGTATACTATGTTTCTTCCAATATGTACATAGCTACGATAAAGTTTAATTTATAAATCAGGCACAATAAAAGATTAACATTAATAATGAATATGAAAGTAGAGGAATTATAACAATATACTATAATAAAAGGTGTGTGAATGTGGTCTCTCTTAAAATATCTTACTGTAGTATAGTCACCTTGTGATGATTAAAAATGCTTATGTGATTGTTTTTCAGAGTCCATAGTCAATCACATGAGCATTTTTAATCATCACAAGGTGACTATACTACAGTAAGATATTTTAAGAGAGACCACATTCACACACCTTTTATTATAGTATATTGTTATAATTCCTCTACTTTCATATTCATCATTAATGTTAATCTTTTATTGTGCCTGATTTATAAATTAAACTTTATTGTAGCTATGTACAAATTGGAAGACAATCTGAGGGGTTTGAAGTGGCGGGGGGGTGGGAGGTTGGGGTACCAGGTGGTGGGTATTATAGAGGGCACGGCTTGCATGGAGCACTGGGTGTGGTGAAAAAATAATGAATAATGTTTTTCTGAAAATAAATAAATTGAAAAAAAAAATGCTCATGTGATGATGGGGCACCTGGGTGGTTCAGTTGGTTAAGTGGCTGCCTTCAGCTCAGGTCATGATCTCAGGGTCCTGGGATCCAGCCCTACATCGGGATCCCTGATCAGCCAGGAGTCTGCTTCTCCCTCTGCCTGATCCCATCCCATTCATGCTCTTTTTGTCTCTCACAAATAAACAAATAAATAAATAATAAATCTTTGAAAAGAAAATCCTCATGTGATGAGATGAAGTGAGATAAACGATGTGACCTAGCATTAGGCTACTATTCTGATGCCTTGTCGGAGGGAGGATCATCTGCTTGTGGATCACAGTTGTTTTAGGTAACTGAAACTGAATATAAGAGAAGACTACTGTAAATTAGAAGAAAATCTGCCCCTTGTCCTCCATCCTGTTTCTCTCATGCTGTCCTTATTATGGTTTCTTTGTGCTTGCCAGGCCAGCTCGGGGGTCAGGGCATTTGCTCTTTGCTCTTTCATCTGCCTAGAATGCAGTTCTCCCCAACATCCACATATTTCACTCCTTCTTTGCCGTCAGGTTTTAAAGTTATCTCCTTAGCAATGCCTTCCCTCTCCATTTCTGTCTAAAACTTTATGCCCTCATCACTGCAATTTCTCTTTCCTTTCCGGATTTTTTTTTTTCCAGTACCTGATACACTGTATATTTTGTTTAGTTATCCTAGTTCCTCATGTATGATGTCCATTTTAGCCTTAGCTGGAGCTTCAGCATGAAAGACAAAGAACATGATACAGTAAGAGCTTAAAACATATTTTCTGAGTGAATTAAGGATCAGCTATTAGATAGACACAAAACGAAATGAGCTCACTCACTCCAAGGCAATATATTTCAACTCCGGTTGAAAAAAGTCAGTTTTATCCATTCAGATGAAAACAAAAGTCATACTAATTTGTTCAACTCTTATTTAGCTTTTTTATTATTATTTTTGGTAGTGTTTTGGCTGTTATAGTACTGCTGAGGTTGATTGGTCCAGAGGAGCACGTAGGAACTACAAGGTGCTTGTACAGCCCCTGAATTGTCCCATCCTGGACTAGATGGCCCCATCTTTGAGCTCATCTCTCTTTCACTTTGCTTATCAAGTTTGCACCAGTAGTCCAAATCGCTGACTGCCTGTAAGGGAAAAACAACTATGTCCTTCACCCAATAGAAACACTTTTAAGGGCGCTTGGGTGGCTCAGTTGGTTGGGTGATTGCCTTCAGCTCAGGTCATGATCCTGGAGTCCCAAGATGGAGTCCCCCATGGGCTCCCTGCTTGGCAGGGAATCTGCTTCTCCTTCTGATCCCCCTTCTTGTGCTCTCTCTCTCACTCTCATTGTCTCTCTCAAAAAAATAAATAAGATCTTTAAAAAAAAACTCTTAAAAACAGTTTACTCAGACATTAAACAACAACAACAAACAACAAAACACATTCTACTAAATACTTCTCCAATTTTTTCCCCCTTACTTCTACCTAGGGGTCCTGTCATGCTCCAAGCTCCCCATCCCAGAAAGAAACAAAGACAAAACAGACAGAAATAAAACAGATCTTTCTATTTTCCATATATAACATACTTGGCCATGGCTCCACAACTCTGAATTTGTCCTTTACTTGGTCTTGATTTTCTTCTTCTTTTATCTACCATCTTACCAGGTAAATATTCCCTCTCAACCTATAGGAAACATGTTGGTTTTGTTTGCCATTAGCTATCTTATCAACTAATCTGGGGTCTGGAAGGTGTTAAGGGATTCATATTTGGTGACTGACAAAGTTCAACGCATCCTTCAGGCCTCAGGAGGACTCGGAGGCCAAGGACCTTCTTTTTTTAATTGTACTTATCATAGTGTGGCAAATATTCACTACATGGATTTTAACTTCCTGAACTTGAAACTTTTGAGAATATTAATTTTTTTTTAAACAACATTCCTGGCTTTATACTTTGTGATCAGTAAATATTAGCTAAGTGAAAGAATGTTAGAATCACATGCAAAAACCAGAAATGGCAAATGTGGAAGAGAATATATTTCTCTATATGATAGAACTTTAAAACTGTTTAAGATTGTGACAAGAAATTTATTATCAGGCTGCATAAAAAAAAAGCCATTCCAATAATATGTTTTACATAAAAATACCACCTTATATAAGCATGTGTCATTTTCCAAAATGTAACTGATTATCTATATATTGAGCACAAAAGAGGAAAAGAAAAGTGGAATAGATAGAACTAAACAGAGTGGTAAGGAGAGAAAACATTAAAAACATTAAAATACATCAAAATCTTAAAGTAAGAGAAAAAAATTAGGTTTGAGACTAAGAACCAAATGCATAGGGTTTGGGATAAGAGAAATGGAACAGTATTTCATCTGTGCAGGAACTTAAAAAAAAAAAAATCCCTGTCTATGTTTCTTTAATTTAAAGATAAAAAGTAAAGTACAGCTGATTGCATTTTATTTTAGCATAAGTCCTGGCTTTATATAACACCAAAAGTTTGTCAAAACTGCTTTATATTGTTGAGAATAAAGGTGATAATTTTAATTATTTTATCTACAAAAATAAGAAAAGTGTTATTTTTTAAACAAAGACTAAGCTTTAAGAACATGCTTTATTTCAGCAATATTCATAGCATTAACGTGCAAAACTCAGTCCTCAGCTCATTTTCCAGTGGGTATTACCTGCATTATAGAAGTTCTTTAACAGAAGAAGAATTTTTCACTGTGTAGCTTTTCAATTATGTTAATTCATAGGAATGTCAGAACTATAATTCTATATAACAATCTTTGAGCAAAAGTAAATTCGAATTCACATATGCTTTACACAGATGTTTTAAATAATAAAAATCAAGTGTTCCTCCCTACTCAGTCATCTTTCCATTCAACACATTACTAAACACAACTGTTAATTTACGTTTATGATGAAATTTAGGAATCTTCACTAGGGATTCAGTGCTTTTAGCAAGCACCTCTGATGTGCAAAAACCTGGGATAGGAACCAGGAATATAAACAAAAACATGTTTCAGCCTTTGACTGCCAAGAGCTCAATCATTATTAAACGAAGAAATATGTAGACATATAAAGAGCAATATAGCCTGGTATCTATAAACCCGTGGTTAAGCTCTTATAAGATCTGAGAAAGTATAAATGTAATCCCTATTTAGTAGCAGGGAGAAAGGGAGGGTTCTAGACAAAGAATTGTTTAAAACAATTGGGTAAGAAAGGATAAAAGTGGGTGTGCCTGGGTGGCTCAGTCAGTTAAGCATCTGCCTTCTGGTAAGGTTATGATCTCAGGGGAGGGAGCCTTGAGTTGGGTCCCTGCTCAGGGAGGAGTCTGCTTCTCCCTATGCCTCTCCCCCCAGCTTGTACTCTTTTTCCCTCTCAAATAAATAAGTAAAATCCTAAAAAAAAGAAAAAAAAAGGGTAAAAATGGAGACGGGTGCAAGTACAGTGTGGCTGAATCCCAGGTATGGCAAGAGTTGTGGATGGAAAAGTTACTCTGAAGATGTATCGGAACAAATTTTGAAAGGCTGAGCTCCCTGTGTCTGGTGCTCAGAGGACCTGAACGCAAGAGAGTTGAACTGTCAGGTGTCTGAGTAGCCGGTTAAAGGACTAAAGCTACAAGCATAAAGTGAAATCATTAAGCTTTTAGTCACTTATTGTGCTGATATAAGCAAGAAGCTATAACTAGAGAAAGTGTGGACTCCCTCTGTTCTATTTCCTCCCATGGAATGGTACACAGGTGAAGGTCAGGTAGATCAGTGCAGACGTGGGTGGGGTTCATCTCACGGTCAACAGAGACCCAACAAGACTCCTAAACACAGGGGAAGGATGAGACGGAAGGGTTTGAAGTGGAAAAGTATTGGGTATTAGGTCAGAGTAGGGGAAAATATCTGCAAGTTTTCTCTCTACTCTTCCCCATAAGGGGAAGCCTGAAAAGGCTGTTGGCTCAAGGCCTTACTGAAAGAGATCTAGGATAGAGACACTTGAGCTAGGAATGCAGCACTGCAAAGAGTGTGAACAGTAAGGGGAGGGTAGGGTTTAGGCCGAATCTTTAACTATAACTTCTTCTGGGACGGCAGTGCTTTGGCTGTGCTCCAAATTTGGCATGTGTTAGTGGTGGTGGTTGGGTTAAGGTGAAGTAGCTTTCTTCTGTGATGCCTGCCAGGTAAAGCTTTTGTAATTGCTTAAATTTGGGCCTGAAAAATCACATAGATTTGTAACCAGGTGCTGGGTTCCTCACTGTCGTAAGGGCATGTATATATTAAGACATAAAAAGTAGGAAAGTAGGAACAATTTTGAAGCCTGAGATTTGCCTGATACAATAAAAGTCTCTGGAAAACAAACCTGATGGCAATTTGAGAATGGACTGTTTGGGAAGTGCTATAGACAAGAAGTATACTTAGGAGACCATCTTAATAGTTAAAGCCCATCTTTTAAACAGTAGGAAAACCCTTTGTCTAACCAAGAAGATTCCCTTAGAACAATTTTGAAGGCACTTCTCAGTCACTAAGTCCAGATTTGAAGATTGTGAGACACCATTATTTCAACTCCTTTGTATTAAAGAATAGGAAAATTGGAATTGCAGTACTGGGTTTGCTTCTTTGCCCACATTGATACTTGTTTCTGCCTCTTTTTCATTAACTAATGGTTGAGAAGTGGGAAGTGGGGTCCAGAGTTCTCACATATTTATTAAGGATCCCAATTTTTTATTTTTATTTATTTATTTATTTATTTTTGCATTTCAGAACTTCTTTCAATATTTCATATGGAGATAGTAGAATCAGTAGAGTTTTTATATAATATTAGGGTTCTGAGATCAATCATATAGCTGGATTTCTAGATACTTGTTTTTGCAGTTGACAGGATTAAAACTATCAGGTTTAGTATATTGTGTTTATTTTAAAAAGCAGCAAAGTTACAGATGTTAAAACATAAGTTATTATGAATCAGTGGGTTTAATCATGAGTTGATATATTTATACACATATTTGTATTTGAAGAAATATTAGTGACTAGTAATAGTCTAAAATATATATTATTTTTAGAGTTGCTATGGTAACTTGTTTTCTTAGAAAATCCAATAGATGTGTGGAAACCTGTAGTGATTGTTTATCAGCTATTGGAGATATCACTGCATTTTATTTTTTTATAGGTCTTTTTATTCATTGACCTCACTGTAAATTGTCGTACATTCTCTCAGTATGAAGCATTTTCAATTAGCATTAATTAAAAGAAAATGCAAAGCATTAAAAATTGTGCCCATAAGAGTAATTTTAGAGTATTGTATTTTCCCGTTATCTGTAAAATATTTATTGTTAAAATTATTTTGCAGGAATAAATTCAAAATAATAGAAATGCTATATATAATTGTTTTTCATAAAGATGCAAAGCTGTTCTCTAATTGCAGTTGTTGTCTGGGTTATACTATAGACTAGCCAAAATGAAGTATAGAATTTGGATTATATAACTTAGTTTTTGCTATTTAACAAAGTACCCCAAATTTTATGGCTTAAAACAGGCATCATTTATTAACTCATGATTCTTAGATTTGGCAATTTGGTCTGAGTTAAGCTGGGGCATTCTTCTATTGACCTTGCCTAGCTCACTCAAGCAGCTGTAATTAGCTATTGGGTTCCTAAGGGCTTGTTTATAGTCTTAGGTGACCTCACTTATGTGACTTATGGATGTCTTGAATATTTCACAAGGTGATTGCATTTCCATGCTACAAGAGAGGCAGGGCCAATGAGGAAACATTCCTTGTTTCTCCTTGTGTCACATTTGATCTAGTCCATTTTACCAAAGCAAGTCACACAGCCAATCTCAGAATCAGTGTGAGTAAATGCTCAATGGCATATAGCAAGAGGAGGAATTATGATGGCCATCTTGTGAGCAAAATGTCTCATATACTCTCTGGATGCACTAATTTCTATCTCTTTCATGTGGAAATATACTCACCCTCCTTTAAAAATCGAATCTTATGAATTCATCATCTAAATCAAGCCCAGATGCAAATGAAAATTCTTGAAAGTAGTTCCTCAGTGATCTTTTCTGGTGTAACTACACTTTGTGTGGTGGCTAGTTTCAAATACAAGACAGGGCAATCTCCAATGTATAAGAATTTTCATATTTCTGTTTATGTTACTGCTAAAGTCTCACATGACCGACCTTGAGTCCGTATAGATGACTATTCAAAAATGAGGATGAGGGACTAAGTTATGGTGACAGTTATGCAAACAATTTGCCATAGTGAAGTAGAAGGAAGTAGGGAAAATCAGCTGAAGGAAATCATAATCTTGGGAGACTGTATTTTAAGGAGTTGTATGTATCATGTTAATGCATTTAAGACATTTCTGTAGGTTTATAGAAGTGGTTTTAAAAAAGAAAGAAGTAAAATATTTTCCAAGGGGAATTTGTGTGTGGAAGATCACCTTTTTTTTAATATTATAAGCAAGATTTACCTTTTCTGAATATTCTTTCTTTTCTTTGTTGCTGATTTCTGTGTCATTGCATAGCATTATTGACACTTGTGTGTTCCACATTTTAGGACTCATGAATATTTTCCCAAATAGCTTTATCTGGAGGGCCCACCTGGTTATAATACCAACACAGACCTTGAGTTTCCTTATTAACATTCTGGCACAGGCAGCAAAATTAGTACACTAATATTTTAATATTATTATGTGCAACATTTGCCCAAGTAAAATGGAAAAACAAAAACAAAACGAAACAGCTTTGAAATGGGAGAAAATATTTGCAGACCATGTATCAGATAAAGTGTTAATATCTAAAATATATAAGGAACTCATAACTCAATTATTAAAAAAAAACTACAAATAATCCCATTTAAAAAGTGGGGAGAATTAGGACATAAAATTATAGTCAGGTTTGAAAAATTATTCGGAGTGGCTAGACTTCAAAATGTATAGTAAGAGTCTACATGTTAGGACTTCAGTAGTGAAGGAAAGTTTTCCAATTCCCCATCTGATTTCTCTATTAAATTCAAAAACTATATATGTATTCAATTTATCTTAGTAATACTATTTAGCAATACGCAAAATTATTAATTAAAAATGGACCCATTTATTTACACTATAGTAGTTAAGGTTAGTTGGAGGGTTTACTTGTGCATAAAAACGAAAACAAAACCAGGAATGCCTGGGTAGCTCAATAGATTAAGCTTCTGCCTTCAGCTAAGGTCATGATCCCAGGGTCTGGGGATCACTTTCAGCATTGGGCTCTTTGCTCAGCAGGGAGTCTGCTTCTCCCTCTGCCTGCCACTCCCCTTGCTTGTTTTCTCTCTCTCTCTTTCTGACAAATAAATAAATAAATAAATAAATCTTAAAAACAAACAAACAAACTAAAGCAATTATATGGTATATGATTTTGTGTGGATTTGGTAATCAGCTTCAGAATAGTCATTGATCAGTTGGGTCAGTCATTGGTTTTGATATCTCAAACTATTTAGAAATTAGCATAATTAGGCAAACAATTCAGCAATAAGTCAAGCCTGGACTGGGTTATATTTTAATATTATTATGTGCAACATGTATCAGCCTTATGACTCATGGTTTAGCTACCTTTTCTAAAGGCTTCAACTTTTTTGTGGTCTTGCAGAACATGAAATTTACAATTATTGCACCTCCATTGTGTATTTAGGCTAAAATTCTATAGAAAATTTCACAAATATAAAATCTTAACATAACCAGAAACAGTATCTGAATGCCATTTACTCGTAGGCTCACCAGTTTTTGGAGTTACTTCTATTTACCCGTTTCTGATGATATATTTAGGCATAAAAAGTAGTATTAATATCATAAATTATATTAATCTTAAATTTTACATACCCAAACATATCTAACAATTACTATATTCCTGTACTTGTTCTAAGCACTTCAGAAATGTTAACCCAGGTAATTATTGTAAGCTACCAATGAGATCAGTTCTAGTATCCTGTTTTCTGATGAGGAAGCTGAGGCAAAGAGAATTCAATACTCTGCTTAATTCTTAAAGCACTCGAAGTGGTAGAGGTTGGATTGCAGTTTAGCTAGGCTGACTATGTGTAATCTGCTCTTAGAACGTGCCACATCACTCTGTCTTTTATGCTGTGATAGAAAATTCAACTATTAAAATCTTGGGAGAAAAATCATACACTCTGAGGAAATACCAGTTATACTATTTTGCTTATTCAAAAGTGTAATTTTAAAATTAAAATTTTAAATTCTAATTAAAAAAAAAGTGTAAATTTAAAATTAATAATTTTAAAACATTATGTAAATTTATTTCACTGCCTCTTTAGGGTTAACTGCATTATCTACTAGCTACTGTAGAGGTCACTCTAAAAATTTAATATAATGAGAAATACACACACTTCATAAACTAATTGTATCTTTTGGGTAATAAGCCAAGAATTTTTATGTTTTCGGAATATTTTCTTTTCCTTTTTTTTTTTAAAGATTTTATCTATTTGACAGAGAGACACAGCAAGAGAGGGAACACAAGCAGGGAGAGTAGAAGAGGGAGAAGCAGAGAGCCTGATGTGGGGGCTCCATTCCAGGACCCCAGGATCATGACCCAAGCCAAAGGCAGATGCTTAACAACTGAGCCACCCAGACGCCCAAAGAATATTTTATTTTTTATTTAATATTCTTTCCTTTCTTAATTTTATTTTTATGTATCCATAAGGTACAACATGTTAAGCTAAGTTTTAAATAAATGTTTCAAATGCCTTTCTAATATAAATACAATAACAGATAACCTGCAGATACCAGATAATGCATGTTAAAAAAATCTTTTCAAAACATCTAGCAATTGCCATATGAAATGCTGAAATATAAGTTGGACAATAGTGGGGAAAATTAATTTCATTTTAAAAATCATATCCCAAGGACACAACTTAAACTGAGTCTTCCTGGGATCAGAAAGGTGAAGTCGAGACCACAGATAAGAAGAGTCCATTCTGGAACCTAGTTTTTACTATAAACCTATAGGTGTCTGTGAGATTATTTATATAGCTAGAGGAAAAGACAGCAATAAACACTTGGGAAGCAACAGCAGAGAAATAAATATTGGGATATTTTTTACTTTATCCCAGTGAGTATAGGAAAGGTACAGAAAGTCAGCATGTTGTATGTGTAACAACAGTCATACCACACCTGGATAAACAATCTATTTATCCTCTTGTGCTCTCTAAGGATGAGATACTAAATGAAGAAAAATAGCAGAATAGAAGCATCAATGTATTTAAGTCCCTGGGGGACAGAGTCTGCTATAGAAAATGTTGTTGGAAAAGGGAAACATCTCATTGATCAAGGAGAAACACTGCTAAGCTTTATATAGTAGTCTACTGGAGGAGGGGGGAGGAAGATAAAAATAAAAGTGAGGATAGAAACCAACAAGTATATTTTTGTCAACTGTGGGCATCCCCAGAGAAGAAATAAAATAAACTTACTCTTGTAATCAATATATTGTGACCACTAAAAATATAAGATTAATCAGCTGCAGACTGAGTAGCACATTCAAATATGTTATTAAAGATCAGGGCTGGCAGCATTATTTGAAAGATCGAGTGCAAAATGAAAACATGGTCATTTGCTAAAAAAGAAGGAAAAAATTTCATTAAAGATGCAATTTGAAACTTCACAATTTCTTCCATAGCCTTTCTCTTGACCTATCTTGGTGCTTTTACTTAATTTCTAAGTTAACAAAAATCATTAGCATAGATTTTACCACTGATCTCTAGAGTGTGCAAGTCCAGTTGTCTAGTTTTAAATGAAAATTTTAGAACATTGAATTCATATGCAGAATTCCTAAAATTACACAATTTATATATCATACCTTGTACTTGCTTATGTATTTCATTTTATTTTCATTTCATTTTGCCATACTAGTGAAAAGGCTGCACTAAACTGTTTTCATTTTACTTCTTGATATATGCAGATTTTACTTAAAATATCTACCTGCAGCTTACTGGCAAGTAAGGAAGAACTGAAAAGAAAAGGAACTATGGGTTGCCCTACCTTTCCCTTTCCTTCTATGTGATCATTGTTGGTGTAAGAGGTTGGCTAAAACAGAGAAATAACAATACAAGCAAGAAAGGATTCCTTTGTCCTTTGTATTCCTTAGCATGCCTTTGCTTTTCTTGTATTTGAAGCAAATTCTGGTTCAGATGAAAGTGTGGTCTCTTTGGGTTATAGACAAAACAGTCACTCTGAATCTCACTGAAGTCCCGTGTGACATGATTTCAGTGGAATTCTGTGCTATGGGGACCACAAATACGCAGGAATAGGGAGACAACAGTGGACATGCATATTACAGGTAACTTCTCAGCTTATGTGCTTTGTCTATTTTTCCATTGGAATTTTCTCCAAAACTCACGTTTAAAGATGAAATTATTAGGAATTTCAAGATAGTGGAGTGCCTGTGTGGCTCAGCTGGTTAAGTGCCTTCAGCTTGCATCACGATCCCAGGGGCGTGGGATCAAACCTCATGTCAGGTTCCCTGCCCAGTGAGGAGTCTGCTTCTCCCTCTGCCCCTGCCCCTGCTTGTGGTTTCTCTCTCTCTCAAATAAATATATAACAAACATGGAATCTTCTTCATGGGGGTCTGTGCTACTGCCCAGTTGCATGTCCATGAAACTAGTTGTGTTGAAGACAGTATTGCCTTTACACAAGTTAATGAGATTGGATTAAATTAATTTTAGAGTATTTAATTTAATATACATTCTTTAGAAAAGTAATTAAAATATTAAGGAAAGACTCAATTACAATATCTACCTGAATCAAAATAAATGCAAATATAAATTGCAGATCAGATAGAAATTCTCTCGAAGCTAGAGCCAAGGAAGGTGGCACAGACGGGTCATCAGCCACACTAGATAATAAAAAGGAGAAAAACCAGCAGCTTTCAGACAGGCAAAAGGAAATGGAACATGCAGTCTAAGGCACAGAGGAAAGAGCCATCACTGGAACTGGGATGGACAATCTGAAATAAAGCAGGGCACAGCTAAAGCAAGTCTAGTTTATCATCACTGGGAGTAAAATGTGGAGAGAAAGTAATTTCTGATGAATCCATTTGTTAAAAACAGATCCAGTGGCAAAAGTGGGATGTCAAGACAAAACTAAAGCATTGAGAGAGAAAGCCTAGAGGGAAAGAATTGAGGTACATTAGCCTTGTATCTGGAGAGTGATTGGTATACTGGGCAGAGCTACCAGATTGTCAACAGGGTGGGAAATTGGTATAAAATTGTAATGCACAGAAGGAATGAGGTGATAAAAGGAGAGTGGAGTGCTGCAACTGGGAGCTGAATTAGGGACTAGAACTCACTGAATGAAGCCCAGACTGGATATGGCTGGAGCTAGACCTACAGGGCAGTGTGAGGTCAGTTGTGATAGCTACTTAAGAGCCTGGGAGTCAAAGCTAACTTACCAACTTCTAGATTTAGAGAGTGTACTTAAATTAAAAAGCATAGGATTGGTATGTATGAGGGTTTCTTTTGCATTTGGCTTAAACAGAATTGTCTTAAGACTGGATATTGGTGTATCCACAGGGGCGTGTTACATGTGGACATTGCTAAGAGGATAGAGGAAGACAGAGATGATGAAAAAAATTGAATACATTACTGAATAGTGTAGTCAAATTCTTCTGGGATTAAATTTTCCAGATAAATGCTTTATGTTTCTGTCATCTTTTAGGAATAGACTTTTAGAACTTGATTTAAGTATACTTGATATCCAATTGAGCAAATGAAAAAAATATAATGTTAGAAAATGTTTGAAGTATGTAGAAGTTTTATAGTCTATTTTAAAAATTTTGCCTGGTAACCATTAAGTAAAAATAAGTAAGGGACTTTGGTAAAGGAAGATGTTTTAATATACATAGACACACACATTTCCTAGCCATCTGATTAGTTTTCCTAAGATACCAAATTATATTTAGAGAAAATTAAGTTACAGTACAGGAGGAGATCGTTACATTTTTAAAGGCCTGGTCACTCAAATAAATGCACTTGCATATTGTCATAAATATTTCCTGTTTAATTTTCATCAAATGAAGCAACTGGAATATGTAAATTGGCTAATATGTAAACCCTGTTGTAATATCTTCAACTAACATAATGTATGAAGTTAAACATTCATTTATGTCTTATTTTGTATGAGTACTAAAATTTACTAATAGGAAACTGAAGATAAGTTACATAATTATCAAAAATCAGAAAAGGATTTAAATCTGCTGATTCTAAAACCTAATAACTGTTCATAATATGATACTTTATTTTATGATAACATGTAGGGATTTTCAGGTTAGATTTATGCAATTTTTTAAATGAATGTAAGGTGTGCACACAGTGATGTACGATTCTGTAAGGAAGTTGACCCATCTGTCTTGCCTATGCTAGACAGGAGGATGTTGTAGCTATATTGAAGCAGGGTTCTGTGTTTACCATTAAAAATCCCTAGTATCTTGGGGCTGCTGGGTGGCTTAGTGGGTCATGATCTTGGGGTGCTGATCAAGCCTCGCATCAAGCTTTCTGCTCAGCGGGAGGCCTGTTTCTCCCTCTCTCTCTCTCTGCCTTCCTCTCTGCCCACTTGTGATCTCTGTCAAATAAATAAATAAAAATCTAAAAAAAAAAAATCCCTAGTGTCCTAACCTCTGTCATATTAGTTTCAAAGGTTTTCTATTTAAATGGCTCCACACCAATTATCTGCTGACTGTTTAAGATGAAGAGACAACTAATTTTTTTTTAAGATTTAATTTATTTATTAGAGAGAGAGAGAGAGAAAGAGCAGACAAGTGAGGAAGAGAGGCAGGTGGGTCAGTGCGGAGGGAGAGGGAGAAGCAGGCTCCCCGCTGAGCAGGGAGCCCTACATGGGTGCTCCATCCCAAGATCTCGAGATCATAACCCAGGTAGGAAGCAGAGGCTTAACGGACTGAGCCACACCGGAACCCTGAGAAGACAACTATTTTTATGCAATTAATAGTGTTATGGAACTTTTTTGGAAAGTTTGTTTAGGACAGCTGCTGAGACATTTTCTTGAGTCACCTGATTCAAATTCACACAAGCTATTTTCAAGCATTTGTGTTATTCATTTGAGGGGAAAGGCAGATCACTCTAATTGTTTAGATTAGAGAAAGGCAATATTTTGGTGGGAGGAAAACTCTATTCCATATAATCAAAGAGAATAGTTTGGAAGAAGCATGTTCTTGACATATTTCTCTAGGGGAACACATTCTGTTGGAGGTACTGCTGCTCAAATTCATATATTTTCAAAACACGTTCCCATTTAAAACATTTTCCAATATGTAGCCATGGCTAGAGAAATATCCCTATATCCAAAAACCTTACCCATATTTAAAGAATTGGCACTCTAATTCAATATCTTTACAACTTCATTTTTAGAAGAGTAGGTTAAATTCCTCAGAGATAACCAAAGAGGAATTTGCAATTTTTCTAAAAGTTTTACAAAATTAACTAGAAAGAAATCACAGTTTTATAGTTCTAAAATAAGAATATGTGCAATAAGAAGTAATCTACTTGACAAATTCTATATACTGTTCTATATATGTATTTTAAATTATTAAGTAATTGATTTTCTAGATTATTTTGAGAGATTTAGGAAATCAGTAACACATTCGGGAAAAGATTCATTGGATAATTTTAAGATATTTTATTAAGGGCATATACAATGACTAATGTTATCATTACAGAGATTATGTATAAGAAAAATTCTATTTCCAAAACAGTTCTACGGGAAAGGAAATGATAGACAGGAAATTAAAAAAAATATGTTGATGAACATTATGATGAAAATATTTGCCTTTAGGGTATATTGTAAGTATTAAGGTATTTGATAACTCTTGAAAACTATCCACTCATTCTTACTCCTAGGTGAATCAGTATGAATCTTAAAAACATGAGCAATTTTGAACTAGGAATTTACAAGTACATTTCCCAGAATATGTCTACAATTATAAAGTCCTTGAGGCACTTCTACATTCCTCAAGCTTGTTATGAAAATAATTGACATTTTCATAGACCATTGAATCAGATTAGTTATGCATTTTCATGCGCAGTAAACTCTTGTTAGCACAGAATAGTAAATTGGAATTAGTTTGGTTAACTGAGAGCTATAGTATAATCTATACATATATTATGAATTTTCAAAGAATTCAAATGCAGTGAAATATATTTGACATAAAAATCTATGATAATATAATCTGCCTTTTTTTAGTGCTATTTTGCTTCTCTGATGATATAATGTGTATGGCATTTGGCAGAAGACTAATATACACTAGAATATACATTTATTTTAAAAAGGAAACCATGATAGTTTATTATTTACATTTTTTAACTCAAAAATGTCCATTGCATTGCAAAGCTATGTTTGCAATTTTGTTTAGTGCATTGAAGAGTTGAACTTTTCATATTCTACTCCTTTTTTTTTTTAAGATTTTATTTATTTATTTGAGACAGAGAGGATGAGAGAGAAAGCATGGTGGGGCAGAAGGAGAATCAGACTCCCTGCTGAGCTTGATCCCAGGACCCTGGGATCATAACTTGAGCCAAAGGTAAATTGAACTATCAAGACACCCCTTCTCTATTCTTTTTTTGTGTATGTGTACTCCTCAAGCCTCATAAAACTCCAAGAATCTAACTCTCAACCATATCTTCACTTCCTATGTTATACGTGTATATATGTATGTATATTTATATATAAATATGTGTATGTATTTTTGCTCATCTTTAGTGCTTTTCTACATCTAACATTTCTTCCACCATATGAGATCTAACAATTTTGCATTATCCAACAACTTGCTTTATCAATTTTATCCTTCCTTCTCATAGAACATAACTTTTTTCCTCTATATTTGTTCATTTTCATGGTCTATAAATGCTTTCAAGCTGTCCTTATTCTAACAATAAAGACAAATCAACTATTCTCAGTTCACATATATAAATTTCTATGGTTGACATGCTTAGAGATTAATATCCATTTAATACATTCTAGCGTTACTGAATTCTAATAGCCAGAGAAGACACACTTGTCTTTCCTTTTTTCTTTTCTTTTCTCTTTTTTTTTTTTTTTTTTTAAAGATTTTTGTTTATTTATTTGACAGAGAGAGAAAGCATAAGCAGGGCTAGTGGCAGGCAGAGGGAGAGAGAGAAGCAGTCTCCCTGCCAAGCAAGGATCCCAATACCCGCCTCTATCCTAGGACAACTGGGGTCATGACCTGAGATGAAGGCAGATGCTTGACTGACTGAGCCACCTATACATTCCCACAGTTATCTTTTCAATACAAATATTTAAAAAGTTTTATTGTGGTATGGGTCCATTCTGAGCCATTCTTCTATGGGTAGGTGATTCTTTTTATCATGTTCATTATAAAGTTTGTGCTTTATTGTAGGACAGATGCATGCATCATATTGTATGTAGTTCCTTTCAGTTTTAGAAGACTGTAGATACATATTTATTGAATAAATTTCTTATTTAAATTTTTGATTATTTAAACACCCATGAGTTATTGAAGCAGAGATAATTTTTATAAAATGGATCCACTAACACTGTGCTTTGCTAATTACAAGGAAAGGAAAAAAACAGTAGGCTAATCTAATTAACTTGATTACTGTAAAAGTCAAAAATGACCTAGGACCAGTTATATTTTAGCATAGGTAATTAAATTATCTTGGTTGATTTATTTCTGCCAAAATTTACAAATCTTTATTTGCATTTTTTAAATGAGAAAAATACATTGTTCAATTTTATTTCATTTAGACTTTAAAAAAAATAAACGATGTATCTCTATTCTGGGGAAATACAATTCATACGAAGTTAATTTACTGTCCAAAATTACTTTAAAAATCTATCAGGTTGAAATATCAGTTTTATTTAGCATTTCAAACTTGAAGAGTTAGAGAACATTAAGAAGCACATTCTCAATGATTAGTAAAAACGATTTTATGTGGTTTCTAATTGTATGGTTACTTTCTTCAAGAAGTTTTCAATTCACTCTCTGTTACATTTGATATTGCTTCTAGATTAGCACTAAACAAAGAATGAGTCTAAGATAATAGAATGGTTCTTAAGGTATTAAGAATACGATATGAATTTGTGAAAAGTGTTCCCATTGAGTTAAAGAATTCTACAATTTTAGCAGGACTGGAATTAGGCAGACATAGCATTATATTTTTGGAATGTGAACAGAGTATAAATTGTTATCTCTTCAATGAATTCATTATAGTGGCAGCTTTAGATATGGTACCGATGGGGTATGCTCATCTAATTCAGAGGTACCAATTTCTATGTGATTACAGGATTCAATTTAGCTATGCAAAATTCATGATTGAAAACCAGTTTTATTGTGGGTAAAGTGATCACACAACTTGCTTTCTTTGGAAAGTGCAAGTTATTCCATGATAGTTCTGGTATAATTATTAATAACTTTCCTCTTTACTCTCAGGAGGTCCTGATTTGAATAAATTATATACTTAATATTGAATGATACATCATAGTTATTCTAATTATAAAAAACACAAAATTTAAAAAGTTATAAATAATTCTACTTTATACATGATTCATGAGTTACTAAAAGTTAATGAAGGGTATACTTAATTGTTTTAGATAAAATTAAGAAAATCATTTTAAAATAAGAATGCTAATACTCCTTTTGGACCTTTTTTTCTCATGATACTGTGCTACATATGTAATTTTATCTGTCTAATACCTTCACGAATGTAGATACTAAGAATATCCCCATCTTATAATTGATACAACTGAAGCTGTGAGAGTTTAAGTAATATTCTTATGCCTATGCAGTTGGTAAATGGTGAAGCAGGGATGTGAATCTGTTCTGTCGGCATTAGAAGTAGACCACTTACCAAGAATACAGTGGCTTCTCCGTGAGCCTAACTGAATCTGATTGTTAGTTTTAGGTAGTAGTTAATAATACTATGAAGAATTTGGCTATTAATGGCAATGACTTTGAAAATTTCTTGTCTTTTCTTTTTTTTTTTTACTTTTTTCTTTTTTCTTTTTTATTGTTTATAAACATATAATTGTTTATAAATATATAATAAACAAATTATTGTTTATAAACATATAATATATTTCTATTCCCAGGGGTACAGGGAATAGCCAGGTTTACACACTTCACTGTGAATCGCCAGGTTTACACACTTCACAGCACTCACCAAAGCACATACCCTCCCCAATGTCCATAACCCCACCCCCCTTTTCCTAACCTCCCTCCCCCCACCCCGCAACCCTAAGTATTTTGTGAGATTAAGAGTCATTTATGGTTTGTCTCCCTCCCAATCCCATCTTGTTTCATTTATTCTTCTCCTACCCCCTTAAACTCCTGTTGCATCTCCATTTCCTCATATCAGGGAGATCATATGATAGTTGTCTTTCTCTGATTGACTTATTTTGCTCAGCATGATACCCTCTAGTTCCATCCATGTCGTCGCAAATGGTAAGATTTTATTTCTTTTGATGGCTACATAGTATTCCATTGTGTATATAAACCACATATTCTTCATCCATTCATCTGTTGATGGACATCTAGGTTCTTTCCATAGTTTGGCTATTGTGGACATTGCTGCTATAAATATTCGGGTGCACGTGCCCCTTTGAATCACTACGTTTGTGTCTTTAGGCTAAATACCAAGTAGTGCAATTGCTGGGTCATAGAGCAGTTCTATTTTCAACATTTTGAGGAACCTCCAAGCTGTTTTCCAGAGTGGTTGCACCAGCTTGCATTCCCACCAACAGTGTAGGAGTGTTCCCCTTTCTCCACATCCATGCCAGCATCTGTCATTTCCTGACTTGTTGATTTTAGCCATTCTGACTGGTGTGAGGTGATATCTCATTGTGGTTTTGATTTGTATTTCCCTGATGCCGAGTGATATGAAGCACTTTTTCATGTGTCTGTTGGCCATCTGGATGTCTTCTTTGCAGAAATGTCTGTTCATGTCTTCTGCCCATTTCTTGATTGGATTATTTGTTCTTTAGGTGTTGAGTTTGCTAAGTTCTTTATAGATTTTGGACACTAGCCCTTTATCTGATATGCCGTTTGCAAATATCTTCTCCCATTCTGTCAGTTGTCTTTTGGTTTTGTTAACTGTTTTCTTTGCTGTGCAAAAGCTTTTGATCTTGATGAAATCCCAATAGTTCCTTTTTGCCCTTGCTTCCCTTGCCTTTGGTGATGTTCCTAGGAAGATGTTGCTGCAGTTGAGGTCGAAGAGGTTGCTGCCTGTGTTTTTCTCAAGGATTTTGTTGGACTCCTTTCTCACATTGAGGTCCTTCATCCATTTTGAGTCTATTTTCGTGTGTGGAGTAAGGAAATGGTCCAATTTCATTTTTCTGCATGTGGCTGTCCAATTTTCCCAACACCACTTGTTGAAGAGGCTGTCTTTTTTTCCATTGGACATCCTTTCCTGCTTTGTCGAAGATTAGTTGACCATAGAGTTGAGGGTGTATTTCTGGGCTCTCTATTCTGTTCCATTAATCTATGTGTCCGTTTTTGTGCCAGTATCATGCTGTCTTGATGATGACAGCTTTATAATAGACCTTGAAGTCTGGAATTGTGATGCCACCAACTTTGGCTTTCTTTTTCAATATTCCCTTGGTTATTCGAGGTCTTTTCTGGTTCCGTATAAATTTTAGGATGATTTGTTCCATTTCTTTGAAAAAAATGGATGGTATTTTGATAGGAATTGCATTGAATGTGTAGATTGCTTTAGGTAGCATAGACATTTTCACAATATTTATTCTTCCAATCCAGGAGCATGGAACATTTTTCCATTTCTTTCTATCTTCCTCAGTTTCTTTCATGAATACTTTATAGTTTTCTGGGTATAGATTCTTAGCCTCTTGGTTAGGTTTATTCCTAGGTATCTTATAGTTTTGGGTGCAATTGTAAATGGGATTGACTCCTTAATTTCTCTTTCTTCTGTCTTGTTGTTGGTGTAGAGAAGTGCAACTGATTTCTGTGCATTGATTTTATATCCTGACACTTTACTGAATTCCTGTCAAGTTCTAGCACTTTTGGAGTGGAGTCTTTTGTGTTTTCCACATATGGTATCATATCATCTGTGAAGAGTGATAGTTTGACTTCTTCTTTGCCGATTTGGATGCCTTTAATTTCCTTTTGTTGTCTGATTGCTGAGGCTAGGACTTCTAGTACTATGTTGAATAGCAATGATGATAATGGACATCCCTGCCGTGTTCCTGACCTTAGTGGAAAAGCTTTCAGTTTTTCTCCATTGAGAATGATATTTGCAGTGGGTTTTTCATAGATGGCCTTGATAATATTGAGGTATGTGTCCTCTGTCCCTACGCTTTGAAGTTTTAATCAGGAAGGGATGCTGTACTTTGTCAAATGCTTTTTCAGCATCTATTGAGAGTATCATATGGTTTTTGTCCTTTCTTTTATTGATGTGTTGTATCACATTGACTGATTTGCGGATGTTGAACCAACCTTGCAACCCTGGAATAAATCCCACTTGGTCGTGGTGAATAATCCTTTTAATGTACTGTTGAATCCTATTGGCTAGTATTTTGGTGAGAATTTTCGCATCTGTGTTCATCAAGGATATTGGTCTGTAGTTCTCTTTTTTGATGGGATCCTTGTCTGGTTTTGGGATCAAGGTGATGCTGGCCTCATAAAATGAGTTTGGAAGTTTTCCTTCCGTTTCTATTTTTTGGAACAGTTTCAGGAGAATAGGAATTATTTCTTCTTTAAATGTTTGGTAGAATTCCCCTGGGAAGCCGTCAGGTGCTGGGCTTTTGTTTGTTTGGAGATTTTTGATGACTGTTTCAATCTCCTTACTGGTTATGGGTCTGTTCAGGTTTTCTATTTCTTCCTGATTCAGTTGTGGTAGTTTATATGTCTCTAGGAATGCATCTATTTTTTCCAGATTGTCAAATTTGTTGGCGTAGAGTTGCTCATAATATGTTCTTATAATTGTCTGTATTTCTTTAGTGTTAGTTGTGATCTCTCCTCTTTCATTCATGATTTTATTTATTTGGGTCCTTTCTCTTTTCTTTTTGATAAGTTTGGCCAGGTGATTATCAATCTTATTAATTCTTTCAAAGAACCAGCTCCTAGTTTTGTTGATTTGCTCTATTGTTTTTTTGGGTTCTATTTCATTGATTTCTGCTCTGATCTTTATGATTTCTCTTCTCCTGCTGGGTTTAGCCTTTCTTTGTTGTTCTTTCTACAGCTCCTATAGGTGTAGGTTTAGGTTGTGTACCTGAGACCTTTCTTGTTTCTTGAGAAAGGTTTGTACTGCTATATATTTTCCTCTTAGGACTGCCTTGTTGTATCCCACAGATTTTGAACCATTGTGTTTTCATTATCATTTGTTTCCATGAATTTTTTCAATTCTTCTTTAATTTCCTGGTTGACCCATTCATTCTTTAAAAGGATGCTGTTTAGTCTCCATGCACTTGGGTTCTTTCCAAATTTCCTCCTGTGATTGAGTTCTAGCTTCAGAGCATTGTGGTCTGAAACTATGCATGGAATGATCCCAATCTTTTGATACCGGTTGAGACCTGATTTAGGACCCAGGATGTGATCTATTCTGGAGAATGTCCCATGTGCACTAGAGAAGAATGTGTATTCTGTTGCTTTGGGATGAAATGTTCTGAATATATCTGTGATGTCCATCTGATCCAGTGTGTCATTTAAGGCCTTTATATCCTTGTTGATCTTTCGCTTGGATAATCTGTCCATTTCAGTGAGGGGAGTGATAAAGTCCCCTACTATTATTGTATTATTGTTGATATGTTTCTTTGATTTTGTTATTAATTGGTTTATGCAGTTGGCTGCTCCCATGTTAGGTGCATTGATATTTAAATTTGTTAGATCTTCTTGTTGGACAGATCTTTTGAGTATGATATAGTGCCCTTCCTCATCTCTTATTATAGTCTTTGTCTTAAAATCTAATTGATCTAAGGATTGCCACTCCTGCTTTCTTCTGATGTCCATTAGCATGGTAAATTGTTTTCCACACCCTCAATTTAAATCTGGAGGTGTCTTCGGGTTTAAAATGAGTTTCTTGTAGGCAACATATAGATGGGTTTTGTTTTTTTTATCCATTCTGATACGCTGTGTCTTTTGATTGGGGGATTTAGCCCATTAACATTGAGGGTAACTATTGAGAGATATGAATTTAGTGCCATTGTATTGCCTGTAAGGTGACAGTTACTGTATATTGTCTCTGTTCCTTTCTGATATATTACTTTAGGCTCTCTCTTTGTGTAGAGGACCCCTTTCAATATCTCTTGTAGAGCTGGTTTGGTGTTTGCAAATTCTTTTAGTTTTTGTTTGTCCTGGAAGCTTTTTATCTCTCCTTCTATTTTCAATGATAGCCTAGCTGGATATAGTATTCTTGGCTGCATGTTTTTCTCATTTAGTGCTCTGAATATATCATGCCAGCTATTTCTGCCTTGCCAGGTCTCTGTGGATAAGTCTGCTGCCAATCTAATTTTTTACCATTGTATGTTACAGACTTCTTTTCCCAGGCTGCTTTCAGGATTTTCTCTTTGTCACTAAGGCTTGTAAATTTTACGATTAGGTGCCTGGGTGTGGACCTATTCTTATTGATTTTGAGGGGGTTCTCTGCACCTTCTGGATTTTGATACTTGTTCCCTTTGCCATATTAGGGAAATTCTCTCCAATAATTCTCTCCAATATACCTTCTGCTCCCCTCTCTCTTTCTTCTTCTTCTGGGAGAAGAATAATTGGGATTATTCTAATGTTGTTTCGTCTTATGGTGTCACTTATCTCTCGAATTCTCCCCTCGTGGTCCAGTAGCTATTTGTCCCTCTTTTATTCAGCTTCTTTATTCTCTGTCATTTGGTCTTCTATATCGCTAATTCTTTCTTCTGCCTCATTTATCCTAGCAGTGAGAGCCTCCATTTTTTATTGTACCTCATTAATAGCTTTTTTTATTTCAACTTAGTTAGATTTTAGTTCTTTTATTTCTCCAGAAAGGGCTTTTATATCTCCTGAGAGGGTTTCTCTAATATCTTCCATGCCTTTTTTGAGCCCGGGTAGAACCTTGAGACCCGTCATTCTGAACTCTAGATCTGACATATTACCAATGTCTGTATTGATTAGGTCCCTAGCCTTTGGTGCTGCTTCATTTTCTTTTTTTTTTGTGGTGAATTTTTCCGCCTTGTTATTTTGTTTAGATAAGAGTATATGAAGGAGAAAGTAAAGTACTAAAAGGGTGGCAAAGATCCCAGGAAAATATGCTTTAACCAAATCAGAAGAGATCCCAAATCGTGGGGGGGAGAAGGGGATAAAAAGTGGTTCAGAAAGAAAGAAAAAAAGAGAAACAATTAAAAAAAGAAAACGTATAAAGAAAAAATATAAAAATGAAATATAAATATATTTTTTATTAGTTAAACTAGTTAAAAAACGTTAAAAAAAGAGGGTAAAAGTTAAAAAAATTTAGCAGAGGAGGAGAAGAAAAAATTGAAAATGAAAAAAAATTAAATTAACTGCAAGACTAAAGACTCATGGGGGGAAAGCCATGAGTTCAGTGCTTTCCTTTCTCCTCTTCTGGAATTCCCCTGCTCTCCTTGGTATTGAACCTGCACTCCTTGGTAGGTGAACTTGGTCCTGGCTGGATTTCTTGTTGCTCTTCTGGGGGAGAGCCCTGTTGTAGTGATTCTCAAGTGTCTTTGCCCCAGGTGGAATTGCACTGCCCTTACCAGGGGCTGGGCTGAGTAATCCTCTTGGGTTTGCTTTTGGGAGCTTTTGTTCCCTGAACCCTTTCCATAGAGTTCCGGAGGATGGGAATGAAAATGATATCCTCCCAGTCTTCAGCCCGGAGGAGCCGAGAGCTTGGGGCCCCACTCCTCAGTACGCTTTCAGAGAATAGCGCCCAATTACTCCCGTTTCCCTGGCTTCCAGCTGTACTCCAAGCTTACTGAGCCTGAGACCGGTTCAAGGTAACCCCGAGCTGAGCGCTCACTCCTCAGCTTTGTCTCTGTAGCCAGCTTCCCCGTTCTAATACCTGCAAGCTCTGCAACACTCAGACATCCCCAATCCTTCTGTGACCCTGCAGGACCTGAGACCATGCTGACCCCACGTGGGCTTCACCCCAGTTTAGCCTCTGGAGTGATGGCCCTCAGCAGAACAGACTTTTAAAAGTCCTGATTTTGTGCTCCATTGCTCCACCACTTGCCGGGAGCCAGCCCCTCCTCCTGTGGTCTATCTTCCCGTCGCTTTGGATTCACTTCTCTGCCAGTCCTACCTTTCAGAGAGTGGTTGATTTTCTGTTTCTAGAATTGCTATTCTTCTCTTCAATCTGCCGTTGGATTTGTAGGTGGTTGCAATCTTTAGATAAGCTATCTAGCTGATCTCCTGCTAGCTGAAGTAGTCTCAGCCTGCTACTTCTCCGCCATCTTGACTCCTCCTCCTTGTTTGTTTTTTCTTATTAAAAAATCTGTTTTTTGAAACATATCCAACTTTAAGACTAAAGTTTTTGAACATCAGTGCTTTCTTGTCATTGTTGTTAACCTGAGAGTCCTGTATTTTTCAGTTCTGGAAAATTTTGTCATTATTTCCTCAACATTTACTTTCCTTCATTCTCTTTTCTTTTCTGATAATTGTATTAGTTAGCCATATGCCTATTTTCTAGAGTTCCCCCCATCTATTTTTCATCTCTTTTTATCTCCATATTTCTTACTGGTTAGTTATTATTATATAATTCTATTTTTACTATGTATTTTTAGTGTGTAACCTATATATTTCATTTAACATATTTGGTTTTCTGTAGTAATGTTCAATTATTTTATGTATTCTATTCTTTTTTTGATCTGTATGAAAGTGGCATTGGCACAGATTT